>NC_133156.1:199694350-202194350 GCF_040802235.1 Manis javanica | reverse complement strand
TTTCTTATAAAAGGAACATCTGTAACTCTTGCCTTCCTACTCCTCTAATACGCTGTAAATTCTCCCATCTTTGTTAGTTGACATGATCACTTCCCTAGTTAGGTTGGAAAAACCTTGAAAACGGACTGTTTTAATCACATCTGGTTCCTAGTGATCTTCACAGGTTCTGACACAGAGTAAAAGTTCAGTGTTTATTAAATGAATTAATGAATTGGTTGTCTCATGACCTTTCTGCCATTAAAGAGTTATATCTCCACTAATGAGTAATGAAATTTCCAGTTATCTAGTCTGTCTTTTAAATAAGAACAGCTCAAATCTTTATACTAATTCTGGCCCATGTTTGATTCAGCCAATAAATCTATCTTTAACGAAAGGAATGAATATGCCATCTATATGCAGGTTCTTTGCAAGAGGAAATGATTATCTTCTGTCTTGAACCTGAAATTACATTTTGAAGACATTTTTCTCCCTGAATTACGTAGCTTATTGGTCAGGCTCCTCTTTGTCACTTAGCACAGAATATCTATTTTGCCACTCAACAGGCCTCCCTTTATTGCCAAACCCAGTTTAGTGTCTCTTCTTACATATTCTGCCTCCTTCTATGAAGTCGTTATATATATTTAACAATAAAGGATCTTGGATTGTCCTTTAACAGTTGTACATATGTCTCTTACCATCTCCGTACTATTTCGTCTGGGACAATGTGCATATATTAGATTTCTGTGACAGATATTAAAGATTAACTCATTAATCTAACTCAGCTCTAACCCTATACCTTTGTAGAGGTTCTATTACATGATAGAGATTAGACAGAAAAAAACACATTTCCCAGACTCCCAGCCCACTTTAAAAGTTAAAAATGAGTTGAGAAACTTGTCTGCTCTTCTCTTGGCATGTCCTACTGTGAAAGCACTGTTTTTCACCGAGACATCAATAGCAGAGACCTCAGTGTCTGAACTCTAGGCTTGTGGACAGAGGCAGCATTACTAGGAAGCTAATGAAGCTTAAGCTTCTGGTCCCCTCCCCTGCAGTAAGTGAAAGATCTCTAGCAATTTGTTCACTGTAGAATAGTTTCAAGTCACAATTGATTCTGATTGTGATTGGATATTCTCTCTAATTTTCCCTCTGTCATACTTCCCTTCTTGTCCAGTGGATTTAAAAGCACTACAGAAATCTCTTGGATCCAATTGAGAACAAAGTGATTTGAGAACACTTCTGGTGAGATACATTCTGGTGGTTCAGAATTACATCTGTGAATACTTATGGTATTGCCAGCCATTTTGGTATAGTACTGACTTCCAGAAATAGTTCTACTATCCATTGTGCTGATTCACATGGTGTCAGTGCTTAGATTGCAATGCCAGAGTTTACATCATGATATGAACATATTCTGCAACACCTGGACCTGGGAGAGTGAAATTAATTTATGAGCAACAAGGATTGAAATATATCAAGCCAAAGCTAGTTTATGGAAAAGTCATCCAATCACTGGACAAATAAAATTATAAGGAGAGGATTAATTTATTTTTGAAGTATAGTCCAAACAAAAATACTCTCTTTAAAAAGAAAACAAAATTTTTTAATGGGCATCTCATGAATTCCTCTGTTCAGGGGAATAAACCTGTAGCAGAATTACAAACATTGAAAAATGTATGTAGATTAGTACACTTTATATATTAGAACTATCAGTAATAACACCACCACTAACAACAAATTTTGACAAATTATATGAGCAGCATTGTCCAATGAGGCCATATTCTTGATATTATAGTTTTGTAATACATTTCTTAAGACAATATTTCTGCTATTCTCTACTTCTAGTATTTGAATTCAAAATTTACAACTTAATGAACAATTGGAGAAGAATAAGGCTGGTAAATAACCACACCTTCGGTACTTCATGTCTATGTAACTTTGGGAACAGCGAATGGTGGATGGTATCTGTGATGTACTGGTTTTCCTTGTTTCCTCCATGACCTTTGGCCACCATAGCAGCCCCCACTGAGCTCTTCTTTCTATGCATTCCATCCGGCATATAGCCCGCTTCCTAGGATTTGACTGGATATGGTTCTGCTAGAGGAGGTATGGGTAGAACTTACCTTTTTTCCAGTGGCAGAACTAACTTTGTCTAACACTTGACAACACTTTCTCCTATCCCAAAGGTCCATCATGATAGGAAAGAATAATGAATCTTTCTGGGATTCATTAGGATTGAAAACCAATGCTTAAAGTAAAAAAGAATAATAATCATTATATGCAGTCCAGTTATGCTTAAACAAAACTATAATTGGCTAAAAGTATAGTATTGTTACTCATTAAGTCCTACATAGCTCATTTTCATCCAATGGAAGAAATCATCTTTTTTTAGCACTAAATGTACAAGTTGCCTTTAAGGAGCATGTTGTACTGAAAACCTATATCTTTATTTGTCTCTGAACATGTAATAAGTATATAAGAATTAAGACTAACAGAGGAGAACCCAGATTTCTCATGTCCATCTCATACTCTTTAAGGTGTATGCTCTTTGAATAGAACACAAAGTTTAATCATCCACATATCCACATTATTTACATTTTTGTCTCTTGCTTTCTTTTAAAAAAAGTACCTCTAGGTGAAATTCTATTTATAGGAAATGTCCTCATTCTATTCATATTACTAACATAGTGCAAATGACTAGCAATTGCCTTTGTAGTAGCCCACAAGAACAACAGTAAACTCTTAATCCAAAATACACACCCACACCCACACACACTCACACCCTAAAATTTGATGTTTGCCATTATGAAAATGTGGGATGACTCACCCATCCTGACTTTTAAAATGCTTTTATAACAAAAGAAATAGCATTCCATGCAAAAATATTAGAGAAATAATTGAATGAGGGACAAAGAATAGAAATATATTCTTACCTTAGACCTCTTCAAGGCTGCATGTGATGCTAATAAATATGAAGAGGGCAATAACCAATATGACTTTTTAGTCTTTTGTGATTACTAGTTGTTGGAGAAACTTGCTGAAACTAACTAATGATTGAATGTCCAGGGACCATTTGAGTTAGTATCCTTCTAATTTGGCACAAATAATAAAAATGATCCTGCAAAAGATGGGTGAAGTCACATGGTTGAGGCTGACAATGGCACTACACTGATAAAGTCCAAGAGCATATGGGCCTTTAAAATAAACATAAATAATAGAGATGATCAATAAAGTCAAATGCTGAATTTGGAAAATATTGATAAATTAGAAAACTTCTGGAATGGTCAAGGGCTTAGAAATTTTTTTAAAAGTATTAGCAATTTTTATAAAATGAGGCAGAATTATAAATAATGTAGAGATAAAAACATGAGGGTAATAGTATCTTTGTTCATTTTAAAATTTGCTAATGTAGAGATAAAAACATGAGGGTAATAGTATCTTTGTTCATTTTAAAATTTGCTAATAAACAGCTGAATAAATTAAACTAAGGACACTTGCAGACATCTAAGACAATTGGATGAATATGTTTGAAATCAGAGGATATTCTGAGCTAGAAGTTTAAATCTAAGAGTTATAGCCATACCTGCCATATCTAAAGCCATAGGTGTGGATGCCATTACCCAGTTACAGAGAAAAGCAAAGGGACTTCATAGGAATAAACTCTGGAACCTCGAATAGGTTAAGGGGAAGCAGCTTGCAAAGGAGTAGCTGCCTGCAGGTATGAGGAATGCCAGGAGAACACAGAATCATCAAAACAAAAGAGTGGAAAAATGAAGAATAGTCAATTATGTTGTGTGTTTAAAGTTAAAAAAAGAAAGCCTTGATGATTGACAGGTGCCTGGAATTGTTGATTTTATTTCAACAAACCTATAAAAGGAAAATCTAATTCACAAGTTCAAGAGAAAAAGGAATAATTCAAATAATAAGATCTGGATCTAATTACTTAACACAGGGATTTTCAACCCTGGCAGCTCATTAAAATTACTTGGTGAACTTTAATGACTAATAATGCCCAAACCAAGCTTTCCCCAGGGACCTGGATGGAGCCCAGGGATGTTAATTTTTTAATTATGGATGGAGTTAGAGAAACATGAAACAGAATAAAGACAAAGCAAAAAATAGTGATTGGAAAGTTAATTAATTTACTAATCAGTTAATATATCAATTTATAAAAGCCCTCCCAGCTGGTCCTAAAGGATGCCAAGGTTAAGATAGATCACAAAGGATACTTATTAGGGTCTCCTGTTCTATAAAATAATCTGTCCATGTGCTCTCAGGCTATAGATATAAAATTTCTCTTTTGCTTATCCTGATAAAAATTAGAGAAATACAGCAGCTTGTTATATATACTATCAAATTAGTTTAAAATAGTGTTAGTGAAAGATTAATGCGTGAACTTACTAGTGTCAGTCATAGCAATAATTAGTTGGCAGTATGGAATACTTATTTTCCCTGTTCCATAGTCCCATGTATGGTTATTGTGTCTGGATACCTTTTCTTCTAATTTGAACAGTTTTTTTTCTATTTATTACACACACACACATCTCACCAGCCCAACTACAATGTGAGTTCCTTGAGGGCAACAGTTAGGTTTTATACTTCTCTTTTAAACACCACAGAGCCTAGTTAAATATTGAAACTCAGAGGAAATCTGATAAATATATGGCTGATTGATTTACTGATATTGCATGAGTCTATTTCAACGTCTTTTTGATGGGACTCATCAAGAAGAAAAGAAGTAGCCTTCATAGCCACGTTCAAGACTAGTATCACTAGTTGCCAAAGGAGAAGTCTCATCTTCTACTCTCCTAAGGATTTTATATAGATTAATTCTGGCTTCTCACCTCCTCCCCATTCCTAAAATACAATAATACCACAACAGTAGCAGAAGCAATAATGAAAGTTATCCTCTTAATTCAGCTTTGGCTTAAACCAGAACAGATGGTAAAACTTTTTTAAACCAAGCAATACTTGAGAAGCAATAAATGGGACTGTGCAGCCGCAGTTGCTTTATACGTGCAAGAGCTAATGCACACTGGATAGTTAACAAATTTAGAGTACAAATATTGGAATGCGCATTTGTAGTCCCTAAGCAGTAAGTGTGTGTGTTGGTAAAAACTGAGGACACTTTAAGAAATGGTTCAAGGACACACCAGTGCACTTAGAAGAAATAAAAAGCCTTCAAATCACCTTTGCCTGTGGGAAAAAAACAACAACAAAAAAACCCAACAGTTTTTTCCCCTGAAGCAGAAGGAATGGCAATGGTAAAGAGAAAAAAAAAAATAGAGACAGATCTTCCTAAATTGCTTAGTCTTACAGACTCACCACAAAGAGCTATTTTCTGGCATTGCATCATGAGAAATGAGGCTTTAGAGAGAGAGAGCCATGGCCAACTTTCCAATTGCTACGTTTTGCTTTTTCTTTATTCTGTTTTATCTTTGACTTCAGCTACAATTAGTGCAATGTAAAAAACCTTGTCTCATAACCTGAAAACCTCCAGAAATCTGCTGATTACGCAGTTTCCAATTTAAGCTGAGCCAAGAACCTTTCCGCATTTCATCTGGAACTTTCCTGCCCTTTGCCACCCAAATCACTTATTTATTTGATTTGATCTTTTTGATTTATTAAAAATGTTGCCACTGACGTTAGGGCTTCTTGGCAGGGCTCCAAAATGTTGATACAATAATTAAATTAAATCTGGCACCAGGACAGGGCAAGAGTCAGATAAAAGAGAAAATCCTCTCTCTTAGGGAAGGCCTGAAAAGAGAAAATTTCTATCTTGTATTTAGGTTCAATAGTAGGAAGCATGTCTAAATTATTTCACAAGCATCACTAGAGCCTGCATAAGCCCTGGTAATGTGAAAGTGTGTTACATTAGAATCTGATAAGCCAAAACTACAAAGAGCAATGCAAGAAATAGGCTTAGGTTGTCTGCACCCAGGTGAGTGCCAGAGTATCACATCTGATGAATTTCTCTCACCGGCTCTCTGCATTAGACTGATCAGTTGTTTTGCCTGAATATAGTGTTTAAGAATGGGGAACACATCCCGTGGGTTACACTCTGATTTATCCATTAAGGGTTTACTTCTACAGTCTGACTTAGGAGGAAGTGTATTCTTTTTGCCTTTTCATTTTCTTTTATTTCTCTTCTGTCCCCATTTACCAATTTCTTTTTGTGCCCTTTTTAATCTCAGGCCTTCACTTCACTAATACTCTAAGCGGCTGAAGGGTAGGATAGGGATCCCATTTCTTTTTCAGTGCCTGCATAAAGCCTTAGTGAGAAAAATGGTTGAAACAGAATTGTAGGTGGATATAGCTAATAACACATTCATTCAACGTATATTTAGTAAGAACCTGTTATGAACCAGATCCATGTTAGGCACTGGGTACAGGGAAGTGAGTACCACTGATACACTCCCTGTCCACGTGAAACTTTCTTTCTAGAAAGCAAGAGACTTCTTAAATGATCCATGATTCCTATCAGATTCTTTTCACTCATAAAAAGAATGAGATTAAAATGTGGTCAAGGAGATAAGCTCTGCTCCGCTAGGAAGAACACCCGCAGCCTAGAGAGAGCTGTGTTTCTTGCTGAAGCGCTGCAGGGAGACAGCTACAGGTTCTATTTCCTCCCCTCCCGCTCTCCCCTTCTTCCCTACTGGAGACTATGTTACTCTTCAGAAATGTTTTCCTCTTAATCTATTCTTTCCTTATCTTTTTAAAGATAAATTCAGGGCATTATCTACTTTCAACCAAAGGGAAAAATCCTTTTCTCCCTGGAGTTTCCTGGCTGACATGCTGAGTGCTGAGAATTTGTCCTTGGGTCCATATTTCTCCTTTTAGTGATTGAGGGAAATCTCTGATGACAATACTACGCTCCCGGGGGTAACATCTTAAATCAACATAGAACGCTGTCATCCGGTGCTAGCTGTGATCAGCTTGAGTGATTCTGAAGAGGAAAGGAAAACGGAAGCCTCAAAACAATTCGCCTCTTCAAGTGCTTAGTGATTCTTAAGTAATCACAGCTCTGACCTCACACACAGATGATCATGCTGCCCCTGCCCTTCTGCTGGCTACGGAGTCAGGCAAGGAGCCAAGCCATCAGCCACGCCGCTGAGATAGTCACGCAGTGTGAGCACAGCAATGTTCTGAACTAACCGAGCAGTAGCAGATACACAGAATCTCTTTGGAAGGCTGATGTCAGCAGTCAGGGCTCATACACTGCTCCACAGGGTATCAGAGTAGCCAGCATCCAGGGCTTGCCTGTCTCTGTGCTTGGTGACAACATTTTCTTGTGAGCATACAAGATAGTCCACTGTGGAGAGAAGTGGTGTTCTAACTTCAAGCAAAGAGAATATCACACACCTGTATGATTGCTTGCTGCGGTTCTCATTTTTAAACGCTGCATACATGAAAACAAGAAAGAAGAGACTAGAGTAGTCGCTAAGATGTGACATGGTGGTATATAGCAGGAAGGAGGAAACCAATGTGGGAGAACTGAGAATGCCCCACCCTCAGTGTGGCTAGAAGATGCAGTGTACAGTACTTCTCGGTAATGCCAACCATGGCATTCAATCCTTCATTAAAACAGTGGACATACACAGGTGTTTGGCTCCAGGTCTTTTTCATGGTTGCATGAAACTGTAAAAACTTATGAACTATAAATATGTCCACATTCTCACATACCATATGCTAGTCATTATTGGCTGGATATCATTGTATTGCTACACAATGAGTTTCTTAATAATTTTGTCAGTCACTTAGATGTTTCCTAATTTTTTCAACTGATGCAATACAATCATTTCAGACGTTTTCTTTTCTATTGAATTTATTTCATTAAAATTAATGCATTAAGAGTAGAAATGCTCAATCATGAAGATATGAAAAACATCACAGCCTTTGATATTATTTTTTTAAAGTTTGTATCAATTTATAATGTCAGAAACAGTGAGTAAGTGGACACTGTCACAATGATCTTGCCATTGCTGAATACTAAATATATGAAACTTGTACTGCTGCATCTCACACCTTCATAATGCATTTTTAAGTTGCAGTGTGAATGAACTTTTCTACCATGCAGCTCCTCTTTGACGAGGTCACCCTGCTTTAATTGTTGCCATTGTTTCCTCTTTAAAGTCTAATATTGTCCATCCTCTGAAGATTTCAGATACTTAGACATGATGACTTAAGAAGATATTATATTATATTTAATCTTGAGGCAGTTTAAAATATGGCTGTTGTAAACATTTATAGCTAATTGATTGACAGTTATGTGTAAACATTTATAGCTAATTGATTGACAGTTATGTGCCTAGGTGATTCTCTAATTGAGAAAAGGGATTCCACAGAACACATATCTTCAAAGACCTTGAGACTAACCTAAAACAAAGAAATAATAGAAGAGGTCCAGAAAGAAACCTAAGAACTATAAACCAGGCTTCATAAGAAACTCATATCTTAGTGACTGTGAAAGTTGTTGGGCATAATGCATGTTAAAACTATATAGTTTATTAATAGCTCAGTCATAACAGGCATCCAGAAAACATAATTTGGCTTAAACTGAACTGCAACTAGGATTTTTTAAGTAAAATTAAACATAGTGCTAAGGGAATGACTAAGAATTTTGAGGCCTTAGTCAATTCTGTCAATCAAAAAATGGGAATTTTAATATCCATTATATGTATTAAGAATGAAAATAAATATATCTTTATGAACAGAAATCTTTATAAGGCAGATATATGTACTGTACATAATATATGTAGAGAGACATAAAGGGTTTCATTGTCTTCTATTTGATGTATCAAGATGACATGATTAGTTTTAGGCCCTATCTTTTTTCCTTGCCATTCAATAAAATAATACTTGTTTAGGTGATGTTGCTAAAATTTATAAAGTGATCTGGATGCTTTAGAAATTTCAAAACATTTGGGGGGTTTTATAAATTAAAGGAAATAAAATGTTCATATTTTAAATTCAAACCCATTCCCAATCATCCAGGAGAGTCAGCATGATTCAGCCAGTTACTAAATATGTTTCAGAAATCTATGCTTTAACAGAAACCAACCTGAAATACCATTTTGGAACTAGGATTCTTGTATTCTTTTCTCAAATTCTGTGTTAATTTTCTAGGCAAGTAGATTACTTCATCTCTTTAAGTCTTAGCTTGTTCATTCATCAATGGGAGGAAGGATACTTGTCTTTTCAACTTAACAGTGCTTTTAATGATTTGGAAAATAACGTTCCATAAGATAAGACAGGGATATATATTTTAAAATATAGAATGATGGTCAAATTTATGTTAAAACTGTCACATCAAAAAATTTCTGTGTTGCCAATCCCCTATGTACTGGTTAATGAGAGGAATTTTAGTCAATTTCCACTTATAAATTCCTAATTTTTTAAATCATTCTGCTTATACATGCCCACTACCCTCAGAGCTACTGAAGGAACTTTAAATTAATTAGATTCTATGTTGGAATAAAACAGTAGTTCTCCTCCTGTATATCTCCTTTGCCGCTCACACAGAACATAACTCACTTATGATGCTCTGGTCACCAAATGTGTGTGGGTTTTCCCCACACATGCTGGGTGTCCTACATTTTAACTCATTTCTGACATTATCTATCCAGAGAGAACATCAAACCCCACAGGTTAAAGGTTGAATCCCTTGAGACTGCCCCCCACTTCAGATGGCAATCATGAGTAGTAGCTCCTCAGGTTACTGACAACTCTGACCAACTTGGCTACAAATTCCCATAACGTCTTCCCCCTTGGATTTAATTATTCACTAGAGTGGCTCAGAGAACACAGGGGAACACTTAACATTTGCCAGTTTATTAAAGGAGACAGTGAAGGATACAGATGAACAGCCAAATGAAGAGATATAGGGTGAGAACTGGAAGTGTCGAAACAACAGGAGTTTCTGTCTCATGGAGTCAGGTGTGTCACCCTCCTGGAATGTATGTGTGTTCACCGACCCGGAAGCTCTCCCAACTCCATTTGATGAGGACTTTTATGGAGGCTTCCTCATGTGGGCATGATCGATCATTAACTCCATTTTCAGCCCTATTCCCTTCTCAAGAGAATGGGGCTGGAGCAAGGTTCTAACCATGGTTTGGTCTTTCTGATGACCAGCCCTCCTACAGGGGCCATCCAAGAGCCCAACCAGAGTCACCTCACTAGAACAAAATACACCTTTGTCACCCAGGTTATTACAAAGGTTTCAGCCCTGTGTCAGGCAGGGTCGAAGAACAAATATTCTAACAAAAGATTCTCCTAGTGCTCTTATCACTTAGGAATTAGAAGGGTTTTAGGAGCTCTGTGCCAGGAACCAGGAGTAGAGACATATATACATATATATACTTTTTTTTTTCCTATTATCTCACAGATTCCATCCACCAGGATCTTCCATTTCTAGTCCAGGAGATGACACCTAACATGGGAAAAAATAAATAAAAACATTAGGCTGGATATAATAAAATATTGAAACTGAATATTGAGAACAATTGCTTAAATTAATCCCAAGCATTTAAAAAAGGGAATAAAAACAAAAAATCAAAAGCTTCTTATTTAATTTTCACCACTCAACATATGCAAAGTAAGAACATGTTTCTCTGATTAAAATTTTTAAAACTTTTTAGAATTGTGAAAAAATAAAGCTATGGAAAATAAAGCAGTGCATTAGCCAATAAAATTTAGCAGGGTGTATAAAACTTTATTGTTCATTTTTTCCTAATTAAACTTTATGGATTTCTTAGATGTTAATCAGCACACAAAGTGTCTGGAATTTTTACTTCTAACGCAACAGCAAACCGATTTTTAAATTTTCCAATAGATCTTTGTAGAGAAAAAGTGAGCTGGAAATTCTTTCTTAATTATAAAGGTTTCAAGGGGAGTAAAAAAAACAAACAAACCTTGAGCTAAATTACAATGGCATAAAACTGGGTATCAACCTAGAATTTTTCATCTCTAATTTGTTTCTTGCTTTTATTCAGCTAGGAAATAGTTGATCCTTCAGATAATGATTATTTCATCACTATGAGGAAAATATCAAATATGCTGTTTTTAACATTCATTGATTTGGGAGATTTCTTCATCATGCACTTACTTTGGGCTGAATAGGGTATGTAACAGAGAGAAGGAAATAAACACAAAAGTAAATGGAAACACCAAATTTTTCAATAAGGTGCTACTGTTTTTCTTCCTAAACATTTCTTTCTAAATAGTTCTTTTAAGACAATACTTTTTAAATATATTTTTGAAGTTTTGCTATTGCAGAAAACTCATCAGCTATTTCTTCATGTTTATATCTGTACTGTATCTTCCAAATGCACTTGGTTAATTCTTTAATGGGCTCTCACAGTATTCACTATTCTACTTTCATGGCTGCTCTAAGTGGGGACTTCCAGGAGGCATATATGACTCCAGATTTGCCTGTGCAGGAAGAACTTTTCTTCCTTAAGTCAGAATAAGTGCCAAAAGCTATTTTCATTTGGCTACTTTCAGATCTACATCCTGGTTTAGAAACATGGTGCGATTTGCAATTGTCATGGTGCTGTTTCTCTTTGGTATAATTATTTCAAGTTTTGTATTTTGTTTCTTGTCAAACTTTTATAAAAATGATGTACCCAGTAAGATGATCTCCAATGCTTACTATTTTGATAAGTATGGATTATAGATGGAAAGTGTCTGAGCATTCTCCCTCCTGACATTCCTTGGTACTCAGTGTGACTTTTAGTGGTTTCTAACTGCTAAGCACTTTCCCCCTGATGTAGGACATGAGAGCCAGGAAACATTCTTCCTGGCACTAAGGGACAAAACCACAAAATATGGAAAACTTGACTCTAGATCAGTGATACTTTCAAAGGAAGATCTTGCTTAAAAGGGACAAATGTGAACATCAATAAAAGGAAACCTCAAAAAATGGAGTCAAGAGCCCAGCAGCAGGAATGGTCATATGCTACCACTCTTGGCATTGCAGATCCAACCTCAAGGACCTTGGAAGCCTATACTGCTTGAAATACTATGAAAGGGTACACCTTTTGTAGGACTTCTTAAAAGAACTCCTTTGTTCTCCAGACTTGCCTGTGGTTGGGCCATAGCTTGCTTGTCCTGAATTGCAGTTCTCTGTTGTTACTGAATAAACCCATTTTTTTTTGCTGGAAAAATAACTGACAGTTTTGTTTTCAAGGTTAATAATATTTAATGTCTATGTGGTATAACAGGGAAAGAGGTTTCTTGGACTTCCTCAAAATGGTCTATCTTAATGAAAGTCATTATCAATAACTGTGTATATGACAAAAAGTTGGAAAATTATAGTCATTCAAGGTAGCTGATACTTTCTTAAAAATCACAAGCTTGAAAAAAGTCTGTCTATTCCATCTGCAATATATCAGTATCCAGCTCTTCCACTGTGTGCCCTGGATTATTGCTTTAGTTTAGTGTCTTATTCTTTCCTGATTGATTTCTACAGAAGTCTCCAAATAAATGGTCTTGGTTAGTATCAAACTCCAACACTTTATACCATCTTTCCCAATTCTTCCTTGGTGATTTTTTGAAAATGAACATTTGACTATGTCTTACCCTGCTTACAAATCATTTGTTTCCACCAAGATGCCATATTGTAAGTCTTTAAAACCTATCTGCTTAGTAACAAAAACAAAATGAAATGCTGGGTGAAGTGCTTAAAAGTCTTTTAAATGCATAGATGAGAGGAAAGGAAGTAACAAAAAGTTATCCAAAATCAAACCAAGGAGAAAGCATGATTCTAGATACATAAAAGAGCACAGAAGCAGACCCTGGGGTCAAATAATCCCTGATAACCTAGATCTTCAGATGTCAAATTAAGGGGCTGCACAGGCAGTAGGAGACCCAGTGTAGGTTCTGAGCAAAGCGAGATGTCATATTAGAGAATCCCACACAGAAACATGACCTCCCATCACTCACTGTGAGAGCAGTGGTAGTGAAAGGGAGGCATAACAAAACAAAAACAACAAATTTTTAAAACAAAACAAGTTTGTACCCAATAGGAATATTGTAAGAAATGCTTATCTTGATCTAGGCTAGAGTTGAAAGAAAATAAAATGTCTTCTCTGTGAATTTGTAACCCCAAACCATCTCTAAACAGCTCTAACAGGGATATGGGGTGTTATTCATATAACTTATGTAGTCCAAAACTTGTATAGCCCCCCAGTTTAATTTCTAATTATCTCAGGTCAATAGCAACATGGTACATGGAAGAATCAACGTCAGTCCTTTTTAGAACACACATTAAAACCTCAGTTCTCAAAGAAATCCCATAGGTAAAGTTTAGAAAAAACAGTTATTTTTTTATATATGTCACATTTATTTTTATTAAAGTGTCATTGATATATGATCTTATGATAGTTTCACATCATAAGATTGTTTTTTTTAAAAAAAGAGAAAACAATCTACAATAACTGAAAATCAGAAGAAAAGCAAACATTAAACTCAGATGTACCAAGACTTCAGATTTTCAGATTAAAAATAATTTAAAACATTCAAGTCTTTAATCCATTTTGAGTTGACTTTTGTTTGTAATATAAGATATTGTTACAGTTTCATTCTTTTGCATGTGGCTGTCCAGTTTTTCCAATACCTTTTATTAAAGAGAATGTACTTTCCCATTGTTTATTTTTGGCTTCTTTCTTGTGAAGTAATTGACCATATAAGTTTGGGTTTATGTCTGAGCTCTCTATCCTGTTACATTGATCTATGTGTCTGTTTTAAGGCCAATACCATACTGTTTTGATTACTATAGCTTTGTAGTATAGTTTGAAATGGGGAAGCACAATGCCTCCAGTTTTTTTCTTTCTCAAGATCATTTTGGCTACTCAGGAGCTTTTGTGGTTCCATACAAATTTTAGGATTGTTTTTCTATTTCTGTGAAAAATGGCATTGGCATTTTGGTAGGGAATGCACTGAACCTGTAAATTGCTTTGGGTAGTATGGACATTTTAACAATTTAATTCTTCCCCTTCATAAGCATGAAATATTTTTTCCTTCTTTGTGTCATCTTCAATTTCTTTCATCAGTGTCTTGTGGTTTTCAGTGTTCAGGTCTTTCACCTCCTTGGTTAAATTTATTCGCAGGTATTTTATTCTTTTTGATGTAGTTATAAATGGGATTGTTTTCTTAATTTCTCCTTCTGATAGTTTGTTATTATTGTATAGAAACACGCTGGTTTTTGTCTATTGATTTTGTATCCTGCAACCTTACTGAATTTGTTTATTCAAAGTTATTTTGTTGAAGTTTCAGGATTTTCTATATATGATATCATGCCATCTGCAAATAGAGATGGTTTTACTCCTTCATTCTTGATTTGGATGCCTTTTATTTCTTTTTATTGCCCAATTGCTCTGGCTAGGAATTCCAGGACTATGATGAATAAAAGAGGCAAAAGTGGCCATCCTTGTCTGGCTCCTGATCTTAGAGGAAAGCTTTCAGTTTTTCACCATTGAGTATGATATTAGCTAAGTTTACATAGGCATGGAGTTTGTTTATATACAGGCATGGAATGATTTGTATGTGTTTTCAGAAATTGGGTGAGAGTTTGAGGTTAATGTGTAATGACTTATGAATGTTCACATATAAAATAATGGGAAATAGGCTCATGATAATCTCACTGCTCAGAATATCTAATTTTCAGGGATGGATTTCTGACCTTAAACTGAGATAGATATACTGTAGGTATGATATATTTTGTAATATAAATTTTATAGTTTTTCTGTCTTCTGACAACTTTGAATTCACACTCCTTTGCTAGACTGACAAGTCCTCTTTGTGCTGCTGGATGCTCATCACTCCAGCCTTAACACTGTCTACTCCTGCCTCTGTACCAGTGACCTTCCCATGCTTTCCCTACCTCCATGCATTTGTGCATGAGAATCTCTCTGTCTGGAATACTTTCCTCCTTCAAAATAGCTCAACATCATTTCTGCATGGAAGCTGCCCTGGCTTTTCCAGTTTTCATGTTCCCATAATATCTTTTGAGTCATATATCGTAGAACACAACAGAGTACTCAAATTGGCTGTTTACTTCTCAATTTCCTACACTAGTTATAGGCTCTTGACCAAAAAGATTGTCTTCCATGAAATGATCACAATAGGTTTTAAATAAATGTTTACCAATAAGTGCATTATCTCATTGATAAAGGTAAAAGGATATACATCTCTATGAGTTAGGGTTTTGAAGAAAATATTTAAGAAGAAAAAAGACCTTAAAGATATAAGTTTAAGGGAAGAAAATAGCCTGAGTAAAGGCTTAGAAACAGGAAAAAAATGATATGAGTTTAGAGAATAGAAAGCAGAAACTTCACAAGGGGAATATAGAAGAAAAGTTGCAACATAAAAGTGATTGAGAATTGAAAATTCTATCTTTGCTCCTTACATTATCAGACCATAGTTGCATAAATCTTTAATATTCAATTCTTATTCTTAATTGTATGCTCTGACACCTTTATATAATAAAAAAAGTTTTTAGAGAGGTACATGAGATTCTTCTTGATGCTTTATATATATATCATCTGTATCAACAAGTTTTTAGAATTGGATACCTCCCTCCCCTGCTCTAATCCCGTTTCAGGAGAGCCAACTCTTAATGTATTAGCTTAAGATAAACTCTTTCTTATACTGTTTGAGTTGATTCATTAAACAAACAATAAATATATCCTTGTCCTATTGTATTTTGGGATTATTTTCCTGAAGAAGACTCTTCTTGACTCAGAAAATAATGTGAAACAGAGCTGTCCAAATGAACTTTCTCTAATGATGAATACATTTTATCTGTGCCACTTGATAGAGTAGCTGCTATCCACATGTCACTGCCGAGCATTTAAAGTATGTCTGGTGCTACTGAGGAACTGAACTTTTTATACCATTGAAGTTTAATTAATTTAATTTAAATGGAAATTTGAAACTAGTGTTTATTATATTGGGCAGCACAATTATGGAATATTTGTGAGAAACCTTAATTATATCCATTACCCCTACCTCACCAAGCAGTCCATCTCCTTTTCTGATGCTTTCTCCTAGACAGCTGGTTGTGCAAATGATGCAAAAGCTTCTAATTTGCTAGAGAATCTCTATTGGCAGTCTTTAATAGGATTTAAGAGCAAGCTAGGCTGTGACACTATACTCATCCTGACCGTTACACATGAATGGCCAATAAAATCTCTGTATAATCAGTCTATCAAGAAAAGATATAATTAGAATCTTATTTATTTGCTTGTTGTGGAACACTGGGTCACTTTAAATTGCCTTTGGTATGCCCATCCTTTTTGTACCAAGAGATTTTCAATATAAGTCAAAGTAGCATTCAGGATTAGTGTTAAGGATGTTTCTTGTGATCAGACTGTCCTAAATAATACAAGAGCCTCCATGTATAGTACACAGTTTATGTCATCTGCTACTGAGGGAGGATTCCTAACTACCCCTGGTAATTCTTTCTAGCCCTCCAGAGGCCCACTTAGACAGGTTAAGTTTGCTCAGAAAGACTGTAACCTAATTGAAAGAGGGAGTCTCTCCAGCACTGGATGCATGACTTCATCTTTTGAAAATGGGTTACAAGGCAAATAGTTAACATACAGTCTATAAATTTGCATTTTTATAAACACTCAAATTCTGATGCAAGTACCCCTCCACCATTTTTGAGAAAAATGGAATTGGACTGTCGAACTCATTACAAGACCAGAATACAGACCACAGGCACAGGGCATGGTAATGTATGTTCAAGAGACAGTAAGGCTTTTAGAGATAGACTATTTCAAACAGTTTCTTGAAAGAACATACATCTACAGAGATGCCCTGTGCATACATAAAAGTGGGGTGAAGTGCTATAATAATATATGTTCTAGAAGAAGGCATTCAGAAATAGGAAATATCAGGAAACTGAAATAGTCCATAGAATTACAGCAGCCTTGGCAAATAAATTATGGTTGTAGAGCTACAGCCCTTTTCCCTCAGCAAGATACTCCAATTGATGAGTGCTTAACAAATCGTAACCTCCGTATTCTGTTTCTCTTCTCCTCTCAGTGAGGTAGAGGGGGAAACAAGCACTGACAAACTGAATCCAAATGCCTTGCCTTGGGGCTGGAAGCATGTGCCTTGTTTTAAAAGCTCTGTGCCCTGAGATGCGGTAAGCAGTGCAGAATAAAGTAGGTATGGATCTCTTGGTGGCACATTTTGGAGAACATCACTGGGAATCTGCCCAAGTAAAGCCATTTGAAAGTAGCTTGCCTTCCAGTAGTGCAGCCAGTAACAGCAGTAATTCTCACAAAGACTATTTCACACCTTTAAGCATAAAAACAGAGAGCCATTCCACTATGCTCTGCTCTCAGAGAAGAGCTTGCTGGGACTCTGCATGCTTTTGTGCTGAAATGGCCCAGAGTAATTGGAGAATAATTACATTTCCATGAATACTAAAAGGATGCTTTGATTTGGTTTGAAAAGGCTAGGATCTGACAGATACCTTAAAAATATCACATATTGAACCCCTAGAAGGCACACAGTGTTTCAGTAGATGGAACCCTGTTTCTCCAACTGGACTCTAGGACCCACTTCTCCTTCCCCCCTTGCCTCTCTCCTCCCCTGCCTTGTTTAGGAAGCTATCATCAAGAGGAAAGGTAGGGCGCTCATATTTATACTCCATATGAGACACTGTCTTAAAAAAAACAATGTGAAATAGTTCATAATATCCCCACTTCATAGAGCAACAACTGAGGTTTAGAGCAGTTAATTAACTGAAAATAAAGCCACTAGTACATGGCAGAGCTCATTCAGATCCAAGTATATAGAACTTAAAAGTATTCATTCTGTTATGCCTTGATCTATATCTATCTATATCTATATCTATATCTATATCTATATTCATATCTATATCTGTATCTATATCTATATATATATATCAACTTATTTCAAAATTAAACACATACCTCTCTTTTAAAAAATATATCATTACTAAGAAATAAATTTCCTCACACAGGAAGATGGCAGCATGAGTAGTTCAGAGGAAATCTCCTCCCCAAAACATATATATTTATGAAAATACAAAAAATACAATTATTCCTAAAAGAGACACCAGTGGATGCAGTACAACAGCCAGGATACATCTACATCAGCGAGAACTCAGCATCACACGAAGGGGGAAAGATACAAGCCATGGCCAGGCGGGACCTGAATGCTCCCCCACCCCAAAACCCGGCAGGAAGAAAGGAGTCAGAATGGGGAGGGAGTGAAAGCCCAGGACTGCTAAACAACCAGCTCTAGAAATCCGCACCCGGATCGCAGACACAAGGTGCATGGGGTGCTGGATATTAGAGAAATAGAAAAGCAAAACCTGTGGGCAGGTTCCCACAACTGGCGCCCCTGAGACAAAAGAAAAGTGAGTGCTTTCTGCAAGTCTTAAAGAGACAGGGACCCCATAGCTGGACGAAAGTCTCCCGGCATCTGGGAATACCAGGGAAACGTAGGTGCCCTAAACAGAGGCAGTGCAGCTCTGAAGCCCCTCACAGGACTAGGCAGCCTGCCAGTCATTCCTCCAACTGGCATGGACCCTGACACATGGGCTCAGTAGCAGGAGAATGGGAGCACGCGCTGGGGGTGGAAGCACTAGAAGGGACTAAGAGCAGATCCATGCACCACAGGGCTAGCCCACAGCAGTGCGACAGAACAGCCTGGGTGAGGCTCACACGCACCAGCGGCAGTGAAGCCAGAGGCCAGTAGAAGTCTGTGTGGAAAAGCCCCACGTGCACTGGCAGCGGAGAAAGATATTTCATGCAAACAACAGAGAAAAAAGCAGGTGCGCTCCCAGGAGCTGACCAGAATCCCAGCCCAACACTCAGCCATCCGGGCCAGACCCAAAGGGCGTTGCTGCCACACAGCTGCCCGGCAGGGTTGCCGCTAGCACAGAGGAGCACACGTGGCATGCCCGCCACTCCTCGCAGGGCTCCACGCTGCTCTGATGGACACCTGGCCCGCTGCAGCTTAGGAGATTAACCCGGTGACTGCTCCAGGAGTGCAGGTAGCCATCACAGGCAGCAGAGAAGGGCAAGGCATCAGGCAAGCAGGAAAGGACTTTCTTCTCCCAGCTGACACACCCACAACCTGCCTACAGCCACTGCAATCACCATGAAAAGGCAAAAAAATCTGGTCCAGACCAAGATAGTTACACCTGAGAAAGAATCTGCAGAGGCAGACCTAACCAGTCTCCCTGAAAAAGAATTCAAAATAAAAATCATAAACATGCTGACAGAGCTGCAGAGAAATATGCAAGAACTAAGGGATGAAGTACGGAGGGAGATTACAGACGTCCGGAGGGAGATCACTGATGCCTGGAGGGAGATTACAGAAGTGAAACAAACTCTGGAAGGATTTATGAGCAGAATGGATAAGATTCAAGAGGCCATTGATGGAATAGAAACCAGAGAACAGGAACGCATAGAAGCTGATGCAGAGAGAGATAAAAGGATCTCCAGGAATGAAACAATATTAAGAGAACTGTGTGACCAATCCAAAAGGAACAATATCCGCATTATAGGGGTACTAGAGGAGGAAGAGAGAGAAAAAGGGATAGAAAGTGTCTTTGAAGAAATAATTGCTGAGAACTTCCCCAAACTGGGGGAGGAAATAGTTGCTCAGACTACGGAGGCACACAGATCTCCCGAGAGACAGGATCCAAAGAGGTCAACATCAAGACACGTACTAATTAAAATGGCAAAGATCAAGGACAGGGACAGAGTATTAAAGGCAGCCAGAGAGAGTAAAAAGGTCAACCTACAAAGGAAAACCCATCAGGCTATCATCAGACTTCTCAACAGAAACCTTACAGGCCAGAAGAGAATGGCATGATATATTTAATGCAATGAAACAGAAGGGCCTTGAACCAAGGATACTGTATCCAGCACGATTATCATTTCAATATGAAGGAGGGATTAAACAATTCCCAGACAAGCAAAAGTCGAGGGAATTTGCCTCCCACAAACCACCTCTACAGGGTATCTTAGAGGGACTGCTCTCGATGGGAGCACTCCTAAAAAGAGCACAGAACAAACACCCAACATATGAAGAATGGAGGAGGAGGAAAAAGAAGGGAAAGAGATAATCATCAGACTGTTTATAACAGCTCAATAAGTGAGTGAGGTCAGACAGTAAGGTACTAAACAAGCTAACCTTGAACCTTTGGTAACCACAAATCTAAAGCCTGCAATGGCAATAAGTACATATCTTTCAATAATCACCCTAAATGTAAATGGACTGAATGCACCAATCAAAAGACACAGAGTAACAGAATGGATAAAAAAGCAAGGCCGATCTATATGCTACTTACAAGAAACTCACCTCAAACCCAAAGACATGCACAGATTAAAAGTCAAGGGTTGGAGAAAGATATTTCATGCAAACAACAGAGAAAAAAGCAGGTGTTGCAATACTAGTATCAGACAAAATAGACCTCAAAATAAAGAAAGTAACAAGAGATAAAGAAGGACATTACATAATGATAAAGGGCTCAGTCCAACAAGAGGATATAACCATTATAAACATATATGCACTCAATACAGGAGCCCCAATATATGTGAAACAAATAGTAATAGAATTAAAGGAGGAAATAGAATGCAATTCATTCATTTTGGGAGACTTTAACACACCACTCACCCCATAGGACAGATCCACCAGACAGAAAATAAGTAAGGACACAGAGGCACTGAACAACATGCTAGAACAGATAGACCTAATAGACATCTATAGAACCCTACATCCAAAAGCAACAGGATACACATTCTTCTCAAGTACACACAGAACATTCTCCAGAATAGACCACATACTAGGCCACAAAAAGAACCTCAGTAAATTCCAAAAGACTGAAATCCTAGCAAACAACTTTTCAGACCACAAAGGTATAAAACTAGAAATAAATTGTACAAAGAAAGCAAAAAGGCTCACAAACACATGGAGGCTTAACAACATGCTCCTAAATAATCAATGGATCAATGACCAAATTAAAATGGAGATCAAGCAATATATGGAAACAAATGACAACAATAACACAAAGCCCCAACTTCTGTGGGATGCAGCAAAAGCAGTCTTAAGAGAAAAGTATATAGTGATCCATGCATATTTAAAGAAGGAAGAACAATCCCAAATGAATACTCTAATGTCACAATTATCAAAATTGGAAGAAGAAGAACAAATGGGGCCTAAGGTCAGCAGACGGAGGGACATAATAAAGATCAGAGAAGAAATAAATAAAATTGAGAAGAATAAAACAATAGAAAAAATCAATGAAACCAAGAGCTGGTTCTTTGAGAAAATAAACAAAATAGATAAGCCTCTAGCCAGACTTATTAAGAGAAAAAGAGTGTCAACACACATCAATAGAATTAGAAACAAGAAAGGAAAAATCATGACGGACCCCACAGAAATACAAAGAATTATTAGAGAATACTATGAAAACCTATATCCTAATAATCTGGAAAACCTAGGAGAAATGGACAACTTCTTAGAAAAATACAAGCTTCCAAGACTGACCCAGAAAGAAAAAGAAAATCTAAACAGACCAATTACCAGCAACGAAATTGAAGCGGTAATCAAAAAACTAGCCAAGAACAAAACCCCCGGGCCAGATGGATTTACCTCGGAATTTTATCAAACATACAGAGAAGACATAACACCCATTCTTCTTAAAGTTTTCCAAAAAATAGAAGAGGAGGGAATACTCCCAAACTCATTCTATGAAGCCAACATCACCCTAATACCAAAACCAGGCAAAGACCCCACCAAAAAAGGAAACTACAGACCAATATCCCTGATGAACGTAGATGCAAAAGTACTCAACAAAATATTAGCAAACCGAATTCAAAAGTACATCAAGAGGATCATACACCATGACCAAGTGGGATTCATCCCAGGGGTGCAAGGATGGTACAACATTAGAAAATCTAGCAACATCATCCACCACATCAACAAAAAGAAGGACAAAACCACATGATCATCTCCATAGATGCTGAAAAAGCATTTGACAAAATTCAACATCCAATCATGATAAAAACTCTCAACAAAATGGGCATAGAGGGCAAGTACCTCAACATAATAAAAGCCGTATATGATAAACCCAAAGCTAATATCATACTGAACAGCGAGAGGCTGAAAGCTTTTCCTCTGAGATCAGGAACAAGACAGGGATGCCCACTCTCCCCACTGTTATTCAACGTGGTACTGGAGGTCCTAGCCATGGCAATCAGACAAAAGAAAGAAATACAAGGAATCCAGATTGGTAAAGAAGAAGTCAAACTGCAGATGACATGATATTGTACATAAAAATCCCTAGACTCCACTGCAAAACTAGTAGAACTAATATCAGAATTCAGCAAAGTTGCAGGATACAAAACTAACACACAGAAATCTGTAGCTTTCCTATACACTAACAATGAACTAATTGAAAGAGAAATCAGGAAAACAATTCCATTCACAATAGCATCAAAAAGAATAAAATACCTATGAATACACCTAACCAAGGAAGTGAAAGACCTATACCCTGAAAACTACCAGACACTCTTAAGAGAAATTAAAGAGGTCACTAACAAATGGAAAGTCATCCCATGCTCCTGGCTAGGAAGAATTAATATCATCAAAATGGCCATCCTGCTCAAAGCAATATAGATTCGATGCAATCCCTATCAAATTACCAACAGCATTCTTCAATGAACTGGAACAAATAGTTCAAAAATTCATATGGAACCATCAAAGACCCTAAATAGGCAATGCAATCCTGAGAAGGAAGAATAAAGTTGGGGGGATCTCGCTCCCCGACTTCAAGCTCTACTACAAAGTCACAGTAATCAAGACAATTTGGTACTGGCACAACAACAGAGCCATAGACCAGTGGAACAGACTAGAGACTCCAGACATTAACCCAACCATATGTGGCCAATTAATATTTGATAAAGGAGCCATGGACATACAATGGGGAAATGACAGTCTCTTCAACAGATGGTGCTGGTAAAACTGGACAGCTACATGTAAGAGAATGAAACTGGATCACTGTCTAACCCCATACACAAAAGTAAACTCCAAATGGATCAAAGACCTGAATGTAAGTCATGAAACCATAAAACTCTTAGAAAAAAACATAGGCAAAAATCTCATGGACATAAACATGAGTGACTTCTTCATGAACATATCTCCCCGGGCAAGGGAAACAAAGGCAAAAATGATCAAGTGGGACTATATCAAGCTAAAAAGCTTCTGTACAGCAAAGGACACCATCAATAGAACAAAAAGGTATCCTACAGTATGGGAGAACATATTCATAAATGACAGATCCTATAAAGGATTGACATCCAAAATATATAAAGAGCTCACATGCCTCAACAAACAAAAAGCAAATAATCCAATTAAAAAATGGGCAGAGGAACTGAATAGACAGTTCTGTAAAGAAGAAATCCAGATGGCCAACAGGCACATGAAAAGATGCTCCACATTGCTTGTCATCAGAGAAATGCAAATTAAAGCCACAGTGAGATATCACCTCACACCAGTAAGGATCGCCATCATCAAAAAAACAAACAACAAATGTTGGTGAGGTTGTGGAGAAAGGGGAACCCCCCTACACTGCTCGTGGGAATGTAAATTAGTTCAACCATTGTGGAAAGCAGTATGGAGGTTCCTCAGAATGCTCAAAATAGGAATACCATTTGACCCAGGAATTCCACTTCTAGAAATTTACCCTAAGAATGCAGCACTCCAGTTTGAAAAAGACACAGGCACCCCTATGTTTATCGCTGCACTGTTTACAATAGCCAAGATATGGAAGCAACCTAAATGTCCATCAGTAGATGAATGGATAAAGAAGAAGTGGTACATTTACACAATGGAATATTACACAGCCATAAGAAAAAAACAGATCCTACCATTCGCAACAACATGGATGGAGCTAGAGGGTATTATGCTCAGTGAAATAAGCCAAGCAGAGAAGGACAAGTACCAAATGATTTCACTCATCTGTGGAGTATAAGAACAAAAGAAAACTGAAGGAACAAAACAGCAGCAGAATCACAGAACCCAAGAACGGACTAATAGTTACCAAAGGGAAAGGGACGATAGGTGGGAAGGGAGGGATAACGGTGGGGAAAAAGAAAGGGGGCATTACGATTAGCATGTATAGTGTGGGGGGGGGCACGGGGTGGGCTGCGCAACACAGAGAAGACAAGTAGTGATTTTACAGCATCTTACTACGCAGATGGACAGTGACTGTGAAGGGGTATGTGGGGGGGACTTGGTGAAGGGGAGGACCTAGTAAGCATAATGTTCTTTCTGTAATTGTAGATAAATGATACCTAAATAAATAAGTAAATAAATAAATAAATTTCCATCTTTTTTGTGCCTACCTTGGCTTCTACAGCAGCCGTTTCTCTGGTCTTTTGGCTGGGAATGTCCTTCCACAACAGTTTAACCTGCCAATGGTTTCTTACTTTTCCTTCCTCAAGTACTAATCTGCCATTTCCCACCCAGAGGAACTGTATACCATTTCTCACTCCCAGCTGCCATGTGTGAGAGTGCCTATTTTCACATAATCTCAACACAGGATGTTGCAATTTTGTCAAACAGAATAAGTGAAAAATGGGGAAACTATACATATGTAATGAACTCATTTTTTTAGATAGTTTATGAACAATTGTTTCTATAATACTTATCATTTAAGAGGCCCTGTTTCAAGAGATACATAATATACTTTTGTTTTTCCTGAGGTGGTTATTGAATTAAAGAAGGGGCTAGTAGTTAGTACTTAAAAAAAGGGGGGAAAAAAGACTAGGTAATAAATCTGTACTGTGAAATAGAATCTCTGGAATCTGTTTTTCTTTTTAAATAGACATTCAAACTTCAACTCTAGAAGACAAGCTCTAGAAAAGCAGAAAGCCATGTTAACTCTAACAGACTAATGCCAGACTCAAACTGAATATCCCTTAGCAAGAGTCATGTATTTATAGCCACTTGCTTTATTTTTTCTTCTTGTTTTTTCATATGAACTACCAATTTTGATTTTGAGATGACAGCACAGCTAACAAATTTCGTTCTATAGTTTTGACAAGGCATATTCCAGTAGATACTTCAGGAGACTCATAAGAATATCATACATTGGCATTATTGCACTCAGAAAGAACTGTCTACTGCTGAAATCTTCAAACTGGTTTTCATGCATAGTAGTCCTTTAGAGAATAAGATGAAAATGCCCAAAGTAGTGAGGTGAAGCAGTTGTTTATGCGCAAATACTGTAGCCATGCATGCTAAATACAAATCTTGCCCTAATGTGTTTCTGTCCTCTTGATTGGTTGTAACCTGGTCAGTTGAGTTGAAAATTCTCTTGTGCACCTTTAAAAAAATTTTTTTTGACAGTTTTCACTAAACCAAAGGCTTTTTTCTCATTGTGTTAGGTAAGCAAAAGAGTAAGAGAGAATTTGATGACAGTGGCATATTATATCAAGTATATATTTTTTACTTAAAAATTCCTAGAAATTGTTAGTAAAAGACAACTGTCATCTCTACTTTTCCTAGTAAAGTATCTGTGTAACTCACTGAGTTTATAAACTTAAACTAAGAGTAGTCGAGCCTGCCCTTTTAGCCCTGGAGGTCCTCTCCTTGATTCTTTCTCTTACTAGGTTTCACTTATTCTTACTCGACAGTCTCACTCACTCTCATGGGTTTTAACAAGCACACACGTGCCAGACCTAAATAAGTATATCCAACCCAAACCTGTCAGACCTCTGTGTATCCAGCCACTTATTATTTGCTTGGCTCCCAAACTCAAGACTGCATTGTGATTCCCTTATCTGAGTTTTCCCTACATTTCACACAGCATCTTTATCTTTCACAGACCTTTTCAGTCTTATGGGTCAAGTAGCAGAGCTTGTGACTTTAGAGCCTGACAATTTTGCGAGCCATTTCTTTCTCTGGACCCCATTTTAAGTTGACAATCTTAAGTTCTCTGGTAAATTGTTCAGGATGGCACCTCCCAAATGAGGTACATGTTGCCTCCAATGTTTTAAGTTCTATGAAGCAAATAAAATTACTGCAATTAAATAACAGGGGTATTATAGTTTAGATAATGTCATCAGGGGAAATCTCTCTTAGAAGTTCACATTGAACCTGAGATGGGAGAATGAAGAGGAGCAGTTGGGGGAACAGACAAAAGGGCATCCACAAAGAGGAAACAGACATGAGGAGGAAGGCAGTGTGATCCAAGCATGGGAAACAGAGGCACATGGCACCCACTGAGTTTGGAGATGAAGGCAGGAGTCTGATCATTTGGGGAATTATCGCCATAGAAAAAAATCTGAATTTTTTTCTAAGGTCTTGGAGTCACTTCCAGGGTCAGAAATAGTGGAGGAAGGCAAAGAAACATAGTGACACTGGAGTTTTAGGCTCAAAAGCCAGGACTGAAATCGGAAACATTGTGTTTCTTTGAGAAGTTACATGTAGTTCTTTACAAAGCAAATGGAAGACCCATTGTGCATCAATGAAAGGAAATTTAAAAAGCCAAAAGGACAGACTGAAGTCATTCTAGATTCCATATAATTAAGAAGGTTAAGTATGAAGTTCTCCAGCTTATAGTCAATATGTTTTCTGAGAAGCTTAAATTTTTTATTCAGGAAGGTGCTTTCAAAATTTTCTGGCTATCGTCTTCAAGGTATTAAAAAAATTGCAAAACTTGCAAAGAAAATTGATGCCCAGGGCAGTGTGGAAGTAAGCTGAAGTTCACACAGACAGTGGCAGAGACCTAGAACCAGGAGTTCCACACAGGATGGTTGGTGAGAGGAAACAGGAAACCCCTGGAGTATAGCTAACTATACCAAGCATGCCAAAATTGCAGGAAATTACCTTTTCAAAGGAAAATAACTTCGTCATTATCATGAAAGAGTAAGCGCCTTTCTTGCTGTTATTGTTGTTACCTTTCCCAGAGAAGAAAAGAAAACTAAACATTTTCTTCTTTTTGCTTTTTTTGGGGGTGACAGAAAAAATTACACTTGTCTATATCTAGGTTGTTTTCTAAATTGTACACTGAACACATAAACAATGCACCATGAAAGGACTGGCAAGTCAGGAGTTAATTTTTGCCTGGGATTGAAAGGAAGTAAAGAACCTGGGCCCTGATAGAGGAGAGAACTTTCCACAAGGTAGAGGTTCAGGGCAAGGTACTCTAAGCTGGGGAAAAGGGATCTTAATGTAGTTTACATAAAGCAGAACGAGGCTGTCCGCTGGAGGCCAAAGGCTTAAGCAAAAGTAAATGATGTTTTTTCAGGATCTGACTTATTTCCCTACAGAACTCTGACATATATTTCATTATTCAATTCAACTGTCGGTTATAAGAATGAGCCCTTCCCTGCTTCTTCATTCTTTTCCTAACACGATGCTCTGGGAGAAGCATTGGAGGTCCCTTTGTGAGCATCTTGGGCGATTGCTATTTTCAATTTTTTGAGGGCCCAGGCTCTCGGTCTCCTTTCCAAACCCATCTGATTTTTCCCACCTGAGTTTTATATTTGCATGAAAACTTAAACGTGTTTTATACCAGAAGTAATGAGTTACATCCTTATTTGGTAAGCCACTGTGCTTTGTTAAAGGAGTGAGTAAATAATAAAGAGGAAGCCAGTGGAGCTCAGAACAAGGTATCCAACTCAGGATACTGATGAAGAGAAGCCCCACAATAACAATTATGTATCAGGCCTGGGGAGGACCAGTCCTGACAGGGTAACAAGAGTGAGGACAGCAGGCAGGAGAAATCCAGGAATAAAAGTAATTGATAGATCATCTGATGTACTGAGTGTTTAGCAAAAAACATTTCTTGCTGTTTGATAGATATATTAGGGTGTGAAGAAAAAATGTTGAACACATGGAAAATTATGCAACAAATGAATGTTATTTTTAATCATTTTTTCATTTTGTATTAAGGCATAATTCATGCACAATAAAATTCAGTCTTTCCTTGTATACAGATCTGCACGTGTTGGAAATGCATTCAGTCATGTAACCATCACCATAAATTCTAGAATAGTTCTATCATCCCCAAAAGTTCTTTTTTTGTCCTGATAGTTAATCCCTCTCCTACTTCCAGCTCCTGGCAACCACTGACTTTGTTGTCTCCATAGTTTTGCTTTTTCCCCAGTGTTACATAAATAGAATTATACAGTAAGAAGCTGTTTAAGTCTGGCTTCTTTTGCTTCACTTAATCCATTGTGATTCCTCCGTGTTGTTACAGACATTTGTAATTTATTCCTTCTCTCCCTTTTTGTTTCTTTTTATTGTTGAGTAATGGTCCATCTTATGGATTTATCACAGTGTGATTATACATTCCTCAGGTGAGGGATATTGTTTTTTACCCCATTTTTGGAGATTAGAAATGAAGTTTAATATACTATTATCTTTTACAAAAGCAAAAAAAATTAAGGAAAACAATCATGATAAGTTACTTAGAGAAGAACATACATGTACTTTGGATGTACTTTGGATAATGCAAATTCTACCATTCCAACCAAAGGTTGTCATTTCTTTAAAGATAATAGGGTAGGGAGAGAGGAGGTTATTCAAGAGAATTAAATCAAGCTGCACCAGAAGTCAATAGCTATCGTTGGAAAATCAAGGAATAAGAACAGAAGTATTGATATTTGTTAGCATGAAGAAAGATACCAGGAAAATCTTGGGAATGATTTGAAAATGACTTCCATTGGAAAATCTGGAAGGTTGGATCAGGAAGTCACAGAATTTTTTAAATTTTGCTTTTGTTTCCTTAAAATCAAATTAGTTTCATTTAAATGTTTAGCTGTGGGCATCTATTAGTGTGATAGAAATAAAATAATAAATGGCCTTTGAGTTTTTCTCAGTATGCTTCAAGTAGCTCCTCATCTGACCGTGTTATCAAAGTTGCTTTCTGGTCCTTGGACCTCCCTGTCCTCCTGTACTTCCTTCACCTGTTCTTTAGAAGCCCTCTACCCTTTTGGTAAAGAGCTATTGCCCTGCCTGTTTATCAAAATTATCATCTTGTCTTTACCACTTTGAATTTGATGATGATAACTTTGTTCATACCTTCAGGAGTTTTCTTATATATATGTGACAAAATGCAGGATATTGATAGAAACCTAATGACTCTCTTGATCACATCCACTTAAGAAGGGGCACAGTAAAGATATTAGCTCACCAGCAAGTTGCTCAGACCCAAATTTATAGTCTCAAAGAAAAAGCACAGACCCCATAACCCAACTACTACCAAAAAGTATAATCATTCCCATATCAAATTAAGTGAATTAGAGAATTACTTATGGGATCAAAGTTTGCCTCTTGTGGGATAAAACAAACCAAAATAAGATTTGCTCCACATCATCAAAATTATTAAACAAGCCATTGAGAGGAAGCTTAAGTAGTGACGAGTCAATTAGGACCATGGGAAATGTGGAACATTGAAAACAAATGGACTCAAATATAGCATAAAAAACAGTAAGAAACAAGACCCCTTAGCAAGACCAGGAGCTTCAGAATGGGAAAGAAGGTAATTTTTCATGACTCTGCTTATTTCCCCAGGGACTAAACATGGCTATATATTTGAGGATGCTTTCATTAAATTTCAATACTTGTGATTTAATACATTCAGTATGCCCTGGGATTTTCTAGTAGAAAAGAAGCTGATATCATGTAGGTCAAGTGAAACTTGTAGAGGTAAGAGTATGTATCAAATCTATCCCTTTTCTTATTTCCCGGGTTTGTTGACATAAAGGATCATATGGCACAATAGCGCCAGGGTCAAACCACCCTTGTCTGTTTGTAAAGTGATAGAGCAGGTACCATCTTCTGGGAGTTCCCTAGGTTGCCTGTCAAGTGGGATTTCAAGAATTCCCTTATGAAGAATTAATAAAGCCAGCCCAAGATATGAATTTCTGATTGAAATATAATTCACATGGATGCCTTCTGGTTAAATAAGCTGCTATTAAATACTGTCAAATTATCCCAAATTCTATCTTTAAGCTAACATAGTTTCCTAAACTATGTTACTATTGTATACGATTAGAACTATTAGTTCTATGTAATGAACTATTGTAATACTATGTAACTATTAGAAGTTACATGTTTGGAAAGCTCTACCATTCTTCTAAAATTTTATTTTTAGAGAAAATATGTACTTGGAAATCAAACCTTATGCTTATTTTAGGTTTTTAATAGGAAACTATTAATGATAAATAATGTGAAAGATAGGGACACATTATAAGAAGTCTTAGAACAATCAGCAACTTTAAGAATATTACAGATTTCAAGATATCATATTTATTATCCCATCAACTATATAAATAAAACTAGCCCTTACTAAAGTAGGAGAATTAATAGAGAACCTCTGAAATTTGGTTTCTTATTTGGAAATGTTGGGTCCCTAACTCTTAAGGTTAATGAAGCCAACAGACCCATGACCAAGGCTTGACTCCATCACAGGACATCTCATTCAGCTTTATTCTGATTTTCAGATTCTTCATTTGTGAAATTGTTTCAACAATTCCTCAAGTTCCATAGGATTGTTATGAAAATTAATGAGTCCCCTTAAATAAGAGCAAGACAGTATATTATTAATTTTTGTATTATAACACCTTATAAATTTACAGCTGAATATTAAATCAGATGTTTTCTTCCCACTATAGGCTTACTATCTTTATAACACACAATGCCTCTTTCTTAAAATATACAATATAGTCTATTTATAGTAGACCATATTTATATTATATTATATATATAGCATATAACATATATAATTATATAACACTATACTATAAAAGTATTGTATATAATACTATATATTATATATAATACAGTTATATAATATTATATATAATATATAACGTGTGTAATACAATAATTATATATTATAGACTTTATATAAATACAGTACAATATATATAGTACTATATTTTAGTAGTCTAAAATATATTTTTCTTTAGAGTACCAGAATTTCTAAATGGCACTCTTACAAACAACATGAATAATAAACAGCAATGAGGTTGAAAAAATCTTTAGAGAACATGCAATCCAAAGATGGATTCATACCTTTACATTTTCATTCAGGGCCGATAGCAGTACTGATTGTTCCTTTTTTTTTCTGAGTAGGTTTGCAATAGGAGGTGCATCATATGTACTATGTCTGATCTGATTCAACATCCTCATTTTATTATGGAAATAGTATCCGGCCTATTTTTGACCCTTTGTCAGTTCTCTCATTTAACCATCTGTAATAAAATGAGGACTCTATATCAGATCACAGACCAGAGTTCATATGACACAGATACTGAGAATATTACTTATATCTATATATTTTTAAATATCTATTATCAGCTTCTAAGTAAAAGTCTGTTTAAATGTGATTTTGCTCCAGTTTTGTCTATATTTTCATCAGACTCCTTAAAGAAAACAGGTGGTTTAATGAAATTAAGTGAATTTGGAGTGATAGTGGGTAAATTCATGTGGAAGAAACAGATCTGGATGAAATATTTCTCACTGGAATTAAGTGGCAGACAGGTGGAAGGTGTTAATTAGCACCTAGCATTTAAATGACAACTTAGTACAAACTGAGAAAACAACCAGAAACCATGAACATATCTTGAGGTGATCTTGAAAGAGGAAAGCAAGGTGAGGGGAGAAAAAAGATAGTGGTACAAATTTTAAAGTAAGGGATAATTTTTATTCAATATGAAAATATGAACTAGTAGCATCGCTCTAAGTGGTTTCCATTACTTACCTGTAACTTCCATTGCTATTTCCAAAATTATGCACCACTCTTACCTGTTGTAGTTGCTAACCACGTTAAAGACATAGGAACTGGTAACTAAAATTCCACAAACAATTGATTCTGTAATTTTAGTATTTTCTTGAGACAATCCTTCTAGAATATTTTTGTGAACTGTCTCTTCCTTCTAAGCAATGAACATGAGTTTATGTTTACAGCCAGTTTGATTTTTGGAAAAAAACACTGCAGATCTACATGCATCTAATTTTTAACAGAAGCATGAGTTATGGTATCATTCTAGGCCAAAGAAATGATGCCACACTTTTCAGAGATGAAGTTAACCCATACATTCAGCAAAAGAATCAAGTACAGCTCTTTAAAGTAAACGATAATCCACAAGAGTAGGCAGAATGGTAATCAATCATTATAGTTGTAGTCAATATAATTTATTATATAACTCCTATCTTGTTTTATGGAAATAGATGAGCTGTTCATTAGTGTAAACAAGTGGAGAATTTTCTCAGGGGAGCTTTTAAGAAGCATGTTTTAGGAGATTTGGAGTAAGACTTTAGAGTCAGTTACGGCTACAAATCCAATAAAAAGCTGTAGGCTTTTATGTTCTCATTTTCATTTTGTTTCCTCTTGAGAGTTTAGAGGGACATCAAGCTGTTGCTCTTTGTTACATTCAAATTTAGGATCCATTCCTTTAAAATAACACAGGAGCAGTGTATTTCCTTACGTAATGTCCCCATAAACAACACCAAGGTCATAATGAGTAGGAAACCCATGGTACATGCAAATCGTTATGAGTAGGGAATCATTCATCTAAAGAAAAATTGTTGTAGTTGAAGGCTCCTGTAATTCATTTGTGTCCTTTTAGCTGTTAGTGTTCTAGTTTCCAGCCCTTGAGGAGAATAAGCAGTGGCTTGGAGACTTTTAGAATTAATAATTCTAGGAAACTAACTATGCCAGTACCAAATATAAACTGGTCTGTTGTCTCATCTACAGTTTAGTAGGTGGTTCATCAAAGAATCTTTTTTAAAGAGTGACTTCTTCCTCTGAGTCTGGCCTGACTGTCTCTCTTGAAGCTAAGTCACGGTGGCTCAAAGTGAGGGAAAGTCATTCCTAACAGACTATCGCCACTGAATGTGTGGGCAGAGTGAGAGGTGCAAGACTCAAAACTGAAGAATGCAGAGAAGCCGCGCAGTGCAGAAGTTGATTAAGCCTCATTAAGTCTCAGCTTACCAGACATGTAGGTGGCTGTGTTACATTTAAGTTGCCTGGGGAATAAAATACATAACATTTATAAAGTTTGTAGCCAAAGTTTCTAGGCTCAGTTCTGACACTTGTAATTTATTTGTGAATTCCACAAAAACACCATTTTCCCCATCTCAAACAACACTGACTTTAGGGTTCAGATAGCTCTGTGCCAATGAAACATTTCAAAATAGCTTTAAACTTGTGCTTAAAAAGCCATCTTTGTCAGTTCTGTGACCTGGCACAAAAATGTCATCAATGAAGCAAGTTCCTGCTCCAGCTCCTTCCTACGGCCTCTCTGTGGAAGGAAATTCAAATCTAGCCGGAACACACTGCTTTTGTTTTTTCTTTTTCCTTTTCAATCCCAATTAAGTTGTTTTCATGCTATGGAGCAGTGCACAGGAAGAGTTATTTACATGGATCCTAGAAGGCTAGAGGGTAGATTGTTATTGTCACATTTTAGGTCTCAGCAGTGAAGGAACTTTTTTATTTTTCTTAAAAAGAAAGTTAAATGTAAAAAGTCTGGCAAGGCAGCAGAGCCTCCAAAAGCAGGCTTGTGAACATTAAGGTTTCCATAGCAACATTTCCATGTCCAAAGAGTCTCTTATTTCCCACTAATTTATCTACCATAAGATATTACTATTTATTTTAACCTATAGACCCAAGGTGATACCTATTACATGCACAATGAAATTGTAGTTTGAAATGCTCTGATTTAGTAGTATTATTTTGTATAGCCTGTTTTAGAATATTGTTATTTGACTATGTTATATATCCAGCAACACAATAAGGATCTTATTATATAAAGCCTGCATATTAAATAGCCTTTGGTAAACATTCTTTTGATAGACAAGATGAGATAATAAAATGAGTTCTAAATATACTCCCCCATTCTTTCAGCTATTTTAAACTACTCAACTTTAGCTTGGAACATTTGGTTGAAAATAACAGTTTCTTGCCTTGGATATGTGCCTTTCATTTCCCAGAGGTGAGAACCAAAAGATTTCACTTCAGAAACTTACAAAAACATTTTCTGCCAGCTTTCATGTGGTATCTTTTCCCGATGACTCCTGGCACTGTACATATAGTCTCAGTCTACTGACAAACACTGAGCACCTGTGAGCAAAGCGCCTTGACCTCTGTGAACCATCTGGTTGGAGAAAGAAGATACATATAGATCATTGTGACTGATAACAATAGAGAAGTAAAAATCATGGCTGTGTACAACTATAGCTAATATTTTTGTTTAGCTTAGGTCACATATTGTCCTCAGAACTCTATGTGCACTATAGTTATTGTTAATATTCCCATTTTAGAGAAAAGGACATGAACTTTCCAAGGTCAATATCAAGTGATAAAAATAGGATTGGAATCTGTCTCACTGTAAAACTTCTACTCCTAACCCTGATTCTTTCCCAATGCATGTTAATAGTTGTTCAAATCATTCTGAACTAAAGACAACAGAGAAAAATTCCCAGAGGAGGAAGGTGTGGGTAAAATTGCAACATTTCTAGAATCTCTCCCCTGGCCTTAGTGCATCTCCATATCAATAGGTATTTCCAAGGGGTGGAGAGAAATAGTCCATCTCTATATCAATAGGTAATTACAAGGGGGAGTGAGGAAATATCTGTGCCAGAGAGGTTATTTGGGGTCCCTTTTTTGCAGCCAGGTCACTAGAGACACAGGCAAACAGAAGTGGATGACTGATTGTAAGAAATAAACAGATTTCTCCCACTTTATTTCTCCCTTTGACTGATTTTGGCTTCAAAGGTATTCTGCCTTGGGCTGGAAAGCTTTTTCCCAAGGAGTTACACCTGGCAGTAATTGGCAGGACCTCTGAACCCAAAATCTGTCTTCATGGGTGCAAACCTTGGGCAGGCTGGCCCTAGAGATGGTGGGGACATGCCCGAACCCCTGCTATGGGTAGTGGGGAGGCCCCAGGGGCTGCAGTGGTGGAGGGTGCAAGTTCACCTGGGAGTCCCCTGTCTGTGGGGTTTCCAACTGGGGAGCTCCTAGTGGGGAAATGATCTAAGGAAAGCACCTCCTAGAGGGGTGGGGACTTTTCCAGACTGGCAAAGGGTGGAGACACTGGAAGCTGTGGAATTAGCCCTCTGTGAGATAGAAGAGTGCTTAGAGGCCCTGAGTGGCCATGTGGGAGCTGGGATTGTGGGATGTCTGTTTCTTGAGAGAGTGGAAAGGGTTATCAAGGAGACAGAGAGACTTCAGCAAGAGAGAGACTCACTTCAGCATCGCTTGGAGGGAGGAGCTGGGCGATGACCTATGGGATGCCCTTAAGAGAGACAGTTATTGAGAAGACAGTTCATGCTCCTGGAAGATATGTCAGCAGCAAGGCAGGAGGCAGCAGGAGGCTGTGGGGGAGAGGAAGGAAAAAGCAATGCCTTGGGCTCTGGAGGTGGTATATGAGATGTCAGGAGGGTATGAGTGGGTAGGGCCTAGGGCCGATCTGTTGCTGAGGCCACTGCTGGAGTTACCAGACTCTCCCTGTTGTAATTAAGAAAATAAAAATACAACAATCGCAGGCTCCTCATGGGGATAAGCTACCCTCTCCCCAGGTTGTGGAGCACACTATGCTCTACCCTAATACCCAGGATGAGCTGGTGGGCATGAACATCTGGTTTCAGCAGAAGCCGTCAGAACCTCTGCCTTCATGGCTTTTGCGTCTCTGGGACATGGGGTGGAAAACATTATGTCTGATTCTGAAATGGGTAGACTGGCTTCACTGACCACTCACAGTTCTCTCTGGCAGTGGTTTGCAAAGTGCCTGCCACACCTCAGGGAATCAGGTGTTTCTGGATTGTCTGACAGCAGCCATCAGGGCAGTTTGGCTTAGTCAGGGTGATTTACCATACCTACCCACTAGCTGAAGAACATATGCAGAGCTCCAACAGGTGATATAGGAGCTGGGCATGAACAATATCATTTGTAATATGGACCCCCAGGGCCCTGATAAAGAGTCGTTCACTGTAGGAATGAGAAATCTGGTGCTCCATACAGCTACCCCATCTTTCCTTGGGTCTCTAGTGATTATTCTTGCCCTCCACATAGAGCAACCCGTAAGTGAGGCTACTCGTATTTTAGCACATCTGGGGGAGGTTGAAACAATAAGAGCACAGAAGGAAGTACAGGCTACAACTGTAAGGAGGGCCTGTGACAGTCTCGAGAACCCAGATATGGGTTGATTTGATAAAGGCCGAAATAGTAAAAGAAAAACTTGATGGGAAGCCCAATAGGATCTTGTTAAAACTGGCACTAGTTAAAACTAGAGCATCAGTTTCAGCTGCTGAGGTCCAGGACACAGAAGCTGGAGTCAAAGCTCCATGTCCAGCCTGTGTCCCTGCAAGACTTCCTGGGGGACAGTACTCATGATCTGCCTAGGCTCTCACCCCCACAGGAGGATGAAAGGGTGTCAGGTGGGACTGGGATGAAATGGGTGCAGCTGCTTTTACTGCTTCTAAGCAAGCAGTAATGGCTATTCAGGCCTTGAGTGTTGAATTCATCCAGGCCCTGTAAGCTTGATGTTCATGTAACCAAACATGATTATGGATGGAGCCTTTGGCAGCAGCTTGAACAGACACACCAACCTATTGGGTTCTGGTCACAGCTATGGAAAGGAGCAAAGGTCTGGAACACCTTGATAAAGAAGCAACTGGCTACTGTGTACCATGCCTTGCTGGCTAGGGAGCTCATTACTGGAACAGCTCTGACCAAGTAATAATCAATTATCCCATCACAGGGTGGGTGTGAGACTGGACCCAAATGCTATAGAGTGGCATGACACAGATGCCTGCACTGGCCAAATGGGGCGCATACTTACAGCAGTGTAGCGTCCTGTCTACTATCCCCTTAAGTAGAGAACTCCAACAATTATTGGGGCCAGTGGCATGTACTGGTGGAAAGCAGGAAGAACTTGCTTTTGAGCCATTGGTAGCCAAGAGTCCTTATCAGGAGGGAAGCCCCTATACCTGGTGATGCTTGGTTTACAGACAGCTTCAGTCATGGGCAGCCCCCAAAGTGGAGTGCTGTGGCTTTCCATCCAAGACTGAGACAATATGGATGGAAGATGATGAGGGGAAGAGCAGCCAATGGGCTGAGCTGTAGGCATTATTGCTCATTACCACCCAGAAGCCCTCCACTATAGTTTTAACTGACGGCGAGGCCATCTATTGGGGCTTGACCCTGTGACTACTGACATGGAGTTGTGACAAGACTTATAGGCCTCTGGTCAGACTAAAACAGTTACTGTCTATCATGTGACTGGCCATTTGCCTTTGGCATCCCCAGGGAATGATGAAGCAGACACATTGGCCCAGGTGCATTGGCTAGAAGGAAAGCCTACCTTTGATGTGGCCCAATGGCGCATCAGCATTTGTTGCACAAGGCTTAAAAGACAATGTGGGCTGTAGCCCATCAGTGGGGCTTGCTATAGACCTTTGAAGAAGTCAGCAGAGCCTGGAAGAATTGCCTTGTGTGCTCTAAGAGGGACTTAGATTGAGTCCCACAGTAACATGGGACAATAGTAAAGGAGCCAGTACCCCTTGTCATGTTGCAGATAAACTATATTGAGCCTCTGCCCCATATCAGAAGGATACTGGTATGCCATGACTTGTGTGGACAGCTACTAGCCTGTCGGTTGCTTTTCCTGAATGTCATGCAGATCAGCAAACCACCAAATGGGACCTAGAGCATTTTTTTGCAGCTTATGGCTGGCCACAGGTGATTGAGAATGATCAAGGCACCCACTTTACTGGACATGCATTGCAGGAATGCGTGCAGCAATTAGGAATAAAGTGAAAGTTACATGTACCATATAACCCTACAGGGGCAGGCATGAGAGAGAGGTACAATGGTTTGCTGAAATCTGGCCTTATGTCAGACACCAATAGTCTATGGAGCTGATCAGTTAGCTTACGGACAGTCCTACAACATTTGAATAAGAAGTCCCGTAAAGGAGGCTTGAGTCCTGTGGACATGCCAACACACATTGCTGCCTTTCATATGCAACTGGATGTGCAAACCAAAGAGGAGTTACTGAAGCCAGGATATGGCCAGCAGAGCAACATCCTGCTGCCAGCCCCAACTGCATTAAATCCTGGAGACTCTGTTGAGTGGACATGGCCCTGGACATTCAACACATGAACCAGCAATGACTGGCCCTTCTGGCACCTTGGGGAAAGGGCCTATAAGCTAGCCTCCTGTTTGTTCCTGGAGAATAGCAGAGTGGCCCCCAAAGATCATGGTAGTGTACCCAAAATGTCCTAGGAGTAAGACCATCTTATGAGGAAGTTTTGGTTTATCTTTATGGCCAGTGCATGTACCTCCATAGCCCTATATACTGACCACCCAACTATAACTCCCACAGGGAGTGGGGTTAAGGTCTGGTATACTAGACCAGGACAAGATCCCATTCTTGCCACTGTCCTATTGGATGACCACTCTCTTGCATGCATCCTACCTGATGGACAAGATTTGCCTATGCTGGTGTCATTACAACATATATCTTATTACCTTTAAGGTTGTTTTCTTCTACAGTTACTGTGGCCTGGACCCAACCCTTGACTGCAACTGCAGTGTGATGATTGCTCTGAACTCAGCTACTGACTGCCTGTGGAATGGGTGAGCTATGGTCTAAATCTGCATAGGAGTTTGAACTTAGCTGAATCCTCCAGCTTGAGTGATATCATGATTTTATTGCTGTCATTATTGTATGTTATTATTCTGGTTACAATGTTCCAATTTTTTTGCACAGGGGCCATTGTGGAAGATGGGGAGCAAGTAGACTGTGAGGTGAGATTTCTGGAGGGCTGGGCTGTGGGTAAAATTGCAATATTTCCAGAATCTCTTGCCTGGCCTTAATTCATCTTCACATCAATAGGTGTTTCCAAGGGATGGAGAGAATTAGTTCATTTCCATATCAAAAGGTGATTACAAGAGTGGAATCAACAAGGGTATATCTGTACCACAGAGGTTGGGTGGGGTCCCTTTTTGCAGCTTGGTCATGAGAGACACGGGTGAACAGAAGTGGATGACTGCTTGTAAGCAATGAACGAGTTTCCCCTGATTTATTTCTCCCTTTGACTGATTTTGGTTTCAAAGGTATTTTGCCCAGGTTGGGAAAATATTTTCTCCCCAGAGTTACAAGAGTCCAGGGCAAAGACTTGGATGTCCTCACCTGGAAAGAACACAATTTTGGGAATTGAAAAGAGAGAAGCAATTGTGAATAAAGACATGGAAGCAGAATGCAAAAAAATCCTATTGAAAACCTTGAATGCAAATATAGGTGGGGTCAGAAGGGGAAGGCCAATGTTTCTAACTTAAAGGCAACATTATCCTAACAAGGCAATGGAGTGCAGGGAGAATTAAAGTAGAGGTGCTGGAAGCAACAGACATGGGACAGATATGAGAGTTCATAAAAGGTAAGGATTGATGGTCACATCCAAGGAGATAATATAAAAGTTAATAAATAAGGCAAAAACCCACCCAATGTTTCATTTAGTGAACTCAAACTATAATAGAATGAGTAGACTCACATTAAAGGGGTTAAATGAAAGGGGAGGGGGTAGGTAGAAAGCTATTCTTAAAAATAATATAAATCAGAAAGTGATGTACAATAATATGCATTAATTTCAATGATATAGATTATATGGAACAAATCCTTGCCTGACCAGGTCCTCAGAGTATTTGATTTAACAACTAGATAGGACAAGTTTTGTAAATTGCATGTTATTTTTAAGTATCTACTTCTATAGTAAGTTAGAGTACTTGAAAATGTCTTATTTTCATATGACCTCTGAGTTTTACTTAACTCTTCATCACTGTGAAGAAATGCTGATGAATTCAAGATAAACTTCAGCCAACCTCCACCAGACCAGTATTATACCATTCAATAATTGGTAAACTTTTTACTTTTAAAATGTTTGACAAAAAAAAGGTATGAATTAGCCTCAGTGTCTAAGGAAATGTCTTCAATGTCTAAGGAAACTATTGTTTTAATTCAGGAACTCATTCAATTTCTCAAAGTGACTCCTGGTTTAAATGGTGAAGAGACTTACCTGGAGATCACTAAGACTCATTTTCTATTCAAGCCAGTATTATATATGAATAGAACAGGTTATTCTTAATGAGATAATGAGATAGAGACTAAAGCCACCTTTTCAGAAGGTGAAAGGAGTAATATAGACAATACAGGCATATTATTGGGATTTTCATAGGAATTTGAAAGAGTAGATGATTTATTTTTGCATTAGAACAGCAGGCTGATAGAAACTTTTTGTTGGGTTGTGTCAGTAAACACAAGTAGGAAGCATAGTCTGAAATAAGTATGGTTGATTAATGTGCTCAAATAGGTAGTATGTGAATAGCATTCAACTTTTGTTGGAGGGGTACTTGGTGGGAGGAAGCCTCTTCCCAATGAAGATAAATAAGTAAACAGTTATTGTCACTTAAAGAAGAAAGCTGCCAAGTTAAGGAGTATTGTCAGTTCTTAGAGAAATGACCATTGTAATTTGCTACTGATTGAAAAGAAGAAATTACATTTGAAGCATCTATTATTTGTCCTTAAAAATACTCTTCTTGTGACAAGTTTTGACTTTTTTTTTTCAGAAGACCCTCTGCCTCAAACAAAAGGCTGCTCAGATATATGATCACCACATTACAGGGCTTTGCAGAGAGGCATAAAAAGCTAAAAGGTCAGCTTGTCAACTCCGTAAGTCAGGCTGAAAGTGTGTTTTAATTCTGGGCTACACTAGTTAGACTGAGTGCCTTAGAGGGAAGAGATTGCTTTGACTGATCCAGAAATGTTGATTCAACTCAGGGACATATATGCCTCAAAGAAGGCTAGATGCCTTATTTAACAGCAAACCCTCTGTACTCAGGTGGGATTCTTGTTATGCCACTTGAAGTGCTGATTCTTAGTCTACTTCGTATACCAGTAAGGAATATGTTGTTAGTAACAGAAAACTTTACCCACTGTGGCTTAAAGAAATAAGCACTCTAGTTTTTCTTCTGTATTAAATCCATAGTTAAGCATTCCCAAGCTGGTGATATCTTTCTGCTCTGGCATCCTTATTTGTGAATTTCATCTTCATAATCACAATGCGGTTGCTGAATCTCTAGGTATTGAATCTTTGCTCCCGGAAGGAACAAGGAAAAGGGTAAAGTGGCAAAGAGGGGTGCTGAATGTCTCTGACATGAAAATCCTTACTGGAAATCATCAGAAGACTTCCATTTACATCTAAGTAGCCAGAGGGTCATATAAGAATTTAATTATATGAGAGATCAGGAAAGTGAGATTTTTTTATTTTTATTTAAATTTTTACTTATTTTTAGGGATGTATTACCACATTACAAAATCAGAGGCCCGCTGGTAGGGAGGAAGACAATGTCTATTTGTGTCCAGACTGTGGTCATTGTTATTGCCTCATTCTAGTTTCTTAACAGTTTGGTGGAATTGTTGCACATTTCTTCTGATTAACTTCAGAGTCTGGTACTTAGTCTGACTTCAGACAAAAGAAAGATGGGAGAAACTATTGCTAACATGCATGATAAAAAAACAGAAGACTCATGAAAATCTAAAAGGTAGATTAGAATTTTCTAATAAGAGATCTGTAGAAAAGACTGTATAGAAGTAGTTTTCTGTTGGATGTGAGGCTCATAGAGGTAAGACATAGGCTGAAACTTGAGTAAAACATGAAAAATGACTCAGTTCACAGGTAACAAAAACACTGAACTACTCTAATATTTTTAGCCAAAAGTAAGAGGTAAGAGTCACTAACCTAAAAACTAGGATTACCCAGAAGGTTAAAGAAAAGTGAAGAGTAGAAGAGCTACAGGAATGAAGGGAAATGCTCAGGAAGAAGAGTGATTTTCTCTACAACTCTGCCCTATGGAAAAATAATAAAAATAATAGGAAAAGGTAATAAATATTAAAGCATAGAATATCAATACATGCAAAAACAGACCTAAGTCTAAAATGAAAATATCTTTCTATTTCTACAGGGATTTGTGAAGTTACTACTTTGCACTAAAATAGCATTGGAATCTGAGCACTGCCTTGCAATGAACAGCAAGCAACCATAAACTTCTATGAAAATGTACTGGTCCCTACTTGACGCTTTTAATGGGAAATGTAGTGTCAGGAGATTTTGAAATTTTTTTCAAAACATCTTGGTTTGAAAGTTCTACAAGCATGCTTCTGCTCTCTAGTCTGGATTTGAATATTAGAACCTTAGTTAGGGTTTCCTGCATACTTTTCCATACTTGAAAAATTTCCCTTAAGATTATTTAGAGATGAACTGAGGACCAAGATGAAGGCCAGTGGCTCCTAGAATTGTGTTTTATTGTATCTTCTCTACTTCTTCTCTTGCGATGATATATACACAATAAGAAAGAAAAGAGAAAGGAAGGGCAAAGGACCTTTCCTAAGCCATTTATTAGGCCTCTTGAGTTTGACAATTAGTGAAAAATGAGTTCTCTCCCACTTACCCCTGTCAGCGAACTTTAAATTGAGAATTTTATTGAGATTTGAGGAAGATGAGTTGTTAAGGGTAGTCCTTTCAGAATTCAGAGGTGAAAATAATCCATAACACTGCCCCATTGAAGATAGCTATAATGAAAAATACAATACCGGGCACCTAAACTATAAGACTCAGCTGACAAACTTCATCTACTCTGAGGGTTTTATTTCTCCTGCTCTCTAAGGGGACTTTTCATCCCTCTTTCTTCTTCTGGGTTCCTTGATATGATAGATAATTCTTATTTAGTATTAGTGATGGTTTTCTTTTTTCCTGCATGATCACAGTCTTCATATATGACCAACAGTTAAAACTAACACATTTTCTAATATCCATTAGATAGTTACAGAGATAAAACACTATATATGCACATATACACACTATATATTTGTATTATACATATACTGCTTAATAAAATAATACAATATAAAATTTATAAGCAAAAATATATTCCTATAAAGATATCTTCATAACACTTCTGATCTGAGTGGTAGGTAAAGTCATTTCAAAGTGCTGATAGTAAAAATAATGTGCTATAGACTTCTAGTACTTGAGGATAATCCCCTAAATTTTTATTCTCCACATTTGTTTCCTAAGAGTTTTTTTCTTGAATCTTATTATAAAGTAGTTTATTTCTGCTCTAACTTGTTATAGAGGTTTGGAGGGAGACTATTTGTTGATCACCAGAATTGTCTTCTGTGGTTTAGTATAATAGGGAGCAGGAAAAGGAAAAAAGAGGTGAAATCCTGTAGGATTTTTTCTTTTTGATGACCTCAAATAATAGGTTCAACTCTTACTGACCTCAAAAAACTCATAGCCAATTTCACTTACTTCTTTTTTTCTCCTCTTTTCTCTGGAATAGTGCAGGAAGACAGCCACAGCCTAGTTAGTTGAGACAGCAATGACATGGACTAAGAGCAGAAGGTGGCTAAGTCAGGTAGGCTGTGCAGTGGACAGTGCTCATGACCAAATCCTCCACCACATCTTCACGCACTGCATTAAACACAGGCTGTATTTGGTTTTGATCCAAGGTGACTGTTCTGTCATTAAAAAAAGAAAAGCAAAAGAAAGAAAAAGAAGGAGACCATGTATCCACCAGCCTTATGGCTATCCAAACTACAAACCAATTTCAGGAGCACATTTGTCTTCAAACACACTGTATTGCCATCAACCATAAGCAAATACTAAATTGGTGGTCCTAAGGAGATTTGCTTATGATTGCATTGGCTGGCTGCTCAGAAAAGATAGCTGATGCTCAGAGCTCTAAAGCAGCAAGATCTCCTATAGACACATTCTCTCTTTAGACTCATGAGAAACTGACACCCATGATGAGAAGGGGGGAAAGGAGTCAAACTGCATTATCAGCTCATTTGCATCTAAGAAATAAGACAGATAATGTCTTTTTTCTTTCCTTTTCCTTTTTATTCTCTTTATCAAGTAGACAAGTACTCTCAAAAGTAAGAGAAACCGTGTCTGCAAAAGCTCCAACACTGCAATCTCTACTAAATTACAGATGATTGGCCTCCCAGAAACCACTGTGATTGAAATTGTACATGCAAGCCAACCTACAGGATAACATAATATCTTTTTACCATCCTGTAAAACTGTATATAAATTTCCCCTAAAATTAGTGACACTCACTAAGGTATAAAGGACCATATTTTGACATTCATAAAGAGTTACAGAATTTCAGTAATAAATCAAGGTAATAAATTAATTATTAGCTATGGTGTAAAAAACAGGTATAATTAAGATCACAAGTGCTAGGTACAAAGTCCACAGGAGGCAGGAGGAAGCACCACATGAAACAAACCCTTCCCTGAGGGAATATCTTTTTTAATAGTCCAGGAAATTTAGGAAGGTTGTATTTAATAAAATTTTCTTTGTGACTAGAAAAAAGTCTGTTTTTGCCTACCCTTTTTTATAATTTGTTTCTGTCTCTTCACTCTTTACAGAACAATTGTTAACTCACTGATCAGTTTAGCTAGTAACTAATAAAATTTGAATCACTAATTTGATTGTGTTGCTTTTTTAGGATAGTTGGAGTTCAAGTTTAAGGTGGCTGTTGGGGTGCGTGTTGTGTTGGTCTTTCATGCTCTTGAGAACCAAAACAGTGGTAAATCTACAAAGAAAATATCCCCAAACAATGACAGTAGTAATAACAATGACAGAAAAATGAATTTCAGTGGATGGGAGATTCTTCACAAACATCTCCAATAAGGAAGTTGAATGAAAACTTGGGAAATAATGAAACAGCAATAGAATCTATTGCCTAGATTATGCATGAAGCGAGTGAGGAGATAAGAGCCAGTCTCCGCTCTAGACCCAGATCTCCCCTTGCACCCCTGCCCCAGAAAGCCCTGGACTCAGAGACAGCAGAGCATGTAAAACAGGAAAGTGGGACTGAAAGATAGGTGTAAATTGAAGGTTGAATGGGGAAGGTTTATCCCACCCTTCCTTTCAACCTTAACATATTATAACTGCCTCTCTACTGAGAAAAACAAGCAGTCAGGGGTGTGTTTACTCCCAGGGGGGAAATGGACAGTTCTTCTCAAAGGAAAGTGAAGGAAATATCTGTCGACTTCTCTTCCATCTGTGTGGATGTTTATGCTCAATAATAAAGCCCTTCCACTTCAGCATTGGGAGTGAACTAAGGGAAGGACCATATAAAAGCTGTCTGTCTCTCTGCTCATACAGAACTCTTAAGAGAGATCTCATACACAGAACTCTTAAGTCAGCCTTCCTATTTACTTGTTCTTAAATATGAACAGATAACCAAAGAACATAAAATGTTTGAGGATAGCCTACAAAATGAAAGAAACGATTAAACAAGCCAAAAAACTAAATTCAAAGGGAACAAATAGAAAACAGAAAGAAATTTAGAAAACAAAATTCCCTTATTATTGGCAGAGATATTTGAGAACAGATGACATCTATAAGAAAGAATTGTTAGTATAAAAATTATAATACAAAAATAACAAAGAGCTCAAAACTATGACTACTAAAATTCAATTCAGAAAAAGTAATCATAGATAATGACACAAATGCTAACATTTTGAAAGTATCTCTGAAAATCATAGACATAGGAAATACAAGAATTAAAGTAAGAGATATAGATGATCAACTCAGGACACCAAATATCTTTTAAATCAGAGTTCCACAAAGAAAAATAATAGGAGTTGCAAAGAGGACATTAGGAAATAACCAAAAGAAGAACTTCTCCCAGAGTTAAAGAGAGATATAAGCATTTAAATGAAAGGACCCATTGAAGGTTGAAATAAGAAAATCCCTCTGAATTTCCTAAGAAATAACTTTTATGATCTAATGGCTCCTTGAGGACATGTTATAAATATCTGGGGTGGGGGTGGGGGGAATGTCTCTAAAAGCTTCCAAACATGAAATGAAGCAAACAAACAAATTAGTAAGTTAGGTTTTTGTTAACGAGGAGAAACTCTAGCAATCTTATAAAATAACACCAAGAAAAACTATCAAACATCAGTGAAACACAAAGAGATTTGTGTATTATTTTGAGTTACATAAATAATTAACAGGCAAACTAAAAATACTGATATAACTATCAAACTTAGGAAGTGGGTGTATAGGTGGAGGTGGTTTTAGTACACATTTATCATAGTAGCAATTCAATAGACAATGTTAAAATTGATGATTGTTTGTTTTAAAAGCATACCAGAGATGGAAGGACATTTATCAGAACAAAAAGAAGTTGCTGGCTTCAAGAGTAGGATTAGGGATGGGAGTGGTGAACAGGGGTCTGTTGCTTTTAATTTTAATTTCATTTGTGCTATTTTATTTTTCATCTTGAGGATACATTACTACAGAGAACTGGGCATATGTTTAGAAAAGGAAAAAAACAACTAAGTAGGCTAGTTGTTTGATTAAAATGACCGAACAACAGTATGTATGCATATGTGTACGTATTTAATTCCTGACGCTGACATGTAATCTGCCTCATTTTCTTCTCTCTTATTCCTAAATTTACCCATTCAGCTCCCTTGCTCTACTAACAACATACTCAGGAATTCTTTGTACTACTTCACTAAGCATATAATAGTCACTGAAATGCTTACTAAATCAATCTTGTATGTAATATACTCTTTTTATGTGCTCCATACTGTACAAGGTGATTGACAGACTAGCTCAGTTGTTACTGTTATTTTTGGTTAAGAAAGCTGATATTCCTTGACAAATTTTTATCAAGGGAGAGTCTGAACATTCAGTTATTGCTATCGGTGGTAAGATCCTAGTAAAAGAGAAGATTGTTCTGAGGGGAAAGATGGACACTTGTTCCCAGAAATTGGGTGACTGAACAAAGGCAATTACTTTCTTATGAAGGCCTGGAACCTCAAAAGACAAAGAAGGGCTGTTTTCAGAAAATAAAGAATAACCTTGATAATGTGTCAATAAACTTCTGTGTTCCCAGTTTGCCCCCAGAAAACAATCATTTCATCTTACTTTTGCTTTTGCTTCTTTCAGTATAAAATGGATGTGTCAAAGAACTTTTAATAATGCCCCAACTTTCACTGGGGGTAGATTCCTGTAACATCTTTTCATTTACTTAATATTGTTCCCTTTTATATTGCTACTTCTGGTCTTTGGTGAATTATACTTTATTATGTGTTCGGTCCTGGATCTCCTAGTTCTTCGGTAGTTTCTTTTAGGTCATGATGCTTCTGTGAAGAGCCCAAAATTCAAATCACTAAGCTGCTGGCTAGCATCCTTGACTAGAGATTCGCAAAACGATGGCTCTTTCACTAAACTGGGCTTATGCATGCCCCGAGATCCCCTTGGCCCTGTCAACCTTACTTCCCCTGCTTTCCAACCTGGTGGCCCCAGTGACGACATAGGCAATTCACATGTGAAGCTTGGCCACCATCTCTGATCTTATCAAGCTTCTAATACCTCTAGTCAGCTTCTGGGGTCAGTGCCAAGTTTTAACATAGGCTTCAATACGCTCTCTGCAATGGCAGCCAAAGCCATGCTCTGGCCCAGTCAGTCAAGTGCAAGGATGCTCTGGCTTTCCTGGCAGCTTCCTGGGGAAGCCAAGTAAAACAGCCTGTAAGTTGAGGAGAGGTAATGACCTATGAGTAAAATTTGACCAAAGAAAGGCTGTATTTAGGAGGCCACTGATAGGTCAGTCATGGGACTGAGTAACCAGGTTAGTTAGCTTCCTTGTAAAGCTGTTGCCAACTTGGTCACACATTCCCTTGTGTTTGCTTTCCTTTCTTGCTCACTTGATTCCCTTCTCCCTTACTCTTGGGGAACACTATGAATTCCCTGGTATTGTACTCCCCCAATAAAACATTCATATACAAACTTCATTTGATGACCTATTTTCTAGAAACCTGTGCAATGCATTTGGCACCTCTGGAAAATGGACTCTCAGGATTAGAATTTGCAGATGGATTGCCTACATGACTGATGGTAATGGGGTCCCCACAGCTGGTGCAAAGTGAAGTGGTAATAACCTGTGATATACACAATTATTAAAGCTTTTACCTATGGGAAATTGGATTGAGGTGCTGGTAGAAGACAGAGCATTGAGAGATTAAGTGTTTAATGCATTTGGTCCATGTGGGAACAATGATAATTACATGACTGTGGTTGCTATGGCTGACCTCAACAGCACTGGAGTGTAAACTAACGCATACATTAAGCAACAAAGTCAGAGGTCTTGAATGCAGTGTTAAGAAAGGTTCCTATTTCTTGTGCACAGGGCATCTAAACTAAAAATAAGGCTTAGAGATTGATCATAATGGTGGCAGAGCTGCAAAATGAAGTTGAGTATATATCCTCTGATTTGGAAAAAATAGAGCCCTGAAATATGAGACAGGATCATCAGTTTATAAACCAAGTATCTTGAACCTTCAAATTCACCGAACCCTCTGACTGGTAGAAACACCCAACTTGCCCTTGCTGAAAAACTGTTTCCTGCTATCTGAATAGGAGTGGCCTCACATGAAGAAAGGTGATGCTCATTTCCCTTGGCTCACCCCATTATCCCTCCTTATCTCTAGACCATACCCAACCAAAGGAACCACACAATCTGGCACGTGTATTGGCAGGCACAGAGGAAATACATACAGCAGTGTGTCTTGAAGGTGTTAATCCAGGGAGATGGATTATAAAGCATTAATCTTGGACAAGGGAGAACTTTTTGTTACTGAGGCACTTACATGGATTGTTCAACATTCTGGCAAATATGCCTGAAGCAACAGTAGAGTTCAGGAGCTCTGATAGCTCCTTGATGATCGGATATAACAATGACCTATGTTAACAGGGTAAAGATCTCAGAAATCTGGGCATAGTATTGAGGGCGGGGTTAGACGTCACAGGGAGTTAGCAATTAGACTGGATTTACACAGTAAATGTAACTGGGACACTGCCGCCTGCCTGTATTCTCAGGAAGGATCCCAAAGACACTGCCTTCACTATGGGGACAAAGAATTCATTTTACAAAGCACTTTGGTAGCTATGATGGGACCTGGATTCCAGATATCCATGGGGACATATCATTTCAAAATGTTATGGGCCAGGTGGCAGTGCTTCACTATCAGAAACTATCCTCACCCCGATTTTAGGTCTGTCAGTTCACTGAGACAGCTCACTGATTGGCCAGGAAGCCAAATGCTCTGGGGGACCCTTGAAGACACTGTAAATATTTGTAATAAATATTCCTATAATCTTTCTCCAAGCAGGTTTGCAGATAATTTCTAAGGTAACTGCACTTTTCTGACAGCTCTCCAGGCTAAGATGTGGGTCTGACAGGATCCTGACACCAGGGAGCTAAAAATGCCTTTATGATCCTCTGAATAGACTGGAAGTTTATGGAGGACAAATAAGTGGGAGTTTGGTTAAGTGTTTTTGTAGTTGGTCCAGTGGGTGTTTTCAGTCCTTTATGAGATAATTTTCCTGACCCTAAAATATTTAATTGTGAACATAGCAGCTGGAAAATACTACACATAGATTCTCTATCCTGTCAGGTAAGTGCCATTATGGACAGAAGGGGAACGGAAGTTTCTGAAACTGTCCTTCCACCCCAGATGACAGAAAATTAGAAGAAATTATTATGGCTAGAGAATAATTGCAGAGATTAGCATCAGTATCAAATACTTGAAAGCCCTATTTAATTCACCTATTTGGATTCTGCCAGAACCTGTTTGGTTATGGTGGATGTAATGATTATAAACTTATCCAGGTGGCAGGTCCAGTTAAAGTCTCTGTGGGATGTGGTGTCTTTACTAGGACAACTCAATTACAACTTCTAGTGTTTAGTATGAGGGATTTATCTTTAAGTGGTAGATATAACAATACTCTTTTACTCTCTTTCCTCAGGATTAGGTCAAATCTTTAGTTTTCTCATAACATAGTGTGCAGAAATTTTTGTTGTACTGATATGCCGCAGACCATCATACAGGCTTCCTATAGTGATGAAATCATGTTAGTTAGACTAGAGGAGAGGAAAATGGCAACTATCCTAGAAGCCCTAGTGAAACATGTGTACCAGGTAGTAGGAAACACATCCTACAATGATTTGGGAGATTTCAGGGAAGTTTTTAGGGGTTCAGTGGTCTGGATCATGCTGAGACATCCCCTGTAAGGTAGATGGCAACTTGTTAATGTCACATCACCTACAACTAAGAAAGAGGAAATACAGACCTTTAGAACACTGAGGCAAGATGTCTGTAGCTGAAAAGTGTCACTGGAATAATAGCTCCCTGCATTTCATGGGCCCTAGTAGAGACTGAACACTAAAAAACTATGCAACTTGAACTACTCATTGTAATCTGGGAGTTACTGGATCCATGAATTCATTAAATCATACTAGGATACAGTTGGTACAATGAGGAATGGCTGAGGTGAGTCCAGAAAAATACAAATAAATTGTGTGACAAGTTACATGTCCCCCTATTTCTATTGCATTGATACTTTCTGCCTCAAATCACACCAAGGCCTCATAGGATGATTTCCTATGACTTTCTTACATACAATGAAGGCAGAAGGTAAGTTCAGGGCTTGTTCAGATTTGAGCTGACTTGTCTCATTACACCTCACTCAGAAATGGCCTGAGGGGCAATAAAAGGGAAATAATTCTCCAAGTAGGCTGATCTACAGTCAGCATTGATTGTTTACTTAGTAGGGAAGGAAAGGTGATATATGGATATATCTTGACTCCAGAGCAGTGGAATGAATGGCTTAACAGGTTTGTTAAGGGCCTAGAATGATGAGAGGGAAGAAGGTCTGAGGTCTTTTATTTGTACTTTTGTCCACAAGAAGACATCCCCTGCACAGAAGGTTCTCAACAGTCAGGTGTCAGCATGAACTATCTGTGATTGTTGGCCAGCCTTCCCTCAGCAACAATGATGCTGATGTTCCAGATGCATGAACAGAGAGCTGTGATTATATGTTACACATAAACTCAACCACTGGTGTTTCATCTCATCAATGCTGACATGGCTATTGCCAGTACTTAATGTTCCACTTGTCATTTTCTGGGTCCAACTCAAAGCCCTTAAATGTCACCAATCTCAGGGATACAAGACAATCTTCTGGTAATATGCTCATTCCACTTGACCTTGGAGGGGGTAAAAATTCTTCCTATCTACAATCAATACAGTCACCCAAGGACTTATAGAATGTCTGAGCTATCAACATGGTGCCCCACAATATTGTCTCTGACTAAGGAATCAATTTTAATGCAGAAGTTGAAAATGAAGTCACAATTATGGGGTACACTGGTCTTACAGCACCAAGAAGCAGCCGTAAGTGGAATAGCATGTTGAAGGTCCACTTAATTTGTCAGCCAAAGGATAGCACCTTGTGAGTTCAGGAGCTGTCCTATCAGATGCAGTATATCCACTGAACCAATGTCTGATGCATGATGCTCTGTCCCAACAGCTACAAGTCCAAGAACAAAGGAAGTATGACTGTACCTTCACACCATCACTCTCAGTGAGCCTCCTGCAGAATTTGTGTTATCTATCACTGCAAAATTAGTCTCTGCCAAGTTAGATATCCTAGTCCCTGACACTTCTGCCAACAGATAACAGAAGTTTTCCACTCAATTGGGAGTTGTTATTGCCGTCTGGTCACCACCAGCTGACCAGAAGGAAAAGAAAGGAGCTATCATTCCCACTGAGTTAATAAACAATTGTTATAACTAAGCTGGGATTGGTGTTACACAATTAGTGTAAAGAGAAATATCTGGAACCAGTGATGTACTGGGGTGTCTCTTATTTTTCAGTGCCCTGTAATAAGTACAAATGAACAACTGCAGCAGCCACAGCCCACAAATGGTAAGGTAAGCAAGGCCTTATACCCCTTGGGAATAAAGGGCTGGGTCACCCCAGCAGGAAGGTAACCAAGACTAGTCAAAGTCTTGATCAAGAAAAATATCATTGGAATTAGAAAAGGGGGATAAGTACCAATTATTGTTCCAGAACCAACTTCAGCATCAGGGGATGTAGTTTATTTTGCTTCCTAAAGTTTTTTCAGGACATTGCAACCATTCACTCACTGAAGAACTGGACTTGTGCGCCCTGTCTTAAGGTAGAAGTGAAGGTATCATATGCTTATACAGATCTGGGTGGTACAGGAAACTGATTCTCTTAGATCCAAACCATATTCCAACCTGATGTATTCAATGTGATTTGTCCTAAACCTCAGTCATTTGTGCTGCTTCTCTGATAGAAGGGTCCTACGTAGAATACTCTGATAGCCTTCATGCTCTGGACACTGCCATTGTTTAATCTTCTTCAGATACCCCCAGCTGACTCAGTTTCTCCCTGATGTAATTGCTGAGCCTTGGTGCAACTTCATGTGTTTGCTGTAATGGGAAGCGTTTAGCATCTCCACTGCCCAATTCCAGCCTAACTAGACCTCCTGGGACTCTCACGTCCCAGCAGTTACTGCACCGGCCAAGAAGAATTCCAGAAATGCAGAGAAATTAAAGCCTGTGGGCTGACCCTTGACCAGTGAGCAACAAAACAGAGGGAGGAACCGTCAGTTTAAAATGTTTCCCCTTTCTCTCCTTGGACAGATTCTCCCAAGGAGGCATGGCTGTAGGTGGCCTTTCCTTACTATAACATGAGTTTTTTTTATAAAACTGTGATCATCTCCTCAATGCAGCGCGTATTTTCTCATCTTCGGTCCTTTGCTATGTCCTTTCTTCCTTTACCCCTGTCCTGGGATTCCACCTCCCAATAAAGCCTTACCATGTAAGCCTCTCTTCAGGTGCTGCTTTCTAGAAAATCAGTGGTGAGGCAACTTCTTATATCAGAAAGACATCAAGGTCTTAAAGACATCAGTAAAAATATTGGAAATAGAAAAAAAACAAATAAAAAAGCTCTCCAACCCAAGTGATTTGGAATGTGTGATGATTTTAATGGTGTGGAGATAGGGTAATGTTTTGGAAGAAGGAAAATAGATAATATTTTCTCTTCCTGCCCTTCTCTGAGACAAGATATAACAGTAACGCTTGGAAAGGTGCATTTGGGTGCATGTGCATGTAAGACTTCCTCAATTCTTGGCCAAACAGATGAGAGTGAACAAAGAATGGGAGCAGAGACTTAGAAAATATTTATTCTATGATCTCATATTTAAGGAAGAGATATAATAGGGAACTTGAGGTTTTATATTTTCTAGTCTATAGAAATTTGAACCAGTACTCAGGGCTGAAGCTTTGTGTATTTCTCAAGATTTTCCTGATTTTTTTTTTTCCTAAACCAGCTATTCTCTGAGTTTTATCAACCTCCAAAAATGTTAACTCTTGTCTTCCTGGTGCTTGAGCTGAGATCTTGGTATTATCCTTGACACTTTTCTTTGTCTCTGAGCTTATAGTCCTGTAAGCTTAATCATCATTTTATATTTAGAATCCAGCCAGTTTAGAAGAGAAATGGTAAGATTATATCACATACTTCAAAACTTTACAGTGATTTCATATCTCTCTTTGAGTAAAATTTAAAAATTATTTTTATTTTACTCATTAATGTACATATATATGTAACAACTCCTGGTTCACATTATGAACTTAAATATTTTGTGAATGAATTGATATATATATGTTGAGACTGTTTTTTAATCTGTAGAGATAAAAAAGAAAAACTATAAGAAAGTTAAAATGAGAATTCACAGATGTTTGGACTCACGTTTCTGCTGCTGAAAGATTTAAGAATGTTCCAACTTTAGAAATATTAAATAGCTGACAGTGACATGACCTTGGTAGAGAACAGTCTAAGATGGAAAAGATAACTTGGTTTAAAAAATAAAATCTAAGTTTTATTTGGTATTACCTATGATCAGATTGACCCATTGATTGAATATTTCTGCTACCCACAATGAGCAAAATCTCAGTGACCAAATTGTCTCTCTGTTTAATGCCAGAAAATGATGAGATTTTGTGGCTACAGTGATAATAAAAAAACCTAAGAAATATCCATTACTACTGTCATTAAGAGAAATTGTGAAAGAACACTTCTGTTTCCAAATGATACAGACAAATTTAGTGCCCTAAATTGGAAATGTTACCAAAAAAAAAGAAAAGTAAAAAGTAATGGAACACCTATAAAAAGTAGACTACCTTGACATTTAAATAAAAACAGTAAAAACTACCTAATGTCTGCGAAATATGTTTCCCCTCTATTTAAAAAACTCACCTTTGTTGTGATATGTAGCTATTCTGTCATTTAAGCTTTCAGAATGGTTATATAATATGTGTGGTGCTATATACTCTTGGACTTTTTTAAATTATGCCATCTTAAAATAAAATATTCCATTTATCAGTCCAAAAATTGAGATTTTTAGGCATTTTGAAGTTAAGATTCTGTGCAAGCTGGTTTGAAAGGATAAAGAGTGGCAAACCCTGGTTTAGGTGATCTCTATCTATATCTGTAGATTAGATATAGATAGATTTCTGATATTAGTTAGATTCCTGTGCCAAACTACTGTGCCAAATGGTCTTAATTGTCATGTTCTATGTATTTATGAACTTGGACATAACTCTCCAGCTTGTCATTACTTCAGTTGAATTTGTTTCATTTTAGCACTATATATATATTTATACTGAGTTGAGTTGCTGTTTAAAATATCTTCCAAACTTTTGTTATGTGATTTGGCATTGAAACAGAATATACTATGTTCACAAAAATGCACATAAGCAAAATGATGTTGCAAAAATGTGATATTCAGCAAAACAAATTCCTTGTCACTAGAGGAATGAAATGTTTTCTTGCAAAGCAACAACCAAATGCTTTTCTAACAGGACATTTCCAACCTTATCAGGTATAAGAATCACCCAGGAACCTCACTAAAATGCAGATTCTGATTCAGAATTAGGGTTGGGGCCTAAGATTACAAATTCTTCATAACTTCAAAATGTCCATGCTGCTGACTCATGAACCACAATTTGAGTCATCAAGTTACTCAAATAAGAGCTACGTATGCATGAAGCTGTGTTAATATATATATATAAATTATCTGTTAAGATATATATATAAATTATGTGTCACATATCATCCTACATTTCCGTAACATTTAGCCATTTATTATGTAAATATGATACATTTATAATAAATATAACATTTTTCTGTTCTAGGTATATATGAGTAACTGATGCATGAAAAAACTCAGTCTAAAAGTTTTTCAAGCATAAAAAATACTGTTAAGAAATTGTTTAATTGGGAATGTATATACTCCAAAGAATTAGGTCTTGAAGAGATATTTGTCCACCCTTGTTATTAGCATTATTCACGATAGCTAAAGTGAGGAAGCAATCAAGGGTCCAGTTATTATTCTAATAACCTCAGAGGCTGACCCAATACATGATTTGTTTTTATGCAAATGAACATGCTGGCTAGCTGTAATTGTGAGAAACACTCACTGGTCCAAATTCAGTAAGTGGACACGGAGACAAAGAGAACAGCGGAGGGAGGCTTTAATGACGGTCTTGCAAGATCGGGGGAGTTTGGCGCCAATAATTTATCTCCTAGTGCGCAAGTCCCTCCCCTGGTTCCTCATTGGCTGAGTACTACAGGGTTCACAGTCTTCCCCAGGCGTCGCCTAAGCTCATTATATCTTTCCTTTACATTTGTCTTATTCTTATTGGTAGGTTTAAAAACTCAAACAGGTATAGCCAGGCCCTTATCAATTCCCCCACCCCCACTCTCAGCCTGAGCAGCTTCCACCACGTGGCTCTTTGTTTCTACCTCACTGTTAAAATGTTTAAACATCCTAGTGGGAATAAATCACACTTAGGTTTTCTTTCCTAACATAATATAATGGAGATTATATGAAGATAGAAAACAAACTGGAAAAAAAAGTATTAGATATTTTGTTATTTCTCATTTATGAAAAAGCCTATACCTGAGTGACTGATACGTTTCTGGAATGTGCATCTCAGGCATCCTTGATACATGGTGAGGTCTAGCTGCCACTCCCAATTTAGATCATATTTTTTCCCGCTATCCAGAGTCTATCTACTCTTAACTGCTTTCAGGTCTGCTAAAACCCTGCATACAGTACCTATGGACAGAGTTACTATTTTAATTCTTGATATGGCATATCTGTTGGCTATTTCTTAGTGAAATGGTTCTATCCTAGAGGAACATTTAAGTTATCTCTATTATCCCTGTACTAAATAGTTTACCCTTTCCCAGTTTTTACCTTAGTGTGTGTGATAAGATAGCTTCATATTCATTTATAAATATGTGTCCAATTACTATGGAATTCACTGTGTAGGATGAAAAAAAACATTACTTTTCAGAGATAAGTGCAGAATTCATTTTAGGACTAAAATAGTCTTGCTTTAGAGAACTACCTTATTAGATGTTTTGATTTGTGGAAATAAAGTTCATTTTTTAGATTGGAAGGCTTTCCCAGACCCTGTCCTACACTGTCATGCTGCAACCCCACTCCATCCCACCACCCCTGATAAAAAATAACAAGGAAACAATTTTAAATGCAATAAAGCCATAGCTCAGGTTACATAACAGCTTAATCATTGTGGCATCACTTACATCTTTGACAGTTTTGTGATTTAACCCATCTTTGCTTTTCCACCTGCTTCTACCTTCTGCTCCTAATTCCCCATAATTATTGTTTAAGGATCATGTGTATCTCTTCACTCCTGAATTTCCTTGAAAAGAGACCTAATTGATGAGTTTGTTTCTCTTCACTGAAACAGTGAACTGTTCATCCTCTGTTGAATAAAGCTGACCTTCAGGCCACACCCTAGCATGCTGGCTAGGCTACAGATAGATGAGGTAGCAGCCATCCATTCCCAGCCCGATTGTGGCAAAAGTGCTGGTGTCACTTGGATCGAAGTGGAATAATCTATGCAGGAGAAATGCACACAAAAGGGTCTCCGGGTGTGGTAGCTCCTCTCAGGTTCTTTAGAGTGTCGCTGTAGCAGGCATTGTCCTGATCTATTGAATTCATATTGCCAAAACCCAATGTGGTCCAGGTTAAGGGAGTTTTAAATGGGTTACAGTGAGCTGCTAACCCTGGACACTCATTATTTATAACCAACTCAAACACCCAGTACATTGTCCTCTAGGACTGTATTCAACTAAATTCAACTAAATTTAAACACAAAATGTTCCCGCTGCCCCCAAAATTTGTATGAGAAGGAGCTCCATCCCTGCAGATATGTTAAGTTGATTCTGTCATTAAGAATTTCCAGGTGCACATGCTGGAATCACCCTCAAAGTTATTCATAAGTAATATGTTGGTGTTTGGTGGAGTATTTGGGGTGATGATGCACTGAGACAATCAAAATACTGTCAGAGAAATTATCAGGATTTTACATAAATAGTTTATACCACTAGAAAGTTTTACACAGGCAAACAGCAAATAGTGCAGTCCTTATAGCTCATAACTGAACAAATACTTACAGGAAAGCAAAGGATCAAATGGCATTGACTTAAAATAGAGCAAGGGTAATTCTGCCAGTCACTTACAACAATGAAGAAAAGGTGGGGAGAGAAGGCAGATAGGAAATTCTATTTAAAGAAATACTGATGCCCTCTACCCAATACAGGGAATCATCTCCTAGACCAGAATAAATGTAAAAGGCCTGTGTGCTTGCAGAGGTCTGGCAGGGCCAGCAGAGTCATTGTTACATTGATATCAGGCCTCAGTCACTCAAAAAAGAAAATCCCTATAGCACCTAAGAAGTTCACATCTGGGGTCACATCTGGGAGAATCCTGGCTCTTCAGTTCTAAAAGTTTACATTCACTGCAAGAAAGAAAAAATTTAATTGAAGGTACAAAACTTTCTAACAGAAAAGTCACTGTACAATAGCTAAAGAAAAGGCCTTAACTCTGAGAATAATCAAAATTTTATGTGCTTTCTCAATGTATGTTCCTGAAATGAACATACATGTGGTCATATCTGAAGAGGAAGCCAGTTAAAAAAATGTATAATTTTCCTACATCCCTCACCTTCCCTACCATCTATACAAAATTGCCACCGTTTGTCTCTAAAGCCTACTTACTCCAAGTTCTTGCCACACTTGCCACAGTGTCTTTCTCTTGACAGAAAAATAAATAGAATAAAAGTTTAGGGAGACTGAATTTTATAACAACTTCTGTATTACGTGGCAGACACCTCAAGATTCATGACAATGGGAAGCTAACAGGCTGGTAGCAAGTTGTTTCAGTAGCATTCTTTGTAAGGGTACTAAAAGGCAGTTCGGTAATCATACATGCGCCCCAAATATAATCAAATATGCCATTAAACATGTCATTCTCAGGTGAAAAGCTTGAACATTCAAAATTACATGAGAACTTAATTCCAACCCATGTAATTATTCTAATAACCCCAGAGTCTGACCCAACACATGATTTGTTTTTAAGCAAGTGAACAGTACAGATTTCCTTGTAGGTATAAAGCAACAGAATGTACGAACATATAGCTATAGCTTTCTCTTGGTATTTTACTTTTCAAAAACCTACTTTGGAATCAGTGGGATAAACTACTTTTCATTCTCCAAGTCATTTATACTTTTAATCTGGGATGACAGGCTGTTATTTCAAGAACAGTAACCATTTAATTCACTCTGATTGATTCATATATAAATGTACCACATATACAGATTTAATAGCTGGTTAGACACTGTCAGCTCAATGTGAGAATATTTGTAATAATTCACCCCAGTGCCATATTAGTCAACTGGAAATGTCTTCCGATCTGTCAGCATTGTGTTCACAATACTTAGTTGGCTCAATGACAAATACAATCACATTATTTGTAGACAAATATCATATGCATGATTGACTAAATTGACCTCAAAATTAACTGAACATTCAATTCATTATTTATTCAATTCATTCAAATAATGAATTCATTATTTAGAAAAAAAAATGTCAAATCTAATCCAATTCTGTTTTCTAAAGCTTTGAGTATGGAAGGCTACGGACAGCCTCCACTTTCTGAAATAATTCTTCCAAGGCCCTTGATGGGATGGGTATTATCAAGTAAATCAGTGTAGACAAATAAGATGTCCCCCAGGACTCTGGTCAGTTGTATTGTGGTGTGGGTAGAACTGCATTATTTCCAGAATCTCTTGCCTGGCCTCAGTGCATCTCCATATCAGTAGGTGTTTCCAAGGGGTGGAGAGAAGTAGTCTATCTCCTTATCAATAGGTGATTACAAGGGAGAGTGAGGGCGTATCTGGACTGGAGGGGTGGGGTGGGGTCCCTTTTTGCAGCCGGGTTTCAAGAGACACAGGAGAGTAGAAATAGATGACTGCTTGTAGGTAATAAATGGGTTTTTCCCACCTTATTTCTCCCTTTGACTGGTTTCAGCTTCAAAGGTAATTTACCCCGGGGGTGGGAACATACATTCCCCCACTGGAGTGACATGTGGGTATTTACATTTTAGCCTTTCTTAATTTACAGATTCAAGTCAATAGCCAGCTTCTCTATTATCTAAATAATATAGGAACTTATGGGATGAAAGGGTATTATTTATTTTGAAAGGGTTTCATTTAGAAATGGAGGAGCTGAAGACTTCCTAACATGCAGAAGTTTCTGAAAAATTTTCTTCCTTTTTTTTTTTTGAACATCTTTCCAGTGAGGTCATCCCAGGGATTAAGATCAGAAATCTACACACATGTACATATAGACACACACATACACAAAAGTTTTCAGTTAAGCTTAAGTCCCCTATTTTTACTAAATAATAAAATATTTGACAGATTTAACCTTGCTTTTGACTTCATACTTTAGAAAAACTGGTGGAGCTCAAATGACTTCACTGAAGAGAATTGACTCCAAATATTTGCCCACTTGTGTTTAATGAAAAATCATATTGTATACAAATATTTATGTTGTGATATTATACATATTTACATATAATATGTGATTGCTTATATATAAATACTGTGTTGAATAAATAAATATATTGGTATTATATATATTTGTACATATAATTTTTATATATAAGTGTTTGTATAATTTTATACTATGTAACTATATATAGTATATATAATTTTGTTGTGTTATTGAGACCATCTGGACTGAATACAGGACAGAACTCATTTAAGGCCTTTATATAAACTTCTAAGATTTGGCAGGTGGGTGCAGACAAACCTCATAATAAGTTCCCTTGCTTATTAAACCTGCCACCTACCAATACAGAGTGGCCAGCCTCTCTATTTTGTCTCTCTTTGTCCTCTGTGTAGGGGGTCCAGTTTGCAAACCAACATTAGTTGACACTTGTAATCAAATTGTCCAACTTAATATAATCATGTGTTTGTCAAGTTACTAAAATATTCTCTACAAGAGTTATTGCACTAAAACCTGGTTCCTAGGCAGTGACAGGCACATAAAAAAGTCTTTATCCTTACTGACTGCTATTAAAAAAAAAAAAAAAAAAAAACTATTGCCATGAAAGAAAATGAACTATTGGGCCAGGCCAACTGATATTCAAAATGCAGATTCTGTCATTTTGTACAAATGTGGAAATACTATTCTGACCCCCAGCTTTCTGTTTTGTAAAACAATGTTAATAATAAATACCTTACATGGTTGTTTGGAGGTGCAAATGAGATCACACATAGCTCAAAACATAGCACCTAGCATCTTGCGAATGTTTTTGTTTTTTAATGAAGGGAATTGAATTGAATCTGAAGAGAATCAGGCTTCGAATACAATTTTGGTAGTTCCTTTCATAAGAAAATTATCTTGTTTTAAAAAACAAAGACTTCTCTGCTGCTATTTCTATTACTATAGTCAAACAAATATGTTGTGGTCTCCAGAAAAATATAAATACAGCCAAAAGCATCTCTACAGATCAAGGATTATTTTATCACATTATAATTGACTGTCATCTTCTCAAGTCAGAAGAGTACATTTTGAGGGTGCCAAACCAAAAACTGGGGCAAGAAAGAGAAGAAAATGGGCTCCAAAAGCAACTTTGGCCCTTGAGTTGTGACTAGCATGACATGTGAGATGTGTATGGAAGCCCAAAACTTATTACTCCAGAACTTCTTTGAGCATATTGATTAGTGACTTGTTTTTCTTCAACACAAGGTTATAGGTTTTGATTTTTATCTTGTTTAGAAAAACTAGTGCTGCCTTATGTTTTCTGTTGTCTCATACAGTTCAGTGCACTTAAATACAGATATGAACATGGAGAAAGACATAGACATCGATACATGTCACTCCAGGGGGAAAATATTTCCCCAGTCTGAGGCAAAATACCTTTGAAACTGAAATCAGTCAAAGGGAGAAATATAGTGGGAGAAACCTGTTTATTGCCTACAAGCAGTTGTTCACTTCTGTTCACCCATGTCTCTTGAAACCCGGCTGCAAAAAAGGACCCCACCCAACCTTTTCAGTCCAGATATTCCCTCACTCTCGCTTGTAATTATCTATTGATATGGAGATGGACTACTTCTCTCCACCCCTTGGAAACAACTATTGTGTGGAGATGCACTAACGCCAGGTGAGAGATTCTGGAAATATTGCAATTTTACCCACAATATACAATTTGACATTCAGGACACCTCCTGAAGTATTGTTGCAAGCATTATACCATTATACATGTGAGGAAAGTAAAACTAAGGCAATTATTGATTTATTCTTGTTTATTTTGAAGGTCTGATTGGTTCATACTTTCCATTTAAATATCACTATTTCAGTTAATAACCCAAATGATTTTGTAATTAATTACTCACTTAAAAAATAATATCATGATTATGTCTTTCTCCCACTGCACTAGAGAGCAATATTTTGTATAATGGGAGTATTAGTATCATTTAAAAGAAATACATTAAAAATTAGATTCTCAGTGTATATATTAAATATGAATTGTTTCTTAGCAAGGCAGGATTGGTATGATTATTCTCCTAATTCAGTCTAAAATATTTTTCACATATACTTTCAGCTGTAATATTCTTATAGGGACAAGTCTCATAGGGACAACAGTATTTGTTGAGTCCATAGACGATACCTGTGAGAAATTCTAGAAACATTTGTGGGTGTGCAGCCTTTGAAAGGGACTCTGGTTCTGCATTAAGAGGCTGGCACAAACTCATAAAAACGTAGTTTAAAGTCTAAGGAAATAAACCTGAATAAGGAAAAAAACTTGAAGCCTGAAGGTGTTTATGATAGCCTTATTTATAATTATAAACCATTTGAAAACAACCCAATGTCTAAATATTGAGTAATAATAAAGTAGACTATGGGATGTTATGTAGCTGTCCAAATCATGTTTATGAAGTTTGTAATAACCCAGAAACAGAGTTTTGATCTAAAGTAAAATAGAATATGAGACAAAAGCAGAGATAGAATATGATAGTTAAATTTTTGAAAAACGTATGTACCTATCTGCAAAAACATACTGTAGAGAAAAGAAGCAAAATATTAGCATAAATTCTATGTGAGTGATGAGACAGAGTAATACTCGTTCTTCTTCCTATATTTCTGTATTTCTCAAATTTTTTGATAGAAAAAATAGAATTTATTCTCTTTTAAGCTACCATTGTACTTGTGACATATAAAACCAAACATGGATTTTTATATCAGCTAGGAAAACAAATATACTAGATATTTCAAAGGTGGGAATTTACATCAGGAATTGGTTACAGGTTTTGGGTGTTGGAGGCTGGAATCAACTGCCTCTCCTGGGTGAAGTATTACTGAATTGACCCTGACAGGACAGAAAGTTAACAGAAAGGAAGCCTCTTCTCCCACCCTCCTGTCCATAGTCTCTCCTTGTTGCCTTCTTCCTGGGAGATCGGAGGAGGCTACTGGCACCTGGGAAATGCCGTTGGCACAATCCTTGCCAGAGCAATCAGGGTATAATGGGGGAATTTGGAACAAAAAGACACTAACTTAATAACAACCACAGGTTTATTTTGGAAAAAATAAGAAGAATAGTGCATGAAATGCATTGCTCAAGACTAAAAACCTTAGAGTAACAGTATTGAGACACAGAAACCTTTATTAATGACTTTTGTTAATTTCATCACCAAAGCCAAAATGCTCCTTAATAGGATGAATTGAGTACAAATACATGATGTTAAACTTTTAATACGTAGCATTTGTTTTTATTAAAGTGATTCAGCCATCACCATTCTACTTCAATAGATATTTTATTAAGGAAACAAATTTAAGTGTACATGATAAATGAACTGTGTTGAAAATTCTATTTCTCTTCATTTCTAACCTCCTGATCTTAATTAACTTCTCCACTACTGTTTCCATAGAAACCAGCAATGCAATCAATAAGATGCAAAGGTAGTAATGTACATGCAGAAGCATTCTACAAGTACAGTAACAACATTAATTTTAAATCATGGGACAAATTAGTATTTGCAATTAGATTAGAGGTAATATACTTCTAAATGCAAAACAGAAAATGCAGTCTAATGGTAAACAAAGATGATAAACTTTACCTGTGTTCCTCTGTTTTCTCTGTTCCAATGTATAATAAGCATAATGCCCAGAAAATTGAAGATCATATTTTTGTGTGGCAATTCTTGTGGTTTGTCTGATTTTTCTTATCATGCCATGTCCTATCCCCTCTCCCTACACATATTTTTCACAAACAAATAAAAAGCAAAGGCAACAAAAACGTATAAAACAATGTAAAAGCCAAGCTCCTTCCCATGAAACACCTGTCCCATCCGGATCCCTGTTTTCATTCTAGATTCACAGGCAGGTACCTGCCACAAAATAACACATTTGAGGCAGAGACCAAGATAAATTTCTCTTAGAGTTGCCCTTAAATGATTAAATAAACATATACCAATTCCGTTTAACTTTATGGGTTAGACCATGAATCAAATGCTGAGTACAATAGCTAATGGAGTCATGGCTGTGTTCCGGTGGGAGCACCCAGGGACCAGCCCAGTTCAGCCATTCAGAATGTGGGTGTGATGACACCGACATGCTGGCATCATTTCTGTGGTTTGTGGCAAGTAGCTTATTACCAATAATAGTTGACAAAAAAAGCAAATGATAATTATGTTTTACTTAAAAATAATGAAAGAGTAAAGTGGTTTCAAGGTAATTTCTGTACATTTTAACTCTCCATCCTTTGTGTTTTGGGAATGGATTAAGAGCTATCAGTTCAGAAACTTTATGATAACTTTATTCCTCCAGTGCATTGTGGGGAAAAAAATTATCAGAACAAATGTAATAACCCAAGCTTACAACTTTATATCATCTTTCCTATCTTGTTCCACAAAGCCAAAATAATAATAATAATAATAATGACAAGCTTATATTTAAATTAGTCTTTACCAATGTACTGCTAAATGCTGAAACACTTTGACATCAAATTTGTACCACTGGTTTCTAATTTTTCATATGGATATGATGATAATAAATTGATTTACTGCACAGGTGATTATTTCAAGATGTTTTCATACTGTGGAGATATTTAATTATAAAATAAATAATTCAGTTAACCAATTGGGACTTCTGATATATTCTGATGTACATTCAGAATAGATTATGGTATTTATGTTATTTGTTACAATGTGATCTCTTTCCTTTCTCAAAATACTGGACCAGTATATTAAAGGAATTTAAGAGCTTCACAGATCTGGCACATTAAGTTAATATATTATGTTGTTATTTTTCTTGTTCTTTTTTGCAGATATGGAGGACCACTAGTCTTTATTTCAATACACATACTAATGGACTTCAAAATATGCAGATTTCATAATCCCTCAACCCGTATTTTCAGTGCCATGCCATTTCTCTTTAGCTGTCTTCATGCATTTCACTTTCATTATCTAAAGCTGCATCATCAACAATTTTAAGCTTGAAATTCCCTTCTCTGACCACAAATTATGTGGGAGTTGCATACATCTTATTCAATTTTATTTCATTAGTTTATGCATATCACATGTTCACTCCCAAGTTTAACATGGCAGGGAAGCATTCATGTCCTGCAGAGGGGGAAACAGAGAATTGGTGAACAATAATAATTGTTCAATGGGGGAGATGACCCTGCAGTAGAGACTGACCTGACTCTAGAGGGGCAACAAAGTGAGAGCAGCACAGAGTCCGAGATGCAGAGACACCTCGGTCACGACCCAAGGACATCAGCGTGAGCTGTGGTGAGATTGTCCATTCAGCTTATAAGGCACCTAAAGTGTGAACATGATATAAATAACTAAGATACTTGTCATTTTAGGTATCTCAGTCAGCTTGGGCTGCAATGCCAAAATGGGTGTTAGAGACTGGGTGGCTTAAATAAAAGGCATTTATTTCTCATGGTTCTGGAGGCAGGGTGCCAGCATGGCCCAGTTCTGGTGAGAGCTCTTATCCTGACTTGCAGATAGCCCTCTTGTACCCTCAACAGTCTGGGAGAGAGAACTGCGATCTCTTCCTCTTTTTATAAGGGCACTAATCCCACCATGGGGCCTCACCCTCATGACTTCTTTTAAACCACTTATCTCCCAAATGGCCTATTTCCAAATACTATCATATTGGGGCATTCAGGCCTCAAAATATGAATTTTGGGTGACACAAATATTTAGACCATAATAGCCCAATGCTAGGCCAGCCAAGCAGTGGCCAAGATTGAAGAGACAAGATGGTTGGCAGTTGTCATGTGTGAGATCAGTACAGAAGCCCTTTGCCAGGCTAATAACTGGGATTCAGGATGAGAACAGTAATATACAGGGCAAAACATCAGGTTTCTGCAACCCATGGGCAGCATTCTGAGCACATTTCAGCATATCAGGGGCAATCTGGTTAGAAATAAAAAACAGGTCCTAAAACAGACAACCACTTCTAAAGATGGAACAAAAGGGTGTGGCAGTGGAAGGAAAGAATTTGCAGACAAATGTAGAGAGAAAGAGAAGAAAAGTAGTGAAAGGAACACAGACAATTATAGGTGATTCTCTGCACATTGGCTTCTCATTGGCAAAGAGAAAAACACAAGGGGGCCAAGCTGTCCCTATCTGGTCTCAAGGGTCAATTTAATTACTAGCAACTCTGGATGCGGTAGGAAAAGGGACACCATGCATGGTGATCTATGACTCTATCTTTAAACAGGACTGAGAGTGGGAGGCGCAACAGACTCAGCCGGACTACGTTGGGAGAAGGTAAACAGACTTCCTACTGCCCTGTACTGTCTTCCCGTATCTTTGTCTTTATCGTCATCTTTAGTTATTTCATCTGTCCATATTCTTTCAGGCTGCCCATCTCCTTTTGTCATGTAGTTTGTCCTTTAAGCAACCTAAATCCCATGGTCAGTCATTTTATGTCTATTTCATTTGGTTTGAGCTCAAACTGCCTTTAGTCTTCTGCCCACAAACCGTTTCTAACCACAAATTGGTTTACATCTGTAACTTCTCCCTCTCTGCCTTCCTAGCCTTGTTTGAGAAAATAACTCAAACAGGGACAATCAGGCCCACAAATGCATTCTCCCTAAACTTGGCAGGATCCAAAATGCAACTCAGCAATTCTTTTAGTCTTCCCTAATTGATTCCCAATTATATTTCCTGCATTATAGTTTCAACAGCTGTTCCAAACTGTCTTCAAGCCTCAATTACAACCCTTTCAGTCATTCAATAAATAATATTTTTAGCACTTACTATGTGCCAGGCTCTTTGTTAACTGTCAGGGAAACATCAGTGAGTGAGATGGGCATGAGCCCTGCCTTCATGGAGATGGCAAGTCAGGCAAACAAGAAGCGTAGCAACTAAGATACATGGTGGTTCGGGCAAGAATAGAGAGAGGGCTTTTATCACAATTTGTCCCACCTCATAAATCTTGCTTTCTCAAGTTAAGAGCTAGAAAAGTGATTTCCTTGCCTCCCAGCACTCTAGAGTTTATGCCTCTGACCAAGGTTCACCATCAGATGTACCAACATGTCAATTAGGAAGAGAGTGATTTGAAAAAGAAAGCTGAACGGAATTCAATCTGGCAAGGATGGGAGAGAGGTGGCCAGCATTCAAGTAGACCTTACACAGGACTGCATGGAGGCAGTTCCAGATGTCTAGAGCTGATGGTTTTGCTGTGACCAGCACTAACAAAGAGAGGGCCTTTTCAGAAGAAATTCAGGCATTTATTTTCCTGTTGGCATAACCTACAAGCCTGATCCTCTAGCCCTCTGCTCTGATGTTGTACTGTTAGCTGATTAATAATCTTTCCTAAAATCCTTTTCTTCTTAAAACCTTTCTTCTTTTGCTTATAGCTAAGCACTCTAATAGATATGAGTGCTTGGGAACATATAGGAGGGACACATAGCAGGAGTCAGAGGAGGCTGAGTAATGTCGCCTGAAGAAATCACCATTCAAGGTGAGACCCAAAGGATATGCAGGATTGGCTCAAATGAGGCAAGTGGGAAACAAGTTTCCAGGAAGAGGAAATAGTCAAAACGTGAGCAAAGAGAGCATTCTGACAAAACGCAGTAAAACCAGGGAATACAGTGAGGGCAATGAGGCAGGGCATGCAGGCAGTGATAAAAAAATGAAGCTGCAGAAGTAAGCAAGGACCTTATTAATCTGACCATAAAAGCTAGAAAGGAATTCGAATTTTTTTTAGGAATAATGGAGAACCTATGACATATTTTAGGTGGGAGAGGGGAATAATCAGACAGGTACTTTAGGACGATCACTTTGGCTTCAGCAAGGAAACTATGTTGCAGCAGGACAGGAATCAGGGCAGGGAGTTCTCAGCGGTTTTGGCTGCGGTGGGAGGAGTGGGGCCTGGGCACTGAGCTGGGTCAGAGCAGGAGAGGGAGGAAGAAGAAGACTTATTTGAGAAAATGTTTTACAACTTTATTTACAGAGATGACTGAGATCATCTAATGTGTGCTCCCTTAACTTCCCTCGTTTCTTTACATGATTTGTTCATTTGTTTTCAAAATATTTATTGTTTTTCTTTTAATGTGCTGGAGACTGTTCAAGGTGTCAGGAGAATAATCAGTGAATGAGTAAGATGAGGCACCTGTTCTGTAGAACAGAGGAGGCAAATGACAAACAGTGAAAAGAATGATCTCAGTAGTGGTATGTGCCCTGTTGATGAAAATGGAGAGATGTGATAAAAAGTGGAGTAGAGGCTTCATCTCAATGAGAGGTCAGAGCAAGCCTTTTAAAGAGCGTCACATTTGAGCTGAGACTTGACTTGTGAGAAATTACTGGCAGTTGGGAAGTTCTGGGAATGAGCATTCCAGGTGGAGGGAAAAGCTTGGAAAAATGCAAATGGGGGAATGTTCTTGTGAGTTTGAAGAACTTAAAGAAAGCTGGTGTGGTGGGAGCGAGTGGAAGGTGGAAAGAAGAGGGCAGATGGAGAGATAAACCTGAGATGGAAAGGTTTGAGAAACCATTAAGGAATTTGAAATTTATTCTAAGTACAACATTGCCATATTCTTATGTGTCCTCTTCTTCGCTTCTGCTTCAGAGCAAAAAATGTTAAGGCCCAAACTCTAGAAGGATTTTTCAACCAATTACCCTATCATACCTCCAGCCTTTCTCTTTTAAATGACAAATACATTCAAGTTATCTATTCAACAAATATTTATTGAATGTCTACCTATTAATGTCAGACACTGTATTCCCCTATTACAAAAAAGGCCAACCTTGTCTCCTGCTGGGCAAGTCCTTTGATATATACGTCTATCTCATACCTTAATCTTCACCCATCACCTTCCTATTACTCAGTCCTGTGGTCTTTGCACCACTATCTCACTCTTTTATCCAAACTACTCCCTGAAAGTTTATCAGCTAAAACCTATTTGCCAAGTCCCAGGGTCTCTCCATCTCACCCCTCTGATGAAATCTCAATTTCTCATTTTCTGCATCACTTGACCCTGTTGATGATCTTGTGCTAAAATTTCCTGTCTTAGCTTCTAAGTATTCTCTTAGTATTCCATGAATACTATCCATTCATCTCCTCTCTGGCTCTATTATCAGTCTCATTTACTGCTTTCTTTTCATCAACATGTTGCAGAAATGGGCATTTCAGAATTTTCAGTCCTTGAGCTGCTTCCCTTATTTGTTCTACACAATTTTTTACCTTCAAACTCCCAACTCAAGATATAGTCTTGGGCTACCACTTCAGATATTTTCATTTGAATATCCCATCAGGTCATTGGATTCAGTTTAAGTAAAATGCATCTTTCTTATGCCTAAACCCTAAAATCCCCCTTTATTTCCTGATTCATTTTATTCCTACTGCAACTCCCTTTTTCAGAAGTTCACTCTTTCTTGTCTAAACAATTTCTATGGCTCTCTATCCCATTCCTCCTTTTCTCCAACTTTTATCTGCATGTTGTAGCCAAAATTATATATCCTAAAAGACAGATGCCATTCAGTCATTTATCACGCTAAATACACAATGTCCAAATGTGGTATTTAAAGTTCTTCATGATCCCATTACATCTTTCTGTATAATTTTATCACCACTGCTCTTTGGCAGACTTCCTCTGCCCCCATCAATCTCAATTTCTCATTATTTTTAAGTTACACTTTCCTATGTCCAATATACCCTCTGATATGGAGACACATTTTCTCACTTTCCTCCCTTATTTCTTCCTATTGAAAATCTTAACCAATTTTCAAAGCCTGGTCAAATATGCCTGTCCTTTTGAAAACTGAAAACTGTTCTAAACAATAAATACTGCCTCATCCATCCCCCTAGGCATATATGGATGGAGGAGACACACAATAAATTAATATGCAAAGGGTTATACGATATGAAAACATCTACTTTAAGTGATGGAAAAGAAAAGCAGAGTAAAGGTATATAGAGTGACAGACAATGCCTTTCTGGAAAAGGAGATCAGGAAAATCTTCTCTGAGGAGTTCATGTTGAAGAGGGGAGCGTTGACTAAAGTGAATGAGCAAGCCATCTGTGATGTTTAATTTTAGGTGTTGACTTGACTGGGCTAAGCAATGCCTGGTTAGCTGGTAAAACATTCTTTTGGGGTGTGTCAATGAGGGTATCTATGGAATAGATTAACATTTGAATCAGTAGACTGAGTAAAGGAGACTCCCTTCACCAAGGCGGGTAGGTATCGTCCAATCCTTTAAAAACTATGAACCTTACATTTTGGGCACCTGTTTGCAAGGATGTCTCCCATCCTGAGGAGGGGCTATCCACTTCTACTTCTGTGTTTTCCAAAGAGCCTAGCACTGGACTCTACATACAGATGGATGGGATGAATTGCATTTATTATCCCTTCTTTAGATGTATTTCACACCCTTGGAGACCTTTATTTAGACTCTACTCAGCTTCTTTTCACCTATAATGCCAGTTCCTTCAGGCTTTTCTCCTGGGTCTTAATTTACTATCTTTTAGCTGTCTTTGTGTCCCTTTGTCAAAATGTACTATAGTTGACTCCCTTTTAAATTACTAAGTAAAAATCTCCAGTAATGATATAAATAGTCTTAGGTACACACATGTGAAATCCCTTTATAAACAAACTTTCTGGGTTTTTATATTGTTTGGGGGATGATTTTTTAAAATAATTTCATTATTGAAATGAATATTCTATTAAAAGTTAAATTTTTAGACTCCAGGAGCTGAAGGAAAAATGGTTTGAACTCCAATGATAAAGAATTATCTAGTAAAAAGAAGTGCTTAATTTCATATGGGCAAGTTTCTTTTCAAAATGTAGAAGAGATTAGGACATTGCTTTGTTCTGGTTTAGTAGATTTGGAAATAAAGAGAAATAGCCTTAATAATAGTGGGCCATGAAAAACCTTAACTCCACGCCAACTCCCTTCTTTATTTATCTATTTACAAGGCAAAAAGTACAATGGACTTAAGAATAAGGTTAAAATTCACTGTAAGGAAAAAAATAAGACAGTATGATTATGGATCATCTACCTCATTCTCTACCTGAGACCTACTTAAGACATTTCTGTTCCTGAGGGGAGGGCTTTTGAGAAAGCATATCTAGCCCATATAAAAAATGTAACTGGACTTCTGACAAAGAGCCAACATATTATCAGCTATGGGTGAGCTGAGATAATTTGATAATTTATTTTAATTTCTCGAAGTTTAAGTTTCCTTTTTTAAGGAGGAGAAAATAACATACTTAAAATATAGGACTATGGGGGAGGATTAAGAGTTCATTATAAAGTGCTTAAATGAATATCTGGGAAATACAGGGCACAACAAATATTAACCCTTGCCTCTCATGGTTTTTTTTCTATGTGTTATGCTGATTAGTCTTCATTAGCCTATGTAGATCCATTCATAACCCAGAAGGCTGACCCCAGAGAGAGCATCATCTGGATTCCCTTGACAATTGCTTTTCATTGGGTTTAGCCAGTGGGGGCTCCAGCAGGCACTGGGAGCATGGGGAAGCAGAGCAGCCAGGGTATACCACCCCTGCTTTCATGCTGAGCTTCTGGAAGTGGCTGGGTCCCCCCTCCTTACCTATTGCTTTGCTGATGGTCCCTCCTGCATGTCCCCAGCTCTCACTGGGCTCTAGTAACACTAATTTCTCCCCCTGTTGCTAGTGATCAGGTGATACAACACCTCTGGTTGGTCCCTTGAACCCCACCCACACTTCTGAAAGGAGTCCCTATGATAAATTATTTTCCTTTGAAGTATTGGAGTGCAACTTTGTTTTCTGCTGTGAATCTGGACTGATTATCTTTCAAATCCATCCTTTCAACAGAAGCTGATTCCATTAAATTTAGGAAAGATCTGAGACTCATGGGGCAGGATTTATATGAACCATACAAACATTTGCTACAACAGGGATGTGAAGTAATCAAGACATAGTCCCTGCTCTTAAAGAGTCTACAGTCTACTGGGGGTGGAAGAGTTGGGTGAGGACAAAGGCAATATTTACAAAAGCAAGTATCTAAGTATCAAGGGCATATAAGTGTCTAAAAATCAAAATAAAATACAGAAATTTGTAGGAAAATAGATAATAAAGAAGCCCATAAAGAGACTATAGTGACTTTAAGAATGACTAGAAATCCATCAAATGGGGATGTAAGTTGTATTTTTTTCAGGCCAAGAAAACAAGCAGCATGTGAAAATATGCAGTTATAAAATTGTCTGGTACATTTGGTGAATGTTTTGCAATAATAAGTTATTTGGCATGATGAGAGTTCAGAATAATTAAGATATGGGCTGGAAGCATGGGGGTGAGCATGGCGATGGGAAGCATTACTGAAACAGCAAGAGGTAAGGATGAAGAGGCAGCTAGGAACTAGATCTCAGAAGTTTTGTATGACTTTCCAGGAAGTTTAGGCTTTATCCTAATAGGTATGTTTCAATCCACTGACTCCTTTTAAGCAATTGAGTTATTCAATTTGTAGTATTAGAAAAAGAAAAATGAAAGGGATATGGATGATGGTGAGCACAAGACTGGAGATTGGGAGACAAGGTAGGCTTGCTGTAATTCCACAAGGAGAGGATGAGACACAGAAAGTGCAGCGACGATAGACAAATAAAAGGACATTTATTCTAGAAACTTTCATAAGTAGAATGGATAAGATTTAGTCACAGTCATATGTGGGATTAGACAAAGACACAGGTACTCAGCTTCTGGCCTTGGCAATGCTGGCACCACTGACTATTAGCTTTGGTGATGAGGAGCCTTGGTGTGCTCCATCTGAACATGCTGAGATGAAATATTTGTGACAGGGGCAGATCCAGGTTTTGTGGAACTGAAGTGAATACAATTTTGGAAACATCTTTACAAAAAAAGGATGCAAAAGGTAAATACTTTTCTACTGATCAGTCTTTAGAAAGATAGCTGTACTGTACATGATGAGAAAGTGAGACCATAGGAAATGTGGTAGTTGAGAGTAAGGTTTTACATTAAATCAACCCAAACTGAAGTACAATCTAAAAAATTAAACAACCAAGAAAAGCCCTAGAATCTCCAAAATGTCAATATCATAACTGTTCAAGGACTCAATATCATAACAAAAAAAGACTCAGAAAGTGTTCCAGATTAGGAAAAGTAAACAGATCTAACATTGAATGCGATGCATAATCCTATATTTCCTTTTAGTATTAAGAATACTATAAGTTTATACTTATACTAACAAAATTAACAGTGATGTATGTAGGATTTAAAAAGTATCATGTCTGAAATTTACCCTCAAATGCTTCAGAAGAAAGTGAGGGAGAGAAAAATGGATAAAGCAAATATAATAAAATGTTAACACTTGGTATTCTGGGTAAAGGATACCTGGAAACTCACTGTATCATCTGTGAAACTTTCTGTAAGTCTAAAATTATGTCAAAATAAAATATTTTTTAAAAAGAGTGAGGTTTTTGAGGCAAGCAATCTGAATTTGAACCTTAGGTCTACTACTTTGTACCTTTATGCTTTGCAGCAAACTGTTAAACCTTCTGTCTTATTTACTTTAGCTACAATTTAGAAATAATAGGTTATTGTGAGAATTAACTAAAATGAAAAGATGGAATTTTTGTTCATTGCTTAGCAAATTTCCCACAAAAAATTATGAGTAAATGACCACTATTATTACTAATAAGTATTGATTTTCATTACAGACATTTGCAAGGGAAGCAATGTCTTCAGGGTGTAACCAAACTTCAGAAGATCTATTAGGGCTAAGAGATGGAAGTAGTTGAGATTGTGGAAGATGATACAGGTGGAGTTAGAGTGGTAGAGGCATTAAAATGGCGTGTGTAGTCAAAGTTAGGTTTGGGAGGAGGGAGGAGAGAATTTTGAAGGGAGACCAAAAATAGGTGATGGGTAGGGGACTGAGTACAGCATAATAATTCTAGGCTTAGGAGGCCTGGATGGAGTTATCTGGGCTTTAGATTTCCACCATTGTTGTAAAGTTGTTGGGACAAAATTGGCAGATCCCAGACAATTTTCTAGTGGGGCTTCAGAGACCCTGGTTTGCAAGATTAGGATTGTAAATATCCTTTCATGGGAATCTGTATAAATTTTCCCCCAGATATCCAACAGATGTGTCTGTGTATAGCTAGCTCTATTTCAGGAAATCAAAGGGGAGTGTGTTGAGCAATCATTACATTTAGGAACAGAACATAAAAAGGAACATTGCTGCCAAAGACCAGTGGAACAAAATAGAGACCCCAGATATTAACCCAAACATATATGATCAATTAATATATGATAAAAGAGCTGTGGATATACAATAGGGAAATGACAGTCTCTTCAACAGACGGTGCTGGCAAAACTGGACAGCTACATGTAAGAGAATGAAACTGGATCACTGTCTAACCCCATACACAAAAGTAAATTCGAAATGGATCAAAGATCTGAATGTAAGTCATGAAACCATAAAACTCTTAGAAAAAAACATAGGCAAAAATCTCTTGGGCATAAACATGAGCGACTTCTTCATGAACATATCTCCCTGGGCAAGGGAAACAAAAGCAAAAATGAACAAGTGGGACTGTATCAAGCTGAAAAGCTTCTGTACAGTAAAGGACACCATCAGTAGAACAAAAAGGTACCCTACAGTATGGGAGAATATATTTATAAGTGACAGATCTGATAAAGGGTTGACATCCAAAATATATAAAGAGTTCATGCACCTCAACAAAAAGCAAATAATCCAATTAAAAAATGGACAGAGGAGCTGAACAGACAGTTCCCCAAAGAAGAAATTCAGATGGCCAACAGACACATGAAAAGATGCTCCACATCGCTTGTCATCAGAGAAATACAAATTAAAACCACAATGAGATATCACCTCACACTAGTAAGGATGGCTGCCATCCAAAAGACAAACAACAACAAATGTTGGCGAGGCTGTGGAGAAAGGGGAACCCTCCTACACTGCTGGTGGGAATGTAAATTAGTTCAACCATTCTGGAAAGCAGTATGGAGGTTCATCAAAATGCTCAAAACAGACTTACCATTTGACTCAGGAATTCCACTCCTAGGAATTTACCCTAAGAACGCAGCAATCAAGTTTGAGAAAGACAGATGCACCCCTATGTTTATCACAGCACTATTTACAATAGCCTAGAACTGGAAGCAACCTGTGTCCATCCGTAGATGAATGGATAAAGAAGATGTGGTACATATACACAATGGAATACTACTCAGCCATAAGAAGAGGGCAAATCCTACCATTTGCAGCAACATGGATCGAGCTGGAGGGTATTATGCTCAGTGAAATAAGCCAAGCGGAGAAAGAGAAATACCAAACGATTTCACTCATCTGTGGAGTATAAGAACAAAGGAAAAACTGAAGGAACAAAACAGCAGCAGAATCACAGAACCCAAGAATGGACTAATGGTCACAAAAGGAAAAGGGACTGGGCAGGAAGGATGGGAAGGGAGGGAGGGATAAGGGCGGGGAAAAAGAAAGGGGGCCTTATGATTAGCATGTAAAATCTGGAGGGGACACAGGGAGGAATGTGCAATACAGAAAAGACAAGTAGTGAGTCTACAGCATCTTACTATGCTGATGGACAGTGACTGTAATGGGGTTTGTGGGGGGGACTTGGTGAAGGGGGGAGTCTAGTAACCATAATGTTCTTCATGTAATTGTAGATTAATGATAATAAAATGAAAAAAAAAGGAACATTGCTGTGTTGCTTATCAAGAAGCCCAGTTTGATGGATGAAATTTGTTTTGTTGTACTCAATTTTTAAGGTCTATATTCTCTTTTCTCTCAAAATCATCTACTAAGTATTTTCTTAGTCTGTTCAGTCTTCTATAACCAAATACTATTAGCCAGGTAGTTTATAAATAATAGCAATGTATTTCTCACAGTTCTGGAGGCCAGAAAATCCAGATCATGGCACTGGCTGATTTAGTGTCTGGTGAGAGCTGGCTCCCTATATGGGCTTGCTTGGTGGGAAGAATGGGGAGCTTTTTAAGTCTTTTTATAAGTGCACTAATCCCATTCATGAGGGCTCTACTTTCATGATCTCATCACCTCATCACCTTTGGAACCAGGTAGTGGGCTTTGAGAAGAGTGTTGGTGAAAACTTAAGGTGCCTTGAACTCACTTTTAGTAGGAATATAGACTTTGAAGATACCACCAGTGAGGCCACAAAAGGAAGTGAGGAACATATTATTGGAACATGCTATTTAACTCACAGAATAAACATAAGACATTTGGATTGAATATGTAATATATTCCAAAGGTCTCACTTGTTAATACCATCACTTTGGAAGTTAGGTTTCCACATATGGATTTTAGAGGGCACGCAAACATTTAGACCATAGCAAATATTAAGGTCATATTCTATTCTCCTTTATAGTTCTAGAATCTTTCATAATGCCTTCTAGGCATTCAGTAAAGTTATGGTGTTGATTATAAAGAAAAATTAGTTGAATGAATGATTCAATGAGTGAGTAAATGAATGCACAGAATTTCATTTTGAAGAAGTTTTATTTTTAGTGTTATTTGTTATTATATTTTACCTATGAGTCTTTATGAACTTAAATTGTTTCAAGATTTGGTTTGCAATCTTTAAATGGAAAGGGGAAATTATATGTTTATCTTGATTCTGTAAGCATGTTATGTGAAGCAAGTCTGCAGAAAGCTGTTTTTCTTTTTTTAAGAGCATAGGTTCCATGTTAAGAACAGGGTAATAGCATTGTTATCAGGTATAGAAAGGACATAAAAAAGGACATTAATATCCATCTTTGTAATGCTCATTCTTTTCCCTCCTTTGACTGACTTTAAAAATTAATATGATTATGGAAATGTCCTAGAGGGTTAATCAGGAATGATTCTACTAAAAATAGCCATAGTATAAATAAATGGAATTAAAATGGCTCCTACCTAGAAATTGTGCTTACAGATCTGCAGGATATTGACTCAGTAGTATCACACTACCTCACTCTGTGAGCACAGTTTCTTAGAATAATGATACGGAGCATGTGCCTAGTGTTCTAATTAAAACCCATGGTCATTCATCTATCTAATTGCAGCAGTGCCCTCCAGGATACTTCCACTCGAAAGTACCATTCTTCTTTTGCCCGAGCAAGAGATTTTAAAACCACCTGGCTTCCCTCCAAGTCCTGAAGTGAAAAATTTACTGCCTGTGATATCGCACTAGAAACAGCATTACAGAAAGAAAAATTGAAGAGGACAGGCAAAGAAGTGAGATTTTCTATCAGGTTTCTAGAGGTATAGCTTCTAAGGTTTTGGCATTAGCTGTCATAATATCTAATTTTCTCCACAAATTAATAGAAGTCATCTGTTAATAAGTACAGACTTTCTAAAATACACTAAAACCCCTGAGCTTCCAAGCTAAAAGCAGCAATGAAGCTTTAAAGAGGCAGACACAGTTATCAGGTGTGTTTTGTTATAGATTGCAGCCCTGAAGGCTAGGAAAGGGTACCCAGGGGCAGTCAGGGCTGCACCCAGGCAACCAAAGATGGTGTTTCCCCATACCAGAAATACCTAATGCAGACTGAAATTCCCTGTACCACATCCACAGGAACAAAAATGCTATTTTCTGTCAGCATGGACTGTGTTGTTAGATTGACTTAGATATTATCAACATGAACAATGAGACATTATCTTTATCAGAATCATTAACACCCACCATTTATTTATATAATAACTATGCACCAGGCACTACCTAAGTGATTTCCACATATTAACTCATTTAATACCCAAAACCCCCTTATAGCATTTTTTTTATCCCACTTTAAACATATGTCTTGCTAATGGGTTTCAGCCCCAGGCAAGTTCACTATGGATTCAGTGTGACCAAAGAAAATGACAGCAAAATATTCTTGGGGTGAAAGGGTTTTATACCCAACTTTATTTCCAGGTGGCAGGTCAGTCACTAAAATCCCGTTCACTCAGAGTGAGTCTGCTTGCAGCAAGCCGGTCTCTGCCTCTGGGCCCCTCTGTCTGCACAGTCATCCTGCACAGCCGTCCTCTGGGCCTGTGTCCTTGGTGCTGCCACCACTCCAGCCGCTGCTCTCCTGCAGCCTTTCAGCCCTGCCACCGTGTGGCGCCCAGAGCACTGGGTGGAGCTCTTTATATAAAGTCAACAGCCGTGTATTGCCCACAGGTTTGCAGTGAGCCACTTAGCCACAGCCGGGTGAGAATCCTGGCCACAGGAACTCTCATTTTATCCACAACATATAAAACTTAGGTTTAGATAGGTAAAGCAACTTGATCAATGCCATGTATTCAGAGAGTGACAGAGCTGGATTTAAACATAGGCTTCTGACTCTATAGTCTACATTTTTAAAAAAATATACGTCACTATCCATTTCAACATTTGAGTTTGTGCATTCAACAGTGAGCTTTCTATTCACATTTTTATCTCACAGAATAAACATAAGACATTTGGATTAAATATGTAATATGTTTCATAAGGCAATGACATTATTATTATTGTGTCTCACATTAAGTGGTGGCTGTTGAAAAACTGGAGCACTCCAGTACTTACACAGTTGTAACTGCCAAATGGTTTATGACTTGCGTAACACTATTTGTTCACAACCTTGCCTCACATCAATCAATCCAAAGACTTCACAGTATTCTGATACCTGCCTCCCATTACTTGCCTTCTAACGACCTCTGAGTCTAACCCTAAGCAACAAAACCATATACATTTATTTCTACTGAGACTCCACTTCAGAAATGCATGGTGTTTTCCTTCTGAGGAAAGTGACTTAGTTACAGCATAACAGGTTTCTTTATTTAAGGGGGAGCTAAGATTCAGCTGAGACGCCTCACCTGGTCTGCTTAAGCACCTATCTTTCATGGCTATCTGTGTCTTTTCAGTTCAAGGTTCCTGATGCTCCATGGACAGTGAGTCACAATATGTTCAGTGTGAGATCTGATTTCATTTAAGACAAAAAATTTCTAGAACACTGAGTTTATCTTATTCTGGGAAAATACAATTTTTTTTTCCATTGCGGTCTTCATTATTCCAAACAGACTTGCCTTTGTGGTAGGGAACACTCTAAATTGGCCGCACTGATTCCCACCTCCTAGTATTTGTGGAATCCCAATCCCTTGAACGTGGGCTGGGCATGGTGGCTTGATTCTAATTAATGGAATGTGGCAAAGTGATAAGATGTTGCTTCCAAGATTAGGTTTCAATAAAATTAAGACTTAGACTGAGAGCAAATGGTATCTCACCCAGTTCTTAGGGAAACCAGCTGCCATGTTTTGAGCTGCTCTAGGAGAGGCGCAGGTGGTGAGGATTTGTTTTGCTGGCTAACAGCCACTGAGGGCTTAGCGCCTGTTCACAGCGCGTGAGAGATCCCTTCCCATCTGAGGAACTGCAGCCTTGGGGGAGAAGGCAGAGGCACTCAGATAAGCTGTAACTGAATTACTAACCCACAGAAACTGTAAGTTAACTTTCTTGTTTTAAGTTGCAGATTTGGGGGAAGGGTGTAACTTGTTACATATTAATGGTAAATGGCAGCTTTTGTACCTAACTGGAGTGCTGCCATATAAAACCTGAAGTGTGGGAGTGGCTTTGGAACAAGGTAGTGAGCTTTGAGGAGAACATTGGTGAAAACTTTAGGTGCCTTCAACTCACTTTTAGTAGAAATACGGATTTTGAAGAGACCACCAGTGAGGCCACAGAAGGAAGTGAGGAACATGCTATTGGAAACAACAGGAAGTGGGGAGCGGGAGTTTGCTTACAAAGCAGTGGGTAGCCTGACAGCTCTGTGGTAGTAACATGAAAAGTTGAAAATGTGCTTTATGAACTGGATTATTGAGTTTAGGAGACTTCTAAGAAAAGCATTGAAGGTACTGCCTGGTTTATTTTTGGTGCTTCTGAAAGTGCAAGAGGAGAGAGAAATCTGAGGAAACAAGTGTTAAAGGGAGCCAAGCCTTGATGTTTCTGAAATTCTGAGCCTCTTCCAGATGGCAGGTAATACCAGAATTATTAAATGTATTCTGAGCAAAAGCTGAATCCCAGATGTGCCAGGAAAACATGATTTAATGATAAAACTGAGGGTGTGGTTCTAAAATCTTTTGTTAAGTGCTCAGGTTAAGGGAGATGTGCTACAGTACTATTCAGTCATGCTAAAGGCCCTATTGAGAGACATAGTGTGTGCCTCATAGTTTCTCTGGATAAAAAACAAACCTCCTCCCCCAAACCAATCCAAACAACTCTATCTTGAAGAGATTTATGACTGTGACTTTTGTCTAATGGAGTGAACCCAAATGAGATTCATAGGCTTACAAAGTTTTTGAATGAATCCTATCAACAGAAACACTGCCAACTTGGACTAAGAGGAACACATACAGTATGAATAGAAAGAAGCAGTTGGGTCCCCAAATTTTACTTTAAAAAACACTATCCACAGGATTGGAGGCACAATAGGTCTTGGAAAAAATATCAGGACTAATTCTACCTAGGTAACTTATCTTTATTCAATCTGCTTAATTGGGAACCTACACACAGGGAATCTGCCTTAAGGCAGAGGTAACTAGCACAGCCTTGTTAGGATAAGTAACACCTACACGCCAGTAGAGTGCTATTGTTACATGGGCGTCAAACCTTGTTGCCCCCACTGTAACCTATATTGTATCTGCAGTGTTACTATCAGACTTTAGAAATCCAAAATTCCTAGGTCCTCTTTGGTAATGTCTCATTGAGGCATATGCCCAGGAACTTACAAAGTGAAGCCACTGTTGACTGTGGTGAATTACTCAGAGGAAATCCTGGTCTACTCTTTATGCACACCATCTGGATCATGGCTCTACCATGGGGATTATACCTTTGGAAAGAATGACCAGAAACTTTTCATTAATCTTAAATGGTAAGGTTTAAATGATAACTTCACAGTTCTCAAACATCAAAAAATAAGTCTTAACTATTTGACCCAAGTGGTAAAAGATCTAATAGCTTTAGATTTTCTGTTAACCAATCAAAGTGGTATCTGTGCCATTACAAACACTTGTGTTGAATTTGGGTAAATACTATTCATCTAATAGAATGCTCTTCTAAACTGAAGGAGTTGGCCTCTTGATTTTCAAAGATAGATCCTAATAGATTCTGGACATGCTTTCTTGTCTTAAATTCAGTAATATTTGCACATGGTTTTGAAAGTTTTCTACACAATCCAGTCATCACTCTCCTCTTCTACTCTCTGTATATCTCATCTTAAATGCTGCTGTGCACTACTGACATAGCAGATGATCAGAGTGACTCACTCTTTGAGAAAAGAAGCAAAACACCAGATCCTGGTTTGGCTCTAAATTTTTGCTTTAAGATGAGGGCAGCAGAGATCTTGACAGTGGCGCTGTAGATCTGAAGTTAGACCTTTTGCCTGGCCAGAAGATGGCCAAAAGCTAGTGTGACTGAGAACTGGAACCCCACCCCCCTATCAGTTATGTGATTAGAACCTAGAGACAGAATATCATGAGACTTGCATAACATCTTCACTCAGAACCTCACCTAGGTGCATAAGTCCTCATCTTAAGAAATGAGCCACTTCAAAGACACTTTCCTTTATATCCCAACCTAAAGATTTCTGTCCAATCCATAGATAATAAGAATTATGCATTTACTTCCCGTGATGAACTGCCAATGCACAATTGATTCCTCATATTCACTCTTGCTAAAGTAAGTAAATAAACGAAATTTGCTTACATCCTAACAGATTCCTTTTTTAAGGAGTAGGCTTCCTACCCTGTGTCACTAGACATATCTAAATGTACTTTGTCATTGTCTACATTATGCTTACTAAAGTTTTTATGAATCTTCATTAGCTAGTATTTTTTTTCTTGGCATTTTGTTTATAAAGAAGTTTTGAAGCAGTGGTGACATCAAAGATCATAAATAAACCTACGTTAATTTTTTAAAATTCAAAAATTCAACTTTAACCCATTGTTAATTCTTACTAGTGCTAAAAAATTATAATATTTCTCCCCTAATAAAGCCTGAATATTTTAATGTGGTACAGATAAAACCTATGTTTATAATAGATTAATCTATCACATAGTTCAAGGATATAATACCTGATATTTTTTAAATGCCACTATGCCACATAATATTAAATACGATGGAACCATTTCACCATTTGTTGAGTACCTGATGTGAGCACAGGCTCTGCTCTACAGCTAGGGGGTGGTACAAGGGAAATATAGGTAATTTCTCCCTCAAAAAGTGTACCACTTTACTAAGAATACAGAACAAAAACATGGGGCACAGTGACCAGTTTTGCATTTTCATAGGATCAGAACACATTCAAGATGGAACAGCAATGTAAGCATGTGATGACTCACCAAAATTGAACCATAATGATATCAGGAGAGTTAACTTTTCTTCCATCTTCCCTTTTCATAGATTGTTACATTATATTTGATTTGGAGGTGTAGAGTACACAAAATTGAAATGTTCTGTCTTTTTAGATTACCTAGTAAGAAAGACGGCTGCTGTTACTAAAGGTTAACTTGATTCCTTTTGAAGAATTGATCTTTCATTTTTATAAGTTTTACTCTCCCTGCATAGCCTCTTCTTCCTTTAAGTGCCCTGGCATACCATCAGATCAGAAATTCTTGCCAAATACAATTTTTGAAGATTTGCTTCCCCAAGTCTCCATTTCAGATTCACTTTTTCATCTCTTGCTAACACTAATTGCTTGCTTACTTCCTGCCAGAGCTGTTTCTTAACAATATTATGGTGTTTAAAAAAAAATTAGCATTCCAATATAGGTGTGGATGTAGGAGTTTAAGAATCCTTTCACATACACACTTTGGCAAGGTAATGAACAAAGAGTGGAAAAAAATAGTAACTGTGGGAAAAGTTAAATATATTGTCTAAGTAGGTCATTTTGTATTCCACTTAAAGTTCAGATAGGTCAGAGAACATTTTTATGCTGAATTAATCCTGTCCTATCAAATGCATACCAAATCCCCAGGGGAGACTGATTATGTAGTTTAAGGACATATGCTAAGAGGTCAATTGACTCCTTTCTCAGGTTAGGATCATCATTAATGATAATGGATGTTCTGTTCTAGGAGACTGAACTAAGGGCACACTTTTTTATTGTCCATTGATGCTATTGAAAATAATAGACACATTTATATGGGAGAATTTAGGAGCATTTTGGGAAGGTGGACAGAGAAGGTCAACTCAACATGACAACAGAAAAAGCCTCCCACCATTCAAAAGTGCTTGGCTGGCGTACGAGTCTGAAGACTCATGTGCTCAGCACATAAGATTTGCTATTTTCATTATTACTCATCTGTATGCTTTCAATATACTCTTTCCATAGAAGAGAGTTTTTCTTCTGTGTTCCTTCATCTGACTAGCTAGAAAGGTGAAGTGACCAAAAGTTTTGCAAGACCTTCTTTTGCACGGCAAATCAGGAGACAAGCTGGAAACATAAACCCTTTGTCTCGTTTATATCGTGTGTCCAGTTCTGTGTGAGAGAATGTCATAGGGGTCCAGAAGCTCCAGGACTGAGTAGGGTCAAATGATAATTGAAAGGGTGTTTGTGAAATCACTGAGCTGAGGAGAAAAAATGAAAGCTGTAGCTGGACAAAGAACTGAAATCAGAGACCTAGGGAAACTAGCCCACATTACAAACTGAATAGGAGAAGCAAAGGCATAAATGGAGAGAGAGTCTCAGGATCGATACCACAAGAGATTGAGAAAATGGAAAGAGGGGTGAGAGATTTAACAGGTAAGATCAGGCAATTTGAGCTACAACATCCAAGCTCATTTCTATGGAGCTTAAAGGATATGTGTGAATGAAAGATGCCCCACCGCCACAACACACGCACACTGACAGTGGCTGAAACAGGTTAGAAGTGTATTTCTCTTCATGTGCATTGGCATTCTAAGGCTTATATAGTATGGTGTTGGGGGCATAAGATTCTTCTATCTCCTGTTCTGTCTTGTGAAAGGATCGTGTCCTCTGTTCTTGATGGAGGAAGACATGAAAGAGACAAGGGCACACACAATATTTCTTAAGCAAGAGTCTATGAAAATGATATAAAACAGTTCTGTTTACCTCCCATTAGCCAAAACAGACATATACGACCATGCCTCGCCAAAAAATGACTCTAAGAAATGTATTCTTATTCTGAGAAACCATAAGCCAAATTAAAATGGTGGTGGCAGGGTTCTTTTACTGAAAAAGAAAAGGAGAATAGATATTACAAAACCATGAACTCTGGTATAGAGTTAAAGTGAACCAAAAGCATTGTACCTATATGGCCTGGCAAGTTGCCCAGTGAAGGAGGCAAAATGACTCCAGCCTACATAGGCAGTTGTAAGTGGACTAGTTCAATTATTAGAGATTCTTTCTACCTTTGAGAAGGAGTTGGAATCACAGAGTGCAAATTAAGGATGAGAAAATTCTAGTCGAAATCAGGAGCTGTTGATATTATAGTAAATTTTTCTCCATCCTTTCAGCAAACTAGCCTCAGTGGTCAAGCATCTGGGAGCTTCTTAACTGCTGTGAAACATTTTAGGACTTTGAAACACAGGTCTAGTCCCCCTAATTTAATCTGCATAGAACACAGAGGAGAGTGGGAGAGAATTTGAACCCATCCCTCATATGGTATTCACATTTGTACAGGTACAATTAGAAAACAGTTTTCCCTGAGGATATGGAACTGGAATAAGTGAAAACAAGGCCTCTCTAAGACAAAAGCAGTGAGTTAAAGAATCTGACAAAATGAACTAGCCTTAGCAGCAGAATCTAGAGGTCAAAGGAAGCAGTGGTTCCAAATATACACGAGACACATGGGACCAGCTCCTTCCTTTCCACCTGCAGTGTGCTAGTGCTTGCTGGTAAGAAGTGGGCTTCAATCTAAGGGGAAGATCTTTGCACGTAGACACCACTGCTCACTTTTTGGAGCTTCCCTGACAGAACTGGCTCTAAAAGTGCAAAGTACTCGCTTTTTGCAAAAGAAGAAGAGAACAAAAAGGTAACAATGTAGAGAAGATCAATAGCCCTTCCAGTGAAATGAGCAAAACTCAAACAAAATCCCAAGTAATGATAGAAGTAAAGATAAAGAGTAGAAGAATGTGAAACTGCATATAATAGGTTTGGGAATCACAGTCATTCTGGCAACCCTAGAATCTGAGAGAGAAAATTGGGGAGTAAAATGCCTAGAAAATTCCAGACTTCTGGACCACTGACCTCGATTCAAAGCTTTGATAACCGAAAGTGTCCTAAGTGTGACAAATCCATGTTCATTAGTGGGAAACAACAAAAGTAACACAGAGGGTGACAAAAATGAGTCAAAAGGCTGATATATCAGATATCAGGTGGGAAAAGAATCAAGATTGGTGTGGGAAGCAAGAGCATATGAGAATTATATACTTTACTATTTCAATGCCTTGCCTAAAAGTTTAAATGGAGTGCTAGATCAGTCTTCTCTGACAGTGACATTCTGGTGTTCTGTTCAGTGTACCATAGTATTCCTTAGGTGAGAAAGCTAGTGAAAGGGGTATGAAATGCTCAAAATACAACTCAGTGCTAAATTCCTGTAGAACGCTAACCATGTACACATGGTTTACTGGGGACACAGGGTGGAAGTTCCTTAGAGATGTATGAAAATTAAGCTTATTTGAGTGTGGAGGGCCAGTGGGTTGATCACACAGAAATTTGATGGGAAAGGATCTTGAAACTATGCAGTGGACCTTAGGAATAAATTTCCTAAGCTGATAAGGAAGAAAGATTGTTATGAGATGTGAATGATAAGAAATGACTCTCCTATCCTGTACAGACAAAGTTTAGGTGTATAAGCTTGCTTTGTGAACAAGGACCATGGTTAGAGGTAGAAGGGGCTGCTGAGTGTATATGGGCAAAGTGACCATCTGGTTGTCTTTCAGTCCACTGTAATTCACTAATGTCACTATTTTTCTGTAAGCATTTCAGTTTATCCTTTTCTTACGAATACTAGTTTTGCTAGTTTCATAGTTTTAAGTTTCATAGTTTAGTCCCTTTTTTCTTTAACTTCAATTTTTGCTATTGAGAAATCTGTCATTCTATTTTTCTTTTCCAAGTGACCTCTTTTTTCCTCTAGGTTCTTTTAAAATATTTTGTTTTTGGTTTCTGCCAGTTAATTTCAATTTCTATATAGGCAAGTTTTTTGAAGACCTGTTAATTTATTATTTTTGATTGGTGCTGGATAATATATGCCATTACTTCTGTAATAGTGCCTTTCTCCCATAGTCTCTAATATCTCCCTTCAGGACTCTAAGCATATGAGTTAACAGATTCAGTCTGGCCTCTACATCTCTTAAATTATTTTGCATATTTATTGTTTTTTCCTTAGTATTACATTACATTGTGGATAATTTCTTTACATATTTATTCCAGCTCATTAATTCTATCTTTAGCTACATTAAATCTGTTATTTAACAAAGATATCTATTTTTCTTATTTTTATTTCAACATTATATTTCTTATTATAGAAACTTCATTTTTAAATATCCAATGTACTTGTTCATTCTGTTATGTTCCACTACATGCTCACTGATTTGTTTCCTATTCTTAAAGGGTTCAAACATATCTGGTCTGGGCTCTAATTTGATATTTCTGATATATAGTCCTTGTAGGTCAAATACACAGGTTTTTTCCTGCTGGTTATTATTCATAGTGGCTTTTTTTCCAAGTGCTTGTCAGATGGTAACTATGAGCTTATTTTATTTTAATTAATTGCAGCTTGGTAGGCCTATATGTGGAAGTATTTTTCTGCAACAATTCTTAAACGATCATGTGCATAAGAATCACCTGATTAATTTGTTAAAATGTAAGTTATAATTCAGGAGGTCTGGATTGGTAGATTAGTGTCTGTGTTTCTAGTCCATTCCCAGATAATGTTTATGCTGTTGATCTTAAGGCCACACTTTAAGTAGCATAGGCTTATAATAACTGCTTCAGCTTTTGTGTCTGCTGGTAGCCAGAAGCTTCTCCCTAGAAATTGGGATCACATTAACCCCTCTCACCTTGACTTGGGACATTCCTGGAAACTGCCCTAGACCACAGTTAGCTCAGTAGTCATTATCCTGATAGCACTGATGTTATTAGTGTTTGCTGTCTGGGAAATCTTGCATCTCCCATCTATAAATATGTACCTAGCTCCATGCCCCTTGGAATCTCCAGCTGGATATATATTTTTAAGAGGGGACATTAAGAGTTACTCCTGTTAGACCAGTGCCACAATAAAATATGTATCCTACATATTACATGTGTCTCGCTACGCTGAGGTCTTTAATAAGTCATAATGCCTGAAACAAAAGTCTGATTTACTTCAAAATATATTTTAAAAATGTTTGTAATGGAATCATATTCATTTGTTATAATGATGGAGATAATACAGTTGGAAAAGCATTGAAAAGACTAAAGAGCTATAGAATCACAAGGTGGTATTATTTTTCTTGATCATCTGCCATCCTCTGAAATGGATGATGCAGAATGTGCTTGATCCTTTTGTCTCCCGTTTATAGTCTTTGAGTTGAAACATCTTTGAGCCTTTGTTTCTTCTTTCAACTTTGCTTTTATATAAGGTCTCAGTGACAAACTTATTTTATCATAATTTTTTTCCAACAATTTTTCTCCATTTTATAGAACTCATACTACTAGTAGGACACAAATTATCCAGACAGACTGGATTATGTTTCATAATGAAACGTGAACATAGCACTGAGTTAAGATAGTTTATATTTAGGAGTACCTCTGGTCCAAGATTTCCTACTTTTGCCTGCTTTAAGCAATTTGTTAACTGATAACACTTGCCACTAGCCTGGGGCAAAGCAATGTTATATCCACTTATAGAACACATAAGTTAAGATGTGCGCAATTCAAATTGGTAGTTCACAAAGCTGAAAAGTAAGGTTCTGTATATGAAAGCTCATTCTTGGCAGCTAAATAGAATACTTTACAATGCATGCCAGGTGTGATACCCTCTGCTCTCCAATCCACCCAGTCATTAAAACATTGCTGAGAGAACATTTCTCTCCATTGGAATTTTCTTAGGGGCTCTATCCAGGTGCATGTAATAGTCAGGACCATACATACATTTGCATTAAAATTAGATTCTGATTTGCATACATTTACATACACCTACACAGACTGTGCCATCTATTCTTAGGCAGCTTTTAGCAAAACATTTATTACCAGCATTAAGGTTGATACTTCTTGATTTTTCTCCTCTACTTTCATCCTCACCCAGTGTTTGACCCAAGAGCTGGACATAAAAGAAATACACAAAGGTGGTGATAAAACAAAAAGCTTTCTGTTGGGTGATGGGTGAAGAACACACACAAGACATATTTTAAGGAAACCACAGATCCAAATTATATATTGCTTTATTTCTTCTCTTTTTTTGAGAAAGTTGAGATTTCTTCTTGATTGAGAAAAAGAGATGTAAAAGTGTTAGTATTTTAAGTGTGAATTTAAAACACTTGGAGTGATTATTTAACAGATATTTATTGAACACTATAATGTTCAAGGGCTTTATTAGGTATAGAGCATTCATAAGTGAACAAAAAAGAAATCATGTTCCCAATCTAGAGTTTAATTCTAGTTGCTGAGAAGTGGATTGGGGAAGGGAAGATAAACCAATAAATCAGTAATATGTAGTGTTTAAAATAGTGATCAATTCTAGAGATACAAATAAGGTAGAGAAGGGGGATAGGGAATGCAGGAGGTTGGGGTAGGGGGCTACAATTTCAAATAGCATGGTCAGAGAAGATATCATCAAGAAATTTTCATTTTAATAAAAGACACAAAGGAAATAAGAAAGCAAGCCATGCTGACATCCAAGAGAATTACCTAAAACCTTATTAAAATGCAAATTCCTGGGTTTACCCCTCAAAAATCTAATCCAGGAAGTCTCAGGTGGACTTCAGTTATCTAAATTTTATTAAGTATCTCAAGAGATTCCAGTGTAAATGGTCCTCATACAACAAAATAAGAGGAAAGTATAGATATTTTCTATATACCCCCACATGCACAACTTCCCTCTTTATCAACATCCCCCAACAGAATGACACCTTTGTTACAACTTATGAACATATATTGACACATCATTATCACCTAAAGTTCATAGTTTACAGTAGTTTACAGTTCACTCTTGCTGTTGTACATTCTATGGGTTTGGGAAAATTTATCTTTTTTCTACTTTGAGGTATAATTGTGCATTATATAATATGGTATGATAACTTTGTGTAAGTTTGATGTGAACAGTGTGAAACAATACATACGTATATTGAAAAATATTGCAATAATCTTAGTTAACACATCTACCACCTCACATAATAAAATTTTTTTGCGTGTGTAGTGAGAACATTTAAGATTTAGAAACTTTCAAGTATATAGGACAGTATTGGTAATGATGCTCAGCCTATTGATTGTGATGTTATGGTCTAGGGATGCCTGAGGCATTAGCCTGGACCCATATTACCTGTGGAGAGCCCCACAGACATTTTCTCACCTGGAGCCAGTGCTGTGGCTGGACCAGCCCTTGTAGCTGTTACCATGATTTCAGGACTAATTCAGCAGTAATCATTAGGGCACTCTGAAGAACAAGATTTATTACTTATAAGTCCTAGATGGTACACAGTATGCCCAAGGGCCACGCAGACTGGGAATAAAGAGAGATGGAGGAAGTTTATACCTGGGCCTCTGTCTTTATCAGGATATGAAGGTGGTCTGTCTGGGGTTTCATGGGGGCAGTCTGCCTCTCAAAACAGTTGTCTTCAGTCTTGGACAAGCTCCCATATAAACACATTTGTCCATGCATGGGAGAGAAATTACTGTTGGGGGATACAACAGGGATATCTTATTTGGCATCTTTTGACCTGGACAAATTTATGATGATACATATCCACTACTATATTATCATACAAAGTATTTTTATTGCCCTAAAAATCCTCTGAGCCTTGCCTATCAATCAGTTTTTCACCCCTGCCAAATACTAATCTTTTTTATTATTTCCATAGTTTTACCTTTTCTACAGGTCATCTGGTTAGAATCACATGGGATGTAACCTCTTCAGACTGGCCTCTTTCACTTTGTAATATGCATTTAAGTTTTCTCCATGACTTTTCATGGCTTAATCATTCATTTATTTTTAGTACTGAATAACATTCCATTGTTTGGATGTGTTAAAGTTTATTTATATGTTAACCTACTAAAGGATATCTCAGTTGCTTCCAAGTTTTGGCACTTATGAATAAAATTGCTATAAACATTTGTGTGCAGGTTTTTGTGTGGATGTGAGTTTTTTGTTCTTTGGGTAAATACCAAGAAGCATGATTGCTGATTCTAATGGGAAGAATGTGTTTACACTAGAAGACAGTTCGGCTGTTTTTCTTGTTTTTTTGTTTTTTTGCAAAAGTGGTTATACCGTTTTGCATTACTACCACCAATAAGAGTTTCTCTTGCTCCCACATTCTCACTAGCATTTGATGTTGTTAGTGTTCTGGATTTTGACCATATAATAAATGTGTAATGGTATCTCATTGTTGTTTTAATCTGCATTTCCCTGATGACTTATGTGGAGCATCTTTTGATATGCTTATTTGCTATCTGTTTATTTTCTCTATTGAGGTGGCTGTTAAAGTCTTTAATCCACTTCTTTGTTGGGTTGTTTTCTTATGGCTGAGTTTAAAGAGTTCTTTTAAAAGTTTAACAATCTTTTATGAGACTACCTTTCCCAAATATGTTCTTCCTGTTTTCTTGGCTTGTTTTCTTACACTCTTGGTGTAGCCATTCACAGAGCAGAAGTTTTTAATTTTAATCATGTCCTATTTATCAATTATTTATTTCATGGATTATGACTTTGGTGTATCTAAAAAGTCATTGTCATACCCAATATCACCTAGGTTTTCTGTTGTTATCATCTAGGAGTTTTATAGTTTTGCATTTTGCCTTTGGGTCTGTGATTCATTTTTGTTGGTTTTAGTGAAGTGTGTAAGATCAGTGTATGGGTTCTTGTTTTTCTTTTCTTTTTTGTATGTAGATATCCAGTTGTTGCAACACCATTTATTGAAAAGCCTATCTTTGTTCCATTGTATTGCTCTTGCTTCTTTGTCAAAGATTAGTTGACATATTTATATGGGTCTATTTCTGGGCTCTGTATTCTAGTCCACTGATTTGTCTGTTCTTTCATCAATGCCACACTGCTTTGATTACTGAAGCTGAGTAACTCTTAAAGTCAGTAGCATTAGTACTCCAATTTTGTTTTTATCATTCAGTATTGATTGGCTATTCAGGGTCTTTTGCCTCTCTGTATAAACTTTAGAATGAATTTGTCAATATCTACAGAATGACTTTCTGGGGTTTTGATTAGGATTACATTGAATCTATAATCAAGTTGGAAACAGCTGACATCTTGACAATTTTGAGTCTTCTTATCCATAAACATAGAATATCTCTTTATTTAGTTCTTCTTTGATCTATTTCATGTAGATATTGTGTGTATTTCATTAGATTTATACCTAAGTGTTTTATTTTGGGGATACTAATGTAAATGGTAATATGTGTTTAATTTCAAATTCCTCTTGCAGGAAATTACAGGAAAAGAATGGACTTTTGTATAATACAGAATTCTAAGTGGTTGTGTGTGTGTGTGTGTGTGTGTGTGTGTGTGTTTTCTCTCAACACTAAGTATTTCATTCCATTCTCTTCTTTCATGGATTCTGAGGAGAAGTCAGATTTAATTTTTATCTTTGCTTTTTTATATGTAAGGTATTTCCCACCCACCCCCTTGGCTTCTTTTGGGGTTTTTATAATTTTTTGAGTTTCTGAAATTTGAATATGATATGCCTAGGTGTAATTATTTTGGAATTTATCATGTTTGGTGTTCTCTGAAATTCTTTGATTCGTGGTTTTATGTCTGGAAAAATTTGGAGGGAATTTTCAGTCATAATTGCTTTTCAAATATTGGGTTTTTCCTTTTTCTCTTCCTTTCTGATATTCTGATTATGCATATGTCACACATTTTATAGTTATTCTACAGTTTTGGAGATTTTGTATTTTGTATTTTTTTATTTTTTTAATTTTTTTAATTTTATTTTTTTTCATACAAGTTTGATAGCTTTAATGTATCTTGACTAATATTTCACATAACAAAACTGGTTCTGTAATATAATTTTTGGCAGGCATATGTTAATCTATGACATGGCTGAATGTGGCAGTTCATTTAATCAATTTCCCACATTTGGACTTTTAGGTCATTTCCAGCTTTTCCTTTTATTAACAATGCAGTATATATCCTTGTAAATAAGTCTGTGATCATATTTGTGATTATATTAAGACAAATTATGAGAAGTGAATTGCTAGACTGAATTCTACACATGTTTTAAAGACTTTAATGCGTAATGCTGGATTACCCAGAGAGAGATGGAGCTAATTTACATTCCCACCAGAGTGCCCATTTTCTCCATTCTCATCTGTCTATCTTATATTTGTTTCATCCTCATGATTTCATAGGTGATATAAAGGTACTTTATTTGTGTCTTAATGTGCATCTATTTGATTACTAATGATAAGATTACTACATAATTTTCATTTAGTAGTAAATTGCCTGTCACATCTTTTGCCAGTTTTCCTACTTGCTTATTCTTTTCTTACAAATTTTTAAATCTTTACAAAGTAAGGCTATTTTCCTACTGTCTGTCATATAGATTGCAGTTTTTTTCCAGTGGCTCATTTGCCTTTTAATGTTCTTTATGTTGTTCTTGTGGTACAGAATTCTTTCATTTCCATTTAGTTGAATCCATTGCTCTTTTCCTTGAACTCTGTTCTGCCCTTGATTTCATGCTTAGAAACACCTTCCCCATGTTTTATCATCTGATGGGACAAATACCCTTCATCATTCATTTGCTGGTTTTTCCCAACTCTTTGTACAACTTGATTCTTTAAAATAACTGCAAGTATTTTATCAAGTCTCCCCATCCATCTCAAAAAACTCCTTTTGGTATTTTAATTGGGATTACATTAAGTGAATACATTAATCTGGTGGAGACTTTATAAATTTAAATTACCATATTAGAATGTAAGCTCCTTGGGGGAAAGGATATGTGTATGTTTATATCCTAGAGTTGTGTCCTGGACTTAGAAAAGTAGCTGACACATAGTAGGTGCATAAAAAGTACTTTCATGAATGAACTTTAAATCTTTCCAGAAATGATGTGTCTTCTATTTATTTTTAGTCCATCAGAAAAGTTATTTTCATATACTCCCTACTAATTTCTTGTTGTGTTTATCCTGGAAAATTTATGTAATTTGTTATTTTGAAAGATTCTCCATTCAGTTTTCTTTGTGGTTACAGCCATCATCTAGGGAAGCTAATGAATATATGTATTTAAGCCAGCCCCTGATGGCACTTCTAAATTCTCTTATCTTCTCAGTTAATTATTTTGGGTTTTATATATAGAAAAATCACATCATCTGCAAATCATGGTCATTTTGTATCTTTCCTTCCAACATTTACTGTTTTGTTTATTTTCCCAGGTTTCTTATTGCAATTATTAGACCTCTTAGAATAATGTTTAATAATAGATCAGAGAGTAATCATCCTTGTCTTGTTTCTGACTTTAATGGAAATCTTTTTTTCCACAAGAATTTGAAATAGTTATTCTTCATTATGTTGAGGAAATATCTTTTTAGTTCAACATAGGTTTTTCTCAGAAATGGATGTTGAATTTTATAAAATGCGTTTGGGGTGTTTATTGATTTTCTTTCCCTGAACTGTTGATGTGATGAATTTTATTAATAGATTTCTGAATATTGAACTCTTTTTTTACATTCCTGAAATAAATCATTCCTGGTTTTGATATATTCTTTTAAAACTACTCTTCTGGATTTGATTTGTTAAAATTTTATTAAGGACTTTTGCCTCCATATTCACACATGAGGTCGGTCAGCATTTTACTTTTGGGCCAGTCTTCTTTTGTGTTGGCATTCAGGCTATAATTTCCTAAGTTGAATCAGGGTGATCCCACCCTTTGCTTTGCTTTGATGGAGTCTCTGTTCCTTGAAGATGTATTATCACTTGTAAGGACCTCCAGCTCTAGCACTTTTTTTAAAAAATTTTTTTATTGAAGGGTAGTTGACACACAGTATTACATTAGTTTCAGGTGTACAACACAGTGATTTAACTTTTATATACATGATAATTCTAGGTACCAAGTTGTTATAATATTTTGACTATATTCCTTATGCTATACATTACATCCCGGTTATTTATTTTACAATTGGAAGTGTGTACCTTTTTTTTTTTTTTTTGTGAGAGCATCTCTCATATTTATTGATCAAATGGTTGTTAACCACAATAAAATTCTGTATAGGGGGATCAATGCTCAATGCACAATCATTAATCCACCCCAAGCCTAATTTTCATCAGTCTCCAATCTTCTGAAGCATAACGAACAATTTCTTACATGGAGAACAAATTCTTAGATAGTGAATAAGTTACATGGTGAACATTACAAGGGCAGTCATCACAGAGGCTTTTGGTTTTGATCATGCATTATGAACTATAAACAGTCAGTTCAAATATGAATATTCATTTGATTTTTATACTTGATTTATATGTGGATACCACATTTCTCTCATGATTATTATTATTTTTAATAAAATGCTGAAGTGGTAGGTAGATACAAGATAAAGGTAGAAAACATAGGTTAGTGTTGTAAGAGAGCAAATGTAGATGATCAGGTGTGTGCCTGTAGACTATGTGTTAATCCAAGCTAGACAAGGGCAATAAAACATCCACGTATGCAGAAGATTTCTCTCAGAACAGGGGGAGGGAGGTTCTAAGGCTTACCACTGTTGATCCCCAATTTCTCACCTGATGGCCCCCCTGTGACTGTGCCTGTCTTAGGTTGTTCCTCCCTTGAGGAATCTTACCCATCTCTGGCTAATCAGTCATCTTCCGGGGCCATACAGGGAAATGTTAAGTTGGTAAGTGAGAGAGAAGCCTTATTGTTTGAAAAGGTTAGCTTTTTACTTCTTTGCATATTTTATGCCCTGTGGCTTCTATGCCCAGCATTTGTCTTGAGGTGTCTTTACCACTTGGAAGAATTATGATACTCGGTAAATTCGATATGAGGCACGAATTCTACTTAAGGGTTATAATTAGGAAGGAAGAAGAAAAGCTATAGAAGTAGCAGGTGGAAGAAAACCTGGGAAGATTGATTATTTCTTTGACATACCTTCTTGTAGAGTAACTTCAGCATGTATAGGTTTTAAACTACTAATTAAATTGCACACACTCATTAACATAATAGGAGTACAGTTACGTAACCAAAGCATACCTGTAATTACCAGCCATCTCCAGTGAAACCAAGAAAACCAGTTAGGCACCTTAGGCATTTGTGAAAACTTATCTATAATATGGTGAATATTGTCCAACTGAATTTGAACAGTCTGAAAGAAATCAGACAAATTAAAACAAACCATTCCTGGGGACTGTTCACATCCCATATGTTCTTTTAACAGTAAATAGTCTGTAGTTGTAAGATTTTGGAGTGCTACAATTTGCACTTCTCCTAATTCTTGGTTGAGTTCCAACAATTTAGATCCAGTCAAATTTGTTGTTTTGCTGTATGCACAGGCCAGCTTAGATATCTCCTTCTTTATTCCCATGGCAAGTCCATGAACTGGTGGGATGAGTGCATCAACACCTGTAGCAGTGCATGGATCTTTGTTGGGGTTTTTTGATGGTCATCTTCTGGCATGAGTCTTCCCGAGAGTGCTGATGTTGGAAGTTCTTTTTCATATCATATCTTAGTTCATTTTCTGGGTAGCCAAATTAGGCTTTGATCCTCTGTATAAACACAAACAGACCCTATGCCTACACTTTTATATGCCCTTTATATCATTGTGTAGAACTCATTGGAGGTCACCACACAGGAACTGCTTTTTTTTAATTTTATTTATTTTTTTTAATCATTAATCTACACTTACATGATGAATATTTTGTTTACTAGGCTCTCCCCTATACCAGGTCCCCTCTATATACCCCTTTACAGTCACTGTCCGTCAGTGTAGCAAAATGTTGTAGAATCACTACTTGTCTTCTCTGTGTTGTACAGCCCTCCCCTTTCTCCCACCCCCCCATGCATGCTAATCTTAATACCCCCCTTTTTCACCCCCTCCCTTATCCCTCCCTACCCACCCATCCTCCCCAGTCCCTTTCCCTTTGGTACCTGTTAGTCCATTGTGATTCTGCTGCTATTTTGTTCCTTCAGTTTTTCCTTTGTTCTTATACTCCACAGATGAGTGAAATCATTTGGTATTTCTCTTTCTCTGCTTGGCTTGTTTCACTGAGCATAATACCCTCCAGCTCCATCCATGTTGCTGCAAATGGTAGGATTTTCCCTTTTCTTATGGCTGAGTAGTATTCCATTGTGTATATGTACCACATCTTCTTTATCCATTCATCTATCAATGGACATTTAGGTTGCTTCCAATTCTTGGCTATTGTAAATAGTGCTGTGATAAACATAGGGGTGCATCTGTCTTTCTCATACTTGATTGCTGCATTCTTAGGGTAAATTCCTAGGAGTGCAATTCCTGGGTCAAACAGTAAGTCTATTTTGAGCATTTTGATGTACCTCCATACTGCTTTCCACAATGGTTGAACTAATTTACATTCCCACCAGCAGTGTAGGAGGGTTCCCCTTTCTTCACAGCCTCGCCAACATTTGTTGTTGTTTGTCTTTTGGATGGCAGCCATCCTTACTGGTGTAAGGTGATACCTCATTGTAGTTTTAATTTGCATTTCTCTGATAATTAGCGATGTGGAGCATCTTTTCATGTGTCTGTTGGCCATCTGTATTTCTTTTTTGGAGAACCGTCTGTTCAGTTCCTCTGCCCATTTTTTAATTGGGTTATTTGTTTTTTGTTTGTTGAGGCGTGTGAGCTCTTTATATATTCTGGACGTCAAGCCTTTATCGGATGTGTCATTTTCAAATATATTCTCCCATACTGTAGGGCTCCTTTTTGTTCTATTGATGGTGTCTTTTGCTGTACAGAAGCTTTTCAGGTTAATATAGTCCCACTTGTTCATTTTTGCTGTTGTTTTCCTTGCCTGGGGAGATATGTTCAAGAAGAGGTCACTCATGTTTATGTCTAAGAGGTTTTTGTCTATGTTTTTTCCAAGAGTTTAATGGTTTCATGACTTACATTCAGGTCTTTGATCCATTTTGAGTTTACCTTTGTATATGGGATTAGACAAAGGTCCAGTTTCATTCTCCTACATGTAGCTGTCCAGTTTTGCCAGCACCATCTGTTGAAGAGACTGTCATTTTGCCATTGTATGTCCATGGCTCCTTTATCAAATATTAATTGACCATAAGTGTTTGGGTTAATGTCTGGATTCTCTAATCTGTTCCACTGGTCTGTGGCTCTGTTCTTGTGCCAGTACCAAATTGTCTTGATTACTATGGCTTTGTAGTAGAGCTTGAAGTTGGGGAGTGAGATCCCCCCTACTTTATTCTTCTTTTTCAGGATTGCTTTGGCTATTTGGGGTCTTTGGTGTTTCCATATGAATTTTTGAATTATTTGTTCCAGTTCATTGAAGAATGTTGCTGGTAGTTTCGTAGGGATTGCATCAAATCTGTATATTGCTTTGGGCAGGATGGCCATTTTGACAATATTAATTCTTCCTAGCCACCAGCATGGGATGCGTTTCCATCTGTTAGTGTCCCCTTTAATTTCTCTTAAGAGTGACTTGTAGTTTTCAGAGTACAAGTCTTTCACTTCTTTGGTTAGGTTTATTCCTAAATTGTATTTTTTATTTGTTTACTCCTGCTTTTCCAGTTTTGGAAGTTTCTATTGTCATATTTTCAAGCTCAGACATTATTTCCTCCATTATGTACATTTTATTAATGTATCCAGCAAAGGCATTCTTCATTTCTGTTACAGTGTTTTTGATCTATAACATTTCTTCTTTAGACATTCCATCTCTTTTATATTATCCATCTTTTTTTTCTTACATGTTGTGTACTTGTCCCATTAAAGCCCTTTTAGTATATTTATCACTTTAAAAAAACTTCTTGATAGGGTAATTACAATATTCCTACAGGTATGTGACTCCAGTTCTGATGCTTTCAGTCTCCTCAAACTACTTTTTTGTATCATAATACTAAAAATATTACAGTCAATAAAAGATTGAAATACAGTTGATATACAGTATTGATTTCAGATGTACAATGTAATGTTTGACAGTTATATGTATTATTAAATGCTCACCATAAGTGTACTTACCATCTGTCAACATACAAAGAAATAACAATATTATTGATTATATTCCTTACACTGTACTTTCATCTACTATGATTTATTTTATAATAGGAAGTTTGTGCCTTTTGACCACCTTTACCTTTTTTGACCACCTTTCCACCCACCTCCTCTACGACACCCACCAGTCTGTTTACTGTGTCTGAGTCTATTTCTATTTTATTTATTTTGTAGATTCCACATACAAGTGAAATTGTATGTATTTGTCTTTGATTTATTTCACTTAGCATAATACCCTCTAGGTCCATTCTTGTTGGTGCAAATGGCAACATTTCTCTTTTTCTTTGGCTGAGTAATATTCTATCATATGTATGTACCACACCTTCTTTATCCATTTAATTATTGGTGGGCATTTAGGCTCGTTCCATATTTTGGCTATTGTAAATAATACTGCAGCAACTATAGAAATGCATATATATTTTCAAATTAGTGATTTTTTTTCCTTTGGATAAATTCCCAAAAGTGGAATTGCTGGGTTGTATATTTCTTTTTTCAATTTTTGGAGAAATCTCCATACTGCTCTCCATAGTGGCTGTACCAATTTACATTCCCGATAACAGTGTTTGTTAATTCTCTTTTCTCCACACCTTGACCAACACTTGTTTCTTTCTTTCTTTCTTTTTTATTTTTTGATAACCATCCATTCTTACTGGTGTGAGATCACATTGTGATTTTGATTTGCCTTTCTCTGATGATTAGTGATGTTTAATCATCTTTTCATTTGTTTGTTGGCCATCTGTATATTGTCTTTGAAAAATGTCTCTTTAGGTCCTCTGCTCATTTCTTAATCAGATTATATGTTTCTTTACTATTAAGTTGTATGAGTTCTTTATGTATTTTGGATATTACTCCCTTATCAGATATATCATTTGCAAATATTCTCTCATTGAGTAGGTTACCTTTCATTTTGTTGATGGTTGCCTTTGCTATCAGAAATTTTTAGTTTAATATAGTCCTACTTGCTTAGTTTTGCTTTTGCTTACCTAGGGAAACATATCCATCAAAAAATTACTAATGCCAGCATTCAACAGTGTACTGCCTGTGTTTCTTTCTAGGAATTTTATGGTTAAGGGTCTTATATTTAGGTCTTTAATCCATTTCAAGTTTATTATATAGTGTAAGATAGTGGTCTAATTTTATTCTTTTGCATGTAGCTGTCCAGTTTTCCCAATACCATTTTTGAAAAGACTGTCTTTTTTTGTATATTCTTTGTATCCTTGCCTCTTTTGTTATATATTAACAGCATATAAGAAAAGCTATCTTCTTGCCCCCTTTGTCAGATTTAATTGATTGTATAGGCATCGGTTTATTTCTGGGCTCTCTCTTCTTTTCAGTTAAACTGTTTTTATGCCAGTGCATGCAGTTTTGATTACTGTAGTTTTTATAGTTTGAAATCAGGGATCATGATACCTCTAGACTGCTTTGGTTGTTTGAGGTCTTTTATGGTTCCACACAAATTTTAGGATTATTTGATCTAGTTCAGTGAAAAATGATGTGGGTATTTTGATAGGGATAATACTGATTTTATAGATTGCTTTGGCAATTTGAACATTTTAACAATATTCTTTCTATCCATGAACATGGAATATCTTTCCTTTTTCTTATGTCTTCTTCAATTTATTTTATCAGTATCTTATAAATTTATAAATTACAGATCTTTTACTTCCTTGGTTAGAGTTATTCCTAGATATTTTATTCTTTTTGAAGCTACTGTAAATAGTATGGTTTTCTTAATTTCTCTTTCTGCTAGTTTGTTATTTATATATAGAAATGCAACAGGTTTCTGTATATTGATTTTTGTATACAACTTTACTGAATTCATTTATTAGTTCTTACAGTTTTTTACTCATGTCTTTAGGATTTTCTATATGAAGTATCATGTCATTGGTAAACAGTGACACTTTTACTTCTTCCTAAGCAATTTAGACGCCCTTTATTTCTTTTTCTTATGTGAATGCTGTGGCTATGACTTCCAGTACAATGCTGAATAAAAGTGGTGAGAGTGGGCATCCCTGTCTTGTTCCGGATCTTAGAGGAAAAGCTTTCAGCTTTTTGCCATTGACTATGATGTTGGCTGGGGGTTTGACATATATGACCTTTTTTCTATTGAAGTATGTTCCCCCTGTACCCACTTTGTTGAGAGTGTTTATCATGAATGGACATTGAGTTTTATCAACTGCTTTTTCAGTATCTATTGTCAACATCATTTGGTTTTTATCCTTTCTTTGGCTAATGTGGTATATCGTGCTAATTTACTTGTGAATATTGAACCATCCATTCATCCCTGGGATAAATCCCATTTGGTCTTGGTGAATGATCCTTTTAATGTATTTTTTAATTTGGTTTGCTGGTATTTTGTTGAGGGTTTTTTAATATATGTTCATGAGGGATATTGGTCTGTAATTTTATTTTTTTGTAGTATATGTCTGGTTTTGGTAGCAAAGTGATGCTGGGCTTCTATAATGAATTTGGAAGTGTTCTTCAATTTTGTTTGGAATAATTTGAGTAGTAAGGTATTAACTTAAATGTTTGGAATTCTTCTGTGAAGTCATCTGGTCCTGGATTTCAGTTTGTTGGAATTTTTTTTTTGGATTACTGATTCAGTTTTATATGGGTAATTGGTATGTTCAGATTTTCTAGTTCTTTGTATATGTGTGGTGTCAGTTGTAACTTCTCTTTCATTTATGATTTTGAGTCCCCTTTTTTTTACCCTGATGAGTCTAAGTAAAGGTTTATTATGTTTCACTTTTCCAAGAACCAGGTCTTAGTTTCATTGATGTTTTGTGCTGTTCTTTTAGTTCTCCATTTATTTCCTCTCTGATCTTTATTTCCTTCCTTCTGACTTTGGGTGTTCATTGTTTGTTCCCTAGGTGTAGAGTTAGTTTAAGATAACTCTTTTTTCTTGATGTGGGCCTGTATTGCTCTAAACTTCCCTCTTACAACTCCTTGTGCATTGTTTTTTTTTGAATTGTTGCACTTCTGTTTTCAGTATCCTCCATGTAGTCTTGATTTCCTCCTTGATTTCTTCAATGACAAATTGGTTATTCGCTAGCATACTATTTAGCCTCACCATAATTCTGTTTTTCCAGTTTTTTCATTGTAAGTGATTTCCAGTTTCATACCATTATTTTCAGAAAAGATGCTTGGTATAATTTTCAATATTCTTAATTTATTAGTACTTGTTTTTTGGCCTAATGTAATTTATCCTGGAGAATGTTCCATGTGCACTTGAAAAGTATGTTACTCTATTTTTGGATGTAATGTTCTGTTTATCTGTTAAGTCTGTTTGGTATAATGTGTTATTCAAAGCCACTATGTTGAAGTGCCTTGCTATTATTGTGGTACTGTCAATTTTCCTTTTTTGTCTTTAAATATTTGCTATATATATTTAGGTGCTCCTCTGTTGGGTGCATAGATACTTACAATTGTTATAACTCCTTGATAGATTGAGCTCTTAATCATGTCATGTCCTTCTTTGTCTCTTGTTGTAGTCTGTTTTAAAATCTATTTTGTCTGGTATAAGCACCACTATTCCATATTTTTCTCCATTTCTATTTGCATGGAATATCTTTTTGTATTCCTTTATTTTCATTCTGTGTGTGTCTTTAGAGCTGAAGTGAGTCTCTTGTAATCAGCAAATACATGGATCTTGTTTTTTTTTATAATTCAGTCACTTTACATCTTTTGATTAGAGCATTTAGTCCACTTAGATTGAGAGCAATTATTGATAGGTATGTACTTATTGCTGTTTTGTTAAACGCTTTCTCATTGTTTTTGTCATTCTTCTTTGATCCTTTTCTTGCTCACTTCCCTTGTGCATGATGACTTTATTTAGCATTATGGTTGGATTCCTTGCTTTTTGTTTTTTGTTTTCTATTATAGGTTTTTGGTTTGTGGTTACCATGGGTTTCATATGACATTCTCCTTATAGAGCACTTTCTGTTAAGTTGATGATCACCTAAGTTTGAACATATTCTAACAGCATTACATTTTTTATTCTCCCTCCTCCACACTTTATATATACAGTGCCTTCTTTTAGAACTTTTTATTTAATGAGTCCTTTAACTGATTTTACTAATTTTATCTTTTAACCTTCATACAAGCTTTTAAGCAATTGATGCATTATACTTGCTCTGTATTTATTTTTCCAGTGAAATTTTTTCTTTACGTAATTGTTTTGCTTTTAGTTATGACCTTTTCCTTTTAAAGAGTCCCTTTAACAATCCTTATAAGGCTGGTTTAGTAGTGGTGAACTTCTTTAACTTGTGTTTATCTGAGCTGAGCTTTTTATCTCTCCTTCGATTCTAAATGGCAAACTTGCTGGGTAGAGTATTATCAGTTGTATTTTTTTTCCTTTCAGCACTTTGAATGTATCATACCACTCCTTTCTGACCTGTAGAGTTTTTGCTGAAAAATCAACTGATATCCTTATCAGGAAGTTTCCCTTGTAGGTAACTTTTTGCTTTTCTCTGGCTGCTTTTTAAGATTCTCCATTTTTGATCTTTGATATTTTAATTTATTTGTGTCTTGGTGTGGTCCTGCTTGGTTTAATTTTATCTGGAGCTCTCTGAGCTTCTTGTGCTAGGATGTCCGTTTCCTCCTCTGGGCTAAGGAATTTTCTGACTAGTATATATTCAGATAAGTTTTCCAGTCCTTTTTCTTCTCCTTCTGGGCTCCTATAATGCAAATGTTAGGATGTTTGATATGGCGCTAGAGGTCCCTTAACTTGTCCTCATTTCTTTTTTTCTTTGTCTTTCTGCTGTTCAGCTGGATGCTTTCCATTACTCTTTCTTCCAAATCACTGATCCATTATTCTGCATCTTCTAATCTGCTGTTGATTCTTACTAAAGTATTTTTCATGTCATTTACTGTATTCCTCATCTGTGATTGGTTCTTTTTTATATTTTCTATCTCTTTGTTGAAGTCCTCCCTGAGTTCACACTTAAGTGTGTTGCACATCTTTACAAGAATTATTTTGAACTCTTTATAAGTAGGTTGTTTAACTCTATTTCATTTAGTTATTTTCCTAAAGTTTTGTCTTGTTCTTTTGTTTGGAGCATATTCCTCTATCTCCTCATTTTGGCTTTCTGTGTTTGTTTCTATAAATTAGGTGAAAGGCCTACATTTCTCAGTGTTGAAGGAGTGTGACTGGTGATTTTTGGCTGGCTGGAGGCTGCGTAGACATGGGCTGGTGCTGTCCCAGTGCCAGACCTCCCTGGGAGTAGTCTGGGGGACCCCCAGGTAGGTTTATCCAGGGCCACACTGGTGGGGTGGCAGCAGATTCAGAAGTGTGTGTGGCATCTGGTTGAGCATTGCACTAGTGTCATCTTTTGGGACAGCTGGCTCTCTGGAGAGTGTGTTTAAGCCTTATTGCCCAGAAGTTAAGTCTGGAGTTGGTGTATGTGCTGGACTCTGCTGCCTGCTGCACTGTTAATTCTTGGAGGGAACGTAAACCATGGTGCTATCCAACACTTCTGTTCCCAGAGAGAGTTGCAGCAGTTCGCTCTCTAAAGTGCAGATGCTTTAGTTATGAAAATGGGCTTCCATTACTGATAGCTTTGTTGCTATTTAAACCATGTTATTTGCCCCAAGGAAGGCAAATTTGTAAGTCCTTCAGTTATATGCCTACCTACTGTAGGTTGCTTTGTTGGGGTTCCTGCCATTACTGTGTCTCCATCTCTTCTGCCATTTTTGATGTGGTGTTCCTATTCCTCATTGTGTAGAAGGTATTCACTCCATCCTCAATTTTCCTCAGGAGGAATTGCACTGCATGTAAGTATAGATTTTGTATGATGGTGGGAAGAGGTGGGTTCAGGCTCTTTCAATGCCACCATCTTGGACCTCTGATCTTCTTTAAAATGTTTTTTGCCTTTTAGTATGCCTTGTGATTTTTCTGTTGAAAGGTGGAAACAATGTCCTAGGTTAAAGGAAGTGCCCTGCATAGGCTGTTAGTAATGTAGTAGTAAGATGTGGGGGGAGGGGAAGTGTTCTTCAGTTTCTATGATTGTTTTTTGGTGAGCTTGTGCCTCTGAATTGGGAACTTCATGAGTGCTTCTCAGATTTTTAATCTTTTTGTTGAATAGAATGGCTAGAGGGGTCTGGAGTTGGGTATTTTCCTTTCTCCAGATAGTTTAGGCTCTCATAAAATCATGGGAAATTGGACTCCTTAATAATAACTTTCTCCTTAGGGTAGGCCTTGTTTAGAAGAGTGTGCTGTTGTATATTTCAAAATACATTTCTCTCCCCCTGCTAGAAGTAGGAGGGGATTTTTCACCAATATTCCCTGTGAGGACCTGATAGAGCTCCTGGGAATAAGTTCAAAGTGTAGGTCCCCCACTCCCATCACTAGGTCCCCATGGAGTTCTTAATTATCCAACTTGTCTACACTAAGCCTCTCTAGAATATAATTCTTTAATTATAGCTTTGGTTTTATCATCTTAAATGTCATGTAAAGCCATTTAACAATTATTCATGGGTCATTTTGGGAGACAGACATTTCATTCCTTCAGGTAGCAGCATCTTAAGTACACAATACATTTAAATTGCATGGTAGTTAGGTTACTTGAGATACATAATCTAACATGTATTTTTTTTTCTCCACATTATCCCATCTCAGGGCCTAGCTCGAGTCCTATCTTTTCCCTCAAGATTTCCCAAACTACTCCAATGCATGTTGATTTCTCTCTTCTCTGAGATCTTAGTGGATAATTTGCTACACTGTTGATATTCTTTCTCCCATTGTCTATTTTTTTTTCACATACAATAAAAATTAGTAAGTGTTGAATAAAAAATTATTCTGGTTCTTATAGAGATTAAAATTAATGTAAGAAATTGTTCTTAAGGGACTTATGGTCTCCTTGGAAGGGAGGGATAAAATCAACATAAAAAACTTAGATTTAAAGATTGAAAATATTTTCAAGAAAAGGGAAGCAGTATCATAATGAAGGGATGTGATTAACTGCCAGAGGAATGATCCAGACAAATACTAGATTTGGATGATGCAGGGCAAAGAGACTTTGATATGGAATAACAAGGGACATCTTTGCAAAAGAGTTGTAATTTGAGCTTGATCTTGAGAGGCAGCTAAGGCATAGAGAATATGAGAAGGCTACACTGGTTGGAAAGTGTGTGTTCCGTATGTTCACCTCATTTGGTCGTGTCTGCAGTCTTTATCAAGAATAGAGAGTGTGTGATTTCTTCTCTTCTAGAGGCAATAGCAAAGTGCTCAATAATACAGCTTCCTAGGTGTCAATAATTATTTCTTCTAATCCTATCTTATGCCTGACAGCTTGCTAAGCACATCGTGTCCAATGCAAAAGTTATTCTCCTAACAAGGATTATAAGAATCATGTTTGCTTTTCTAAGTCCTTTTGTTTGTTAAACTTTCTTGAAACGTTGAAGTCTTAAAATGTGATGTAAATTGATTTATTCACTCCCATAAACCTCATCCTCTAAAGGGCATTTTCTGTTAATTACCACCACAGAGTTTTTTATCTCTACTGAATATAAGGGAGGTACCTACTTAAATAAGGCATGATTTTACTTATTTTATAAATAAAATAAGTATTTATGTATTTAACTTACATGTATGAAAGTTTACATTTAAAAAAGTCCATTACTCACCTTCTCACTTTCTCATTACAGTTCTTGAAATAACATAGTTCAAGTATTTTTGGGTCCTGAAATAATGTAAACTCGAAACTGTAGTCTCTTTTTCTATCCTTTCAGTTATCTTGTCTACTAAAGTACAGAAAATTTTTTTAAGGCATAGTACTTGTCTGAAATAGGAGTTGATTCATTTCTCTTTTCCCTGTTCTGTCTTACCAGTAAAGGGCAAGGACAAGTTGATTTTTCTCTTAAAGCATCTCTTTTGAGATACCTCAACCATTAATGTGCTTCCTAACTTTTCTCCTTACTTTCACTAGGCTAAGTCTGAAATCCCATATTTCTATGATTATTAGAGAAAAGATGAAATAATTATATGATAGTTTTCCCTGCTGGTCTGTGCTTAAATAATATCCCTATGGGCACACCCCCCACCCAGTAACAAACAATGACATTTGTATTTTGGGTATTTTGATAGCTGGGATAGAAGTAAGGAAAGAAGTAGGCATCCAGCATATGGTTGATCTGATTATTTTCTCTGAAATTCCCATCATGAAAAAAATAAAGGAGGATGGTATGCAGGTCAGGCAGAGAAGCTGGTCCAAATAGGTGCGCTGAGTTTAGGTTGAAGAGAGAGGTCTTTTCCTTTTACACGCTTCTCTGAAGCTGGGCCATGACATCTCTCATAGTTCTTGTGATTTCCTTTCTATGGTTACGAAGGGACAAACTGAGCCCTGCGGTTACTAGACAGTTATTTCTCCTCTAACCTTCTCTATGATTTATCAATTGAATCCCTCCATTCTATGTTTCCATCCTTCCATTTACACACACCCCTGCTCAAAGCCTCCTTCCATTCTAGCTGAAGATTAGAAAAATTGTCTGTAAGCTATGAAATTTGATTGTTGAACAGAAGTATAGATTAGTGTGTGAAAACCAATGTCCCAGGAGTCAAAAGACTTTATTTCAGTTTCATATCTACCACTAACTGAAAATCTTGTCAGAATCACTAAAGTTCTCACTTAGTTACAGTTAAAAATAACTTGTCTTATATTCTGAGATTATTTTGTAGGTAAATTCAAAAATATGTATATTTTGGGTATTTAGAAATGTTAAAAAAACACATAATCAAGGTGTTAATTATTACACACATACTCAAATATCTTTACTTAAAACTAAGATGCTACATAATATTTAAAGTCTTTAATCTTCCTATTTTGCATCATGGAAAAGGCTGCTGCCTGAAATACTAAATAAACATACACCATAGCAGAGGAAATAAATGATGGATACTTGCTGGGATGGGAAAATGTGAAGTTTCTCTATGATTCACAAAACCTGTTGTGATTTGTTACTCTACCTTTTAGTTTCATCCATTCAACCAGAAAACATTAAGCCTTTCCATGTACACTTTTTTGGAAGCCAAATGACAAAGTAGAACATCATACCTGCCATTGAGGGGCTAACCTGCTGACAAGAACCCACATGTACAAAGAAACAAGAGTTCTAGGCAGTCTTTCTCAGACTGTGTGCAGTCGAGCGCTGGTATGCTACAAAATAGATTGGTGTTGTAGGGGAGACAATATTTTCCCACTGTGTTCTCAGAGTTCTGGGCTGGGGCTGACAATTAAATTGACACAAAACAAATTAACAAGAAGAAAACATACACATTTAAGTAAAATAGATTTTACATGGTGTGGGAGCCCTTATAAGGAGATGAAACCCTTATAAGGAAAGGAGGAGACTATAAGAAAATAATGACTTTTTAAATAAAGTACATTTGTACAGATTTCTTTCAGGTTCAACTTCCCATCCTTGATTATAAAAGCGTTACTTTCCTCCTGGTACAGAAAGGACATCTATATCCTTTATAAGGAAAGTTCTTTCTCTTACTTACAGGAAGGAAAAGAGATGGTCAGAGTGTCTGCCTTCTACCTGCCTTTTCTTTAATGCCCTTAGCTCAAAATAATCCCTATGCCAAACTGGCATATTTTTGGTTGGCCTATTCTGCCACTTGTCGATGCTATCAATATTTGTCTCTTAAAATCAATATTTGTCACATGTTTATAAAAAGAAATATAGGCAAGGAGTTTCTACTTCAAGTTTGTGGCTGGAGTCCTCATAAGAACTGTCTGCTAAAATGAGATAATATGAATAATTCCATAAGAATAAACACATAAAAGGAAAGGAGATTTTATTAGCATATCTTTGGCAAATATAAAGGAAATATTGAGCCTGTTGCCAAATTTTAGAAAGTGATAAAGTTGTAGTCCAGAATAGGCGGATCAACCTACCTGGCAGAATCTCAAAGTAGTCTTACATTCAGAATGAGCAGATATCATTGAAAGTAGAGGAGGAAAAAGTATTGAAATGTGGAATGTGAGGAAAGGAATTCAATGTCTGTCTGTAGAACAACTACACCCCTTGTTCTCCATGGCTATACTTTCCTTTCCTGACCTTCCTATCACTACAAATGGAAAACAGCCTAGTCATGAACACCAGTCAAAAACCTATTAACTCATTACTCTATGTGGTTTGTCTGTGTGCTGAGATTGGAAGGCATGCAGTAAGTTTCACAGGCTTGCACTGCATTTGAAACTCTGAAGGGTGGCGAACCGTGAGGAACTGAAAAAGGAAAGGATTCAGAAAAATAAAATCATGATTGTATTAATGTAGTGGAGATTTTTTGCAATGTTTTCCTATGCATTTTTGCTCAATTATCGTATCTTCACTTTCTGAGAAAGAAACCTGAAATTCAGAAAAAAGTAAGTGGTTTGCTAGAGGTGAAGTGATCGGTAGCCAGAGCATCCTGTGCCGGAACCCATCTGGACTGCGCGTCCACTCCCAGCTGTCACGTCACACCTGTGTGCCCCTGAGAAAATGTCTTCACCTGGCTAAGCCTTATTCCCTTACCTGTAAAATGGGAAAGATTCCATCACTTACCTCATACAGTTGATGGGAGTTTTAAATAATGAATGACGTAAAATATTCAGAATGGCTGATACTTTCAATTGTGCCAGTCATATTAGCTGACTTCTATATGAGGTTCTTTATGCCAAACACTGGATCAAAGCTTACTTTAGCAAAAAGGATAATTTTTTCTTATAAAACTATGTAATAAAGTTTTTTCAGTGTTCCAAAACTTTCTCTCCAAATTTATTCTCTCCAGAATATTTTGAATGTTAAACTTTCTCCATGTGTACTCATGTGTGGTATGCACACATATATCCATGCATACATAGCCAATTTACTTGATTCTAAACAATGTGCATGTATTATATATATGTGTATATATATATATATATATATATATAATCTATGCATATATATTGTTTAGAATGTATATATGTGTACATTGGTGTCAAGCAAATTGGATGGACTAATCAAACAGGAAAAAAACTTTGTTTAGTGATTCGCAAGTTGTTAAGTATTATGCAAGCCAGTAGATATGTGTCATGCCTGTCAACCTCTGCCACAGTAACATTTTTGAGAGGATAATTGTCTTAGGGAGGCTTCCCTGTACATCGTAAGTCATTTATCAGTATGCCTGCAATTTACCTAATAGATGCCAGTAGCATTTGCCAACTGAGTCATGACAACCAAAACTGAATCCAGACATTAGCAAATGTCCCTGGGGTCCAAAATCTGCCCCCCAACTCTTACCCTTCCAGTTAAGAAGCATCGTTTAGAGGTAGGTCTTTTGAGACATGCCTAATATCTTTCCTAGTGAATGTATTTTCACTGAATGAGTATATAAAATTTACCAGTGATTCTGTGTGAGAGGATATCATGTGAGAGAACCAAGATATCAATTTCCCTCAACTAGCCAGTATTCAAATTCAATACAGTGAATTTCTCATGGATAAAGTCTTGCTTTTAAATTCAAATAGTAAATTTCATAGGTATAAGTTAAAGTAGATCTGCCTTGGGAAAAAATTGATTTTAGTTGATCACAGATTCAATATAATTCAAGTAAGTATTATAAGTGTTTTTAAAAACTAATGAAACCATAAGTGCCATTATTAGACTATTCAAATCAAGGAAGGTGATAAATCCATTATAATTTGGTCTTACAAGTACTGTGGTTATTTCTGTACCACATTTTGAGAACAGAGTTTCAAGAAAAGGGTATTAAGATTTTGAGGTGGTTAGCATCAATATAATTGAGTAATTACCAAGGGCAACAGTAGAGGGAGAGAGAGAATATCAGAAAGGCCATTGTGTGGAGGATACATTCTATTTTGCACAAAATGAATTAGAACCAACAAGTGGAATCTATAGGAATCTAGAAATAAGAAATCACCACAATCCTGCAGTGAAGTAGGCTGCCCTGCAAAGGGGCAATCACTCCTTTAGCCATGGCTGGGTAATGCTTTGTCTGGGACACAGCAAAAGTATCATCTATATTAGAAGAACTTTTTTTGCCCCTTTGTGTTAATCTTTATTACATTGATAGTACATATGCATTATTTAAAATTTATGTATGGTATACATTAAGAGGTCTAGCTCCCACCCTGTCCCAATCTACTATGTTCCTCAGCACCTACCACCAGTAATCATCATTATTTGTCTTTTTTTTAAACTTATTTTTATTGAGGTACATACAATGAAATGCACAAATCTTAGCATGTGTATACACTCATGTAATCATTACCAGATCAACGTTCTCACTAATTCCACCCCCACCTATTTCACCCATCTCTCCACCCACTCCCTATGATAACCACAAGTCTGTTCTTTGTCTATGAGTTTGTTTGCCTATTTTTTTCTTTTAAATTCCCATATAAGTGAAATCATACATATTTGTCTTTCTCTTATTTCTCTTTTTTTAATGGTTGAGTATTATTCTATCGTATGTATGTACCATATCTTCTTTATCTATTTATTTATTGGTGGATGTTTAGGCTCCTTCCATATTTTGGCTATGGTAAATAATGCTGCAATAAATATAGGAATGCATCTATCTTTTCAGATTAGTGATTTTTTTTCCTTTGGATAAATTCCCAAAAGTGGATTTACTGGGTGATATGATTATTTCTATTATCAGTTTTTTGAGAAACCTCCACATTCTACTTTTAATGGTGGCTGCACTACTTTACATTCCTAAGAATAATGTATGTGGCTTTCCTTTTCTTCACACCCTCACTAACACTTGTTTCTTGTTTATTTTACATTAGCTATTATTACTGATGTGAGGTGAAATCACATTGTGATTTTGATTTGCAGTTCCCCGATGGTTGTAATGCTGAGCATCTTCATGTGTCTGTTGGCCATCTTTGGAAAAATGTCTATTCAGGTCCTATGTCTATTTTTAAAATTAGGTTATACCTTTTTGGTGTGGAGTTATTTGAGTTCTTTATGTATTTTGATATCAGCCCCTTATTGGATATATCATTTGCAAATATATTCTCCTATGCAGTAGGTTTCCTTTGCTGTGTAGAGGTTTTAGTTTGATGTAGTCCCACTTGCTTATTTTTGCTCTTGTCTCCCTTGCCTGGAGGTATATCCAGAAAAAATTTACTAATGATGATATTCAAAAGTATCTAGCCTATGTTTTCTTCTAGGAATTTCTTGGTTAAGAGTCTTATATTTAGATCTTGAATCCATTTCAAGTTTAGTTTTGTGTATAGTATAAGATAGTTTCTTTCTTTTGCACATTGCTGTCCAGTTTTTAATGGGGTTTGAAAACCCCATTAAAAAATGGGGTTTTTAAAGAGGCTCTCTTTTCCTCACTGTATATTCATGCCTCCTTTGTCATATATTAGTTGACCATACAAGCAGTTTATTTCTGAGTTATCTTTTCGGTTCCATGAATGTGCCACTCTGTTCATCTGTGTGTTGATTTTTGTGCCAGTACCATACTGTTTTGATTACTGTGTCTTTGTAGGATAGTTTGAAATCAGGAAGCATAATACCTGCAACTTTGTTCTTCTTTTTCAAGATTGCTTTCTGTTCAGGGCCTTTTGTGGTTCCACACAGATTTTAGGATTATTTACTCTAGTTGCAAGGAAAATACCATTGTCATTTTCATAAGGATTGCATTAATCTGTACCTTATTTTTTATAGCATGGCCTTTTTAACAATATTAATTCTTCCTATCCATGAGCATGGAATATATTTCCATTTTTTGTGTTCAATTTCTTCAATCAATGTCATAGATTTTAGAGTATAGGTATTTTACTTCCTTGGTAAAATTTATTCCTAAAAATTTTAATATTTTTGATAGAATTAATGGGATTGATTTAATATTCTTTTGGTTCATCATTTGTATATAGAAACACAACAGATAACTGTATATTGATTTTTGTTTGCTACTACTTTACTGAATTAATTTATTCTAGTAGTATTTTGGTGGAGTCTTTAGGGTTTTCTATATACCATTTCATTCTGCAAATAGTGACAGTTTTACTTCTTACTGAACAATTTAGATGCCTTTTTTTTCTTTTCTGATTGTCGTGGCCAGGACCTCCAGTACTATGTTGAAAAATTGTCTTGTCTTATTCCCGATCTTAGGGGAAAATCTTTCAGCTTTTTGTCAATTTAGCATGATCTTAGCTGTGGATATGCCATATATGGCCTTTATTATGTTGAGGTATGTTCTTCTATATCCATTTTGTTCAGAGTTTTTATCATGAATGGATGTTGAATTTTGTCAACTGCTTTGTAAGTATCTATTGAAATGATCACATGGTTTTTATCCTTCCTTCAGTTAATGTGGTGTAAATATTGTTTTATTGTGGATATTGAACCATCCATTCATCCCTGGAATAAATCCCATGTGGTTTTGGTGAATGAGTCTTCTAATGTATTATTAAATTTGGTTTGCTAATATATTGTTAAAGATTCTTGCATCTATATACATGAGGGATATTGGTCTGTAATCTTATTTTTTGTTGTATCTGATTTTGGTATCAAAGTGATGTTGACCTCCTAGATTGAATTTAGATTTCCTTCCTATTCAACTTTTTGGAATAGTTTGAGTTTAAGATATTAACTCTTCCTTAAATGTTTGGTGGAATTTTTCTCTGAGTACATATTATCCTGAACTTTGTTTCATGGGAGTTTTTTGATTATAGATTTAATCTTGTGCCTAGTAATTGTCTGTTTAGATTTTCTATTTTTCCTGGTTCAGTCTTAGGAGATTGTGTGTTTCTAGGAAATCATCCATTTTTGTGGGTTGTCCAGTTTGTTAACATATAGTATTTCATAGTAATCTCTTATAATCATTTGTATTTCTATGGTGTCAGGTGTACCTTCTTTCATTTCTGATTTTTTTTTTGGTATCATTAATCTACAATTACACAAAGAACATTATGTTTACTAGGTTCCCCCCTTCACCAAGTTCCCCCCACTACCCCTTCACAGTCACTGTCCCTCTGTGTAGTAAGATGCTGTAAAATCACTACTTGTCTTCTCTGTGTTGCACAGCCCTCCCCGTGTCCCCCACCTACTATACATGCTAATTGTAATGCTCTCTTTCTTTTTACCCACCCATATCCCTCCCTTCCCACCCATCGTCCCCAGTCTCTGTCCCTTTGGTAACTATTAGTCCATTCTTGGGTTCTGTGATTCTGCTGGTGTTTTGTTCCTTCAGTTTTCCTCTGTTCTTATACTCCACATATGAGTGAAATCATTTGGTACTTGTCCTTCTCTGCTTAGCTTATTTCACTGAGCATAATACCCTCTAGCTCCATCCATGTTGTTGCGAATGGTAGGATCTGTTTTTTTCTATGGCTGCATAATATTCCATTGTGTATATGTACCACTTGTTTATCCATTCATCTACTGATGGACATTTAGGTTGCTTCCATATCTTGGCTATTGTAAATAGTACAGCGATAAACATAGGGGTGCATCTGTCTTTTTCAAACTGGAGTGCTGCATTCTTAGGGTAAATTCCTAGAAGTGGAATTCCTGGGTCAAATGGTATTTCTATTTTAAGCATTCTGAGGAACCTCCATACTGCTTTCCACAATGGTTGAACTAATTTACATTCCCACCAGCAGTGTAGGGGGGTTCCCCTTTCTCCACAACCTTGCCAACATTTGTTGCTGTTTGTCTTTTCGATGATGGCGATCCTTACTGGTGTGAGGTGATATCTCATTGTGGTTTTAATTTGCATTTCTCTAATGATTAGTGATGTGGAGCATCTTTTCATGTGCCTGTTGGCCATCTGGATTTCTTCTTTAGAGAACTGTCTATTCAGCTCCTCTGCCCATTTTTTAATTGGATTATTTGCTTTTTGTTTGTTGAGGCATGTGAGCTCTTTATATATTTTGGATGTCAATCCTTTATAGGATCTTTCATTTATGAATATGTTCTCCCATACTGTAGGATACCTTTTTGTTCTATTGATGTTGTCCTTTGCTGTACAGAAACTTTTTAGCTTGAAATAGTCCCACTTGTTCATTTTTGCCTTTGTTTCCTTTGCCAGGGGAGATATGTTCATGAAGAAGTCACTCATGTTTATGTCCATGAGATTTTTGCCTATGTTTTTTTCTAAGAGTTTTATGGTTTCATGACTTACCTTCAGGTCTTTGATCCATTTGGAGTTTACTTTTGTGTATGGGGTTAGACAGTGATCCAGTTTCATTCTCTTACATGTAGCTGTCCAGTTTTACCAGCACCATCTGTTGAAGAGACTGTCATTTCCCCATTGTATGTCCATGGCTCCTTTATCAAATATTAATTGGCCATATATGGTTGGGTTAATGTCTGGAGTCTGTATTCTGTTCCACTGGTCTGTGGCTCTGTTCTTGTGCCAGTACCAAATTCTCTTGATTACTGTGGCTTTGTAGTAGAGCTTGAAGTCGGGGAGCTAGATCCCTCCCCCCCCACTTTATTCTTCCTTCTCAGGATTGCATTGGCTATTCAGGGTCTTTGATGGTTCCATATGAATTTTTGAACTATTTGTTCCAGTTCATTGAAGAATGCTATTGGTAATTTGATAGGGATTGCATCGAATCTGTATATTGCTTTGGGCAGGATGGCCATTTTGATGATATTAATTCTTCCTAGCCAGGAGCATGGGATGACTTTCCATTTGTTAGTGACCTCTTTAATTTCTCTTAAGAGTGTCTGGTAGTTTTCAGGGTATAGGTCTTTCACTTCCTTGGTTAGGTGTATTCATAGGTATTTTATTCTTTTTGATGCTATTGTGAATGGAATTGTTTTCCTGATTTCTCTTTCAATTAGTTCATTGTTAGTGTATAGGAAAGCTACAGATTTCTGTGTGTTAATTTTGTGTCCTGCAACTTTGCTGAATTCTGATATTAGTTCTACCAGATTTGCAGTGGAGTCTTTAGGGATTTTTATGTACAATATCATGTCATCTGCAGTTTGACTTCTTCTTTACAAATCTGGATTCCTTGTATTTCTTTGTTTTGTCTAATTGCCATGGCTAGGACCTCCAGTACCACGTTGAATAACAGTGGGGAGAGTGGGCATTGCTATCTTATTCCCGATCTCAGAGGAAAAGCTTTCAGCCTCTCGCTGTTCAGTATGATGTTAGCTCTGGGTTTGTCATATATGGCCTTTATTATGTTGAGGTACTTGCTCTCTATGCCCATTTTGTTGAGAGTTTTTATCACGAATGGATGTTGAATTTTGTCAAATGCTTTTTCAGCATCTATGGAGATGATCATGTGGTTTTTGTCCTTCTTTGATGTATTTTCGAATGTTGTACCATCCTTGCATCCCTGGGATGAATTCCACTTGGTCATGATGTATGATCCTCTTGATGTAGTTTTGAATTCGGTTTGCTAATATTTTGTTGAGTATTTTTGCATCTACGTTCATCAGGGATATTGGTCTGTAGTTTTATTTTTTGATGGGGTCTTTGCCTGGTTTTGGTATTAGGGTGATGTTGGCTTCATAGAATGAGTTTAGGAGTATTCCCTCCTCTTCTATTTTTTTGAAAACTTTAAGGAGAATGGGTGTTATGTCTTCTCTATATGTTTGATAAAATTCCGAGGTAAATCCATCTGGCCCAGGGGTTTTGTTCTTGGGTAGTTTTTTGATTACCGATTCAATTTCGTTGCTGGTAATTGGTCTGTTTAGATTTTCTGTTTCTTTCTGGGTCAGTCTTGGAAGATTGTATTTTTCTAAGAAGTCCATTTCTCTTAGGTTTTTCAGCTTGTTAGCATATAAGTTTTCATAGTGTTCTCTAATAATTCTTTGTATTTCTGTGGGGTCCGTCGTGATTTTTCCTTTCTTGTTTCTAATTCTGTTGATGTATGTTGACTCTCTTTTTCTCTTAATAAGTCTGGCTAGAGGCTTATCTATTTTGTTTATTTTCTCAAAGAACCAGCTCTTGGTTTCATTGATTTTTTTCTACTGTTTTATTCTTTTCAATTTTATTTGTTTCTTCTCTGATCTTTATTATGTCCCTCAATCTGCTGACCTTAGGCCTCATTTGTTCTTCTTTTTCTAATTTCGATAATTGTGACATTTGACTATTCATTTGTGATTGTTCTTCCTTCTTTAAATATGCCTGGATTGCTATATACTTTCCTCTTAATACTGCTTTTGCTACATCCCACAGAAGTTGGGGCTTTGTGTTATTGTTGTCATTTGTTTCCATATATTGCTGGATCTCCATTTTAATTTGGCCATTGATCCATTGGTTATTTAGGAGCATGTTGTTAATCCTCCATGTGTTTGTGAGCCTTTTTGCTTTCTTTGTACAATTTGTTTCTAGTTTTATACCTTTGTGGTCTGAAAAGTTGGTTGGTAGGATTTCAATCTTTTGGAATTTACTGAGGTTCTTTTTGTGGCCTAGTATGTGGTCTATTCTGGAGAATGTTCTGTGTGTAATTGAGAAGAATGTGTATCCTGTTGCTTTTGGATGTAGAGTTCTATAGATGTCTATTAGGTCCATCTGTTCTAGCATGTTGTTCAGTGCCTCTGTCTCCTTACTTATTTTCTGTCTGGTGGATCTGTCCTTTGGGGTGAGTGGTGTGTTAAAGTCTCCCAAAATGAATGCATTGCATTCTGTTTCCTCCTTTAATTCTGTTACTATTTGTTTCATATATATTGGTGCTCCTGTATTGGGTGCATATATGTTTATAATGGTTATATCCTCTTGTTGGACTGAGCCCTTTATCATTATGTAATGTCCTTCTTTATCTCGTTACTTTCTTTATTTTGAGGTCTATTTTGTCTGATACTAGTATTGCAACACCTGTTTTTTTCTTTGTTGTTTGCATGAAATATCTTTCTCCAACCCATGACTTTTAATCTGTGCATGTCTTTGGGTTTGAGGTGAGTTTCTTGTAAGCAGCGTATAGATGGGTCTTGCTTTTTTATCCATTCTATTACTCTGTGTCTTTTGATTGGTGCATTCAGTCCATTTACATTTAGGGTGATTATTGAAAGATATGTACTTATTGCCATTGCAGGCTTTAGATTTGTGGTTACCAAAGGTTCAAGGTTAGCTTGTTTACTACCTTACCGTCTGACCTCACCCACTTATTGAGCTGTTATAAACAGTCTGATGATTATTTCTTTCCCTTCTTTTTCCTCCTCCTCCATTCTTCATATGTTGGGTGTTTGTTCTGTGCTCTTTTTAGGAGTGCTCCCATCGAGAGCAGTCCCTCTAAGATACCCTGTAGAGGTGGTTTGTGGGAGGCAAATTCCCTCGACTTTTGCTTGTCTGGGAATTGTTTAATCCCTCCTTCATATTGAAATGATAATCGTGCTGGATACAGTATCCTTGGTTCAAGGCCCTTCTGTTTCATTGCATTAAATATATCATGCCATTCTCTTCTGGCCTGTAAGGTTTCTGTTGAGAAGTCTGATGATAGCCTGATAGGTTTTCCTTTGTAGGTTGACCTTTTTACTCTCTCCGGCTGCCTTTAATACTCTGTCCCTGTCCTTGATCTTTGCCATTTTAATTATTACGTGTCTTGGTGTTGACCTCTTTGGATCCTGTCTCTCGGGAGATCTGTGTGCCTCCGTAGTCTGAGCAACTATTTCCTCCCCCAGTTTGGGGGAAGTTCTCAGCAATTATTTCTTCAAAGACACTTTCTATCCCTTTTTCTCTCTCTTCTTCCTCTAGTACCCCTATAATGCGGATATTGTTCCTTTTGGATTGGTCACACAGTTCTCTTAATATTGTTTCATTCCTGGAGATCCTTTTATCTCTCTTTGCATCAGCTTCTATGCATTCCTGTTCTCTGGTTTCTGTTCCTTCAATGGCCTCTTGCATCTTATCCATTCTGCTTATAAATCCTTCCAGAGTTTGTTTCACTTCTGTAATCTCCCTCCAGACATCTGTGATCTCCCTCCGGACATCTGTAATCTCCCTCCAGACATCATCCCTTTGCTCTTGCATATTTCTCTGCAGCTCTGTCAGCATGTTTATGATTTTTATTTTGAATTCTTTTTCAGGGACTGGTTAGGTCTGCCTCTGCAGATCCTTTCTCAGATGTAACTATCTTGGTCTGGACCAGATTTTTTTGCCTTTTCATGGTGATTGCAGTGGCTGTAGGCAGGTTGTGGGTGTGTCAGCTGGGAGAACAAAGTCCTTTCCTGCTTGCTGGATGCCTTGTCCTTTTCCGCTGCCTGTGACAGCTCTTGTGTCTGCGTTCCAGGTGCGGATTTCTAGAGCTGGTTATTTAGCAGTCCTGGGCTTTCACTCCCTCCCCATTCTGACTCCTTTCTTCTGCTGGTTTCTGGAGTGGGGGAGGGTTCGGGTCCCACCTGGCCATGGCTTGTATCTTACCCCTTTGTGTGATGCTGAATTCTCACAGATGTAGATGTATCCTGGCTGTTGTGCTGCATCCACTGGTATCTCTTTTAGGAATAGTTGTATTTATTGTATTTTCATAAATATATATGTTTTGGGAGGAGATTTCCTCTGAACTACTCATGCCACCATCTTCCTGTGATCCTTCCATTTCCGATTTTCAGTCTTTTTTCTTCTTGATAAGTTTAGCTATAGGTTTATTGGTTATGTTTATATTTTCAAGGAACCAGCTCTTAGTAATACTGACCTTTTGTATTGTTTTTAGTGTGTTTTATTTATTTCTGCTCCGATCTTATTATTACCTTATTTTACCATCTTTGGGCTTTATTTGTTCTTCATTTTCTAGTTCCTTTAAGTATACAGTTCATTTGTTTATTCGATATGGTTCTTGTTTCTTGAGGTATGCCTGTAATGCTATAAATTTCCCTTTTAAAACTGTTTTCGATGCATCCCAAAGATTTTGCATTATTGTGTTTGCATTTTCTTTATTTTCCAAGTTTATTTTTTCTTATGTTTGATTTCTTCACTGATCCATTAGGTTTTTAGTAGCATGCCATTTAGCCTTCATTTGTTCATACTTTTTCCAGTGTTTTTACTTGTAATTGGTTTCCACTTTCATGACATTGTGGTCAGAAAAGATACTTGGTATGGTTTCAGTATTAACATTTTCTTTGTGGCCTAACATGTGATCTATCTTAAACAATGTTGCATGTGCACTTAAAAAAGAATGAATTATGATTAGTACACATAGTGTGGGGGGTATCATGGGAAGTCAGTGTAGCACAGAGTAGACAAGTAGTGACTCTGTGGCATCTTAACTACAGTGATGGATAGTGACTGCAATGGGATATGGGAGGGACTCAATAATATGGATGAATGTAGTAATCACATTGTTTTTCATGTGAAACCTTCATAAGAGTGTATGTATGTCTATATAGTCCCTTTGGCCTAACGTGTCATTCAAAGACACTGTTAACTTATTGATTTTCTGTCTGGATGATCTATCCATTGATGTAAATGGGGTGTGAAATCACTTACTATGATTATATTACTATTAATTTCTCCCTTCCTGTGTATTAATATTTGCTCTGTGTATTTAGGTGCTCCTCTGTTTTGTGCATAGATATTTATAATTGTATCTTCTTGCTGGATTGAGCTCTTAATCATTATATTATGTCCTCTGTCTCTTGGTACAGTCCTTGTTTTAAAGTCTATTTTGTCTGATCTAAGTATTGCTACTCTAGCTTTTCTTTTTTTTCCATTTGCATGGAATATCTTTTTGCAACTCATCATTTTCATTCTGTGTGTGTTTATAGGTATGAACTCAGTCTCTTACACTTAGCAAATAAATGGATCTTGTTTCTTTATAATTCAGTCACCCTATACCTTTTGATTAGAGGATTTAGCCCATTTGCATTTAAAGCAATTATTGATAAGTACATACTTACTGCCATTTTGTTAAATACTTCCTGGTTGTTTGTCATTGTTCTCTGATTCTTCTTTTGTTCTCTTCCCTCTTACAGGATGACTTTCTTCAGTGTTGTGGGTAGGTTCCTTTCTGTTTGTTTTTTGTGTATCTTCTATAAGTTTTTGATTTGTGGTAACCATGGAGTTTATATATGATGTCTTACATATATAATTGTCTATGTTAAATTTGATGTAAGTTGTGTGTTAAAGTCCCTTATATTTGATCACTTAAGTTTGAAATTATTCTAATAGCATTACATTTCTTACTCCCACCATCCACAGTTGATTTATGTGCTTTCTTCTTGTTTTTACTCTTTTATAATGATTCCCTTAATATTTAAAAATAGTTTATGTTACTACTATTGGCTTTCAACATTCATACTAGCTTTTAAGCAGTTTACTATCTCTGCTTTATGATTGCTTTTATCAGTGAAATTTTTTCCCTTTTTAATTTTCTCACATCTAGTTATGGTTTTTTCTTTTCCTCTTGAAGACATCCTTTTAGCATTTCTTGTAAGGCTGGTTTAATGGCAGTGAACTCTTTTAACTTATGTTTATCTGAGAAGCTTTTTATCACTCCTTTAATTGTTAATGGTAATCTTGCTGGGTATTCCCAGGTTTCTTTTTTTCTTTCAGCACTTTGAACACAGCATGCCCTACCCTTCTAGCTTGCAGAGTTTCTGGTGAAAAATCAGCTAAGAGTCTTATGGGATTTCCCTTGTAGGTAACTGTCTGCTTTTCTCTTGCTGCTTTTCTGATTCTCTCTTTACCTTTAATCTTTGACATAATTATTGTGGGTCTTGGTGTGGACCTTCTTAGGTTCATCTTGTTTGGGGCTCCCTGTGATTCCTGGTCTTTGATATCTGTTGTTTTTTTTCCCCAGGTTAAGGAGGTTTTCGGCTCTAATTTCTTCAAGTAAATTTTACCCCCCTTTCTCTCTCTCTCTCTCTTCTCCTTCTTGGACTCTTATAATGCAACTGTTTGGGTGTTCAGTGTTGTCCTAGAGGTCCCTTAACTTATTCTCATTTCTTTTCATTCTTTTGTCTTCTGTTCAGTTTGAATGCTTTCCAGTACTGTTTCAAATTGTCCATTTTTCTTCATCTTCTAACCTGCTTTTGATTCCCTCTAGCCTATTTTTCACCTCATTTATTATATTCCTCATTTCTGACTTGTTCTTTTTAAAAATATTTCCCATCTCTTTGTTGATGTGCTTCCTGAGCTCATCCATTCTTAAATCTGTTGAACATTTTTATGACCATTACTTTGAACTCTTTATCAGGTAGAGTTCTTACTATCATATCACTTAGTTTTTTTTTTCCTGAAGTTTGTCTTTTTGTTGTTGCTGTTATTTCAAGCATATTCCTGTGTTTCTTCATTTTGTTTTATTTTCTGTTTGTTTTATGAATTAGGCCAATCCTGTCCTATTTTGAGGGTGTGGCCTGTGTAGGGCCATCCCCTGAGTGGCCTGTGTGTGCCAGGCTTTCTGGTTGGCTTGCTGGAGGCCAGGTGGGTGTGGGCCAGGGTTTCCTGGTGCCGAGTCTCTCCGGGCACAGTCTGGGGGTCTCCTAGGTTGGTGCCATCCCAGAACTGCTCAAACATTACGGCTGAGGATGGAAGGGGCATGGGCGGGGTAAATCAGCACTTTTTGTCATGCTGGTGCTCCCTTTTGTCATGCTGGGACTGCTGTATCTTTGATGAGTGTGTGTGTGTGTGGCAGGGGCCAGGAGGCTGCCTCTGCCATGTCTAGAGCTGGTGTGCAGCCTCTGGCACTGCTCCCATCTGTACCATCAATGTGTGAAGGGGTGTGGACAGTGTTGCTCACTCTGCTTCCATCCACACTATCAATATACAAGGAGGAGTGTGAATAATAGTGCTCACCCTGCTCCCATCTGAACCAGTGATGTGCAGGCAGAATATAAGTGATGTCACCCACTGTGTTCCCATCTGTATTATCAATATGTGGTGGGAAGAGCATAAATGGTGGTGTTCACCCCGTTTCGGTCTGCAGTATCAAGGTGCTGGGGGAGTGTAAGTGATGCTGTTCACCCTGTTCCCATCCACACTGTTAATGTCCATGGGGAGTGTAAACAGTGGCACTCACTAGCACCTCAGGTCTTGGAGAGACTTGTAATAGTTACTCCACCATGTTCTGAAAATCAGTTTCCTTCACTTATATTGTGGTTGCTTTTTAAACCATGGTTTCTTTTTTCCTTTTCTGTGCTCTAGGGTAGATGCATCTGTGCTCTGGTCCCTGTGATATCTCTCCTTACTGAGGGGCTGTTCTGGAGGTGGGGCTCCCTCTCTGTCTCTACTGCCATTTTTTATGTGGTATTTTTATCCCTTGTATAGAAGGTCTCAGTTCTTCCTCAGGATGAATTGCTTCTCTGTAGGTGTAGACGTGGCATGCATGTGGGAGGAGGTGTGCTCAGGCTCTTTCTACCCTGCCCTCTTGGACCCAACTCCTATATTAGAACTCTTAACTTGAACCTTTAATGTATTATTAATTTTAAACATGTAATTTTAAAATAATTCTCTCTTAGTAGCTGTCCAGCTCACTTTGACATTGTACCATTAAAGAGGCAAACTTTAATTTGATTTGTAACTTTTAGTAAAGTATTGAACTCTGTACATACTGTTTAAGTGCATTATATTTTTTAAATTCTGACAATCCTCAAAATTTGTCTAATTTTCACTTTTACATTATTATAAAGTTATTATGATTTAGTGATTTCTCAGAGTCCCACAGCTAGGAATTTTCAGACCTAGGATCCAGACCCAAATTATATGCTGTGGCAAATTATTGAATTACTTTAACTGTATGAACACATTGTTCTAAACAATTAACATCTGAAATCACAGACTAGTAACATTCAACAAGACTTTTTTATTTCTATTTTTGGTGAAGGATTGATACTGTAGCTCCACATTCAATTTTCTTCTTTTTTTAATTGGAATATAGCGGATATACAATATTATATTGGTTTCAGATGTACAACATAGTAACTCAATTATATACATTACTAAATGCCCACCATAGTAAGTATAGTTACCTGTTACCATACCAAGATATTACAATATTATTGGTTGTACCCCATATGTTGTACTTTCATTCCTGTGACTATTTTATAATTTGAAGTTTGTACCTTTTTATCCCCTTCACCTATTTCACCCATCCCTCCATGCCCCCTCCCTATGGTAACCAACAGTCTGTTGTCAGTGTTAATGGGTCTATTTCTTGTCTGTTTTGTTTGTTTAGGTTCCACATATATGTGAAATCATAGGGTATTTGTCTTCCTCTATCTGAATTATTTTGCTTAGCATGATAGCCTTTAGGTCCATAGACATTGTCACAAATGGCAAGATTTCCTTTTTTATAGCTGAGTAATATGCCATTGTGTATATGTACCACATCTTCTTTATTCATTCATCTACCAATGGGCACTTGGGTTGCTTTCATATCTTGGCTATTGTAAGTAATGCTGCAATGATAACAGGTGTGCATATATCTTTTAGAATTAGTGATTTTGTTTTCTTTGGATAAATTTCCAGAAGTAGAATGACTGGGTCATATAGTATTTCTATTTTTAATTTTTGAGGATCTCCATATTGTTTTCCACAGTGGCTGGACCAATTTATATTCCCACCAACAGTGTAAAAGCTTTCCTTTTGATTTCTTTTAAAACATTATTTTGTAATCTTAACGTTCAGTGGCACCTTAAGAAAGCCATCACCATTTCTTTCATAGGGAGGGGGATTCAGGTAAGATACATAAGATGCTATCACTTGAATACCCATGTTTCTCACTCAGAATTGCTAGTTTATTTGGAGGAACAGCATTCAACAATACTTACATAAGCACAAGTTTGTCTAGACCCCCTAACCCTCCTTGATAAAACAAGAATTATCAAGAAGTAGTCAAAGTGCCTTCTTTGTATAATCCTCATAGCTATTTTCTCTTTTTTATTTAATTTCAAGGTCAGTTAGTTACTCTTTTTAGTTTATCTACTGCTCAAATATTGATGACCTCCACAAGATGGATGCTTTTGGTGGCTTTTTAATATGTATAACATGTCTTCAAAACACTTAATCAAATATTTCAATCCTTGGAGAAGTTTGCTTTCAAATGAACAGCAAGTTGTTCAAAAGAGTGGATACATGGTATGAACAGAGTGATTTACATATACAAATGCTCAATAAATATTTGAGATTAAACTTGTAAAAATGAAACAAAATTAATATAGGAGTTACATAGCTAGAAAACTAGTTATAGGAAAGGACACTGCCTTATGTACATTACAATAGTACATGACATCTCTTTAATGCTTTTCTTGATACTGGAGATGACCATTATCTTCAGTACTATTTTTGTGATTTATTTCCAATACCTGTTTCACTAGTTCTTAACCTTTTGGGAAATTTGACATCCTTTGATGATTTGATGAATTAGACTCTCTCTCTTCCCATGTAAAAGACTCTTATACATATATTTGCAAAATTTTATAAACATTTTTAGATGTTAGCAGCCCAATGCTAATATATGGGAAATAAACAAGTATATTTCTTTACACACTTGTTTTTTTGTATATTTATTTATAAAGTAGTATAACCAGAGCAAACATTTTTGACATTTTTCTCTAATTCAGTATTGTGAATAGAATAGAATTAGCCCTTCTTTGTATTTGACTGTGGGAGGCACAATAGTTCTTACCATCTTTAATACCCTATCAGATTAGTCTAATTACTCTTTATTTACTAATGAGAAAAGTGAGTCAGAGAAATTAGGTGACATTTAGTAAGTGACAGTTTGAAATTTAATCACAGATTTACTTCACTTATATAGCTTTTTATAGAGAAAACCGTATTTATGAAATCAGCATCTTTATCTTTTTAATTAGTTCTATGAGTTTGTTGTTTCATGTATAGCAAGATGAACAGATTTAAGCAAAAGTGCATGTATGGTTTTATCTTTAAGTGTATGAATGTAGAGGTACTTAATGATTATTAAAATCCAGGGGGAACATAGTATTCTTCCCCTGCTAGTCTAAAGATGGGTTTTCCTTTCAAATGCTGTCTTCTTTACTGTTCTACTTTGTCCCAAAATGGTGCCGCAAGTACTTTTTAAAAATCAGGAAATCCACAGTTGTATTAAGAAATATTTTATTAACAAAACAGTAAATTCCACTTGCTTAGCATTTCCATTAATGGATAAATTGGCCTTGCAACAGAAAAACAAAACAAACCCTTAGTACCCAATCACACAAAGCACTAGAAGGGTAGGGTCATGTGGCCTTTCTTTGATGTCTTAGGGATTGACCACCTCACACATTATTGTAGTATCTGTTTTTTTAAAAAGGCAACACATCACATGGATTAAAAAAAAGCATACTCAACCAGAAAAGTTACAGTCTAGAGATGTAATTAAAATTATGCTGGGTAGTGTGAAATCCTCTGTTAACTGCAAACTATGCCTGGAGCCCTGATACATTTGGTATGAAGATACTTGGATTTTATTCACGTCTTTTTCTTTCCCTAGCTCTGGTTCCTCTTTCTTCTTTCTTCATTCAAAAAGAAGAAAAGAAAAAAATTGCAAATTTTTATAGGCCAAAATCTTAGATATATGCTTACTGAAAGTATTATTAGGTCATTGCATGAAATTTAAAAATTTATGCTGGAAAGAAACATTGAAATCAATCCCAAACAACATGCTTCATAGATATGCTGCTTAAATATACCATTATTTATTTTCTATCATATTTTAGAATCTTTCCAGATGGAAACTAGTTTAAATTGAGTAGATCAAATGGAAAAGCAACCTTCTTTTTAAAAATCTCAAGATGTAAATTAGTGGTTTTATATTTACCTTCCTATTTCACTGGCTTTCCCTGAGTAAGACTGAATGAGGAAAAAAAAAAAAAAAGACATGAATTCTTTAACCTAGCAAATTAGAGACAAAAATCTGAAACACAAGTAATGGATACTAAATTTTAGTTTTATACCTCTACTTTCTGGGTCATGAAAAATATTTAAGACTTTTCATATACAATGATACTTGGCAACCATAAGTAGTGGTGATTTGCTATGAATAATACATATTTCTAAGGTGTTGTATGTCTGAAATCCAGGCCACTTCTTGGCTTTTTCATCAACTGAAGTATCGCATAAGATGGTTTGCATTTTTTTTTTGCCTTTGCTGATTAAAGCTAATTGTAAAGGTATTTGTCTTTTCTTTGAAATCTAATACCATTCTTCTAGATATTAAAGTAATGTAACCAATTTTTGCTGAGGCATCACATTCCCGCCTAATGCATTTCCTCTGCATTACTTTCTCATTCTAATAATTTATTGCTATGAACGTCACTGAAACAGTATGCAAAAACAAGGGTATAATCTACACTTTTCTACTAAATCTGTGTTAAACTAAAACTATATTTAATAATATATGTGAAAAATCAGAAAAGTTAAAAGAGAGTCAATAAGTAACAGAGATTGATTTTTTTAAATGGATAATAATACAGAATCAAAAATTACTGAAAATACTTTTAGTTGAGAAAGTGTTTACTTTCCAGAAAACGTTCATCATGCACAATCAGGTTAAGAGAAAACATATATCTAGATATCTAGATATATAAAATGTTATTGGAAACAAAATTTTCAATTGCAGCAGCCAGGATTAAGGTCTTTGCTTCTGTAACCTCTCCACATAATAGTTCATATTCATGCAGCAATATTCCAGTGATATTCCATTTGATAGAAAAGGTTCCATTTCCTTAGGGACTAACATTTCTCAGGGTTTCTTGGGAGCATGGTCTCAATGAAGCAACTCACCCCATTTGTCATCAATACCTTGGCACAACTATCTTCCTTCCTCTTTTTCAGTTTGTCAGTGAATATTTGCTCTTCTATGTATGTTTGGGTTTTCCATCACATCTGATGGAGTCCTCTGGATTTGTGTGTGTGATTGTGAATGACAAAAGTAGGGGAGAAATGTCTTTTGGAGAGAAAAGATTATAAGATATACATGTATATATTTTACCTTCTAATTCACACCTTTCATACAAATACTAAAAGTTAATTGCAACAGAATGAAGGCTGTACATGTAAGAAAAAAAAGTAGCTGAGTCTTTTTATATACATTCATACATATCTTCCTTAGAATAAACACTACATTGTAATTTTTTTAAAAAAAGTAATTGTGGCAATTTATAATGGTGGCAAAAAAAACCCAAACAAACCCTGAAATAATTGTTGCTCCGATGTCATAAAACTCCCTATACTTAGCAACACTTATAACATTGAATTTACCAAAAATGGCTGAACAGCAGATATATTTTGCATTTTTCTATACAACAGGCTATAAAACGTCACTTATCACAGTCCAGAAAGCACAGAGATGGGTTTTATATAAACATATGTAATAACATATTAAGCGTGCATGGAAATGTCCCAATGATTGCATCTATGCCCTCTTGTTTTGACATTTTAGTGTGAAAATGTGCCTTATATTTCGCATTGTTGAAAATAAGGCCTCCATACTTTTTTCCCTCACAACCAGAAAGGGGCTTTTTGAATGTATTCCTACACAAGTCTTCAAAAAAGCCAGCACTTTGCTTCAAATGCAAGTTCCAACCACTGCTCCAGTGGCGCCAGGCAGCAAACTCTTAGAGGTTTGCCAAGATGAGTCACTGAAAATGACAGTCTTCTCGGGCACTCCGACTAACTGACTTCTCAGGAACGCACTAGCACTTTGGCTAAATCCAGGATTATAGGTAGCTTCTTTTTTGTGTGTGTTGTGTTTTGTGTTGTTTTTTGTGTTGTGCCTTGTTGTTGTAATACTCCTTTGCTTTATGGATGCGTGCAGTCATCACTGTCTTTTAGAAATGTTCCAGCAACATAAAGACAGGCAGAGTAAATGAAAACACTGTGGATATTAGGGAATTTATTGGCCCCTGTATTTTTTTTTTTTTCCTTTTTTGGAGAAACAAGAGCATGAGATACTTGTTTTTATTTATGTTTTAAAAAGAGTCTTTCCTTCCTGATTGCATTCCCTGTCTTCTTTTGCATGTGCTTCGTAAAAAGGAAAGTAAATAAGTTTATATTATGTCTCAGATAAAATGAAGACTATTTCTATACAAGCGTCCTTTTAAGATCTTGGGATCAGACGTAATACTCTTTATCCTTGTTTTTCTTATTTTTGTTGGCGCTTTTTGCACTGCTGGGTTGTTTCTCCTTTACAACAGCCCCGTTGGACTGTGCTGAGTTACTGATGTAGTTTCGACTCTCGTCCACATGATACGAGCCTTCATCCCGGTTCCTGTACTTGTACATGGCATAGAGAAGGATGAGGATGCACAGGGCGGCAGCGGCTACGATCCCCACCACCATGCCCGTGGTGCTGCTGGACTCCCGAATCACTTCCGCCGAGCCCGGGTACGGCTCTCTCCCGCCTGCTCGGGTCGGGTTGGCTGTAGAAAAGAGGGAAAGAAAACACACAGGGATCACTGGGTTCACTGACTGCCTGGAGGGTGAAACACTTGCCACCTGTTCCCATGCCTGATGGGCCAGTATCCGCTGCTTTAGGGAAAGTATCCTGCCGCTGAAAGGAGCCGTCCCTGTGCCTCAGGGTCACTACACACTAGGGACACCCCTGAACCAAAGCGCTTGGGGAGAGGTCTCCTGCCATGTTTTCTCACAGATCAGTTTCATTAAGATTTTGTAAGTGCAGCTCCAAGTAATTTCCATCTAGCTCTAAAGGGCCATGTTGGTGTGTTAGGTGAAAACCTCTAGACCCAACATGGTTAATAAAATCATAACAACCCTACTGCATACTATTAGAGGGTGTGACTTTGAGAATCGAACTAATGTTGACAGTCGAACACTCAGGGCTAAGTCTAGACTCACTGAGAATGGCTAAATTGAGGATTGCTTTAGAAATCATATTGCTTTGTAGAACTGAGTACAGTATTTATTGAAGCAACAAAATAATCCAGGCATAGTCTAATGCCCTGCTTGTAAATGTGTGATTTGTGTCACATCTTTACAAACTAAAACAGAACTGATTCCTTTTCTGTTGGAGGTTTATTCATCATATAAGTATGTATGTTATTCATTTATTGGCAGTTACTGAGGGATCACCAAAACAATATTTGGGAGGATAAAGTAAGAAAATATGTTTTTCTGAGGTACTGTATTTTGATTGAAAACCAAATAGATGATAACTGGCTAGCCCAGTTTTATTCAACTGGCAAAAACCTTATTCAGTCTTTCCAAAGTATAAATAAAGCTCTCCCTGGCATACAAGAAATTGATTATAGGGTGCATCAATGTCTTCTCTGACATCTAGTCAGGCACTGAAATAGATCATAGGTAGGGAGAAAAAGTCCTGGGATTCAGCTTGAAAAGGGAAGGAGTAGCTCTTTTCCTCTACCTTGTATTTTTTTTTTAATTTGGAAGAATTTAAAAGAATGGAACTGTTCAGAGAAATTCCATCCCATCTCTGATCCTAGGTCATTTTTCTCTATGGATTGTGTTTTCTGTCTTTCTCTGAATCTTCAGCCTCAACTTTATCTAACAGAAAAAGATTACCTTTCAGATGCAGTGGATTAAAAATGCTATAACTTTCAAAATATTCTTTGTAAATTATGCAGAATGAATTGAAATATGCTCACAATTACAAATATATCAAATATACACATGTGAAGGGTATGTATGTGTATATACACACCAGAAACTGAACAGTTCAAGAGGTCTAAAATTGTGTTTTTATGGTTACACATCATTTAGTGATGATTTAATATTCTACAGAAATTCCTATTAAATACCTGGAATCGTTTACCAAACATAGGTAAATACTGCTTTGTAATTCCATTTTCAAACACTATCAAGATTTCTTCTAAGTATGGGTTTCTTGTTGTCACTCTCCTTTCCTTCCTCAAATAAAGCCTTACAAATACAGTTACTTATAAAGTGAAAGCTCTCAGTCTCAAAGCAGCACAGTATGCTGTGTTGTGGAGCTATAAAATGTAGCAGATGAGATCCTTCTATGCTGAGTATGTCACTGCTTGTTTTACAGAAGCCCAGGTAATGCTGCTGAATTAAAAAGCCTAGGAGTTGCTTCTGTGGTCAAGGTAGAAGGAGACAAAGACTATAATCCACAGCATTTGATTATTACAGGAAATTAATTTCCTCTCCCAAAGAATAGAACCCACGGCAGGAACTCTGTCACTACTGCCAAGCCAAGGCAGCACTTTCTCTTTGAAATACAGTCATCTTTGCTAAAGTCTGCCAATTAGCTCAGCTGCGGACTTTCCCTGAATGACAACTTTCTACTTGCTCATTTTGTGGAGCATTCTTTTACCATGGTGTCTCAAGAGCTGAAAAGGGATTTTATTTCAATATTACCAAAATCTCTCCCCCCCCCCATGGAATGCTTGCATTTTAAGCGCATTTTCATAATTATCTTACTTTGTCAGAAAAAAATGGGGAGAATAAAGATAAAATCCTAAGCATACAGCTTATGATAGCAAGACAAATGTAAATGGAATGCAGGGTTTAAGTGTTCTATACTAAGAACATATATGTACATTTTCTTCCTGTTGGGACTCAGTGTCATTAATGGACTATCTTATCCAAACATTTTAACCTTATTTTTTCTGCTCAAATATTTCCGATGTCTTTTTGCAACACCTGTATAAGTAGCACACCAACAACAAACTGATGTTAAAACTAGAATGAAATTGCAAAGCCTCAAATAACTCAATTTTGCCATATAGGCATTTAATAAACACATCCTGTTTAAGGAAAATACTTACCTTTATTGCAACTCCAGCCGAAATGTTGCTTAAGTCAAATGCAGACCTAAAAATATCTCTGTAACCCATATGTACAAAAAGATTTAAATATCATGGGTTTAAAAAAACTACCAAAGAAAACCTCAAAACCCAATGATAAACATTTTATCCTTTTTTCCCCAGATTTACATTAAAAAATTAACTGCCCCAGCTATTATATGTTATTGGAATATGCAGTTGCTTCTATATCTAATTAATTTTTTTTATACTTCAAATCTGAAGGCTAAGTGGTATTTTTCTCAACTTTTGTGCTAAGATCAGAAGTATTTAAAGATGTCTCTTCCAGATATGAAATAAAAGGTTAGAGATATTTCAATACATTTATAAATTATAAATGTGGTCTCACTTATTGTCATTAATGGTTAAAAAACTGAGGCATTTTCATATTAATTTAAATGTAGAGAATGGCATAAATGGTAAAAAAGGCTAAATGCTTTCTTATGTAACTTGGTTAAAACTTATATAAAAAAGAATATAGTCATCTCTTAACCATTCATGACAATGTGAAAAAAGCAATTTAATGAGAGAAATCCACAAGCAATTCTTATTTCATGGATTTGAAAATTCTGCATTCCCTATACACTCTATAGCAAACTAATCCAAGACATTTTAAATAATTAAAACAATCCACATCATGTTTTTTTTCTCAGCAATGCTAATAAAAAGGAAAAAATATAAACTGAAAATACTTTCTCTCCATTTCATTGTCTCAGGATGTGATCAGGTAAAGAAAGAGGAGATCTAAAAGAAGGGAATATGTACAAATAGCGGTTAAGTCCTTGAAGGTCAACAGTTAGCTGAACTGTAGATAAACCTAAGTTAATGTAGCCAGTTCATTACATTGGACCCAGGAGCTCAGGTCAATGGAAAACATTAGCAGGAATGATGACGGGCATTGGATGAGCCAATGCATTTAAGTGTTACTCGGTATGACTGGAAACAGGCAAGGATTCTAGGCCTAAACTAAATATGGCACACATATTTTGACTTGAGGCTAGGTCAATAGCAGTAAAAAAAAAATAAATGGATTGTCATTTAGGATATTTCATTTATGTCCTATTTCAATGGTTCACAAAGTAAAAAAATCATCATGAATTATACATGTTAACATAATTTATGTTAACACTTTAACAATAGATTATTTTACTTGTCAATGTTTCCCCTTGTGATTCTGCTTATGTACAGTTTACCGATGGCTCTCTGCACATCACGTATGTCTGAGAGTCCATCGGAAGGGAGTGTAAAGTGCCAAGTCTACTACATGTGGGGAAAGCATACAGGCACACCTTAATGGTGATATGAAGGCTTCTGATTTTTGCTGGCATTTTTCCCTGAATGATTCAGAAGCTATTGATTGTACTGGCAGGGACAAATAGTTGTCACAAGAGTTACAACCTCTTTCACATAAGCCATTTTTCAGACAAAAAGCTATGGAAATATTCCTGGAGCTTGCATACAGATGAATAGTGTTATCTCAAAGGACTGATGAAAATTGATTTTTAGTTCTCTTTATCTCAAATATATGACATGATCTGATGGTCTCCGTCTACCTGGTGTCCTTTGGCCCAGATTTATAAAGAATCCCCTATGCTAGTTTAATGACTTCTTGTTCTACATTATCTAATTATACTGTGATTACTGAGGCAGATGTAGACTTTCAAGTGTTAGGACAGTTTAGTGTTTCCACATTATACCCTAAACCAATTTTTTCATATCAAATAATAATTCATTGTAGAAAATGCAAAGGGCTAAAAACATACTCCAGTACTTTGTCATATAAAAAGAATAATACATTTGCTGATTTGCATAAAAACATTAAAAGTAGTATTTGAAATTTTAACTTACTCTTAAATTTGCTGAGATAGTTATTCTAAACTACCCCATGACAGGAAGAGAAATGGTCCTGATGTATGTTCTTTATTTTTAACAGTCCTTGGCACTGTATATGGGGAAAGAACGTCATTTCCCCAAACAGGAGCTCGTTTAGATCCAGTTAAAAAATACCACAGGACAAACATGTTTAAGAGACATATGAAGCTGTAGTCAGAGTGGAAAGGACTGTGTGTGGAAGGTCTCATCTCTAACCAGCTCCTCTGGCCCTGTCACCAACTCCATGCTTCTCTCCATTCTGCCCTCTCCCTCCCCCTCTACCTCTTCACTGCATCCCTTGGTCATTTCATGACTCATCACTGAAGGTGGCCTTCAGAGAGTGTAGTCAGTGTGTCCCTGTCCACTCGGGTACATGAGGAAGGGCAGGATAGCAAAGCTCAGGACTGTTTGCCTCTTTGGGTGGGTGCATTACTTAGCAGGGTGTTCAATAAGTGGCAAAACGTATCGCCAAGTTCCTAAATTCAAATCAAATAGTCTTTACTAGAAAAAATATCAAAATGTGATTATTTCAATAAAACACAGTCTTTGTGTTTTATATTGGTATGCTTTACATTACAATTTAACTTTCTAAATTTGTTTAAAAGTATGTGCTTTACCAAAGAGTAATATTTTATTACTGATTTTTTAAAACTTTTGAGGATATAAGCACATGTAGCTTCTCACTAGAGCCTATATTTATTTACCATTTTGCCACTCTTTGTACCTAGTCTAAGTTGGTATGACTTAGAACAGTTTGGAGTAGCATTTACTTAGCAAGATGATTCACAACTGAAGTTCTGAAATAATTGCATTTTGAAAGGTAAATTTTTGAACATTAGTGAATTTTTTTCCAGAGGCTTTACTTTGCAAAAAGAAGACTTTGGCATCCTTTGGCTATTCTTTTGGTGATTGAAAAAAACAGTAATCAACGATTGTTATTAAAAAATAAAATTGCTCTTGATCTCTGTTTTTACAATACTACATGAGAAATCATGCTTAAAGTCCTAATTCTTGTCATGTAAAATAAGGGTTTGGCGGGTGGTGGGACCTTATTTCCACTGATGAGTTCACCGAGGCAATAACGATGCCATCAGATGGTCTTTTTATCACTCAAATTGTCATTTTTATGAAACTATTTTGTATACTTGGAAGAGCTGTTCTTTCACTGTAATCTTATTATATTTATGTTGCTTCCAAAGTTAGCTGTGTAGGGTGAGATTTAGTTTCCAGCCAATTTTTATTACTGGTTTTATTTCTTCAATATAGACTGTTAGTACATAGGTACGTCATCAACCATGACCCTGTCACATTAAGGATGAAGCAAGAGTTTCACTGTGTACTGACAACATGAAAATTCAGCTTTTGAGCTTTAAGAAAAAAACTTGTAAGAGATTACCAATCTTAAAGAATAAAACAAACCAATGATTTAAACAAAAAATGGTGCAGGAACTATATATTTCAGATCAGGAGAGGGACCATAAAACTCCATAATGTTCAACATATACCTTTCTGCTAGCTGTAATTGTTAGATATCCTGCCTTAAAATAATCCTTTTTTAGAAGTATTGGCAAGATGTATTTATTGAATTTTTTCCTAAGAGTGCTTGACCAGTCTTTCCGGGTTTGTCATAGATTAATCAATTTAAAATTTCTGTCTCCACCCTGCCTAGGAAAAATAGCTGCCTAAAATGTTTCATTAGAACAGAGTGCTGCACTGTGATTTAGTAGATGTGGAAGTTATTATAATTCTAGGCTAGCCTTGAAAATAGTTTCAGATTTATGGGGGAAGATTTGACTTTTCCAGTACCCAGTTTCATTAATACTGTGAAAAGAAAATTAGAATTGTAGGCTCCTGGGGTGTTTGTGAATTGAGATTAGCACAGTTTTTTCCACCATCTCCAAAAAAAAAAGTTAATTTTTTCCCATTTTTGTGCTTCAGTGCCACATGGGTCAGAAGAAATAATTATGACGTAATCACTCACAAGAATGCATGTTTAAATGCCACAGTTGCAAGAAAACAGGGAGGCAATGATTTTTGTGACATGTGCTAATTTCAACTTAAACTGTATTTCTTTTGAGAAGTGATGGGTGCTGAGGGTTTCAAATCCTAACTATCAATTCCTTCCATGCCCTGCAGGTCACACAACAGGCTTGAGAGAGAACATGTCTGTTACATCGTAGCCCTCCTAATGAATTAGAGATTCAAAAGAACTCAAAAGCAATAAGTTTTTACCACTTAGATGGCTCCTGGGTCTAACATGTCCTTCTGCTACTTTCAAAGCCTACAAGGCACATGTTTGAAGAGAAGTGCAGGGGCCACCACTGTGGGATTAAGGGAATCATTGTTTTCATCAGAAATCTAGGAATTGCATGAAAAGGGAGGCTAGCCATAGAAAAGCTCATCAAGTGCCTGGAGGACAGGCAGCTACTCCAAATGGCCCCACAGGGACAGAAGAGGCAATGGACTATCATGCCCTGCATGAATTTTTTTCCAGAGGCTTCACTTTGCAATGAGAAGACTTTGGCATCCTTTGGCTATTCTTTCGGTGATTGGAAAAACTGTAATCAAATATTGTTATTAAAAAATAACACTCTTCCTCCTTCACCTCGGGGGGGAAGCACAGGATCACAGCATTTATATAACCTATTCTTCAACTACCCTATACTTTGTAAACTATGTGTCCACAGCTTATCATCTATAGGCTTCATAAACTCTTACATGGGGTGCCTGGGAGGTTTTATTAGAACCCTTGAGAATGTCATGATGCTCACTAAGCGCCAAGTACCAGTGCGACTGCTGTTCTGATGGCCCTTTGTGATCTGACCACAGATACCTATTCAAAGTTGTCCTCATTTCTGAAGGCAGTTCGATCATAAGTTTATTGCTGTCTCCCAGTCCCCACATACCAATAAAAGTTCTACCTTCGTGGCTGGCTCATATGACCTTCCCCCTCTCTGCTGGTCAACTACTACTTACTCCTCAAGACTGAGCTTAAATGCCCGAAGCTGGCAAGAACAAAATCATGAAGCCTTATGGGAGGATTTGCGGAAACACATCTTCATCTCAATCTTTTCTTAACCATGCATTATCCATTTCAGTTTGGATCTTATGCTATCGGATAGGACATCTTACTTAAATGTTTCATTTCTGTTGGGTTGTGTCTTCTCTTCCAGACTAGATTACTAGTCATTTGATAGTTTCCTGTAACTGTATTTCTCTTTCATCCCAATTCCCTTACCTTGTAACCATCTAATGAAGATTGAACATACTAGCTGCAAAATGTATGTTTTCTGACTGATTAGAGGAAGAGATTTTCATAACAAAAACCCTAGGAGTAACCTGGGTGAATGCAGCCATTAAGAAAGCAGGAGAGACCTTTGATGTCCAAATTTTTAGTAAAGGTAATAAAGAAGTTGGCAAAGCACTGAAACTAATATTGCATATTTCTTTGTATTTTTTACCTACTTCCCTAATTCCACTCTTCCTATGATATCTTCAGGAAAAGAAGTAAATATGACATTTATTTAGTTAAATGAGAAATCACTTCTCTTGTGCTTAGGTGAATTGGGGTCAATGAATATCAGTACAAGTATCCTATCTGCATTTATTTTCCCTGTGTCTCCAAATAACATGCCACTTAATTCCAAGACTAATCACTAAGTTTTTTAAGGTCAACCAAGTTAGCAGTTTTCGATTCAACTCATTTGGGTCTTATTTACATCATCTGACACCCACAGCACTATCAACAGTTGAGAGCTCATTTGGACCTCTTTTCTCAAAATAAGCAGGGTAGTTGCAGAAGTTTCTAGAGTACTTTTCACTCCTGCTGCTATTGACAGGAAAAGTTGGAAAGGGCCCCATCAGTCAGATCAAACATTCCATGATTGTCAAGCAGAAGAAAAAACAGATAAGCAATAATTGAAAAAATAAGTTTCAAAGCAAGGGAGCCTGAAGAGTCTGTATGTGTTTTTCATGAAAATGTATTACATTTCAGAAAATGCAAGAAGAGCTGCATTTTGAAATGTGGATGATATTCTCCATTACTGATTTCTACACTCTTCGACAGCCAAGTAGTGCCTTTCCTGGGAACTCTTTGGCTAAACCACCCAGAAATCCCTTAAGATGCACTTCACTGTTTTACATATAGACAGTTGAACAGTCAGTCTTCACACAAAACCAAGGATTCATTTCCAAGGAATCCGCAAGTCTAGAACTAAGAATTTGGGGAGGGGAACTGGTATAAAGGGGAACAAGAATGGCCCCAGGATTTTGTAGCTAGAATGAAGAGGAGTGTGTGCATGGCTCCTTCCAATTCTGTGACAGAAGTTACTATAGTCACCTTGTTTTCTCAAAATTTACAGGTAAGGTCAGGTTTTTGAAGAGCTCCAGGGAAGATTTCATAACACCTTGGGGTTAACCTAGTTAAATACATCGAATGATCAAACACTCTTTAGATTCTTTCCAAATATTGCATGGATTTACCCTTAGTAGATATATTTTCACATGACTTGTCAACTGATGCTCAACATGGCTACTGTGACTTCTGACTCACTGTAAGGGTTAAATTTCTTTCCTTATTTAGTTAACAACTCTAACCTTCATTGAAATTATATGGTAGGCTCTGTGCTGTGCATTTAACATTCATTATTTAATTTATTCCTTGTAACAACTCTGTGGTGTAGGTGTTATCACTACTTTGCAGGAGGAGAAACTGAGTCTCAAAGAGATTTTTTTATTTAGGCTCCACAAGTGGCAGAGCCGAAATTCAAACTCAGGTATGTCTAGGGCTATTACAGTTTTATGCAATTTATACAATTAGTATTCCCAATTTTATCCTTTTCTGTGGAACTGCACACTTCAGGCCTCTTTTCTAAGCAGCTGCCCAGTTCTGCCCTTACCAGCCACAGTCCACTGCACCTCTTGCCATGTCCTTCCCAGTGAAAGGATTTTGCATTCCCATAGAATCTTAGGAAAGCAATGTGGACTGGTAAAAAAGAACACTGGACTTCAGGTTCGAGTTCAGGCACTGCCTCTACCCTGCTGAGTGATGGAGCTCGTTTCTGTTCATCTGTGAAACATTCTGTCTTTACTGATCAGTGCTCTCTGGCGCCTGCGGTTGGAGGGAATTAAATCTCTCCCTCTTTCAAAAATTTATTATGATATGTTTTCAGGCATCATAAAATCAATCACCTAAGACCATTCTCTGGTAATAACTGACAGCAAGGCTTATTATCTTGGAAATAGTAACTCTTTTGATTAGGTTTTAGGGTTTTTTTCCTTCTTTGTTCTGCAATTCCACCGTGTACTCTGGATGAAATCCAGAGTTGAGTCACTGCTGCATAGTATGCTGGGGCCTGCATGAACTGTTCCTCGGTCTGGGTTCCTGCACAACATCTATGTAAGTCCAGGTCCTTCTGAGTAATGGGGCAGCCAGTGTAAAGTTTTCCTGATTTAAAACTGGGTCTACTCACTTTGGGTGATAATCTTTATATTCCTGTCATGAAGCTATTGCTGTCTCAATTTTCTTTTGTTGGGAAAAGATCACATTCTTTTTGGTGAAAGTGCACTAGCTGAGGTGAAAGATTAGACAGCTTCCCCACTGAGCCCATTAGAAGGAAGCATGTCAAGCTCAGAATTGGGAAATACAGAAGACAAGCCATCCGTCATGGGGGGAGGGTGTGTGGCGGGCATGCCTGGTTACGTCACGCAGCCGCAGTGTTCCTGACTGTCTTAGGAGGAAGAACAGGCAAAGCTAACCATTCCCTCTCTCGCAAGGTCTGTGGGGCTGAGACCTGCATTTTTTTCCTCCAAAAATAAGAATAGCAGATTATATGTACCTTTTCCCCATCCTAGTGACCTAAATTTATCCAAGTGGAACACTGCTCTTGTCTAACTAGTTTTATAGTGGCTACTGAGAAAAGTTTTATGCTGAGAAAATGCAGAAATGCTTTAAAAAAACATTCTAGATGCTGCAGTGCCAATTCCTAATATTTCCCCCTCTTCTTGGGAATATGGTTTATTTCCATGTATGATATGGTTTATTAGTTAATTTGCTAGTGCTACTAATGAAAGCTAATTTATATTATTCAAGTTTCTATGTGGCAGACTCAGTGCTAAGCGCTCTACATGTATTGTCTCTTTCATCAGCAGCAATGATGGCATAAGTATTTAAAATTATCCATGCCATTTTGCAGATGCAAAAAGTCAAGTACACAGAGGTTTAGTGCTTTGCTTCTGATTACACAGCAAGTGACTGAACTGGAATGTGAATGCAGGCACTCTGACTTCCCACATTTGCTATATGAAATGTAAGAATGTTGTGTACTTGTTGATGTGGCAACATTGTACTTCTCTTTCTACTAGTTTTTTAAAAAATTGGCCTCTGGCTGTATTGCCATCTTTAATATAGCCTTTCTAACCTGGCAAATTAATAAACTAGTCTCGTTTTTCCTATTTTACTTCCAATGCCAGGCCTCTAATAATTCTGAGGATGGATAGGAACTGCTAATGACGACAGTGATTCAATCAAGTCAGATGCCATGAGATGACACCTGTTACAGTGTTTACTGCTCTCTGGAGCATAGGACCCAGCAAAGACAGCATCGGCTCTTCATGGAGGCAGCATGCCCTGTAGTACGGTATTGAGAACATGCTAGCTTGTCTCTAATATCATCTGAGGAAATGTAATTAATAAAATACCAAGGAAACTTCACAGGAAACCAATTTCATTACCAAAGCAGGTATTTGACACCAATTACAATAAAACATGATTTCATTCTTCCTGGACTTCGTGTTTCCGTAAGAGCTATACATACCTAGACATACATTTCTTCCTTCAAGTTTGGTGAATATTTTAAAGCACAATATGTCCATCCCACTGTCTCCTTCCACAGCTCAAAAGGCATGTCATACTTTAGAAAGGCTCTTACAGTATTTTGTCATTTTCTAATAAGGATTTGTGAAAAATTACTAATGTTTTAAGGCTGGATAGTCATACAACACCTAAAAAGTTGCCATGTATTCATTTCTGAATGGATTTTTACACACTGAAGAAGGGTTCTATGTAAGCAGCCATGCACTTTTTTGCACACTTTTGAGTAATGCTTAATCTAACTCAGCAAAGTCACTTATTTGCTAAGTAATTATTCTAAATGACCAATTAATGTTAATTAAAACATTTGATTAGAGCCCATGCTCTCTCACATCAGAGGGACTGTGCTCATTCTCACTTGGATCAAATCCTTAAGCCTTACGAGGGGCCTTACAACAAGATAGACTAATGCACATGCTGGCGCAAAAGCCAGCACTAGGAGCAACAAGCCCTCCACGGACCGTCGGCTTTGTCATCATTGTTTGTTACACCCTTAGTAGGTGCCAGGCACTCTGCTGAGCACTGGCTAGGTATCTTTTCCTTTCAATCTTCAAACAACCCTAACAATCCTATTTTCCCCATTCCACAGATTAGGAAATTGAGCCTCAAAGATACTAAGTAACTTCCTCAAGACTAAGAAGGGCTGTAGCTCAAACTAATTCTAAGTCCAAAGTTATGGGCAAAACTAATACTTCATGTTGTATATAACACAATTTATGCAAAATACCCTTAACAAAGTTTTCTAACATGTGACAATGATCCATTCTATTATGGTGTTCAAAAAAAAATTCCAGAATCACAGATAGGTGGGGATACTTCATGCCAAACAAAAATTGCTGTGTTCTGAAAACAAAAACCACCTTTCGTTTGTTGCCTACTGATCTCCTGGTAGGAACTAATTTTGGTGAATGAAATTGGCTGCCTGAAGAGGTGGAATCACCTTTACTGACCAAGACCTTAACTTTCCCCACAGCTTGACCAAACTTTACAAAGGCTTCTTCCTGCCTCTAGTCCCTCGCCTCCCTTTCCTTTGAGGACTTAATCTAAAAAACTTGGAATTCCAAATTCCTTCTCTGCCCTTTGACATGTAAATTTTTTAAAAACCTTTTGCTAGGTTTTCGACCCAGCACCATTTTTCTCAAGGACCTGGAAGATGGCTCTTAGAAATATAACCTTCAAGGAAGATAGCTCCCCATCTCCCAGTTTCTGTGGGAGGGTAGAAGCCTACCTTGAGGGGGAGAAGCTTTCTCCAAGTTGTAAAACTAACAACTAACTCCAGTCATGAAAATATTTGAAGGAGAAGGTTTACTTTGGATTAAGCCAACTAGCAAACCACAGATTGTCTATGATCTTCCACCGTAGCTCTTAAAAACTCTTTAGACCTCATTTCAGTTGAGTTCAGGTTGAGTCCTCGCCTCCCCCTATTGCAATAGTCTTGAATAAGTCTCCTTGCCTGTTTAACTTTTTGCCCAGTGTAATTTTTGCTTTGACATTACTGCTCTTAGAAAAATGGGAAAAATGAGCGCAAGTGATGTCTAATGACTGTCTTCTATTTTAACCATACGGTACTCATTTTTATTCCAGTTTTCTGGAGAATCAAATTGATAATGGAAAACATAGTTCCTCCACTGAAAGCCAGCTCACCCACCAGTGCCTAGACTTCACTGCCCTGTCCTGACCCATCTGATTAACTGGGCCTGACTCTGTGTGATCAGCGCTGACTCTGACCTAGTGCCAAGGAGATGCTCTATATGTTTCCAAAAATGGAGCACTAATTACTGCTGTTTTTCTGGCTGCAGCTTAAAATTCCCCATGTTAACAGCAATGTGTTGGCTATTATGGGCTAATTAAACTCACTTTTGAATAATTAAATAATAAATACCCCAATTTAAATGTACCATAAAAGTATCTTCTAATCAGGCTCTAAAATGTGATCTAATAAGTGATATATTCCTTTAGATGATTGTGATTACTTATTTAATGAAAAAATGCACCTTGTTCAATATACATACCCTTGTTCCTAATGTGGTTAATGGGATCAGTTCGATAGAAATCCTTTGATCTTTTCTCAAAATAGCACTCTGGAAAACCACTCAAAACTGCATGATAATTGAAGCAAATTTAGCCTAATGAATAGTAATACATGAAAAGGACCTTTTGCCATCAAATTTAAATTTATGCCAGCCATGGAATTATTTGAATGAATATTTAAAAAATTAATCCTGTATTTGTGAGGTGCCTGAATTCTGGAACAGCTGTCAGCATTGCAAGAAATTAAAGCTCACCTTTTCTAAACTACAGAGCTTAGGAGCTCTCATATTACAGTACCTTAATCTTTCCAAATCTCCTTAGCTATGAGAATATTTGTTTCATAGAATAATGAAATGCAATCGTTATATAAAGTACTACGGACAATGATGAATACAGAATAAATCTTCACTAAAAACTGGTTGTTATTGTGATCTCTCATTACTCAATAATATGTGATTCAGCTGATAGGCAATCAACCGTTATCCTCTGAGGGGCCATATTGATCACCTCATCCCCACTGGTTCCAGTTAATGTGTAAGAGATTTCCACAATAACTGCCCAGATTTATTATTCAATAGAGCTTTTTGTTTTCTCATTTGACAAAGGCTTGATTTGAAAGTGTAGACATGTCCTATTAGTTATCCACTCTCCTGCCCACACACATGCACAGAAAAAATAAACATATTATTCTTAGCACTACAAATATAAGAGGAAATTTTCTTTCCTAAATAGGTCTAACAGGAAGCTGGTCCTGCTCTCTTTGTAACAAATGACAAATTATTCATTAGGAAGCTTCAGTACCAAAGAGGGTCATTGTCTACAGTCTCAAATATCAACATAATTCAGAGTTTTGAGAAAGAGGTCTATTTAAAAGAGGGCCTTGAAACTAAGATGTAGTGACATGATTAAAAGTCATCTTGGAACTTAAGTGGTTTGCAGTGTTGCTATTGTGTCAGTCTACTAAGTGAATCAAAATCATAAGATTTTTTAAGAAATCTGTTTTACAAAAACTTATGTACAGTTATACAAATAGTAATAACAGCAAATACACTGTACTTATGAGCAAGGCATTGTTCTGTGACATGCTTTCCATATACTAATTCATTTAATCTAACAACTGTATCTCTAGGCTGAGGGAAAAGCACAGAAGGTGCAAATGTGTTTGAGAATAAGTGTGAAGAACAAATCAGCCATCTGTCACATGCCCAGGCAGCTGAAACCAGGCATTTTAGGATAATGGTACCCTGTGACCTAGTAACCAATGACTGCTTCAGATTTTTTTACCTGTCAACTAAGAGCTGGGGTTCATTAGCCACCCTAAATTGTATAGCGACCCTTGTATTTCAAAACACTGCTTATACCAATGCAAAGCTGTCATCCAATGCTAACCACACATGATAGTGTGGCTAGAATCAAGTATAATTGAGTTCCATGTGTTCCTTCCTACCCAGGGGGTTGTTCCTGATCTAGTTTCAACAAGTATAGTTCCCATCAGGAGGTCTGAGTGGTTTTATCTGTTGCCCACCAATTTTCAGCCAGGAAAAATAACAACATTATGTAAAAGGAAAAAAATAGCTCGAATATTCTTTTTTATATTACTGAATTGGGAAAAAGAAAACCTGTGCTTTATGCTCTATTTTATACCAGGCATTGCAGTGTCTTAAGTATACAAGTTTTTAATTTTTGCAACAACCTCAAAAAAGAAGGTGATATTTTGACATCAAAGATGGAGAAGCTGGTAATCATAAAGAATAACTGAAAAAGCATCTCGGGCAGAATGAAGTATGTCATTCTATAGAATGTACTCCAGGGTGTAAACTTTATTTTTGCTCCTAGAGCTTAACAGAGCAGTGGGTACACAATACTACTTGATCAATGGTGAAACTGACAACCCAAATATACAACTTTTCTCTTCAGTAAGAGTTTTGGATGAAACCACATGGTAATTCAAATAAATAAACAGTTGATAAAATGTATAATTTACGTGTGTTCAAAAAGATGCCAGATTTTTCCTGTTTCATTAATAGCTTTGGGAGAGCACCTAAATAACAAGCATAGCACATTTTTAGAAAAAAAGCCATTTTTTGAAGAGGGTAATTAGAGAACCTTCATATGTAAATATTCAGAAAGCCTGAATAGAGATCAGTGTGAAATATAGAGAAGATGCAGGCAACCTGGCTATAAAAGTAATAATGCATTTCTTTATAAAAATATCTCCTTTGACTTGCTTGAAGAGCAGCAAAATGCATAGCAGATATGTTCATTTCTGAATATTTAATTCAGTGTCACTTTCCTAAGAAATCACTTTCTGAAAATATGGCCTACTAATATATCTAACAGTATCAAAACCCTAATAACATCAACTACAATTTTTCCCATATTATCTATCTATATTCAAGATGAAAAGAAAGCAAGAAATTGATATTAAAGAAAACTAGTACATCAGTGTATTAAGAAACAAACACTTGCAGGTCATCCTATAAAGAAACCATATTCAGAGATTTTTAAAAATCCTCTATTCCAAAAAAAAGTTGGAAAATGGAAAAAAAGTCATGTAAACTAAGACCTTCATAGGAAGCTGTCACACAGAGACAATTCAACCCAAAGAGCAACCCTCCATGGATTACCAAAGATAGGCATGAAAAAATCATAGGGAACTGGACAGAATAAAACAGTGTAGAAAAGAGATCTCACTTACAAAATGCAATACAGAAAAAGAAGCCATAGAGGGCAGAGCAGAAGAAAAGCCGAGGGCAAACGATTTCAAGTGTAAGCCGTAAGAGGAACTGATGAATTGAAAGTGAGTGAGGAGAGAAAGACTGAGGGCCGGGATGATAGTTGCAGCAGGCTTGGCCTCCAGAGCACTGAGGGAGCTGTCGTCAGAGTCGGGAGCTGCTGTGTCTTGTTACATTTGGACAACAGATTTTGATGCGGTGGAACAAAATGAAAACTTACACAACAAAGCCATGGAGAGAGCCAGACAAACAGGGTCCCTGCTTCATGGAGCTTACCTTCTTGTCGTGGAATGCAAGCTATATATTAATGAACAAGGAAACATAAGTAGACAAGATTCTTTCAGATTGTGAGAAGTGTGGTGAAGAAAACAGGCAGAAAGATTATCTGGAGTATGGCTAGTAATAAGATGCTCCTCACTTCCCACTGTTATAATATTTAATCAAGTACACAAAAGTCAGATGAATAAAAAGAAGAGGAAGATGACAAAACGGTCACCTATTTCTTTTCTCTCTTCCCCTCCCGTCGCCAGCCATCCTGTTGTCGGGGGAGTGTCCCCAGAGAAAGGGAGAGACAGTAAGCCAGTTTATAAGTAATGGCTAGAAGAGCTGGATCATTCAGCTGTGCTAAAGAAGAAAAAATAAGTGACAATTGTAAGTGCAATTAGAGTTCTCACACTGGATTTACTAGGTGCTTAAGGTGAGGATTCTATATAAAGAGCATGATGGGCTATACTCAGCAAAAGGATTCAGGCCATAGGGAAACCATCAGGCACTCTAATTAGTAAGAATGTATCTTGTTTTCAGCACTACTGCAATAGAAAATACTGAAAAAAATTGACTTCTCTCAAGAAAACAGTAATTGGGGAAACAAAATAAAATATAAACATACACACACGCACACACACACCAATGTACAACTGGAATTTGTTTTACGAACAATCTATGCTGGAGGATCTCTGAGGAGATCAGGTACAAAGAAGAATGTCACGGTTGGGCATATGAGAATAGGAGGAATGGGGAAAGAAGAAATTTGAGAGCGGGAGAAGGCAAAAAAATGGAGCAAAAAAGCAGTAACTTTTGTGGGGTTTTTTTGACCAATAAAGAAAGAATGAGAATACCAATGAAAACAAATGCAGGATCCCGGCAAAGAGGCCCAGGATGGAATCATAAAGTGACTGCATCTGTCCGAACAAGGAAAGAGAATGGGTGTAGAGATCAATGAACTCGAGGAATGGAATGGGTGCTCATCAGAGCTCTAATAGTTGTATATGAAAGACGATTCTGAGAGGCTGAGAATTCTGACCCGTGGGGTGGAGGGTAAAGGAGGATGAGAATGCAGCCAGTCTGGATCTCCCAGACCTGCTGAGATATGACTGCTGAGCTTCTGCTCATCACTGCATTCAGTACCTGCTCTAACTGCTTAGAGGATGTCGCTGCAGCTAGTGGGGAGAAGTGATATTCTACAAAGAGATGCAAGATGATATGCATCCTGAACTATTTTTTATCCAAATATCAAAATGAATATATTCTTCCCAGGAATGCAATTTAGGTATTTTATGGTGACATGTCTCCTGGGCTCTATGTGACACCAGTTGAGGTTATGAGCTAGCCAATAGTGGTTAGGCTATGTCTACCTCACTCATTCTGTTAACCTAAGCAAGAAAATTATATATTTAAGAAATACTGCTTTGCAAAGGAAACTAATGGAAATGATGTGCATACTTGATATTAGGAACATCTGGAATCAGATCCAGCCTATGACTCACTCATTTTCAGGGTCCATAGCCACCTCTTAATGGTACAGAATTGCACAGAAACAGTATTTATGGGTTAGTCAGTTACCCCACATCACAAACGAGGAGGAGAAATGACACATCAACTAGAATTAAAATGCATCAGGTTGAATTTTAGACATAGCAAGACTCAAATATTTCTGTATTAAATATATCAAGGATGCTACCTGCTATTTGTTTTACTACCGCCAAAAGACTTTCACTTCCAAAATTCAGAAATATGTCACTTAAGATAATTTGCTGGCAGAGTGACTGGTGGAGACTTTTTGTCAGTGGAAAGGTCAAATAATTTTCTACAATACACTACAGTTTTCAAGCTTTACAATTTTACTATAGGTGACCCAAGGGAAAGATCATTATGCCATTACACACAAAAATTATGTTGTGAATTAATGGAATGTGAATGGTAAGGCACCAGCCTTGTGTGCTGTAGCCCACTGCTTTTTCTGAAATATATAATGTTGGTGGGTTTTATTTTAATGTTTAAAAAAAATAGAAGTGGGGAAATTTAACCATGTTAAAAAGCAAGAACCCTTATCTCACAACAAGGTATTGTGTAATAGGGCAGACTTCTAGACATACATGCAAGGCTATTCTAAGGACTATACATGCAACAAAGATTTAGGATAAAGCAAAAGAAGTAAGAAAAAAAGTTGACTAACCTAACCCACCTGAGCTTGGCTCACAGGGGTCAATGTCCTCGTCATCACTGGGACACTCAGCTGAGGCCACAAGGATGTCATCTGTGGTCTGTAAAAGAATCATATTCAGTGTATTAATTTAAAGAGACCTAATAGATTTTCTCACCTTTGTCTCACTGACAAGTGCAACACTGTATTTACCTGACATGTTGAGAAACCAAGTACAATATTTCCCTTCCCAAGTACACAGAGCTTACATTTTTCAATTTATGCTAGATCCCTCAAGGAAGTATTTGCATATTTGTGAAAACTTGATTATAGCTATTTTACATGAGGACACTAATGGTGGAAGTCAACTTGTAGATATACATCCATTCAACTGCACAGAGAAGCTGTACACAGTAGCATGCAGAGGTTTAAAACAAGCTGGCAGACAGATGATTTGAAATTTATTGCAGCCCTGGAGTGCTACAAAGTATGCATCAGTAAGCTTTATGCAGTACTTGTGCTTGGCTTCCTAAAAGCAGAACAGCTATAACCTTTTATATTCATGACCAGGTAGAATTTGATATAGCTTGTCATTATTAGGAAATACAGATTAAGTAGAAAATATCTTTCATTGGTGCAAAAAGGGAAGCAAATATAATCCATTTAAGGAATTGTTTAAAATTTGTGTTGAGCTTTCACACTTGATTCTCATTTTTGCAATATTTAGACAGCAGGTATAGTTACCCCATTGTCCTTTCCATTATTAAGATTTCATAATAAATGAAAAGTGTATGGGGAGCAGTGATCTTTTACAGTGAATAAGATAGAGGTGACAGTTTTCTCTGTGACACTCTAGTTGCTTCATTGCACTTATAGCAAAAAAGATAACCATCACTGTAATAAAAAGCAAAGCATGTAAATCCTAGCAGTTAGTCACATAATCAACACATTTACAAGCACCAAAGGTTGTTCTTTTATTGCCACTTACAAGCAGCAGTAAACACAGCACAGATATTGAATGGAAATTCCATCAGATTTGGCTAATGTTAACACCAAGAATTCAAGGTCCAAGAAGGAAAATATCTCATTACATTGGCTAAGGATTAAGGAGATTATAGTTGTTTAGACAAAACTCAGAACCACAACAGTGATGGAACCCTTACTTAAAAGTGGAGTTAAGTAATATAGATCCTACATTAATGAAAAAGCAGAAATATGATATGACTTACTTTCATTAAGGGAATACCTAATACAGTTAAGAGACTAAAGTATTAATAAATAAATACTAAGAAAATTGTGCCATCTTGAGAACTGGAGACAAGGGATGATGTACTTTTGTGACAAAAATTAGGCTTAACCATCTTTCTTTTTTTCTTTTTTTAAAAAATTTTTTATCAAGGTATTATTGATATACACTCTTACGAAGGTTTCACATGAAAAAACAATGTGGTTACTATATTTACCCATATTATCAAGCCTCCCTCCATACCCCATTGTAGTCACTGTCCATCAGTGTAGTAAGATGCCACAGAGTCACTATGTGCCTTCTCTGTGCTACACTGTTCTCCCTGCGGTCCCCCACACCATGTGTACTAAACATAATACCCCTCAATCCTCTTCTCCCTCCCGCCCCATCCTCCCTCCCATACCCCTCCCCTTTGGTAACCACTAGTTCATTCTTGGAGTCTCTGAGTCTGCTGCTATTTTGTTCTTTCAGTTTTGTTTCATTGTTATACTCCACAAATGAGGGAAATCATTTGGCACTTGTCTTTCTCCACCTGGCTTATTTCACTGAGCATAATGTCCTCCAGCTCCATCCATGTTGTTACAAATGGTAGGATTTGTTTCTTATGGCTAAATAGTATTTGTGTTTATGTACCACATCTTCTTTATTCATTCATCTACTGATGGACACTTAGGTTGCTTTCATATCTTGGCTATTGTAAAAAGTGCTGCGATAAACATAGGGGTGCATATGTCTTTTTGAATTTGAGAAGTTGTATTATTTGGGTAAATTTAAAGGAGTGGGATTCCAGGGTCAAAAGGTGGTTCTATTTTTAGTTTTTTGAGGAACCTCCATATTGCTTTCCACAATGGTTGAACTAGCTTACATTGCCAACAGCAGTGTAGGAGGGTTCCCCTTTCTCCCCATCTTCACCAGAATTTGTTGTTCTTAGTCCTTTTGATGCTGGCCATCCTTACTGGTGTGAGGTGATATCTCATTGTGGTTTTAATTTGTATTTCCCTGATGATTAGCAATGTGGAGCATCTTTTCATGTGCCTGTTGGCCATCTGAATTTCTTCTTTGGAGAACTGTCTCTTCATATCCTCTGCCCATTTGTTAATCAGGTTATTTGCTTCTTGGGTGTTGAGGCATTTAAGTTCTTTATATATTTTGGATGTTAACCCCTTGTTGGATATGCCTTCTACAAATATATTCTCCCACACTGTAGGATGCCTTTTTGTTCTGTTGATGGTGTCTTTTGCTGTACAGAAACTTTTTAGTTTGATGTAGTCCTATGAGTTCATTTTTGCTTCTGTTTCCCTTGCTGGAGGAGATGGGTTCAGGAAGAAGTTGCTCATGCTTATATTCAGGAGATTTTTGTCTATGTTGTCTCCTAAGAGTTTTATGGTTTCATGACTTAACATTCAGATCTTTGACCCATTTTGAGTTACTTTTGTGTATGGGCTTAAACAATAACCCAGTTTCATTCTCTTGCATGTAGCTGTCCAGTTTTGCCAACAGCAGCTGTTGAAGAGGCTGTCATTTCCTCTTTGTATGTCCATGGCTCCTTTATCTTATATCAATTGACCATATATGCTTGGGCTTTTATCAGGGCTCTCTAGTCTGTTTCATTGGTCTATGGGTCTGTTCTTGTGCCAGTACCAAATTGTCTTGATTACTGTGGCTTTGTAGTAGAGCTTGAAGTTGGGGAGCGTAATGCCCCCAGCTTTATTCTTTCTTCTCAGAATTGCTTTGGCTATTCGAGGTCTTTTGTGGTTCATATGAATTTTAGAACAATTTTCTCTAGTTCATTGAAGAATGCTGTTGGTATTTTGATAGGAATTGCCTTGAATCTATAGATTGCTTTAGGCAGGATGGTCATTATGACAATATTAATTCTTCTTATCCATGAGCTTGGGATGTGTTTCCAGTTATTGGTATCTTCTTTAATTTCTCCCATGAGTTTCCTGTAGTTTCAGAGTATAGGTCTTTCACTTCCTGAGTTAGGTTTATTCCTAGGTATTTTATTCTTTCTGATGCAACTGTCAATGGAATTGTTTTCCTGATTTCTCTCTCTGCTAGTTTATTGTTACTGTGTAGGAATGCCACAGACTTCTACATATTAATTTTGTATCCTGCAACTTTGCTGAATTCAGATATTAGATCTAGTAGTTTTAGAGTGGATTCTTTAGGGTTTTTTATGTACAATATCATGTCATCTGCAAATAGGGACAGTTTAACTTCTTCCTTGCCAGTCTGGATGCCTTTTATTTCTTTGTGTTGTCTGATTGCCATGGCTAGGACCTCCAGTACTATGTTGAATAGAAGTGGGGAGAGTGGGCATCCTTGTCTTGTTCCCGATCTTAAAGGAAAAGCTTTCAGCTTCTCACTATTAAGTATATTGGCTGTGGGTTTGTCATATATGGCCTTTATTATGCTGAGGTACTTGCTCTCTATACCCATTTTGTTGAGAGTTTTTATCATGAATGGATGTTGAATTTTGTTGAATGCTTTTTCAGCATCTATGGAGATGATCATGTGGTTTTTGTCCTTTTTGTTGATGTAGTGGATGATGTTGATGGATTTTCGAATGTTTTACCATCCTTGCATGCCTGGAATAAATCCTACTTGATCATAATGGATGATCTTTTTGACGTATTTTTGAATTCAGTTTGCTAATATTTTGTTGAGTATTTTTGCATTTATGTTCATCAGGGATATTGGTCTGTAATTTTCTTTTTTTGTGGTGTCTTTGCCTGGTTTTGGTATTAGAGTGATGCTGGCCTAATAAAATTAGTTTGGAAGTATTCCCTCTTCTTCTATTCTTTGTAAAACTTTAAGGAGGATGGGTATTAGTTCTTCACTAAATGTTTGATAAAACTCAGCGGTGAAGCCATCTGGTCCAGGAATTTTGTTACTAGGTGGATTTTTGATTACCAGTTCAATTTCGTTGCTGGTAATTGGTCTGTTCAAATTTTCTGTTTCTTCCTTGGTCAGCCTTGGAAGATTGTATTTTTCTAGAAAGTTGCCCATTTCTTCTAGGTTATCCAGTTTGTTAGCATATAATTTTTCATAGTATTCTCTAATAATTCTTTGTGTTTCTGTGGTGTCTGCAGTGACTTTTCCTTTTGCATTTCTGATTCTGCTTATCTGAGTAAACTCTCTTTTTTTCTTGATAATTCAGGCTAGAGGTTTATGTATTTTGTTTATTTTCTCGAAAAACCAGCTCTTACTTTCATTGATTCTATTGTTTTATTCTTCTTGATTTTATTTCTGCTCTGATCTTTATTAGGTCCATCCTTCTACTGACTTTGGGCCTCATTTGTTCTTCTTTTTTGAGTTTCATTAATTGTGAGTTTAGACTGCTCATATGGGTTTGTTCTTCTTTCATGAGGTAGGCCTGTATTGCAATATACTTTCCTCTTAGCATGGCCTTCGCTGTGTCCCACAGGTTTTTGCGGTGTTTAATTATTATTGTCATTTGTCTCCATATATTGCTTGATCTCTGTTTTTATTTGGTCATTGATCCATTGGTTATTTAGGAGCATGTTGTGGAGCCTCCATGTGTTTGTGGGGTTTTTCATTTTCTTTGCATAGTTTATTTCTAGGTTTATACCTTTGTGGTCTGAGAAGCTGGTTGGTACAATTTCAATCTTTTTGAATTTACTGAGGCTCTTTTTGTGGCCTAGTATATGATCTATTCTTGAAAATGTTCCATGTGCACTTGAGAAGAATGTGAATTCTGCTGCATTTGGGTGTAGAGTTCTGTGGATTTCTGTTAGGTCCATCTGTTCTAATGTGTTGTTCAGTGCCTCTGTGTCCTTACTTATTTTCTGTCTGGTTGATCTGTCCTTCAAAGTGAGTGGAGTGTTGAAGTCTCCTAGAATGAATGCATTGCATTCTGTTTTCCCTTTTAATTCTGTGAGTATTTGTTTCACATATGTAGGTGCTCCTGTGTTGGGTGCCTAGATATTTATAATGGTTATATATTCTTGTTGGATTGACCCTTTTATCATTATGTAATGTCCTTCTTTGTCTCTTGTGACTTTCTTTGTTTTGAAGTCTATTTTGTCTGGTACAAGTACTACAACTCCTGCTTTTTTCTCCCTATTAGTTGCATGAAATATCTTTTTCCATCCCTTCACTTTTAGTCTGTATATGTCTTTGTGTTTAAAGTGAGTCTTTTGTAGGCAGAATATAGATGTGTCTTGTTTTTTTATCCATTCAGTGTCGCTATGTCTTCTGATTGGTGCATTCAGTCCATTTACATTTAGGATGATTATTGATAGGTATGTACTTATTGCCACTGCAGGCTTTAGATGCGTGGTTACCAAAGTTTCAAGGTTTACTTCCTTACTATCTAAGAGTCTAACTTAACTCACTTAATATGCTGTTACAAACACAATCTAAAGGTTCTTTTCTTTTTCTCCTCCTTTGTTTTCCTCCTCTATTCTTTATATATTAGGTGTCATGTTCTGTACTCTTTTTTTATCCCTTGATTGACTTTGGGGATAGTTAATTAAATTTTGCATTTGCTTAGTAATTAGCTGTTCTATTTCTTTTCTGTGGTTTAATTACCTCTGGTGACAGCTATTAAACCTTAGGAACACTTCCATCTATAGCAGTTCCTCCAAAATAGACTGTAGAGATGGTTTTGGGGAGGTAAATTCTCTCAACTTTTGCTTATCTGGAAATTGTTTAATCCCTCCTTCAAATTTAAATGATAATCTTGTTGGATAAAGTAGTCTTGGTTTGAGACCCTTCTGCTTCATGGCATTCAATACATCATGCCACTCCCTTCTGGCCTGTAAGGTTTCTGTTGAGAAATCTGATGATAGCCTGATGGGCTTTCCTTTGTATGTGATCTTATTTCTCTCTCTGGCTGCTTTTAATAGTCTGTCCTTATCCTTGATTTTGCCATTTTAATTACTGTATGACTTGGTGTTGTCTTGCTTGGGTTCCTTTTGTTGGGAGATCTGTGCACCTCCATGGCCTGAGAGACTATCTCCCTCCCCAGATTGGGTAAGTTTTCAGTAATTACCTCCTCAAAGACACTTCCTATCCCTTTTTCTCTCTTCTTCTTCTTCTGGTACCCCTATAATGTGAATATTGTTCTGTTTGGATTGGTCACACATTTATCTCAATATTCTTTCATTCTTGGAGATCCTTTTTTCTCTCTGTGCCTCAGTTTCTTTGTATTCCTCTTCTCTAGGTTCTATTTCATTTATCGTCTCCTTCACCATATCCAATCTGCTTTTAATACTCTCCATCGTGCTCTTCAATGATTGGATCTCCGACCTGAATTCATTCCTGTGTTCTTGAATATCTTTCCATACCTCCATGAGCATGTTAGTGATTTTTATTTTGAACACTCTTTCAGGAAGATTCATGAGGTTTGTGCCATTTAAATCTTTCTCAGGAGTTGTAGTAATAATTTTACTTTGAACTAGGTTCCTTTGACATTTCATTTTTGTATATGGCACCCTCTAGTGTCCAGAAACTTTACTCTCTGGAGCTGCTCAGCCCCTGAAGTAATGTTGGGGGTGGCAGGGGAGTGGTATTGGTGCCTGGGGGGAGGAAAGAGCTGTTTCCTGCTTCCCGGCTGCTATGCCTGTCTCCACTGCCTGAACCAGTGGGCCAAGCACACAGGTATAAGCCTCTATGCTTTGCGTTTGGTGTTGCTGTGGACAGATATTCCCTCTGGCTGGCCTAATGCTAGGGTCGGTTTTGCCAGTTTGTGAGCCAGGTGGGGCTGGCCGTGAGAAAGGCACAGTAGGCTGCGTATCACAGATGGGGTCATTGGAGCTGTGTAGCCAGCCAGGGAACTGGAGCACCTGAAGATCGTGAAAGCTCCCAACCTGCTGGGCAGAGTGCACCTGGACAATTTTGTCTACCTGTCCTTTCTCCTGAGCAGTAAGCTCTGTGCAATCCTTGTCCCTTTAGCAGCCCTCTTGCTAAGGGCTTCCTTGTTAGAAGTCTCTTAGACTGCCTACCTTTCTTTTTTCCTAGAGCAGCCGGACATGATCCTGCTTTCCACAAGTGGCTGGAATCTCAGTCTCTCCAGGAATTCTGACTGCTTAGCTTTCCAACCCCTAATCATGAGAGTACCATGCAAGCACCATGAAATGTAGGTTTGTGCTCCCAAGGCAGATCTCCAGTTAGGTATTCAGCAGTCCCAGGCCTCTACTCCCTCCCTGCTCCGTTTCTCTTCCTCCCACCGGTGAACTGGGGTGGGGGAAGGGCTTGGGTCCTGCTGGGCCACAGCTTTGATATGTCGCCCTGTTCTGTGAGGTCTGCTCTTTTCTCCAGGTGTATGCAGTCTGGCGCAGCCCTCTTTCCTGTTGCTTTTTCAGGATTAGTTGTATTAATTATATTTTTGTGTTATATGCAGTTTTAGGAGGAAGCCTCTGTCTCACCTCTCACACTGCCATCTTTAATCCTGATGTACCTAACCATCTTTCAAGTGCAAGGTCTTTAATTATTTCAGAATAAAGAATTTATTCAGATGTTAATGCTTCACAATATAACTGTAAATAATACAAGCATTTACATAGCATTTTGAGATGGTTTTAAGTTATTCTGCTCTGAATTCCTCTGAGACAGTTGGAAGACTGGATTCATTCATTTTGCTTTTGTTATTTTAAAAGAAGAAATTCAAAATATCAGTTTCTCTGGAATTTTAACTGTTCATGTCAGTGCTAATTGCCAGCAATTGGTGCGAGAGTCAGACAGGTATCTTTCATTCAAGCTAGCTTTGAAGGGTAGAAACCCATCCCCCCTTAGCATGAACACACCTGCAGGATAACATCCAAACTGACTTGATAATAACAATTTATTGGATTAATAGGTTTTGTAGGTCAATTGTTCCAATTCACCCCAGAGCAGATAATCATTTTTTTTTTAATAGTCAACTTCTAGTGGAAAAGAGCTACTCTTTTCTTCAACCAAAGAGGATACTCTTTCAAAATAATTTCAACATTATAAGAGAATTTCTCAGTTTCCTTAAAGAATTTCAAGCATTTTGATGAAGTCAGTACAGGGTTGTTCCTGATGGGGAAGGAGAAGGATGTAAACAAATGATTTTATCCCATGCTCCTCAGCCCAGCAGTGACACTGCCCCCTTTCTCCTTCTCCATGGGTTGGTTGTGGTGGGAGGTGGGGAAGGCACCGAACAATGTCTGGAGACATTTTACATTGTCACAACTGGGCTGTGGGTGGTGGTGGTGGTCTATTACTTTTGCCATCTGATGGGCAGAGACAAGGGATGCTGCTAAACATCCTCAAATGTATATGACAGCTCCTGTCAAGACAAAGAATTTTATGGCATGAAATGCCAATAGTACAGAAGTTGAGAAATCCTGCTTTGAAAGTTTAAAAACTGTCCTGTGCCTTATTTTTCTCATCTGAAAAAACAGAGTATAATAGTACCTATTGCTATAAAAATTATATAAGTACTCAAAAGGTACCTAGAATAGGACCACATTGTAAGTGCTTATAAAGTTTGCAATATTATCAACATTACTGTTGTTTGATAAATGTAGTACCAGTTTAATCTTGTTTGTACTATATTTATAAATAATATAATTTTAGATAGTACACCAAAAGGTGTATATGTGAATTATCCTTAACTTTAGATCTCATATTACCATTTATATAAAAGTATAGTGGTTGTATGGGTACTTTGTTGAATGAAGCTTCCATCTTTTACTGCCTAGGTTTGAATTCTGAATTAGATGTCAAACATCAAATATAAACTAATGGAGGCTGGTTCTTAAATTCATGGGCTAAAAATGTATGACTCAGTGGATAATGTTTTGTGCACACTAAATTATTTAGGCCACACAAGTTAAATTTTCTTTTAAAGTTGACCTATTTTCTATATTCAACAGGCTTTTGGAACAATTCCACAGCAAACAGAAAGTGTTAGAATGTTCTTACTGTTATCTTTCACAAAGCACAGTACCTAAAATAACAAAACATGTCATACAATAAATAGTACCTCTTCTAGCCCTCTTAAAGTAGGAAAAAATCATGGCACAAATATGTCCCTACTGTAAACTGTAGTTTTTAATGTACTTTTCCTGGTATGAAGAATATACATTCTTGTTTTTCGTATTTCTTTTCTTTCCCTCAGAAAGGAAAAAACACAATAGTTTTGTGAAGAAAAGATCTAAAATCAATAGACGCCCCTGCAGAAATCATCATTGTATGACAAATCAGGAAGTGGCTCAAGTGTAGGGAGAAAAAAATCAGATTTCATTTCAGAGGCTGAATTAACGGAACAATTTTCTAGCCAAACCTGTGTAATTTAAATTTAATTCACCGTGTTTGGAGCTGTCTATGACATGCTGCTGAGAGAGTAGTAGAAAGAAACTCAAATATGTCACATTAATCAATTCTATTCTTCAGTATACTTTCCCTAATGTTTATAACCTTTTTCAGAAAAGAGACAACCTGCTGAAAGAGCAGAATAGTCATCAAGCAAGAGCATTAGCTTTACATACCATCCATTCAGATAAATGTCCCCTCACTGTGCGTTTGACCACTCACAGGTCAAAGTGCCACTCTGGTCTTCCCTGACTCACAGTGGTCTGTACATCCACGTGGCAAGCATCTACTCTTGTTACCAAAAACAGCTACATCTCCTTAACTTTAGGGAAAAATAACTTGGACAGACACCAAGAAATAAAGGCATTGAATCTTAATTCATTATGTTCATGGATAAACACCAACAAGCTACAGGGTAGAAGAATGTAATCAGGATGGAGGAGAAAGGATGTTCTTAATGTATAGTAAAAAGTTAGACTAATTTATTTAATATCCAGGGTTCTATAGGGAGAGACTATTTAGTGGGTTAGGAAGCAGAGAAACATGGATGTAGCTTGTTCTTTTCTTCTCACTTACAGGGAGGCTCTCCCACCCCCACCTTTACTGGAAGAATTTGTTGCATTTTCACTTGCTATCACATAAAAAAATATGACACAATTGCATGTGTGTGTGGTAAAAAGATATCAGGAGAGAATAGATAAGCCTAGTATGTAATATTATATCCCTGGTAAGAACAGCATTCCTAGACTTTATTCCCCATGACAAACAGCTTTTCTGAAGTGTGACACATTCCAGTGGAAACACCTACAAGAAAATTTTACTGGGACAATCTGCTTTGTGACAAAAAGAGCCAACTCCAGCTGTGCAAAATGACGTGCATTATTAATTTGATGACCACAAAGAAATCTGTGTTTACTCTGAAATTTCTAAGTAGCAGTAGAGAAGCTGACTAACCTAACCCACTGAATGTGATTCTTTTACAGACCACGGATGACATCCTTGTGGCCCCTGTGGAGTGTCCCAGCAATGACGAGGGCATTGACCCCTATGAGCCAAGCTCAGGTGGGTTAGGTTAGTCAATGTTTTTTCGTACTCTATGGCTGTTTCAAGCAATGGCACTCGCTTATACCACATTATTTAACCTCGTCTTTTTTCTCAGCTGTGATGGGCATTTAGACTGAATTGATTACAGTTTAGGGGATGAGTCTGGAATGTGTATGTCAGGCTGATTAACAGACAACTGTTTTCACTGATACTTTACCTATGTGAAGTTGCTCTGGAAAAGAGAAAACATTCATGTCTGGCTTTCAGGAATGAATCTGACAGTCTTTCCAGAAATGATTTATTGCAGGATGTGTTTCCCTCACAAAAAAAAAAAAAAAGAAAAGAAAAAAAGCTAGTATTCAGAATTAGTATTACAAATTCCCCAAGCAAGGACCAGCCCATTGCACTGATAACCTATGGAGCAAGACGTTTCTAGGATATGGGGAAAGTCACAATTTTTATCCAGAGGAGTAACTTCAGGAAAAAGACCCAGTTGTATTATATATGTACAGTTCCCAATCAGTGGGCCAATTTGATTGAATCAAATCAATAAAGAAACATATCAGATTGGTAATTTTAGTTAACCAACAATCTGATTAAAAATGAATTTATAGACTTGGCATAGATCCTACGGTATCTATGCAGACTGTGCATTACAGACTCTGTATAGATCCATTGTCTCAATCAAGCTTTCGGTTCTTATTTGCTGACTGTTCCTCTGAGTAGTGAACACCATATTAAGAAGTCAATTCTGTGGCTCACTAGTAAAAGTAAAAATAATAAATTGAGGTCCAATATGTAAAGGATGAATTTTAACTTCAGTACATAAATAACAAAAAAACTGAGAATCAGTTACCAACAAACATGAAACACCTCATCTACACAGCATTTTCTGACAGGCACAAAATACAGTCACTACCTAGCAAGATATAAACTGTGCTTCCTACCTGCAAATATATAACTTACTGTGCCCAGTCTATTCTACAGCATAGGAACAAATCACTCATTAATATAAATAACAACAATCACTTCAATTCAAATAGCTTATTTTTACTGAAATGTAACAGGGCTCCCATAGCTGTTACTTCATTAAGTATTCACCAACAACATGCTTATGCAGAATATAAGTGGAGGTGCTATTATTCTGAGTGTTATAGTTAAGTGTCTGCTCAAAAAATACCCATTTGTGCACTCATTTACCCAATTTGAATGTTTGAACACTGGCTTTCATGAATATTTAGGATGAAGCTTAAATATTCCTGAAAACAGCTAGCTTTCACATTTCTTTAATGTTTTTTCCCCGATTGATGCCTTAGGTTATTACTAGGAGTGACCATAAATCAGCTGTCTGCTTGGGAAAAAGACAGACTTGAAAGCTATTCAATTTTCTTCAAAAAATTCTTGGCTGTTTAAAATGTATGCAGTGGTTCCAGAGAAATGAAAGTGGGTTGGATAGAAAAACTCAACCATGGTAAAGAGATCACAATGTCCAGCTCATTCTAACATACATTTATATATATGTTTGATACTGGTCATCCTAACACAAAACTCAAAGGGGAAGATGCAGTTGTGGAAATAATTCCACAGTAAAATGAATTTAAAGGCAATTATGGGAGAAATAAATTGATTTTTACTTTACCAAAAAGGGATATTATATTTTAGCAAAGTTACACAAAATATCAAACCTTCAAAGTAGAAATCTGATGTTGGGAAACTTGAAATTAAATTTATGTTTTAAAAATATAGTATATCTCTTCTACTATTTCTTTAAGCAACTGACGGCCATGTTCATATTGCATTTCCATTTTTGGCCAAAGCAATGTAAGAGAGCTGGCCAAAAGAAAAAGTGAGGCATATAAATTTCCAGGAAGGCACTGGAATAATCTATTCTCCTGGATTCTCACTATTTAGAATTTGGGGGTCTAAGATCTCCCAAAGACTGCTGGTGTGGAGTGGAAGTGCTAAAAGGGAAACTATAAATGCATGTGATCAAATGTGTTCCCTCTCTGTTTTGTTTTTGAACAAAAACACTTTCTGAAATGGGTTTGGCCATTTCTAAATTAAATCAATAATGACAGCTGTTTAAATGCAAATCTAGCATTCTAGCTGTGTCAATATGAAACAGTAGTCCAACTATTATGACTGAATTGACTAATTAGCCACACAGGTCAAACTGAAAATCCTTACTAGTAATGAGGCCATACAGATTTTATAATTGTAAAATGCCAGTGATGGATAATTTCAATTTACATGCCTCCAAAATCCAGGTTTTCATTGTTGGCAGCTAACATTTTAGGGAATGGAAACATGTTTTAGTCAAGTAGCCAGAGATCCTCTCGTACTGAGCCAGACCTTAGTGATCATTAGTTTAAACACTTCACTTTACATATCAGGAAACTGAAACTGGAAAATTAAACTTTTTTTTTTAGCCATAATTATACCACTAAATGATGGTAAAGCTCTGAGATTATCCTGATCCTCAGTAGATTGTGTCTCATCCCAGATGACATCTATCCATCCATCATCCCAAACCATCTTGCTCTCTAAAGGATTTAATGTGTTTTATAAAGACACATGATGAAATAAATTTAAAAGATATTAAAAGGTGGCAAAGGAAAGTACTGAATTTTAGATTAACCACTAAAAATTGTCATGAAGAAAACATACATCCAAGGAGACACACATGCACAGCTATTGATATGATATTGATACACACTTGATATGGCAGCACATTGACACTAAAGAGGGAACAAAATGAGGACTAGAGTTTAATTTTTTTAAATCTGGTTACAAAAATTCAAATATTGATATAATTGCAGTTATTTTTAAATGGCATTAACCTAAAAGTTCTTATTTACTTGTAGTGATCTTTTAATTTATTTTTTAAATACCTTAAACATCTTGCCTCTCGTCTCTGCAACATAAATGATAACTAAATTCTTGAAACAGGAAAAAAAATTATATACTCTTTTCTGCCTATTTACTCCCCTTTATCTAGAATGCTGTGTGCCATGTTGGCTACAAAATTAACTCAATGAACTCTTTTTATCTCTTCTTATTGACCCACTGATGAAAATCCTTCGAATTTCCAAGCTCTCTTTGAACAACTGCTTTTACAACATAATGAGATACTTGTCTTTGTCTTTCTCACAAAACCATCATTAGGGTTTTGTCAAATGATCTCTTATTACATTTGGGGAATAAACAAATAGAAGTGACCATTTATCAATAATACTGGTTGTTTCTCCAGATACAGTGTAGACATGCATTCATTGATCAGGGGAGATTTATTTATATGATGGCCTGAGAACTGGGGATTCAAAATCAAAGGTGTAGAAGTAGCCACAGGTAGCTAGCTACCCAAAACATCTCTTTCCTATTTGCGAGTACCCTGACCAGTTCCCCTTGATAGAACTTTAACCTGGAAATATATGAGAACGGCTCTCCTACACAATGCTTGGAGTATGGACCAGCAAGAAATAGGGATGTGCTTGGAAATGATGATGACTTAGTTATCAGAAAGTTGATGTTCTGATTTATTTTTGGACCCATACATTGAATATATGCAAGATTCTATTTTGCACTCTCCCAAATCAATCAATATCTGAGCAGAAACTCTATGAGTGTTTCCATCAGGCAGCAATTGAGAGTAAACACTCTCTGGCTCTGATGTTACAGTGTTATTTTGTTCATGTACTATAGAAGATCCAGTCTTTATTGTTTACAATGGAACTGAAACTCAAAGCTTCCATTTCTGAAACTCCATTCCTTAGGGTACATACTTTGGTTCATTGACACATTTTTTGGAATGTTGTACCACTGAAGCACTTTAGTTTAACTTATAGTATGCTGATCAATAATGGAAAATATATACTAGTCCAGAAATCAAGTCTCAGTCTGGATCTCATAAGTAATGTGCATCATCTTAGACTGGTTTTTGTGTTCTCAAGAGTGGATAAGTATATATATACTATAGATGTCAATATATGTACTATACTTGTAAATACATATACTATATATATATATATATATATATGAATATATATGTACAGATAATCATCTGTATATGTGAGTCACAGTAACTCCTCTATGTCACAGGGATGTTATTGGGATCAAATTCTCTGTGTGTGAAAGCATTCTGGAAGTATGACAGTATTTATAGAAGTTATTATTATAACTGATAAGGAATTATATTTGTTCCTCACATGACATATAAAGGACAGTTCTGGGGAGTGCCTGAAGAGGGCAGTCAACTACCCACGTAACTGAATAAATTTCACTTCCACGTCCTGAAATCCTCTGTCCCTCAGTTGAATAAGATCTGTATCCATCATTCCACTGGCCCCTCACACACATGCTGCTATTCTCGGGCTGACTCCTTTCATACTGGAATAGGATTCATCTCAGCATTACTTATTTAGGGTGTATGTGTCAATCTCACTGGTAAGCTCCAAGATTCACACTACGAATCCGTGTCTGGCTCTGTAATTCCCTCATCTCCAGGCCAGATCTGGAGGGTTACTGCACAGATGCAGGGATACTGGATCAAAGTTCTCCTTCTTATTCACTTTCCTGGGACTTAGAAGACTGTGACAATCTGATTTATTTTTTCTGTCCATCCAGAGTTTACCTGTAATTTATGCCCAATTAAACTTAGATAACCTAGCAAGCACTGCTAATTAAGAGAGAGACAGAGACAGAGACAGGAAAGAGAAGGCAAAAAGAGTAGAAGGTGAGGGAGAAGAAGAGGAGACTGATTTTCTAACTGTGATCCTTGCAGCACCATGTTCGTTATTGTAGTGGTTATATTTGTAGATGCAACATGATGTTGCCTATGGTCATGTCCTCTGTATGGGTGGATCATATGCTAATTGACTCTTATAAGGCACTGAACTATATTTTCTTAGTGCATTAGAACAATGGAGGAATTTGCCTTTTCAAATTATGTTTAAAACCTAATTTTAACTGCTTTGTGTATGCTTTTTAAATCTTATTTTGCACACTTCTATGGGACAGCTTATATCTATGTTTTTTACCCCCAGGAGCTCAATAGAGTTCTTTAAAATGTGATCACTGTTGACTATGGTGGTTATTTCATAATGTGTATGTACATCAAAATATCAAGTCATCTACCTTAAATAAACACAATTATAATTTGTCAGTTATACTTCAATAAAGAATGGAAAAATGCCATCATACTCTTAAACCTGGCTTATTATCTTTAAGTATCTGCAGTTTAAATAAAAGCATTTTATGAAAATAATTATGATTATAAAAAAATAAAGAGTAAATAACTCATTTTGACTTTAAAAATAGAAATATTGTACCTGATGCTTGACTTGGTAGAATGATTTCAAATAATCTTATTCCTGATGGTCATCCTCCCTAAACTTACTATGTCTAGGTGTATGTTTGTCAAAAGTGTTCATTTATAACAGCTCATTAAATCTCAAAATAAGAGTGAGCAAGTATAGATTATTTTCCAGGAGTATAACTCCTAAGAGTGAGAGATAAGAATTGTGGCAAAATCACACTTTTTCAAAGATTTTTATCTGCCTCTAACATCTCTAGAAGTGACAATGAAACTTTATAACTGGTTTCCACATTATACCTCATGGCTGGAAATTTATGGTAGAGAAATAGCAAAAAGTGACATTATCTTTAACTGAAAAGAGAGAGTGACTGAAAGAAGGAAGAAAAGCTAAAAATGTCTTGTGATAAGTTGGTCTGCCTGATTTTATGAAGCATTCCTGTCTTCTGAGAAAGCAGTAAGATAGAGCTTGCTTTATAGAAAAGACTGAGAAAAAATTATTGCCTCTCATTCCAGTTTTTTCTCTTTCCTATACAATAGTCCCCAAACTCCCTGTCTCCCGTGACCTCTATTGCAATAGTCTTATATTGTAAATACTTTTGATTATAAGGAAACTATGTCTTTAAAATGGTTTCTTTCAAAATCTAAGTACAGGATGAAAGTTTTATGTTCTTCCTGAAATAAATTGCATGAAGATAAGGGCAGGCTAAGGCCAGACAGCAAATTCAGAACAAGAAAAAAGTGCTGGATAGAATGCAGTCCTGAAATTTGTATCTTTTGATCGATTCTTCCATACATTCACTCATTCATCCAGACAATCATTTATTGAATACAGAATTAATAAAATGTGTACACAAAGTTATAATTATTAAGGATTTATGCAGAAGAGCAATAAAATAGGGAACCAGACTTCCCTGCCTTGATTTGTGTGAACTTTGGGTGTGTGGCAAATGAAGGCTGTCTGTGAATGGACAGTTGCTGTGTGGCCACTGAACATGGAAACACCAGAGGTGTTAGAGCTACACAGGCTGGGCTGACATCCCAGCTCCACCACTTATTAGCTATGGAACTTTGGGCAAGTCTCCTAACTTCTCTAGGTTTCTTCCTAAGTAAAATGAAGATATTTACACCTACGATGCAGGATGAAGAGCATTAAGTCCTTCAGGGTGAGAGAGACATGACATCCAGCACAGTGGCCGGCACTTGGAAGATGTTATGGAGAGTATTTACTATATGGATAAAGCTGCCTCTGTACACATCCTCACTTGGTTCTTCCTGTAACAAGGAAGGAAAAGTTTATTCCTCACACTGGACTCCTGAGCTCTTTAGACAGATACTCCTCTTTGAAAGGAAGTGCGGTTTCCTGACTTAAATTCACACTTCCATGTTTACACATTCTATAAACAGAGCAAATTCCATATTTGAAATGAGAACACCTTTTTAAACATCTCAAAAAAGATTACAACATCATCAGTATGTTGAAAAGGCAAAGAGCTTCTCTTCTTTTCCCCCTTGCTGCATGATATAACCAAGAGTTTGTCACATTGTATTTGTTTGGGGTGGGCAACGCTTTGAGTTCCCTGTTGGGTTGCCTGTAATAAGCAGAGGGACGCCTGAACTGGGCATGGGCAGCCGTGCAGTATCACTTCCCTGCAGTGCTCAGGGTCCCACTCGGAGAAGATGTTGACCACCTAGTTCTCCATCAGTTCTACCACTTATTAGCTATGGCATCCCACTCCTTCCACTGCTCCCAGTTTTATGTTCGAGTACAGCAAAGATAAAAATAGCAACATTATTTTATTACCTTTCCCGAGTTTCTCAAACATGATTTGCTTTTTCCAATTCTGACCTATATTTTATGGAAAATGTTAAGGAAGGCTTTGAGAAATACCAGCAAATGGCATCTACTGACATCATCATTGCAAAGCCCCATAAGGACCCAGGACAGAATACACATGCAGATGTGAAGGAAGCATTTTGTGAACTGTGTTCTATTGAGGACTAAGTGCTTCATTAGAAAGCCTGCTTTCATGTACACGTTTCATTAGATGGTCTCTGTGGCTGTGCCCCTCCTGTAGGTATTTGAGTGTTTTATTTAGTTATTCCATTGTCTGATGACTCCTTCTTCAATCACTAGTCACACTTTTTTTTTGGAGGCCATTAAAAATGTCGTGATAAGTAAAGATCACATGTAAAACACTTAGATTGCTAAGCTATTAACCACATCCTCTCCTGGATAGCCTTTTCTCTTCAGCCTTGCATTACAATCAGTTCCAGTCAATTCTGACATGTTTTCTGGAGGTTGCTATCTGCCTCTCCTACCCGGATGTGCCAAACCACTGCAATCCCTGTCCCCCTCCTTCATTCTAATTTCTGGGATACCTGCTGATTAAGGACAAGAAATAGGCCTCCTATTCACATACACAAATCAATGTCATTGGTCATCATGAGAACTTTTGAAATCACATGTCACTTTTTAAACAGACAGTTCAGAGGACAAGCATTTTTCTTGATGGTCTGGTATCATACTATGACCATCAGTTCCTGCAACACAGTAGTGATCTCAGATGCCAAAGAGGAATGAGTCACCGCCCTGCTCCACAGGTCCCCAGTCTGCTCGTTCACTTTTTAGTGGAAGCAAGTCTGCTCTTCCTCATTGTTCTCTTTTGTCTATCACTGTCAGGCTTTATAGATGCCTTTGCCCTTTTCAAAATCATTCTTTTCAGATCTGCTTTGAGCTGGAAATCTAGATAATCAAGGTCCTCTGACTCTCTTGAGAAATAAACAGTTGGCTGTAAGGGAGGGACCATGGAAGAGGTTTCAGTAAGAAAGCCAGGTGCTTTAGAGCACTTAGCTAAGGCTCATAGCTTAAAACACACAAGATCTGTTAGTTTCCTCAAAACACAAAGTTCCTTATTAGAGTAGCGTGTTTTTTTGTAAGTGATTCACCCCATAATACATTTACTATGGTAATTCTCAAATAGGCTTTTCTTATTTCATTAAGTCCAAGAAGCCTTATTGGGAAGTAGATCCCAAATATCACAATCTCTGTTTTCCAAGATCCAGTCAAATAAAAGCTAGGCCACCTTTCACTAAGTTTGCTGGGAGGGAGAAGAACAGCCTAATAAGGAAGGTGGCTGCCTCACTGACTTTGACCACCTGGCTACCTGGAGGACTGGAGGGTACGCTGGCTTGTCCTTACAGGTAGAACTTGTCATTGCCAGGCAGGGGTTCAGCCGTACTTACCCAGGGTGGGTGATTCACTCAGTGTAGCCTGAGTAGAAAGAGAGATGCTCTCCGTGGTAGCCCCTTCTTTGGTGTCCTAGGGTCAGACTTTCACCTGACAAACTGAGGAGTGCTAGTACTGGCTATGGGATCCTATAATTCAGTGCATGCTCTGGAATCAGAACTGAGTTTATATCTGGAGCTATTAGCATCTGGGTAATTTATTTAACCTCTCACTTGTAAAATGGGAAGGATGCAGTACCAATCTCTGTAAGAATTAAGAAAACCATGATCAGTGAAGTGTTTAATACTGCTCCTTGTGTGTAAAAAACACGAAATAAATCTTAGCTCTTCTTGCTTTCATTGTTATTATTATACAAGACATGCTCATATGTTATCTCTCATCTGTTGGGGGGCAGCGTGATTGTCATCAAAGTGGACAAAACCCCAATATCCCAATTAACACAGTAGATAGACAACCCACATGTGCCCTTGTCTAGAGTATTCGAAGTAGGAGGGTGGAAAAGCCAAATATTGCATGACAAATGCAAATGTACTTTTCCCCTGAATGTTCTATTTTGCTTCTCAACTTTTAAATTCCACTTTATTGCAAAACATACTCCCAAACATTCCAAGGCATTTTCAAGCTGGAAAAAGCCTTCTTTTTTTGTTTCACAATAAGCTAACTGCAGGTGCAAACTCGAGGGAGACAGACCTTGGAAATTTCAAGTATGTTGCCATGGCAATGGTGTGCAAGAATGTGTATGAGTTTTATCTTAGGTCTTAAGCATTCAACCAAGTTCATATATGGAGGTTTAAATGACTAGGCACACAATGTTTGCTATTCTTTGTGTCTTGAAAGGTTTGGAAATAAATGTCTCTGTTGCTTAGAGCAACCAGAAACCACAGAGTACTGTATCTATCTATCTGTCTGTCTATGAAACGTGGAGATCTAGTCATTTATTATCTGCTCTTAGTGGGCCCATCTTACGAGTTTGGCTGCTTGAAGGGAAAATGTATACATAAATTTAATGGTAATCTTTTATACCATTGTTGCAAACACAGAGTTGTGCTCCCCATATAAACTAGCTATAAAATTTTTCTACTGAATTTCACATTAATCTCATTCAAAATGGACATATCCTTAAAGAAGTATGGTAATTACTTAGGGAAGCTCAATTAAGGCAAACTTTCAGTCTAATGAATTATGGAGAATCTTTTAAAAAGGGTCTCATCCTATACTGCAGGAAAGAAGATTACAGTGTGTAATTCTAATCCTTAAATCAAATACAACCCTGCCCCCCTGCAGAAGCACCACCACTGATGATGCAAAAAGAGAAAAGCCATACAAAAGAAGTAATTTGATCTAATTTGAACGATCACTACTGCAATTGTTCTTAAATAGTTCAGTTGATGCTTCTAAATTCCAAAATCTGCACAATAGATTCATGATTTACTGGCAATAAGAGCTTGATTCTTATCAAAAGCATTTTTTCCCCTCCATAAATGGAATCCACAGAACACTAAAACTGGAAAGTTTTAAAGCTATCTGTTTGGTATAAGAAATAATTCTTAACAAACTCTCTTTAAATTACAAGGCTTTTTTCATCTAAAATTGTGCTAGGCAAATGAAGTCAGTATTTTAAGAAAATGCATTCACCAGCCAAAAAAAAAAGCTGGATTTCTGAGAGTGTGTATTGTTTAGTTTTCCTAGCAAAAGCTTTTGCTGCAAATGATCCGACATGATACAAAGTGACCTTACACAGAATGAGGCCACAGGGGACCCCACTATTTCTTGTGTTTGGTTCCCAACAAAACCTTCACAGAAGTGTTATTAGCTACTGAAGCTTGACAGTTATTTAAAATTCACTTTGTGGCTTTAACTGTGACTCATCTCCCAAAACACACATGCACACATATATAATCATCTATTTCCCACTCCTGGATTTAAAGGTTTGTTGATGTACTTTAAAACTTCAGTAGCACTTTCTTCTCCCATTCTAAAAACCTATGGAATGCTGGAATTAAACAAATGAGAACACAGTAATTAGTTATGCAAACTGCCAAGTGGAACTAAAAAGAAAAACAACCCGGAAAACACAACAATCAGTAGTTTCAAGCTTTAACAAGAATCTACATTAAGTTCCCATTTATTTTAAACAAAAATAGATAATATCTTTTGAATAATGTTCACTGCAATTTCCATGGAAATAGGGCAAATCAGCTAATGGGTCTTTTACATCTCTAATTTCTATGGTACTGATATAGTAGAAAAGTCTTTGGTCCTATATTCTCCAAATCATTTCTTTTCTATAACCAAATTCATTCCCAAAATTTGAGTAGCATTGAAAATGTTTCTGAAGTGGATATGGAACAGGTGAGTGGGTCAGATCACATGCTATGACCTTCCTGGTTTCCAGTACCCCCAAACCTCACCTCAACAGTTTTTAAGTGAAAACTAAATTAAAGGGAGCATTAAGGGCAAACCGGAAAGGGAAAATAATTCTTGTATTACCTGGTGTGTTTGTGTGCGAATGGGAGGCAGTATTCTTTTGGTGGGAGTATAATTTGTAGCTAAATCTCTGGGATTCTTTAGAGAGAACAACTAACTCCTCCCCCTCAGCAACCATGTAGAGTCCCTATGAAGCAACATGAATTACCTCTGCCATATACATGCTTTCTCTGAAATACCAATCTAATGCGTACATTGATGGTTTATAGTCCCTTAATCCATTTGCATCCCGTAGTAAAATTAGATGATCAGATTTCTAGTATTATGATGAAATTGGTCAATTTAATTACTTTAAAACTTTGTTGGCTCAATTCTCTTACATTTAAACTTGTAGAACAACTTCGTATTTCACAGATTGAGAAGGTAAGGTAGGATGCCTGAAATTGGTCTAGCACAGGATTAGAATTCTGAGACTTGACTAGGAGTTCAATCTTTATCTAACACACTGACCTGGGGCAAACCACTCCCCATCCCAATATAAGTAAGTTAGTGTAGATGACCCTTCAGGTCCTTTTAAAATGTAAATAATCAAAGGTAACACAAGGGAGTCTTTTGGTAATAGTGCAGTTAACTATCTTGATTGTGCTAATGGTTACAAGTAGCTACCCGTGGGGTGATATTGCATAGAACTACACACATAAGTGCATGTATAACTGGTGAATTCTGAATAAGCTCTAGGATTTATGGTTTTGATACTGGACTATAGTTATGCAAGATGTTAATACGGGGGAAGTTGGGTAAAAGGTGCAGGACTCTCCCTCTATCCTTTGCAACTATCTGTGAATTTTTAATTATTTCCAAATAAAAAGTTGCATATGTATATAGAAATAATCATCTTCATTTCATGAAATGGCTTGCTGATAGCTAAAGATGAAACACCAATAAACAGGGCCTGATGCTTTATTAGTGAAGTGAATTTTATTGGCTCCAAACATTTTATTTGTCAGCTAAATGTGACAGTTTTTATCTAAAACAATGAGTGGTTTTTAAGGTAGAATAGTGACTACCTCACCATGATTCAAGTAAGGGAATTGTCACATAACAGTTTGTTAACTAGTGATACCATTTTACCTACCCTTCGGTCATTTATCCTGGAATAACTAAAAATTTCAACAACAAATATTATGCCCTTGATTTCAAAGGTAAAAGAAAAACAAAAACAAAACACAAATGAAACAAAATAAAACCAACACAATTAAAAATGGAGTGTCAGGGATTTACTAAAAATCAAATTTCCAATACTTACACCCTGAGGACTTTATAGTTTCTGCCCAATTAGCTACTCCTATGATGAGAAATCTTATTTCTATTCCTAAAATCCTGTAGAATGCTATTCATCTAAGAATTAAGTTGTGCTCAGTGCATTTCCTTTCAATGTTAGAATCCAATAGATCCTCCTGACCTCCACGAGGTCTTAAATAGCTAAAGACTAAGTGATTTTATACCTATATATTGGTTTCAAAATTTGATTCTTAAGTGACACAAATGGGGCAAAAAAAAAATAGTAATAGATGGTCAGTAGCACAGACTTCTGTTAGAGGTAAAGCAGAAGAAAACAGGCAAAGTGAACAGGAAATTAGAACATAAAGAAAGAGTAGAAGGAAGGAGGAAAGGTAAGAAAAAGTTCCTCTACTTCTGTTTGGATAGTGGCAGGGTGTCTCAGTCCATTTTATAAATGAGACCAATGACAGGTATTTCAAACGCAGAATCTGAGTCACCCAGTGAGATGTGAAATAGGTTTTGGTTTCTGAATTCTAGAAGGGGTTTAAGAGAAAAGCAGCATTATAAAAGTAAGACAATCCATCAAACCAGCTCTGCTCTAGGTCTGGCCACTCAACTGTGTCTTTAGGATTTAGCTCTCTTGAGTCCACAGACACTTTCCTCCTATTAAATACCAAACCTTAAGACACAGAACAGAAAGTCCCTCCTAGAGGATGTTTCTGTTCTTAAAGATCTTTCATCAAACAATACAAGGTAAAATACATAAAGACAGTTTCTCAGTCACTTTAATTAAAATGGGCAAAGAATGGTGAGTTATCTGATGACATCCTTTTCCAACCCACATATACTTTTCCTACATTTAATTCCACCAGTTAAAGGAAATTTTAAAAGCAAAGAGGAATTACTCCCAATAAAAGAATAAAAGATATAATAGGCAATTAGCCAAGAAAGACACTAAGGGTGATAATCAGTCATATGTTCCAGAGCTGCTGAAGCAGAATCCAGGCCTCTATTCACATGACCATAGTGAAACAAGCTGGCCCAGAAGTGTGTGGTCATCACACCCCAGAAGACCTTGCCTCTCTTGGCTTTCCCAGAGCAGCCACCAGATTCGGTCGTTCTTTAGATGCTGACACCAGGTAGAAAAAAATAAATTAAAAAAAAGTGCCATCACTGAATCTACCCTATATTAAGTCTTGAAATTATAAGTGACAAAGTTATAATTTCATTTCCTTGTATCTAATCTAAAAATATTTCCCTGCTAAACATTTCAAATTACTTAGACACTTGCAAGCTATATTTGTATTGTATATAAATTTGTGAACCTCTATAAAAATAATTTGTCCTACACATTTAACCTCTTATTCCCAACACAGATCCACTTTCTTTTTTCACAAATGAAAGTGAAAAGAAAAATGTTTTCAAAGTCTTGACCTCTGAGGATTTCGTTTGGTATTTATCAAATTTAGTTTTTCATAAATCTTTACAGGTGATAATTTTTCTCAGACTGTGTTGTTGATTGCTTATGTCACCACTTTCCTTCCCATTTCCATTAGAAGCTACAGTACATCTTATTTCTTAGAGAAGAATCTGGCACTGATTTGGGAATGAAGGACATTTAGCACAGAGTATGCATCATTTTATAAAACATTTATTGATATAAAACCTAAAAATATACATGGTAGGTATCACATTCATGTGGGTATTATTTGATAGATTCAACCCTTGATTTTACACCATAGGGTTCTTATTAGGAATACCAGAGAAAGAATCAGATTCCTGACACAGGTAATACATATTTCCACTAACAATGAATAATTTAGCTCTTTTCACATCCATTTTATGAAAAATAGATTTGAAATAATTTCAAGGTCTTGCCCTAAAGGTGGAAGTTTTAGGATACAAGGAGAAGAACAGGGAGTGTGGGACCCCTTCCCTTTGTTTTTCAAAGGATTTTGCTTGTTTCAGTGATGCACACACTGCAAATTTTTTCCTCATTTGCCAAGATGATGTTGAAATGAAAAGATGTTGTTTCTTCTGCAGCATTTCCCTATTTTGGGTTTCTAGGATTCCAAATCACTAGTTCTCTGAAATCTACCAGCCTGGTCCACAGAATGCTAATGAGTCTCTATATTCTTCATTAAAGAAATGGAAAAGGAGCTTTCCCTCTAATGAATGGCAGCCGTGACTGGAATCGTTCTCACACTAGTTTCAAAATGAAAATTCCCTAAGAAAATCCCAGATGCAAATTCACCTCAAATTCAGTGTATGTTTTAAGACTGCTTTGCTTTAAAACCTTGTAAGGGAAATTTACATTCATTCACACTTTAAAATCCTACAGTATTAGAGCGGTGAATCCTTCACTTTAAACATGGAGATGTCAAATACCAGAAAAGTATGTAGTCAGTCTTTACCATACCAGTAGCAGTAAAACTTTCTGTGGTACAATGTCTTTACATAAATCAGTTAAAAGAAAATGTTTTAAAATTAGATACACTCCAAAAAATAAACTGTTCACAAAGGGGCATGTTGAATTTGAGGTGAATTTGAGGCAGATGTAAGGGTAAGGCTAAAGTTGGGGAGTACCTGCTTGGCTGAGGATGACACATTTCCCAAGGAAAGAGAAAGAGGAGAAGAGATTTTGAGAACAACCTCAAAATGAAACCATTAATAAGGATGGGAAGGAAAAACAGGTACAAATTAAAGGATAGTTTTTTTGTTCATTACTGATTGAATGTTGCTGAGTGGAAATTCTGGGTAGCCCACTGAGGAGGATTCTCTTAGGTACTGGTGGGAATAAAACCAAGTGATGTTGAGATTTTCCAAATGTAGTCTGATTAATTCAGTGGCATCTATGACATCAAAAATTCTAAAAACAAATAATTTCTCAAAGGATATACTGAGTGTTAATTTGTTAGCATTGACAAATGTTCAGTGCTTAAATAAAATGCTGACATTAAGGGAAACTGGATGATGAGAGAACTCTCTATAGTATGCTTGCAACATTTCTCTTGATGAATTATTCCAAATTAAAACTTCTATTTAAAAATTTAAAAAAGATGCATATGTATCTAATTAAATCCTGTATATTACATATAAGTTGGCAAAACTAGTATTTATAAAATAATTATATTCAAAGAAAGATAATGGAAAAAATACAACCACAACCATAAAAAAGTGAACTATAAATCTCCCCCTTTTGTAATATTTACAGGCATAAAATATGCATTATCCTCATTTGCATGACATATCTTTGGAAATGTCCTTACATTGTAGACACTTTCAAACAAACCAAGCATATATTTTTCTACTTCATCTCATCATTTTAAACCATCTTCTCTTTTCCTAAAGTACTACAAAAAATTGATGCATCATTTAGGGAACTGCTAGAGAGAGAAAGAGGCTGAAGTCAGTATTTATTTTGTTATTGCATCAGTAGCCATCTGTATGAAATGACATTACTTATTACAATTGAAATCTCAATGGCTATGTGAAAAACCAGAAAGGCAGGAATCTAGGAAATCCTTGTTACATAGATGACTTTAAACAGTGACTTAAGCTTACTATCTCTAGCCTGAAATTTTGAAATATAATCAAGAACTATTTAGTTTAATATTTTATACCTAGGAATCACTTCACTCAATTTTGATGAATGGTTCATGAAGTTTCCCATAATCATTCACTGTATTTTAAATTTCTTACTGAATAATGGTATTGATAATCATTTCAGTAACATGAGTAGAGTGTTTACATAATTATCACTTACTCAAGATTGTTTCACTCAAGGCCAGATCTTAGCTTCCTGCCTAGACCCACCCACATTGTATTTTCTTTTTGGTGGAACCCTTAAAAAAGAAATCAAAAAAGCAGAATCAAAGATAGAAAGTAGAATCAGGCATATCAAAAATTATTGCTGGGGTAATTTACAAGGGCATTCAGTTATATCTTAGTGGCTTGAGATAGTTATACTTACCTCAGAGTGTCTAATTTACTATTGGAGAAATGATTCAATATTTCAAATCATCCCGTTAGTAAAAGGACACCAATTCTTATTTTTTAAAGGAAAACATTTCACAATGAAAGCTAATTTCAATGAATAAAGAGAATGAATACAAACTAAGTATGTGGGTGATTTTTAAGGAAAAATGTTGTACACATTTTGCTTTATTCATAAAGTATGAACCAGCTTTTAAGAAATCAATATGCTGCCCTGAGAAAGAGTAGAACAGGAAGTACCCACTTTGATTTTGAAACAAGCTGTTTGGGACCTTGCTTCATTATCAAAAACCCTCAGTGCCCTAAAGCACCAATTTGGAGGCTGGTACTGGTATTACGGGATGTGTAGCCCACCTGATTTGAAATGATTTTGTGTTGCCTTTTAAAGTGTGACTAGATAACTAGGGTTGCTCAAGTGACCATAGGAAACATATAGCAGAATAACATCAGTGTATCGGCTTAGCCTGTATTGAACTCTCCTTTCTCCAAACTACCATAAAGTGTATAGCAAATGTTCAGCAGATATATGTTCATTAATTGATACTACACATTAAGTAGTTCAGCCTTCAAATACTCCTCTAGTTTTATGTGTATTTGTCCTGACTCTTCAACTGGATTTTTAAGGCAGCAAGTATGTTATTTCCCTTTGAGTCATCCATGACATCTAGCAGGGTTCTGGTATAGATCATTCAATCAGTAGATATTTCAACAGAACTTAACTATCAAATGCATTAAAAAATCACCGAAATAGGTGCTTAGTATATATAACTGCATGTATATTATAATTGTCAACATTCTGGAAAGAGATGACACACTTTTTGAAGTCTAAGAAAACTGTTGGCAGACCCAAGTATCTGTTGCCCCAGAAATTTCTAGTTATGTTATCTGTATCCTTTAAATCTATTATTTAGCAACTAAATATCTAGTAGTGTTTTACAAAGACACACATATTCATATACACACTACATTCAACTCCTAAAATATCATAGTCCTACTACAAACCTAATGGATAGGTGGTCCACCCAAACTTAGCTGTGGGATTTGAGAGAAGAATTACGTCTACGGTATGAAGTTGAAACTGATTTTGAAGCCCATGGGAGGGTAAGTAGTCTAGAAAGCGCATCTAGTTTTATAAGGTAATCCAATATATAGATAGTTCACCCATGGGTAATTGAAAAGCGAATGTCTGAGGCAACTACGCAACCTATACAACTCCAAAACAAGGAGCTTTAAAAAAAAAAATCAAAATTCTATGTAACATTTTTGATCTGATAATAAAATCATGTCTTTAACTCATAAAGGTAATATCTTAGTTTTATATCTATAATACATGCTTTATTATATATACCGAGTACATATATATGTAATCTACATTTTTATATACTTTATAAATATATTTTTCATTTGGTCTGTTTTCTTTTGGTCTCCGAAAATAATATTCAAATCTTTCCCACCATTGTATGTAGTTTTTGTCTTTTAAACTAAGCAATACTTAATGGAAACTTTATAATAAAAGGTTAATTACATGATAGTTGTGGGAAAATAGAATGGTATTTGAGCCATTTAGTAATCAAGAAAATAATTAAATTGTGGCTTAATCTGCAGTATCAAAAAATATATATATACCACAACAATTAAAACAAAAATGTACAATAGAGTTCTGGGAAACAGTGCTGAGATAGTTACTAATGCTTAATCAAATGAATACAAATGAAGGTGAAAATTTGAGGGGCAAATGGAAAGGTGTAATCACACATAATTTATGACACAAAAATAGAAAACTATCTCATGCACTTGTGCTTTTTCATGGTTATTATTCAGTTTGGACTCATATTGCCTTGATTTGCTCTGGGACACTAGAGATATCCACGGGTTTATAACTGTGACTCTCCCCAGTACTGTGTATACTGGAAATTGCCTATCTATTTGATAATGTTATGCTTGGCTCCATTCTCTGTGCCCGAGTGATGAGAGAAAGCAGCCTTCAGGAGACTGAAGTATCGACTGTCAAGTAAACATAAATAAGAGCAGAAAGTAAAATCAATCTTTCGGGGTCAATATAACTTGAGTAGAAATCAAAGAATTCAAAGCCTAAATATACCCCAAAATGTATAAAAAAGAACTTAGTGTCTTTATATTCTCCTGAATTTATACATAGCTTATTGCTGATGTTTAGTAGTACCAGTTTGGAGTGCATGGTATTTGAGTTCATAAATGACAGGTAAAGCATCAGAGGAATAAAGACTGGAAGTAGAGGAAATGGGAAATGAAAGAGAAGACTGAATGTTAAAAGCTAGCACTTGGGCTGAGTATAATTAAACATCCACTAACACTGTTCAACTATGAATTTTGCTAGTGATTAATAGCACTAATTTTGACAGGGTAAAACTTTTGTTTCAAACGAGTTATTTTCCAAATGAGGAGAGTATAAGCTTAGTTCTTGAAAAATTTCAACTTAGTGTATACAAAGTTTTAAAGTCCTTGGCTAAGTGCTTTTTTTCACTTGAAAACTACAATGCATAAGCTAAGAGGGCTTTTTCCATCAATGAGCATTCTGCCTACTGCATCCATCATACAGTTAATTGATTGCACTTGTAATTTATAAATGCATCCAGATGCTGTGGGATGAACACATTTTATAAATTAGAAAAGCGTATGGAAGGTACAGAGATAGTAAAATCTCATGATAACTACCCAAAACATCCTTAATGTGCAATGCTATATCACTCATTACTATGCAAATATGTAAGCATTTCCCTGGTTAATGTCTTGGTGAGAAATTTGCTTGGTAGTTGAGCCCAAATGCTATTTTGACCAGACATTTAATACCACTTCGGAGCCCTTCTAGTTTCATTGCACTTGCCCATGAGGAGAATGTGGCCCTTAAGCAACCTTGATTGTGCAAAATCAATGAAAATATTTATTCTTTATCACTGGGTCATCTTGCTTAATGCACACTGGTCAACCTTCCAAAATACACGGATCTGTCCAAAGTTAAGCCTGCAGGCTCTATTTCTTTCTAAAAATGTTAGAGGGCATTTGTCAAGTGAGCATTTTGCTGTTTAGTGGACTCTTTCATTAAGAAGTTTCTAAGAATAGGGAATGGAGGAAAAGGACTACAGAAAGTATAAGAAAATGGCTTAATTCTTCAATTATGGGGAAATTAGTATCAATGACCTGACTAAATTATATTGAATGACTCAAGGTATGAAAGGTAAATGTTTTCATTGTCTTACCTTAGGTTTTAATTCTTTGCCAAGCCAAAGTTCAAAAGGTAAGTCAAAGGAGATATGTAACATGGCAAAAATTCCTTTGGAGATTGGAAATTCTTTCCATACACAAGATCCACCAACCAAATGATTAAATGAACTGTGGGTGACCCATGGACCAAAAGATATATATTTAAATTTTTAAAATTTGCTTTACTGGTACATTTTGGCAGCATGATTTTGGTCAAACTCAACATACTTAGGACTGGAAATTATGACTGGGTTCACCTTAGAATTTTGGAAGAATCATGAAAATCACAGAATTCAGAAGTAAACTGATTTTCTTTATAGTCTTACGCCCTTTCTGGGCAAAGGCTGTGCCAAGTTTTCTGTGTGCATGGGTGACAGAAGGCTACATGTAGGACGCTGAGAGAGTAATGTCATTTCAGAATTTGAAATGAGCATTAGTCAAGTCCCCAGATTTCATGATAAAATCAACAAATACGCAAAACATTCAAAGTTATTCTAGAAATGTACATCTACTTACAAGCCAGAAGTAAAATAAGAGTAGATTAGTCATCATGGACTCTTAATATTTTCAGAATCGAAAGCTTACTTCAGGAAAAGGTCAATAAACCCCATAGATGCTTGAATCATCTAAGGTCTGGTAAATAAGTTTAGTAGATACTGCCATATTTATATTTAGACACTACCAACTCAAATAATAGCTTAATTCAAAATTTGCTCCTGTTTTTCCTGAGCATGGCAAAGAAAAAGAGGTTATAATTGACAACAAGCAGAGTACCATTTCTTATCAAGTAAGGCAACTTCTATTTGTGGGATTTCTTCCCTAGTCTATGAAGCAGGGGCTACCTAACTTAATGCAAAATAGTTCACAAACAACAGGACATTCTGTCTCATAATCAAAGGAAGATGCAATCAGAAGTTCCCTCCAAAAGAGAGGCCAGGCTTCTTTCACTAATAAGCAGTCTCTGCTCCTCCCCTCTCCCCTTTTCAGATTTGCAATGCCTTCTGTCCTCCATCTGCTCCACCCCCACCTATTGTCTCCACTCACTGTCAGGCATGCCAATCCCATCTGGCCATACTCTTGCTTATGCTGGCTCTAATTCCCATGGGCCTAGGAAATATTTGAATGCCAAGGCTTTTTCCTTCTTCATGATAATAAGAACTAGCTAAAAGAGTATCAAACAATTCTCTAAAGAATTCACAGACACATGAATACGCACACGATCTCTTGCATATACATAAAGCAGTTTTAGAATCCTCCCCTAGGCTGAAATAATATTTTTAAATCTTTCACCTCAGATGCATTTTTAAAAATTGTAATAACACTCTATTTGAAATAATCAAAATTTATATTTCAAAAATATAGACACTTTCATTAATTCCAGACATGCACTTTTTTTCCAGAAAGCAGATTATACTTAGTGTAAATAAATGTTACTTAAACCTTACCATCATGAAATGTTTCCATTAGTTAATCAGGTTTAATCATTGATCACTAATACATTTTCTGTTGTACCAAACATACATTTATTTAATTAAGACATTCCACCTTTACGAATTCTCAACAAAACATTCTGCCGCAAAAGCATGCATGGTCAGAATCTAAGCATATTTAGGTAAAATTATCACCAAGTCATTAACAATAATAAAGCAGTCTGCAGTCTGGCAAGTATTGAAAGCAGCTTTTATTCATGCGTGTACTTGAACCAACTTAATACATATATGCATACACACACACACACACACACACACACACACACACACACACACACCACAGTTTCTGGTTGTTTTGCCACAAGCATGCTAAAAAAGTCTGAAGCTCAGAAAAAGCAGCAAACAAAATTAGAAGCAACCATGCTCAGGGTTTAAGGACATTTAGAAATTTAAACAATCTTTCATATAGAGCGTGCATAAATTTGACATGCAATCTCCAAGAAGAAATATTTTCATATAAATCTTAAAATTAGTTTATCCCAGTTTATACTTATTTTCATTATTATTGTTCTTAGGTTTCTTGTATCTTAAACCCTGCATGCTGCAGTTCTAAGCTGTGCTAAGCACCGGCTGTGATAGAAGAAGCTACCTGCGAGTTTTCACAGTGCCATCTCATATCCATGTCTGTCTGGCTACCCTGCGTGCTTAGAGCTTTTTTCTTAATTCTTAATGGAAATCCTAGGAAATTTAGTCCATCCTCTGAAATCAATACTGGTGACAGGAGAGCTCCCTGACTCAGTGGGAGATCAAGATGATAAATTGCCTGCGCATCAGCCTGGCCTATCAGTGCCCTGCACACAGATGGGCGAAAAAAGACACAGAAAAGGCTCTATCAGTCACGTGTCACTGAAGAGCCAATGGCCGACCTGCTACTGCAGGAATGGATGCTGCAGTTCCGCCTGCAGTTGACGAGGCTGTTGGTACACAGCCCAGCCCGCGCCCGGATCAAAAGTCTAGGCAGTCGCTGCTGTTGAATTTGCTCCCCAGCTGTGACTGCATAGGGGAAGGGCCATCCCTTTAAACCCCTGACCCAAATAAAGACTCACTTTAAATGCACAGGAAATTTTCTCAATATTCCTTTTTAATCCAATGTGATTGCTGAGGAGCAGGGAGACTTTTAACATCCCAAACCTTAAACTCTTTTGTGTGTTCCTTCAGAGGATTATCATGTTTTCACCTAATATGAAATTAGAAGCCTTAAACTGTGAAATTAGCATACAACCCTAACAGAATTGCCTCAAAGCTTTGTAACTGCAATTATAATTTTATTTTCAAGTTAGTGAATGACATGGGGGGGGGCACGTTTATAATGAGTATTTTGATGGGATGATTTTGTAAACGTAATTATGCAACATTAAAAAGTACATTTTTGTGCTCTTTTACCAATTACAACTGTTCCTCTTTAAAGACAATGTAAGTCCCAATAAAAAAGCTATTTTATTGAACATTAAAAATAAAAACAAGCACCAAAAGCTGTATGTCCTGTTTCCCAAAGCCTGAAGAACAAATGTGCTATCTAGTGATGGAAATATGAACTTATTTTTTGCCTTTCCTCTGAAACATAAAACAATTCTTTGATAAGCAGAGGCTCTGCATCTGGAATGCCATATGGAAATAGATCTCCCAATACATCTGCTTCCATTGATCATTCTGTAATAACAGGCATGTTAACACAGTTCTTCAAGGTAACTGAGATGATTGTGATAAGGGAAGCTTATAAGTGATGACACTGTGGTGTGTTTTAAATGATAATATCATGGAGATGTAAAAAAAATTCAAAGGCAGCTTTTAGAGATACTACACCACATATTCATACACACTAATATAGAGAGGAAGTTTCTGTAAAGTCCTAAAATTCAGTTCATAGTGGTTAAATCTGAAGAGGGGAGTGGTGTTCAAAGGTGGGACTGAAGCATAGTTTTACAGGGTAACTTTTTGTACCTTTTTTAAAATCAGATCTCTATTGTTCCTAATTGAAAATTAATTAAAATGATGGCATCTGTTTTCATTTAGGTTTAGAAGAACATGAGTGGTGGATGTTTTGAACAAAAGCTCTGTGGGGAAAGGTGGGGAGACAGGAAAGGGTGGCCTGCTTTTTTACATGCAAATAGAGTAGGCTAAGTAAGAAGCAAGCTGCCAGACACGGGTTCTGGAAATCTTGGTTGAAGACCTCTGTAAACGACATTAACTCTTAGTTCTTTCATCTCTGAGTGCAGATAACAGCACACACTTACTGTGTTAAGAGCTTTACAATTTATAGTGACAATTCACCTAAATTGTCTCAGATTCTTAAAGGTAGGAACGTGAAGAACTGAGAAGTAGATGATTTGGCTAATTACCAAACTTGGGCGAATTAACCCCTCCAAGCCTTCATTTCCTCAGCAGGATGCAGTTGGCAGGAAGTGGCAGAGCTGAACTTGAGTGTTAATTTAGGATATCATTTATTGCTGCTTTAAAGGCAAGATAATGTGCATGTTTTTACCAATAATGAAACGGTGTAGAGCTAAAGACAAAATCCATTGTCTCGTGTTTCTTACCCCGCACAGCCTTCTTTTATCCAAAAATCAGAACTTGGCTTAGAGATTCTATTGTTGACTCTTTTGTTGTTGTTCAGATTCTTATAACTTTAAGGGATCGAGACTTTTAAAAGAGAATTGAGCTGGCCAAATTAAGTTAAAGGCTTATAACATGCAACATTAAAGGATTTTTTTGGTTTCTTTGCTTTATATAAAATTAGCATAAATCAGTGTCTTATGGGGTGATTTTGCCCCCAAGGGCGCAACTGGCAATGTTTAGGAAAAGGTCATAATTGTCTAATTGTCACAGCTGGGGAGGGGCTACTAGTATTTAATGGGTAGAGGCCAAGGATGCTGCAAAGCCTCCTCCAATGAGAGGATGGAGCCTACAGCCAAGACTTACCTGGCTCTAAGCGTCAATAGCACTGAGATTGAGAAATCATGCTCTAAATATTAGCCTTTTCTGCCTTATTTATAAAGAGGCTAAAAATAGAATATTCTGTACTGGAAAGTATATATTGTAAAGTGGCAAGGAAGTAAGTTTAGATGAAGGAGAGGACCACCAACGGGGCCCTGGGTCACTCCAAAGTTAAGAAGGTCTGGAGAAGAGGGAGAAACAGCAGATGAGGACGAGGAGGCATGAGGAAACCTTAAAGCGGGGTGACCTGGGAGCCTGTGTGTTAGAAAGGACACAGGCTCAGTTTGCTCCAAAGCTGTTGACAGGTCAAGGGATCAGTTCTCCACAGGTTTTTAAAATGTAAAGCAAAGGGCCTGATATATTAATCTGAATGAAATTAGCAATATAAAAAGACTTGAAGTCCTTATTCCTCCTCCTATTTGGATTTCTAAAGAGGTGGCCTGAAAAGGTAGTATTACAGGGAAGACAGGTGGGCTATTTGAGAGACTATGTGACAGGGAGGGGCTCCTGTCAGCTTCAAACTGTACTTCTCAGGCTACTTATAGTCTTAGACTGCCTTGAGGCCACAAAGGTGGAATTGTGAACAAGCAGGTGAACAAGGCCTATTCTGGACCATCCCCCCTCGGCTGGCAGTGCTGGCCGAGTGATATCGTGTCCCACTAGACACGAGGTGCGCAGTTCTTGTCTGCAGGTCCCCTCCCAATCTTTCTTTCCACAGATCAGGTTTCTGGGAACAGAGTTCTCAGGGCCAGCGTCAGGCACTTTCCCTCTGTCACCGCTGTCACACCAATTTCCGTACTTTGCCAAGCCTGTGGTATTCAGGGTCAGTGCAGCAGGCTCAGTGGGACACAGCCACCTGGAGCATTAGGACAGTGGAGCAGCCTCAAGCCAAACTAATGCTCGTTTTGGCAGGGAAATATTGCAGGAAAGGGCGTCAGAGAGAGAGAAAAGCCACAGATCCATACATAGCATCACATACTCTTTGGTGTGGGAGAACATTGCATGTCTCACTTCCCTTAAAACTAGATAGATTTTTACAGTTCCAAGAGTTTTACAGCTCACATAATCCAGCTTGCATAATCCAAGTCACTCATTTGACAGATGCAGGATTTTGATGCAGAGAGATTAATTTGGCTTAAATTAAGTGAGAGTGAGAGTCTTTCTCAGTCCAGTCTATGGGCGAACATGACTTTGGCAAGTCTCAAGATATTTTCAGAAATCACCATCACTGTCAACCAGAGTAAGACTCAGAGGAAGGGGAAAAGTTGAGAAGTAAAGACAGCAAAGGCTCCAAAGCCGCCTCCTTCTCCCACTGATGCTGGATTCAGGCAATGAAAGCTTTTGCTATCCCGGAAGGAGACTGTGGTCCTCCAGCGAGCATTCATAGGATATGAAATGCAAAAGGAGAAGCTTTGAGTCTCCTCCTTTAGAAGAATATGAGTGACTGCTGAAGATTTTTTTTAATGCAAATTCTCTTGTCTGTATTTGCACCAGAGTCACCATGAATGGGAAGCCGGCTGCATGTGTAACTTTTAAAAGATGTGTCAGGAAGTCAGCTCTAGCTGTGAGAGAACACAGAATAAGGAATATATTCTGGACCATTTTCATTTTTGGAGGGAAAAATAGAAATAGTGGAAAGTCACAGTAGATTATCTTAGTTTTTAATTTTTGTTGTTTTTGTTCTATCTCACATAGTGGCAGCCATAGCTTGAGGCCGTGGAGTACCACTAAGCCCCTGCTAACTACTAATTTAACATTTGCAAGAACACTTTGGAAGTGGAAAGTGAATTAAAGTGTAACAGTGAAATTTCACATATTCTAAATCTTACGGGGGTTTTTCCCTGCCACTCTACTCCTTTGGATTTTGTTCACACTGATTATTTTTCTAGGTACATTTGCTTTTTAAAAAGTAGAAACACATACTAAAAATCCACTGTCTCATATAATCTTTTCAAAAACAATGTACCCTAAAATTTATTATATTAATACTAAAAATAAAAGAAATTGAGACCCAGAGGGATTAAATAACATCTATATTAGATGAAGCAAACAACTGGAAGTCTCCTGACTATGTATCAGATGTTCCTTCTCAATCAGGACTACCCCTCGTGCTGTAGAATAGTTGTTCTCAAAGTTTAATATGCATAAAAACCAAGAGGGAACAAGTTAAATATCCAGATTTTTAGGCTTTTCCCTGGAGACTGGTTCTGTCTCTGACTTACACAGATATAAAAGTCTAAGCTGTTAATAAGCACTCTATCTTCATAATTGAAGAAACATAGGAACATCTTGGAGTCTGAAATTCAGAATTTTTTTCAGCAAAAGCCATGTCAACAGGATTTCTAACGAATGAAAATGGGAAGGTTCTTTTTTTTTTAAGGAATAAAATTAAAAAGTGTTAGGAATAATGCTTACAATGAGAGAAATTGTAACAGAGCAGCACCACAGCAGAAGCAGAAAAGAAAAAGAGGAGTTTTCAAGCCATCCAATTAAGAGTTTTCCAAATTAGATTTCACAATGTAAATAATATTTTAATTTAAAATATTTTTTAAATCAGAAAGATTAATGTGCATATAACAAACATACAAATAGAAGCATTTAGAAGAATAATACTACACTTTTATAGCTCCAGGTTAATATAGCACTTGGCTGCATTGTCCCTACCTCACTGACATCAAACCACAAGCGTGCAGATACTCAGGCAGGGTTCCTTCACACAGCCTAAGAATCACTGGAATTGAGAGCAGTTTTCTTATATTGGCCCTCTAGGCCTCTAGAGATGGATAAGCTTTCCTTTATGAGATCAGAACCCACTGAAATCACATCAAAGCTTCCCCAGTTGTTTAAGACAATAAATACAGCCAGAAAGAAATCCCCAGTCCGATGCATGTTCACCAATGACTCATGAAGATGGGGAGTACACCATGTGGAAACCCTCTGGTCGCTGCTTTCCTCCTCGGGACTTCTAGGCTGGCCAGTAGGATCATAGGGTAACAACGCTTTCCTTCCAGACTGATCTGAAGTTTCTTACCACCAGTCCTTCACTCATTTAAAACATTTTTGTGGCTTTTTGGCATATGTTTATTTTGACAGAAGGATGACTAACTGTTTACTTTGATCCAAACCCAAGACTTGAGGGACAAGCTTAACAAGGAACCAATTCTTTCAGGATATTGAGTAGGACAGTACTTTTTACCAAACAGGCATTAGTGACCAAATATTTTTGGTGGCTGATTGATTGATAAAAAACATTAAGTAAAAAAGCCATAGTCCATGGTCAAGTCTGTTTGAAGGTGGGGAGGGAGAGAGGAAAGAAAGAAAAGATCAAAAGGAAAACCTTTTAGGTAGTTTAGGTACATGAACAGACTCTGTGAGAAACTTCTACTTTTTGGTGAATACAGCTTGGACATTATCGAATGTGAGTCTTCTTCCTCCCTGCCTCCCTCACCCCTGTATAATGGATCACATGATGATATTTTAAGCAACTGGAATGATTTAGAAAAGATACCTACACAGAAGGTCACACATGACTCTACAGTCCTTTGTGCACACACACAAGCACACGTACATACAGGAGTGAATGTCTGCCATTAACAAAATTGTGAAAACTAAGCTAGAAACAAAATTCATTTGGGACTGAATATAACGTTACAAGAAAATCAGTGAGCAGAAGTTCTCAGCTCATCACTCATGGAAGTATAATGTTCAAGAGAAAACGCCAGCAGGCACACACACTTGTTCCAGGCAGACTCACTATTTGATAGCGATGATTTCCTAAATTTAAAGTGTTTGTTAAAAATGCAAATTTACTGAACCCACTCTGATCTACTTAGTTATAATTGCTAGGGATAAGGGTGGAAAACTTCATGCTTAATATGTACTCTGGGTGACTATGAAGCAGGTTGTCTGGACCTTGTTTTGGGAAATGCGATCTGGGCATGTCCCCCCGCTGCCTCCACCCACTCACTTGCTGTGACACCAGCCGTGGACAAGCTGCACTGTCCAATTCAGCTCGGTTGAATTTTGGGGGAGCACAATGCCTTTCACTTTGTGGGATGGAAGTTGGAAAATTTAGGAAGAAATAAGGAATTGTGGGATGGATAGATTCTGAAAAGATTTCCTGGAACAGACTGTCTTCAACTTAGGTCTTGAAAGAGGTAGAATTAATTATTTTAGCAAAGGCATGGAGGTATTAGGTACTTTAAAAAAATTCAATTTATTATATAAATGTCAAGCTCCTTTACCTTTTCAACTGGAGGACCTAGAAATGCATCTAGTACTTATGAAATGGTCAATAAACATTTTTCAAGATAATAAATAATATGACCAAAACAAAATAATTGTATAAAAAAAGTTAAATCAATCTCCCCACCTTCACAAAGCTTTTTGTTGCTCTTAATGCTGTGTTGTTTTGATTTTATTTTCACATTCTCTTCCCTTTCTTATCTGTATACACACATAATATTAAATGTCTGTAATAATAAAGACACAGTTTTATTGTTTCATTATTTAATAAGATGTTATATACATTTTCCATCTTGACTTGATATCATTATTATAATTCTAATAACACTAGAATAATCAAATTGGTATATTCCACATAACTACTTTGCATTTTCTTTTTTTTTTTTTTTGGATAATGGATCCCTCTCTATTTTGTATTTTTGCTATTGTAAATAACATTTTGTTTCCTTTGAATTTTTTTCATAAATTCCCATAAGTGAGATTACTGGTCTAAAGACACGTTTTTATAGATCTTGAAACAATCTGCCAAAGTAGTTTTCAGAAGACTTGTTCTAACTTTCACATTGTGTCCAGCATGCTACCTTCTGTCACATCTTCACTGGTGTGAACATGTTGTCTTTTCTATCTGGAGATGCCCTTTTCCCATTAAAAAAAAAAAATCTGGTAAACTCCTACACATTGTTTTGTACCAGGCTCAAGTGCTACTCTTTCTTGCAGGCTTCCCAAAGCCCCTCAACAGAGCTAGTCATTATTTCCATTGTATTCCCACAGTATTTTGTAATAATACCATTTTTTGTACTTATTAGTTTTGGGTTTGTTGTAGTTTGAATACTTCCTTTTCTTCTTCCTAGAATTAGTGACTCCAGGGTTAGACCTTTGTCCATTTCATCTCTGGAAACTCAGCCTTTAGCAGAGGGCCTGGCATAAATTAGACATTCAATAAATGCTAGTTAAGTAAACTAGGAATGAATGAATGAATGAGTTAATATGACTCACAAGCCCAAGCCTCTTGCTGCATCTCTGGGTAAAAAATGTCTTCTTTCACCAACTCTATTACAGGCCACCTAGTCCTAGAAGTATTTATATTTTTTGTATGTCTGTTTTAAAATATTTGTATACTTTTTATATATCTATATTTTGTAGGTCTGCATTTTTATATTTTTACTGGTCTGCTTTTGGCTTGTTGGCACAATTCTGCGACATGCTGTAAATCAACTCTCTAAGACCTTTGGATAATTACTTCTGGGTACATCAAAGTCAGAATATTTTTCTTTCTAGTTCAAAAAGAAGCACCTTTTATGAATAAAATGTTGGGACTAGGGAACAGGATTAGACACCACCTGTGGAGACTATAGTATGTATATGGCCCCACTGAAGAAAGAATACAAATTTAAAAATAGTCACTGATAATGAATTATTTAATGACATAGAATCAGTAAGTATTCTTATCTATTACTTTATGAATTTTGACACATTTCAACATGTGCTTACTCATTTTATCATTACCAAAACCCAGTAAGAAATACAAAGCAAGTATACCATAATTAAAAATTGAAAGATAAAGAACCTAAAGCACAGAAACATGGCTAGCAAGTGGAAAAACAAGAGCCAGTACCACATATTTTGAGTCATACTCTAGACTACATTCTAATAAAATCATTAGACCCTGCTGAATTGTAACCAAAATGAGAAAATTAGCTTTTAAACAGTATAAACTAGACCAGTGATTAAAAAACAATCAAACAAAAAAACTAACCAAAACTGCTGCAACAGAAGCATTTTTTTTAAAAGAATGATTATGATAATTCAATATGAAAAATAATATCAGAGGACTCTTACTGACATTAGTGGCAGATGGACAAGGACTGTTTTCTCTCCTACATGGTAGCTTCTGGTGGTTTCTAGAACTTACACCCAGGAAAGCAGCACAGTGGTCCATTCACTCACTCATTCAGTTAATCAACTAATACATATCATGGACTGATTCAAAGAACTGTGGGGAATTAAAAAAAAATGACAGAGTCCTTCTGAAAAAATACACACACATACACACTAACACAGTGCATTATACATGCCACAGAAATTTACAATACATAGCAAACATTCTGGAAGTTCAAGGACAAAGGATGACTTCTGGGCTCATACCTTATATTGAGTTCCAGATGGCCACCCAGGGAACAAAGTGAGGGGATATGGATTTTATTTCTTATTTTGTGACTTTTAATTTAGTCTACCTATGTTAGGGTGTACTTGTCTGTGAAATAAAGGGATTGAATTACCTTTGCCAATCAAATAAGTAATGTGTGATCACAGGGGAGAGAGTAACTCAGTGGTAAGAGAATGGACAGTGAAATCAGATGTACCTGGCTTCATGACCTAAGCATGGAGCTTATATCAACTAATTAGCTCAACCTCTCTAAGTCCCAGAGTCTTCACCCATAAAATGAGAATACTGACAATATGTACCTTTTGAAATTTTCCATAAAGCATAAATGAGAATACATAACAGCAGAGAAACTGGCATATATTCAATGGTCAATATATAGTAGCAATCATCATTAACTGTTACATCAAGAAGCTGCTGCTAGGGCTATATCAATTCTGTGTTTCTACATAATTTATTTTTGATATGGCACACTCATGATGGAAGCAATTAATGTTCTATATTTAATGAAGGCCAAAGGCTTTGGCAGGGTAAATACCATTCTTAGAATTTTTCAGATTATGTATAGATTCATGAGAAGCTTGAGAAAGATGCTACATTTTATTTGCAATGTCCTCTTTGGAAAATGTTAGGCTTTACTTCAGTCATTGGTAGGTGAACTCCAGTTTGATCAATCAGAAACAGTGAAGTCATTAGTGTGTGTCGAGTTTAGCCACTTTCATAAATGCTGCCTTAATTGCCTTAGATATTATCAACTTCATTTCTATTCTGACAGGCATGACAAATGGAGTTCACAAGCATGACACATTCCTAGTCACATTTCCAGCACGCTGGAGACAATCTCATTCTTTCTCTTTCACTTAACAAGACAATGGAATGCAAGGGAGTTAGAGTTATGTTATCATAGACAATCTTGAATCTACTCTGCTTATTAAAAAAAAATTCACTCACTTTGGAAGTTAAACATTATTAATACATTACTTAAAACATACTTACCATCTGATTGGGACATATCAGTATGTAACAAACCATGATACAGAATCACCCATGGCCATGACCCAAGGAAATGTGCTTAATGTGTAGAAAAATAAAAAATCCAGTCACTTGATGAAGAAAATACATTATGTTCTACAGATCATTACCATGAAAGAATAAAAAGATCTAGCATCATAAACTTTGGACAGTTTGAAAAGATATTTACTTAATGATATGTTACTTGAATTTAAAAGGAGTGATAAATTGCCTAGAACCCCAGAAGACACAGGGCATGTGTGAGTATCATAAGTAACCAAAATAGCAATTCTTAATGTTTTTAGTCTCAGGGACCCCTTTCACTCTTAGAAATTATTGAAGACTCCAGAGATCTTCTGTTTATATACAATATATCTCTGGATATTTATCAGAAATTAAAAGTGAAAAAAATGTTAAATATTAACTTAGTTTAAAATAAGTCCATCACATATAAACATGTATAACATACATTTTTTAAAAATTGTATTTTAAAAACAAATTTTGGAAGACATAGCATTGTTTTATATTTTTGCAAATTCTTTATCTGGCTTACTAGAAGACATTGTGTGTGAATATCTGTTTCAGCACTCATTCTGTTGCAAAATCACATTATTTAGTCTCTGAAAAATTCCACTGCACCTCATGAAAAAAAAAAGGAAAAAGGCAACTAAAAACCCAGTAATATTACAAAAGTAGTTTTAACCTTATTAGAGAAGTCTTGCAGATTCCCCCATTTCCTGCCCCACAGTTCCTTGAACCATATTTTGAGAATATTCTGCTCTAAATATATAACAAGATTTATAGACTACATTCATTATTAATTTTGGTTTCTAGTTTAAATCCATGTGCTGTTCTTGTTTCCCTATTTGAAAGCTTCCTGGTAGAGAAGATCATGCCTCCAAATCTTTGGTATCATTTGCAGCATATGGTAGGCCTGCATGGAACCACAGTGGAGTATGTAATCACACATAATATGTGATGAATTGATCCACTGATTGATTGAAACTTATGATGTCTTATGGTCCTTTTAATGACCTTACAATACGTTCTGTAGCAAAATGTGTCCTGTAGTGGCATTTGAACAGTTTGTCAGATTTTGAGCCCATTATGTCAACATTCTGTTTAAATAGAAGGAGAAGCTAATTGTATTCGAATTCACTTCAGAAGAAAGAAAGTTGTTTTCTTAGAGCACCTGTGAGTTTTGGAAGAGAAATAGAAGCTAGAATTCTTGGGAATTAGTATTACATTTTTGGCCTGTGAAAACTGCCCTGACACATTGGGTAGGCAATATGTCAAAGTCTCATTCATTTCTGCATTTTGTTATAGCTTCACAATTACAAAACACTTGAGAGCTAATAACATGGGAAGAAATGTCAGTTTGAATTAATTAAAAGCTAGAGTTGTATGCCTCTATAAATGTAAAGAAAAATAAAAACAGTAAATATCATTATTACTTTTATTTGTTCTACTTCAAAATCATATCCTTGGAGAGCCACCCACATAGTAACTCAGAAATGAAACAGTTACACATTTGTCCCTGCTGAATCTCTGCAGAGTGGGATTGGTAGCAAAATATATATTAAAGAATGAAACAAGCCTCCTAAATTAAAGGCTTTATTACATAATAAATAATTTCTTTGACTCTTTCAAAATGGTTCTATTATCTCCAAATCTGGGGAATCCCACAGAGGAGAAACTTAGTGCCTGCCATTGCCTTGGTAATCAGATAACTGCTTTGACTATTCTATCATAAAAATAGCATATACCTAAAAAAGGTTCTTTCCTGCTAAAATCTGGTAGATAAACAAAATAGCTGCTAGGCTGAGAAAAAAGAGGGGTCACCCAACTGAGTTGACTTTTCCTTTGTCATAAGTCATAGACAGTAGATAGACTCTCTGTTCTCTGCTTTCAGAGGAGGTCTACATCACTAAACTCAAAAAGCACAAGGCCCCAAGGCTTAGTAGCTCAGTAAACAGAGTTCTGTTAGGTATTTCATCCTATACTAATTTTGCTTTTGACCCACTTAGGTAAAAAAGAACCCCAGAGCCTTCCTGTCCTACCTATGAATACTTTTAATATATTGGAATTTCACTGTACAAGTGAAATTTGGGAAGCAAGGGATGGGGAAGATTAATGGATGATTAATATCTGAACTGTAAAACATAAATGTTTGAAATTCTGATAATTAGAAAATGTTAGTTGATTCAATTATGTATCATTGCAATAGAGTTAACCAACAAACCCAAATAAACTAAATTGCAAATGCTGAAAGTAGAATTATAACAAATTTATGTAAAAAGCAAAACTATCATCAACTGAAAATTATACCCAACAGAAGTCAGGTAGGAATTCCTACTACCTGTTCATATGCATGTACAGTTGGAGATCTGAAACACCACCCAGTAGAATATAGCAACGAGACTCTAGATTATTCAGTTTGAATTTTGAGCAACTGTAATTTTATGCTATTTTAATTTATGATACTAAGATTGTTTAATTTTTATTAAGCTGGCAGGTAGCTTTTAATTGTACTGTGAAAATCCAACTTCAATGGCCGTGTGCCATTTGCCTATAAAGAGCAAATAAAGGACTTAAATTTCTGGTTCAGGTTGCAATCCATCAAGTGCAACCTTGACTGTCTATGGTCCAAGAATCTATATTTAAAAATCACTACTATAAGGCCTATTAAATCCATATGAAAGTGATCAAACAAGTCATTCAACAGATAAGGGTTGGGTCTATTTGGGTCTACTAAGACTCTGTGGACACAGTAGTGAATAAGACAACAAGCCCCTGCTATAATGGAGTTTGTCTTCTAGTTAGAAAAAGCCAGAAAACCAATAGCCAATCAACAAACCACTGTCAATGCCTCCAGCCAGAGACCACTAGGAACACACCTTCAGTTGAACATGTTGGGATTATTAATTGCTGTGGCAAGGAAGAATGCACACCATGGAGAACTACAAAGTGTCTTAATAAGAGGGTGTTAGAAAAGACTTATTAAATTGTTTGGGTTTAGCATTTGTTGACTTGAGAAGGGTTTAACCAAGCAGGGCTTTGTTTTAGATTTGATGCTGTCAAGTATTGGAGGCAATTCAATGACTGCTTAGGCATTTCAGTAAATCTTACCTAAGGCAAAAGCAGACTAGACTGAGGATAAAGCCATGATTCCTGGATCAGTAGTAACAGTCACTCATTTTAACCAAGAGATGGTTTCACAGTTTGTGGGTTTCACAGTGACCTGGATTTTATCATTTTTTAAATAAAATAATGATACGGATGTGCTTTCCTTCCATTGATCATGGTCTCAGAGTGTTCCTGTGTCATGTTGTTATCCTGTGAGATTCTCTGCAACAGGTAACTAACTACCATTCTATCTGTTAGCTCCAGGCCAGCTTCTAACGACACTGACGCCTTACCATGTATTTTAGACCAGTTCCCAGATATCAGGGACTGTTCATCTATCATCTGACCAACCAAATAAATGAGCAACAACAAAAATACCAAAGAGTGGCAGAACAAGGTAAAAGGGAGGTCCCTTTTCATTGGGCATGTGTGGAAAGGCCCTTGGACTGGAGCAATCAGAAGAAGCTAACACATGTCTTCCTTGTGAGAAGAGTGTACAGTGTTCATGTTCCAGAGAACAACTATGCCAAAGCCCTAAGACTGGAAAGAGTTTGAAGCATTTAAAGGACAAAAGGAAAGCAGTGTGGTCCAAGAAAGGCCAGTGAGAAAGAGAAGGCTGGGGAAAGAGCCAAAGGGAGAGGCAGGGGACTGAGACTTTAGGTGTAATGGGAAATTATCGGCGGTCTGAAGAGCAGAAAAAAATGACATGATTTTATGTACATGATTTAAAAGTGTTCCTGTGTGGCCAATGGAAAGTATGTTACAGGTTACAGAGCAGATAAGAAGCTGAGATGGAAGTCTGGAGGTTTTGCAGTCTAGGCAAGAGGTGACAGAGGCTGCCTTAGGGTGGCAGTATTGGAGATGTGCAGAGGGGACTGCTTTGGGAGGATGATTTTACTTATTTATTGTGTTCTTAATGTCAATGATAATGTTATTCATCATGTCACTCTGAGTTTCTGATTCACAGAGGGCACTAGAGGTGGAATGAAAGAATCTATGTTGTGGTGAACACCGGTACAAGCAGCAAGCTTCAAAACTGTCCACATTTATTAGCTAACAGTGGAGGTTCGTTTCCTAATTCCTCACTATTGATTTGTAGGTAACTCAGGCGTGGCAACAGGCAAAACAACCCAGGTCTAGACAGAACATCTCAATCAAGGTAGTATCATCATAAATAAGTACTAAGTAAATGTCTCCTACCTACTTAGTAAATACATGTAAAACAAAGGTTTGGAGAAAAAAATTAAAAAATAAACAGAAAGTAGGTAATCACTTTATCACAGATTCTGAATTTTGTCCTCAAACACCTCGGATATAGTGTCTAACCTCACTTCCTTAATTCACATGAACAGTACATTTACTTATCTTGAAGAGGCCTTGGATAAATTGGCTCTGATATTTGCTGTCTCATGTCAACCTTTGAAACTCACATGCCCGTCAGATAGCATTATCTAATTTCCTGCACTGTACTCAGAACTATCCTCAGGGACAATACAGCTGCTGGGTAATTCAGAATGGGAACTAAAAGTACTTCTTCGGAATCTGGGGCTCCTTCCTTTTCGCTCATAAGAGGAGTCCCTCAGGAAGCAGTAATGGAGCACAGTATGGGGGTACTCCCATTAACACCTATGGAGGCTCATGGCTGGAGCCCAGACTTTCTTTCCAGTGTGCAGATGACTCCAGCAGAGGAGCTGGGCCCCGTCAGCCTGCCTCTTACTGTGAGGCACAGCAGTTCAAAATATTGTATGCAGGCAGAATCAATGTGGAGTATAAGCAGGAGGTTTCTTTCTTTCTTTCTTCCTTTGTTGATATGCTTGAAGCAGTATGACCAATAAAGAGACAAAAATAGAGTTTAAGAGGCTTAATTTGGGAGTAGCTTCAATCTGTAGATAACATGCCACCTAGAACAACACCAGATTGTCCAAAATTATTTACTGCATTCAACCCACTTAGACTCTTGGTGGTTAGAGTTTATTTAAACTACACTGGTGAGAGTTGAGAAAGACACAGTACCTCAGAGAACACATGGTCATGACTTATGAGTACCTCAAGCCATGCAAAATCACCAGAGCTAAGGGAACTACTTCAAGGAAGCAAAGCTGGCCCATCATCCTAAGGCCCAGAGGTAACCTCACAGCCACTAAAATGACTCCCTCAGCCAGTCAGGCTCATTCACTCCCATTCAAAATAACTATGTGATGATACGGGCAAACCACACAGTGCTTGACTTTGTGTAAGGCAAAAGGTGACAGCAAATTTCTAGAAGTTAATAAATAGGTTAGCAGTTTTCTTTCACTCTGCTCATAGCAGCATGGAAAAATCACTGAAGTGTAAAAACAGGATTCTGTCACACCAGTACTTCACATCCAGTGCTACAGGAGAATGAAATATCGACATATTTCTGGGTAGTTCTCATAATTTCACCCAGCTCAAAAGAATGAGTGAAATGCTGCCATGTAACAAGAAAACACCTGGGGAAGAGAGAAAATGATCGCTCACTCGTCTCCTTTGCACCTTTGGATTTCTTATAGCTAAGGATACACATTTCTTAGAGTGATTGGAGAGGGTGGTAACATCTGTCAAATCTGTTAAAGTCAAGACATGAAACTCATTTTTAAGATCTCAGTAGAGGAGAAAATGAGAGAAAGGTAACTTGTAATTTCTGCCCATTAGGTATGCAGGAATAACTAAGTGAAATGAATGCTTAATAAAACCTTCCTTTGACTTTTTAAAAATTCAATTTCTCCATTTAATAACACTGTCATTTGTAATTATAGGAGTGTTGGAATTTTATTTCCCCTTTTCTGCATCCTAAATTTTCTTCTGAGAGAAAATAAAATCTTAAATGTAATCGTATGTAAAAAGGTGGTAAATTAGCCTAGTACTTTTCATATTATTTTCAGCAATCAATGTAGTTGAATGAAAGGAAAGGAAAGAAAACAAACTGTATTTCTACTATGTATGGCACCATGCAGGCTAGTAAAAAAAAAGAAAAAAATTAAGAGCTTGAGCACATGTCCCTTGGGTGCTATGACTCTTATGACAGGGTGACTTCTAGAAATTCATTAATCCTTTCAAAAAATATTTACTGCACACACAGTGAGCAATGGTCTGTGCAGGAAGCTGGGAGCATTGCAGGTGTAAGCACAATGTGCAACTGTAAATAAGATGGAGAATATGCCCTTGAGGACTTCATTGTATAGAGGGGGAGGAGACATACTGTTTTTAATCTTGTACTCAAATTGTTTGCGTAAAAGAGTCAAGAAAAGTAGAGATAAGTATTATGGAATTTCAGTGTAGGGTGAGATTACTTCCTACAAGGAAGGATCAGGGAGGAATTTGAGAAGCAGATATAACTGATTTTGCATCAGAAAATGGGAAATCTTGGGACATGTGCAGAAGATAGAAGGATATTGTCCTTGAAGGGGACAGCATGAGCACAGATGTGAAAAAAGAAAGCATGGTAGACCAAAACATTGTTCAGTACACCTGAATGGAGGGGAAGGGAGTAGCTGAAAAGATAGATTGGGGATTTATACACTAAATAATGGCCACCTAAAGATGTCCACATCCTAATCCCGGGAACCTGTAACTATGTTACCTTATGTGGCAAAACAGACTTTGTAGATATGATGAAATTAAGAATCCTGAGTTGGGAAGATAATCCTGGATTATCTGTGTAGGCTCAGTGTAATCCCAAGGGTCATTATAAGTGAAAGAGGGAGTCAGAAGCAAAGGAGATGTAATAAAGGAAGCTAAGGTCAGAGTCCTATAAGGAAGGGACCCGTGGCTACAACAACTCAAGGAAAGCAGGCAGCTTCTAGATACTGTAAAAGGCAAGGTTAATAGATCTGCTGTGTCTCCAGAAGGAATGGAGCCTTGTCAACCTACTTGAGACTTGTAACTTCTAAAACTATAAGGTAAGAAATTTGTGTTGTTTTAAGCTACTGTGTTTGTGGCAATTTGTTATGGCAGCAATGGGAAACTAATACAGAGCGGGACACTTTGAATACTACGTTATAGCATTGGTAATGGTTTGTCCAACCCTTCTTGGTGGTTCCACAACTTTTACTAATTTTTTTATTACAGCACTTATGTTATATTTTAAAAATATATTTATCTGCCTGTCTTCTCTGAGTTATAAAGAGGATAAAAGTGTTATTAACAAAATATAGAAAACTCACAAAGAGAAAAAGATTTGAGAGGAAGCTGCTCAATACTTTTGTGAACACAGTACATTTGAAATGTCAGTGGGTCAATATAGTGGGTAGACAGTTAGAAATGGAAATTCATGCCTTTTACTTAGAAATAAAGGTGTATAACTCTCAGAAGCAATTACTAAAATTTATTATTATAGTTCATAGAATATAGACTCATTGAAGTGTGGCTATTGACCACTGGAAAAACTTGAGTGGTATGTATTCATGAGAAGGGAATTATTTAATCAGGATATTTTGACACAGGTTGTTGGAAGAAGTGATTTTATAGTATGTATTATTAGCTGAAATGTCATCATTTTAATTAGCTTGCGATTATCCATAAGCAGAGTTTAAGACAAACTAATACAGATGAATTCATGGATAGAGAAAAAGACTTTGTAAAGTGCCTCACTCATAAGTTCCTTGGTTTCTGAAATACCTTTAAGAGGACATTAATCCTTCAACTACACAAATATTTCTGAGTACCTACTCATGCAATGTAGAGCTCTTTATTCATCTTGTACCTAACATAGTCTTTGCCTGTGAGAAGCTTATTATCTATCTCCTTTTGATATAAAGTTGTGTACTCCCCGAAAGTACTATATAATTAGAGGGAATTGCCCTAACTTACTCTTTTCACACAGTATATAATGTTTCAGTCTCCCCACAGTGTCCACACCTATTCCTCTCTTACCGTTTGTTCCCGGAGCTCCTCTCTGTGGACTTGGAAGAGCCTGTGGACATGGTGCCGGGCGCCCTAGGAAGCCGTTGGATGGGGCCGCGGAGAGGGCTTCACATGGGGCGGGACGACCGGCAAAGGAGGCTTAAAACACGGACAGCACAAACAACCTGTGCCTACTTCAAGTCCTAGGCTGGCCCAGATTACTACCACTCCAGGGATTTTATAAGATGCTGCTGAGTTGCTTCCACAAAAAGATAGCCTGCTCAGCAGACCAGGAGGACCCCCCGCCCCACACACACAGGAACGCCATGAAGTTCAGCCGTCATGCAGACATTTCAGGCAAAATAGGACACTGCAGTCTCTACTCTTCTGTCCCAAAGAGCAAATCACCCAGGTCAACCAAATAAGCAAAAGCAGGGCAGAATAAAAGCTTTCGCTCCCTAAATTCTGAAGATATGAATGTATATCCCTTCCCAAACCAGGGCGCAACACATCTCCACAGAACTACATCCCTGTAATGTTCTATAAATAATAGCTCCTGGCAGTGAATGCAATGGGGTGTCAGGGGGTACTCAATAATAAGGGTGAATGTAATAACATTGTTTTTCTTGTGAAACCTTCATAAGAGTGTATACATAATAAAAAAAATGATGCCTCCCAAGTTTAACCAAATCTTACATCATTAGTGACCCCCAAAGTCATGTAATAAGGAGGAAGAACTCCACCACATGTAATTCTTACATACGCATAACATTTTTAAAATTGTAACATATGTGCAATGGATTCTTTCCAAAATATGTCATTTTCCATAATATGTGCTTGGATGTCTTTTTCTGGAAGGAAATACCAAACTTTCTCCAAAACTTTATTTTTGGAACATCCACTTTTTTGATACCCAAAGCACATGTAAATTGAAGCATACCTCTTTAAGAAAAAATCAAAAAGTAAAATGGACCAAATTTTGCCGAAAATCATTCTGAAACATTATTCAGTTCCCTGCCTTCTTAATCAAAGGACACTGAATGTAATTTAACCTTTTTTATAATGACATGGGTTTCATTATTATGAATGCTAATTATTCTATGGTGCTGTGACCCAGGGAACACCTCAGAGACTGGTGCAGTATATTGAGATTCTTGCCTATACAAGAAGCAGCATGGCTGCTTTTTTTTTTTTTTAACATTTTGAGTAGGCTGTTCATTAATTTTCTGCAGCTTTTCTTACTGGCATTATGTACATTGATTGCCTTTTCCTACTACTCTCATTGAAGTTAGCTTACCTGCTCCTATTAATTCTTAACAGAGATCAAGTAAGATACTCCCAATATGCCAAGGGAAATTACCTTGCACTGGGGAATTAGCCTAATGCTTCTCAAACTTTAATGTGCTACAGTTCACACTGGGGTCTTGTTAAAATGCAGGTTCAGACCCGGTAGTTTTGGAAAGAGAACTAAAAATCTGTGTTTCTAACCAGCTGCTACATAATTTCCATGCTGTTGTTCTTTGGAACTCACTTTGAGTAGCAAGACATTAGACAATCACATTTTTAAAGAACTGTGTCTATACTAAAGGTAACCAAGTTCTGAGGGAGGTATTCAAGACTACTCTCCTATAAACAAGTTCTAAAAACTTAAATATAGACTTTAAATTTGCTATCTCCAAAATGACTTTCCTTATCAGTATGTCCATCCCCGTGATTCCACCACATAAACCATCTCTTTCTTCTCTACACTAGCATAGAACTTAATTTATGCCTCTTTTATGGAATTTATATCTTTATAAATTGCTGTTATTTAGATATATCAAGTACTGAACCAGAAAATGAACCAAATCTCACATATATATTCTCCTTAAAATTATGTTCTTTGAATAAATGTAGAGATTGAAGAATTAAGAATTATAAGGTCTTCTCCATATAATTTCAGATTCTTTATTGCATGAATTTGTTAGATAAGTAATCAGGAAGTCGAGCAATATTAAAATCAAACATACCATGTCAAGTTCTAGTAAACTGTCAAGAAAGTTTTCAGAGTTCCTGCCTCTGTTATATATATGAATCCCTTCCTAGTTTCCTTCCCCCACGTACATACCTAACAGAACATGCACACACAGGCACAGCTCTGAATATCTACCATCTTCATATTATGTAACTTCCCAAACCTTTCCTGAGTAGAGTTTGGAATTAACTTACATAAAATGTAAATGAATGACTATAGCTTAAAGTGCTGTTTCCCACCCCCACCCTAATGAGGGGTTTGAATGTTTTAACAGATATCAAACTCTATATGTAATGGAATGAAGTCATTAAAGAAGACTTTGGGGCTTTTAATTATTAAGCAAAGGACAGATTTCGATAGAGGGCCTCTGAGTGCCCCCACATCATGGTAAGTTATTGTGATCTTCTCCCAAATAATTGTTAATTCAGAGATTTCCTGCACTTGGGCTGTAAAGTCTCTTTGTAGTGATAAACTGCTTCTAGACTGATCTGAGGAACCGAAATGCACAGAAAATCCCCACTACAAGTGCAAACTATAGAACCGGTCAAGGCTAAAGCAGGACAAACACAAAAATCAATTTGACAGCTCATTTGAATCTACACTGTGCTTCTTTCCAAGGGCAGACAGTATTTATCATCTAGTTGGGAAAGAATAAAACAAAATCCCAATTTCCATTAAGCATCTGTGTAATGAAATGGAAATCGTCTAACTACAGATGATTGAAATATCTAAGTAATAGTATCAGTGAAAGCAGAAATCATACTAGATTTTGGGTTAATAAGATGCTGTACCTATTTTACTAATTTAGTCTGGCATACCAGTCTGCTACTTTCCCCACACCTTTAATTAAATCAGTGTTTACCTCTATGGAATTCTAAATAGAGTCAATAATAGGCGCTCAGAAGGAAAAGGCAGGACACAAGACAAGACAGTCAACATAATTTGAAGCAGTCAACATGAAGTCACTCTATGCCAATTTATTTCTAAATAATAGAGAAGATGAAGAAAATAAGCCTGGATTATATTCCACAGAGTCTGGAGGTGTTTATCCCAATCATATGATATCAATGTAGTAAAACCTACAGTAAGGGGGGTAAGCGTCTGCCTTTCCTGACACTAGAGACTGTTCTCTGTGAAAATGACTGGAAATCAGCTCAGAAATCTGAGCATAAAACTGGCAAGTGAGACACTCTGGAGCTCTGGCAGATGTGCTATAGAGAGCTACACAATGAAGTTCTTATACTTACTTTCTGGTCACTCAGGAGTTGCTCATTTGTGAAAGCCAAACAACAAACAGAATCTCGATTTCATATAACATAAAATCATAAAAATGTTATTTTCTTCCCCAAAACTAAACAAATCCAAGTCAGCATATTTTGCTGAAAAGAAAAGAGAGAAGATGTACTGCTAGCTTGGTGTGACTTAAAAATTGCGGACAGCCTGGGCTTTTGAGTCAAAGAAAGTGTGGCCAAACTATTTAACATCTCTACAGCATTTCAGTGTCCTCATTACAAAACGATGCTAATATCTATCTCACAGAGAGGTTTTGGATAAATGAAATATTATTTGTAGGTTGTTTAGCAAAATGACCACTCAATAAATAGTATTTATTACCACTTCTATGGAAGGAATCATGTTGAAGCACACATTTTATAGTCTCTTTCAGCTTGTCTGAAAATTAAAAGGGGTGAATTGGATGCATACCAAAATTGCATAATCACCAGAGGTTTAAATGAATTAAAATATGTAGAACACTTAGAAGGTCATAAAAAGGGTAAGCTATTATCACAGAGAGCAGTATGATGTGTTACAAAAAATGGACTCTGAAGCCCGATTATTTGCATTCATATCCCTATTCAACCTCTGACCAGATGTGTGCTTCAGACAAGTCAACTGAAGTCTTTACCTCAGTTTCCTCATCTATAAAATGAGAATAATAACATTTACTTATTGGATTGCAAAGAAAATTAAATTGGTTAATGAATGAAAATAAGATATCTGCACATTACAAAGTTCTATTTAAGTGTTAACATATAACCTTTTTTTTCCTCTTGTATAGCACACAGTTGGCTGTTACACATAGACCTTACAGTTATCTCCAATAATTTCTGCCTTTTAGCATCCACACCTTTTTGTAGTCTCCTCCCCTTCAGTATAGACAGGACCCGATGACTGGCTTCTAGCTGATATAAAATGGCAAATGTGCCACACCCTGGATTAGGTTATGTTATGAAGACTTAGTCTTCAGTGTCTGGAGTGATACTCCTGGAAATTTACCCAAAGAAAACAAGATCTCTGATTCAAAAAGACATATGATTATTGCAGCACTATTTATAATAGCCAAGATATGGAAGCAACCTAAGTGTCCATCAGTAGATGAATGGATAAAGAAGGTATGGTACATATACACAATGGAATATTATTCAGCCATGAGAAGAAAACAAATCCCTACCATTTGCAACAACATGGATGGATCTAGAGGGTATTATGCTCAGTGAAATAAACCAGGTGGAGAAAGACAAATACCAAATGATTTCACTCATTTGTGGAGTCTAACAACAAAGCAAAATTGAAGGAACAAAGCAGCAGCAGCTCAGATTCCAAGAAGGGACTAGTGGTTACCAAAGGGGAGGGGTTGGGAAGGGTGGGTGGGGAGGGAGGGAGAAGGGGATTAAGGGGCATTATGATTAGCAAATACAATGTAGGGGGGTCAAGGGGAAAGCAGTATAGCACAGAGAAGACAAGTAGTGACTCTAGAGCATCTTATTATGCTGATGGACAGTGACTGCAATGGGATGTGTAGGGGGACTTGATAATATGGGTGAATGTTGAAACCACAATGTTGTTCAGGTGAAATCTTCATAAGATTGTATATCAATGATACCTTAATTGGAAAAAAAAAGAGTCTGGAATGATAGACTCCCCTGCTGGCCTTGAAAAAGCAAGCTGCTGTGATCCCAACTGCTTATGGACAACGTTGTGTGGTAGGGAGCTGCAGGTGGCCCTTAGCAGCTGAGGCCTCAGTCCTATAACCAACAGGAACTGAATTCTGCCAACAGCTGTGCAAGCTTGGAAGCTGACCCTGAGATCCAGAAAGGAGGGCAGCCGCTAAGCTGACGCTGTGATGGACTGTCTCATGAGAGCCAAAACAAAGACCCAGGTAAGGCATGCCTGGACTCCTGACCCAAAGAAAGCACAGATAATAAACGTATGTTGTTTTAAGCCTAGAAGTCTGTCACAATTTGATACACAACAATAGAAAACTACTACACAAACCTGCATGTAAACTGAGAGAACAGAATAGGAAGACGTGGAAAAGCTAACTTTTTCAGTGCCCTTGAGTCACTTTTCTGACAGCTGATTGTACTAAGCAAAGCAGGTCCAGTGTTAGTTCCAGGCTGGATGGGCTTTGCCTGCCTGAACCACAGCTAAGTCTATCTTTGTAAAATACACTGAGGACAGAAAGATCTAACCCTAGCCTACATTCCTCCTCCAGGTCTCATTTTAACTTTTGGCCTTCACAAATGACAAGAGTATTAACATATCAGCGATTTTGTTTTTCCAGCTTCAGATTCCAGTTCATAATTTTTAGGAAAATACATATGTACTAAAAAGCTTTTCTGATAGTGGGAATGGGAGATAGAAAAAAATTTTTTTTTTAATATATAAGGGGTTAGTAGGTTTTGCTGAGAAAGCTTACCCTGCAGATCACTGGCTTTCCCACTGGTTTCCACCCTCCTTCCCTCATTTCTGTTCTTAATTTTATCTGCCATTCCAGAGAAACAGACTGGGAGTCAAGGGATTTGTGTACCGGTTTGGGCTGGTCTTATTGTTGGTTATATGACTAAAGAGGATACAGATAGTTGGCTCGACAAAATGTTCTATTGACCTCAAAGGGTTGGCGGGGGAGGAAGAGATAAATAATAAGTGAAAATGAGGTTCTGGGGAAAAGTTACAAGGACAGAGCAAATATAAGGCAGTGATATCAAAAAACAGCCTGGAAAGCTCAAAGGAATCTAGGCAAACATTGAAAAAGCCTCAAATTCTTTATTATATTAGAAGCTGTACCACATTGCCTATTACGAAGGATTAACTCTCTTTATAATTTAAAGTTGGGACCAAGAGATTCATGGAATTTGAGAACTAGAAGGTTAGTTTTTCTCTTAGCAAACTCGTACATAATAGTTGTGGCTTTCTAGATTGTTGAGCAGGGCTCTAAAGCTCAGCAGAAAAATGCGCTCTGATTAATAATTTCCCATCAGTATCCACTATGGGCACAGGAGGGGCTAGTGGCAGGGGTGGCCTGCAGGCTACACATCTCCTGATCCTGATTCTAGTCCAACCCATAGGCATGGGAAAGAGAAATAGTTTGTTAAGATTATATACCTCGTTGCTTTCAACTTTGGAACAGAATCACAAAAGGCAATTTGTACATTTGCCTATTCCTGTTAAGCATTTATATTCATAGTGCCAACCGTGAATTTATGCTACTTCAAATGCCATTTCATTTCTCAGGTTTGTGATGTCTCTATCACATTTTGCCAGTGTGAGGAAATGAGAGTCTAATCTTGTCAATGCAGTATTTATTCTCAATCCCTGTAATATCCATTCATCCTGATTTGAAAGTTGATAAAATCTGTTGGCAACCTCACTGAAGCTGCAAAGCAATTATCCAAAACAATAATTTGCAAAATATTCAATATAAATGGGCACATAAGCCATTCTTGAAACTGATGCACCTTTTTGCTTCACATTTAATTCAGTTTTCCTAAAGTCTCTTGTAAACTCTAAAATCATTTATTACTTTTTCCATCTTTGCTTTAAAATTTACAAACCATACCATAGGGATCTTTCAGGACCTCAAATGAAACATAGTATTTCCAATATTCCCTGAGGAGCTGTGGGTAATTAATGATGAGCAATTCTTTAAAGAATATAAAGAATATAAATTATTTAAGGAATATAAGGATATAAAATGAGTAACCACTTTTATGTTATTCCAGATAGAATAGCAAAGATGGAACGTTTTGCTTCACCTTGACGTCATAGGTGCCCCCTCTCATTTAGAAATAAGTCTTCTCAAAATATACTTAGAGAGATAGAAATGTGTAATTTAAACACAATATAATAACTATTGTTTTGAGGTATGAGAAAAAGCTACAGGGGTATGAAAAGCATGGTGAATTTGAGGAGTGCAAGTAGGATATTCATAGAGCAAATTTTTTAGGTTGGTGGGGTGGCAGAGTTAAAAGATGGAGCTAGAGGTAGGCAGAGGCTTGGTCAAAGAGGGCCTTACAGTTCATTTTAAGGAACCCGGGCAGCTTAAATGTTTTAAGCAGGGCAGTGACAGGGTCAGACTTTTTAGATAAACCCCTGGGCATGAGGAAAGATTTGTGCTTCATGATTCTTTCTATTATAATTATTACATTCCAAAGCTTGTGTCAGTCTCTCAAAACTCACAAGAATATATATGTCAAGTGAAGTCATATGTGTAAAAGATGTGGAAGAATCTTTGGTATTTCCCAATGTCAGTTTGTATGATTTTTTTTTTGGTAGGCAGGTTACTTTTCTGTTTAGTGGTTTCTTTCAGTGAAGTCTTTTCATTATGCAAAATGTAGACTATTTGATGTATCAAAGCCTGATGGCTTGCAAAAGTGGGGTTATATTAAATCTTGCATTTTTCACTTAGATTTTTCTCTTTGAAAAATCACAGAATTATTCAAAGCCATCTCTTCTTTACTCTCACTCTCAACCTTCCATTGTCTCTCAAATCAATGACCTGAAGATAAGCAGAGTTAACATGCACTAGTTTGTAATAGTAATATAGCTTATTTGACACTATGAATTGTAGTCTGAATATTAGGTGAATTCTGTCTCTCAAACACCATGACAGATTATTCATATTCATTTCTTACTATATGCACTAAGTGCAGGAAAACAAAAGCTTTGCTCATCTCATTGCTAAAGCACTGCAAACATTTTCTGAACTTCACAGATCCTCAGCTTGAAAAGCTGATTGCTGAAACATAGCATCATGAGGGCACCACAGTTTAGAAAACAGCGGGACAGCCTGTTGCCCTACAGCCAAGTAGTGATCCGTAGTAACCAAAGGAACAATAAAAGCTTCATGAAGCAACTTTTTTCTTAGTTCACTATTGAACATTTTTTATTTATTGACTATTTCTGCTGCAAACAAAATAATGAGGAAATGACCAATCAATAGATCACGTTCTTATTAAGTGCCAGACAAAATAATCCTCATAATATAACTACCCACCGTGAAAAGACAGTAGGAAACTGGCAGGAAGGAACTGTAATGTTAATACAACCAAATGCTGTGCAGAACAAAAATATGAGATACTGCTGGGAGCAGAAAAGATTGTTTTCAAAGAAGAGACAGACTTTTCTACAAGTGTTATATCTGGATTCCTAATACTTGAGTGATTGGGAATATGCTTTACCTCTGAAAGGGCCCTAAATCTTTTTCCCTTGTTACCGGCCCACTGTTTTTCTTCAGGCCGTTAATAGCACCGCCTACCTGGACTACTGTGAGAATATACTCACTGGTGTTGAATGCCTTCAGATTTCATGTTGTTGAATCTGTCATCCACTTTTCACCAGTATTATCTTTCAAAAACCAGGGCAAATAACTTCTAAAAACAAAACAACAAGAACAACAAAAAAGCACACTCTTCCAGAGCTTCCAATTACTCAGAGGATTGAAATCTAATTCTTGTTTGTGGAGTGTCCAATATTCTCTGAACATCTGTTCTAAGTTACTCCTATCCTCATTCTTGTATTCCCTGAATTCTCATTACCCTGTGTCTGCCCCACATTCTACAGTTCTCTAAATACTGTGCATGTTCACAACCGCAGACCTTTGCTCTGGCTGCGGCCCCTCCTTAGGATGCTTTCCCCCGAATTCTCCGCCTGAGGAAAACTTACTGCCTGTACAATGCTAGTATTTTTATCACAGTTTGACTTATTAGTTTTATTGGAATCAGAGAGCTCCTTGAAAGTATTACCTGTCACCAGCACCTGTGCTATTGAAATAACACAATAAATGTGTGTTAAATGAAGCTGGAATCCCACCTGAGTTGTCCTCTGGCATCGTCAGAGACTAGCAGTGTTCTTATACCTAATGGATCCTCAGTAAGTGCTTAGGCCCACGAAACTTCCTCTGTCTGCTCCCTTTTTCTTTGACATCCACCCTCTCCATTCTCAACCCTCATATTCAATCAGTGGCCCAATCCTGTTGATTCAGCAATGTTCCCCTTGCCTACGCCACATTCCCGCTGCCATTACCCTAGTTCTGATTCTCATTACCTCTTTCTTGAATTACTGCAAGTGTCTCCTCAGTGATCACTCAGCTTCTAGTCTCTCCATTCTTAGATCATTTTACAACCAGAGGATGGAGTCATTTTCCCAAAGCACAGCTCTAATAATTCCATTCCATGCCTTGAAAAATAGCAGTGGCTCTCTAATGCCTATAGAACAAGCCTGAACTCCTTATCAGGTTCTCTTATCAGCTCCCCACCATGTGCCTTTGCAAACTTTTGTTTTATGTTCCCCCTTTACACGTGCCACACAACACGCTAACCCAAATGCCTTTCTCTGAACCTCTTTGTGACTTTCTCTCTTGGTTTCCTAGGTTGCTCCTCTCTTCTTCTCTACCTGCTGATACGCCCACCTGTCAAGGAATGGATAAAAGGATAAAATGCCCTCTGTCACAATTAGGAATTTCAAGCACCTAATCTTAGACTTTTTGCTCATAGTGTGTATTCACTATATCACTAAAAATGTACAAATGTAATATGCCAATCCCATTTCACTGCCATTTGCATATAAAACTCTACTCTTGATTAAAAACTTTATAGATATAAGTCACATTTGGTTTATCTTTGTTTCTGGGGTTGGGCCTTACACAGCATAGATAATATTCAATACAAGTTTATTAAATTTCTTGGGTAAGACAAAACTTCTTTAAAATCAGAACTATTTAACAATGGAACAGGCTAATCTTCAGGACTGAAAGTATTTGCGGAGAGGCTGGATGATCATATATGAAGAAAACTGGAGGAAATTTCTACATTAGGGAGGTGGTAGAGCTACACAGACTTCAAGGTCCCATACAACTTTGAGTTTCTTTGCTGTCAAGAGCACAAAACTGAGTAATTTATTTGTATCTACAGAGAACTAGAGAATTGCTTGTTTTAGAAAAGCCACACATTTGGTATCATAAGTGCAGTAGTGAGAGTGTAGTAGAGAGAAACACAGTTTTCCATTTTTACTTCCTCGCCACGAATTCTGGACTTTGTTATGAATCTTGGAGGCTGACCTTTGGTGGCCTGTCAAGGATCTGATTGGAGAGTTCACTTATCCACTGTGGGTTTGTATAACCATCAACAGGGGAACAGAAAGATCATTCACACATGAAGATACCTGCTCCCGAGTTTGCAGACATTCCTCAAATAAAGGATCAATGTTTTAAATGGCATTGACCAAACAGAAGTTTTCTAAATGACTTGGGAATAGGAAGACTTATCTGTTAAGCAAGAATCATTGGAGGGGAAAGGAAACTTTCTACTTCAAGATTGGATTTATCTTTCTGACCTGCTAATTATATAAAGAATGCAAGAGTAGTCAACACTTTTCCTATCTGAAGCAACCAGATTACAGTAGCCATGTTACTAGGTGTGTGTATGGTTGGGAGAGGGTGTTAACAATCTTAATGATATAGATTTCAAGACAGTAGATGAATTTCTTCAAAATAAATTAATGTCATCAACCACCTCTGACAAGATAACAAATGACTATCAGTCGGAAAGGTTAGGATAAGCTCAATTGATAATCCTATGGCTACCAACTATTATTTTCCAAAAAGTTCAGTTAATAACTAAGAGTCTAGATGAAAATCTTAGAGAATTTTTGCAATCTTTAAATGCCCTCTGATAAAATGCCCTCTGCCACAATTAGAAATTTCAAACACCTAATCTCAGACTTTTTGTTCATAGTGTGTATTCATTATATCACTAAAAATGTACAAATGTAATTTGTAATATTTATGACATTTATGACAATAAATGGCCTCCCTCTGCCTCATGTGCAGGCTTTTCATGAGCTCAAGGAAGTCACCACAGCCAGGAGAACTACCAGAGTTATTGATGATCTTCTGCCATGAGTAGAACTTCAGTGGTTTTGACAGAATCTCAGTAGTCACCTGAGCATAGCAAGTTCTCACTAAAGACATGAGCTCAAGAAGAACCTCTAGCATTAGATTCAAAGAACGCTGAGGATGGGGGACATCACAGAAATCATTGAAAAACCTCCTCTCACCCTTTTTTAAAACAAGACTCATTTTCAATTATAGGGTTAGTTTGTGACAAAGTATTCCAACGCCAGGCCCAAGCTGAATTTCTTTTTTTCTTACACAGATCTCAGAATCACCAAACCAGTTCCAAAACAAAGTGAATTTTTGTTAGTAACATAACAAAGAAGTCTTCATATTTTTAATCTAAAGTCTTTATCAGACCAGGATCTAGTTCAATTCTCCAGTTCTCTAATTCAATCATATTAATTGGACTACAGCATGGCAAGGCAGAGCCTCAAAGCATAAAAAATAACTTGTTTGAAGTTTATTTGTTGGAGGAGGACACCCCACCTGAATTTTGGAGAATCCCAGAGAAGATACAAGCTGTCTTCAGTGGCTTTCATATGAGCTCCCTGCACAGACTTCTTCCTCTAGAAATGCAAAAATGCTTTCAAGAATTTTATGCCTGCATTAAGAAAATTGCTATTGTGTACAATTAGCATATTTACTAAGGTTTGTCATTACTTTTGGTAATTAAAATCATACAAAGAGAAAGACATATCCAATTCAAGAAAATTACACAGTACTGTAATACAATCACAATGGTTGCCTAACAATTATTAAAATATACCAAATTCTACTTTACAGTAAAAGTATTCACCAGAGTAGCTTCTGAATAAGATCACTGCAGTGCTTTCTATTTAAATATGTTTTTCTGCACAGAAAATTATAATTACATTTGCATAACTACTATAATCAATCTAGAATTATGGCTCAAATTTTTATTCTCCAAATCACTGTTCTTTCTAAGACATCAGGAGCTCTGAGGCATAATCTAGGTTCATGGACCATTATTTTAATTTGTAATGGGATTAAATATATTGTTTCACTCTCTTTAATTAATCAGTCATTCTAGGGACACACTAGGCAATACAACTACATTGTATAATTTGTATACTTTCATCTTGAAAAATAGTCGTTAATTTACTAAATCCATTTTGTCCACAAAAACAAAACAAAACAAACACATGAGTAAAAAAAATTCTACAAAAGAAGAACACCAAATGATATTTGGCTGAAACAGATTTCCACTGGCAAGTCAATCATTCATCTCATCATTCAGATACCCTGTACTTACTGAGATTAGCTGGGAAGGCTGAGCTAATTTCTGTCCCATCTTGGAAATACTGGCTACCATAAACCAAAGATTTCTTTTGAATGCTCCTCTTTATTCCTGATGAATTTAACAGTCTTCCTTAGGATCTGATATCACAGCCATATCTATTTTTAGAATCCAAATCAGATCTGATGGAAATGATAAGCAGACTGAAAAACATGAATCTTCAGCTAGCCTTCTGGAGCCACGGATCAGGAGGCTATTCTATGAGGACTTCCTGCTAGCTCCTTCTTCTGACTGGGCTGCTGATAATGTAAGACTCCCACAGATACCATCTGCATGGTTCTTGCCTCAGGAGGGCAGAGACTGGGTCACTGTAGCAGGCCAGGGCGTGAGATATTCTAAAATTCAGTTTGCCTCTGGTCTTGTCGCACAGTGTTTTTTGTTACCAGGCCCAGCTTCTCGAGGGAATGTCTCCAATGGCCAGGTCAGCACAAAATAAATTCTCAATAGCACACACAATACGTATTTCCCGAGAGACATAATATGAAGTCACTACAGAAAGAAACCCTAAAGCATTTCTCCAGCACCGGGTTTCAAAATCACTTCCAAATGAAACGATGTTAATTCTAACTCATTCTTTTCAAACTGTTCTATTTTGGAAGGTTAGGAGTTTGTGCTGAAAATGGCACGAAGAACTATTTTAATGACCAATTAATTCAGATTGGCAGACGCACAGGAATAAACACGTTCAGTGAGTAACAGCAAGGGCACATGGATACCCAAAGGATTATGTATTGACTTTAGGAGAGAAATTGAGATAAAATGAGGACAAACATTCAATCGGCAGTGGAATTATATTACTACTTAACTGTGTGTTCTAGTGTTTGTTTATAAGCAAAGATAAAGCCTACCTAGGAAAAATGGAGCCCAGAAGGTAACTAGACTTGTATTTACATAATTTTATTTTATAAAAATAAGTTTTTGCCTCATTACTTCTTAGAGGATAGAGAGCCCTAGGTGTAGGCTTATCATTACTTGGAATGTCTGTGAATTTAAAATAATGACAATTTTGTGTCCTTTCCTTTAAATAGGGTGAGGACATTTATTCTAAAGATATAGAAAGTCAAAGATTCAGAGGAAATTGGAGATGGGTGGATGGTAAGTCTGTCCTAATTTTATTTTTATTTTTTTCTATTCTAATTTTATATACATGAAAATTGAGGCTCAAAGAAGTGAATATTCTTAGTTATGATACATCGCTAAGCAAGGCATTAACTGGTCTAGAACTAGATCATTTCCCATTTCATGACACTAACTTTGAAGAAATAAGCATGGATATTAGGCATACATTATAGTCCCAGTCAATATGGGCACAAAAATAACAGAAAAGTTGCATTTTTCTATTCCTAAATGTATCCTGGCATTCTTTTTCTAGGCTCATGGGGTTGTTAAGAACCACACGAATGAACAACCTAGAATATTTCATGTTTAAACTAGAGTCCTTTCTCATGAAAAACAGACCATCCATGCATTTCCTAACCAAAATAGGGGCATGAATTGCTAGAAAAATAAATGCAAAGAAGGAATAGGCATGTAATCTTTTACAAAGCTATGCTTGAGATATCACTATTACATTTTATAACCCTATTACATTTTTATATGTCCTTTATAATATGATATTTTGAGTGAAGAATATGGATTAGCATATTTATGAAACAAGTGTGTTTGTCTATTCTTATTTTACAAGTAAGTTACAACTGATGCAAAATATCAGTCCTGCTGCCAAACTGTTCATTAATTCTGTCATTATATATAGGTCACAACCAATTTCTGACTTTCATTTTTCTTTAAAAAGGAAAAGGGAAAGTTGAATAGATATAGACATATGATTTCAAAAATGTTATCATTAACAGTCCTTCTACCACCATTCACCCTACAGACTTTGAAGTTGGGCTGGTAATTCCTCACCAGGGAAACAGTATATATTCTGTGTGCTTGACTTTGAGTCCCATATTGCTCTTGCTACAATAGTGTTTCCAAAGATTCATTCATCTTTTTCACTCATTGAACAAATGAAATTCCCACTAGGCACCACTGTGCCAAAGAAGACAGGTAGTTGACCTTTGAGAATTTACAACATAGTGAATGGAAAAGTCCATTTCTTTTATCAATGTTCATATAATAAAGTCTTCTTCAAAGCAGTGTTCATTTGAATATTGTTTCATATTAGTTAACCCCTGGAATGGAATAATGGGTTGCATGTCTAACAAGCACTACTCCTGTGGAGATCTTCAATGCTTGTGGCCAGTCCTTTCTCAGTGTGGAATATGCTGTGGCAGTGAAGAGTAGTACTCACTTGATAGGGGAGAATCCCTGCCTGCTTGGGATCCAATCTGAAAAGAAACCCTACATTTGCTCATCACCATGGTCTCCTCTGCAGAGCCACTGAATATCCCTCTAACAATGGTCACTCAAGATCATTAATTAATCACCTCATGTCAAATAAACTGTTACTTTCAGTTTAACTGGTTTCCTTTTTTAGTCCTTGTAAACAAGGATCATCATCAGATCTTCAGAAAAGAAAAGTACTGTAAATACTCAAGAGAGTTAGTTTTTGTTTTGGGTTTGGGTTTTTTTTGATACAACTACATAGAATAACTTGGATCTATTTCTCATTCTAGTATGTGGGTGTGGCTTAGGTTTCTGTACAAATGATTTTATTGGTTGTCATTCTGTACAAATTATTTCTTTGGCTTCATAAGCTCCCAAGTTAGTGATTCCTTTTAGGTCAATCTTATCTGACCCCTTGAATTGTTGGTCTGGTACTCAGAGTTACAAAGTTCTGTTTAAGTACTATTTTTATCTTGATGTGCTGTACTTGAGCACCACATACTGAATTTATTAAGGGTCTCATATATAGGAGAATTTACAATATCTATTATGTATATTGAAATGTGTCCTTCTGTTTCTTGGACTCTATAGAATGCAGGGATCACTGGATTGAATGATATTCAAGGTTTCTTCTGATGCCAAACAGCAACAAAAGAAAAGTTCAATGACTTACTGAGCACCAATTTCAGCAAATTTCTAAATGCAGGCACAGAATAAATCAAAGATGTTCCTTAACTATGAGGTAAAGCAAACCCAAAGAAATTATATCATTTGTGTACTAGTTTCAATAAATGCCTGCCAAAACCAGAGATGAAGAGCAGTGGAATGTGAAAGCCAAGTAGGTAATAGGGAAGGGTTATGTGGAGATCAGTCTTGAGCAGAAGAAAAGTAATGTGGATATGGATAAGCTAGTAGGAGGGTGATAAAAAAGTAAAATACTAAATACTAAAATTCTAGTAATGAGGATAGCAAAAATGTGCTCAGTCTAAAGAGCTTGTGGGTAGGAAAAAGCAAAAAATGGTGAGATGGAATTGCAGCATTATGGATAGAGTAGAAGGACTGGTGGGTCATTTTAATAAGAAAATGTAGTTTCATTATCCAGGGCACCAACAAAAATGCTATTTGAAGCAACAATAGTCACCAAGGCAACTAAACTTTATAATGAATAAAATTAATAGATAACACTAAGTGCTTACTATGCATTGCTGTATACTATTCTAAGGACTTCATGTATGTCATTTCATTCAATCCAAGGTTTCTCAAACTTGGCACAACTAACATTTTGAACTGTATAATTATTTGTTGTGGAGGACTGTCCTGTACACGGTGGGATGTTCAGCAGTACCCTTGATGTCTACCCAGTAAAGGCCAATAACAACACCCAAACTCCACATCTCCCCATATACACACAAGTTGTGACAATCAAAAATACCTCAGACATTGCCAAATGTCCCCTAAAGGCAACAGGTCCCCAGTTGAGTACTGATTTATTCTTAACAATAGAGTATGAGTTAAACAGCATTAACTTTCATTTCATTAACTATTTTTTTATAAATGAGGCACATGGATGTTAAGTAACTTGCCCAATGCCATCCAGTTAATAAACAAGTAGTAAAGCCTGTCCACCTGCCCTGGGTTCCTGGCACAGAGCTCCTAAAATCCTTGTAATTTCCTAAGTGATAAGAGCTTTTGTTCTTATATTTGGCCTTTGACTCTGGTTCCTAACACAGAGCTCCTAAATCTCTCGGAATTTCCCGGTGAAAGCTGTACCTTTTATTCTAATGGGGTTACTCTTGGTGGGCTTCTGGGTGAGAGCTGGTCACCAGAAAGACCGAGTCATGATTAGAAGCTTGGGATTCTCAGTCCTGTTTCCCATTCTCCAGAGAGGGGAGAAGGGTTAGAAATGGAGTTAATGATGAATCACGTGTCTACTGATGAAACCTCCATAGAAATCCCAAAAGTACAGGGTTTGGACAGCTTCCAGGTTGGTGAACACATCCACATTCAAGGAGAATAACATGTCCCAACTCTACAGGGACAAAAGCACAGATGTTAAATAATTAGCCTGATGTCATACGGTTAATAAGCAAGTTGTAAAGCCTGTCTGTGAACTCCAGCCACTTGATTCTAGGGCCTGGATTCTTAACCTTTATTGTCTGTTGCTTCCCTATAATCTTTTGAGGCAAGAATCTAGCACAAAGCCCTATTAAAATAATAAATACAATGTGATATTTTAACTGAAATATTTAAAAATGGCCAGACTGCTTTGTTTTAGGTAATGATATCATAGCTGGTGCAGTCAAGACTTCTGTCTCTTGTTTGGCAATTTATCCACTGGCTGACTTTCACATCTAATGCTATTTCAGTTATGTGTTCTAGATAATATTAAAGAGATTTTGTTGTAACTGACCTTAAATTGACATCAGAGCAGCTATTATGCTTGCCTTTCTCTTCGTTTCTTCCAGGCTTTTTCTGTGTATAAAAGGCGCTTGCTTTTCCACAACCATTTTTTAAAATTGCAATTATTAGAGCATGTCTTGTACCTAGTAAGTGTCCCTAGCTTGTAAAATATGGCTAACTGTCCTAGCAAGAGGGGACAATCCACCTCTTCAGAGCTGTTCCACTTTCCTTTAAAGATGTATAGAAAGTGTGTGAAAAAAATACTAAAGGGGAAAGGGTTTGTTGTTTCTTTGATGTGGAAGTTTTGCAATCATGTAGTGAGAACTGGTCTGAGCTCAGCACACTCCAGGCAGGCAGACTGTGGCTTGAGTAAGGAGGAAGAAATGGGAATAACTTAAAAATGATATTAAAAAAAAACAACAACAAAAAAAACTGGGAGCTGGTGGGTTCAAAGGCTCCTCTCTGCTGGAAAAGTAAACAGGGATCTGTCACTAAAGGAAAAACCCCTGGCAAGGTAGGAGGGTGCCAGACCCTGGTGCAGGACCTCTGTTCTCCCATCTGCATAACATTTATAAAAGGCCTTTTCTAATGATAAGGTTCCATGCATGAGTAATAATAAATGAAGGATAAGGAAGGATTTTAGGGTTCATTTATTCTAAACCATTCAGAATCATAGAGAAGGCAGCAGGTGAGAGAGACAAAAAGAGAATCATGTATTAATAGGGCCCAAAGTGCAATGGTTGCCCAAAGTATGTCTTTTGAGCCAGAAAGTTCTACCCGTTACACCTCAGATTTAACCTGAGACTCTACTTTCTCATCTGTAAAATGGAGTAACAAGATCTTGCAGAATTTTTTAAGACTTTGAAATCTCTAAACAGACCATATTTCTGACAGTATTTGGCAAAATGCAGGACCTCAGAAAATACACATTGTTTAAATGGATGCTTAAAGTTTTCAAGTGAAAATGTAACTTTGCAATGAAGTTTTAGTTCCCTTTCTCTTCCTGGAGTTCTACTAAGCATGGAAAAACTTGAGGATTATTTTTATTTTGAAAGAGCCACATTCTAAAGGGAATGTGGAGACTACTGTAGTTCAAAGGACTGAGGCAACCAGGCAGGTAAAGCTCAGAGAGTCACGGAACCAATAACAAGGAATAAGGAGAAAAGTTTGAGCCCTGGAGAAGATCCAAGTGTTTCACTATTACTCAAAGAAGGCCAGATGCCTTTTCCTACCACCTTAGAGGGAACTTTCTTTGAGTTCCAGTCAACTAATTTTGAAGTGACAGAAAGAAGTCAAGTAGAGTGACTGGCTTACATTTCATTGCCAGTGGTAGAGAGGGAATTGGGTGGAGAGAGAGAGAGAGACTAAATCAAAGAAGTTTATCCTCAGACACAGAAGCAAAATGTGGTCATTTCAAGCCATTCCACAATGCAGTGAGAGGCTGGTACTCCCCCCAACCCCCACCCTCCCTTGAACACTTAGCGATTGGCAGACCAATAATGTTCATCACAAGGACAGGATCTGATGAATGAGACTGACAAAGCCCAGACAACCTTCCACCCATTAGACTATATACATTCGTTTGTTTTTTTTTCCTCCAGCTTTAGAGATAGAGGACATGTTTCAGCGTGCAAGGTTTTAAGCATAACAGTGGAAATTGACATTTGATTGGTATTTTATGCAGTATAATTGTGTAAACTTTTAGGTCCCCTGTATAATAATCCTTCCCTGCCATGTGCAAAGCACTATGGACCTTTCTAGATGATAGATGTGATATGAATGGGAAGCATTATTATTATTTATGCTTTATAATGTATCAATTCTATGACCTCTGCCACAACAGACACTTCTTTCAAATGTGCAGTTACAGCCCCCAAGTGATGCATTGTCAAAATATTTTTGAACTGAAAAAGCAAAATTAACCATAAACTGCTCCCTTGTCTCCACGAAAATAGCAATGTAACACTACCAAGGAAAAATCAATGTTAAATAATAAAAGCTACAACAAAATAAAAACCTAAAAAAACTGGAATGAGCCCTATGTTTGGAAGAAGTATGTTTTATAAATCCCAACAATGGTAATTTTGCTTTCCAATTAAATTGTAATAGCAAAAGAGTAAACCTTCACCCAGGGTATCCTCAAGAATAGCTCAATGAATTTTGCTTCACTTAATAAGAAGTAAAGTTTTCAATAGAGCCATTTTCCTGGGTGAAGATTTGAAGGCACAGGAAGGGTTTTTTTCCCCTTTTGTATTACCCAAACACAGATATATTCTGATGACTTGTCAATTCATCAAGACTTAAGGTTGGAAATCACGTATTTAAATATATAGTAGACAACAAGAAACAAATGACGGACTCAAGGATTTTTTTTAGGGGGGGGTAAATTTTTCTGTAACATCAAACATTTTCTAAGTGCAGTAGGTTTATACCTTAAACCACTGAGTTTCCACTTAAGAGACTTTTCACGTTAATTCTAAGGAACTCTTTCTAGAACACTGTTTAATTCATGTGACTTTAGATTCTGAATCAGGATGCTATGGGTATTTTAGGACAGGAACATGTCAATTGATATGTGATAGATAATTCACTTTATAGTTCGGTGTGCTTTCAGACTGTAACTTCCATGCTTTTTCTGCTGCAGGAATGCCTTATCAAAGGGGCCTCTGTGGCCTGAAAAAGTTAATGTGTGTCTTTAAACATTTGGAGTCCTGGAGACTCTAAAACAATAAAATAATATACAGGCCACAGTGTCATTCCCATAAAATGCCTCTGGCATATAAGGCTGGGCATTTTCCAGATAATCTTTTATGGGGTGGTTGATTTTTCTTTGTGTTGACATTAATGAGCTATGTATTCAGGGAAATCGAAGACTTCAATGGCTGTCAAATTACCTTTCAAATTACCAAAGCTTGCTTTTTCTGCTCTCAAAGAGCAAGCAAGGACCTCTGGTAACATGGGCGAAAACTGGAATATGCAGTGAAAGGGGTCACAAAGGCAGTAATGGACCCATTCCAACTATGACTTCATGACAAAATGCTATGACTTCAGCATTTCATTACCTGCCACATCTTAATCTTTTGTACACTTTCTTTTTTTTTTCTTCCAGTTCTTCCATCTTTGGGGGAAAATAAGATAAAAGTATATGTACAATTTTCTTTAGTTTGTAAGGTATCTTATCCTACTGATCGGATGTGACAGTATAGATGCTTGTATAGATGTAGGCTGCTAGTTGTTTATAAGAATTTTGGAGGATTTGGGAGGAACCGTGTCTTTCCTGAGCAATCATGGTACATTATCTTGTACCACATCATATCCTACCGCAATAGACTAAAGGTAACTATTTCACCAACATTTAATTTCCCACTTATGTGAAATGGGCTGAATGTGTCAAGTTAGTGTAACAAGAGGAATGGGCACAGGAAATATTCTTTTATGTTGATTTGAGCATCCAAAGTCTCAGTGGAAATGAAGAGGAAAAAAAATCAGTTGGCAGGGTTAATACAGGAAAAACCTTATTGGAAAATACTTACTTACAGGTAAATATAGATAAGGGAACAGGTCCAGGTCAGGCAGCAGGCCAACTGAACTTCATGTTGCCTAACCACTCCCTCCACTCTGCAAATCCTCCGGAAACATTACCTCATCTGTGCTCTCACCATCCCTAGGGTGTAGTTCCACTACTCACCCTGTCCCTTTGCACAACTGAGTTTTACCTTTACCCAGCCTTAGTTGTCCTTATAGTCATTGCCTCAGTTTGGTGCTTCCTATTTTGGTTTTCTTACTTTGGATTTAGTCTGGTCTCACTAACAAGTTTGAAAGCTATTTGAGGACACGTATATGTTTTTTTTCTTGGCTTCTCTTATCTCTGCCCTTGAATCCTTAGTTCTTAAGAGATAGGTCTGGTTACAAGGTTGTTTCAGAGCATGTGGTACGTTACTGGATGCCAAGTTTATCATTTTAAGCATAAGTGCTGTGTGTGTCTCTTTGTTAAATACACTGCAAACTGGGCATTCCCCGTCTCACACTCCAAACTCAAGTCTGACACACCAAATTACTTACGATTTTGATTTATGAATAAAAGAAAAACAATGTGCCATGCATGTTTTATAATCAAAGAATGATTGTTTATTATTCCTTATACAGAATATTTATCAATACATATTTGTATTTTTATAAATAATTATAATGTTTGTTGTTATATTCATTCTAATGGAACTGTTTTAACACCATAACACTAAACTGAGTTCTGCAGGCTCATTTCTTTGTCCTAAAATTCATAACTGCATATTGGAAGTGTACTTATGACACATTCTTAATATGAAAACATAAATGTTTCCAAACATAATTATTTATTAGTAAACACTGTGCCCACCTGGACATTTTCCCCAACAAAGCTTATTCTCAGAGTATGCTTTTGTAGGTTAATACTCTGAAGAATCAAATTAATGCGTATATGAGTCAGGTTGAAATCTGTATGCAGTCATATTATTTACTTGATAATTCCATCTAAATGTAAAGTAATCAGAATGCCCTATTTCACTTACCAGTACCATTTATAACAGAGTTTAACAGAGTCAGGATGAAACAGTCATGGAGGAAAGTACCAAATTCCTGCCTAAGCATCTCAATTTTTAAAAGAAAAATAAATAGAACTTCCCTTTTTTAACCTATTTATGGTATATTTCTATATCTATAAAATGTTTAAATATATGTGTGTGTGTGTATACATACACACTAAATTGCAATAGAAAGGTCTATTGTGTCTACCAAAATCCCTCTTGCCTCCCCAATTTCTTCCTCTTACCACTTGTATAACTATACATAACATTTCTCAACTTTTCTAGAAGAAAAAATAAATACATTCAACCTGATCTCAGGAAAGCATTTTTTAAAATGTTGAGTGTGGGTGAAATTGCAACATTTCCAGAATATTTTGCCTGGCTTTGGTTCATTTGCATATCCTCAGGGGTGGAGAGAGATCATCTCCATGGGTAATTACCTGGGAAACCGAAGGCGTGTCTGAACTTGAGAGGTTAAGGGGAGGGGCTGGCTTGCTTGTTTGCTTCTTCCAGAGTAGGGGAGAGAGAGGCGCTGGACTGCAGTTTGTAAGCAATAAACAGGTTTTAAACTTTATTTCTCCCTTTGACTGATTTCAGTTTTTAGAGGTATTTTGCCCCACGATTTCCTCTCCCCAGACTTACATCTGGCAGAAGTCAACAGGATTCCTCTGAACCCGAAATCTGTCATAATGGGTGTGACCTTTGTGAAGGGTGCCCCTAGAAATGATGGGGAAATGCCCGGAAGCCCCCCTGCAGATGGCTGGGAGGCCTCAGTGGATGCAGCAGCAAAGGGTGCAGCTTCACCTATTATTATCCCCCCAGCTGTGGGGCTTCCAATTTGGGAATCCCTAGTGGGGAATTGGTCTAGGGTAAAGTGCGTCTTAGAGGGGCGGGACCTTCCCCAGAACTGGGTAAGGCTGGAAACACCAGAAGCTGCAGAATTAGCCCTCCATGAGTTGAACGACTGCTTAGAGACCTTAGAGGGTCATGTAGCTGCTGGCATTGGAGGTTCTCTTTTGATCAAGATAGTGGAAAATGTTATATAGGAGAAAGAGAGGATTACTGAGAGGGTTAGTGAGGAGAGAGAGGGATTAGGCAGGAGAGAGACACACTTCAGCATCGCATGGAGGAACTGGGCAATAACCTATGGGATGCTACTGAAGAGGGACACTTACTGAAAAGACAGGTCATGCTCCTAGAAGACTCCTTAGTAGCAAGGGGGGAGGCAGCAGGAAAAGCCCCGCTGCAGGAGACCATGGGGAGGAGAAGGAAAGAGAGGTGCCTTCAGCAGAAATGGTGGAGAAAGAGCCATTGGTGGAGGAGCCCAAGAGAGAAGAGGAGGTGGAACCATTAGCAGATCTGCTACCTAGGCCACCACCTCATGCCCAGCCTGTGTCCCTGCAAAAGTTCATAGGAGATATCTGCTACCATCTTCTTGTGTTTTAAAGGCCTGCTCAGCTGTAATTAAGAAAATAAAAATGAAACAACCGCAGGCTCCTCAGGGGAAGGAGCAGCCCCCTCCCCAGGTTGTGGAGCACTCCATGCTTCGCCCCTATACTCAGGATGAGCTGGTGGACATAAGTGTCCGGTATAGACAGAGGCCATTGGAATCTCTACCTACATAACTTTTATGACTCTGGGATAAGGGGGTGGAAAATATTGTTACGTCGGGTACTGAGATGAGTAGAATGGCTTCCCTGCCGACTCACCCTTCCCTCTGGCAGCGGTTGCAAAATGCCCATCATGCCTCAGGGAATCAGACACTCCTGGAATGACTGACAGCTGCCATCAGGGTAGTTTGGCCTAATCAGGGTGATTTACCATATTCTCCCAGTAGTTGGAAAAAGTATGCACAGCTCCAACAGGGACTGTGGAAATTGGGTATGAAAAATATCATATATAATATGGACCCCCAGGGACCTGATGAGGAGGTGTTCACTATAGGAATGAGAAATCTGGTGCTGCATACAGCTCCCACATCTCTCTTTGGGTCCCTAGTGAATACTCTTGCCCCCCACCTAGGGCAACCCATAAGTAAGGCTATTTGTACTTTCGCAGATCTGGGGGAAGTTGAAACAATAAGGGCACGGAGGGAAGTACAGGCCACCACTGAAAGGAGAAGTGCAAAAGGCCCCATGAAGGTCTCGAGGACCCAGATGTGGGTTGATTTGATAAAGGCTGGGGTAGTGAAAGAAAAACTCGATGGGCAGCCCAGTAGAATATTGTTAGAACTGTGGCACCAATTAAAGCCAGAGCAGCAGTTCCAGCTGCTGAGGTCCAGGACATGGAAACCAGAGTCAAGGCCTCATGCCCAGCCTGTGTCCCTGCAAAAGTTCATAGGAGACAGTACTCAGGATTTGCCAGGGCCCTCACCCCCACAGGAGGATGATTGAGCATTGTGGTTCAACTGAGGGGGTTCAAAGTTCCCACCTTGGGGGAACATGTTGGGGACCAGAGGCCACATGTAGAATTAGCAATTCATTAGTCCCCTGTGAATGCACAACATGTCCTGGTGGTGGTGGGCACAGGAGCTGAGTGGTCTCTGATCCATGCAACCCTGAGCGTTTTCCCGGGACCCCTACTATGATAGATGGCTATGGGGGTAAGGCAATTAGAGTGAAGAAAGCCCAAATCTCATTGGGGATAGGGTGTTTACCCCCAAAGGAGTATACCGTGTACATTTCTCCCATCTCTGAATATATTTTGGGGGTAGATATACTGCAGGGCCTGTGGTTACAGACCACTGCAGATGAGTTCATACCCTCAGTCTGAAATTAAAGGCAGTTCTGAGGGGACATGCTAAGCACCCACCTATAGCTCTGCCTGTACCTCGGCAGGTGACAAATACTAAGCAGTATAAATTGCCTGGGGGATACAAAGAATTTGGAGAAACTCTACAGGAGTTGGAGAGGGTGGGCATCATAAAGTCACTCATAGTCCTTTTAATTCTCCAGTGTGGCCAGTGAGAAAACCAGACAGCTCCTGGCATATGACTGTGGACTAAAGGGAAATTAATAAAGTCACACCCCCTTTGCATGCTGCTGTCCCCTCTATAGCAGACATTCTGGACACCCTCAGCCATGATCTGGGAAAGTTTCATTATGCAGTAGACTTTGCTAATGCTCTCTTCTCTATTGACATAGCACAGGAAAGCCAGAAACAGTTTGCCTTCACATGGGAAGGCCGGCAGTAGACATTCACTGTCCTTCCACAGGGATATCTCCACAGTCCCACCATCTGTCGTGGACTTGTAGCCCAGGACTTGGCCACATGGAAGAAACTGCAAGCAGTGCGGTTGTATCACTACATTGATGATGTTATGCTCACATCTGATTCTCTTTCAGATTTAGAAGGGGCAGTTCCTAGACTGTTGCAACATCTACAGGAAAAAGGATGGGCTGTGAACAGCACCAAGGTTCAGGGACCTGGTTTGTCTGTGAAATTCTTGGGGGTTGTCTGTTTGGGTAAAACTAAAGTTGTTCCTGAAGCAGTTATAGAAAAGGTCCAGGCTTTCCCCACCCCTATCACTGTGGCAGTATTACAAGAGTTTTGGGGTCTTCTGGGCTACTGGAGAGTGTTTATCCCACACTTGGCACAAATTCTGAAGCCCTTATACTGGTTGGTATGAAAGGGCATCAGGTGGTACTGGGAAGAGACATGTGCAGCTGCTTTTACTGCTTCCAAGTGGGCAGTCAAGGCCGTGCAGGCCTTGAACATAATGGACTCATCAAGACCCTGTGAACTAGATGTTCATGTAACCAAAGATGGTTATGGATGGGGTCTTTGGCAGTGGCTTGAATGGACATGCCAACTTATTGGATTCTGGTTACAACTATGGAAAGGAGCAGAGGTCCACTACACCTTGATAGAGAAGCAACTGGCTGCTGTGTACTTCGCCTTGCTGGCTATGGAGCCCATTGCTGGAACAGCTCCAACCAAGGTAATAACCACCTATCCCACTGTGGGGTGGATGCAAAACTAGACCCAATGGTCATGGAGTGGCGTGGCACAGACACCTACACTGACCAAATGGGGCTTATATTTAAAGCAGCGCAGTGCCCTCTCTACTAGCCCCTTAAGTGAGAACTCCAGTGCTTATTGGGACTAGTGATCTAAAACAGTGGAAAGCAGGAAGAACTTGCTTTTCAGCCCTTGGTAGCTGAGATTCTTATCAGGAGGGAAAAGCCCCTATACCTGAAGGTGCTTGGTATACAGATGGCTCCAGTCATGAGCAGCCCCCAAGTGGAGGGCTGTGGCTTTCTATCCTAAGACTGAGACAATATGGATGGAGGATGGAGAGGGGAAGAGCAGTCAGTGGGCTGAGTTGTGGGTAGTATGGGTCATGATCACCCATGAGCCTTCCTGCATAGTTGTCTGCACTGACAGCTGGGCTGTGTATCAGGGCTTGACCCTGTGGCTACCGACATGGTATCATGCCAACTGGATGGTTGGTCACCAGTTCCTTTGGGGACAAGAGTTGTGGCAAGACCTATGGGCTTCTGGTCAGACTAAGACTGTTACCGTGTATCATGTGACTGGCCATTTGCCTTTGGCATTCCCAGGGAATGATGAAGAAAGACACATTGGCCCAGGTGCACTGGCTAGAAGGAAAGCCTACCTCTAATGTGGCCCAATGGCTGTACCAGTGTTTATTGCACGCAGGGCAAAAGACAATGTGGGCTGTAGCCTGTAGGTGGGTCTTGCCATTGATCTTTGAGGAAGTCAACAGAGCCCGGAAGGAAAGCCTCGTGTACCCTAAGAGGGACTTACACCAAGACCCACAGCATGTTGCCTTGTGTGCCCTAAGAGGGACAATAGTAAGGGGGCCAATACCCCTTGTCAGGTGGCAAATAGACTATATTGGGCCTCTGCCCATATCAGAAGGATATCAGTATGCCATGACTTGTGTGGACACAGCTACTGGACTATTGGTTGCTTTTCCTGCATGTCATGCAGATCAGCAAACCATCAAAAGGGGCCTGGAGTGTCTCTTTATAGCCTAGGGTCAGCCACAGGTGATTGAAAGTGATCAAGGAACCCACTTTACTGGACATGCCTTACAAGAATGGGTGCAGCAATCAGGAATATGCTGGAAATTTTATGTACCATATAATCCTACTGGGGCAGGCATGATAGAGATACAACGGTTTGTTGAAATCTGGCCTGAAGTCCGTCACCAATAGTCTACAGGTTGGTCAGTTCTCCTATGGACAGTGCTATAGCATTTGAATGAAAAGCCACATAAAGGAGCTTTGAGCCCTGTGGATATGCTCACACACCTTGCTGACTCTCCTGTACAACTGTACATTCAAACCAAAGAAGAGTTATTGAAGCCAGGATATGGCCAGCAGAGCAACATCCTGCTGCCAGCCCCTACTGCATTAAGCCCTGGAGACACTGTTGAATGGACCTGGCCCTGGACATTTCAACACATGGACCAGTGATGGCTGGCCCTTTTGGCACCTTGGGAAAAAGGCTGGAAGATGGCCTCCTGTGTATTCCTGGAATAACAGGTGAATGGCCCCCAAAGGTCAGGGTAGTGTACCCAAAACATCCAGGAGGCAAGAGCATCTTGCAGAAGTTTTGTTTTATCTTTATGGCCAGTGCATGTACCTCCCATAGCCCTATATGTTGATCCATCTGTAACTCCCACAGGTAGGGGGATTTAAGTCTGGTATACTAGACTAGGACAAGACCCCATTCCTGCCACTGTTTCATCACAGAACCACTCTGTTATATGTATCCTATTTGATGGACAAGATTTGCCTATGCTGGTATCATTAAAACATGCATCTTACCGCCCTTAAGGTTACTTTCTACTACAGTCCTTGTGGCCTGAATGCGCCCCCTGGCCGCAGCTGCCGCATGATGATTGCTCTGAACCCTCAGCTACTGCCTGCCTCTGGAATAGAGGAGCTATGGACTTAATCTGCATAAGACTTTGAACCTAGTTGAATCCTCTGGCTTGAGGATTGTCATAATTTTATTGCTGTTGCTATTGTTATATCATTAGTCTGGTCACAATGCTCCAGTTTTCTCATCCAGGGACCGTTGCGAAAGAAGAGGAACGAGTAGATTGTAAGGCAAGATTTCTGGAGGGGTGGCCTGTGGGTAAAATTGTAACATTTTCAGAACATCTTGGCTGGCTTTGGTGCACTTGCATATCCTCAGAGGTGGAGAGAAGTTCATCTCCATGTCAATCGGTAATTACCTGGGCAACCGAGGGCATGTCTGAACCTGAGAGGTTAAGGAGAGGGACTGGCTTGCTTGTTTGCTTCTTCCAGAGCAGGGGAGAGAGATGATGCTGGACTGCAGTTTGTAAACAATAAACAGGTTTTAAACTTTATTTCTCCCTTTGACTGATTTCGGTTTTTAGAGGTATTTTGCCTTGGGATTTCCTCTCCCCAGACTTACATTGAGTCAGTTGAGTTAGCAATGATAAATATATTAAATAAAATTTTTCATTTAATCTTTAGGTAGGAGATTAAAATGGACAGCACACAACTTTAGCTTTTTCTTAACTATTAACAGATACTGACTTGAACTCTTGCCTGGCAGCTCTAACAAGCTTTTGTAAAGCGCTGAACATAAATAAGCCCTTTAAGAAGGGGGAGGAAATATGCTGTCACCTATGCAGGTCTTCACCAAAATAGTGCTGAGCTGAGATAGCTGATGGAGTTCTTAGCATAGGTTGTTTTTTTCTAGTTTAAAAACTATGTCACTTAGAAGTATCTGCTCTCTAAAATGCCTTGGAGGATATCTGTTGAACAACTATGTGGTGTGTGTAGGATCTGGACAAGCTAGCTATGGCTAATAGAGCAGGATGGAAAGGTATTCTGGTCAGAAATATGTGGGGATGCCTGTCACAAATCAAGTGTAAGCAAAGACAGGCAGTAAGCCTACTGGTGTTAGAGTAGGAAGATAGCTAGACATGAGTCAAGAGTGGGTGAGGGAGGACTATTGGAAAAAGCACAGAAAAGCCTCTAGCTAAAGGTCACCTGGGCCCCTCTCAAAAAGCTCTCAGACTTTGCAGTGGGCACAACCTGTATGGCCACCACAGTGCAGACAGACATGCACAGATAACAGGAAATATTAAAAGAAGTAATTTTTCGAGAAACGAATGAGTAGAGACTCAAATATCAGCTTTTATTCACTAAAGAACAATTAAAGGAGCCAAGGATGTTAGTTAAAACCAAGGGAATTCTTCAGTGTTATTTTCCTAGACTTCAGAATTCCTAAAATGTATTAAATACATAATCAAAGCATTTTGAAAGAAGTTTAGAAATACTCTATGCAGTCATCTTTAACATATATTTTGCTAAATCAGCAATTCAAGAGTCCTCTACTTTGCTTAACATGCTACATAAAAGAGCATTCAAATACCATGGGTACAAAACACATGTTAAATAAAAATGATAAATAATTTTTTCTTATAATTTTAATCCTGGATGCTTACCCATAGGAAATTTATTAAATGGCATCATAGTGTTTTCTAATTTAAAAAGCACATTACTTCTTGCAGTTAATGACTTGATCCATAAAATGATAACAGATTTTCTAATACAATTAACTGACGAGACTCCTGTCCTCCTCAAAATAGTTTAAATAAAATATATGTCATTTAGAAAACCAGAAGATTATACTTTGTACCAATTCAAAGTTACTTAAAAAAAATGAAAGGATGTGTACCAAATTTCAGAACTGGGATACAAATATTAAATTTTAATAGGAAGAGTGCCAAACCACTGCAGACGAGAGAACAGAATGTACTTCTCTAAAAGTCTGGAGGATAATCAAGATAGTATAAAATAATTTCAAATCATTTTTTTAAAAAGAGATGTGGTATATTCAGTTGTATCCTACATTTTCATTTTAGTATTTTTCTAAAATCTGTGATGAACAGTTGCTGAAATGTCAGGGAATGAACACATTGGACTTTTATTCAGTGACCTGTAAATGTATTGGTTGTCAGAATCTCTCGTATAGTAGGTAGAAATAAAGCTTCTATGGCAGCCAGGTTCTGTCCTTGGTTAATGCTGGGGTTCAGTCTCTATGAATATTCCCAATTCTTGTTGAAATCACCTAGTGCTACATCATTTTGTTGCCTTCCAGGGGACCATGTGTCCTTCCTCACTGAGAGCCAGGAAGAAACAAGGATACACCGAGGACAGTGATGTGTAGCAAGTGCTAGAACTTGCCTGATGTATGTACATATGCATACTAGATCTCAAAATACACGAGAACCCATGAGAAAGAGCATAAATTACTGTGCCAAGACTTTCTCTTGGTCTTTTTTGAAAAGGAATCACACCACATTACCTGGTTTAGTAAGTCTGGGTGCTGCTTTCTTCTAAATGAGATTTGGGTTAAGAATGATTATATCTGAAAGTCTTTTTGCTGTCATCACTTTTTTTTCAATGCCATTTCAAAAAATGTGCTACATGGGTTCTAGGAAACACTGATAAGCTTACAGTGCTTTGATACTAAGCTCAACTAAAAATGAACCCAAGAACATCAAAACCTGTGAAAACTCATCATATTTTCTCCTGTAAATGCATTCAACCTGGTGACCAATGACAGGTTTGCAATGAAAATCTGGGACTGGATTTTACATACTTCCAATAAAAGGTGAATATGAGGCTTTATGGATGTTTAACCAGCACCACATTCAAAAATGAAGGAGGAAAGGAAAGCTAATGGATTAAACTTTTAAAAAGGGGTTCAGTGAGGTAATTGCTCTAGCACCATTCACTTTGGGGATGAATTTGCTTATACATGGATGGTCTCCCTTGGAACTTATCCAGAAAAGCTTAAATATTTAAATAATCAAATCATGGTCAGATGTATGGAGTAGGCAACTATATTGCATACCATATAGTGAATCTCAAATATAATATTTAGAAAAGTAAAGTTAACCTTTCATACATGATTTTAACCATAAACTAATTCACATGTCATCTAGAAATATATAAAGAGAGTATTAAAAATATCTGACATTTATGCCAAATAATTTACATTGGCTATTTCATATAATCCTCTCAGTACTCCAGGAATTAGGTGCTATTATTCTCATTTTACAGATGAAGCCACTTCAGGAAAAATGACTAAAGATAATGAGGCCAGGGTGGGAAGAGTGGGTAAGGAGTAGAGTGTGTGAAAATAGGAAAATATCACAAGGTCAAGTAGAAGGGAAATTTGGAAATGCTTGGAAGTGTCTATATTTTTTAACATTTTGCTGAAAGTATTATTAGCTTCTTAAGCATCTATAGGTGCCAGGTGTCTCATTATTGTCCTTTACAATTGCCTTGAAAACTGGGCAATACTTTTCCTATTTTATGGATGCCTAGGCTTGGTAAAGGTCACTAGCTCATAAATGAACAAGCCAGGAAGAGAACACAGGTCTGCTTTGCAGCTAATAACATGCTGATTATCAGTTCCTAACTAATTTTGCAAATATGCAAAGGGGGACTTCAGCTTTTCTGACCCAAGTTCAGGCCAGCCTCAACTGTGGACATTTCATAATGACTTCTTAGAAATTGCTACTGGCATTTTCTCATTGGTCCCATAGTGGTCACCAATCTTTTCCGGTGTCCAGGCATATGACTTGCACACATGATATACTGAGTACATAGAATTCTTCCTTAGAAAATACATCAGTCAAGTAATCACTTATTAATGCAGTAAACTCATGTTTCTACCATCCCAAGTCCACTGTCTGATTAAAAGAACAGGAAAAATCTGACCCAATTTGAGCTTCAACATCTATTCTGTTTTGAGGCACATGCTGTCTAAAACACCCAAATCTTTCTTTTTAAACAGAAACTTTTTCTTTAGCAAATCCGGTCCTGAAGTGTTCTCCAGTTTTAACATCAGGAGGTTTACTACAGTGGTCTGGAGAGTCTAGTTGATCATGAAAATGTACTCTCCTTTTCAACACCAAATGAATATCTCTCCCTTGCAATTGCTCAAAATGCCCATTTCCTTCACATGGTTATGTTTTATTATTCATGTCATCAGACTGGGCAACATGAGATTTATTTACAGGGAATACTTCATCAATTACAAAACATAAAGCATGCTTCTTTCTCTCTAAGGGTTTAGTGACACCTTAAATAAGTTCTGAACTGTTAGGGGAATGACAAAGGACACATTTCTCCTGAAAACCATTAAAATTGCATACTAGAATAAAAAATTGTTTGGCTGAAGTTAACAAGGGACATGCTCCTTCTCCTTGTGATTCATTAAATGTGTTTATTATTTTAACCCAGGGAAGTGAATTCTTTCACTGCTTTTTAAGATTGTGGCTCTGGGACTACATCACTCAGATGATGGATCTTGAAACATTGAAACACAAGACAGCTTGAGAACAATTCACAGGAAAGAGCTGATTTCATGATACTGATGTGGCTGCCCACTTGCTCTGACACTGTCTCTCCTGTCCTTGTCTCAGTTAAATGTTTTCTACTCATTATCCAAAATAACCTTAAATTATAAATCAGACTATGGTATTCCTCTGCTTACTTCCTTCATTGACTATCCTTATTCTAGGAATAAAGCCTAAGTCCCTCTCCCCATTCAACAGGCTTTCTGTATTCTTATCTCTGTCTCCAAACGGAACATGTCTTCTTTAAAGTACACCCTAGAGTAAGTACACCCTTATTCAAACTGCACTTACCTCCCAGGATATCTTCCTATGTGCTCACCTATCAGAATCCTTATGTTCAGACATATCACAAAACCTGCCTCTCCCAGTAACCTTTCCCTGATTGCTCCAATGGGAAATAAGTTCTCCTTCCTACAATGTTGCATTGGCTTTCTGCAGCTGAGACTCTTTTTCAAGAGCTTTGTGTTTATACCCTTTAGTACTTTGCATATTGCCTTGGGAATCTTAAGTACTGAAACCCAAGAGTGAATTCAAAACAGGGGGGAGGCTGTGGAGAAAAATAGAGCAAATATTGAAATTCCTTTGACAAACATAGAGATTCCTTTGCCTATTTACCACTCAATTTTCCTACTTCTGTCTGCCCTTGCCTGTGATTATATAAAACATTTAGTAGTTATTCAGAGGTCAGTTTCAGAGTAAATTGTTAAGATGTTGCTCTTGAAACTCTTTTGTAGAGATACTGATGGGGCTTTTACAGTCCTATAAATAAAGAGAATTATGTATATATTTCTTCTTTAATAACTGGTTACTACCCAGTCTTCCCAGGACCTAACATGGGGAGATAGTAGGCATTTTAAAACAATAGAACCAGATTTTAAAATAATATATTTTTTTACTCTCAAAATTTTAAACGTAATCTCAGTGTTTCAATCCCTATATAAAAAAAAATCAACACCTAGTGTGCCCTACTGGATGTTACATAGGTTGTTACATTTCCTAAGTGATAAGAGTACCAGGAACATCTTTTGTTCTGATATTTGGTCTTTGACCCTGTTCCTTATGTTGAGCTCCTAAATTCCTTGGCATTTCCTAGGTGATGGAATTGTGTGTTGCTCTAATGAAGTAACTCCAGGGGTAAAGGTCTGAAGATTGAGTTAACAATTGATCATGCCTATTATGATGAAGTGGGTATAAAAATCCCTGAACTATGGGGTTAGGAGAGTTTCTGGATTGGTGAACACATCCACGTGCAGGGAGGGTGGTTCACCCCAACTCCACTGACCTGGATGATCCTGCACGTGGGACACTTTGGGACCTCACTGTATGTATCTCTTCATCTGGGCTTCATCTGTAGCCTTTATCATAGCCTTTGTTGTGTAATAGACTGGTGTATGTGTTTCCCTGAGGTCTATGAGTTGTTCTAGGAAATTATTGATCTCATGGAGGGGGCTGTGGGGACCCAAATTTATACCCACCTGGTAGAAAGTATTGGGGGGTGACATATAGGGCTTGTGATTGACCTCTCCAGGGGGAACAGTTCTGTGGGGTTGTGCCCTTAATTTGTTGGCTCTGACACTAATTTTAGGTAGATAGTGTCAGAAATGAATTTAACTGTAGGACATCCAACTGAACCAGGAGAAGTGGTCAGTGTGGGAAAAAGACTACACATTTGGCAGCCAGAACTATTGAGAGTAGAGTTGTAAGTAGAGGAGAATAATTGAGCTTTACCTTTCAAAGCCTTAATTCCCAAAGTGTATTTGGAAACAGGGCCTTTAGGAGGTACTTAAGGTTACATGAAGTCATAATATGATAAGACTGTCGGTTTGCTAAGAAAGGAAAAGAGAAATCCCTCTCTCCTCGCCTTCCTTTTTTTCTCTCTGTGCAGGAACAAGGACAGGTGACGGGAGCGTGCGGTGAGAAGGCGGCTACCCACAAGTCAAGCAGAGGTTTCAGTGCTCTTCACGGCTTCAAGTGCTCACCAGCACCTTGATAATGGACTTCTCCACCTTCCAAATGTGGGAAGTAAATTCCTGTTGTGTAAGCCACCCAGTCTATGGTGTGGCGTTATGGCAGCCTGAGCCCTGGTAGCAGTAGAGCCCATTGGGCTCTGCATTTAGCTTATCGAGGTGCAAGTACAGATTTCACCACCCATTAGCTGTGTGACTTGAGGGAACTAAGCCTTGACCTTAATATGTCACATAGTCTTCTTCCGCATGCAGCTTATAAACATATCTCTCTCAAAAATATTATTTTGAAGTTTAAATGAGAAATACACATACAAAGTACTTGGCACCATGCCACAGATGCTCCAAAGACACACTGGCAACCCAACAAGTCTGGGTATCTGTGTGTCAAGTGAGTACAGACAAGAAAGGCTGTAGGATTTTGGAGAAGAAAGAGGGCCCCTTTGGTTGGAAGAATTAAAGAATGACCAAGACACTCTTAACATTCCCCTCAGACTGAGTATACTTAACACTTCCTGACTATGGGCCCTGACTTCTCTCTTCTTAGAGCATTTACTTTAAAAAAACCTGTAATTACAAATTCTTTCTCTGCCCCTTTTGAAATGATATGAATCTCCTTAAAAGCCTCTGCCAGTTTTATGACCAAGGGAATGTCTTGCTCAAGGACTTGGAAGTCATTCCTTTGAAATGTAATTATCAAGAAGGATAGCATCCTATCTCCCAGTCTTAGTGGAAGATAGGAGACTATCCTAGATGAGCATTCTGTTTCAAGTTGTAAAACTACCTCCTGTTAAGGAGAAACAAGAAGTTCACTTTCCCTTTGAGTAAGTCCAATTCGCAAACACAGGTGGCCTATGATCCCCGACCACGGCTCTTAAAATCTCTCCAGCTCTTTGTTTCAGCAGAATTGAGTTCAGTCACTTGCCTCCATTGTAAGTCTTGTATAAAGTCTGTTAAACTTTGGCACAATATTTTTACTTTGACACATAACATTCACAGAAAATATACAAGTTGAAATATGTCATAAAATGTAGCTTAAATGTTGGTTTGGCAGTATATACAGTTTAGAATAAGAAGCTGAATACATTTTATTAATTGGTAGCTACTACTTATGGCATGTTTCAAAGCTTTACTAAGAATTATCATTGAGAATTATTTTTAAGCATTTCAACTGTTAGATGGAATAAACTCTGTTTTGAGGTTTTAAATCTCAAACCCCTGCACCAACATTAGATGCTCAATGGTAATGAAGCCTATTTGTAAATGCTTCTAGGATATTGATCATACTGTTGATTCTTTGAACATGGGTGGTGGGGAGGGAGAGAAAGGATTTCCTGACTCATAATTTTAAAACACTACGGTATGACTCTTTTCTAAAGAACTTCTTAGAATGTAACTCATAGAACAATGTGTAATGCATATCTTTTATACCAAACAAATGTAAACTTACATAAATCTAACATCCAAATGATTCTTAGGCAAGTATTAACACTCATCCCTATGACTGGAGTTTCCTGAATCTATGTAAGGAAACCAACAGGCTTAGATGGAATCTTCTCCTAAAATGCAGGTTATGTTGCTACACTATTAATTTTCATGTATTTTTGAAGAATTTGACATATTTTTAATCAAGCACAATGAGTTACAAATAGAATCCAAAGGAATATCCCACATGACTATTTCTCTAAATTACATTGCTTACTAGTAGAATGTTTTTTCCTTACCCATATCCATCTTCATTATAATTCAGAATTTATCAGTGTAAATTAACAAAATTTAATTTCCTTAGTCAGATTTTAAGTCACTTTTATCAGTAAAATGTAGAGTCACTTAGAGACCCACAAAACACCGAATTTAGAATCTTTCAACTCAGTGAGAATGAAAAGAGTGAATATCATTTCCCAATTCTCCTGTTGACTAATCATTCCCCCATATACCAAATCATGTATTTGAAAATATCAATGCACAAGGAAGAGAAATGCAATTTGTTTCATCCAAATGCATAATATAAAATGACCAAGTGCTGTTAAGTGCTGGAAATGTGTCTCAAAAGACCCTCCATTTCAGCAGCATTTTAGGGTTGTTTGGAAGTTCAACCTTTTTAGTGAGAAGTACTGAAAGATAAATCTAGTTCCCAGCCTATAATTCACCACTTAAAGATGAGGCATTCTTATTGGAACATCTCTCTTGGTCTTGCTTGTTCCTAATGAATGTCTCTGGCCTCTCTTAGCAATGTACTATTTCTAATAAAATGAAAGATAGAATTGACCCCTACCCAACTTTAAAAAGAGTGAATATTTCATCCTTTGTAACAGATAGAATTCATTAAAAATAATTCAATATGGGGCTTTAAAAAGAGATAATATCTACCATTGCTTTGAAAATTTCTTTTGGAGAATAATAAAAATGATAGATATGCTATTTCACTGTGACTAGCCAGCCATTGTTATTAGGAAGAGTATAACTTCTAAATATGCTGAAAGTCTGATGATATGTTCTAGAGAAGAAAAGCAGCTTTGTTCATTTGTAACAAATATTCTCCTGTCCATTCCCAACATAAATCAGAATAATTAAGATTTTCTTTGGCTTTTCTGTAGGATGGGAAATTTGACCTGAAATCTTACTGTAATACTGTTAGAATTCAGAGCACTTATCAGTAGCAGTATGTAAGATTGATTGTAGACGAGAAAACCATTAGGAGATTGCCTTGTCAATGCTCAAAGTAAAGAAATACTGTGATTGTGGTAGGAATGGAAAGGGAATTCGATTTTGGGGATTTTACAAAAGAAGTATGATTAGGTCATTGAGGTTTAATGTGAAAATTTAGTAATGCACACTACACTAAGTTCCCAATTTGAAAGCTCAAGTCCATTTCAAGCCTAGAGTATGCTATGGACGGAACTGTGTCCACCCAAAATGTTATATTAAAACCCTAAGCCCAGTGTGATTGTCTTTGGAGATAGGGCCCTTAGCAGTTAATTAAGGTTAAATGAAATCATAAGGGTGGTGCCCTAGTCCAACAGGTAGCAGTTAATTAAGGTTAAATGAAGTCATAAGGGTGGTGCCTAGTCCGACAGGATCAGTGACTTTATAAGAAAAGGAAGACAAAGAGATCTCTCTCTCTCTCCATGTACATACACCTAGAAAGGTCATGTGACTTCAGACTTTGCTAACTAGGTTCCATGGGTCAAGCTCAGAAGATCTCTAAAACACTCAAGTTGCATGCAAACTGTATTGTGTTCTATATATAGTTTCCCAAGGAAATAATTTGTCTTTTTATTCACATTGGCAAAAAGGTATGGCCCAAAAAGTGAATTCAGGTTGGCACAGACACTGTGTAGAGCTCATTAGATGAAGTCATGATTGAGATATTTGCAACTGGAAATAAGTGAGTCAGCAAAAATATCTTTTTATATTGGATATTTTAAATGAATATTTGATGGTAACTAGCTGTATCAAAGAAGGCCATTCACATGATTGTTTTTTTAAATTAAGTCATTAGTGTCTTTTTTCTAATATTCTTTTCCACAGAATTTACCATTCTCTAATAGACACTATAATTTGCTTTTGCATTTTGTTTGTGTTTTTCTCTACTTGCTAAAATGTAAGCACAATGATGTCAGGTTTTATAATCCAGTTGTGTTCACTGTTGTTTCTGTACTGCTTAGAACAGTGCCATTCCTAGAGCAGGTGTTTCACAAATATTTACATGGTAAATGAATGAAATAATGTCAATGTTTAAATGTGGTTATGGATATTGCTCATGCCTATATAGAACTGTGCCTCAATTATTTCCATCATATTCCTTTTTATCCCCCTAAAAATGTATTTTCTGTGTTGATTTATCTGAATACTGCTATTCTAAAATCCATTCGGATAATTTACATATAGTGTAAGAAATCAGTAGATTTTAGCAGAGGTCACTAGCCTGCACTAGAATGTAATTCAAAACTAGAATTTATTATTTTAAATAGAAAATAAAAGCTTGGTTCTATTTTCTTAAATAGAGTTGAAGTCATATGCCTTTGTTATATTTCATTCTTCCATTTCCTCACACAAGAATAAAAATATGTGATGCTAAAATGAGAACATTTTATTGACTGTGCATCTCAGAAAGAAATAAAAGCCAATGTAACTTAGTTATTTGCAGTAAGAAAGGATACACATGGGGAAGTTAAATAGAAAGTTTGGATAATTTTCCAAACACATTTTTTAGTTTTGTGAAATGTCCCTGGGATTTGTATTTGAATATCAGTGTTTCTCCCATTTTAAGAGTTTATATTACTTAACATTGTCTTAGTTCAAGCTTCTATAACAAAGTACCATAAATTGGGTAGCTTGTAAATAACATGAATTAATTTTCCACAGTTCTAGAGGCTAGAACTCCAAGATTAGAGTGCCAGCAGAGTTGAGTGCCCTCATCCAGGTTGAGACTGCCAGATTCTTGTAGTGTTGTCACATGCTGGAGAGCAAAGAGAAGAAGCAAGCTTTCTGGTGACTCCTGTATGGGCACTAATATTCTTGAGGGCTCTAACTTTATGACCTCATCTTATCCTAACTACCTCCCAAAGGCCCCGCTTCATAATACCATCACTTTGGGGATAGGTGAAATTTAGGGAAACATAAACATTCAGTCCATAACACATATTTTCTAATTCTAACTACCTGAATTTTCCTTACTATTTTAGGTGATTAAGTTTTGGGGTAGTTTGCAACACAGCAAAGACTAATTGATACACAAAGTAGGGGGGAAGTACTTTTTTAAAAAAGGGTAAAACAGAATTTTAAAAATCTAGGTCAATTAAATGAATAGAACGTCTTCCTTTTTGTAGGGAGGTACAATTAACCTTGAAATGATAAACAAAAAATAAGTAGTGATAACTACACAAGTCTAGAAAATGTCAGATGTGGTTAGGGTTGGATGTAAAATGTTTCTCTCCTTTGCTTTTTAGTGTGATAGTTTTTGTGTTTCTTTTTAGTAATGTAAGCAAAAATTTTGCTTTAATTACTATTGGAAATGATGTACAAATATTTTTGAAGTCAAAATTTAAAAAGCTGGAATGCTGGAATATAGCTAATGACAAAAATCCTCCTCTTCTTCCAGTATTACTCTAAAACCAGCAAAAATTTTGCTTTAATTACTATCGGAAATGATGTACAAATCTTTTTGAAGTCAAAATTTAAAAAGCTGGAATGCTGGAATATAGCTAATGACAAAAAATCCTCCTCTTCTTCCAACATTACTCTAAAATCTCTCTAATATTTGTATTCCTTTCTCTCTGGAAGAAACTGAAATGAGGTACCAAGACAAAAACTATACCTGGCTCTTCATTCCAGCTTTTCTTCATTGATAAACAGGGGATTATGAGGTCAGAAATATATGACCATTTTCTTTCAAGATTTCATTAATGATATTTAGAAATTGAAGGCTATTTGTAGGCTCACCACATCATCTACTTTCAACCATCAGAAATGAATGACAATAAAATGATGCAAAGGACCAAGGCCTTATCAACCACAGAGTCATTTAGGATTTTTGTGATTTTTGCTTTTTGCGCCCAAGTGATTATTGCTAAACTTTGTCAAAGTAGAAAGAGAAAAAGATTCATTGAGGTTGTGTAAGTGCAATACCATAAATGTATAAGCAAACAGAAACTGCTTCAGCAGGTTATGCTAATGGAGGGAAAGACTATGAAGCTCAGAATTCAGATATGGTAAGGACCATATGTTGTTTTCTTCACATTTTGGGATCTATTAAAAGTTGAAAACAAGATTATTTGTAGGCAGAGAAAAGACTTCTCCTCTATCACTTGAATGTGCAAAGAGCATTCTTTTCTGCACAGTGGCTAAAGGCAGTACTAAACTACCTAAATTCCTCCAGTCAAAGCAGTTCACACCTGCTGTCTGGTTCATGCTGAGGGAGATTATAGATGTCTTTTGTTTTTCTCTCTCACTCTTTCTCCTGAGGTCTCACATAAATAAAAGCTAGAAGAATAAAAGTGAGCTATAAACCCTTAACAGTGAAGAGAAAGCAAAATCAAGAGAATCAAGTGGAAGAATATAAATTCCTGAAAAGGGTTCATGAGTAAAATAAGCAAAAAAGGCACAGCTAAGAGTATGCTGCAGAGAGATACAGTGGATAAACTCAGTGAGAGGCAAATGGGAGAAGATCTGGAAGGAGATTAGCAGAAATGATATATAAAAAAATCATTCCAGTTGGCATTCCCCTACTCTGTGACATTGGGAAGACCTCTGTGATGGTCCCCAGAGACCTCCACTCCTGGCATTGATGTGCTGGTATAATTTCTTCCCCTTAGGTGCGGGTTAGACTAATAGCAGCCATGATAGAATATCACTTCCAAGGCGAGGTTATAAAAAGTCTGTGGTTCCCATCCTGAAGAGTGCTCACTCGCTCTTGCTTGCTCTTTCTCTCATCACTTGTCCTGGAGAAGGCAAGCCAGCAGCATTCAGAAGGCACTCCTGCGCCCACATGTGAGAGAGCAACGTCTGCCAACAGCTATATAAGTGAACTTGAAAGTGGATTCCCACCCTCCCATCAGACCTTCAGATGAGACTGCAGGTTTGGTCAATAGATAGTCTCCAGCATCACAAGAGACCCTGAGCCCAAGGCACCCAGCTAGGTCACCCCAGCTTCATCCACCTCACAAAAACTGTGAGAGAATAAGTGTGTATTTTTTAAGCAGCTAATTCTGGGGATAATTTTATATACAAGTATAGATTATTAATATGACTATCTAAAATACAGAACAAAGTAATTTTTTTACCCCAAAGAAAACTAACAAATGAAAATCCAGGTAGTTCTCTTAAAAGCAAAGAAATCATCCAAGGAAAGGTAGGGCTCTTACTGTGGATGCTCATGTTCTTTTTATTCTGGCATTAAGATGTCTGCTCTGTGTTTGCCATCTCCAAAGAAAAGTCTGCTGCTCTACACTGACCAGTCTCACCCTGAATATGGTCTCCTGTCACACTACAGATCAACCAGTACAGTCAGTGCTCAAGAACAGAAAGCACAAATAGGAGCTCCCTGGGCGGAAGAGGAAGGCTTGAGAGAATTGCACATATGATTGGGAATTTAAAGTGATGAGGCAATGGATGCAAGGAAAAAATAAGTGTAAGGGAAAAAAAGATGTTGAGGAACTCCTGGAAAAATGAAACCATGGAAGATCAGTCCAAATAGGAAGCAAAATACAATGCCCCAATTTGCAATTGATAAGGTGAAAGGGAATCCATTTGACCTTAATCCCTGGAAAATTCTCCTTTGAGCTGTTCAGTTAATATGCTATTGGACCCAGAGGAAAAGAAATGTAATCTTAGCACATAACTGAGATTGGTATTTGGATGGTATTTACATAGTAATGATAATCTAAATGCCCTTTATTGCTTCTCCACTTTAGACTCCTCATAGATAAAATATGTGGTGTGGTTGCCAGACAAAATGTTAAAGTTAACATCCCTGGAAATACAATGAGAGGGGGACATGTGGAAATGTTGAGGGAAGCTAGAAGAAGCTAGAAGAATGGGTAGGATACACTGTCTTCATTTTATTAATGTGGCTGCTCAAGACAGACAGTTGTAAATGAACAGAACAAGACATGGAGATGTAAATGCATTACTTGTGACAAAAATAACTAATGTGTGTGTATAACTTCAGAGGAGAGGAAGAAAGGAAAGGAAGGGATTGAGTCCAGGAGCTAACCTTTAGGTTACATACTGGAGATTATATAAATATTATATAAAAGGGATAAATAAACCAATGGAAGTATAGGCATATTATGTAGAAATATGGAACTAATTAGCAAAAGATTCATGAAAAGATATCTCTGCTGAATAAAACTGGGGGTGAAGAGGGGATGGACAGGAACTTGTTCTTTATATATACCATCTTGTAAATCATATTGATTTGTTTTCATGGGCTTGTATTATTTTAATGAAAGTAATTTAACAATTATCCCCACTTGTTTTGCATACAAAAAACAAAGTGTATAAGTGATTTTGCCAGCATCCTGCTGTCAGCTTCAGAAATAGTGTCAAAGAGCAGGTTATAATTAATACAAGAGGTTATAATTAATGTTATTATTTACAATTTGAGGTTCCACCCATTTAAATATCTTGTATTTTCAAATAACAAACACAGCAATAATAAATTCCTTTGGCATTTCCTAGGCTTTGTCTATACTTGTCTGTTACCAGGAATTTACTCCACTCCCCAAACTTCATTAAGTCTTGTGTTTAGTTAGTGTTATGCAGGCATGCCCTTCTAATCTCTTCTTTTACTTCCCTGGTACTTTGAACTTGGCTTTCACTTTAAATTGCCTACAAACATACCAGTTTTTACAAAATTGGACTCAGCAATGACTAACTTTTCAGAATATATACAGACAGTACCCAACTTACAATGATATGATTTATGTTTTTTTACTTTACAATGGTGAGAAAGTAATACACATTCAGTAGCAACCAAACTTCAAATTTTGAATTTGGATCTTTTCCCAGGCTAGTGACATGCAGTGCTTTATGCTCTTGTGATGCTAAACATGGGCAGTGAGCCAATTGCCAGCTAGCCACACAACCACGAGGTTAAACAGTGAACACACAACCATTCTGTACCCAAGCAACCATTCTGGTTTTCACTTTTGGTAGAGTATTCAATAAACAGAACCCAACATTTTATTATAAAATAAGTTTTGTGTTAGATGATTTTTTCCATTGTAGGCTAAGTGTTCTCAGTACATGTAAGGTAGGCAAGGCTAAGCTAGGATGTTCAGCAGGTTAAGTGTATTAAGTGTGTTTTTATCTTACAGTATTTTCAACTCATGATAGGCTTATCAGGATGCAACCTCATGGTAAGCTGAGAAAGATCTCTACACTATCCTCAATTCTATCTGGTTTTCAGCAACAGCCAATGTTTAAATATCAAGTCTATGTCTACGCTTTTCTTGAAGCACTGTCAGGAGTCTCTGGCAAAAAGTGGGTCTGTAATGAATCTCATCTTATTAGATTTCCTTGTTTTCCAAATATTTTCACCTGTTTCTTCTATTTGTCAAAGTTAGCTAGAAGTATTAAAAAAAAAATCAAACCATTTGGAAATGTAAATTCCTGACTCTCCAAGATGGTCCAACTACTTGTGCAATTCTGAAGTGTTAGCAATCTGACTGTGGCTCACATCAAGCAACAATGGGAGTGGTCAGCTTCCTGTGCAGACAATAAAGGGTGTTCGGGTGTAGAGAATTTAAAAACAATAATAAATCTGACTAGAAGTCAGGGAGTTTTGCTGTTGTTCTTACAATGTGTCAGCAGTTTTAAACTACACCAGTAATAAATATTCCTCCAAAGAGGAGACCGTTAGCATTCCCTTCCCCAGTTTAGGTAATCCGTGGTAACCCAAAAATGATGAGACTCTATGAAACCTCTGGAAAATTGTTTTATGCTTACACACCTGTTACCTGGTAGACAAAATTATACTGCTTTGTATTCTCATTTCCATCTTAGGAACAGCTGTTGGAGCTCCCTTCCTAGACATGTGGGGTCAGCAGTACAAACTGAAATGAGAATTTTGCTTCCTATATCACAAACATGCTATTATCTTAAGAATACACATAATGCAAAAACAACTGAACAATCTGCATTTCAAAACTGAGTCTTTACATATGAAGAAAACAAATTATTTTATTCCCTTCTCATATGTCCCATCTTTATTATCTATAAGTATTGGTCAAGTCAAAAAAAATCAAGATGAAGTAAGACATAGTATTTATCTCAACATCAGAATATGCATTCCAGGTATCCATTATTTTATTTATTCAAGAACTATTTACTAAGTGTCCTTTTGCATCAAGCACCATATGAGGTGCTGAGCATGCACAGCTTAATAAGGCACAGGTTTTGACTTGAAGGTTCTTGTCAAAAAGAAAACTAAGGTAAAGGTTATAGGTTCTGATAGATATCTATCTACTTATCTGAATGTCTCTTTACCTATCTTTCCAAAGTGTTGTGAAAACAGGAGACATATTCCACTGAGGGCCGTTTTGGAAAGCTTCAAGTAAAATGCGAGATTGAAAATCATCCCATACCATTAACACTAGAAAAGCTTTCAAACTTTACAAATGTAGAGTTAATTATTAATAACATTACAGATACAGTTGCAGCACAGGGAAAAGGAAGAAAAAGGAACACTGCTATTAGAACAACTACACCGAGTTGAAAGTGGGAAGGTGCATTTTGTATTTGGGGATATGGATGGTTAATTATTGCTAGCATACCAATGACAAAGTTCAGACTAGGTGCTTTATACATGCTTTTGTTTTTTCCTTTCCTGAATAAAGATCCTAAATAACATAGAATGTACCACACTTACAAGAGTACATAGGACAAGGAGGTGATTAAATAAAACATAGACAACCTCAGTCACAAATATAATTAAACCTTGATCTGAAACTACAATGAAAGTTCTTACTTTGGACAGTAGAAAGCCATCAGATCGTAACAGAACAAGTGGGGGTTCATTTGGCTGCCCTGTGATGTCTTATTTTCCATCCTGTTATTATGGTTTTCCATGTTGGCTTTGTCAGAATTATTACTAATAGCCAATTAAGACTGCACATGAAAAACTTGGATATATGTGTGCTCACTGCAAAATTTGAAAGAATTTTGATGAATCCTTTTCATTTCTGAAAAAGAACCAGAGAACTTCCCTTTAGTGGAATGTGAATATTTTCTATTTTCTTTTGCAAAAATTTATATTTCCCTTTCTTTTGCAAGAAAAGAAATTGATACATGGATGCAAGTACCTATACTATTTTTTAACTGTGCATGCAGGCTTTTGTTGATACATATTGATACAAGAATAGCTACTGTAAAGGCAAACTAAGACCTATGGAAAAATATGAAAACAGGTTTCCTTCAAGTGTTCCAGGGCCAAAGTTTTACTACTGAATTTTATATGCTGGGTTATATTTACTAAAGAACTCATGATAGCTAGTATAACATGGTACAGCAGATACAGACTCCTCACATGGTTAGCCTGCCAGTATCCTGGGGAATGTATAGTTGAATATATTTGTCACCTAGATAATGTTGGCCAAATTGAGACCCATTTCTCTTATTTGAGATTTGGGTCATCACGTATGAATCTGTAGAAAGTAGGATATGGTCTAGCATAAAGAAGGAAGAAAGAAAGAAAAGAAGAAGAAAGAGAAAAGGAAAAAGAGTGGATAACAGAGTGGGAACAAGGATAATAAGTGAGAGGAAATTGAGCACCTACTATGTGCCAGATGCTACACTAAAAGACCAGTGCTTATGCAAGTTTAGTTGACACTCCTGAAGAATCAGTCATCACAATAAATATGATTTTAAAGTTCCCACTATTATCGGCTCATATTTATCTCCATGCAAGAGTCCAACATTGATGTTAAGGCATGAAACAAACAGTACTGGGGCTTCCGCTATAGTACAATATTACTATATTTATTTCATGTAAAGATGAAGATGACGCAGCTTTCCCTATGTGCTTGTCAGGAGTCTCCAAATCCCGCTTGACTAGGAAAACCCTAAAAGAGGACAGAAGGGGCTTGCATCACCATCTACCTATGAAATCTACAGATTGGTTGATAATATCTATGTCAGAGGAAGCTTTCCACAGAAAATTCCAGTCAGAGTAGTGTCTAGCACATTGCCAACACTCAGGACATATGAAATAAGAAAAGTGTGTTGCTTCAATATGCTTATTAAAAAGGGACTAAAATATCTTCCCTCCTGTAAATTTGTTTCTGAGATTCGATTGTGTCAGAGATGCTGTTAATAATAGACTGTACATCAGTGTAGCACAGAGAAGGCAAATAGTGAGTGTGGCATCCTGCTGCACTGATGGACAGTGACTGCAATGGGGTGGGGGTGGGGACTTGATAATACGGGTGAATGTAGTGACCACATTGTTTTTCATGTGAAACATTCATAAGCGTGTATATCAATAACATTAATAAAAAAATAGACTACATCTGTGATGTAAAAAAGACTTTGCTATTATTGATTTAGAGCACCTTATAATTTATGTATGGATTCGCTAATAATCTAAATGTCTAAGAAACTGTTATTATAAAATCCCAAATTGCTAGATACCTCACCCTTGTCCTCAAGAACCATCAAAAAGTGCATTTTGTATGTTATGTACACAAAATATATTTGCTAATTTGCAATTTTAAGTAAAAGTATTACAGATTTATGGGCAAATATACCATGGTTGAAAAAATATATATATAATACATACATATACATTGCAATGTTTTCTTCTGTTAAATTATGATTTAGAATGTTTACTGGGGAAACCATTGGTTAGCACTGGTGTTATTTGGCTGCAGATGAATTAGCTTAACCTTTCTCTTGAGGTACCAGCTTAATGATGTTAATATACTTTTTATTGATGGGGAACCTCTCAGTGATGCCAAAAGATAAGAAAATCTAATATAGGTTCTAGAAAGTATCATAAACATTTAAATTTAATCTTTACTAATTCATTTATTGGACAAAGATTACTGTTTTACATATATCATGAAAGAGATAAGGATTGTTAACATGCACACATACACACACAATTATCTTTTGTTTCTTATACTTAGAAGACTTACTTCCTTCTTCACCTCAAAGAAAATGATTATTACATGTAAAAAAGGAATAAACCAACAGGTGTAACACAAACATATCTGTATATTTGAAAATCACAAGTTCAAAGAATATTATGACAGAAATCATCTACATTACTGATCAAAACTACGGAAATAAGGCTATATTCTTTCTACATAGACATTGATTATTTAATAAAAATATATTCCTTTGTCCTATAACTGAGACTAGAAATATTAGAGATGGTACCAACCTCAAACCAGTCCTTTTGGTGAAAATACCCATTGAAATTACTGCTACATATTAATTATATACAAAGCCTTAAGTCATTCTATTTATTCAATGCTAAAAAAAGATTATATCAAGAGATTATATTAAGAATCCTAAACACAATTTAGTCTAACTCACAGCTGGAAGTACTTGACAATTTTCATACCCAAAATGAAAAAAGAATGTATCATGAATTTTTAAGCTCCTTGATCAAAACATGCTATCAAGGACAGTGACAGAAATCATATATATTTGCAGGATTCAGTACTATACTGTGAATTAGCTTTTGTCTGAGAACAGTTGGAAAATAAGTACAGAAAGTTTCTGGACTACTCAGTCAACAGTAATTTGAGATTGGTGGTGGTGGTAGTGGTAGTGGTCAGAGGTTGAATAAAATATAGTGCAGGGCAAGGGGATCAGTGGACCATTCTTCACTGGGCAGTCTATTTAGCATTCACGGCCCTCTCCCACGAAATGCGAATGAGAACTCTCTCCTTGAATCATTATGTGCCCCCATCTGCCTCTCACACACACACACACAGTTTGAGGAGAATGGTGCTTCCTCCCTGGAGAGAACACCTCCTTCAATAGAGGATTCAGCTCTGTATATGCCACACAATTGATGCTTTGATTTAGAAATATCAGTTCAAAACTACTTCAGTGGCTGAGAAAATAGCTTTAAAGGTAAGAATGATGCTTTAATTTATCTTTGTACCTGAGGGATGCTCTTCACACATAACTATAAATTGCATAATGGTTACGTGTGTTAGACACTTTCTTACTTGTTGCTATTTTTAGGATGAACTATATGAAGTTTCCTCTTTTTTTGTAATAAAAAATTGTCAAGTAGCAGCAATTTTATAGAGTTCATACACTGCATTGACTCATTTAATCCTCATACTATAATTCCCATTTTACAGACGGGAAACAAAATATTGAGGCAGTTAGGTAATTTGCCAGGGTCACATAGCCAGCATGTGGAAAAGTAAGGCTGAGATTTGGGCAGACACCCTGGCTTTCTGAGTTGATGTCCTTGACTACTACACAATACTGCCCCTAACAGCCCATGCCAGTGCTGCCTCCTCAGACGGTCAGCTCCAGAGGGCAGAATCAGACTGGAGACCCTGCCTGGGAACAGCATGAAGGTGTGAGAAGAGTAGGTGAAGAATAGAAAGGGCTTTCTATGCAGAGGACACACAGGTGTGAAGTGACATGACCTCTACAGGTTGTTGTGTTAGTTAATTGGTCCTGGGGCCAAGGCTGTAAGGAGAGTGGAGATAAATCTAGTGAGACAGATAGGAGGCTAGCTGTGAAGGATGGACATTTATGATTATCCAAGTTACCTGCCCTTTATCCTAAATACTTGGATGTCTTAAGGGAGGAAATGACATGACCATAGTTGCAATTTTGAATGAGCAATTTGACACTGGGTGGAGATCGCATGATCTAGTTAAGAGTATGTGAAGGCAGGAAGTGATGAGATTCTGAACAGAGGCCATATTTAAGGGCAGAGGACCAGATTACCTCAAAGTACCCTGAAAAGAAGCTGGCTGCATAGCCTTGGCTAAGTTGAATTTCCCCATGCCTCAATTTTCTCATGTGAAGAATAAGATTATTAATACCCAGCTGTACTTTGGGTCTTCACCTATTGCTCACACATATATGTGTTCTAGAATTTGACTACACTTCTGATTTCATTAGCAAGACATTCATTAGTGTCTGTGTCCACAGGACCACACAGGGCAGGGAATGTGGCATTCACTACCCTATTATGATCTGGAATGATCCCCATCCATGTACAACCTTTGGGCCAGAGAATATCCTCCAGAACCTGGCCAGGCCCCAGGGGCAGGGTTCTGCCTCACTGTGATTCTGAATGGGCATGGGGGCGGTGGGGTTGGGGGGCAGAGTGGAGGAGGATTAGGTTTTACTTGATAGGTGGTGTGAGCCAGGCTCCTTACTGATGAGTCTGGGGTCCAGAGAACCCAAGTGTTGGTCATCCCAGGACTCCTTTGCTGGCCACAAGAACTCCCTGAGAGATGGGGTTTCCTCTGGAAAGAGTAGTCTTGGCAGTAGTTCAAGGAAAGGGCCTGATTGTGCCATTCTCTGAGCTGCTCTTGATGCTCAGTGCATCCCAGCCCATCCTTTCCTTGTTCCTTCATCAGGACCCACACTTACTGCCTCCACACACCTGAAGCCACATGGCACACCCTGAGGCCCAACTGTGCCTTTTTTGCCTTCCTGAGAAACCCCACATTCCTTGGACCTATACCAGGCCCTGGCCCCAGCAGCAGGGCAGCGCTCATAACAAAAACAAAACAAAACATGAACAAAACAGAAAGACAAATTTTAGTGTCACTTGTGTTCTTTTCCCTGCCTTCTAGTCTCCCAACACAGCAGTGAGTCACCACTGGCTCTACCACAAGGGCATGAACCTGCCGGCTCTGAGAATAAGTCTGAATTGTAACATGCCAAAGTACTCTTACAATTGATGCCTATATAATTAATAATCTATGCATGTCTTTTCTAAAAGGGTTCAAATTCATGCTTCACCCCACAATGCCACAAGCATTTCCTTTCCTCTCCTCTCTGCATTTTCCCTATAGCATTTGACATCCCATGTTGTTTGTTTTAATTTTTATTTTCATCTTCCCCAACTAGAAGGTAAGCTTTGTGCTAAAAAGTCTAATTTTGTTCAGTGCACATTGCCGGGTGTATAGCAAGTGCTCAGCAAACATGTGTTAAGTGAATGGATGGATGAATGGATAGATATCCTTGCCTTGAACTAGACTTGTCTGAAAACACCTCAAAACCAAGAACGCCCTGAGAGACGGGGCTTCCTCTGGGAAGAGCAGTCTTGGCAGTAGTTCAAGGAAAGGGCCTGGTTGTGCCATTCTCTGAGCTGCTCTTGATGCTCAGCGCATCCCAACCCATCCCAGCCTCCACACACCAGTAGAGCACCTTTTCACCCAGTAAACCTCCAGACCCTAAAGAAAATGTACTAAGCAGAAGAATTTTCTTAAGATAAACTCTTTAAATTGTATATTTCCTGTCACTTTCACATACCAACAATGAGGGGGAAATCACCTTCCAAACAGCAGTTGCTTATCTACATTTAACATAACAATAGATTATACTTTTCTTACCTGGCACTGTTAGTTTCAGGAGAAAATGCCTTTGTATATATTTTTAAATCTACACCCAAGTGCTTTTTTCCCCAGTATGCACTAAAATTTGCTGTAAAAATGTACATTGCTTTAAGTGAATTCAGCAGAATGATTGGACTAGAGAAAACAAAATTAATTATTCATGTCACCAGTATTTTAAAATGCAGAGTGGTTATCAGGAACACACATAATTATAAGCAATGCAATTATTTTTTTTATAACGAAGTTACAGTTAAGGTTAATTAATATTTTTAATAAAAAAATAAAATTTTGTTCTTTGAAGTTACAAAGTGTAATTTGTTAGTTTTAAATATTTTTCTTACAGAAATATGTGTGCATTCTACTTAGATTTTTCAAACAGTATTAATTTTTCATGAGTATCTCCAAAACTGCCAGGAAGCAAGAACAGTGTCTAACATAGTCAGATACTCTTCTTACTTTAACACTAATTGGGTTCTTTTGGAACATTTCATGGGTATCACGTGCCAGTGACTTTAGTAGGACATTGCATGTATGAAATATGCAAGTCTCTGACAACCTCTACATGTTTTTAAATCCTCAGTAGTTCCTTTTCTTGAGTAAGTTTTCTAATTCCACTGAAAAAAGCTTAACTGGAACCAAAGAATTTCTCCTGTACACCTCACTCACATTTACTGATTCTGCTACACTATATAATTTAATTTCCTATTAAGAGTTGCAAACTCTTGTCCCTCCAGTCAATATTCAGAATCTCTCAAAACCTTATTCTCTCTCATTTCTCAATATTTTTGGAATAAGATGAAAGAAAGATGAAAAAGGCTATGGATCCTTGAAACCAGGTAAGGATACCAGAGTCAGTTTCTGCTCTGAATGTAAAGGACAGGGCTTCACCTCTCATTACTCTCATGAAGTATGATTTTCCTGCAAAGATATATTTTATATATGCTGTAAAAGTAAAGTGCCATATAATTTATCGACCAGAATGGGATGCTTTCAGAGTCAAAAAGGACACTATTAATTATTACATCGGCACACCAGGTGCACACGAGGACTGTATAAGCCAACAGATGGATGGCCACCCTTGTGAAAAATTCAAGGATGAAATCCATGCTTTGTTAAACAATCATCAGAGACCTAGCTAAGAGCAACATCACAAGAATCAATGACATTTTAGAGCTGAGTACAGTTCAAGAGATTCCTAGTTGAACTCACTTATTTTAGAGGAAGCAAGGCCAAAGTACAGGGAGGTTAACTCACCCAGCCAAGTTACATAACAAGGTAGGTGGTTGTGTTCAAAGTGGAAACTAGGTCTCCTGATTTACTGTGCTCTTTCCATTATCCTGTCCTCCCTCTAAGTAAATGGTATTACTATGGATCCAAATTCTGTACAGTATGTATATAGCTTGAAAACATTCCTGAAAGAACCAAAAGATCACAAAATGTGATGACGCAAAGAATAGACCAGAAGAAATGTCACAATCTTAAAAGAAACAGCATAGCTTCACCTTCCTTTTTTTACAGACAGGCAGCCAAAGAGAGTGAATGATGCCCTTTGAATGTGGGTTTACTTTTACTCATTTATGTCAAGCTACATCTACATCATGAGACATTGCCGGATTATTCAAAAGAGGAGGGAACACTTGGAAGCAAAAACTGTTCCATGACACTTTGGCCCCCAGCCCCAAGAAGCTCTCAGCATCCTGAGAACTGTTTATGATCTATTTGCAAATACTCACTTTCTGAGATTAGCTGTACAGAGAGTTTCTCTTTTTTAAGATAAGCAGGAGGTCTCATGAAAACACGTGGACACTAACTATTCCAGGTAAAACAAATTTTATGGAATCCAAAGAAAAAGTGCTATTACTATTGTTATGTTCACATTTAAAGAGCCATTTAATCAGAAGGGCTGGTAAATGTCCTCATTATTTCACCATATAAATCATGTTTTTCTAAAGTAAACAGCTCTGAAAAATCGATCATAACTCGGAGAAGAAAAACTCTCTCTTCTTTTTAAAGCATACTTACTTTTAAGTAGGAAAGTAAATAGGATCTTATAGAACAACAATTTTATAAATACTCTTTTATTTTCTCTGACACTGTGAAAACCAAAAATACATTTGTCCCCTATTACTTGCCCTGCAGGGTATCTGAACAAACCTCATCTATTTGAAATCAATCCAATTTAATTCCGCTTGACCAAAAATCTGTTTCCCTAGTTCTAAAACATGCAATCACCCCAAGGTACATTGCCATTGAGGCTTAAGTGGCTCAGTGTTATCACTGAGGAAAATAACTTTGATTGAGAAAACAGTCCAGTATAGCTTTTGAAAAATAAAATGACCCTTCCTGGTATACAAGTTAGTAATGCAGTTGATAAAAACAGGCAGATGTGGCCACTATGGGACAGGGTTTAAAGGAAGATGCTTTATCCAACCTGCAAAAACAGTTCAAAGGAAATAGTCCTGGAATTAGCATTACAAATCACTCTCTTGTTTAAACTTCCAAGACTTTGACAATTTAAACAAACACTTAAATTCTACATGTATCAGTAATCCCTTTGGAGTTGGAGGGCAATTTAGAAATAAATTGTGAAATAAATAAAATTTGCAACAAATTATTTTTACTCAGAAATAATTTGCTTTCTTCCCTAGTTTTTTTCCTGTGCATACACACTTTAGTACTTGTAATCACATACATATCATCATAAAAGATAATTTAAAAAACTATTAGTTCAACTTTAAAACACTGTTGCCACAATTGAATTGTCATAGTGTATTAACCAAATTATTAAATTATTGTTATAGGTCTGTTCAAAGTCTAAAGATTTAAAATTTCTATTTTTAAATAAACCTGGTAATCTTTTAAGTCAATACCTCCTCAAATGAACCAAATAATCACTAACTGATTAGATCATTTACTTCTATAAACCACTGATGTCTTTAAACATGTAATAGCTTATAATAAAAGAGACTCTTTTCATTGGAAATTAATAGGCTATCAGTTAACTGTTTTCCTTTCACATTAGTCAGTATTATAAAGTGGATGTTTTTAACTTCTTCATTTCTAGGCACTTAGCTTGAAAATGAAATAGCTTTTATATGAATGTTTCTTAAAAATATAACTTCTTAATATATAGCAGCTATTAATGGATAAAAGTAAGGCTGATGATATTTTCCTTATCTGGGGATACACCTGGTTTACCTAGGAACTTAGGCAACTGTAATTTTATTAATAATGAAATAAGATTATTAAGACAACTCTCAGATTTTTTCAAATTTTAGTCACAGGAGCAAGTTCAACTCTGTCCTAGAATATCCTCTAATGACTTATTTTATATAAGGGACATAGCCTATTAATTGTATTGTGCTTCAGTTTTCCTATGTCAGATTCACCTTAACAACTTATTGTTAAATAAGTCATAAACCGTCAACTACAATAAGAAATCATTAATGCAGTATTAGAAAAGAGTATCAAATAGAGCTATTGGATATGCGTAAATCTGTCTAAAGTCACAAGTCTTCATTCATGGGACTAAATGTTGTTAGCAATCTTATAAACCCAAACAAGATAGAGAAGATCAACAAAATGGTTATACTCTTAAGCACACAGTCTTACTAAGGTGTATATTCCAGAGGGCAGGGGTTTTTGTTGTTGTTGCTAATGTATTCCCAGTGCCTTGAACAGCATATGGCACATGTAGAGTGATAATAAATATATACTGATGAATACCTTGTGAGACAGCCGATTTTACTTTGTGGCCAAATGCAAATTTAAGAAAAAAGGGAACAAGAAGAAAGAAATGGTGCATAATATGAATATTGCATTTATTAATTTACATAATTTATAACTTTATTGGTCATCTCTCTTCTCCTAGGATATTTTCTCTTCCTCTATTCTGTTCCTCCCACTCATTCCTATTCAAAGCAAAAATCAGAATTTATTTTGTTCTTTCTTTGGAAAATATATGTTAATTCATAGGTCGAGTGCCGTTATGAACAGAATTTACCTTCTTTTATTCTCTTTGCAAAGCTGACACTTAGGTCGATCTCAAACACTAGAAATAAAAGCAACTTAAAAAGTAATTGTCATTCTTGCTTTTTCAGAATGGTTTTCTAGAAAAGTATGTATCATGTATTTGGAAAAGCTTTAGATGGCATCTACTGGGGACACTAACTATTAAAAATAAAACAAAAGGTAACAATCATTTTGGACTAAGGAGACATACAATTCTGCAAGAATTACCAACAGAATATGTTCAAAGGCTATAAATGCCAATAGGAATATAGTAGCATTTCAACAACAATATGATAGCTTTTCATAAAATGTAAGCTCTTTGTGGCAGGCTCTTTCCTGCTCTTCACTAATATAACACCAGTACTTAGATCAGTGGCTGAAGCATAGTAAGACAGTCAGTAAGTATATCTTGATTCAATTAATATATTTCTAAGTTGTACAAGTCTGACATTTTAAAATTATATTTTTAAAAAATATTAGACATAAAATTGAAAAATAAAGTCATTAAAGTGAATTCTAAGGGAGGGCAGTTTGCCACTTATCACACAAAACAGATTATCCAAAGACAGCTATTTAAGTACCACATTTTGGGTCTTCATCTTCACTCAGATAAACTAACAGTGTGATTTTGTCATAGTGATGGGGCCAAGGGCAGGCCCCTCAAAATGTGGCACTTTGGCATATTGAAACAGCCAGTACCAGAAGAACACTCTGACCTGTTTTTCCCTAGAAAGTTGGAAATAAATCTGCCATGTGGAAGGTACCCACCCTGTACCAGGATGTAAAGAAATATTCTTATCACAAATATAGGGAATTTAGAGCAGAGAAGGCTATACAAATGAGCCTTAATACTTTTACTAATTCACTATCACAGCCCAAATTCTACTTAGAATTGCTTACTAATTGAAGATCGCAAACATAAGTTTTCTTAGTCCTGTTGATTCCTCACAGATAGATGCTCCCTTGTCAAAGAAACAAGTGTTTACAATCTGCCTGCCTCGGTCATTTCTTTGGGTCTCAATTTTACTGTTGGGATTCTGTGTGTGTATAAGGCAGCTTGTTTTATTTTCTCTTGTTAATCTGTCTCATAACAATCTAATTCTTAGACCAGCCAAAAGATCCCTGAAGCACAGAGGAAAAGTTTCCTCCCCAAAGGCAGTTAAAAAGTAGACCTATCCTTCACCATGAGGTTCACATGCCTCCAATACAAAATTTTAAAGCTTGAAAATACAAATAGATGTTTCCTAGACAATTTCTCTTTTAAGACTTTCAAATTTGCTTTTCTTTTATTTTGATAAAGTGCTGATGAACAACCAAGGCTTTTCAAATATTTTATTAATTTACTTAAAAAGTGAAAACCCTATATAATTAGACAATCCCATCAGCTTGGGCTAGACCAAGGTTATTAAAACAAGACTATCAGCTATCTACCAACAAACCAACACAAAGCAGTTTATAAAAGTCCACAAATCCCAAGTCAACAGCATATACCCAAGTCATATTCAGACTGAATACATTAAGCAAGTCTCAGAGGAAGCCATAGTGCTTGAGATCAGAAACAATCCTATTTTAGAAAAGATATATGCAAAAAAAGCCCACATACATAATCACAGGTCCATGAAGAAATGGCATCTGCAGACTTACCTGGCTGATGGGTTCTTTCGTAGGGGGCTTTCCTCTTCTGGCTGTGCTAGTAGCCAGGGTTGTGGTGGTCTCCATGATGGATGTGGACATCTCTGACTGCATGGCAGTGGCTGTCGATTCGGTTGTCATAGAGGAAGGCACTTCACCAACCAGTCTCACATTTCCCACTATGGCGATGTTGGCATCATTTTCAGCCGCCATATTCAGAACTTTCAAGCCATTGTAGTAAAGCCCAGAGAGCTGGCCCTGGAAGGGCTGGCCCTGCTCTTTCCCGCCAATTATTATGGTTGCTTGGCTATTGAAGATTGTGAGCTGACGCCCTGTAAAAATAATATTACATACATGCAAAAATGTTGATTGTGAACTCTACATTCTACAAAGGATGATAAACAGATCTTTCATGGGGTGGATAATGAGAGCAATAAACTATAAGAGAGGCATTTGACTCATAATTCATTGCTTATAAATGAGGTGTCCATGAAATGCATAATCATTGGCAAATACTTTTAAATTCTCAACTTATTGTAAATGTAGTGCTTTTGCTAAAAGACCAATCAAAGATACGTATTATAAATCAATTTTCTGTGGATCCCTTTTACCTCAAGTTCTTACACTGTTGGTCTCTTAAGTCTAAATTATTACATTAAAAAAAAGTAAGATTTCTAACATTTCAAGTATTTGTCATTCTAAAATTACCACTAGCAGAAAGTAATCTATAGCAGTTGAGATCTAATTTTAAATTTATGATCAGAATTTCATAATTCACATAATGGCCACATATATCTATATGTTATTCTTTAGAAACATTTGTTTTTTGAAGGCAATAGTCTATTGTTATTTGAATTGTTTTATTTTTCCGGCAATCACACTGAAAAGAAATACATGGTTTACACTGAGCATGTCAGAGACAAAAAAAAAATTCCAGAAGTATTTTTCTGATTGTCTTTCAGCAAGTCTAGTAAACGAAACAAAATGAAAAAAAAAAATAGCTTCAGATGTAAAAAGCGGCTTCAGGAATGGTACACAAACCGATGGAGAAATTATGGCACATTTCCATCAAACAGCAATCCTCAGAAACAGTACCAATGTCATCAAATTTAGTATCCAGTTTTAGCAGATTGGTCTCTGCTCATAAAAAGCATGCACACAACTTTAAGTTCAGTTTTAATTAGGGCTTGTTCCCAAATGCTCTTAGAACGTTGCAAACGTTAAAGGGACTTCATTTTGACTGGCAATCCATATTGCCCACTATTTAAGATGCCTAAAGTTTAAACCAAGAGTTGTTTTTTTTTTTTTTTCAGGACCATAATAAAGATATCAGAACTACATATATTTTAGTTGATAATTTAGAGGCTGGAACATGTAAATAATCTATGAACGATTTATCATTTTGGGTTAAATGCTTGCTGTGAGTACCTTCATAGATTGAGTTAGTGGGTTATATTTAACAGTCCCTTTAACCTTAAGTTAACAGGGTAAGATTATTAAACAGCTGGTACGTCTAGAAATGTATAGAAATTATTATACAAGGTATGCAAATATTACTGTCTACATTTTACTGTTTTAAATTTGTTTTTAATTTAGTTTTACGGAAAATTTATTTTTATGTTTATTAGTGTTACAATGAAGTACTACTTGGTTATGTTCAAATTATTTTTTTATTTGAAGTTTTAATCAATGTTTTTTACCTTTGTCGAGTAGCCATTCATCAACTACTCGACCAAGTCGATATGGAATTCGCTGTCTAGCAATCGCCAGGCGCTCGTTATCATTGTTTCCTTTAAAGTTTAAAGAGACATTTCATTGGTTAAAATCTGTAAGGTCAAAGGTTAAAAGTTAATACTTAAAGCTTGAGCTATACAATTGCCACATGATTTTTTGAAATTTGGAATTTTAAAAAGTTCTACCTAGAACATTTCATGTTTCAGACTTGTCATTCATTCATTTATTTTATTTTAGCAAACAAAATTATTCCTATGTTAATTGAAAATTAGAAATCTGCATTTGAGCTAGGTTATTAAACTTATGTTATAGACAGACCCGAACAACCAATTTAAACAGCATATAATAGCTTTACAAAAAAATGACCATTGATCTCAGGGTTTTGTCTTTTTGATGTTTCTTATTAACTAGTTAAACATGTTCAGGTGAAACAGGTTTAAGTTTTCAAAATACATTCAATCTCTTATTCCAGATTAGTAATTTATGAACACCAAACTTAATACCATCTCTGGCACACTGAACCATCTAAAATAGGCCTAGAATACTTTATGTCCTATTCGGAAAATAGAAATTCTTATTCATCTCATTTAAGGAACCACAAAGTTTGAATAGCTTTCCTATATTCCACACAAATTGGTTTATCAATTGCTTGGACATCACAAGAGAATGCATCTTGCATCATTCAAATATGTTATTATAGGAAAAGGCTTTGACAAAAGTGACTTTATTTGAGTGTCCTTCAGTTTCACTTAAAGCTTAACATGTTGAAGTGTAACATTTCAAAAAATATATATGCTTATATCTAGTCAAATATCTGCTGTTTATTCTAAAAAAGGCATGAGAGTTTAAGGAACAAAAACAGGCCACAAGCAATGGTCCCTGCTCACATACCTGAACTAAATGTGAGCCTCACTTCTTTGAACAAAAAATTATGATAGAAATACAGTTTAAGTTGACCTTGAATAATGCTTGCAGATAGGTGACTGTTGTCTTAGCCTATAAAGCACTTAGGAAGAACCTAGGCTGCCATCACAATGCTCAATAATGTATATTGCAGAAAGTTTTTATCTTCCATGAAAATTAACTAACATGGAATTTTGAGCTAAGACCTTGTGGCAAAAGCTCAGATGAGGACTCATAGGTGAAAGGAATATTGAATGGTAGTGGGTTTCACACAAGACAATAATTTTATTAGGGAAGATAATAAATAAAATTTTTTCTCAGATTTAGAATAATTTATAAATGCTTTCTTATGCTAGTCTTTTTATACACTATACTTACCACAAAACACCCACCATGATACTGGTCACACACTTTTTAGAGAAACAGAAAAGAACTATTATTTAGACCTTAGCAATTTTTTCCTTTGAATGTCTATATGACAAATATTTCATACGTTAGTGTTCAATTTAAAATGTAAATATCAAAGCGGAACCAAAGATAAAGTTTAATAAGAACATTGGCATGTATGTATCTGTTTATACAATCACTAAAATGATATAAAATAAAATAATACTTTATTCTATGAGAATATATTTTTGGTATATTAATAAGTTTTTTAAGAAAATAGGGATACAAATAGCATAAATTTCAAGCCTATCTTCATTTTTAAAAAGTTTGCACAACTTGTGTTCTCTCTTGTGTGCTTCCATGCATATGTATTTGGGAAAATATAATAAGGCTTATTATTGGTTATCTTAAGTCAGTGTGACTATTGATGAATACGTGTTTGGGGCTTATATGTGATTTAGGTAATAAACATGTTTATATGTATAATTATAATAATCAAACATGAAATATTTTCCAAAAACACATACATACACTCTGCTCTACAGACTTGTCAGCACTCATATCAATTCACACTGTTACAACTCTCTTGATGACTTTGTAATCGGGCGGCTGCTGTTTTCATGCTACAGTGTTGCTATCAGGAATAATTCATTACTCCCTCAGATACCACCCAAATCTAGACTGCAAATCACCTTTTGCCCAACTGCTACTATAGCATATTAACAGACCTCTCTGCACTGTCTGATTGTTCAGTCCCACTCATGCTCCACAAGTCAGCCAATATCTATCAGGTCACTTGTCTATCACAACCCTTCACAGAGCCTTTAGGGTAAAATCTCAAAGCCCTGGTGAGGGGTCTGAGGACTTCCATGATCTGGTCCCTTTCTCCCTCCCCTGTCCCACCTCATGAGTGTCACTGCCTTGCTCTCCCCTTTCTATCCTCATGAGACTTTTTTCAATTCTTCTAAAGCTCTCCTTTGTCTCTGGGCTTTTATGCTTGGAGCTTTCTTTATTTGAAATGCTCTTTCTCACTCCCACTTCATCCCCACCTTTCCTTAGCCAAACATGACTCATTAATGGAGTTTTCTTGGCAGGAGAATTATTTCCTCACGAGGCCTTCCCTGATGTCTCCAATTTAAGACAAGGACACCTGACTATATGCTTTCCTAATGACAAATACATGCATGCCCTTTAGAAGCAAGCATTCATCTTATAATTGCATATTCAATATTTTCCTTCTGAACTCCAAAGTTCCACGTGGTCAGGCATTGTGTGTAGTGTTCATTGATGTATTCTCAGTGCACTCACAATACCTACCATATAACCTATGAAATACTATAGATTGAAGTAGTGAAGGAAATCTTGTTTTGAATTCTGATAGGTTTTAAGACACTATTATCTCATCCCCATAGCCTAACAACATTCATAGAGAAAGAAAGCAAATACTTGTGCCCAAAAAACAGGCTACATGTAGCTAAGCATTCCTTTGTACTTTTCAAAGGGAACTTCACATACTTCAATACATTTTATTTCTTGAATGATCATCACTGATTTGAACATCCATGTAGTCAATCAGTTCATTATTTGTTCAATAACTGCCTCATGCCAAAAAATAAGTAATCATAGCTATTATTATAAGGGAAGTAAAGAAAAAAGTCCTAAAGAAGAAGTGGAAAATTGAAAGCTTTATATATTCTCTTTGAGTTTGAAAAAGAGCACGTGAAAACACAGAAATACATACACACAAACATACCATTTGCCCTCATACCTTTGGCACTTACAGAGTAATTAATATGATTGATAATGCTTGATTTAAGTCAACAATAGTTTTTGAAGATCCTTGATGAGACTTGGGTAAAATAAGAACATAAACACTATATTCCCAATGAATAAAAAATGATAGAATAGGCAGCAGATATAGGTGTCAAAAGATGTGATAATTTTTAAGGTAGCCACACAAATGAAGCATACAATCCTGTAACCCATGAATGCCAGCTGCCTTCTAGTTCACAGAGCACTTTTTTTTTAACTAAAAGATTTGATTTTGAAATTGAAAGACACACTTTATTCTTTGTTGGGTTAATGGATAGAAAATCAGATGGTGCTTACCTCAGCACAATATATGTTTACTTTACTCTCCAAATTCTTTATTTATCTATTAGAATAAAAAATTAATGACTTTTCTTGTGACAAAATTACATATAAATACATTGTCAACCAAACAAAGACACATCTAAATGGAATACTGTGACAATGTTTTTTTTTTTTTTAACAGGCTCCAAACCCCTTCTATTACTGGGCATAAAATAGTTCAGTTTGTTCAGATTCACCAGGAAAGATTACATTTTGCTTCCAACTCATGGTTTTCATAAACAAGCTGCATATGGAAATTCATAAGCAAGGTATATTATTTTGAGAAAGTACTCAAAATATATTTCATTTCTTTACAAAGAAATGGTGTTATGTTATTTATAAAACATCTGGTCAAATTACATGATTGTGTTTATTTTATTAAATCCTGTCCATAGTTTGACAGACATCTAAACAATGTGAGATGTAAAGGACATAAAACAACCCAGATGACTGGGAACAGTCAAAGGCAAAAATAATTTCCAATGACCTTTTCTTTCCTTTGGAATGGACCGAGATCCAATACTAACATGCTGGGATACAGAAACTTCATGGAGTTTCTCTGGATTGTGAAAGCAAGCAGGCTTGAACTAATTGGATTAAAAACAAGTGGAATGTACTTGAAAATTCAAATCAAACCAAAGGAGAATCTTTTGGAGAAGCTATTTTCCAAATTTCCTAAATCAAAGGTAACGATAAAGAGAGAATGACCCACCAACAAAAGACCTATTCATTTGGGATTTATTATTAAAAGTGTCCAAGAATTTCAACTTCATTAAAAGCATACAAGTCAATTACAGCAATCTGCTGTGCACATGAATTAAATTAGGATCATCAAACAGAATTTCTCACTGAATGGTTAAAACATAATAATTTAACCTCTTATTTCTTTTACCTTAATAAAAGTGGAATGTGGTTTTTCTTTTGATTTATCTTTTTCCTCCAGTTAATTTTATGTGGGTTAAATACGTTGGTACCTCCTCTGAAAATGTCACCAGCCATATATATATGTCTCTGTTAGAGTAATTTTCAAGCAATGAAATAGAATGTAAAATGTGGGTGTAGTTTTCTTTGAATTGCTGAAGGATTCAGTATTTTTGACAAGAGGCAGTGTCTCCTATAGTGACACTATGCCCACCAATTGATAGGTGCAAGCTCTAACTGGAGTGGCCATGGACAGATAAGGTACTAAATGTAATGGATATTTCAAACAAATTCCAGGGTGAATAATAAAAAGGAAAACCTGATCATTCAGACTTAGAGTGTAACCTCCTCTATTTTGATTGAATCCCAAATAGTTTCATTTTTCCACCTAACCAATAATATCTTGTCACACAACAGTATATTAATTTTCTATGAGCCAGTAGACTTCAAGGAAACAAAAGTCATTTCAGAGAATCAAGGTCAGCAGCAAGGAGCAGTAATAAAACTCAGATCCTTGACTTGGAGTTAAACTTCATAATGGATTTTAGAGAACAAAGGGAAATAAAATATAATCATATATTTATGACCATTGGTCAATAGAGACAAACTGTATGAACTTGGCCAGTACATAGTTTTTCTCTCTCATTGTCATTGATCTGCACCCCTGATGTGAAATTTCTCTTCAGATATAAAACATCAGTTTTTGATATGACAGTTATATCCCTGGAAAAAAAAATGTGGAAAAGCAATGCTATGGACTCAAAACTTGTCCAAAAATAATGTGAAAGCAAAGACAGAGATACTTTTCTGAAGGCTTATTTCCTGAGTTAACATTGGAAAGGAAACACAAAAGGGTTCTGAAAAGCTATATATACTTCCAAAGAAGATTAAGAGTCTGTTTTTAGACATTTTGCTTTTAAATGAGAAAGTGTCATTTGGATATGCCTGGGCCCATATAGCAAAGTAAAGGTTTAACACCATTTTGTTAAACTATTGTAGTTTTAAAAGCAGCATTAACACATAATTCCCAATTAAATGCCATATGTGTGGTTGTTAAGCAATCCATACAAATACAGTAATACCTACCATAGCTGGTAATGCTCCAAATAAGTGGATTTTGAACATCACTGACACTCTTTGAGAAATAAACTTGTGAAAAAATATAGCTGTCCTAATGAAAACATTTGTCCTGTGTATTCTATTATTGTTATATCATTAAGATATGTACATATCTTAATGATACATATATCAATTTATCTCCTGCCTAATTCTCAGTTTCATCCTGAACCACTTATTTCTAACTCTTTAAACTCTCATCACGGTGCACTTCTAAAAATTCCTTTAACCAAGTTAGTCCTCTTTGAAGGTGCCTTTCTTTTTGCCTTGCAAACTTCCTGCATCTGTATACTCAACACCGCGCCTATCTCTAACATAAGCGCACATGCGTATCCATATGCATTTACACACACATCTGTGTCTGCCAACTTCTTTTTTTCTTTAAGTATCAGCTTAAATGTTTTTCAAGGAAGCATTCCCTGTGCCACTTCCCCTCCACCAAATTAGCCAACTAAGACTCTTAGTGCCATTCACAGTGCATTCTTATAACACCTAGTTGCAGTATCTATAGCCATGATGAAATTATTTCATGTAATTGGTTTTATACTACAGGTTCCTTGCAAGCAGGAGTAATGTCAGTCCATCTGTTTACTGCTTCATACCTTGCACATAGCACAATGCTGAGCACAGAGTAACCAATTGTAAGTAAATACTATTATTTGCTGCATAGTAATAGAGTGGAATTTGTTGTTCAAGAATCACAAATCATTAAGACTGTTAGTGTCTTTTAATGCATTAATTATATATATATGTGTGTATGTGTGTGTGTATATATATATATATACATATTATGACTCAGTAATGCTGCTCTTCTTTTGTCAATAGTGATTTTTGCCACTGAAGTAAACAGTAGTACAAGAAAGTCTCTTAAATAGTATATTTTGTCTTTAATTAAGTCAATGATGTGTAGTAATCTGAGGTAGGGACCACGGTGGTGCATATATGTTAGCAAGTAAATTAATACCACTTGGAATCCTTTTTTTCTATTACAAAGTGAGTTGACAGATGATTTGATCAAGGTGAAATTTCTGCCAGTGCCTCAATTATTTAATGAACTGTGTATGAGAGACATAATTTGGACTCAACGAATTTTCAAAAGTATGTAAAATTCCTAAGAATATCTTTTCCTAGACTGACTTTAGTGGACATTTCTCTAAAATGAAGTATCCATCAGTAGATGAATGGATCAAGAAGATGTGGTACATATACACAATGGAATACTATTCAGCCATAAGAAAGAAACAAATCCTACCATTTGCAACAAAATGGATGGAGCCAGAGGGTATGATGCTCAGTGAAATAAGCCAGGCAGAGAAAGACAGTACCAAATGATTTCCCTCATTTGTGGAGTATAACGACAAAGCAAAACTGAAGGAACAAAATAGCAGCAGACTCACAGACTCCGAGAAGGGGACTACTGGTTACTGAAGGGGAGGGGTGGAGGAGTTCAGTTGGGGAGGAAGGGAGAAGGGGATTGAGGGGCATTATGATTAGTACACATGGTGTTGTGGGGGGTCACTGGGAAGACAGTGCAGCACAGAGAAGACAAGTAGTGACTCTGTGGCATCTTACTACACTGATGGACAGTACTTCAGTGGGGTATGGGGGAGACTTGATAATATGGGTGAATGTATTAACCACATTGTTTTTTATGTGAAACTTTCATAAGAGTTTATATCAATGATAACTTAATAAAAATAAATAAATGAAAAGAATTGAATGATAGATTCTCCAAGTAGCATTTGCTTCCAAAGTTCATCAATAAATATAGTAAGTGCCTGCAAGGAAAATGACTTTCCTTTAGCAAAGGCAAAAATGATATAGAGTTGGATTTCTACAAAATCATGTGGTAGAAGTTATAGATGTTCTAGTCTTTATATCATGAGGGCATAGGATTTCCAGAGTATGTCTGATTCATGGTTAATATACAGCAGCGAGGGATGTGGACTATCTTCTGGACTTTTAAGACCTCATGGAATGATGAACATACACTACCAGTAATTAAAAGTGCTTTTTTTCTATACACAGAAGTAGACCACCTAGTTAGCTTACAACTAAGTTTCATGCACTCTAGAAAACCCTCTTTTTAAGTATGAAAGTGGTTTGTAGGGAAAGGAATGAATGAAAATACAAGACCACCAGAAAATAGGAAAATAACACGTGGCTTCTAGGTTTTATGCATTGTGCTACTTGCTCATACAGGTTATCTTATTTAGTTCTTATATTGATTCTAGACCATAAGTATATTTAATCTTATAGATGGAAAATTTGATACATTTTTCAAAGAGATGATATAACAAGGGCTGTGCCATGCAAAATAGATGTAAGAACCATTTGAACCCAGATATATTTGACACCAAAGTATTCCACAGAATAGTTATTAAAGCAATGTCTCAAACATCCTGAAATGTCAAAGACCAACATCTTCCTTTTAATGCTTATGTCACTCCTCGTACAATGGAAAATGTGATGGTCTCATTTATAAAGGTTCTGTCTTAAAAAGTTGAGGTGAGATCACCCTGTTGGGTATACAATATCAACCTTCCCCAAATTGTGAATGTAAGGCTGGAGGCACTGGAGGGAAGGGCGAGGACAGTGCAGGCAGAGCAGAGACATCGCCAAGTAGCTCTGTGCCATATGTGGAAGGAACAGACAGCTCTTCCTGGATTCCAGTCCCGTGATGTGCCAACAAACCCCAGATGCAGACCCCCTCCATCTGGAAGGAGGAGACCTCTGGCTGTCCATCACCCGACCCTGAGCCTATAAAAAATTCCCCACATACCCCTAGCATGGCCCACTTCCCCCTCCCTTCCCTGTTCTCTTAAAAACTCCCCACCTCCCCTCCTGGGCACGACTTCCTCAGCCTCCATTTCTGTAGACTGGGAAACCTCACCTGGGAATTGCATTCAAATAAACTACCTGGCCCTTTGTTGCCTCTCTCGCCTGCTTATTTCGGTTAAAATTTGTCTTACAGTGAAGGTTTATTTTTATCAGTTCTGTTTTATAGATCAAGATAATGAAGCAGAGGTGAGTACAGTGATCAAAGATCTACTACAGTTGCTATCCCAGTGAGGAGCAGTATTTCATTTTCTTCCTTTTATAGCAATGCCCTGCCATGTGTAGCCACTCAAGGCATAAAATGCTCCAGGCATTTCTTACCTTTCCCCCGACCCGTAAGACAAGCCCCAAGCATAATACACCAAGTTTACAGCTTTTTTGATGCTGACCCTCTCCAGAGACAAGTTGGAAAAAGAGAGAGAGTCCTAGTCATGAGTCAAAAGACTACTCCATTTTGTTGGTTTTTGAGAAAAGAGATGGAACTCTGCAACATGTTAGAGTATTATGCTTGGCCTTCACATTTTCTCTTTTTCCATCCTTGTGTATCCCTTATCTCTGCTTTTCCCTTTCACATCTCTGGAAACCCAATGCTTAAGTGACATTCATCAATAACACAATGCCTGTACCCACATTTACCCTTCCTAGACATATCCTGTGCCCCTCAAACACTTCCTCTTCCTTCTTTAGTTCCAATAGTCAAATCCCTGTTTCTTTAGGATCGCTTACATAGACATTAGGAAACAATCTGACTCAATGAAGTGAACACATAAACACTGTATATTCTGAAAGTACTGTCAGGCACACATCAATACATCACACAGAACCTATTGTTGAAGAGCTTACACTTTGTCAAGGAGCAAAATGAGTAAAATTAAATGGAAGTTCAAGATAAAAGATAACTTGGAATAAGTATACAATTAACCACCATTTGAAATGCTCTTGTCACAGAAATTCAGAGGACCATGGATCAGATAAGACAAAGTGTGATAGGATTTAACCCAAATCACTAACAAGCTAAATTTTACTGAAATAATAGCTAGGTAAAAATGGATTTTAACATGAATATTAATTTCCAAAAGGTTGATAATTACTTATTCTCTTTAACTTCATTAAGATATACACCCCCACATCTATTTTATAAATAAATATTTTAAGTAGAATATATTTAGTCTCAAACTAATTACAAATACAAATATGGTGAAAATTTGTACACCTTGTGAAGTGAAACATATAATACACATGATGTTAAAACCACTAAATGAAATACAGCATAAGTTGACGGGAATTTGAGGGCAGTGTTCAAAAATGATAATATTTGTGCTAGGATGGAAGGATTACAGGTGATCTTTCCCAAATTTTATACTATGATACTATATTTACAGACATTTGAATTTTGCTCCCACCATTTCCTTAAAGAAAAAGAATCATTTTCTATAAACTCACTGCAGCACCTTATTGCAATGCTCTAGCAAGAGAGGGTAGCACACCCAAGTGCCCTGCTTCACTTGTACAGCTGGAGAGTGCAGACTGCTCAAGCAGGGCGGTGCTCTGTCCATGACTAACGCTTCAGATGACACCCCGCTCCTTACGCAGAACGGCTGGCCTCTGTATCCAGTTAAACAATGTCTTCATGTGAGACTGCTATGAAACTGGGCACAAAAGGCCACAGGCTGTCTACTGCAGAGCTCAACAGTGCTTTGGGGAAGAAATCAGCAACTTAACGCATTCGTAACTGGCTTAAGAAATGTTTCCCTTCGTGTCTCTCTGTTATGCCAAACTACATTAAGATACTGCGTGTGCCTTTATACAAAGATTTGTAGATGCACTTGTTCCTATTAGCTCCTTACATTCGAAATTTTATTTCGGATATTGTTCCATCAGATTAATTAGAAATAAAGGCAAGCTGGTGAACTTTGGATTTCACTGCCTATGTGGAATGAACAGTGTGATTTACACATTCTTCCCTAAGCCTTTCCATGCCGTTGGGTTTCTAATGAAAAGAGACTGGAGTATCATATCAGAAACAAGCAGCAAGAAATGAAAAGCAACGGGGACAAGCAGATAAGAAAATACAGAATGTATTCTGATAAACTAAAGGTCATACTCTGTTATCATGCATACTAAAGAGTTCTTTTGTGCTAGCGATGTAGCATTTAAGACAGAAGAATGCTTTAGCACTAGAAACGCAGACAGGGCCACTGATAGACATCACTCAATGGTGAGAATGAGAAAAATGAAATGTAAGAACGGCCCTACATTACCTTACAAATGACATTTTGCCATTTTTCCAGATATGAGAATCTTATGCATTTTCCAAATCATAATGTCATAACATTTAAGCTTATCCACCCCTAATAAGAACCTACATATATATTCGTTATGGCTTCTTTTCCCACTTCCTGATTTGTAAAAATCAGAATTATGTGGTACAGCTGGATTTTTGACATCCTCACACCAACCTTGACTTTTAATCTATAATTCTTAATATTTGACTGGTTTATGGAAGAGGAAATAAGTAAATGTCTCATATATGATCTGATATGGACTGTAAATGGTACTGAGAGAGTTTCTCATTTTCCAGGGAAGAAAAACAAATCTGATTACTACTGAATTTTAATCTCATTTTCACTGGACTTCAGTCTCTCTCCTTCACTTGTCATTGTTACACAGGAAGATTTTTTCAATTAGAAAGATGGAATTTGTCAACTACACCCAAATTCTTTAAGATTACATGATCTGGATGTACAAAGGACAGGCTGGGATACAGCTGCTGCACCACTGCCGGCCCTCTTCAATCCTATACAATATACAACCACTAAATGAAATAACCAATTTTTTTGTAGACAAACCAAATACTATGGATTTGAACTTAAAACCCTAAAATAACTTTCCCCCAATAAAAATTTATCTTGTCTGTCAGCAATTATTTCTTAGAAATAAGCACCGATGCAGTCAGATTCATTGTAGAAATAGAACCTCTGATAGTTAAGGATACTCTGCTCTAATGCCTGGGTGCATATCCTGGCTTCACTATTGACCAGGTGGGTAACACTGGTCCAGGAGCATAACATCTCTGAACCTCAGTTTTCTCATCTGTAAAGCAGGTATTTGTTAGAATAAGTGACATAATAATATGTAAATCTCTTAGCCCTAGTTAGACCTTTATAACTGAGACATTACATGTTTCTGATATGTGTAATGTTGCAAGCTTTTCCTCTGTCTCTTTCAGAGCCCAGAACAGAGCAAGCATTCAGTAAGTATTAGCCATTATATTGTGGTTGTGTGTCATTATTTGTTGTCTAATATTATTTGACTAATGTGAATATATAGATCACAGAAATTGTTTCTCACCCACCTGAGCACAGGAAAGGAATTGAGGTAAGTGTGAAGAAGAGTGGCAAATAAATCTATTTTTCTTTCTTAGGACAAATAATGGCCAGGAGATTAGATTTATTATAAGTGATGCCCCAGACCCCCTAAGGCCTTTATCAAAATCACTGCATTTTCTCCCAGGTCTTGTAAGCTTTACTCACAGAGATTTATGCATGGCTGCCTGCAAGCCAATGGGAGCAACTGAAAGAACATCATTAACTTGAGGAGGCCACACAAAAAGAAAAAGGTGCAGCACCTGCCCGGAGACAGAAGGAAATCTGGGAGACTGCCACCTGCTGTGTGCAGCAGCATGGTGACTGAGCTGCCCCTGCACTGAGAGGACTTTAGAGACCACTGAGGTCTCAAAATGACATTTTAATCTTTATTTAAAACTTTAAAGAGATGCATTCCAAATAGGATGTATTAAACTCTTCTTTTCTCCCCCATAATGCTTATGGCAAAGAAGAGCCATAGACTGTGTAAAAAAAAGCAGGACACTGCATGGCCTAAAGCAAGGCAGGCCCGTTACCTGCAAAATGAGGTCAGTGGACTGTATGGCCTCTAAGCCCAATGCTAATGACCAATGGTCCCAAGTTTCAGTAGGGTTGTCAAGAAGATATGTATTAGGCCATCTTGTTAAGACATGCTATCTGTGGGTTTTTAATGAAGGGATTAATTTTAGAGTCATTCAAAACAAAATACCATCAATGTTTCCAACTCTGAAGTATTTTTAAAAGGTAGTGAAATCTTTGAGTTGGCATGTTCTCTTTTTCTTTCTTTCTTTCTCTCATTTTTTTTTTACTATCTCATATTGTTTGACAAATTTATGAAGACTTTGAGTTGTCATCTGCAGAGACCTTTATAACTAAGCCATTACATGTTTCTGATATGTTTAAGTTGCAAGCTTTTCTTCAGTCTCTTTCAGTAGCATAGGCAGACACACACACCTTTCACCATGTAGACATTCCTCTGGCTTCTTTTTCTACCCACTCACGGAAGCCTGTCACTGCTCTGACAGCCATTGCAAGAGTAGAAAAAGGCAGAGGTGAGATCTTAAATTTCAGTTTTAGAAAAAGCAGCTAAGGGGATGGCGAATGCATTTGGATGCCCCCAAAGAGGTCTGTCTCCTCGTCATTTAAAATTCTTAGCACTAAAGAGATAAGAGAGGACAATTTCAAGAGAGAACCTAAGAATTTCTTCAAATCAATGGCTGCTCTTTGCAAACCCCTTTTGCCCAAAATTTATCTAAGTAAAATATTTTTTTGGTTTCTCAAACACCTGTGATCTGGGGAACTGTACTTTGGGGGCTATTTCTGGTTTAGGAGACATCCTTATGAGAGTTCCCATGCAATCATGTCTGACAAGAACAGACTTGAAAATCTGTTCATGGCCCATCTCTAAGACCCAGTCTGGGAGATCACCAGTTAAGACCCAGATATCCTGAAGAATGCAGTAGGTACAGAGGAGATACAGTTCACTGCATCTCTCAGAATAAGGCTGTTAATTTTACTACTGCCTTTAGTATTTCTCCTTAAACTTAAGCCACCAGTGATTTCCATTCTCTTCCAAATACAGAACAAAATGTAGAGAAGAGGAAAACAATAAATATGTATTTAGAACAGAATGGAAAGAGTAAAACTACAAATATATCCTACCAAGTTTAAGCTGATGCTCCATTAGTAAGGACAATTGGAGTTGGTCCGCTCCCACATTCTTCTCCTTTTTATAACCCAGCATATCCACATCTAGGCTGTCTTGTTTTCAAGGATAGGGCTAAACTAATTGGACCATGCAACTCTGGCCCAATTAACCCTTTATTTAAGGTTTATCCTTAAATTTCTTGAAATCCAGCCTGACTTGTGTTGACTTCTGTGAAATCCTCCATACAGGAATCTTTCAAATACTTCAAGATTGTTATGGGCTGAAGTGTGCCTTCTCCCCAAAGTCCTATGGTGAAGCCCCAAGCCCAATACCTCATAAGGTGACTATATTTAGAGATAAGGCCCTTGAAAAGATAATTTAAGTTAAAGTGACACCCTTAGGGTGGGCCCTCATCTAATCTTACTGGTGTCCTTAGAGGAGGTAGTTTGGATGTACAAAAAGATGCCAGGGCCATGTGCCTAGAGAGAAACAACCTTATGAAAACACAGAGAGAAGGCAGCCATCTCCCTGCATGCCAGACAGACAGGTCTTGAAATAAATCAGTCCTGCCAACACTCTAACATTGGAATTCTAGCCCCCAGAATCATGAGAAGTTAGTTTCTGTTGTTTAAGCCACCAAACTGTAGTATTGGGTCATGGTGGCCCCAGCAAATTAATACAGAGATGATTTAAAACTACTTTAAATTACATATTATTGGTCTGTTCACAGACCTTGGATGTTAAGCAGATGTTGCAGTGTTTTGCTATTAATTGCTAAAAACATGTCTAGAAATGAGTACTCCTGCATGTGCATCTTAATAAAGTACTATGTTAATGTCAAAATTATACCCATTTTAATTATTAATTTTTGGCTAAAGCACATATTTTGTCCTTTTCTAAATTTGCTACAAATGATAATATTCTGTGCCACAATTTTGGGAGTAAGCAGTTACAAATGAACTCTACCAATTTACATTCTGCATGATATAAATAAAAAGATAATGATGAATAGGATGAGGCTAGGTTCAATGCGAATAAAAACTTCATGAATATTCAAAAAATAAGATAACTATGAAACTGATTGCAGCAAGATACATATACATATATATATAATACATACATATTTATCTATATAGGTAGAGATGTCATTCCATTATGTCTACAGAACAGTTTTGCAAAAGAACTATTTAACCTTTTATATCATGAAATGAAATTTCTTAAAAAAAAAAGCGATGCTATGCAACAGTTTACTTTGTGGTCTTCTAACTTCATTAACACAGATTTCTGTAGTACTAATAAATATTTAGTGTGTTAGATTAATAATTTTTTTAAAATTTCCATGAATAAATAAATAAAAACACTGCATAAAATCCCTACTTATGTTAATGATTAAATAAAGTGAGATCATCTTAGTGAAATAAACTGGTATTTTCCTCAACTTGGTTTCTATTGTGAGGTCACAAAAAATTTATTGTACCCACTTCCAAAACACGGAAAATAAATTCTAAGTCCGGAAGGATAAGCCTGTATTATTAATACAAATTTTTATTCTTAGAAACTGCCTGAGGAATCTCTTAAAATAAGCACAAAAAATCATTCTGTGAAATCATAATTAGCTTTGGGGGGCTTGCTAAGTAGTCATGCCAACAAAATAATAAAAATAGCAACTTTCACTGTTAACTTGGATTATTTATCATCTATTCAAAATTAGATGTGCTTTACCTTGTTCTCTTTCTCTTTTGGTGCTTATCGCTGAGGGATGAGCCCAATTCGAACTTAGATAACTTATTCCTCCTTGAAGTTGCCCTGCAGCAGGGGTGAGGGCCTCCAATGAAACCCCAGGGACGGGAGGAGGCCTGGCAAATGGATGGCTGTACTGGTCAGTATTAAAACAAAATAACTTATCTCATCTCAAGGGCTCTTACATTTCCTGAGAAACGACATAGCTTCACCATTTCCACCTATTCAGCCAGACTTCAATACATGTTTGACCTGGTTTGTACTCAGGGAAATGCTCAGTAGGGAAAGTAGAAAAGCTTTGGTCTTTACCCTCGGCTTCTGCTCTCGTATAATGTGTTACTGGGGCTGCACCCTTAAGGAGAGTCTGACCTTCACTCCCAACACCAGCATCCTTCCCTCCCCACTTCCCATGCTGCAGCCCAGGCACGCCTGCACTGCTGCACCACCACCTAGCTTCACTCCAGACATTCATTCTGGCCGCCTCTAGTTTATTTCCTACACTCTAGCCAGAGAGGTTATTTGAAATAAAGTGTTTTCTCCAGTAGATGGTAAGCTCCATGAGAGCAGAGATTGTCTGTTTTTTTTTTTAATTGAAAAAGAGTTGGTACACATTATATTGGTTTCAGATGTACAACATAGTGATTCAACAATTATATACATTGCTAAATGCTCACTACAATAAGTGTAGTTACCATTGTCAACATACAAAGAAATTAAAATACTATTGGGATTGTCTGTTATGGATCACCACTGTATTCCACAGAAGGTCAAGCACATGAGAGGTCTTAAAAGAAATATTTTCAAATGAATTACTAAATAAATCAATGAACTGCACCCTTGCATCCCCTTAGGTTTTGTTTTATAAGATTTATATATGCTGTCAATTCCCTTCATGACATTTGACAAGGCTCTTTGTTAACTATTTGTAGGGGTAAACAACCATTCTAGTTTGGGCAGGAAAACTGGGAATCAAAGAAGTCTAACCTTTTTTCAGGAAGTCCCTGGGCATTCTGATTAGAAATATCACATATAAGCTCTTAGACATACATGAGTGCACTGCATGTTTAATATTTCAATGAATAAATAAATAAACATGAGGGCATAGAAGGTGTATGCTGTAATAACTTGGTATTTAATGAAGTCTGTGCCAAAAGAGGTCTGTGCAATACTTGATTTTTCTTTAGCTAGAGCATACGAAAACAAACTCTGACCTGGGAAAGTGTGGGCAGGTTCCCAGGCCTGACATTAATGACATGTATCACCATAGGTATTTTATTTGGTTAGTCTTTAAAACAAAAAGATTCTACATTGCTACACTGTATGTGATGACTAAGAAATTTCATCTCAGGACTAAGCTAAGGGATGACAACTAAGCAAAGGGACGACAACATAGCATACTCTCAGGAATAGATGGCTTTTTAAACACTTTAGATTGTCACAATAATTTCGGTGAAAATTGTAGTACATGTAGTACATGACGTATTTCTTACTGAAAATGAAAAGTCTCCTTTTAACAGCCCTAAGAGAAAGAGTTTCAGTTTGAAATTTGTGAAATCTTGATTGTCTAAATACTTAAACTATAAGACTATTGGATTTATGGAAAGAGATAATCAAGTCTATTTGATTTCATGGGACTTAGAAAATCCCACGTTCAAATTTCAGTAACTTAGGAGATTACTTTTAATAATAAATTTGCATAAAGCACCTTGGAACAGGTTCTGGTACATAGTGTTAAATATATGATGGTTACTATTGTTTTTATGTTTTTTATAGATGACACAGGATCACAGACCCATAAAATGACAAAGACTTTAGCAAGAATCTGGTCCAATTCCCAACCAATGAAGGATAACCTCAGCAGATCGGTCTCTTGAGCTCTCAAAATTAGAGTTGGAAAGGCACCAGAGTAAATTAAGAGTTGAAATAAATTTTCTCATAAAACTACTATTGCTTATGTTATTTCCTTGGAAAAGGAAGCAAAAAAGTAAAAAAAGAACATCACACACTATGGGCAAATACTACAGACCTTCTTATTTTGTTTTTATTTGGCTATATATTGAAGTATTCTAACTGAATTTGACTATTAGGTTTAGTTTTCTAAGTTAATGGCTTTTACGTATATTCAACACAGACAAATGACAATAAAGTTCAAAGTGTAAAACTGAAATGACAAGAGTAAAAAGAAAAAGCACACTCACAAAAAAACCTGAAATCTTTGGTTTCCTATTGCAAGGACAAGAACTGGATAGCATCATATTTTGAAAAATGTAAATTAGGAAAATGAGATTTTTAAAAAATGTATGTGTTGAAACAAAAAAAATCAAAATTTGAAAAATAAGATTCTAAAATGTAAACTATCAGACCTGAAAGAAAGACTTGAACCCTACTATATACATCTCTCTTCATCAATACAAATTCTATTCCTTCTACAGTTCACTTTGGTGAGCCACTGAATAATTGAGGGGCAGGAAGGAATATGATAAAAGCAATTTTATGAAGATAAACATCTTGTCTATATACCAAATGGATTAAAATACTGAAGCCTGAAGAGGAATAGATGGTTTCTAGCTAAGAACAGGAAAGAAGCCCAGTATAACAAGGGCCTTGCATTGCTAAAATAATGCCAGCATGGATGCAAAATGATGGAAACTAGGCAATCTTTGAAGGAAGAACTAGTGGAAACTACTGCCTACCATTGGACCCTGTGTCTGCTTTGATGGGATAACTAGAAAGATTTTGATATATGGAGGCAATAAGGTGAATTATGCTATTACTAACACAAATTAGGAATTTCGGAGAGTAAGATTGGTTGGGGAATTATAATTTAGTTAGTGAATTCAGTCATAAGCAAAAATATACATCTTTGTTGAAATGGACCTCAATTGTGCTCATCACTACCTACTCCCTCAGAATTTATTAAAATGTAACAGGCACACACCCCTAGCACTGAGTTATGTCCAGGCAGACAGATACTGCTAATTTCACCTTATCATCATAGCCACAGAAACTGTACTCAACTCCTCTTGGGAGCCCAAGGGAACTCAAACTGGAAACCTATGGATGTTCCTAACTCTATGCCCAACTTGAAACTCCCCAAATATTCTTTTGTCATAGTAGAGAGATCCTTTATAAATCTATGAATTCTGAAAGAAAGTGGTTCTGATTTTCCTGCCTTAATTATCCCTCAGCTTTAATTACTGGGATTGTTAAGAAGGTATCATGAATACCCCATCACAAAAAGCAAGACCATTTTTAATGCCCTTTTGAAATCTTTATTCACCTCTGCTCCTGGGTTCACTCTCACTCCTGCTTGGGATGGGCTCATTACCAACACAGGTCCGTATCTCCCTTCTCGGCCAGACTCAGACTTTTCTTCTTTCAAGCACCAAAAATGTCTTCTCTTCTCTATTTCATCTCTCTCCCAGATCTTGTATTTTTATTTTGTACTATGTAATTTTGTTATTTCCCATAAAATTCATACTTCTCTGATCTATCTTTCTTCTCTGGTTATACCTCAAGCTCTTGGACAAATATAGTGTCTTGGGCTTCTCTGGTTCCCCACCAGGTTTAGCACATCATATCATGAGACAGCCATGGACTGGGTCTTGATGCATGCTCATCTATGGGTTAAAGGATACCCAAAGATTTTGGGCTTCACTAGGGCTTTCTACAAAATTTGTGAAAGAAATGTCTAGGTCTAAGACTTGGATCTGTTGTTAGCACTTTAAATAATTTAATTCATTTCTGATGCTTGTTTTCTATTCTAAGTGCTTATCTTTTCTCAATGCTCTCTCATTCAGAATGAAATGAATATTTGAGAATATCTTCAAGCAGAAAATGAAAAAAAATCACATTTTGAAGCAAAAATAAACATAAATTAAGATATGGAACTTGATTAAGCAAAAGAGAAAATTAAGTGCAAGATTGGGAGTGACTGAGAATGTATTGCTACTACAAAACACTCATAGAAGGAAAGAAAAAAAAAGAAATGATTTCAAATCTGGTTAAAATTACTTTTTAAGTTCAGCCAGGGTCTTTTTCTTATTAACATTTTCAGCTTCCCCACCTGAACAGAAATAACCCCTACCACCTAGGAAACAGGTTGATTCTAGTTTCTCTAGGTAAAAGACAAGTGATCTGTCTCAGTTCTACCCGGCAGTTTATAGAAAGTAACGAATGTTCTGGATTGCCTGGGACAGTGCTGGTATGTGCTATTATGTAGTAACAGCTATCAATAGTGCTTCTTCCCTCTCTCAGAATTGTGCCTGCTTAAATGAAAATTTTGTGGTCTCCTAATTATAGGGCACCATTGTGGGGAACTGAAACAGAAGACTGCCCTAATGGTTATAGGCCAGACAAAAGGTTTGGCAAGCCCAAAGTGCCTGGTGAGAAGGAAAAGATAGCTCTTTCTTCAAGGACATCCCCTGTGCAAGGGCACATGGCCTGTTGACCCATGCACAGACTGGATTTCAGCTTCCACTCCTTCTCTCTGATAGGATATTGAAGCAGTGGGTATAGTTATCCAAGCTGCATAACTACATGCAGTGGTTTGTCCACCAGCTAGCATGGTCTCCTAATGATCATGTACTAAAATTCAAAGAATTCTCCAACCCCCACCTATATTCCAGTCCTCCATGAAGTCTTCCCTGATCACCAAACAGCACTCCTTTCTCCAGGTTTACAGAACATATTTTCTCTGCCACTCATATGATTTGAGCACTGTCCTTCCTAGCAATACCTCTATAGTGTTTTGGCTCAGGGTGGATTTGAGGGTAAAAATTCCATGTCTGAAATTTCTGGAAAGGTTTATCTTCATAATAGCAAAGAGAGGATAAATTTGTTCTCAGAAGTAAAGACACACTAATATGGGGAAAATTACTACCTATTGTGATTATAGGACTGCAAAACTAAATTGCTTTATGAGAGTGGAGCTAACATTTATTACTTACCACTTACCAGGTTTTTGCCAATTAATAAGAATTTTGAAACTAATAACCACCTCACTGAAAATTTAAACAACCTTATAAGGTAAATACTACCATTAACTCATTTTACGTATCAGGAAACTGAAGTACAAAGAGGTTAAAGAACTTGGCCAAAGGTCACATGTGTATGAAATTGCTGTAACTAAGATATGAACCCAGGCACTGACTCCTGAATCTTCCACCTTTAATCCTGCATTAAGTCTGCAGCATGTCTAAAGTTTGGTCATTTGATGTATGGTCTGTATTTTCAATTGCAATTTTAGCATTCAAGAGGAGTATACAAATAGGGTGTGGCAGTCACTTCTGCATCTAGATAAACGATAACTAAACAAGGGGAAAACAAAAAAAGAATAACCAGCAGAGGGGTGGGCATCATTATGAGCATGCAGATCCCAAGAGAACCCTGATGGCCCTCAGAGATCTGAAGAGAAGAAACAATAAGCATTGGTATTAGGGCCCCAGCACAACAAAGGTTTAGCTATGTACAGTCTGGTGGGGAACAAGAAGAAATTTTTCTTTTTCTTTTTGTGTTTTCTTAGAGGAGTAAGAATGTAAGAATAAACACTGTAGGCAGCACTGCATACTTCTGAGCACTGGAGTGAGCTTTGGGATGTGTGAGCTTGGCAACTAACCTCATCTCTCTGTTTACTCATCTATCCAGAGGAGATAATATAGGCTGCCTTATAAAGATCTTGTGAGTGTTAATGAGGAAGTGTCTGTAAATTCCCAGTATAGAATGCCCAGCATAGAATTCCCTGTCCAACTCTCTGCTGCTGATGCTAAATGCTATAAAAGACAGGAATTTAAGTGGGCTCTGTGAGTGACTGGGATTTCAGGTGAGTTCTGTTACCTCTTCACCTCAACCCATGTGGAACACCAACTTCCTTACTGAGTTAATCCAATGGATTTAATTTTCTATTTGAACTCTATTTCCATAAAGGATAGGACTCATCCAATTACCCCCAGGTCTGCTTCCTGCTGTATTGTGCCTGTGCTGCCGCTCTTTTCAGCAAAGCAAACCTTTCCATTAAAAAACATCCTTTTGTTTATTTCTTCTCTAACCAGAAAATACTCTCATCCAAGTCCCCTGCCAAACTGAGCAATAAAAATAATCAATGAGAAAACTGAAAGCTCTACATGGACTTTTAAAATGCTCTAGCAAAGGTGACCCGAAAAGTTATTACAGCTTGTTATCAATTAATTGACACTATGTAGAAAAATGAAGCTAAATGTTCCTCTAATCTGTCCAGTTTTATATTTCATAAATCCTTCTAAAATACTTCACTGGCAATGCATACGGTAATATCTAGACAGACTTAGGTTACGTATATTCTCTTTTGGGTTCTCAATGGGCATTTTAAATATTAGGGCCAACAATATAGATAGTATGCCCAAGATGATAAATTACTTCAGTAATACTTAACATGAGAAAAGTGAAATCTTTAATTCCCAGACCAATGGTGGTAACCTCAGATGCGTTTTAATGTGGTCAAATTTATAAGGCCCCAAAACAAAACAGAGTTTAAAGTTGTTCCTTGTGAAATATTCAAACCAGGAGGCTAAATTGAACAGAAAATATTCATTGTCACAATTTAAAATTTAATACATGGCCTATTTAAAAGCTTCATACTTCAAAACGTTTCCACACTTAATATGTCTAAAATGTTAGATTAGGTTACGCCTTTGAATTCTTATAGAAATTAGGTTTATATTCCTTAGGAATAAATGTACTTTACAATAACCATATGGGCATATTAATAAGTTATTTACTTATTTACATCTGACTTATCAGTTCTACAAATACATGAAGTTTGTGTTTAAAATCTTTATTGTAGAATGCTATAAACATAGAATTGAGTAAAAGATATTTTTAAATGGAAATAATTTTAAAATATATATTTTTTATTTTTTATTTTTATTTTTTTATTTTGGCATCATTAATCTACAATTACATGAAGAACATTATGTTTACTAGGCTCCCCCCTTCACCAAGTCCCCCCCCACACCCTTTCACAGTCACTGTCCATCAGTGTAGTAAAATGCTGTAAAATCATTACTTGTCTTCTCTGTGTTGCACAGCCCTCCCCGTGCCCCCCCCACTATACATGCTAATCGTAATGCCCCCTTACTTTTTCCCTGCCCTTGTCTGAAAAAGACAGATGCACCCCTATGTTTATGGCTGCACTATTTACAATAGCCAACATATGGAAGCACCCTAAATGTCCATCAGTAGATGAATGGATAAAGAAGATGTGGTATATACACACAATAAAATATATATTTTTTAAATATTAAAGAAAAGTTGTAAAAGATAGTAAGGAGATGTCAGATACTTTTCAACCAGCTTCCTCCATGGTTAACATTTTAAATAACTATTGGAAAACCATCAAAACCAGGAAATTAACATTGGTACTATACTATTAACTACAGTACAGATTCTGTTTTACCAGTTTTCAACTAATGTCCTTTTTTTGTTTCAGTACCCAGTTTAGATTTCCACAATGCATTTGTTATGATTAGAATAAGGTCATGAATTTTGTTGAGAATACAAAGAATACCAAAGAAACAAAGTGCCTTTTTGAGTGAATATTGGAAAGTTTTTTGGAGATTTGAGACAATATGAAAAAAGAAAATTCCTTTTTCTAACTTACTCTATTGTAAGAGTACAGCATATAATACATATAACAACAAAATACGTGTTAATTATTTATGTTATTGTTAAGGCTTCCAGTCAACAGTAGGCTATCAGTAGTTAAGTTTTGGGGAGCCAAGAGTTATATGCAGAGTTTTGACTGCATGGGGGTTGGTATCCCCAATTCCCACATTGTTCAATGGTCAGCTGTATATAAATTACTGGTCTCTACTCAAACATCTACTCACTAATTTTAGCATCTTTCGGTGAATCTTCAACAATTATTAAAGCTCTAATGCGAATTTCTATTTCCATCATCCTTTTACATTTGTTAATTGGAATTCTTCTGTAAAGTAAGAACCGTCTCTGTTCCCCTATCACCTATCTATTGAATTGTTTATTAACATCAGTATGTGCTCATAGATATTTACTATAATCAAGTACTCTATTTATTTTGTTGCTCAAATTGCTCCAGTTCTGGCCAGTAGGAGCTCCATCAGATTGGTTCCTGTGCCCTCGTTCACACCTTTATATCAGGGGTCAATACACTATGGCCTATAGGTCAAATGTGTTTCTCTATCTGCTTTTGTAAATAAAGATTTATTGGTATGCAGCCACACCCATTCATTTACTTATCTATTGCTACTTTTGAGCTACAAGGGCAGAGTTGAGTAATTGTGGAAGAGATCACATGGCTCACAAAGATGATTGTATTTTACTACCTGGCCTTTTATAGTAAAAGTTTGTCAATCCATACCCCAGATAGATTTTTTTAAAATTATTTACTTGGATACTGCCCAAAATGCATTTGTTTATCACATTTGAGGTAGTTCAAATATAATACCTTGAATATATATTTCCTATATTCTCCTAACTTACTTAGTTATAACATGTTTGATGTGAAGGATTTATACTTTATGGAAAGGAATGGATTGTCAGTATTGTCCTGGAATGAGCTAAGTACATATATAAGAGAATAAACAATAAGGATTAAGAAAGTAATAAAGATAGAAGGATGAAAAATCATCCAGTAAGGAGAGAAAAAGAGAGACGTTGTACTCTGTGAGCTCTGAAGTTTCCTGTGTACTTGCACAGGGCTTTATTAACTTGTCCTCATAATAATGAAAATACTTTCCAAGGATGTCAGATTAATAGTCATTTTTGTCTTGAAGATATTGGACACTGTTATTTCACTATCACACTTTACAGTCCTCAGATGATTTAACAATGGATCTATCTAAATGAGTCCCTCTAACCATGAATTTGGTTTCCAGGATGTTTGTTATGTAATGCAGTAATGCTAGAATTATGTCAAGCATAAGTATCAGTGTTCAGTGTATTCTTATTGGAAGGATAACAACATTCTTATAATTGTATTTGAAAGAACAATTTCTCTAAATTGGAAGTTCAAAAGTTGGGTTTGTTCTATTACAGAAAAAAATATTTATTTTTTTCCTGAGCTAGTAGAGGCTTCATCCAGAGGGCTGCATCAGTGGATAGGTTATTATTACTAGAAGGTTAATAAAGGGCAGCTACATTTCAATGGAAGCATGCTTCATTGTGGTAGGAGGAGAGTCCTCCCCAGAGGTTCATAAATAGGCTTTATTTTGCCTCTAAAATCTTGACATCCTCAAGATCACCCACAGAAGAGGTTTTGATTCTTAGGTAAATGTGACATAAGGGTGATGTGACACAACCCCCAGAAATCATATACATAACTATGTATACATGCAGACGTATGTACATTTCCCTAAAGATGTCCTGCTTTGTCAGATTCTTACAGAGGCAGAGATTCAAAGGAGGTTGAGAAAAATTGATTTAGATTAATGTTAAACTGAAGATAGTTACTCCATACAGGGCCTCAATGGCAGTGTATGAAATTTTTCCTTTTTTGCTATTGTGTTCCCTCTGAACAAACTGTCATTGTGTACTACAAGTAAAGTGACACTTACTACCAAAGCTAAATAGGTAGATGATAGACAATAGGAAATGGTATGAAAAATTATGAGCCTTTATTCTAGTTGGCATTAAAATGCTGACATTAAGAGCTGAAAGGAAAAAAAACACAGAATTATAAAAATTGCTTAATCATATGCAAAAATAGTAGTTGTTATCTGTACTTATCATAAAAACATAAATGTGCCTGGGCAATTAGATAAAAGGCTCTTGAGAATATAAGGAGTCAGAGTGCTTGCGGCTATGAGAGAGCCTTGTCATTGAGGGCACATGATTTACCTTGCATTGAACTCAGGCAACTATAAACCACATGATACAAGAAAGATACTTTTGGGTAATAAGTTATAAAAGTACTGTTATAAGATTAATATTAACCAAACACTTGCAAAAGCTGTTGAAGTTTCCTGAAAGCCTAATATGCCTAAAAATGTAATTTCTCTGACCTTCCTTCTTTAATGAATCCTTAAATCTGTTCTCTAACTCACCTCCTAAAAATTAAAATTTGCATTTGTAGCAGCAACTAATTGTATGTATCTGACATGAGTAATTCATTGCTTGTAACCAGTAAGGAGACACATTATCCTGATTATTAACACCTTTGGTGAAAACTCCTTGAATTCAATTCATCAGTCAATATTTGTGGCTATCCTTTCTTAAAATTATGATAATACCATTTATTCTCTGTTCAACATGAATATTTTGCAGGAGTAGGATCAACACATACCTTTATTTTCATAAGAATTTAAGTCACTGAACAGACTGTACATTGGAGGAACAAGAAGATAAAGGGGGTAATCTTGGAAATCATGAAGAACGCTGCTATTTACATGTATTTATATTATCTGTGATTGCTAGCCCGTGTAGTCCAAATGATACCAAAGCTCACCAAACCATCAGAGGAACTTTTTCTTTTGTCAGAAAATTAAAAATCCTAATATGGTTGCCTTACAGTAATTGTAAGAACTCTTCGATAGCAAAAGAAGAAAAAAAAATCCAGGTCATTGACAATATACAAGAATGAGTGAAAAGTCTGAGAATGTACCATTTCTTTCCATTTCTGTGGATATAATTTCTCTGAACCTAAGCATTTTAGGCAGATGTATCTAACACAATGCTTAATAAATAGTTCATTATGCTTCATCATTAAGAAAAGCCCCCAAAGTTCCAGAAAAACTGAACACTAAGAAGAAGATAATTAACACTGGAAAAGTCAGAGTTTCAGGCACTAATTCTATCTAACACAGCTACAGTATTTAAAATTTCAGATTCTTCATAGTTTATAAGCTTCACTTTGGAATATTTGGATTAGTGAACAGTTAACTATGCCAAATAGAGGCCAAACATTTATATATTTGCATAAATTTTCACCCACACACATAAGAACATTTTGGTTAAAAATCATGAAAATAAAATGTTTTAACATAGAAATTGAATGAGGAAACTAGATTTATTCAACATTTATTAATAAGTGCCCTCCTGTGTGTTAAGTTTGGATTATCATTCTTCTGTTGGACTCTACCAAAAACTGGTAATCTATTTAAAGAATGATTCAGATATTCGGTATAGTTTATCAGTTTCCATAAGAGAGTTGTATTTTCACTTTGTAGGAGGAAAACAAAATTCAATGAAACATTTCCCATATCCAAAGATTTAGCCAAGGCACGGGGCATGTTTTCTACTACGATACAGTTTTTCTCCCAAATAACCCTTACATGATCTAATACCTAAATCCTCTAATAACCCACTTCTCTTCTGGCTACTGAAATCAACTGTTTCAGTGATTCACTGCTAAGTAAATACAGTAAATGAACAAACATATAAAGCTTGAAATCAAGTCAATGTAAAGATTGAGTGCTGCAGGGATAGGAACATAGCAATCATTCTTAATAGTTTAATTTGCTAATAAAGTTTTAAAAGTAAGGTTAAAAAATAATCAGTGGCTACTAATGAATATTATCAAGTCAAAATTTAAGTGATAACAAAATAACTATAGTTTTTGTAAGAAAGTCATTTTTATTTCATGTGCTATTATTGTTTAACACTCAGTTTGTATGTGTCTGCATGAGTCACCAGAAATAGTAGACTGCAACATAGATTAATATGTACAGCTATGACTAATCATGTATGTCCTAACATTTAGTTATAAAGACTATACCTTGCTATGTTGAAGAATGTATCTAATGATCTCTCTTTATTTTGGTTTCTGTCTCCCAGAAAGCATAAAGGAAGGAGCACAGGACCAGTAGACAAGAGTTCACAAGTGTAGTTTTAACTCTGCCACTAACTAGCATGAGATCCTGATCAAATTCATTAGCCTTTCCAGGGCTGTATTTAATTGTTTGGAAAATGGAGCTGGAACAGAAGATCTTTGAAGTTTTTTCCTTCTTTCAAATGCTATGCTTATGAATGAGATAGATTTTTTTCAGTTACATCATACACAGCAGAAATACTGTTAAAAATAAATAACATCACCCACATGATCAAAACAACCAATACTTTAAATAGTGGAACGGATCAAATAGTCAACAATTAATTACTTGAACTAAAAATCAAACAACTAATCTAAAATACGTGGGTACAATTGAAAAGAAAATCATCAGTATGACCTTCCTGAGCCCTGATATGTTTTACCAGCTTTTGAAGACAAAAACAAAATCAAGGTTTAGAAATAATACCCGTAAGATCTTTGAACCAAACTGAATGGTCATGCAAAATATATTTTTACCATCTCCATGGAGTCTTTCCTTGGGCTATTCCTCTCTTTCTTTTAAATCTTTCTATCCCTAAATAACCTGCTTATTATATCACACCAGACAGCCATTTTCTCCTTTTTTTAAACTCTAATAGCAATAAACTCTATGCTACTAATTTTGAGGTTACCCATTATATGTGACATTGGTAGGTTTTGTGAATCCTTCTTGTCTCCCAAGTAGACTAAGCTCTTAGCAAGCAGGAACCATGTCTTTGACTTCTCTCTTCGTTCCTACCACAGGTTTCCGTTTCGTTACCTACACACTCTGCTGACACACAACAGAATTAGAATGTTGAGTATTTGATGGTTGGGGACAGGCAAGAGAGAGAAACTAAGAAGTGGGAATGACTCTCTTTTCATTCATTTGTTCACCAGATCGTCTAGTGTATTCTGTATTCTTCCTCTTTATTTTCTCACAACCTATTTTGGGACTTAACCTTTGACACCTAGACTGTTTAATGGCCTTCTGAATATTTTTTGTCTCTATTTCTTCCTGCTAATCTCATTAAAATGAATGTATGCCATTCTTCAAGTAAAAATCTAGGCTTTCATGACCCAAATCAAGTTTCCTATTTTTTTCATATTTTCATAATCTTTCTAGACCATTCACTCCAAAACGGCCTCTTCTTTCTTGGAACCTATTTTCTTTTTCTTTTTTTTTTTTAAAGATATGTCTTATTCAGGAATTAGTCAAATATGACATAACTCTTGTATTTTCCCATATAGCATGTTTTTAATCTTGAACTGTTTTATGTAGCTCTGTTACCAGATGGGAATCTTAGTGTGTTCCTTTAATATAACACATAGCCTTCAAATATTCATTGATTTGATGTGTTAACAGGAATAAAATCAGTATCTGACTTTGTGTAGAATATAAAAAACATCTTTTTGGCATACTGTGGCAGACAAATGAACTCAAAGGTTTGTCCTCAAAGGTAACTGTGATTTATCTGGAACAATCTTAGGCAAGTAAAATAATGTTAGGCTTTGTGGACTAACATTTTAAGAAGAGGAAGTCTATTTTTGTTGAGAGAAATAATGTTGCTACCTAACTGTAATTAGGAACAAATCAGAGATTAACGATGCATTATATTCTAGAGCTTTAACTGATAAGCACCAATAAATGGCTTTCTTAACTTTAAGTGGTTTGCAAAACATTATTTCTATACTTTGTTCCATGCACAAAAAATAATGGAAACTGGGTCTGTTCTTCAGAAAATATAATATTTATTCTAAAATGTGAACTGCTGAGTTAAGGAGTATTTCATACACTCCAAAAGAGCATAAAATCTACCTCTACTAATTAGTTTCTCTATGAAAGCCTTCCAGACAATTATAGGGTAATACCACTGGTCAATGCTTTAGGTACTCTTCATTAAAGGTATAGTGTTGTTACCAGATGAACTGCTTCATATAAAAGCACTTATCACAAAGCCTTATAATGGAAGGTTAAGTGCTATACTTAATTACTAATTTCAACCTTTATTATCTATGTTTTGCAGTGCAGGCACTTTAAAAGGAACCAAATATAGTCTGTTGGTTCCTGTTTCTCTGATTACAGGATTTCGTAGTAACAGCTTTAGTCTAGCTGTTTATTCTGTGAATGATAACCAAAAAGAAAAGAAGAAAATCTCTTAAATTAATGTCATGCAACAAACCAATATAAAAGAGATATACTAGACATTTTCTATCAAATTCATACATCAAATCACTTTGTTCTAAAAACTTTAATCTAGATGACATCTACTTTTAAATTTGTATTCAGCCTTCATGGCATTGTTGCAGATGAAGCTCCAAAAGAAAAAGGTATTTGAAATTTTCATGGCTTATTTCCTACCTCAGCATCATGGTGAAATGTATGCAGAGCAGATGATTAATAAAATACTCGATGACAACAAGGGTGATTCCCCTGAGTTCCGTACATACTGGCCATTAACTTCTTATATGTATAGATCAAAATTCCTCACAGGTGCTCTAATTATCTTGAGAAAAGACTGTGTTTTACCCTTGCTTGTATCCTTCAGAATAACTGCAAGCTTACTCATTCTCGATTTATTTATATTATCTAAAACACTTTTTGGTGAAAGGGTATTTAGAATCTTTGACTAAATGTAAAAGGTTGCAACTAAAATAGCTACTTCTAAAGATCTGCTCCTTAATTAGCATGATATTGCCAGCCTCTGATTTTTAAAAATATTTTAGGCCATTTCTTATACTAAACATCTGTTTAATTGGTAAGACATTACATGTGTTAAATATTAGTCTAGTAAAATATACAAATATTTGCTGACTTAATAATTAACACTGCCCTAATATCAGCTGTTAGTATTGAAACCAGACATTAGTATGCCACAAGAAGACAGGGATCAAGATTTTTTTTGAACTATACATAGTACATAATATCTGGTATGTGCACAATTAAAACACTATTAATCAGATAAAATACATTAAAATAGTGAGGTACAGAAATTTTTAAAAACATAAAATACTTAACCAAATGCATTAATATATTAGAAAACTAAGCTGTGAATATCTATGCTTGGGAAACATATACTATATTTCTCTTTTAGAGATGCGTAATGAATCTTAATATAATAATGTCCAGAACATATGTTTTCAACTTAATTTAACCTAGAATCTCTCAAACTGACTTGAATATGGGACTTCCTCTCTTATCTCATAGGTCACCATTGACATTCTCAAGAACAGAGTTCTTAGAGATATCAGTTTGGAAAGTGAGATAAGAGTAAAAAGTTAGTAAACTGAGATAATTTTAATGAATTAACTGGTGAAACAAAGCTAGACTTTAAGAGCATCTGCCACCTGTAATAGTAACAGGATTTATCATTTTATATGTTCAGGTCCACTATTTACAGATGACATTTCCAGGAGCTTGTCCTAGACCATACCCTGTATCCTACTTTTTATCTTTCATGGTGTCTAGTGAAATGACTTATTAGTAAATAGGTATTGAATAATCCATATTTCAGGAAACTCACCAATTCACTTTTCTGTAATTCCACTGAGGCTGTAGTTATTATAAAAATTACATACTAGGATTTTAGTATATTCAATAAGGGATTAGCAGGGTTATGTAACATTATGTACATATTTAAGTTACTTTCCCTCCAGATATTGCATTCCTTCATCTTACCATAGATGGTAACAAAAGGTATACATTCTCATAATGGTAGTGTAAAGTTGAGATAATTCCTAGGATATAAATTCAGCAAATATTTATTGAGTGCCTACTATTTGCCAGTATTATAATAGGCACTGGGCATATTATAAATGTGCTTGCTTCTGAATTTTGTCATAAAGTATATTTTTATTATATTTAATTTAGCAAATATTTGGAGAATATCAGGTTTATAGAATAGGTTTGAAATGAGGCTTGAAGATACAGAATTTCATAAATCAGAAAAGGTCCAGAAGGACATCACAGGCATTTCATACTATAATTGTGAGTCAGTACTAAGGGAAATTTATCTTTATTTAATAAGTTAGTTATTTCCTTAAATTATTCTTTCCAAGAGACAAATACTTATAATAGAGGAATTTGAATATAAATTTTAGTAATCACTTTTATTGTGCAAAATGTAAATTTCTTCCTATACCCTTTCTTTATACTCTGCTATAAATCTGCTGTACAAAAAAACCCAGTCATATCTAAAAGGGGGGCAGGGAGAAATGAGACTGATATTTTTAGTAACTTCTTTTGTACTAAAATATAGAGAGGATAATAAATGCAGTAAAATGCCTTTATACTTTTAATTTGTATTTTACTTAAAAAGAACATTTTTCTAATTTGACACTATATGCAACCACAAGTAACACTGGTCTGTTCCTTATCTACTGCCTTTGTTCCAGTAACGTAGAATTGACACAGCTCATTAACAAAGAACAAGATCATTTTTATTTCATCAATAATAGTTTGACATTCACTTTATAGACTTGAAATAAGTAATACTAGTGTCACGGAATCCTGTGAAACCCCATGGTTATAGGACAGTGGGAACAAACTTCATTTACTTACACGTTCTTATAACAGCTGATTTATGATACTATATATAATTCCTTTACTACTTCTCTGTTTGTCCCCTGCTCACCTGTACCTTTCACCAGTTTCAGCTATGTGCCACATTCAAAGAAACTCTTTGGTCCTATTTTCTTTCACAGGAAAATGTTAATATTCTTTCCCTTAGTTTTAAATTTCAACTTTGTTACTTTTGACAAAGCCTTTCCTTTTTTTCCAAATGCAAGAATCCAGTAAAAAGAGCTTTGACATGTTGTACCTTTTGTGTGTGCATTTTTCTGGTTTCACTGATGTCCTGAATTTTGCAAATGATAACGTGTGCCTTTAAGTTCTCCTATAAAATGCCACTTGTACATTGTATCAAGAACAGTTTAGGACGGCATTACATTCACATGGCTCTAAAGTCCAGTAAATACCTGATGGTTTCTCAGAAAACCACAATCTGGTGAAATGGACGCAAAACAGTGCTGTTTTCCAGTTTGTTTTTCATAAAATCTTTCCCAGACACACATCAGCTGGCTTACCTGCAGGGTAGCGCTCGATCACTGGCCAGCTGTCCACCTGTAACGTGGCATTGCCGCCACTTCTCGTGAAACGGACTACATGGTATTTCCCATCGTTAATGATTGCATTGGACTCTTCAATGGCGATGTCATCTGTCCCAACATTAAACTTAACTCCAATTTTTCCTTGGTGCTAAAAGGAAGGAGAGAAACAGAGTTGTATGAAGTTGTACTGATTAGTCAGAATTTGATAAGAACAGAGAACAAGGATGTCCACTCTCCACTTTAATTCAACATAGTAATGAAAGTCTCAGCCAGAGCAATTAGGCAAAAAGAAAGAAAGAAAGGGGAGAAGGAAGGAATGAAGAAAGGAAGGGAGGGAGGGAGGGAGGGAGGGAGGGAGAAAGAAAAAGAGAAATAAAAGTCATCCAAATTGGAAAGGAAGTAGAACTATCATTATTTGCAGCAAATGACCTGATGTTATATATAGAAAACCCTAAAGATGCCATCAAAAACTTGTTCGAACTAATTAACAAACTCAGTCAAGTTGCAGGATACAAAATCAATATACAAAAATCTGTTGCCTTTCTTTATACTAATAACAGATTATCTGAAAGAGAAATGAAAAACAAAAATTCCCATTTACAATTGCACCTGAAAGAATAAAATACCTGTGAGTATATTTAACAAAGGAGATGAAAGACCTGCATATTGAAAACTATAAGATATTAATCAAAGAAATTGGAGAAGACAGAAATAAATGGAAAGCTATTCCACACTCAGGGATTAGAGGAATTAATATTGTTAAAATGTCCATATTACCCAAAGCAATCCACAAACTCAATGCAATCCTTATCAGCATTCCAATGGTGTTTTCACAGATACAGAACAATCCTAAAATTTGTGTGCAACAACAAAGAACCCTGAATAGCTAAAGCCATCTTGAGAAAGAGCAAAGCTGGAGGCCTCATGTTCCCTGATTTCAAACTGTATTCAAAGCTACAGTAATTGAAATAGCATGGTATTGGCATAGAAGCAGACACATAGATCAATGGATCATAATAGCCCAGAAATAAACCCATGCATGTATGATCAATTAATTTATGATAAAGAAGCCAAGAATACAATGAGGAAAGGGCTGGCTCCTTAATAAATGGTGTTAGCAAAATAGGACAGCAACTTGCAAAAGAATGAAACTGGATCACTGTCATGGTCATCATGCACAAAAATTAACTCAAAATGGATTAAAGACTTGAGCATAAGACCCGAAACCATAAAAAACCCAGAAGAAAACATAAGAGGTGAGCCCCTTGACACAGGTCTTGGTGATGGTTTTTTAAAATCTGATACCCAAAACAAAAGCAACAAAAGCAAAAACAAATAAGTGAAACCACATCAAACTAAAAGTATTCTGCACAGTAAAGGAAACCATCAACAAAATGAAAGAAAAACCTACTTAGTGGGAAAAAATGAGTGCACATCATCTATCTGATAAAGGGTTAGTATCCAAAATATATGAAGAACTCATACACCTCAATATTTAAAAAATAATAATCTGATATAAAAAGTGGGCAGAATATCTGAACAGATGTATTTCCAAATGATGACATACAGGTGGCCAACAGGTACATGAAAAGATGCTCAGCACCATTAATCATCAAGGAAATGTCAATCAAAACCATGATGAGCTATCACCTCACACGTTAGAATAGCTATAATCAAAAAGACAAGACAAAACAAGTTTTGGTAAGGATGTGGAAAAAAGGGAACCCTTGTGCACTGTTGGTGTAAATGTAAATTGGTGCAACCATAATGGAAACAGTAGGGAGGTTCCACAAAAAATTATAAATAGAACTGTCATATGATCCAGCAATTCCACTTCTGGGTATTTATCTGTAATGAAAACAAAAACACTAATGGAAAAATATGTGCATCTCCACATTTATTACAGTATAAATTACAATAGCCAAGAATAGAATCAATATAAGTGTTCATCAGTGGATGAATGGAAAAAGAATGTGGTACATACATACAATGGAATATTATTTAACCCTAAAAGAATGACCCTTGCCTTTTGCATTGTGTGAAGTAAGTCAGACAGTGAAAGACAAATACTGTATAATCTCTATGTGGAATTTTTAAAACAGCAAAAAAAAAAAAGTTCATAGGTACAAAGAACAGATTGGTGGTTGTAAGAGGTGTAGTGAGAAGAATGAGTGAACTTTTCCTTAGGTCATCTAAGATGAACTGCTCTTGTTATATAGTTGTCCCTACCCACTGTTCCAGTCCCTGCTTTAGAAAGCCACTAACTTAAAAAAAAAAAATATATATATATATTTACACACACACACACACACACACACACACACACAGACACACACACACAGGGTATTGTTGTTCAAGAACATGTCTTAGACAATAGCTGCTTTCCTCCAATTTTACTTCTGGAAAAACTCACATAGTAGAAGCAAGATTCTTAACATTTGGGTAAATTTGAAGCATCTCTTTCATGGATATTTGATATTCCAAAAGACTCACTTTCAAGAGAATTGAGCTGCCTCCTTTCCAGAGGTGGCCAAAAAAAGGGTGTGCATTGCCTATGTGAAATGACATCCTTTCATGTCCTTTAACATAGGTCCTTTAATTCACTCCTTCCATTTCACGAGATAAATGAGGCTTGACATTCTCCCTTTAATAACATGAAATCAGAGCAGTGAAGTCTGTTTAGATCAAACTGATAAATACTCACAGTACAGAAAATCATTTCAAAAGGGTTTGTTGGACACACAAACAGCCATTTAATGAGTGTAGTGTTAGTCATTATTCACAACAAAAGTCATCAAATGGTAAGAGCCTGAAATTTATTTGATTTTTATACTTTACTGGTGATGAAACTGTGACACAGGAAGGTGCAATGGCTTGTTCAAGGTCAAGCAAATTAATGGACAGGCACTAGAACTAGAATTCAGTTCCCTCATTCTTAGTTTGTATCTAAACTAAGACACAGTTACCTAAAAATAACTTCTATGAATTATGCAAAGAGTATTACCAATGATTTTAAGTGCAAAGTTTCTTACGGTTAACTCTAGAATTTCATAATACAAGGCAGCAAAGAGAAACATGTGCTTTGTCCTCTGCCTCTGAGAAGCATTCTCGAACAGCAGGACTGTCAACTCTACCATGAGCTCAGCTGATTTTTAAAGCATGAGGATTTGCCCTCCATCAGTGGCAGAGAATACCTGCACTGCAGGCTGTTGTCAGAGTACATAACCTCAAACTGTCTGCAGCTTACCTTTCATCAAACCTCAGTTGAGAGGAACAACAAGGGAGAAGAGAGGCTTAAAGGACATATAGTCTATCTATTCTTGTAGAAATTTATAATCAGAAAATCAGAAACCTGAAGATTTGGACCATATCCTCTTAACTTCTTGCTGGATTCTCATAACTGAACTAGGCAGCAAAAACAGGCATCAGCTTACATGGAAAGTTGTAAGAAAATCTTATATAAAACTGCATTGGTTGAGTGTCAGTATTTGAAGATGTCATTTGGGGCATTAAGTTAGTATGGTTTTTAATGTTTTTAAATTTGTATTAGGCTTGATGGACAAAATGACTTAAAATTGTATTTCCTTTTTCACTTCGGTTCCTAGGAAATTCAGAGTCAGACCAGAGCAATTTTAAAAGCTGCATAGACTTCTGATGCATTATTTTCTCCTAGTCTTATTTCTATTTTCTACCATATTTCCCATGATCATTACTTTTAAATACACACCATTGCAAAGCATTTCATTTTTTTGTAGAATGATCAGGTGATATACAAACAGCAGGATTCCAATAAAAACTAAAATTTTATCCAAGGGCCTATGGAGACATTATGTAGACATTTTATTTTAGCACAGTTCTTTTGTGCAAGTACTCATTTTGGTAGAATTCCTATTTGCTCATTTTCAGTAAACTATTTAATGTGGTATATATTTTTTAATATGTGTGATCCAACTCCCCAGGAAATTTTAAGAACCTCATTTAAGAGGTTTGTTAAGTTGTCTTTATTTAAAAACACCTTTACAGTGTTCTAAGCAGCTTATAAATATTAATTCTGACATTTCTCCTAACAGCCCCATGAGAAAGGTCTTATATTATCTCTATATAACAGATGAGGAAACTAAAGCACAGAGTGATTAAGTAATTCACTAAGGTCACACGGCTATAAAAAAAAGGCTGTGATTCAAATCCAAGCAGTCTGGCTACATAGTTTGTGCTCCTCATCATCACACAAGGCTGAATTTTATTAATATTGGGTCATCCTATAACTGCAGTTAGTAGATTTGGTAACTCTAGCTGTTCTTTGTTATCTATTTCATGTTTTCTGAAGATTGTCTAAGCCACACCTGCAAAGAGAAGCACTGAAAAATGCTTTTGGGACCCACAATTAATTACTTACTTCTAGACCATTAAAGAGGCAAGGAAGGCCAAGAAGAGAGTGATAACTAGAAGAGGGTTTTTGGAGAGAATTGGGATGTGATGTGATCTGCATGTACCTTCCAAGGTAGGAGGTTACTTTTCCCTTATCTTGAATGCAGGGGAAAGGGGCTTCAATGGAACATCTCAGAAAAGCTGACACTGGACTCCTGGAACTTGGTGGCAGTGGTTGGGGTAGCCAGCAACCCCAGTTGCTCTTGCCTGGAATTTGACTCTTGCCTGAGAAATCTTCAAGGGGAGAGACTCACTGGCTGATGCTCTCTCTCTGATGGCAAAGCAAAGAGATACTATTGGACCAGAAGACACCTGTTTGTCAGAGTTTGTTAGAACAAAGGACATGTAAGCATTACTTGTGGACCTTGGGTTAGAGAACTAGCATAGTGGTGTGTTGTATCCTGACCAAGAGGGGCATATGGGGAGGGGAGGCAATGGTGATGACAACTCATCAGAAAGAGCTGGAGTTGCAGTGATGGATGCCCAAGGAAGGAGGCAGAAATCCTGGATGGCCATCTGAAGGTGGTGCATTCACCAACCTCAAGGGAACTGTGGGTAAAGGAATGCCAATGACGTGATTTAGAGCACAGAACAACCCACCAAAATTACCCCCAAAAATGCAACTAAGAGTAAGTTTTAAGCACAGGCAAAGCAGAGCTAGAGGGCTACTACTGCATAGGCACACCTCATTTTAGTGTACTTCACTTTATTCCATTTTGCAGATAATACGTTTTTACAAATTGAAGGTTTGGGCCAATCCTGCACTGAGCAAGTCTGCCAGAGCCATTTTTCCATCAGCATTTGCGCACTTCCTGTCTCTGTGTTACATTTTTGTAATCCTTGCAATGTTTCCAACTTTGTTATTATATTTCTTATGGTCATATAATCAGTTGTTACTATTGTGTTTTGATTGAGGTGCAATGAACCACACCCATGTATGACAGCAAACTTAAATGAATAATGTTGTGTGTATTCTGTTCCATCACCCAGCTGGTCCCCATTTCTTCCCTTCTCTTTGGGTCTCCCCATTCCCTGACATACAATAGTACTGAAGTTGGGTCAAAGAAAACTCTACAATGGCCTCTAAATGTCCAAGTAAAAGGAAGAGTCACATGTATCTCACTTTAAATCAAAAGCTAGAAATGGTTAATCTTAGTGAGGAAGGCATGTCAAAAGACAAGACAGGATGAAAGCTAGGCCTCTTATGCCAAACAGTTAGCCAAGTCATGAATGCAAAAGAAGAGTTCTTGAAGGAAATTACAAGTGCTATTCCAGTGAATGCACAGATGATAAGACAGAAAAACAGCTTATTGAATGTAAGGAAAAAGTTTTGCTGGTATGGACAGAAGATCAAACCAGCCACAATGTTCCTTTCATCCAAAGCCTAACCCAGAGCAAGGCCCTAACTCTTCAATTCTATGAAGGCTGAGAGAGGTGAGGAAGCCGCAGAAGAAAAGTCTGAAGCCAGCAGAGGTTGGCTCATGAGGTTTAAAGGAAGAAGCTGTCTCCATAAAATAAAAGTGCAGGTGAAGCAGAAAGATGTAAAAGCTGCAGCAAGTTGTCAAGGAGGTCTGGATCACATCATTAATGAAGGTGACTGCACTAAACAATAGGTTTTCAGTGTAGAAGAAATAGCCCTACATTGGAAGAAGATACCTCCTTGGACTTTCATAGCTAGAGAGGAGAAGTCAATACCTGACTTCAAAGTTTCAAGGGATGGGCTGACTCTCTTGTCAGGAGTAATACAGCTGTTGACATGAAGTTGAACTCAATGTTTGTTAGCGATTCTGAAAATCCTAGAACCTTAAAGAATTATGCTAAATATACTCTTCCTATGCTCTCTAAATGGAACAACAAAGCCTGCATGACAGATTAGTTTATGACATGATTTCTGAGTATTTTAAGCCTGTTGTTCAGACCTATTGCCCTTTCAAAACATTACTGCTCATTGACAATGTACCTGGTTACTTAAGAGCTCTGATGGGAGATGGGAAGATTAATGCTGTTTTCATGCCTATTAACACAACATCCATCTTGCAGCTGATGGATCAAAGAGTAATTTCAACTTTCAAGTCGTATCATTTAAGAAATACATTTCATAAGGCTATAGCTGACATAGATAGTGATTTGAAAATCTTCTTGAAATGATTCACTATTATAGATCCATTAACAATATTCATGATTCATGGGAAGAGATCAAAATATCTACATTAAAAGGAGTTTGGAAGAAGTTGATTCCAACCCTCATGGATGATTTTGAGGTGTTCAAGACTTTGGGGGATGAGAGAGACTGCAGATGAAATGGAAGTGGCAAGAGCACTAGAATTACAAGTGGAGCCTGAAGATGTGACTGAATTGCTATATCTTGTGATAACACTTAACTGATGAGGAGTTGCTTCTTACAGATGAGCAAAGAAAGATTACAACTCACTGAAAGCTCAGGTGAAGGTTAGCATTTTTTAGCAATAAGGTATTTTTAAATTAAGGCATGCACATAATTTCTTTAGACATAATGCTATTGTACATTTCATAGACTATAATATGTTGTGAGCATAAATTTTATAGACACTGGGAAACAAAAAAAATTCATTTAACCAGCTTTATTGCAATATTCACTTTACTGCAGCAGTCAGGAACTGAACCCACAGTATCTCTGAGATATGACTGTATCAGCCAAGTAAGATTGTTTCTGCCCCTTATCTCTTCTTCTTTATCTTGCTTCATCCCTGGAGGAGTCAGGGAGGAAGAAGAGAAATGAACATGGAAACAAAAGGAGAAACAATTCTGTCCCCTTACCCAGTATAAGTGGCAGCTCCAAGGCAACTCAACAAAGGGTAATGGACTGGCTGTAACTGAACTTGTATTTATAATTACAAAGGAGTGAACTGCAATGACTTCTTATGTCTAAAAGTGAACTGATGACTCTTGGAACTATCCAAGAGTGACCAAAGTAATGTTGAGACTTTCTCTAGACTTCCCTGGGGTTAGGAAGAAATACTCCCTAAAGGAGGTTTCAGTTCCTGATACATTTTAGCAATTGGCTCTTTCAACATGAAAAGTACAAGATGGTATTTGTTAACTCTAGAGCTGCCTGGTGTTTTAGAGTCTCTGTTATTACAGACATGTTTCTCATCTCAGAACAGACCGAAATAAATTCTTAAGTTTCCAACTCGCTCTGCTAGGAAGCCTACAACTGTCTATTTTCATTTCTAATCACAAAGGAGATTCAAGCTCAAGCTCTGTGAATAAAGCATTATAATCCTAAAAGTACAAAATGTTCCAAACTGAAAAATAAGTCCTTTTACCCTATCCCCCAATTTTTCTTCCATATGAAATGTGAAATTCTTATTTTACAGAAATCTCCCTATTTCACAGGGATTCATTTCTTGCAACACAGTAAAACAAACTATTAAGAAACAATGAGGGTTGGTGATGCTTAGAGAGCTCCTGACTTTTAAACAATGTCCATCTTTCCCTAGGTATTTTGATGTGGTCCTTCAACTTCCAGTATCTTTGACATTTCATGAATTCAAACTCCATAGTCAGCTAGAACAGAATTAAATACCATAAAAGTAGGTTCAAACAATAGATTCTACCCGATTTCCAACATTATTTACCCCATCCCAGGTTTCATCAAGTCTTCGAAAAACAATGTAAGCATAAATGATAGCTAAACAGTCATTTGTTTCCTGAAAATACATATATTAAAAATTCATATAAGCCACAAAATATTAAATCAAGAATATTTAGGACCAATATTCATGATTCCATTCAGAAACCATAAATATTTTCAAAACAAACCCATCCGATGTTGACAGGACAGCAAGTCATTTCAATTATATAAACAATAAAACTTTCTAAACTTTCTTATCAATGGATAATTATAATTTAAAATAATTCATTTCAAATTCTTATTCTCTGGGATTAAATGTGATTGTCTCCAGCAAATTCTCATGAATATTGCATTAGCAAAACCAGCAGTAATTTCACTGGACATGTACTGATCTTCCAGCATTGTATCTTCCTTGAAATGGATAACTGGCTCACACTGTGATTTCAAAAATCTATTATGAGAATATGAGTAACGAGGCATTTATAATTTAATGAAGTCTTTCCATGGATTCATTAAATAAATAGTGACAAAGGTACTTACTGATTTTTTCACAAAAGCTTATTTCTGAATAAGGATTATATTATTAAACTGAGTTAAAGGGAAATATGAAAGATGACACTGGGCATGAACTTGAAAGTCCCAGCAAGTGGCACCATAGTTTAATGTACATTTTAATTTCATTTGCAATCACATACTTATTTGAAAATATTTGTTCTAACCAAGATCAGTATTTAATGGTATACTTAGTATCTTGGCATATTTTAAGTAGGATGTTTATACATTACAGATGCAGATATATTTCAATCTATATGCATATGGAGTAGATAAAACACAATACACATATATAAATATTTAGCCTGTATGTGGCATACACATATGTCCACTGATTCTTCCCCTACTCTGGGATTATTATTAGAAATGTTTGGCTCAGCTATGTCCAGGAAAAGAGGAAAAATGAAAAATTGTCTTCTATCTTATGTGTTTACCATACTCTTAGAGTATCACCAAACACGATGAAAAAGTGTGCAACCCAGGGTGGCATGCAGACCAGCAAAGAGACTTGTTGATGGTCTATAAGCTTCCATTGTGCAACACGATATAGTCCTGTACTCCCAGGCCTCACTTTGTAGAGAACTGCACAAGTTCTTCAAATGCACTCACTGCCTGGGCTTATTTCAGAACATAGAACGAGTCCTGTGTTGCAATTTTACATCATCAACTGAAGTCGGAGTCAGGCCGAATGTTATGTTTTACTCTTCTAGAGATTAATCCTCACCAGGGAACAGAGGTTTTAGGGCCTAAGGGGGACTCCAGGGCCTATAGTCACTGCTGCTGAAATAAGTAACCCCACAGAGTATATCAGAACCACCTTTCTATTGCCTCAAATATTTTTTTACTCAATTGATAAATTAGTTTTTTCACTGAATAAATAAAAATCAAATATGTAATATGCATTCTGCAGGGTGCTGAGCATGTAGACAATACAAACTGTAAAGCGTGTTCTCTGCCCTTCAGAGAATTTTCAGTCAAAATTGGGAAGATAAATCACATATGCAAATATTCATACCCACAGTGTTGGATGGGTGGGAAGGAGCCCAGGCGCACTGTTGGAGAGGGTTCTGAGAGCTCTGGAGCCTCCACCCCTGCGGCAGGAGTAAGCCACCATTCAGACAGTATAATGCAGCCAGTGGGCACCAGACACCCCAGAGACACAGAAGATGCATTTCTCTGTCTCCCATCTCACTGTCTAGGCCGCACGTGCTGGCATGCCCACTGGGTGTCACACAGGGTGCTGTATACCACATCTTTGCCTAAACGCCCAGCTGGCCTGAAATACAAGTGCTATTTTCGCTGTCTGCTCAGAGTTTCAATAATGCGCCTCAAATCACATAACTAATAAATATTGGTACTGGGATCTGACCAAAGTGGAGAAACTTTCTAAAGAGGAATGGCTTCAGCTGTGCGTGCGTCCAAGGAAAAGACCCTGAGACCAGGGCATGGCGGACTGAGCTGAGAGTGGGGCTGCTTCGGAGCACACCTTTCATTTTGGCTGATTACATTTCACGGCGCCCAATAACAAGGAACCAGCAGTGGGTGAGATCCTGGGCGATTCCACCTCAGGAAGACCTCATGTAGGGGTAATACATTAAAAGACGGTATTTTCATTTTCCAATCAAATCTCCATGAAAGATAGTATACCTTTGCTGGTGTGTCCCCATTCTATCAATGCTATGTAGCTCCTTTGATTCCATGAAACTGCCTCCTGACAATGAGAATACTTTCCTGGGAGCTTATGCTCATCTCTTGATCCTCAGATTAACTAATAAAACTCTGTAAACCTGGGCCTTCCTCACTCACACAGTGCCTTAGGTGTTAGTTTTCATGCACCTCGTTAAAGTCCTCAACCATAGTTCACAGAGCTTGAGGGTAAAAAAACCTGTTTCTTATTCCTCATTGTACCCCTCACAGCACTTTGCAGACTACCTCTACATTTGTCATTTTCCAAACCTCTTTCACATATAATTTTCTTTTAATTGATATATAATTCACATACCATAAAATTTGCCCTTTGAAGTGTCTCCTTCAGTGGTTTTAGTGTATTCACAAGGTTGTGAAATTATCACCACTATTTAATTCCAGAATATTTTCATCACGTAGCAAGTTTCTTTTGATGAGGTAATGCATATTAAGTTGTTAGTACACTTAATGGCTGCCTGGTACCTATGAGCTATATTATTATTATTATTCCTGTTATTATTATTTTTACATTTCGGAGATAATGTTTTGCTTCTTAGTATGTAATGGGAGTTAATTAAAATAATTCTTGAAATATTTAGCCATTGTAATTTAGTTACAACACATAACATCTCAATGATCTTCACAACTTATGAAGCAGCATGTCTGTTGTATAAAAGAAGCTGAAGCTCAGAAAGCCTGAGACTTGATAAAAATTGGAGCAACTATCTACTGCATTTGGCTTACGAGGGAAAATTAAAAAGTCTGATCACGCTCACCTTTGGGACACCCAATCCTGTCATGGGCTGCACTGAGGCAGTGATGGTTTCATTAGACAACCTCTGTGCCCTCTTCCATCTCAATGATGCTATGGTTCTTTGAAAATCCTAAATGGATGGCTTAGCAGGTATCACAGAAAAAAAAAAAACTTAGAAAAGAAAGTACTAGTTCTTTGAAACACAGCAAAGACCCTTAAATTTGAATTTGAGTCTTAGTTGTTTTTCTTTTTCAAAATGTAGGAAATAGATGAACTGTAGGATTTTATTATTTTTAAAAATCAGGAATCCTTCAATTCAGGAGGGGAAAGGGGCTATCCCACTAGGTCAGTGTCTCAGAGTGACCTGGGAGGCCATCTGTAAACCATATGTGTGTGTGTTGTTTCCCAAGAAATTATAACCCCTCCACTCCATAAGGGATGAAGGGACTAGTCTTTATCAGAAGGAAACCTTACCTTGCCTGGTATATAGGACTTGAATGAGATAAGTAAGAAAAAGAGTAAATGACTTCACCTTTTGAGGATGATAATATCAACTCTTCCATGCTTCCATTTCCTCACATTATCTCTCTTTAGATGAAATTAAATCAAGCAGATGAAATTAAAATGTTGGGATGAAACTAGCCCACTCAATCAATGACTGGCTGGTATACCTTTGAAAGGGGCAATAACCTTAAAGTTAGTATTTTGAGGTTGTCTCTGTTTTGTTTGTTTCATTAGTTGTATTGATGCTGCATTATCCTTTATATGTGAAAAGGCATTCTTGAACGATTATGAAGTTTCCCAGTATGACCATGGATTCAGAGATGTCCCCAAGCCCTTTTCACGGTGCATTCCTATGGTCCAAATAGCAGATCTCTGCATAATACTATGACCACTTCACAATGAAATAAAGCTGACTTGTCCTCTTGGGAATCAGTGCCATCTCCTTGAGATCATTAATTCCAAATTCCTGCCCACTGAAATAGCAACCGCCATGAAATAGAAATACTCTCCTTAAATGTAGCCTTATGTATAAAGAATGTGTCATATCACTAAGCTTTTTTCCCTGAATAATCAAAAAACAAACCAAACAGCGAAAAACAGGCATTGACTGGTGGCCTCTGCAAGGTTCTTAATTTTTGAAAGGTAATACTTTTGGTTTGGATATTTAGCTCGGTGGTCAGGCATCATGACAAACCCCTCGGGCTGATACATGAAGATTTAAAATCTACATGGCCTTAAATTTAGCCTTGTCTGTGGGCTGATCAGATACAGCTTGGTTTTTTTGCTTATGTTTTTTTATTTGTTTTATTATTGCTGCCTTAAAACCCTTGGTTCAGTGTTAAATTACCTTTGCCCACGTTTTAGAGTCTTTCAGGAAACTGTACACAAAAACATTGTGTTTAAGGTGCTAATTAAAATGATAACCTATTTTTCTCTGCTTCTCTCTGATTCCTTGTCTTTAGGCCATTACACTGCTTATTATCACCTCCACCAAGCACTGGACAGAGAAAGGACACTTGACTCTTATCAATTATGCTAGTTGTTGGCATTTCTGTGTAAAAATGTTTCCTTTTTTTGTAGATTCTACTTCCAGCAAAAGGTGTGGGCTTATTTGTAGATTTCATTTACTTGTTGTGTCCCAGGACCAACCACTATTTTCATGGAGAGCTGACTATATAATTACAGTTCATGCTAATGTTTCAAATTTCTATAGCAACAGTACAACAATTTTCTGACAAATAGACAAAACATTTTTGGATGGTGATTTTAGTCCTCTTCATGGTAAATGTTACCTTAGTAACTAGGTTGTAAGTAAAACAAAATTAGCCTTTGTATTTGAAAAAGAGCCTCAAAAAACAAAAATCATATCAAGAGATAAATGCAACTATTTTTAATACCTCAGTTGATGAATGCTTATGAACTATACATGAGATGAAAAGGTTAGTTTGGAAGGGATACCATTTTTTAAAATTGTTTGTCAATCATGACTTGCCACCAGAAAAATAATAGTCAGATGATATTTTCAAGCGTGTTTGACGGACTGACTTTTTAATAATTCCACCTTTCAGAACCCTCAAGCAGAGCCCTAACTGAAATGCATTCCCAGGGAAAAGTTGAAAGGGCTACCTTTCTCTTTTCTTCATTACTGAATTCTAGTCCAGGACTACCTGTCCATCCTTAGAAAAAGCCAATGTGTGCATATGGGCAGAGAAGTGCATTCACCAAAGACCACATCCTATAGAATCAGCCAACCTGTCATATCCCCAGCATGGTAAGTAATAATTTCTGCAGCCATCAAAAATAAATCTATGTTTATGAATGTAATTTTGGCACAACAGAGTTTTCAGAAGACAATACAGAATCTCTAAGGTTGAAGCTCCTGATGATTATGACCATTTTTTGTCTTACGAAAACAATAATACCACCACAAAAATAAAATGACATCAAGAATGCTTATCAAGTATCTGTTAGGTATAGCGCATTTCACAAAACAATGTACTGCTCTTCCCAGGACTCAACAATTTTTAAATGTATTTGTTGGTTGTAAACAAATACATTTGTTTCCCAAAACTGCCAGATTTTCTTGCATGAATGACACTAAAACTCTTGTCATAACACAGTTTAGTCCTCAACAAGATATACGTGTGTGTGTGTGTATATATGTTCACTCACTCATTCAACAAATACAAATATATTTATTACTAAATTCCTGACATTCTGGACAAGCTAAGATCTGGATAAAGAGTGGTTAACAAAACAGACAGACCTGCTGCCATTATGAAGTTTAAATCTCTCACTATTTCTTTATACATTAAAGTTTATATTAGCATATAAAGTATCCTAAGTGTCAAGAAGGAAAAGAGCACGGTGTTATGAGAGGCATTAAGTGATTAAGGAAAACCTCTTTGAGAAGCCAAAGATGAAACAAAATTATGAGAGTTTTCTAGGCAGAAGAAACAATATTTGTACAGGCCCCAAGGAGGGGAAATATATATGTATAAAGAACTTTCATGCAAAAATGTAGCTTCAGACACAAATATATGGACTTTTTATAGAGAGATACATAAATTATATATGGATATATGTAAGATAATATCCAGAAAGTTTGTCTAAGAGATAAAACTAGGTTATGGAATTATGCATTAAAAATCTAAATATATCTTTGCACAAATAAAGCAATTGGGAAATAGATAGCTAAGCACATTTAAAAGACTTTCCTATGTAAGAATGGAAAATTGTTGATATAAATGCAGAACCTAACAGTACACATCTTGACACTCATCTAATTGTTTGTTTCTGAATTTCATTTATCAATGTACTTTATGAAATATAATATATAAAGACTTTCTAAATTAGCAGGGACTCACCGTATTTTCCAAAAGTCATTTACTTCTCCAATGTCAAAAAGTGATTCATCATCCTGTGCTTGTATTTCAAAGCTAATGTAATATGTCTAATTTTTTTGTGGGGTGGTATGTCTTCTTAACTTATTTCTCTACAGAGTGCTTTTATCTTAAGATATAGTAAGAGTTCTCTGTACACACGTCATCTTAAAATATACCATTTGGAATCACTGACTAATTTTTCAACTACCCTCCACAAATTAGCTGATGAAAAGTTTTCACCTTTGACCCTTTTGCCTGTTCACCTAGAAGAGAAAATGAACAAGGTTCAATATCCATGTCCCTAAGGTGCAATTTTCTAGACAATGAATAAGTCACTTCAAACAAAAGCAGGAATTCTTCATACAATTCTACTTCCAGCAAAAAAAAAATCAAATAAAACAGGTCAAAATATGATTTTCCTTCAAATTGGCCAAAAATTTTGAAGACAAAAATACACTAAGTATTCAAAATTCAAATAATTCATGAACAGTTTGAACTTGCAATAAATGTTCATTGCTAATTCCAGAGCAGTAACCACTGGGGGTCCTCTGAGGTCATCCCTTCTCACTGTTCACTAAGAACAGCCAGAGAATATTTCGAGGAGACTTGTGGATTCTAATAACAGAGCAAAGATAGCCTAAGAAATTAATATCTGGAGCAAAGTTAAGTTATTAGCTACCTATCAAAAACACACATGTTGTCTCGCCTCCTCACTACTCTGTCATACCGGCCTTTTCATTTCCATGAATGTACCACGTTCTGTTCCATCGCAGGACCTTTGCCATTCCTTCATTCTGGTCAGCTCTTCCTTACTTCCTCCATCCCCAAATAATTGGTCTTCTATTTTTTTTTCATTGTTACCTGCTTTTTAAAAACTAATCTTTATTGAGGACAGTTTGCCTACAATAAAGTGCACCCGTTCTGGTCAGCAGCACATAGCTTGATTAATTTTGACAATGTATGCCTGCGGACCTCCGCCACAGTCGGGATACAGAGCTTTGCCACCACCCCAAAGGTTTCCCTCCTTCTAAGGCCCCAGCGCTGTGGATCTGCTGTCACATGGGTTACTTTTTTCCAGAGATTCATATAAGCAGAACCATGTAATATTACCTGTGGTTTCCTGCATTTTTCTGGGAAAACAAACCTTGTGAACTTCAGGGTGGAGCTGGGTGTTGAATCTGAACAAAAGAATAAGGCTTGTCTGTGAACATGCTCTTCTATGAAACAAAAACTGATTAGTGGTCACTCACTGAAGTTCAAAAGACACTTAAAAGGTCTGTCCTGACAATACTTGAAAAGCCAGGGCCAAATAGGAAGGCTATGTCTCATTTGATCGCCAGTATTTTTCAGTAGACTTTGGGTTACCTGTGATAAATCTCTAATTTTTAAATATCACAGTGAAATTAATATGCCGTGATCCCATATCTGGCTCACACTTACCCTGCCACACATGTATACTCTTTAAAAATGAATACAAAGGAAACTTAATTGGAAATGTGAAAATCCACGGAGAAACTAATCACAAAAATCATTCTAAGGCCAAATGAAAAGCATACCTAATCTTTTTACTGTTTTGTAACATCAATGACAAAGCTTCCTATACAGTGTGCCTGTTCAAGAAGGGCTGTATTTAGCAGCAGATGGATGATGGTGGTGGTGGTGATAGCTACCTTTCTTGAATACTTTTCATATGCCAGGCATTCCTAAGAAATACCATATTAGAATATACATTTTTATTTCCACTACCTGATGAGGAAACTGAGCCTCGAAAGGTTTAGTATCTTATCCCAAATCACATGCCGAATAAGCATCAGAACTGTGATTTGGTCTCAAGCAATCTTGTTACAACCTCTGTGTGCTAACTACTCACTGTGCCTCTCAGAAGGGCTTCAAAGTGCTAAAAAGACACTGTGGTTTAGATACGACGTTAGTAATCTTCTTGGAGAGTTACATAGGCAAACACCTTGTTATTGTATATATTAAGCAATCTATCATTTTTTCAAAACTTCATTCTTTTAATCCTTACAATAACTCTGTCAGCCTTATAATCATCATGCAGAGGATGTTTGAAACTCAAAGCACGTAGGTGGTGTCTCTTAAGGCAAAGAGCTAAAACATCATCTAGTCACATCCAGCCTGGGCCTATCTAGTTCCAAACTGATGGTTTCAACCACATCATATTGCTTCCCTGTGTACATTCTTCAAGACCAGTTGAAAGGAGAAGGGGTCACATGAGAATATCCTGCAGTCTCTAAACTTATCATTTTATGATGCTTTGGACACTGACAAACTTGCCGAGATGGGGATAAGCAGAGTCCAGCAACTCTTTTCATGGGCATTAAATCAGTGAGGTGTTCAGAATTCCTAGCAGGCTAAATCTTCACCTGTGCTAGGCCCAGAACAGATTTTCTCATACTTCAGGAGCCCCAGGAGTAGAAATACAAGTACAATATTCTTCAGGTTTAGTTATAATTCTGGATGTTACTAGGTGCTCAGAGACTCTATAATGGAAAAGTACTTCAAAAGATAGCCAGTGTCTTTCTTCCCCTCGCCTTGTCTTCATCCTTGTTTTTCTCTAGTATCTTTTATTTCTCTATAGCTAACAGATTGATTTAAAACATTTTTAGTATTAGTGGTCATTTTGGAGAGCTGTGACTCAAATGTCCAATCAAATCCAATAGAATATATCTCTTCATAACAAAGTCAGTCACAGAGTTTTTTGCTAAATAAGGTTTCTGACTTAATTGGAAAGGAAACAAGAGACTGAGCTACAGTTTCCCAATAGTGATAAATATAATATTTAAAATGAAATATTAATAAATTTCCAGGAGATCAAGTCTTCTAAATGTCACAATTAATCAACAAGTAAATACAGATCTGAATTTTGTAACCAGTTTGGGTATATCAAAAAAAAATTACTGGATGGTATTGTTATGAGAAGCCTTTAAATGTTTTAGAATAAATGAAATAAACTATCAGTTTCTATTTCTTATATCACAATAAAAAATAGGTAGAGTTGCTGAACTTTGAATATGAATTGACCCCAAAGTAAGTATTCTTTTATGAAAATTTTTCAACTTTCTTAGTTAATTTTTCAGGTTCTGAGTAGAAATGTTAGTATTAGCCTTATTTTTTTTCTCTCATTTCGCCTATGACTTAAAAATATGACCATGTCTCAGACCCTTTGAGTTCTAGTGTACTACTAATAAATCAAAATTCTTCAAATTGTTTAATTTTATCTTAATCGAAACCAGCCTCTCAATCTTTACCATCTTCTCTTTCTCCATAAGCCTGTAATCATGGGTGAAGTTTCTAATGACACCATTTTTGAGTTAATTTTATCCAAGATGCTGCCCAAGAATGCCAGCTCTGAGGGAAGGCTTTGTGCAAGGAATCATAAGGAGAATGGCCATGCCATCTTGCTACACGGTTGGACAGGGCTGCAATGGGGTGTGGCGGGGGACTCGATAATATGGGAGAATGTAGTAACCACATTGTTTTTCATGTGAAATCTTCATAAGAGTGTATATAAATAATACCTTAATAAAAAATTAATTAATTAATTGAATAAATAAAGATAATGGCCATGCTTCAGCGAAAAGGAACCAAAAAATAACCAAAACTCTTTATCCTTAAGCAAAAAGCATATTTCAATGTCGACAAAAAAGAGAGAATAATATTTAATGTTAGCTTGGTTGCACTCCAATTAACAGATGACCACCAACAATCTATGATTAACTTACAAGATTCAACAATTACACTTCATGATAGGCGAGTAAGAGATGTGGGAAGCATTTAAGTTTGGGCCAAGATGCAGCAAACATGAACCTCACACAACTGGTTTGGTGATGTTAAGCTTTTGATTAACCTTCCCAGTCAAAATAAAATTATTCCATCTTCCTTTGAAATAATGATAATACAATTTCCTGCTTTAATTAACGCTATCAGTTATCTCAAACTTTGTTACGACAATTTATTTTATGCCAAGAAAAATGCCGTAAGATAAATAATGAAAATAGTTTCGACAGTTTTATAAATTTATCTTTTACATTTAAATGCTATCAGCATTTTGTTTGCAATGCAGTGCTGACTCATCATCTAGCTTAAAATATCATAATGTCCAATCTATGCTACAAGAGCGGCACTATTTCAAAATATTTTCCTAACAAGTGACTATATCAATATCAGCAGAGGCCCTCAAAATCCACTGTATACAAAAGGCATATAGTTAGTGCATAGAGTGATTATCGATTCAAAAGTAAGCAATATTCAAGTTCTCCAAACAAACACACAAGAAGAGAGAAATTTGGTAACAACTAAAATACTCCTTCAACATTAAAAGGTTCATCTTGCTATTTTTCATACTCACAAGCCATTTCAAAAGTACTGTCGAACTTATCTATTCCTGAATTGCATCTGAACTTTAATCCAATTTATTTTTTGGAAGAACATGTATCATTTTCAACTTTATAAAAAAAAAGAAAAGAAAGAAATCCTCCCTTTTCATTCTCTTGTTTGCCAAAACACTCCAAAGAGTTTAAGTGGTGTCATGCTGTCCTTCAGTCTATCCAGCTAAAACTAGTATAAGGCAAATCTCTTATTCATTAGTGGACTAGCCATCTCTTTAATCTTTAAAGAGACTATTAGGTTTTTTTAAAATTACTATTATTATTTAACTTCTTCCTGTTCTAGAATTAAGAATGGTCATGAAATGCTACTTTCTAGGACCTATTTTTATTTATTTTTTACCCAGGTACTACAATGGAAACATTATCTAAACTGTCAGTCTCTCTAAAAAAAAAAAAGAGTACCTGCAGAGCTATATCCATACATTATTATAGAGCCAAAACTAATGATGCAGAAATAATTGAAACTGATAAAACTGAAATAGAAATAACTGCAGAAATTGTAAAATGCCCTTATCCTAAGTAGTTTTTGCCTCAGTTATGAGTAATATTGATAATAATAATAATAAGGTTTAATTATTAATGACTACTTCCTATATTTCTAGTTTAATCATTTTTAATATAGCATTAACTGAACATAGTTCTGGCCCTCAATGGTCACAAAATAAATACTTACTGGATATTGAATCCTCATATCAACTCTGACAGGCAGGTACTATTGTTAATGACCATCATTTTATAGATAAGGAAACTGAGGTACAAAAATGTTTAGTTACTTATCTGAAGTCACTCTGCTTATTGGTTACAGAATGAGAACTTGGATCTAGATCTGTTTAACTACTACTGTGCTATACTGCCTTTGGGGAAAAAAATACTCTTAGATATAGATAATTCCCAGTGATGGAATCTGTTTCAGAATGTAGAAAATGATATACAAGCCCCCATCTAACTTCATAAAATTAGAACTTCTTTATACAAAAGCCAGTAAAATGTAGCACCCCCACACACAACACAAATCCCGAATCCATAGGACAATTTCTATTGTAATCATAGTCACAAAAACCCTACCTGGCACACTCCCTACATGTATTCAATCACATATACATGAATAACCCACTAGAAAGAAGGTGGCTATTGCATGTAGTGCAATTTACTGAGATAGTCCTTGTGTAACAGTTCATATGATAACTGATTTTAGCTTTCTAAGTCTAGGTAACTATTACTAGGATCATTTTACAGATGAGGAAATGTGGCCCAGAGTTACACAGCCATTAAGTATAAACCCAGAACTTAAGATTGGTTCTTTCTGACTTCAGATGAAACATATGATCATGTTGGGTGTATACCAAGAATGCTGTGATGTTTCAAAATTAGTCAATCTGTGAACATGTACCACTAGGATGAATGAGGCAAAACAACATAAATCATTAACACAGATACTGTAAAGATATTTGGTACATTTAACACCATTCTTGATTTTTTAAAAATTCACTTGGTAAACCAGAAATAGGAGAATATTCCTTGGCAGAATAAAACCAAATACAACTTAAATCAACTGCCAATATCATGCCTAACACTAAAAGCATTCCCATTAAAATAAAAAAATAAATTTTAATATTATCACCATTATGTTTTAGATTTGTTTTAGACCTGCCAATCAGTATGACAGGTAATGGAAATAATGGTTTAAATTACTGGGAAAAAAAGAGGAAAACAGTCACTGCTTGCTACTAAACTGAAACTATACTGTTTGGAAGCAAAAACAAGCATTTTAAATAGCTTTAAGTCTTCAGAAAACTATTCTAACAATGAGATGATCAAACATAACTGCATACATTCTCTTAAGGGGTAGAAAAAGACATTCAGCAAATACCTTATAAAAAAACAGGTTTAATGAAATCATATGAACATTTTTTTGGCAAACGAATCTAAGTATTAGGTTCACTGAAGTCTATTATGTTATTTTCTCTATCTGTGCTAGAATATTTCCATAACAGAAAAAATGAACAGTGAGAACTCTCAGTCTGAGAATCAAGGGAACTGCAACTTTTGTCCCTAACTAAAGCTGTGACCTTGAACAAATGACTTAACTTTTCTGTTGTCTCAATTTCCTCATTTAGTTCAAAATCTTCATTTTTCTAGATAACCCTTTTCAGGCTATAATTCTATTCTATTCTACAACAGCCTTCTTGATCTTCATATACCTTAAGATATTTTAATTAATAATGGTTCAAATTGTGAGAACCAGTGTTGAGCAATAAATGGAAAATTTATCCAAAAATAAAAACAAAAGAAGAAATGCTATAATTTCTAAGTAGCATACTCTTCTGTCTGCTTGATGTTTAGGATTGCTTATTTATTCTAAAAAAAAAAAACAGCAACAAGGACAGAAAGAGATAACAACCAAACCTGACCAGGATGCTGAGATGTCTTGGCAACAATTGCTGCAACAGAGAGTGGTGAAGACCCTACACTCACAGCTGATGTTTCCATCAAAACTGATTTTACATTTACTTTGGTTGAGGCCAGGGAACTATATTGACATAATATAAATGTATCCAGGGAGCAGTCTTTCACTTATATTTGCACAGTGAGTTTATTTTCTTTTATTGATGACACACCAAATGATGTTTCCTGGGTTTTTGCTGTATACAACCTGTCCAACAATAAAGACAATCTAGAACACAAAATAAGGGTTTATTCAGCATGATTATACTGGCAATGGTTTTGATTAATACACAATCATACCTCCATGATGTTAATGTCATTAAGACAACAAATCTATGCTTACTGTGTAAGGGGAACTATCCGTAAAGCATAAGGGAGATAGTATGACCGTCTGAGAGTTTCTTCTCTGTTTCAAGCTAAGGTAGATGTAGAGGTTTTCCTCCACTTATGATGGGATTACATTGTGATAAACTCATCATAAGTTGAAAATATCATTAGGTCAAAAATGCATTTAATACACTTAACATACGCAACATCATAGCTTAGCCTAGCTTACATTAAACATGCCTAGAACATTTACATTGCACAAAACCTATTTTATAATAAAGTGACTAGTTCATGTAATTTACTGAATACTGTGCTGGGAGTGAAGAATGGTTGTATGGGCACAGAATGGTTGCTAGTATATCTGTTGGGCACCCTTGTGATTGCATGGCTGACAGGGAACTGCGGCTCACTGTCACTACCCAATGTCGTCAGAGAGCATCATGTCACCTGTCACTAGCTCAGGAAAAAAATCAAAGTTCAAAATCTGATGTACAGTTTCTACTGAACATATATTGCCTTGCACCATCATAAAGTAAATTTAAAAAATCCTAAATTAAACCATTATAAGTGCACGACCCTCTGTATAATGTAAGCAATGGGTAAGATGTGGAGAAAAGCAATAATCATTACCAAGAACACCAGATATCCTTCCACACTTAGAAAGAATGTTGAGAAATCAGACCTTAATTTGCATCAACCTCAACATAAAAATGAATGCAATAAAAATAATGATAAAAGATGACATTTGAATGGAGGTGCAACCAATTCTAACATCTCTTTTTAACTATTTCTCCATTACTGGATAATAGTGGTTACCAAATATAATTCAACAATACAACTGAGTGAGTATCTCCCCCAGGTTTTAATTTAGACTATGCAACATGCATTGATTCCTTCACATTACCAGTCATAAAATTTGTCTATAGTTCCTCTATTGATAGTTTAAGAGAATGCCCATAAAACTGAGTAGTCCTTTAAAATATCAGTCTTAAAGATAAAATTGTCAATATCCTCTGCCTCTGATCTCCTTTCCAGAACTTAGACCTTTGAATTGACTCCCATAAAGTGTAATGCTTTATTTCCATCTTATTGCTCAGATTATTTAAAACTTTATGTCATGAACAACTACTTTGGAGACCATAAACATAGGAAATTCATAGGATTTCTTGGTCCATTATTTTCATTTGTTTCATGATGACCAGGAGGAAACTGGTGAAAGAAATGAGAAGCACACTGCTAACAACTCTTAATAATAGATGACAAAACTCTTAGAGTTGGAAAGAGGTCTTAGGCCCAAACTTTCTCTAGAGACAGGAAAATGTTCTAAAATATCTCTGACAAAGAGCATTTATGTTCTACTTGAAATCTGCTAATGATGTTACTATTTCTCAAAGCAGCCTATTCATTTTTGAAAATCCTTTTGAACTGAAAGTTACCTCTTTTTCACGTATCTGCAGTATGGATCAATATAGTGTAATCTGCACCCTTCTCCCATATGACAACCTTTCACCTTTTTTGAAAACAGTCATCCAGTTCACTTTCTTTCACCCACAGCTCAAGTTTTCCCCTGGAGAATCATTTTCCATTCTTTAACTATCAATCATTAAGAGACTTTTTTTTTTCCCCAACTGTTCACCTTTCAGGTATCCAGTTTGTTAATAAAATTAGGTTCTAAAGGACCTTAACAATACGTGACTTAAACACAATATGTAAGATAGGTACTAAATAGTGCACTCTCTTCCTTAATTAAGGCATTATTCTTACATCAATATCATTGGGTTTTTTAATTGCCACATTCAGTAGTTGCAGATATGAGCTTTCAGTAAACTAAACTACTTAGACCTTTGCACACTGTTCATTAGCAATATATCTTCTCTGTATTATTCTTGGGGATTTGAAAATGCAATGACAGGACTTTAACTGCCCCCTCCAGATCTTCCATCTATGTTGCTTTTGATCAAACCTTTTTCTTCATCCAAAATAGCCCCATCCAGCTCTGCTGCCTGAAAACACTAACTCTTTCATTATCTTGGACTTAAACCTCCTCAGATCCATATTACCCTTTCTAGTATACCATTCTGCTTCCTGGAGAACATACAATTCCCAATAGGAATCAAACAATTCAGCTTTCTTTCTTCACCTGTCATTATACCCTCTCACCTAAGGAGATCCCTTCTTTGTCTATCATTTTCCAAGAAACAAAAACAAACCCATATCAGATAAGACTGCTTATTCTGATTTTAGACTCGATGAGTCCATATTTACTGGCTTAAAGCAATCTTTCTTTCTCACATAATTTTTGATTTTGCAAGCATCTTAGAGATACTCTTTTAAACTTTTGATTTTGATTATGAACTCTTCTATGGAGTCAGAATCCTGAGAGGCTTCAAGAGCTTTGTCATGCACTGCAGAACTCAGCCTCCAATGTACCTGCTGGTGTGTCCCAGTCCCATGTGAGGCAAACCATTGTTTCCTTCAGTAAAATTAAGAATAAAATCATACCTGCCTCAGAGATGTAATAAGGAGTATATAAGATGTTTTTAAAGTAGTGTTAAAATAATGTCTAGGTCAAACTAAGTTCTTAACAAATATTATCTATTATTTGTATATTAATTTTACTTTACTAGATATAAAATAATCATAAAAAGGAAATCAGAAATGAGCAGATTCTTTGTTTTTTGGAACTTGGGATAGTCAGGTGCCTATGCCATTTCTGTTGCCAGTATCTGGAATGTGCTTCTCCTTTAATAGCTCACATCTCCAAGTGTCCACATCCTACCCCTCCTTTGATGCCAGGTCCAAATGCTACCTCTTCTAAAAGGTCTTCCCTGAGATTCTTTCCTGAAGCCCTCACAACCCTTGGCCCTGATTCCTGTACTGCAAGGATCTTGATGGTATGGCATTTGTGCAACTATCCCTGAAGCCCATTATCTGGCATGAAAGTTGAACTACTTAATAAATATCTGTCAGTTGAGTCAATGACTTTCCCTTCTACCCAGCCATAATTACTTTCTTCTTCTCCTGATTTTGTACATCCTTATGGTACCTACAAATTTACCAGGTACCATTATTATTTGTGTATATGACTCTTCTGCCCTTCAACTTGATTAAGCTTTTAGTACATCTATGCAAATTGACCTCTGGTTGCCACACAATGCCTTAGCACATAATCAGACTCAAAATATTTTTGAATGAATTAGTGTCTGTTTTTCACTACTGCTACAGTATTTTTTTGTCTATAGAAGTTTTGACATCTACACCAAAAACACAGGCAAAAGACCCAAACATACATATTACCAAAGAAGTCATACAGCTGGCAAATGAGCATATAAAAAGATGCTCCACATCATATGTCATCAAGTATTGGAAATTAAAACAAAGAGATGCTATACACTTATTAGAATGGCTAAAATCTGGAACACTGAAATCACCAAATGCTGGTGAGGATATAGAACAACAGGAATTCTCATTTACTGCTCATGGGAGTGTAAATCAGTACATCCCGTTTGGTAGTTTCTTGCAAAACTAGACATATTCTAACATACGATCCATAATTGTGCTCCTTGGTATTTAACCAAAGAAGCTGAAAAGTTATGTCTACACAAAACCTGCACATGGGTGCTTACAGCGGCTTTATTCATAATTGCCAGAACTTGGAAGCAACTAAGATGTTCTTTAGAAGGTGAATGGCTGAACTGTGGTCTATCAAGACAATGGGATATTACTCAGCGCTAAAAAGAAATGAGCTAACAAGCTATGAAAAACCATGGAAAGACAACCCAATCTGAGAAGGCCACGTACTGTGTGAATCCAGCTATTTTGGAAAAGACAAATCTATGAAGACAGTAAAAGCATCAATGATTGCCAGCTGCTGGGGGTAGGAGGACATGAATGGGCAGAGCAAAGAATTTTTAAGGCAGTGAAACTACTCTGTGAGATACAGTAACAGTGGATATGTGTCATTATACACTTGTCAAAACCCACAGAATGCACACCAAGAGTCAGCCTAACATAAAGTATGACTTTGAGTGATAATGTGTCACTGTAGGTCTCTTAATTATAATGAAGGTTCCACTATGGCAGGGGATGTTTATAATGGGAGAAACTATTCATGTGTAGAGGCACAGAGTATAGGGGAAATCTCTGTATCCTACATTACATTTTGCTGAGAACCTAAAACTGTTGTAAAGAATGAAGTCTGTCTGTGTCTTCCTGTTTGTCTCCCTCTCTCTCTCGATATATATATATATATGAAAGCTGATTTCAAAAAAAAAGCACAGTAGGACCACAGAAGAATTTTTCTGAGGGCACCCAGGAGTTCACTCAAGCTGAGATAATACCGACAGGAATCAATATTTCTTGAGCATTAACTCTCATCCCGGCATGGTCAATGCAGTTTATGTGCACTTTCTCATTTAATCCCCACAACCAACCAATAAAGGAAGTACCATTATTATCTCCATTTTGTTTATGGCCTGAGACTTCTAACGGTCAATAACTTTCTCAAGCTCACAAAACTAGTGTGGGGTATAAACAAAATATGAATCCAGGCCCGTCTGACTGCACAGCCTGGAATTAACTATTAACTTACTCATCTTGAAGAAAAAGTAGAAATCAGATGGACAGACAGAACAGGAAGAGCAAATTAGGTGGGAGAAGTCAGATTTGCTTCAGAAATTTTTGCCATATATCACAGTGTTATACCTCATTTACTTTTATTTATTTAACATTTCTTGAAAACCACAACTGTATGTCCAATATGAACAGAGGCAATTATACTACTGTTACATGAGGATTATATACATACAAGTATTTATACTCAATTCATAAGCAGTCTATCTTATTAAGAAGGCTTGTTAAGGAGAAATAATTTTTCACAGGGTCAGTCTTAGGGCTAAGCAATTACATTTGCTATCTTTTTAATACTAGTAGTTAGATTTCTTGCTTAATTGAATTTTGAACCTTTCCAAATGTGCTTGAAGACATAGCTTGAAATTCTCTGAAGGGTCAACCTCTCTGTTTTATTGTGACTAACAGTTTTTAACACAAAGTGAACACATTGCAGTCTAAAGGAATCTGCCTGCACCTCTTGCTGGGGTACTGTAAACGCTACACTTTTTTTGTTGATCTTCTATTGGCTTGACCACAGCAATTAAAGATTATCAGAGAGTTTTATGGCATGATATTGCAGGCTCTAATAAATGACTTCAAGAAGCTGGGAAAACTCACTGAAGTCAGAGTTATTATCTGAACCTCAAAGGGGTATAATTAGATATATAACCTAAAGTGCGAGGTCAGCAGTAAGAAATGCAACACATTATCAGTTAAAGTCTTTGTCTATGTTGGGGCAAGAAGATGGAAAAAAGGAAAGATTTACAATGGGAAGAAATCATACATGCAAACATGGGAAATCAAAGATTAGACCTGCAAAAGCATTTCTCAAACTATCTGGAGATTTTGATTGGGTGAGATCACTACTGAAAAGGAACATTCAAAATAGGGATTCTCAAAATAAGTTACCAAAATTGCTTCACATATCTAAAAGTGGAGCACTTGAATATCTGCATTTGTGCGATTTTAATAAAGCAAGGAAAGCCTCTGCCTCTTCCCAATATGCTTTCTTCTGAGAAACAGGCAAAATCTTCCTCTCTCAAACCAACTTCTTACACTAACATCTCTAAATATTTTCAGTCAAATTGAGTTAATCATTTAAAACATTTTGTGGGATGAATGCAAGAGCCTTTTCTCAAACACAGGCTGTATGCAGCTAATGCCATTCATTAAGGCTATAGCTTTTCTTCCTATTTCTGACTTGGTGCTGCTCTTTCCCTGCAATGTATCCTACTAAAAAGATTAAAAATTAAAAATTCCTTCACTTTCCTGGTCTCTAAAGGTGAGGGGTGCTGGGAAGGAAACAGTGCGATGCCAACATAAACTAACCATTTTCATGATTTTCTGGATTAGGTCACAAAAATAACTGAAAATTGCCTCTGTGCATGTGTGTTTAATGTATGTATGATTGAAATGCCTTGGAAATAAAGGCATAAGTAGACACTTTCAAAATGTTTGGTTGTGATTGTTTTTATCAGAATCTGTGTGGGCAAGAAAATAAGATCTGAAAGCAGAAACACCTTGAAACATTTTCAGCCCATATCCTGCTGCTTCACACTGAAGACTGAGGACCATAAAATAATAAACACCCATTAGATTTATATAGTTCCTTTCAGTCAGCAACATCCCCAAAGTGTGGTTAAAAACAACAGCTTTTGAATTATAAAATTATTAGGGGTTCCCATGAAAATCAGAGATGAAGGCAACGGACAATAAAGAGAGCAGGAGGAAGATTTCCCACACGCTGCTCCTCAGTCCATAATGCAAATACAGGCATAAACTGTGAATAAGCAAGAGAAGCGCTTGTGTGCCACACACTTTGAGCCGGAAAGAAGGCAGTGTTTGAAAATATGGTTTCAATATAGCATGGAATACAGAACAGACAGATACCAAAGTAAAGACGGGTTGCAGGAGCAGACAAATGATTATACCTTCTTCCAAAAATTATTTCTTAGTAGGTGGCTTATAAAAGGACGATCTGCTTTAGATAGTATTATAAGCAATAGAATAGTGTGCATGTCTTCACACAGCCAACCAAGAGTTTCAGTGGGTACTGCTCACCAACTCAGTGAGCCAAATCATAAAGCCTCAGGCTGCCAGGAAAAAAAAAAATTTTTTTTTCTTGTAAATTTTGACAAGAAAGTGACAAAAATATGTAAGATGCACTCACTAGCATTCCTATTGTGAAAAATACTATAATTGGCCCATGGTTTCTATTGTTAAGAAATCTAATGTAATTACATTTTTTATGGTATTGTCTAGACTCTACAAATTAGCAGGATCTTTGTTATAAGTCTGTGCTGGAAAGAAATTAAAGAGGGACCTAGGACTTCTTTCTTCTATTGTAGGATCCATGCATCAGCCAGCCAGCCACCTTCCAAACGAATGACTGTGGTTTAGCAAATGAACCTGAAGGTAAAGGCATTTATGGGAAACTACAAAAGTAAGGTCTTAGTGTTACACTTCACAGAATGGGTCCTTCAGTGGGAATACTAAAAAAGAAGATTGTAGAGCAGGGATTCTCAAATTTTAATGTGTCTGTGAGTCACCTGGTTATTAAAAAGGAGATTCTGATTCAGTAGGTCTGGGGTGGGTCTTCAGATTCTAAATTTCTCACAAATGCCATATTATGCTGATGCTGCCAGTCTGCAGACCATACCTCGAGGAGCAAGATATGATACATAGAGAAGTTTGATGAATAGGGTCAAGCAGTTTAAGAAATCTTTAAATAATAGAAATGTAAATTAAATTGAGGGGATTTTTGTTTGATTTTCTCCCTTGTTCTGGCTTCCTAAGATTATAGATTATAGGCTGGGCTTGTTAAGTTTTTGTTATTTTAGGCAAAAAATGTAATAACAATTTGACCCTGGCACTCTAATTGGTAGATTTTTCAGCTGAAGAAAAATTACAGTAAAAGTATTTCTTTCAAATAAAATTTTTCTTTTACTCACCTTTAAAAATAGATGAACAAAAACAGAGTGTGGCTCTGTGTTTGATTTTGTTTTCTTTAAATTCTAAAGCAAACTCCATTAGTCTTTTTAAAAACCATAGTAGTGAACTGCTGAGCTACTGGTCTCAAATAATCCGGGTGTCCCTATGGACTTGGTGCTTACCTAGTCAGGCAAGCATTCAGATTCTGCTTCCATTGCCTATAAAATCAACCATAATGTAATCAAGAAAAGACATCAGTCAAAGATTTCTTGAACATAAATCTGGAATACATTTTAATGCACTAGTAGGAAGGATTTCTTTGCACATAGTCTGCATTACCCTATTTAAAAGCCAGATTCATTTTTGTTTGGGAAAAGACTGCATCTTAAGATGTACAATACCTGTATGTTAACTTATCATTTTTCAGTTGGTCTTGCATATTCTGATAAGCTTTAGATTTATTTTTGCCAGTAGGCTTTAAACAAATGCCTCATGTCATCTGTGACACTGAGAGCTTCATTCTGCTTACCTGGAAAGTTAGAATCTTTCCACATACTAATTGGAAAATTAACGTGTAAGAACTTCATTCAGAAATAGTCATTTGCATCATCTCCTTTTTAGGTTATATTTTGTCAGAATGTCTAAACATTCTCTGTTTTTCTATTGTTTTTTGGAAGGCTGGGTGTGCTGAAATTTTTTTTAAAAAGAATAAAACCATCAAATTACATTGATTTTCTTACAGGATATTGTTCCTGTTCTGCCTTCCCTAAGGTAAACACCTTAGGGCCTTCATCTATTTGGGAAATATAAGCACAAGTCACAATTAAGTGTGGGTGTAAATCCTTCTGAAAAATCCCCAAAGAAGTTGCAAGTTCCGCTTTGTCTTTTATCCAAGCTTTCTTTGTCAATGTGAAAGCCAGTGGCAGGGATTAGGGAGATGCAAAACCTTACCGTGAACAAAGAAAGGCTGAACGAGGAGATTCATTTTTAAAAAGGTCTATCTATCATTTGAATGTAAAATGTAAAAAGTATCTCTTCCAGGTTGAGTAGAAAATACAGTGAAAAAGTGTAATCCTAGCTCAAGAGATTTTGTTTTAAAACCCTAATTGAGCTAATAAGGCAAAGGGAGCTAAAATATGTGTGTGTGTGTGTGTGTGTGTGTGTGTGTGTGTGTGTGTGTGTGTGTAGCCTTCTAGTTCACATTTCACATATCAATCCTTCCAACTGCCACCTATGATATGTTTTAGTGTCATTTTCCCTTATTTGAGTCATTTTAGTTTTAGTCATTTCAGCTTTGCTCTTTTTAATTTTTCCACTAGCATTCAAAGAAAATAATACAAAATATGCATTCCCATAAGTATTGCAAAATGGCACTTCCATGAGTTTTTCAGAAACATGTTTTTGGTTCAATGAAAGAAGGGACCTGTTATATTTTTAACATGTGCACCCAATTAGTTCTTCTGGACTCTACAATATGTTCTGCTTAGGGCAGCTGTTAATAGATTCTTGCTCCCTTGTTGATCAAGAAGCCAAAAACAAAGAGTAAATAAATGAAAAGACAATTTATATCATGCTTGAAATTATTATCTTTCTCTGGTTCTCAGTAATGCTAGTGCATTCTGACTTGTAGAGTGCTTTCAAACAAAATATATATGAGGTAGGTAAGATAACAACAAAATCTCATGGTTAAAAAATAAATATGCATTACTATATACATCTTTCTAAAATCTGATTAAGACACTGGAAAATGTGCAAGTACTTAAAAACATATACACACAAAGCATACATGTGCAAATATATGCACACATACATACGGTGGCAGAAGGTAGAACCTAGGCCTAGGAATCAGATATTAGCAAATTATTAATCACTATACTGTCTATAGTTTATATTTAGGGATAAACATATTAATTTAAATTCATCCTCATAATATTTAAAATAGTCACTCTGCTAGGTAACAGAGGTACATGCTATCCACAATGTGAAATGGAAGTACAAATATCCATTCCCACAGTCTCAAGTTGTTGCTTAAACATGAATGTATATTTTGTTAAAAGTAAGTAACTTAATATATCATTGAATTTATTGATTTTATAATAATACATATTCTCTATGTTCCTTAAATACTCTCCTGCCTTGGAATTTACTGTAACACAGATTCAGTGTGAATTATGAAAAACCGATCCTTTTATATATCATTAAACAAAACCTTCTACTTATTCTGTTCTCACTGTGGTAATCACTGATGACATAAAATCTTTATTTCCATTAAAGCATTTTAAGGGAATTTTGGGTAAGCTACTGATCATTTCATAAGATCCACAAAGAGTGGCTTTGATTAATTGCTGATACTTGAACTTAGAATATGATAATAATAACAGAAGTTAACATTTATTAAGCACTTGTAATATGACAGATGCTATTTTAAGCACTATACTTACTTCATGTAATCCTCACAATAATTCTAGTAAATGAGACTAGGTCACAGAAAATTTAGCAAAGATCATACAACTAGCCAGTGGTAGAACTTGGATTTAAACCTTTGTTTTGTTTCAATGTATCTTAAACACTTCACTGTTGCTTATGACAAAAGCTTCTTTACCCAGGAAAGTAAAAAGTAAGGTACAAAACTAAGGTATACAGACTATGATTCTTTTGATATGCAAGGCAGAAAACATCTTACTGCTTAGCGTTAAGATTTAGAGAGATTGAATCATTGATGTACTTAAAGCAAATCTAAGGTAAACCAAAAAAACTAGACCTTGCCTAAAGATTGCCAAAGGTCAATAAAGCTGTGGGCTATTTACAGTGCAATGTGAAATAACATGGGACAAGCACCTATCTGATAAGCAAAGTCTGCAACAGCAATTTTCTTTAGAAAATCTCCTCAAAAATCTCTGTAGAGGAACTGGTATAGTCACTGAATCTTCACAACAAGTCTGTGTGGTGATAACATATGCTGAACACAACTGAAGGCAGTGCTTCAAGTCTAGACAGCGGACCTGTGCTAGGGCAGATACACTTGCTATTTAAATATCTCTTTGAAAAAAAAATTCTATTTGTTTACCAAAATCTATTCACACTTGTTGAGAAGCTTCTTTCTTCACTATCTGAATGTGACAATGAATCAAAGTACCTTCTCTTCTGTTACCAAATGTGATAATGGAGAAGCTCAGATCCTTGCCAGAAGTCAGAGGATGTCTTTTCAGTGCTTTTGGAGAGGAAAGGCTAATTTTCCAAGTAAAAATCCCTCCCTGAAGAGTTGTATTAATGAGATCCACAGCAATGCTTGACACTTGACTATGCTAATTATCTCAAGCAGACTGACAAGAAATTCTCTTTTTCAGTGTCCTAAAGAGATCACACATATGAACTGTAATCCCTTCTCCACTTGGTATTTTCACAAAACATGGGGCTTTGTTCTTTCTGTTTGGCTGTTGTGAAGACATTTTAATTTCATCTGACATGACTTCCTCAAATGGATGAAGTGGGCACAGAAACAACTAGCAGCAGATTGCTTGTTCTAGGTGATTCCCACAATACTTGTTAGGGCAAAGATTCTTTTCCAGTTCTCAGAGAGTATCTATTAACATATGTTCTTGAGAAATCGCTTTTCTTTCCAAACATGGGTGGGGTAGGGGGTTGGGGGCAGACAAAAACCTCTGCCCTTCTATAGCTTTCACTATGATTAGGAAACAGAAAATAACTTAGATAAATACATGAAATACATAGTTTGTGATATGGTAAGAAAAATAAAACAAGAAAGAGAAAAGAAGTATGAGCGGGTGGCACTGAAAAACACATCTTATGAAAACCAAAGGTGGTTAGGTAAAGAACCAGGTGGATGCCTGGGAAAAAGTGTTCTGAGTAAATGAAAGGCCACATCAAAGTTTCAGAGATGGAAGCAAGCATAGAATCTTTGAGGAGGCCAGTGCTGTGGGAATAAAGTAACTAAGAGGTACAGATGTGGGGATGGTTGGCAGGGGGCATCATAAGATGATATGGGAATTTACAAGTCAGTAGAAGAAGTCTGGATTTTACTCTGGGTAATATGGGTGGTGGTGATGAGATAGAGCAGAGAAATGGACAAGGGTCATGCCATTGTAAAATTTACTTAGCCTTGGAAAAAGGCCATTTTATTCTTTAACATAAAGTATGTGCTGTTCTTCCTGTTCTTCCAGCCCCTTAATCAATTAAGTAACTTTGTAACCAGAATGAGAGACAAACCTCTGGAGTGTAAATAAGCCTTCATGGGTAAAGAATGTGGCGATATCAATCAACATTGGCACCAAGGTATTCCTATTCTTAAGACAAAACTTCAAAGGAATTATTAATCACTTGTATACATCATGCTTTATACCAACCCCTACTCAAAAGGCCCTATAAAACCACAAACCCTAAACCCTTAATTATGCCTCCTCTCTGAGGTCATCCATATTCCCATGAGTGTGTACTGTCTTATCAAATAAACTTTCTTGCTGCATAAACCTATTGCACCTCACCTCTGAACTCTTTTTTCATTATCAAGACAAGAAGTCACCTACCTCCACCTCCAGTGGAAAATGTCTTTGTCACTTGGCTATTTAATTCAGCTTTCTAGTCTTAATGCAATCCTTTTCCTCTCTCCCTGTTTTATTTCAGACCAGTGGGAAAGCAGAAGTCCTCAGAACATCATCTCACTCCATCCAGTACTCTGCATCTCCCCAGGTTCTGGCGTGGTATGGAGACAATTCCAAGACCATGTAGATCAAGCAGACACTGGACGCCAGGTGACCCTTGCCTTCCACTGCTTATATGCCTGCTGACATTTGCTACTACTTTCACTTTAATGAATTCCTTTCCTGTTGGCACTTGTTCTACGTGACTGAGAATTCTTTCCCCATCAGGGTCAAGAGCTCTCCTGTCCGGGTTGAGGTTTCACCTAGTGTGCCGGTAGTAAATTGGGAGTATGAGTCTAAAATCTGGAGATAAGATTTGGAAGTATTACATACAGATGGTATTTGAAGTCATGACAAAGAATGAAATCTCCAGCGAAGTGAGCACAAATAGAAAAGAGAAAAGGGCTAGCACTAAGCTCTAAGAGTCTCCAATAACTAAAGATCTGGATGATGAGCAAGAAGCAGAGAAAGAGACTGTGAAGAAGCAATCAGAAAAAGAAAAGTATGTTCTAAAAACTAAGTTCTAGTTCTAGAAACCAAGCAAACAAGTGTCTTGTGGAGGAAGGATTTTCAACCATGTAAAATGCTGGTGGTAGATGGACAATAAGGCCACTGTTGACCTTAATAAAAATATTGGGTATATTACTTCCCTAACTAAATGCTGTACTCCTATTTCAGACAGGCCATAGTAACTTAGAGTGGCATTACAAAGTTATTGGGTGCTTGTATTGTCTGAAACTCTGAACATTTTTCATACAATTTATAATATTTCAATTTAGATTACAGGTGGCTTCTCAAGAAAGCCCACTTGTCATTGTTAATGCATGGAACCAGACCGAAATAATGGGGCCCTAAATCTTTAGAACTGACACTGATCTCAGAATTCATCTGTTGGCCAATGTTCTTACTGTACTGGAGGAAAAGATGGCTGACACAGGTTAATTAACTCCCCTAACAGAGGAGCAACAGAATCCAACATGCCTATATCTCAGTTTATGGCTCTTTTTCTTGTTATATTTTCCATGCACATTAATTTTTTAAATTAATTTAACAAATTCTATTAATTTGTTAAATTTACTTTTTTATGGCAGGCATTCTTTGGTATATCTGTAGTGCCTAGCACAATAAAGAATACATTTCAGCACGGCATTGTTTCTAAAATCAGGTTTACTGAGAAATAATTTACATATAGGAAAATTTACCCTTTTAAAAGCATACAGTTTGATGAGTTATGACAAATGTTATATAACCACGATGGTGACCTAGATATAAAGCAATTCCATCAGCCCAAAAAGTTCTGTTGTGCCCTATGGTAGTTAACCCCCTACCCTACCACCAGTCCCCGACAACCGTTCATGAGATTTTTCTTCCTGTAATTTTGCCTTTTCTAGAATGCCTTATAAGTGGAATCACATATAATATTATTTAAAAGTGTTTCATGGGAATGGGAGCAACCTAAGTGTCCATCAGTAGATGAATGGATAAAGAAGATGTACATATACACAATGGAGTATTATTCAGCCATAAGAGGAAGACAGATCCTACCATTTGCAACAACATGGATGGAGCTGGAGGATATTATGCTCAGTGAAATAAGCCAGGCGGAGAAAGACAAGTATTAAGTGATTTCACTCATCTGTGGAGCATAAGAACAAAGCAAAAACTGAGGGAACAAAACAGCAGCAGACCCACAGAACCCAAGAATGGACTTACAGTTGCCAAAGGGAAAGGGACTGGGGAGGATGGGTGGGAGGGGAGGGATAAGGGGGATAAAGGGCATTATGATCAGCGCACATACGTAGCAGGGGGGCACGGGGAAGGCAGTATAGCACAGAGAAGACAAGTAATGATTCTGTAACATCTTACTACTCTGATGAACAGTGACTGTAATGGGGTATGTAGTGGGGACTTGATAATGGGGGGAATCTAGTAGCCACAATATTGCTCATGTGATTGTATATTAATGATAGCAATATTAAAAAAAAGGAAAAAAATAAATAAAAGTGTTTCATGGGTATATATGTACCAAACTTAACTTAAAATATTTGAAATAGATCTCTTCCTCCCACTACTCTGCTTTTGGTCTTAAGACATTCCTCAAAGACCCCTTTCCTGCTCTCTTGCTATGACCTCAGCAAGAGGTGTTCTATTGCTTCTTCAACTTTCTTCAACTATTGATTCATAACTCATGATACATTTATTAAATATTTATTGTCTGGAAATATTCAGAACTCCATTGCTGTTACTTGGGCATATATATAGATTAATAGAAACATTCTTATTTTGGAATGGCCTTTCCTCCTTTGTAGCCTTCTAAATACTCAGCATAGTACTAGTGACTATATCATCAATGTTTGATTCATTCAAAATATGGCAGCAACATCAACCATCAAATTACAATGTTGATTCTCAGCAGTCCTCAGTTTCAGAAGTATCATTGAATGTAAAAATTAATACACTTGTCTACATTATCTTCTTTTTTGACTCAAAATCTCTTAGTAGCACAGACATATATTTCCAGAGTTTTCTCTCTCATGTGCCTTTGACCATGCAAGATTAGATGCCTGTTGTTGCACCAGACTGAGGGGCTGACAGGATATGAAATCCTGGGGATAACAGGGCCTAGCAATTTTTCTTTTAAGAAATTTTTTCAGACTGAGCCAGAAACTGAAAAGACAGATGAAACTGGGACAAGAAAGCAAGGAAAAATCATGTCTTGTTCCATAAGAACATATTAACTAAGATTCTGGCTTTAATATTAATATTTTTGGTTACAGTTAAGCTTTAAAGTTAATGAAATTTTCATTTGTATGATGATCTAGGGACATGAATACCAAGTTGCAGATGGGATAGAAATTAGCAATAAAGGAAATTAAAGAAAAGAAAATGAAAAATGCCCACAGAGTCTGACACACACACACATACGCCCACACTCATCAGGATGATAAGAGAGAGGCTGTGTTATTTTTTGGAAGTGACCTTTTTGAAGAAGTTCAAACTATGCATCATTTTGCTGTGCTCTACTGTGATATAATCAAACAAAGATTTTTGAGAAAAGGTAGCTTTTTGTTTTGGAAAATTATGAGTGACTTATGAGTGACCTGTTTACTGCATTAGGAAATACAGTGTTTTCTTCTAGAGACCAAAGGAACAGAACAAAGCAAAAGAACAATAGCAAAGAAAGGGAAATTACAGTCTTAAGAATAAAATGTACATTCTGGTGCCTAAACTATTAAAATACTGCCACTAGACAGGATTGTAAATATATACCCTTTTTAGTGTAAAATTTTAATATGAAAACTGACATATTGAGCATGCCGCACGCATTAGAACATTACTCTTTCTTTGCAGATGTTTGATTGACCTTGACTAAATGTCAAGAAAAACACCTTTCCTGGTTTTTTTCCTCACTGTAATTCACCTTCCTTCGTAGTTAAGAATTGCTCCATCACCTACAACATAAACTCTGTTTAAGTGGTAGCTACAGGTGCAATTCTGCAGATAAAAGAAAAATCATCTTGTAATAGACTAAATGTGGGGAGATCTTTGGTTGAACAATTGGTACTGTTGACACAATTGATATAGTTGCGTTTTCTGTAGATATTCAGAACATAAAACTTCAGAAAAGCTAAGACATAATCAAAAGAAAAATAGGACCAAAAAAAAAAATAATGACTCCCTGTCTGTGGAGTCATATTTTATTATCAGACATTCATTCTCAGCCTACATCAGAAAATGACTTGAAGCAAATGGAGATCGGTTTTCTTTTCTTGTTTCCTTTTCTTTTCTTCTAGAGTACATCTCATTAACATTAATAAGAAGCAATGCCCAGAAAAAGCCATTAACATTAATGGAAACTATGCATAGAAAAAGCCCTAGATTAGTTTTTGGTCTTTTAAGGAGCTTATGCATTGCTGCCTGTCCCAAAAAGACAGGATGGGAAGCTAAAAATCACATTTTGCCTCATCCCTTTAAATTATATATTTCATTAAATTATATTTAATAAATCCTGAGTGGAAAACAGCACAAGGAAACTCCAGCTGCAATAATATTTACTCTCCCAATAAGCCAAGAGCTTTCACAAACCATGTATCTTACTGAAAGTCACTGGGCAAGTTACAGGACCATGATTCTCCCCAGCATCCTCTTTGTGCTAGCAATTAGGCTGTCTGCCAGGAGTTGAAATGATTAGTAGTAAATATAAATTTAATAGCTCTGCTTTGCAGTTCCCCAGTCACTCATGGTCCCCCATCCACTGGGACAATAATGTGAATCAGAGCTTATCAACTGAACATATGACAATAACTGAATCTGAACTAAGACATGGGGCAACTTAAAAGGGCAAAGTCAAAAAATAAAACACATTCTTTATTGCTCACTTCATCTTTGTACCAAACAGCACTCTAATTAAAACAAAACAAAAATCTCAAACATTATTAAATCATAAATGACCTAAGAAAATTAAAATCCTGCTTGAAAAGATGTGTGATTTTTTTTTTGGTCACGTGATATAGGACAGTGATATTTTTATTTCAAATATAACTTGAAATTAATTCATGTTACTAGCTACTCAAGTTACTCAGAACTGGGCTTTCTAAGATTTGCCAGCATCATCTCTGCTTCTTTCATATAGTCATCAAGGTTCCACAGAAAACTAGCAATAGGCTATTGTTATAATAGGTCTTCTTTTCTAGATACTTTACTATACTAATTATCACTTATCTCTCAATATAGGAGATAGAATAACTGGAAGAAAGACCAGGAAGTCTTATGCCTGTGTTATAGCATAATGATGAAGTAAATAAAAGATGAAAGCCTTTATGCTACTTTGTTTTTGAACCTATCAGAAATAGCCCCAGTCTTAAATCATAGCAAAAATATTCCCTCACATTTTCTTCTAAATGTGAAAAAGGTCAGGTAAGATTAAGAAGCAAAAGAAAAAGGGTCAGCAGAGAAAAGAGCAGGGTTAAGCTTGGCCTGGTGGCAAAGGGTTTTTACACACTTCCCGAGGAGCTTCAAGCAGAGATGAGCCTGGCAAAAAAAACTCTCCTTAACCTTACTACCCTGCTATTGTCATTCTGTTCTGTGACTTCCCCTATCCCGGCATCTTTTGATTTCTTCCTTCATCTATTCACTATTTATTACTCTGTACATAAAATGGCTGAAAGATGGGTTACCTGGATAAAAGAAAAACACTTAAGACATGGAAGCTCTATTAAATATTTTAAAAGCTACCAGGTTGATTAGGGATATCGTTGAGCTTTACAATGAGAGCTGGAATGTTTGTCTTGCTCAGCAGTGCCTGGCACAAGGTAGGAGCTATAGTTTAGATGATATATCTGAGAAGATGTGAGCTTGGTGGTACCAGGGCAGGTGATGGGGATACAAAAAAAACAGAAGGAGAAAGACAATGGGTCATGATGACATCTTACATCACCGGGGGCCAGTTTGCTTTGAGTCCATTACTCAATATATCTGCTCTGATGCTTTAGCCAGACGGAATTACATTTTCTCCTTTCACATCCAAAAGTATCCTACCTAATACAGTAGCATCAAAAAACACATGAGCAGAAGCTGGACCATTTCACTACCTCTTGGCAATGAGAGGTGGGTTTAAACAATCTTTACCCCTATGGAGTTCCAAGGAGATGTGGATGACTTCCCTCATAGGAAAATAAAATGGATGCCAGAGAATAAAATTAATCTCATTTTACTTTCTGAATATATACCTGGTGCTCAAAATGAGTACTCCAGGACAACATGGATTGTTTAAATCCAAGCACTCTTGATAAGCACAGTATAAAAATAAGAATAAACTTACCATGAACAAAAAACCCAACTGAAGCAAATTAATCTTCAAGGTAGTAAAACTTAAAGAAAACCTCATTAATTTGCTGATGTCTTAATTGATGCCATAGCAAGCCAAACAACAGCAATTATCTTAGTTGAATACCTTAGTTTTACAATATTATTTGAATAATATATCAATTTTTTCTTGAAGTACAACTCATAAAAAACTAGAGAAGCAAAATCAGCTTTGTTCAAAGCTCTTATTACCTCTGCTTAAACTGAATACCTGGATAGAGTTCTGACTTTCCAACATACATTCTCTTACTAAAACTGAACACAATTTAGTGAGGCAACATGCTGTTAAATGTACTGCTTTGGCAGATTTCCACTGGAATATAACTGAAAGGGTATTTTTTTCTCCCACATAGAAAATAGAATTGCAGAAATTTAAATTAAAATTTATATAGGGATATCATATTAAAGTAAAATAACTGTTAGATACCCAGAAAGGGTGAATAATTAAGAAGAATTTTATTATGAAGAATTTGCTGTTTCATAAATCCTGCTCCATGTATCATATAAAAACAATCATTCTAAAGTATGGAGACATGGAATGGAATGTGAATATAAGATTGATGAACCAATCTGTTTGCTTAAAAAAAATAAAATGAAAAACAGTCTTTATGGCTTGCCATGTAAAAAGAAGAGAAGGTCTGTTTGGGCCAGGTTAATATTATGTAGTTACCCAGGTATTTAGCCACTTTGGTCACACCTTTATGGTTCAAATGAGCTAGTAAAATTATTCATTTGAAAGTTAGGGAAAAAGTCTACATGCTAAATGTTAGATTTCTTTTTCTTTTTCTTTTTTTTTTGACTTGAATTGACCCCAAAATACAATTAAATCATAGTTGAAACTGAAACTAAGTATAATTTATATTTTCCATATGAAGTTAATACTCCAAACAACAAATACCAGGTATTATGATAAGCATGCACACTATCTCATTTTATTCTTTCATACCAACTCTATAAGCAGAGGCTATTGTTCTCATTTTACAGACATGGAAATTGAGATTTAGAAAAATTACGTTCTCCCAAGTTCTATTCACTCTTTCCCCTGATGTGATTGCTCCTAGTCTTACTCTGACGTGACCAAGAGTGAAGATCTCTGTTCTTGCATCTGGAAGATATTCTTAATGGCACACCCACTCTTACCTGTGAAGAGATATTCCTAAATCCCATTGCTCTACCTACAAAAGGAAATGCTTTGAAGACAAAGACAAACAGCAAGAGGTGGAGCATTTAGTAGAGGGACCAAAATGCTTTTCCTGAGGCTTCTTCTCTGCAGAGGGCCAAGCAAGACCAAGAAGCAGCCTATCAAAACAGAACCCCCAGTCCCCATGACTTTCTCACAGCTCAGAGGCTCCAACCAGCTACTCAGGCAGGTGAAAGGCAAAAGATGTGGGTTAAAGCCTTAACCACAAATTAGGGGTAGCAGCTTCTACTTAAGTGGTTCCCAAACTGTGCGGCAAGCAACGCTGTAATAGAACAACTATTTGCTGCCTCAGAGGAAAAGAAAAACATGCAAAAGCAAACAAAAACCAAAACAGCAAAGTACTTTGGAGTTGAACAAGTAGCAGAAGCTAAGCTCTAGGCGGAATAAATTTCAGCTTTCTTTATTATTTTCACTGTTAACCATTTCCATGATAATTAGCATTATGAACTCCAAAAGGACATGAAACCACTGGTAATCTGCTCAAGTCCTTTGGATGCTCTGCTTTATATTCTACCATGTGGAGATTTGGAGGGAGTGGCTACAGCTGAAGGCAGTTGTGGACTCAGGGACTTAGAAACCTGGCCAATTCTTTTCCAAATATAATGACTAATAGTATTTAATACCAAAATGATCAAAAATATTTCTGCATAAAAGCTGCCCAATCTATTTAACTCAAGTATGTCTTTGTTGGTATCACATTAAGACAAGATTATTCCTTCTGGAAACCATGTTCAGGCATCATCTGAGAACCTCTGAAACCCATTTGAATTCTGCAGGATAGGTTATTTGGAAGAAAATATTCAATTGGGAAAACTCAGATAAGGTTTTCAAAAATGCATTACTCAGCTTGGGTTTACGAGCTGAAAACACATTCACTGTCTTTTCAAGAGGATGGTATTTGTGCAGCTCTTTCACAACTTAATCAATCATTAACACCTTTGTCCTGGAGCATCCCAACAGGCTGGTGTTTCAATGACTATCCGTTTGAATACCACTGACAAACCCTGTTGGAGTTTTATGGTCATAGATAATGCATTAGAATTCTTTGGCAAATTTTTGTCTTCAAGATACAGCCAAGCTCAGTTGTGTAATACTAACCAAGCCCAGTATCAATGTAGTTACAATAGCCCACCTTAGGCCTAGGTGTCATGAAGGTGGGTGTGGAGCTTCCTGAGGACAGGGGTCTGGCCTTGCAACTCCGAAACACTCCACACAGACCCAACACTATGCTCGGTCAGGGTTTCTTCAGGAAAGGAAGAAAGGCTCAGCTGTGACTTACTGTGCAGAGAGATTTTCATCTTCAAAGCCCTTTATTCACATGAATCCAGCTATTTACATTTTGCTGATGGGTAAAGGCTGGAGAGGCTAACAGAACTGTTCAAGGCCAGAAGGAGCAAACCTCACCCATCAGGAATTAGAAATTTGCAATTACTGATTTCCAGTCATATTTCCAGGCCTTGTTTGGGCGGGAAAGATAAGGATAAACATCTAAGAAAGGCCAAATAGGTATTGGATATTCTCTTGTGAGGACAAGTCAATAGTGGTTAAGGAAACAAATACACTAGATGGTCCCAAAGGCCTGATGAACATGTATGAACAGACACTTCTTTTTGTTGTGGTTTTGTTGTGTATGTTTGGTTTGGTGTCAACAGGTTTAATGCACACTGTGACACAGAATTACCTGTTCCTATTTGCAATTCTAAAACAACTTCCAGGTGCCACGTGCTGTTTATACAGGAATTAAAATACATTTGACCTAAAGCTTATTTCGCTCTTGCAAAAGCATGCTAATTGTATAGATCCAAACACAGTAGCAACATCATAATTTCAAAATAGACATTAAGGCAATTAAAAAAAATCCATGGAATCCTACTGCAAATTAGAGTACCCATGGAGACTGTCAGGTGTGTGCAGTTAGGCTAGTGCATGTTTCTTTAGGAGCTAACTCGTGTCTCAAACTCTTATCTGTTTAAAATATCTTACTTTGCTGTAAACTGAAGGAAAGAAAAAGAAAGATTTCTTAGTCATATAATGCTTCAGCTCTTAGCTGTGTTTCTTTCTATTCCTTGGAGACCTTGACTTTCTCAGAGCAGCTTCCTAGAAGTAAAAAATGATGAAGAGGTTTAGTGCCTGTGGATCCTGTAAGGGAATATGGAGTATTCTCTGTACTGTCCAGTGAGATAGAGACACAGTGAGGAAATGCTCCATATAAATTTTAAACATCCGACTTTGTGAGCTCTTTTACCTTGCTTTCTAATCTCCACCCTGCTGAGATCTATGTAGTTTAGCCCTAAGAGATGTCTGCCTTTTACTCCTTTACTTGATAGTATAGAAAGGCATATAGTTCTACCTAGTCAATTACACTTACCGTATGCATAACACTGTATTTAGTTTGAAAGTTAACGTCTTGATGGGGAGGAAGAAGCACATGGAAGACAGTGGGGACCTTGCTAATTAGAACTAAAAGTGCAAGGATCGATCTTAGACCAGTACCAGTGGTCTGGTGTCAGATGGAAGCAGACAGAAGGCTGTTTGGTGAAGCTGGAGATGGCAAATCCCCATGTAGATAGGTTGGGCTCGGCCTGGCAGGTACATGGCCTGCAGTACTTGAAGATGTAGAGGAAGCAGCAGAGGGAAAGGGTGATGGGTCAGGGTAGGGCTCAGGTCCACAGGAAGCCTTTGTTCCAAGGTTATACTAGGGCTGGGAATAGGCCTTAGTACAGTGTGCAGTATGGAGGTCACTGACAAGTGGGCAATCTGGATTGCATAGGGGATCTTAAAAGAATTTAATGCAAAGTAAAAGATCAGAACAACTACTCCAGGGGAAACAATTGCTTTAATATCCTTGAAGACCAGACATATATACCAACATCACTCCCATAATCTCCACCTGCCTGCCAGGTGCTGGACAGATTCTTCTCTAGGTGCACAGGGATCTGTTGAAATCCCAGAAATTTCTAGATTATGATCCAGAGTGATAATTCAAGAAGAAATTTAATAAACAATCAGTGTCCTGGAACTAAATTGAAGCCAAGGACAAGAGAGAAGGGAAACCTCTGTTTGTGACCACGTGAAGTAAGGCTCTCTTACGGGAGCCTTGTAACCACATAAATGCTTAAGAAGTCATAGACTGCTGGAGCAGGAAGGGTCTTCGGTATCACCTGAACTAACACTCACCATCCACAGATAAGGGAACTGAAGCTTGAGGAATTGTTTTCCTAAATCACACAACTAACTAGTAAAGTGAAGATGAGACAACATTTCTTTCCTTGTGTCTTGAACTTCTCCTTAAGTTGGAAACCTCCAGTGAAGCAGAACACTTAATAAAAGTTAATTAGGAACAGGTACAACTGAAGTCTTCTCTTGCCTTGTTACTTGAATGTAACTAAACATGCAGTCTGATTCAGATGAACAAACCACTTCTTTTATATCCTGGGAAGATCAGCCTCTAGGTATGGAAACTCCACATTCTCAAAGCAAAGAGCTTCAAGGTAGTCCAAGATTAAGTCAACCAGTCAAATAGAATACAGCTAAGGAAAATGTGTGGTCTGATGTTAATTTAGAACTATGGATTTTTTTTTTGAAAAGCAACAAAAAGAGTTTTGAGCTATAGCTGCTACTAATCAAAAGTAATCAGAGAAATCAGAACACCAAGGGAAAACACAAGGTCTACTCTCACCGTATTTCTACCAGAGATACATGGTCACCATTGAAGACATTCTGAAAAAGTGATTCAAGAAAGACTTTAGGTAATAGAAAATGGAAATGAAATTTCCTTATACAGTCAGTGCCTTGATATGGAATGGGTTCCATAACATAAAATGCACACTATCAGCACAGCCCTAATAAGAACACTCTCACTATGCTTCAGGAAGTCATTTGATAAAATACAGGCCAGGTGTTAATCACCAATCTAGAGAACAAAAATGCACCGATCTAGAGAACACAGAAGCCAAACAAACAGATGTGGCCAGATTCCTAGCCCCTTTCCCAAAATGAGGTATGGATGCCACCCTCAGAAGTCACTGCTTTTTCTCTCTCTTCCTCCTCCGGTCACACACTCATTTCCCTCTTCAATCTCCCAGCTGCCATGTTGCTTAGTAAAGCCTATTTTACCACTTTTACATTCATAAAGTTTCTCTTGGGTTGCCCATTTTGTGATATTACCATTGAGAAAAGACTCTAGTAGCAACAGAAAACCCTGAAATAACACAGATGATATATATATCTGGCAGGTAATTCCTTCAAACACCAGAGGAGATGGACATCAAATCTAATCCTAAAAATCTGAGCAGACGGCACTTCACCCCTCTGCTACTCCTTTTCCCTTCCCCTCCAACAATCTGCTAATTCACTGGTGTGTTTCAGACAAGAAGTATTACAAGTCAGGATATAATGTGGCCTTTCTTACATAGCTTCTCTTTGTAATCCCAAAGCTGTCCTTAGCATTTTCAAGGCAACATACTTCCTACTATTAAGATTGGGATGAATTCTTAGTATTAAGCAGATAAATTGATTCATTTGTTGAATAAATATTTATTGAGGTACTCTACTAGATACTCTGTAGAATGATAAAATCAAAAAGAAACAGCTAGTAAGAAACACTCTTCTACAAGTCATTACAGGAGATTTAAGCAGTAGTAACAAGGTGGATGAGAACAGAAGAAACATTTTAGGGGAAACCCCATATTCAAAAACTGCAGCAGAAAAACAAGTATTGATTCTTTTCTTAATAAACTATAGAGTATCTTCAACAAGCTGCCTACTGATAGCTGATCAAAGTGAAGGCTATGATTATTCTGATTGTAGTGTTTTAAACTTTCATGTAGGATAAAAGAATATTTATGGATTCACTAATTGGTTTGCAACCAAGGGGAAAAAAGTATTCTTGTAAAAAAATTGAGACATAATATGGATAATGCAAAGCCTACATTTAATCTTGGACAATTCAATTTTCTTGTATTTTGTGTAGATGTCAAACATATCAGTGAGAAGAAAATGGTTCCCAAAGGCAATTCAGGGACTTGTCCTACTTTTCTTACTTGCCCAATCTTCAAAGCAATAGATCTTTATTCTCTTCTCATCTCCAAAACACTGGCCAATATTCTCTAACAATGTATCCCTGTGCAGAAGAGTCAAAGGAAGAAATGATTGGAAAGTTCATCTCCTAATTAAGCTCTCCTTTCATAAAATCATTTATTTAATTATGGAAGGTGTTATGAGGCTATAGAAGGACACTATACACACACACACACACACACACACACACATATGTTTGTTTTCAGAAATGAATGAAGTCAAATAGGGCTGAATTGTATGGAGGGAAGAATTAGCTTTTTTGAGAAGAATAAATTGTTCAGAAGGAGGTGGGTAAAGTTCAGAAGTCATGAAAGAAGTTGATTCAAAGTGGTTATTCAAGAAATCATGAAAGTGATCGAGATTCAAATTTTGTTTTGTCTTACAAGGAAGCTGGGTTAGGGATAGAACATGATGGGCTCTTATGTCGCATTTTCTTATTTCATTTAATATTATTTAAATATTTTTGTCTCTAATATCACAGCTCATATCTCAGAAGACCCCAATTATTTATTTATCAGTTGATAAAATACCAATAAATAATAGGCATCATACTCTCAGAGATGTTGATGACTATCATTCCCCAGAAAAGGATGCAAAGCAACACTTGATGAGCCACAGGTTGCTTATAGCATTTTGCTGTAGCTTTAAGGCAAAGAGAAAGACAGACTTTTGTCTTAATCAGGCATGACAGCCATGAAATCCTGTGTGCAAACTGAATATCAAGCTGATATTATTTTTTACTGTACAAAATGCATTATATGAAGGAGTCAATAAATAAAAGATAATCATTTATTTATTTGTTATGGTCCCAGCTGAGAAATGGAGAAATGAAACATAATAAATGTGGAACTACCCGTTTATACACATTTGGGAATGGATAAATGACGTTACCTTACGTCTAAAGAAAAATGGAGAAGAACCTTTCAAAACTAGAGAAATATTCAATCTCTTTTAACTCTGCTTATTGAAATTGCAAATATCAAAACATTTCTAACTTGTGCTAAATAAATATATACACCAAAGAACATAATAGAAAGTCCTTACAACACTGCCACTTGAAGATTTTGCTTTGATGACTTTGAAAGGTAAAAGACAAACCAACTGAATTTTCTTCACTTGGGCCAGAATGTGTTCATCAAACTCAACTAAACCTAGATTCTGCAAACCAATAATTTTATGGTGCTCAGTAAGCACATATGCTTTTTTAGTAGTTGACTGGTGAGCATTTGTAGACCTGTTAGTTGTTAACCCAGTGCTACTACTATTTGGAGATCACAGTCACTAATGATGACCAGTCTCCATAAAGACAGACAGACAGATCAATCAATCTTTACTGACAGACAGATCAAGTCATTGAATTTACACTGAAATTCCAAAAACCTTTTGTAATGTAGTCAGAATCTTGTTCTACTTGACAGTGACTAGATTTCCCAATTGCACCTGTCAATCAACATTAAAAAGAAGAAATGTAATAATTTTAATTCCTTTCTAAATCTAGAGCCAGGACAGAACTTCCAAGTCATTATTAACCAGTACTCTACCAAGAATACAGCTCTCAATTAGGCAATTCATTTATTCTTAATTATTCCCTGTGTCAAAAATAGCCTGCCTGCCACTCATAAAGTCATTAGCTGTAGAGAAAAGTAGATTTGATTTTTATTCAGAGTAGAAAAGATGGTACACTGTTTATGAAAGAATGTTTGAAAAGTTCTTTTTAAAAATAAAAAAAAATTAAAACTGTTTCATTGTCCTGTTTATAGTTTTGTTTTGCTTTGTTTATGAAATAAACTACTCTTCAAAGGAGAATGAGAAATTCTATTTTTTCAGGTTACTTTAAATTACTTGATTGAATTTACATTATTCTACACCAAACTAAATAATCTTTTTCTAAGAAAAAGCTGTCATTAAAAAATATTGACACAGTTTTGAAAAAGAAAAACCCATCAGCATTTTCCTGCATGAAAATTCAGTAGAAATTTTTAAAACAGTTTTGTAGGTATATAAGCTTTGGAAACATCGCTGCATTTAGGGAATTTCTTAATTTTTGAAGAATTGGGGGTGGTGGGTGGGGATACAACTCAACCATTCTGGTTTCCAAGTTTTTAAATTCTCTTTATAGAGAACACAGTACAAACTGAAAAGAGAGATTCTCTGCCTTTCAAAGTAACCTTTGGTGGTTATGGCAGGAAAGGAAAACTAATTCAATAAGCCATTTGTAACACATTAATACTAATCCCTTAATGTTGTTTGTGGCTAAAAAGAGAGAAAATACAACAAAGAATTTAAGAAAATCAATGACAATAGGATTAGAATGCTAATTATCCCCTCTTACTGCCCTCTGCTAGCTGTCTAAAGGTGAAACCCCTTGTTTCATTCCCTTCCCATACATTTTACTTACTCTTCTTTCTCAGTTTTAACTTTGAATGTAATTTAACTGTTGGTCATAATGAAAATAAGATTGGCAATTCCTTAGACTGTTTCTTAAAGTGTACTGAAACATTTAACAATGGTCATCTTGTGGGCTGTGCTGCCCTCAGAATATTAGGCTTGAAGCCATCTTATTTTCTTGTTCCATTCTTTTTCCACACTCAAAGGGTCCCCAAAGAACAACCTTCTAAAGAATAGGAACAACGGTCCCATTAGTTTGTCATAAAACCAAAGTGATACATGTGTTTAATAACACAGAATGTGAGCCATAAAAGTCTGACTCCTCAATTGGGACGGCTCTTGGAAATGTGGGCCAAAGAAATCAGATGAGAGTTGAGAAGATAAAAGGTAAAGAGTTCATTCCATAAATGTATAAAATTCTCAAAGTCACAGGAGGAGAAATAAAGTTACTACAGAGACCAGCATGTGAACCTGAACTAATGTTAGTCCTTGTAGGATATGACAGTCATATCATTAATCCAAAATATTCATTAGCTTCCCACAAGGAGATTAAACAGATTCAACAGTTACTTTTTGCTAGGTAAAGTTAAGGCAAAGGTATGACAGCTGAAAAGTTCTACTTTTGTCAATATCCACATAAATGAGATTTCCAGTAATGTCATGTATTCAAAAATAAGACGAAACAAAAACGAAACCATCACCAGTGAAGACCTGAGGAATATAATTAAGCCTCACATCTGTTTCAGCACAAAGAACAAATGGAGTTGGTCATGGAAATAGATGCAAATAGAAATGTTTACTTTCACCCTTATTGACGGGTCATGTAGATATTTTATCTATACAACAAGGGGAATGTATTGTAAGACCCTCTAAAATCGAGAGAAAAGAGTCACCCTGGAAAAAGTTTAATATTTTCCAAGTTTAACTTTTTTTTTAAATGATAAATAGTGGAATCAGGAACTGAAAGTGTTTCAGCAAATTAGGTTTTAAAAAAATAAGACTGGTACATTCTCCAACCCCCCCATTCCAACATATATATATGTATTCCTAAATAAAATTGATTATTGCTAAGTTTTTATTTTTCTTTTTAAATCACTTGCAGGGATATTCATTCAAGAATTACTTGGCAAAATATTAGACACAAGGTAAATGTCTAATAATGAGGATGTAGATTAAAAAATATAGCACTATGGATTGTTATTCCCACCCTTAGACCTTTTTACTTAAAAGTGATTATTATTAAAATTGATTTCTATCAGTGAAGGCGCAGGTATGTCTGACTTCAGAGACCAAGATGCACAAGTTTTCACTAAATGTGATCTAAATAACATATGCATCACCATCACCTGTGATGTTTTTGAAAAATGCAGATTCCCCAGTTCTCCTGATTCAGAAACCTCAGCATTTTATCTAGGCATCTTCATTTTTCAGAAGCTCACCATGTCATTCTTAACTTGAAAATCTGATAACCTCTGTAGCACCAAGCTCATGATGTTACTGGGTATTCTTGGACAATAAAAGGATTCTGAGATGGTCCAGGGCACTCCATATTTATCTAAGCCTTTAAGATAGTAGCCTCCAGCTCAAGTGCCTAGAGAAAGAAGCCAGGCAACATTCAAATAGGGATGGGGAGAAATGGGGTATTACAGACAGGAGGGTCTTCCCTGTCTAAGGGCAGTAGCAGCTACTAGCTTCCACTCAGTACTCTCCCTCGAGAATGTAGAACACTTTGTCAGATATTCTGAAAATTTTTTTTCTTTTTCATAGTAGAGATCCTGATGTTTATGTGAAATTTCCTGATGTTTAAGTGTTGACAACCAATTTAAAGTATTTTAAATGTGTAATCAGCCACTAATATAGGCAAGCAAAACATGTATGGACAGGTTTTAACTCAAGGATGATCAATTTGCAACATCTGATTTTGGTAAAATATTTGAAAAATATTATGGAATACTCTGCTCTGGACACACATATAACTTTATGTTCATCTATGATTTACACATATAAAGCACAGATGGAGTAATCCCCTCTCTACGCTATCAATGCTAGTTGTAGGTACTTTGGAAGGGATAAATATATGCCATTGGACCTATCTATAAACAGTCTAAACAGCAAGACTTATATTTTGTAACAGTAATTAAATTAAGAGTGTCAGAGAAAAGTGTAATCAACATAGGACAAGAAGATTGCAGAGGGCTTCCCAGAGAAGGTAGCATTTAAATTGAGCCATGAAAGGTGATAAAGCTCTTTTTTTTTCTTAAAAGATAAAAAAAGGACTTTAACTTTATTAAGCCTGTAAAACTCCTTTCTTCTAAAAATCTTAACAGGCCAATTAATAAATAAGTCTTATAGACATAGGCATTTCAAAATTCATAAATATTAAAAACTTGAAAGAAAGAAAAAAAATCAGGACAGACTGAACTTAAAAGTTTCAGCATTAAGGAAGGTCAGGGATAGAACACTGAACAAAATCAGGAAGGTGAGAATGAACATAAAGGGAAGCCCAAGAACTGAGCCTATAAAAAAATTAAGTAGCAGAAGCAGGCCACTGGAAATGTTAACTAGAACGTTTGCTGCTCTCAACTATCATTCTATCCTTGCAACAGAGCTCCATGGATAAAAGTAAGATAAAGCAATATGAGAACAAGTTCTTTTTTTCTTCATGATCCTGGCAATATGTAATACCGTGCCACGGTAGGTTGAGGACAAAACCAAGAATATGAGCATGGAAGAGAAGAAAGAAGGGAAGAGAGAAAAAGAAAGTAAAAGAGAAAAAAATAGGGGAGAGGAAAGGAAAGGAAGGAAGAAAGAGAAAAAAATAAAACATTAATCCACTATGGGAAGGAGAAGGGAGCAACCCATAAATACATAAAGGGGCATATGCAAAAGGAACGCTGACCAATTAATCTCATTAGTGGGTACAGCTCAGAAAGGAATGTGCTTGTGTGCAGTGGGGATAATTTAGATTAAATAGTATGTAAGAGTGTTACAGTTATACAAGGATGCTCAGGCAATGGATCATGCTACCAAGGGAATTTAGAGAGAGTCTTAGCTGGAAGACACTAATTTACTAAGAGTTGATTTAAGTATAATTAAAATCAACCCAGATGCCAAACAAGGGAGAGACTACATAACTTTTAGAAATCCAAATACTACCTAAGGACAGAGGAAAGCAGCAAAGGTGCAAATGCTCGGTTGACAGATTCATCTTCCTTTAAAAAGCTCCCACTCATCATACCACACTGGCCAGAAGAAATAACTTCACATGACTCTATACAATGCACCCCAACTTGTAAGTCAGGTATGCAAAATTCCCAGTTCAGCTCTCTGTTTCAACTACTTTTCCCACTCCTCCTAGACACAGGCCATCCACTCTCACTAGGCTGATCTACTTCCTGGTTTACAAAGCTTGCAGGAGTATCATCGGGTTGCAGTCCCATGTTCACCCAGCTCCAATACCGTAATCCCTTCTTTTCAACCATCTCAATTCTTTTTGTCCTTTCAGGGACATGTTCCTCCTGGAACCCTGGATCCCATGCTAGTAATTTCTTCTTCTCAGGACTTGAACAGCAATTATTGTCTCTCTCTATATAGCACACACCATGTGACCTCTCTGGCAATGTTCTATTTTATTGTCACAGATTGAGTTAAAATGTCTCTGTTTCTCATTTAGACATCTTTGTTGATGACCATCAGTGCTTACACTTTAGGGCACACACTGTTTGGTTCAGAGTATGTGCTTAGGGATTTTTTTTAATGGATTTGCCAATTAACCTTCAAAACCATTTCAAAGCTCTATAGAGTACATACTAATTCTAATAAGATTCTAATAGAATCCTACAAAAAATTTTCACATCCTCCAAAAATACAACTATACTTTTTCTCTTCTTCCATTTTCATTTTTAGGATGGATTTCCAAAGTAAAATATTGGCCTTTGAAAGCTATGGACATGATCTTGGTTCCTTCAGTGAGAAATAAATTATTCATTATCATTCCCACTTCAGTACAATTATAGCAGAATTCTCTCTCAAGTTATAGCCACAAGGATTTTGAAGAATGATGAAGAAGCTCAGCCCAGGAGACAGGTTTGAATCTGCAAAATACTTTTCAGTTTCTGCTCTTTTGAGCTGAGACAACAGCAATGAGGACACACTGAATCAACCAGCAAACAGCCTTCACACCTGTGTGTTCTTTTCCCTTCTGTTTCAGCCCTACCTGGGCCTTGTCCCCTTTACTCTATCTTTGTTCCTTTATTTCATATATGTCAATATTCATACTCCTGTGAGTTTTCCTGACCGTCCAAGACAATAGTCTTAAAGAGAAACCCGAAAGCTGGGGGCAAAAGTAGTGGGACACAAAGCTTTGGCAGATACTGCCACCTACAGGGATTATATGAGCACTGTGTTTAAAATTCCGATTTCAATCTCATGAAAGGAGAAATCCATTTATCACAATGAAGGGGACATGGGCCACCAACGACATACATGGATAAATAATATGCCAACTCCATCAGATTACCACCTTTGACTTAGAGTATGGAATAATTGTGTGTATATACAAATATATGTTTACAATATGTAAATTACTCAGTAAACTGGGCCAGTAAAAATTAACAGGGCTGTAGAAAGAAAATAAAAAGATATAGAGTAATATCAAATTGTACCATTGATAATTTATGTTACTTTGAAAAATAAATTTTAAAAATATTAAGAGTCATATAACTGCTTTTTGTTTAATTATATTATTGAAAAATTTTGGTAGCATTATGTACAATATGATAGTTTATATATTTATAGCCAGGCTGTCTGGGAGGTTTTCTCCCCTAATGTCCTAAACTTAACATTATATTTAATTATTTGTGATAGGGATTTCCATGAAATTAATTATACAGACCTTACTTTCTTTAATACGGGATACTGAATATTTACTTGAAAATTTTAACCATCACTATGAATATATGGTATTGGATTAGAGAATAAAAAATATAAAAGCTTATTTTGATTATGTGCTGTGTAATAAATCTTTAAAGCATGGTTTTTTTTAAAAACTGTATTTGGAAATAACATAAAGCTTATACAAAGACATGATATATATGTCACAAAGGATTCCTATATTACCTTTACCCAGATTCAGCTATTATTGTCTTCCTTTATTTGTTTGTCCCATCTCTATTTCTCTTTTTTTTCTCTCTCTTTCTTTCTCTACACACACACACACACATGCATATACACTTATTTTCTCTTAACCATTTAATAGTAAATTACATGCAGCCTGGCACTTTACCCCTAACTATTTCAGACTGTATTTCCTAATAGGGATATCCTCTTACATAATCACAATAGAGTTATCAAAGCAATACAACATGCTATTTGATCTACTCTACCATCTATGTACCCATTTTGTCAAATGAACCAAAAATGTCTTTCATACCATTTTTTCCCTCCAGGACAGAATGCAGTCTAGCAAACCCATAGTTTCAAGTCTTTGAATCTGCTATCTCGGGGGAGGCAGAGGAAGATGTTTTTTTTCCTTTACCTGCTTAGGCTCTCAGCTGTCATTTATCATTACAGTTAAAAGGGCTGCTCCCTTCACCTCTTTTATATGCTGCTTCCTCTAACATATCTTGGACTCAGAAACACAATTATATAACATTTTGGAGTTATGGATGGGCTAATATTAAATATACAACATAGGAGGGTTTGAAGACCTTTTCTATGACTAGAGGGCAGATAATTTTTTTTGATATGTATTTGACGTCTCAGGGGAATTTCAGTTTCCCTAATATAGTGTTATGGATAGGTAAGGTCTTACTGTGTATGCTCATAATGGAATTCCATCAATACTCTAGAGAGCACCAGTAATCTGATGGAAATAAGTTTATCACTTTCTCAGAATTGGTAAACACTTCTTGGAAAGTTGGAGGGATGATAAAATAGTGTCAAGAAAAACAACTGGTGAAATCGAGAATCAACAAGCATTAGCTAACTGAAAAGCTATCTCTCTCTCTGTGTATGTAAGCAGAGAGGGGGAAGAAGATTAACCTGGCAGCTCTGATCATCATGATTTATTCAAAACTATTAACAATAGTAACTATGTATTTCCAAGTAGATATTCCAAACTCCTGAAACAACTTAGGAAAAGAATTACTGTAACACAATTTGAGATAATGTTACAGATATGTTTAGCCTAGTACTATGAAGTACATCACTATATTATGTCAATTTCCTTACGGTAAAAAATTTCCAAATGTTTCCCCCCCCACCCCTACATTCACCCAAATCTTGGGCAGTTCATTGCAAAGATGAGATTTTTCAATGGTTACTGAGTGGATTCAATAGTGCTAGAGGATGAAACCAGGAAGCCTATGCAGGACAGTGAAGACTTCTATTGGATAGAACATAAATGACCAAACTTTCCATTAACTGCTTTTTCCCCCTAATATCTACATTTATTAAAAAAAAACATAAAGTTGAGTAGGAACATATTCCAATCTATTTATATGTTAAGTACACATTCTGTCTCCTTTCTTATAGTTTAGCATTAATGAAATAGTTACCAGTGTCAGAATGGAATTCTAGGTCCAACAGGGCCTGAAACAGCTAAAACAATGTCAAAATGTTTGCAGGATAATAAATACAAAACAGAAAGATGTAATGGTATATGATAAATTCCAACAATGCAAATGTTTTTAAGTGTTCCTCTTAACACTTTTAAATATAACAGCATCTTTCCAAAGCATTTTAGTTAAATTAGATTCCACTGTGCCATAATCTTTTGGATGAGATTTCCTAATAGCAAATACCAAAAGGAGTATGCCCTTCAGGTGAAATATATCCTAGATTATTGTAACAGGAAAACATGTTCTAGGTCATGTTAACAGAGGGGGTAGAGAATTTCCCTGGGCAAATAAATTCGCTTATCTGCTGATGTAACTTTAGTCAGAATGGTTTTTAATGTTACTTCTCAGAATTCTATACCTCCAAGTACATTACTATTCTTCACTAGCGGAATCTAGTTACTCAGAGCTCATTTGACCACAGAACACTTGTTCCTGGGAGGCAGATTACATCTACCCAAGCTGGTGGGTTTGGATGACAGCTAGAGAAATCTGATCCAACATAAAGGTGGGTTGTTCCCCTTCACCAAATCATATACACTTGTAACACTTGGAGCCCAATCCTTTACAATGCTGTTACTGGTTTCATTAATAGAATTTTAGTTAGAAACCACAAAGGAGATGCTAGAAAAGATATGCACTAAGATGAGATTCACTGAATTTGTAAGAGTCTTACCATGTTTTCATTTTCCCACATTATTCTAACTTTAAGGTTATTATATAAAAATACCATTTAACTTAAATCTGTTAACAAAAAAGGATGCCTACAGTCTAAAAAATGCCTTTTTTTCTACTTAAATTAATTAAGTTTGGTTAATAGAACAATTTACGCTGGCAGATGAGCAGCATTCAAAAGACACAGAGCTTGTGGAAGGGAATAAAGTTCTTGATATAGAAAAATCACTGTATCTACATGTGGAGCTATTATTAATTCCATACCTAGTTTACACACAACATGTTGATGATATAAATGATTAATACTTTATATCATTATTATATAGTTGGGTTTGTATATGATTATAAGATCATTCCTTGAGTTAAACAGTGTCTACCAACAGAGTCAGCCTTACAGCGCTTCCCATCTTTTGGAAAAACTTCAAATGATCAGCTACACTGCAGAATGTTACCCATACATATTTCTGTAACTTAATATTTTATTTATTTTACTTTTTGGAGACCAGTATTCAAATGAAAATACCAAAAGGAAAGAGGCAGAATGTCTTAAACTCACACTAGGGTAAAAAAATAAAAGACTGAATAAGATTCTTCCTTGAGTTTGCTCTTTATTCTTCCATCAAAAAGGGAACTGCAGATTAGTAAAACATTTTTCAATTTCATAATTTTGATGAAAGCCTGCCACCTCTAATGAATTCACTCCACTATCAAGATGACTCAAATCTGACTTTAAGTAAATAGTTGGGGATTGGAGAGAACTCTGAATTTTCATTACTCCTAATAAACTTCCAGTAACAGAAGGAACATTTTTCCAGTAACAAAGTACAGCAATTTTCCATTGGAATGGTGGAATAGATACTGTGTTCCTGAAGATTAAAAGCATGAAAGGCCTTTCAGTCATTCAGAGGATAGACTTAGATTTAGGAAATAACATCAAAGAGAAAAAAACTATCCTACTGTTTACTAAAGGAACTTTGAAATATAGGGCTGGATCTGGTCCCACTGAAAGTACAATACACTTTTTAAAAATATCTTCCTTTCTGACAGCTTTTAATTTAATGCTACAAGTTAGAAATCCAGTTTAAATTGGAGGTACTTTCAATTTGTCAGAGGTTCAGCTTTCAAATTTTATAACAGCATTATGTCCTGATGTCATTTAAAAAATGTGTTACAGAGACACTCACACATTCTCTTTCTCCACACACGCATACATACATACATACATATATATATATATGTAATTGGGAAGAATTACTTTTGTTGATTTATACACAGTATGCTAAATTTTTTTGTTTTCAGTGCAGTAGTATTTATTAGCTCATTGATGTGTCACAATGGTCAGTTTGATATGCTGAATATTTTAAGAGAATAAATCATCCATTCCATTATAGTTTGCTAAATGATTATTTTGCTGTTGCTCAAGGTTACTGTGTAAGTAAATGAGAAGAGATCTGGTCAAAGAACAATGAGAATCTCAATTAAAACTTAGAAATGTGAATAGATCAGTGCCTACATGTGGGAGAAAAGTATAATTCCTTTTCTGATCGGTATTGTAATGAAGCTTTTTGATTCCTCATTCTATATTATACATCTGTTCATCATTATTTTTCTCATATGTACTTTGCTTTATTCCATTCCTTTGCATCATGAGTCCCTTATAACAGATTCTTTGTAATATATAAATAAAATTTATATTCTTCACACTTCCTTTCCTTAGCTTCCTTTTTCTCTGAGATCTCATCCAAAATTCCATACAATTCTTTCATTTTTCTATCTACCATGAGACTTTTTCTCAGAAAACATCATAATCTCCAAAAATACAATCTCATTTTCTCTGAGTTGTCAAGATGTTCAGACATTTTAAGATTAAACATAGAATGGTCTCCCTTTTAAGGTACACCTTAGAATTAGCGTATCTGATTTAGACAAAGTAATTTCATTTGATTCTGCCTTGAGGAATTTGTAAAAGGATATCTCTTTAACTTAAACAAATTCATAATAAAGGGAAAACTGATCTCTTATATTTCCTGGAAAAAAGTCTGTGGGAATAAAAATATATGAGATGTGTTATACACAAGTCACCACTGTAGAAAGACTGGAGCAAACTTTAACCTGATTTGGATGCCTGCAATGGAGGTGAAACTACACTTGTACAATCAGCCCCATCAGCCCTCAGCCCAACCAGTTCCCATCTCCTTACAGACAAGTCCCAACCAGCATGCTGTTTTCCTTTCTTGTTACTACTCTTCAGTGCTATCCTTAACGTCAAACACATAACACAGAGCTGGACACATTTAAGTACTGACTAAATGAATACATTAGTGAATGAAAGAATGTGGGAAGGATATCTGGTTTTGTTATTTGTTTGAACCTAAATCCTAAGAGTGACAGGGTATCAAGAAAAAGTGGCTGATGGTAACTTGATTTTTACTTCTATTACTTTTACATTCAGGTTAAAAATTGATTAAATAAACAGAGCTTTTATATGTAGCTAAAAGACACTATATAGAAACCAAGTTCTCTTTGAATAACTCTCTTTCACTGATGCACCTCCAAAACCTTAGCCCACCTGAAATTCCTCTCCTCGTGCTTTGCACCCACTGAAATCCTATGTTCCCATACTAAAGCTAGTCTTCTGGGCAGCCTTTTCCTAACATTTGAATTAATTTCTCTTTTGAATGTACTTATTAGCATTTATACTCTCTACCACTCATTTTTCAATTATACTACTTTACATTGTAAACTTTCAAAATATATTTAGTTCCTACGTAAAGAATGTCCTAGGAAACGTTTTGTTAGTTCTACCTCAGTGTGTTTTCCCTATGACATTCAGCTCAGATGTTCTCTGTTTGGTGGGTACTCTATAAATACTTAATTAGATATTTCAGATGATAAAAGACCGCTTTCACATCTGGAATCTTTAGAAGGTTGGCGTTTCAGCAAGCACTGCCATTATCCAAATTTCTTTTTATCAAGATTGCAATTGTACGCAGCTAGGAGGAAACTAGAGCAGTGATGCATTCTCTCAAGTGCCTGGGAAAAACTGGTTGCAAACACCTAAAGGACAAGGAACATGCCTTGTTTGTGTCCTCCACAGCATCTATCCGTATGACTTTGCAAACAGTATTATAAATGGATGCTCACTGAACAAATAAATGAATGACTAAATATTGAAAACAAAAGGATTAATCAAATTCTTTTATGAATAGTTGATCCCCTCTAACCACACTTCCACCAGGTAGAGAGCCAGCAAAGTAGAAGCATCCATATAACTTCTCTTAAAATTTCTAGAAAGCTGAAAATCCAGATAACTTATTTGAAAATAAAATACTTCAGTGCACTCCCTATATAGGGTCTACCTCAGAACACTTGCTAAAAAGGACAACTGAACAAGAGATGGCATATCTGAAAAAGAGGTGAACCTGCACTGTTAGTTCAATCAGTACTGCTCCATGATTTGGTTGCAATATCAAACTATATACAGCAAAAAAACAAAACAAAAAAAACCCTCCTACCTATATCATCAGCACCGTCCTAGTTATACAAAATTCAGAATTCATCCACTATCTTTATAATTCTCACTCTCAAAAACTTCCCATATAACTAATTCATTCTCTAACCCACTTGAAAAATTAGGAAAAAGGCATTCAATTACACCTGGCTTTCTTATAGTTAAGACAGGTTTCTCCCACAAAAGAATCTTTAGCAGAAGGATTTCTTCTTTCAGAAAAATCAAATACTAAATAGCTTTAACTGGAGATCCCCTGCTGTCTTTTGAACACTGAAAAGTGTCAGGCTTTATTGCTAAAGACTGTTAGGCTGATGCACACATGCTTCTTGCCTTCTGTAAAAGAAATCCTAGCTTAAAAACCAAATCTGGATGTGAAGTAGATCCTAGGTTGAAGTGGGACTTTGGGAATTAAGACTTTCCACCTGTGTAGAGTGCCACAGCTTCTCCAGCCTTACGATTTAGGAGAATGGCATTTGCCATTCTTTTTTCTCTGAAAAATGACTTTGAAATGCTTCACCTCTCACATTCATTTTAGTAATATATTTACAGAACAAAAGTAGCACTGATGAGAATCTGATACTTGTGAGTACTAAACTAATATTTGAAAAACGTTCTAAAAATCATTTGGAACCCAGTCGCCTACAGAGATTGCTAGGGTAATAATAGTGTGTGCTCCAGACAACTCTGCCCTTTATTGACTATGTAACCTCGTAAGTTACTTAACCTTCATTTGTGACAGTTCCTCATTAATAAATCCAAGGTTGATGGAGTCGATTTAAGGAGCAAGTTTTTTTTTTAATTAAGCAGATCACTTGCTACATTGCTCAATGAATGTCAGCTCTTATTAGTACTATTAAACAAAAACATGAAGGACAAGAAAATAAAGCCCAATTTCTCCAATAGATAAATTGGTCACATCATCATTATCACCATTTGGTTGAGTTTAGTCATTTATCTTATCCTGCACACATGTCCAAATCTAGACATGCACCTACATATACAGAGGGCCATTTGGCTTTCTAGAAATGTTCCAAGCACTGTCATTTTCCTCTTTTCCCTTGGCTGTTACATAATTTAGAATTATAATCAGAAAGTGTCCATGATACTGATGTTCACACTGTCAAAGAATAGAAAGACACAAAGTTTAATCAGATTCTCAGTAGCAAATTGCTGTCAGTTGGTATTAGTAAATATTTGCATTTTAAAGCCTTCCCTAATTGTTATCTGAGGATTCACCTAAGTCCTGAGAAATGTCATAGATTGTAAGTCCATAGAGAACATTGACCCAGAGAAAGTATACTGACAGCATCTACCTTTTTCTTGGTATATCAAAGGAATGTAAAATATACAGTGTGTACAATTATCTCTGGGTTGAGTACCTGTTATCCAAGTTCACATTATGAGTATGTTCTCCCTAAGAGCAAAATTTAAGTAGTGAAAATAGAGGCTTTAAACAATGCACAGCTTTTGCCTGAAATAGTAGAGCACAATGGTAGAAAGTCATTGCTAGAAAAGAGGTTTATTGTTCATAAAACAACTTTAAAAAGTAATTGAGAGGTTAATGTCATGAACATAAATAGGTATCTCTCTTTTTGTGGAACCCATTGGCACCACCTGCTTATGAAAGGAATTAAGTGAGAATTCAGGGGATGGAAAAGCCTCAAAGACAAATGGGGGCCATTTCATTGAACAGTTACCACCAAAGCGCCTCTGGTGAAGAAGCAGAGGTATATTCGCATAAATGAGTCATTATACTGAGAAACAACTCAGAGAATCAATGTATTTACAAGGCAGATCAAAATGGGTGTTTGCATACACAGAGTAGCAAATGATACAGGAGACCATGGTCCCTTACCTGCAATGATTGTGGACATTTAAGAAAATGGGCAAATTTTCTTACTTAGTCAAAGCTCCCAGAAAAAAAAAAGTGGCAGTGCTAGGATGGTCCTGGTGCTCCCCAGGCCTTTCCTCAACTCATTAAACTGTCCATAAGCCTGTCTTCCATTCATGAAAGCTTCCCGAGGTATAAAATGGTAGCTTAATTAGAATTAAAAGAGAAGACAATTTAACAAAGGTTTTAAGATGGTTATGTATCTCTTGATCCAAAGACATTTTCAACTTATTTCAAATGATCCAACTTCTATGAATTTTCACCTTATTTTCCTAAAACGTGAAACTCTAAGCATCTTCAACAGACTCTAAGCATCTTACTGTCAGTTCACATTAAATACTTAAAACATGGAATTAACTTTTTCTTTATTTTTCTATTAAGTATTGGCATCCACTCACTTTCCCAAGTTAAGGGCATAAAAGTCCTCTACAACCAATTCTCTTTATCTTTCACAGATGTTAGTAACCTGATCTTACTGATAATACTTAAGGAATGCGTTCCTGTCCTCCTCAGACTCCCGTCAGTGTCCTGGTCAGGCCCACCATCCCTTTCACCCCCAGATCTGAGCTTACTTCCTTGCCACCATTCCTCCTCTTTGCTGTACATTTTCTCCACACTAGGGGTACAGCTGTCATCCAAACAAATGAATCTTGCACCACATCATGTGATCACAGACTTCTACCAAGACCCAACCTTATTCCCTATCTTCTGTCATTAACTAGGTCTGAAGGTTTTAGGCCTGCTCTATCCAATATGGTAAATACTATCTCCACATTTTAAAATTAAATTAAATTAAAAATTTAGTACCCTAGTCATGATAGTCCACATCTCCAATGGCCAAATGCCACCATGGTTAGTGGATGCCATGTTGAATGGTGCAAAAACAGAACATTTTGTACAAAGCTTATTGGATAGCACTGGCCTATAAAGACATTCCTCTGGGTACACTGATATTCTATTTCCTGAGTAGTTTTAATAGGGAATCTTGGAAGAACTCCACCCTTGCATATGTTACATCCTTTATGAGGCCTGCCTTTCCTCACAGAGACTATTTTCTGGTCCTCATGATGCAGTTTTAGTGTGACCACTGAGCAAAGCCATACCTGGCACCCTCAGTGGAATTTGTTCTGATACTATTGGCCTCTCAGCACATCATATGTACCTCATTGATAAAATTTACTATATTGCACTCTTTCTCCCTACCCAGCTAGTCTTCAACTAAACTATAAGTTATTTGGGCATACGTTTTTTATATTCATGGTTCCTCAAAAAACTAAAAATAGAAATACAATTTGACCCAGTAATTCCACTCCTAGGAATTTATCTGAAGAAAACAAGATCCCTGTTTTGAAAAGACATATGCACCCCTATGTTAACTGTTGCAGTATTTGTAATAGGCAACATATGGAAGCAACCTAAGTGTCCATCAGTAGATGAATGGATAAAGAAGATGTGGTACATATACACAATGGAATATTATTTAGCAATAAAAAGAAAACAAATCCTGCCATTTGCAATGACATGGATGGATCTGGAGGGTATTATGCTGAGTGAAATAAGCCAAGTGGAGAAAGACAAATACCAAATGATTTTACTTATTTGTGGAGTATAGCAACAAAGCAAAAGAGAAGAAGCAAAATAGCAGTAGACTTGTAGACACTGAGAAGGGACTAATGGTGACCAAGGGTGAGAGGTTGGGGAGGGGGAGAGGAAAGGGGCAGGGGAAGAGGATTAAAGGGAACAACAATTCACAATCACAATATAGGTTGGTCATGGGAATAGTAGTGCAGCATGGACAATACAGTTAATGATTCTGTAACATCTACTACACTGATAGATAGTGACCATACTAGAGGGGATGAGGATTTAATAATATGGGTAACTGTTGAACCACTGTGCTGTATATTTCAAACCAATGTAGGATTGTATATTAATGATACTTTAATAAAAAAACCTGGTACCCTTTATATTTCTTAACATTTTTCTTCTTTTGATGAATTCCTCCATTACTCCTGGAGAACAGGATAATTCTCTAAGTAGATTCCATTATCTTTAAATAAATTATTATTGATCACTTTGAGAGATTGAGCTTTACTCAAACTACAATTCAGTAAACTGACCTAGAGCTAATCATTTTGGGCCACTTCATTTATCAAAGAGACAAGCAAAGCAATGGCTAAGTTCTGATGCACCATCTTCAAGCATAAGGTATACTAATTCATTCCTATTAAGGAGGTTTAAACAGCACTTGCAATAGACACTGAACTTTGTGAAGACAAACACAGCCTACATTCTTGCTGTATGTCTACATTTACACATCATCAGATTAAGTGAAGGGTATAACTAAAGAGTGCTAAAATTTCTATCTTGGATGTTTAATTCTATTCATTTTCTATATGAAATAAAGCACCCTAGTTTGTGCAAAGCTCTTACTCTTTGATGATTCCATATTCTGCTAGGTTCAATTTTTTCTTGAAGAGGCAAAAATATATTGTTGTTAAATGTACTTATATGGATTTACATGTCCTTTTGTACATCTTCACAGTTTCTGAAGTGAAGAGAGATAGAAAATATTATAGGATAAAGGATAATCATTCAGGCATTATGTGTTAGAGACTTACTTTTGTTAGTTTATACCTATGCAGTGCTATCTATCTTCTGGGATTACTAAAACTACTACTCATTTCTAGACCTATTTCTCCCCATACTTCACCTATATGGAGCCCTTAGGGACCGCCACATTCTTATATGACTCTGCCTCCTTGGCCAGGATTGACAGGTCCAGGAATGGGCCCAAATCGGGCCAATCACAGTACTGTACCTCCCTAAACACATCTGACAGGCCCAGGGTGGGCATTCTGCCTAACTTTTTGAATCTAGAGCCAACATTTCCTCCCATACCTATCCAGGATTATCTGGATTTTAGATATACCCCCCCAAAAACTCAGGTAAACCTCCCATAATGGGCTAAAGATCAAGGCAACAAAACTTGGGAACTTTCAGAAACCAAGTTTTATGCCACAGGAAAAACACAGTCTGCAGCGAGACAGAACGAAGCTGACAACCTAAGAGGCAAAGAGGAGAGCCAGGTAGATTCCCGCCGGTGCCTGAATCCGTGGGGCTGGGCCTTAATGCTCGTCTTCCCTCAGTGTGGTTCTTCAGGACATCCCTGCATTCTGAGAGTCAATAAATCTCCCTCTTTGAATGGTTCAGCCTTCCTTTCTGACAGTTACAACCAAAATAATTCTAACTTACATTCATTAACAGTGCACAGTAAAATGCAACCAAAAAGACAGTAGCATTTCAGTTTCTTACCTCCCTAGCCCTCTCCCAAAACAAACAAAAAAAAATACAGGGACAGGTTTAAAATGGGAAAGAGATACTAAGTACTATCCAATTGAAAATGTAATCCTTTTAATATATTCCATGGCTATTTTTGGTAGCAAATGAAATTAAGGGAAAAGGTCCCCAACATTCCCAGGTCTCTAGAGCAGTTATTTGGGAGCTCGCTCATGCACTGTTTCAGGACCTCATACACACATATACAACTCCCCCACCCTGAATTACAGAACCTGCTTTCCTATGGGCTAGTAAGAAAAATAAAGGAAAGAGGGAAGGAAGGAAGGATTTGGGCATTTTAATTAAAATGGTGACAAATTTATACATGTTGACATTCAAAGTGTTACTCTCATACACTGCTTCTAGGGGTACAAATTGATATGGTAAAGACTGATACGATCCTTCCAAAGAACAATAAACATTACATGCCTAAAAACATTAAGATGTGACATTGTCTCTGTTGCTGGTTTTTGTTCCTCATGGAATCCATCTTAAAGAAAAAAATAATGTATATACAGAATATTTTATATAAAAAGATGTTACCCATTCCTTCCTTGACATTTGAAAACCTGAAGCCCTTTGTCTGTAGACAGGGGATGGAATAAAAACACACAGTATATTCATATACTGAAACTATTTGTAATTAATAAAAATGATGATAAAAGTTTTCACAATAGACTGGAAAAATATGTCACAACATAGTATATATATATATATATATATATAAAACATATTTCTATTGTTTTTAAAAAACATTTTCAAATTAACATATACACAATAAGTGTATCTGGAATTATATATCAATCAATATGTTTTGGTGTTTCTATCTTCTGAATAGTAACATTATGGGAGAGATTATGGGTGATTTTTGTTTTCCTCTTTATGTTTACTTGTGTTCTATAAAATTCATACCATAAATACATATTACCTTTGGACTCAGAAAATAAGTATTAGATATTATCTTTTAAAGTTAAAATAAAAAAGTAAAAAAGTCATAGAATGCAACCTAACTGGGTGTGGCAGTACCTTTGAAACATCAAATAAAAGGATCACTCTCTCCTTCTAGTCAGAAGAGGTTCCTTTCTAGAGGTTCTTGTTAAATGTACAGGGTGGCAGGAACTCTAGTGTATGAGAAATGGCAAAGGACTCAGTTCACGTGCCTGGGTTTAGCTCAGGTTTTTGCCTTTGGTTGGTTGCATGACTCTGGGTAATCATTAACTTTGATTTCTCTTATTTTATTTTTTTCACTTATAGAAAAATAATACCCATGCCTCTTTCCCCTATGTGCCCATGTGTTACTGTAATGTTCAAAAATCTTCATGAACGTGAATTTATCTTCTAACTACAGAACTATAAGTCTATGATAAGAACAGTTGTTAGAAAAAAAACCAATAAGGAGGAAATCCAAATGAACAAAATTCAGCAAAAGAAGAAAAAAGTCCAACGATATCAATCAAATGTAAAGTGTTACACCATAATTCTTCCCTAGTTCCTTCTTTGAAAATATGAATATATAAAATAAATACCAAATTCTACCTCTTTCCTAAAACATTCCTGTCATGCCAGCTGAAAGTGAACTCTGGTGGCACTGCTCTGAACTTCCTGTCACAGGTAGAGCACATGCAATTCACAAGCCACTCCAACTGCCACAGGGAAATATCCTTTGATTGTCTCTTAAGTGCTACACACATGCTAAGAGAATAATAATAACTAACATTTTCATTGAATGTATAGTATGTTCCAGAGCCTGTGCTAAGTACTTTACATGTATTATCTCAGTTAATCAATAGATATTATTAAGTAGCCAACTCAAGGACACTAGCTGTTCAGAGACAGGGTAGGATTTAAGCCCGTATGTTTAACCACTATATTAAAATGCCTTCTGCCACCAATGTGGATGAATATTGGGATGGATAAGGTATAGAGAACTAACAGCAGTGGAGAAAAAGCATGTATGCATTCTTAAAATAAAATCAGGTTGAAATAATTTCTACATGGATTTTCCTAAGGGAGTTGACATTGTATCTATGCCTTGAAGTTAAGCTTTTCAGCCACTCAGTCAGAGAAAATGGCACATATAAAGACATAATATAGAAACAGATACAGATAGGCAAAGACTTTATATACTATACATCTTATACACTACATAATACTTGTTATATATGATATGTTTATACATGATTTATAATATTACAGACAATATGCTCCCTGAAGGCAAAACGTGACCAATTCATTATAGAACTTTTACGTAAGTGCTCAGATAGAGTTTTGAACAAATGCTTTGTGTTTTTAAGAATATTAATATATTATCTTAATATTACTATTAAGAATGAAAGAGCTGTGTTTCTCAGAATGTTTGTTTCAAGGTGTGTGCAGGATGGATTTGGCCATGGGGAGGGAGAAGCAGAGAGAGTGTTAACACAATGGTTGAAGAATATAATCCAGACACAGCAGAGGTAAAGGCAGCAAGAATGGCAAGGAAAGGAGGGGTGCTGGAAGAGACAGTGCAAAGCAAGCCAGCTTTGTTAAGACTATTGTGACAAAAAGCGCAAAGATACCTTTTATAACATCACCGGAATTTCTGGGGAAAATACTATTGTCAACAAATAAAGTGAAGAGAAGGAATTGTTTGGTGGGGCAATTTTCCAGACCTGTTAAGTTTGAAGTGTTGTGGGGACTGTCATCACTGAGTTAGAGCTGGAAATATAAACTTTGGCGTAATTGCAGAAAGCGGATAGATGAAGCCTTGCTGGTGGTAGTGAGTGAAATGATCAAGGAGGAGAATTACAGGAAAAGAAATGAAGCTGCTGGAGAAAGAACCTTCAGAAAGTGTGGGTGGGGAGATAAGAGGTCAAAAAGGGAGGAGAAATAAAAGGGACACAAGAATCTATTCCTTTACCATATTACTTTATTCATTGTTTCTCAAACCTTAAATAGCATCTACACCCTGGCACATTTGTCCTTCTACATTTCTGTGCACCATTCTTTAGAGCACAGCAGGATGTGAACATAGTATAAAGTGCACGGCTAAATATCTCCAGCTTTAATCCACTTAAGTGTAATGCATTTCCTAGTTAAGCCATTCATCACTATTTGCTGACATTCATGGACATAGCATTTTCTTACGTGTATTTGCTTCATAAAACACCAGAAGAAATTAAATTACATTGGAAAAGGGTGATGTCTAGAACTATTGGAAAAGAAATTAAGTGTTCTCCATGTTATTATCCCTATATTAATGTCCTGATCCTGAATTTTCTTACAGAGCAAATGGTTTACTTTGAGGTGTCTAATGATGAATACAATTAAAAACTAAAGTTCCTTGTGAAGAGAACAAAGATCTTCTATTCAGAAACTAACAAGTTGAGAATTGCACCATCATTCATTTGTTTCTGACATAGCTGTATTTTGTTACATGATAGTATTTATGGCATCACTGGTAGAATATTGTTTGTAATAAATGCAAAACTTACTGCTAGAGACATTGGTCTCTGTAAGATGGAAAGATTGACAATTTCTTCTCCACCACATACTAGTTACACTGATTATTACAGGCTAGACATTTCTGGCATTTGTAAAGAAATCATCAGTTCTATAAAATATTATTAGGAGTCTATAGAGATAGTGAAGATTTTCATGTCAGGATGAAACAAAAACTGTGGACAGCCAGAGATCACCTACCATTCATCACATGCGAGGTAACTACCTTCCTCTGCCGTCACTCAAGCAGAAAATGAACAGCTGCCAGTGTTGATCAGAGAGAGAGAAAATGCTGCTTCCAGGAATGAAAGTCTCTTTCTTTTTTTTAAATGTTAAAACAATATGCTTTATACTTCTGTTGAAATAGCAAGAGGGCCAGACTTGGTAAGGTCACAGTAATGGAACTGATCAGTTGCTTCTTGATGTGTTTACAGAATTTTACAATGATATAACTAACAGATGCTCAAAACCAACAAAGACAAACATTCTGTTTTTAACCTTTGGTGAGTTAGTTTAAGTTTCAAAGCATATTGTTTGGAATGGACTTTCACCAAGATAGCAATTTTCAGATCTTGACTATTTGGAAAACTAAAAACTGTACCAATTTGCCCTACTGTCATTTGAAATTCTCAAAATATTTTTTGTTCCTCTCATCTCATAAAACTAACACTCCTTTCAAAACAGAGACCCATTTCAAAAGATGTATTTCAGCTTTTGTGCACTGACTCTCAGTCATCAGTGGGAGCAAAATAAAATTTCACCCATGGCTCAAAAATAATTTATGTCAGTAAGGAGCAAACTGCTAGTACAAAAATCTCAAGTAAAATAGGTAAAATGCATGCTGAGTAATAAGCAGCTTTAAGGAACTGATAGCTGAATCACCTATTGAAGGAGACGTAGCTCTGTCCTTCATTTGGGTCCTCTGCCTGAAAGAAAAAGGCTTCAACAGGGGAAAAGCAAAAGAGGCAAAGAACTAGGGAAATCATCTTGGGAGAAAGAAGGGTGATCTGCTGTTATGAAGTAATGAGGACTTTTACTTTGCAACTGGTAAATGCAGTTTCCATTTAAACTGTATACTGGAGATAGTTCTGAAATTATTTTGAGTGACATGATTATGCAGTGGAAGAATAAATTCTTCAATGTCCAAGACTTGGTGTTGATGCCGGGGTTCTTGTTTGCAGAGTCGAAGAATGAACTTAGCAAACGGTCAAGGTAGGAGAGCCAGGGAGAGGCTTTTATTTAGAGATACAATGAAAGAATAGAGCTCCTGGCTCACACCAGGAGGGGACAAGAGAGTCCATAGTGGTGCGTTGTCTAGGGGTTTTATAGGCAGTTGAGGATATTTGGGAACATGAAAAAAAGCTTACGGGTGTCGACTTGTTAAGTGGTCCCTGAATATTTAGAATTAACATAAGGAATTTCCTGCCTTGATTTCTTTCTGGGATGCTGGTGTCTTGGTCTGGAAGCACATCAAACACGGCAGCCTGCCCAGCTCCCAAGGTGGGCTGAGGTATTGTCTGTTTGCTAAAGAGTAAGTTGAGAATCTTACTTCTGAAACTTCCTGGGTGTTAAAATGCAATCTTATCTTTAAGGTGGAATCCTTCCTGCCTTGTACTATGTTGTTTACAGCTGGGCCTGCATGCTAAATTAGTTGCTCACTTTGCAAAATTACCTCCTCAGATCTGAAGGAGGAAAGACAGCACACAGGCCTGGGCCTTTAGCATGCTAAAGTGAATCTTACACATGATTGCAAATGATTAGCATAATAAAAACATGTGCTACTCTTCTTTATCTGGGGAATATTAACTGATCTCCCTGAAGAATGACTCAAGAGCTTAACGTTCAACACAGAGTTTTGGTAGGGGGCTTCCTTGCACGTAGTTAGATTGCTCTGACTGTAAATATCCTGCCTTGCTTTTTTCAGAAGCCCTCACCCTATTCTGTCTAAGCTCAAGGTCCCTGTCTCAGTATGTCTGCAAAAAATTTGTCATTATTTTATAGCCAGATATTTTAAACATTTATAAAGGAAGAAAGACTGTTTTCATGATCATTGTAATCTGGTAGGGGAGAGAACAGACAGACCTGTGACTTGATTGTCAAGGTTCTCCATCAAATTCAGCCATCAATACTTACTGGGTTGGCTATAATTCAAGTTAAACCTTCGTGGCTTTCTGATATCATGGAGCTTATAAGGATCAAAGGGGGCAAAAGTGAGTGTGATCAAGGGATTATGCTTTTTATCCCATCATGTTAGATACAGCCTGCTAGTACTGATGAGATGATAACTAAAGGGGAAAAGAAAGACTTATTGCAAAGACAGACACATAATTTTGTTACAGGAAAATTTGCAGTAAGAAAATATGAGCAGTAAATGTGCCTTAACTATATCCTAACGAATTGTTCAAAGAAGACTCAAGTGCACAAAAGGACTTCCCAAAGTGTTCTCAGTGAGGCCTGTCAAGCCCTAGCCAAAGAACTCTAGCTTGGATTTGTGCTCTTTTTGGTATTTTTTGCTTGTTGTAATAAAATAAGTCAGAAATTTCTGAGAAGAATTTTATAGAAAACATTATAACATTCCACCATAATTAAATAAAACAGTGTTGAGATTATTTCCTAGAACTTTTAAAATTAAAAGTATATACACAAATTTTTGGAGAAACCTTTTTATTGATAGTGTCCTATTATTACTTGAATAATTGATTAATTTGTTACAGGAGGCATGAGTTATGAAGTCTATAACTTCGGACATTAAGCTATTGGTCAGAAATGTTATCCCTTTTGCAATAACATTTCTGGGGAATAATGAGATTTGACACACCTCTTTTGAATTTACACATTTATTCTAGAAACATAATCTGTCATAATGTATCATGACTGTCGGGAGTGCCTGTAGCACCTTGGTACTTTATAGCTAAATCACCACTGCCCACCACCCATCTGCATAATGCATTTAACTTTACAAGGAATATATGCAGCTATTACCTTACTTCATCTTTATAACAGTCCTACAAATTAGGTGGAGCAAGGATTATGAACTAAATTCTACTTACAAAGAAACTGAAATAACAATGAGTAAGTGGCATGATCTGGACTAGAATTCAATTAGATCTGACATTGCAGATAGAGTCTCATTTCAATTTGTACACCTGTTCAAGTCATTTGCCTCCAATCTGATGCAAGGTCCTCCAAAGAGCAGCCTGGTATTTCCAGGGACTTGATTCAATGGATTCAAACCACGGGTTAAAAATGTCAAGAATGTCAGGCTGACTATTCCTGCATCCTGAAGGGAGGTGTGCCCTTACTTTTGTTACTTAAGATGAGCCCTTAAACAGCAAAAGAGGAAAGAAAGGAGCTTGACAGGAAAACTACTTTTCCTTCCAAACCCTAGACCAGTTCCTTCTTGGTGGAACCTGCTTCAATGGTCAGCAAAGTATTATAACATCAGGAATATACAGTAATTTTTAAAATTTATCTGCTTGGACAGTAAACAATGTGTTACAGAATACGTATTATAATGTCTTTTTACCTTCCCACTAGACAGTGGGCTATTCAAATAAAGAACCTCGTTTAATTTTCTTTCCCTTGTTCAGTACCAGGCACATAGAAGTTGCTCAGAAAGATTTACTGAATGAAGGAAGGAAGGAATTCATGACTTTTGGAACTTCCTTATGCAAATTACTCTGCTAATTGAGTCTGTGATGAACAAGAGTTTAGTAGAAAGAAAACATGCTTTAAGTCAGTTTAAGAAAGTATCGTCTTGAAAATGAGTAAAAGATTAACTTATTTTGACCACTTGATTCAAAAATTACCACTTGAGAGGGCCTGTATTAACGAGATTTTTAAATATAACTCGGTAACAAATTGGGTAACATAACCAAAGTTGTACCTAAAATGCTCTTCATCATTCAAACTGATTTATATGTTTTGATTTCATGAAACTGATCTATTACTCAGAGCAATAAACCACATAAGAACTAGGCAATGTTTTATATGGTGTTAAGGAGAAAACATTATTACTGGCACTTGTATCAAATAAAATTGCTTTCTTTGGCAAGCTAACTCAAACCAGGAAAACGAATTTGTTGAAGCTCTTCATAAACTTTATATAAAGTTCACAATCTTCTAAATGTAAAACTCTGCTTATAAACATTGTCAGGGCAAAATTTCATCTTAAAAACAGAGTGATTGCTTCTGTTTACAGAACTTCTGCAGAATTTTTACATGTTTACACAGCAACTTCTGCAGAATTACTCTAAGAAAGAAATAGAAAAGAAAATCAATAGCAACACTGCAGTATGAAATAACCTTTGTGGCAGGAATGGAACCAGAAGATTAAGATAAGACCATAAAGCATGAAATAATGAAAAGGGCACCAATCTCAACCCATAAGAAACACTGAAGATGATTTCATATGTATATTTCAAACACACACGAAGGAACAGAGACATCTCACTGTTGTACGAAATCCTTCTCAAGTTGTATTAATACCATTCTGCTCAGCCTTGTGGTATCTGCAAGCCTTAATGAGACAATATTTGGGAAAATACACTTCACAGCATTATGATGCCTCATTTTCCACATAAATTGGTTTTTAAATGGTATTATTTTAAATAAATATTTTTAAATTAAAATAAAACACAATCTCCTTCCTTTTTAAAAAAAAATGCCAACTGGCTAATTACACAGGTAATCATAGCTACATTCACTATTTCTAGTTAACATCCTTCTTCATTATTTGTATTCCTTTTTTTTCTTCCCAGAGACTATGGAGCTATCATTGCAAGACTAGAATTTGAAACTGTCAATTTTCATCTTAAATATTAATTAGATCTGATGTTTTCCTTTTAATATTTGAGTTTAAAAATCTGACATTTTTATTTCAAATACTTAGTAACAAAAAATGACTTTGGCCACATATATAAAAAAAATCATACAGAATGCAGTAACTCGAGTAATCTGGGAGTTCACGTTACAGCCATACGCTAATTTGGTCTAGCAGGTCCTCAAAGCTTCATGACAGAAGACAACTTCTCCAATAGTCACCCAGTATTGAGTCAGGTCCAGATAAGAATAGAATCAAATAACCTTCTTTCTGTTAAGTTTCCATGAGCAACAGAGTTTTCCCATTCAAACCAAGTGGCTTATGCAACTAGTAGAAGTCAAGGTAAGAAACGACAGACTGATCTGATAAGACAAAGATTATATGGACACCATATAAAACACTGCCTGGTCCATATAAGCTTGCTTTTTGGATAACATGTTTCAATTTTTAAGCCTTGTTGGCCAACTTGCTTCTGCTTCAGTGTCTTAAAGCTTCTGCTTTCAGTCTTAGATAAAGAAATGCCCTATCTGTTCTTTTGCAGTTGAGAATTGACACTTGCTTTTTGCTTTTCTTGGTAAATATTCCTCCAAAGTTCTCTCCTCTGATCAAAACCTCATACAAACAGAAATTGGACATGGTTCTGAATGAAAAAGTCCAATAATTATTTTGGTTTACTCTTGATGTTATTAATTTGGGAATGTTAACTAGTAACACTGTAGAAATACAACATATGGATTTTTCAGGACTATACCAAATTAAAAAGAAAGATGACAATATGGAAACAATATTTACACTTGATGATAGTGCAACTATCACTGAGCCAAGTTCATAGAGTTTGAAGAAGTTAGTACTCGTGCTTTTTGAAAACAAATCCATCTTATATAATCTCATAGTTTTCCTTTCCCTTTATTAGGACATAATGACTTATACTGAATTCAATTTTGATATTTACAACAGACCAATTTCACATTGTTCAGTAACTTTTGATTTATTCTCTATTAAGATTAATTCCATTATGATCAATGTTATCGTATCACTCAATTATTCTGACATTTTTTATAATTACATATAAAAGATTAGACATATTTAAATAAATTCTAGTTAAGAATTTAAATAAATGAGAGCCACCTAGCACAACAACAAAAATAAACTGGTTCAATACCGGAGTGGCAAAGGCACACTCTACTCTCCATGTAAAAATTACTTAGCTTGAGTGACAGAACTTGGAGGAATTCATTCTGTGGCCAGGATATTTTCTCATTTGTTCTCTATTTTGATCTCTAAAGATCAAAGAAATTTGGGATAGAATTTGGTAATGAGAAGGCAGAAAAAACTAGAAGCAAAGTAAGAGATCATTCTTTTTTCAATAAAAAGTTATTTAAGATGACACTGTAGTTCTTGATAGCTATTTTCATTAGTTAATTTATTGAGCCCATACTATGAAACCCTCACTGAAGTATCAGATTAAATGGTACTTCTCTGGTTGCTTTTGGTAGCTTGAGGTAACTGAGTTTTGGTAACTTTGTGGACCAAGAAGCAGCAAACACTTCATATTCTAAAGAGTATGGAGTCAGATCCTGTCAGAGCTCTGATCAACAGTGGCCCCCACACCCCAATATCCCCTCTCCAATATTCTTTCTATTCTGTGTAAGATGATTTGAGAGTCAAAAAGAAGACAAAATAGTCCTATTAGGGAATACAGAGGTTTTGTTCTCTGTTCTCCACCAAAGTACCCCAGTTAAATGAGAGAGAACTCCAAAGCAAACACTCAGCGCAGATGCCTGGATGGGGACACTGGCATGTCACTGCCAGACCTCTGTACTTGTGCTATAGGAGTAAAGCAGACTTGTCGCTGAGTGTTATGCCTGCCCCCACGGCTTAGGGCTATACATGAAGAGACATCTCTGCTCCTCACATGGAGGTTTCTGGAGGCAGAAGGCTTGCTGCAGTCCGAGCTAGGGGTGAGAGAGCCTAGGAAGTGAAGAGAAAGGGCCCCTCTCGGGGTTGAAGAAGATCCAGTAGCTAACCTGGCTTCATGTGGAGGAACACGGAGTAGAAGATGGGAAAAGTATGGGGTGGTCTAGATAATAGTCAAATGAGGGGATCCTCATGGGGGAGTGAAGGGCATAAGCTGTGTACAGAAGGCAGCAGGAGTGACAGCCTGTAGTGTTGAAGCATCTTCAATACGGGTTCAAGCGTCAGTTCCAACAGTATTTCCGAGGCCTCGGTCAATTCACTTAAGATCTCTGAGCCTCAGCTTCCTTCTCCATCAAATGAGAGTAATTAGCTCACCTTATGGGGCTTTTGTGAAGAATAAATTGAGCAGCGCTTTTAGAAATTATTTTAAGTCACTGCACTATGCAAACACTTATTGACCCATACATTACATCCACCTTCGTGCTTTGCCCATATCATTTTGCCATATTATATGAATTCTTAGGTCAGCTAAAGTCTTGCACAACTTTAGGCCTTGCATATTCCATAGAGGTACTGTAGTGAACAGATTCCAAGCATGACCTGCAATGACACTTGTGTTTGTATAATCCTATCCCCACTGAATGTGGACGGAACCTGTGAATATGATGGTATATCACACCCATGATATATATATGGCAAAAGGTAGATTAACTAGGTGGCCTAATCTAAGCATATGAGCCCTTTAAAATAAAGATGTTTTTCCAGATGATGGCAAAAGTAAAAGTCAGAAAGATGTAAAGCATGGTCTCAAAGTACCTTTGCTGTTTTGAAAATGGAAGGGACACGTGAGAAGGAGTGTGGATGGACTCTAGAAAGAGAGAACAGCCTCATGCTGACAGCCAACAAGGAAACAGGGACCTAAGAACTAGAGACTCAAGGAACATATTCTACCAACAACCTAAATGAATTTGGAAAAGGCTATTTCACTAGACCTCTAGGTAAGAGTCCAGCCCAGTTGATGGTTTGTATTCAGCCTTGTGAGGACACCCTATGTAAGTCTGCCTGGACTTCTGCCTATAGAACTGTGAAGTAATATGGAAGGGTCATTTTAAGTCACTGAATTTGTTGTAATCTATCATGCAGCAACAGGAACTAACACAGATTTTGGGACCAGAATTGGGGTGTTACTCTAACAAATACCTGAAATATGGGAGTGGCATTAGAACCATGCAGGATTCATATAGATGGAAAAGCATGAGAATTCATCATGCTGTTACTGGCTTGAAGATGAGGGGCACCATGTTCAAGGACGGCAGACCCACTCCTCAGAGCTAAGAATGATCCCCAAGTTGACAACCAGTAAGGAAACTGGGACCTTAGTCCTGTAGCCACAAGGAACTGAATTTTGGTAATAATCTGAGGTGCTTGGAAGGAGTTTCATCCTCAGACTCTCCAGATAAAAGCCCAATCGAGTTGGCACCTTAATTTTAGCCTTCATGCAGAGAAGCAAATTAAGCCCATCCAGACTCCTGATCTACCGAAATGTGAACTAATATATGGGTACCATTTTAGGCTGCAATTTTATAATAATCTGTTGTGTAGCACCAATAGAAAACTAATGTACATGCTACAACCCATGTATTGAATGTCCTTGGAACAATTAATATATAATGTCAGGAGACATTTCATGTGCAGCCTAAGCTGAAAATTCTTAAGCAAATTGAATCTTAGATTATTAGAATATGAAAAATTAATTTCAGATATCAATTACAACTAGGACTAATTGGCAGACATGTATACGCATCTCAGTGGTGCTAAAAACATTTACTAGAAGTAATGAAGTAGAGTTTTGTGAAATCTTCAGTCAAATCGGATGGAGGCTCAGCACCAATATAATCTGGTCATTAACTGCCATTGTTTACTCACAGGCTGGTAACATGCAGGTACCTACAATGACTGGCCACTTTTTTGCGGCATAGAGTGAAGTTCCAGAACATTTTAAGAAGGGTTAGATCAGTTTGGAATGGCTTTACAGAGAAGGCAGCTTGCCCATTAATTAATGATGAACTAAAAATTTCAGAGATGATCAAATATACTCTTCTGCCTCTCCTCCCAATGCACTATAGTATCTGATAATTCCCTGCCAAAAAGAGCAACCCTCATATTTTAGTGTATCTCTAGGGAATTAGATCAAAGAACATCCTCCCAAGAACTTAATTGTCCTTCCTTGGAGGAATCTCTCTTTCAGCATGAAGGTGAAAAGTAAAGGCCATTTCATCTTGTTCTGCTCTCATTTATGCCTGTAAATTTTACAACACATGTTTTGATATTTAAAAAATACAGCTACTGCACTAGCATCTGGTTCTACTGGCAACCACACAAGGTTAAGAACCAATGGGAATTGAAAAATGCCTTTTCTCAAAGAGAAATGAGGATAAAAATGATCTTTTTACTACTACTTGCTCCCTAATTCAAAAGAAATAAGAAAGTATTGTCACAGAACTAATTAATAAATCATTGGACTTATAATCCTTCTCTATTAAATCTTCTCAGAATAATTATTCTAAAACTTGACTGCATACTCTGGTACGGGATCTTTAACAAATTCTGATGTTGGGTTTCTCTCCCTCCAAGGATTCTGAGCTAATTGCTCTGAGTGCAGTTTGGGCACTGCAATTTTGTAAGTGCTCCCCAGGTGATTCTAATATATGGCCCAGTGGTTCACATCTAGTTGTGGACTGGTCTTGGTATACATGCCTCTGGGTAATGGCCCAGGATTACACACCTGATCCACTCTTGAGGAAAGACATCTATGAATCCAGTTTATCTTTCCACTAGAGAGGACTGGATTTAGAGGTATGTCAAATATCAAAATGCATGAGCATTTGCTCTGAAATAAATATGCCAAAGAACACTGCTTTCAATCTCAATGGTCTCATTTTTTCAAAGATTTTTTTTTCAGTTATTCTGATTGAACTGGGGGCAATATCTTGTTTGAGTGCAAACTGAATCTTCCTTTTAATAAGAAGGATGTGTCTCTGCCTCAAGACCATGTACAGTGAGTGCCATGGACATTGATGGCAGACAGTGGCTCAGAATTTTCATGATGGGTAGAGAGAGACAAAGCAAACATTAAAAGCATGCATCAGAAATCCTAGAAATTGGAAAATTAATAGTAGCTTTAAAACCAATTTCAGTTGGCACGGTAGCAAATTTAGCAATCATTCATCTTACTTCTACACTACCTGTGCAGAATTAAAGCCCCCAAGCCAGGAATACACCCAACTGAAGGTAGCTTTATACTGTTATCCTGGCTAAAATTTGAATAGCATCAAAATTTGTCCTTTAAGGAAAATCAGGTTCATTTAAGGTTGCATTGATGTTCAGAGAAGAGTGGAAACTTGAGTAAGGGAAGCTATTAAAAAGAACATTTATTGGGAAGGGAACAGATTTAATGGAGCTTTGATTTTTTTTTCCATTTTTCATTTTCTTTTGTTTTCATCCTCATATGCATATTGATGATGAATCAACTGGGACATTTTTATGGTTGCCAGAATCTTTTGACCCTGGGGACTAAATAAGACTGTTTGTTGGCAGGTTTAATGATATATAACAGAAATTGGAAAGCTAGAGGCCAAACATATATTTTACAAAGTGCCTCTGGATTGGGTGGTTGACAAACTCAGAACTTACATAAATGCAGCCACAAAAGAAAACCTTCAGGTGCTTCTTCAGCAGCCAGATTCACCCAAGATTCTTGCCAGGAATTTTAAGGCAGCTAATGGTGACTTTCTCCTCTTCACAACTTCTTTATCCCAATGGTAGCTGGTGGCTACAAAGGACATTGTACTCTTTCCTTTCCACTCCAACATAAGCAATTCATGACTCTAAGGCATCCAGATAAGAGTAGTGGAAATATTGTTTGTCAGAAGCAATTTCAAACAGAATATGAATTTTCATACAGAGAATGTTCATTACAGACAGAAGCAAACATATCACTATGATTTTTAACACTTGTTTATATTTATTGAGTATTTTAGGTTGTGCAGGTGACATACATTAACTCATTTAATTAATCATTCTGCAAGATTGATGCTATAACTATTTTCATTTTGCAAATTAGGAAACTAAGACATGTAGTAGTTAAGCAACTTGCTGAAACTCACACGAATAGCAGTAGAAGAGTCAGGACTCAAGAACCTAGGCATTTGGCTCCTAGGATTCCACTCTCTTCTTCATTGTACTATATTATAGTTGTGGAAAGCAGCCCATGAGATCAGGAGAGGAGCACAATGCCCCACTGGGAAAAGAGGATTTCAGGGATGTTTCCTGGGAGAACTTGTATCTGATCTAAGCCAAAATGTTAAATAGGAGTTATATGGATGAAGTGGATGAGAAAGGGGAAAGGAATTCATGGCAACAGGGACAGAATAAATCAAAGAGGTAAAAGAAAACCGTTCACATCTGTGTTGGGAAGTTTGGTGTGGCTAAGAGATCTAGCTTGGTTGTTTAAGAAACTATAGGACCTTCTAAATACATTTTAGGTCCCACTAATAACTTATAACCCAGTTTGGGAAACATTGTTATAATAAGGAGTTGTAAATATATGGAAATACGTGGTGATCAGCCAGGAATTTTGAACATGGGAGTAAGAGAACTCAACTGGGTCAACTTTGATAGCATTCATTAGCTGCTTGAGGATGATTCTAAAGAAATGACTGGGGACAAAAAGATAATATTATAACCTTAACTAAAAGAGGACGGACATGCAAAAATCAAGTCTAGTTGGACACCAAAGGAATAAATTATTTAGAGTTTCCATATTGGAGGAAGGATAAAAGGAATAGTCACAGCACCTTCATGGTTGGGTATCTTTAAAAATGCAATGAACAGCAAGTATTTTTGGTAGAGTTTCAGACATAACTGCCTGAGGGACAGGAAATAAACTAAGTGATGCCCTCTTCCAACTCGAGATTTATCTTCCTGGTCACTGGCCAATTGAAAACCCATTTTGCTTGCTGAGAATAAAACAGTAAATGTACATGTGGTTGCTCTGAAGAGGAGCCTACAAAAATTTATTAGAAACTGATGAACAGTCATAGCTTTCTCTGCTCAATCCACTCTTATAGTATACTAATGTCTATGCAACTATCAGAAGAGGACTAATTATCTTCCTCAAAAAGAGAAGATGCTATTGTTCCCACAGGCTCCTGATTTTTTTCTTGCACTTATTTATAACCAAGGCAATAATGCCTTATGAAGTGTTTTAAGCTTATTATGAATAATAATTATTTTTGTGCTATTGGATTATTACATTTGCCTAATTTAAAAATATCCAAGTATATCTGGACTCTCATCATTCTCTTAGTCTGTATATTTTCAGCACTGATTTTAATTAGAAAAAAAGCAAAAATGAGGGAAGTCACACGTAAACAAATGAGTGAACCTATCAAAGATGCAGGAAGGTTCTTGAAGGATTCCGCAAGCTGATTTTCTTCTTGAAATCTGGGGTGGGCACAGGTCCTAAAGTCCTTGTGTGGAGATAGAGATAACCAGATTCTAAAACTGAGATACTTATCTCTGTTTCCCTAACTACCATAAACCACATAAAAAATAAATAACATTAAAGAAAATAAAACATACACACAGAAACAAAAAATAAAAGTAAAGTAGAAACATGGCCATTGAAACTGGCAGTTTGGTATTGGGTTATCTATTGACATATGGCTTTCAGAATGAATGAAAACTCATTCATTTTAGCCTTCAATCCTAATGGAATTCCTTACCTTCTTTCCAGATGCAGCATGCATAAACACATTTCCCACTACCCTACAATCATTTCCTTGTCAGAATTGTATTTTCTAGTCCATGAGAGAACTAACCAGGACACCCTTTTGGGAATGCACATGTGCTCTCTGGCTCATCCATACCCTAAGAGTATTGCTTCTAAAACCAGACTTCACCAGCAGCAACTCCTAAGAAAACATCTGAAACCCATTTCAGACAAGATAGAGCATAAACAAATAAATATGTATCACAGGAAAGTCGTTAAGAAACTTTAATTCTGATAAGGGGAGTGTTTAGCTCCAATTTACTATCATTGCTTCTAGTTCAAAATATACTAGGTCTTCTTCATGGTGAAGCACAGCTAGAATGAGGGAAGTCTAACTTTTCAGCCAATCAGCAGAGTACTGAGGACACTAATGATATCTAAGAGTCCCACCTGGCTTTTGCACATTGTGTGCAATAGCCAAAACTGGCCTTAGTATAATGCAATGACCTTCAGCCCACAAAGACCCAGTTAAAAAATCATGAACCAATGACATAATGAGTATTTCCATGGAAATCATTTGGCATGCAAATTATTTGAAGTCATTAGGGAGTAGTGCATACCTACATGCATAACGAGTCCATTTTTTGTTAGCATACCCCAAAGGACTTTCCTGCTGTGTGTTTTATACTGCTGCCACTTTGTGTTTTATGTGTTTGCATTAATGTTTTAATTTTCATACACATCCTTAGGCCGCTTTATGAAGGGCATGACTTTTAAAATTCAGTCGATATATTAATGTAAAATAAGGTCATCTAGCAAGCAGTCCTAAATCAATTCTCTCTGTTCTCTTTGTACACTCAAACCTTCCAATATGGTTTATTTATTATAGGCAATGCAGAAATAAGATCTGGGCTTTAAACTCTGACCATCTGTCAGATTAATATGCATATGCACTGAGTGTCTTTCTTTAGATGATGGATCCTACCACAAGGCTTCTCTAAAAGAATATATCAGTTCTCTTTGCCACGAAAATTAACAACAACTGCAACTGATTTATATCAACAATAATACATAAGACAGAGCTTTGCCCTGAATTGGCCATTATGATTATAATACTCCTTCATTGCCTCAGAAAATCTGTCCAGTATCCAGTATTGTACAAGAAGAAGGAATGTGGCAAGATGGTAGAAAATAAAAAAAATATGCCATAGAAGAAGTAACATAAACTAATGATTAGGAATAAAGGTTCTAGCACCAGACAGTCCCGATAAGACCCAGCTCAACCATTAACTATTACAGGAGTCTGGTCTAGTTACTTCACCTCTTTGAGCCTCAGTTTTCTCAATTCAAAATAAGGACAATAATAATAAGAGTATGTACCACTAGGTTTATTGTAAATGATAAAAGATCCATGTAAAGTCTCTGCATCTTGTTCATTATGTTTATTATTATTATTACTACCACAGAGATGACTTCTGAGCTGATATTAGAAATAAGGATGTGGGTGGCATGCTGTATTTTAAATTCTGATTCAATCAGCCACTATGCTAGTTGCATTTATATGATATTCACATCACAACAATGTCACCACAAAGCACAGCTCTTAACAACAAAGATCTGGTCTCTCAAATCCTGACTCTATCACTTGCTAGCTGTTTCAGTCAATTCCTTCTTATCTCTATAAAATAGATGAGAATAATCTTACCTTCTTTATAGTATTGTTGAGATGACTAAATAAGTTAATATATGTCAAACTCAGGGAAAAAAAACCCTCTGGTACTTTTAAGCACATGACAAATATTTGCTGGTGTGATTATTCAATTCAGTTGAGAAGAGTAAATGCCCAAATATTTAAAAATCAAGAGCAACAGAACTACCATAGTAATCATTAAAATAATAAGCATTTAAAAATCATAATAATAACCATTAAAATAATGATGTTATAGTTAGCTCAGATATAGCATGCTATCATTTGCCTATGTTTTCATATATTCTGTCCAGCATGGAATTCTCAACAAGCCAGTGACACAGGTAGGTTACAAATTATTATCCTTATATTATACTTTATGAAATTGAAGCTCAGAAATCAGTGGCTTGCTGAGCCTGAGCCACATAAGAGTGTGTGGTGGAGCTTAGGACTAACATCTAGGTGTGGGCCTCTTGCTCCACTGTCCTTTCCATTCCACCGCTTCTCAACAGCCAAATAATAAAATTTAAAGCAAGATCATCCAACATTGATCCTGAAAAGAGCCCCTCCTGAAATAAGACAATCCAGTCCCAGAAATCAAGAGCACAGAACTTCCCAATGAGATGTTAGAGAGATTACAGGTAACAACCATAAAATCTGTGCATAACCATAGGGTCATTACCACAGAGATGTATTTTAAAGCTACCCAGTTCTGGTAGATTATATTCATGTACAGGGGATCTGGTTTTCCTGTGCTTTTGACACTTCTTATGCCCTTTGTCTCTGGAGCCTGTAAATTATTATTTGTAGCTGGATACATTTCATGACTGGGTCACTTTTTTTTTTATCATCTTTTTTTCTTTGGTATCATTAATCTACAATTACATGAATAGGTTACTTTTTAAAGTATCCATTTGATTTCCAACATTTTCACTTCTTCCCTGGGAAAAGTACACGTTTTTATTTTGTTTCTAATTTCTGTTTTCCTCTGTGATTTAGATAATTCAGGATATTCCAAATTACACACTAGATTAAGGGACATTTTGTATACCTCTACTGTTCCTGGCTTTGCAAATAACAGGTAGAATCTGTTTAACAGCAGGAGGCCATCACCCCATGGCAATTTTCTTCCATGTTTTTGATAAAATTCACTAGCATAAAGAAGGTACATTATGCAAATATCCAAGCATTGAGACTTTGCCACTTTTAGTTTGTTTTTCCTATTATATGTGAAAAAATATATCTGGATGCACACCCATGCAAAAAAAATATATATATATATATGTATATATATATCCTCAATTTATAACAAAGAAAATGGCTTCATTTTATCTATTTGAGAACCATACCAGGTAACACACAATTCAAAATTTACACAGTATTAAGGAGAGATAGGGAAAAAAGAAAGTCAGTAAACACACAGATCTTTCCATTGACAAGGTGCCCTTTTCTAGCTACCCTGCATTTTTACCTCTCATTTTCTTCTTAAATTATGGGCTTCAGACAATTCTGCACATTTTTTCCCTCCTGGAGAGAGTCATCCCCCATGTCTTCTTGGGAAATAGCAGCTCATGAAAGCTCTCAGGCAGGGAGGGGGTCAAAAAGCACCTACTGAGTCCCTCCCAAGTCAGCACTGGGCTCAGTGTGGGGACTGAGTGGCTGCTGAGCACCCAGAGAGAGAGGGCAGCTGTGACTTTTAGACTTTTGGCATCATTACTGCTATGATGCTATGAATGGATTGTCCTTCCCCCTAGAATTCATATGCTGAAGCCCCAGCCGGCACTGTGATGATACCTAGTGATACCTAGAGACAGGCCTTGGGAAGGTGGTGAAGTTTAGAAAAGGTCACGAGGGTGGAGCCTTCATGACGGAATTAGTCCTCATAGAAGAAGAGACGCAGAGAGCTTACCCTTGCCCTCTCTCTTCTCTCTTTCTCTCTCCTTACTGTGCGACCAATGAGTGAGAGAGAAGTAGTCATCTATGAGCCAGGAAGAGAGCTCTAACTAGAAACTGACCCTGCTAACACCTTGATCGTGGACTTACAGCTTCAGGAACTGTGATAGAATAATAGCTGTTTAAGTCACTAGGCTGGTATCTTATTAAGGAAGCCCAAACTAAGACAATCACTGACCTCCTCTATCCATGAATAAAAGATAAAAGGCTTGCTTCTCCCTTCTCACAAGTTGTTAAAAAAAAAAATATTTGATACACCTTCTTGGATCGTTGCATTATGGTTTCATATGTATTTCTGCTCTGGACCAAATTCTGTAGACTGAATGCTTCTTTGTCTAGAAAATAAAAAAATTTACAATTATACAACCCAATAGGCAATTTAGAAAGATTTCCAACAGCTCAGTAGTTTGGACCACGATTTTTCAATCTCTTCATTATTGACACTTTGATCCAAGTAATTCTTTGTTGTGGGGGCTGTCCTGTGAATTGAAGGTTGTTAAGCAGCCTATCTGGCCTCAATGCTCTATATGCCAATATAGCATCCCCCAACCCAACTGTGACAGGAAGAGGTGTGGAGCAGAGCGTACAGGTCTCAAGAGAGAGACTTCATTGATTTGAGCTCCAGGCCTGCTTTAGATTTTAGAAAAATCTCATAATGTCTCCAAGTCTCAGCTTTTTCACCTGTAAAATTTGGGGACCGGCTAGAAGATACACACAGTCTCTTCAATTTAACAAGCAGGTAAGTGGAATGGAAAGAACACTTTGAGTTTAAAGTTCTCAGAAAATTAAACAAGCTAAGTCACATTCTGATATCAACTCTATGAGCTGTAATTCTGAGCACAAGTTGGCCAGTTAGCCTGAGTATCTTTGGTGATGCCAGGAACAGATTGGCTGGATGGCACTGCATGAGAAAATCTCTTCCAGGCAGCCTGCTCAATCTGGCCTATCCAATGTTCTGCCTGGGATAACTTTAAATTGGGGTAGGCTTAGAATTTTTCCTTGGTGTCTCACACACTGTAGGGAGGATAGCCCATGACAAATGCCATCTTCATTAAAAGTCAGTCCTTGCCAATGACTCCATGCTACTTTTATTCTACAATACTGCACATAATTTGAGACACATTGCCCCCAAAACAGAAGTTACAAAAGGTTGGAAATAACATTCTATGTCTCTTTTGGAGACTTATAACACCAAACTGAGATCAAAGGGAATGTATTAGAAATTTACTGTGGAACACGGATTATAAATGGCCCACTGCAACAGTAAACCCTTTTGCTGGTTCACTGGTGAGCAGTGAGACAGAGGGAAAGAAAGCATTCTGTAGATTTCTATATACCCCTGCTGTAATAATTATGCCATAAAGTGTCATTACAAAACTGAGCCATGATTTACATTGGAGGTCTCCAATGAAAACAGCCTCAAGAGGCCTGTAAGCTTGTAGCTGCAGAAGACACAGGTACAATATATACACGTCCATACACAGTAGTAGTTGAAATCAGGCAGGAGTTCTTGGGATTATGAAGGACCCAAGGAGGAAGCCTAAAATGGATTTCTCTGTCTTTGCTTAAGAGAATGTGTTCTTTGTAATGAGATATAAGGAAGAATAGTTGGGACATTTTATATTCATAATGAAGACAAAGAAAATACTGAAGACCATATTCCCAGGCTTCTCAGTTCAAAGGAACCAACCTGGTTGTTAGCCTAGCCAGAAAAGTTATTCAGGATACCCGGAGAACCATGGTTTTAGGAATTAATAGGAAACATCTCATAAAACACTACAATAATATCAAGCTGCTCTCTTCACAAAAAGATGGAAGTGTTCTATATTTCAGCAAATCTCCCAGGGAGAAGGCAGTAGATGTGAATAGGTGAACATCTCTAAACTGTCTAGTCACATCAGCATATGAGCCACAGAGAAACAAGATAAATAAATTCTGGGACCACCTGAAGTGATTTGTTGATCAGCTGTGCACATAATTACTGATTTTCTTTCATTAATTTTAATTACCTGTTTTCTTTGTGCTTATGCCCTTAGGTGAGTTTTTCATCAAAATATGGGGATGATTTTATGACTATTATATGCAAACAAACAAATCAGACCCACTGAACTTGGGAGATTATTTTTTTCCCTTCCCTCCTGTAAGGTTGGCTGCTAAGTGGTAATGATTATATAATAACATGCACAAAGGTATTAATCAGAACAGGAGCTTGTGTGTATTCAGTAGAGCTTATTACACAGAACCTCATTATAAACACACTACCAATCTATGACCTCAATAATAGCAGTCCCCAAATTATAAATAAATTACATGTTTAAATGGTTACGCCTTTTGCACAGTACATATTAGAACACCATTTATAGTTTCCACAAGCACCCTTTAGGGGGTGGGGGTTGGGGGGAGAATGTATGGAATGAAAAATAAAAATCCACAGCTGCTTAGGGATGCTTAACCCAGAGGTAGACATCCAGGCAGATCTAAACCGCCTACTGCTCTTCCTTCCTCTTCCTTATACTGCCGACAAATGATCATTTTTCTTTTTCACATCATGACTCTAAAATTAGGAACCACAGCCCATTATTTGTGGGTAATAAACAATTTATATCATTTTAATTTTGAGCAATTATTAATAAAGTTGTATTTTTATTTTTAATGATAATAGTCAATTCTGGTGAGCACCCTTGAAGCAGAACTCGGATACCTTGCTGGAGTTCCTGTGAAAGTGTTAAACCCCTATTAAAAGTCTTATAAGTGTTGATAATCATTGATCCAGTAATTATAAGAATCTGTCCTAAAATAATTATATCAGAAAAATGTTCTCTGCCCACAGATGTTCTAAACAGCATTATTTGTAATATTTGTGTTTCAATGTACAGTCATTAGGGGTTTCTCTTATAATTCTATATTTTCCAAATTTTCTTTAAGGGGTGTTTAGTATTTATAATTGAAATAATTTATTTTTAAAAAAGCATTCCCTTTAAACAATGAAAGGAGCTTTCATCTGAATAGCTGAAACAAACTTCTTTCCTTTATATGTGTATTTTACATAAATGCAAGAAAACATCTACTAAAGGACAGAAAGAGAAGATATAAGTATCTTTAAAGCAAGAAGCATTTAAAGTTTCTGGTTTTTTTAATGCTCTGAATTGCAATCAACTAACAAGTCAAATGTTGAAACACAGGCTTTAAGTTTCTCTGAGGCAATAAATGAATGAATAAGCCAGCCACTCAATCGGCAAGCTTATTTGTCTTTTTGTCCTTAATTTCTTGAGTAGAATGCAATACATGCACAAAAATTTCCAGAGAATATATGAACACTGTCTTTCCATTGGTTCAGAACCATGGATAGCAGACCAGCTCTTTATTAAATAGAGGGTGCATTATCTTGAGAGACAGGAGATCTTATTGCTCATCCTCAAGTCAGCTTTGTATTGGTCTCATATGGGCAAATCATTACTCTCTATATTTCTCATCTGCCTCGTTGGTAAAACAATTCAATGTTTGCTTTTACAGCAGAAAGCTAGATCAGAGAAATTTTGGCCATTCATTGCCAGGTCTAAACTTTTTTATCTTCTCACATTGATACATAAATGTTTATTTTCTGACATTACTCTGCTGGGGAGTTTTACTCCTTTGTTTACTTAAAAGAGGAGAACAAATAGGAAAAATTTCTCAGTAGGCTGTTTTATCAATACATTTATTTCCGTATTGACCTTGGGCCACAGTACTAGTAATGACACACACATACTTGATGACTCCATCAGATTATGTTGGAGAATGAGGATTGTTTTGAGAAGTTTCTTTGCATTTAGTGGGAAGGTGAAAGACAGGAATGATATATTAAACTCTGTCAAAGATGGTGTTAAAAAGTACTTCAGTGCATAATCCTAGGACTGTATTATTAATTTTCTAAATTTAAAAAGGCAAGTTTCCATATGTTTTTGAGAGCTACAAGCAAAAGGAAAATTAAGAATATGATTTCTTATTCTTTATTAATTTGAAATATTCTTCATGGATTATTACTTCAAAACCCATTCTTTAGCTGTTAGATTTTATCAAGACCACATAGCTATTCTCTGATTAACAAAAAAGCCATTCAGAGTTGGCAAAGCACCTAGAACATGGTACTTCCAAAACTGATAGGTTCTCTTCTTCCACTCCTTTAGTCTTTCCTATTTCTATGAGCTAAATTTGTTTTATAAGACTTTTTCCTTAACACTCTAGACCAAAGAAGGTATCATTTAGTGGAAGTTTAAAAAAATTCAGATGTTTGTGGGCATCAGTAAAAATGACTGGCTCACCCATTTTGTCACCTCTAATGCTTTAGTTCCATCTCTAGTTTTGTGCTTCTCCTTGAATTTACCACTCTCTGTATCCCTCATAACACATTGTTCTCTTTATTGGGATTCTCTTTTAAGTTTTATCCCCTATTCACTGGAGCTATGAACCCCAATTTTGTCCAGGTGAATTTGCCCTTACATTGGCTACACTGCTCTTGAATTTGTGGCATTTCTCTTTTGAGTCACTCTCATTCTTTCAAAGACTGCTCATCCCTTCCTCTGCCCAAGTGTCACCATCCTCCATTTATTGTGGAAATTCACAACTATGAATATTATCACAGAGAGATGTCATAAAGATCTGTATCTTCATTATATAAGACTAGTGCATATAACAAGGGAGTTCTTCCAAATAAGAACTACAATATTCTACATTTCATAGTTATTGGGAGTAGATCCCAGGAATTCTACTATCGCATTATGTACTATGGAGTAAGAAATACATTAATTAGAGCCCATGCAAGAGCATTAGTGCTAAAACATCTAAATGACCTCATTCTATGGCTGTTACAGCAAGGGACATTAAAATATGGTGCTAACAATGTACACATATCACAGAATGGTACTGAGTCTAAATCTCAATTAAGAGTAAGCATTAAAGATCCACACCACCAGTAATGTACTGTAACTTATGTTTCAAACAATTTTAGGAGATATTTAGAACTAAGAATTTCCTGAAATGTGATTTTAGATGTGAACAGGGAAAAAAAGAGAAGGGATAAAACTATCAACTATTTCTTTTTTCCTGTTAGGACAACACTGAAAAATTTTTCAGAAGCATCCGCTCCTTAAATGACACAACAGAATAAAAATTGGCTTGGAAGTTAATTTCAAAGGTTTATTATACTACAGGGCTCATATTTAGCAGCTGTCAATTTGTTTCCAACAACTGTAATAAAAATCAGCTAAACCTGAACTCTTCCCTTGCCAAAGAGACAGCTGTTTGTGAGTGGGTGGGTGGTGTTTTTTTAAAAACCAATCACTACTGAAGAAAAATTTTTTTTATTTGAAAAAACTTCATTTGGCCAAAAAAAAAAATTAGATTGAGAATCATTTCCTGCATTTTGGAAAAAAATATATGAAAAAATCGGGATTTTGTTATTATTCCAATATTTTTAGACAGTGTTTTTCATCTTGAGGTAATTTTGATCCCCAAGGGGATGTGTGACAGTATCTAGAAGTATTTTTGTTTGTCACAACTGGAGGTTGCTATTGGCATCTAGCAGGAAGAGACCAGACATGCTGCTAAACATTTTATATTGGGCAGCTTCCACAACAAAGAATTATTTGGCCTAACATGTCAATGGTGTCAAGGCTGAGGAACTGTTTTAAAGAAATTGATTTGATGGACTTAAACCAAAGAGGAGTTTGCATGTGAAGACTTTGCAAACCATGGTTTCTGTCATAAGTGTTCTGTTGTTGGAAAGCTGCAGGCAAGGAATGGTTGCATTTTTTTAATCCAATAATATATCTATTTATTTAGGTCATGTTTAATGTCCTTTAACGGAATGGTATAATTTTCTACCTAAGAAGAGAGTACACATGTTGTTAAGTGTTGAAGGTTATTTCTTACTGTGTTTATGATTTTTATACACCTTTTCTGTTTGCAATGGTGTATAGAAATGCAATTGATTTTGAAATGAGCTTTTTACTGAAGTATAATGCACAGAATAATGTACAAGTCATAGGTGTACAGGCATTATGAATTTTCAAAGAGCACACACCCATGTAACCAGCACTCAGATTAACAATCAAACATCAACATGACATGAAAACTAAGCCCCCCACCCAATGACTGCTTCATATAAAGATAACTACTACATTGACCCTTTAACTACAGATTAATTTTGCATCTTTTTTACACTTAATGAAATCATACAAAATGTATTCCTCTATGTCTAAATTTTTTTCCCCTCAATACTATGTTTTTGTGAGATACATCAATGCTGAGTATGGTTACAGGTTGTTCCTTCTCTTTGCTGTATAGATTTACATTGTGTAAACAAACTATGATTTATGTATTGTAATGTTGATATATATATATGTTTTTTGGTATTATTAATATGAAATCACATGGGCAACATCATGGTAACTAGATTCCCCCTCATTATCAAGTCCCCACCACATACCCCATTACAATCACTGTCCATCAGTGCAGTAGGATGCTATAGAGCCACTTACTTGTCTTCTCTGTGCTATACTGCCTTCCCCATGCTCCCACTCCCACATTATGTGTGCTAATCGTAATGCCCCTATTCCCCTTCTCCCTCCCTTTCCACCCACCCTCCCCAGTCCCTTTCCCTTTGGTAACTGTTAGTCCATCTTGGGTTCTGTGAGTCTGCTGCTGTTTTTTTCCTTCAGTTTTTGCTTTGTTCTTATACTCCACAGAGGAGTGAAATCATTTGACACTTGTCTTTGTCCACCTGGTTTATTTCACTGAGCATAATATCCTCTAACTCCATCCATGTTGTTGCAAATGGTAGGATTTGTTTTCTTCTTATGGCTGAATAATATTCCCTTGTGTATATGTACCACGTCTTCTTTTTCCGTTCATCTACTGATGGATACTTAGGTTGCTTCCATATCTTGGCTATTGTAAACAGTGCTACAATAAACATAGGGGTGCATATGTCTTTTTGAAACTGGGATCCTACATTCTTGGGGTAAATTCCTAGGAGTGGAATTCCTGGGTCAAATGGTATTTCTATTTTTAGCTTTTTGAGGAACCTCCATACTGCTTTTCACAATGGTTGAACTAGTTTACATCCCCACCAGCAGTGTAGGAGGGTTCCCCTTTCTCCGCATCCTCACCAGCATTTGTTGTTCCTAGTCTTTTCTATGTTGGCCATCCTGACTGATGTGGGGTGATATCTCTTTGTGGTTTTAATTTGCATTTCCCTGATGATTAGTGATGTGGAGCATCTTTTCATGTACCTGTTGGCCATCTGAATTTCTTCTTTGGAGAAGTGTCTGTTCATATCCTCTGCCCATTTTTTAATAGGGTTATTTGCTTTTTAGGTGTTGAGTCATGTGAGTTCTTTATATATTTTAGATGTTAACCCCTTGTCAGATATGTCATTTACAAATATATTCTTCCATACTGTAGGACGCCTTTTTGTTCTGCTGATGGTATCCTTTGCTGTACATAAGCTTTTTAGCTTGATGTAATCCCATTTGTTCATTTGTTATTTTGTTTCCCTTGCCCCCCAAGGAGATGCATTCAGGAAAAAGTTGCTCATGTTTATATTCAGGAGATTTTTTCCCATGTTTTTTTCTAAGAGTTTTATGATTTCATGACTTACATTCAGGTCTTTGATCCATTTTGCATTTACTTTTGTGTACAGGGTTAGACAATAATCCAGTTTCACTCTCTTGCATATAGCTGTCCAGTTTTGCCAACACCAGTTGTTGAAGAGACTGTCATTTCCCCATTGAATATCCATGGCTCCTTTACTGTATATTAATTGACCATATACGCTTGGGTTTATATCTGGGCTCTCTATTCTGTTCCATTGGTCTGTTCTTGTGTCAGTACCAAATTGTCTTGATAACTGTGGCTTTGTAGTAGAGCTTGAAGTTCAGGAGCATAATCCCCCCAGCTTTATTCTTCCTTCTCAGGATTGCTTTGCCTATTTGGGGTCTTTTGTGGTTCCATATGAATTTTAGAACTGTTTGCTCTAGTTTGTTGAAGAATGCTATTGGTATTTTGATAGGGATTGCATTGAATCTGTAGATTGCTTTAGGCAGAATGGTCACTTTGACAATATTAATTCTCCCTAACCATGAGCATGGGATGTCTTTCCATCTATTGGTATCTTCTTTAATTTCTCTCATGAGTTTTCAGAGTATAGGTCTTTCACTTCCTTGGTTAGGTTTATTCCTACGTATTTTATTCTTTTTGGTGCAGTTGTGAATGGAATTGTTTTCCTGATTTCTCCTTCTGCTAGTTCATCATTATTATATAGGAATGCAACATATTTCTGTGTGTTAATTTTATATTCTGCAACTTTGCTGTATTCAGGTATTAGATCTAGTAGTTTTGGGGTGGATACTTTAGGGTTTTTTTGTGTACAATATCATGTCATCTGCAAACAGTGACAGTTTAACTTCTTCCTTGCCAATCTGGATACTTTTTATTTCTTTGTGTTGGTTGTAATTTAAGTAAGTGCAATTTGAGCAACAGAGTCTAACTTTTTACCTTAAAATTATAGCAAGTACATTTTCACTGATGTAATTAAAGTTTGTGTCAGCACCAGTTTATTGTATAACCTTGTCATACAAGTCAATCTTTCACTAAAATTGGACAGGAAATTTCTTTGGGTAATAATTATTTTCTATATGTACATTAGGTAATATTCTACCCAGGCTCCTTAATTCATAATTAAACATATGTTAAAAACTTGAGTGTCATTTTATCCCAATCTTTACCCCATCACTTTTTCAAATTGAAGGTATTTACCATATATATATGGACACACCAAATAATATATTTAGATTACTCACATCTCAAATAATAATTTTAAGGATTCTACATAATAGAAACAGCCAGTTTCAGGTCAGGAATAAGGACTAAGAATCTATTTTGTTGAGTGTGTACTTTTTTTTTTGAGTGCATACTTTTTATCAATCATTGAGAAAAATACTTTATATCTACTACCCATTTACTTAAAAAGAGTCATCCAAAACATAAAAATATTTTCAGAAAACTAGTATTTAGCCCATAAAAAATAACATAGAATAAGGCAAGTGGTAAATCAAATATACATTCATATATAGTCCTTGTACATAATATATATATTATTCCAATAAAACTGACCTTTGGCAAGTAATCTCAAACTGACTTTTGGTAATTTAAGGAAAACACACCCCATTATCAGCATGTTTATTTTCATTTAACTCAGAAAACATTTCAAAATCCAAGATCTTAAAAATTATCTCCTTCCATTTGGTTTCCCAGGGTACTCAGTGTCTCTGTCTCTATCTCTCTCTTCTTAAATTTAAACAAACATTCATATAGCACTTAGTCTATGCCTGATATTTGACTTAATTTTTTACATGTATTAACTCACTGAATTGTAACAACTAACTCTATCCTATATGTATATGTATTACCTACATTTCACAAACAATAAAACTGAGGCATGCAGAGATTAAGCAATTAGCCAAGGTGTGACAGCTAATAAGTGACAGAGATGGGACCTGTATCAAGGCAGGCTAGTCCCAGAGGCCTTGCTCATTAGCTCTTTATAGGTTGCATATCCTCAAACTACACCTCATATTTATCTCAGGCCTGCCTCAGAGGAGAAAGAACATGTATGAAAAGTTTTAGGTTAATCAAAGGGAAAGCTGTGGGGAGATCAAGAAGGGGGCCACCTTATTATCTAATCCGCCCTTGAATTGCTTTGCCTAGAAATTTCTTAGAAATAGACATCCAAAAAATGTTAGATCTGAATTAAAAGCATCTCGTCTCTTACTTTCATCTGTTTATGGCATATTTTATATATCACCAACAAGTTGTTTCTTCTTCATAAGAAGAGGCAGTATAGATGGAACTTAACAGCCTGAACTCTGGAGCTATACATCCTGGATTCAGTTCATGGATTTGAACTGCTATTATTATATTTCTACTGCATTTCTTCAGTGTTGGGCAGAGATAATCCTATGTTCTCTTCTGTATGAGGACACTGTCAGGTCACATTTCCCTATATTTTACTATGTAAGTGGGGATATGCTGCTAGTTCTCACCAATATAAGAGCAAAAATGATGTGTGACACCTCCAGCCCAAGATACATAAGAGTAAGTGTACCTTGTCTGCACTCTCTTTCCTGCTTTAACACTGGATGCAAACCTGTGGGAGACTCCAAGGCCTCACAGGATGGTGGAGCCACAGAAAGAAAGGAGCTTAAAGGTTCTTTAATTATCACATGGAGTAAAGCTTCCACTCCTCATTATGTTGTGAACCAGGATAAATCTTTATTATAATAAGCCACTAACATTTCGAGTTGTTTCTTATATAGCTAGCATTTGTAATACTAATGTCAATGTGTACCGTAATGTGACAAAATGACCACTCTCTTAAATTCCAAATTATTTTGGCTTAGAAAATTTTATTCCACGTGTGTTCCCTTCCAGAAGAACCTTCAACAAAGTCCAATTATTTATAAGTGTTTTTCTACTATTAATTACCCTGACCTACCACCCAGTCACTTCAACACTTCTGTATAGTTTCAAATTTCAGATGTTAAATAATAGTACAGATGCAAATATTTGCAGCAGTTAAATGTTCATTTGAAAACTTGGGAAATGTTAGTACCACAGATGTTAATAGTCTTACTCTAAGTAAAATATATTGAAACTATCTGCTGAAATCGCACTTTTTCACTATTTGATTGAGTCACCTGAAATGAACCAAACTAATGATGTGGCTTATGTGGTTGCAACTCTTAGAAAAAAACTTACCCCTTAATAATAGCATCCCATTCTGTAAATGTTATCGTTATCCTGCTCACAGCTGACAAGGCAATTAACAAGGCAATCTTTACTTTGCTACCCTCTTACAAATTTAGTGACTAAATATGAGTCCTAAGTCTTTGCATCACCATTTCTAGAAGGACTTCCTATTGCTTGTAAATTGCCAAAGAGATTTAATTCTGAAGGATATGAAAGTACTTGGAAGAAATGTTCTGTTCAGTTATTCAAATATGAATTCATTGTGTTCTTTTAAAAGTTACAACTTCAGGGTCCTCTGCTTGTGCTGGTTCAGTCCCAAGAAGGACAGGAACAGTTTGTGTATTAGTCAGCCCTAGCAGATGAGTACAGTCTCCTATAACCTTTTCATCTCCAAATGTCTCAGTTTAAAAACTAAAGGATTGTTGATAGATTTGGCCATATTCCTTGTAATCTTGACAGTAAGAAGCTCAGAAAAATTTCCTTTCAGTTCACCATCTATTCTTTGCTCAAAAGCTGAAGGAATGAACATGGAGCACTTTTTCTGAAGCTTCATTTAGCCACCAGATTTAATAGGTATATAATATTCATATATTTTTTGGTAAGACATAAGCAATATCCCTTAATCTATACTTTCTGCCTCTTAAGGAACACAATCTTTGGAAATTACAAAAATGGCCCAACTCAATTTTTTTTAGAATATTGCTTCTTTCAAAATTGTATGTAAGATGTATTCCTTCTGCAACTGTTTGTCTACTAAAATTCCAGGTTTTTTGATGAGTGTTCTCTGTGATCAGATGTGGTCCTTGACCTTAAAGGAAATTTGTAATAATGAATCAAAAGGAAAGAGATATTTCTAGAGGCTAAGTAAGCTTTTATATAACTTACAACATAAAATCATAGGTAATAAAATCATGAAATCATTGGCTGAGTCTGTTTTAAGATGAGACAACTAAGGTTATAAACATCACATAAAACCTAGGAACCATAAACATTACATATCCTGAAAAATAACTGTAGGCTGGAAGTCTTGACCACATGTCCACGAACTCCAGTTGGATGAAGAGGCTGAGGTCTCAGCACACCAAGGTCAAAATGTAGATATATTCTAATTAGCACTTAAAATAAATATGCCAACTTCCCCACAAAGAGCTTATTTCTTATCTTAAGGTTCAGTGGAGAAAGGATTTCAAGAGTACTAAAACCTGATGACATTTTTTATTTTGTTGTTGATTCCCAAATATGCAAATATCTTTTTCTGAAGAAATAGTGGCAAAATAAAATTAAAATGAAAGTGTTTTTTAGCTAGCATAATTTCATATTATGTATAAAGTTATAGCTCAAAAAATCAGTACAGCTTGGTGGTAAATGAATAATTGTCAAGCCTTCTAGCTTCTAGGAAGCCACTCCAAAACTTTTAGGAGGATTATAACTCAGTGTAGTAGGAAGGGAATATAGATTTGACAAAGTAGTAGAATAGCATAGAAGCTTTAAGTGAACTCTAATACTAATTTTACAAATGAGGGAACTAAATTCAAAGAGGACTGAAATCACTCAAAGTTACAAAATTAGTTTGCCAGTAGATTTTGGACAAGAATTTGGTTGAGTCTTGTACACCATGCAATGAATACATAGAAGATGCCCAGATACATCTGCTAAACTGACCTTTCTAAGTTTCACAAACCAAAGTAAAACAAAAGTATAATAACTTTGAATGTAGCAATAACAGATTACCACAAGGTTGTTGTAAAAATCAGAGTTAAGATCTAATCCTCTGTCACTTATTAACAATGGAGCTTTTAACTTCAGGGTACTAATCTTTTAAATGGAGAAAATAAATCCTCATTCTGTCCAACTCACAAGACTATAGAGGCCAAAATGAGATAATGAAAATGGTGAATATTGTAACTTATTATTTCCAATTATTATAAAAAGTTTTTCAATTAAATGCTATTTGTCCTTAAAAGAGAGTTAGAATGTATTTAAACTACTAAAGGCTTTTTACTATACCTTTTATTCTTAAAGCAGAGATGTAATTATAATACATAAATGAATTAAGGATGCTATATTAAACATTTTACATGCTTTTCTCAAGGATACATAAAACTTTCTTCATAGATGTATTTTAATTTCAAAGATAATTTTGTCTGAAATACATATGGCTATTTTTAATCTCAAGTGAATAGGCAATTATCATATAAAATACTGTGAAGTTGGACCAACAGTTAGGCAGGTCCCAATATTACCTAAGGCACTATTGGTAGAAAAATCATTTTCTCTTAATGTAGTCTCTCTTTTTAAAAAACAACTAAAAGACCTAACATCAAATTTCCTTTATGATCCTTTAAGTTTAAAGCCATTTTCTTTATTTACTTTAAATTTTCTTTTCAAGTATAGATTCATAGGAAGTTGTAAAATGTACTGGGATGTCCCACATACCTTTCACTCAATTTCTTCCGATGACAATATCTTGCAACAACTATACTACAGTATCAAAATGAGGAAACTGACATTGGTATAATCCTCAAGGCTTACTCCAATTTCACCAGTTTTACATGCCCTCATTTGTGTGTGTGTGTGTGTGTACTTCTCCAAAATTTTATCACATGTGCAAATATAAATAACTACCACATCAACATACAGACTATTGCATCACCATAAGGCTCCTTGCTACTGTTTCACATCAAATGCACCTTTCTCCCTCCACTCTACTCCTAAACCCTGGCATTCTACATGTAGAATTTCCTCATCTCTATAATTTTGTCACTTCAAGAATAGCATATAAACACAATTTTACCTTTTACGTGTGGATGAATTTCTTTCACTCAGCATAGCACCCTTGAGACCCATCTAAGTTGTTGTGTGTACCGATGGTTTGTTCCTTTTTATTGTTGAATAATATTTTGTGAAATGGATGTACCATGGTGTATCAAATTTTTAAACAAATTTATGTTAATATTTTTCAAATATGTAGCATTCTAAAAATGAAAACATTGGCTAGAAAAATGTATCTAAAGTATAAAGAACTGATTCTTCATATGTTGTATAAATAAAAATGTTTAGAAAGAGAGAATGTGTTTCCATAAAGTTGAGCAATACTGACATTCGAAAGTATGATTGTATCTAAAATTGAACTAAGTTTCTAATATCTAAAAATGTCATACATCCTATTGAGTGACTCAATTTGTGGTGCCACAAAATTGTGTCTATATCCCAGAGTCACATATTTACTCTTAATTTCAGGACTTCACTTAATTCATTTACATATCAGACTAGGTTAGATTATTCATGTAATAAGAAATCTGTTACAGAAAAAAATCCACTTTTTTATGGTTGATTATTATAGGAGCATTGTCTTTGGAGCATGAAAATTATATTTTAAAAGATTGTAGGCTAAAGTTCGCTTATCATATTTGTCTTTCAGATTCATCCCAAAAATATTTTGATTAAACAAATTAGTGAATATACATTCATTAAAATACTATATAGCAATTTAGAATGATGATAATGGTATATAATTCAGTAACATGGGATATATTTGTGAGCTATTAATTGACATAGAAACTTATAGATTATATAGTCTTATTTTTGTAAAACAACACATACATTGACACAGGTATAAAAACCATTTGGAAGACTATATACTTATTCTGTGGCAAAAAAACAGTATTATAAAAGGAATATACTGAGCTACTGTTTGGCATATTACTTTTAACATGCTTTAGAAGAGACTTAGCCCCAGTCTGACTTACAAGATAATATTCCATATAATGGCAGTATTTTCCTTTGGCTATAGGATCTTATACAGTATACTGCTCTTATACAGTAGTATTACTTTCTTTTCCTGTTTAGCTGTACTTAATTTAATTAGGTAACATTTGCCTTATTTGTCTTCATAAAAAATAATTCAACTGTTGTAGTTCCTTCATTGTCAATAGAAGTAATGGTTGTATAACACTGATGAAACAAATTGCTTCAAAAACCAAAACTACAAAACTGAAAGACTTCAACATCTTAGTTTTCCTAAATATATCAAAGTCAGCTTTTTATAAAGTATTGAGAGGTTGTACTTGTTCCTGTATTGCCCCACTTACACCTTATTATTTCATTTTCCTTTGCTTACCAAAGCTACTCTGCAATCGCTCAGCCATTTACCGTTTCTTCCTGCTTCTTGTTTTAGAAAAACTTTTACTGATATAAACTGTGGCATATTACTGATCAATATTATGTGTAGCCTTCGGTAGACCTTTCCCTCTTCTGCCCCTCTGGCAACAAAGACAAATTCTGAATCATGCCTCTACTATTATTGTCACGAGCAATTAATAGTGCCACTAATATCTAATTTTCTTTTAATTTAAAAACTTACCTTTTATATATTCAGTGTCAGGATTAGTACCGCAAAGGTGTCTATTATAAAATTTATTGATTATTAATAAGACACTAATAGAATAATGGGGTGAATTACTGGTCTAATTTTCTTTCAATATTTTATATCCATTATCATTCTGGGACCCCAAATGTACCTCAAGGACATATTCTTTTAATTTGGAACAAAAAAGTAGTTTGGCAACTTGAAAGTGGTGGAAAGAACCACTTTGAGAAACCAATGTGGTTACCACACTTGATAATTATACCACCACTACTACTACTGTTACTAATAGCTAGTAGTCATACCATGATTGCTATCTACCTGTTATGTACTTTAACACCTTTTGTCTTAACTACAGTCCTATGAGTTAAGTGACTTGCTCACCAATTTAACTGGCTAGGCAGGTCATGTAATCAGCATATAGGAGACTGCACTTGGACCCAGGTAGTCCAGCTCCAGTTTACATTTTGCTTGAGTGGATGTTACAGAAATTTATCAAAATGTGAACTAATTTAGGACTCATTTTCCCCTGAATTTTGTGTTCCCAGGGCTTCCCACTCAAACTTGCCCATGTCTATACTAACCATCTGTGGCTTAGCTTGAGAGCTGCTGTAGTTCACTAGTTTCCCAGCAGCTAAGAGCAGACTCCAGCTATCTTATGTGGGCATTCCCCATATTGTGAATCTACGCTAAGGCTAAATATTCCATATAAACTAAGGAATGCAAATCCATAATTTCTAGCAACTCTTACACCATAGGTGATCTACGCATTATCTTCACATTTTATTAAAAGTTCAGGAACTTATTTCAACATCTTTATTCTCCAATCCTCCAACTTTAAAATAACTTAAGTGCCACAATTCATACATAGACTAGCATTTTAAAGCTGTGACATTTTCCTCTGAAAGAGAATGTTTGAAAGTCAAAAGACTTGAATATGCGTCCCTTCTCTGCTCCACGACATTGGATAAGTTACTTAAGTTCTCTGCATTTTATTTCACTCACTTTTAAAATTTACCTGTGTGATTTCCATGGCAAGCTTTCAGAAGATATATTTACAACAATGCAAGGTGGATTAAAGATTCATTTTCATGTTAGCTATCTGAAGGGATGAAGGGACAGCCGTGGACTAGCCCAATTTAGAGATTTTTGTCAGTCAACTGCCATTTTCTTCTCACTGTTCATTGAAAGACAACAGTTAACAGTGTTTTGTACTTCCTGAAACAAATACAACTGACAGAGTGAAAAGTATAAAACTTCACTCTGTTTCAATTTGAAGCAATCTTTGGGAAGAATAAAAGGTCCAACACATTAAATGGCTCTGCAAATGAAGGGTTTTTTCAGACAGAGCCATTTTCTGTGTCCATTGAGAGAACAACTGGATAATCAGTGGAAGTCTTTTTTCACCTGAACCGTTAAAAACTCAAATATATCCAGGACTGAAATTCAATCCATGCATAATTAAAATAATTCTTATTCTGTGTGCTATAAATATGCAAAGGATGCAAGATGAAAACCAAACACGTTCCCCAGAAGAGAAGCTACTTGGGCCCAGCCAAACCTCATCACATATTACTTCAAAGATCAATTTCTCATGTCCATAGAATCAAGTTTCAATGATTGTGTGTGATATGGCTGTTCCTTGTTTCCCTGTTGCATTATGCATGATCTTTGCTCATAATAAAGCAAACTGCAGTGTTTCAGTGACAGTTTTGCATTCTATGCTAAACTTCAATGGCCATTCCCATTTTATAGGCTAATGGTCTAGTATTCTGCATATTTATAATATCACTTTTTAAACTTCCTTTCCATAGTAGTGCTCTTTTTTAGATAACGAGGAGAAATAGGCTCTTTAAAATATTTACAAGTTTATACATCACAGGGAGAAAGGTAATCTTACAAAGACAGCCTTTTCTACTGACATTACTTTCGATTTTTACCCCTCTTTCCGGCCATACATTTCCATAATTGCTTTTCATTTTATCTTGTTATATAGACTGAGAAATAACAATAACTGTGCCTGAGAGACTATTTTAGAGGAAAGATAGAAATATTACCTGGAATTGTATAATAACCCAACTTTCTCTTACTTTTAGGACAACTAATAATATTAATTATTTAAAATATTAATGTAAGTTTCTATTCTGATTCTAGAGCTACTAGAAATGAATGTAAATGCAAAATACACCATCAGTAATACTCTCTGGAGTCAATTCCTTAGATGTCATTTCTTAGTATTTCTGTGTTTATGGTAAAGTGGCTCCAGAAGTCACTCACATGCTCTAATTTTTAAGCTTAGAAATGCCTTAGGATGTCTTTGTTTTATAGGCTAAAATATTGTTACTTATTAGAATTGTAGAGAAGTTCCCTAATACCATCAAAAGTAGTTTGACAAAGAATGTATGTTTATATATTTTCAAATTTCAGTTGTTTGGGTTATCATTTAATGTGTTAGTTATATTTTGTGACTCTCTAGATCAAATAAATTTCCATGGTTTCCTTCTACTATCCATCATCCACATTCATAATCAAGGAATACAAATACATCTAATATTATTGTAATCAGTATAGAAGTGAGACAAGATAATATATAGTAGAAAACAGTTATATATAACAAATTCATATATACAGAAAATGTTTCTATATTCCCTCAACTAATAAAATTTTGTTTATATTGTTCTTTATTCCCCCACTTCTGTATTTTAAAATACTTTAATAGGAGTTGGAATAATACACACAGTTTTTCTAGTAGACTTTCTCTCAGAAAGTTGTACTGCATTTGATGAATATAACTTCAAAGAGACAAAAAAAATCTTGAGATCAAATAACCAATATTAATTTTCTGAGGAGCAAACAGCATAAATACCTTTTTACCCTATCTTGTCACCTAGGAAAGGGTATTGAGAGCATAGTGGACACTTGACTGGGCACTTGAAGTTCTCTCTGGGGACTCATCTGCCTATTAAATCATCAACTGATCATGGACACTTACTAAGGTAGTGTGGGACTCAGGGAAGTCTTCCAAAAATGAAGAAGTTGAATTAGATAGGCTGTAGAGAAGATTCCAAATCAAAAAGTTAATGAATAAGAGTCATCTTTGAATTTACTTAAAATGTACTTTAATATCTATGTCAAAGAGATTGAAATAGTGCAACCTTTCCTCTCTTCACTCTATTATTACTTTTTCTGATGTTTTGCTTTAAGAAGTTTTATTCTTCTCCTTAGTCTCCAAATTTCACAGTTTCATCCTTTACAGCTTCCTTCTGAAGATAATACCAGAGACAAGCAGTATACAAATTCTCTCTTGTAAGCTTTTCCCCCTCACGTTTTCTCTCATCCTGCACAGACATGATTAGAGCTATTTCTCCATGCCAGACACAATTTTCTCCTGAGATTTTCATCAATAAATAAAGAGACATGCTGCTATCACAGCTGCTCAGCACCTACCAAACCCCTCATTAGCTTGTGGACTACAACATAACAAAATGAAGAGATTTTAAATGCCCTATTGAAAGTCTAGTCACAAAACTACACTTTGCATTTTAGCATTTCAAGTTAAAGGATATAAAACAGAACTACATATAAGAAAAAAAATCTGTCAAAGAAAACAGCACAGAGTCATAGATCTTTTGTTACTTACATTTATTTTGTAGCAAATAAAAAACATGAAAAATTAATCGCATACAAACTTTTTCAATAGAAAAAGAGATCTTAACTGATTATTAAGCCAGAAGTAAATTTCTGGCCCTCCATTTGCCACTATTCAACTGCATCCTCACAGACATGGTTGGAATAAACCTCAAGCCCATAGCACATCCATAGGGCACTTGCCATCACCAAATAGCAAGTTAAAATACAGTAGCTTTAAGTTTCCTGAGGGTTTTATATAAGCTCAAAAGAACAAAGAACGTAGAAGTGCACTCATTCTTAAAAAGACTTAGATTGTTAAGGAAAAGAACGGGCCTTGGAGATAATTTAATCCAGTCACACATTCTTTAGAATCAGGCCCCAGGGGTGATGAGACTTGCCCAGGGTCGGAGCGCCTCAGGAGAGGAGCACTGCTCTCATGCTTCCCTGCGACATTATCCCTGCTGCATCACATGGTTTCCAAAGTGTCCCTTGTATCTTCCCATCACCAATTATCCCTTTTAATTCTTCCCAACCTCTTGGATATTTATAGCCTAAATGAAAAAATATAGTTCTCTGGAAGCAACTATGTTTTCTAAAGGCAACTCAATGAATTTTTTAAATCCATACACACGTTTTTAACTTGTTTAGTTTGCTGCCCAACTTTGAACAGAACCATCACCCTGGACAGTTGAACACACCAAAGCAGCAGTCGCATTCAGGATGTCATTAAGGTGCAGCAATCAAAAATGCACACTCTAGATTATCCCTTAGGCTGGACCATCTAAAATATTTGTTTCATGTGAGTTCCCAAGGTTCAAATTTTACATGACCTTATGTGCTTTGAAAATTCTGCCAAGTTACAATGGATGATTCTTTACTTGTGAAGAACCTTCTCAGGTACATGATAAGATATCAGTATATATATATTCACTGAATCTTAGAGCATAGGCATATCTCCAAAGACAAAAGGCCTGCCCTTGTCTGCAGCGCCACAGAGGTTCAAAGACTGGCTGGACAAGGAAAGAACAATAGCTGCATTATCAGATTAAAGACCCAAGAACACCCAGAGCTGAGGACCTGATTGGATGGAACAATCAGTCCTTTCTGTCCTACTTTGGAAATGGTTCATAGAGCTTCCAACTAGCACTTTCCATGAAGATGCACTATTTCCCACAGAAATATATTCAGAGGATAACTTTAATTCACATTAGTTGGATGAAATAAAACAAAATTCCTTCTATTCAGACATACGTTTGGAGAGACTGAATCCAATGGTTCATGTATCCATCACTGACTTCAGATTTCATTACAGTGACATGAGTCTAAGAATTTCTGCAAAGACTTTCAAAAGTGTCTTAAATACTATATGATTTCACTTATTTGTGGAGTATAAAAACAAAACAAAACAGAAGGAACAAAATAGCAGTAGACTCAGACACCAAGAAGGAACTAGTGGTTACTAGTCTAGGGGAGGGGTTGAGGTGGTGAGGGGGGCAGTGGGGAGGGGGAAGGGGATAAAGGGGCACTATGATCCACAATCACAATGTAAGTTGGTCACAGGGATGGTAGTACAGCACAGAGAATATAGTTAACGATTCTGTAACATCTTAATACGTTGATAGATAGTAACCGCACTGGAGGGGGGGAGGATTTAATAACATGGGCAACTGTTGAACCGCTGCATTGTATATTTGAAACCAACATAAGATTGTATACCAATGATAATTTAATAAAAAGAAAAACTAGTGTCTTATAAATCATCTTTTGAAACCAGGCTTGCCTCATTTAGTCACCTCCACCCAGAGAAATACATTCTTTTTGGGAACCAAAAAGAAAAAGGGCCTTGCATTTTGAGAATGTCAAAAAGGTAATGGTTTACACATGGAAATAAAATAAAGATAAGAAAAAAGTGCATGTGCGCCTAAATAAGATTTGCCTCCCTTCCCCTCTCTCTCTCTCTCACACACACACACACACACACACACACTATCTCTAACATGAACAAGTGAATAATGAGTGTATTAGTGTCTTTATTTAAATTTTCTAGTACAAGCCAAACTCTTAATGCTATTTTAATGAAAGATCTGTCCATGAATTCTTTCCAAGAGTGGCAAGAGAACATGCAATCACATTTTTATAATTTATGATATCACTTTGAGGTATAGGAATAAGTACACTAACTAACTGAATGATACAAGATGGTCCACTTCTCTTTTTCCTAAAAAAAAGAGACACATTTCCCCCTGAGAGATTGCACTAAATGCAATTTACTCTCTTTGTCCGGACAATCTCATAAAACAAAAGTGGAAAATTCATCCCAGAAAATCAGTCATTAGAATACTGTAATTTTATTACTGTTTCTGGACAAATTTTTCTAACATCCCTGCAGCATTGTATTATAATTCACACTGTCTGCAATGAGAAAGTAGATGAGGGAAGAACCCATTAAGAGGCAGTTACTATACTGCTGGACTCAGCTAATAATCCCTTTATTTTTCATTTTTATTACTCTATATTTTATGAATGACAATCTACTCATTACCTATTGTTATAAATATTTTGATTTGGCACTGGAAATATGCATCAATGAACAATGTCTCCTGGAAGCTTTCTGCAATATTTAATAGCCCATAAATGTATATCATATAATTTGCTGCCTACTTCCTTATTTCTTGGGAATCTAGATGGACTCTTCATCTTCACTATAATAACTGTTTGTAAACATATAGCGTCACTTCTGCTGCTTTAACTGTTTTATCTACTATCTGGAATCATAATGGACCTGCCTCATTAATTTTTCTACTGTGAAATATAGTCCTCTCTTGTATTGATATTCTTTCAGAGAGACTAGTCTTGACCTAAAACACAGAAGAGAAAACCATACTTGTGAATTTGAACTTTTCTAACAACATAAAGTAATCAATGTCTTGGCAGGAGTTGTGACCAGCCTGCTAATAGCCATACACAATTTACTGACTCTGAATTGAGAAAACAGAACAGGTTCTCATCAGAACAACCCTTCTAAAAACCTCATAGCTTTTTTTCTCCCACTAGCTAATGCTGATGTCAAAAACATGCAATATATCAAAGGCTTTGTAGCAATCTGGAACATTAACGTTTGGTTTCCTCTAGACCATTTCTTCAAGAAGTAAATATAACCCAGATATAATGAATGAAACAAAATTTGGGTACACTGAGCTATGGCTTTCCAAAGAACAGCTTTAGAGCACTAAATTTAAAATCATTCCTAAGAACTTTCTGGAGACCATGCAACTTAGATTAGCAATGTCTTGCACCACCACCCCTTCTCTCTTACTCTCTTCATCTTTGCTTTTCTCTTCCTTTCATCTTTTTCTTTTTATCATTCCACACTAAGTAAGAATGTGCCAAATGAAAAGTGAAGGTATACTGTTTACCTTTGAAAAGCCCTCCCTCCTTTTTCCCCTGGTCCTCTCTTTTCACTAGATCTTCTCTGGTTTTATTCCTATTGTTAAGTCTCACTGACTAATTTCTGAGCCCAGTATTTGAATGTACTTTCAAGTATTGTTTTCAAGATGGCTTGTGCTGCATAAGATCAGTAAACAAATAGTTATTTGCATCCTACCCCATCCAAGGCTCTGTGCTAAAAGCTATGCAAAGAGATAAAAAGCAAGCTCACTGCTATGCAGTAAATTAGAGTCTAACAGGGAGCATAAAAATAGGATAATCTAGGTCATTCATTGTTTTTCAACATGGGCCACCCCATACAATCATCTGCGGGGTACTAACAACTGCAAATGTTAGGCCTCCACTTCAATCCATTAAGGTAGAATCTAAGGTGGTTAAACAATGTCTACAAATGATAGATGACAATAAAATATTGTTAGGATTCAGTGAAATATTTTCTACACGAGTTCTTACATGTAAATGTCATATCCAGCATCCCTAAAGGGCAAGATTTAAATCCATGTAACTCTGGGGGCAATAATACGTTAGTACTGTTCTAAAATTAGTCATCAAGTGCTTTCTTTCCACAACTTACATCTTCTGCATTTACAAAAGGTATACCATGTCTCACTGAACTAGATTCATTAGGACAGGAGGGTGTGTTATCTATTGCTGTATGATAAATTACCACAAAACCAAGTAGCTTGAAACACAGTAAACACATACTATCCACACTATTTTTGTGGGCTGGTAATTCAGGAACAGCTTAACTGAGCAATCCTAGCTCAGAGTCTCCTGAGATTGCAGGGATTGACTGTGGCTGCAGTCAGCTAAAGGCTTGAATAGAATCAGAGGATCTGCTCCAAGGTGGCCCACTCACAGGACTAGTAATCACACTGTTCTTAGTCCACTGCTTATATAGTTCTCCTCTTCTAATCTATACTTAATTTTTTTTCTTTAAACATATTTCCTCCCACCCATGATTTTGATGACCAACAAATCTATCTTTATTCAATAAACAGTTACTGAATATTTCCTTCATGCAAGGCACTGTGCCTATTTTTCCATCTTGAAGATATCACAAATTAAAGGAGAAAACACACAGCTACTGTATCTGCTGTACTATGATAGACACTACATTCAAAGTAAACAGAGGGTTACAGTGACTGCAAGGAAGGGGAATACCATTTGACCCAGTAATTCCACTCTTGGGAATTTACCCAAAGAAAACAAGATCCCTGATTCGAAAATACATGTACATCCCTATGTTTACTGCTGCGCTATTTACAATAGCCAAGATATGGAAGCAATTTAAGTGTCCATCAATAGATGAATGGATAAAGAAGATGTGGTACATATATACAATGGAATATTTTTCAGCATAAAAAGAAAAGAAATCCTACCATATGCAATACCATGGATGGAGCTAGAAGGTTTTATGCTCAGTGAAATAAGCCAGGTGGAGAAAGACAAGTAGTACCAAATGATTTCCCTCATTTGAGGAGTATAAAAACAAAGCAAAACTGAAGGAACAAAACAGCAGCAGACTAACAGACTCCAAGAAGAGATTAGCAGTTACCAAAGGGGAGGGGCTGGGGAAAGTGGATGGGAAGGGAGGGAGAAGGGGACTAAGGGGAGCTATAATTCACAATTACAATATAGGTAGGTCATGGGGAAGGCAGTACAGCATGGAAAAGACAAGTAATGACTCTATAGCATCTTACTACGCTGATGGACAGTGACTGTAATGGTGGGGAGGGGCTGTGAGGACTTGATAATGTGGGTGACCGTGGAAGCCACAATGTCTTTTCATGTGAAACCTTCATAAGATTGTATGTCAGTGACATTTTAATTAAAAAAAAGAAAGGAAGGGACAAAAATAACAAATGACTAGAGGAAGAATTAAAAAGTTAGTACTGAACTTGTGCACTGATGATAATACATGTGACTTTCAAGAGGCAAGAGAGTGGGTGAAAGCTATTTGATTTGAGCCTCTTACTGGGACCACTGGTGACTTTGTTATCCTAACTCACATGTTTTTCCTAGTTAGTAAGTTTATAGGATAAAAAATATATTATTGAGGAGGAGCTGATAGATTAATAAATAGAACATTTTTTAAATAGTCCAAGTGCATGAAGTGATAGGTAGATATAGGGAAGATTAAGGAAGACAGATGAAATTACCTTCAGCCTTGACAATAAAACTAAATATAATATCTTTGGTAGTAAGTAAGTGAAGAAGGGAAGCTATTGAAAATTCACAGGTTGTGAAAAAGCATAAATCTTAAGTGGAACCATCCCCAGGTTTTTTGTTTTATTTTGTTTGTAACTCCATGGCAATACTCAACAATCTGGGAGTGGGTTGGAAAGAGAAAATGCAATAAAAGTCTGAAGACTAAAAATGGCTGGATGTCCATGGAAGGAGGAATTGAAGGTCCATAAGGGGCTCCCCAGAAAAATGGCGAGAACAATTTCCTGAAGCCTGAGGGGGTCTGATGAACGGCAGTCTATGAAGAGCTTGAGGAACAGAGGTAGCAGCAGGTGAGGAGCTAACAAACCTATTGTCAGGCCTTTGAAAACTCAATTAAAGGAATAATTGAGTTCGGAGGGTCAAAGATGGCAATGCTGTTTCCTTAGGCTGACGTCAAAGTGGAATAGCTATTTTCTGCAAGTTTTACAAAGGTGACAAGGTAAACCTTCCTAACTTCTCTCTAACTTTGTGTAGGAACCACAAACTCTGAACAACCAACAATCAAACCAGCTCTACCATTTTTGGCACGGATCTTTACATTCTGGAGTGTGTCCACTTTACGAAACTTTATTTTTCTATTAAGGGCTATGTTTGAAGAGTTCAGGGACTTTCAGGCCAGTCAATACTTCCTCTTTACACTGCAAGTCTGATGTTGACATTCCATTTTTAATTGGCATTTCTGTACTCTGAGCTCTCCGGGGTTCCCTCTAGACAGCGGGTTCATGCCTGCTTTGCTCTTCAGGCCTGCCTACTGGCACATTGGTGTAATCATTCATGTAATTCTACCCTAGACATCACGGGGGTTCCACTTCCGATCCGCAACCGATACCAAAACGTTGTGGAAGTCCATATTGTTAGGATTAAAAGACTAATTGTATATATATCTCAGCTTTGTGGATGAAATATAAGAGCACATTATTTGTTTTACATTATGTGCATTCCACTTTCAAAATAGCATTTCAAAGAAAGACCTAAAGAAAGCAATAGGTCTTTTCTTTGTCTTCTTTGTCTTAGAGCTGAAAGCTATTCAACTGCTTCATCATGAAATTAAATTTTCCTAATCCAAGCAGCAGTGACTGGGCCAGTTCTCCTGGGGAAAAATAATTCCGAATTCTACAGTGCTTAGGAAATAGTACCATCTGACTCTAAGAAAAAAAAGAAATTAAAGCTGGTACTATGTGAAATGTTTCACAAAATATATTTTTCACAAATTCTCAAATTTCTGGTTACAGGTTATCCAGCTTCCAAATCAAAGGTCACTAAAATGAATCTAAAACCACATAAAGGAAATTTACCATGGGAGAGCAACTCCCAACAATCAGCCTTTAACCTTATGTTAATAAGACCACAACAAAATAAAATGTTGATTCTGAATGTAAATTTTTAAAAGCAGCATTCAAAATTGTAGAGATGGTATGATCCAATCATTCACAAGCTAAAATTTCCTTTTACGTTTTTTAGGTTGTTTTTGGGTGATGGTACTGTCTGTGATTATCTTTCTCCTTTTTATTTTTTTCAAACTTTCCTTAAAAAATGTATCCATTAAACATAAAAATATGGTATATGTCTGTGTGTATGTGTAAGAAATATGAGAAAAGAGCTAAGAGATACAAAGTCTACCTCCTTATTCAAGTATAGATATTGGCTCTGTTAGTCCTCCAAGCTTTCCAAGTTGTTCATTTCCATGAGGTTAGACAAATTAGACCACTGACTAACATGCTGTTCCCTGGAAGCAGTGAGAACACCAACCTTTAAAAGGTGCCTTAAAAATGAGAGGTGCTACATGAATTGGCATTTTAGCTGTGTGCGTGTGGATAAGCCTTTCTGGATATGGCTTGCCATTTGGTTGGGTACTTATTTTTATTTTTGGCCACCTAATGTGTATACGGATGTATGTGTGGTTTCATGTGTGTGAATAAATCTTGGCATTTGGATTATTTTAGGCCAAAGAGTAGCTGTGAAATTATACACACATGGTAGCCAAAAATAGCCAAGTGGCAAGCCAATTACATAAATGTTGTCTGGCATACCAAAAAAAACCAGTTATCATAAAATCTGAGTTTTAATCTCATGTTATTATTACAACTACTATTTATTATGGTGTATTGCTCCTACAACCACTAATCTCTGTTGCACACTTATTATGCATGTAAAGTTTACAGAGTTTTACATGAATTGCTTCACCTGCACCTAACAATAATCTTATATGTGAAGTAAGTATTATTATCAATACCATAGAAAGATGAGGTAACGACACTTGGAAAAGTTAACTATCTCAGTCAAGTCACACACATGTAAGTAACAGAACTGAGATGAGAACCCAGATACACTGAATCAAAAGTTAAGACAACTGAATAGCATGGAAATTCTCTCATTAATACATCCTGGGATCTTGAGCACTCATGAGCAGTGCTGGATATTAGTTTTATTATCTGAGAAAGGAGATGATCATTTGTGCTCTAGAATGTGGGTGAAAGTGCTATATAAAAAACAGAAAGTGGTGTAATGCATAAAGCACTGGTATTAAAATACCTTCCCCATTACTATTAACCCAATAGATAATCTACTCTTACCTCAATCTTGAGAATAAGTATTCATGATCAATAGAAGACCACAAAAACACACTGGCTCTGATGTTTATAAAGTATTTTTTAAAGTTTAAATATCCAATGTAGTCAATTCTTTCAAGGATCAAAAGAAAGAGGACTTCTGAAACATCATGTACAGAATATACTTTGTAAACTTATATATTCATGTACATATGCGAATATATATGTGTGTGTGTGTATAAAAGCTGACCACTGTCCACACAAATACTTGCACATAAAGGTTCATAGCTGTGCTATTAATAATAATAGCTGAAAGGTGAGACCAACCCAAACATCCATCAATCCATGAATGGATAAACAAATTGTGTTTTAATCCATATAATGGAATATTATTTGGGGTTGAAAAGGAATGAAGCACTGATACATGCTTCAATGTGAATAAACCTTGTAAACATTATGCTCAATGAAAAAAGCTGATCATGGAAGGCCACATACTTGATTCCATTGATATGAAACATCCAGAACAAGCAAAGGAACAGGGACAGAAAGATTTCTTAGGACCTGGGAGAGGGAGGGAGAAGTTGTTTCTTTTAGGGGGTAGAAAAATATCCTAAATTTAATTATGGTGATGATTTGTACAACTCTGTGAATATACTAAAACACATTTCACTGTACACTCAAAAGGAACTATGTGATATGAGAATTAAAGCTCAATAACACTTTTAAAAAACAGACAAAATATTGATCACCACCAGTCAAAGGAATTTTGAGAAAACTTATTTGCAAAATTTTCCATAAGATAAATCTCATGTGACTTCATATATAAATACATATGCAATACATTTTACATATACAGACTATATATATACACATATATATAGTTATATGTATAATATATATATATGTAGAGAGAGAGAGAGGAGGTGAGAGACACATACACATACATATTAATTTTCTGTTTCTAACTACGCCTTTGAAAGCCAGATTTAGAACAGATCCTTGCAGTTAAAAGTCACTAAGTGGTCAGGCCAATTTTAAATTATTCACTGTTTGGCATTTTCACTATTTCCCACAAGAGTAAGTCAGAAGACAGAAAGATCTCTGAGGCCATTTTTGTCTTCTTAGTCAGCTGAAATCATCCTGACTCAATCTCAGTTCATTTAGCCTTATTATTTTCCTTTTCACAGTCTAATTCATCTCCCTCCTTGGTGTCCGTATCTCTGCCTCAACTTGAGCACCAGCATACCACACCCTCTGCAAGAATCGAGCCTCAGTATGGCAGGTGTAAAATTACCAGGCCTGATAATAAGCCTCGACATTCTGGGGCTCTTGGGCTAACGATCTGAGATGATGGCTGCAAGGTTTTACTTGCTGAGCCTTGATCTGATTTTCAAGTAATGTTTAAAATTTGTCATTTGTTAAAATGTTAACCACTACAGTGAATCAGTTAGCAAATCTCTCTTAATAGTTTCTTGATCCAAGTTCAAAACTTTTCAGCCACTCCAAAGCTTCTCTCTGCTACTCCCCCAGCACAGGTTAGGGCTTTGGTTATAGCCCTGCAGGGTAGGGAGAAAATAATTCCAGGTTGGGATATGACCTACAGACTTCCTTGCCCCCTTTCTATCCAGGCTATTTTTTTTCTTAGACATTAGGTGAGGAAAAAGGAGTAAAAGGTTAACCTTTCCTTCCTGGACTTGGTCATCTATAGTGCTCCTTCCGTTTGTTATAGCTTTTTTCCCACCAGTAATGGCTGCTAGAAGAACCCACTATCTGGTGATCAAAGGCTGGGTTTCAACCAGAATACACTATGCAGTTCCCTCCAGTGAAAGACTGAATGCCCACTCAACCACTCCCACACCTTCTCAGCCAGTAACTAGTGTTGCTGGGGGTGCACCTGTCCAGTGCCCAGACCTCTTGCGTGCCAGCACAACTGGCTAACTGCCATTTCAGTGAGCAAATGAGAGACACACATATCCTCACCATACCAAACACTGTGTGTGCAGGTTGCCCCCCTGCAGACATCAAGACAAGGAAATACAGTTCTAGTTCTCTCTTTGGATAGTCATCTCGAATCCTTATGAATCCTTCTCCTAGGGTATCCCTTACTGGCCTCAAAAAGGGGATAATGGCTTTTCTTCAAGCACGTTACATTCAGTAAAAAGCCATCTACCCCAGTTTTCACCTTATTTTGAATTAGCTGGGGGGCTGGTGGAAGGTTCTGGGTCCTTTCTGTCAGCCTGGAGAGCCTGGAGGTGGTCACCTCACCTCCCAGAAGCTTTCTAAGTTGGAATGTGGAGGTCCCACCAACCTACTGTTCTCAGCTTTGAATCTGAGATATATTAAAAGACAGAAAGAAAAAGCTCATCACACATTCAATTACACTTACAAATGCATAAACATACATCTTTTTGGTTTTGAACCATATTTTTAAAAAAACTGAAGCTAAAATACCTCTCAAAATCTGATGACATTCTTGTGTTAACATGTTTGATGTGAAAACATTTGGATCTTTTTAATTGTCTATTTTAGTAAGTTATAAAAGGGCTAGACCTGCCTTCCAGCCAGTATCTGTCTATGAGCACCAAGGCTTAGGTATTTAACCAAAGCAAACATAAACACTGTCTTTTGGAATTTCTATTGGGTTCTATCAGAACCCAATGCCTACATTTTTTATCACTGAAATATGTATGTTACTCAATAAAAACATGGAAAATGTTTAATAGGTGTTTGATTTATTCTCATTAGCACAATAACGGATGTGATTTGGTGTTTTTAAATCGCTCCAATAAAAAATGAGTAAGATGAGAAATATCATAGATTTAAAAGTTAGTTGTATTTAAAGCTTCTGCAACAACTTACTTTGCAACCACTATTAACAATGTATTAATGAATTATTTTAATACTGTATTATAGCTTATTAATGCTCTATGTATTGAAAATTATGCTATAGTAATGACATTGATGTTATTAATCTTTTAACTAATACTCCATCTTCATCCAGAAAATTATAATTGTTTTTGTAAATATTATCACACACAGGCAAATAACAAGAATTTAATAAAATCAAATCAAAATCGTCCAGTCCATCCTGGGTAATGAGACCCATTCATAGATTTATGTATAAATGTATGTCTAAAGAAATAGGCTTGTGTTGTTTTCTCAACAGATCCACATTTTTAAAGGTTTTAATTAAGACTTGAATGTTGAAAATTTATTATAGAAATAACATCTATCACACTGTGTTTGGTTTATTCAAAAAGTTCTAAGCCATGAGCTCAACTTCCTAATTAGAATAATACAATTTTAATCTACTGGCATTTCTGGAGATGAGAGGATTGGTATTACATTATTCTAAAAGTTAGATGTGATTAATATTCAATTCCATCCATATTCACAGGTATTAATTAGGAGTGTTTTCTATGAGTCATAGCTATTACTGGAAACCAGGAATAATTTTGCAATTAGCATAAAATGCATTATACTGCTGAACACTAATACAGATCACTGAGTGAACTTTGTAAAAGTAACAAATTTATTGATCTATGTACTAACTTATACTTGGACTATATATGTTCATTATAATGATAACTTTGAGACAAAAATAACATTACTTTACAGTAAAGTAGGAACATGTATTTCACAAGTGTTTTTGACTGAATATAATCCTTCTTTCCTGAATACATATTTAAAGCAGTAGCAAGAAATGTATTTACTACCATGAAATGATATAAAACATAATCTAAACCACATTTTTTCCATGCATTTATTTATATATTTATTTTCATTTCTTTTAAACAAAAATTTTTAACATTTACAAAATCAAAATTTTAGTCCCTGAATCAGATATGAGGGATTTGTCACTATACCTCATAAAATAGTAGGCACTACTATATGAGTGGTTTAATCAAGTCTAAGTGATGAGATGGTTATTGTCAGAAATCTCCAAACAACAAAATTAATGCACTGATAGATAAGTTAAGCATTATTAAAATGAAAACTTTTGAATAATTATCATCATCTACTTCTCTAAATGGCTAGTGATAAAAAAATTTGGACATGTCAAACTGATTTAGAAAGAATTAAAAAACAACCACTAGATTCAAGCAAAATTTTATTTTGGAAGAAAATTGGCTGAGGAAGGCTGTTTTTAGACCTTATGTAGGAAAGGCCAATATTTCAATTAACTACAACAACCACTTAAAATCCTTTCCCCAAATTTTCATATATTTATATAAGACTTTAATTTCCCATTCAGAGTGTTTGTCCCCTAAATTTGATAGTACATGTGGAAATCAGAAGGCAAAATAATATCTAATGATCAACTATTTGTAATTAAAATGAAAATACTCATAGCAGCAAAAAGATTATTATCCATAGCACTGAAAAGATGATTAAGCTTCTGTATTAACAGACTACCAATGTGAATGCTAAAACTTATAATTTCCATATTAGAATATAATAAAAATATGATATGCTTATGAGTTCTGTAATAGCAAAATATGAAAACTGCATAATCACAAATATTTATTTTCATATATATATCAGAATATATGAAGACTTTTATATTTGTAAGTTCTAATTAAACCTACTGTTATGTACTAAATATACAATGAAATGATAGCATAACGAAGACAAAAGTTTAGAAATAATTCAAAACATCAGTATATTTTTCTGTGGGCAACTTTCTTAAGTATCAATAACACATATCACATTTATCACTCTGAATTCTAAATACAAAATAACTCTTAGTCAACCAGATTTATTTTGATGTGTAATAATTTTACATCATCAAAAAGAAGGAAAATGAAAAGAAAGGTAATTTTTGCTTTTCATTCATTTAATAAATATGATTATTCACAGTTCAGGAATATGCTGCAGTGGCCTTGCTTATAAATCCTACATTTCCTTTGGCTCATTCATGAAAGCAAATACACATTTAGGCCTGCTACATCTTAAGAACCACACTAAAATTTTTGCTTATTGGAAAACTGATTCCAATCAGAAAACTGACTCTATATTCACTATTAAAGTTTCTGGTTTCTTAAAGTGTCCCCTCAGGATCTAATATACAAGCTTGGGATTCACTGAACACATTTTCCCAGAACAATTCAAAAGAAAAAAAAAAGTCTGTGAGCAGTTTGTACTTTTTAAAGTTTTAACTCATACTACTAACTTCATTATAAATGTCACCAAAACTCTCAAAAGGAAAGTAAAATATCAACAAGAATAGCAGTTTCATAGTAATCAAAATACACTTCGATTTTGCAATAAATGAGTTTGTCTAGAAAATATCATATCAACACTTTTATCCTAAAGATTACTTAATTTATTATATTACTATTCCTATGTAAGTCCAAACAACTAATTTTGAAGGCCTGTGTGTGATACTACAATGTAATTCTTGTGAAGGCATGTATTTTCATCTATTCTGTTCTGTTTTATACCCAGCTTCTAAGAAAGCACTAAAAGTTGGAGGCACTAAATAAATACCTTTTTTAAATAAATGGAAAATTTTACGTCATGTATATACGTCTCTAGCATCAAAATTGGAAAAGAAATTGAGGGTGGTTATATAATTCCTTTAAGTGGGTCAAGCAAAGAGAAAGGAATATTCCTAGGAATAAAAAATACACAATTTAGATAATTCTGAAAAACAGATTTAGGAGGGCAAAATGAGATGCCCTAGTCAATAACAACCCTGCCCCTTTAACCTTTCACAGTTTGCCTGCATGATATAAATCTCCAAGGGCAAATTGAAGACAAAAGTCTTTATGAGAGTAAACTAATCTTTAATCCTGAGAATTTTCAGAATGCAAAAATGTGTCTGCAAACTCCAGTTGGAGAAACACTAAAGTTTTAATAGAGATGCTTCCTTTGAAATGCTCTCCCAGTTGCTGTTTCTTCTGAGAGATGATTAATAGAAATCCACATCAATACAATGTCAGATAGGAACTGATTGTTGCCATTTTGACATTAGAACAGTGTTGCAAGCACCAGAGAGCCCAGGGATCCCAGTTTGAGAAATGGATGGCCACGTGTGCTAGGTTGGACCAAGAGAACCTGACTTCTGTAACAGGCCTGGTCTGTTGCAGGGCAGACTCTAGTACTGTGATGGGAAAGAGTCTTTAACTTTGAGTCTCATAATCTGTAAAATTAATGGTCGTATTAGGTACATACTCATTATATGCACACACATTCACACAAACCCCACACAGTGTATCTATTGAATACACAATGAATAGATACACACATGTGTATATGAAAATGTATGTGCATATGTGTATGCACACACACACACATTTATTTTAACAATAGGACAGGCACTGTTTTAGCTGCTGAGATACAGAAGTTAACAAGACAGACAAAAGTTTCTCTCTTTTGGAGTTTGCATTCTATTTATACTTTGTATGTCACCTAGAGCTTGTCAGTTTCTGCTATAATCAATTTGCCTATTCAATATAATAGTAAGAAAATATGATAGGATTGGGAGGTCCTTTAGTCCAGTCGGCTAACTAATGCTTCAATCTGTCCAGGCTCCCCACAATGGGACTTGTAGAACTTAGTACCTCTTGAGCTATCCAATTCCACCTCTAAACAACTGTGGATGTTAAATATTTCTTCAAATCAATTAATTATCATGCCTCTTTGAGCTATTATCTACTGGTTCAAGTTTTCTCCTTTGGGGGTCCTAACCAAGAATCCTGATTCCTTCTAACTGTTTGATGATTCTATAATTGAATTTGGTTTCAATATTTTTCATTATCTACTGTTTTCCACTGAAGATATTCCATTTATAAAGTATGATAGAGCAGTACACAAACTCCACTGGAGTGATTATTATAGATAAAAGGAATTCATCACATCCATCTTTCTAAAAATTAACACATCCTAGAATTGATTACTTTTACTTGGTAGCCTCATAACACTGCTAATCTATATTCATTTTATGCTGATTACTAAAATGTAAAAGTTTGTTTATTTGTTTGCTGTTTATGTTGTACTCAAATATCTGTCCTCATTTTTATAGCTATCAAACTGAGGTTCTTGGATTTGACATTCATTTCAGCTTGAGATACTCACACATTAGCCATGATTCCAATCCTCACTGATCTACAAATTGAATAAAAATATCTTCCAAATTTTTATTCAGAGCTTATTCATCAGGCCAAGAATAATATCATCAGTCCAGGGCAAGGACAAGGCCCTTAAGGAAGAACTAAAAATCTTTTTCTATGAGTGCAAAAATTCTTGAACATAGCTATTGTCCCTAAATGGGACAATATTGAATATGCATGTCTTTATGTTTTTTAAGTGGCTTGCACAGGAGATCCTATGTCTAAAATTAAATAATCCTACCTAACCTGCAACTCTATCTTCCACACTTGCAGTATTTAATGGGTAGATTATCAAATAATTAGGATCACTTTTGCTTAGGAAAGACTGATGTCATCATTTGCATGACTAATACAAGCTTCAGCAACAATGCTAATAGGAATTCCAGCAGGTATAGAAAAGAATCATTTATCTAATTATAAAACACTGTTGTAATATAATTTGAATCTAGTCTTTATTCCAGAAACTTTCAGATTTTAAATATAGAAACTTAACTCTTCTGTTTTTTCTTAAGAATTTCTTAGGAGTATCTTCAGATTTCATTTAAAGTCGTGACATATCCTACATTATATTTTCACAAAGTCTAAGTATGAGATAATAAAAGTGCTTTCGTGCATGATTTTTGGAAACCGTACAGCTTTATGCTGCACCATGATGCTATCAGTGTTCCAAAGTACACTCACATGCTCTGTTTCATTAGCTCTTCAGAATAATTCTGTGATGTAGATAGGGAAGTATTATTAACCTGATCTTATAAAATGATGCAAGGTGAAATGAAGTATGTAGTATAGCTAGGACTCAGCTCACTTTACGATAGCCAGGTCATTGATTTAAAGCCAGACCACTACCTGAATTCCACATATCACAGAAATTAGATAGGTAGCTATAACCCTCACAAAATTCATGAAAGAAAATATTTCTTTTATTCAGTTACCTTTCTATATTCTCTTAAGTGTTGAGATTATTTTTTCTGAGGAGTACTGCCTTTACTTTTTTTTTCTTACAATGGCATTATTGTTCCTTTACATTATGCCTCCCACCCAATCCTACTCCCATTTCCCTATCTGATTGAATATGCTGGCTCCTTTCTAGTTCTGCATTAAATTTTTGTTTTTAAGTATTATGAAGACTTCTGAAAGCAAAGAATTTTACTCCCTTGTTGAACACTTTAAAATAAATATTAATTATAAATAAATATCATATGTTATGGGTCAATGTACTTCTTCAAATGAATCCAATTTCATATAAACATGATTGCTATCAAATATGAATATTACAACTTCCTGTGCCTAGGACAGTCTCTATCAAAGAGTACTAAGAGAAGTATTTATAAGTTAAAGTATGGTAGAAAAGTAATTGGATTGAAATAAAAGGACCTGAATTCTGATCATTGCTTACCCTCTTTCTAATCAAGTCATTTAACTTCTCTAGGCATTTGTTTCCTTATTCAAGAAATATGCATAATAAAAACTATTTTTGGCACCTTTTGGAGTTATTTTTAAAAATGATATGTAAAATGCTTTGAACTATAAAACAATATATAAAATATGGGATTATCATATTAATAATAATAGTAAAGAATCAAGACAATGTGAATTAGAAGATTATTATTAAATAGCTTAACTTTTGCTTAACTGGCAATTATTTTTGCCGACTTCCTAGTTCAACAGTAAGTATCCTCCAGTTTGGCCAACCATAAGGCTTTATGTAAAGTGAATTCTCCAAAGAAAATTTTAGCAAACACATATAGTTCTTCTGGTTCTCCAGTTACTACTTAAATAATTTAGGTGCTAAGAACAAGTACAACAAACAATCGTTTTTTTGGAACAACAGTTACAGAAATAGGATCACTACAGAATATAATCCTTTTTGGGGAACAATAGTTATAGAAATAGGAAAGTTAATAATGAGGTATATTAGACTGGAAATCTGTTCAAATTTATAATTTGAATATTTACATCAGATTAGGTAACTCTAGAGAAGGATATCAGTAAAAAACAGAAACAACAATTTCACGAACAAGTGTGGCTAAAACTCAGATTTAATTAGTTAAATATTTAAAGAAACTAAATATGCTTAAGTACCAAACAAACAAACAAACATAAAAATGGAAGGAGTAGAACCAGAGGGAAGATAGTGTCATATAGTTATTCTTTTATGCTTTAATGCCAAATGAGTTCATAAATCATGCCCAGATTTTTAATCTTTTGATGCGTGTAAACATCATAATACGGATTACAATTTATTCAAATTGGATGCTGCTCTAATTTGAACTAGCAACATTGTATGGGAAAATTGGTCCCATATAAAAAATTTTAATTTTGAAGTTCTATGAGGACATTGTATTAGCAGGCTTCAAGCCATACATATCTCAGCTATATATAGATTAGAATTAGAAAACAGTATTATTCATCTTTCTTAATCACTTTTTATCTTCATGATATATTGAATGAAGAGATTCTACAAGATCTATATTTTCTTTTTAAATGTAAAGGAGCAGAGACTGAGACATGCCAAAAGACTTTTTCTCATTTTTAGCTTTCTGTTTTCAAGCCTGAGCTCAAATATAGATATTTGAGCTCAGGAAGCCACAACCTCTGGGAACAATAGAATTGCCATACTAATTGTCTGCATATGTTGTCCAACAGAAAGTTCAAGTAAGGTTTTAATGAGAAGTGACACATTAATATAATTTCAAAAAGTGAATTTCATGTGGTGGAAATTCCAAACATGCCCCTACTATCCTCAAAGCAGAGAATGCAAGTCCAAAAAATTCACAGCATCTAAATTATATAGAGTATATTTTGAAATATCATTATTGTTTTTAGAAAGTAAAGAAATATCTGTAACAGAACCTGTTTTATGTGTTGGCAGTCTTCCAAAGACGTGGCTAAAAACAGCTTCTTACTAATGTCTTGAAGGGTCAAAGGCAAATGCCCTTGTCATGTTCCTGGCAATCCTGGTACAACACCTGAGTCAGATACTAGTGAAGATTAATATGGTAATTAGGAGGGCATCAGAAGTGTAATTGTAGCAAAACAGATATAGCAGAGGCAGCATCTCCTAACACTGTTGACGTTCTCCACAATGTTTCTCCCACTCCTTCATTATGAATGTCATAATATACATATTTTACAGAATAATTTTTGGTAATGTTAAGAAGAGAAAAGACTGTTTAAGAATTAGTAAATTTATCCTCAATCACGTCTTTAAGAATCACCTTTGAACAATATGTTCAATGTGCATATCAGAAGTCTGATAAATTGGTAGGCATAATTCCATGCTATTGTTATTGCTGTATCTATGCCTACTGAATCAGTTGAGCAGACAAGTGACTGGGAAAAGCAAAGCCTGGAAAAATCCCTAAAATCACAGGACATCATTTATCTGCCTGAATCTATAATTACTTATTCTAAAATTCTTGATCTAAGCATATAATTATAAAAAAAACCTTCTATAAATAAGGGTTGAACTCTGAATTTGGAACATCTTTCAGAAATGCCTGAAAAGAAGGAACGTGTCCTGGGATAGCATGGAAGACTGCATTTTATTGGACTGCATATCACATTTGTCACCAGAATGTCATCTTTACAACCTTTACGATCCAAAGTAATACCTTGAAAGCAACTTACAGTAAAGCTTTAGGATATTACTTGACGTCTCCCTGTAGTATGACATCACTTTCATTGTTAAAATCTTTTTGTTCCTTTTCTCTTAGTCTAAGCATTGTTATTGAAAAAACAGGTAAGATACTTTGCATTTAACCACTCATTCAGAAAGCATTTTCTGATGCTTACTCTGGACTATATAGAAAGGCACACAATTAATAACACATACCATGCTGTATCTAACCTTAGCATTTGTGTTATTCCAGATGGTCCCTTTTGTGTACTTTGCATGTTTGGCAAACTCCTTACCCACACATACCCAACACACTGACTCTTCTGCAAAGGTGCCCTTGAGATGCCAAAGCAAAACTCACAATTCTTTCCTTTAGGCTACCTCTGTAAGTTTCTGTGCTTCTATTATTGTTTTTATTACATAATTTTACAATTATTTCTTTAAATGTCTATTTTCACCATTTTTCAATTTTACTAACACATATGCGGTATCTTATCCACATTAATATCCCCAGAAACTGACAAGGTTCTGCGTACTTTAAGATCCTCAAGAAATGATTCATGAATGAATGAAATGTCTTCTAATTCCAGTGGACACCAGATGCCCATTAGCTCTAAACATCTTTTTTGGAGATATCTACGTACTTGTGAATATGGACCCCATCATCTAGCAAATGTGGATGATTCTCTCAGAATGGAAGGATATTCATCACATTACACTGACGACTTGATTGCATCCTCCTTAAGGTTCAGTGCCTTCTTTTTTTCCTCTCAGATGCCAAAGGTCTTCAGTGTGCTTCATATTCAACTACAATTATAGCCTCCTCCACCCACAAAGTGTTGGATAGAAAGGCATTTGTTTATCTTGGAATCTAAGACAGAATCTAAACCTTCAGCAAGCCATGGCTGATAAGCAGTATGATCCATTTACTTTCTAAAAATTAGGGTACCTTTAGTCTTTGATTAGGGGCTTAAAACACAAGTGGACTTCTAAGCAAACTACCCTTCCAGGTCCTGAAACTTATTAGGCAACTGAAAACCTCAACTTTGCACCTACTGACATTTTAGTTGATCTTACTTTAAAAGCCTAGAGATTCCTGTTTTATGTATTCAAAACAAAGTAGGCAAGGGTGCCTTTCCAAAAAGATTCAATTGTATTCCGTATTTCTAAATAGTTTTAAAGAGAGACATACCAACAGCCTTTAATTGTTTTGTTCTCCATTGTCCATGAATTCAGGTGTTGGCTTCACTGTGATGTTCCAAATACACAAAACTCCAGTGCCGGCAGGTTTTATTCCTCTCAGTGAAAAGTAATTATGCTTCAAAGACTCATTTGGATTTTAAATTAGGGTAGCCTGCTTCCATTATATTCAAATAGGCATAGATCCATTACTTCATCAGACATAGCAGAAGACAAATAGCTGTATCTAGCTGTCTTGCCATCTAAATAACTTAAGAATACGTCAAAGATGGTGATTTGTTTTGCGACCATGCTGCATCTGTATGTTATCTACATAGTTTCCATTATTTCAAATATCATCAGTCTATGTACCATTTTGGGGGCAGGAGGGAAGAATAACATTCTGATAAGTACATAAGACTGTCCCTCTGGGTTTGGAAATAAGAACTCTTAGTAAGAATATGATAATTTTACCAAAAATAATTTGTCATGAAGCAGCTGATGAGTTAAGTTTTACATTACCTCTAACTCCTATTTTCAGCAACCAAGTCAAGTGTAAAATAAATGACTATTGAGGCGCCTACACCTTTAGTATAAAATGGAATAACAGGTTATATGAAAAGTTTACAGATTTCTTATCTTGTTGTCTTACTTTAAAGCTACTCCAGATCTCTCTCCAGTCCTTTTGGCCAGAAGAAAATATATTTCAGTGACCACTTATTCAGGAATATTTTCTTACAGGCAGGCTTAAAGTAAAACATCATTCAGATTAACAGAAAGCGTAATTGGCCCAGCTTCCCAAGCACGACTCCCTGAGGTTCACCATTACAACAGAGAAGTTTGAGTGGGAGAAACCACCACACCACTCCTGACCTGGGGAGAAATTAATTCTCCCAGTTATGCAAACCTAGAGGACTTTCCTAATTCACTAAATTAGTGTGGATTTTTAAGACAAAAATAGATTGTGCGTAACACCCATGGAGCCAGGAAAGGACTAACACTGAATGCGGACAGACCCTAAATGATTATTATGCAAACCCAGATAGAGGAGATGGTCATGGTCAGTAAAGATGCAGAATGCCTTGAAGTGTAATTCCTTTGTCTCATCCAGATAACTGATGACTGCATTGGAACATGCCATAAGATTTGAACCAAGCTTTTTCACATTTTAGATTCCAGGCTAGTAATAATTTCCTCACCACACAAAGCACACCAGAAATCCTTGAAGTTCAATAAGATGTATCCAATTTCAACAATTTTACAATTTTCAATATAGCTGTAAAGGATATTTGGTAAACCCATTTCAAATGGCCCATTATCAATTTCACATCTTTCTATGAATCTCAAAATACCTTATCTAGACAGTTACCTTATTTTAGCTTTAGAATGTACATCAGGTGTTTTTTTCCAGACACAAGCAATTACAGGATTGGAAAATAGCTCATGGAAAGCTCTAAAGACCTGATCCTCAGAGAGCAGATCTTTCAACACCAAACAACTCCGAATTCCCTTGGGCATCTCTGCTCACAAGAGTTATTGCTAGTCAAGTAAGACAACGAGAAGATGTACACACAAACCATCACAATTAAATAACCTGCTTACCACATCACTAATACTGAGAAGGTCGTTGCTAAGAATTTTCTTACTGATGTGACCCTACCACATGATGCATTGCAGAGCTCGCTGAAGATGGTACTCTACCCATTTTGTACTAGGTGCCTTTATTTCATTGTTATGTAGTTAATGTGTGTGGTGTGTCTTACCCAATCTCACCCAGTTATTTTATTTTAGAATCTCATGGGCTTTGCATCTCGAAGCCAAACAACCTGTTGGAAATAAACAGCAGAGAACAGAATCCTTCTTATCTGCTTGCCGCCTAACAAATCAAAACACACTGAAATTCGAGATTATTAGAGGAGGTTTTGGGATAAAAAAATAAAATAAAAACTGACTTGTCAAGTGGGACTCCCTGCTGCTCAGTACCATGTGTTACCATAGCAAGATGCATCTGTTCAGCTATTAAATATGCTAGTGAATATGATATAGACAGTCATGTCATTATCAAATATTCTCAGTGACTATTAAACTCCACAGTTACTTAGATATTTTATTTTTGCCTTTCATTAGTAAAACTCAAGGTGGGAACAAATTAAAGACTTCAAAGAAAAACTACCATTTTGAATTGTATTTCACATTTAAGTCATGTCATGCCTTGCTAATAAAAACATTTGGCAAGCTAACCAAAATGCTCTTGAAATTTTAGATGTGGTTCTATTAGCTGTGATTTAACTTACAATGGATACAATAAGACTAAAGTAAATAATCACATGTAGAATTTGAGAAACTTAAATAGATACATCTTTTTTTCCCCTTTTGAATATCTTACTTCCTTTCAGTTTAATCTTCGCCATTATCAAATGCCACACACCATATAAGCCAGTCCCTGATAACAATCTACTCTCTGAGCCTGAGAACTTTGTCTTTTAAATGGGCTATCAAGTGCTAAGACATCTTTGCTTTGCTATGTGCTTAATAGCAGAACACATCTGTTGTCATTCTGTTTGTTATATTAAGATTAACCACAATAATGTTGGTAATGTTAATATATTTAAAAGCCTGTCACGTTCCACTGCTGTTGCACAAGTCCTGGCAACTGGCTGATCAAAATAAGAAGTGACTAGGGGCAAAATTAAGAATTATGTAATGTGTAGAATGTGAAGCACACAGAGGCAGATTCTGAAATGAGTACAGCCTCCCATTGGGACATTAACCTCTTGCCTGCCTTGCTCCTCTCAGAAAACTGTGCAGCCACATGATTTGCAAACTTGTTATTCAGCTTCTTCAGCCCATTGCTATTCTGAGGATGCTGTCAGAATATGATGAAAATTGTGACCAAAGCTAAAGGGGATTTGGTAACACCTGTACACCAACATAATTTTAAAATGTAAACACAAATCAAACAGAGCAGGAAGGAAAATTATTCTCTGGAGCTCAGTGTCTTAAGATATAATGAGGCCAGTTTGTCTCTATATTAAAATGCCCCAGTTTGTGACATGCTTATATATTTGTTGCTGGAAGTATTCAACAAACAATATTCTGGGAGGATAACTCTGCAATAAATATAGTGGTTCTGCTTGTAGGAATTTATCTTCCTGAAAAAAATTTTCACACAGATGAGATAATATTTTTATAAGATTAAAAACTTTTTAAATCAGTTTGTAATACTAAAAACAAAGTTCAGTTTGTAAATACTGAAACCACTAAACAAAATATCCAACATCAGGGAATGGTTTGATAAAATATAGTAGATACATGAAATAGCCACTTATGAAGTATGAGATTATATGATCTAAAATGGAAAGATACCTAAAATATATTAAATAAAAATAATCAAGCTGCTGAATAGCATGTATCATATGAAAAGACTTTGCCTTTTTAAAGAATATTCAGGTGTGTTAGCTTATTTATACATATACATTAAAATAACATATATATGCCTAAAATTAAAGATTAGAATTTTAGACACAACAGTAACAAGTTTGGTATATTACAGGAAGTTTTACTTTTTATTCTTATCATTGTATTTAAGCCTTTCAATAACTACTTTTATGATCTAAGAAAATAAAATTTACTAATTTTTTTTCTGGAAGGTAAATAGAGACATAGGACAATAAAATCCACCTCCCTCTAAACCACCTGTCATAAAATATTATTGGCCTTGAGGGCCCAATTCTATGCATCACTAATCAATTGAATCTATTTTATGTCTAGACAGTTAGAATCCAAAGTAAAGCTAAGTAAATAAATAAATAATAAAAGAACAGTTGTATAACAGAAATGCAGTCTGCTGAGAAGGTTCACTGAAAGCTGGTTAATTATGAAACATATGGTTACTTATGTTCATCACATAATAATGAACAATATCTATGTTGCAATTTCAAACCAGAAAACACCTCTGCACTGATTGTTTACCCCACAATCTTTACAATAGCCAGCTGCAAATGACCATCTAACCACAGGTCTTGACTTAGGTACTGGGAGGAGGCTAGAATTTACAGCTTCTTCTTTCTACATGTGAGATTTTTCTGCAATGCCTGTCTTTTGAAGATCAAATGAATTCAGTTCTGAAACCTATACTGCAGGCTGCCTGACCTTTCTCCACATATAACTTCTAAAATTTCAACCCCATTTCTTTACTGACACCCTATGGGATACAACGCCTCCTAAGCCTTGCCTTTACTACTAATTAACAATAATGAGCAGGGTGACATACTTTTCTTTTGAACATTTCTGTCGGGAAGATGTCCAATCAGCAAGAGATGCAAGCAATAGACAAATTTTCTTTCACCCCCCTCATTTACATCCTGAGACACATAGAAACTCTACCCTGCCTTTCCATTTAAAAAAAAAAATGTAGGTCAAGCTGTCTAGGCTTTATGTATTAGCTTTAGAACCTAGGGAAAGGCAGAAAGCTGCCGCTCCATCCACACTTCCCAGAGCATTGCAGTTATTTTTAAATTCATCTCCACATAAGGCCAGTACTCTAATGGCAATTTATGGTAGTTTAGCCCTACATTTAGGACAACTCAAAAATATTGCAAAAATACCTATAACCCCACCCACTAAAGGAATTTTAATACAAAATGTCATGTGTTATATTATGGCACTCTATTGTTGTTTAGTGCATTCATGTTGAGGGACAGAGAAGTTCCAGCTTATGCCCATGCTTATGGAATCTCATGACTTAGTACACAATAAACACTCACTGATTTAGGAATGGTAATTTGGATTGCATAGTCATTTGGAAAAGTAGCTGTACTTGCCTGAAATTTCCTTTGCACAAAAGAAAACTGGGGCTTTGAAGTCAGATAGAACTGGTTCATATCCAGACACTGTTACTTACTAGCTATGCTCTTTGGGTCAATTATTTTAAAATACAGTTTGCTCATCTGTAAAATTGAGATAATAATCCATACCTCAATTATAAATATTAAATGAAATATTGTTAATTGTTGACATTAAATGAAATATAATTTTTATGCAAAGTGTTTAGTCTTTAGTCCATAGTAAATACTCAATACATGCTAAATAGTATTGTTTAGTTATTGTTCTTCTTACTAAGCAAATCAATAGGGTCAGCATGATTTAAGAGCAGGATTTTTAACCCTAATAATTAACTTATTAGCCTCAAACATTTAACATATTAAAATCATTTTTTATAAATTATTTTAATAAATGGAAAATCAATATCAACCTCTATTACTTAAGCAAGTACCAGAAGTTGGCAGAGTAGAAGAGAAAAAGAGGATGGTCAAATTGCCAGGGTAGTGGGGGTGGATTATCCTCTACACCCCAATCAATCAGGGTTGATCACCACAGTTTTGTTTTGTTTTTTCCTTTCATTTTCCAACTGGAATCACTGCTTCTTATCATGTCAGAATGCAGAGAAATATACCACGGATGTTTTAATATAAGCACCTGAAATAATACAGAAAATGGACAAGAAACATGCCTAGACTAAATCTCAGAGAAGTGACTACCTGTTTGGAATATCTGAACCTGGAAGTGGAGCTGGTCAATGGTCTGACATGAGAGAAGTCTTCCTTACCTAAAAAAATGGATATGGACCATGAGACCATTTCATGATAAGCCCCAGCCCTTGGGCATGGCCTTGAGTGTGGAAGCCTCTGTAGGCTGTAAATGGGGAGTCCCAGGAGAGCATCACATGCTTCTACCATTTTCCTTTGGGAGTCCGCCTCATCCATGCACCGACAACAGTGCTCCTCACGTGAGTTCCTGCACTGCAATGGAAAACTACAAGCAGGCGGGGAAAGGAGGCTGCACACCAAAAAGAAAGGCTCCATTTACTCACACATACATTCCTTCATCAATAAATATTATTAACACATATTAATAACCACCATGTTCCTCTCTGAAAATATAGAGATAAATACAGATACATAGTACTCAAAATGGTGACTGACCTTGAAGAGTTCACAATTTAAGGGCTGAAAGGACACATTAGGAAATAGCTCTGACTATGGTAAGAAATAGAATAGAATTAAGAGCAAAATGCTATGACAGTACAAAGAAGGACAAGATTAGTTTTGCCCTCAGGGAGCAAGGAAGGCTTCACAAATATGTGAAATATATTCCCCAGGCCTTGAACATGAATACAAATGTGCCAAACAAGGAAGGAAAAGAGGGCAGGTAGGAGTAGAGGAAGCAGGACTATTTCAAAGAGAGAAACGAACATAAAAGCACTCTAGAGGTCAGCTTTTGCTGTGATTTCATTCTTGGTACAAACTTTTTTGAAAACTGTGCTTCTCTTTATTTAAAATTATATATGCTCCAAATTTACAAATCAAACAGACTACAAAAGCTAGCTAGCTAACTACAAAATGTTTTAGTTACCTAGATAACTGTCTATGTGCTTATTGAATGAGAGAAACTGATTTATGTAGCTAGTATCTAGAATGCTCAGTAATTCATGTAATGTGTGTTATGCTGAAAGCTGGGGTTGTATGACTTTATAAAGTTGCATTAAGTAAACCAAAAGCAGAGTTGTCTGGCATAAACTGATGAGGGACTGGCCCTGTATCATACCTGCACTACGCACACAGCCCAGAGGGTAAAGACAGGGATTTAGAAGTTAGATTATCTGACTTCAAATCTTGGCTTTGCTTACTAGCAAAGTGGCCTGTGCCTCCTTTCCTCATTAAGTAAATGAGGATTTTTTTTTCTCATAGGGTTTTATGAATATTAGATGTGATAACATATGTAAATTTAGAACAGTTATGAGATTATTGGTTGCTTTTATAAAACCCACATTTAAAAAGACTGCTTCAAAGGGTTTAAGAATCTTTAATTGTGCTTATGTAGCATGACATTTTGAAATACCAGCCTATGCCTAAATGCTGTGGCTAATGTGCCATTACAACGAATTTTATCTCTGAATTCTAAACAACTCAAGGTCAAAAGCCAGAGCTCACTTTATATCCCCAGTGTTTTGAAAGGTGCTCCAAAGAAAAGGTTTATTATATGCATGTACTAAAAAAGAGAGTATGAGTCGGAGTGCAGAGTGGTGGAAAATAAGCCCCAATTTTGCATTTGTTGTTGCTAAAGCATTTGACTTTTGAACTATTTTCAACAGTTAAAATAAAAAAATAGTTTGGGACCGAACTACAAACCACCCAGCTCACAGACACTTTAATGGTGAGCTCTGTTTATCAGTAAAAACAGTTTGTCCTTAATCTACCCTTGGAGACTTCCTCCCAACAAAGAGCAGAAATACAAGATTGACATACCAAAAAAAGCTCTTTTGTGAAAGATCAAAAATTTAGTTGATTATTAGGACTTTTTGGTCAATAAGTCAATCTTAATATTTCTAAAATCAACTCTGAATTGTATCTAGCAAATGCAGGCTGCTCACTCCCAAATACACAGCTCTAGTCCTAACTTCCCCTCTGACCATCACAGTAGCAGTTCCAATGGCTACTCAACATTCCCACTTGGATGTTTCATGGGCACTTCATACTTACCACTTACCACATTGAAAACTGAACTTGTTGTCTCCCAACCATAGGCCCATCTGCACAATTACAGATGAAAAACTGACATCTTTCCTGTATCAACTTTTACAACCTAATATGCTTCTCACCAAATTCCAGAAATGTCTCTCAATCAGTACTCTCCAACAGAAATAAATATATGGATTATTTATGCTCACTATTAAGTGCCCCTAGTATATTCACTAGGTCATTTCCTACCTTTGTTGAAATGAACTGTGTCTGGAGGGGGCCACCATCAGCTTTAACAGGACTCCAATTCCATAGTGTTACTTTCATCTTGCTTCCTGATCTTTGGCTGATATGTTGGCTATACTGCCTCAATTTTTTAACTACTGCTCTCAGGCATTTGGCTTATTATGGCTTTCAGTGGTATTTTTTTGTGCAATAAAAGGCATTTTCCTGATCAATGAACAAATAACTCCTTATTCAGTATGTATTCCCCAAAATAGTTCTTAACTCTCAAAAAATGTCTTTATTACTTTTTCTACCAATCTGTGTCATGTTTAGACTTCTGTAAAGCCAGCATCCTTAATAATATGTTTGCATATATTTTCACTGTTGCTTATCATTGCTTTCTAAGACATGAAGACTCTTTATGGATCATAAGAATGAACATATTACATATGTCCTGAGCACAGGAGATCATTACCATGTCTTCTCTTGGGAATCTCTTAATAACCTGGTTTGGCTCCCTGGATTCCTGAGTCCATATAAATGTTTTAAGCAGCTAAATTGTGAGGAAATTGGTTTCACAGAAATAGATAACTAACAGTATTAATTACATTATAAGTGATTGATAATTATGTGTTGAATGGACTAAAGCAGATGGTTCTTGAAGGAAGGAGTTTGGAAAACAGTAGCTACAGAAGAAGTGGAGGTGTAGCCAGTAGTTAGAAAGGATTCAACAAGAGGTCTCTTCTTTTGGCAGCTTGGCATAAAAAATGAGGATTTGCTAAAGCAACTTATCATTGGCTAACATGGAATGAGTTCAAAACTATTCTGTAAAATACTGTGGCGTCCACCACAAACCGATGGGGGCAAGAAGACAGTGATCATAAATTGGAGCAGAATCTATGGACAAGATTTTCTCTACATAGGTAAATGCCTGGGCATTGTTTCGGCAATTCTTCCGAAGAAGTTCCTGAACCCTAGGCTTTCTCCTGCTGGCTCAGGAGGCTACAAGATCCCAGGGACGAGCCTGAAAACACATAACATTGGATAGAATATTTGATTACTCAGAAGTGTTTAGCTAGTGAGAGAGAATGAGAAGAAACCTTCTAGACAGAATTAGAAATAGAGAAACAACATTTTTAAAAAAGATCAATGAATTTCACTAGAGTGGAAAAAAAAGTATATAATTACAGAAAAATGGATGTGAAAAGGGAAATTAAGATGAGAATGTTGAGGGCATTAAATGTTAATAAAGATTGTGGCTATACATGTATACAATTTGGAGTTATCAATGTGTTTTAACAGTGGAATAACAGAACCAAAGAAGCACTTTAGCAAATTAACCTGACATAATTATATAAAATAGATTGGGAATGATTCAGAATAGAGACAGGAAGATCAGTCTCAGTTTAAGTATGTAAACAGAGGAGGTGTAGGTAGAGATAGTTGTTTTGATTCTCTTATTAAATTACATGCAGTAGAATTTCAGAGAAGGAAATAATTCTAGAAATAGAGAAACCAAATTCAGAGTTACTGAGACACCAAAGGTGACAACCATTAAATTAGAAAATGCGAAACTGAATTAACTTCCAAGGGAAAAGGATGAAGGAATGAGTTTGTATTGATTTACTTGACCATACTGCTCCCCCAAAAATTGTTTCAAGATATCCAGATAGCACTGAAACCAATAGAAGGTGTGACGATCCCTCCTCCCATTTTTTCCAAAGATAACTCACATGCTTCATATGTTAGAAGCTTGGACAAGAATTTTACACATGGTGAAAGGCATTGTTTCAGTCTTTCTTCTAAAATTCTACTCACATAAGTCAATGTCCTCTAATTCATGAAAGAACCAGGAAAACAAAACCGAACAAAATATAGACTATTCAATTTACAGGTTTGATTTTAAATAGCATATGCCGAGGTGAAACCCTTAAAATAGGTGAATGTGTAGCTTAGAAAGAACATTTCTGAAGAAATAAAATTTAAATTCAAGAAAAACCTATAAAGGAACATTTTATCTCACTTGATATGGATATGCACCTATGTATAATTACTGCCTTTAAAGAGAAGTTTTTAAATTTAATTTTAATAGAGCTGTAAGATAAGTTGTATGAACTGTAGAGAGGCAGAGAAAGATGAGAAAGGTCTGACATGTTACCAGTAGTGATATGTTATTTGGGGACATGTAAGATTTATTATAAATATGCTATGCTTCTAATCTATACTAAAACTGCTGATGAAAAGGTGTATTTCTAAATCAAAATCAATTAAGAGCTTGGTTTCAAAAATAAGGCTTCCGGCCCAGCAAAGCACAAAGAAGAAACACTTCAGGGAAGTATGTACAACGATTCACTAATCAAGTTTGCAATGCTCTTTCATGCTCCAAAGATGAAAGAATTCCAAATAAAACTCCACTCATTCCTCTCTTTCAGCCTCCACATGTTTCCTCAGAACCAATGTACATGTTAATATCCAGGACAGGGAGTGAGCACACACTTCCAGTGGCTTTCTTTTGAAAGTCAGAGAGGGGTTAAGTAATTCCCAATTAACATTACCAGACTGATATCTGAGACATTTCCTCAAGAGTAACAACACTGGTAAAACTTCTAGCTGTATCTTATAAGTTATTAAAAAATTGAACTTAATTTTTTGCTTATTGCTCCTAAGAGATTATTTTACTCAATATTGATTAAATAATCTTCAGTATTACTAATTTACAGTTTACAAGTCTCTTCTTATCTGCTTTATCTTAAAAACCGATAATTTTTTGTCCACATTCTTACAAAGACTACGCAGATAAGGAAGTTGCTGTAAGAGGAAGATATGGAGATAATCAAGATGGAGAAATAATCAAGAAACACGAGCCACTTTGGAACAAAGTATGTTTACTATGAATAATCTGTGCTACCTGATGACCTGGATCCCACCTTGCTTGGTGATTCATTCATCCAACAAATACTTATTGAGATAAGTTCTAAGTGGTGAGTTCATTTACTTTTGTATCCATGGAGCCTAACATAGGTCTGGACCATATTAGTTAGTTAGAAAATATTTCTGGATAGGCTTCTAGCATGTACTGAAATAAATGTTGTGCCACATTTCTATATTATTTTTCTTATTAATCATCATCATGATAAATTATATTACCTGCCCTATTTGAAAATAATGGACAGATATGCCATGACTAGAGAATAATTCATGGTGAAAGTGAGTTATAATAAATGAGGTAATTATTAAGGAGAGAGAATCATTCATCCAACAAAAATTCTCACCAGAGGCTTTTTGAAAAATAACCAGCTACCATAATCAACTCTTAGTTGAAGATTCAGAAAACAACATCAAAACAAATAATGCAATTTTTCAATAATACAGCTGCAGTGTATTGAGTGCTATGCTTTTTTTTAAATTGTAGTCAAGGTAGATGATCTTCTCAGAGTTACGTAGAAGCTAAATTGCACCTGTGACTTCTCTTTCAACTACTGAAAGTTGAGCATCTATACTTAACCCAAGCCATAATATTTTCAATACATAATTCAATAATTTATTTATTCTTTCAGAAAACATTATTAAGCACTCATATTCTAGGCACTATGCTAATTAATTGCTCCCTGCTTCATGTCTTTATCTTCCCCTCATTCCTTCCTAAAACCTTACACATTCCAGTAGCAATATCATATGGCTTTGAGGTTAACAGAGGTGGAATAAAAAATATCTCTCTATAAAATCTAGGCCACCCAGGTCAAGAAACATTTTATTTTGAGTTGTTGTTATTTTAGAGTACAGTTCATCAAAATTTAAATATGATTATATTTCCAAGTAAAATCAAACATGATCATTCTAGAAAAATGGGATGATGTCAAATATTCACAACTTCATTGAAATTATATGCCAATCAGATTTTAAATGTTATCTAACTGAAATGGCATAATACATTTCCACAAGACTGGAGCATCTTTTGAAGAGTACAATCAACTTTCCAGCTTACTGGTTAACTATATTAAGGGTGGAAACATGATTTTTAAATAAGATTAGTACATAGTTTATACTTGGATGAACTTGAAGGTTTATAGAAATTTTCTTGGCATTTGAATGTATAGCCCCAAATTCCAACTTTCATAGATAAAACATATCAGGTAAAATATCAATCAAGTTAATTTCAAGTCAATTATATTCATAAATCAAATTAAACAACAGTAATAATCTGTACCTCCATAAATCTTGTTTTCCTCTTAAATTTCCAATGTTGAAAGAAGCAGAAGGGATGATTTGGGGAAACTCAGGATAGATTCAAAGGTAACTAAGTAATCTGATAAAATAGCCTTTGAATATTCCCAAATCTAAGTTTCTGTATTAAAAGTACTGGTTCTGTCACCTGCAGGCCTCAACTTTCATTCCTGTACACTTCATTTTCCTCTCCTTTCCTTCCTTCCTTCTTCCTTCCCTTTCTCTCTTTGTCCCCTCACTACTCTTTTTCCATCTTTAATATCTAACTCCTCTTTTTCTTTCTGTTCCATGTACCTAACATTATGGAGAAGGGAGGTAAAAAGAAAACCACCGACCTCATGCTAATTTTGTTTGTATGTTGAAAGCACTGAAAGAAGTGACCTGTCTCTATATAAGCAACTTGCTGAGTTATTACTACAGGCTGACCACCACCTGTAGCCCACCAGAGAGAAGGGAGGGAGATGGAAAGCTTTAGATGGCAGATTTGGACTAGGACTGGGTCCTAATTATCTGTACAGGAGGGAGTAGGGCTGACCGATGGTGTTCGGTAAACCCAGAGAAACAATGTGCATTTCTGATTTCCCAGTCAAGTACAAGCTCTCAAATCAAGGGAGAGTTTGAAGACAGCAAATCCAAGAGGGAGGGTGTGTAGAGACAAATACCAAATCCAAAGGGAATAGTCAGGCAAGAGCAAAAGAGAAGATTCAGAAAGGAGGAGGCCCTAAGAAAAGCTGTCAGAAATCCATGTCCAGTAAAGGAGCCGTGGAGCATACTGGCAAAGTCAATCCTTTGTGTATGAAAGAACTCTAAGCCCACATTGGATCAAAATTGGAAAGAAAACCCATTCTTGTAGACTAAAACCTTTTGACCATAAAGCAAACAACAGTGGCTTGAGTAATTCAGTAACATGACCCCTTATGATTTGAGAATGATCATTGTAAAAATTTTTATCAAGCTAAATGTGTAATTGGTAATGGATCGATAAGTAATTTCTTTTCAAAAGGAAAAGCTCTTGTCTTATTTATTTACTTTTTGGAGTAGCAAGTTTCTTAAACCAGAATGGAGCAAATACATTTAGAAAGTTGAGATTATCCTAAACAACAAGATTTTCTACTGCACTAGTTATCTCATGTGATCATTCATAATGCCATAAAAATCCAGATGCTTTCAATTTTGATTGTTAGATATTTGCTGAAAGGCAGCTGAAATTACTTTCCCAGGGTTCCCATTTGACAACTGCATTTTGAATGGAAAATTTACGATGGTTCAATAATGGTCGTGCTGAAGTGTTTTTTTTTTTCCGTTTCCAAGATTAGCAATGAATTCAGTTCTTGTGGTCAGTGTGAACTCCTACTCAGCTTGCTGGATTTTTGAGATGTGCAATGGAAACACTAAGATTAAGAAAGTAAGTGAATAAAACTTTTGAGAATTAAGACCCTGCAAACATATGTGATAATTTATTTTGGTGTGTTGTGTTTTCCTAATAATTTTAGGCTGAGTGACTGAAGGCCAGTTTCCAACAGGAAAGAAAATGTTGACCTAATCAAATGTCCTTTGGAAAAGGGAGAATTTATAGAGGTAGACAGAAATCAGAACAAAATAAGCTTACATGATCACATGATGCAGAAGAGAGAAACTACACCTCAAGATAAAAAGGGGGATGGAGATATGTGTGTACTCCTGGCACCCTCCAGAAGACAGAGACTTTAGACCAAGAATACTGATGATAAGAACCCTTTAGAGTTTCTGAATATGTGACACTTTCCTATGGTTATTCTGATGTCAGTAAAATAAGAATAACTTTTAACAATGAGAGACTGTGTGTGCTTCCATGAAAATAATTGCATGAAAATGAGGAGATGAACTGCAACCATATAAATTAGTAACTCTTTGAATGCAGAGATATAGAAAATACCCCCAAGCTATGGTCAGTTATAGCGACTTTAAAAGGTAAAAAAAGCTTTTGATTCATGAACTATCATTTGCCAGCTACTATGTGCTGACTAAATTCCCATGGGAGGCTTAGGGCTTAAGAAAAAGGGTGGTCCCAGGACAGAAATAGCAAGGATTTCTTCAATTTGTATTTTCTTCAATTTATGTATCAAAATGAGAATAAGATGACACAGAAACAATTTTTTTGCCATTTTCTTTCATAACCCCAAATGTCCTTGAAGTTTCTTTTTTTTCCCATTGAATGTAACTTTAGACAATTCTTTTCTCTGGTAAGAAAAGAAATAAGGACCTTGGATCCAGATCTTTTGATGTCACCAGTATTACAACCTCCTCCTTCCAGCCAGATGGAATCATATCTACTGGGCAATAACTTAGTAATTTGGCAAGTCTGCCTACAGTCACTAAAGACACACCAAAAATAAATCTTTGTGAACAGGGAATTGAGAGGCATTCACACTTAAAAAGAAAAAAATATGTATTTTCTATTGCAAAGAACATTTTTAACAGCAGTGATATGTATGAGGTCTTATTACCACTGGAGTGGATTTGCACTTCCTGTACAAAAGTATGGTTTCTGGGCGAAAGAAACTTCCAAAAGACAGAATTATGTATTACAAAAAGCTAACAGTAAAAAGTAAAAGCTGAATCTTATTTTTAAAGTACTTACTATATGCAGCTCTAGGTAGTCACCCAGGCCAGAAGAACTATCCACTCGCACCAATACAGCTTCTTTCTGAACAGTGCTAAACCCTATGGCCAGTCTGTCTGCTCGTGTACTTGGCCGGTCATTAGGAGGCCACTTATATGTGATTTGTCCACCACCTTTGCTAAAGATATACGTTGTCCCAGCTGGAAAACAAAAAACAAAACCAATTAGTCCAAATACATCAAGTGCACACTTTTCCATGCTTGTTATGTTGCCATATCAGTAAGGTATTACATTTAAATTTAATAAGTATTATGGTCAAAAAAATAAAATAAAATAAAAAACTATGGCAAAGCAAATAAACAAGCAACAGATTTCAATCAAACATGCTCAAGAAAGAAACAGTTTTTTTTTTCCCAAAGACATATCAAGGCAGCTCAGAGTTTAATACACTCATTAAATCTACCAGCAGGTGTTTCAGAGCAAATGGGAGATTACTGCTTTTCCCATTGAGTTGGACAAGCATGGAATGTAATGGGGTTTTATTTTTTCCTGCCAGTTTTTAAGAAATAGCTTAGTAGGAAACATTGATTTTGGACACTTCCGAAAGGAGTAGAAGCACATATCAACTTGTTTTTGAAACAAGAGCTGCATGTAGATGCGACAGGGTCATTCAGAACAGGGAAGCAGATCGCAACAAATACACTACGAATCAACTGCTGTGGGGAAAGGGTCCATTCACATATGGCAGATGATAACTAATGGATGAACATCGTAAGTCCCAGTAGTCATGTCAAGAAAATAGAGATAATAGACCCTCTCCACGGAGGTGAGTTTTTAACAAGCAACATCACAGCTGTCAAACTATCCAGCATCACAAAAAGACCCTTTTTCTTCCCAAAGTGAACACTAGCCTTACAGCACTAAGAATAATGTTATAGCCTTATTTGGTGAGCATTCAGATATTTGTATAAGGGGGTGATGTCAGTAAATTATCCATCTTAAAAAAGTTGTTCCAAACAAGTTTACTAAGCATTCAGTACACAGACATCTTGTCTCACTGTGGCACTGGAATGTGGATGAGTACAATAAAATGAATTATTTCTGTCAGAAATATTTGGAAGAAACATACAAACATATATATAAATGAGAAAAGATCTTTCTCCACACTAAAGGACATCACAGACATACTTATTTAGGTGTCTCAGGAACACAACTTAGAGCACATTATAGAGGGTGGTGTAGCCTTCCAATAACAAAGGATGCCCGATACATATTTTTGTGTACATACCATGGGCTGAACATGGGAATGAATAAGAGTGAACATCAAAATGTATGCCACAAAACATCTTGTTTTTACAGAAAATAGCTTCTACTAAGAATAAGGCTTATGTGTAAAAGTTGTGTGTACAGCAGTATCTTTTCAAGATATCTACACATTAAATTTTTATGCTTACTAAATTTACCAATTAAGGAAGTTGACATAATGTCACACTTGTGTACATTTAATTAAATAGCTGATAATATCTACTTTTTCTCTTTTCATATTTTGGAACCAACTCTCCTTTGTGTTCTGTCTAAAGCATTTCCATAAGCCATTCAGAAACTCCAAAGACCTCTGTAATATGCCTACTGTGCCTAATTGGTTAAAAAGGCTTTGTTATATAGACCTGACCCAAGAAGCATGTCAGGATAATATTGAATATGAAAGTAATGAAATAGAATCTTGTTATAATGCAATAATAAAGAGACTGTGCATTCTCTATTAATTTTTGTGCATACTAATACGTGAAAGTCGTTTCTCTCTCTTACGTGAAAATTGATGTTATATTTCAAAGGTACCACTTAGTGTGCAAGTAAAGAAATCTCAGAATATACTGATTTGTGATTAGAAATCCTGAAGCCTTCCAGGACCATTTCTATTCTACAGTATCAGAAGTTTGTTCAGCAGGATATTAATAGGCAAGCAGTATTTGATAAATATTTTTCTGCTTGGTGATTTTTGCAAGTGATTAAGTATTAAGTGTTTCAGTAAAGCCTACCATGATAAAAATAGAACAAGGACATTAAAACAAGTAAATATTTCTTTAAAAGGAGAAGATGGTAGCAACCAATGAATATTGATGTTTAATAAATATTATTTTTCACCTTTTAATTAACTTTGTTCTCTAATAACTATGTATTTCATGTGAATTTAGAAAAAAAAATATTAAAACTAGAGATGTGACTTAACAATATAAAACAAAATTCAGACATTTTCCAAAATTCACCAGAATAAGGTAGTGTTGTAAAACAAAAATAGCTTCATTACATAGTGATTTTTGACATTAAAAATCAGTTTCACTTTTTTTTCATTGTCTCTGTATGTATGTATGCAAAGTAGGATAAGCATTACTCTCATGTTATATTTGGGCAAATTTAGTGATAAGAATTGACTTGCTATCTAAAGTTTCAAAGTTGGTTAAGTAGCAGAGCTGGTAGGAAACCTAGTATCCAGACTCCTACTCCTGTATTTTTCTTTTTTTAATTGCAGAGCTTTTTCTGTTTTGTTTATTAGAGAGCTGTTCTTTTATTACAACTGTAACAAGACAGTCAAGAAAATGTTAATTGGATATGTCAGTCTGAATTTACCAAGGCCAACCGTTATCATATCTAATGTCTCATATCCATAAAGTGACATTTGCACCTCATGATCATATACTGTCCTTTCATCTCACAATGTTTTTTTAAAAAAGAAAAATAACATGTAACTGTGAAATGACAGAACATTTAATATATGTAGATTAACATTTAGTTTAGGGTACACTTCTCAAGCTTGTGGAACTATAAAGTTTCTAGTTTCTCAGTTAAAGAACTTGAAGATAATAATTTATTTAAAGGTTTATATTTTCAGTAACAGAAATGTCATGATACCAGTATCATTACTCAAGGTCTGATTTCTTGTTATATTTCAACCTTTTCCCCTAAGTGTTAAGACTTGGCAACAAGCATGCTATCAGGTTCTCTGTCCTCTTTACAAAGACTTTCCAGTTCTTTAGGATTCACTAAAACAAAGCAAAAACAATTGTACTATTGTGTGCCAAACAATGCAATTATTGCTGGTGTCCTCTTTCTCCAGTTATATCTAGAAAGCAATCTTTCTTCTTTTTTCTTCTGTACTCATGGAAGTACATTATCTTGTACTCCTCAGCACAATTCCATAACAGGTGAGAGAATTAGATGCCCACACCCCCACCACAGCTCTCTTCTACATGCCTTCAAAAGCATCTTGCTTTCTTTTTTAAAAAATTTCTTTGTATCAAACTCTACAAAATCTCTTATATTCTTAAAGCCCTCCTTCTATCAAATAGAAAATTACAATATACTCTATTTTGGTAACCTTAAAAATATGAGAACACTCCCACAATAAAACATAGTGGGTCAGATGACTAAAGTTTCAAAATATACTGCATTTAACATACATCTTTCTGAACCAAGGATATGATGTACCTACTGCGACAGAGTAACAAATTAAGAATATAAACTCTATATAGACCTGGGTTCAAACTCCAGCTGTTTTATTCACTACATAACCTTCACCAGGCTATTCTAAGTCTTGTGTTTCCTATGTGAAAAAAAAATGGGGATAATACCCCTATCTACCTCACAGAGCTTTTGTCAAGACTAAATGAGGTATTGCACAATAATACCTTTAGTCCAGTTTCTGGCATATGGTAAGTGCCCAGTTAATTTTAGAATAGATGGTGTGTGTGTGTATGTGTGTGTGTGTGTGTGTGTGTGTGTGTGTGTGTGTGTGTGTGTGTGTGGTGTAAAAGTATAAAGTACTAACTTGCAACATTGTTGTTTTATTTTAATATAGAACACTCAGAAAAGTTTAATTTGTTTCAAAGTTGTGTTCAAACCAAATGCCTTCTAAGAAACAACTTTCCTACATCACAGTTTTTGTTAATATTAGTATTTCATTCCTTGGATTAGGACTTTTTTTCCACATAAACCCATTATATTATTATTTATGCACACTATAGCTGACAAAGGGGAGGGTTTTAAGATGCATTACTTAGGAGCTTTCATGAAAAAAAAAGAATATTTAGTCATCACCATAAAACATCTAGCACAGTAAGATTTATAGCATGATGCAAAAAATTCACTTTGACCATTAAATAAAGGAGTAAATCTACACAAAATGAACTGCAATTTAGCTTTCTTTTTAATTTTTATAGAAATGTTTTATAAAATGAGTGAATTCAATGTGCAGCAACAGTTTTTCTTAATCACAGTCCCAAGCATTTTGTCAACATGGAGAGGAATGTGGAGGAATGCATCACTTTTATTACTTATACATGTTTCTATATGGCAAGTGCTCACACAGCAGTACCGGGACTACTAGTGGATTTATTGCAAATTAGCCTCGACAACCTCACATCACTGCATATATGAAAGAGTCACACTTAAAGTGGTTCTCAGCAATCTCCACGTTTAAGCAGTGGGACAAGTCTTTGTTACTCCAAATGTATTAACAAAGCTGGCTTTATCAGATGCAAATTTATTAGTGGCAACTTTACAATAAATGTTTGTAAAAATTATACATGGGCTCTTATTTCTCATGTTTGAACTGCCTGTGCTGTTACAATAAGAAATATTTATAGATTTTTATTTAACATCTATTTACATAAAGGGCACTCTCCACTTCTCTTATTTCCAACCATCTCCTGTCTAAATGTGCCCACTTCTGTCTCACTTGTTTCTGCAAAAGCTAATATATTTCCCCAAAAGGGGTGGGACTTTCTGAGAAAGAAAAACCAATCACAGAGTACAGGCCTGCTCAATTATGTTGCTCTGGATCCTCGCTACATGAACAATAGGATAATTAATTTCTGAATAGATTAAGTTCTAACTCACAACTTAAGTACATAACTGAAAGGTTCTTTTCTGAAAGGCTGTAATTCTTTAAATGTCATAGTGTAGCCAACATGGAACATTCAGGCCACTATGAGTCTATTAAATGTAACAGGAATGTAACACTTCCAGTTAAACTTTGCCGGGTAGTCAGATGGAAATTAAAACGATTTTAAGTAAGGAGAGCTTTTATTCCTCTTACAACTTTGTGAATAGGCTGTTATTAAATTTAAATTTTATGAACAATTTCTACCTCTGTAGAGGCTTTTTTTTAAAGTGAGTTTATAAAAAACAAAAACAATGAGAAGGCCACCACTGCACATGGAAAAAAAAGAAGTTTTAGACCTTGGTAACATCTCTAAACTGTGAAACTTACAAAATAAACAGATAAATCTTAATCTTACATATATGCTAAAGCCACAACATATTACAGTTTTCTTTCTAAGTTTCTATAAATTCTTTCCAATAACACAAGGAATTATTTCATGAATTCAACACTACAGTTTTCCAATTCCTAAAATTTCATATGGGAGAATTAAAAACTCAGGAAAGGTGTGCATTATATTTGGAAAGGTGAATGGAATCATAGCAGTAAGAACTTCTACCTATAATACGTAATCAACTCTAAATCAAAATATCGTAATAACAATTACTAATATTGAGAATAAGGGACAGTGCTCAATTCTACTTGCATCTAAAGGTGGAAAGCCACTAGGAAAGGAAAACAAAATTATATCATAATTTGAGACTCCTGATGAAAGACACAGACTTAGTAGAATTGACAAATGCATTACAATACCACCTAAAAAGACCAGAAAATATGACAGTTGGTTTTACCCATATGTTTTTGAGAAAGAGAGCAGGCAGGTCCTTAACAGGGCAAAAACATCCAAAGCAAGAAAGTCAAGAGAAGTTTAGATAATTTCCAAATAATAAAAGCCTTATCAAAATGGTTCAAATGACAAGTCAAGATAAAAGAATGGCCAATAACAAGTTTTTTAAATAATGGCAAGTTGCATGTTCCACCAGAATCCTTGACTCTTGGAATTAAGGAAATTTGGTAAATTTTTTTAAGAACAGCTTATTGACTATTTATTAAATTGAATGCAAACTGAGGAAGGCAGGAAGTGTCAAGCATTCAAGCACACTGTTTTTGTGTACTGGCATTTCCTGAGGGTGACATTGTGCCAAGTCATGGCACACATGTTATTCTATTAACACACCAATCATGAACTTGGTTCAAGTTCTTTCACAGAGATTCTTGAACCACATGCAAATCAGAGATATTGTTAGATTCTTAGGGCCCATGAGTACTCACTGGCATTAACAATTAATGTGTCCCAACCTTTGAAAAGGATCAAAGGAGGCTGAACCTCTCAGACTCCACAGTGAACTGGGGAGGTGTCAAAGCAGAGGAATCCTCTCCTGGCTCTGGGCCAGACAAGATACCTTTTTAAAATAAAAGGTGGTGTGTGTTTATTCAATAAGGAATTTTGATGAAAATAAAACTATCAAAATGGAATAGCAAAAAAGCCATCATGATTCCTAAGAGGTAGGTAATAATTTCTCCCAAAGATAATTTCAAATGTAATTATGAACTTCACTGAGAAAGTAAGGAAATTTTCCCAAAACTTTGCTTTAATAAAAATCTTTTTCTAATAAAGATTTCATATTTTTCTCTAGTCTGTACTTTCTATGATAAAAATTCGATGTTCCTAAATCTTGGAAAGAATAATGTATTTATAAATGTACCATGTATATTTCTCATTTTGATATTTGGCATTTTCATATTTTGACATTTATGGGAAAAAAGTACCCAGTTTTTGAAAACCGTTGTGCTCCTCTTTAATAACTGAAGTAATTATTTGGAATGTAAGTGGATTTATGGCTGACCTATCTTGTCCATAGCCTAGATAATTATTTAGGAATACCACAAAGAGTATATTACACAGTCAAAAAGGAAGAATTCATGTACATGAGATATGAATGGTGTCCACTGGTTTGTGCAATGTTGTGACTCTCCATAATCGATCATGATGTCAACTGTGGTCATGTGTATAAATGATTCCCTTTTTCTGACTTAAAAGAAAATTAACTGACATAAGAAATATTCCTGAGAAGACCAATCTCTTGGTTGTCTTATAACTGCCAATTATGTAAAAGAAGCTAGGGATATAAAACTTAAAACACACAGCTCTTTTCTCCAAACAAGAAGGATCTATGCATTAAAGATAAATATCAGGGCAAGATAGTTTATGAGAGCTATCAGATAAATGGTATTGGGCCATGTCACCATTTGTTTTGGATTTTTAAAAATCCTTTGAAAGGGTACAACAATATTAAAGGCACTAGTAAATGGTAACCTTAACAAATGAGCAGGAAAAATGACAAGCAAGAACAATTATATTTTTCTCTTTTCAGATCAGTCATGTAAGTTGTTGAATATTTTGAGATAATTTTCAAGCCAGTAAATACTATTTTATAAAATTTATTCAATAATAATACTTCATTTAGCATTTTCTTTGCAACATATTTTCTTTAATAACTACTCATTATTTTCCTCTCTGAACATGTTACTCAGAAAATATTCCCTCCAGGAATAGTTGAGTTCAATAGTTTGAGCTGCCCAAGCTTGTTTCAAGATCAAATTCAAAGTTCTGGAACTTTTTTAAAGGCTCTTGGGATCTAAATTATCTGGCTTAGATGAAAAATAAGTAACTGGTAACCCTTCTGCCAGTCAGATTAGGAAAAACTTCACAAGGATAGCAAAGTGATCTAGAGTTAAAAATAATACCAAGCAAAGCAATCCCACAACCAATAACCCTAAGAACATCAAATGCTTGTCTTCCCTTCTGAAACTAGACTCCCTCAAGCAGTAAGTGAACTTTATTAAAAAGTCTCTGGCAAGTAATTCAGTAATCAATTTGCATTAGAGCTACAGGCAGCAGGAATAGGGAAAGATGAGATCACATCTTCCGGTGTTTTAAGAAAACTTTCATTTTAAAGAGCATACAACGAGCTGTGTAAGTTCCTAACAAATTCTTAAAATATTAGCTAGTCAGTAAAAGTTATAATTACCTAGTAAAGTCCTTTCATTTTTTTCTCAAAAACTAATTGTGAAAATGACTTTAATCAGGTTTTGAGTCAAGAATTTACTAGAATTACGGTGCAAAAAAAAATCACATATTAAAAACTGACATAAGCATAGACTTAATGCTGAAATGCTGTTTAGGATAACTAAGTGAAGCTTCCCATTTACAAAATGGAGGCCCAGAGAAATAAAGTGGCTTCTCAATGTCACACAGAGGGTTAGGTACTGCACCCAACATTATTCCTAATGCTATTCTCACTCCACAGTAAACAGCTAAGATCAAATGGCTGCTTTTTTAGAAAAGTAAGCTAAAACTCACATATCAAGGTCTCACCTCACTCATCTCTAGTTTCTCTACTGATGCTTCCCTGGTCTGGTTTAGAGAGACTCAAAGTTTCTGTGATGACATTTAACCGAAATGATTCATTCACATTCTGACATTTTCAAATTCTAGCCTGAATCTTTAAAAGATGTGAGGCCTTTGCAAACCCTTATTGTAAGCATCCTACCTCAAAAACCATCCAGCCTTCAGCTCATTCTTAGGTTTCCAAATTGCTAAACAAATATGCAGAAGACAAATCTTTATTATTAACAGTATAAACAGTTTTTTTTCCTACACCAGAAAGGCCTTATAACTTTTTGGAAGTGACACTGTTTCCTGCCCTTAGCAGTAGAGTTAAATCCTGAATCCAAAGGTGCATGTGGTTATTTTGAACCATTTGCATTACATACTTAAAATGGAGATCACCACACAAGTAATAAAGTTCATAATCATTTCAGGCCAAAACCAGAAGTTTTTCTTAGTTTGTTTTCTAATCTTATTTGTCATTTACCATCTTCCTATCTGCTATATTTAAATCATTCTCCACCTAACTAGACCCCAATTAAAGCTATTTAATAGTTATTTGGGGCTAGAAGTAGATAGAATATTAGTTTCTAACTCAGAAGTCACTTCAAACTAAGCTCTGTCAACTGGGCATTCTCAAGTGAAATGCACATTCTCCACCGGAAGTGACTTTTACTTTTGATGGTTTATGCCTCTCTGTGCATCGGGTTTTCTTTTCAGTACTGCTTCTCACTCTCATTCCAGCCAAGTTGACTTCTCTCTCTTTATCATCTACAGAACTTATTTTTAATTTGTGAGCTACTATATGTCAGAGTTGTCTTTTATTGAAATTTCCATCTTAAAAGTATGCTTACTGAAGATAGGGGCCTTAATTTAATTTTTGGTAATCTCTTCAGACTTATGTGCTCTTATTCATTTATTAATCATGAATAAAGACCTAACATATTCCTTGAACTAATTTAGGACTACTGAGGAAGAACGTAAGTCTCCTGATTCTCAGATGAATATAACAAATTCCATGATTACCCTGATATGAACACCATTCTTTACTTTATTATGTCTGTGGAAGGAACAACTGTGATGAAGAATCATCAGACTCTTCAGTCAGGTGGTGGTGATCTCAAGAGAGCCACTACCAGATGCTACCATTTGCTTAAATAACCTAGCCCAAAGTTCTCCATATTTTGCAAGGAAGAGCTGGATATAGCTTGCTAGTCCTCAGGCTTTAAGGACTAATTATTCATCATAGAAATCCAGAAGACAGCACTATAACTAGGCAATCAAAATTAACACCATATCAAATTCAGGTCTTCCAGATATGATGCACAGAGAAAGGCGTAACACAATTTCTGTACTGTTTTTGCCAAAAATGCATAGCCTCCATCTCATCACAAGAAACTCAAGTTGAGGGATATTCTAAAAAAAAAAAAAACTGGTAGCATTCTTCAAATTAATCAAGATTAGCAAAAACAGAAAAAAACTGAGAAAGTGTCCCAGAAAGGAGGGTACTAAGGACACAAGGTAACTGGATGCAGCGTAAGATCCTGATTTAGATCATGGACCACTGAAAAGACAGTTAGTGGGACCACTGTAATATTTGAATGAGGTCTTCAGGTTAGTTAATAACAGTATGTTGATGTGATTTCCTGGTTTCAACCATTATACTACAGCTACATAAGACATTAATTTTAGGGAGGCTGGCTGAAGGGATAAAGAGATTTTGTGTTTTATTTTCATAATTTTTTTGTAATTTAAAAAATTTTTAAAAACTTTTGAAAAAGGAATGTATTAATCATGCAAAACAATTTGGAATCTTGAATGAGATGGCAGAGCATGGGAATTTATGCAACAGAGATACCTTGAACATCCCTAGCCCTTGAAATTGTGCAACTGAATTAAAGAAATTGCATTTAAAATAGTCAGAAACACACACACACACACACACACACACACACACACACACACAGAGTCAGGAAACCAGAAGGGGTAGCTCTCACACCCTACCACTTATCCTCAATTGCAGATGCTAAGTGGAAGGGATATACTGTGCATTCCCAAAAGGAAGAAGTCTATGCTTTACTACCCCAGTAGTAGAAGAAAGATTTTCTTCCATTCCAGGGATAGACCAGCTACAACCACAGCTCAGCCAATGGAAAGCCACTACACTTTGACTCCTGGTCTACTCCAATTGACTTTTTGTTTGTAATAACTCCTCCCAATTCACCCTCTTCCTGTATAGAAAAGTGGCCTTCTCTTTTGTTCTCCAGACTTGCCTATGGTTTTGCATGCATGTGCCAAATTGCAATTCTCTGCTATTCCCAAACAAACCTATTTTGTTTGGTAAAATAACTGGCTGTTTTATTTTTAAGGTTAACAAAATAAAATGTAGTTGGAGATTTTGTTTTGCTATGAAAACTGGAGACCATTCAGAGGTAGGCAGAAAACTTAGTTTTTATTCTATATATAAGAAATTTGCTTAAAACATAGCTTATTGTAAATAAACCATTATTAAGCCTTTAAAGTGAAGTTACCTCATATTAAAATACAAATTTTAAAAACAGCAGCCAAATCTGAGATCAATTCAACCAATAAAATCAGTACTGATTCATCCATTTATTCATTCATTTATCAGAGTGTGTCTCTGTCAAAATCACTGCAATTCTTATGAAATTGTTTCTAGTCCTAAAATCATGTAGGTAAATAGCCTCAAGACAAATCCATTTGTCCAGTCTTATGATTACAGCTTACATATTAATATAAGTTAATTCATTCCATAAGTCTGGAATCTAAAAGGGACACTGATGTCATGGAGAGGTATGAACAACTGTACTAATGCTAATAAATTTTTTCTAACATATTACTGATATTTTCATGTGTAGAAATTAGCATATACTGTGGTTGTGATGAAAGAGATTAAGTTAAAAGACAGGGAATTGTGGTCATTATGGAGCAGAGATTTATATTTTTTCTAACAAAAGAAAAATCCTGGGTAAGATAAGTTCAGAAGTTGTTTGAAAGACTGAAATCCAAATAGTTTAGTGAGATAGTAAGTACTAATTTAAAATGAGTTATGATTTTTGACAAAAATAGATAAAATACAATGCTGAGACAACAGCAGATGTCAAATCTTGAATTTCTCTTTTCCATTTCCATTCTTATAGCCTTTGCTCATACTATATCACCTTCGATATTATATGTTGTAATAAATATTCTTCCTTACTGACCTGATACTTCCCTGCCTCTCCTTTATTTAAATCTACCTTACAAACTAACATCAGATTCATTTTTTGAAACAGATCTGCAATCACTCCTCCATTCAAAGACCTTCAACGATTCAACCACTATCTACCAAATTCAATGAAAAATCCTTATGATAAATTTGAACATCCGCCATACAAACAAACCCTCTACTTTGGCCAAACTGGAGATTTCACTTGGTCTTCCAAAATGCCTCCAAATTCTTTTTGGAGAAGATAGAATTTAGTACAGTTGTAGAAGAGTAATAGCAAATGTATTTTTGTAGGCAGGATTTTCATGAGAAAAGTCATCATAGAGGCACAAAATGAGTTCCAGAAATAGGGAGTAAATCTGCTTATATTAATGGGAAGTTACTTTAAAAAAATAAATAAGGTGATGCATCTTAAGCACTGCTGCTTCCTATCTCTTTGTCTCCTGAATCAAACCTCTAGATAGAATACAAATCATAGAGTAGAAATTAGGACTGTTCAAGGTCAGTGTTAAAAGAGATTAGATCAGTTCCAGTGTCTCAGTATATTCATAATTCTATGAAATGCAAATTTCCTTTAACAAAGAGTCATATAACTTCACAAATGTAGAAAAATGTGCTTTTACTGTCATAAGAGAGAAACTGTATTTAACTGAAGTGTCTTGGTGGTATTTTCTATTTAACACAAATCCTGTCATTCCATCTTCATTGGATATGAAACCACTTTTCTCGCTTTCTCTTTTTTTTTAAGCCTGGGTTTACCCTTAGCAGAAAAAGCAACAGTAACAGCAACTTAAATTAAAATTAAGTATATAAAACTTTGACATGTTTATTCATTTTTCATCTCAGATCCTCTGAAATAGCTTATGAAGATGACAATAAGAATAAAATCTGAGAGGTATCAACACACATACTGTCATAATAAACATTACAAGAAGAAAAAATTGGGAAGATACACCACTTTATTTGATAAGTAATTGTGGACAAATGTGAGATAGAAATTATTTTTTAACTCATGAAGATATTTAGCCAATGGAATTCAAGGAAGGAAATGAATGTTGTAAGTGATGGAGAAAAAAACAAAAAAGGTTTTCTACAAAGATCTTTCTAGTTCACCACCCATGTGAAGATACATAACTATGTGTGAGAGTCATTTTTGAAGTTGAAATGATTGAAACATTAGAGAGTGGATGAAAGTGCCAAATCAGGCCTGGGGCAGGAAGTGTCAAATCTTTCTATCGTATTTAGTTCATAAAATTCTACCTTCCTAGACTGAAAGTACAAAATGGTTCAAACTGCAGCTCAGATTCTTGAACACTCAGGTCCTTAATCTCTAAAGACCCTCAGGTTTGATGTGTAAGTCTTTGAGCTCTAGAGTCTTCAAATAGCAACTCTGAACATGGTTGAGAAAGACCTATGGGACAAAGAGCGAAGGGCACTATTAAGGGGTGAAGTAGGCTTCACACTTAAAATGCCCAGATCTAGGGCCATACCTAAACGTTTAATTCATTTTAAGTCATTTACTGTATTTGAATGAGGTTTGCATGCCATCTGTCTCTGAAGTCATTTAAATTAAGTTTTACATGTCTTGTGGGAAAAAGAGGCCATTTTTAACTCAGCATAGTCTGCTTATTATTATCAATCATTAATTAGAATTAATTGTTAAGCATGTGATTTTTCTTCTCAAATGTTCTAAATTACTTATTAAAGGATGACCTTCTGTTCCTTTGGTATACTGAAGTCAGAGTCATATGACTTTTAGATAGATGCTACTGAAGTGATGATTTTACTCAGATGTGTAACAATAATGCCATCTAAAAGCTACATTTAACCAAGAGAGCAGTATTTTTGGAACAGCAGGCAGTATGAAAGTGCTTTGTGAATATTAACATATTCTAGCAAATTAGTTTGCACTCATTATCATAAGCAATTACTTACTGTTTAGATGCAGCTCGTATTAAATTGGCAAGCAATTTGCAAGAATTAAAATATAACATAGAGAGCTTTCTGAAAATTCAACAATATACTGAGACATGATGCTACTAGGTTCATAGACCATGGGCCGAACTGGTTGCCCATTAAACATACTTAGCAGTAAAATAATAGTTGGTTCACTACATGGGCTTTTAATAGAAAACAATTTTGTAACCATTGTTTGGATAATAGCAGTAGAATTGTACGCATCAGACACTAGTAGGCATTAAAAAAAAAAGGCTTGAGACAAAAGTGGGAAGGCTTGTTTTCTGAGAATGAAATAGCTGTCAATCTGACTAAACTTTGGCACTTTAATAACCCCTTTCATTGTTTTGACCTATTTAATACCAACCAAGTTGTCCTTTTTAGGAAGTTTCCATTGTCTTGATCTTTCTCTCCATTTCTCTCTGGTGAAGACTGCTGATGTTCACTACTATCTAATTCACCTTCTTTAATAATAGAGGTCAAAGCTGGGCATACAGCTGTCCAGCTAGAATGTACATTTCCCAGTCGCCCGTGAAGCTTGACAGGGCCATGTGACTAAGTTCTGGCCAAAGATATGTGAGCAAAAATGATGGGTGATTCTTCCAATGCAGGCCCTGAAACGCACCTGTACTTTCCTGCCCATAGTCCCTCTTTCTTCTTGCTGAACAATACCTGAGCCAGCTGCCTTAGCCTAGAAACGGAAGGTAGAAGTTGAGAACTGCACCCTCCCAGCCTGGGACCACTAAATTGTATCTATTGTGTAATGGGGGGAAAAAATCTTACATGTTATTCACACCTGTGCATTTTTGGGGGGTCCCATTTTACAGCAAAATATTTTTATATAGCCTTTAAAACAAAATGACAAAATATTTCCATGTATTTTTTATACTCTTGACAGTCAAGTAAATTTGATACAGAAACTATAATTACCTCTATTTTACAAATTTAAAAGAAATTGGTATTCACAGAGATGAAATGATTTGCCCATGGTCACAAAGTAATGTGAAACTTTTCTTATCAATACTTTCCACAGTTAGTTAGTGATAATATATTACCCTCTGTATAGTCAGCTAAAGTTACTCACCCTGGCAGATTGTATGGGAGGTCAGATGTTTTCATGGATCTACCCTATTCCCAGACGCTTTTCTGCCTTACAAAAATGAAATGGCACACTTTTGCAAAGCATGGTAAATAATGTAGTTTGTGACCCTAAAGCAAAGTGAAATTAATTGACTCACACTCACCCTTTCAGCCTGAATAGAGCGTTTATTTTTAGAAAACTTGTAATTGTAAAATCTGTCTCTGACCCTTTGAGATATAAATCTTCTCCCAAGCTTCTTGACAGTTTTACAACTCAGAGTGTCTTTCTTAAGGGCCTGGGAATCATCAAAAAGATAGTACCACTCTACCAGTCTCTGTGGGAGTATAGAAGCCAAACTTGCATAAGCCCCTATTAGCAAAGACAGAAGGCCTAATTACACTGAGCAAACTCCTTCTATCTCTAACGTCTGCCAGTTTTCTCCCACTAGCTTACCCCAGAGCCTGACTTTACTCTCTCCCCACTATTACGGAAGTCCTGAGTACTGTCTTCCTTGTCTGTTTAACTTGTCTGGTGCAATTTTTCTTTTGATACCTATGACTTATTATTCATATTTAACATATTAGTCTGCCATCTAAACTAAACAGCCTCAGAAAGAGCAATAGTAACCTAGTCAAAAAACAGTAGAGTTTCTTCACCTGAATTGTACTTTCTCATTTTCAGAGAAAAATCTCTACTTCTACATAGAAAATAAAACAAAGTATTATCAGGAAAGCTTAATAATAAGAAACTTGGAGAAATTTTATTTAGTAGTATTTTTATATACTAATAAAAATAGTAAATAATGTTTTATAGCAACATTCTGAGGAACATTCACATTCACCTAGAGTGAATAAAAGAAGATATGACTTCTATAATGAATCAATGAGTATTCTACCTCAATTCCTTGAGAACTATGAGAGCAAAAAACAAATACTTCATTATAAACTCTACCTATTTCATTTTGTAGTGGTTTTATATTGCCTAATATTCTAAATAAATTTGTATTGTCTTATAATGGCTAATATTCTATCTTGAGGAAAAGAACTAGGTCTCATGGCTCCTTGTACTTACCTTGGAGCCTAGAACACAACTAGGTACTTCACATACACAACCTGTGATGCGGTGACCAAAATCATATCCAAAACTATTTTGATGGTATCTTTATTTTTCATTTGATGTTTTAGTATCAAATATCTTTTTACTATACGTATCCCAATGAACTTATTAATGGGAAATTGGAAAACTATGAAAAGCATAATGTATGAAAATCCATATGCCAGCAACTTTCTCAGTGTCTTGACAAGAACTTAGAAAATACCATCCAAATGCTATAAATTGAGAGTACTGAGAAAAGACTATTGAAAAAAAATCCAGTAGCTGATTTTTTAACTTTGGAATATAAGAAACTCTTCACTTTTCTGTTGATATATATAAATCATTTGCTACTTTGGAGTGCACATTTGTATATATGTAATCATATACATTTACACATTCTTCTTTCTCTTACCTTCGAGCATAAACTTAACACTAACAGAATAAAGACAGTTTGAGTTTATTTATAATTTCTTAGGAAGGAAAACAAAATGTTATGTTAGTTGATCAGAAAAGGTGAGCTTTTTTCTCTCAGATAACCAATATCATCACTGGGGACAGATAAGTTAAAATAACAAAGCAGAACCAATGAAAAAAAATAAAACAAAGAAAAATGCTTCCCTTGAAGAATGGCCTAAAAGAAGTTGCTTTTGGTGCTACTCAAATTCAGTCTCTTTCAAAACTAAAATAAGCAGGTTCTAAATCAAAGGACATTTCTCAAGCTGGGATTTCATTTATTCTTATGCAAATAAACATTTAAAACAATTAATTATAAAGGGGCATTTTAAAAGATAGAAAATTAAAACTTTTTCCCACAAGATGTTACCAGATTTTGAAGCAATGTGAAAATCCTCATATCAAAAAATGTTCAAGTATTTTTTATTCTTCAAAATTGTAATATTTATAACCAATAGTTATCTGCATATTCATTTACCATGTCCTTATCTATTTGGCAAATACAATTTCTCCTCCACAAACTATATGTTTCAAGGTGTAGATTCCCAAAATAGCACGATCAGTTTCCCTTTCAGTCCCATTGAAGATATGAAAACATAAAACTCACAGTGTCCACACACACAAGTAAGATGTACGGAATGGATTCAGAATTGGAAATGACAATTTTATCTGAAACTTCTTAAGACATTCACCAAAAAGTGGACCGAATACTTTTGAGCCCATGAAGAGGTGACAGTGCGCTGGAGCAGAGTGAGGGAAATGCTCACAACAGTAACATCCCTCCCACAGGTAGCTGGTTTTTCATCCTGGAGAAATTAGTTGTAACACTTTTTACTATCTTCTGCCCACATCCTTTGCAGATAATCTTCAACATATCAGAGACTCTCACCATGGAGGATGGGATTTATACCAAAGCCAAAGCAATTCATGTGGAGGCTTTTCATGGGGAAAATAACACAACTAGTTTCAAATCGTGGTGAGATTATCAAGGCTTTTATGTGGAAAATGGGATAGATGGGTAGGAGGTGAGGCAAGGAGGCCCAGCAGAAGGTAATTTTGCACAATAAAGAAAAAAAAATAATGACCTATGGAAAGAAGTAGACAGGTATGGGAAGCATGAAGGAGGTAATGTTGTGAGGACTTTCCATGACTGGATGTGGACAGGGAGGAGGACAAAATCAAAGGTCACTCCTCGTTTCTCACCTGGAAAGAGGGCAGGTACTGTGTCATTCATTCGCTGAAATGGGGAGCAACAGAGGAGGAACGGGAAGAGTGAGGAGTATAATGAATGTGATATGTTTGAACTTAGTCGTCATCTTCCTCGCGAGATACTCTATCATCTTTACAGTCCTGTAATGCTTAGCACACTGAAGTATACATGGAAGGCATTTTTGAGTATCCTGCTAGTGGACCAAACGTAAGTTGGAAAGTATGTTCTAATAATAATCATTATATGTAATTTTTCTTAAAATAATTTTTGTCAACCACAGACAACTTGTATCTCCTCCCTGTCTTTAAAATATTCTCCATATATAATACTTAGTTTTCAATAAGACCTTTCCATGAAACCCACCTGGATTGGCTATACTTGTCATGCAGTGTTCCCTTTCTTTCAAAAATGTTAAGAAATTGTGTCATGGAAAAAGTTTAACTATACGATATTGTCCCAGCATGTCTTTTGCTTTATTGCTGTATGGTTCTCTGCAAATGTGACAATATTGGCTGAGCTTAGGCTCAAATCCCTGCATCTCTAGATAAAGTTGAGTTATTCTGCACCTTTGAAAAATGGAAGAAGCAATGATGGAATCTGTTACTATTGGAAAGTATGCTCTGTATTCTATAAATTCTGTTGACCTGTGGCATATAATATAAAGTATTTTAAATATTTTAAAGCCTTTCTCTAAAGAATAAGTCTGGTTAGTAAGCATAAGCATAACCATAACTTTCATCTACTAGACTCTATCTCTCAGAACACAGTAGGCATGGTTACTAGTAGTCCATATGAAACTGTTGGGCACGTTAGAAAAAAGCAAAGCCCTTTACTTCCACTGGTTTGAAAACTGCCATAGTATACTGACTGTCAGAAGAAGCCATCTGCTTGCTGTCTCTAGAAAATCATCATGTTACATATGCAACTCCATGGGGATAACAATGTGAATGGTACTACCTTTGCAAGTCTACATATTGCACAAGCATGCACAGCATCCCTTAAGTGAGATGTAGGAAACCTGGGGGTTTGATTCAAAGAGATTCAACTCATCTCGGATCCTACTGTTCTGTGGAATACAACCATGCTCCTCGTGGGGAGAAAAATACAAGAGACACAGAAAATAACCATAATTTCTATTCAGCCACTTTCTTTCATGCATAGTTAACACAAGTGGCAAAAGATGTTCAAGCTTTTTCCTGGAAAGAAGCAGTTTTGCACCACTGAAATAAGATCAGTCACAGACCTAAATTGTGGAAATAAAACTCCTGAAAAGAAAGACAATACAGATGCAGTGCTAACCCAAGATGCATGAGGAACTGAGCCATAGCAGGTAAGCCAGGTATCTGAAGCACAGATTTCAGCCAGACAAAACTGTGACTTGTAAAAATGCAATGCTCAGGATCCTCGGGAGATCAGACTCCTCCTTCGTGGCTGTTTCAAAGTAAAGATTTAATTTTGAGGCAGGTTAAATTGGGGGGTCCAAGCGGGAATATGTATTTAATGAATTTTGTGCAATCCTCCTTCTTTTTGATTAAAAAAAGAAAGAAATCCCTCCAAAAGATCTGATGGGCTTTACAGAGCCTTCAACTGTTCTCCCCAGATTGACTTCAGGCCATGGTGGAGACAACCAGACTGCTAATTAAACTATTAACTCTTTCTTCCAATTTGCACAGCTTTGAGCATTTATATTCCAGAAGCCACCCTCACTCTGAAGTTCTGAAGGACACTGACTTTCCACAGATATCCAGGGGCGTTACCTATATATTACTCTAGGCAGAATTTGGTCCTGCAAATCAATTCATATGCACGAACTGAAAGTATGTAATGATTTTCCTGAACTTTGCTTAACAAACTTATGTAACAAGGAAAGCCTCCAAGGTAAGCCCAGAGATCATTTTTACTCAAATTCAAAGGTGGCTAAAATGAAAGCTCTTCTCTCCCACTTTTGAAAACAGCAAGATGACTTTCTAGCCAATGGAATGTGAAGTTCACACAGAATAAAATGTTGCTGAAAATGGAATGTTCTGAAGTCTAAATGCCTCTACAGACTTAAGTCACAAAGTCACAAGACATATATATTGTAAAGGGCATATACTCATGGAATAGTAATGCCCTTTACAGTATTATACAATAAAAAGAATGCACGAGTTCAGTTTTAAAGCAAAGAAATGTGGTTACTTCAGTCAAAGAACAGATTTCATTAATTATGAAAAGATATGTTAACATCAATATATGCAAAATACAATCTTTCTTTTTTTACATAAATTGGATCCTTGATTTCTCTCACCAGACCAATGTCTGCACTCTGAATTCATTAGTAAATTCTACCTGTTCAATGTGATAATAAGTGGAAATAAGACTTTAAATGGACACAGTTAAAAAGCCATCATGTAATGTGGAAGCATTCAGCCTTGAGTTTGGGAAGTGTAGATCTATTCCTAACTGGTTACTCTGTGACTTGGCCAAAGTTATGGAAACTCTCCAATAATCTTCATTTTCCTGTTCTGAAAATAAGAGTTATTTCCAACTCTAAAGTCTCTGAGTTTAAAACATCACTGCAAAACAGCTGGCACACTAACCTGGAACTAGACCTCAGCATACACTGAATTGACCAGCTAGCATAAGTATGAAGTAGGAAGGCATATTTACCAGTGTAGTATTATGGCAGATCATATGAAATGATTTTTTTGAGTGGATATTTTGTTTCCTATTTGACTTTAGATAATAATTATATAGATTGTTTGCTATATTTTATGATGATGAAATGACGGAGTAGAGGGTATTTTATGTCATGTAGTAAGTCCTATGATTATGGAAAATGAAGACATAAATACAGGGGAAAAAAATAGAATATTGGATGAGCATTGTTAGTAGCTAACATTTTTATTTCCTGAAATCATATACCCTACATGACTGGCCTAGCCACTCCACCCAAAATCAATACAATACAAAATCTACAGAAATGACAGTGTAAAAAAGAGCCCAATGTTTATTAAAACCTAGTTATGCAATTACTGAGGTCCTCTTGGTCTAAAATCTATAATTACTGCAGTTACTGCTAAAAAGGTTGGGTTAAATGTTATTAAGAAAAAAACCACTCTGGCTGATTTGTTGTGTGAACGCATATTAAGATAATTCCTACTTAGAAAAAGAGAATCATTTCAAAGTGGAATGATTATGAGCCTTGGTAGATTCTATTGTCACAAGTATGACTCAGATCCAGAAAGGGATTCATTATCCTAGTCCAACAGTCAATTTAAGTTGTGAAAATACAAGGAAGAGTGAAAGCCTACTCCCTACAAGTAGAGCTGCACTGGTATCAATGTTTTCTCATCTTTCTGGTTGAGAAAAATTAGGCATCATCTCAGTAGTCCAAAGTTTATTCTTACTCGGAGGAAATCCTGCCCATGTTCACCAAAACTACAGCCTTTTGTTTGTTTCTGTTCGTGTGGTCTGGGGATTATGGCAAAGAATTTAAAGTCCTTTAGAGATGTCCAGTTAAATCATCACAGTGCCATTCCCTGGTAGACTAATAGGACCATCTGAAATGCTATTATACTTTTCAAACCACAGGGAAGGAAACCATGTTTTCTTCTGAATTACATGACAGTTACTCTATACACTGACTGAATTTCATCCATCTCGATGCCCTTTCTTTTTTCAAGCACCTGTTGGAGGCTAACTCATAAGGTGATCATTTTTCAAGATGAAAATGACAAGAGAAAACAACAAATAACCTGTCTCAGGTCATAAAATTCATGAGCAGGAAGAACAGTTAGGGATACCTTCAGTGATTCATTTCTCAGAGTTTAAAAGTCTAACCTTCCTATAACTGCCCCATATTAAAGCAATGAAAAAATACCCCTATTGTAATGTGGCACTATGTGTATACTCAGCAAATATTGAATGGATAAATCTAGGGCATTCTCCACAACTCACCTATTGAAAGGACCCCTTGTGAAATAAATCATTATATATAGATAACTGTTAGTTCTTTAAACACACACAGGACAATTCTTATATGGAACATTCATAGGTTATTCATAACCAATTTAATTAGAGGCTGTGCTTTAATAATGTTTGTAAATTGCATAAATTATGAAAGGTAAAAAACGAAAAACCCTTAAAACGGAAATTTTAAGTGATTTTTGGCTACTGAGAAAGGAGGAAAAGAAATACAGAGGAAAATGAAGAGAACAAGAGTGGTAATATTGGACTAAAAATGTCAAGACATGCATCCTTTCAGAGGTCCACCAGTTTTCCCTGCCACCAGTCACACACACCACCCAACAGAGCAGCTTGTTTTGAGTGTGTGCTACATTCTCAGACATCAGCTTAACTTTGCATCACTCTATTGATGAGGTTTTTGTCTTGGGACCAGCACAGGCCAGGCCTGGCCCAAAGGTTGCTCTCAGTTTGAAGACCATTTAGCAAGTGACATCGTGTGAAATCAATGGACTGTTACTGCTTTCATCTTTCTCAAGTTTAGTATCATAAATTGTGCTTAAGATTTAATGAACCTAGTCTGTTGAGTGAAACTTTCAATTTACTATTTTTCTTCCAATGCACTAAAAAAGCTTGTATGGGAAATAAGTGAAAACCTTAGGTAGTAGGATAACTGTTAATACCTAACAGATTTATGAATTAAGGATAATATGGCAATAAATAGATATTTAAACCAGTTTTCAACAATAAGTTTTCAGTTGATATCTTTTCATTAAAGGGATGAAAAAAATTCAGAATGACTGAAAGAAATTGAGCCACAGCCGAGTGCATATACACACAGAGAAACAGAACAGTGTAGAACAGTCCGCAGGTCTCCAGAGATCCATTAACATTTCATAACCAAGGAAACTAGCCACTCACTCCCTCTAACAAAGAAAGCATTTCAAAGCAAGATCCAAAAATGGATAAATGATAAAGCAACCGTTTTGAAAGAAGATAAATTACAATCAGACAGGTGTAGAAAAAAAGAAATATCAGGTATTCTCATCAGCAGTAAGAGGTAACCAACAGAAACATATATATACACACTCACACACACACACACACACACACACACACACACACACACACACATGTACATAGTAAATCAATGCAAGCAGTTCAATAAGAAGGACAGTGTCACATACCAGCAGAAGCATGACTTCCCTGAGTGGTGAAGTAAAATGGAGAAACTACCCAAGAACACTAGAGAACACTTTTATTTCAATTTTCTTAACAGATTTTTGAATGCTCTGTGTACATGACTGAAAGAACACTGAGGTTGCATTTTATCAGAATTATTTTTTAAGGCCCCTGTCTTTTGGAGACCAGATCAAGAGCTACCTTCATATTAAGACCACATATCTATTTTCTTTGGAATAATATCATCACTAAGGCCAGCAAAAATTTGTCCAGCTATTTGTGAAATTAAGTCTTGGATTCCAAACCTTCCCAAGAAAACAAGAAAAATGAATGGTAATTGATGAAATATACTAACCAAAGCATTGATCATATTTATAAATGCTTTTAGAGGAAATTAAATTTCCTGACTGATGCTATCCCAAAATTACCTGAAAGAAAATATTATCCATACTAATCTATATCTCCTACAAACAATAAAACTTTCAACTCAGTTTTTTTTTTCCAAAATATTTTCAATATGGATGGGCTTAATATTTTTATGTGCAGAAGAATAGGGATTGCTCCTACATACATAGGGAATTTACTGTAGGTAAAGGCCAACTAACAAATTCTAGATCCTCTTGTATTGAGGGGAATATTTGCTCTTTGGTAGGGGTGAAGAAAACAAATACAGAAAAACAAAGTGTTGTCTTATCTGATTAAGAATTTCTAGAAACAATTAATTTACTGCTAACTCATTAAGTCCAGGGAATCAGAAAAACAATGGCTACTTTCTATGTGAAGTTAAACCTCTCCAAACATAACAGGAACAGCATTGGAAGAAACTTGTCTGAAGGCTTACTATAAAGAGACTAAGTGACTACACTGCAAGTCAAAAGCACTACTGTGATTAAATCATGACACATAAAGCCATGGCATTACAACATGAGTTATTAGTTCTTAGAGAGAATGCACAAGACTGTTTCTGATTCACTGTGAGAAGCTCCTCCATATAGCAATATACAAAGAAGAAAAACACACACCGAAAACAAGAAATAGCACAATTCTCCAGGTACCCATTATTTTAAAAGGAAGGACCACAGCCACAGTTAAAGCAGCTAGAAAACATTCAAAGGTGATTTCACAGCAGTGCATCCAACTATCATGCTGCTGCTGAAATTTCCTAATAAAATGTATAATTTTATTCTTCTTTCCATAAAAGTTTCATGTTTCCACCTTAAAAAATAGAGGTGCTACTAGGACACAAGGCCAGAGAAAGTCATCTTCCCATCTACTATGTCCTCTTCACCACACTCATTCACACTAAAAATAAATTGCACATTTTCCTCAGGGGTCATGAAAACTAACATTCCACGTTTAGAAATAACTTGTTTGGCTTAGACTGCTTACTCTTACCTTCTTCAAAAGCTAGGAAAATGGTCATATAGAGAGAGTTTTGGAGATGGATTTTTAACTCATTGACTCCTCAGGTTTTCCAAGAACCTTCCTGCACAGTGTTAGTTCAATATAACTAAATGACAAAAGAAAGAAACCCCTGCAATTACCACAAAATTAAGTAGAGAGGAAACAAAAGCAAGGTTGGGGGTCTGAGACTGAGATCACCCAGATTAAAAGAAATTTTTTTCTTAAAGAACCAACATGGCATTTAGCTTGAGAGGTGGTAGAGAAGGATGCCAAAAGGGATAAGAAACAAGTTAGTTGCTAATAATATTAGCCAAAGTGACCTCTGACTTGTCTACTTTCACACTTTCTTGGTCTTTTCTCACTACTGCTTTACCTAATAATAGACGCTTCCCTGTCATCAGTGGGTCCACTGTGCTAGATGAGGGATGGAGTCCAGTTGATAGACATGAAAGACTGTGTTTGGTTTTTAAGGTTTTGGTTTGACCTCTGTCAAAATTACCTGTATAAATGAGTGTACAGAACATTACTATTCTTCCTTAGTTTAGAAAACTGATAGAACATTTAGCTTAATCTCTGCATACAGATAGCACAACTACCTAGGGAATTAATTATTTGCTTTGTGCATACCTTATGATTATGTCTCTTAAAAGAACTCCCAAAGCAATCCTTTGTACGGGTCTACTGCTGTTCTGTTTTTCAGAAGCTAATATGCTCTGTGAAACTGTCGGGAAAATCAGTTGTTTTGTTGTTTAGAGAAGCAAGTGAATTAGACCGAAAAGGTACAGGAAAGAACAGTTTAAATACAAATACAAGTTAGTCCTGTTTCTGATTATCATTATTTATATAATTATCTATATTTTTCTCACAAAGTACTCTGTTAATACATTAGTATGTGCCCTTGAAAAAGAAAACATACAGCTCATAAGAAGAAGAATGTTTATAGTGGACCTTATTCTCTCAAAGTAAAAAAAGAAGCATTCATTAAAATAGTGCTTCAATTTTTGATTGAACCACAAACATACTAGATGGTCCTGAAATTGAAAGTAAAAGGCAATAAGAATATAGACCTTTTAACTTCTTCAGAAGGTCCTTAATTTTGGGGGGTGGAGGACACCTGTTAGGTGGTTTCCCATTTGAATAGCCACAGCATTAGTATGACCTGATACTTGGTTAATAACTAATCAAGAAATTTTATGTAATACCCAAAGCATATGAGGCATTACAGGGGATACAAGAAAAGCTTATACACTGGATATATAGGAGCCATATCCAGAGGGGGCCAAAGCAGGAGTAAGTCGGATAATAAGTCATACATTTCCAAAGCACTTTAGGACTTGCAAAATCTGTCTTGCATTGGTCACTTATTTAATAGAAATTAATTTGAATTCTGCAATCAAAGAGATCCAGAGGTGAAAATGATAGAAAACTTCCACTGGACCTGGCATTTGAAAGATGAGTTGCGTTGAATAGGAAAGATAAAAGAGGACAGTTATAACTGAAAAAATGCCTTGGTCTTTATTTTCATAAGCATAAACCTCACTGATGCCTTAAGAATACAAATAAAAGCTCTCTTTTCATCCTCCTTAGGTTTAGAACTCCACCTAACAGTGACCCAAAGAGCATTTACTGAATTAACCAGTGGAGAGGATTTGTCCTAGCTCTATCTTCATCATTAACGGGATACTTTACAAAATAGCTGGGGAGTTCAGTGTATAGCCCATGGCTATGGAATATAATTGAGCTCACAGACTCACAAAGTCAATCCCTTCACTTAAAGTTCATTAGCCTGAGTTCCAAGGATCCCAGGAGGTGATTCCTTCCTATTCTGAATCCCCATGGCATGTATCACCCAGACAATGTCTGTAGCACAACTTCAGCACTTCAAATGAAATACTGTCTGTGAGCTCTTTGTCTTTCAATTGGTTCATGTTATCTTTGTCTTACTTCCCAATTAAACCCCAAACCTCCTTGCAGATAGGAACTATGCCATGTGGATTCTTTATCTAGGCCACATAGCTTCTAGCAAAATACTTGACATAACATAGGTGCATAATCAATGTTTGCTTTGTGCCTCCGAGTTGCAAATGCTACTGCATATGTATGTTAAATAAATGATGCCACGTGCCTGGATTTTTATAAGGCCACACTGGAACAGGTGAGTAATACCAAGTAGGCTGTGTAAGTCTTAGAGTTTCTGATTATCAGATAAGAGTTGTTTAACTTTTGGTAATTGTGGCATTCTAGATTTGGAAAAATTTGTAAAAGGCCATCTTGTCCAGACTCCTCATTTTATACATCAGGAAACAGGCTAAGAAAGAGGGGAAGGGCCATAAGATAATAAATAATTTTCTGTAAGGAAAGAAACTAACATTTGTTGTGGGCTTAGCATACGGTAGGCCATTTTATTTCACTGAACGAAGAGGGCACCAGATGTAGGTCATATGACCTCCAGGCACTTCAGCTGAAAAGGGAACTTGTTATTCCTGTAGAGTCACCACAGGTGTGGAATATTGTACATTCCTTTATTTTCTTTTTTATAGTATTTCTTCCAAGTATCTAGCAAAATATTTGTGTTTTTCTGTACAAAAAGTAAAACATGTGGTGAATAGCATGGCCTGCTCTGGGTAACTTCATAATGAGTTGTTTGAATCTTTTCAACATAGACACTCCAAAAAAATCCTTTTGGTTATGTAAAATGCAGAAAAGAATGAAATTCTGTATCACCTATATCACCAGCTCTTGATTCAGTATTCTGTATTTCCTCCTCTGGATCAAGCAGTCATTGAATATTCACACTACCCTCCTCACTTCTTGCATTCTTCTCACCTTCATCTTTCATTTTCATTCTATTTCAGTTGACTTATATTTTCTACTTAAGCTACTTATCCTCATCAGAATCCCTTCTACCTTATGCTCTTTCTTGTACCTTTTGAATCATGTTTTTCCTTAGAAACTTTCACTCTATTTTCCTTCAGCACAATCTAATGAATCTAGTAATGCTTGACTGAGAATAAGATATGGCTTCTACTGCTCTCTCCCCATGACTAGCAATACAGATATGTGAATCAACTCAGTTTTCTTTTTGTTTTTATCTCTCTATAAGTGATATATTATTATTTCCACTTAGTTTACATCAAAGATATTTACTTCTATTTTTTTTAAAGAGAGATGTGGAATATAGTAATTATATCTGAATAGACATTTTTCCAAAGACATAACAGATGAACAACAGACACATAAAAAAATGCTCTACATCACTGATAATCAGGGAAATGCAAATCAAAACCACATGAGCAACCACCTCATACCTGATAGAATGGCCACTATCAAGAATACAAGAAATAATAAGTGTTGGAGAGGACATGGAGAAAACAGAACCATGTACACTGCTGGTGGGATTGCAAATTGGTGCAGTCACTGTGGGAAGCAGTATGGAGTTTCTCAAAACACTAAAAATAAAATTACCATATGACCCAGCAATTCTACTTCTGGGAATTTACCCAAAGAAAACAAAATCACTAATTCAAAAAGATACATGCGCTTCTATGTTTATTGCAGCATTATTTATGATATCCAAAATAGAGAAACAACCTGAATGTCCAGTGATAGATGAATGGATAAAAAACACATGACACATATATACAATCAGCCATAAAAAAGAATGAAATCTTGCCATTTATGACAACATGGATGTTATTATGCTAAGTAAAGTAAGTGATACAGATAAAGACAAATGCTGTATGATTTCACATATATTGGAATTTAAAAAACAAAACAAACAAAATGAAAATAGATTCACAAACACAGAGTACAGACTGGTGTTTGCCATAGGGGAGGTAGGTGGGGGAATGGGTGAAATAGGTGAAGGGAAGAAGAATAGTGGAAGTTTGGTATCTTGATCAAGGCAATCATTACATGAGTGTATAAACCCATAAAAATTCATGAAATTATACACTAACATTTGTGCATTTTATTGTATATATCTCAGGAAAAAAACAGCAAAGAGAGGTATGGAATATGGTAATTACATCTAGCTGCTAAAAATGGAAAAGGTCACAATTAAATTGAAATAAGGATCACAGACAACCATATACATTTCCTTCAAAGCAAATTCTATTTGGCTGATGACAGAGTCAAAATACAACAGTGATTATACCAGGAAGGAAAAAGAACACAGTTGGGATTTCCAGCCCTAAGAGATTAGATGCCACTGGATTTAGTAAGCTGTATAAGGACTTTAGATTTATTACAGTACAGATGTCCTCAAAGTTCTGATGTAAAAGTCCTTTTCTTCCCACCACTCATCAGATTCGGTTAGTGGTTCCAGGGAGTTTGACCATTTTCAACCCAGAGTCTTTCAGCAAGTGAAGGTGACACTGACATCCTCAGGGACTCTTCAAGGGGCAAGGGGGCCTTTCCCTGAGGTCAGGGTTCTCCGCTCTAGGACGGCAGGACCTGCCAAAGTGCATTTCAGTACAAAATATGTCGAGCCCTGTAATTTAAGTCTTGCTTTTATTTTAAAATACCCTTTAAAAATATTTATTAAGCCAAAAAATGTTAACTCATTGAGCATAAAAGCAGATATAACATGGGGTAATATAAATCCCAACTGTATATTTAAATACATGATGTCTATTTATTTATATGCATATTTAAAATACTAAAATGGTATATATATATATATATATATATATATATATATATATATACATACACCAAACAGTAACAATATATCTAGCCAATGACATTATAGGTGATTTAAATTTGTTTTTTTCACTGTATTTCCTATATAGTCATAAGTATATAAACATATTAGTTTTACAACTAGAGAAAAATCATATATGTATTATACATATATATATATATATATTTTAAGAAAGAGTCCTATATCTGCTATATGCTCACTGTTTTGTCAACCAGTTCTTCAGTTTTCTAATAAGATTTGAATTAGTACACTCTTAAAGCTGTAAGTTTGAATTAAAGTAAGTGCTTTAAAAAATAACTCTTAGCATGTGGAAACCAGACATTCTGCCAAAGTAGAGTCTAACATTGAGCTTTAAGCAGCAGGAAAGGTCCAATTTTGGAAAAACACTTTTGTCCCTTGAATTTCACGCCTGTTGCTTTTTCTTTTTATCACCATAAAGAGTTTACAGAGGCAAATTTAAAATTTTGTTCTTTGGATATACAAGAACTAAATCCTTAAGAAAAAAGCCCAGGCTGCATGATGATAAGAAGCTCCATCTTATAGAACTTTCCCCCGTTTATGTTGATCGAGTTCAGGACACCCAAATGCTAAACTTGGCAAACTTGGCACATTGAATATCTTAAACTGAAGGACTTGGCAAAATTGGCAGAGGCAGGAAGACCACTCTGACCATATTACTTTGCCCTTCTTCCCTGAAACAGGTCATAAAACTCCCACGTGAAGGGAACCTTCCCCCTACACCGGGGGAAGAAGATACTCTTATGACTGCACATAATGGGAAAACCTGTCTCCCATCCTCTGCATAGGGAAAACCCAACTCTCCCCTACCATGGGTTTACCCCTGTGAGTGCCTCCTTTACTGCTCACATGAAACACTTCACATCTGCTCACTAAGTGTGTGGGCTGCTGATGAACTGATTATGGATCGGAGGTTCCCATGACCCCCTCCTTATTTGCTAGAGTGGTTCACAGAACTCAGAGAACCACCTACTTTGTTTACCAACTTATTATTAAAGGATATGGTAAAGTGTACAGATGAACATCTAGATGGAAGAGATGTATGTGGGGAAAAGATCTGGAGCTTCCCTGAGGCTCTCCATGTTCAACATAGAAGCGCTCTGAACCCTGGCCTCTTGGGTTTTTACGGCGGCTTCATAGTGCAGGCCTACTCCATTTTCAGCCCTTTTCCTTACTCAAGAGAATTGGGGCAGGGACTAAAAATTCTAAGCTTCTAATTATGTCTTGGATTTTCATGCAACCAGCCCTCATCCAGGAGCCACTGAGAAGAGAAACCCACCCAGAGTCACCTATTAGAACAAAGAACAAAGGACACTCCTATGACCCAAGAAATTATAAGAGTTTCAGGAACTCTGTGTTAGGAACAGAGGTCAAAGACCAATATTCGAAAAAGAGATGCCCCTGGTATTCTTATTGCTTAGGAAATGAGTTTTAAGAGCTGTGTGCCAGGGCAGAAACCAATGTGTATATATAGTTTCTATTATCTCACACTAGAGAAAGGACATTTGGGACTGAAAAATATGTGCTAACCTTGATAAACTGACCTTATCTTCCTAGTTACTTCTTCACCATTTACCAGCCCTGATCCAAACCCTTTTGTCTTGCCAATTCTTCACAGAGTTACTGGTTTTCTGTCTAAAAGACATAAAAGCTTGTGTTCTGTTCACTTCCTCAAGTCTTTATTCTCTTGTGAAGGAAGGCTCCATGTACATGTAAAAATTCAATGAAATGTGCATGCTAGTCTCCTGTTAATGTCTTTGTCAGTTTAATTTTCAGACCCAGCCAGCGACCCTAAAAAGACTAACAAAAACTTCTCCCTTTCCTACAACAAAAAAAGAAAATTCGTATTTCAAGGTACAAGGTACAAAAAAGATACTTAGGAACCACGTGGGAGGATTCCAGATGTCATAAAAACATTAGGTGGGTATGGTGAAAACAGACTAGAGAATGAAACGGTCACCATCAGTTCCTTACTTTCCGTAAGTAGACTTTAACTTAACCAGCATAAGTGGGGGTAAAGCAAGTGTGAATTACAGACTATTCTGTAAACATTGAACTTTAATAATTACAGATATAGAAATCACTAACAACTGCAAAACACTAAGCATTTCTAGAAAAGCCTATTTTTAGAAAACACTATTTGAGTGATGTGAGAATTTGCTTACATTTAGTAGTATTGATTTTTTTATTCTTCTAAATTATCCAAATATATTTAAAATCTAAGAACTTTACCAAATAAATTGCTTATTCATCCTTTTTTCAGCAAAAGTAAAAGGTATACCTTAGTTCAGCATAATTCAGAACTATCAAAAGTTTCAATTCTAAATCTAAAATAGATGTTTCTCATTAGACACAGTTTATGGATACCATAACATTATAAAAGACAAGCAAATTGTATTTTTACACATAAATATGTATATAGATTTTTAGACCATTCTTTCAAACACTTGGGTTATTTGTATGTATGCACGTGATTACATATACTAACATATATACCTGCATACTTATAATGAGATAATGTAGATGAAAACAATTCTGAATACCAAAAAGGGTTGCACATGAGTAATATAAGAAATAAATGTTGAAACTACTGGACTATTTGTATACAAAACATGAAAACACTAATGCTTTGCAATTAGCTGTTCGGTTACCTGATTGAAATCACCTTTCAAAACTCCTGTGGAATCTACAATTACAACTAATTGTCAATAATGGAAAGTGTCACAGCTAAATTTAAGGATGATAGATGACCATGTAGTTTGCATATGAGGGAAATTTTATTTGCCTTCTACCTGGGGCTATAAACAAGACTCAATGGGAGAAAAACTGGTAATAATTGTTTCACTCTTCTCCTTCATCCCCAGCATCCCAATGGCCACTCAAAATTACTATTCTTTTTTATCGTGCAGTGTGACCATATTTTAGGGGTGGGTATTTCCATAAAATTCAATTCTATTTTCTTCAATCTTACATTAAATAGTGCTTTCTGTCTAAACCATCAAGGTGTTGAAATCTACTAGGACAAGCTGAAACCAATGAGACCAAGTGATACATTGCTAATAAGGTTTTGAGGTCATGTCTTACAAATATTCTACTCAGGCTTTATTATTCTGGCACACAGATTAAAACTAATATTTATAGATCAATGGAGAAACCTATTCATGGGTCTTGTACTTATTTTAATTTATTAGGATTATTTAAATGACTCTTTGGCATTGCAAAAAAAAATATTGACTTGAATGTTCTCACGAAAGACAGTACAATAATTGTATTTTTTTCCTGCTTTTTCTTTCCAACAATTTTTTTTAAATGAGGCATTTTTAAAAATTACATCTCAATGAAACTAGCAAATCACCAACCCCTGAAGAAATGCTTACAATCACACTGAAAAGTGGACTCAGGTAAAGGACAAAACCACTAGGGTGAAGGTAGCTCTGTAGGTAATGAATGGGCACCGCAGTCTGAGTCACTGAGAGGAAAGTCACGCAACCCCACAGACCACATTCCTTGGAAAGGGAGAGCTGGGTGTGAGGGTAAGTTGCAGGAGAGCCTCTCTACTGGGAGGCATGCCTGAATCGGGAATACACAAGTCTGCCCTTCTGCATAGTAGTACAAATGATAGATGTAGCAATGTGATGGGGGAAAGTAGGTAACAAAATACTCTGTTTCTATTCAATTTGGTCAGCTGTGAAAAAGTGAAAAATATCACCACAGGTAAGACCTGTGACATCAGCATTTCACTGTGAAACTTAAATCCCTGCCCCTGGGAGTGAGGACTAAGCCACAGGGACAGGTATGTTGGTAAATACGGATAAAGACACAATTGATGAAAATGAAGCTGACGGCTTCCCTGGTTTGCCATCCCCATATTATCATTCAGTGAAATCTGACCCTAAAAACAACAGCTCCCATTGGAAAACGAGATAGAAAAAGGAGTCAACCACTGTGACAAAATGAAAACTGAAGAGTAAAAAAATGGAAAAATATTCCTCCCCAATTTAGTTAAAAATGGACACTCTAAGTTTCTAGGAAACTAAAGAAAATGTGGATTCTCTGAAACAAGAGCAGATGAAGTAAAAATAGGCTAGTAAAAAGCAAGGGAAAAAAAGGCAAATGAAACATGACAGAAATCAATTCCCCTTCAACAGTTAATTCTTCTGTCAAAACATGGACTCAACAGATAGAGCCTAATGGTGATATTCCCCCAATAAAGGGATTAACAATGGTTTCTGCAAAAGTAACACAGATTCTTTAAATACCAAGAATACCAACTCATTTGTTCCGTTCCTTTAGGGGACTTAAATAATTGGAAGTGAAGCTCCTGGAAAATAATGTTGTCTCTGACAATGAACCACCACATTTTAGATACCAGAGTGATAGCGGAAGAAAAATCTAACATGATAGAAGTAAACTAAGTCAAAACTAAAAACAAGCTTTGCTGTGACAGATTTTCCTCTTTGTATGCTTAACTCAGGATAGAAGTGTGGCATGCATTACAAAACTGATGCCAGATTGCTTAGAAGCCTTCATATGTTTTGAATGACAAGGTACTGACCATGGTTTCTGCAAAATAGACTGAACAAAATAAAAACAGATTATTTAAACACCAAGAATATCACCATTCCATTTGTTCTGTTCCTTTAAAGGTCCTAAATAATTGGAAGTGATGCTACTGAACAATAAATGTTATCTTTTACGATGAACCACCACATTTAGATGTCAGAGTGATGGCTGAAGAAAATTGCTTGAATGGGAAATAAATCAACAGCCACAAAGTAAACCAAGCCTACTTGACAAAGCCTTGTGTTATTAATTAGAAGGATGATTACTGCGGCAAGAGGATCTAGCTTATAAAAAAAAAACTATGAAAATCAATAAACGTTTGCAGACTGTAACTTCAAAAAAGATTTGATTTGTCAAATATTAGTCTAACCTGCTTTATTCAACAGATGCATTGGGTTTCTAAAAATACTAAAGGTAAATATTCACATTGAAATACAAATGCAGTATTTTAAAAAATCTCTTCTTTTTCAATATTCAAAGTTTCAGACAGAAAATAAATCTATGCATGGTTGGTAGTCCCCTTATAATAGCAATAAGAATATTATGGTCCCCCTTTGACCTTTCTTCAAAGGATAAGTTCCTCACCCAAATTTTGTCTTTCCCCACACATTAGCACTTTTTTATGATGATTAATTATTTATTCATTGAGTCCCTTCTAATTCATTTACATGTCTAATCACTACCCCATCTTGGTAGAATTCACTAAGTTTGGGTAAATTATAGAATATGGAACCCCTGGTCCAAATTACAGCTCCTTCAAACTTAAGAGAAAACTGCCAATCCTAGCCTCTTGGATTTAGGGTCCTAGTTATCAAATGAATGTATTAAATATTAGAAATGAATCTGCTGTATAATAGTAAGATCAAAGGCCATGGTTTTTTAAGATATTCTGCATACTGCAAAATGAAATGAACCACTCAGTTGCTGTATTTCATGACAATAATGATTTTATTACAGTCTAGTACTACCTTGCAAAAAAGCACAATTCTTCAATTCTACAGGCCTGTTTAAATCAGAAGACTAGAATGCAAAATGGAAATATTTAAAGGAAAAAGGCCTATGTATTCGAGCAGTGTTTACTCAACAAGAGAAAGGTGAGACACTCAAACAGAAAAGAAAAGGGTACTTCATTGTTTCTCTTGTTTTTTAAGGAGGCGGTACGTATTTGTAGCTTGCTTTTTATACCCTCATAGACAATCTTTCACCTTATAAGAAACAAGTATCTGTTTAAAAAAGGTAAATAAATAAGCCTAACACTCATTCTCAGAAGATACATATAGCCAGAGAGTCACATAAAAACAGAATTCTGATTTTTCCTCACCCTGAAAAAATATCTGTAGCAATGACTGTATTCTGCTGCTTCCTGGCTTTCTTAGGAATGTAGGAGGCCTGCCTATCTTGTTTGACCAATAGGAATTCAAAAATGGCCTGATCTTTTTTTAAGCCAGGAGCTTAATAAAAATGCAGGGTCTAAGCCATATTTGGGTTGAGCGCTAAGCCCAAAAGAGAAGTTAACAAGTATCCTTTACTTTAGAAAGACGTCCTCATGACAGATCAGAGCAGAACTGATTTTCTAGCACACCCGTAATGCACCAAGTGCCTTCAAAGTCACAGTGTTGTGTTTTGCCTAGACAATTCCAAAATGTGTATTTCAGGGTTGGGGGTCCCGGGGATGCTTGCATCCTTACTTTTATGTTTTGATGCAAACTTCAACTTGCTCCTACACAGTGAACCGTTATTAAAAATATCTATTTAACATACTGTTCGGCAAGAAAAGAAAAGAACCACAATGTTCTGGGTGGCGATTAAATTCCCAGCACTCTTAAGGCACTGGTTACTCTGTGGGACCTGCCACACAGCTCAAAACATCAAACAGTACTGGAATCATGCTCACTGGCTATGGACAGTGCCTCCTACAAAAACTCAATGTACCGCTTATAATCTGAGCAAAACAACTTAAATTGGGCCCAAAGGGTCACCACATTTTTTTGGGGAAAAACTCTCTACAGGGCTTTGTATTCACATATAGTAAAGAGCAACTTACTGAATGAAGTACGATGGCATTTACTTATTATTACCATGTCAGCAAAATTTCTACAAAAGCATCAAAACTGAAAAGATGAAAATGCCAACTTACTCAGAAAAAAAAACATTTTGTGTTCAATACAGTACAGCATAGGGTGGCATTCAATGAGTGTCTGGCATAATATTGCAAGCAGGTTAGGATAAATAACAACATCAACCCTTTTTGGGATAATTCTAAGGAATTATTTAATAATTATAAGAAATTATTTAAAATACAAAAAAACTTAATAGTGCCTCACTGGACTGACAAATCATTAAAAGAATCTTGAAGTGGATTTTTTAGTTACAAAAAGGTACACTATTGAAATAACAATTTCTAAGATTAAAAATGTCATGCTTATCCCATTATGCTACAAAAACCATTCGCTTACCCTCCTTACCAAGTTAAAGTTTTCCTGCCTTTATTTTACACTTCAAAATTTAAAAGAATAGCTGTTTAAAGAAGCAGCCTGATATTCTGTGGTATCATTTTTCAGAGGCTATTAGCTAACATGTTCCTATTCCCTGGGACCCACTCTTCAAAAGACTGGTTTGTCCAAAAGAGAAATAAAGGTGTTGGTATTACTGCTTATGCTATTCACCAAATGACCCATCAGTTGTTTGTCAAATGATACAACTGGCTATAAAATGACAGTAAGCTTTCGGTCATCATCAAATTTATAAAAATATGGGTGCCAACATTTTATATGTAATTGAAAAATAGATCCAGTCTAAATAATAATAGTTTAAATACTATAAAATGCATTAGTGGAATATGTACCTTGATAATAATTAGCACCTGACATAACATACTAACAAAAATGCTTTGATAGTAGTAAAAAATATTCAAACCTGAAGAATAAAATACCAAAAAGTACTGTATGCACTTAACTTCCTTTCCATTCAAAGTTAACTCTCTGGTGTTGTCTGCCCCAGGATCAGTCAGCATGGCTTTGAAGAATTATTCTTGGTTGGGTAAGTTATTAAAAGATAATGATTCATTAATTAAACTATTTACATGAATGACATATGAAACAACTCTGGTGAAGCTTTTTAAGTAAATCAGACTGAAAATGTGTTCTGCCATTTTATCAAAGGCAGCCACGAAGTCTTAAGTAGTACCTGTTCATAGACTACTTTCAAAGATAAACTATTTGCTGTGCAGCTATTGTTGACAATATGTGAAACCATTTTCAAATTAGTAAAGACAATAAAATATAAAGTGATTCATAAATCATAATAGAAAACAGAAAAGCTAAAGTGAACATAGCATGAAAAATCATTATAATAAAAATTCTAAAATAATTTGAAATGTCAGTAACCTAAGCCATTTTTAACTTGAAATGCTAAACTATCTTAGAATTTTAATTCAAGTTTCCCTCCCATCAAGAAAAAAGTACTTTAAGAAAAAGCTAAGCTTACAAAGCGGATATGTTACTTGTTCACATTACAAAATGTATTATTACTTTACAAAATGATTCTTAATAAGATTGCTTTAAATCAATAGGATTTCAAGTTGTAAATCTCCTGAGATTTTCTGAGGCTGCCACTTATCAGGACCACAGTAATCACATGGCAATGTGGGGTATATCATGATGAACCTCAGCCTTTGGAGTCCAACAGGCTGGAATTGAAATTTCAGCTCTGCCACTAATTAACCATGTAATCTCCAGCTGTACTTAACCTGCTAGAACCTCAGCCTCCTCATCTGTAAAATAGGGATAATAAATACCTCCTCTGAAGAACACTGTGAGGATAATCTAAGACAAACATGGTAGGTAGTTAATAAGTGATGACTGCTTTGTTAATTAAATTACAGATAATACCATAATTCAAACTCTCTGAGGACTGTCATTAATAAGTAGTTTGGGATCTCTAACTCAACACTCTCCCAAGTCTGAAGTGGACACAGGATGCTCTTACAAAGCTCTTCCTCAGGCAAGAATATGATTGATAAGGGAGAAGGGTTTCAGCTGTTGTTTTGTTTATTGTTTTCATTTTTAAGTACTAGAGATTTACAGCCCATCTTGAACAAGTATAAATTAAGAGTTAAAAATGTACACTTTGGGGCCATGTTAAGTGGGAGACATGGTTAATTGCATCTTTATTATTTTGTATTAAAAGTCAATAATAGTAATAGTAAAACAACAACATCAAAACTGTACTGTTCCTTGTGGTAGAAACATGTATGTGCTACAGACAACCTCAGTGAGTGGAAACAACCCTCTGTTTAGATTCACAGTCTTCTTATAACCAGTGTAAAGTCACTTACTTTTATTTTTGGTGGAGCTATTAGGATCAAATGAGAAAATACATTGGAAAGTATTTAATGCATTAATAAATATATAAATATTAGACATTATCATTTATGATAAAAGTGTATCCCTGGTCCCTGCCTTAAGGAAGGATGTGAAGAAGTCCCCTTTCATAAATGAAGCTTAAAGACAAACTATTTCCAATTAACCAGGAATTTCGATAAGTATGGATCAAAAAATGAGATCCAATCATCTCTAATTTATTAGGTGGTACAAGCTCTTTTAGAACCTAAATTTACACCATGATCTACAAGTTTCAGTCTTCCAAAACAAAGTGGTTTCTATCAGAGGAAAACCCAAATTATTTCCCAAGCATCTTAAAATAAATGGATCAGTAAGATAGTTTTAAACCCTGTTTGGCCTAAAGAAAAATATTTATCACCTTTGAGAAATTTATTCCACTCTTACCATAAAGTTATTTAACTAAAACAAAACTCTATTTTGTACCTGAGATATAAGGCATTGATATATTTAAGCAAAATATTTCAGAGTCATTACTTTTTCTGGTTTTTATTATTTTTTTATTTTTATGGTCTTTTCCATCTGTATTATATACTAACATTTTTGGAGCATTAAGTGAAAAGAAGAAGTACAAGATGTGACTGGAAAGACAGGTAAGGCTATGTCATAAAGAGTTGTGTATGCTATGTTAAGGATTTTTAAATTTAGGATTTAGGTGATAGGAATCCACAAAACAGTTTTAAGCCAAGGAGAGGAGGAGCTATATTTAGATTAGACAGATCACTCAGGTGGCAGTAGAGAGTAGTTTTAGGGCATTCATCACAGCCACAAATTAAAATATAATTCCAAGTTTGGCATAAATGGTATAATTTTGGTCATATTGTTGACTAATTTTATATTATCTCCTTTCATAATGTGAAATCAGATTGAATTCTTTGAAAATATGAATCACTTCCAAATAAAACCCAAGCTGACATTTCTTCCACAATTTGAAGGCTAACTGGGGCCATAAAATAATTTTGAGTAGGTCAGGCAGAGATACATGTTTTCAGTGTTGGGAATTTATCAATTAACATTATCAACCCTAATCTCTTCGAAGTCAAAGAGTAATCAAATAAACATCTTTGGCCTAAAGTAAGCCAAACAGATCTCTTTTACCACAGGTACTTATTTAAACTCTGTGAGTCCTGAATTATTTATCTACAACATGAGAATCATAAGATAAAACTCCCTTATTTCCTTATCTATTTGATACCTGTGAGATCTGTGAAGGAGGAGACAAGCAGCCTGTGCCTCCTCCTTCACTGCTGCAACGACAGCCTCCTGGGCTGCCGAGGACACAGTAAGGATGGAATGAACAAAGAGAGAAAAACACTGTCACATGAGATAATGAACATGATATTGCTCCATCGACTGTAAAGTATGATACAAATGCTGGTTATTGCTCTTGTTTTTGTTTTGCCTATTCTGTAAGTAGTCTCTAACTTCCTTTAAGACCCAGTAATTAGAATGCTCTGAAAAGAAAATACTTTTTCCTCAAAATAATAAAAAAACTACCATACCTCAAGATGCTCTTAAGTATTTTAGTGGAAATGCTTAAGGAATAAACAAGAGTCCTTAAAACTTAGCCTGTTTGTAATATTAAATATCTTTCTTGTTTAAAATACAAAATGCACATGTCAAAATGAATCAATAATAAATCCCTTTCTGGTGCAGAATTTTAAGCCTCCGATTTGAACAAAGAAATTGAACTTAACACTGGATGTCCTTTATGAAGGTGCAGAATGCACTGACACATCTTTACTTGATAATTTATTAGAGTTACTCTTAAAGGGAAGGATAGCAGGTGTCCTATGGATCTGTGATCATTTTCTACATATCTGAAACTAGAACTAGAGCTTATGATTTAATATATGCTCTCTCTTATCTGTAGTTGCAGTCTAAATATCCCAATGTAAATCACCAGTGGCCCCTATTAACAGAATCTGACTCTATACCCATTTCTCATTAGAAACACCAGGCTCATTATTCTCAAGGCTGAATTTGGTGAACTCTAAGCAAATGCCTTAAAGTAATTCTCTCCATCCCTCTTTGTCTCCTTATTCTACTTATCCCATCCAGGGTAAAATTTTTGAGAGAAGCGTTTCTTTCATTCATTCCTCCCCACACCAGCAAAAGCGTAAGGAATACACACCAAATGCTATTATGGGCTGCTATGATGCTGAGTTTTCAATGCATAAGCAAGATCAAGAGTGCTCTCCCTTGGAAATCACAGTGACCATCTGATAGGAGTTTCAGCACAGCAACCATTGAGGATTCTCGGTCAACAGCCACTGATGTAGGGTAACAACAATGTTATTCCTCCCCATGTCTCAAGGCCTGTGCCACTGCTGTATCATCAGCTTGGAATCTCTTAGCTGGCGCTTCTCCCCTCCTTGCCTAATGAACCCCCACTTATCGAGCATATTGCAGTTCAAATGATGCTCCTCTCTGGAAGCCTTTGCTGGCCTCCCACATTAGATCAGAGTCTCTATAACGTGAATTTACAGCATCCTAAGTTCTTTTTCTATGACACTTACAATGGTTTTAGAATTGTTACATATCCTGGCTTCTTTTAATAATGTCTGTCTCCCACAATGTCTACAAACTCCATTCCTGCAAAGCCTGTATTTTGTTCTCCATCATATCCCCAGCATCTAGGAGAGTGCCTGCTACAGAATACACTATAGGCAGTCAATGCTTCTCTTCACTCTATTCTTTTTCACCAACCCAATCAAGCCTCTTGCTGTCCTTAGCTACTTAATATGGGACAATCTGTTGGGTAAGGCAGCAGATTGTTTTATATACTATTTGTTATTTTTAAACCAAGTGAAAGAATTTTAAAAATTAATTTTATTTAAAAGGAAAGTAGGTATTAATTTAAATTTTCCATGTGCAAAAATATCTTCAAAAGTGATTTCATGAAATTATGCTTTATGAAGAATTCCTACAAATTTGGCATTCTTTACGTGCATGCCACTTGCTAAGATATTATATAGATACATAGATTTTTTATATATACCAATATAGCTCACCTTTCAGTAGTCAATTTGACATTCTATAAAACTGCATATCTGAGTGTGCATTAAGCATCTTTAAAATACCCATATCGTTAGTTAAATTAGTGTCTATACTTAACAAGAAATCCTTTGCAGCTATTAAAATGAATAGGGGAGCTTTTTATGTAAAGATGGAAAATATCTCTGAGATATACTAGGTAAAAGGGTAAGATGTGCTGGTAGTACAACAATTTTTGTTTTTAAAAAAATGTGGAATTTGTGGTAAACACTTCATAATGTATGTAACTGTCAAATCATGTTGTACACCTGAAACTAATATAATATTGTGGTCAACTACACTTCAATTTTTAAGAAGTTAAAAATATAGGCGGGAGCCAAGATGGCGGCGTGAGTAGAGCAGTGGAAATCTCCTCCCAAAAACACATAGAGCTATGAAAATATAACAAAGAAAAATCTTCCTAAAATAGAGACCACAGGACACAGGACAACATCCAGACCACATCCACACCTGCAAGAACCCAGCGCCTTGTGAAGGGGGTAAGATACAAGCCCCAGCCCGGCGGGACCCGAGCGCCCCTCCCCCCGGCTCCCGGCGGGTGGAGAGAAACCGGAGCAGTTTTTTTTTTTGGCGAGCGCTTTTTGGAAGCCTTAGAGGGACGGGCCCCCGTTGCTGGGGAGGCAGGGTGGCGGGACCGGTGAGGAGGTGCCTGGGAACAGCGCCGGAGGACAAAGAATATCCCGCGTTTCTCCCTGCGAGACCTGGGGGCGGGTGCCTGAGACCGGTGCCTGAGGACGGAGGAGGTCGCGCGTTTTTCCCCTTTTTTTTTTTCTCTTTTTGGCAAGCGCTTTTTGGAAGCCTTGAAGGGACGGGGACCCCAGTGCTAGGGAGGCACGGTGGCGGGTCTGGTGAGCGGGTGGCTGGGACCGGCGCCTGAGGACAAAGAATATCCCCCGTTTTTCCCTGCGGGACCGGTGGGCGGGTGCCTGAGACCGGCACTTGAGGACAGAGGAAATCGCGCGTTTTTCCCCTTTTTTTTTCTCTTTTCTGCGAGTGCTTTTTGGAAGCCTAAAAGGGACAGGGACCCCGGTGCTAGGGAGGCAGGGCGGCGGGACTGGTGAGCGGGTGCCTGGGACCGGCACCTGAGGACAAAGAATATCCCGCATTTTTCCCTGTGGGACCGGTGGGTGGGTGCCTGAGACCAGCACCTGAGGACGGAAGAAATCGCGCGTTTTTCCCCTTTTTTTTCTCTCTTTTTGCCAAGTGCTTTTTGGAAGCCTTGAAGGGACAGGGACCCCGGTGCTAGGGAGGCAGGGCGGCAGGACTGGTGAGCGGGTGCGTGGGACCAGTGCCTGAGGACAAAGAATATTGAGCGTTCCTTCCCTGCGGGACCGGTGGGTGGGTGCTTTTTGGAAGCCTTGAAAGGACAGGGACCCTGGTGCTAGGGAGACAGGGCAGCAGGACCAGTGCGCGGGTGCCTGGGACCGGCACCTGAGGAAAAAAAAAAAAAATCGCGTGTTTTTTCTTTTTTTTTTCCTTTCTGTTCCCTCTCTCATTGTTGCTGTTGTTGTTTTGGTTTGGAGAGTGCTTTTTGGAAATCTTAAAGGGGCAGGACAGGTCACTTAGACCAGAAGCAGGGAATCTGGGGATCTCTGGGCACTCTAACCCCCTGGGCAGCAGGGAGCACAGAGGCCCCTTACGGAGATAAATAGTCTCCTGGCTGCTCCCCCTCTAACGGGGCTCCACCATTTTGGAGGAACAGCCCCAGCCAGGCCAAGCCCACAGCAACAGTGGAGATAAACCCCAAAGAAACTGGGCAGGAAGCAGAAGCCCTGTCTGCGCACAGCTGCCCAGCACAAGCCACTAGAGGTCGCTATTCTCCCAGGAAAAGGCTACAAACCAACAAGAAGGGAAGCTCTTCCAGCGGTCACTTGTACCAGCTCTGCAGACTATCTCTATCACCATGAAAAGGCAAAACTACAGGCAGACAAAGATCACAGAGACAACACCTGAGAAGGAGACAGACCTAACTAGTCCTCCTGAAAAAGAATTCAAAATAAAAATCATGAACATGCTGACAGAGATGCAGAAAAAAATGCAAGAGCAATGGGATGAGATGCAGAGAAAAATGCAAGAGCAATGGGATGAGATGCAGAGAAAAATGCAAGAGCAGTGGGATGAAGTCCGGAAGGAGATCACAGATGTCAGGAAAGAGATCACAGAAGTGAAACAATCCCTGGAAGGATTTATAAGCAGAATGGATAAGATGCAAGAGGCCATTGAAGGAATAGAAGCCAGAGAACAGGAACGTATAGAAGCTGACATAGAGAGAGATAAAAGGATCTCCAGGAATGAAACAACACTAAGAGAAATATGTGACCAATACAAAAGGAAAAACATTCGTATTATAGGGATACCAGAAGAGGAAGAAAGAGGAAAAGGGATAGAAAGGGTCTTTGAAGAAATAATTGCTGAAAACTTCCCCAAACTGGGGGAGGAGATAATCGAACAGACCATGGAATTATACAGAACCCCCAACAGAAAGGATCCAAGGAGGACAACACCAAGACACATAATAATTAAAATGGCAAGGATCAAGGACAAGGAAAGAGTTTTAAAGGCAGCTAGAGAGAAAAAGGTCACCTATAAAGGAAAACCAATCAGGCTAACATCAGACTTCTCAACAGAAACCCTACAGGCCAGAAGAGAATGGCATGATATATTTAATGCAATGAAACAGAAGGGCCTTGAACCAAGGATACTGTATCCAGCACGACTATCATTTAAATATGATGGTGGGATCAAACAATTCCCAGACAAGCAAAAGCTGAGGGAATTTGCTTCCCACAAACCACCTCTACAGGGCATCCTACAGGGACTGCTCTAGATGGGAGCACCCCTAAAAAGAGCACAGAACAAAACACACAACATATGAAGAAGGGAGGAGGAGGAATAAGAAGGGAGAGAAGAAAAGACTCTCCAGACAGTGTATATAACAGCTCAATAAGCGAGCTAAGTTAGGCAGTAAGATACTAAAGAAGCTAAACTTGAACCTTTGGTAACCACGAATCTAAAGCCTGCAATGGCAATAAGTACATATCTTTCAATAGTCACCCTAAATGTAAATGGACTTAATGCACCAATCAAAAGACATAGAGTAATAGAATGGATAAAAAAGCAAGACCCATCTATATGCTGCTTACAAGAAACTCACCTTAAACCCAAAGATAAGCATAGACTAAAAGTCAAGGGATGGAAAAACATATTTCAGGCAAACAACAGTGAGAAGAAAGCAGGGGTTGCAGTACTAATATCAGACAAAATAGACTTCAAAACAAAGAAAGTAACAAGAGATAAAGAAGGCCACTACATAATGATAAAGGGCTTAGTCCAACAAGAGGATATAACCATTCTAAATATATATGCACCCAATACAGGAGCACCAGCATATGTGAAGCAAATACTAACAGAACTAAAGAGGGAAATAGACTGCAATGCATTCATTGTAGGAGACTTCAACACACCACTCACCCCAAAGGATAGATCCACCGGGCAGAAAATAAGTAAAGACACACAGGCACTGAACAACACACTAGAACAGATGGACCTAATAGACATCTATAGAACTTTACATCCAAAAGCAACAGGATATACATTCTTCTCAAGTGCACATGGAACATTCTCTAGAATAGACCACATACTAGCTCACAAAAAGAGCCTCAGTAAATTCCACAATATTGAAATTCTACCAACCAATTTTTCAGACCACAAAGGTATGAAAGTAGAAATAAATTCTACAAAGAAAACAAAAAGGCTCACAAACACATGGAGGCTTAACAACATGCTACTAAATAATCAATGGATCAATGAACAAATCAAAATAGAGATCAAGGAATATATAGAAACAAATGACAACAACAACACTAAGCCCCAACTTCTGTGGGATGCAGCGAAAGCAGTCTTAAGAGGAAAGTATATAGCAATCCAGGCACACTTGAAGAAGGAAGAACAATCCCAAATGAATAGTCTAACATCACAATTATTAAAACTGGAAAAAGAAGAACAAATGAGGCCTAAAGTCAGCAGAAGGAGGGACATAATAAAGATCAGAGAAGAAATAAACAAAATTGAGAAGAATAAAACAATAGCAAAAATCAACGAAACCAAGAGCTGGTTCTTTGAGAAAATAAACAAAATAGATAAGCCTCTAGCCCAACTTATTAAGAGAAAAAGAGAGTCAACACAAATCAACATAATCAGAAATGAGAATGGAAAAATCACGACAGACTCCACAGAAATACAAAGAATTATTAAAGACTACTATGAAAACCTATATGCCAACAAGCTGGAAAACCTAGAAGAAATGGACAACTTCCTAGAAAAATACAACCTCCCAAGACTGACCAAGGAAGAAACACAAAAGTTAAACAAACCAATTACAAGCAAAGAAATTGAAACAGTAATAAAAAAACTACCCAAGAACAAAACCCCGGGGCCGGACGGATTTACCTCGGAATTTTATCAGACACACAGAGAAGACATAATACCCATTCTCCTTAAAGTGTTCCACAAAATAGAAGAAGAGGGAATACTCCCAAACTCATTCTATGAAGCCAACATCACCCTAATACCAAAACCAGGCAAAGACCCCACCAAAAAAGAAAATTACAGACCAATATCCCTGATGAACGTAGATGCAAAAATACTCAATAAAATATTAGCAAACAGAATTCAACAGTATATCAAAAGGATCATACACCATGACCAAGTGGGGTTCATCCCAGGGATGCAAGGATGGTACAACATTCGAAAATCCATCAACATCATCCACCACATCAACAAAAAGAAAGACAAAAACCACATGATCATCTCCATAGATGCTGAAAAAGCATTTGACAAAATTCAACATCCATTCATGATAAAAACTCTCAGCAAAATGGGAATAGAGGGCAAGTACCTCAACATAATAAAGGCCATATATGATAAACCCACAGCCAGCATTATACTGAACAGCGAGAAGCTGAAAGCATTTCCACTGAGATCGGGAACCAGACAGGGATGCCCACTCTCCCCACTGTTATTTAACATAGTACTGGAGGTCCTAGCCACGGCAATCAGACAAAACAAAGAAATACAAGGAATCCAGATTGGTAAAGAAGAAGTTAAACTGTCACTATTTGCAGATGATATGATACTGTACATAAAAAACCCTAAAGACTCCACTCCAAAACTACTAGAACTGATATCGGAATACAGCAAAGTTGCAGGATACAAAATCAACACACAGAAATCTGTAGCTTTCCTATACACTAACAACGAATCAATAGAAAGAGAAATCAGGAAAACAATTCCATTCACCATTGCATCAAAAAGAATAAAATACCTAGGAATAAACCTAACCAAGGAAGTGAAAGACTTATACTCTGAAAACTACAAGTCACTCTTAAGAGAAATTAAAGGGGACACTAATAAATGGAAACTCATCCCATGCTCATGGCTAGGAAGAATTAATATCGTCAAAATGGCCATCCTGCCGAAAGCAATATACAAATTTGATGCAATCCCTCTCAAATTACCAGCAACATTCTTCAATGAATTGGAACAAATAATTCAAAAATTCATATGGAAACACCAAAGACCCCGAATAGCCAAAGCAATCCTGAAAAAGAAGAATAAAGTAGGGGGGATCTCACTCCCCAACTTCAAGCTCTATTACAAAGCCATAGTAATCAAGACAATTTGGTACTGGCACAAGAACAGAGCCACAGACCAGTGGAACAGATTAGAGACCCCAGAAATTAACCCAAACATATATGGTCAATTAATATTTGATAAAGGAGCCATGGACATACAATGGCAAAATGACAGTCTCTTCAACAGATGGTGCTGGCAAAACTGGACAGCTACATGTAGGAGAATGAAACTGGACCATTGTCTAACCCCATATACAAAGGTAAACTCAAAATGGATCAAAGACCTGAATGTAAGTCACGAAACCATTAAACTCTTGGAAAAAAACATAGGCAAAAACCTCTTAGACATAAACATGAGTGATCTCTTCTTGAACATATCTCCCCGGGCAAGGAAAACAACAGCAAAAATGAGCAAGTGGGACTACATTAAGCTGAAAAGCTTCTGTACAGCGAAAGACACCATCAATAGAACAAAAAGGAACCCTACAGTATGGGAGAATATATTTGAAAATGACAGATCTGATAAAGGCTTGACGTCCAGAATATATAAAGAGCTCACACGCCTCAACAAACAAAAAACAAATAACCCAATTAAAAAATGGGCAGAGGAACTGAACAGACAGTTCTCCAAAAAAGAAATACAGATGGCCAAGAGACACATGAAAAGATGCTCCACATCGCTAATTATCAGAGAAATGCAAATTAAAACTACAATGAGGTATCACCTCACACCAGTAAGGATAGCTGCCATCCAAAAGACAAACAACAACAAATGTTGGCGAGGCTGTGGAGAAAGGGGAACCCTCCTACACTGCTGGTGGGAATGTAAATTAGTTCAACCATTGTGGAAAGCAGTATGGAGGTGCATCAAAATGCTCAAAACAGACCTACCATTTGACCCAGGAATTCCACTCCTAGGAATTTACCCTAAGAACGCAGCAATCAAGTTTGAGAAAGACAGATGCACTCCTATGTTTATCGCAGCACTATTTACAATAGCCAAGAATTGGAAGCAACCTAAATGTCCATCTGTAGATGAATGGATAAAGAAGATGTGGTACATATACACAATGGAATACTACTCAGCCATAAGAAGTGGAAAAATCCAACCATTTGCAGCAACATGGATGGAGCTGGAGAGTATTATGCTCAGTGAAATAAGCCAAGCGGAGAAAGAGAAATACCAAATGATTTCACTCATCTGAGGAGTATAGGAACAAAGGAAAAACTGAAGGAACAAAACAGCAGCAGAATTACAGAACCCAAAAATGGACTAACAGGTACCAAAGGGAAAGGTACTGGGGAGGATGGGTGGGCAGGGAGGGATAAGGGGGGGGAAGAAGAAGGGGGGTATTAAGATTAGCATGCATGGGGAGGAGGGAGAAAGGGGAGGGTGGGCTGCACAACACAGAGAGGACAAGTAGTGACTCTACAACATTTTGCTAAGCTGATGGACAGTAACCGTAATGTGGTTGTTAGGGGGGACCTGATATAGGGGAGAGCATAGTAAACATAGTATTCTTCAGGTAAGTGTAGATTAAAAATTTAAAAAAAAAAAAAAGAAAGAAAGAAAGAAAAGGGGGATTACTCCTTAACAGGATAAAACTATTGGTAAATCAAAGATCAACGCATGCTTTAAATATCCTTAATGTTGATCACTTAAAGGGTGTCAGATGATCAGCTATGGAGGTACTCTTTTCTGATAATATTCCTTTCTCTTAATTAAAAAAAAAAAAAAAAAAAAAGCAGTTACTGTGTGCTGACCTCCAATGAGTTCTGCACAGTGGTATAGAGGGCATGTCAAAGTGTGGGCAAAGGGTCTGTTTGTTTCTACGCAGAAGATCAAGGCCCAGCTTGGATACCCAGAAAATGAACTAAGATACGATATGAGGAGGAGCTTCCGGCATCAGCACTCTCTGGAGGACTCGTGCCGGGGGATGATCATCAAAAAGCCTCCACAGGGATCCGGACGATGCTGCGGTTGTGGCTGCATCCAGCCCACCATCTCCTGGACTTGCCATGAGAAGGAGGAGGGAGATGTCTAGGCTGGCATGTGCATACAGTGAGACAACGAATTTGACTGGATCTGTACTGTTGGAACTCAACCAGGAGTTGGGAGGGGTGCAAGTTGTAGCACCCCAAAATCTCATGACTATAGACTATCTATGGTTAAAAGAACATATGGGATGTGAACAGATCCCAGAAATGGGCTGCTTTAATTTGTCTGATGGTTCAAGTACAGTTGGAAAATATCCATCATATCATAGATAAATTTTCACAAATGCCTAGGGTGCCTAAATGGTTTTCTTGGCTTCACTGGAGATGGCTGGTGATTATAGATTTGCTTTGTTTATGTCACCGTATTCCTATTATGTCAATATGTGTGTGCAAATTAGTTAGTAGTTTAAAACCTATACATACTTAAGGTACTATACAAGAAGATATGTCAAAGAAATAATCAATCCTCCCAAGTTTCCTTCATATGCTACATCTATAGCTTTTCTTCTTCCTTCCTAATTACAAACCTTAAATAGAATTCGTGCCTCATATCGAATTTACCGAGTATCATAATTCCTCCAGGTGGTAAAGATACCTCGAGACAAGTGCTGGGCATAGAATCCACAGGGCATAAATCTGCAAAGAAGTAAAAAGCTAACCTTTGCAAACAATATGGCTTCTCTCTCACTTACCAACTTTACATTTCCCTGTATGGCCCCGGAAGATGACTGGTTAGCCAGAGACGGGTAAGATTCCTCAAGGGAGGAACAACCTAAGACAGGCACAGTCGCAGGGGGGCCATCAGGTGAGAATTTGGGGATCAACAGAGGTGAGGCTCAGAACCTCACCCCCCCTGCTTTGAGAGAAATCTTCTGCATCCGTGGATGTCTTGCTGCCCTTGTCTAGCCTGGATTAATACTTAGTCCATAGGCACACACCTGATCATCTGATCATCTACATTTGCCTTCTTACAGCACTAAACTATGTTTTCTACCTTTATCTTGCATCTACCTACCACTTCAGCATTTTATTAAAAATAAAAATAATAATAATAATAGGAGAAATGTGGGATCAACATATAAATCAAGTACAAAAATCAAATGAATATTCATATTTGACCTGATGGTTTATAGGTCATATTGCATGATCAAAACCGAAAGTTTCTGTGATGACTGCCCTTGTACTGTTCACCATGTAAGAATTTATTCACTCTGTAAGAATTCGTTCACCATGTAAGAACTTGTTCGTTATGCTTCAGAAGATTGGAGACTGACGAGAATTAGGCTTGAGATGGATTAATGATTGTACATTGAGCATTGACCCCCCTATACTGAATTTTATTGTTGTTAACAACCATTTGATCAATAAATATGAGAGATGCCCTCTCAAAAAAAAATAAAAAAATAAAAAATAAAAAAAAAAATAAAAGTAAAAAAACCAAAAAAAAAAAAAAAAAAAAAAAAAAAAAAAAAAAATATATACATATATCTGTTGTTTATATGGGTTATCTGTGGAAGCATTAACAGGAACCCGGTTTCAGTGTCAGAGTGGGAAACTGGGAGATAGGAGTCACAGAAAGACTTACTTCTCACTGTAATCTCTTTTGTACTCTTTGAGTTTTTTTAAACCATTTCCATGTTTTCTTATCTAAAAATGAAGTTTCTTAAAACAGTAAAGACAAAACAAAACAACTGAGTATCTAAGAACAAAACTTAAAAGAAAAAGTAGCAATGCATGATAGAATGAAATATCCTCAACTTGCAACTGTTATAGAAAGTAACAGAGAAAAATTGAACTAAAAAACCTACCTAAGAAAAGGTACATTTCAGGTAGATATATTTTATGTAAAGCAGTTAACCAGTGAGGTTAGTAAGGGAAGGAATCAACCACACAGAACATCTTACTGTATAAATGTGCCACAAATGTTATTCAAAGGGACAGAAGACAAACAGATAAGCCAAAGATACCAGCCAACCAAGCAAATCAAAAAATTAGAATATTCTCTTACACCTTATTGTTATCTATGTGAGTACATTAAAAACCATGAGGAAAAGCTATTGCCATAATAATTACAAAATTACTTCAAAAAGCTCCTATAAATATATATGAATTCACATTATCCTACAAGAAGTATCAAGATTAAATTCGAGTTTGAAAGTTAGTGTTCTCTTAATAATCAGAAAATTATTTTTAGCCCCTAAGAAACAGTGTGGCCTTTTATAATAATCTCACTGCTCTTGTTGTTTCTGAGTCTACTTCTTATCGTCATCATCATTACTGTACAATATAAACTTATGCTGATTTTGGCATTTAAGTGCAAAGGACTGATGAATAGAACACCCTATATTTTATTGAAGGTACTTTTCAATTTTTAATATTCTAAAAATCATAGGTACAAGCTTGTAATTTACTTTGCTGTATCATTTCATTGAGTTGGAGGCTCAATACATTTTAGAGAGCAAGTATATAAAAACAAACCCAGGTGACCATGTGCTAAAGCTATTCAAATTCAGTGTCTACATGTTTTGTGTACTTATGCCTCACATGTAATACATCCTATAATTTCCTGAATTGAAAATTAATTGAACAGTGCCTTTTCTTTATATATTCTTCCTCCCCACTAATAGGGCAACTATATTTAATCGTTTACTGTGATTTTTAATCACAAAAACCTTAGCATTGATAAGAATGAAAAATATTATAGGGGAAGGTAACTACAAATGTATAGAGATTTGTTACTGTTGTCTCCAAATGGGTGTTTAAATAATTTTCATTTTATATGTCAATCAGTATCTGAAGGAGTGTTTTCTTCTTGTCTGAATATCAGCAACTCATATTTCCCTAAAATGGAAATAGTGGAAAGACGACTAAATACAGCATTTCTCTCAAGATAAGTTTGCTTTCTACCATCTGACTCTAGGGTGTAGTCTTCATCAGGGTACAAATGGATTATAATGGAATGGTATGATCTCTGTTTCCATATTTTATCATTCTCATAGTCTGACACATGTTGGATAAAACTACATTTTAGGCAAATGAAAATAAGTGCTAGCTGTTGATAAGAAGATTTAATTTCCCATATGTTGCAGCTTGCTTTATTCATTTAAGAAGTGGTATTCAAATAGTATTTTGCAATATGTATTAAATTTGATAACCTAGGAAGATTTCTAGACTATCATTTATCTATGTCTTTAACAAATGGGACTAAAGCAGTGGTTGCTACGTGGGGGGGCAATTTTTCTCCCAGGGAACATTTGACAACATCTGGGGACAGTTTTGGTTGTCACAACTGGGAGAGAAGTGCTACTGGCATCTAGAGAACAGAGGCCAGGGATGCCAGAAACAGCAAACAGTGCACAAATCAGCCCTCTACAACAAAGAATTACCCTGTCCAAAACGTCAATAATGCCAAGGTGAAAAATTGGAACAAAGACATATGGATTATTTAGGGGGCATAAAACTAGAGAAAGATACCTTTTAGGGAGGTGATTGCACTCATCCTAGTAAGAAGAGAGATCCCTGACCTAAAACAGGTAAGGCTGGAATGGAGAGGAAGGGGTAGTTGGAGAGAGTCTAAGGGAAGACCACAGACAAGATACAGAAACCGAGTAGCCATAAGAGAGAATCAAGTAAGAAAGATGAAAATCTAGGGTGATTCCTGGATTTCTAACTTTGGTGACCTAGTGGCAACTGTCTATACACTGAGATAGGGAATGTAGAAGGGGAAATGGAACTGGATGGAAAGTTTGTTTGGTCTTAGAAACGTCGAAATGGAGGACACTGCGTACCTATAAATGGAGCCAACTGCTAAGAAGGCATAAAGGTACGATAAGGGTGTAATTCAGCAGAGCCCTAAAGTTGAAATTAAAAAGCCAAGTAGTCATCAAATAAGTTGAAATTTTACACATTAGGTATTTTTATTCATCAAATAACTATTTGATGCCCTTTTTATAATGCAACCAAAATGTGTGAAGCTGGGTAACAATTTGCCCCATAAGGGTGAAATTCTCCTGTGGGACAAATACACAGTTTAGTGGTAGTAATGTTTCCCTCTCCACCCTCCAATATTATTCTCCACAGAAATTTTCACTTATTCACTATCCTTTTATATGTGTGTGATATAAATTAAGACAGAGAGAAGGGACATCTTATTAGAAACCAGGAACTGCTCTGTGTATTTGCCAAAACTCTGTATAATATTTGGCTTCTTTCCTACTACAGAAAGTGTAATTTTACTATAATTCTAAATGCAATTTAATATTGGCTATGAATTTTCAGGGTAGGCTTAATCAAAGTCTTATATGGAAAGGCATATTATAAACATATGCATTACAAACACATTTATATAATTTGTAAGTATGTACATAAATTACTTATCTATAAAACATGTGGCACCTCATTGCTATTGATTTCAAATAGAATCAAGACACATGAATTTAGTGCACAGGAAGGAAATAAACAATATCTGTATGTTCTATAATCTCCTAACATTTGTCAAATTCATTAATATTTTTACAAGAAAAAAGGTAATGTCAAGAATTCTGAACCTCAAATGGTAATGCTTCCTGGGCCAAGCCAGTTATTGTTACCACTTTTATACTAAGAAACAATGAGAAATTAATTTTTAAATGAAATTGGAAGATGGTTTGGGGAGACAATTAAGGAAAATAATTAAATATGATAGTTAAAAAAGTGGCTTTTAGATTTGTTCTGAATAAACAGTACCAGATATTTTTGCAACTACACACATATACTGAAAAGCACAAACTCTCAATGTTCTTAGAACCAAGAAAGGAAAAATCAACAGGTGAAATCTGTGCAAGATAATTAATGATAAACAAGTAGCATTTTTTCCCCTAAAAGAAAAAGTTCATGTGACATTCTGTTATTTCATTTACCTAGAATTTTACCGAAATTGAAGGTACTCTTTTTCACCAACTGCTAAATAAAAGCAACTTATTCATTTGGGATTTTTTTTTTTTTTGCACAAGTTGTCCTGTATATAACAAGAGAGCAAGAAAACAAAGATTTAAGTGTCACACTTCCTCCAAATATCCTCTTTGAAAGGTGTGGGTGGCGACTTGATACAAATGATGCATAAATACCAGGTCCCTGCTTTCTCGTAGTCATTAACATTGTGCTATTGAGCAGCACGTCTGATTCATAAATTGAGAAAACAATGTCTGTGGGAAGATAATAAGTTCTAGTTTCCTGGATTCTCAAGCCACAAGTCAGGGGGATCTTGGTGGAGAAAAAGGCACTGGTTTCACCCTCCCACCGCACAGCAGGGAGGAAGGAAGAAGGCAGTTTTGTGGGCGCCTGGTAACCTTTTCCTTTGGATTGCTCTGGAGTTAGGAGTTCTGGTTTACACCAATGGAGAAGTAGAATTCATTTTTAAAGAAATAAACAACACTAGCAAAATCAGATCTCCTCTGAACAAGGAGCAGGACCAAGAAAAGAATGCAGCAGTTTAGAAGGCACTCTGCCGTATGTGCTTGACAGCCTGACTGAATAATGAGCACTTGCAAATGAGGCTGGCACAGGAACCCTTTCCAGGGCTGCATTTTATCTCAGGGCCCATTTGCCTGCAGCTGAGGTACTATTACCAGTCGAATGTGGATGTAATGTAGCCACGTGACACTGGTGTAATTTCTATTTCTAGAAAGATAGCAGAGAAAAACCTTCCAGTGTAATCATGCCAGTGTATGCTCACTGTAGGAGGGAAAACATTTTTTTTCATTTTGCTCCTGGAGCTGAACTACCAAAGTTGAAATAAAAAATAAGGCTCTAAATTAAAGGGAAAAAAGTCTGTTAGGAAACATTGGCTCATGTGCTTTCCCACTCCCAGGAATTAAACAGTTTTCAATAATCCTGTTTTGTTTTACTTTGCTTTCCCAGACACATGCATCAATAAAGCATTCCTCTTCCAAGAACCAAAATGAAATATGAGGAACTATTTTAAGTGAGGGTGGATTTTAGCTTTAGATTGTAGGCCCAACTGTTTGCTTAGGTACCCATTCTGTGCTAGGCAGCAGAGGGCATTGCCAAGGAGAGAAACTAAGGTGGTGAGATGTTCAACACTGACTTTGTAATGCATAAACCCACCTTTAGAAAAACATTCATCCCTAGAAGTCAGGCACCCCCAGAAAGGTCATCCTCATATGAGTTGGATAGGAATGTCCCTAGTACCAGCTAGATGCAACTTAACTATGCCAAAGGCCTGCCAAATTTTCAAGAGATGAGTATCCTGCTCTCTCAGACACAGTGTTCTAATATTTCTTCTGTAAGGGCAACATCTCTAAATAAATCCAAACTGATGTTTATTTGAAAAGAGCAAATAGTTGGTGTGTCCAGGAACTGAAGTCACAGGATATATAAATTCTAGCACCCATCTAAACAAAGGGGCCTCCAAAGGACTGTTGGTATTTATAAGGACTGCAGAGTCTGGAGTAAGTATTTTCATAGCAGCCAAGTAAGGTTCTAATGCACAGCATTACTGTTCCATTAGCCAGCGGATTAAACCTTAATGATACTCTTTAAATGCTTTACACCAGGGCTATAGATAACTCACCCACAGCATGGATCCTGGAAGCTACCTTAACTCTACAGTCTACCCTGCAGGTTACTGTTCTTCTGACTTGAAATTCCTAAATGCCTGATTTCCTCATTTAAATCAAGGGTCAGCAAACTAAGATTATAGGACAAAACATCCTCTCTTTTTGTATTGTCTGTGAGTGAAGAATGTTCTTACATTTTTAAATGGTTGAAAAGAAATCAAAAGAAAAATATTTCATCCTGAGATGTAAGAACTGCATAAAATTACAATTTCAGTGTCCATAAATTAAGTTATATTGGAACACAGTCTTGCTCATTCATTTACATATCATCTCAGGCTTCTGCCCTATAACAGCTGAGTTGAGTAGCTGAGGCAGAGACCTAGGCTCACAAGCCTAAAACATTTGCTATTTGAGCCCTTTAGAGAAAAACTTTTGTTGGTCCCTCAATGTAAAGCATTATCAGTCATTTCCAACCTTTAAAATAATCCAAAATGCATTATTACCAATTTGTTATCAATAATCCATGTCAGTCTCTGTCAAAACTGATCATTCCTTCACAGTCCAGCCTGCTGTTGCCACTTAAGGAAAGCACAGGAGAGTTCTGGGTGGGCTAACCAAGGATCAAGGCCACAAAAGTGATACATTTGAAAATTTCAGGATTGACTTAGGCAATGTGTAGCTAAAAAATATGAGGGACTCTCTCCCCTCTCCCCAACCAACAGATATACCAGAACTTACCAATCAAGACAGTGTCTCTCTCTTCAAAGAAGACACTGAAATTCATTGCAAAGAAGCTGCCAGTGCTCCAACCTATTTGGAGTGTACCTTTGACAAAGCCTTCAGGAACTCTCTTTATTACCTTTTTAAATAGTCTCAATAATGGCAAATTTTGATCCATTTAAACCTACATTCAGTTCATATTTTTAATATTAAGTCACTCAGAACTACAATCTGATTAACAAAGAAGACCATTGCCTGAAATAGAAGGGGACCTGGAATGTTTGTAGAGTGAATTGAGCTGGTTCAATGTAAAACAAGGCTAACGCAACTTAAAGGAATAAAAACCAGCTGAAGACACACACATACATCCATTATCTGTGCCCTAAGCCTACATATCCTCAGTCTTTCTGTTTCTATACTCATTCAGATCTCAAATATTTCTGGTTTTCTGCACCTCCAAAAGATTTTCTCCTTCCTCCACTCTACTCCTCCCATCCCCAAGACTGTCTCATCGCCCCACATCTGACTTGTCTCAGCTCCCGCTTGACATCTGGCTGCTCATTCCAGACTTCCATAGTCTTCTCTCTCCTCCATCTCTCTGACAAGTTCTAATCAATATGCCTAGGAAGCTATAAAAAAATGCCAGAGACAGTCAAGACTTAAAAGTGCATTCCATGTTCACAACTTTTCAGAGGGAAATGGCCATTCCTTGTGCGTGATAAGTCAACTTGGTCTAGGAAAGATTGCACAAACACTCCATACCACTGGCCATGGTAGCTCTCCACATGGGGGAAAAAAAATAAGGGAAGCAGGGATCTATGGAGCAATATGGTAAAGGAACTCCACCTGGCTGAATTCTATGTATTGAGTCCAAGTAGAACTTCTCTTGGGGAAACACAATACTGCATAAGGAGGAAGGAAGCAAAGGAAATGAGAAGTCAGTAGAAATAAGCAAGGTCATTAGAAAGAGAAGTACACCTACCAAAATTAAGGGACAGGAAGGTGAACCACCAGGAAAACACCCCCTCTGGAGTAGAGGGAAATGGTAAAATGACCAGTTCACTAGATTTTCTATGACATCTCAAGTAATATGACCATGTTCTAGTTCTTTATAATGCTGTATGGTTACTAGGAAGTTTTCCTATATATTTTTTTATATTCCCATTTCTTACAGTAACCTAAGAGGATCTCTTCTTTGTAACCTGGAAAGGATCTGTGTTCACAGAAATGCAACTAATTTCCTACACATTTAATAACTTGGTTGTGACATCATGAGCAGAGAATTCTATACCTGCTTTGTACAGCATCAGTATCTTTGTAGTGTTTATAATCCCATGTGACTTCCTAAAAGGACAATATTCATTTGGACCCTCTGACAAGATTTTCCAAAATTAGTTTAATGACTTCATAGCTTCCATTGAATGTGTCATTTTATGGAGTAAAATAAGAGCAAAAAAATTAACTTAACAATACCTAAGAGAGTGACAAGACAGTCTAAATTACCAGCTAGTTATCTGTACAGCAAATGTATGTTATCTGTAATCCTTAATTTCTACAAAATGCTCAATGGTTCCACTATGCTTAAACAACAATAACAAGTACAGTATTTACAATATCTAAAGAAAGTTAACAATAGAAGCATCTCACAGATTCCTCTTATTGTGCTTCATATTCTGTTATAAAAATAAAAATAAAAGATAGCAAATAGTAATTTATTCATTCATACACTTATTAAATAAACATTCACTATATGGTATGAATTGAAGACAAACTGAATAAGATCCTGTCCTGTCCTCATGAAACTCACTGTGAAAGAGAAAGACTTCTAAATAGATATTACAACAAAGCAGCCAGGAGGCACCCCTGATCCAGTCTGTGGTGAGGAGACAAGAGTTCAAAAAACCCCAATTTCCTGAAGGAATGGTGCTTGAGCTAAGCCAAACGGCAGCACAAGGCACTTCCTGCCTTGATGGGAAGGCTGATCTCTGCGGTTTGACAAGTAACATATGTCAGGACCTCCTGACCAAAGGAACATCAGCACAGATCCATGAAAGTAAAACACTGTGAGAGTGAATCTATTTTCATTTTCAAAGAGTCCTTTTATTAACATACAAATTCTCCTGGGAAGGTTTGAACTTCAAGTCTTTCAGGTAAAACCTTATCCCTAGCAATTGGTAGAGGACACCAAAACTCCAAGGAGAGATGGAAGAGGAATGGTTTCCTAGGAATTACTACTTGGTCCAGCACTGGCTATGCACTTGCAAGAATTTAGACTGGACAAAATATACTGTTACAATTACTTCACTTGTGTTTTTATGTTTTCTAGAAAAGGGGAATCATGCACATTTCTAACATTCCCCATTTTGACTGTGTGTCCTGACCATCTCCCTACCCTCCACTGGGTACAGACAATTGCATATTTATAATGGAGGATCATTAGTCAATATTGTTCACGTTTTCTATTTTTTGTGCCCAATATTAAATGGAAAGTCACAGAGTAATAAGGAATAGTTAATATATAACATTTGGGAAAAAATTGTTTATTAACACAATTGCACTGAATAGAAAGAATATGAGCAATAAAATAAATTTGAACTTGCACTTCAATATCATTGAATTCAAACTTGCCCTACGTAACACCTTTCACAAATGCAGGTCTTGAATTTTGTTTTATTCTGTCATTACTTAATTGACCAAATTCCAAACAGTCTTTCAGGAGACTTACAGACTGACTGACTTCAAAAGGCATTCTGACAAAAATAACTTGAAATTTCAATGAGGATGAAGGATGACTCTGCCAAAGATGAGCAAATCAGTAGGCATAGGGAATTTCTCACAACACCGCAATGCAGATCACTTCACAAATAACTCAGCAAATCCTAAATTTTTATTGCACTGAAAAACAATTGGGGGAGAGGACAAACCATCACTTACTTGTGAAAAGCTTCACTAGTTTATCACAGTAATTTCCCTGGAATTCACCCTGAAGTTATTTGAAAAGAGCAGCAAGAGAAAAGTAAATCTGTCTTAATTACTGGCATATGCAAAACATAGAATGATTGCTTTATATAGGCCATTACTCCAGATGCTGTGACTAGGTGAATTTCCTCAGTGGGCACAGCATTTCTAGGCAGACCATGTTAGTGATATTCACTATAAATAGATGAAGATGAATGGAATGCTTAGGTTTCGTGCCACTTGATACGCAATCATTTCAGATAAATTATAGATTGATTACATTTAATTATGGAAGTACCACATACACATAAAGTATTCTAAGCCTTTGCCACTCATTCATCTAACTTTCTACACAAGGGAAAACTGAGAGCGTAAGTAAGGGAAGAAAGTGATTCAGAAGTTACCAACTTCATACATTTCTCACAAAAGTTGTGTTTAAGGTCTTTGATGACTCAGGACCCCATATGGAAAAGACCTTGTCAGTTTGGCTACAAATACAAATAAGAACTAGTACTCATTGGTTATCTATAATTTTCTCATTGTCTCTATTTTACAGGCATGAGAACTAAAATTACCAAAATTGTAGGTAAATTTCCACAAAGTCAATGTGTGAAGGGTCCAAGGACAAACTTTCTGCCTTATTTCAAAATTTGCATACTCTCTGTCCACTCTCCAGTGGCACCTCACAGCAGTAGCCTCAAGTGTCAAGAATCAAGATAAATACCTGATGGCAATTTAATAAAGATACTTCTTCCTGGGATAGCTAGACATAGTATGATAGAATAACAAACTCTGAAGTGAAATGATTATAATGGTGATACAACCTATTGACACACACAGAAGGTGGGGGGGTATTTTTTCTTTTAGGGTTGAGAAAGCCCTCCTGCAAAATAACAATTTCAAAAGGGTCTGGAAGGCTGAGTAGGAGTTCAACTATGCCTAATGGCAAAATGGGTAAAAGGACTAAAGGAAACAAAAAAGAGGCACTTCACATACTGTGGGAATCAAACAGTCCAATGTGACTCAGAGGTAGTTTCCCCCTTATTCTCCATTTTCTTGATTAGCATATCTCACTTTTTGCCTTTCCTAATAAGCCTAATTTTATACTAATATTAGAATTAACAAAAAGAGGTGATATTAAAATGGCATCTAATGCAATGATGAAATTGTAATAATGTTAAAGTGCCGAAGAACTAAAACACAGATAGTGACGTCTCCTCTTTGATCCCTTTCTTCAGGGTCTCAATGTCTTTAGCACTTATAATTAATGTTTTTTTATAAGGTACAGAATCTTCAAAGAAGAAATAAATAAAAGAAAAATCACCACTGGAATATACATATTTAGATATGTTAGATATTTAGACACTTAATAAATTCTCTTCTTGACTTTTTATTTCTAAACAACACTATCCTACAGGTTAACATGCCTCAGTCCGATTCCCTTCTTTTTTCTTGAACATTTGTTGGTAAATCCTAGGGAAATGTTCAGTGACAAAACGTAAACATCATGGGGAAACCTGGGATAGTAACTAAGATTCCTGCTAGACTTTTGCAGTACCTTTCTAATTTATGAAGTTCTTTATAGATCAAGCTAAATTGCCAATTTAAAATGTCCACAGCACCTGGAAAAGATATTTCATCTGACACTTCTTTCTCCATGAGAGAGAAACTGTACTCTCAATAAGCAAGTGCCTTTGTGCTGAATGGCTCCTCAAACCTGGCTTCTGAAATTTCTAAGTATGCCACTTTAATAATTTGTTACATAAGCTACTTATAGTGCCCATTCTACATGTAATGTTTGGAAGATGGATTAGCTTAGTTGTCTATAGATATATTCTTTGCCTCTTGCAAGATTTTTAAAACTGATTTTTATGATTAAGGGGTGTCTCTTCTGCTAACCCCTAAGTCACTCAAATTCTCTTTTGAAATGAACATTTCAGATAATACATGTTCTCTATGGGCAGCCTGTCCACTTTTCAAATGTAACGATCCTGCCATCTGTAGATACGACATTTTCAAATGATACTGGCATAATCCAGGAGAAAACACCATCCTTTTATTATATTCAAAATTGATCTGACCCTGAGCCAGCACTTTGGGGAATTGGGCTATATAATCATGTAGACCCTTTCAGGAAATGGCTTATTTATGGATTTATTTTTTTATATACAAAAGATTTCACATGTCTGGCTTTATAAAATTGCATCTTCTCTTCTCCTCCAATATGTTTCCAAAGTAGGAAAGCTGTATATGGCAGGAGGGTTGAATTTCTACATCAGCTAGGACTCTTATCATCTGCTATATATTGGCTCTAATGATGATGCATTAAGAATATGTTTATTATGTATCTGCATCCAATCCTCTCCAGCAGATTTGTACGGTTCTCATTTACTGAATGAAGTAGTCCTAACGATGGCTTCATATTCTGGTCACTGCCTAATGTTAAAAAGAAATCTGTAAATTTATTATTTGAAAATGTTGATTTTTCCTAAGGAATTGGTATATTTTGTTTTCTTGGATAATAAGATTTCAATTAGTCTGCATGTGCTTTTTCCACCATATAGTTTCCACTTAGTAACTCATTATTATTCTATTACAATTTTGATAAATAAATCATACTAAGTATGTAGTATAAGTAACAAACTCTCATTTTGAAGAATTTTTCTAATTTGAACTTGTCCCTATTTTTTTTTTACAAAGGCTGAAGATATGTGGTTAACCTGTACATCTATTTAAAGCAATAAAAAATAGTCCAACTAACTTGCTCATCTTTGAAATGGTATGTTTTAAGTAAGACCTATTTCCTTAGGCCAATAAGAAATCTATAATCCATTAAGCCTTTATGAACAAACCTAAGGCTTCTGAAACTAATGCTTAAGGAAGATACAGTCAAATAATGGATTTCAAAGAAATATAAGGTGATTACAGAAGACCAAGGGTCAAACTCCTATCAACATGATTCTTAGAACAGAGCCTTCCAAATGGCCATTTGGAAAGTTTATATATTATCTAACCCAGAATATAAAAGAAGATAGCAAGGAAGGCAAGAAACAAAATTTAGAAAGGAGTTTAGATAACAAAATTTAGATAGAGCATTAGAAAGTAAAACAGAGTAGTTATTCTTTGAAAGAATCAATGATGTGAACGGGTATTTATAAGCTGAAGAGAAATCAGGAAAATTAATATTAACAAAGACATTGTTGGTTTTGAAGTTTTAAAAAATGCCATTTTAAAGTTCCTTTGTTTGCAAAATGCAGAAGTACTTTTTTCCAAAGTATTCAAGCCTGCTATGAAAAGTCAACACTATAATCCATGAGCTCTGGGTAGGAAAGCCATCTCTGTGCTGACTTCAAGTGGAGTTTACCTGTGGCAGAGACAGGGAACTGTTCCACTAATAAAATTTCTCCTCTCCTTCCTTGTACAGGTAATAGAACTTTTGAGTTGGGCACATCGCCACGCAATAGAAAGAAGGAATTTTCCAGTCTCCCTTGAAGCTAAGTATGGCCACGTGGCCAAGATCTGGCCAATGATAAGTGAGCAGAAGTGATGAGGGCAACTTCAAAGTTATGCCCTTAAAGGGGAATCTAGCCTCCTTCCCTTCCTATGAGACTACCCACCTTGGACCATGCAGATGAGGGCAACCCTTTACGTTTACTAGGACTGAAAGACAGAATTCTGCATATTCTATAGAGAAGAGCCAGCTTGCTCAGATTTCATTGCTCAGACTCATATGAGAGGTAAACAAAGTTTGATTTCCTTTTAGCCATTTTTTGTTTAGGCCTCTTTCACCTTCTGCAGAAGCTACGCAATAATAGTAAGCACACTGAAGCACTTACCACATGCCAGGTGGTATTCCAGGTGCTTTTAATATACAAACTCACCAAATAGTGCAATAATCTAAAAAGTAACTTCTTATCTATATTTAAAGATATAGAATTCAAGTACGGAGAGTCACATAATGGTAGATCCAAGGCTTGGAATCCAGGCAGTTTGGCTCTAGAACCCACATACTTGGTCACACGATTTAACATAATGGTATACAGTTACCATATATTAAGTGAATATTTGTTTAATACTTTAAGAACTTATTAAATATATTAAGTACATTTTAAACTGTTTAACTGTACTTAGAAATCTATACATGGATGGATTTTTTTACGTAATCACTGATTCTCCTCTTTTATAAGGAGAAAATGATAGCTGCACAGGGTCGGCAGAGTCCTCCAGGCTACTCTACCCTGACCAAAGTAAAGGGTGATAGTGGAAGAGCCATACCCGTGAAAAAGACATTCATCCCCTCAACAAATTCAAATGGAGCCTCTTTCAAATACAAGATTGTCCAGAGATCTCTTTTGTGTTTTTCCCTTAAAACAATAGGCCTTTTAAGTATGGTAAGTCCCAGAAAAATGCTTTCCATAGAATGGAGAAAAGGTAATACTGACAAACATAATAGGATATTTTATTTCTTTTCAACTTTTCTTCAACTTCCAAAATGGTATCTGGTATTTATGTGACAAAGAACAGAGCCAAACTCTTTGAGTTTGTTTTTCTATCCCCAAGAGAAATGAACTCATAAAGATTCTTCTTGCAGAGATTCTAGTTTTTCAATGTATCAATAATGAATAGCCACTTTGCTTCAGAAAACTTTAATTAAAGTTTCAGATATGAACCAAGAGCCATAGGGCTTTATGTATTCTTGAAATAATGGAGAATTTAACCAATTAATAATAAAGGGAGCAAATGATTAGTTATGGATTCAAGACACAATTTTTTTCAGTCATCTTTATGGACAGTTATAGATTACAACACCAACCATGTTAAAGTTGAGAATGTCTTGATGATGATTAATTATTAAGACCAATTCTATTAAGGTGACTTCTATCCTCCATTTTTCAATTTGGAAAATGTGTTGCAATTATAATTTGTAAACCTGAAAGTTGTACTAATGTAACATAAAGCTATTTTATAAATGTGGAATGTTTTTAACAAATATTCCCCCAAATTAAAGGAATACTTGGTTTCTGCATATGAACACCAAGCACATGGCTGAATATGTCTTTAATCATGCCAGCTTCAAGGAGAAGACTCTATTTTATTGAAATTTAAAGTCCTTAAGATGTTTAGAAGTAGTCCTACATTGTGTTTTTAACTGAATTTTAAAGGAAGTAGAGAGAAATAACAGTTCACAGTATTTGTTGCCAGTTTGATAAATAAGTCTGCATAGGTTATTTGCTACCGTCTATCAGATCATCCATCCATCAATGCATACATATTCATTCTTAACAGCTAGAAGTTTTACTGTGCTATAGTCCAAATGTAAAGTTTCTAAACTCAGCTTGTCTAATCCGCTACCCATGGGTCACAAAATCTGGAAGTGCATTGCTATAAATTGATCTTCTTAGGATCTCACCAAAGTAAGGAGAAGAATAATAATTAGTCCACATTTTTTCCCTCTAAGCATGTATCACCCCAGAGCATGTCCAGTTTGATCACAGCCATCTGCATCATTAGTCAGCAGTCTTTATATTAACTCCAAACTTAAATTTTCACATACCCATCCATGAGCTGCATACATACATTACAGCATATAGTTTTTGGAAGGAAGACTGTTACTACTATGCCTTATTAGTTCTCTCAATACCAAAAAAGTTTGGCTGGTATTGAATTGACAAATTAATTGAAACTCATGAAAGTTTTATTAATCACAATTCAACGTAGCCACATTTCCCTTCTTCAGCTTTCTTTTCTTTATATCCAACTTAAGTCATTATGATGCATTAATTATGTGTCTATCATACCTACATCTGCAGTTGGTTATCCCTCTGAACAACAGCACTTTGAAATCAAGTCCTAAACACTATCTTTTAACTATTTTCTGTAAACCTCTCAAGTGTATTTCAGTGTAAGTAATAAAAGCTTTTGATATGCAGACTATGCAACAAAAATTGGCATTTTTGTGATTAAGCCAGTTTATTGGAAGGCATCCTGACTTCTGATTTTGAAACTCAATAAACCAGAGATCTCACCTCTACGTTCTTTTTTATATGTTTCAGGTAAACAAGCAATTCCATTTACATTTCAATACTTACTACCCTATAAAATATGTAGGTAAGTATATCTATATCCTACATAATTGTTAATTGGAAGCTTTTGACCACTTATCTGTATTTGCAAAAGGTGACACTCCCAAGATACACAAGACCTCGGCAGAGTCTTGTGCTACAAATAAGCTCATCAAGAATTACAATATAGGAAATCTTTGTCTATATAGCTTCAGATAAAATAGCATTTTATAGAGCACAACAGTAATGTAAATATACGTAACTTATCCCAATTAGCTGAAAGTCCCAACACAGAAGATTACAGTCATAGATATGTTAAGATGCAGCAGAAAGATATGGCTTATTTGAGAAGGTTGCTTACATTCATCCTGACTATGGACACTGAAAAATGTGTTATACTGTTATCTATTCTTGACAAAGTGCTTTTTCTGACTTGGCACACTGAAATAAATTGTCAACCAAACCCTAGAGAGACAAACCTAAAATGTACCCAGAACTCTGAACATTTAAGTAAATTTTTGATAGAATACAATAGGAATCAAGGACAATGTGATCTATTAAATAAACTAAAAAGGCTGAAAGGGCTGAAAATTTTCTAGGCCCTCTGGAGATTTGAACTAGCTTTTATTAAGTGGGAGCTGAAACTATTCGAAAGATCAAGGAAAACCTAGGTAGAAGGAGTAGCAATGGACTACAGACACATGTCACTCAGTCCTCAGTCTCCTTCTGTATTCACTGAGTCAAAGGTTTTCAGGAGCAAACTAAAGCCATTTTCAGCACTGGTGTTCAGGGACTGAACTGTGCAGCTGGGTAAGATAGAAACAGAAATGTTCCTCTTTTCTACTTGAACCCCAGAGGAAAACAATTTTACAGAGCTATAGAAGTAGATCTTACTAATTAAAATCTATTTTTTGTACCACTCCAAATTTTCCTCCCTTTATTATCAATGAGTTGTGTTCTGAAGAATGGGTTTTACATCAGCTTTATGAAATGTGAAGTACTTATCAGTGTACAGTGTGTGCTAAATACATATTCAGCCTCTGTTAATATAAAGGTACTTGTTGATCTAATTGCATTTAGTTTAACTCCGTAAAATTAAACTAGTATATTATCACCAGACAAGACTGTTTAGCATATGATTTCAGAGACTCAAAGGTTTATGTTTTAAGAAACTGAAATAAGTCACAAAGCTATCAACTTCGATTTAAATAATATTCTTCTATAAGGTTTAACCAATAAGGTAAATTAAAGTAGATATGATTCACAAATCTTTACAAACTCAATGTAAAAATGTTCATTAAATATATAGGGTCCTAAAACTCAAGTAGCAATAACATTTTGTATTCATATTTTTAATCTGTTCACATAATTCTTATGATAATCCAATAGCTAGATTTAAAATTAATTCATATAATATATACCTACCAGAGGTAAGAAAAATGTTATTTGTTAAACTTAGGATTCAAGTCACAATTTCAGGCTAACTGATTCATAACACTTTAAATCATAACTTAAATCAGTAACAATTAATATTTAAATAACCAATGCCAAAAAATCTCCTTTGTTACCAGACTAGGTCATATCAAATAACAGGTAGATATGCTAATAGGCATGGGCCACAAATTTATGAAAAAGTCTATTTGTGGCTTGTTTTTCTTAATATTATTTACCGATGTCCATGCTTTGCAAAATCCAAACTGCTTTGTTGCATGAAACATAAGGCAAAGAGTCTCCTCCAAACTGGAATCCCCAGTGTTCTTGCCCTTGGAAGTTATAAAAAAGGGAGAAACGGTCAACCCAATTTCCTGTCCCTCCATGCAAAACGGGTTTGTAGAAATAACTTTGGTCTCCACGTGTTGCCTCACAGTTGTGTTCTTTAAAATGAGAAAAGAGAAAAGCAATGACAGTCTGAGGCTTGTTGATTATTCAAGGATGACTGGTACTTTAAAAATCAAACCTAATACCAAGCAGAAGAAGCCTCTAGGCTTCTGTCTTACAAGATAATTAAATTAATCACTGAATAACTAGATTAATCTATTGGGATTTAAAGAGCTGGAAGTGGGACACCCTAAAAAAAAATTACCTGATATAAAATAAGAGTCAAACATCACTGAATTCATTGACTAGTCTGGGGCTGCTCTTTAATGTCACTATGGCATTGCATTTTTACTAATAAAATAGATGACATCTGACCTGTTAAAGCAATATTCATACTCATTAATTCAGAACTGTAGCACCTGTGACCCCTAAGAAAACAACCATCCTTGAAAAGCCAGCCTGCAGCTGGTGCTCAGGTGTGCACACTGAGTCTTTTGTCTTTAGCCCTGGCAAATATCCAGCACAAAAATTATTTTGTCATTCATAGGAGAAGCTATTTTATGGACAAAAGATTATGAATTTCACAGCTGACTTGAGACCTACTCAAGTCAACAACACTGGTTTCTACTTTGCAAGTAGGATTTGTTCTGTCAATGCAGATTTCTCAGTAAGTACATTTCCCTTTCAAAGGCTGAATCAGATTTCAAAGAAGTATTTACATTTTTTTAATACAAATCAAGTCACTCATTATATTAGCTCAAATTCAAAATTGATGCATTATTTGTGCCCCTCCTCCTATTTTTCAGTTAAAATGCAAACAGATTTGGTTTCTAACTTTAAATACTGACACTGGGGTATAATCAAAATGCAGAAGCATTGGTTCAGATGGACTACTAAACTGATTAAGGGCTGAAGTGGCTTTCTCTTGTTATATGGGTTATTGTATGTCTTTTTAATAACCAATTCTTTAGCTTCTTGAATAATACATAACAACATGATGCCATATGTTTGGCAACATATGCATGAAAAAAATGAGGGGTTATCTACTCTAATTTGTGCATTTATTTTCTCCCTTTTATTTGGTTTCTGGTTTATCATTATTACATGTTTGAAAGCTTAAAGGTATGTCAGGTTAGGCAAAGATCAAGAAGAACCTTAACTTTTTGATAGGGGAGTCCTCTAAGTGTGAACATCTCTAAAGCCTGAAAGGCAATTTAATCAGTCACTAAGTAGGGAGAGTCTCTTTAACAACAGGCCCAAACTGGCATTAGTCCTGGTCATCTGAGGAGAACCCAGAGAGACTGCAAATGAAATAGCAATAGATTTAATTGCTCATTTTGAATATTTGTGAAAGCCTGAGACCTTGCTTGAAACCCAGTTTAGACTCTAAACAATCTCATTTTTCACTGTAATTGGTGATCAGGGCCAATATACTGAAACTGTGTCTATGTAAAAACACCACCAAACAACTATTTATATGATTCCTGTTTCATCTCAAATACTTCCATCATGACTTTAAACCATGATCCATTAAAATGACTAATGACTTTCAGCACTGCCCCTTACCCTTTCTGTGGATATATAGACAAATATCTAGGAAGTTGCGTGAACACTAGAAAAAAAGAAATGGAAAAAAGAAAAGGGAACGAGAAGCACTTGGTAATCAGTGATATAACTTTCCTTGGGAAACCATCCCAAAACAATTTCATTCATGGAGCCGCGTGCACACTGTTTCTGAGACGGTCTGCATATTCACTGAGAGGCAGGATACAGGGCACTAAAGAACAAGGAACGAAGGAACTCAGATTTGGTGAATGAGCTGAGCCCACGATCCATCCAACAGTGTGACCTTGAGCAAGTTATTTAATTTCTCCTGGCTTCATACTCCTCATCTGTAAAATAGGGCTAGGTTGCTAAGCTCTTTGGTAATAATTAGAGATGTTTGTAAGGCACTTACTAAAGTGCTGGATACACAGGAGCTGCTCTAAGTAGTAGCTGTAATTTTAGTACCTAATATAAAGGGATCCCTCTCAAGAAAATCATTGAATGAGAAAAGGGATATTTTCTCAATACTTTAATTGCCTGGAGCTGCATGTTGGATCCAAGGTCCTTTCCCATCTACGATTTGTTATTTGATGCACTTTTTTTTTTTTTTTTAATGAGGATGGTTGACTATGATTTGGTTACGCTAACCTTAGTTACTATTTGGAACTCAAATAAAGATACAGCATGTAAAAGAAGATATTCTTATGAGTCCTAATTGAAAGGTAATCAGGTTTTAATAAAAGAATTTATATATTTAAAAAAGAAAAATACTCAAACATCAATGTCTTTGAAATTTTACTACACAGATTTTTACTAGGCCACATAGGTTTCCTCTCTAAACTGGTGGGAAATCAGGAGTTCTGGCTTCCAGGGACACTTCTGTCACTAATTGTGAAGCACTCAATCTCTTTCACCTTTAATATGGGAGGCTGGACCTCTTAGGTCCCTTCAGTGTGTCTGGGAGCTGTTTTAGAATAAAACCCAGTGTAATTTGTGAGGGAATCAATCTTTCCTCCTGTATGTGGTAAATCCCCATCTGTAACAAATTTGTCTTCATATATATGAAATTATGACCTGGTTTCCTCTGGCAGACCCCATGTGGACACTCTCAGTTATTCACAAAATCAGGCCAAATTGTCACCCAGGAAAACTGGAGAGGCGATGTGTTCCCAGCCTACATTGTCTAGACTAATTTTCTTGTTCCCTTTGATGCCACCATGGGAGCTCTGCCGCTACCTCTCTAGAAACAATTCTTAATTGCATTTGCTCAAATTATCCCTTCCTCAACAGTCCCCTCCAAGATCACACTACAATGCTGTCCTAAGATCCTCAGAAGAGGAACTCAAAATTGTCCTATTCTGTCCCCTTCCAAGCAGGTTCCTGCAAATAGACTCATGAGTAGAATGGACCTCATGACATGTCTGGTTCTTGGAATGGACCTCCTTATAGGGGTCTTGAGGAGTGCATTTCAATGAAATAAAGCTTGTCATGTTGTCAGTCCTGGATGATATATATATATGCACCCATAGAGAGAAAGATCTCCAAACCGTTGTTTTTGCAATGTAGTATTCTGTGAGTTTTAGCATAATACTAGGTACACAGCAAGTACTAAAAATACTTAGGCTTGATAAGAGATTCATCTTCTTAAAAGGGTTTTTATTTAAGCTAACATCTATTCCACACTACAGTCACTTATTAAAGTTTGATCCATCTGATACTAAGATTCAGACAGGTTTGTCCTGTAGGATATAACCTTGTCTACTGCTTCTCCAATAAAAAAATAGATAGGACTCTGAAACATGTGTGCACTTCCAAGCTGTCTTTGGCCCTAAGCACACAAAGTTCCTAACTTTCAAGATATATTGGCTTTAGTTGTGGATAAATTCAGGATTGAGATCTGTGAGTGGATTTTATTCCTTGGTTGAGCAGGATTAAGGATCAGTACACTTAAATCTTGATCATCTTTGTACTAGAACAAGTTATCTAACCTCTCTGGGCCTCAGTTTCCTCATCTGTAAGATGGAGAAAAAGTTACTATCTAACTCACAGCTTAAATGAAATCACAAGAAAGCTTCATATGTTGTGTTTTCTGAAAGTCAGTTTGAAATGCAGACCTTCATTCTCATGGAAAAGAGCATTGCTCCACCAAATGTCAGCTCCCACATACCATGACCTGTCTGGCTGCACTTTCTGTTGACAGGTTCCCAGATCCTGTTTCAAAGAGTTCTATTCACAGAGCAGCAGAAACCATCTTTTACTTAATGCAGTTTGGAACTCAGGAGAGATTTACTAAATAAACTGGTTTTATATACTGCAGTTCCATGTCCACAGCCTTGTGTTTTAGACCATTAGAACTAATGGGAGTAGAAACATGGAAGGTAGAAGAGAGAAAAATAATCCTTCCCTTTGAATTTGATTTAAAATATTTCCCAAATTTAACCGATGATAATGACACATTTTCTTCTCATCCCTGTAAACTATGCATAACATGTCCTCTGATGTTATTGAGGAAATAAATGTAAGTTCCATATCTAGTTACCATGCTATTAAATTTAATGGATATTTTTTTCACTCTCATTGAAGCCTCTTGTTTCAAACCAGAGAAGGAAGTCTAATTTGTCTTTAGATTATTGCTGAATATTCCAAAAATGGTTTAAGATTTATCCTTAACCTCCAGTGTTAGTATAGTGATAGCTCTGGATATGAATGTTTACCTTCTCCTTAATACCCTGTTCTAGCAAAACATGAAACTAAATCTTCCTCAGTGGCCTTCAAGTATTAAAAGCATCAAAGAAAATATCAATCAAGTCAAATGATTACTGGATTGATTTCCTATTATACAAGATCAAGACTCAACCTCTTCTGTCAACTTTTGTCAGATAAATTAAGAATTTTTTTGTTATTTTGCGATTTGGGGAGGGGTGCTGCTTTGGGTTGTTTTTTGTTATTGTTGCTTTGCTTCTCAGCTGATCCAGGTCCTTGCTACTCCAAGTGTGATCCCAGGACTGTGATCATCTGCATCACCTGGGAGCTTGGAGAAATGCACAATGCCAGACCCCACTCCACAGCTCCAGAAAGAGATTCTGCATTTCAGCAAGGTGCCCCAGTGTGCTTTGGAACAGCTAATCTCATTGGACAGGATTATTTGTTCCCTTTCTTCACCCACAGTTTAGCTAACTCAAACCAGGAATTAAGTGATTTTTTTTCACCTACTTGTGATCTTTTGATCCAGGTGGTGAATGATCGATAAAGCACTGTCTATCTTCCATGCCACCTGAGTCATGGCTTATCAAGCCCCTTTCACGACATTTTTCTTGCCAAGTGTTTAGTTACTTTCAAAATTTTCATATGTCCATCAGTATCATGAAATTTCCTCGTGTGCAAAAAACTGCATAGCGCTCTCAGCTTTAAGCAGAATAATTATTTAATAGATATTATTTAATCAAAATGATATATTAGATTTCAAGGTCAGCCCACACATATTTAGAGTTAAGTGCAGCTAAAAAGCAGTTTGGGTGCCTCTGGCTCCATTTCGGAGTCCAGGAGCAGAGAGGAAATGCAGTCCAAGGGGAAGGAGAGACTGTGCTGTTCCTGTTAGTGCTGGGATATGCCAAGGCAGCGGCTCAAGTCAAACAGGCTGCGCATGGATTATTCTGACCAAGACTGTTTATCACCCCCTTCTTTTGCTTCTTGGATAACCTAACTGGCCACTTGGAACAGTTTGCCTTAAAAATGGGTAGAACAAATTTCTGTGTCCTGTAATGCCCAGCGCATATTCATAGAAAACTAAAATTGCAACACTGTAAATGGAAAAAAAAAATTAACCAACTGCCACTCAATATATTTCATTCAGAATGAGGCTTTGAAAGAAGCAATGATCCTTTGTGCCCAAGGCTGCTCAATTTGAGCACTGCATCCTGTACTCTCTGAAATGATATTTTGTTTCTATTTGGATTCCAGGCTGCTAAAATAGAGTCTTCCTCAGGTAAATGTACAAGAATACAGCATATCTTGTCCTCAAATGATTCTCCTTATAGAATGGTGTATCCATTTGAAGTTTACTTGTTATTACTTTAAAAATTAAATCTGTAGCAAATATTAATCAAGGTAATACTTTGAAAATTATTAGAGAATATATTCAAATTGAATCTATAAACTGCATGTGGATGTCTTGGTGCCATTTTTATGATGCACATATTTATATGTATAAATTTATTTATAAAAATATGTGTTGTATGTAATTGATATAAACTAATTGAGAGAGAGGAGACTGGAGAATTTGAGATGAGACTAACAAAGCAGAGAGACCATTGCATCTTAATTTATAAGGTTCCATTTATAATCATCATTCGGTGGAATAATGGGTGTTTTTTTATATACATTACTATGTTTCTTAATATTTTTCACATTAAAAACAGAGAAAACAAATGCAATGTCCTATAATTTGCACAACCTAAGTTCCATTTTTTCTTAGATATGGTAAAGGCTACTTGACTATTAAAACCTTTACATAAATCTATATACCAAAAATAAACATAGGATTCTTTTTATTTTAGCAAGGAGAAATAAGCTAAGGAAAGTGATGCCATCTGCTCTTCTATTAAGTAGGATATTATGTAACACATGTTACATAATAGTAATTGTCAAGGATTATCTCATATATTCTTTAAAACAAAACCAGTTTCAAGAATTGCTTAATAAAATCAAAATGGAGTTCCATAATGTTCAATTTAACAAATTATCTCCAAAAAAAAGCATGAATAGAAGATCAAATACTCTCAGTTAATGGCTCAGCAAAAGCTAACTTCGGAGAGTCGCTATTTACAAACGTACAATGTTAATTTGAATATTCAGAGAGATGCATTCTGGCAGATAGGGGCCTATACATGGTATGTAAGTTTCTTTGTTTTTTGTTTTTGTTTGTTTTCTTTTTTAATGGTGTGGGGAAAGCGTGAATACATTCCCCCACTACCACAAATTATGTTGTCAGAGTTTCCCACATTTGGGGAAATTGAGGGGCCAGCACATCTGGAGTGCAATGAATAAGCCTTGACCTGGGAAAACCACTTTCGTGGCCATAGAATCTCCCCTGCCAGGTAAGTATGCGGTATGGGATGTAAGTTTTGGATCCCCAAGAGCTTTTAAACCCCCATGAGACCGAGAATGAAGAAGCCCTGCATGGACAATCTGAGCCTCAGTGGACCGTTCCAGCTGACCAGGTGTGTCCTCCCCTCACAACCACACCAGAAGTAGCCAGGATCTATGATATCATTCACAGTACTGTTTATGAAGAATTAGCAACTTGGGAGAAAAAAAGACATAATGGTGAATAAATTTAAATAAGCAGAATATTTCCTCAGTGCACAAAATCTACTTCTGAACTTTCAAAAATATTTTTCATTATAGAAAGAAGTGTCCGACCAATTACAATTAGTGATTGGGGATGCAAAAATATCCAAATGCTTACATAATACGAATTCCACAGTGTCTTCACACCTATAGAAGTAGAGTCACTGACAGAGGAAAACGTGCCTCTATACCTTGAAATATAATAACATATATCTGTATTGTTATTTATTCCCGTACCCAGAAGTAGTGAATGGGTATGTTTATACCTGTGTCCTAAGACAGGGATGAAAACTCTTTTGGAAGAGAAGAGTCACACCACAAAAGCAAAGAAGAAATGCAGAAAATCTATAAACAATCATCAAATGGACTCATGTTGAAAATACTGACATTAGGTGTAGACAAGTGTTGCAAACAGTTTGACATCATCCAGTAATTAGCAGAAATACATACACTATGACTCAGTGTCCATATCCACCCCTGTCTTACTACAAATAGAAGTGTATGCAACTGTACACTAAGAAAAATGGACAAGAGTGCTCAGAGCAGTCTTTTTTATAATAGCCTCAAACTGGAGAAAATACAAATGCCCATTAATAAGAAACTAGAGAAATATATTTTGGCATATTTAGAAAACAAAATACTACACACTAATTTCTTTAAGTACAGTTATATACAAGATTATGCATAAATCTCAAAAACAGCAAACTGCATGAAAAAGGACAAAAATATTATGTGCTGTATGATTCTCTTACACAACCCTCAAATACGTGAAAAACTATAGTCTAGGTAGTGAAGTGAAAAGAATGGTTACCCCTGAGGATGAAGAGCTGCATCTGGGCTGGGGCATGAGGAAAGGTTCCGGGGCGCTGGCCTGACCCACACATGTGTTCACAAACGTGTTCATTCTGTGATGACTCACTTAGCCATGCATTTGTGTTCAGTTCCTTTTTCTGTATGTTTGGTTTTATTTCACATTATAAGCCAAATAGAAGAAAATCTAAAGTGCTATAGTAACCAAAATCTTTGTATGTATAAACAGACTGATAATTAAACACGTTTTAGTGACAAATATGACTCACATGGGATTGTTACCCATTAACTTATGGGCGCACTTCGCACATAACAATTCACACTGCCTTGTGGAAGTATCTTAGAGTTACCTTTATTGCTATATCAACATCTTTACCATGTAACCACTGCTGACTGTGTCCTGAATTATAATAAATAATGAATAATTACATTACATAAAAAGTGGAGGACAGCTGCATTCTTTTTAAAAAAATAACACTTCTTTCACTATTATTTGAATTCCAGGGTATGGAGGTTGTTTGGAGTACTTGGTTTAGCCCTCCACCTAAATCTATGGCTCCTTATTGCCAAAAAAAATCAGTATATAAATAAATAAGTACAAAATACATAAATCTAAACACAAATAATAATAAATACCTACGCACTTGTAGGAGGGGAACTATACTGAGGAATCAAGTCATAATGGTTAATTGTGAAAGCCTAGGTTGGTATTTGGGGAGTGGCAAGTAGTAGAAGGGAAAGCAAAATGATCAGAATATAGTCAGTTGTCATCTTGGTCCTAATTAATAGATACTGATACAATTATTCTTTATTATTTGTATTATTCACTATAAACGCTCTCTTATCTGAATTTGACCCAGTTTATCCATTAATGCAATTCTATTTGCTTGGCAATTTTTCTCTTGGGCAAGACTCCTAATAAGTTAACCCTTTGCCAGAACAACCAAATTCTAGGATTTTTTCCCCTTTATTGTTAGTTCACAGGGGAACATGGATATTCAAAGATTTAGGATCTTGGCTTTTACCTTAAGGGTTATGCTAGTACAAGCTGAAGAAAGACAGGCAGAGTTGGAAGGCAGTCATGGAAGAGAGCGGGGCAGGGAAAAGAGAAGGTGCAGGCACAGCGGACATGGACAAGGCGGTGGTAGGTCTGTGAGATGGCTGCTTGCTCTTAGTTTTTGTTACTTGGAAAATTGTGCAGGTTTTTTTTTTTTACATGGTCACAGGACTGACCATGGATCTAAATTCTCAATGTAGCTATTTTGGGCAGTGCATTGGACAATGCTGTTGATATATTCAATGCATCTGATATTTCCCCTCTGACAGTTCAGATTATTCTATTGAGCACAACCAAAATTCCCACTGCTGGCTCCTTCTCTGCACTTACGTTGAAACTGAGGGTGGTTTTAGGGGTAGGAGATTTCTCCTGAACTTTTTCAGAAGGTAACTAAAACACTGCCCTTCTCAATCTTCTTACTTCCTTTCATCCTGTCACTTAAAAATGATTACATCAGATTTACCCCTAAGGTAAGCCAAATAATTATACTGCAATTTCAGCTGCCTTATTCATCACCAACATAAAAGTAAACAAAACAATGAGAAAAATAAACTACCCTCCATCTTCTGGCTAAAGAATGTTAGATGTTGACAGAGACTGTGATTCTCAAACTTTAGTGTGCAAAGCACTACAGAGGCAATTTGTTACATGTCAGGAACTCTGACAGAGTTCTCAGGGCCCCTTGGGAGTTGCTGCCAGCAATGGAGTTAGTGTTTGTGCCCCCCCAGAATTCATATTTTAAAATCCTACCCCCATGATATGTTAGGCGGTGGGGCCTTAGGAGGTTAGGAGGCCTCACAGATAGGACGAGTACCCTTACAAAAGGGAACCCAGAGAGATATCTTGCCCTTTGCTCCATGTGAGGACAGAATGAGAAGTTGCCTGTCTGCAACCCAGAAGAGTGTTATCACCAGACAATGAACTTGCAAGCACCTTGATCCTGGACTTCCCAGCCTCCAAAACCATGAGAAACAGATGTTTGTTGTTTAAGCCACCCAGTCTATGGTATTTTTATTACAGAAAAGCAGCTAAAAATTACTAAGACAATGACTAAGAAAACTACTTTCTGCCTTAGGCAGAAAAGCTTGAAAGTGATAGCAGCAGACACTGGTCATACATATACTAAGAGATGAAGTATAAAGTAACATTCTATAAAGGTAAATGATTGTTCCAAAGAATAAGTTCAGGAGAAAGTGAGGTTTCTGTTGAATGGTATAGGTAGAGAATTTTTTTCTGACATACTAAGCTTGAGCTGAGGCCATAAAAATGTAGTATAAATTCCATTATATCTAGAATGACTGCATCAGTGTCTATTAATCAAGGCCTGGATGGTGAATAACTATATTCTGTTCCTTTTGTCTTCCATTCTGCTCACTTCCCTTTCCTCAACCCCACATTCACCTCTCACAATTATACCACTTGACATAATTCCTCAATGACACTGACACTCCTGGGAAGGGTGTTTGTTTATAGATATAGGATATTCATGAGATTTTTGACAATAGGAGGCACTAAAATAGGAGGAAGGCCAGGCCAAATAACCCTTCAAGCAGTCTTCCTGCCCTGGAAGCCATAGGAGTGCTGAGGTCATTTGCTTGGCAATCTGTTCTCTAGGTGCCAGCAAGCTTTTAGTCCCTCTTGGCAAGTGATGATGGGTTCACTGTGAGCAGAAGACACCTAGGCAGGCATCAAAGTGCACAGCAGGAAGTGTATACTCAAGCAGACATAAAGCTCACAGGGATATATGCCCCTACTTTGTTTTAGTCATGACCAGCAGCTCAGTTCAGGAGTAGCCAGGCAATTAAACAAAAATTTAAATGTCTGATACCAGATCTCCTCCCTTTTGTAGAAGACATCAGGGCTGCAGGGATATTTAATGCCTTACAGAATACAAAGGATGAAGAAAAGGTAGCTGAGGATACTGAAGAGGAATATCTTACACTTCCATCATTCTACCTGTTCACCTTCTACTTGGCAGATAAAGTCAGAGCACAGAGACTGCCTGGAAGCTGCCACATGGAACTCTATTGTCAATGCTTTATATATATTAGCATATAAAAACAGTACACAGGGAATTTGTTAATCTGATAGTACATAATGTAGTTTAATCACTGTAGCTATTGACAAAAATAATTTACACACACTTGTTTTGCTTGCATATTTGAGTATCTGGTAACCCTGAAGAGAAAAAACAATGGAATTTTCATGCTCAAGATGAATTTCAGAGCAGGTAGATTCTGGTTATAGTGGAGTCTTTATTTCAAGACCTCAGCCTTTGATGGTAGGAGCTAGTCTTCCTCTCACCTGACTATTAAGGAGTGATAAGAAATGCTACTTTCTGCAGACACTTCTGCTGCTTCAAAAAAGGTAAGCTTGAATTTTATCTATTTCCTATATGGGGCCTGTACAATTATGTTTAGGGTGTGGGGGGAGAAAAGACAGGGTCCTGCAACTATAAAATGACGAAAAAATTGAAAAAAAAATCTCTGAAAAACTTCCATAAAATATTTCATCCCTCCTTTCCCTTTCCTTCTCAGGTCAAATCAGAAGCAACTCACCACAACTTCCTTCTTTTACATGAATCAAGTTCCTCTTTCTCATCTTTATTCAATCATAAGGCCAGAAATGTTCTAATCCCTCAGAGATAAAGGTTTATTTCACATAATTATATGTGATTGATATTGATGATGTTCTGAATCTATTTTTTAAATGCCTTTATGTCCATATAAGAGTGATTTCACTGAAGTACAAATGAAAACACAGTACAGTTTCTCTGTAACTGTAAGAATAAAAGGTTCTGAGGACTATATACTCTCCATGAGGACCGTGAGGACTAATCCCAAGAATCAGAGAGAACACATCAGCATATCCACGATAAGGCTCACATGGTTCCTAGGCGGAGTCTTGGGAGGCTTGGAACAATTGCTAAATCTCTTAGAACCTCATTTTTCTCACATTTAAAATGAGGGTGCTGGACTAGGTGATCTCAAAGTTCTTTCCCAACCCAAAATGCCATGATTTTACCCACCTTGGAAACATTTTAAAATTCTATTATAAAGTAACATATGCATGGAAAAAAAATAAATGTAAATAAGAAAATATATATTACTGATAATTCCACTGCTCATAGGTAATGTTTGGTGTACATTTCCAGGTAATACTCAGATTCCTTAAAACACACACATGCACACGTACATGTGTGTATGTGCACCACACACACACACATTTTCCACAAAGCCATAAGAACCACAGTACAACACAGTGGGATCTCTTTTCTGCTTTATCTCTCTAAAGAATATGAGAGCTCTTTTACTGTTTTAGCATTAAACTGCCTAACAATTGGCAACTAAAACTGCACAGGCAGCAGCTCCATTTTTCTCAGAATCAAGTGAAACTGAACAGGCAATTAAAAGTTACTGAACTGCAAGGTAAAATTACTTCATTGCTCTGCTGCTGGGTGACTAAAGAGGGGAGACAATGGAAATCATACTTAGAATTAAGACAGAATGATGGAACGTAGCAGCCTGCTCTACTAAAATGGAATCTATAAACATTAGACATAATCAGCAACACTTCAATCATGCTCTTTGCTCACAGTTAGATGGAAGATTACACAAAACAAATGTGCGATGTTCAAATCTGTGGCATTGCCGGTTAACAGAAGGCATTTCCCTCCCAGCCCACGCAGTGATCCAAATTCTCTCCTGCACAGCCAGTGCCCAGATTACAAATGGGCTACATGCCAAGACCCCATTTATAGACCAGTTGTACCAAGCTCTATTAACAATCTTTCATAGAATTAGTGTTACAAATGGTGCTTAGGTACTTAGGTTAGCCCACAAAAGCCAGTGTATTAAAAGATGCCTTGATAATGATCAAAGAATAACATCAAAAGTATTAGGGAAACTAATCACCACAGTAATGTTTCTTTGGAACTTGTATTCAGAGTTCAATCTTGCAAGAATAGGAATACAAATTTTTTTTTTTTTTTTTTTGGTAAATTCCTGTTGATAGTTCACCTTCTTGGAGACAAATGGTAGGGTGAAAGGGAAAGCTTAATGTATTTAAGGAATTCAATCAGGAGAATTAGGGCCAGATATCAAGGAAAAGGACTGACATAACAATTGGGAAAACAGGAAATGGCATGAAGTGGAGAAATTGTTGGTATTATGATTTGGAAAGCTATGAAAGGAGATAATTAGAGCATGAAGGAAAAGGGTGTTCTTCTAGGGTCTCCTTTAGAACATCATGATCTTACATTCTTATTTTAATTAGAAGCTTGAGGGCTATATAATAAAGAATAAGATCAGTTTTCCATATTCAGAAATGTTTGGGTAAGATTTGCAGAGTTGAATGGAGACAGAAAATGCAGTGGAAATCTGGGAAAGTAACAAGACATTTCCATTACAACCAGAATATTCTATCTATCACCTTCCCTTCCACTAAAATCTCTACTCAATAATTTGAGCTTTGAGAATACATAGGGAGCCAAGAAAATATTGAAAATGAGAACTTCAAATGCTATTAATAGGGTAGATCAAGCATCAAACAACACACTCTTAAAAGTTATCATCCCACAGGTACAGGTAAGAACAATTATGCTGGCAATAATGAGATAACAAATAAGATTAATATGTAACAAACACATATGCTGATAGAGATTTAATAAAAACAGAGCAACAAATTTCAAAATATCAATTAGAAAAGCTTAGGTGATCTGAAGGGAGTTACCACAGAGTCCACATCTACTTTGGGAGTTATTCTAAGTAATGTTTATTCCTGAAACAGCATCAAACCTGAATTAATCCTTCTACGCAAAAAATTCAAATGGAAAATGCCATGACAAAGAACAACCATTTTCAGGAGATATGAAGTCATTTTTTAATAGTCCTGCAAATACAGTGAACTAAATGTTTAGAACTCTTCCTGGTATACATTTAAAAGTGACAGATAAACTATGAAAGTAGCTTAGAGGACACGGAAGGGATAATGAAAATATCCAACGAACACGTAATCAGTCATCCAGAAGTAAAGGGAAAAGAGAGTGGGGAGAGCAGGAAGCCCACCGAATCCAAAGTAAGAAAGAAAAAGAAACCCTTTCTTAGACACATGGTAGTGAAAGAAGAACATATTAGGAAAAAAAATTTTAAAAGCAGTCAAGAGAAATGAGGGTAGCTAAAAACAAATTATAGTTAGATTTACAACTGACTTCTCAACACTTTCAGTGGAAGGCAAAGGATAATGGGAGTAACATCTTCAAAGTGTGAGATAACAGCTGTTGAATTACAACTGCTAAACTCAGTGGGTCTTTCAGAATGAGGTTTAAATAAACACATTTTCAAAAAGAATTTAAGAAGTGAGAGAAGTCATTACCAAAAGAACCTCACTAAAGCAACTGCTAAAGAATTTATGTACATTAGAAAAAAAGTAAAATAATCCTAGAAAAGCCTAAAATAGAAGAAGGAAAGGAAAAAAAATGGCAAACACTGGGTAAATATAAAGAAATACTATATAAAAATGTCAACTGTATCTAATTTATAAAACTAATAAAACTAAAATTAAACCTATCAATTGCATGTCATTCCAAGGAGATAATGTTGAAAATTAAAGCAAAGATCCTTTCACTGTCTGGGAGGAGGATATTTGTTCATTCTAGACATTGTAACCTTAACTACTAATGATTTATACTTAATGACTTCAGGGTAGAAGATTATTGCTTAAACAAGACATCAAATACAAAGTATAAAGGGAAATACTAATTTTTCATACACTGAAATAAAGAACTTTTCATTGAAAAATACCATAAAAATGTGAAAATTCAAGTTACAAGCTGGGGGAATATTCCTAGAAAATATGACAAATTCCTAAGACTCAATAAAACAATCTAATAGAAAAAAGAAATGGAACCAAATATTTCACAGAAGAGGAAATACAAATAGCCAAGAAACATGTGAAAACATGAACAACTTCATTACTAAACAAGGGAATTCAAACTAAATCACAAGATACCATTGTACATTTAGCAGATCAGCAAACATAAAGAAGTTTTGATGAAGTTACACATAGCAATAGGGGGTCCCTATACCCTAATGGAGAGACTGTAAATGGTAAGCAATTTTACTAAGAAACTTAGCCTATGCATTCCATATCCTTTCTATGTACTCCAGCAATCCCATTTCCATGTCTATGCCCAAGAGAAAATCTTGTGTATAACCCAGAATCACACATAAGATGGTCAAGGAGACTGGTTTATACAAGCAAAATCTCAAAACCACCCAAATATCCACAAGTGGTAGGGTAGGTAAAAATATTGTGCTTTATTCACTCAATAGAATGATATGCAGTGGTAAGAATTAATGAATTAAATGTTATAACAAATCTCAAACAAATTGAGAGACAAAACAAACAAAAGAATACAAGTATAATTATTCAATTTATATAAAATTCAACAGCAAACAAAACTAATGTACCATTTAGTGATATATACTTACATGGTTAAACTATTTAAAAAGTTAGGAAATCATTAAAACAAAATTCAGGATGTAGTTATCTCTGGAACAAAGGAGTAGAGCATATATATATACTGCTTCAGATATTGGCAATGCTTGTTGTGTTCTGGGCAAATGAATTTTTATAATTATACTTCAATTACATTTCAGTCTACAGTATGTATTATATAACATTGTATATGTAAAGTATTTCCAAAATTAAAAAGTTCATTTAACATTGTTAATTATAATTTAAAAATTATGATTATTAATAATTTTAAATTCAGAAGATCAGATTTTAAACTGCAAATGTTTCAAATTTGGGGTTTTTATCAAAAATCACATTTTAAAGAAATGTGGCAAAACTGTAGGATAAACTGGGGACATTCTCTGAATCATACATTTTCATAGTGCCAATGGAATAATAATGACTCTAATTACACCAACTGAGAGTTGAAAATGTCTTTTTGTTTAATTATTTCAGTTTGTGGTTCAGTTTTATAGCATTTCCTCATCATTAATTATATACTGCAGTTATATTATGCAAAATGAAAACAAAATTAGAAACACTATGCTTCATAAAATGCAGCATAAAGTTACAGTGTCTCAGACTATAGCCATTTTTGAGTGTCCAATATTTTTCAATGACTGCACTGAGATACACTTATTTTGAACTCCTTTATTTCCAAAATGTCAGAACTCTCTTACTATAAGAAGTCTCTTACCTCTGATCAGCAGCAAGATAATTTGTTTTGATCCAACAAGAAGGCCCTCCTTTCTATCATGCACCCTTTTCTGCACCCCAATTATTTTTATTAAACTCACTTGAACTAATTTGTAAGAAAATGACTCAAACAGTAATACTAATTTCCAAAATGAATTGTGTAATTCACCCAATTTCCAGTCACTCATCAACACTAATGGAAGCACCTGAATGAAGGAAACTGCACAAGGGCTGAATGGAGAGAAGGAAATAGTAGCACCTTAGAAATGCATGGAACCCCAAGGCCTGGAAGCTTGGATTCAGTCAGGGAAGCCCTTTCAGCCACAGCCTATTGAAATCTCTTGGTTAAATCACTAACTTCTCCTCATACCTACTCCCTCTGTCCCTCAAGCACTAACTTCACTACCCAATCACCTCTCCATCCTTGCCACCCTCAGTTCTAACACAAGTTGCAATCCTTCCTGTTAGAAATACCACACACTTCGGCAAGATCCAGCTCCCCTCCTACCCAGAGGGCAACATACTATAGCAATAGGAGGTATTTGGGTAATAATATTATCAAAACCTACTATTTTTCTGAGAAGACTGAACCTTCAGACCATCTCCACCACATCCTCACTCCCACACCTCCCCGGTAAGCTTTCCCTAGAGTCAGGACCACGCCAAATTGATGAATGACTTAAACATTTACAGGCAAAAAGTTCTGACAGCATTCTAAAATCACTATGTCAAGTGACTAAAAATTCTAATCAGAAGGGTCTTGAATTATGACATTTGAAACATTTTACTCTCATTTAATTAGATGAAAAATCAATGATTTTAATAAATATTCCCTGAGTCTTATACCTGAGTCCTATATCAAGTATTTTATCAGCATTAGGTTAGTCTGGAGGTATGGCTTGGTTTATTTGGCAAAGGAACAGAAAAGAAACATAGCACTTTACAATAATGATGTTATACTTGAGAAGATCTGCACTTGACAGAATTAGATGAAATATGGAAAGCAATATAATAAAGTGCCAATGATTTGGCAATGACGTAAGTAAGCTCAAATGAGAGGCAAATCAGTGTGATCAGGGAAGGGAAGGCTTCCAAGAGAAGTCAGGATTTAGGGAGTGGATGAATGGACAGGAGCTAAAAAGTCAGAGAGGACAAAGGAGGGTATTCTTGGCTGTAGAAAGAGAATACGGCATTAAGCTCAACCATGTGAAGATAAACTATGATAGGAGATGTGAAGGAAAATTTAATGGCTGATCCCATAGCTGCTCTGATGAAGATATGATGAGAAGGACAACACACAACCACCAGTCTGGCCATTTCTTCACTAAACTAATGGAATGTGCATCAAACGTTATCTATTCAAACAGCAATGATTTGTACTCTTCTATCCTTTGACAATTTTCTGGCAGCATGTAACTTCTGTCATGCCAAATCATTGCAGCCCTGAAGTTGTGTGGGGAAATTTGCAGTGTCTTTGCCATCCTGAAAGAATTCAGACACTCAGGATTGATGATTAACAGCTAGAAATACAGGGAGGCAAGGAGAAAATCATCACCCTCTAAAGCCAAGTCCCAAAGCCAGTAACCATGCAAACATGAACATTAGGCAGTCTCACTGGAACAAAAGCATTCTCTGGTCTCCAGCCATGTGCAGTTCAGAGAGAGAGCATGCTATGTAGGCAAACCTGAATATTAAAGAAAATATGAAGCTGGAATGCATGTCTCTGCACCTAAAAAACATGCAAAGTATCCAGTGGCACCCAAAATGAGTCACTGGTCCAACATGTACTGGCTTCCTGTCTATACTCCTAAATCCAAAAACCCCACAGAACAGGGATTATACTATTGAATTCAGTATGTCCCATTAAGACAAGGAGTGAACTGAGATTTGCTCACTGAGAGAAACTAAAGTTCACATTTAAGATTTAGAAAGACTCACCTTTTCCACCCTATGAATGAGTGACACAATTTACACCTTTGAACTTTAAATAGGTTTAACAGGATCTAGATTTGTAAATTTGGGTGAGGAAAAGGGAGACTTACAAAGTTACGAAATGAAAACTTTCTCCCAAACTCAAGAAATGGGAGAGAATGAGTGTTGGCTACCTTCCCAACAATAGAAAATAGGAGCAGCATGGTGCTACTTGTATGAATTTTTTTTTAATTGGGGAAAATCACAGAGATCAGTAGTAATTAATGAGAATTAGGCAAGTTACAACTGAAGCTTAGTTTAGTAAAGTGACCATCTGTGACCATATAGCTAAAAAATAATAAAGTCAGAAAAGAGCCCAGTCTAAGTCATATGTTAAATTATATGTAATATTTATTCCTTTACATATTTGTTGATTAATTGATGCACTTTCCAAAGCAAAATTGGGTTTAACCTAGAGGCTGAGCACCAGTTGCTTACACAGGAGTTACATAAAGGAGGTTACCTGGAGACAAGGGCTAATCAGAAGGTTAACTCAAGGACCATTGAGGGCTACTCCCCCTTTATCACCTCAGCTCTGTAGCAGAAGAGGAACAGCCTCAAAGCAATCATTTAAAAAGAAAAAAAAAAGAATACTCCAACTGCTTCTTAATTGTTGGTGTGCTGGGACAGGTTACAGGCTGAGGAGTTGGATATAATAATTCGGTCTATCAAGAACCATTCTATTCACTTACGTGAACTGAGATTTGCTCACTGAGAGAAACTAAAGGTTTTATGGTGAAGTGTTGTTAATATACTCGATCATTAGAAGATGCCTTCTTCAGTCTGTACACATATTTTAAGCAAGGAATCGACAACAGTGATTTCTTAGACAAGGAATTTTTCTGGTGATAACTTTTTTTAAATTATGCTACCCTGTAACCATGCAAAGCTCTCTAATCTATCACTAGATTTGACAACTAATAAGGATGAGTACAGGCAGGATATGAATTTAAATATAGATTCATTCCTTGCCTTTGTGAAAGATTTACTGATAAGCCAGTGATATATTTTTTGTCTCATTAGTTGTATATCAAGACATTTATCCCAAATTATAGGAAACAGTAATTCTTGAAAAATGAAATTCTAAGGCTACAATTTTAACACTGACTTCACGGCGTCAAATTTTAAAGGATAGTATTAGCCTTGAGGACAGTTCATTCCTTGGTACCAGTGTTTTGTCTGTAAGCCACTCTCTATTAATCAGCCCACTAACAATTTAAAGCATATGCCAAAATAATGATTTCTCTCCTATTAAGTAATTTTACTATTATTTTTCATATTAACTGTGATTTTGAAAAATTGAAGTGATTTGTGTGATAGGCTATATTAGATTTTAGTGCAATGCAAGCATAAAAAATATTAAACAGTGTTCTTCCAAGATTCAGCTCATAGGTCATATCCTCCATAAAACTTTATCAGAAACCTTCTTCCACCCATTTAACAAATGCCCACATGGCTGACATATTCTCTACAGTCATGCAATGCCTGCCTCTGCCCAAATAACATACGATAACAGTAGTCCTCCCACTTTATCATGCAACAGAATCTCCTGCAGTGCTTGTTAAACTAGACTGTTCGGCCTCAGCTTTAGAGGTCCTGGTTTACTAGGTCTGGATGACATTCAAGTGTGAGGTTCATAGAAGAAGCCCCTAGATGATTCTGATGCTGCTGGTTTGGGAACCACACTCAAAACCGCTGTTACCATAAACTGTTACAATCTCAAATTCTGCCCCCCACTATAAGATTAGGGCCACTAAAGACCTAAAGGTGCCTGGCACATACTTGGTACTCAATACACATTTCTGAATAAAATAATGCAAATAGTCCCTGCAACATCTGATGGAGAACCAAATGGAAAATGTTAAGACGGAACACTGTGGGTTTCAGGACATGAATGGATGTGCCACCTATGGAAAACTTTTTTCATAGCCCCAAATTTTATTTATACCACTGGGAAGTCAATATTCTGACCTAATATATAGTTGGTGAAAAGCATCATGGTTTAAAGAAAAATACACTGTGTTTAAAATCAGTATTTGATCCAGCTCCCTCTAAATCGTTTTCCAAAAAATGCCTGCATGTACTTGCTCATTAAACAAGCATTTAGTAAACATAGGCTATAAGCAAGGGACTAGGGAGATAAATGAGAATGGTTCACAAAAGCACCACGAAAGAGAAGACAGACAAAAAGGAGAGACTCTACCCTAGTGGCAGAAAGGAGAAAGTGGGAAAGAGGGAGAAGATGGAATAATCAGAATGGAAAGAAAACAGTGTGGTTAGTTAAATAGATGCCAAGGGAAGAATGAATCAAAACAAAGTAAGCATGTAGGGAGTACTCTGTGTTTAAAAGACCAGAAAGGTTGCTGACATGAATCTGCAGCTTCCAGAGGACATGTCCTATAGATTGGTGATCATTGGAAGGCAGGATAGAAATAGACGGGGAAGAAGCTTCAATGCTCTGCAAGAGGTCCCACGGGGGAGATAAAGAGCAATTTTCCTAACCTAACTGAAGGGGAATGGGACTAAAATTTGCTTATCAACAAGCACTTTACATATCCACTCAAATATAATTATAAGGTGAGTTACATAACCCCCATTTTACAGATAAGGAAATTGTCCAAAGAGCTGGAATTCAAATTCTTGGGTTGCCTAACTCCAAGTCCATTGCCTTATTCTCACAGCCCATTTTAATAGCAATGTAACTATCTTTCCCCATTATTACTGATACTATAATTCAAAATTGTTCTAGAATTTAGAATCAGAACAAGTTTGATTTTAATTTTAGAATATCTGTGAGATTTCACTTCATTCAGAGATAAATGCCACATACAAATTAACATCAGAAAATGCACAATTATGAGTCATTATTTTATTTGTGCTTGTTATTATTTCAAAATTAATCTTGTAATATTTGTGAACATGTTAAGAAAACTAAGATTTCAATATATGGCTTTTCCTTTTCACAGTTTTCTAATCTGTTGATTCTAATAAATAAAATGATGAGCATTTCAAAAACAAACACAAACCTGAAACACATTAAGCAGAGAAAGTTTCTAAGTATGATCTGTTGTTTAACTACATTTTCAAAAAGAAGTTCAGAGTAAGCACTTTATTCTTCTATTGCATTCTTATGTTTATCGGTTTCATCAAAATTAAGACATTTCCCTGTTTTTATATCTCATTTTGTACAGACTTTTCATATTTTAAAATATTTTATGTTCACAGTGTTAATACTTACATTAACTAATATATTGTGAATATTGGGAAGAAAGATGTATTAGATAAATGCCAGCTATTATTAACAAGCAGTCTCAACTAAAACCAAAACAATTTTAGCAGCAATTATATTAATGATGAAATTTTTTATTTTAAAAATAATTTTCTTCCTCAGATGTTTACTGACTTTTATATTGTACTCGCTGTATTTAAAGGCAGCAAGAGATTTCTCATGTAAAATGAGAAAGCACTTTTTAATAAATATTTTAATATCAAATAACAGTTCACTATTAAAGGAAACTGAAGTCTGGCAGCTGCAGGCTCAGGCGTATAATGGAAGAGAAAGAGGAGAATACCAGAGGAGGCCGGGAGGTTATGAGAGAGGACCTGAGACTTTACTATAATTTAAGTTTCACATGGGATTTTATCTTCAAATGCTATTTATTATTATTTACATACAGTTGTTTCTGCAGCCATTAACTTTTTAGTTTACCTTCCTTAATTACATAGAATTGATCTTATTTTTTAAAAAATGCCTGAAATCATATATTCTATAATTCTCTTTGCAAAGGAACTTCAGTTTATAAACATTTACACTGCTTTCCTGTTAGAATCAGCCAGAATATCCATAATACAATTTTTTAACACATCTAAAAACATTGCTAATATTAAAAGATTGACAATACTCTGTATAAACAAGGACGTGGAACTGAAACTTTCATATATTGTTGGCAGGACTGGAAAATCATACAACCACCTTGGAAAACTATGGGACAGCATCTAACAAAGTTAAACAATTGCTTACTCTACATCCCAGCCTTCCCTGTTCCAGTATGCACCTAAAAGAAGTGAGTTACTAGGTCCACAATTCATTTAAGAATGCTCACAGTCACAGTAGCCGAACTGGAAATAAACCGTAAATCCTTCCATGTGAGAATCAATAAACAAACTGTGGTATATCCATACAATGGAACACTACTACTCAGAAATAAAAGAGAACCAGCTAATGATACATGTAACAACATAGGTAAACTTTGAAAATACTATTCTGAGACAAAGAAACCAGACACGGAGCAGAACCTTATGATCCCATTTATATAAAATTCAGGACAGGCAAAATCATCTATGAAGTCAGAACAACAGTTGTGTTGAGGTAGGTCAGTACTCTACTGAGAGCTGCTTCCTGCAATGACAGAAATGTTCTGTGTCATGACCTAGGTACTGATAAGATGGGAGATAAAAATAGGTAAAGTTCCTCCATTTAGTTGTGCACTTGAAATTTGTGTGTTTTATTGCATTTAAGTTATGCCTCAGTTTTTTAAAAGGGAAAAATCTATACTGAAAAGGGAAAGAAAAGAACTTCGGCATTCTTCTTAATCTTATAGCCCAGAGATAGTGTATGTATGCTATTATTTTCCTTTCAGGGTCCTTGCTTGTTAAAATGAAGCAGTCTACAAGATTCATACAACAGAGAGTATCTTAAAGGGAGGACATTCTATAGCATGCGCAAACAGCTCAGCACCATGGCTAGCATTCAGAGCAGCCAAAGGACTTAGCATTTAAAAATTCTGTCATTCCCTTTCTCTAGGTTTCAGTGTTCTAAAGAACTGGAAACTCTCTAATCATTTTGTACTAATTCTATTATCCCAGTGGCATTTCTAAACTCCAAGACCTCACCATGCTGGTAATAGCTTCCTTCACTTCACTCCTGACCCAAAACTGCTTGCTTGGTCAACCTTCTAATACACCCTGTCTCTTGTCATTTGCATCAGTTACCTGAGTAAATGCTGGCTTAATACCTCCTGCCTGTGGAAATATAAAAATATGCCCCAGTACAGAATCATCTTCAAGTGGTGGAGGATGAAAAGGCTAAAACAGGAATTGGCAATAGAGGAGAAATGCCAACAGATTTAACTACAGGAAAATATTAAATTCCTATACATACATAGCACCACAAACAAAACTAACCAAGTAATTGAGAAAAAAAAGTTAGCCACATATATAATGAATACAGTAAAGGGTTAACAACATTTAAAAAGAATCAGTGTAAATAAAAGGAACGCCCCACTAGGCAGATCAGAAAGTGTAATAAATAGTCAACTTGGTGAAGTATAATTGGCAAATTCACATGTGAAGATGTTCAAACACAGTGGAAATCAAAGAGTATAGAACAGTTAAAACAATGAAATGTCATTTTTTTTTTTTGCCTATACAGTGAAAAAGACTGAAAGTGATTATTATAACCTGGGATGGACAGTATCCTAGGAAATGGATGGCATAGGAGGCAATGTAAAAATAACATTGGGAGAGTTAGGATGAAATTCAGTTTCACAGTGAATAACAAAAAACTAAAAATAACTATGCCTTCTAACTTAGAATTTCCACTTTGTGCACAACACAGATATTTACATTCAAGTATTATTTGCAACAGCCGTGTTTATAAAATTTTTAAATGTAAATAGTCTAAATGTCCAATAACAAAAGAGTCGGTGAAATACGCATAGTCCAGATGGAATACGATGTGATCACTAAAAAGTTACAATTAGAAGGAAGTTTACATCAAAGATGTTCACCATATATTTTTAAGTATATGTTCACCAATATTTTAAAAGATGTGTGTGTGTGTATATATATATATATATACATATACATATACATGTAAAACCCATATGTATGGGTTGCAAAACAATATGTATAGTAGAATTCTATTATTGTTTAAATATGTAAAGACAAATTACAAAGAAAATACACCAAAGTTTTAATGGTGCTTACCTCTGGATATTAAGATTATGGATGCTGTAATTTTTTTTTTATCAAACTTCTCTGTTTCCAAATATGTACAGTAATAAATGTTAAAATGTCAGTCCTCATTATAGAGTCTTGAGAGTTTGACAGAAAGAATTCTATGACACAAGAAGGCTCTCTTTTTCCTTCTTTCATTAACACGATGGGATATTAAAACAAGGCCCCATCCTCATGCTTTAACCTTGCATCCCCAAAGACATTCACATTAGAAAATCTTTCCTCCCAATACCTTTTCCCTACCTCCCCCAACCCCAATGCTATTTTCTCTCCATTTTAAAAAATCTGTGTAGTAATATAAATTAAGCAAGGAAGTATTTTAAACTGTCAGCTTAATGGTGCACATAGGAGTTATGGTTGCTCTCAGTTCAAGTAAATTTTAATGAATAAAATAGCCCAAAAAATAAAGGATATTCTCAAATTGTAAATGGAAAACTTGCTCAATTTCTCAGAGTCTGTTTACTGCCATGGGAGTCACTTGATTTAATATTCTTCGCAAAGAATTCCTTGGATATGGTTAGATTACTCTGACTTTGGGTAACTCATAAATACAACTGAGAGAAGAGAGTACTGAGTGAGGGAAGGAACCTAGAACTGAGTATTTAACCTTCCCGAGTCTCAGAGTCTTCATTTGTAAATAAATCTAGGGGTGGGAACAAGCTCATCTCTACAGTTCCTCTTCCTACTTCAAGTGTCTAATTCTGGAGATACACCTGTCATCCACATAAAGCCAAAAAGAATGAAGAATTATAATTCAATAATAATATAATTTTTTAGAAAGTCACAGATAATCTAGGAAGATGACCAAGAAAGGGGAAGTTCATAAAAGATTTAACATTAAAAAATCACAAAAAATTAAAGGAGATGAAACTTGGAAAACACATTACAAAATCTAAAACCTTATAAATAGGTTATGATAAAATGTCCTGAGATCACACCTTAATCAAGGCTTTCTTGGTCAAAGGAAAGGTGTTAACCTTTAAAAGACTGTTTTACTTATGAGGGAAAAGTGAAACCTTAATTTGCATTACAGACAAAAATGATCCTTTCTAAGATAATGGGAATAGGAGACCAAGAAAATATATAAATAGTAGGACGTAAGGAGATTGCAGACTAGAATTTCAAATTGTGTGTTTGCATGTATCCGCTTATAACATGTGCCGATAACCCTCAAAACTGTTTAACTCTGCAGCCAAAGAAGAGTTGGCTGTACACGGTGACACCCATTCCATCAAAGCAATAATACAAGCTTTTAAAGGGAATCTGCTTGTGGTCTACTTCCTCTATGAATACATTTTATTTCTAATAGTCATTCCTAGGAGAAAGGCAATAGACTTAACATTTTTTTACTATCCTTGTTATTGTCTACCAAGAGAAATTGATCACCAATGTGATGATATCAGGTTTGAGATACCTTCTCACAGCATTTTCTCTAAATCCAACTGATTTCCCTGTGTCCTCTGGAAATAAAGCAATCACTTTCTAATTGTTCATCAGAGAATACATGCTGGAGGCTTACAAAGAGATGGGTAAAAGCCAGCAGTTGAAAAAGGTATGAAGTCTTAATCCCCAAAGAGCTGTCCAAGAATATTTACAAAAGAGCCTCTTAAAATGGATAAAAAAATGCAAATCCTTGAGTCCTACCCCAAATTTACTAAATATAATTTCTAGGGGTGCAACCCAGGCATCTGCTCCCTGGGTAATTCTGACAGAGTTTAAATTTTTAGAATCATCAGCTTATATCAGCTTAAAGTCTTACTACTTCCTAAATAACTAGGTTATATATATTAAAATGTTTGTATTCTTCCTAAATGTAATTTATATAGCATTTTACAAAGATTAGGTAATTTATTCTTTACATAACCTGGTTCAATAAGGAAGGGATTGTCATTTTTATACCATTTTAGAGAGGTCAGCAACTGGTAGACCATAGCTCCAAATTCCATGCTTTTTCAACATATAACAAATTTAATAAAAGTTACCAAGACACTAAAGAATGGATCTCTAATGGTGGAATCACAGATAATGGTAGAAACATTTAGATGTTTCAGGCTATTTATATAGCTCAAAAATCACACCCTGCTGACTGCAGCTACTAGTTTTAAAGTCAGTTCCAATTAATAATATGAACATATAGTTGCTTTTACAGTCACTCTGTAAAGTGACTTCTAGGAATCATTTTATAAACATTTCAGTATCTTTGAGTATTTATTGTTGGGCACTACATTAGGTGCCATAGATACAACAAAACCACATTTGCTGTCCTCAGGAAATTTAATCCACAGTTCTGGAAATTAGAGTGCTGTTTAGAAAAAGCAAGGAGTGTTTCTATACATGCATACTTGGAGTGTACCTCAGCTAATCTCTAAACTAACTGATATTGCCTGGAAGCATCACACTCATTTATACCTAGTTGTAGATATCTCTGCTTTGGGGGAACATTGTCCATCTTGCCAGCTGGGCATCATTTTTCATACTATTATAAGAAGTGAAACTCTGTAAATTTCTTTGTTATTCTTGTGAAGGATCAAATGCTTTAATTATTAAGTTTTTGACAAAATATCTCAATTTCCCAAGTGTGTGTAAATAATTCCATATAAATAATTGGGTGTTTTAATTATATACAGCTTCTTGTCACTGTTCATCTAAACACATTACAACATTTGTTAAATAAAGATATATTAAGGCTGAGTGTTTTACCAGGTTATATGTATACTTTTTTGAGTTATTTCAACAATGATCAAAAGTCAGTATGTCTTTCAAGCTGAAATCCTTATTTCTTTTCCAAAAGACAAACCCTCATAAGCAACAAGAAAATTAAAACATCACACTATCAAAATGTATTAAAAGTAAATCTCTAATCCCACCTGCCTCACCAAACCTCCACTTTTATTTATTTTAAATTACCTTATATCTTTTTCTACTAGCCCAGCAGGTCTGTAGAGATTGGCCCTTTCATTGCTCCCTTCCCAGAGTGCTGCAGAATCATTAGCATACTCGTCTCCCTGGGTGTTAAATACACAAATAGCCTGTGCTTACCTATTTGCATGGCAGAAGCAGCATGGGACTCTGGGAACCAGCATACTGTGTTTAGTCCCACCTCTGCCATTTTAAATATTTGATTCAGATCACTTAAAGTGACCAAGCCACATTGTGTCCCCACGTGCAAAATAGGGCAAAACCCACCTTGCCTAATTTGTAGGCTTATTGTGGGTATCATGTGAGATAGAACATAAGAAACCATTTCTCGACATGAAGAGCTCTACAAATGTGAAATGCAAATGTAATCAAACATCTCCCTAGTTACCAGCAGGACACTGGTCAGTTTCCTACAGAAATTTGTAATGAAGGAAGATCTGTACCTATCTAGTCCCTCTGATGGTGTAGACAGAGCCACCACTTTGTCTGTAAATCAGTGTAAGAATCAAAAGAATGTGGCTCTCACTGCTCCTGCGGTCTCTGCTCTAGGGAACCTGGAAGGCGTCCCTGAGGTGTTTGAAGAATGTGATGCAGGCAGGTTGTGTTTTAAAGGCTAAGACAGCAGAATGGATTTGACCGCCTCTTTCAGGCCCTGTGTTCTTTGCCAGGCAGCAACACAATAATGTCCCACTCCAAGCAGCAGGCACTTAATAAGCACTTGTTGATCTCTGCATTCTTGGCACTAATGGAACAGTGATTTGCCAGCAGAGTATGATCCACCCACATTTTGGTTATAACCTAAATATCTTATATTGTTGCTGAGGAGGCTGAATGAAAGAAATTATGTAAAAAGAGAAAGTCGGCTTCCTTTATAGATCTCCATTACCATTTTCTCTTTGCAGATGTGGGAGTTTTAACAGTGAGGGTATCAGTCACCATCAAGGCAAATTTGCAATCATTGTATTGTTATTTTTAAAAAAGCACAAGTGGAAGGGGATTAAGGAGCATTATAATTAGCACACACAATATAGGTAAATCATGGGAAGGCAGTATAGCATGAAGACAAGCAATAACTTTATAGCATCTTACTATGCTGATGGACAGTGATTGCAATGGGGTTGGGGGACTTGATAATATGGGTAAATGTTGAAACCACAATGTTGGTCATGTGAAACCTTCATAAGATTGTATATTGATACCTTAAGTTAAAAAAAAAGCACAAATGGAATGAAAGTGGTCTCTCCTGCTCTTGCTAAGAATGCCTTCCTCCCCACTTGCACTTGCCACACACCCATCTTTCAAAGTTTTTCTGTAAGCTCATCTTTTCCATGAAGCTTTTTCTGATGCCCTTGCTGGAAACTGTTTCTCTGATTTCTGAACACCTACAGTGCCATACTGCAGACTGCCAAGGCATGCTCTTTGGGGTCCATTTCCCAAATGGAAGGCACTCCATATTAAGAGCTTCCAGATTCTCCAAAACACTATGGAATGCATGAATGCATTACATGGGACCTAGATTCATCTGTCGTATGCCCTGGAGGAATCAGTCAACGCTTTCTCCCAAAACGCTCTTCATCATCGTCTATTATCTGAAAAATCTTCGTTTTAGGGAAAATTCAAGCTACATAGTGTCATATACAAAAGTTGTTGCTAGGAATTGTATACAACAATAAGTAAACCTTGGGAGAGGGCAATAAAGACAACCATTTTAATCGTATCAACTGCTTGTCTTAAGCACATCTTGCTTTGACTGACATACTCTTACTCTAAGGACTCCTGACTGTTGATGTCACCTCAAAGCCTCAAAGCATTTTTTCACACTTCACGGTGTGGAAGTGATGGGTCACTCTGTAAAGTGACTCTATCTCAAGGACTATATCATCCCAGGTGATCACATGACTGAAATAAATTTGCTTCAAACTGTCATAAAACTGTGCCTACTACACAGTCCCTAAGAGAACCCTCATTTTAGAAAAAGCAGAGAGAAAATAAAGCATGGATATTAAGTTACTGTTAAAACATTAATTTTAGAAGTTAGCTATCTTTTAAAAGGGGTGATTAAATTACAGTTGCTGGGCATTTTCATTTGATTTAATATTCTGAAATGCTTATGTTCTGTTTAAATCCTAGACTCTCAGCATTTGCTATGCCATAAGCACCAAAGTGGCCACAGTAAAAGAAGTGATATAGCAATTCTGGGCCAGGAAATACTGTTTCTCTTACTGAAATCTCTTTCAGCTGTAACACAGCCAGGTAAAGATGTCTGCATTTGTTGATACTTCCAGAGGCTGACTGGGCAGGTCAAAAAAAGGTAGAATCATTTTCCTATGTCCCTACTCATCACCAATGCCCTCTCCTCCCCCACCCTACCTTAAAAAGTCCTAATCTAAATTTGAAAATAATTTTCTAAAAAAAAACAAAACAGAGTCCAACACAAAATGCATCCATAGCCTTGGCAGTTCAGCCCTGATGCAGGTCTCCTGGTTAAACTCTCACATGGACAGAGGACATAAAAAATGTTGGCTTTCTGCATAATATCCTCTTGTCTATCCGTGTCATCTTTTTTTGAATGAATCAAATGCCAGGAAAGGATCTCAATTTCAACTCCTTTTCGTTACTTACAGAATATACCAAATCAATCTAGCATAAGAGGACAATCTGTTTTAAAAGACTGTGAGTCTTTCTAACTAATCTCAGTCCTTCCTGGTCTTTTCCTTAATGGAGTCCAGAGCAGACAAGACCCATTCTTGGAAGACAAGTTAACCTATTATTTCTATTTACTTAAGGGCAGCAGTCATTTGTCAGGTTCTATGCCAGATGATTACATAAAGTATGCAGTCTTCACAACAACCTTACAGAGTAGATATTATAGGCCTTATTCTACTCTTGAGGAAACTGAGATTCAGAGAGGTTTAGAATCTTGCCCAAGGATATAATGAGATGTAAAACAGTAAGCCTTTATCTCACTAGGGAATTCCTAGTATTCCTGGTGGTAGTAATATAAGGTGAATGAATGTAATGCCAGTAAATAAACTGGAATTAAAATTCTAGTGTTGAATTGGAGAAACAAAAAAATCTTTAAGAAAAATGTAGCTAAGAGACATAAACTTTAAAACATTTAACATTCTTTCTGAATGATGCCCTAACTTACTGCCTCATCAAAATTGAATGGAAGAAATGCTGAAATTCTTTATGTAGTCATAGAGTGCCACTCATATATAACCAAAAGTTTTATTTTTGAAATCTCCAAGGTTTAATAATTAGGAAGCGATCATTAAAGTTAGGATAAATACTCCAAGTAGTTTATTGTCAGTCTTTTCTCTGTACCCTGTCTTCAGAACTACACAATTTCATTTAACCATTTACAGAGGGATTCCTTTCATCTCATGAGAATATAATCACATAATCAGATACATTGCAACTGTTGCCTTTTAATTGTAAATCATGGCTGCACTTGCAAATTAGTCTATTATCACAGCAGATCTATCAATTTGGTGGGGAATGTATTTGCCAACTAGAATGAAAGAAGTTAATAAACATTAAGCATCCTAAATCAATCACTCCTTCACTCTTGATGTGGTAGTGGATATTGAGATTAATAAGTCAGTCAAAAATAAAGCGATGAGGAAAGGAGGTGCAGGGAGGCCTCCTGATGCCTTGTGTAGTTAAGAAGCACAATGCTTAAGGACAAATTGGAAGGTAAGGATGAGGCACTAAAGCTTCAGCGAAATAACTTGTTGGAAATTAAACAAAGTAAATCCAGAGAGTCATCCTTGTTTGGTCCCTTATGCACCACCAGAGATAAAAGCTATAGAAGAAAACAAAATGCTCAGTCAGGAGCAAAACTAAATTTGTTGGCAGCATAATGCAGAGATGAAGAGCATGGACTTTGGAGTAAGCCGCTTGGGTTTAGATCCAGGCCTTACAACTTTAGTGTTGTGAACTTGGCATTTCTTAACCTTGCTGTAACTATACTATTTCTATATAAAAAATGGGAGATTTATATTACCTACCTCACAGAGCTGCTGTGAGGGTTAAATGAGTTGCTATTTTGTTAAGAGCTTAGAGAACTATACCTGACATACAACAAGCACTAAGTGAAGTCCAGTAGTAAGTGACGCGATTAGCCATTTACTATCACTTCACCTGGCCTGAGTTTTCTTCCTCTGTACAGCCTTTTTACAGAGAACTAAGAATGGTGAAATACCCCGATAGCATTTAAATCACTTCCTTAACTATAAGCCGAGTTGAATTAATTTCTTGTATAGAGATAATTAAGATATTTATTAAAAAGCAAAAGCAAAATTTTGTATTTAAAAAGAAGATTACGGAGGCAAGAGTTTTATTCCTGGCAAGTGCAAATAGACTGTTGTTATATATCTTAGTCATTACAAAAGCACCCAATCAGTACCTTGTGTAAACTAAAACATCAGGCTTTTGCATATTTGTAACAACAGAAGGTTATAACACTAAAATATTCATAAATAGATTGACTTAATAAATTATGTCATATCAGTGCAAAGAAATGCTATGGGCAAATATATGATAAGAGGAATAAAACAAATAAAACATCTCAGAGTAAAGGTATAGGGGAAATAAAAGGAACCTATCAACAGCGCTCTACTGCTGATTATAGTGTGATAAGTTGCACAAAGCAGCATCAAAAACTTTATTCCCTCATTTAGGACAAGTCCCCAGGAAAAGAAGGAGTGGGGAAACCAAAAGCCTTATCTGCATATATAACGGCATGTCCAATTAACCACTTTGCTGACAGAGATTAATTTATTATTCATCTTATTCCAGCATATGTTAATACTTTGACAGTAGACATGAAAAATGGCTGATACAGCAAATGGAAATTTTGAAAATGTTAAGTGTGGACTTCAAGGAAGTATAGCTTAAGAGTCTTGAGAAAAGTGTCATTACTTCAACTTTGGAAAGACACAATGTAGATAATGATCAATTTTCAATAAGAATGTAGGATAAATAAGCCACTAGGGCAAGATTTTCAGAAATCAACATGAAATATAAAATAAGTAGACTACTAAATAATGCTCCATCAGACAAATAGAGTTCAATTTCTATAATACACATTCTAGACAAAAATTCCCAAAGGCATTTAAACTAATCATGGTCCAATGTCACTTCTCTACACCAGAATGTAACATACTTGATAACTAAAAAAGGTAACAACATATAAAATGGCATAGAAATGAACTAGAGCACTTATCAGATTAACAAAGACAAAATCTTCAAAAACTGGAAAGGGAAGTTCATCAGGACACCTACACACTCCTTTAAAATGTCCCACTGCACACCCAAATAAAAGTGCTGATTGGTGAGCAGGAGAGCACCAACACATGGAGCTCCCATATTTGCCCCGAATGTATTTTGTTGAACAGCACATCACTCATAGTAATGTGCTTTATGCTGTGGAACTGACCACATGCTAGATAATTCAAAATTAGAGATTTCAGAATCCAAAATCATCTCAGATTTAAGAAGCATGAAAAATAGCACTTCTTTTAGCAGCCCTGAATCCTGTAGTCATCTAGAAAAATATGCCATGATGACCAGATGGTGACTAATAGCCAAGACAGGCTGAGCCACCTAAACCATTACATGTCCCAATGTTACTCCAACCCAGATAATCAAAGACTGTGCAGAAGTGATGTCCAAGTTACCAAATGTCACTGCCTTGTATTTTATCACATATTAAAAATCACTCCTTTATCAATAAAAGTTCTGTTTGTTCTAGTGGTTAATTTGCAGAGATATTAATAGTTTTTTGCATCAATTTAGCTTTCTGAAAAAAACAAAGATCACCAAATATGTACATGAATCTTGCTTTATGAACTTGTAAAGTCCATAATCTTGCTTTAAAAAACAATGTAGAATACATTTAAATAAGAAATCCCATAGCCAAAAGTAATCAAATATTTTGAATTTCACAATAAAAATGGTTACAGGAGTCACAGAAGCTTCATGTAAAACTTAAGATGTACATAACCACATATTCTGCAAGTATGGAGAAACATGCCTCTATGCTACCTCAATGAAAATTCACAAATCCCACAGATAATAAGGTCACACAATTGACAGATGCAGCATGTTCTCACCTGACTATATACTTGGTAATTAAAAGGAATTTTGTCCAGGAGTCATCTTTTAGGCATAAAACATTTTGTTGCAATTGTTATTGATTAATATCATTACTTATCACTACCTAAGTAGAACGCTTTAAATCAAATTTGAAAATGGCCCTCGTTTATTAATCCATCCCTTACTTATACCTTAATACTCCCATACCTTACTATTTATTTTTCAGCTAAGTATCAAAATGTAATATTAACTAAAATTTCCTCCACTAGGATGGAAGATATAAATTTCACATCCATATTCATTTTATATTGCTAATAACTATATAAAGCAGCAGCCATTTGGGGCTAATTTTATTCTATGAAGAAACTTTTTCCTTTGCTTTTTTTGAGAAGTAAACTGGACACTGAGGATGCTGGGGAAAAATTCAGGTCATCTAAATTTAAATGCAGTATTCTTTTCAAAACCCTGCCTCTTATCATACTGTAGTGGGAAGGCCACAGTACTGTGGCTACTAATTAAGTGACCCTGTCAGAACCGTCACCTCTCTAAATCTGTTTCCTTGTCAGCAAAACAGCGATCAGAAGCCCTTCCTGGATTATGATGATGACTGAACGAGGGCTATGTGGAAATGACTTAAAATCTAGCCGTTTTATTAAGCTCTGCAAAGCTTGTGGAAATTCATTGCTATATGATTAATGCTGAAACAAACAAAAAACTTTGCATTTGGAGAGAAAATTGAATATTTAAAAAGATATCACCAATTTTTGTGTGGAGAAATATTTTACACCCTGCACACACCAAAAGAACTGGGCAAAAAGACCAAGTAAAAGAAGGACGTACTTTTCTAAGAGATACTCCTTAGGCCCTCAGTGGAGAGGCAAGTGACAGGCAAGGACCTTGAGCCTGATCCCCATTCATGGTTTCTGGGACCTAAGAAAGTCCCCTCTACCTCTGATGAGGACAACTGAATGGCATAAGGACATAAATACAATCTTTGCAAAAATATCTCCAGTTATGGTATATTTAGAAGCTATGAGGCTCTGAGGTAAGACAAGAAGAGTACGAGGATATTAAGAGATCCTTATCACCTAAGGAACCTTAGAACTCAAAATTGGAAATGATCTTAGTCCAATTTAAAAACAAATAAACAGCAAGCTTTGAATGGCAAAGAAAACTAAAAAGGTACACTCAACATTATTACTGAAATCAACACCACCTCAAAAAACCAATTGTGCCTTTCATTAAAGAGAGCACACAATGTAGTGTGAATGAGGCATTGATAGCTGCCTATGGCAATGAGCAACAGCAGAGCACCCGTGGTCTTCTCTACCTGAACCATATTCAGGTTGCTCTATTCTCAAAGACCAGAGTTTTATTTAACCCCAGGTAATCAACTAAAAGAACTTGCCTGTTAGGTGAAACTGTGGGTGGATTAGTGCATCTCCTCTCCGCTACTAGAGCACAGATTTCTGGGAAGAATAGTCTAAATGAGGAGGGAGATGAACTGGAATGTATGGCTTCTACTTCCAATTCTGCTACTAATTTGTAGCCACTCTCTGCTTCCACTTCACTTAAATTATACAGAGCGTTTTTTTCACATCTTTAACATGAGATGAATATGCTACTCACACTTCAGAGCTGGAAGAGAACTAATGCTCAAAGTTGTAACTGAATTTCAGAAGCCACAGTTAATAACTGACTGAATCAGAACTAGAACTCAGTTCTCCTGATTTCAAGGTCTGTCAATTCCACTGCATGTGTTTTGTCTCTGAAATCTCTTTAATTTTTTTAAATTGATTTTGTCATGGTAAGAACAAAGACTTAAAACAGGATAGAGGGAGGGGAGCCAAGATGGCAGTGTGAGTAGTTCAGCGGAAATCTCCTCCCAAAAACATTCATATTTTTGAAAATACAACAAATACAACTATTCCTAAAAGAGACACCAGTGGATACAGTACAACAGCCAGGCTACATCTACATCTGCAAGAACTCAGCATCACACGAAGGGGGTAAGATACAAGCCACGGCCCAGTGGGACCCAAACGCGCCCCACCCCAGACCCCGGCAGGAAGAAAGGAGTCAAAGCGGGGAGGGAGTGAAAGCCCAGGACTGCTAAACAACCAACTCTAGAAATCAACACCAGGAGTGCAGACACATGGTGCACAGGGTGCTGGAAATTAGAGAAACGGAAGAGAAAAACCTGAGAGCAGGACCCCGCAACTGAGACCCCTGAGACAAAAGAAAAGTGAGCGCTTTTCGCAAGTCTTAAAGGGACAGGGACTTCACAGGCGCACAAAGTCATCCTGGTGCATTGAGCCCAGCAGGCTGGGAATCCTGGGAAACTCTAGGCGATCTAACCCCCTGGGTGGCAGCGTAGTTCTGAAGCCCCTCACGGTGATAAGCACCCTGCCAGTCATTTCCCAACTGGTGCAGACCCCGACACACTGGCCCAGTAGTGGGAGAGCAACAGAGTGCACCGGGGGCGATGGTGCCAGTGGGGCCAGGAGCAGCCCGCAGCAGTGGCGGCCGAGCAGCCTCGGGCCGGCCTGCGTGGGCCAGCAGCGGTGGCAACAGACTAGCCCACATGAGCCCGTAGCAGCGGTGCCACAGGGGACTGGGAGCAGCCCACACGAACCCACGGCGGTGGCAACCGAGTGGCCTGGGAGAGGCTCATGTGTGCCAGCGGCAGCGGCGCCAGAGGGCCCTGGGAGCGGCCCACACGAGCTCGCAGCGGCAGTGACCAAGCAGCCCTGGAGCAGCCTGAATGCACCTGTGGAGGTGCCAGATGGGTCTGAGTGTGGCCCGCACACAGCAGCAGCAGTGGTGCCAGAGGGGCCCAGGAGTGGCCCCTGGGAGCTGGAGGCAGCAGCGGAGGAGCAGCCCAGGAGCAGCCATGCCCCCACCAGCCGCCCAGAATCTCAGCCCTGCACACAGCCGCCCAGGCCAGACCCAAAGGCCGCTGCTGCCACACAGCTGCCTGGCAGGGGCGCTGCTTTCACAGTAGAGCACACCTGGCACACCTGCCACTACTCGCAGGGCTCTCCACTACTCTGACAGAGACCCCGCCCACAACAGCTTAGGGGATTAACCCAGAGGCTGCTCCAGGACTACACGTAACCGACACAGGCAGCAGAGAAGGGCAAGGCAACCAGCAAGCAGGAAAGGACTTTGTTCTCCCAGCTGACACATGCGCTACCTGCCTACAGCTACCTCTATCACCATGCAAAGGCAGAAGAATTTAGTCCAGTCCAAAATAGTCCAGACAACCCCTGAGAGAGGGCTTGGAGAGACAGACCTAACCAATCTCCCCAAAAAAGAATTCAAAATAAAAGTCATAACCATGCTGATGGATATGCAGATGGATATGCATACAAATATGCAAGAGCTGAAGGAGCAAGTACAGAGGGAGAATACAGAAATAAAACAATCTCTGGAAGGACTTAAGAGCAGACTAGATGAGTTACAAGAGGCTGTTAATGGAATAGAAATCAGAGAATAGGAACACAGAGAAGGTGACACAGAGAGAGATAAAAGGATCTCCAGGAATGAAACAATATTAAGAGAACTGTGTGACCAATCCAAACAGAACAATATTCCCATTATAGGGGTACCAGAAGAAGAAGAGAGAGAAAAAGGGATAGAAAGTGTCTTTGAAGAACTAATTGCTGAAAACTTCCCAAAACTGGGGGGGAGGCAGGGAGGAATAGTTGCTCAGACCATGGAAGCACACAGAACTCCCAACAGAAGGGACCCAAAGAGGACAACACCAAGACACATAATAATTAAAATGGCAAAGATCAAGGACAAGGGCATAGTATTAAAGGCAGCTAGAGAGGGAGAAAAAGGTCACCTACAAAGGAAAACCAATCAGGCTATCATCAGACTTCTCAGCAGAAACCTTACAGGCCAGAAGAGAATGGCATGATATATTTAATGCAAAGAAACAGAAGGGCCTTGAACCAAGGATACTGTATCCAGCATGATTATCATTTAAATATGAAGGAGGGATTAAGCAATTCCCAGACAAGCAAAAGTTGAGGGAATTTGCCTCCCACAAACCACCTCTACAGGGTATTTTAGAGGACTACTCTAGATGGGAACACTCCTAAGGCTAAATAGATGTCACCAGAGAAAATAAAATCACAGCAAAGAAAGCAGACCAACCAAATACTAAGTAAAGGCAAAAAATAAAATCATCTACCCACAAAAGCAGGCAAAGGAAACACAAAAGAGCACAGAACAAAACACCCAATATATGAAGAATGGAGGAGGAGAAATAGAAGGGAGAGAAATAAAGAATCATCAGACAGTGTTTATAATTGCTCAATAAGCGAGTTAAGTTAGACAGTAAGATAGGAAAGAAGCTAACCTTGGACCTTTGGTAACCACGACCCTAAAGCCTGCAATGGCAAGTATATATCTTTCAATAATCACCCTAAATGTAAATGGACTGAATGCACCAATCAAAAGACACAGAGTAACAGAATGGAAAAAAAGGAAGACCCATCTATATGCTGCTTACAAGAGACTCACCTCAAACCCAAAGACATGCAGAGACTAAAAGTCAAGGAATGGAAAAAGATATTTCATGCAAACACCAGGGAGAAAAAAAAGCAGGTGTTGCAGTACTAGTATCAGACAAAACAGACTTCAAAACAAAGAAAGTAACAAGAGATAAAGAAGGACATTACATAATGATAAAGGGCTCAGTCCAACAAGACAATATAACCATTATAAATAAATATGCACCCAATACAGGAGCACCAGCATATGTGAAACAAATAATAACAGAATTATAGGAAGAAATAGAATGCAATGCATTCATTATAGGAGATTTCAACACACCACTCACTCCAAAGGACAGATCCAACAAACAGAAAATAAGTAAGGACACAGAGGCACCGAACAACTCACTACAGCAGATGGACCTAATAGACATCTATAGAACTCTACATCCAAAAGCAACAGGATACACATTCTTCTCAAGTGCATATGGAACATTCTCTAGAATAGACCACATACTAGGCCACAAAAAGAGCCTCAGTAAATTCCAAAAGATTGAAACCCCACCAACCAACATTTCAGACCACAAAGGTATAAAACTAGAAATAAATTATACAAAGAAAGCAAAAAGGCTCGCAAACACATGGAGGCTTAACAACATGTGCCTAAATAATCAATGGATCAATAACCAAATTAAAATAGAGATCAAGCAATATATGGAAACAAATGACAACAACAACACAAAGCCCCAACTTCTGTGGGACGCAGTGAAAGCAGTCTTAAAAGGAAAGTACATAGCAATCCAGGCATATTTAAAGAAGGATGAACAATCCCAAAGGAATAGTTTAATGTCACAATGATCAAAATTGAAAGAAGAAGAACAAATGAGGCCTAAAGTCAGCAGAAGGAGGGACATAATAAAGATCAGAGAAGAAATAAATAAAATTGAGAAGAATAAAACAATAGAAAAATTCAATGAAACCAAGAGCTGGTTCTTTGTGAAAATAAACAAAATAGATAACCCTCTAGCCAGACTTATTAAGAGGAAAAGAGAATCAACACACATCAACAGAATCAGAAACAAGAAAGGAAAAATCACGATGGACCCCATAGAAATACAAAGAATTATTAGAGAATACTATGAAAACCTATATGCTAAAAAGCTGGAAAACCTAGAAGAAATGGACAACTTCCTAGAAAAATGCAACCTTCCAAGACTGACCAAGGGAGAAACAGAAAATCTAAACAGACCAATTACCAGCAACAAAATTGAAGCGTTAATCAAAAAACAACCCAAGAGCAAAACCCCCAGGCCAGATGGATTTATCTTGGGATTTTATCAGACATACAGAGAAGATATAATACCCATTCTCCTTAAAGTTTTCCAAAAAATAGAAGAGGAGGGAATACTCCCAAACTTACTCTATGAAGCCAACATCACCCTAATATCAAAACCAGGCAAAGACCCCAGCAAAAAAGAAAACTACAGACCAATATTCCTGATGAACGTAGATGCAAAAATACTCAACAAAATATTAGCAAACCGAATTCAAAAATACATCAAGAGGATCATACACCATGACCAAGTGGGATTCATCCCAGGGATGCAAGGATGGTACAACATTCAAAAATCTATCAACATCATCCATCACATAAACAAAAAGAAGGGCAAAAACCACATGATCATCTCCATAGATGCTGAAAAAACATTTGACAAAATTCAACATCCATTCATGATAAAAACTCTCAGCAAAATGGATATAGAGGGCAAGTACCTCAACATAGTAAAGGCCATATATGATAAACCCACAGCCAACATCATACTGAACAGCAAGAAGCTGAAAGCTTTTCCTCTGAGATTGGGAACAAGACAGGGCTGCCCACTCTCCCTACTCTTATTCAACATAGTACTGGAGGTCCTAGACATGGCAATTAGACAAAACAGAAATACAAGGAATCCAGATTGATAAATAAGAAGTCAAACTGTCACTATTTGCAGATGATATGATATTGTACATTAAAAACCCTAAAGACTCCACTCCAAAACTATTAGAGCTAATACCAGAATTCAGCAAAATTGCAGGATACAAAATTAACACACATTAATCTGTGGCTTTCCTATACACTCACAATGAACTAATAGAAAGAGAAATCAGGAAAACAATTCCATTCACAATAGCAACAAAAAGAATAAAATACCTAGGAATAAACCTAACCAAGGAAGTGAAAGACCTATACCCCAAAAAACTATAAGACAATCTTAAGAGAAATTAAAGAGGACACTAATAAATGGGAACTCATCCCATGCTCCTGGCTAGGAACAATTAATATCGTCAAAATGGCCATCCTGCCCAAAGCAATATACAGATTCAATGCAATCCCTATCAAATTACCAACAGCATTCTTCAACAAACTGGAACAAATAGTTCAAAAATTCATATGGCAACACCAAAGACCCCGAAAAGCCAAAGCAATCCTGACAAGGAAGAATAAAGTTGGGGGGATCTTGCTCCCCAACTTCAAGCTGTACTACAAAGCCACAGTAATCAAGACAATTTGGTACTGGCAGAAAAAGAGCCACAGACCAGTGGAACAGAATAGAGACTCCAAATATTAACCCAAACATATATGGTCAATTAATATGTGATAAAGGAGCCATGGACATACACTGGGGAAATGACAGTCTCTTCAACAGATGGTGCTGGCAAAACTGGACAGCTACATGTAAGAGAATGTAACTGGATCACTGTCTAACCCCATACACAAAAGTAAACTCCAAATGGATCAAAGACATGAATGTAAGTCATGAAACCATAAAACTCTTAGAAAAAAACATAGGCAAAAATCTTTTAGACATAAGCATGAGTGACTTCTTCATGAACATATCTCCCCGGGCAAGGGAAATAAAAGCAAAAATCAACAAGTAGGACTATATCAAACTGAAAAGCTTCTGTACAGTAAGGACACCATCAATAGAACAAAAGGGTATCCTACAGTATGGGAGAATATATTCATAAATGACAGGTCTGATAAAGGGTTGACATCCAAAATATATGAAGAGCTCATGCACCTCAACAAACAAAAATCATATAATCCAATTAAAAAATGGGCAGAGGAGCTGAATAGACAGTTCTCTAAAGAAGAAATTCAGATGGCCAACAGACACATGAAAAGATGCTCCACATCGCTTGTCATCAGAGAAATGTAAATTAAAACCACAATGAGATATCACCTCACACAAGTAAGGATCGCCACCATCCAAAAGACAAACAACAACAAATGTTGGCAAGGTTGTGGAGAAAGGGGAACCCTCCTACACTGCTGGTGGGAATGTAAATTAGTTCAACCATTGTGGAAAGCAGTATGCAGGTTCCTCAAAATTCTTAAAATAGAAATAACCATTTGGCTCAGGAATTCCACTTCTAGGAATTTACCCTAAGAATGCAGCACCCCAGTTTGAAAAAGACAGATGTGCCCCTGTGTTCATCGCAGCACTATTTACAATAGCCAAGAAATGGAAGCAACCTGAGTGTCCATCAGTAGATGAATGGATAAAGAAGATGTGGTACATATACACAATGGAATATTATTCAGCCATAAGAAGAAAACAAATCCTACCATTTGCAACAACATGGATGGAGCTAGAGGGTATTATGCTCAGTGAAATAAGCCAAGCAGAGAAAGACAAGTACCAAATGATTTCACTCATCTGTGGAGTATAAGAACAAAGGAAAACTGAAGGAACAAAACAGCAGTGGAATCACAGAACCCAAGAATGGACTAACAGTTACCAAAGGGAAAGGGACTGGGGAGGATGGGTGGAAAGGGAGGGATAAGGGTGGGAAAAAGAAAGGGAGCATTACGATTAGCAGGTATAATGTGGGGGTGGGGCACGGGGAGGGCTGTGCAACACAGAGAAGACAAGTAGTGATTCTACAGCATCTTACCACACTGATGGACAATGACTGTAATGGGGATCATGTGGGTGGGGGGACTTGGTGAAGGGGGAAGCCTAGTAAACATAATGTTCTTCATGTAATTGTAGATTAATGATACCAAAATTTAAAAAAAACAGCAACAACAACAGCAAAAAAACAGGATAGACCCTCTTAACAAAATTTAAGTGCACAATGCAGTATTGTTAACTACAGGCACAATGTATTACAGCAGATCTATAGAGCTGATTCATCGTGTATAACTGAAACTATGTTTGTTGAGTAGCACTCCTGATTTCCCCTTCCCTCCCGCTCCTGGCAACCAACATACCTCTCTCTGATTCTATGAGTTTGGCTATTTAAGTACGTCTCATGGAATAATGCCGTATTTGTCTTTCTGTGACTGCCTTATTTCACTCAGCATGATGTCCTCAAGGTTACCACATTTTGCAGAATATCATTCTTTTTAAATGTTGGATAGTATTTCACTGTATACATACAACACACTTTTTTTATACATCCAGTCAAAACCACAGTGATATCACCTCACACTTATTAGAATGGCTATTATTTTACACACACACATGCACACACACACACAGATTTGGGCAAGATTATGGAGAAATTAGAACCCTTGTACACAGTTGGTAGGAATGCAAAATGATACAGCCACAAAGGGAAATAGCATGAAAGTTCCACAGAAATTTAAAAATAGTATCACTCTACAATTCAGCAATCCTGATTGGGTATTTGTCCAGAATAACTGAAGTCAGGATTTTGAGGAGATATTAGCACTCTCATCTACACTGCAGTATTCTTCACAGTAGCCAAGACATGGAAACAACCTAAATGCCTTTTTTTTTTTAGACAAACATTTATCAGGGACCTATTATAATCTGGACACTTATCAAATGCATGGTCTCAGTCATTCTTCACTGAGATGTAACCTACTGAGTTTTCATTTTATAAAATGAGAAAACAATCTCCAGTGAGAATAAGTAGCTTTGTGAATTTACACAGTGCTAACTAATAAGTGGCAGTGGTCAAATTTTCATATAGATATGTTTCTGAGAATTATCTTCACCAGACTAAGCTGTCTCATTTATACATTAATGTAAGTTTAAGTAAATGAATCCCATATCTTAAATACATTTGCAGAAAAAGCCTTATCTCTCCTTAAAAAAGAAAAGACTTTATGTTTTGTTGCAGGAACTACATGCAACTTGGTGGAAAACAAGCTCTTTCTAGAATATTGATAAAAGGACAATATGAAGTGATGTAGATAAAATATACAATATCGATGTTTTTAACAGATCATTTCAAGTCCCAGATGACTGCTACTTATATATAAACTTTGTGATTTTGCCTTTATGCTCAGTGGCTACTTACTTTTAAAGAGAAGTTGTGTTTGTTTAAAGATTAACTCTGTCAAATAGTTTGGATTTTTGTAACAAAATTGCAAACACTTTTGATGGTCCTGCCTTGGGTATTTTGGCTCCCTCTCTCACCTCTATTTCCTTTATTGCCTGACCTTCTGTGGTACTTGGTACACAAAAGCAAAAACATGCCCATTTTATATATTCATCAAATGATCAATCTAAGAAATGAATATATTAAAGTTGCGGCAACCAAAAATTACCTTAGAGTCTTAGATTATGTGGACCATGCCTGATTTGAAGATTCTTCCAGAAATATTAGATAGCTGTCTTGCCTAAAAAAAAGCATTTCAGTGATAAAAATTCTTGTCCAAAAAGCCAAAGAAAGAGGTGTGGGGTAGGAATGCCTAATTCAGCAGGACAGTCATAGGCAAAAATGTTCTGGGTCACACATATGAGTTCATTACCAGAAAAGCTAAATTTTTCTTCAACATAGTGAAGTCAGGTATATTGCAAAAGGTTCTGCTAACTCCCTCGGTTGCTAGACAGAAAAGCAAGAGGATTGCTCTGTCAATCGGCAGCCTCCTGCCTCTGAGGAAGACTAAAGAGAAACAAAAACTTCCTCAACAGAATCAGTGAAGTGATCTGTAGGACACCAGTGAGGTGCCATCAGCCTCTCTCATAGTAGTATTCACTATTGTTGACACCTGCTGGAAGCAAAATGCTAGATCTTGGTCCATGCAATGATTTCAACTCCAAGAGATCAACCATTAAAGCACACGGAGGACCTTCTCAGTTCAGAGTTTCAAACCCTCTGAGCTCACAGAATTGCTCTGGGCTATGGGCCATGAAGCCCTGATTCTAACTCCTTTGTGACTGATCAGAAATTTGGCTCCATTTTTTAGTGCATCCATGGTATGCCCAGTATCCCTGCAAGGAAAATGACGTTCAAAATCCCTTGAAAACCCACCATTCCTCTTGGAAGTTTAGTATGTGAAAGAAACTGCCTCAGAAAGAGAGATTATAAATTCAAGATATAATTATTATCCTTGTATAACAGCATTGGCCCACCTCAATTACAAACCTCACTTTTAAAATCAGTTAACATTGCCTTTTGGGAAAGCCCTTTTGCCCTTTAATAGTATAAACTAATCATGGCAGTATAATTTCCGGAGATCATATTTGTGAGAGGAGAATTGCTGGCAGTGGAATGCTCAGTTCTATGATGGCTTTCTCCTTCCTTTTCTCCTGAAATTATTGAGAAGCTCTAAGCTAATTTTCAAAAGTATGCAGAGGTACTTAGGAAAGCCAGGAGTAGAGTTGGGAACCTGAGCATTGCACTGACATCATTCTTGCTTGGTACATATGGTACAGCGCAGAGGCAATACTGACTGAGCACACTGGTCTATTCTGAACTCTTGCTGGCTTTAGCATCCTTTAATACAAGCAGGCTTGCTTTTTCTTATTCTGAATCACACAGTTTTCCATTTATTTAACTAGGAAAATATAATTTTTCTGAGGAAGAATTTTCATCATTTGTATTTTCAAGTACATGCAAAATAAAACGGGATCCTGCATTGTTCTCAAAACCTGCTCATGTGCATTTAAAAAAAAAATTCTCACCATAATCTCTGCAACTGGGTCAGCTTGCACAAAGATGCTCAGGGTAACCATGAGTGCTTTCAGCACCCTGCAATCCTTGCAAGTGACACCTCATAATAGTGCAAATGAAGCATGGCATGATGAGAAAATGAAGAAGAATGAACCTGGATAGTCAGCCCAGCAGTTTTCAACACATAAAGCATAGACTCAGTTTTATTCCCTAAAATACATGGCACATGATTCTTCTTTTACACATTCAAACATACACATGCTTTCCCTATTTGGAGAAAAATGTCTTATGATTCCCCCAAAAAAATCTAATACAAACAAATAGCTGGTTCATTTGTTCATTTATATATGTGTATGTGTAATAGTCTCAATTTTGAACCAAACTTCATTTACACCTGCCTTGATTTTCAGCTAGGAATTTATCATATTGCCATTCACCTTTGTGCTTTCCCTTCAACCTCATCTTGGGCTCAAAGATTATTTCCTTGTGGGCCCTTTGTCTAATTATCTGAATATTCAGGGAGTTTATTGAACCAACAAGCCAACACCACCTCTTTCTTATTAGGTTTCTTTAAGCCCTCACCCTGCCTGCCCTGCTCTCAGCCCCTCTGTGTCCCCACCTCACTCACTGTTCTCCATCCCCCAGCCTGAGGCTTATTTCATCCTTAATGTTCCTTCATTGTTCTCTAGATAGAGTTAATTCCCTGTTTTTGAGGGAAGGAAGGAATGAAGTATGAAAAATTCACACTGGCTTTTTTTTTTGACAGAGGTTGGCTATTGACAGGTAAGTTTGATACTCTGGTTTAAAAAAAAAAGACAAAGAATCTGAAAGCTTTCTCCAAAAGTGTGTGTGAAGAGGACGGCAAGTTTCAAAAACAAACAAATTATGACCATACAATAGAACCTACAAAGGAAAGAAAGTTATCTGACCCAAAATAATAATACCAACTGCTGCTCACATACAATTTTCTCCACTATCCTTCTACCCATTCTCTTTCTCAGTGATGGACATGCCTGATTCTTCCTTCACATGCAGAGACTTACACTGCATTGTGTAGGGAAAGATATGTTTGTAAAGACCAGCAGACGGCGCTGGGCTGGGGTAGAAGCTGCAGGGGTGAGGGGGAAGGAAAGCCGTCCCTGAGGCAGCGCCCCTGGAGGCTTTCTCCTCAGATCCCCAGGCGCTCTCCCCACTCAGCCATGTCAGCCCCAGAGAGTGAAGCAGAGCCACAGAAAAGACAAAATTCACATGCACAGAAAATTATTAGCCCAGCACTTCCCAATAGGCTGTCCAACTCCCCGGCATACCCTCCTCAGGCTTTCCTGACCCACCCATGCTCTACCTGCCCCTCCTGCACCCAGGCTTGCTTCCCTTTCCAGGGACTCACACAATCTGCACAAAGGGAGGGCAGGGGGGTGAGAACTGCCCCCAGGGAAAAGGAGCAACCAGCTCCTAGAATACTGTGAGCAAGTAGTGAGAGCAACAGAAGCTCTTCACTGCTTCAGCTACTCCCAGATAAGACGCCCAGTTTGGGGCATCACTCTTATCTCCACCGTGGGCACTGCTCCCTGGAGAGAACCCTTGAGGAGAACCTTGGGGAAGGGATGGGAGGGATTCCGAGGACCCATACGTAAGAGTGTCTACACCAGTCCTACAGATAAGCTGCCAAGGGGATTTGTTCCCCTTCATTTAGGTTAAGGTATCGTTTCTCATTTCTAATCAGAAGCTTCCCCAGGTAGGAAGCCTGTCCCAGAGGAAAGGGGACTTTCTGGTATGACCAGCAACTGCTAGGGAGAGGGGCACAGGATCCAAAGCTGAACCAAGTCTGAAAGAGGAAGGGGCCCTGTCAGGCAAGGGGGTAAAGGGAAAATAAACAGTGTCCACAACTTTCACTCTGCTGTTTAAAGTAGCAGACTTCACACTGCAGGAATAGAAAGATGGAGTGTGGGGAAAAGACTCACAGAAACAGTTTGATGTTTTATTTCTTGGCCGATCAGGGAATCTGAAATAGACACTTACCTGAAGAGGACCCTGGCCTTACATTTTCGTCCACTCTGTTGAAGGAACCTACCAACCAAAGCTTTTCTCCATAATCTGCTCTTCACAAAAGAACCCTTGGTGTGTGTAGGGGGAGTGGAGGATGAGAAAAATAGCTTCTAACTTCTCCTCCTCCAGACAGACCTCTTGGCTTAGACCAGCCAGCATGACCCACCTGCACTCTTTGGGAAGCACAGAACTCTGAGGAAGGTGGAAACAGGACCTCTTATATCCCAACAGCTTTCAGACATGATCCTCAGGGAGATATGTTTGGGTAGCCAAGCCTTACTCTGTTCCATTTAGAAAAGAACTCAGCCCAATCACCTAGAAAAAGAAGCGCATGTATGTGTAGGGTGGGAGAGAAGGGATGGTGTCCACAGGTGCCCTCCAAGCCTGGTAGGGGCTGGGCCGGCATAGGAGAGGGTGTCTTGGTTACCCCCCTACCTTCTGCAATTAAGGGAAGAGGTGGGGGCAGAAGGGGTTGGCCTCCTGTTGAATGAGTCCCAGGACCAAATGCTCCACTGTCGCTGCAGTCTGGGGCACACTCTGGAGGCCTGTGAGGGCTGGAACCTCCTCCTCCCCCGGGCCAGGGAAAATGGGCAGGAGGTGGAGCAGCACACACAGCACAGACAAAAGGTTCTGCAGAGCCCACCTCTCTCTGCGCTCAGGTCCCTTGGCTGAGCACGGCGCCCCATCCGGCCACACCGAATGACCTCTGTCTAGGAACGCCCCCTTCCCACGGGGTTCAGGGACCCGGCCAGAGAGGGTCCTTTATTAGGTGCCCACGTCTCTTCCCCGGCACCCCGACAAGAAGCGCCCCTCCCTCCCCTCACCACAAACACCCGCGACGCCTTCCCCCATCTCCTCTCTATTGTCTTCAAAGAGATAAGTGGCTTCCACCAAACACACCCAAATGCACCTCCCGTTCATGCTCTCCCATTTCTCCGAGCCTTAGGGACCGAGAAGCGAGAGCAGGGCTGAAAGCGGGGAGCAAGAGAGTAACCCGCGAGAACTTGGCATCGCAGACCCACCGTGTCCGCCTCGCAAGGATGCCGGTGACCTGTAGATTGCAATAGGCACTGAGTGATGCTTGCTGCTGCCATGGAAATGGTGGATGTGGTGCGCTCCCAAACTGGACGCCCCCCACGCCACTCCTAGGAGGCCGCTGAGGGTGAGCGGGACTATCCAGAGCAGGGCCAGGCGCCCCCCTGCGCCGCCGCCCCCGCCGCCGCCCCCGGGCGAGCCCAGCTCGGCGGTGCACCGGAGCATCCTCTGGTACATGGCGGGGCGCCCCCCCGGGGGCCGCCGCCGCGGGAGGCAAAGTTTGGGGCGCGGGAAGGGGAGAGGACGCCGGGGAGCGGGCGGCTCAGGGTGGGCTGCGGGGCCAACCAGCTCACCGCGCCAGGACACCCATCCTCTCCCTCCTTCGGACAGTCTTCTTGGGATCCTGGGGTCCGCCGTGCCTTGCACCCCAAAGAATCCGAAACATAGCCGAGGCGGATGCAGCTGATGGGGGCTTGTCCGGAAAGGCAGCCCCGGGGAACAGCAAGCGCGGAGCGGGCGGCTGCTCCCAGATTTCCAGGGCTCCAGGTTCTCGAGAGATACTCCCAAAGAGTTTCGGGCGAGAGTGCGTGCCGGGGGGTGGGGAGCGGGGAAATTGTTTAAAGCTCCTCCCGGAGGGTCCTCACTTCTACATGACAGCCATCCAACGCGCATCCACTAGGTAAATCCATTCAGCATTGTGTGTGGGGACTGGGGAGGCCACTTCACCGGCCCAACCTCCTTTCAAGGGAGCAGCAGACCCCATGGAATCGAGGCGCCCCTTCCTTCCATTCAGCCCCGGCCGGCTCGCCGGATCTGGGCAGCCTCCCCCGGGCAGCGCGCAGAGCAGCGGCGCGCATCGCCTGCTCCCGAGGCAATCTCCACGTCCGCCGCCTCCTGACACTTGCGCCCGGCGAGGGGTTCAGAGGGAGAGCGCGCCCTTAAGAAGGAAGCGGGGATCGAACCCGGGAAAGAGAGCTGAGGAAAAGCAGGAGCGACGAGTGGGGGGGAAAAAAGAAAGAAAAAGAAAAAAGAAAAGAAAAAACACACACACTGGCGAAGCAAGGGGCTCTATGCAAATCTGCAGTCTCCAAACAGCAAATCACGGAAGCTCGGATGCAATGCAGAGGACGAGCCTATGTAACGAGGGAGGCTGGTCTAGCTTCCCACAGAAATCGCCCTGCCTGGCCTCCCTCCTGCATTCTCCACACATCAAAGCGACACGTGTACTGCGAGGCGGGGAACACCTAAAAAGCAGCTCTCTCTCCTCTGCCAGGTGATCCCTCCGTCTGAATTACAAAGGCAATGGCACCCTTCCCCTACCCCTATGGTTTAGATGTAACCAGTGTCTTGAGAGCTCTTAAAAGGGAAAGAATTCAGCTCTTCTTATTGGGCCAAACTTGTTCTGCCAGGTGTTCAAACCCAATGTGCTAAATATGGCTTGACACCATCTACTCAAGCGCCAGTTTTGATGATCTGTTAATTACACATATTACTCATAACAAAGAGTCCTCGTTCCCACTATAATATCATATCTCATATAAGGCAGTGGACATTAAGGGAACCAAAATACGCAAGGAGAAAAAAAGACAAGTGAATTTGGCAGCTGAGGAAGAAACAGGAAAAGGAAGAATGAAAGAGAAAGGAGGGGAAAGGAGACAGGTAGCACAGAGGAAGAAGGCGGAGAGGCACTGTATGAATGAGGTTGCCTGTACTGCAAAGATTTCAGGGGTCTTGAAGAACCCCCAACACCTCTATAGAAGCCCAGCTGTGATTATCTTTTTATTATTATTATTATTATTATTATTATTATTATTATTATTATTAAAGTATCATTGATACACAATCTTGTGATGGTTTCACATAAACACCACAGTGGTTTCAACATTCACCCACATTATCAAGTCCTCACCCCCTCTTTGTGTGATGATCTTTTATAAGGGTGAAATTCTGCTTTGTCTCATCCTGTCTTATAAGCAAAATAGCATTAGGAAACAAAAATTCCTAAATCTAGTACCCCCAAGGAAAAGAGGCTATTTATTATATTCTGTTGATGAATGCAGCATCTTTGACTGAAAGCTGTGTGTCCTGGAAGCACAACCAGCAAAGCCAGCACGCGCCAGGAGTAAAAACCAAAGGTGGCACGTCAACTTGGCAAGGAGAACCACAGTCAATGGAGGCTAGCAGGTAGGATTTGGGACTGCGATTGAAATGCTCCCTTGGTTTCCAAAAGATGATTTAAGAAAAGCAATGACATGTCTAGTGGTGGGGCATTTTTTTGTCTTTATTCCTACTTAAAGACAAAGGAAAACAACTCTGAATAAGCACTACTTTTCACAGGCTCCTCCCTGTCTATATAATCCCTTATACAAATACAAAGTCACTTATTTAAAAAAATAAGTAGTTCTGGGAGGACTTGATTCAAATCAGCCACTCATTCAAGTGCCATGTAGATTTGTAAGTTGCTTCCCTGTTCATCCAAAGAGGCAACCCTGAGACTCTAATGTTTCCTATGTAACCAGAGTCCAGAGGCCACTAAATCAAATCTGCAGCAATTCAACATCTCACATTCCTGTTATTAAAAGTGTTTGTGATTCTAAAAAGATAATTCTCCAGGAGTGTGTGAATTGAAACAGCTTAGCCATGCTATAGAAGGAACTTATATATGCCATGTCTCCCAACATCCCCCAGCTACTCAAAGACCAAGAGATCCCCAATCCAGCACCTTCCACTGTGTACTGTTCACACCCCAATCCAACACCTTCCACTGTGTACTGTTCACACCCCAATCCAGCACCTTCCACTGTGTACTGTTTCCACCCATATCCCCAGGTCATCTCCTCTTCATTTCATTACTTTTTAGCACATACACTTTAATTTATTAGTCAAAGGTTGTGAATATTCGTTTTTAAACTATCAAGTAAGCTTTAAAAGAAAAAGAAGAAAATCATCCTTACAGTATGGCTTTAGAACTCTAGGTTCCTCTTCTGAATTTGATATTTCATAGTGTTTGTATGAGAAGAACACTGGATTAGGAGGTAGGAAACCTGTGCTGCATTCCTGGCGCTGCCATTCACTGGTTCTGTCCCATTAGTTACTTAGCCTCTCTCTCCCTGAGGCGCCGTGGCTTCCTTTATAAAATAGTCATGTTCCTATCTTCCCTAACACTCCCACAGGGCAGGAAGGATATAATGCAATATTTAATATGAGAGTGCTTTAAAATATACCAAACGCTCCCCACAGTTAAGGGGCTATGTCTCTCCCCCCATATAGGTCTAGTATATTCAAGCTGATAAGCCTGCACAATTCATTCAGTTCTCTTCAATCTACAGGAAATGAAGAGCATCATGTTGTCCTCCAATAGCTCTTAAACGGTCTTGATCTGTCCTTCCCTCCCTGACTAGATGGTAGATTCTTGAAGGAGAGAGGAGTCAAAACTTCATCTGTACTCCCTCTAGTGCCCAACTTATGCAAAACATTAGTTGGTCTCATTAAATTCTCATTATTCACAGTAGTATGGCCTATAAATCACTATGAACACTGAATTAGGGAACAGTGAACATTTGCTCTGGGGGGGTGGAGGTTCTCAAAAGTCTCTGGTCACAACGTTTTCATCAAATTATCAATGTATATATCCTTGTCTTACATGTTTTTTTCTTTTTAAAGATACCTCATTTAACATATATTGTTAATTCATTAACATTGAACTCATTGCCAACAGTACTATAATTCAAGCCTGAATGACCTCATCTAACATGCCTATTTTCTCCATAGGGCACACCACAGCTTTCTCGTGCTTACACACCTTAGCACTTAAACACTATACTTAGGGGCCATTTTAAACAGCAAAATTACCAATACAAAACTCCAAAATGTGAAAAACATGGCACTAAGTGGACCACAAAAAAGGATACTTGTTTATAGTATGAGAGCTGAAGCAGAAAGCTAGGATGTTGCTTTGTCTGACCACAGCTGGGTACATGGGTGTCGGGGTCTCAAACTTTCTGTCATACTGTGCATGTCGGTTAATGACCATCATAGTGCCAAGGGTATTGATTTGGGGTTACATTTAGTGAGGATGTGAATTCATAGCCATGAATAAGGAGAATTGACCGTGTACGTTATTCTCCTGATTAATAAGGAAGGATGTGGCTGGGACTTTGGCAGCTGATTTGAATAAATTAAAGCCATAATAATAGAGTAAGTGTAGATTCTGATGATCCTTCCCAAGAGCATTCAACAAAGAAGAGGCTCCCCTGCCTGTCTTACATTATTTCAGGCTTTAAGAGATAAAGTTCAGATTAGGAAAAGAATAGCCCAGAAATCTCAGTTTTACGGGAGTCTCAGGAGCTAAGGAGGACATATTTATGGCTGCCTGAAAGAAGAAATTGTAGCTGTTGTGTTTCAGGCAGATGTCTAGGGCACCTTTGCAATACCTAGGAGGTTCTGAGGTGGATTCTGTAATACTCAAGCTGCAATATTTGTTATAAATGGTTGTAATTTGGTAAAACTGGGAACAATCCACTATCCACAGAATGGAGAGCAGTCTTGTGAGCAACCTTAAGCTTAATCCATATGAAATAGATAAAGCTTGTGCTTACTATTTATGCCTCTTCAGCTTGTCAGTCCTTGTGTTGGAACTGCATTATCTAGAGGAAACTGAGGCCGCCTCTGATGAATTGCTCTTATATAAGTGAAGTATTGGTTAGAGGAGACATGGTGCTCAGCTGCCTGTAACTTACTCTTAAATATTTCAGCACAGACACGTGATACAAATGTGGATTAGTATTATTCTGTATCCCAGGAGAATCAGTTGCCCTCATCAGGAATTTATGCTCCGGTATCTCAGCCAGAATTACAGAAGCCAAAGGTGGCTGCTAGAAGCCTTGAGCTATCATCATCTCCAATCATGATGTGGCTTTGCTCAGTAATTTTAACATATGTTGGAAATAGGTTATCATTGGTGAAATAAATAGCTTGTCAATTGGTATAATGGAAGTTTGGAACGCATTCTCTGTGGTGAAATCATTAACATTTAAGATGTATAGATTGGCCAAAATATTTACAGACATGTTTCTATTTGAATAGAGTATGTGAATCTTAAAAGCCTTTCACCCTTTACTGTAAGGAATGGTGCCATAAAAAACAGTAATAAAAAGAAATACCACATTTGTAACTGGCACAACTCAGAGATGTAAATGTATTAGTTCATTAATACCACAAAAGCATATGAAGTGGGTGCTGCCTTGACCCTGAACAGACCTTACTCACCTAATTCTAACAAGTTGAGCCAGATGCCACCACTGAAATCCTGCTGTATTTGCAAAAGCTTTTTGGTAAGATATTTGTCAGGTACCCAGAAGAGCCAAGAACTGGAACTTCATTAAGCTTCCAGAACAGGCCATAAGATTTTGCACCTACTTATTAATAAATGTTTGTTTCTGTAACAGAATTTGGTCTCCACGGTACATTTGCTATAACCTGTATGTGTGGGAACTCTTGGAAAAGAGGCTAACCCTCACCTGAGTCTACCCCCGCTGAGTACTGAGACCTACCAGAAGAACCTAATAGCTGCGTATTAACATTGGCTTCCGCCCATTCCCAGCTGATGCTTTATAATGAGCAAGACCGCAGGCAGCCTAAGCTGGACAACCGTGTTCAGAAATGAGCGATGGGTTTGAAAGCTGCGGGGAAATAACACAGGAAACGGAAGGAGAGAGAAGAGGGAGTGGAAAAGGGAATGTGGCGAGAAACGGAAAAGGACAGGTCATTTCAAATTATTTTTTCATTTTCTAAAAATGAACCCTTCTGTCTCAAGGCACAGGATGACTGTCAGGCAGACACTTGCAACCTTTTCGTGTTTTTCTTAAACTTAATTGGAAATTCTTACTGCTCAGTATTAAGCTTTTTAAATAGACAAGTAGACACTAAAAGCAGCAGAGAGGAAGTATATTAAAACCCACAGGCAGCAGCAATCTTTTAAAAATTAAAAATGAGGAGAATGTCAGGCTTGTATTTTACATTTCTACCGATGTCAGCCCAGAGAAAAGGCAAGCACCCCACAGAGCCACCTACCTGCGTTTCTGAGTTGGGACTGAGAATAAAGAGGGAGAGACCTAGAAGAGGAGTCATCTGTGAAGCTGTAAAGATAAACCTCTGATCCTGCTACCTTTCTGGGTTACTGCAGGTCCCTAAGGATCTTCTGAGAGAAGATTGGAATAGAAGAGTAAGAACACTGAGAATGATACAAAACAAAACAAAAACAACATAAATAAGTAAACAAAAGAAAACAAGAAAAGAAATGCCACAGCTAAAAAAAATTTCTGGAGCTTTTGTAGTGCAGTCACTTTATTATTCAGATGATAAACTTCAGGCCCACAGTAATAATGTTACCAAAAAGTCAAGCTTATTTATAAAGTGTTTTCATCCCCAGCCACCCATAATCATGTCAGAGACACAGATTGGTGAATTCAGTCAATGAGGCTGTTTCCTAGAACCTCCGTACGAAGAATAAGGGGCAGTAGTGGGAACCCATTATGTGCCAACATGATAACCAACACATTCAAATCAAACTAAAGCCTAGATGCTCAGTTTGATTTGCCAAACACACGTGTGATTTACTCAAAAAAAGGTTAATTGTGTTTAGGACCTAAGCACTTTATGATCCCTATTTTTCCCTTGTCCTATTTAAGAAAAAATTTCATTTATGACATCCTACATGAAATTTGTTGCCTTAACACTAAGGCAGAGTTATGGAAAATTTCACTATAACTGCATCGTTAGTGTTCCAAACATTGCTTGAGCACCAACAAAATATGCCATTTTTTCAATCACCTTCATCTTATATTGTTCATATAGTTATTTCAACCAACTTGTGTTGTTGACAGACCTTTTTCATAGGTCCATACTATTTGATTTGACTGTGTTCAGAATGCAATGGGAGAACATGCAACTACATGACAGACTGCGGGTTTGAATTTGAGTCCATCATTATTCATGTGGCATTGGGTTTAATGGATCTTTGTCCCAGTTTCCTCACCTACAAAATGATTATAATTCCATGTGTAAGGAATTGTACAGTTTGTAAATGTATTAAGCACTAAAAATATAAGTTATTGTCACTTATTCATATGTGCATTTTCGGTGCTAAAGACATAATGATAGTAAGTTATAATGTGATGTTTAATTGAGTTCTATTTCAAACTCTCTTTCACTCTGTCCATAGTCCAGTTCAGCCACCTCCACAGTAATTCTTAGTTCAGTCTCTGTTTCTCCAATCTGTGGTGCTCAAACTCTAGTGTACCTGAGAATCACTAGAAGGGCTTGTTAATCACTGATTGCTTTGCTTTTAAATCCCTTGTTCTGTAAAGGGGCCTGATACTTTGCATTCTTAACAAGTTCCCAGGTAATGTTCATATCCCTGGCTCAGGAGAACTGTATTTTCAGAACCACTGCTCTGTTTGAATGCCAAAGTCTTTTATTAACCAACACAAGAACTTTCTGATTAAGCTTTTTAACCAGGAATCTCGCCTCCTTAGTAGTATACTCTTAACAAAGATTATAGTGCTGTTAGCAGATCTCTTCTTTAAAGCATTCTTGAAGGAATCTCATACCATATAACTATAAATTATTTTTATTCTCCTTAGAAAAACTATTTTGTCTTCTTTTCCATCTTCTGTATTTGAAGTCAGGTTAGCCTGGCCCAGTGGCTAGAGGCAGGAATGTAGGCACTATACAGGGTTCAGTTCTGCCTTTACTAATTTAGCCATGTGGTCTCATGCAGGTTACTAAGCTCAGTTTTCTCATCTATAAAAGGAGTTGACAATTGTAGGGTTATTGTGAGGATTAAATGAGCCAACAGATGTAAAACAGAATACTGTCTGGTGCATAGTATATATGTATTAGCATGCATGCATTCATTCATTCATTTATATTGACTTCTTTATGATATGGGTTATTCCTTCGTCTCTTTGAATGGCATGGATAAAATTAATCAGAATTGGTAAGACTGCTTATTTCCATATTAAACCTAATACTGGCCATCCAAATAGTCACCATAAAAAACAAGCAAACAAAAAACTAACTGAAACACACACACACACAAAAAAAAATGAGAAGCCCCTTTCCGGTCCTGGAATATCAGGCCTCAAGTTTGACCAGCACCAACTCTTTCTTAGACAAAAAGCAACAACCTGGGATAAATCTGTATATATTACCAGCATAATCTGTCATACCTGTCCATCACTGCAGACAAAAAAAAACATGGGATTGTTGAGAATGGATCTAGAGTTGGAAGAACAACTATAAGAAAAGTTAGGGTGATATAAAAACTGAGAAATAATTTTCAAATTCCCTAGTAAATACAGATATTCAGAGCCAGAACCAGGCATCATTCACATACCATGAGCTGAATTTCCTGAATGCCCAAGCCCTTATTGCATAAATCAATTTGATCTATCTTTACGAATGTATGTTTGGAACACATACCACCATTGAATGTACTAAAAGGAATTTAATCATGCAATTTGAATGGAATCTCTAAATAGGTTTATCTGAGTTATATAATCTAATCCCCATCCAATTCAGAACAAATACATTAGATTACACATTTTATCAGAGTGAATTTCAATGTCAGTACTATAGTTAAGTTAGTGTGACTATCCTACTACAAAGATCTGTTTTCCAGGTAAAGCCCAAGTGCTTTGCATGGCAGAGTAAACCCTTCAAACTTTGCCTCCATACCTCTATCATTTTACCTTTACTACACCTTTTGCCACTTCCCACACACACTAGGATCCAGATACATGAACTTCTCTCCTCCCCTTACACACTAAACGCTTTTTTCTCTTCTTTGCCGTTGCCCATGCTCTTCTCTCTGTAAAAATGATCTTTTCTCCTTCTGCCACGTCTTAATATCCCACTCATTCTTTACCAAACTTTAACACATATATCTCTGTTGGAAAGTTTTCTGAACTCGGCCATTATTTCCTTTCTCAGGTATAGACTATCACAAATACCAAATGAACACACAAACAAACAAACACCACAGGACATGTAATAGTGCATTCACATTATTATTGTGCTGAATATGGCACAGTCTGAAATAACCAAAACCAAAAGACAAAGAAAACATTTCCTCTCCAATTTATCCATGCAGGCTTTTTGTTAGATTTTCTTGTTGCCTAAAATACATGAGCAATTTATGCCAAACTTTTATTTGAATGCTAAATAAATTGGTTGTGAAGAATAAGGGAATTCACTGTCATATTTTCCTATTTATGTTATAAACAGATGCCTTTCTTTCCCATAGTATGTTACAGAAAAAAAAAATCACCAAGCAAAGATGCTTGCTGCCAGGTTGAATTGCAGAGCACACATTTATAGCCAACTTATAAATCCTTGAAAATAGGGTTTTATAATAGAAATACTGGCACCATTTTAACCATAACCATTCAAATAATATCACTACAGCAGAATTTATAATCTAATATACTGGATCTTGGGTGGATGGGAGATTAAGCTATAGGTGTCATAAACACACTGGCTCAATTTAAATTGCATGATTATTCCACATAGTTCAAATCTCTTAGACTATTTATTTCAAAATGAGTATTATATTCTTTCAAAAATTTATTCTTAAAAGACAGATATTGTTTTTTGATACTCAAATAAGAAATCTATGACCTCTGGGTATTTTGAAAAATCATTAATCAGTTTTTTTTTAACTGTCTTCTTTTTCCTTCATGAAAGAATTACTTTTCTCAGATTTTCTCTGTTCTACTGCTGAGATGATTCCCCCAGAGAACTGTGTGTTTATCTTGACAGGTGTTAGTAGATCCATAGACCTCTGTGGAATTGTCCCTAGTTGCGTTGAGATACAGTAGATACAGTAGAAAACATTACTTCTGCAAACTAATGAACTTACCTTACTGCGTTCAAAACAAAATAAACCACACAGCAAGTGGAATTAATCTACTAATGTCTTTCTAATGAAGCTTTCATTAGGCATATGCTGTGGTCTTCAAAATTTAACACTTGATAGGTATTAAAGCATATCTGATGATTTTTTAAATGCATACCTGATGGTTGCCTTGTATGTTATTTTCAAATGAACTAGCTTATTCTCAGATTGCTTTAGGCACCTAATCAGAGATACAAGAAACATTTCTAGACTTTAGGGAATATTTTATATCCAAATGGAGAGAAGAAATAAATATCTCATCTACCATTACCCTTAAATAATTAAAAATGGATTTGCTGTTTTAATTTTTAAGGATGGCAAAAGATTTTAATTTTCTGTGCAATGCAAAATTTCACTCATTAACAAGATTTAGGAGCCAGACATTGAGAATGGAACAGTTTTATTCCAATGCACAGTGGTTTGCTTTAAAACAATACACCTTCCTTATATAGCAAACACCAGCTTAAACTGTGGTACAAACTGGATACTTTAACAGCCAATGGAAGACCAACTGCAAACACCATCAGTATCCCTTCATATTGGAAATGTTTTGATTTGTCATTTGTCATAGAAAAATTTCAAAATATCCAGCAGAAAAACCTACCTACATCAGAAAAGCATCAGTTTTGGAGCACGTGCTTTCCCATTCCACCTAACATTTGCAGTAGCATAAAAAAGAAGAGCCACAAATAAATCACATCTTCATTGCTACACCATGCCAAAGTATTAATTTCTCATTTCAGGTACCCATGTAATTATCTCCTGCTCTGGGATAATCACAGGTAATCCCACTGAGACTTGAAGACCTTACCAGTCATGTATTTTACTATTATGATTTAAATTTCTTCTTTTCAACTATTATTTACAGCCAAGCATTCCAGAGGCAAGAAAACGGACATGGTAAAAGAAGAGTAAAGGTTGGTCTTTTTTCCTTCAGCAGCAGCAGCCAGAAACAGTATGAAAGCAATGGATCATGAAGAAAAGCAATTTCCTACTTCAGGGATTAGACAATACCCTCTTTTGTACTGTTAAAGTTTTAGTTATTTTTTTTGAGCAATACTGATTTTTTTTATTTACATAAACAGTCTCTAGAGAAATTTCAAAAGACCACCAAGCATAAAACCCACCAGCCAATCAATAGGAGAGATTTTTTTTTTAAAGCAACTCTCTTGTATATATTGCACTGCTTTAAGCAAGCCTTTACCCAGCATGAAAAATAAATAAATAAATAAAAGACAAACAAAAAATAAGACCTAAATGTCTTCACAAGCTAATAATCTTTAGCTTAACAAGGAAGAATTTGAACTGACATATAAAGTTTTTTTTTCTCTTTTATTAAGAAAAAATACAGGTGATTTTGTTTTGAGGCAGCTCACACTTGCTAACATTAGAAAACTGAAAACTATGTAAATTTTAGCAAACGCTTGCTTTACCTTTTAGGTTCAGGAGCATAGTAACCACTGCCATCAGTCAGTATCACATTAAGATTTGAGAAAATTTGCAGTGTAAAACTGCTCTGTAATATTATGTGAAAATTCTAATCAATTTAAAAGGCATTTACATTCAAGGAGGTGTAATTCATGCTCTTAAATATAAAGGCAAATAACAGTTACATGTATAAAATGAAGGGAAGGAAAATCATGAACGTGTTTTCACAGCCCATTTTTTAAAACGTTTTTTTGCTTATATTAGGTATGTTTAAGGGAACTGCATATTTTCTATGTTGAAAACAATAATGTCATATAATTAAGAACAAAAAGTTCCATAGCTAATAGGGTTGTGACAAAGCCTCATAATTTATTTCAACTTATTCCTCAGTTGTCCGTTCTCTTCTGTCTTGAATCCTACCCTTCAAACTGTTACCAGATATCTGAGATGCAGTGGTTGTTGGTAGATTGATAAATAAATAAACAAAAAACAAACAAAAAATAAGACCTAAACCTCTACACAAGCTAATAATCTTTGGCTTAACAGGGAAGAATTTGAACTGACATATAAGGGTTTTTTAACCTTTATATGCTCTAGCTTTTGTTTTTTTTTCTAGTTTGTCAAAATAGTAATGCTATTAAAGCATTTTACTAGTCAATAAAGACAGTAGGAGCAAGAAAACAAGTATACTACCATAGCGGATATTTCCAGTTTTATGCATAACTGAAATAATATTTCCAAGATTTGGTGGAATGATATATTGTAAAATCCAGGAAATTATTTGTGAAAATTAAAGGGAATAAGAAACTATGCATAGAAACTGAATTAGAAGAGTTACGGATCTATAAAACAGGAAAATAAAATTTGCATATTATAATCAAATAATCATAGAAAGTTGATGTCCTTCAGTGTTGCTGATATAAGAAGAATTTGGAGGGATGGATAGTGTCATCCATTCTGAAGTCCTCAATCCAACACTAAAACAATATGGCCAAATGAAGTTTGAGTCCTTTAGGTTTCCGGGACTTGAAATTTAAAAAAAAAAAAAAAAACAGTCAAGAGTTGGATTGCTGGTAGGTCAAAGAATAGAAAATAAGTTACAATATCTCTCAGATAATTCCCAGATATTTCCAAGATAAAAATAAGAAAAATAATATGATTTATAATAAGACTCATATCTAGTACTAAAGAATCAATAGTTCCCCATGATTTACTAGGAAGTATTTATATAAGAACACTAAGATTCATTTTAAAAATCAGTGACTATTCAATTGTAAGTTTTTTGGGGCCCACTCTGTAGCACATAGATCAAGTTATCAATCTAGGAAGGCAGTTGTGCCAGATACATCTAGTTTTGCACTCAATATCTATGCTGCCTTCTTCCTGGCAAATTTAACCAATTATTTTTGGGAGAAAGGGAGGAATATGGTGCAAGGAGTGGTAATATGCCCCTCTAAAAACACTTGCTTTTCCAAACTGCCTCCCAGAGTGCCCTCTGACTGTGTTAACCTTGTCAACCTTGGTTAATCTTCTTGACCTTGAGGAAATGTAAATGGAAGTCAGTGGGTAAGATTTTTTTTAAGGCAGACTTGACTAGTATGTTCCTTCAGCCTTTTTGCCATAAAACCTTATTCCTCCTGTCCAAAATGCAGTCTCAGTGCCTATGGGAGATGCCCAGTGGGAGACCATGAGGTCAAAATCACACTCTCAGGATGGAGACGAGGACAGAAGGAGCCTAAATGCTGGGTATTTTCCTTCAGGAGTCACACTAGCCCTGAATCACCTACCTGTGGATGCCTTGTTAAATTTGAAATAAAGTACTTCCTATTTAATCCAATGTAAGCTAGGTTATCAGTTTTTAGGAGCTAAATACATATATACTATATAAATGATTTTTTGAAGGGAGGATTACTTAGATGAATAAATCAGCCACCCTGGGCTCTGGCAGAAACATTTTTATCCTTACGGAAAGTAGGTAACATTTGTCCCAGAACTGTGATTGTGAAGAGGTAGGATATGATTTGGGTTCCTCCAGAACCACATGCATATTAGAAAGTTAAGCTATTTATTTAATACAGGACCCATCAAAGAAGACAAGTGAAAAATAAAGTTATCCAAAGCATTTACACAAGAAGAGAATTGCTCTGAGTAAAGAATGTCATGGACCTGGAGGAAAGTGCCTTTTTTCCCCTCCCCAAGTATGACAGGAAAAAGGAAGAGAAAATTCCATTTCCTAGAGATAGGGACTTAGTGTCTATAGAAGACACACTCTGAAGTGGGCTGGCTTATTAGCCACAAACTCATCTTTCCAGGCAATACATCTAAGTATGAGTATGTGCAGGTTGGCATATATTTACGTATTCATTTATTAAAAGTATCAATAATTTATTTATCTAACAAATATTTATTTTCTATTCCACGGCAGGATCTATCAGACCATGAGTGCATCCAGAAAGAACCAGCTGGAGGCTTGGTTCTAGTTGAGGAAATGAGTATTTGGGCTTATTGCCTCCTTATCTGGAGGTGGGCTGATCCCAGTCCTCTCTTGAAGTCCATGAAAGGATGATATGGACCTGGTGACTTAGAGAAGCAGCTCTGTAGATGGAATCAAAGTGGAGCTGAATGGGTGTTCTTACGTCAGCTAATACAGTTCCATGCTCAGAGAGCATCTCAAAGCAGCAGTGCACCCCACACAGTCTTCCATATTGACCAGGTGCTTACCACCTATTTGGCAAATGCTGTTTATTAAGTTTTTGAAAACAAATATTGATCCAAACAATTCCCTTGCATTTAATATTCTGTCATTCTGCAAGACCACTATTAACTTTTTTTTTTGAATGATTTTTATTTAGAGATAAAGCGAGAGGACAGAGCTTCTGGCTCAGGATAGGAGGGGACAAGAGAGACCCCCCTAGATCATTAACTTTTATGTACACATGCAATTACCTGTCTGTCTAAAGAGTTTCAACCACCACTCTTGGGCACCACACCATGATTAAATGCATATAAGCAACAAGTTGTTAACTTGAACAGCCAGAAAACCACTGTGGCATAAGATTAATAGTTATACCACCTACCAAAGATGTCTCTGTAATTGTTTCCTACAGTCTCCAAAGGCCAATATACAAATATTAAAGCTGGATTTAGTTTTTCCTTCTGCATGCATGTTTTGCATGCAAGTACAAATAAAAATTATCTAGGAAGATTCCAGAGGGCCCATAGAGGAATGAAAACTCTGTAAATGATTGCAGAACTCATCAAGCACATTTTCAACTGGCAGGGCATCCTCTTCATCAGACTTCCAAATGATTCAGAGCAGGACAAATTAGCAAGCATAAATGTAAAATCCTGCAGGTAGATTTAAAAAAAAAATCAGTAGCTTAAGCACAGGATGAAGGAGACCTCATTCTGTAATTGTTGCATAAAAAGAACTAGGAGATTTTATCTGAAAATGTAATACTAGACAACAGTTTTACACAACTGTTAAAAAAAGTATTTGCATAAACTGAATTCTGGTATGCAGTTCATTTTTCTGAACTTCACATAAGACACATATGGGGTATGGTTTAATGTGCTGGGTGCCCCATTGTAAAAGATACATTAACAAACAGTAGAATAACCAGATACTCACAATAGCCATATCCAGTCATGAGTGTCAGAGACTAAGGGAATTATTATACATATCTTCAAATACTTGAAGGGTTTTCATATTAGAAGGAAAGTAGGTACATTCTTTACTGTCTTTGTAACTAGAGGAAAGACCAATAGGTGGAAACAGATTAATAAGGAAGCAGATATTAGCACTCAACAGAAATGAAGGCTCTTCTACAAACAGCCTTCTAGAAAGTGGGAATTTAGAACTAATCTGCATATCCACAAGGAAATTTGATTTAGTCCCCTGTTCTGGGGTCTTGCCTATGGATATTACCTTGGGTAAAGAAATGACGGAGCTTGTGAGAAATCATAAAGCTTTAGATCTAAATGTCAGTCAAGGAAACAAAGTAGATTCCTATGTAGGAGTTACAGAGAAGGAGCACAAAAGCCACCCTCTGATGTATTTAGTTATACCTTCAACAGGCAAGTAACTCATCCCCAAGCTACCTTCTTGAGGAGCTAGGTAATGATACACAGGAAAGTGGACTGATGTTTTTTATCTTATCCATTTTCATTCATGTCTTTAGCTCCAGGGAAATGTATTCCATGTTCTTCAGGAAGGGGTGGGGAAGGGAATACCATAACACATAAAAAACAAATAAAATAAATCCTAACATTAAGAAACTAAGAATGTATAGCCATCAGTTTGAAAACCTAAAAATAGTCTAAACAGTGAAGAGAGGAGATGAGACCTCACTGGTGAATATACTGAAGGGCAAGGTTATAACAATGTGAGAAAAAGGTGCGTGGAAAAGAAATCACAAAACTGCAGACAGGAAGGTATAAGAAACATGTAAAATAAACCAACCAAATGTATTACCTTATGATATGTATCTTTTAGGTGTTTTCCATTAGACTGTTCTGCAATTAGACTGAACCACCAAATTATCAACTTCTAAGTTTATTTTGTGTATTATATTTAATCATAAGTACAAAGAATTTTATCAGTGTGCAAACTAGGCTTGAATTCTTATCCCTTCATACCAAATCACCTGGATAGATCTTACAGAAACTTAAACACCCTGCAATTCCAGTTAAATAGGCTCAGATAAAATAAAATAGCATGATGTTACATGTCTTCTTTATTCCTGTAGAAATGATGCACAGCTACCTTATGCACTTTTAATCAGGAAAAGTAGTGAGTTTTTTTAGTATTCTTTTTGATTTCTGACTATAACTCCCTGCTACAACATTCCCTACGGTCTCAAAAACCCACATATCTGAAGCTCCCTTGCATTACTATGGCAGGTAGTACAGAAATAACCACTGATCCACAGCTTCCACAGGAGGTGCTACTTGAAGTGGTTACCAGCATCCCCCACCCACTCATTTCCATGAGCTCCATGCTTCTTAAAGGTACACAGATCAATTGCGATGTTTATCTCATAGTATTGCAGTGAAGGAGAGTGGGGGAGGTCCTTAGAATCTCAGTGGAGAGGAGGCTGTGGTGTGAACTGAACAAATTAGAGAATGAAGATAAAAGACCAAAAAGAAGGTATAAATGAATAGTAACCATGGTTGATAAAGATCTAACTGTCTTGATAAAAAGGTATTTATCTATGTAGTAAACATTCTCAATTTTAACTTTTCATAAAGACTCCCTTGTCCACTCCCCTACTCTCATATTTCCTGTGCCATTTATTTGACATGATTTTAACCACTGTGTATTGTTTTCCATCTCTATGTGTACAGACATTGTCTCTCCACCTACACAGCACCCACATTAGAGTAAGGTCCACATCTCATGTTGCCCTCATTCTCATTTCATATGTAGGTATTTCTTTCAAAATGCAGTCTGCTGACACTTGCAGCACTTTCCTATGACACCACAATTTAAAATTGTACTTTGCCATGGATTTACTGAATTACTGGGGATGTGTTCAGGAATCTGCATTCTGAACAAGAGACTGGACAATACTAGTGCTCACAGATATTTGCCAACCTAAGGTCTTGCACAGAGCAGGTGCTTGTAATGTCTGGTACTGCTGTTAGGGAAATGCTTTCTGGCATGTTGGCATGTATTTATGAGAAACAAACAAATGTAGATTTGCTCAGGGTGTCCTCTGTCTGCCACTTAATAGTAAATGCCTTGAGGGTTGATGTCCTGCACAGATGGTTCTTTATATCTCCTTTTAATTTTTTTTCTATAGCTCTAGGCACTTCTTAGAAGACCAAAAATTACTGTTTTTTTATGATAAGGAGGAGAAAGAGAAAGGCAAAGGAGGAGGAAGAATATAACAACAGAAAGATGAGTTTGTGGTTGGGAGGCATAGGATGGGGCAGTATTCCTAAAACTCCTTTACTTTGATGGACTGGAATTCAAAAGCATTAATGACATTTCTACTTAATCCCTTCTATTTAATTCCTTTGCTCTACTCTTGCTAATTCTATGAACCACCCCCTATAAAATATTTTTGAGTTTACCAAAGACAGTCTTGTGTGAACTGAAGACAGACCACATCACAGGTGACTAGCATAAAATAAACCTTTACTGCCATAGTAAAGAAATACTGATCTCTAAATCAATTTTAGGAGGAGAAATAGAGAAAATCATTTCTATTTCTATAAGTACATGTATGTTTGCATATGTATTATGCATAATTACTTCACATGGATAAATTCAGCAATGATCTCTGCCAATTAAGGACAGCGTTAATGAGCTGTAAAATGGACTACCCAGTCACCCATGCCTTTCAATCATCTTTTATTACAAAATGCATTCCTCATCTTTCACTCAGGTCTAACTCCTACACAAACCTTCTGTGCTCTTGTTTTATCATTACAAATAGCCAAAAATCAAAATTGGAAATTGAGACTTGAGAACATGTTGTGTATGTCCAACCAAAAGGGAAATGATGCTTTACGGCTTCTATTCTTTAGGATTCTATTTTTGGAACTGTAAGAAGACCCCTGCTCTCCATTTCCATTTGGTCCTACTGAAAATGGGTCTTATACTCAAGACTTGCTTTCTAACAGGAAATCAAATTTCTATTTTTTAAGAATGGAAAGAGCTATCTACCTTAAAGAGAGCCTAATCATTATACCTTAACTAGGACTCTGTGGCCTAGTTGGGTTAAGTTATTTACTTAGAGTTGCAAAATTAATTACATTACAGACCAGATTCTTATCCTAGGATCTATGAGTAAGCTTCAAAGGGACCAAGAACTTTCATATTCTACACAAGTTGTGTGTGTACATCTGTGCACTTCTATGGAGAGATCTATAATTTTATCAGACTCTCAAAATGTTCCCCAATGTAGATCAGATAGTTACTGTTGGAACTGTAATTTATAACAACATTTTTAGAACTAAAGAAGAATAAAGTTGAAGGTCATGTAATCCAAACTTCCAGCCAATACATCCTTACATAATATTTCTGGTGGATAGTGTGCAAATTCTATCTGGTAATTAGTTATCTTCAGATAACTAATAACTCACCACTTCTCATGTTAGAATGGTTCAAAGCTCTAATCATTCTGTCCATCTTACTATGTTGATAGATAGTGACTACACTAGAAGGAGTGAGGATTTAAAAATAGGGTAACTGTTGAACCACTGTGTTGTATATTTTAAACCAACATAAGATCGTACATCAATGATACTTAAAAAAAAATCCTCTAATCATTAGAAAGGTGTTAATATCTCCATACACTTTCCTTCCTATGTTTCAGTGCTGTCTTTCAGAGCCACAAACAAAAAAGCCATTTTTGCTTACTCAGAATACCTTTCAAATGTTTAAAGATGGCTGTTATATTCTCTTGAACCTATGCTTCTCTGGTCAGAAGAGCGAAGATTTCTCTAGTTGCCTTTCCAGACTCATACACATTTAGAACTGGAAAGAACACATTTCAGTTTGTCAATATTCTCTAAGAAGCATGTAACCAAAACTGGAAAACAATGCACTGCTTGCTATCTGATTAATCCATGCCTATCTCTGTCTGGTGGGTAGTTAGCTTTGTTTTTGGCCACGAGGATCATGGTATTTTATAATCTAACGGGGAAGATCAGGGGTTAATGACTTTTCTAGAAGTTTCCCATCTGAAATCAAGCAAATCAAGAGATGTGAACTTGGCCATTCAGACCCAAGTCTAGATAGTTATACTTCCAAATTTAATAGTAGTGACAAATAAAACATTTGAAATTTCCAAGAAAGAAACATTAGATACTCTTATTTTATATTAAAAATCGAGCACTTTTTCCATGAATTGAGTCAGAAAAAAGAATGGAATACCTCAGATTTATAAAATGAGCAAGGATGACTTAAAGCATAAGCTTTCCTATTTCAAGCCTCAGAAAAATTCTCTTCAGTTTTACTTGTTTTAAAAGTTCCAAAGAACATTTTCTTGCAATATATATCCACAGCCTAACTTCAACAATGTAGTGACAATCATGCAAATAATTTAAACCTAGTAAATGGACAAGATGAAAATTCAGGCCCTTTCTTCACTCTCATACTGACTTCCTACATCAACATAGCACATCAGTGTTATGAGGAACACACGTCTTACCAAATGCTCAGGGAAGAGAGATCCACAGCTGCATACACTGCAAAAAACATCCTCTCCTATATAAGCTTCTCCGTGGTTCCCAATGCCAAGTCACACATTTCAGACTCTAAGACCCTTCCTTTCTGAAGACACCTATTAGCACCCCACAACCCAATGTTGCTCAAAACACACTTTGGTTACTACTGCACCACATTGATTCAGTTAATCAAATGTCTATCACATCTCCACTATACTCTAAGTTGTGATAACTTAACAGCTTTAATAACTCTCTGTTATGACAGATCCTCATCTACCTGGCCCCTTGAGAGCCTCAGCACACCTTACAGAGATGTGAGGTCAAAGATCTTTTTGTCCTCAGATTTAGGCAGACGAAAGCCTTGAGAGTGGGCTGTGGACCGTTGATGCTCCTCTTCTACTCCTGGCACTGGGTGGCTATGTGAACTAATGCCTGCCCCAGACTCCATACTCTCCCAGGCAAAAAGATCTAAAAATGATAGTGATAAAGATTGAGATTTGTGAGGGAGATTTCATGCAAGTCTCAAGTACATGCTGGGGGATTTAATTTCATTTTCTAGAAAGCTCTGCATTGAAAGAATTTAGGCACACATTTTATGTTGTTTTCTGAGAATCCTGAGGAGTACAGACTCCGGAAAGGACAGTGTTTAAGACATTTCTCAGTCTTGGCTATAATGCTGAAGCGGCTCCAAGGTCATTGCAGTCATAGGCTTTTTGTTTTAAGTCCTATGTTTTAACATTCATAGTGAAGTATTTGCAGGTGAATGAAACAATGCTCTGGTTTTGCTTCAAAACAATATCTTTGGAGGGTAAAGATGGAAGAGGTTGAAGTTACAGATAAAACAGTATTGGCCTGTTAGATAATTGTTAGAACTGGATGAGGAATTCATTTGAATTCTCTTTACTTACCTGTTCTTTTTATTTTTGATTTACATGTTCTGTGATTAAAGTTAAATAAAAGCAACATATCACCAAAATGCCACACAGAGCTGCCAATCCCTATAAATAAATTCATAGACATGAGTGGAAGAGCTGGAAAGTTTTATGCCAAGTGATCAAGGCATTCACTAGAGTAACTAATAGTTTTTGCTGAGGCTACTATTATGAAATGCAACATCCACAAACATATTCCTGGGCTCATTCTCTGTGAGTGACTGGCCCCATTTGATCAAAGAGAAAAATATTAAAATCACCATAACTATGCAATTACTGATTGCATAGTAACCTTTATTTCATAGAAGAGTTAACAGTCAATATTTGATGTAGAGTTAAGAATCATGCCATATTTTGAAGCTGTATCTTTTAAATCCTTACTTTGTGGATTCCAAATAATTCCAGTTCGAATGCTAGCAAATGCAACAAGTTTCTGTAAAAGATTTCGGGTTTTGGAGGCTTCCTTTTGACAGATTTCTTAAGTTATGGAATGCAGCCATCAGCAGTCTGTAGAAAAATGAAATACTGCAAGTCTGTTTTTATGCAGCTGGGATCAAGTTACTAAATGGATCAAAAGAAATAATTTCTTTGAAGAGGTGGCGGTTGACACCAGTGGCCTAAAAATAAATGCAATTTTGTGGGTACAAATACTTGTTTATATCTCAGTGGAAGTAACCAGATACAGTTTCCATATATATATGCTTGCACTCAAGATATATTGGATGCCACTCTGAACATATCTTAATATACATCAGTTTAACATTGCTGTCATTAAGGAGAAATTGCATGCTAGCTCTTGAATAATTGCCATAGCTAATGACAGTTATTCCTGCCAGGCTTAGCTTATTGGGTTAATAATAAAAACAACCAAATCATTACTTAAATCTTACTCTGTACCAAATACCAACCACTTTTCAACATTATTTGATTTTAGAATTACATTTAATTTTAATAACTAGCTATTATTACCACCATTTTACAGATGAAGAAGTTGATTATTTGAGAGACTTTTAAGCGTAACTTGCCAAAGGTTCAACAGCTAGTATGTCTCTGACTTGGATTTTGAATGATTCCAAGGCTCTTAATCACTAAATTATATGCTACTCTTAGATTAGAAAACTGACTCTAAAAAGTGTGTGTGGGAGTTGTGGGGGGAGGGATTAAGAAATAGCGGTATCATTTTAAATCATTTGCATGTAAAAATAAGCTTGTTTACTGAAAATTTGCTAAACTGAAAGACTGTATAGCAAGAAAAAAAAGTATTCTGAAAACTACAGAGCTCAAGTGTAGGAACATGCCAAGATAGGTAACTAATTATGTGACATAATATAATTCCTTATCATAGTAGAAAGTCTGAAAAAAATCGGAAAGACTACCACAGGATACAAGAGAGATGGTTGGTCAAAGAATGCAAATGACAAATTAAATAATTTTTTTTTAAGGAACACATTTTAAAAAAGGAAACTCTGAGGTGATAAATAAACGCAGCCCCTTAAAAGACTGTAACAAACAACTAAGCCCTTCAACAAGCCCTTGCAACAGAACTATATAGTCTCAATTCGAAAGGACAAAATAACCCTCTTATTAGCTCCTGACTCAGTCAGAACTCCTGTGTGTACAGCCCAGAGGGTGTGGGCTAGCGCTAGTCCTTCCCTTCAAAGTCCTGTCGGAGGAGCCAAATAAATGACTGAAAAAAAAGTTTATTTCAAAAGATAATCTAAGTACAATAACCCTAGACATTATCTAAGGCTAATGAAATGTGATGCAGAAAGCCAAATAAAGAAGATTAAACTTTTGTAGATGGTGATATATTAGGAAAAAAATTACACTCTGTAATCCAATATTAAATATTTGGACATACATAACTATATTGCTGAAGGGGAGAATGTTTTAAAGTAAATGGTGGAAAAGATAATCATTTTTATTACTTCATTAATACCTGAAGAAAATTCAGTTACAAATTCAATTTGAAGCTTCTAAAAGGTATATGAACAGTACAGTAATATTTGCTATCATGAAAGTCTGAAAGAGAGGGTATAAAACTTCAGTGATTTAGGTTGCAAACACAATTATTTGTCCCCATTTGTGTTCTACTGGCAGCAGTTTTGTGACTTGCTGTTCCACCAAAATTTGAAGCGGAATGGGGAAAGAAAAATGAGATGGAAGTTACAGCAAACCTCCCAGTGAATATCCCCTAAGACTCTACAGGGATCTAAGCTACTCAGGTTCTGTTAGTAGGTTCATACAGACACTGGTGAAGTACAGGTTGACTGGGTTTTGATTCTGCAGATTTTGGAACAATATGACATCGGAGGCAAAATAAGTTTTCTTATCCTTGGCTGTTCATGAAGGGTTGAGTTGAGAGATTTAGCTCATGAAAATTCAATTAATCCAATTAATAAAAATAATGCAGACCCTTGTAAAGAAAACATCCATAAAAAGACCAATAGTAACTGTAGAGATAATTTCTACATGGCTGAATGACTGAACATGTCACCCTGTGTTACCTTGGGATGTGGAGGGCATGATGTTAATTTAGAATCATTGATTTTTAGGGCTGAAGAGGTCTTGAAAGATGACCTAATAATAACTCCAGCATTTTCCATTTAAATCTTCATGCATAAATCTTAGAAAGATAAATTCATTCTCTACATGATCTCGACAAAATCACACAACCTCTGAGCCTCCATTTTTACATTCTTAAAATGAAAAGTTGGGACTAGTTGATCTCCAAAGCACCATCATGCTAAACACAAATTGGTTTCCTAATTTATAAAAAGAGAGAATTCACCAGTTCTGCCATTTGCTTACATATTTAACTGTCATTACACATTTATGAAATGTGTAAGTGAATAAATGGTGAAAAAAATATCCAAGAGAAGTCACACGTTTTAGAAAGACCAATTTATGAGGAAAGAGTAAAGTGATTGAATCTGATATTTGGTTTAATTCCAAATGAAGGCAGTGGGAAGTGGGATAAAAGGAGACTGCAGCTCTGTAAAGTATAGGGAGAAAAGGAAGACCCAGGAGTAATCAATGGTTTTCTTTGGAATTGTTTTGAGTTCAATGACAGTATCACTCAGCTCTATGATTCTAGGCATCAGCCAAGAGTCATGAAATCTTGATCTCAAGAGTCAATTAAAACCAGGTTAGATGAAGCGGGCACAAAGAGAATGATTCAATACAGGTATTCTGTATACGATAAGTTTGATTAGCCATGTAAATACTCACGTGTCAGTAACCTTCACCTAAGAGCATGGAGGCTTGGCCTAATAACCGGCCTTTCTTCTTCAGGCATGATTTTCACAGGCATATATATTTACATAGTAAGTCCAAGAGAATTAGTTATAGGTAAATGCTGGTATTCGCCGAATATAATGATTTAGAGCTATTAATAACATATGGACAGTAAGAGGGAAAAAATAAAGTAATGAAAGTAGAAGGCCCATTTCTTGTAAACAAAATAAAGCAGCTTATTCTGAAAAGCAACTGAGTTTGAAATTTGTGAAAGGAATTCAAGATCAGACCCTGTAACTTTAGGAGGGAAACCTTTCCTGACCCATAGTTGGACTAAGTCATATTCTGATAAGGCTCCCTAACTTCACACACTTACTGCTTCCGGGACTTTCCTCTTTTACCATAATTTGACACTAATTTGTGGGATCTCTTATTCAATGTATATTTTTCCATATTTTCCAGATAGATGACTGACCCTGCCTCCCTCATTGGTGTAGACCCTGCAGAGTATCTGTCACACAGCATTGCATTTATTGAGGGTTGTTAAAAGACATGCCCATACTCTATGTTTGAAGAGAGGAGAAAAATGGACATAAGAAAAAGAATCATGGAAAAGAAAGAAAAAAAGCATAGTCAGAGGAAGGGGAGAAGAGAGGAGGACAGGGACCAGATTATCAGGATGACTTTCGAAACTGCCCCTTTGTTTCCACACATGGGATGACCCAGGCCAAATCCCTGAGGAGTCAGTGTAGTCACTTTCCCTCCCTGACAAATATAACTTTCTATCCCTGATGCATATAAACTTTCTTAGGAATGCTTGCAGAGAAGGGCTAGGAAACGAGAGGACAGAAAATAAGTATTAGAGAGACGACAAGGAAAAATAACAGTGAAACAGACAAACTCTATTGTGAACAACTCTGCAGTCAAAGATTTTCTGCCTCCCTGTGAACCAGTCTGGCTTGCAGGTAGAATATTGACTGCTCGGCAGAGCTTCATGGCTATAAAACAGACCACTGAGCTAAGCAATAAAAAAGAGAGAGAGAGAGAATAAGAGGTCTAATGTCTTGTTTATGTTCCCTTTATAGCATCTTTGAGATGCTCTGCAGTCCCACAGCTGGCTTTAGTTCATATGCTTTTCTGATTAAGGCAATATATACCAAAGCAATCTAATATTAATGTGCAATTTGGAAAAAAAAAATAGAGGGGGATGGTGCAGAAAAGGAGGAAACCTTCAGTGTAACTAAACAATAACAAGATAAAGACTTGCTTAATTCTTTATTAAATACATGCTTTATTGTACATCTCTAAAACATTTCTAACTCATTTAAACACCCAATTCTACCATATTGTGTTTAGTGACACTAATCATTGTTTATAGCCTAACCCTTTGAGAATAAGATTATGTTCCCAGTGAGTACTTGTATGTAGTGATACATTTTATTATAACAGTCCTGATCACAGATATACAAAAACAATTAATGAAAAAATGAAAATGTAATTGACAAGGATAATATCCAATATGAATATCTTTATTTAAAATAAAGTATACATCTTGACTGATGAAATGCCTCTGAAAATACTTCCAAGAAATATTTTTTAAACTTCTAAGAACTCAAGTAGTATTTTTAATTTTAACGACTTTTTAAGTGTTTCTATGCTTTGTCATTTTACTATTATAAAATGTGTAAATTGAAAAAAGTGTGGATACTACAAACAAATTTTCTCAAGTATTCAGCATTCTACATTGCTAGGAAATAATTCATAAATACATATATATATATACACATATATATATATGAATACTGTATTATAGTGTATATATTATACATATATATATAGTGTGTATATAATATATATTTATGTCCTGTAAAAGATTTAATCTTAATTCTGCTTATATGCTGAATAACATATAACTGTCAAAGCAGACCCAAGGTTAGAATGTGATTGTTTCAAAAAGCAGTTGTTTTGGAAACATTTTGACATATTTGGGTCCAATGTTTATATGGATGATAATAGTAGAGTGATTATGTGGAGAAATTTGGAAGACAGAAAGGGTTATAATTCTGGTTCAGCTATTTACTATCTGACAGATCTTTTGTTTTCTCATCCATAAAGTGGAAAATTCCCAACCTGTAGGGACTGTGTGAAGATTGACTAATGTGTAATGTGCTAAGTACACAGCATAGTGCCCAGTATACAGCATACCCTCAATAATGGTAGAAATTTATAAGAGATTCCTAGTATTAATAATAAAGGCCACCTGTTACCTAACAGCATTCTTACCACCACAAAGCTTGCGGTTTATTTCAGTTCAAAGAGGTTATTTTCTACCTTCTCTCTTCTCTGAATTTCTACTTATGCTATATTCTCATCACCAATAAATATTTCTTGTAAGCCTAATAAACATAAGGTATTACTTTATGTCCTGAAGAATACAGCCAGAATCATCTTTCATTCTCTCATGCAAGCCACTACTGGATCTTGTAATTTATCTATCATGGCAGAAATATTTTGTGTTTTGATTATTTATTTGTATTGCTTTTAATCCACTGGCTAGTGAGCTCTTCATAGTTAGGTCTTACTCTGTATACCCGGCACCTAGCTTAATGTCTGAAACATTACAAATGCTCATCCAGTGTTGAATGAATGGATAGAACATTCTTACATCAAAAAGTTCAAGTTGAAGAAAGACAATATGAACATTAAAAAATCTACAGAACAAGATAAGGTTCCACATATTTGCAAAGAAATCTGTCCTCTTTGCATCAGATGTCTATTGTTAATTTATGAGTAAATTAGTATTCTATCATCAAGAAGATACTCTGGGGCATTATGTCCTATGTTGTGTATGAAGGAGTGAGTTGCAAGAGAAGAGGGAGGAGGGAACTCTTGCAGAACCTGAGGGAAGAATGTGATCATTCACTGGGCTCAGGGCATGCGGGTCTTCAGTTTTATGAAGAAACAGACAGGTAGAAATGAGAATTTAGTGAGAGGTCTTAAGGGGACTCAAGCTTTTAAATAGGAGAAATATCTTCTGGCTGCGGAAAGGAGGTAGGGTAATAAAGAATGGCATCCGACAGAGTAAAGAGCATCAAGAGAAACTAGCTCCAGGTATTAGTTTTAAATGCAAGATGCAGGAGCCAAGCTTAACTTAATCATACGACCAGCCTCCTTGGCTTTATCAATAAACTAGCAAATATTTTCTGGTGTAGGCCAAGTGACCAGAGGGACTTTGCCAGGGGAAGGTGCATAGATTTTAAGGTCTGGAGTTATAGTTATGCCCTGTAGGAATGATTTAAGATGGGTCTTTAGGCTAGTGCAGGATCCCGTGTCTCCCCCAAGAAGACTGTTAAAGGCCAGAGAGGTTAGTCTTCCACCAAGCAGGACTGGATCTTAGAATCTTCACAGCAGATTCTGCAGGACCCAGAACAGCCCTACATTTGTGTAAGGTAAGGCTTAAAGCCTAGGAAGGCAACACAGGAGTTGATTTTCTACTCAAACAAAAGAGGACAGTTGGGATTTGTCTTAGGCTAAGAGAAGACTGGAGAACCAAGAGACTTAGTTAAGAAAAGGGTTATAAGAAAGGCCAATAATTCTTACATTTCGATGATGATCAAGACCCCTTACCACTAGTACATGAAGCCTATACATAGTAGACACTCAATATCTTCTTGTTTAATTAATGTCTTGCTACTCTTTTACTTCTCCATTGTACTGATATGTCTTAAAAAAAAACTTAGTCTGATTTTAATTTTGAAATGAGGTCAATATTCTTATCCTTGTTATTTTCTTATTAGGTCATCAAGTGAGAAATACCAGATAGTTAAGTATCAACAATCTGAAAATCTACCAAGAATATTATAGATTCTACATGTGAATTATCACAGGACATGAGAGGAGAAATCTACACCAGTAGATACTAGAAAAATGAAAAGGCCAGAATTAGACTGGCCTTCTTCAAAAGGACAGGAAAACAATGAAGAAACTTTTCTCTTGGGAGTGATCACTTACTTTCCTTTGATGTTTATCAAGTGCATGAAGCTTGCCAGGTCTGAAATAGCCTATGGCCAGGAGCTTTTCCTCTTGGACTGGCATCATTTTTCTCTAGGTAGTGATTTATCATAAAAGTCCAACATGGAAATGTTGGAAAGCTTAGCCACATAGGCATCCATCTACAGTTCCCCATGGGCATACCAGTTCTGATCCAACTCTGGTGGGAAGGGACTAGGCATGGAAGAGTGGACTTGTGGTGGAGGTCAGTTGTCTCTAGATCTATATTCTAATAGCAAGTCATGTCTTTTACTGGTCATGTTCCAAAGGCCTGACTAATTTATAGATCATCTTCACTTAGAAAGACTTTTGGAATCGCTTAAGGTTCACTGTACCTTTTATCCCCGCTCGGGATCCTTCCTCTGCTTATCCCCACAGTATGGAGCTTACACATTGCTTTTCCTTAGAACTGTTCCCGCTGTCAGGTCATGCTCTTAGTTATAAGCAAACTGAGGGTAGCAGGTACTATTCATTTTCTTTTTTATGTGACTCCTTTGGGGTCAGTCAGTTGTGTAACAAATGAATTTTACCCAATTCATTAAATAAGGAGGCCATTACATTAAGGTAGCTCTAATGTCATGGTGACTTACTTAAGCAAACCAAAACCTGCACCTGTAAATGCCTCAAGGTTATTAAATTAAAATGTAATGATAACCAATCATCAACAGACAACTAGGCTTTAAGCTACAGCAGATCAAATAATTTCCTTTGCTTCAGAACCTTCTCTTCCCCTGGCTCACGTATGCAGAGCACTCCTAATCATTTCTAGTTTGGTGCTGCTAGATTCAAATAGTTTTTGCTCAAATAAACTCCTAAAATTGCCTCAGTTTATCTTTTAACCGTACAAATCTGGATTTGCCTTAAAGTGGAACAGATTTTACAACCCTCAAATATGTCTTTTTTGCATAAGGATTATTTTAAGCTAAAGGCAACCAAAACCCAGCTGATTCAGGAAAAGCTCTTTACCTCCATGTCAACTGCCTAAATTGATACTGGAAGACGTCAGTTGCAGGAAAAGAGCTATTACCAGAGAGACCTTTGCCAATAAATTTTTTTGCATAACAGGGCAACCTTTGTTTTCCAAACATCTCCTGTTTTCCTGTAAAAGGACTTCCTTCCTTTCTTTCCCCAACCTCTGACTCTTTCCTTACTTAGCTCAATGTGTTATGTAAGCTTCCATTACCTGGCTAATTTTCGGGTTTCATGTTTTTATGGGGGCTCCTATACAAATGTGTTTTTTTCTCCTGTTAATCTGCCTTATGTCAATTGATTATTAGACCAGCCAAAGAACTTGAAAGGGTAAAAAGAAAAATTTTTTCTACCCCTTCAGCCTAAAATATTGAAGCCCAAGTTAGGTCTTCTTAGTAAACTATTGCAAGGATTTCAGCAGAGAATAACTAGGACAGAATATGGTCTGGTTTGATCATTCAGTCTTGAACTGTACTAGGTAATCCTCAGGAAGGTTAGAGTGCAAGTATCATCTTCCTGTTTACTTCCCAGCCAGATTCACCACCACAAGGTGAATAATAATAATAATAGCAGCAGCAGAGGGAATAAAAAAGAGAACAGGTGCTAATACTGAGAGGAAAGAGTTTCTATTATCACCCAAATGGTCTGAAATTTCTTAGGCCCCAAACAAATGAGATTTTAAGATCACTTTCGATTGTACTTTGGCCACACCTTCTACAAAAATATTCTTTTCCTCTCTCAGAGGGAATAATCCAAACAAAAGAATACTGGATTAATAATGGGAAGAAAATGGGTTCTGGTGCTTCCTAAAAACAACCTATCTTATACATTGGATGAATCTCTTACAGTGCTTTCTTCCTTAACCATAAATTAAGAAGCTTGGGCAGAAAGATGCTTATTGATTTTTTCAGCTTTAATAGTTCATATTGCTGTGATTCTACCTGATCAAATCTTCTGTCCGTTTTTCACTGCTAGGGTACCACAAAAAGACTCGTTGGAAAATGGCAGCTGGTGGTCCATCCTTCTGAGAGCTTTGTTGTAAAAACCCATTCATCTTGAGTCCACGTCTGCGTGTTGTATTTGCCTAGCCGATGAAACTTTGTCGGGTTTTGAATGTAAGAAAGGAATAGAGTGGGAGGAAACTTTTGTTCAATATTTTGCTACATATAAAGTGATAGGTTAACATGAAATTACCTCTTAACTAGTTCTGCCTTTTTCCTCCCAGTATGGACTTCCTTAAGTGAGATACTGCTTGAAAAATAAACTACAGATATTTTTCTACCTACTGATATAGTAAAATTATGGTGGCCAACAAAACTTCATCCTTTCCATAATACAGCATGAAGAGCCCTGTTTAAGTGGATGGTTGTGTCCTTTTCTACTGAATTCTTGAGGTCCGTAGATTGCCCACTTTTTCACAGAAAACCCCTAACTCCACACACCTCAAACCTGGCAACTCCATTTATTGGCTAGCACTTTTCTTAACTCTATCACCTTCACACTATCTTTTTTTGTCCAATACCTTTTAAAAAGTATTAGTGTTAGAGGCACAAGAACCTCATCCTGGGTCCGTCCTCTTCTCCACACATACTGGCCTCTTTCCTTGAATCCCCTCAGGTCTTGTCACAGCTGCTCCTTAGAATCATTCACTCGCTCAGCTCTTGGCAACTTCTTCACAGCTGTCCCTTTATCATGGAACAGCATTCCCATCAGTGTTTTTGGAGCGACCTCCTTTACTTCAGAAAGAAATAATATTCTTCAGACTACACCTTAGAGAAACCACCCAGTTCCGGCAAATAGCCTCCCAACCATTACAAGAACTATCTTAACACTTTAAAATGAATATAAATACTGATTTTCTTGTTTTCACACACAAATCGGCAAACACTTCACAGTCTAACCCAAAAACACCCTGGAGGCATACTGAGGATAAAAATCTTCAATTCTTCCCCAATTTTCCCATTTCAAAAATGGGTTTGTTTTTATGCTGAACCTCAAGAAATGCGTCTCCACTGCAGTCCATAAATCAGTGCAATAGGAAAGCAACATTTATATTGCTTTGGGCAGTATAGCCTGCACTCTGTTCTTGCACACAAGTTAACAATTTACTTCCCTTCTACAGTATTAAATCTTACCATATCAGAGCCAAATAAATCAAATATTCTGTGGACCACAGCATAGTTAACTTACTCAAATGACTTCCTTAATTCAGTGCCACCAGAAAGCATTTGAAGACAACAAATCTCAGAAGTCTTAGTGACTTCTACATTAAACTAATGAAACTCACGCGTTCATGCTACCTGGCAATCTTGGTGGTGTGTAGCTCACACCTCACACCAGCACTATCGGTGGGTAAACCAGCTGTGGCAAGATGCCATTTTTGTACTTGTTTTTCTGGGCCGTACATTACCACCACTTTGATTTCTGCCATAGCTTATTCCCTTTCTATGAAACTTTCCAAGCTCTTTCTCACACTGCGTAAGAGCTGCCTTTTTCCCTCTGCCAAATTTTGAATTCCAATGACTAACATTACCATCAAAAGAACCCCAACAGGAGTACTGCCTTTTTGAATAAGCCAACATGCCATCTCAGAGAGACCTAGGTTTGTTCTTACTTGGGCTACAAGCATTTTACAAAGGAGAAGTCAGCAAGCCAGAGCCCACCTTTTCCCTGACATATTCTTAAAACCTGGCCATAAAAAGCCTCTTAGCCTCTAAGAGATGCCTTCTTTGTTCTGCTCGCTGTAACAGAGGGGTCCCTCTCAGGTTTAGCAATAAACCTGCTTTGACTTGAGTTTGTGTCCCTTCCTCTCATTTTAACCATATATATTCCCATACTGTTCAAAAATTTTTATCAATGGTTTTGATCAAAAAACCCCAGAAAGCATGCCTCTTGAATTTATAAAATGACTCCAGAGTTGAAAATTAATCTTGATAATTAAATTCCAGAGAATTCCCAATAAATGAAATTATTAATAAAATTATGTAAACAAACAAAACTTTCTCAAAATATGTATTGAAAAAAGGTGGTATAAAATACATCAAAATACAAATACTGGTTATATTTCACCACCAAAATTAATATCTAAATGTAAATACATATTTATAGATTATAAATGTATATATAATTATGCTAATGTCTATAGATAGATCTCTACATAAAATCTGTCAATCATTCCCAATTTCTATCTAATCATGACTTTGATAAAAATATTATTTTTAAAAATCCCTCACAATCAAATTCATTTAAATAAAGTAAAGATACCAATCAACCAGAACTGATCCTTATAGGCAAAATATCATTTGACAGAGATAAACTTACAAATTTCTGCATGTAAGATTTAAAATTTGTAAATACAAAATATTGGAGATTTGGCTTAATGGTAATATAGTTGAAAAAGACCTTAGAAATGTTAATTAGTGGTAATATCAATGTAAGGTAATCACGGGATTTGGCCACCAAGAAAGTTGACAGTTGGTAGTAAGGCGTATAAGTTTACTTTTTCAACTAATAAGTCTTACAGATGAGAGAAGTTGAGATATTCTCTCTTTTCAGCAAGTCCAGAATGAAAGGGCACAAGCCATGGTAAGATTACAAATAAATATGATTAAGATACACAAGTATATCAAATAATGAAAAAGCTCCCAAATTAAGACATTCAAGCAAAAGTAGGGACAAATTGTCAAGGGAGCTGCCCCTGCAGCACACAGGCTGTTAACTATAGTTCTTGTAACTCCCTCTTAACTTCAAGTACTTAGGATTCGGAATCACAGTCGAAGTGGGAATGACAGTTACTGTTTCCTGCCAAGTCAGACATATACTGCCCAAGGATAGGTGGTATCAGTGCAGTGAGAATACCTGGCTAGGCAGGACGAATCCTGGATACTAGTGTAGCCTTGAGCAAGGTACGAACGCTTTACGTGCACAGTTACACTGAAGGGGAGCAGAACTTGCCACCTAAAATAAATCTTTTTGGCACAGGATTATTTTAGGCTGATTATTTTTCAAGTACACAGACAGGAGAAGCTCTGACAACTGCTAAATAGAACTTACCCTTTGGTACGAGACATTTACATTTATAAGGGAAATCTCCACTTGTAAGAGGGCCTCCCTGTCAGTAACAGGAGAAGGTTGACTCTACATCTCAAGAAACTCTTATCAATGGAGAAGGCAATTATTTCAGTCTGCATAACAACCTTACCCCTGCTTACTGCACTGTTTCTAATAACCTACCATACCTGGTTCCCTCGCACTTCCAACATCCTCTGCTATTGTTTTTAGCTGAAGATGTTATTTAAGATGGTGGTGAGACTGGGACCGTGGGTGTAGTCAGAGTAGGTTGAGGGCCTCCAGAAAAAGCAAGGCATGTAACTACATGCAAGGAAACCCCCTACTAAAACTGTGTTAAACATTCAGCTCTAGAGTCATTCTTCAGTGACATCAGTTAATATTCCCCAGATAAAGAAGAGTAGCACATGTTTTTATTATGCTAATCTTTTGTAATCATGTATAAGATTCACTAAGGCCCACGTCTATGTGCTGTCTTTCCTCCTTCAGATCTGATGAGGTGATTTGCAAACTGGGCAACTAATTTAGCAAGCAGGCCCAGACATAAACAAGGCAAGAAGGATTCCACCTTAAAGATAAGATTGCATTTTAATACCCAAGAAGTTAAGACATTAGAAATTCTTAATTTACTCTTAAGCAAACAATACGTCAGCCCATCTTGGGGGTTGAGCAAGTGGCCTTGTTTCATATGCCCCCAGACCAAGCTGCTGGTATCTCAGGGAGAAATCAACAGAGCAGGAAGTTGCTTGTGTTAAGTTAATCCTAAATATTATGGGACCACTTGATAAATCCACACTTGTAAGCTTTTTTTCATGCTCTTGAAAAATCCTCAACTGCCTATAAAATCCCTATACAATGCAGCACCCCGGACTCTTGTCCCCTCCTGGCATGATTTGCAGTTAGACCTTCCCTTCACTTTATCTCTAAATAAAAGCCTGTACCTTGCTCTCCTACCTTGAGCGTTTGTGGAGCTCATTCTTCGGCTTTGTGAACAAGAACCCCGGCATCAGTGGCTTGGGCCTTTTCAGACAGTTACCCAAGCTTTTGTGGGAATCTCCACGTATATAGGGAGTATACATGTTATTAAACTTATGTTTTCCCCTGCTTTCTGTCTTTTTCTTACAGTGGTGTCTCAGCCAAGAACCTTAAAGGGTAGAAGGGAAAGTATTTTTCCTCCTGACAAAATTCCATTCCTCTACTGCATGTGAGAGATACCATTATCCTTTATTTATAGTTGACAAAACTGAGCCTTACTGATCAGTAGAAAATACCTAAAGTCCTTTCTAAACTTAACGTTCCTTGACTCCCTAAAGGGGATAGTTACAGGTGCCCCAAGTTGCCAATTCTGTCAGACAGGGTCTGATTCATCCAACAGTTCTTCACATTTTCTATGTAATTCTCCCTTTATCCATGAATATATATATATAGCTTTCCAAGTATTGTTAAAATATAATTTATGTGAGGAATGAAAAGGAGGCAGTACAGGAATGGCAAAGATTCCTTGGTTTGGAACTAATGCGATCTGCTTGACATTCCTCGTATTTTAAAACATATCTCAGTTGTAACAATTATAGTGGATTTCAGGGGGAAAAACAGTAACTTTATGAGATAATAAAATAATTTTATATGAAAAAGAAAACCCATTTCTAATTAATTGGTATCAATTGAATTTTTTCTCTCACAGGGGCACTACTAGCAGCGCCCTCAGGCCCCAACCATTTAGGAGAAGGGTGAACAGACAAAACAGCAGTCAGCTTCATGATGTTTCCTTAACAATATAAAAGAACATATGAAATAAATATGTCTTTTAAAAATAATTTTCTTTAACCTTTGCATTTTCTATTTACTCATACCTAAATAGAGAACTTCTGCTAAGGTAGGAGAAATGAATGCCAAGTTCAGCTCAATTCAGTTAGTTGTGCTAAAGGCTAAAATTACAGGAACAGCATGAAGAAATAATTGACAGCTGAAGTGCATGAAGCCTCTGAAGCCTCTGAAGCCTCTCTTCAGGGAATCTATGATTGCTCTCCATGGCATTAAAGAAAAAAAAACACAGGTCCTGTTAATTTTCAAGATATTTTTAAACACTCGATTACTTTTAAAACAATCGGCACCATTATGAATTCCCAGGAGGCTCTGAATTAAGAAATGAATACCTTTATTTCATAACATTTTACAAAATACGTGCTGTGGACAATAAATATGAAATCCGCTAGGGGCTTCGGTAATGCAACACAAATCCTGAAAAAGTGAACCTTAAAGATGATTAGATAATTAATCACAATGAAAATTTTCCATTGATCCTAAAGGAGCTAAATACAAAGGCAGTCCTTAGTTTTGCCCTCTACTTGCACCCTTTTGCTGCTTTCACCCCCTACAGATTGAAGGTCCACCCCAAGCAAACCATTGTGGAGAAGAAACAACTATGACAGGGGGGAAAACTCTGATTTTTTTGGACATGATTTTCAGTTAGACCATTCATAATACAGTGAAGTAAAGTAGACTGTTTATGAATACAAAGATGTACTAGAATTATCATTTCAGTTGCACAGGGCTGGTATTAACTTACACACACATTAAATATAATGCATTTGTATTTGTGATTGCTTGTCACCACTCTCAAACATGACGCCACCTTTAATCTCTATGATGACCTTCTGGAGGTCACTGTTCTGTGAAGGACTTGCCTCAGCTCAGTCAACATTCAGAACCTGGTGTATGTGTGTGTGTTGTCTCTATCAGAGCCCCTTGGAACACATTCAAATACCACAGTTTATCTTTATTGCCTTGTATCCGAACCAAGGTTTGGTTTTCTTGTATGCTGACAGTGAAAACATCTTCCAGAAATGCTTCCCATCAGGGACTTGGCAGCAGCTCTGAAATCTACCATCTGACAGAAGAGCATTCTCTAAGGATGCTGTTGCTTTGGAATTATAATTTTATGCCTCTTCAATTCCATTCAATTATATTGAAATTCAGGGTATTTGTTGAAACCCATCCTGATAACCTGGGAATGGCAGGGCATTCTTATCATTTTTTAAAGATAACTTTCAATCTTTTTTTGTTATTTATCCATTTGTCTAACACCCTTTCATTGAAAGTCTCCCACTCACTAATGGGTATGTGCTAGACTTCATGGCTACAATAGGAAAAAAAAAAAAAAAAGAATGGCTGCTATGGCTGCTACACTTGCAAAGTTTATAGTCTGGCTACTTATGTGACCACCACATTAAACAAAGAAAACATATAATGGCTTTAAGAGTACTATATGTGTACAAATAGCACATATCTGACCAACTTAACAAGGCAGACATGCTCCAAGTCAGTTATTTGATGTCATAAGGCCAAAGCTAAGGATGATGGGAGTTTTGGATGAACTGATCAGATAACCTGGTGACACACAGATGTAGGCATGTATCTGTATAAGCATACATTTAGAGAGAGCATTCATCATTAACTGTATCCTAAAGTATGAAATAAAATAGGAACAGCAGTGGTAATTCTTACATGGTTGCAGTTAGAGTAAGTTGGGTAATACGTTCTGAGACAAGTTCTACCAGAGTAGAACTATTTATCATCATATAGTTACATTTCCTGATATCAATAATATCTGAACACATCGCTGATCTGTTAAGCAAACCTCTTGATTGTACCCAAAGGTATGAATTTCTAATGCTGACACTTTACCTTCCTTCTGGTTCTCTTAGGATTTCCAATTGTTATTCAAATTTTAGATTTAATGTCACCTTCTCAGAAATTTTCTGACTTCCCTAACGAGGTCAGGTTACCCTATAATTCTCTTCACTGTCTTTGCAGCATCTTATAAAATTTCAAATTAATAAATTGCTAATTTATTGTAATACCCATCTCCTTCCTTTTATTTCAACAAGGTGACTTGTCTGCCTTCTTTGCCAATTTCCTGTAATTAGAAGAGCAACTGCCATTCAGGAGATGCTCCATGTATATTGTTGAAAAAGTTATTGAAATAACACAAAGTCCAAGGCAGGGCCTCATATTCAAATAGAACTTTAAATATTACTTTCCTGATTGTGGTTGGTAATATTATGGTACCTGATTTTTCTTGAAGAGGTTAAATTGACAAATTAAAATTCCAGATTATGTCAAAATCTATCTTAAGAATCTTTTATATACCATGTTAATCAAATGCCTACCTCTTACAACTAGCTGATATCTATAAAATTTTTTATTATCAAATGGTACTGTTAGACTGTACAGAAATCAAATTATGTTGTAAGCATGCATTCTTCCCTTAAAGATGGCCAAACCAAGCTAGAGATAAGATGCTTGGGTTTTCCTGTATTTTTTATAGAAATCTCTTATAAGTAACTAAGGCATGGGTTTGGGTATTTAAAAAGGATTTTACCTAGTGGACACTGGGGTACACAGGAAATATGAAAAGTCCTCATAAGGATGATTAGGCCTAGCCTCTAATCCTACTCTTTATTTACAATTATTGGTAAAAAGAGAGGTTCCTTTGTACATTCTTCTTTTAACTTTTTCAATCAATGCAATAACTCATACATTTGAGGTAAGTCCTCTGAATTTAGAAACACATTTTCTCACTCCTGAGAGTGACTGGTTTACACAGGCTGGCTCAACTCACACACTGATTTAATTAAAAATATGATGCTGTGCTTGCTGCATTAGTACCACAAAGGTTGGTGATAAAAGTCCTTGATGAGCCATGTCAGTATTTAACTGCTCAGAGTTGACACCAGTTATTCTAACACACTCTGCACTGATCCTCCCAGACTTTGGAACGTGCCACCTCTAACTTCCACAACAGCTTTGGTGAGTTTGGGCCCTCCTACAAGGGCTCAGAGAGCTAGGGCAGCAGAATGAAAATATCTTGGGGGTGGGACAAGGTTGGGGAATACTGGGGATATGGACTCAGATGTATTAGGGAGGTTCAGAGTTTACAGGAAAGAAAAGAGTAGGAAGAGCTACAGAAAGGTAAAAGTAATTTATAAAACAGATAAAATGCTGGGATGCAGTAGAATGTCCCTAGGTTGACTAAACAGTAATATGGAGTGGGGAGGAAGACTTAAAAATAAAGCTTATAGAAAAAAACTTACTGGGATGGGAATATCATAAGAGTTGAGTTTAGTTATAACTAAATCTAATTACATTGCTTTAAAAACAGTACACTCACTTGAGAAGAGAAGCCTTGTATTTCAAATTTAGTTTATTTAAAATATAATAACAACAACCTCTTTTAAATATCTTTATTAGTACATTTATTTAAAAATCCAATTGATTGAATAGACCCATAGACCAATGGAACAGACTAGAGAGCCCTGATATAAACCCAACCATATATGGTCAATTAATATATGATAAAGGACATACATACACTGGGGAAATGACAGCCTCTTCAACAACTGGTGTTGGCAAAACTGGACAGCTACATGTAAGAGAATGAAACTGGATTATTGTTTAAACCCCATACACAAAAGTAAACTCCAAATGGATCAAAGACTTGAATGTAAGTCATGAAACCATAAAACTCTTAGAAGAAAACATAGGCAAACATCTCCTGAATATAAGCATGAGCAACTTCTTCCTGAACGCATCTCCTCAAGCAAGGGAAATAAAAGCAAAAGTGAACTCATGGGACTACATCAAACTTAAAAATTTCTTTACAGAAAAGGACACCATCAACAGAACAAAAAGGCATCCTACAGTCTGGGAGAATATATTTGTAAATGACATATCTGACAAGGGGTTAACATCCAAAATATGTAAAGAACTTACACACCTCAACACCCAAAAAGCAAATAACCTGATTAAGAAATGGGCAGAGGATATGAAGGGACAGTTATCCAGAGGAGAAATTCAGATGGCCAACAGACACATGAAAAGATGCTCCATCATCACTAATCATCACTGTGCAAATTAAAACCACAGTGAGATATCACCTCACATCAGTTAGGATGGCCAGCATCGAAAAGACTAAGAACAACAAATGCTGGTGAGGATGCAGAGAAAGGGGAACCCTCCTACACTGCTGGTGGCAATGTAAGCTAGTTCAACCATTGTGGAAAGCAATATGGAGGTTCCTCAAAAATCTAAAAATAGATACACCATTTGACCCAGGAATCCCACTGCTTGGAATTTACCCAAAAGAATACAACTTCTCAGATTCAAAAAGACATATGCACCCCTATGTTTATCGCAGCACTTTTTACAAGAGCCAAGATATGGAAGCAACCTAAGTGCCCATCAGTAGATGAATGGATAAAGAGGATGTGGTACATATACACAATGGAATACTATTCAGCCATAAGAAAGAAACAAATTCTACCATTTGCAACAACATGGATGTAGCTGGAGGACATTATGCTCAGTGAAATAAGCCAAGCAGAGAAAGACAAATGCCAAATGATTTCCCTCATTTTTGGAGTATAACAATGAAGCAAAACTGAAGGAACAAAATAGCAGCAGACTCATAGACTCCAAGAATGAACTAGTAGTTACCAAAGGGGAGGGGTGTGTGAGGGCGGGTGGGGAGGGAGGGAGAAGGGGATTGGGGGTTTGTATGTTTAGTACACATGGTGTGGGAGATCATGGGGAGAACAGTGTAGCACAGAGAAGGCACATAGTGGATCTGTGGCATCTTGGCGCACTGATGGACAGTGACTGCATTGGGGTATGGGTGGGGACTTGATAATATGGGTAAATGTAGTAACCACATTGTTTTTTCATGTGAAACCTTTGTAAGAGTGTATATCAATCATGCCTTAATAAAAAAATAAAATGGATAGTGTTAAAGATTCATGGACAATACTGGTCTTTGATAGAATGGAACTTTCTAGCAAGGGCTCCTATTCTAGTTTAAATTCCAAGGTACTAACAAGACAGGCCGGCTTTTACCAAATGGATCAATGAGTCTTAATCCAAGATCTGTGACTTTCTGTTGGTTACTAAGCTTCTAATTTACACAGAAGAATGAGAATTAAAATGGTCAGGCAGCAGCATATGGCTTACAGAGGAATGAGAAACAATTGAAAGTAATTTCCTCGATTATGCCTTTTCTGTGTTTACATGCACTCTCTGTATAATTCAGAGAGGGATATACAGGGGGACTACTTTATTTAATAATATATTTTTCCAATAATTAAGAAAAAATTTTAGAAGTAATTGATTTCTTTTCACTTGTAAACATCTCTGCAGATTACTTTTTGCTGCTACTTAATGAGGCAAATTATGAAACTTGCTTATCAATTTATCAAACAATTGCCATCTATGCTAATCATTGAAGTGCCACTTTCTTGAATTATCTGTTCATCACTGACAGAGCCAATCATGCATTTCTAAAATTATTTGATCACATATATTGTTTATACAACATCTAATGATAAATTATAAAACCAAACCTATTTAAGAACTCCAAAACCAGCAAAAATAACTTAAGAAATTAAAATGCAAATACATTCTTACATAAACTTTTCATTTGATTGTTTTGCTCTCTTTCCAATTTCTTCTGCCACCATAATTGTGCCATTAACTGCTAAACAGAGGATTGACTGAATTTAGAATATTTACAGAATACCACCACAGGATGAATTCCACTATATTGATGTTTGCCAGATGATAGGATCATGGAAAAGGAATGGAAATGTCAATTCATCTAAGTCATGAGAAGGTCAGCTAGATTTCAGTAAGGTAAAAAAATAAAAGATACACACACACATATATAAGATTTAAAAAATATACATCTAAATATCATAAAGAAATAATCTTTGAGAATATTTAAAGAATAGCCTAATGTGATCACCATGTAAAAAAAGAGAACTGATATAAAATAATGGAGGATAAAGGGAAAATTAATAGCAGGATTCATATTCTTTGTATGGATCCTACTTGGTTTTTGATAAATACATGTTATATAAATGAATGAGCACGTGGAAACTAATTGTAGAGAAGAAAATTCAAATAGGTAGCCCACATAGCTACATCAGGCCTATAAGCTGAATGGTTTGGCCAAAGCAGTGTATTAAAAGCAAAATGACCAATGTTTAAAAATAAGCAGACATTAAAATCTCCATTTCTTTAGAAGGTAGAAGACATCACAACATTCCTGGGAAAGAAGAGATAAGGAGAGAACGATGGTAGACAAATCACAGGTTACAAATAAACCCAGGATATTTTATTATCAACGGTGTCATTTCAAGAAGGAAGCCGTTTTGTTGTCTGGATGTTATCATTTTCTAGGTTTTGTCATTTGTAAGTTGTTTCTTTAACAATATAAGGCATCTCCCTCTTGGATAATTTCCTCTTTTGAAACACTTTATACCTTTAGTTTCCAAGACTCTACACCATACTCATTACTTCTGTTTTTCCTACTTTACTGCCAGCAGAACAGAGCTGAGGAACCTCTTTAGACAAAGTTGCATTTGTCAAGATACCTAGCCTGGTAGTCATTTATCTTCTTGCTGGAATTTGAGGTTTTGCAGAACTCCAAGTAGAAATTCAATGAAATAGTCCAGGGAGATAGTATAGAGGATAGATCACTGTGCTATTTTCAAAACAGGCAAAACATGAATTTGTCTGTTACTTTTAGGGAGTAAACACATTTGGCTTTGAAAAATGTATAGAAGGGATTTATGAGAAATGAGAAAGATGGGTAAAATTAAGCTGTTCTAATTGTTCCTCACTTTTTTCATAGCAACTTCATTTCTCCTATTTTATTATTCTCTGTAGTTTGTTATATGGAAGTGTTCCTTTAGTAGGAATAGACAGATTTGAAAAATAGGCCTAATCTACTATTTCTTCATGACTTTCTCTCTATGTGGGAATCTGACGAAATTACTGCTCACTTGCTGACACATGATTCCCAGGGAAAAAGAAAGTAAGGGGGAGAATTACGCTATAAAAACCTCAGGGAGCAAATAAACCAAAGACATTTTAAATCAACAGGTGTCATCTCAAGAGAGAAGCCATTTTGCTGTCTTGTGTTGTCATTTCTGAGGATTTGTAATTTGAGGACTGTTTCTCTACCTCTATAAATAAAGCATTTGACATAGTAGATGGTCTCCTCCCTTGAAACACTTTATTTCCTCGGCTTCCAGATGCCAACAACAGTTACACTCTTCCTACATTGTGGACCATTTATTCTGTCTCTTTTGCTAGATTCTGTTCTCTTATAACTGCCAAATATTAGAATACTCAGCTTTCATACCTCTTCTCCGTCTTGACTCTTTGAGTAATTTCATCTGGTCCTGTAACTTGATGCAGTGCATGTAATGAGGCACACATGTGGATCTCCGGCCCAAGTCTCCTCAGAATTCCTAATTCTCCAATCTGCCTGTGTACTTGACTTCTCTATTTGGATATCTACTAGGCATGTCAAAGCCAAATTTGTTATTTTATGTCTCAAAACCAAAGCAAAAAAATAACTAAATAAATACATTCCAACTGAAAAAACAAAACCAAAAATCTGCTTATTTCACCCCTTCCCCCAAAAGAAAAAAAAGTTCTTGATTTTCTAATTTTCCATTCTCAACCTGGGTTTCTTCCAGTGACACCACCATTCTCACACTTGAGCAAGTCAAAAGTAGGCAACATATTTAATCCTACTTTCTCTCAACCCCCATATATAATCTGTCAGCAAGTGCTCCTAAATGAATCTTGAATTTGACCAATTTTTGGCTTGAATAGCACAAACACTGTCTATGTGTAGCTTCCTAACAGAGCATCTTCATAGACTTCCTTTTTCCATGTTTCTCTAAAATTTATTGTCTACATTGAAGCCAGGGCTATATTTTTAAAAATGTAAGTCATTTCATGATCAAAGATTATCAGTGGCTTCACATTCACACTTAAGGTTAATGTCAAATCCTTTTCAATAACCTGGGAGACACAGCATAGCATCAGGCTGCCTGTGATATAGATATGGCTGTTAGTATATATATACACATCAGCTTTAGAAAAAACAAAACAAAACAGGGCCTTTATATTCTTGCTAGTGTTAAAATAGTCTGATTTTATCCACTACAATTAAATGTACAACTACCACTGTCATGGCACTCTGCTGAAACCTGTGGAAGATAACAAAATGAATCAAATGTCTAATGTTTATGGAACAACCTGTGCCAGGCAATGTGCTAAAAGCTTTACAGGCATTATTCACATTCCTTGTGACAGCCACGTGAGGTATAAGGATTCCTGATTTAGAGATGAGAAGCAGAGTAATTAGGTGACTTGTCCTACATCACAGTTGTTAAAGGGGAACCTGAACCCTTGCCTTTCTGACAGCTACATCAACCTACATTAGGATTTTCCGTATAAGACTGTCACTAGCAGGCCTCAAGGACACAGCTGCTGAACCTCAAGACTCATTCAGTCCAGATATGTGAGCTCCTTAGGAGTTAACAACACAGAAGGCCATTAATCTATATCTATGGTGTCCTTACTAGTAACCTATTAGTTATTTAATTACTAAAATTTAGTTTTCATAAATGAAAATTGGGACTTAATAGAGTTTACTGAGAATTTTAATTCAATAACTTAATGAAAAATCTGGCAGCTGCCCAACCTCTGAGAGTAATGAAAATAGCACCTTGTGTGTGAGCACAAGCAGATAGCTGGGGCTGCCAGAATTCAGGAGGGAGATACTTTTCTTATCAATGCATCTTGGGCTCTGATGGCAGTGGATGTGGTTTTCAAATACTATTATTTTTGCTTTAAATGATGAATTCCTGTTCATTTAAACTTCATTATTGTCAACTTAACTCATTAAAGATTCTACTTAACCCTACTCTGTGTAATGGTGCATATTTGAATGAAAACTATTTGTGACCCACAATTGTAATAAGGCTAGACCTTAAAACATCCACACACACAAACAAATACAAATCGTCTACACTCCCGTTACAAAAAAATGTAGACATACCCCCATCCTTTCTGAATTTTCTTTTTAGTGATGTTGCACTGTTATCAAGAGGTCTTTGTTTGTAATGGAAAGAATCACGAGGAATTGTGTCAAAAAATACTGAAAATGTTTTGTTGTAACATCAAGGTTATACCTCTGCTGGCTTTGCTCTATTGCTCGCTAGCATAGTATTCAAGAGAGGCCTGATTACTGACAAGGAGGAGAGAGGTAAGCACAACAAGAGAGGGACCGAGGTGCTCTCAGGTGAGGTGTCCCATCACTGCCCCTGGTGCTCAAACAGTCCAGAACTTTAAGTATTAAAATTCAGAAACCATAAGATAACCTATTAAAATAAAACAGCAAAAAGCCTATTTTTAATCATCCTTCACGTTTTACAGGGCAGGTTTCTGAACAATTCCACATGGAAGAGGTGCATTTTAGTCTCCTTAAGCTTTGAGCTTAAGATCAAAATTGTTGAGAGCTAGGGCTTTCTGTGAGCTCCAGGTTTGCTCTAAAGAGGAAAAGGGAAGATGCTACAGTTACTTGCTTCCCTCCAAGGAGCAGCGAGTTCAGTTCCAACCATCCCTTGGAAGTGGCCACAGGTCTTTGGGAAACCCTGTGCAAATCCCCGACTCCACCCCTTGATGACTGTCCTGGCTCTCTGGGGTCAGACCACAGGGGTCTCAGGTCTGGTCCTGGGACAACAACCATGAGGAAGGCTGGGTGATGAGTTTTTCAGTTCTTACCTCGAATAATATGAAAAAATGAGCCAGAGTGGATACACTTTTAAAATGACAATCAGTGACCCTGCTTCTCTGCCCAGTTTCTTGTGTACTTTAGAACAGAAACACATCCTGATGGTTTATCAGCCTTCAGTAAAGTGAGACCACCCTTCAAAGGTTCTCTGGGTGTTGCAATGGAGTGTAAGCAAAGAAGGACAAGGACAATGCTTATTTATTGCATTCTTAAGATGGGCATGGACTCCACTAAGTGGCTTGCATACATTGTTGTGTTTAATAACAAAGTGACCCTAACCAGTAGATACTGTTATTGTATCTATGATACAGATGAGGACACTAAAGTTTACAGAGAGGTTCACAGGCCACTTCTTGACCAGGACACAAATTCCTCATATTCTTTTATTCTGTAAATCTGAGGTCTTCAACAATTTCTGATTTAAGAACCTACCTAAAGTGCCCCCACCCACCCCATTCACAGTGCTTTCTGGCTGTTGTCAGTCAAAGGGGAAGGCTCAAAGGAAACCAGTTGTACTTAGAGTGGTGGAGGCACAATAAATATTTTATCTTTAAAAAACTTCTTCAGCAGAATCACAGAAACCAAGAATGGACTAACGGTTACCAAAGGGAAAGGGACTGGGCAGGAGGGGTGGGAAGGGAGGGATAAGGGCAGGGAAAAAGAAAGGGGGCCTTACGATTAGCATGTATAATGGGGGAGGCATAGGGAGGGATGTGCAACACAGAGAAGACAAGTAGTGAGTCTACAGCATATTACTACGCTGATGGACAGTGACTGTAATGGGGTTTGTGGGACAGTGACTGTAATGGGGTTTGTGGGGGGGGGGACTTGGTGAAGGGGGAGTCTAGTAAACTTAATGTTCTTCATGTAATTGTAGATTAATGATAATAAAATGAATTAAAAAAAATACTTCATTAGTTTTACTGGTGTTACTGACCCAGTTCCATATTCCTCTCCAGTAAGAGAAATGCTCTTTTCTGGATAAAAAGGTGTAAAAAAAATCCCATTCTAGATTCTTAGGCTGTTTTTACCTATTAATGGGAATCATTTATTGGCTAAGTTTCCCCAGTAACTCCCAGCACACACAGAACTGTTAGGCAAATCTGCATTATTTTGAGTCTCCACTAGGGTTACCCTTTTTCATAGATTCAAAAAGTAAAAGCACAAAACAAAAATGCAACCCTAGAAATGTTCTTAAAATACAATTTTCACACAGAACAAGATATCATAATTTTACAAATAATGTGAGGATCTTCTGAATTGTTTAACAAAGAATTTTAGGAAAATCATGATCATCATCTTAGTTCAAACACTGCTTTACACACCAGCAAGATTTGGTTGACTAAGTATTAACAGGCTCTGACATTTCTCACATTCATAGACTCTTAGGCTTTTTTTTACCTATTAATGGGAATCATTTATTGGCTAAGTTTCTTCAGTAACCCCAGCACACATAGAACTGTTAGGCAAATCTGCCCTATTTTGAGTCTCCACTAGAAGTCACCCTTTTTCATAGATTCAAACACCACAGAATTTTAGGATTTTTGCCTGTGCTAATAAAACTTACTGGCTGTTGTTCTCATTATCTTAGTACTTATTTTCTCTTGAGAAAGGACATCTGGTAAAGTCAGTAACTAAAGGATGCATGATATTTGAATGCTGTGTTATTCAAGCATTGGAATTATATTTAAATACAAAGAAAGCAAAATGAAAATACAGTCAAGGGACTTAATATGCTAAGCAGTGAGGAAAAAAAATGTTGAAAACGTATATGTACAGATATCTCATGTAGGATACATGTGACGTCAAATAGACTTATGTTTGTGAAAATATAATCAATTTATTAAAATGGATTAAACTAGGAAGGTGTTCCTGATAATTATCATGCATATAGTCATTTCCCTGAGTAGACAAATCAAGACATTCTTATTTGTAGGCATGTCATTGGGAATTAAAAGGCCCTACCTTTGAACAGCATTTACTTGTAATCCGCTGGTTCAGAATGTACTTGTTCTCTGAATAGGTGGCTTCCCCATGTGTTTTCTATTATCATTTCCAGAGTTCCACTATATTTGGCCAGGGAATTGTAAAAGCGATACAGTATTCAATTATCAGCCTAATAGTGGGGTTGAGAGACACGGTGAGTTTCAGCCAGCCATTTCTCTTCTTGATGGTAGGGGCTGGGAGAGTAGGTGTACAAGCACATACATGCAATAAACTTTCTTTTATACTCAGTTGGAATAAATTATAACGTGTCTGGGCAAATATATGCATGACTATTTTCAGGACTGATTTGAGGACATAATGGATTTTTAAAAGCATAGCTCAAAGAAAGAATAAGCTTGACTATTCTACTCCCTCTCTGTTTTTATGTTTTTCACCTAGATTTTAAAAGGTTGAGTAGTCATTTTTTCAAATGACTAGTATGTGTGAATTCAAGGCTGCTCCTCAGTCTTGCATAAAACCAGGTTGGTGCAGGAAAACGTCTGGAAGGAAATACTTACAATCATTAGGAATGACTGCCTCTCATGGGAGAATGGATTATTTAAAGTTTAATTTTTCATGTCTTGCTCAATATTTTCAAAATTTTCTAGGAAGGTTTTCCAGTGATGTTAGAGGGGAATACATATTCTCTTATTCTTTATTCACGTATTCATCTAGTACATGATGAAGGATTTTACTTTTTCTTCTTGGCTTCTCTGCCTTTGATTGGTAAATTTGGCAAAAATAATTAGGCATGCTCCTCTTAGTATCCTGCTTCTTCCCCTTGGAAGAGTTTCTAGCAGGGAGCACAGGGTCCTTGGCTTCTTCAGGGTTCTGCTCCAAGGGTGCTTCTTGCCCAGAATCCATCACTAGCGGTCCTGGGAGCTAGGCTTGCCTAACCAGGTGTTCAGTTAGCGGGCTCATGTTACTCTTCTCACAAGTCAGTCACATTGTCCAAATTGGACTCCATCAGTTTAGCTGTTCTTCAAACCCCTTGTATTCTATATAAACATACATTACTCAAAATCTATGCAAACTGTGTAACCAGAGCACTTGCATCAATAGTAGTCCTAAAAAAAATACTATCACTGAAGGACATTTGATTTTTAATAAATAAATATAGTAATAAATTGGTCTTTAGTTAAAATTAAAAGTTGCTTAATGGACAGTAGTATATAAAAAAAAATTAGGGATGTGAGGCTATGGAGACAAGCAAGCAAAATGTCATGGAAAACAGTACAATCAGTACTTGTAGACCAGTGCTGGTGGTCTAACTGTATGCCAAGAAAGAACATGGGTTGAAAGGGTAGCTGTACTCCGCTTCTCCACTGCTTACTGTCTTGACTTATTTGCATGTAACTACAGTTACGTGCTGGTGTAAAACATTAACATGCCAGAAAAATCACAAATGAACGATGCAATGTCATTCTCCATTACACTGATACATTTCCTATCTTCTGTTATACTGATATATTTCCTGTCTTCCAAGCATGTACGAGCTTTTCCTTGTTATAGATGTGAGAGACCTAGTGAAACAGACTAAACCAAAGAATATGCTCATTTTTAAAAAATCTATTCTCCTTCCTACCCCTTCTTAATTTTCAAATTGTTTAGAACCCTCAAAGGAAAAGGAGCGCTTTGATATAGTGGTGGTGGTGGGGGCAGGGGGCGGGCTCAGAAACCCAATTATTTATCTGAACACAATGGTAGAGACATATTTAAAAATATTTTAGATTTCTTGTTATAATGGACATGAGAAAAGCACAACATTAAAAAGCTTAAATAAATAACTAAGACCAAATGGCACCAATGCTTGGGCAACAAGATAAGATTCTCACTAGGAAAACCACAAGAATACTCTAGACCAGAGTGTTTCCAGGTAAAGTGGTACCAAGAAACTTCCATTAGACTAAATTGGAATAAACTAACAACCTTGACAATGATAACTTTTAGGACACACTACTCCTCAAATAAGGCACCTTAGTGTACTGAATACATTAAGCTGCAGAAATATAAGCTGCAGGAATACGCACATATAAGGACATGTGGGAAAGAATTTCTGACCTTCTCAAGCAGTTCTAAATCCCCTCATGTGAGAGGTGATCCCCCCAAAGGAGGATCTTTACCTCTGAAAACAAGGGACACTGAAGAATCTGATTGGCAGGCTTTGCTGTTTTCTCCAGTTTTCTGCACTTTGCTCATTTTCTATCCTATCATACCTTTCCACAACTTTCCACTCTTCATCAACTCTAACATAAACATACTAAGGTTTAACTGTTTCTTCCAGTCTTGACTTCTTTATAAAGGATCCAGTGTCACACAAAACATATTAAATAAACATGTATGGCTTTTTGCATATTAAACTGTCTTTGGTTACAGGGATCCCAGTCAAGAACTTAAAGAATAGAAGAAATATTTATTTTCCTCCTCTATATCAGTGTGGACAAATAAACTTCTGATTAAAATCTAAAAATGTGTCAAATTTATTAGAATGCTAGAATTCTGAATGCTGAAACTTTAGGTGCGCTTTGAGAAACAAAGAGGAGACTTTCGCAAAGTAAGAAGTGTATGTTTTATAGAATTTGGTAGAAACTGAAGATATGAATGTATTTCAGTAGTGTGTGGCCTGCAACGTTTCTGTGGGAAAATCTGCTGAAAGTCTTGTGGGGTTCTCTTGTACATAACAAGTTGTTTTATCTTTCTTTTAAGATTCCCAATTTATCTTTAATTTATGACATTTTAGTTATGACTTGGTGTGGATCCCTTTGGATTCCTGTTATTTTGAACATTTGGGGCCTCCTAGACCTGGATGTCTATTTCATTTCCCACATTAGGGTAGTTTTCAGCCATTATTTCTTCCACAAAGATTTTTGCCCCTTTCTCTCTCTCTTCTCTTTCTGGGACCCCTGCAATGTGACTTATTCTGCCTGATGTTGTCCTATAGGTCTCTTAAGCAGTCTTCATTTTTTAAAATTCTTTTTCCATTTTGTTGCTATTTGGGTGAATTCTATTGCTCTGCTTTTAGCTCACAGACCCTCTCTTCTGCCTTATCTAGTCTGCTGTTGAATTCCTGTAGTGTATTTTTCAGTTATTATATTCTTCAGCTATGTGAGTTCTGTTTGGAGTTATTTGTGTGTTCTATCTCTTTGTTGAGTTCAAACCATTCTTCTCCCAAGTTTGGTGAGCACCTTTATGATCATTACTTATCTCCATTTTAGTAAACTCTCTTTTTTTTTTCCTGAAGTTTTATCCTGTTCATTCATTTGAAATATATTCCTCTATTTCCCCATTTGCACTCTTTGAGTCTGTTTCTGTGTGTTAGGCAGAATTCTACCTCTCCTAGTCTTGAAGAAGTGGCCTTATGTAGGAGATGAACCTTACTGTTCAACCTGCCCCAGCTCTTTTGTCTCTTGAACTTCGTGATTGTCTAAGCAGCCCAGTTTACATTTGATAGGTCCTAGTTGCTGAGGGTGTGCCAAGACCTACCAGTGCTCTAAGGGGAGGGATCAGTCAGCAACTAGTTTCAGCTGTATAGGGAACCAGACCCTCATGCTGCAGCTTTTAAAGTGTGCAAATATATACAGTCCTGTGCAACTGCAGTAATAGATCCTGGTGACCTCCAGACCAGGATATCTGGACATACCCCTTGGGTGCCAGTGGAACAATCAGGGCTTCAGTCATTTATGGAAGCTTCTTTCTAGGAGGTACCCGCAATCTGTAGCAAGGCCTAAAATGAGTACAGAGATAGTGGCCCTCAGGCTCTGTTCCATGGGAGAGGCTCCATAGCCTCTAGATGTGTGGCAGACCTGAAGCCTCCCCTCAGCCTGGAGTTCCAGGGCAAGTGAAAGGCCTTTTTCACAGGAAGTCTAGAGGTGTGTGTTAGTCTGCTATTTGTGCAATGACCTGGGGGTGTTAGCCTGCCAAGAACTGTGTCTCTGATTGTTACTGTCCTGGTAAAGCCCCCTAGGCGCTTGAATCTGGCAATTCAGGACAGTCCACCGTGTGGTCTGTGCATACCTCCAGTCTTAAGGCAGCTGGAGAGTGCAGGTGTGGCAGGGTGTGCCTGCAGCTTTAACAGGGCTGAAGTGAGCGTGGGACCACGCATACCCATGGAATTAGAAGGTTTTCAGCGATGTGCAGAAGTGGGCACACTCACTGACTTTAATGGCTGGAGAGCACAGGCACTCCACCTGGTTTCCTGAGCCAGCAAAGCAGAAGGAGAATGCAAAAACAGCACCCACTGATGCCTCTGTCTGCAAGCGAGCCCCAGCAGGCACCTGCCCTTCTGGCAGATGCTTTAAGATTAGCAAATGGATCTCCTTCACAAAATGTCTAGGCACTTTTCAAGCTGCTGTTTTTGCACTGGACCCCAAGGCTAGTGAGTCTGTGGGCAGCCCTTTAAGAGTGGTATCTCAGTTCCCTCAGCCTTTTGAGTCTCCTAGATGAATCCAGATATTCTGGGGTCCAAGTCTCTCTGGTAGAGGTCCCAGGGGTTGGGGTGTCTACTGTGGGGCACAAACTCTTCCCTTCCTAGGGAGAAGCTCCTACTATGTGAGATCCCTCCTGCTTTGGTTTGCCACAGCAGGGGTGGGGTTTTTGACAACAGTGTCTTTCTGCCTCCCCATCCCATCTCTTTGTGGCCCTTCTGTCCTCTGCTGTGGAGTCACCATTCAGTTAGATTTCAGGTCTTTTCCAGTGGGAATTGTTCCACATGTATCTGTGTTCGTTGTGTCCATGGCAGGAGACGAGTTCAGGATCTTCCTACACTGCCATCTTGGACCACCCCCCACTTACCCACTGACACTTTTAATATTTCCTACATCAGCCATAATTCCACAGATTTTTTTTAACATATTAAAACAAAATCCTATGCTTAAATGATAAGGCATGATTGTTTCCAATGATGAACCAGCTGCCAGTCTACTAAATGTGTCTAAGGACCTAGTGAAAACAGAGTGGGAAAAACTAAACAAACTGAATAGAATTGGGTTGGGGGAAACTTTGGAACCATAAACAGCAAGCAAAGTTGAATTTCTGATGCCATAGTGCCCCCTGCTGGGAGATCTTGGAAGTGCTGTCTTCCACAGAACAAATCAGTCTCCTTTGACAGGACAAAGAGAGCTTTGTGGTTTAAACAAACAAACAAAAAAGTCATTTTAGTGGAAGGAATGTATGCAATATTGTTTTCTTCTATTTCTTTTTATATAACATGATTAGGAGTGGGCAGAGGGGGTTAGGATTGGGCTATGCATAAAGAATCCCAGAGACCATTTGAAGAATTAGTCCTAGCCCTGGCTTCTGTACATCATTATGTCATATTGCTCAAAACTCTTCAAGCCTCAACTCCTCATCTGCACAATGCAAATAATGACAATAACTCATCCACTTATGCAGAGGGCATTTTCAAAAGGAGAGTACACACGAGAAAGAACACTTTAAATGCTGAGTATTAATGGATTAGGGTGGGTGGGACAATTCCATTAACAAGCTGACTGCCTTTAGAGTTGTCAGAAGATACTCCAAGCTAGGAACACCAGGCATTGTTGCTGAGTGAGCAGACATTCAAATTCGTATAACATCACCTGGTTTCCAAGGACTCACTCTGGTGTCCTTGACATCCATATCTGCAGCTCAAATTCTTTACATTTCAAAGACTAGGGAATGCTGAAAGAGGCTGGTACTGGTTGATGAACAAAGGGAGACAGAGGTGAAGGAGATTTAGACAACTTCTTGGTTACTGGGTAACCAATGCCTAGGACTCTAGTCTCAAGGTAGTCTGTAGACCAGCAGCTTCTGTATCCCTGAGAACTTGTATAGACTCTCAGATTTCACCCCAGATCTACTGAGTCAGGATCTGTATTTTAATCATCTCCCTGAGTAATTCTTGTACACTTTCAAGCTTAAGAAAGCGACTCTAGCTTGTTTAGGCTATAAACTCTCTGTCTATACATCAGTTGATGTCTGGTAAGCATACAGAGAATAGTATTTTTGACTTGGTCTTATTTTAAAAATGCAACAATGACTACTTGTAAAAATGAAATTGGGAAAGGGAATTGTAGCTAAGGGCATTAATTTTCATGAACCTCACAAGAGACTCTAATAAAATGATTGTTGTAAACATAATATAACATTGGATATAACATTACTTCAAAAATTTTTATAGCTTTTCAGTACTAATTTTAAGATAATTCTATGTATTGGCAATAATACATGCATACTTTATACTGGCTCTTATTGCCTGTGTTGAATTTTTAAATGCAAAATATTTAATTAGAAGACATTTTAGAAAGTAGACTCAAGTCTAATCACATTTTTGAAAAAAAAATCTAATAAGGCTGTAACTTTCATTAAAATCCTAATGCATCCAGTCCATAAGATGTTCTGATTTGTTGGAACTAGACCATTGTACTAGCAACAAACAGGGCCAGAATTCTTCTCTAGGAAGTTTTAAAGTAAATCAGACTTGAAAGATGAGTGGACAGATATGAGAAAGGAAGCCATTCCCTTTTCACACCTTCCCCATTTCTCATGAGCCATCTCTGCACCCCCACCCTCCATTTTCTGGCCTTCTCCCTTTAGGTGTTAAAACATACCATAGCTGTGCTCTGTACGATACACTGATATACTTTAACATCAGTGGTTCACTAGGATAGGTTCTGAATAACCATCTCTTGCTATAAAATTATTCATTCCTCTCCTATGACTTAGTATTGTGTTTGCTGGTGAGGGAATCAAGCCACTTGATAAAACCACTGTGGACTAAGGTATGTGGACTCTAACAGTCTTCTTTAACCTCCCTGTGGGGACCCCACCAATTTTAAAGGTTAAAAATTCATACACCTAAATGAAAAGCTATGAATAGAAGAACTTCGTGCAATTCAAGAAGTGACAAATTTAGGTTTGCTGTGGGACAGATTGTAGGATCCAGGTACCTTCTTGGGTCTATTGAGCCTGTCTAATTTCTTTAGCTTATTTCTACCTAAAATGTAGGCTCCAGCTACACAAGTAATGTCCATGGGTTACTTCATTGTAGAACAGTAGATATCCCTAAAAGTGTGTTTTCAGAATTTGTAATTCCTTTTTCTGAACTCTCTCAATTGGAAACATTAAAAAGTAATGTTTCCAGGCTCTGAAGTTGGACACTGAGGATCAGGCCTGAGGAGGGCATCTTAGAAGTCTAGAAATTTTGCTTGTCCACTTTACTGTGGGAAGGTTTTTGGGAGGGCTGGTTTGGGGAGCCGGGTAGCTTGATTTGAGAGTACCAGGGGTTCCAATTTGTTCACGTTATTGAACAGAGCCCAGCACAGGCACAGGGGAGCATCTTAGGCTCTTCATATTGACACATTCTTTTGCCAAAAGCTTCAATACTTGATGCTCTGAACCAATGTTCGGGTCCAGAATTACCATCTCTTTCCCAAGTGACCATATCAAGAAGGGGAGCTTTAATGAAAAGTCAGGAGGTATATGATATAGTCACAACCCTGCATCCTTCATAAATATTTTAAGTAGACACTATATCTGCAGTGAACTACGAGGAATATAGCTTCTCACAGTTTCTGTGTAAAGTAAGATCTTAGGAACTATAAAGATAGATACTCCTTGACACAAAAATTTCACTGGTGATATTCAATGGAAATGTAGACTCAACATGTGCTTGCTGAAAACAGGAAGGAACAACTTTGAGATGGGAATTGAGGCCATTATGGAAAAACAATGCTGTTGCAAGCAATGGTGCTTCCTCCACTCAGCTTAGACACTATAAACTCTGAGAAGTGGAAAGAAAACTAAAATGTCCTAAGGGCAACACAAACCTCTAGAGACAACAGGATTTGCTTTGCATATATAAAACAAAGAAAAGAAAAGAAATTCCACTGTGTAAAAGTAATCAACATGTTGGTCAGAACCCAGGTGTATGACTAAAAGAAATATGATTTCCATCACAGCAAATTTTTTCTTCTGTCTCCCATTTCTTCAGTATTTATCACACTCTTTCTTCTACCTCACGGTAGAGAGGGAAGCAAATAGAATTGGGAAGTAGAAGACAGTTTTGGCTTGTGTTTGATGTGTTTGAAATGGCTTAAACTCAGGCCTTTAATTTCCTGAGGAATTAATTATATTTGGACAATAGAAATGCTGTGCTCTAAATAAACAGTGATTACAAGGAAAATAACAATAGCTAACTCTTAATAAGTACTTCTCATTTGTCAGTCATTTTCAAGGTGCTTTATATGTGTTAATTCATTTAATCCTCACAAAGCCCTGCCTTGTAGATATAGTAATTATCGTTGTTTCACAGATGAGGAAATTGAGGCACAGACTGGTAAACCACTGGCCCAAGATCATACAGCGGGTGTGTGGTGCCATCAGGGTGTGAGTTCAAGCAGTCACGCTCCAGAGCCTGTAATTTTTCATTTTAATTCTGCTCTTCTGATACCTCTTCAACTCCTAATTTTGATTTCACATCATGTTTTTCCCAGGTTTTCTGCTTTCTATAAAATCTTGATACCTCTGGCAATAATTCTTTAAATAATGGCTTCACATCTATTAGGAGGAGAGATGTTGGGGAAGTCACCATAAAACACAATGGAACTTTCAAGGAAGACACAGTCATAAATTTGATCTACTAAATAAAGGAAGAAACAAAGAAGAAATCAGTTAACCCCTTAAGGGGATAACATACTTTTAATGTCTGTACAGATCTTTTGTGGAAACTCAAAGGAAATGTTAATAAAAATGGTTGATTTTTCTCTTCCGGTATGTTGTTGCTCATCTCTTGGCATTTTGATGACAGGACCCAAACCCCACCCTTCTTTAATGGCCTCTACTTTTCAATGAAAAACTATTTTATCTTTGCATAAATTTTATTGTTTGACTGCAGTCGAGAGGACCCCTCATGGCATATCTAATCAGATGTAGGGAAGGCCTGAGTGGAAAGACAGGAAAGGAAATTCATATTCACTATAAACTAATGACATTCTCAGTATTAGGAATGTCCACATTCACAATTAGTATCTTTGGGTTCAGTACTTCCATTTAATGCAGAAAAAGCAATTGTACAATGTCTTTCCTCTGGTTCTTATCTGATGACTAACTCTGTTCCATGTATCTTTGAAATCATTAGCTAGAAGAAATGATTTGGGGAGGCTGGTACACCAACCAGGCGGTAAGTCTAAGCCTCAAATACAATTTTAACTCATGTAGTATTCCTTCATAGTGAATTTATAAAGTTCAATTTGCATTGATTTATCACCTGGGAAACAGGATGACTTCACTCAGAGTGTGAATGACAACTTAAGGGACAAACTCCAGTGCCTATATCCATTGCCTCTGGTGGCACCAGGAAAAAGGGTGGTCATTTACTGCAGACATTATGATAAGCCTATGGATGATATTCATTACATAACTTTTAAAGTTATTAAATTCTTTATATTTTAATTATCAAACTCCTATGGCCTCAATATTCTAATCAGTCTTATGATAAGAAAACCTCAATTGTTTCTATAATCCTTCCTCACCTCTATAGGGTTTAAAGATTTACTCTTAAAAACATGTGCAACATTTTCTTTCTTTGATCCAAGATAATTTTAGAGGTTTTATAAACTTATAAACTAGTCTCCTTTGACCATTTCTGTCAACAACCTGCCACTTTTCTGTCCAGAAATACATAATGACTTCTCATAGGAAATGATACTGCTATCCCTTCATTTCTGAACTACCCATCCTTCAAGACACAAATGAAATTCCATCTCAACTCACTGTCTTCAGCCTCACTGATACCATTCCTCTTAAAAACTATAGCTTTTATTCTCCGTACATGGTTTGTGCTTCATATTCTCACTCACAATATTTTCTCATTCTTTTTATGTTTGTCTTTCTTACTCAATTAAATTATATGTTGTATAAAGACAGTGGACTACATAAATACTTGCTGTCCTTCACATAAGCATTCCGTAAGTGTTCTTAGTGTGTACTATCGATATGTTGACCTGGGAAATACAAGATAAATAAGATACAAACCCAGTCCCACAAGATTTCACTACCTAAAATGATAAACTCTCATCAGAATAAGAGTATAGATTGGTAAAATAGTTCCAAGGGCCACTGTGAAGAATACAGAGTAGAGTTCTTAATAGATCAATGCAAGACTTTCCAAGCAGTAATGAGAATCTGGTTAAGGTTATGCCTGACACAAGATCCCACTAATAACTGAGCACTTACCATGTGCACAAAATGTGTTATTTCATTTAGTCCTCAACAGATCTCAAGGTACTATTTCCATCTTTGTTTTGCCAATGATGGAAATGAGGCTGAGGCAGATGCTTGCGCGAGGCGGCACAGTGTCCACGGGAGAGCTGGGCTGGCTGAGCAGCCGGCTGGCAGCTGTCTGTCACTGCTTGGCTCTACTTCCTCTGGCTTAGTTGGTGCTCTTTAAGTGTTGGATGGATGAGATTGGAAAGCAGGCATTAAGGGTGAATAATATATTCCTCAACAGACTTCAAAGTCCAAGGCCCTCAAATGTTGGACTAACAGATCTTGCATGTATGTGGGAAAATAATTTATAGTCCCTATTGAACTTCTTTTTGCCTCTCTCTTCCCAATAGCTAGAGCTAATGGGTAGGAATGCTTTGTACAACTAAAAGCCAAGAGTTTCATCTACCTCTCGCCTTCTTTATCTTTATATTTATATATTCTCAATGTGATTGTACATTTTCAGAACAATATGCATAGAATGAGAAGTCTAAATTAAAACTGCTGATGCAAAAATTGAGAGCAGGAAAGAAAATTTTGACATGTGGCAGTTCTTGGAGTAGCATTCTGGTTTATCTTTGTTTGGGGCCAGAGGGTTGTTTACGGACATGCTCAAGTCTGGTACATGCCAAAGCCAAAAAGGCAGCTTTCCCCCTGATTTTTCTCCTATATAATCTCCATGTGGTTCCCAAATGTTTAACCCTCCTCACCAAATGCCATAGAAATCTGTCTTTTCATCTCACAGATGGGAAGACTTATTAGCTCTGAAGCTTATCCCACACTGGAAAAGAAGCAACTCACCAAATACCGTTGTTCCCATCCTTAGAGTTTCAAGGCCTTATGGATTTTCTGACCAAACTGTTTGTCCTCCTTTACTCATATGCCTTCTTAAGCCAATGATAACAACAACAAAAATCCTCTGTCTCTTTTGGCTCCTGGTAGTCTTGGGAATAAGCCCTTCCTGCAAACTAGCGTGCTTCTCTGACTGTTCTGTTAAGCAGTGCCATAGGGTAGGAGGAAGTGGTCATTTGCATCTCATGGTTATAACTAGGCTTTCCATTCCCAAAACAGTAGGAATAAAGCGATCCACTTAAGCATCCTCTCTTTCATTGGAGCAGCAGCATCTGGACTAGTTTAAAACTTCCAAATAATGAATAACTACCCTGAGGCTAAGGGTTTTAAAGAACAATGGACTTGGAATAAGGAGCCTACATTTTGATTTTAGTTCTGTACTACCAACTTACTTGCTTTTCCAGATTTTAGCTTCCCAGATGATGAAATTTTAAGTTCACTCCAATAGTTGCACGTAAGTGAATGTAAGGTGCTATGTCAACACTTGCAAATGATTAAATTTGCTATGAGATGAGACTATGTAAGCTGACAAATATGACTAAGCAAATCCTCATAAGTAGACAAATCTTTTTTCGTAGAGTTTAGGTTACTCTTCAGTTAAAAAATATTGATCCTTCATTCATCAGTACAAGGACAGAGTCCAGGGTCTCCAAGTCTTCTTCCATTCTGGCTTCAAATGCCTGTCCAACCTCATCCTGGCATTCCCTACACGACCCCTTTAATTAGTCCTGCCACATTAATCTGTCTGATGTCCTTCGCTCGATGCCTGACCTCCCTTTCTCCATATCCCTCCTCTTTCCCCCTCACCCAGGCTAGGACACAGAGCTCCACAGTCCTATACTCTGATTTAACAAACAGTTTTTAAGGCCCTTACCAGGCATTGAGGATAGAGCAAAGGAAAGCTAAGATCTTTCTCCAAATTACTCTATTTCCTGACAAAAAATAATAGAACTTCAGTGACTGAATTCACTTCCTATTTCTCTGTGCTCTCTGTGCTACAGTATTTGCCTCCTCCTCTGAATTCCTATTGCTTTTAATTTCTAAAATACACATGCGGCACGTGTCATATCCCGCTACTTCTTATAAGCTAGTTTTGTACCTATCTGTCTCTCAGAGGTATGCAGGATGTCAACTGCATATGTGTCATGTTTATACACACACACACACATATGTACACACAAATGTATGCATATATATCAATATAGCTTGCTTACATATTTATATAATACATACATAATTTATAACATTACATATTATACATATTATATATATGTGTATATTAGTTATAGTTATATGTTGTATATTCTCAAGTAAACATCTGGAGGCAGGAATTATTCACATGCTCATTCTTCTCTAACAAGGCCAGCACCAAGCCTTGTATATATTCAGCAAAATGAATGGATGAATACAAGAATACTAGGGTGCAATTTTCACTGCTGTCCTTTGGTTGAACTCCCATGCTAATCTGCAAACATTTCAGAAAGGAACTATAAAAAGGGGATAATGATGTGGAAACCATTCTAGGCCTATTGATCTACCAGAGAGAGATGTAGAACGCAAGTGGCACAGCCTTTCTTCAGAGCATCACCCTCTTTGAAGAGAGCTCATAGGGCATCTGTCCTGGTTTGCTGTTCTTGGTATTTAACTCAAAAGAGAAGGAGGTGAGTTCCTGGTTTAAATATACCATTTAGAATATTGATTTGACTGCTTGAACTGTATTCGGTTATATGTGAATTAAATGACAACCATGTGCATATTTCCCTTTATGGAAACTGAATTCAAACATGTATTTGGGATTTTTTTAGAAAGAGATACTTAGAAAGACACACCTTCACTCCCCATTTTAAAATGCATAGTAATACACAATGAAATTATAAAGGATTGTATGCTAGGGCAGCTACTAATGACTCTGCACAAAACATTTAATTTATAGAGGTCATATTTTGAATTTATAAATGGGGAAAACACAAGTTTTTTATGTTAATGTAGTAGTGTGTTTTTTTTAACTATAAAATCTAGTTTACCTATCTTAGAACACCTATTAAAATAATTGTATCTGCTGAAGAAATTTTTGTGTTTAGCTAAAAATTTGATTTTACTATAGTAATTTTAAATTAGAACACCAATAATACAATGATAAATGAATATCACTTTATTTTTCTAAAACAAAAACCAGTCAGGATATGAGCTATATTTCTTTGAAAGGCAAGTTTAAAAAAAAAATCAAACAAGTCATAAAATATATTGTCCATGTTTTGTTTCACAAAAATCTTAAGATTTAGACAGTGCACTACCTTTTAATTTATGCTATAAATCATAACTGCTCTAAAAGTATAGCAAGTACTTCAGAAAATTATTAAATGCATATTTGAACGTCTGTGTATATGATTGCCATTTCAAAAAGAGACACTTGAATAATTGTATTACCTGTAAATTGTTTTCAATTTCTATATTATTTTTTAAATACGCTGATTATATAATATGAATAATACCAAGAATATCAATAAACTATAAAAATTGTGAAGACAGACTATGCCAGACTTAAGTTCATATGAAACCTATTAAATTCAAGAACCTATCTTACATATACTAGAAATGATTTACAATAAAACTAATAAATAAAAAAAATAATATTATTAAAGCACATAGATACCATTAATCTTTCCCACCACTCCCCTACCACTTCATGAGTAAACATGGAGCAGACTCATTAAACATGGTTCTCCATGAAGGAGTAAAAGACAATGATACAAAACTTAAAGAGACACCAACAACTGTTCAGAAGCAGGGAGTATGCAATGGATTTCAGAATTTCTTAAAATTGAAGACAATTATTATTAACTGAAGGTCTGCACATAAAAACAGAACAAGAAAGGTCACATTAAATAAATAAAATTATAAAGTTATTTCTAACACCACAGATTAATCCATTTTCTCATTCACACAATTCATGGCCATGAACTTTAGCATCTGGAATTGAGAGGGTACAGTGTACGGCATGTTTTTCACTGTGGCTCACATGGAATTTAATCATTGTATTTTCACCTCACCTGACTGACAAAGTGCATTACGGATTGGTTGAAACAAACTGCTTCCTGATGTGACTAGCAGAAGCTGTGGTGAAAATATCATTTGCCCTAACATGTCTAGTGTGCACTGTAGAGGTTCTATGGATGTTATGGTGAAACGTGGATAACGATATGAATGGATTCTTCAGATCTATTGCAGGTTAGGCTATAGTCTCACTAGAGGCATGCGGAAGGAATTTAGACATAGGGATGTCTCATCTGCTATTTACATTAGCTTTAATGACAAGATTTTAATAATTTTAACATAAAATCAGCTAATATGTAAAAACATATAAATCTCTCTAACTGTAATTAGCTATATAAGTAATCATAAATATTAACTCTAGGTCAGACAAAATCCCTTGCAATGTGATATGTCTACTTACCTAAAAAAGAAAAACTGACAGTTTGTAGGAGTTTTTTAAATTTCATTACTGTGAAGGACTTTCAAATTCTCTATTCCTATTTTATGAGTAGTTGTTACTAGTTATCCAACAAAATGAAAAATAAAACTTAGATTGAATAAAACACTTCTGATTTTCCTTAGGTCAGATTTCTGGGGGAAAGAAAAGCCCACTAAGTTTGTGCATTCCAGTTAGTATAGGGAAATTTCACTATCCAAATGACATGTAAACAACATATTCACGATGTAACATATATTTTTTTACTTAAAGATTGAAGGTCTTTGTATCTTTATATCTATATGCATATGTCTTTGCAACCTTTTATTCCTTTTACAGACCAGGGATATTGGCACAATAGAGAAACTGAAAAGTAATGAGAAAAGTATAGTATAGAAATATTGTCTGAAATATTAGTTTCTGAGATGAGAATAAAGGAAAAGTAGAATAGATGGAGAACTGAAAGGCTTCAGATGGGACAAAGTTGAGTCAGAAAACTGTATACCGAACACATGTAAAGTTCATTTATTTATTCAACAACTCTCTCTTTAGTACCTACCATAGGCAGCCCTGTCCTAGGCACTGGGGATACTATAGTGAACAATACAGCCAACAATGTCTGCCTTCAAAGAGCTTACATTTTCCATACAGGGAGGTAAGTAATAAACTGAATAAATAAGCTGTGTAGTAAGATAGATGGCACTCTGTTCTCTGGGAAAAAATTAACCAGTAAAGAGGTAAGGAGATTTAGAAGTGGTGGAAGTGACAGTTAATTTTAATGAAGTCACGAGGAAAGGCCTTACTGAAAAATGAAATTTCACAGGGGAGGGACACGGAAGGCAGGGAAGGAAAAAATTGGAAAGAAAAGGTTGCAAGAAGGCTGGGAAGAACTGATGTGAAGGCTGGCCTCCACATCTGTTTTTAAGTTCTGAGTTCTGAGATCCCTCTATTTGTCACAGGCGACCTCCCCAAATATAACTTTTCAGATCATATGACCTATTTCATTTACTGTAGATTTTTGTCTTCCCTCTCTTTTAGGAGAAACATTACGACTCTTCATTATTGATTCAAGATATATGTGCACCTTTCTCAGAAAGCTATATTTGGCATTACTGCAATGAATTAGATCTGTAATGTTAAAAAGATTCATTGTGCAATCTTAATCCCCCCTCAAAAAGCAACAGCTTGCTTTTTACTGTTACATCTAAAAGGTAGAGAGGGACCTGCCCACTGAATCCACCCTAAAAGGAGAAGGGACTATGATTGAATTTCCTTTCTGCCTGCAGCGAGGTTTCAAACAAGGACCAGCCCTTGGAGACAAACGCCCAGTTGCGGGTAGTTCCCTCTGCAGCTGCCTTCCCCCCTCACCTCCACAAAGAATTAAAAAGAAAAGAAAAAAAAAAAGGCTGTGTGCTCCTGACCTGTTTGGACATTTGAAACAAAATAAGTTTCACAAATAGAAAGTTGAATTTCTTGTGGAAATACCTGAACGCTGTGTAATAATCGATGGAGTAGAGGAAAAAAAAGGGGTAGCAGAAAACATTTTTGACTTGTCACTGCAACTTTTTTTGTTTTTTGCTCTCCTGCAACTTCTCCTACCCTGTTAATGTTAAAAGAATGCAAAATTGTCCTGGCCCAGAGAAAGAAGTTACCCATGATTTCTGACAATTCAGAAACCTTGGGATTCTGGTTGGTCCTAAGGACTGTCATTTTGCTTTCCCCTGGGAACGGACATTCTGCTTGGTCATGGGGTTTATTTAGCACTGTGTTTGGCTCAAAAGACAAACTCCATGCACACACAGAGGCCGATAGCTCAACAAGAAACCTGGCTACCACAATTTTGACTAAGTGTAAAGAATACTTCAGAAACACATGGGAGGCAGGGCACCTAACCTGTATGGCAGGGGACAGGCAGGTAAGGCTTTCTTGAGGCAGCCTCATCAGAAGTGAAGCCTGGAAAATGAATAAAGATGAAAGAAGTAAAGAAATGAGCTTAGGAAGAAACATGCAAAAAGTTCTAAAGAGTCTATATTCAAGAAACTACAGTAAGTTCAGGAGTGCAGAGGAATGAGGAGCATAAAGATGGGAGGAGGTGTAGATGGGGCTGGTGAGGTAAAAAGGCAAGATGATCACCGTGTGGGTCAAGTAAAACAGGGCCATCCTTCAGGCAAGGAGGGGGCCAAGTACCCAGCAGTTGTAGGCAGGAAAAGGAACCGACATTTCAGAAAGATTACTGGCTCTTTTAGGAATCTCCTTGAGGGGATACTATGATCACGACCTGAAACCAGGATAGAAGCTGGAAAAGAGAAAAAAAATGGATTTTTCCTTTTGTATTCTGGAGTTATTAAGAAGATGTTACCAGTAATAGAAGGAATGTGAGGAGGGGAGACAGTCTCTTTCTTGGACCACTGAACACATGTCTCTTCTTATACCTTCAAAGCAAGCAGGGCTCTCCACTGAGCCTTGCACCGGCACGTTTTAACTATACCTATCTTAGGAAATATCACCCAGAATGAATTTGGTTTCAGACTCATTCCTCAACACATAAGCAGTCTCACCTCTATGCTGTTTTCCCCAATATACAGATGTTTTATTTTAGAGGCTACAGATCATAAATGTGTATTACTCATTGATCAATCACCACACCTCCAAATAAAGACTTTCCCAGAGGGACTGACATGAATATGACGTGAGAAAGAGAGCTGTGCTTGGTATCAGGCAGGTAGTTGGCAAATAGTTGATGCTTTGATTAGTGTCTTTCCAGGAAGCCCAGCACATTCTGAAAAACTCAATCATCATTTCATAGTTCTTTTCACTTTAGTTCATTTCATAGTTCTTGTCACTAAAAAGCAAATTTTAAGGAAGATACATCTTTGTACAGGCAAACTCCCTCTGTAATTCACCCAAAAGAATTAACTCACCCAAAGTGGTCAAGGCAGTCAATAATATTTCTACTTATTATCAATTTTTACACCATAACCTAGAAACTTCTCAAATAAAGACCAAGGTTCATACATATTTTTTAAATATCTAGGATGCAATAATCACAAAGGATTTATGGTATGTAGCAAATCCATTAATCTGTTGTGAATACATGTGTGAACATGTATCAAGGCATGGAAAGTTTATTTTGATATTTAAGTGACAAATATTTTGTTAATTTTTAAAAATATTTTGTATAATTTTAATATTTGTTGCAAAACCTTTTGAAACTCCTTTGAAAATGTCCAATTCAAGAACAAATAGACAATTGATGAAAGGACCATAATTTGCCCCAAGGCTGTCAACAATTGAAGGAAGCTGATATGAGTCATGCCTAGAAATCCGATGTTCCCCACTTGATCAGTTAATTCCTCCCAGTTTTGAAACAGAGGTGTAAAATCATTTCATTATCAAGGCAGCAAATCCCAGGTTTGAACAAAAGTATATTTGAAAGGGATTCAGAGTCTGGGGCCTCAGATAACTATTCATAGACACACCATGTGATACTTAGGCTGCTTGGCTAAACTTTCACACCCAGTAATTTGTTCCTGCACTAACTGGACCCTGACCTGGAATCTCATTAGATTCACCTTGGCCCATTATCAAAAGTGTTTTATGCTAGTAGTACAAGTGCTAGCATTATCCAAGTGGATGTTATTGGTTTGCAGTATACTGCTGTCATTCTAGGATTCCATTACATTTTTGTCCAATTTCCATTATTTCTCAAAGTATTTCAGGAAAAGAAAGGAGGGAAGGAAGGAAGGAAGGAAGGAAGGAAGGAAGGAAGGAAGGAAGGAAGGAAGGAAGGAACGAAGGAACGAAGGAAGGAAGGAAGGAAGGAAGGAGACATTAAAAAAAAACTGCATGGATGCAATAGTTTGAATAAGTAGGAAGATACTTAAATTTTATTCCTTAGAAAATACAAAGGTTAAGAAAATATTGCTCTATAAAAGCCACAGAAAACATGTATTTGTATTTCTTCCAATTATATGCTCTTAGGTGAATGCTTTGTAACTTTCATGGTTAAAGTTAACACTTCTTTTTGAAGCCTCAAGTTTATTATATACAAAGAATCTGAAACAGTCCTTCCCTGCATCTCAGGGAACACTCCTGCGTTGCACCAAGTAAATCTGAATGTACTGGTGAAAGAGAACAAGTGATCAGGCCAGCTTTACATATGCAGTGTGAACCTATATTAAAGAGTGAGCAGAGATAAAGGGGACTTGGGGAAGGAATAAATAAACATGCAAACATAGCACAGAGAATTCTCATTCCTCTACAGAAATAACAGAGAAGGCAATAGAAACAGATGAAGAACATTAACACTGACAAGAGCAGAGGAATAGAAAGTATCCATGAAAACTGACACAAAGACAAAAACAAAAATTATGAGTGGTTCCTGTTATCAGCTAAAGTTATTACTTTATTACTGGTTCATGCCGCTATTGCTGGTGTGTTTGTATTTTCCTGACTTTGGCCAATGGAGAAACCAATGTGGATGAGCCCCTGTTTTAGTACAGTTAGGTTTATTTATTTTCAGTATTTAGTCGACCATTTGAGGTATCTCACTTAAGAATACCCCAAGGACTGGCTTCAAGCACTGTGTGATAAAGAACATTCCCTGAAGCCCACATATTTTTCTGGTTACCCATGAATTCCCTGTGCCTGCACTAATTAATCTAAGTAAAGGACTTGTAGGGATGCTCAATGGTTAAGCTAGGTCCCTATTTTGCTATGATGAATCATATTACGGTAATCATCCTTAATCACCCCAAAATGGACACTTAGGATGGTGAAAGGTAATACTATTACTAATGAACACCAGTACAATGGGATACATTTGGATTGCTCCAAGCTAATAGATCCATCTGGTCACCCTAGTGAAAATAGATGAGTTTTCTGTATTTGTTTTTTGGCATTGTTCTGTCCCTCTGGCCTATTGCATTCCTACTCAGATATCTTGCAGTGGACCCCTTGTTGCTAGGTGGGTAAAGAGATATTAATCTGACTTACATTAAATGGAGGAAAGCTCCTCCCCCCGCCCCCAGCTGAGTGCTCATAAAGTCAAAGGACTTTTACAGTGAGGTTGTAATATGCTGCATTTCTACAAAGTTCACATGATGTCTGTTGTAAGAAAAGCAATTAATTGTGGTTTTCTACTTTGCAAGCTAAAACATCAATTTTAAATTTCAAACATGTTGTACATTTTGGTGAGATATAATTTACATCCATTCTCCCCTCCCCCTTCACTTTCTAAGTGGAGCTGCATTATAATACAAATTCATGTAGTATTAGTTCAGTGGGAAAGTAAAGACTTTCACCTACTGAGCAACGAATACATCTTAGGAACACTATAAATCATGCTTGTCAGAAGATTCAAAAGAATCATTCTGCATAGTTATCTTGTCTATTATTTAGAAGGCACAGACGTGAAACAATATAATTCAGCTGAGCTGCATGTATCTAATTTGCATATAGCTATCTCCTTTTAATCTGAGTTTTTACAAGATGAATATAATCAGCAAGTTTCGGTTTATCTTCAAAATCACTGAACTATGTTGATTACCTTCAGGATCATATCACCCATGTGCACTCTAGCATATCTGGACTCAGAGTGTTTTAGTGGATTTTGCCGCTAAATAAGTGACCATTACAAGCTAAAAAGTGACAAATCAGTTAGCCATGCAAGATGCCTAATTCCTCATGACGTGATCAGCACTGTACCTTTACCCTGATTTCCTAAAAATTTCCCCTAATGAAATAGGCAATTTAAGCAAACCATGAATGATTTGGAATGGCCAATTTATTAATCTGTGACCACTAACTTAAAAAATAAAAGAGTATTTTCAAACTCTTTAGAGGCGCTGTATGGATATATCCTCTGTACTTCTCCAATTTGAACTCCTCATCCAACTTTCCTTCATATATACTCTCAAGATAAGAATCCTTCACGTAATGAATTACTCCTGACCCACGTTCTCAAAGGAACTGACTTGGGCTAGAATGTTTGACTTTAAATGAATGATAATGAGAAATATCACATTTAACTTGTCAGCTATAAATAAAACGTGTGATTTATAAGGCAATACATTATTTAGTTATATTCAACTTTTAAAAAATTGTACAGTTCAAATGTGTGATTCTGGAATGTTAGTGACTCTAATTGCATAAAGCATAACATGATAATTGAGATAATTTCTCCAAAAATACCAGTTTGTGTCCCCATTAATCCTAACTATAGCTTACAATTAAAATGAAGATACAACATTTTAATAAGGAAAACATATTACAACTGAGCTGATTATTTTTCCAGAGAAAGACAAACCATGAAAATAAAAAAAGTCTGCTTTAGAACCAGAATTATTAGAAATACTTCAGTATCAGCTGGAGTATTTGGGCTTTGAGTTGGCAAACTCAAGCAAGAAATCTCATGATTACCAGCTTCTCCACCGAAGTTACAATTTCAGTCTGAGTGATACAATTTTGCTTATAGTGTTGGCTGTATGTTGGTCTATTCTAGATTGAAAACACACAAGGAAAGCAGAATCTCTCACTACTGCTAATCAGTCTCAATCAATTACATATCGAAGTACAGGTAAAGGTTTAATATGTAATGTGCCGTTTCTCAGAGGATTGTTGGTTTGACCACAGCAAACCAGAACCATAAATATAACATGTAACACAGCAAAATCGCAGATGTAGATCAGCTAATAGAACTCATACACCAGACTGTTACACAGAATGCTTTTTAGGCACAAAATATGTGCAAAAATTTCTCCAGTCTTCCTGGTCATTCTCAATTCTGTAGGAAAGTTTGCTTTTGCTGATATTATACTGACCCTCTTTAAACATCACTCTACACCAATCATATTCCCACATGTGCTTCACTAGTCCAACTATAAAAACCAGAGCCTCACGTTCAAATCTCATCAAAATCTGGCACAAGCTAACATTTCCAGTCCATTACCCAAGTTTTCTGCTTTAAATCCTTCACTAGTCAAATTTCCCTGGTGAAACATGCCTCTCCTGACTTCTATATATGCTCAGGCCCTTTCTCCTTCCCAGAATTCTGTCTTCACTTTAATCATGGTTGCCTCACATGACTTATCTTATTCCTATAATCAGAAGTAAACCTTTAAGACCAGGAACATAGCTGTACTACCCAAAATGATAAATTTATGAAAGTACTGGGAGTCCCCAAATAATTGGGTCATATTCCCTCTTACCAACTCTTATTTCTTTTTGTTGTACATGCCCCACCTTGCCTGACTTTCCCTAAACAGTAAGTGTTGATGTTACTCTGCCTGATTTCCCACTGCCATCTGGCTCTGTGCCCTCAGTGGATGATCTTCCACTACCTTTAGCAACTGCAAGATAAATCAGCTTAAGAAGATAAACTATTAGAGAGGGAACATGGCACTTGTTCCATTGTTTTGGAAAATAAACCAGAAATGAAGTATGGAGTTTTTTCTCTTGTTAATAAGTTAATCAAAAATCTTTATTGAGCACATACTATATGTACTAGGAGCTGAAGCAAAGAACAAGGCAGAGTCCCTGCCCTTGGAGAGCTTATGTTCCTGTGCTGGGGGTGGTAGCAGTGATAGAGAGACATGCAATAAAGCATGAAATGGTGACCTTATTAATGCTATTAAGGAAAAGAGTAATTGGAAAGAGATAGCCAGGAGTCAGAAAAGGTGACGTCTAAGCCGAGATCTGAAGATGAGAGGAAGCTGGCTATTTGTACAGCTGGATGATCACTGCGGTGTCTAGCATAGGGAACAGCAGGTGCAAGGCCCCTGAGGTGAGGTCTCATTTGTCCCATTCCAGAACAGAAATGTCCAGTGGAGGCAGAATAGTGGGTAGACAGGCTGGAGTCAGATCCTGTCAGGTCTGTGGGCAGTGATGAAAGGTCTGACTTTTATTTAAGTATGATGAGCCATTATTGGAAGGTTTGAACAAAAGAGTGGCAAGATCCTTTACCTTCCAGCTAAAGGAATGGACACTTTGGGAGAAGCAAGACAGCTATTTAAGAGGGAGGAAAGTCTTTGCAAGTCAGTATGAAGTTTCTTGTACCTGCGCCTAGAACTTCTGCCACTAACGATGACAGAAAACCATTCTGCTTGTGTCCAGCTAGGCTGGCTGAGCGTGGGGTTAGAGAGACTAAAGGGCAAGTGAGGGTAGGGGGCTGTCCAACAACAGTTTCCTGACATGGATGACAAAGCCCTGGCTAGGCTAGCTCTGATCATCTGTGGTAATAAAGAATGCTTTCTTCATGCACAACAGAATTAAGTACTACTTGATTTAATTAATCAATTGCCTCCTCTTAGCCCTTTATATAATGCCCAGTTTTAGGCTAAGCTTTGTGAAGAATTCAACAACACTGTATTTATCTTTAATACTTTTAAGATCTGGATTCATATGTGTACTAAAATCCTGCCTCATTGGCTTATATCAGAGGCTTTGTTTTGATTCTTTCTGCCCTGGTATAAACTGCTGGTAGATTCATACCAGTAAAGACCATTATTTCCTATTGCATAATGTGTTTAAGTTTAAAAAATGAAGCATGCCTCTCAATAATATACTAATGCTTTTCATTCTGCTTTTTAGTAACAAGCATGAAATCTGCTCACTAATTTAAAGCTTCTTAACTATTTAACAAGAGAATAGGTCTCAGTAATATGGAAAGTCTTGCTGAGAAGCAGGCTGTAATTTATACCTCCACTTCAGGACATCGGCACTTTGCTAGAAAAATAAAAAATGCCAAACTTCAATGATGAGCATGTCACTGTCTCCTGAGCTCTTCTGTGACAGAAATAATTAACTTTAAAATATTCTGTCAAGATCCTAAGATGCTATCCTAAGATCCTATCATCCGTTCTACCCAGCAAACTTTCTGTCTTACAGCTAGTCTAGATGTAGGATTTATAATCTGCAAGTTACCGTTTGTCTTAATGATCACCCAATATCTTTGGAAGGCTTTGGGGGCTGGAAGGGGGAGGGACAGGAGAGATAAAAAAACATTTGGTACTAAAGGCCAGAATGGAGTCAAATTATGTACAGCTTGATCTTTGTAAATTAAAATTAAGTGTATGATGTTGAATCCTAAACACTTTCTGTTCTAGTCTTTTTCTTTGTTAAAGGGCTTTGGTTTGATTCCCTGTGATACATTTAACACCTCTTTCTTCTTGTGAGTTTGAACTAAGGATTTCCACAGAAGCACAATGTCTCTGAGATGCACAGCTGGGCTGTCACGGGTTAGCCTTGACAAGGGTACTGCAGCTAAACCCAATCTCCTTTTCAAGAAGCTCCATTCTTTCCTAGAGGCCCTGGAACATCACTTTATCCCTATTCTTCAAAAATAGAGAATGCAGGCTCCAAGAAAAGGAGGCACACTGGGCATTGGCAGATTGTGAACATCCTTATCACATCCCACCCTCTGTTTGCATCAGTCAATGATACTGTTTGCAGAGACATTTAAAAACCCTTTCAATAGGTAACTATTTATACTTACAGCCTTTGTGGTGCCTGAAATAAAATGATATTATTGGGAGGCTATGAGTCATGTACTACACAGTAAACCCATCCTCCCTTTTTAAATTTTCTAAACTGTTTTGTGAAAATTCCAGATTTCATTTTTCTTACCTAAAAAGCCTGGTAAGAGAAACTTTTAAGACTAACTTTCTGGGCTAGAATTCCAAGTGCTAAAGCTTAAAGGGCTGTGGATGTCACCACTGATTGTGTTTTTTAGTTATTGTAACTATGCGAGACTGTCTAGGTGAGTGATCTAATTCTACCAATAAAGCCATATGGTATAGATAACTTGTCAGTTAAACCAATTCTTATCCTAGTATCCATTTTCAGAGGAAGACAAACTTTAATTCATTTAATGTAACAAAAGTACTTAGAGTTAATTTAACTTTTTATTTCATAATTGGATTTTAGAAAGTACATGTACTTTGCACAATTCTACAGAAACAGTGTATTATATTTCTTATTTTCCACATGCACACCTCCCAATACATAGTGATATCTATGTGAGAATGGAGAGAAATTTCAGAAAATAACTGAGTTCCATGAGGACAATTTCCATAGCTGATGTATCAGTTCTTTAGAGGTCAGTCTTGTAAAATCTTCTCTCTCATTTTCCCTGAGGGAAGTGGTTATTTTTATTACCCTGAAAAATTCCACTGCAAATTCAGTTCCTGACCCAAGCCAAGGAACAGAATACATTCACCCAAACCTCAAGGTGGTTTTAATGGTATGATACATTTCAAATGCAGTCTATTTTCTGTGCCACTACCATAATTGACAATATATATATTACTTTTGCTCCACACTGCCTTGCTTTAAATTCACAGCCCTTCTTCTCAAGATTTGAAAGTTCAGAAGTGTGTTGTACAGTAACATTTAATGCAGATGTAAGGGGAATGAAGAAGACATTTGGATTCTTTAACCTTAAAATATGAAGACAATATATGTTTACCACCAAATTTGCTATGTCTTGGTTCCCCCATCCTTTATCACTTGAGGGATATTAACTATACAGTGAGGTCTCACAAACTAAGAGAGTAGATTCCAAATTACAATCTTGCTTGCCTAATGAACTAAAATCATTGACATCATTCAAATTCTTATTTTCATTACAAGAATAAACTTATTTTAATAATAATCTAGTGCTCTCAGGAAATTACAGGATAATGTCCAAAACAAAAGCTATCCGTTTGCAAATATATAAAGTCATGCAATAATAACTACATTACTAAATGTTTCTTTGGGACAAATTACTGATATGTAATTATGCAATATTATAATTTGGGGAGAAAAAGTCTTGCAGTAGGTATTATGCATAACAAAACATCTTGACAGCTATTGAATGTCTTTCATCTTTCCTGTCATACCTGGAAACAGGAGAGATGCCCCAATTTTTTATTCTGATTACATAGTCAGAGTATTTGTGACCCATTAGTCAGGTTTTCATAGGTTTCTGCAACCACAGGTTACCTTTCAGGGAGATGTTAATAGAGTGTGTGACATTGGTGCTTAAATTGCTACCTTCCCTTTTTCTCTAACAAGTTGTGCTTGTGCAATTAAAAAAACAAATAGAAAGTCACGTAATTCTCCAGCAAATTCAGAATGATGAATATCTAATCCAAATCAATCTGTCATAAATCCAACTGTTTCCTTCCCTTGCTTCAGTCAATGACTATGATTTACTTTGGTTCTGTTGACATAATCCCAAGAACTAGTAGTAACATCGTCAAATACATTAAAAAAAAAAAGTCCTATTCATTCCCATTTGCTCCCCATGCCTTGAGAAATGACATTCTTTCTACTGTCATGCCTCTGTCTTTAGAGAGAGGTCTTAGATTTAGAATATGAAATTTAGGATATCAACTTCAAAAAATGAATAGAAACACAAGTAGTCTCTTTGCAGTACAGAAAACTCTGAAATGGGTTCTCTAAGGCCTGTCACTTTCTTTTTGGCATGAAAAGTTCTGCTATTTCCTTTCCCTGAAATAACTCATCCCCAAGTTCTTTAGAGTATTGTCATTCAAGAGAAGCCCCAATAAAATGACACAATGAAGGCAAAGGGAAATTGTAACTGAGAACAAAATAAGAGATCCATTCTCATTGAGAAGATCTTTTAAAATTGAGAAATCAACTTCAGAATTTTGATTTTGAGGCCAGCATCACTCTAATACCAAAAGCAGACAAAGACACCACAAAAAAAGAAAATTACAGACCAATATCACTGATGAACATAGATGCAAAAATACTACAAAATATTAGCAAAGAGAATTCAAAATACATCAAAAAGATCATCCATCATGATCAAGTGGGGTATTATTCCAGGGATGCAAGGATGGTACAATATTTGAAAATCCATCAACATCATACACCACATCAACAACGAGAAAAAAGGACCAAAAGCACATGATCATCTCAAGAGATGCTGAAAAAGCATTTGACAAAATTCAACATTCATTCATGATAAAAACTCTCAACAAAATGTGTATAGAGGGCAAGTACCTCAACATAATAAAGGCCATATGTGACAAACCCACAACCAACATCATACTTAACAGCAAAAAGCTGAAAGCTTTTCCTCTAAGATCGGGAACAAGACAAGGATGCCCACTCTCCCTGCTTTTACTCAACAGAGTACTGGGGGTCCTAGCCATGGTAATCAGACAACACAAATAAATAAGTCATCTAGATTGGTAAGGAAGAAGTTAAACTGTTAATGTTTGTAGATGACATGATACTGTACATAAAAACCCTAAAGAATCCACCCCAAAACTGTTAGAACTAATATCTGAATTCAGCAAAGTTGCAGAATCCAAAATCAATACACAGAAATCTGTTGCATTCCTATCCATCATTAATATAATGATGAACTAGCAGAAAGAGAAATCAGGAAAACAATTCCATTTACAATTGCATCCAAAATAATAAAATACCTAGTAATAACCGAAGGAACAAAACAGCAGCAGACTCACAGACTCCAAGAAGGGACTAGCAGTTACCAAAGGGAAGGGGTTGGAGTGTATGGGTGGGGAGGGAGGAAGAAGGGAATTAAGGGGCATTATGATAAGCACACATAATGTAACAGGGGTATGGGGACGGCAGTGTAGCACAGAGAAGACAAGTAGTGGCTCTACAGCACCTTACTATGCTGATAGACAGTGATTGCAATGGAGTGTGGGGAGGGACTTGATAATATGGGTGGATGTTGTAACCACAATGTTGCTCATGTGAAATCTTCATAAGATTGTATATCAATGACACTTTAATAATAAAAAAGGAATTTGGTATACATATTTACAGGGCTCTATTTTGTAAACTGCTTTCACCCATAAGGTAATTAGATACTCATTTAATTTTGTTTTTCCCAGAAGATGTCACTGAATGATAGTTGCATATAAACTGCCCAAATCCCTGAGCTGAGGAGTGTCTCGGCATTATGATTAGAAAGGCAGTGTCTCTAAAAGTGGAACAGGGAAAAAGACTGGCTTTGCAGATCATCTGATCTGGATTTGAGTCTCTGAACAACATTTATTAGCTTGGGGACTTTAGAAAAGCAACAAAATAATGGTAAATCTTGCTTTTGCACATTTATCTCTGTGCTAAGAGGTTGATATTCACCTTCTCATTTAATATGAAGAAAAATCCAGTGAGAAAGCTACTTTTATTAAACCCATTTGAACAGAAGAGGAAAAAAGAGGTTCAGGGAAATTAAGTAACTTCATCACAGAGCATTTCAATACCTTATTGATATATTTATGTTTGTGAATAAAGTACAGTGCCTATCTGAACAATATGTAACTATGTGTACTTAAATATATATGTATGTATTAAATAAAATCTATGTCTACATTCTTAGACCTTTAGTTTAAGACTACATTCTTAGTCTGTACTTACTTTATGTATTTTTCCATGAAAGTACAATATTTGTGTCATGTACTTTTTTAAGAAATAATTTTAAAGTTATCTATTTAATATTATACTTAGAATTAAAAATAATGACAATAGGATCATTTTCACAACTCTTTGACAATTAGTCACTTGAGAGGTTGTTAAAGAGGTCTCCAAACTACAGAAATTATCTTTATTTAGAAAAAAGAGACAATACTCTTGAAAATCTATTTCTTAAGAGCAGGAAAATAGATCCATGAGGAATAGATTGAGTAACTCCTACAGTATCTTTCTAGAAATAATTATTATTTTTAAAAGTCCTACTAAAGCACAGTTAGTGAAATATCTCAAATTTTGTGTGTGAACATCACCTAATGAATAACTGAGGCAGCTGGGCACCAGCTCTTCCAAAGGAACCACTCCGGTTTCTGAGATCATGGGCTGTGCCCCAATCCAGGTAACTTGTACTGTGGTCATAATGTAATAGGACAAGAGGGACATGGTGATCAGGTGAAATGCTATAAAATTAAAAACTGATCAAAATACGTGCTGCATTTGCTATCTCTTAAGCACTTCCATTATATACCTATTACGGAAAATTGCATTGATTTACATATTAATGTTCCACATTTCAGCATGTGCCCTTTATGTTCGCACACAACAGAATACACTCTGTCACACACATTTAACCTATGTGACTCAGCCATTAAGTGAAAATTTGAGAGTTGGAGAAAAAAGAAACAGAATGAATACAGTCATTTCCATTGTTCTCTTTAATGCCTTAGATTTTAAATCCCTGACTGCCACTCATCTGAACTCTATTTTTGTCAGTTTGTCTATCAGTCATAATGGAGAGCTTAACCTAGGGTGAGCCAAAGGTTAACCTTTGAACCTTTTAATTTCTTTTTAGTATTCTCAGTTTCTTGGCCTGGGGACCTATGTGCAAAGTTTGAAAATCTGTTAGTTTCACTTCAATCTCAGTGACTTCTGGATAGATGGAAATGTTCTTTATCTGAGCACTTGAAATAGTCACTAACTGTGTATGGCTGCTGAGCACTTGACTAGTACAAGTGAGTAAGTGGTTTTTAAAATCGTATTTCATTTTTATTGATTACAATAAAAAAGTAGCTACATGTGGTTAGTAGTTACAGTATTGAACAGTACAGCCCTGTACCATGCCTGGACCTTTTCTAGGTGACTGTGAGAGAGAAAATGCTGAAGAAATAACCTCTTTGTTTCTCTGTAGGTAGAACTGTGAATTCCCAATCTTACTTTCTCTCTTTCTGGGTTTTTCTTAACATTGTTAAGAACATGGCAAAATCTCTGAGATTACATCAGCTACTGCAACTAAACATGTCTAATTCCTAATAGGACCCTCATTGCCATTTAGACACCCTTTGATTGTTCTTATTTAAAAGTGTTGCAGTGACCAGAGTCACTATTCTAAATTGTTCCCATTCTCAGAGCTCTTACTCTTACTGATTCTCCTTCATGCTCAGACAATAGTCTATGCCTCATTCATAAAGGAACCCAAGGATGTATGATACTAGCTCTGTTCATACACATCGTTACCACCACACATCAACTTTCCTCTAGTATTCCTCCTCCCCTCTTCCTGTCAACAAAGATGCACTTTCCCAGGATCTATACCCCCTACACCGGAGCATTTATCCCCTCTTACTTCAGCTGGGTCTTTTTCTTCATGTGTCTTCAGTTTTTGTCTACCCACTGCCCTTCCACTTAATACCAACAAGTAATTCTTTCTGGCCCTCTCCACTAATTACACTCACACTCAACACTGCCATATTTATCATTCTTCACTTAGTCGTTTCCTCTCATGTTCTATTTCATTTTTTATTGAAGAATTTTGGCATAAACAATTGTACTAGTTTCAGGTGTACAACATGGTGATTTGACATTTATATACATTAGGAAATGGTCACCATGATAAGTATAGTTACCATCCACCACTATATAAAGCTGTTGCAATGTTATTGATTATATTCCCTATGATGTCTACTACAATTGTTTGTTTTTTGATATTGACTTGTATGAGATACTCATATATTTTGAATGTTAAACTCTTTTCAGGGAACCACAAAAGACTGGAGTTACCAGAATAATCTTGAGAAAGAAGGACAAAGCTGGAGGTATTACACTTCCAGATTACAAACAATACTTCAACCTGGGTAATCAAAACAGTATGGTACTGGCACAAAAACAGACACATTGATCAATGGAATAGAACAGACAGCCCAGAAATAAACTCACACATATATGATCAGTTAATCTATGGCAAAGGAAGCAAAAACATACAGTGGGGCAAAAGACAATAAATGGTGTTGGGAAAACTGGATAACAGGACCACTTTCTAATACCATACCCAAAAATAAACTCATAATGGATTAGAGACTTAAATGTAAGGCCTGCAACAATAAAACTCCTAGAAGTAAACATAGGTTGTAAGGTCTTAGTGATGCTTTTTTATTAGAATCTGACTCCTCAGGCAAAGACACCAAAAGCAAAAATGAACAAATGGACTACATCAAACTGAAAAAGCTCTGCACAGTGAAGGAGACCATCAACAACATGAATGGGCAATCCCTGGCACTCTAGGTTCTCTGAGCAGTGACCTGACAACCACCCCATCTAATCTATTTCTGTGTACTCCTTTGGTTCTTTCCATGGCTCTCTAATTGCTCATTTTTAGGTGATATTTTCCATCATTCCCTGAAATTGAGCATTACTTAAGATCCAGGATCATTAATCTACAACCCTCAAGCCAGTATAACCTGCTATTTTTTTATGACAAAAGAGCTAAGAATGTTTATTACGTTTCAAAATATTCTACATTACAAATCAAAAGGAGATTAATATTATATGCCACATAAAAAGATCATGAAATTCAAATTGTGCATAATAAATTGTTCTTAGAACATACCTGTACTCATTCATTGACATATTGCCTATGGCTGCTTTTGTGCTATAATGACCAAGTTGAAGAGTTGCAACAGAGTCCATATGACTTGAAAAGCTGAAAACAATTACTATTTAGCCCTGTACATTTGTTGACCTTTGCATAAGATGGCTCTCAACTTAAAAAAAAAATCTTTTCTTTCAATTATTACATTTGTTTCTCATCACTTTTATGATGCAAGGGAAGAATTAACAGCTGTTGAATTCCTATTATATGTCAGGCAACATGTCAGCACTTTATAGGCTTAATTGTATGCAATCCTCACCAATAAATGAGGCAGGTAATACCACTGTAAAATGTGAAATGTGACACTCAGCTTAAATAATTTGCCAAGAATATTGCTTAATGAAAGCTAATAATTTGTGGAGCTGGCTTTCTAGTTCATTACAGGAAGTCAATAAATGTGTGCCATACCCATGTTTACTTCCTAGTCACCTTTGATTCTGCATTGCTCACTATATGCCAACTCTCACAGTTCCTCCCATATAACACCTTTCTTTCCATTCCCATTAGTCTAGTTCAGAAAATAACTTTTGCTTAAATTAGTGCATATTTTCCATTGTACTAAAGTTACTTTCTTCTGTATTCCATTTTTCCTACATGCTGTCACCACTAATCTCTCCAAAGGAACAGTTGCTAACCCATGGCACTCATATTTATATCTCTGTAAGCATCTAGCAAAATGCTTATTACCAGATGCCAATCCTGGCATTCCTTTGGGCAAAAGCCCTCCATGGCTTTTTATTATCCCCTCTCTGAACTACTCTTTCTTTCATTTTTTTTATTATTATTCCAACTGCTTTGCATGATGATTGTGAGTACACATGCTTAATCTCTACAGCTTTACTGTAATTCCTTGAAGTCATGGACTCATCTTACTCTCTTTGTACAAATTCCTCACAGTATGCAGAACATAGTATTTGAGGTAGGTTTTGTTAGTTGTCTACTGAGAAGCTATAATATCCCCTTCTTTCTGGCCAGAAGAACCTCCACTTTAACCGTGTACTCAGGGAAGGTTCCCCTCTCTGTCACCCATACCTTAGTCATGATTGGTCTAAAGCGGTTGCTAAGTAGATGTCTTAGTTTTCTTGGGCAGCTATGACAAAGCACCACAGACTGGGTGCTTAAACAATAGACAGTAATTTCTCGGAGTTTGGGGGCTCAGAAGTCCAAGATCAGGTTGATAGCATGGTTGGGCACCTGACAAAGGGCACCTGACTGCCACCTTTTTTGCTATATCCTCTCAGGTGAAGAGAAAGAGTTCTGGCCTATTCCTCTTCTCACAAGAACACTAATCCTATCATAAGGAACCCCCCCTAATACCTCATCTAAATCTAATTACTTCCCAAAGGTCTCACCTCCAAATACCACCACATTGGATGGGGTTTAACATGAATTTTTTGGGGAAGCATTCAATCAATAACATTGGCCTATGGAAAATAAAGCCCTTTCGAGAAAGGTTTCCTTCTTAGTAAAAACTGATTCACGGGAGGGAACACTGCTTTGCTTGAGCAGCTTTAACTATCTTGTGACATTGAAAGCAGACACAGTTACGGTATTCAGGGTGTCAGACAGAAGGCTGGGAATGGGAAGCCTCTTGGTCTCTGATGACTTACTTCACTGCTGAATTAACCAATCCTACTGCAATTTTATTTTTATACTTTTTTTTAAGGGATGAAAGAAACACATTACTGTTAGGTTACCTTTAGTGCTCTATTAACTGCAAAATCTTCTGAGTCAGTCTTCAATAAACACTTACTGAAACTTATATGCATGAATGCACATTTAAAATATACATACATTTATATTGCACATATGTTCTATATTCAGATGCCATGTGGTTTTATTACTTTGCATTATTATTTTACATTTCATTGGCATTATTACTTAAAGATATAACGTGTTTGGAAGCTCTTTGATAGAAGAAATCTTCATATATTTTTTCAGCATTGAACACATTACAGATACCTAATAACTGCTCATTGACTAAATAAACTAATAAATGTTGGATGAGGGGTAAAGATAGACAGATAGTAGGAGGGGAGGAGTAATTCCTTTCTGATTTCTTCCTAGGATGTCATGTGCAGCAGCACTGTAATAAAACACATCACCCAGATTACCCAGAAATCAATATGGGGAAGAGAGATAGAAAGGAAGCAAGGAGGAAGAGGAGAATATAAAGAACACTTTGTACGCAGATGACAAATAGGATACAAAGGTCAACTGCCCAATGCTGAGGCAGCTTCAGAAATGAAAGCAGATGGTAGAGCTTTTGCTTTTTCCTCTTGGATACAAAATCCCTGCTAATAGAAGTAGCAACTGAACAAGCTGCTCTTTCATTTCTCCAGAGATATTTATGTTTCATGTAGGCTCCAAATTTCATATTAAACACCACCATACCTCCTACTCATTCCTTGATTCTAGCATGTAAGCCAGTTCCTGCTTAGATATCGTCCTGCTTCCTTCTTCACAAAGATGAACAAAAGAATGTGCTACCACCACTTCTGAGAGCATCTCCCAAGATTGAATAAGGTACCCTGAGAGAATGAAAGTGAAGCAGTTTAAGTACAAATGACACACCTCAAATCGAAAATGACATTGTCCTATAAGCTGGATGGATGCCAGACTCAAGAGAAACCAAATGAAATGGGAAGGTCACCTTTAAGGGTCTATTCCTAACTGTAAAATGGGATATCCTTATAGTCAATTAGAGAAGTTTCTTGTTTCTTTGTTCAGTTCATTAACTGTGAAACTGTGGAGCAGAATGAGTGATACTCATAGCAATTCTACCACTGTCTGTCTATCTTGGACTATGCAGCTTAGAACCTCCTAAAGGCCATTTTCTTAAGACTGAGTTTTTTTTCCTTCCTGCAGTGCAGACTTGTTTTTCCAGAAATGGAAACAGCACTGAAAGTTTGTTTCAGTGCTTGCCCACATATTTATATCTCTGTCAGGATACAGTATTGTATTTACCAAGATTAAATTATCTGCTGTCAAAACTAAATGAAAATCATGGTGTAACAAGCTATTCTGTAGAGATGGAAGCATCTATTTCAGAATGCAAATCACATAGTAAAATACTAGTACAAATACAAGTAAAATACATGTATTTATATTGTACAAAATGGAAACAATCTGAAATACTGGGCATTTCACCGACAGCAAAAACCAAAGTTGCCCAGTTTGGGAGGAAGTGTTGGATGCTAGATTCAGGAAAAATGGGTTCAAGTTCCCCACCTGCCATTTACCAGCTGTGCATTCTTAATACATCGTTTAACAATCCCTGTAAAATGAGGATAATTTCTGTTTTGCCTGCCTCATTTATGATGAACCAAAGAAAATGTCTCTATCAATAAATAAAAGAAACTTCAAAAGCTGACATTTTTTCAATTTATCAAGGCCTTAAATTTCTGTTCTAAGAATTTATTTTTCTTGTGAGAGTCACAGAATTTCAGAAGTATAAGAATATTTAAAACTCATGTAGTTTAGCTCCCTCATTTTACACTGATAAAGAACATAGATTCAGAAAATGTTAATGAACTATCCAAAGTTAAAAAAATATATATTTGAGAAAGAAGTCTAGAACTAGTTTTCCTCTTAGTTCACGGTCATTCCTACTGAACAACTGCAGTGTCTGTTAAATGTAGAAGTGTTTGCCAGAACTTATTGCTTTCAGAAAAAAAAAATCTTACATTGGTATGGAAATTTTTGGTTCTAAAGTACATTTTCATACGAAAATCTCCTTTTATTTTTATTATACACTAGATGGGTTTATTAGATGGGAAAATATTACTTTCATTGAAAGTGAGACTTTTCAGAACAGAAAGATGGGTAGCAGAGCCAGACATGGAATCAACATTTTTTACTTAGCCTCATGTTTTTCCTACCTTTCAGCTTTTCTCCATCATATTTTGATTATAAGGGACTCTGTTTCTTTTAATAGTGGTGCGTACTATATATTTTAGAAAGTAGGACACAGAGTAAAATTAATTTTGCTGGGAGTCTTGTGATACCCTTCGCTATGTCTGGAGATACCCAAGGGTATCTCAAAACTAGGATGAAGAATGCCTATACTAGATTATTCTGTCTCCCAAAGTAATTTGTCTCTTAATAACAATCATAATTACCTTCTGCAGTATCCAGACCCTACCTTGTCTATCAGGCAAACTATTCACTGTGGTTAGGATCTCCATGGTAAAAACTTCTTAATTCTCTGTAGCCACGGGCAGATTTTCAATCTCCAAATCCATTGTGGAAACACCACATATGGGTGCCAACTTTCAAACTTTTATATGAATATTTAAGCCCTTTTTCACGTTCATAAAACTAATCATTACAGGAAAGCCTACTTAAGTGAACCATTCTTTGCTAAAGATATGGAAAAAAATACATACTAGACTTGTTTAAATTAGTATTTTGAAGTGTTAAATGTACCTGCAAGGTTCCAAACCCTTCTGTGCCCACTTGTCTCCTTTGCACCAATCCTTTCTCTACCTGTCCCTGCCACCACCAGTTACCTAGAACTACTTTTCCTTTCTGAGGATGCTCAATCAGAGAAGCATCCAGTGTCATTTATATCTCAACAGTAATTCTTCTAATGTAAGTCCAGGGTTATTTTCATTTGAAGCTTTATCCTTTATGATTCAATAAAATGGCTTTGCTTTCTGTAAAAATAACTTTTGTGTCAGTTAACACATGGCAGCTAGCATGTGGTTCTATGGATAGACATCATGAAATGAACATTTGCATTCTGAAAAGATACAAAGGTAAATTTTCCTAGTTCAGATATCTTGGCTCCTAATAAACCTTTGATCACCGAGAAGCCATAGATAAAGTGTAGATGAAATGTTTTTTATCCTCTGGAATGAAAGCTGCCAAAATCCATTAAAATTATTTTCAGAATGCTCATTCCATAGCAATCATCATATAAAAAGTTATTACAATTAAAGAGAAGAAAAATGTTTCTGGCATCAACAATGCAATGAAACAAGAAGATCCAAGAATATCAATTATCATATTATACCAGACTGACTATGGCATCTTTTAAGATCTACAGACAAAACATCAAAATGAACTTCCCTGTCTTTCCACCTAGGGCTCTAATTTCTTACTACACAAGAAAATGGATTCTCCTTCCTTCTTCCCAAGACACGCATAGCTATTAACTGAATGTAGAAGAGCCCTGGGCTTTTATACCTCACTTTGCTGGACTTGCTTGTGGTTATACAGCCCTGGATGGAGAAACTAGTAGTAGGATTTATTTTACTGAATTCACTGAAGACAGCCATGGCAAAATGAAAGCAATGAGTCTTTGCTTCCAGCCTGTCCAGGAATAAGCTATGGAGGACCTTCTGATTCTACTGGAATTGGGGAGTGTGGACATTTTTGAAGTGACTCAAAAAGGATGACAGCAAGTGGCAGGTTACTGATGAAGCATAGATGTCACTTCATTGTATCGACTTGGAAATGATGAGTGCAATCTGGCAAGTGTAACTCTTCTCACATTATGAGTGTACTTGGGCAGGTGCTATACTTCGCTGAGGTAATATATTGTTTTTGTATGTATTTTTTAATTCATGCCATGGGTGGAAAAAGATTCTGAAATACATATTCAAAAAAGACTGGTCATAAGATTTAGTGGGGAATTTAAAAATGTTAAATATTTGATCAATAGACAGAACATGGACAAGTCCTATTCCTGGGGGCACTGTCCCTATATATGCTCTAAACCTCCACTAAATATGGAAGGAAAAACAGCATTAAGAACAAATCTAGAAAATAATTTCTAAACAAATCTCCCAATGGCTTCCTCTATGATCACAGTGCATTGTGCCATCTGTATATTGCCCTCTTTGGCGACAGACCTTGCTACTTACATTATCATCATGGTAAGCTGCTAGAGCTACTCAAAGTAGGCTATCATTGAAGAGCTGTGCCTATACATAAATTACACCTGACAGTCTGTAGGGGCCACTAAATCCTGATGGCTAGCTTAAGAAAGCAAAAACAAAAGCATATTGATGTCACTAAGATTGGTGGCTCTTTTGTCCTGCTAAAAGATTAAGATTAGAGATGGTGAAGAAAAAAACCCCAGCACCAGAAGTCGCAGGATGGAAGCAAGCAGCAGATTGCAATTCTAGGTAGGCTATTGGGAAGTATGATTAATAGAGGTCTCTGAACTTTGCTGACTGCCTCCCGTATTGGATGATAAAACCTAAATCGGTGAGGAAAGACAGAGCTCTATTCTTTAGATGATGTCACATGTAATAAGCATTGGGTAGCCAGCAATGTGCTAAGTAGTGGGACATAAAGAAATATAACACATGGTCATTGCTTCAAGGAGGCTCAAGATCTACTCAGGGAAAACCAGTGAACAAAATGGAAGAATATGAGTACAAACGTGCATGTTAATAAATAAATATATGTGTGTGTGTGTGTGTGTGTGTGTGTGTGTGTGTGTGTACATATAGTGTTAGAAGTGCTACAGTAGCTCTGACAGGCAAAAAGTCTGAATTTTGGAAAGCTGTTGGATATGTTCCAAGAAGTTGGAAAAGCCTGACTCCTAGTAAATTCTATATAAGTGTAGCTATACTAATAATTATTTAAAATTCTATATAAGTGCAGCTAGGTCCATTTCCATAACAGACTCTCCATAATATTACACATTAAAATAACTACCATGAATTTGCAGATTAAAAACTAAGATTAGGTACTTTATGAAAGTTTTCATAGCTAGTAAATTAGCAGAGCTTGGCTTTGAATCTGTCTCCAAAGATTTGAAAGCTCACACTGGATCACATCACTATAGCAATCAAGGAAAGCTTCATGGAGGAAGTGACACTTGAACTCATCCTCAAGAATTATCAGGATTTGCTTGTTTGGAAGGAAAGTAGTGGGGCATTTCAGGCAAGGATGCTGATGTAAGTGATGACAACCAGGCAGGGATTAGGATGGCCCAAGTGAGCATGAAGAGAGGGGGAAGGCAAAAAGGGGAGAGGGGGAGTGGAGGTTCCAGATGACACAGGGCCAGAATCTCCAAAGAGGTTCTTAGACCTGGATGGACTTAACCCTGGAGATAGGATGCTGTGGGTATGTGCAGCCACCAAAGGATTCAAACTTGATGAATTTAGTTTTCTGAAACCAAATCTGACTCTAGTGTTTATTTGTTTGTTTAGAAAATACAAGAGCAAATAAAACTGTATCCCTGCCCTCATGGAGTGAAGAGAAACAGTAAGTAAGATAAATATTCAAATAGATAGTTTGATAGATGTTACTAAGTTTAAAGGAGGAATAAGGCAGGGGATGCGGTAAGGAATATCTGGTGGTGATAATGACCTGTTCTGGACTTTTAAAATATATTAAAAATATTTTATATAGGATGTTCAGGGAAGGTCTCATTGAGAAGGTGACATTTAAACAAAAGGTTCGTTGTCCTTCAGTTTTGCATGAATGCCCCCTCCCTCCAATGTGGTTTGGGATTATCACAATAAAAAAATCGGTTATTTTTTTAAGTTATTTTCTCTTTGGGCTTGTATTTTTGATTTAAGAAAGTATATATGCATATCTTTCAACCTATCATGATCTTTATACATAAGCTTATACAATGCTTTTATAACGATTCAAACAAAATTTTTCATTTGTTTTTGATGTAAGAAGTCATCCATTATAGTGTAGGGGGAAAATGATCTACAACATTTTTAATGTGATTCCATTTTACCTGGGCTTTTCATACAGGAAATTCCTTCATTTAATGGCTTTTTTTTACAGGCATGTTCACCTAGTTTTTACACACTCCAAATGCAGGCAAGATCACTAAATTTCTAGATCTTCTGATTCTTCTAGATTTGCCCATTTTCTTCTAAAGATTCTTGAATCTGGTTTTTCATCAGAATACCACAGAAGAGTATCACTTAAGAAACCTAATAACTTAAAAGAATGACTACTCTTATGATTGAGAATATAACTTTTTCTTAAACGTTGTCACCTGTCTCAATGCTCCTTAATTCAAAGATTAGCTCCTTAATGATCTGCTTTGTGTTCAATAGAGCATTAGCCCTCTGTTTTACTTCTCTTTTTCTACTTACTCATTCTTCTTTTCTCTAATTAATTTATTAGAATGATTTAGGCTTGAATGAGTAGAGTTGTATTTCTTATCCCTTTTAAAAATGAAAAATTTATAAACTCTCCCATTAAATTAAACATTTTTTAACAAAGTTATTTTAGCGTAATATGAAATCTGCCAATGTGATTTTAATTGGGGCAACTGGCATTTGTTGTTTCCAGCAGTAGGTGGGGAAGACAGAAAAACAGTATGTGTTTTCTAAGAGTCTAATAGAAAAATAATAGGGTTATGCATTTTGTCCAAGACTCCCACTACATGGAAACAACAAATTGTACAAACTGTTCTGGACTTTTGTTATTTTAAAAATTAATTATTATAAATGTAGTCATTGGGGAGAAACAGGAAAGACCTCATATAGAGACAGTTTCATATTATTTTGAGTATTGGAATGTCACAATAATGAAAAAAATATTATGAATTTCTGAAAACTTAAGTAAAAAATGATCATCCATCAGCATCTGATTTGGTAGTTCCCTATCCATAAGGCAGATACACAGACTATTCAAGCTTGTATTGTCAAAAAACTTGGAAAGGATCACACGATGTTATAAAGCATCAGCTCTTTCTAAGCATTGTTAAATGTTTACAAAGTTGGATCAGAATCCACTGCTAATTTCTTCTAGTTGAGTCTCTCTTCTCAGCCTTCAATGTACTGGTTTAAAATTACATATATTCATTACTGCTCCCTTTTTAAGGCAGCATAGCATGGTTTTTATGAACAAGGACTCTAGAACCAGACTACATGGATTCAGATCTCAGCTTTGCCATTTTAGTAGCTCTGCAATCCCGGGCAAGCTGATCTCTCTGTGCCTTGATTTTATGATCTAAAAGATGAGGATAATACTGGCAACCTATCAGATATTGGCACAGTACTTAGTGTATAGTAGAAACTGTGTTGCTATAATTGCTATTATTTCTAAGGTCTATAAAATAGAAATGTTATGAAACTCATGGCTTAAACACTTGTAATAAAAGACAAATGGGATGCCACACATATAAATTTTCCTTTTTTTGAAACTTTTTCTCAAGTATGCACCTATGGTTGAAGTTTCAAATTACATGGGTTATCCAACCAGATAAAATGGGGAAAATAAAGAAAAGAGATATGGGGGAAAGTGAAGAGGAGGGAGGGAAAGAGTGAAAAGTTAAGTTTAAAATATGTAAAGCTCAATGTATCTGTGAGATACCCAGGCAGAAATGTTAAATATAATTTTGTAAGCCAAATCTGAATATAAGGATTCTGGGTATAAGGCAGAAATATGACAGTCATTGGCATAAATACAGTATTTAAGAACATGGGAGTGGATGAGGTTATTTAGATAAGGAAAATTAAATTAGGAGAACTTGAAAATCAAGAACTGAGTTAATTTCAACATTTAGGAGGTAGGCAGAGCAACAGAACTGGCAGACACTGGACAGGAGAAGTCACAGACAGGAGGACAGCCAGATGTGTAAGAGTCATGGATGGGCCGTGCTTCTAGAATGAGGGAGTCATTTAACATCAAAGCCGGCTGAGTGATTGAATAAGATGATAACTAAAAGATGTTTAAAGGATTTGAGTGTGAAGGTTACTGGTGTTCTTAAAAAGAACAGTTTCAGCTGACTTCTGCCAGGAAAACCAGAATGAATGGGTTGAATAGTGAATGTGGGGTCGCATTTATCATTAAAATTTTCACAGAATTTGGCAGTGAAGGAGAGCCAAGAAAAAGAGCATAAGATGGATGTTAGGTCAACAGGAAAGGTTTTTGGTTTATCTAAGATTAATATAATCCAATAAATAATATTGAAGATTCAGGGGGAGAAAGGAGGTGAACTGAAAGACAGTCCTTGAGTAGAAAAGACAGGAAAGACAATAAAAGCAATCCCAAAGTATAAAATGAGATAAAGAAGAAAGTGGAGATGCTGGAAATACGACAGAGTTTTCTTTACTGGCTCCTAGCTTTGCCTTTGAGTATGGCCTTCAGTGGTACAGAAATGGTTAGAAAGAGCTGATGCTTTATAACATCGTGTGATCCTTTCCAAGTTTTTTGACAATACAAGCTTGAATAGTATGTGTATCTGCCTTATGGATAGGGAACTACCAAATCAGATGCTGATGGATGATCATTTTTTACTTAAGTTTTCAGAAATTCACAGTATTTTTTTCATTATTGTGACATTCCAATACTCAAAATAATATGGAACTGTTTGTCTCTATATGAGGTCTTTCCTGTTCCTCTCCAATGACTACCTTTATGATAATTAATTTTCAAAATACAGAAGAACACCCTTTTGGGTGTAATTTTAAAATGCACCCTTTTGGATGCCAGCTGCTATTTACCCCACCAAGTTCTCTTCCTTTCAGTTTCTGTAAAAGAGTTTATTCATGTGTTGCTCTAGAAAATCCTTCTGGGTGGCCCTCAATGCTTCAAATAACTAGAACAACCTACTCTATGAAGGGGAATAAAGAGTATTTTCAAGGAAAATAAATTCTACATTTTGATTCAAAACTAAGCAATAGTTACAAGGAAGGGAGAGGAAAAGAAAAAAATTTCACCTGGAGGAAGTCAGTAAATCTCTCTGTGCATACATCCAACAAATGTACTAAGAGCTTCTGTCCATTTAACTCTTGGAGCACAAAATGAATGAATGATTGCAGACAAAGAAAATTTAACAAGGTTACGTCCAACCTCAAAAGGGAAGTGCACAGACATCTGAGATATCTGAGACCCACCTCTGTTGTGCTCTCAATTTGTGAGCCACTCTCTTTCCAGTACATAAGTTAAGATTTTACAATCTGTGGGTTTATTTGATTACTGTCTGATTCTCCACCTAGACTTTAATCTTCATGAGGGGACAAACTACAACTTCTGTTTGCTTATCTTTGTATACAAGGGACACAACTGCCCCTGTGACTCCCAAGGGAGATCATCACCTCAAGATAGGTGGATAGGCACAACTGCCAACCCCAAGCCATGACACATGAAAGGACTTCTGGCAAATGAGTGACAGGGCTTATGTTAGCGTGAGGATAACTGTGACAACCTTCCACCTTGAGATGATTGACAAGAAAAGATTTCCTTAAGGGAAGGCCACCCAGAAGTGGGGGAAGTTCTTACTCTTTGCCAACCATGCCTCCCCACTAGTCACCCCCACCAGCCCCAGAAGATAGATCTGGAAACCTGGCACTGACATTCTCAACACCTAATCCTTTTAAATTGATGTAAGAAATTCTTAGATAGATTTCAAGGCCTAGGTTAAGTAACTCCTCACTCAAAAAGCCTATGGGATTTTTATTGGATTATATCATGTTGCTTTTGATTATATACCATCTTGAATTGCTCACTGCAGTACATATGGTAACTGTGTGTGAACTGAAAAAAGGACACCAGTTCATCAAGACAGAGGCATCAAAATATATCAAAACAATGGTTCAAATATTCAATGACTGAGATAGATGGTGCCTCATAGTTTTCTGCAATATAGAAATTGTGCAATATCATGGAGTGCCTACTATTTCAATACTATGTAGGTCATAGTGGTGGCACACTTTTGTTTTATATTTACAGAGTAAATTTAATTACTTTTTTCCTCAATAATTAACACAACTTTATTGAGTAAATATTTCCTAGCTGTTGAATAGAAAGCTTCCTTTAAAAGGAGAAACAGCAAATTGTACAAATACAGGTGGTTTTGTTGTCTTTCATTTGTTCTATATTTTTAATTGTTTTAGGAGTTTTTATAATTAGAAAAAAAACTGTTTCAAACTGGCCAAAAAAGTTGGAACTTAAGTATTTATTTTACGTCCAAGCCAAGGTGAGTATGTCTTGTCTGATTTGAGGGAAAATGCTTTGCATATTTACAAAAACTTATCATAATCCCTTATAATTTGGGGCATGTGATTTGTTTATCCCCTCATTAAAATTTTCTCTTTAACATTAGGCTACATTTTAGATATCTGTGTATGGTCTGTAACTGTTACGCAAGCAGAATGCACTGTCTTTCAAATGTCTATGTAACTAAGGTTGCATTCTTACAGTTTACTCCAAATTAATTAAACTAAATGGAAATCCTGAATTTTTTTAATTCTGATCCTACATAAATTTAGAAAGCAACCTATTCTGGATAGGGTTAACCTGAAATCAAATATAAATATATATCTAAAAATTTCCATCCAGGTTTTCTTTGTTTTTGTTTTTAAAATTAATCAGGGACATTGTTTATCTCAATTAAAAAAAGGCACTTAGGTAATAGTCACCTTTGTGGGTGCTGGAAAACCAGTAGTGAAATTTAGAAAAGTCACATAAGGAGCTGGGGAACTACTTATGGCTTCTTACAATTGAAATAAAAATCTTGCCACAAATGAAATAGAGAACTTCACTAATTTCCATTCACCCATGATGGCAGAAGCCCCCCCACCCCATGGGTTATTAAGTCTGAGAGATATGTGAACAAACATGATAATAAGCAAGTAAAGTGTATCATAAAATATACTGTGTTCATTTATTGTGACAACCAGGGTGTAATTATACTCGGAAATGTACTGCACTTCAGTCAGTGAAAGTAATAACATCTGAACACCAGGGGACCTTTCTCTAGTCTGTGCTATTAAACTACTTTTGAGAAGGTGAACAATATGAGAGGAATGTTCACTTTTATAGATTAGTAAAGCAGGGGCTAGTCAGATTCTCTTGAAGTATAATAAATAAAATCTCTCTGTTTTTTTCCTCATTACTTGTGGATATAGCACCGAAGAACATTTTCTTCCATTCCTGTATAATTATAATACCTAAATTTGTATGATTACTTATGCTATTCATACCCCCTTTTCCCTCCAATTAAGGAAATAGGAAAGAAAAAAACAAACTCCATTGTACTGGAAGTGCTTCTACAAAGCTGTAAGTAATAAAACAGGAGAAAATTATAAAAAGATAAGGAGACAAAGAGACCATGGAGATGATGATGTTGCAAAGTGATGAGTAGGTGGAATGATTAAAGCATTAATGGAGGTCGCTAGGAAAAGTGAAAGGACATGTAATTTCAGATTAGGAAACCCTAGGCTTCCCAGAGTCAACTGCCATTTAGGAAATTGTAGTTAATTGAATTTTATGACACTTTTTACAAAAATGAAAATGCATACCTTTTACTACCCTAATAGTTTTATTGCTACTGAGAGATTTATGTGCAGTGATATACCAAAAAGCATACACAAAAATTCACTGAAGGGCACCGGAGTGGATTACTACAGTTTTCTTTTGTACTTTGGCAGCCGACAATCAAGATCATAATTACAGGATTGGAGCCACCTGCCAGCTCACTGAACAGAAGCATGTGGCTCCACATAAAATAGAAGTTTAATATTAAAAAGAAAATGAGTCTTAAACCAGAGGGACCTTCAGGGACAGCCTAGAGAAAGCTCGGTATTTTTTTCCAGAGCACCAAATGATTGAGTCTTACCCCATTCACTGTCTCAGAAAGAAGCAGGGTCTGCCAAGACCTTTCTGGTTAAACTAGACTATCCAATGAAATGTCTGCATTCCAAGTTGCTTGGGAGAGGGCTCGTGAATTCAGACCTCTTATGGACAGGTTCACAGTAAGTCCCAGATTTTAGAGTTTATTCCTTGCAATGCTTTGAAGCAAGAAACAAAAATTGGCCTCACTTTGATAAAACTGTTGCCTTGGCAAATATTTAGCCTTCTAAACCACTGGAGATTGTTAAAAATCAATATGATTATGAAAATAGTGACATCAAGGTAAACCTATATCAAGTTTTTCAAATTACTAATCCTGATTTACTACACAAATTAATCTATACAGATGTAAAATTTCTCCCTGAATTCTTCTAAATTTGACTTTCTAAGAGATGTCTTTCTTCAGTTCCTTATGCCGAGTTAGTCACCCCTTGCTCTGCCCTCATACATGTTTCTATCAGAGCCATGCTTCTCACACTTCAATGTGCACCAGAATCACTGGGGATCTTGTTAAATGCAGATTTTGATTCAGTGTGTGAAGATGGGGGCGGGGGGGAGGTCTGTGAGTTTGCATCTCTAATAAGTTTTCAGGTGCTGCTGTTCTCAGGCTATAAGCATAGTATAAAAGTACTTGTTAAATGGTAAGGATCTGTATACATGCCATTAATTTTCTTAGTCTTATGAGCTTACCTTGAAAGTAAAAGCAAGGACAATGTCACAGTAGGTACCAGTTATAGCAGCTGAGCAGATTTGTGGTAAAGCATCATACCATATATTCCCTTTAATTCCTAAAACCACCCTGCAAGATGGTGATCATGTCTCCAGTATACAAATTAAGAAGTCAAGACTCAGGTACATTAAATGACCTGGCTGTGGCCATTCAGGCTCTTTGTGGCAGTCAGAATAGAAATCTGGGTCTATTTGCCTCCAAAGTCTGTTATCTTTCCACTGTGCCCACAGCCCCCTCTTGTTTATTTCTTCATGCACAATGCCTAGCACCCTTAATGTTATAGAAGATATTCAATTGTTGTGTGAATATTTTACCTAAAGATTCACCTTCACTCACATTATCGCCCTTGTAAGAAATGCCCTCCCTGTTTCTCTCCACCCAATCAAGGCCCAGCTCCCTGCCATCACTTTCACCTAGCCAGCCCACTACCTTCCTGTAGTGTCTCTCTTTGGAAGTCATGCACATAGAGCGATTGTTTGCACCACAAAGAGCACTTATGTTACTAATTATTTTATTAAAAATGTATTTTATTCATTTTATAAATACATATTGAGTAGGTACTAAGCACCAAGCACCATGGTAAATAGTGTGATCGATTATGGAACAAAACAGACAAATTCTGCTGCTCTGGGGCTTGGGAATCATTCTCTCAACTAAAATGAAAACTTTTTTTTATAAATGAAATGATCCATTACACTTTCCATCTTTCTCACTGGGTTTTGTACATAGTCAATGCACAATTAATACTATTCTCAGAATCAGATAATTTACCATGTAAATATATTTCTAATCCACAGGATACTCTTAGGCGCCTTTGTTTTCCCAACAAGTGACCCTTGGAAGGTGGAAGGAGGCTTTCACACTGTTTCTCATTTCCCACCAGCAGTAATTTAGGCCAGAAGCAGAGGTATTAAAGTCTCCTACACAGTACAAGTATCAGCCAGAGAGACAGAATTCACTAAAATTAAATCATAGCAGTTTCCAGCAAAAGGAAATCATCTGTTCAGAAGTGTAGGAACTGCAAGTACAAGAGGCAACTTCATGAAAGGCTAGTCTCATTGTAAAAGATGATCCTTTTCCTTCTTAAATACCAAAGGTATAGATTAGAAATCTGCTAAGTAGGGGATGTCACACAGTTAACATTTCAGGAATATTTTTCAGCAACATCCCAAATTTGTGCTACCTTAAACAGAGAAAATATGTGCTTTCCTGGGTAATTCAGAATATTATATATCCTACTTCATAAATAAGCATTTTTAGAATCTGCTCACTTACTGAATATATAGAAAGGTTTCCTCTCTGAGGTTTCCTTAGGTGTGTTGGTGACATTTATTAATATGTGTTGGTATAAGATGTAGGCCTGCAGATGAATGATTTAAAAGGGAAAATAGGACTAGACTTGCTCCATATCAGTTCTTCCTTATCTTTATCTTTATCTTTATCATTTCTTATATTGAGGAAATCTGTATATATTAATTCACCTTGTATGTTCTAAAACACTTGAAGTGTAAGTAAATAATATGTGTGAATCCTCTCATTTTGACTATTTTATTCAATATCGAGAGACTGCATGATGCAATGGCAGATGGCAAATCTTGAAGTTTTAAGTGAAACAAGCCTGAATGCTTATTAACATGCAAACATGGATATACATCTTCATCTTAGATACAGATTTACACATGTCATAATATCATTAAAATGTGAACATGGATATACATCTTTTTAGATACAGATTTTGCAAAATGCATGTCATAATTCTTATTATGTGAGTACAGTATGAAGACAGGAAAATTAACATAAAAAGCCCGGCACATTTGTTGAATTATTAGTTGCATTCCTGATCATATTAGCAATTATATACCACTAATTATATTACTGGGTTTTTCTAATAATCAAAAAGAATTTTTTAAGTATCAAGGATAATCACATTTTGCATTTAGCTAAGTTAATACACAGGCACAATCCCTGCACCAGTAAAGTGTTCAGCTTGGAGCGAATTTGATGTAAAGAGATCTCTGAAAGGAGCTATAAATAAATAGCTATACAAACATGAAAGAAACAAATAACTGAAGACTTTGCCTGGTGCTTCAGGATTAATTCAGTTTCCTTTATCAAAAGAGGAAGACATCCCATTAATCAGGTATCTTTTTCCAAGTTCTTCCTTTTTATAGGACTTGGCAGGAAAGGTCCTTAGCTAAAATATAGTTTAAGATTAGCGTGGTGTGACTAAGCTGGAGGCTGTGTCCTAGAAGAGCCTTAAATAAGAGTAAAAATAGGTCTGAGGGCTGAGGAAAAACAAGAGAAAGAATACAGAGACAATGAATCACAGGCCCTTGGAGTGCTAGGGACCTGCAGGTGAGACAAACCACATCTCTCACTTTATAATGAGGAAACTGAGGCCTAAAAGACTCAAGTGACTCACTCAAGGTCACATACTGGGAATCCAGCTGAAGAATTTCACCTATGGGTCACCCTTGAGTAAAGATAAGAAACATGAAGATATTACTAGATATAGAATATTTGTTAATGAGAAGGGAAATTGCATCTGGGGGAATTCCTAATGAATTGGGATGACATTTGTTTACAAGTATTAATGTAGGTAAAAATGCAGGACATTTTAAGTAATGAGAAAGGATGCCCTGTGAAGCATATACAGTCTCATACAAATGGCATTTTTGAAAGTGGTTCAAATTGATTCAAGTTTCTTCTAAGTTAAAATTCATTTGCAGATAAGAATGATACTTCATTTCCCAGCTTATACCAATTATCTGAGTATTATTCCAAAGAGCCCCAGAGGATAAGAACAGAGGGAAGTACACTTGGATTTAGTCATTTTCCTTATACTGCAGGGAAAATTTTGCCTTGAACTAGATTTTTCATAGCATGAATAGTGTGAATGGGAACTTTTCAAACATTCTTGAGATTGCCAGCCAACTGAGGAGGCTGATAATCAAAATGAAAGTTTGTGTTATTTCTTTCAAATCACCATGCAAGAAACATCCAAGATTTTAACAAAACCATCTCATAAGTCCAGTCATGATGTTTCACTTACAAAAATTCTTTAGACAAAACTTCCTTTATTCCATTAAATAAAGTGTGTCATCTGGAAAGCATAAGACAAAGTAGATTACTTTAGGGATCACCTAGTTTAATAGTTCTCAAACTCAGTTGTCTATCAGAATCACCTGGAGGCTCTTAAAAATATAGTTCTCTGCTCCCCACCTCACAGTTTCTAATTCAGGAGGTCTGGAATATGAGACTATGCGTTTCTGACAAATTCACAGGTTACACTGACACTGCTGAAAACACATTTGGGAACCAATGATTTCATTCAGCCCCTTCAACTTACTGCCTCATTTTTGATTGATGTAGGTACATTCTAGTATTCTTGGAATTTATTTTTTAACCTATGGTCGATATGGGCTTGGCTGACCAATTGTGGTTTAGGTAGATTGGGAGGTAGAAAATACTCATCATCTTATTAATTTTAGGCAAATTCTCCTATTTAGCTATGCAGTCTAAGTGAGGCTCTTGCACTTGGTACTGTTATATATGCAATACTATCTTATCTAATATGGAAAGGAAAACACCTAAAATATTTTGAATACCATGTCTATAACACCAGATGGGCATTTGGCTCGTCTGGAGTTGTTACAAAGACAACACTTAGAGAATTCTTCAGGGACACTGGTGGTCTAAAAATCAGGGCACACAATTATATGCTATAATAAGAGAAATAGTATCATTTTGCCCTGGAGAGCTTATGTCATTGCTAGAAAAATACCCCAATATTGAAAAATCTTACTAATGCTTAGGTAAAACATATCAAATAAGCAGTGTAGCATTTCATAACATGATTATTCCTACAGGTACCTGACGATTAATGAGAAAAAAACTGAACAAAAAAAATACACTTATCTTGAAACAGAAAAACTTATAGGTCCAGAATTTGTTAAATATAATGTAACATATAAAGCAGAGCTTCATAATTTGAAACATGCACATGCGCACACACACATTCACATTTCCCTACACAGACACACAGATCTTTATTTACTCAAAGCACTTTCTTCCTAGCTACATTAGACTCTAATTCCATATGGGTCTTTATTATCAAGAATGAAAAATGCATTTACAGTAATGTGATAAAACATAATACATTAAACCTGCCAGATGTGTATACAGTATGTGTAAATTTCTTTAAAAGAATTGTAGGCATGGGGCACATATCAGTCAACTTACATATTTTGGACTTTAGGTGATAATGATGTGTCAATGATGTTCATCAATGTAACAAACATACCACTTTGGTGAGCAATGCTGATAATGGAGGAGGTGATGCATGTGTGGGACAGGAGGAATATGAAAAATTTCTGAAGATTCCTCTTAATTTACTGTGAAACTGCTCTAAAAAAAATCAAGTCTTAAAAAATCAGTTAACCAGTGGAGTCTCTGAGACATCAATCTTCAAATATTTCTGAACATTTAATATGTGCTAGGCACTGTGAGAAATACCAAAAATTGAAGAATGAGATATAAAATATAACCATCAAATAAAGGCATACACACATAAAAAGACAACTGTTAAACAGTAAGTGGAGACCCAGAAGCAGAAGAAATCAACCATTAACCGAAGACTATCCTACTCTGGATGAACTTGATTTGAGCTGGTTCACTTCTATTGGCTGAATTTTCTTAGGCAGAGAAGAAGCCAGGGAGGAGGAAGACAATTTGGATGAGGGGTTTGCTCAGCAGAAATGAAGGCAGAGAGAACATTCAGGGATGACACCAGTATGTCTATGCATGTCTGTATCAAAGAGTTGAAGCCTGAGCATCTGAGAAATAAAGGATGCTATAGAATCGTGCTTGTTGACTAAGACTGTGGAAAACCTTAAATGTCAAAAAGAATGTAGGAATGAAAATTAATAAAACCTATTGACAACATTAGAAAAGGAAATAGTGAGATTTGGGAAGAAACTATTACAGGTGATCTTAAAACCATAAATGAAAGCTCATACTGAAGACCTACTCCATTTGGTTTACATCAATATAACTTGCAAGCTAAAATACAAACAACAAGCTAAAAATATTTTAATCATCATCATATAGCTTGCAGGCACTCAATTCATTCCAAGGAGAGGGTTGCATCCACGATTCAGGCAGCAGCCTCTCATACTGCACTCTCAACATCAGTTTTAGTTCCATGAGATTTAATTTTAAGAACCTTAGGTTTTTATCTTTTACACTTAGGCAACACTGAAAATGCTTCCAGATTTTGATTTACAGAATTATTGTCACTGTCAATAAAAGGAATGTCCCTGACACACAAAAATCCAGCTTAATTACTTCTGTGCTGTCTCCTGTGGACTAGAGGAAATGGTGTTTCTCTGACAGTTTTCTGTTTTTTAATTCAGTAATACAGAGCACTTGCTCTGAATAGGTCCTGAATAAGAAGAGCAGATTCACGATTGCTGTCATGGATGAGGGGCCCCACACTCTCAGCAATACTGTCTTACTTGGAGGCTGTAATGATTGCATGAATCCAGATCCTCGGTTCCGGATTCCTTCAAGTTGGGCATTCCAGTGACCACCAAGGATTTGACACGGAAACGTGATTGGGATGTTTATGCATCATGTGATAACCTGGAGAAGCTTTGCAAACATATTCAAAGGTCTGCTTTATTCATGAGCCTGTTTCTGGATTTTTGTTTGTTGGTTGGTGGTTACCAGAGGGGAGGAGGCTAGGGTGATGGGCAAAGTAAGTGAAAAGTAGCAACAGGTACACACTTCCAGCTATAAAATAAGTCACAGGGATGAAAGGTACTGCATGGGGAATATAGTCAATAATACGGTAGTAACTTGGTATGATGACAGATGGGAGCCACAGTTATCAGGGTAAACATTTTATAATGCATAGAAATGTCAAATCACTATGTCATACACTATGTTGAAACTAGCATGATGTCAACTATACTTCAATTATTTTTTTTTAAAAAAAGATCTGCTTTTAGCCAGCACCACTCCCAATGTTAGTATTGCCCTGAGCTGCTGGAATCCAGATGAGGCCTTGAAAGCTTCCCAACAGGAGATGCCGAATATCAAAATATACACTGGACCATTCAAGTGCAGAAACCAAGCAAAATGTATTCTTTATTTTCCTTTACATATTCCATCTGTTTCTCTCCAGAAAGGGTCATATGTTATATATTTATAAGAAGTGTTCACACCTACGCGAACACAGCTTCCACTGTCTCTGTCAAACAGCCTCCTCCTTGTTCGTGACCCACTTTCTTTTGTAACATCTTCTATAGCAGTTCATCCTTTTATGAAACTTGTTTCATTCCAAAATCATTTCAAGTTAAGGAACACCTTTGTACCTTCCTGTCTCACCAAATCCTGGAGAGATTAAGCCTCAGGCTCTACAGGCCATTTTCTGAAGAGATATGAATTTAGATCATTAGGGTCATTAAAATCATACACTCCACAATATCCAGAGCTAACAGATCACCCTGGCACTTTATGCTGCTGTCAAATGCTACCAGAGAAGTAACAATGTATAACAGCACTGAGCTGCAGGGAAGACCGTAATTCCTCCCCATAAAAGAATCCTACACTTTTTAATTGCTACAGTAAATCTCATTAAAGACACAGAATTCTTTGTTCAGGGAAGGAAGAATGATCTCTACGCAAGGTGCATTTTCTTCACAGTAATTTTTTTTTCTTTATGACTAGAATTATTCCTAAATGTAAGCTCAAAGTTATTTTAATCATGACCTTTTTCTGGACTCTGCATATTTCCCCTGAACTTTCTTTTCCTTCCTTACAAATACAGGGGCTCTGGGTCTTTGCTATTAATCTCATAGTGACTTTACATGATCTGGATTTCACACAGTTTCTTCCATGTCCCCCATGTATCTTCTAAAGGCCTTCAAAGACCACACTGCTAACCTCCTCTGACTTCAGGTTTTCCTCTTTCTGCCTCACAAAAAGAAATGAGACACTTGGTACACATTCCTTGGTCAGCACAATTCTGAATCTTACCTTACCTGCTCGTTTCCCACAATATACACTGTGAATCTGATTCCAGCAGGAGAACCTTGGGAAATGTTTTGCCTGATTTCATTATCAAAGATTAAATTATTATTTTTCAGAAACTCAGGCTGTCATAAAAAATGACAGAAAATTGCCATCTCTTTTTCATAATCAGTACCTTTTTATAACAGAACTGCAAGTTAATGACAGTATGCCTTAGACAACTATGAATTTTTAACTCATCTTTAGAAGTGGCAATGGAGCAGTTGAAGGGAAGAGCATGTTTCATGCAGTATAATGCTTAAAATTAAATATAAGAATCAAGAGACAGGTGAGGATGGAAAAAAACCACAATGTTAAATGCCAGTCTTTACTAACTTCTCCAGGGCACTTTGCATCTGGGGCATCATGCATGTGCAGAATTTCTTTAGTATTGACACTGAATCAATCCCTCTTTGGGAGGAATCATGGAATTCTTATTCAAGGATGAATATGAGCTTGACATTTTACAGACCTATGTTCAAATTCTGTCTGTGCCAGTTACTAGCCGTTTCAGCTTGAAGAAGTTATTTGAACTATCCACGCCTCAACATCTTCATTTGTAAATTGGAAATGTTAAGATTTTTTGAAGTTTGGAAGAATGCATTTATAAAATGTAAAAAGCACACATATAATACCTACTAATTATGTGATCAGCATTTAAATATGCTGTGTGATCTACATAAAAATATTTTGTATCTGTTCTTATGCACTAGCTATATATATCCATAGGAACAAAGTATACAAATAATTTACGCCTGATCTAACTACCTCCTTCCAAATTCAATCACTTACATTCTTATAAAATAAAATATTTCACAAAGTCTACATTACTATTTTTAATCCTATACTCCTTTAAAAAATACGCATGATAATCTGATTCCATAAATTTGGATAATCATTTAACATTTTATTTTCTTCACATATCTTCTGGATTAATAAACGGATACTGAATTATTTATTACTTTTACTTATTTACTATTATGCAGGATCCTGAGACTTCAGCATGATTAACCTTCATTTTGTTCACAAAGGCTTTCAGCGTATCAGTTCTGGGGAAGTAAAATCCATTTAAAAGTAATCATAAACATAAATTTTCAAAAACACCACCTCAAATTCAGGCAGTCTCTCTACTCTAGCCTGGACTCTGCAGGTGCTGTGTTGCTGTGGCTGGAAGGCAAGCAAGAAGCCTGAGTGTAACACACTCACACAGAAAGAACGTTGCTCAGGCAGAGACTGTGGTCACAGAGCTCTTTCCCCTTAAGGATTATTAATGGAAGTGAGAACCTCTCAACAGAGCCCTGGTCTAGTCAGGCTCTGGTGGCATATGACAGCATTACCACAGTAATGTGAACACCAATGGCCACCTCCATAGTTACATACTGTTTGCAGTGATGAACACTAACATAAGAGGCAAATCAAGGTCCCGACAGTCAGAGTTTTAAGCGAGCCAGAAAAATCAGAGAGTACAAGAGGGCGGGGCAATCAGTTGGGCTTGCTTTCTTGACTTCTCGGTTCCACACGGTACCATTTATACAGAGTAAAAGTCTGCTTGGAGTCATGGATCATTCAGTTGCTGAACAATGCAGGGGGCTAATCAGGGTAATTCAAATGCAGCAACACTATTTTACTGTTTTGGGGTTTGCTCCCATTTAAATTTTCCTGTATAGATAGAGCTTAACACTGTCATTTGACTGTTCAGTTGCAATATGAAAGGACTGAGGCTTCCTTCTGTGCATCTGCTTTTCTGTTGTCTATTAAAAAGGAGATAAATTTATATAAAATAGTGGAAGATAGAGAAATATACTATATAATAGAAGTGCTATCACACATTATGCTTTCCTTTCTTTCATTGAATCTTCTGACTCAGTATGAACAATATTTTAATCCTTTATGGTTTAACCTAAGATAGGTCTGACTGTGTTTTTCTAAGGCATTATCAGTAAATATTGCCTGTGAGCGGCTTCAAGCCACTTAAGGCCTGCTGTCTAGAAATGCTTGAATAATTCAACGTTATAAGTTTCATCACACTCACAATGAGGATCTGGTTGTGGACATAGCTAATTGCTATATTTTATTCAGCCCTAAAATGATACCCACAGCAAATTAGCTCACAGCTTAATACTACTGTGGCTCTAAATGGGAGATAAATAGCATTACTTTGATTCAAGTTACTTTTGTATATGTTATGAGCCATTTCCAGTAGTTCTGACATTGATGCTCAGATACTGGATATTGAGTTTTCTTTTAAACAATAAGAAAAGGTGAGAAACAGAGCTAAATATATTTTTAAATGTCATGGTAACATCACAGTCAAACATATTTTGCCTTTGTTTCAGTGAACATTTCTAGTTCTTACATAAAATATAATACACTCCATTCAGAAAGATTTTCTTTTGGCAAACTTTAGAATTCTGAAGATAGTCTTCTAATGGCAGTGCCCAGACCCTCTTAGCATCAACATAACAGCACATGAGGCATTATTCCCTTATGGTAACACACATCATTGAAGCTGAACTGTAATCTGACATAGAACATTTCTGTACTAAGGCAATGTGATGATATTACACAAACACTATTTTCCATGTAATCATAGCCATATTTATCTTCCTCAACCTGTTGTTTAAGTAGGTAATATGGTTACATTCTACTGAAAGCAGAAAATAATTGTTGTATAGCAGAATGGTTTGATGATAGTGTGTATACATGATAGGTGATATGTAGATTATATATAATGAATGTAAACTCTTAGCACAGATATGGAACATAACAAGATTTCAGTAAATGGCTACATCACAGAAAAACTTCACAAATAGCTACAACATGTGGTTAAGTTCGAACAATGCCACTCTAAGACTTCAAAAGAGGGAAAGGTGAGGTCTAGCTCAGAGGACCAGGGAAGTTTCCATAGGATGAAACAGTTTAATCAGAGATTGAAAACAAAATTATATTTCTTCAGGCAGATATAGTGAAAGGAATGCATTCCAGGAGGAATGAGTACATTCTGCAGGAGGAGAAATATTTTTACATAAGCAATGGTGAGGAAATAGGGCAAGTGTTATGTTGTTCAGAAAGCCATAAGTAAGTTATTTTGTAGTAAGATGCCATACAGAGAAGGTTCTGTAACAGATACAAGTGAAAATGAAAGCCAGGGTCAGACCACAAAGGTTCGTAACTCCAAGCTGATACATTTGGAAAATATTGTTGGCCAGGCCACTGAGAAATCCTCATGTAGGATTCATGCATCTAGTCAACACTTATTTGGTGAGTTACTACTATCACCAATTACATGCAACAGGATGCACATAACACTGGGCTTATGAGCCAAAAAATTAAAGGACTATTGCTCCCAGGAGAAGCATGGTCTTACAGGGAGACAAAACCAACCATCAGCAACTCTAAGGTAGAAAGCGGTAGCTGCTAAAACAGAATAAACGAAGTTCTACAGAGATCAGAAGAGAAAAAATATTGTTGCTGGTTCGGAGAATCAGGAAGAGCTGGTGACACTTAAACTAGGAAGAACAGGAAGAAATAATGAAACAGGTAGGAAGGCACAGGATGGATTGGAGGAGGAAAGGATAAGAAGTGAGAAAACCAACCAGGAGATCATAACAATAAGCCAGAAAAACACTGGGGACCTAAAATATGGTATTAATATAGAAGACTTAAGAAGTTAAGTACACTATACTACCGTATACATAAACACACACACACAACAATTTTCAGATGGTGATCTTCTAGGGAAGAAAAGGTTTCACAACACTTTTCTTTAAAAGTAGCCTTTGGCATCACTTTGCACAAGTGTAAGTGCCTTTTTTTGAAAAATTCCTTAAAGTTCATTAATTAGTATGATCTATACAAGATTACACTTACAAGCTGAAAAGTACTCCCATCTTCCCATTGTTAATTATATCTCCAGGCTAAGATAAAGAAAATTTTCAGTTACTCTAACCTACTGTATGAAACATGAGGAAATGTTTAGAAGGACTTTATTTATTTATTTTTTTTGCCTGGAGTGGGGTAATCTCATTTGAAACGTGATATGTTCTTTCTCCTTTTAAAAAGTTTTGTTTCTATTTTCTTGTTTTTTTCCATTTTTTATGTAGTTGGAGGCAGTAGCCACAGAATTTATGGATAAATACTTCAGCTAGAGAAGGAGATTTCACTGAGAAATATAATGTCCTAAATGGATTTTTTTTAAAAAGGCAACCTCCATATAGAAAAGGAGTTTGTTGAAATTCCAGGAATCAAACTATGCAACTCATAGAAAAACAGGGAGATATAGAGATAAGATTTATTTTGATCAATTCAAAACCTGAAGAAAATGTGGCATGCTACTTTTGTATGGCTTCAAGGTGTTAAAATAAAAAAGCAAAAAAAAAATAGGACAACAGACTCAAAACAGAATCACTTATACTAAGTCCCCTGTCACCAAACCTAGATTTAATTTAATTACAGTTTTGGCTCTCCCAGAAATGGAATCGCACACCTGTCAGTGAGGACTCTCCTGATCAGCACTTGTTAGGTGATCTGCCTGACAGACTCCTGCCATCCCTAAAGGAAAGTAACTTTGCAATAACCAACCTGCATTTTTGCCAGTTTAACTTCATTGTCCCCACTCTCTTCTGCTATAAAAGTCATTTGTACAGCATCTCGGAGTGGCTTCCTACCTGCTAGATTGGATGCTGCCTGATTTCAATTGCTCAAATAAAAGCAAATATTTTAATATGCCTCAGCTTATCTTTCAAAAAAGATAACAGTTACTATTTTGTACTTTCTACAAATGATAGTTGATATGAAAACAAGATTTACTTTTAAATATTGATTTGTATCTACATACCTTCGCCACCAAAACCCCAATGAATAGACCAAGAAACTATTTCCTATTTCCAGAAAACCTACTAGCAGGTAATGATTTAATCAAAATGCATGTATTCTGAAAGCCCTCCAAAGTAATTTCAATGTTGATTTGTGCAAAAGGCATACCAGGAACACACTTATTGAATGATATTCACCTTATTTACAAGAAAATAACAAATAGCCTTATCATTGTCATCACCACTACTATCACCCAAGAGCAGCATTCAAATAACTCTCTGTAAAAATGATTTGAAGACAGCATATACTGAAAAGTATGATCTTGATGTTCCTATAGGAAAGGTCCAGCAAATCCATACAGAAACTTATATTCTTCATACTTAACTGGTATATGAAAATACACAATCTGACACAACCAAATGGCAACTGCTTTATAAAACATGGAAACTAGATTAAGCACAGTTTGGCGGAGAAAGTTCTTTGGCAAAATGAAAAATATTTTCATGCAAAAAAGCTCTCTCAGCTACCACAGGTAAATCATACATCTGCCAGGATCATATTCAAGATTTGAAATCTGCCATAGTAAAGTCACAATGAATTATCAGTCTTCTGATTGTCCTTGAAAGGAAGTTTATGGTGTTATCTATGGGGCAGGAATAAATGTAGAAAGTGACCATTTTATATATATACAAACATATTTATAAAATCATAAGCTTTTTAAATTTGCTTTGCTTTATGTACATATACATATTTATTGAGTCTTTATGTAAGGTTATTTATCTGACGCTGCAATATGAGTAGTAGAAAATATATATTTGGTCAGTCAGACGACCAAAATATATTTCAAGTTTATTTGGTGTTCATCCATAGTTCCTAAAAAGGCTTCACAGCCATAAAGGTGAAATGGGTGTCTTGTTAATGTTAATGAGAGACTTTTGGACCCCACCCAAGGCAGGGGCTGGAGGCTGAATCGGCCAACAGCCAAGGATTCAGTCAATCATGACTACACAATGAAACCCTCATAAAAACCCATAAGAGGAGCACATCTCTCTCCCTCCCTCTCCTGCCAGGCCCCAAGCTCCACTAGGACCTGTATGTGTCTCTTCATCTGGTTATTCACTTGTATCCTTTACAGTATCCATTATTAAACTGGTAAACATAATTACTTTCTTGAGTTCTGTGAGCCACTCTAGCAAATTAATTGTACCTAATGGGGAGGTCTTTGGAACCTCTAATGTGTAGTTGTTTGGTCAGATGCACAGGCAACAGCCTGGAATTTGCGACTGGCATCTGGAGTTGGGGGGTGAAGGGCACTCTTATAGGGTGGAGCCCCTCATCTGGAGAATCTGGTGCTGTCTCTGGGCAGATAGTGTCAGAATTGAGTGCAATTCTCAGACACACTGCTGATGTTTGAGAACTGCTCAGTGTTGTGCACAGGAAAACCCTTTCTCCCACACACACATATTGGAATTGGGTCCAGAAAACTGAGGGAAACCCCAAATGTGGTTATTGTCTGTGTGATCTGATTTGTAGAAATACAGAGTTTGCAGATGCTTGAGGGTTTAATTCCATGTTTGTTGCTTCAAGTTTACTGTAAGTCTATGGAAGATGCCACTGGTAGGATGGAGGCTAAATATTTCTCCATCTCTGGTGGTATGATCTTTACAGGTCTCTTCCAAGCACTATTTTATTTTGTATTAGTTGCTTGTGCTTATGTTCACCATTTTGGATAGGAACCTGAAGACAGCTGGTGAATTGTACTATATTGCTAGGCTGTAACTCACTTCAATGGAATATTTTAGTTTGACCCCCATCTTCAGCACTGTGATACACACATCTACTGACGTAAATAGAATCTCAAATAGACAAAGGTCAAAATGAACAAACTCTAGTCTTTTTTTAAACTATACTCAAGGCTATCCTTTGCCTGGAGGCCTGAACCTTCAACCATCGCATCTCCTATCCCTTCACCCTGGAGACTTTTCTTAAGTACAACATAAAACATGCACTCTATTTTATAACCAGGAGGCTTCATTAGAAATATTTTCACAACGCAATGGAATGCAACATGTTGTAGGAAATGCTTTTATCATTTTGATGAAGTGTTGCAAAACAGGATCTATTTGAAGGTTAAGAAATGACTTCATCCCTACACGAATTAATTCGATCTCAAAATCCTCACTACAACCACACAGATTAGGACTAGCTGATATTCCATGATATAATGTGAATGCTGTGCTTCTTTGTCATACTTATATTGTGAGACTAAAGGAAAAAAAAAATTTAAAAAACCCAAAGTGGCTAAAATATAAGATAAAGTGCTTGAAGGATGAAGATTAAACATGATGTTTTTAAAGTAAAAGGCAGATACAGGCTTGAAGAATGTAGACAGAAAAAAATGTAATAAGTCACCATTCACTAAAATCATAGCCCTCAAGATATAATCTTAAGAAATTAACTCTTACTTAATATAAAGAATGAAAAATATGAAGTATTTCTCAAAAGCTAGGGGAAAGTTATACGTGGGAAATAATGAAATTATTTTCAACAAGGTGACTATTAGCAATTAAAACAAGCTACAACAAACAGGTAAAACCAAAGAATCACCATCATCGCAGCACTTAGCTCACAGCATCCTTAACTGATACTTTAGTATTTAATAAATGTCCTTTCTGTAGAAACAACTGCTTCTCTCAGTAGTGACAGTTTAACTTACTCACAGATAACAGAAAGATTCCAGGTTTTAGACCCTGGGTATCAAAGAGTAACCCAGAGCAATGGTAAGTATCATTCCATGCTCAGAGAGTTACTTACGGTCGTTGCAGAGAGGTCCGCTGAAGGAAGTCATACTACAGTCACAGCTGAAGCCGTCCCACTGCTGCAAACACACACCCTGATTGGAACACGAATCCTCTTGGCAGGTTGTGCTGGGACCTGCAAAACAATCCAAAAGAAACAAGGGTTCTTTCAAAAAAAGCCAAAGGTTTTATACAAGAGCTAGGTCACATACAGTAGTTGCCAACACCTCAAATTACATGACCAAACTAGCGTTGAAAGTTCTAGTGCACACACTTGAATTAAGAACAGAGAAGCTGTAATATGAAGGTTTTCTGAAGTTTCTGATATAGGACAACATACATTACAGTAGTAGACTAAACCAACAAATATGAAGAACAAGCCACAGAGCTTCTGGTATGATCATGGTAGTGGGTAATCTCACTCCATTGTCAATAATTCTCTACTACCATTTATATTTTGGAACAATGCATGGATCTCTGTAACTTCTGATCAATGAATAGAGACACCATGAGAAATGGAGATTATAAATCCATGAAATTGAGATAAAGATTGGCAAAATAACTAAAGAGAGTTATGCAAAGATGTCCTAGAAGCTTCCAGAAGTTTCCCTGCACAAACTATGGATAAAGTTATGATTGTTGGGATTTTGGATAGGTATGTTGGCAAGTATCAATTTACGTGCTTTAACAACTTCATGCAAATAAACATAAAATGAAAGACTCTGTGTAAATGACATGCCCCCATTAAACAAACAGGTAAAAAGAATGCTAGTCTATTTCTAAAGAACCGTAGCTAGAACACTGAAAAACAAAGAACTAAAAAGAGATGATCAAAGCACTAAAGGCAATCACCATACAAACATATTCAAGACTGAAAGCCTTTATGCAAACTAAGCTATAAATGAAGCTTCTTGCACAGTGTTCAAGAAGGGGAACAATTAAATCTGAGTTCAAACAACAGTTACTACAAAAATGTAAAAATGTCATTTTGGAGTATCTACTGTATATTATGGGGTTTCAGTCTTGTTTCATACACACAGAGCTATCTACCTTGCAAGTCAGCTTTCATCAATGCAACTTGTCAGCAAAATTAAAAAAAAAAAGCAAAATATATTAAGTGTTAGTAAGCAATACTGAAATGGGGCAAACACAGAACGTTCAGATTCAAAAAGCATGCTGCTGTAAAGGGGGAGAGAAATGCTATGTAGAGCAAACAAATTAATGCTAACAGCCATAAATCTTAAGAGAAGCCAAAAATGAGAAAGCAATAATTTATCAGAAGTTCACTATATATGTATACATAAAATAGTAATTGAGCCAATGACATGTAATGAAGGAAAATTAAAAAGGCTTTTGTATTGTTTCCCCTCTTGCATAGGTATGAATGCATAACCAAAGTGACTGCTTTGCTTGTTTGGAGCATATAGCACATTTGTCATGCGCAGAGACAGTGCAGACGATGGTCATTAGCAGAGCAATTATCCCTGTCCATTTTTTCCCCCTCCCTCTAGATCCTTTATCTTGCTCTTGCAATTAAGGCTTAAGATTCTAATGCCAGCCATTCCCTGCCACCAGCTGGATCTTAGAGTGACACAAAAACTATCAAAATGTATGTAACATTTGGAGTGGATGAAAGAAGTAAAGGATGGGAGAAACAAACAGCAATATAATTCCCCATAAAGAAAATTCCTTTGCAAGACCTCAGTGTGGAGTGTCATCTCTGCTCTTACCAGGCTGGGTATGCACTGCTTAAGGATTGCAGAGTTATAGCTGTATTCTCTTCATCATCATAATTCTCTTCAACTCTCACAAACTGCTGGCGAGTTCTGATTATAGAAGAACCTTGCTAATAAGGACTATTTTAGGGGAAAGGTGAGAAAGGAATGCAGTCTACTTAAAAAGCTTGGAGTATAGACTAAAGATATTTTCTAGTAAATGTAAGTTTATAGGTTTTATGAAAATATTACAATGGACACCAGCCTAATTAGACTCTATTAATAGTGACAGCCTTTGGGGGTAACCACTTTAGTGAATAAAAAGAATTATCTGTATTAGCCTTTGTATAAATTAATGTTTTTGTAAAATGTCTATTTAACCATGCTCCTTACAATCATATTTCTATTACAATTTTCTCAGTACTTTTCATAAAAGTTTATTCATTTAAGCTTAACGTGAATTCTCACAAATTCAGAAACCATAATATTGTTATTACTAATTATAATAATTGGGATAGTAATAACAGCAATAGCTGTTAACAATAATAATGATGATGATGATGACAATTTCCCAGGCCTGGGACACCTGAATAGAATAGTTTTTCTCATTGCATCAAAGAACTAATAACCACTAAATTACTTAGCTTTTGTTGTTCTTCCAATCTGTGAGAAGTAAGTGGTCTAATCTCTGTCCCACGGCATTAGAGAATGAAATAATTCATTAAAACAAACACCTCTTAAAGCAATATTCCTTAGTACTTCCTTCCTGGGATAGGCATGAAGGATAGAAGAAGGGAGTGGGGCAAGCCCAGCACGGGTGTGGGGCTGTCTCATTAATGGATAGCTGCTCCCTTACTTGCCCAGCAAAAGGAAAGAACAGGAGCAAGAACCGATGGACAGCCAGATTTTTGTTATTATTACTGTTTTTCAAAAGTTATCAAAAATGCAATTGCAAAATAATGTAAACTCTAAGCATGGTAAAACTGCAATTCTAAAAAAATCATAATCGGCCCATATTGTAGAGCTGCAACTCTGAGTACCTGGCAAATCTTTACTTGGTACTGCTGAGTACCAAGCAGAAAGACATGCTTTATTATTATTATTTTTTCATTATCACAAGTCTTTTGATATTCAGGTGTTATAAGAGAATGCATGCCTATGCCTGACAAGACACATTTTTCAAAGTACTCACCTTCTAGAACAATATTTAAACACTGACAGGCATTTGTACAAGACAAAGTCCCAAGTTTATTTTTCCCACTAGTTATATAATGTTCCTTTTATTTTATCAGTGAATAAAATTGGGAACAAGCTACAAGAACATTTGTATTAAATGGTTAAAAATAAGGACATGTCTGAAAAGGAAAGGAAAATGAAGGCAAAACTACAATCTCTGGACACTAAAGAAACAATACAGGAAAGTGGTTTGATGCCTATGCTGTCAAGTCAGGCAAACTTGGGTTCCAAGTTTCCATCACCCACTTTCTGTGTGACCTTAGGAAGGTCACCTTCTATCTCTGAGGTCATCTTGAAAAAAATTCAGTGATATCCTATAGAATTTTGAGGATTAATGAAACAGTATATGTAAACTAACTGTCACCAGGGCTTAAACAATGGTAACTTTAATCATTTCAGCATTTCTGTAGCTTATAATAAAGTTCTGAGGCTGAATGTTATGAGTTTATGTAAGAGCATCTGAACTAAAAAAAATATTTAGTAGCTTTACACAAGGAATTGTCTTGAGTTAGTTCTGAGCTTAATTGAGTCTGAGTAATCTGAAGATTAGCAGTCTCTATTTTCTCTGATGTAAGCAGGAAAATGTCATGCTAAGCAAACACTTTCAAAGGGTGGTTCTTAGGACAGCATCGGCATCATTTAGGGACTTAGAAATGTAAACTGTAGGGCTGCATCCTAGACCTACCGAGTCAGAGCCCCTTGGGGTGGTGGTTGGTAATTCTGGTTTTAAAAATTCTTTAGGTGATTTTGATACTGGCTAAAATGTGAGAAACATTGATCTAAAGGGACATGGAAGCAAGATGTAAGCTCCCTCCCCCAACCGGTGTTGTATAAATAAAATCAGCTGTTGTCCACTGAAATTAGTCAAAAATGGATGCAGCAAGTGATTTTGGAAGACCAAGAACCTTTTACATGAGAAGAGCTTAGAGATTTTTGGGATATTGTTGGTAGGAACAATGAAATATCTTGACAAGATATGATTTGGTTATGTCAAATTTATACTATTCCTATCACTGTGGAAGTTAACTGATGGCAGTGTGATTTGGACTCAAAATTCCATGAGACACAACCTTAGAGAAATAATTTATAAAGTATCTAGAATTTGAGCACTAACCCTAAAAACAGGTGTATCTAAGGTACACCTATGACAGGTATATTTGAGATTATTCCTAGGAACCATAGAGGATAGAAATAATCATACGTTAAAAGTTGTTAATCTTGATGTTGGAATGAAAAAAAAATCAGGGAAGTGTCATGGCAGAAAAGAAGGAAGGTGGTAACATTCCAAAAAATAAAAAGGGATTAAAAGAGGGTAAGAATGATTAAACTCAGTTATAAAAGCATCCTGGATAAGGTAAGGAAGGAACTAATGTCATAATGCATTGAATGATTCCCAAATATTCAAATAGTAGTTGAAGGTTACCCAAGAGGATGTATAATCATCATCTTAACTGAGTTGCGTATTAGATTATGTTGGAAAATAACGGCAAACACCATTTCTGCAAATACTCATTCTTAGCATCTCTTGCATTAGTTTTCCCCTCCGCCCACCCACTCACATATGTGCCAGTGGTGGGGGGTCATGTGGCTATGTTTGGTTTCTATCTTGTGGTTGTTTAGCTGTGAATGTTCCTGTCTGCTTCCACCATTTCCTGTAGGTGAGTAGTCACTTACCAAGCAACTTGTAGAAAGGCCTGTTTTTAAAAGTATTTTCAGAATAGTTTGTGACACCCATGTTTTTTAAATATACAGTCTCACTGATTAGATCACCTCCCAAAATCAATGTCCTGAATTCTTGTATCCATCTGCTAGAGGGAATTATTCACTAAAATTTTTATTTCCTTTATCAAAACACTGGTGAAAGGAGAAAAGATAGTTTCCTTTTGTTTTACAAAAGTGTGTTATACCAAACTTTGAAATAAATATGGCAATAACATTAAAAATGAGTACAACAAATATTTCCATTACACAGCTTTATCTCCTGACAAGATTAAAACAGTTTGAATTTCACCTGATTTTTCAGGCAACAATTTATTTTCAAATAAAAATATATTTTCAAACACAAATTATTGCAGGGAGAAGAAATATACTTTCAAAAAAAGAATCCCAAGTACTTAGGTAATTGCTAAATCTAATGGCATTATTTTGGCTGAAAAGAAATGATTCATGATTTCCTGGGAGCATAGGAATTCACACGTTTTTCTTTACTTCTCCTGTATGAAATTTCCTTAGGATTCTGAGGTTTGCATTATGCCAAAAATGTGTTTAACATTAAAGGAGAAGCAGCAACATATTCAGAGCTACAAATTTCAGGATAATGTGATTAAATTACATGTATGGAGGGAGAATTGGCTCAAATAATCTGAGGTGTTGAAGTGAAAATTATCTAAAATGAAAGTAGCAATCAAAAAGTACTCCTACAGATCTTACTGTGATAGCACAAAACAGCAGGAAGATATCTGGGTGCATTTCTGGAGTATGGAATATTAGCCTTGGGTAACAGAAGAAACCAATTTTTGCTAAAACAAATGGACAATATACAAGAGGCACTCTTGCTGCCATGTAAACACAAACCAAATAATGCTTGAGATTGGGTATTTGAACTTTATCCTCTTGTTATATATCTAACTGAATGTAGATTTCAAAAAGCAGGCTCAAGTTGTTTGACACTTGCTGGAGTTAAATTTTTTTAGTTTAAATGGTTATTTAATGGTATAAAGCAAGCATTGTAGAACTAATTAGTATACTATAGAATGTAAAGCAGGAAATAACAAGATCCACAGATATAGTTCCTGTTTTACATTGGGCATTAATGTAGGCTTGCAAACAGTCCAGAAAATTTAGGATTTATGGGATGAAAATTTTTAAAAATGATAAGGATTTTAAAGCTCTGTGCAGGGCTTTGACCATTTGGCAGAAATGAATTTTGCTGACTAGAGATACTTTTTCTCATTTACAGGTGGAATTAGAGTTATTTAGAGTGAGATAACAAAGATCTAGTACCTTCACATCCTCTCTCAATCTGTCCATTGCAGAAAAGAGCATCTGAAATAAGGTCTGGAAGCCGTCCATTTAAATCAACTGATGCCAGGCAGCCTTGAAAGCCTTCCTTGGCATGGACGAGTTTTGGCAAGGATTTGTATGTTTCTTTTGCCACTCCTCCTATATATAAGTCACCTGTGGGAAGATAAAAGTTTTGGTCACAAAAGTAACTTATCATTGGCTTTAAACATGATAGGACAGGACAGTAAAATAGTGAAGCTTGTGTTTCATTAAATTAATAAAAATGTAAATTCATAATTAGATATTTTCCTAAAAGTACAGAACAGTGTAAGCTTTTGAATAATACAATAGCACAGAAATTTCTAGAAGCTGTTAACATAGAACTAAATTAGTTTGAACAGTGTGGCCAAGTGGAAGGAACATGGACCATGGAGTTGCATATCCCAGCGTTGAAACCTGAGCATGTTATTTACCAACTCTATGACCTTGAACTGGTTGTTTCTCCATCATTAGTAACCTCATTTCTAAAATGGAAACAATAAAAACCTGCCACATAGGGTTGTGTAAGGATTAAGTGTGATAAAATATAGGAAGCATCCATCAGAGTAAAAATATATAATAGACACCCAGTCAGTAGGTGTTGATACCAAACCTACCTTCTGCTTAGAAAACTCTTGAATCTTACAGCTATTTATAGAGGCTCAAAAATTTATCTCTAGTATCTAAAATTACCTTTTCTACCATGCTTAAGTAAGCCTATTAGCTTTGTTTGTACTATCTCATTCACTAACTCACTTCCACAATAGTCTGTATATACTTGCATACTACATCCTTCTTCAGGTATTTCTTTCTTAGGTAAAGTTATACCACTTTATGTTGCTCTGGGATCTGTTAGTTACTTACAATTATGTTTCTTCCGATTTTATGGCAGTTTTTAATGAAATACTTTGCTTTGCCATCTTCATGTCTGTAGGTGTGATATCTCCTGACTTTATGGGCCACTACTTAAAAACAGTGATTGCAATCCATGTTTGAGTCTGTTCCCTTTCCTATCACAGATTATCCACCATATCTGGATGGCACTGAGTAGATGTGATTAATTGACTCTTGTAAACAATGCAGAACATGAGGATGAACTCAGAATTCCATAATATATTGTTCCTGTTTATAAGTTCTGGTAACATATTCTATTTAGCTGCTTGCTTCTTTAACTTTTCATTGTCATTTGAATTTTCTCTCACATTAACCATTCCATCTAACTTTCATGCAACCTGATACCTTTCCCCATTATACCATAAAACTCCTGCATTCCTAATATTTATCTGGGTCCCTTTGTGTCACCTTCATGGAACTTGGGAGCAAGAACTGATACATATGCTGATGATCATGCTGTTTGCTCAGTCATGATAATTAAATTCCTGGTTTCTGACTGGGTAATCTTTCGTCTTCTGCCAGCATCCATGAAACAGTAATAAGCTAACCTATATGCTTGTAAGTAGTATAAAATCAAACCACAGATAAAATAATACTGAATTGTATTTATGGACAAATTGAGCTTGCTTAAAGACCTTTAACCATAAAAACTGAGAACTTAGACCCCTGACTTACTAACTGAAGCTCTACTTATGACACAGGATGCCATTGATCACGCATAATTTCCACCAAAGGCACTGAATGTGTTTACTTCCCCCACTTCTTATATAAAATAAAACATGTATTGACTACTAGCCATCATCTTTAATATTAGAGGACAGCATGTTTTTGCTCTGAGATATTATTTCTGAAATATTTGATTTTTCCCCTGTACATTTCCTTTTTCTCCTTAGTGTTTCCTCTCACTTAACTTTCAAACCATTGTGTTTTAGTTGCCTTAGGGAAAGGAAATGAATCAGAAACAAAGAATATAAAATTATCCTTCTGCATTTGAGTCTTAAAAGCCAAGATGCTTAGAGATAGGCAGAATATACAGGCAATGAGAAGAATAAAGTTTTCCTGCCCCTCATGTGGGCAAGCAAGAGAGAAATTGGAGAAGAAATGTGAATATAGTTGTGGGTGAATGTCAAAAAGACATAGGCTCTCATTTGAGGGCTGAGCCCTGGTGGATGTCAAAACCTCAGGTAGGTTTAGGGGAGTAACACTAATCTATATGCATTTCCTCAAGAGGACCCAGAGGCAGCAGTGAGATACTGGAGAAGAAATAACAGCACAGTAGATTCAGGCATACTGGGAATTCAGGCAGCCTCTAGAACTTTCCATATTCCACTGTGCTGTGGAAGCAAAAGAACAGTTTTTAGAGTTGCACAGAAGTAAGCAGAAAAAGACCGACCTGAAGGGGTCAAGTATACAAGAATGAAGATGCTGGATAGCAGTTCAGTGGGTATCTAGTTATGGATACAGAATATTTTGAGACCAGCTTCTGCATGATTTCTATCTCCCAAAAGACTGGTACTATGGAAGTGCTGCACCCTAAATAATTTAGACACAATCACAGGGAAGTAAGAGAACTAAAATTGCCTGAGATTATATTTTTATTAACTCAAAGGCTCAGAGCTCAAAATAGAAACCAAGGTGAGTTATAAAAAATAGAGAAAGATACCTTGCTTGAATATCTGAGATTGGGGCTGAGATTTATACTCTTACATGTCAAATATCACTGCAAAGAAATGCTCCCTACATTCATTTATTAAACTAAGTTTGTTAGGAGATTTTAGCTGTCTTCCAGGCCTAATGAAAATAGTATCACAGGACAGTGGGGAGTTAAATGAAGGATTCTTGGCACCACTTCAGGCTCTCAGATGTAGGACTTAGTACTGCAAGTTAAATATGGGATGCTACATATTTGATAGTCAATCTTCCTCTTTCTGATTGTAATATCCTGGGGGGAGAGAGACTGTCTTTACTTGTTCTAAATGCCCCGAAGGTGCCTAGTACTGAGCTATAAACACAGTGGGTACTCAATAAATACCAACAGCCACTTGATGCATTGAGGTTACAGTAGAAAATAATCAAGAAAGAATAGTGAGGCAACACATGGGAGAGGACTAATTCTAAAATGCACTTACTTCCATTCCTACTTCCTGCCACAATCCTGTTTTTTCCTACTAGCAAACTTATTTAGCTGAACAACTTTTTAAAACTTATTGAAGAGAAGTAGTAATTTTTCCCTTGTGCTATTAAAGAGCAGAAAATATTGATTCAAAAGTACAGGATACAAGCCTCAAACATACCAAGGTGGATGAGTTTGGATTTATAAGTAGGGGACTCATTTGTACTGAAGCTGCACTTAGCCCCACCACTTACTACCATCTTTATAAGCTCTGCACGTAGCAGCCGGTGGTCCAGACTTCCCCGGTGGGTACCATACAAAGAGAAAGAAGGAGACCCTTAAGTGGTCTGAGCCCTGTGTAGCATTACTAGCACTTTATCAAAGATGCAGTGCCTCCTTTGATCCTTGGGGTGATGGATAGAAAATGACCCATTAGTACTAATGGGATCTTGCAGGCAAAATCCTGAGCATGGAAAGGAGGACATCTTCTTAATGACCCTGTGTATGAATGGGAGCCAGGACGGCATCTAGTAAGAGCCAGTTCCCTACGACTTGAAAGCCAGCCTGTTACCCCTTCTTAAAGTTAGGAGGGGTTGGTTTGTCTTCATCTCCCTTAAGTAGCCCACATATCCACCTGACACAGCAACAATAGCATAAGGAATTTTCAGCAGATACAGAAAACATACATAAAGCCAGATAACCTCAAATGCATTAGAATGCTAAAAAAAAAATATCAAGAATATCCTTATCTTAAGCATGTGTGTGTGTATATACATATACAGATGTATACATCTACATATATATATATATAATATTATATAATGGTCTTCCTCTCAGGACTGTTATTTGTGGAATGATCTGAGGTGATAACCACAAACATCGATTCCCTAGGAGCTGGACATTAATAAGCAGGGAATAGTGCACAGGCTTTTTAGTCATATTTGGTTACAAACTCTGGCTCTGCCACTTACCAACTGCTTCAGTGTAGGCTTAAGTTATATAACTTTTTTAAGTGCCAGATTCTTCATCTGTAAAAGAGGTTAGTAATGCCTACCTTGCAAGGCTGTGAGGACTATGGAGAATATATGTAAGCACTGGGTGTAGAGCGTGCACTCAGTACATGACTGCTACTGGTGTGGCTGTGTTGGTATGTCTGGTGCACCTCATTCTCTGTTGATTGTACTGAGAGATACAGAAGAACAAGATGTCCAGCTTGTCCTCCCTGTTTTAGTATAAGTGACAAGGTGCCAAATTTACAAGTCTTATTTTACTTGATTTTGTTCACAATCATTTGTGCATTTGAAGTGTGCCTTGCAAGGTACACACTACACCATAAGTAGTTCAAGAGGCTCCTTTCACATAGCCAGTTTGAACCCCAGCAACCTCAAGCCTGGTAATGTAAATAGGGGAGTTATTTGAAAAATATCTTCGAAGTTGATATGAACAGATTAAGACACAATAATTCTCTGAAGCCTAAAGGCAGGTTGTAATGTTCAGGCTAAATGTGACTTAGAAAATCAGAGAACTACAAGGCTTTTATGGATTTTGATTGTATGGTGGAACATCATGGAGGGGTCGGAAGGTAGGGCTTGAGAGCCATACAGCAGAAAGCAGATAAATGAAGTGGTTCACAAAGTTTTCTTTTCTCTTACTTGAGGAGCATAAGGCAATTAGAGCGAGGACTCCAAGCTCTGCCTTACAGCAGCAGAATGCAAGTGTCAAAGTATAATTAGTTCTTTGACTCAGCTTTCCTGTTTATTCATATGTGTTTTTTGTGCCTCTTAGACATCTCACTTTCATTTTAATTAAAAAGAATATACTTAAAAAGGACAACTGCTTTGTAGATTTGGATGGCTAAAACACTAGGGAAACTCTAGGGATAGCTGAACCTCCCACAATCTCTTCGAAGCAGCATTAAAAAAAAATGAAGTAATGCACACTGCCTTACTTTCCTATTGGCTAGATTGGAAAAAGTGTAACTCTCGAGGCTTTGCTCTGAGGAATGGACCTTGGGCAACAAATCTGGGGACAACTTTCAATTCTTACTGTGACTGACTAAAAAAGTACATTCAGGCCGTGCTAGTTTCCTCAAGTTATTCTATATAGAAAGTACCCTCTTGCACTCCAGGAAACAAACTCCGCCCCCCAAATTTGTATCATCTTTCATTTTAATTTTTTTGTTTCCCAACCACAAATGGACATCTGCAGATCTTGGTCATATGCCTTAATACAGCTTTTCTATGGGAGACAAATCTAAGCTTTTTATAACAGGTGTGCCCTGTTAAACAGAAGGAAAAAAATCTCTAATCCCTGGGGAACAAACACATTTATTTATGTTTTATTCTGGGGAGAAAGCCAAATTCACTATTTCCTGTGATGGCCTAAATAAGTAATGTTAAGTTGCTGAATGCAAAAACATAGGAAGTCATTAATATTTCTCTAACACATTTGGGCTGAAGAGTTGACAAATGGAACTTGAACAGACCACACATGGGATTAAACAACCAACATTATCCAAGACCACATTTAAGTTCAGAGCACACCAAGTATTCAAAACTGATGTCTAAGTTGACAATTCAAATAGATACTTTGCTCTGAGATACAAGATGTGTGTCTGTAACAGATGACTCAGGTTAAGCTTAGAAACTCCACACTCAGTGGTCACCAGTTAGATTTATTCGTTATCCTTTAACTTCTATACTGCCTTAGTCTTCCTTGGTACATTAAAGATTTAATCCTAGAACCACTTGTTTTTATATCTGTAGGTAATACCATAAATCCTTATCTTTAGGCTTATCCTGGCTAAGTCCAGCCTAATATCAAACCATCACCTTTTTTCCCACATTGGGAAATTACTTCTAGATTATTCCTGTCTTATACCAAGCATATTTCTAGTCTCCTGCCACCCAAATTGAAATTTCAAAATCATTTTTTAATCTCCTTCTCTATTTCCCACCTTATATTCAAATTATTGCCAAGAACTGATGACTCAACTTTACAAATACTTCTGACATCTTATCCCTCCATTTTCACTTCCTTTGGCAGTTCTTGTCCACCACTGCTCTTGTGCACCTTCTTGTAATAACCCGTTAACTGGTGTCCCCACTTCCATGCATCCTCCTCATCAATACTGTATCAGTCTCCCCATTGGGTTCTGATTTCTTCAATACTGTCAGCTGTCTTCTAAATAAAACCTAAGGCTTAGCAATGTTCAAGATGTTGAAACAGCCTCCCTTAGAAACTATTTCTAAACTTTAAACAACATTTCTCCAGTGGGTTTGCCATGTAGAGAATTAAGGTAACATCAATCGTCTCCCTATATCCTAATTTTTAGTCAAAGTGCATTTTTTCATCATTTTTGCAATACTGCATATGAATGCTGCTTCATCATTCTGAACAGAACACATTAGTTTCATCATGAATGCCTTTCTTCTTCCAATGTTCCATTTCAAAATCTTATCCAGTTTTGGGGACTCAATTCAAACTCACTTTGTTAATATAGTCCAGTCATAGCCAAGAATGACCTTTGGAACCCCAGAACATTTTTAACCTCTTTTCTAACAATTGCCATATTTATTTCCCACTTCTTTGTGTGGATATCTTATCTTCCCACTATTTTATAAATTCCTTGAAAAAATGGTTATGAGCTAAGCATCTTTACATCTAATTTTCACTAAGTGGGCACTCAATTATTTGTTGAATTCATTGAATCAAGGGAGGAATTAGCAGATGGCATACTAATAATCATCTAAACAGTAAGGACACAGTGAACGTTTTATGGATACAGCATACATATTCGCCCCCTGGTTCCCTCCACCTGAGAAATAATCAAGTTAATTGTAGGGAATTTTTCTTCTACTCATCCCTTTCTTGAACAGAGAGGCAAAACCATACAGCTCAGCAAGATAATTCAGTTCAGTGGCATTTTTTTTCCATTCTGATAGAGTAATTCATGACCAATTTTAACTGACATATTGGATCTGTAGAGAGAGGCAAAGATAAAAGAACAGAAACAGTTTAGGGTATCAATGTGAGATAAAGAGAACTCTTCATGAGTATCCTTCTGCAGTTAAAATAACTGCCAACATCTCTGTGGGGAATTAAATTTCAGCCTCTCCTGGCTCTCTGCCTCATTTGGGGTCTGGCCATTGTGTGATTCTCTGGGCTGTCCCATATACAAATAGGACCGAACTCACGTGGCTTCCACAGGTCCACTTCACACTATGGACACTACACTATTTCTCCAGACTGTTCTACTCTGTCACCCTGTTACCATCACAAAGACGTGCATTTACCATATGTGCCCACAGTACAGAAGCAAGCTAACCATGGACCCCTGGTGCTCTGCCCCAGCAAATCCTTATCTGCACTTCCTAGGGGTCTGCAGATGACTCACTCCTTCTAGCCTTTGCAACATCATGTCCCAACTCCTGGGATTGGTCTTTCTGTTCTGCTGCCACAACTTCTTAGCTTCGTGCCAGCTACAGGTATTCCTGTTCCTACAGCAGGCTGGCTCCCACATCCAACAGTGTATTGTTTTCACTAAAAAGAGTTTGAATTTCATAAAAATTACCGAGGCAACTGAATTTAGATGTACAGAGCCCTGAATGAGAATATGGCTCCTCACTGCTTTGAATCCTTTACCAAATACCTGCACATGTATTGTTTCATTTGGTTTTGGTCTGATGAGCTATTAAAGGAATAAAGGTTACTACGGACACATGTCAGATGAAGACACCATGGTTCAAGGCTATAAAGTCAGAAAATGGCAGGGTCTCATTCCAAGCTCATGTGTCTTGAAACTGATAATTTTCATTTAACATATATTAGCTTATCAATTGTATACTCCAAGGGACAAGTGGCCAATTTGTACAGTTCTACTACTACAAAGTATAGGAATGTTTTGGGGTATGTTGGCCAGCTGAGAAGAGCAATAATAACGAATGTCAGCAGGAGCGCAAGCGTACTAACACAGGGTCCTGGGACCGCAGGAGTCTCCTCGAATGCTGAGTAACCTTATATGAAGACAAGGCCAATTTGCTTCTGTAACCATAAACATTAGGTACAGAAATTAGGACAAGTAGGTAGAATTCTTACGACTCCCAAATTTGATTTTTAGATATGGCCACTACTTTTTTTTTTTAATTTGACCACTACTTTTTATATTGCTTCTCACAAAGCTATAAGGAGGACTTGCATTCATCTGTGGCTCAACCCAATGCTGTGTGCTGTGTGTGAACAGGGGGAGATTCCTATAGCATTTGAATTCAGACCTTAATGTTTTCCTGTAGCAAGTCTTGAGAGGTGATACTGACATTATGTTTATGGATTGGATAGAAAATGCTTTCAACGTTCTGAAATTTCTTTTTCTAGCTGGTACTTTTAATGTAAAATTGCCCAAAGAAGGAGAATTTTTTTTAGAAGTATGGTTGTAAACTTTACATGGCCAAATTGTTTGTGTGTTTGGCCAACAGACTCTGAGGGAAAGCTGGTGGGCATTTTAAATGGGAAATAATAAAGCGAAATCACTACAGAGGTATGCATGGCACTCTGTCTTCTTTTAAACCCGCCCTATGCCAGGGACACTGCAGATGCGGCCAAGTTCAGGCATACAAATTCATGCCAAGTTAACTTCATCTTACGGCTTTGTAAATTTACCTTTAGGTAAAAACAGAGTTCAAATATTTTCATTATTTTTCCTTCCTCCCCATCCAAGTGACAGTTTAGATACCTGAGACATCCTTTAGCAGCAGACAATCCTGTCACCATTTCATGTTTCATTTTCCACTCACGGTGTGTTGCTCACTGGGGTCGCACATGGCTTGCAGGGGGCCACAATCTCACCAATATCATCACACCTTAAACATGCACAGCACCTCAGTCTGAATGGTGCTTTGCTATCTCTCATTCTAGTTGATCCTCATACCAACTCTTTACGAGAGGCAGGAAGTTGTTATTATCCCCACCTGACAGGTGAGCAAACTGCCCTTCTGAAAAGGTAAGTTACGTGCCCAAGGCAATACAACCAGTACAAGGAGAGTAACACTGGGAGCCTCTGACTCACAGGCTGCCTCTTTTCCCACTGTACCACACTGACTCCAATTTTTTACTAAAAACCTCAGTGACAGGAATAGAACAGGTGGAGGAGTTTAGAAATGACTGTTCTGGAAATTAACAGATTTATAAGTAGGAGACCAGTGAGAAGCCCTGCACAAACCCATTATCTCTCCTGAAATTTTGAGTAGCTCTATATAACAGTTTGGCTTTCTTTTTCAAAATAACTTTCCTTATTTCAAAGACATTTTCTTTTCCTATTTCAAAATAAAGGAACATTTATTTTGAGTGGGGAAGATCTAGTGGTGTGCAGGGTATGAAAGAATAGCTCTTCCCCATAATAAGGGTTTGTTTAATGCAGGTCAATAAATGGCACCTGCTCTCAACTTAGATATACAGGATAAAAGAGGGTAAAGCCACCAGTGGTTTTCGGGATAGTCTGAAAGGACAATATAATACAAAGCACACAAAACCCTACAGAAATGTTCAAAAAGCTTCTAAAATATATGAGCTTCATAGAGTCAAATAAAGCTTTTACTTTTTTCTTAAATCCCTGAACTTTTCTATTTTTTTGTTTGATTCTTCCCAAAGTTGGAGTATTCTCAATCAGGATATCAAATTGTGCTGAAATGCCAAATCCCTTAGGGCATGTCTTCAAACACTATGATATTCCAATATTTAAATTATTATTAAAGAGAAATGCAAATACTTAACAGGAATGGTCAAAACACAGGGCAGGGGAGGTATGGGGCACCTTCCCTAAGGGCTAGGGAAATGGAAGGCTTCAACAACTGAGTGGTCTAGCAAACAGCCTCCTGGTACAAACTGAAGACTGATGGATAAGTCAATCCTCAATCTTCTCACCAAGTACTAAATTTTCCTGGGCCTGGTTTTAAACATATATAAATGCAAATGTACAGAATACATATGAAGGACACAGAGCAATTAAAATTCTTGGCTGCTCTGCGAGAAGACTTCAGGAGCTAATGAAATACAGCCAATATATAGGTTCCATGCAAGTCATAGGATGGAAAGAGCATGTGGAAAGTACAAGTAGAAATACCCAGTTCTCTGCAATTACCAGAAGTGAAATTTTTAGCACTGCACAGTGTAGTGATGCAGGAATTTGAAAATCTAAATTTTATATTGAGGAAGGAATATTTTGTTTATTACGACATTTATCTGAAGATTAAATCAAGTGTTATCTTTCATTCTAGATATTCAGAAGGGATCTTTTCTAATATGGTGACAAATAAAGATAGGTAGTATTTACATAGTTCTGTAGACTGAATTCAAATTCTATTTCTAGGCAACTCATGTAGCCTTTCTGAGTCTCCATTTCTCATCTTAATGTGGGAGTACAACATCTAACTGCAAAGATTAAGAGACCATATCTGTGATTTATAATATAAAAACTGAAGTTCTGACTGAAGTGCCAATACAGCAGATAAGATAATGTGATGTGACCCAGATGCAAAATTTACAAAGGAAATAATAACATACTGGTTTTTAGCCCTTGAACTCCTCAGGTACATCAAGGGAATAAATACTAGTAATAGTAGTTAAGAATTGGAAAGAAAGATGTCTAAGAATATTTTTTTTTGAGATAGCTCCACATGGGAAGTTTGCACTACTGGCCCGGAAGGGGGACTACTTCTAGCCCCAAGCCCAGTGAGAAGGCTCTCGGGTCTCCCGGAGAACTTGCTTTGTGTTTCCTGCAGTTGGGGATACAGAACTGGTCCCTGATGTACTGAGAAAGCTTCAAACAGCCTGCGGCAGAATAGATATGAGAGCACTGGGAATGTGCTGCACCTCCAGGGCTGAGGAGGCAAATTGTGGGCAGACATGGGCCGCACGTGCAATGAGAAGGGGCTGGAAGGACCGCCTGGAAATGGCAGACCCAGCAGTAAGCGCATGCCCCCCTCCACAGGCTGAAGCCACGAAGGCCTGGCAGAGAAGCCTTGGATAAACCCAGGAAAGCACCATGAGAGGAGGAATGAGCTGGAGGCTCTGCCAGAATGAGTCCAAATGTCAGCTGTTATCCCCAGCCAATGAGTTACGAGTGGAAAACAGTGGGAAGGGAGTGAGTGAACGTGACCCTTCCATGGCCCACGATGGGTCAAAGCAAGCTACAGTCCTAATTTTCAATTTTGGTTAATAACTTAGATTGATTATTAAAAAAAAATTCCAGTTAAGATTATGTTTTAAAATGTGAACATATCATAGAATTGTCTTAAAAGCAAGCCCAACATTTCTCCTAAGCTGGTATATGTTACAAATACCTCTCTATATGATGGCTTGAAGTAAAAAATAATATTGTAGTTGATTATATTTGAAGAATATTCTAATTTAATGATTTCACCTATAAGACTTTAACAGAGTGCCTGGCTTACAGGTGAAATAAATGAAATTTATTGGTACTCAATAAATGACATTATTTGAGTTACTAATCCTGACAATAATGAAAGTAGTTCACCATAATACAGCTCTGAATAGAGAACAAAGATCCAGGCCAGAGACGATGTCTCTCACAAAGACAGTTTTGCATGCTACCCTTTTTCTGTGTATGACTCAAACTTGTGTTCCACTGAAAGTACAAACCGTTGTGTCACAGACCATCAGACTTCTCTAAATAGATGGAACCATGCATGATAAATTCATAAATGACAAAGGTCTAATGTGTCACAGATATAGTACATTAGTACAAGGCTGGAAGAAGTCTTTTTTCCAGTCCCCGAACTCCAAGGAGAAACCAGTGGTGGGAGGTCTACGCAGTGTGCATTCTAGGAGACTAGGGAGTGGAGCAGGAGAGGGAGGAGGGAACCTAGTACTGCCCGGCTGGGAATGTTAAGGCCATGTCTATGATCCGGGGGATACCGGGCTGGGTCCGTGTAGGACCAGCACCTGTCATATCCAGGTGAACCTTAAATGTCTTGCCTCCTTATGAACCCTTGCATGTCACCGGTTGATCTTGTGTACACTGAGAATGAAACAAGATCCCATGTGTGAAATATTTATAATAATGCATGGGATGTGCTAAGCTCTCAGTAATGGTTAAAATAAATAATTATTATTTTATATTACTCTCATTACTGTTCAGGTATGATGTTTGACCTCCCTAAACCTCACCTTAGTTTTGTCATCTGTAACATGGGACTAAGAACAGCAACCTCAACAGTTTGTCATGAAAATTAAACATATATGTGAATCTCTTAGCTAATGCTCAGTAAAGGGCAGATAAGGATGAAGGTGACAGTGAGGTACCCTGACTAGGGACACACATAAAATATATGGTAGAGAGGCTATTTCAGCTCAGTCTGGCCCAAAGCCTGTGTCCTTAATTACAATGCTATATTGCTTGAAAATATATATGACAATTAATTCCAAGGGCCAAGAAAGGGTCCCTTTCAAGAGCAGACACAGAAAACCATATTCATGTGGTCACAGAAAGCCTCACTGACCCCGTGTGGTCTGAAGTAGTGCTGGAAATAGCCCCCAGTGTGAAAACCATGGGTCAACAGCAGCCATGTCATTAAAAATGTGCATTCCTACATGAGTAAAGATAGCGGACTTGGCTTTAAAGCATCTCTACAGTAGGAGGAGTGACTTTATACCAAGTCCACACAACTTCCTAGTTCTTTCCAATTTTGACCCATGGCTCAAGAGGAATTGTTCAGGTTCAGGAGTAGAAGCTAGTTTTCCTCTGGGTCATGGTAAAAGAGGACAGAAGTCACATTACTACTAAACCCTAACAAAATGGAACAAGTACTGGAACATAATAATTATATTAAATTAACTAAATTTTGGGGGATATTTAATGAGTAATTGTAACATTACCCAGATGTCATCTGGGGCCTCTCTGTCCTTTATAAAGATCTAAAGAAACCTGGTTTGAGTCTTTCTAATTCCACAGAGGATAAAAATCTAGCATTCTCCTTTCCCCAGTATTTACTGCAAAATCTAGTGAGTCTCTTATTTCTGCTCCTGGCTTTTGTGCCCCATGTGTTTCCTGTGGCTCCAGATCAACAGTCTCTAGCTCCACTCACAGAATAATTTTGTTCACCAAAGCAATTATGAGTTCAGTCATCTGAAACTTTGGTGTAATGTAATACCTGGTTTTCTGTTATCTTGATGAATGTGGCTCCTATCCCTAACCCCTGCTCTAGAGCAAGGCAAACCCATTCCCTTGATTTTAGACCCCCACAAAACCCCTTCCCCTGATTCTACTTAAGTCAGTCGGAATGGGTTCACATTTCTTGTACTCCAAAGACCTTTGTCTAATTCTCCTTCAGAAAAAGAGAAGGTCTGAGAACCATGAAAACTGAAGACCTAAGTCCCTCTTGACTGAGACAAATGTTGCCAAGCTTGCTTTCCAGAAGGCTCTGACATAGGTAGCTCTTGACTGAGAAGCTTAACTTCTAAGAAGACAGCTCAGCTTCACTCCTGGCATTCCCAGAGGCGTGGCTATGAGGATGCTGAGGTCATGCGAGCAGTACCCTGGACCTGCAGAATCCAGGCTGAGCACCTGCAGAGCTTTCTTCTCTACCGCATGAATGTCACCAGCTTTAAGAACCCAGTGTTGAGGTGAGCAAAGCCAGCACCAGGGCCTTAAGCACGTATATCCCCTGCACCAGTGTAACTGCAAATGTGAAGGGTTGGGTTATTTAAAGTTGCACCAGAGATAAAAGCCGATAGGAAAACCAAACACTACTCGTCTCCATTATAAGCCTGTGGCCTAACATAAAGTCCTCTGTAGTAAGCCCATAGAAGGTCTCAGATTTCTTTTTCAGCATGTTCCTCCAGGCTGTCATAGCAGTCGGTTGTTGATATAGGCAATAAAACTGGTTTTCCCTGGTCTACTGTAAAAAGTGTTAAGCTGACAACTTGAAGACTAGATCTAGAACATTATCTGCCTGGCTGATGCTAGTCCCTCCCTCCTGAGCTCATTTTTCTCATCTTTATAAGGAATGGGTCAGATCAGATTATCTCCAAGGTCACTTTGAGCTTTCAGTTCCTATGCTCCTAATGGTGGGAAGAGAAATTTCAAATAGAATTGGAGGGAATTGAACAAAATGAAACATGGAAAAACTATGCCCAATATAGAAGAGATTCCAAAACAAGTACAATGAGTGAAGGAATTATAAAAAAGAAACAAAACAGAGTTGTTGGTAGGTAATAAAGGACTTAAACTCTGCTGCAGTCATATGAGTTGGTCCAAGGATTAGAGGGGAGCAGAAGGAAGAAGCCCCAAGCCAAATGTTAGCCAGCAGGTCCAAGACAGCGGGGCATGGGAAAGAAATGATGTCTCACCACGAGTAGGGGGTGAGAGTGGGACTGAAACAAACTGACCGAGGCATTTTAGTAAACAGATCAGATTGAGACTGATTTCTGCAAAGGCTGGGAATCAATGGAGATGTCAAAAGAGAAACAATAGTTTCATATTTCTAATGTCTTGCAATTTTTGTGTGGGAAAGAACAACAAAAATGTCTTATTTTTATATATTCAGGTAACTGTCTCTGTTCTGTACTGTAACAATGACCTCTAATGTGGTCTCTTTCCTGAGTTTCAGCCCATCCTCTACACTGAAGCCAAAGTTATGATTCTAAAGTATGCCATGAATCCCTCTCCCTTGCTTAAAATGCCTCAACTTCCCTTCCCCACCTCCTGGCAGGACACTCAGGGACTTCCTGAATAGGCAAATTACCCTGCTTCCTTTTGAGAAGATACAGAGAGCCTTCCAGCCCACAGCCCCCTTCCCAGGGATATTCTGTTAAGTTCACGTTTTACATCATGCAAGTCGAACCTCTGTGTTCACAGCTACTGGTCCTTAGGAAGTGAGCCTGTCCAGAAGCAGCAGGGAAAAGCCCATGGAGTTGCATTCTAGACAGGTCCACTCCCTATATTAGAGCATGTCTTTTGGGGAATTTGAAAGTGAGATGAAGAGGAGAGGAGACAGAAGTGGAAATGCACACAGAAACAAAAGGCACAGGGAGAAGCCGTGAGGCAGAAACCTAGAAGCCAGCAAGCACAGAAGAGAGGAGGGAGAAGTGGGGGTAGAAGGTAAAGAGAGGGTAATGGAGCAGTGAATTAGGGGAGCAGTGGATATTCCTACCCAAGGGAACACCTAAGAGGGTTGCTCTTGAGATCGCAGTATCACTATTAGAACAAAATTTATTCTGCGTGGCCTTATTGTTCAGCAGCTTAAAGGATTTCCTGTCTCTTTTATTTCCTAATGGATCCTTAAAATAATCTCCCATTAATTGAAATAATGTGAGTAAATCTTGGTTCCTTAAAAAAAAAATTCTACTCAAGATAGCCTAATCGACAGAACAGGAGCATGACTCCTTTTTCAATGTTTCAATGCCCTCTCCTTTTAAGGCTATACTCAGACTCTTCTGAAAAATCTTATTTGAGTAAATTATTTGGGCTAGGCAAGTGGGCTATCAGATTTCTTAAGGTCTGAATATACAGTGTGCACATCTTTAAACATGATCAGGACTTTTGAATCACTAAAGTATCACAGCAATGATTTATCAAATAGCAACAGTAAAGGGTAGGAAAAGGGTGGGTTGGAAATACCCTGAACTGTGAAGTACTATTTATCACGAAATCTTTGCAGAGAGATTGATTGAATTTGAGAGGAAAGCCCTGGGTGGGTTGTCTCTGATGAGGGGACCTTTTACTGATGTGGTAGCAGGATAAGCAATAGCAGGTGGTGGCTTTCAAGGTGAGATTTAAGAAGGGGGGTGGGCAAGGTTAAGGAGCAGATAACGGTCCTGGTGATAAGAAGGGAAGAGACAAAAGAAGACAGAGGGTTAGTTCCTCAAAGCCCTTGGGGGCAGAAGAGGGGGAACAAATGTAGTCCGACATAGATGTGGCATATAAATAACTTACTTGTAGGCAGTTTTGCTCAGTGGCCACCTGAGGGCACTCTATCTTATGCCTGTAGGAATTTTTAATTTTTCCACCATCAAGTAAATCCTCCTCCATTTGCTGAAGGATGAACTTAAATAATGTCTTAAAGAAGGGTTCCCATGGAAGATGGTGGCCAAGGATAATCTTTTCTATCTTTGTTCTTGAACTAGATTAATGAGTGAGCAAATCTGACTTCAATTCAAATCCCTGGGTATTGCAAGGGTTAAATAAAATAATCTCATTTAAATCAATTTAGTGTTTAGTAGGAGGTCAATACATATTAGCTCTTTCCCATATGCACACATATACAAACATACAAATTTGCCACATATGAGAACAGGAGAAGGACCAGGAGGAGGAAGGACACCAACCCTTTATCTCTAAAGGGGCAGGACTCAGAAGTTCCACAGCTGCGCTGGGAAATCATGGCAGAGAGCAAATTTACGCTGTTCTTTTCATTGCATGTTGCGGCTTGTACACAATAGCCAGAGGGAATGGAATACACACAGCTGGGAAATAAAGATGAAAGCAAAACTGTATCAGCAGGGAGAGACACACAGTCCCCCGAGAACTCGGCAGTGTCACAAAAGATAATTTGAACAAGGTCACCTGCACGGAATTCCACCTCTCAAGAAAGATCGTTAGACTCCTGCTCATTTCTGACCGTCTCCACTGGAGTCAAGGTGGAGAATGGGATAAGCCATTCCTAAGCTTGCAAATTCCTACACTAACTTCTTGTCTATATAATGAAACCGAGCCACAGACAAAAGCACAATTATAGAGGCCAACTGGAATTTCAAATCGCTGAGAAAACAAAGAAATTCTGCTTCCAGCTCAAGCGGAGCGTGTTCAGCTTTTCCGTCCGCCTGAGTCCAGTTCGTCAGGTTTTGTGGCCTTATGCTGCCCTCTAGTGTCCCTTTAAGAAATGGTAACATGAAAAGTAGAATGAGTCAGACTATCCCAAAGCAATCAATGTCACTTTGGCTCAAGACTGGTGAAACAAAACAATACAGAAGTAAAACTCTAAAATATAATCAAAACCAGGATTTGTACCAAAATTCAAAAGTGAGTTAAATTTGGCCTCAACAGGGACACACTTTCAGGGCTCTAAACACACAGCATCTAGGTTAGTGAGTGCTCTTTAAAGATACACTTGTTTTCTACATTACTCTCAAAGATTACTGCTGTAGTCTGAGTGAAGTGGGGTCCAGTTATCTGCATTTCATGAGCCCCACCATACGGCTCTGATGTAGTTAACCTCACTCTGAGAATAACTGAAGATTGCGGCAGTGAATTTAAGCACAGTGTAGTGTATGTATGATAATTTTCTTTAATTCTGTAAGGGCAAAATATACACAAAAGAAAACCATTCACCAAAACAGGGCATCTTTCATTCTTCCTGCATTCGGAGTGGCTGAATCCTACATGACTAGCGTGCAAAGCAAACAACACTGTTCAGTTCAGAGTGAAGAGTTCCTGTAGACATTCTCCTGTATGAATAAGCCCCCCTAATTCCAGTGGGTGTCGGGGGGCGGGGGGAGGAGACAAAGTGCCTAGCTGCTCTTTCTCATCCTGCAGATACCCCTTAAACATACCTTACTCTCAAACTCTTCCTGGGGCTGCCAAATTGGTTTCAGAGCCCTAATGGGGCTCTGGGACATGCTGCTTTTCTTTGCCCCATAAATGCTCCCTCAAAATGCATCTTCTCCTTGGAACAGATAATTTTTCATTGTAGGAACCCTTCCGCCCTCTCCAAAACCATGCTTGCTGCTCTCAGCACAGAGGGCGCAGTAAATATTCACCAGCCAACCAATGCCTCTTGCCACGCACACCAGGTGGTGATGATTGAAGCCCCTGTGACCACGCCCTCTCCTCACGTTTGCTCTAATGGAGGACACGTGGAAAGAGGGTTTTTTTTTTTTTAGGGTTTTTGTTGCCATTGGATCACAGATCCAATTAATAAGCCTGCAGCTTTGGTTTTTAATTTTTAACTTTTGATTTTAGTAATTTTCACTTTTGGGCATGATCTGATAAGTCTGTACATACGTAGACTTCTTTAGGTAAAGGGGTGTGCATAAAATGAAAGTTCCTGTGGGCAGGATTCTCACCTGGCCCTGGTTGGCTAGTTTACTACACATGTGTGGGCAATATGTTGTTATTGACTCTATATAAAGAGCACCACCCAGTGCTCTGGGCACTATATGGTGGCAGGGCTGCAAGGCTGCAGGAGAGCAGAGCAGAGGCCGGAGGCCGGGAGGATGGCTGTGTGGGATGGCTGTGCAGAGAAGCCCAGAGGACGTCTGTGTGGGACCGCTGTGCGGGCAGAGAGGCCTAGAGGCAGAGACCGTCTTGCTGCATGCAGACTCACTCTGAGTGGATGGGATTTTAGTGATTGGCTTGCCACCGTTGGAATAAAGTTGGGTATAACCCTTTCGCCCCAAGAATGTTCTACTGCCATTCGTTTGGTCACACTGAATCCATAGTGAACTTGCCTGGGGCTGAAACCCATTGGCAAGACAAGGGGAATAGTTATTACTATAGAATCTATTTACCTGGGAAATTTACATCAAATTCAAATTTTTTTAACATAAATGCACTCAGCCAGATTTCAATACCTAGCATCTTAATATTATATAAAATGCTATTTTCAACTCATAATTTTTGTAATACACACAAAGCCTTTCTTATATTCAGAATGAGACACTCGATGTTTTAATCAAAAGCAGCTCTGAGAGTTTCTTGGATTTGTAAAGTTCCCCTCTACCAGCAGAAAGAATCCTATCCATGACCTCCTATTACCCTCACTGCAACTTTTTAATGAACAATAAGCAAATAATTACTTCTCAGGAGACAGTGTCCTGAAGGTGCAGTGTGACAGAAACCACAGCCCAGCCCTGCTTCTCTGTCACCCTTGGTGTGTATGTCTGTGCATGCCAAATACTTCACCAACCACAATTGCTTTTTTTCCAGCCCTTTTAGCCTCTTTCTCAATATCTGTAATTTCTAGTAAAGTGCCTTTATGCTTTACTGAGGTCTCTCCCACACAGACAGGATGCTGCTTTGCTTTAGCTCTGCAGGCTGGCATGGCCAACACACTCAATGTCACCGTCTCTCCTTTTCCCTTGAAAATTACCACCTAACCCCAGTGTGCGAGTCAGGTGTCCTCACAGAATGAGAATGGAAAAGGCACTCCATTCACTTCAGTCAGAGAAAGAGAGACAGACTTAGCCTGTAAGACTGCATTTCTTTTAAATTTCATTTTGCTTATTCACCTAAGCTATTAGATTTGTGGGCACAAACAGGATCTCTTTGAAGTTAACAAGAGGTCCACTCTGAAAGAAGGCAGGCAGCCATTCCCACACATTTTATGTGTTGGACAAATATAGTTCCAGAACTGTAAATATATTCTGCAATTATACAAAGTTAAACATTTTTCTATCTTTTTTTACTGTATTTAGAAGGAGCATTTTTCTCTAGAAAACATTCTGTAAGACTTTCTCTTTCCAGTTCCCTACCTACCCCCAGCTTTTACCTTTTGAATCAAAGGGTATGATCCCATCAATATAAATGAACAGCTCTTCCCAAGCAAAAATGTGGCCAAAATGAACCATTCCTGCAGGACATGGAATGCATCAGGATACAGCAAAACGAGCAACAGAGCAGGTGCGTGTCAGAGTTGGGGTTATGTTCAGTCCACCACTGAGGTTGTTTTATCTGGGGCCAGTCATTCAAAGCTCAGATTTTCTACATTCACAATAAATGCCGATACTACCTGTCCAATGCTTGTTGTAATGTTAAATGAAGTGGGATATATGCATATGTTCTCAGTGAATCACAAAGGCCCATATAAATAAAAACATCCACTATTTTCTCCTATTACTGACATGTTTTCTAAGCATTTTGTCTTGCTCACTTGAGAAATCAAGAATCATTAAAGAAGGAAAAGTCTCTTAAGACTTTCTTAGCAGCTGGTGAAAGAAGCATTCTCATGGTGTCTGTTGGGGGCAAGAAGCATTCTCATGGTGTCTGTTGGGGGCAGGTTAGGGAGGATTCACTGCTGAAGACACAGGGTAAAGTCAGGCTCACTCGCCTGTTGGTCAGAGGATCTGTAGGTATCTCGGAAACCTGATCAAGGAAAGAAAATGAATAAGTTCTAAGAAAATCCTTAGATATCAGGTTATCTTGACTCCAAATCTATTGAAAACTGCTGGGACTAAAGAAATTTGCAACACCTACTTTTCTTTGTAATATCAACACGATGAATATGTTTTGCTCACTCTTTAAATTTTAATCCTCCATGCATTCTTAGGTGTTGCATTTTTTTTGAGTTCTTAAAAATAGATATGTTTTTGCCACATTAAAAGGGGAACAGAGTTTGAGTGTTGCACTATTAATTATGTGCTGGAAACAAAATTCTGGTCAGACTTTGCAGAAGGTACATACACGCATGCAAATACACCCCCCACCCCCAAGATAAAGGACTTTTCGCATGAGTGGAGACCATAAAGGTTTGTGCCTACTACTCTGATTCTGTGTGTACTTACTCTTGAGGTCCAAATTCCTCGCTCCTGCAGTGATTTGTGTTGTGATTTTTGTGTCGATCTTTACAGTGTGGAGATTGCTGGTGTCCCTTGATATCATTACGTTGTGCCACTGATTGTCATTGAGAGGTTTATTTGAGCTCCCTTTGATGAGATTAGCACCATTTCCCAAATCAAACACATAATGTAAGTACCTAGGAAAAAAGGAAAGGTGGAAAAGTGCTGTCACTTTTTGAATTTTTGATGGAATCAAACTAGATATTAGAAATGGAGATATTTTATTCAGGTTGCTAGAAGTCTTGAGAGAGTTGCATTTAAGTTCAGCTGAAAGACAGTACGAAACACTACTTGGCTTCAGCAAGGATTATTATTCATCATTTTCAATACAGGAAACAGTGACAATGATTTTTTTAAAATAGACTATATTCCACTCTATGACCTTGGAAGGCAGCTATACTTCACTACTCATTCCCTGCTCCCACCACCTTCCTCATCTTCTGCCGACCACCCAGAACTGGCCGTCTTCACTTCTTGCCGCACTCTCCCTCCATCTTGAACGCCTGTTCTGTATGGAAATGTGCACTCATCCTTCAGGACTCGGCTCAGACATCCTCTCCTTGCCTCATACGTTTTCCTATTTTCCCTAAAGACTCTCCTGGATCTTTGCACATAAATGCCTGGTACATCATTAAGCACATTGAAAATGTACAATAATATTCAGTGAATGAATGAATACCCAAATCAATGAAAAGACACCAAATTTTCATCACAGTGTCAAGGATATTTCCCAAATTCTTCAAGGAATTCTGAGATAGAATTCAGCTTGAGTTAAATGGGATTTTATGGAATTGAAGTAATCTGATTACTTGAATTAGCTTTTAAACTCAGCACAAATTAGCCTACACAATTGTAGATATTTTTTTTTCTAGAATTATAGTGTACATAGGAAATCCATACTTGAAATGTAGGATTCATGGAATGCTTACCAAAATTAGGTACTCAACATTATTTTTACTTCATATATGTAAAGGTAGGCATAAAAGACTCTACTGAATTTCGACTAACTTCATAAGATACATAAGTGATTTGAACAAGTACATTATTTGCACCCACCCCCGACTGCCTGTCATTTTATAAGCCAATGTATATTTTTAGGCATTGAGGTCTGTTTTTGTTAAGTTTTACTTGTCGTTGAAGTGACATACACTCACCCTTTAACTAACTCCACCACGATGAAGTCATTTCCATCCCCACTGTTATACAGAATTAGTCCATCTAGGGATGTTGTTTTAAACTGGAAGAAAAGATGCATAGAAGTGTAGGCTTGCAATGTGGCTAAGGCAACATAGCTCGATTTGGTCTTGAAGGTGACAGGGTCTGCTATGATGTTCCTGAAGCCAAATCTGGCATTAAGCTCGCAGTAATCTATGTCACCATTTTTACACAAGTCAATGTATGCCATTCCATTAAATGTCAGGCTCTGCAGGTGTCCAATGAAGTTGGAGGGGACGGAAGACAGGTACCGCCGTTCTGTGATGATTCCAGTCTCTATGTTATGAAACTCCAGCCTTGTGTGATCACCTGCCATTTGACCTAAACGGGAACACAGTATGTTATTATTTTCTGGATCTGAGGCACTTTCGACTTTCGACTTCCATAACAATATCACATTTTAAAATACAAAGATCCAAGTATCTCCTTGATATTCCAAAACATGGAAGTGATGTTAAAGGGTGAGGCTGGACAATTAATAACACTTTCTTAGGTCAGATTTTAGTCTCTGTCCAAATTTTAGTATTCACCAAAATCATCCTCTTTAGCCAACATTACAGAATTTTTTAAAAGTAGAAGAAAGCAAGCAAAGAATCAAGAAAGGAAGGAAGAACGGGTAAGAGGGAGGGAGAGAAAGGAAAGGGAAGGAAGGAAGGGAGAGGGACAAATTAAGGTCAGCAAGAATCCTAAATCATCCTGCCTTCATGGTTGGGTGATGTTTTTCTTTATAAATAATGTTCTTCATAAAAAAAATATGACTGTATATTTTCCTATACCCACTAGAAATAATGAAGAGCTGATTACTATTCTTCCAATAACGAACATGAAAGTGTGTTTGAAGTTTAATATGTACTTTACTCCTTCTCTTTTCTGTGCGGAGTAACTCCTGTCGTCTCCCCTAGAATTGGCCTACCAGCCATGTTGGACTCCCTGTGGATCCCTTCTCTCCTTGCACTTACATTTTGGATACTTAAGTCGAGCACTATACCAAATTCAAGACACGTGCAATTTTGAGAGTACAAGTGATATTAGCCCACATTACCACAAGATGTAATCCTGAGACACGCTGATGTGAAGTTTGTTTGTATATCTACTTAGTGATTCACTTTTCAAATCAGCCCCCATGCCTTCCTCTCAAATTTCTCAGTCAACCCCACTAAAAGCCAGCCTTTACCTCTTTACCTTCAGAGTAATAATTTTATCTGCCTCCAAGGTTGAAGGCAACATAAATGAAGATGTGTACTTGTTTTTAATGTACAACATAAATATTCATACTGCTAGTGATTCCTTCCCAGCATCCTGCTCTAGGTCTAATTAAACTGTCATTCATTTTCTTCTGAAACCTAAAAGGTCATTTAAATTGTAACCAAGGTCTTCCAGGTGCTAACATCACTATTCAATTTGGCATAATTGGAATATTTTATCGAGCTTACCCTATCCTACCATCTATGATATGAATGAAAATATTAATTAGAGCCAATCCCAGTATGAGCTCCTGAGAAAATGTACTGAGCCTGCTTCCCAGATGTAATGAAGACTGAACACCCACCTACATGGGGCCCCTCCAGTCAGTTTGACAGGTTTCCATTTCTTTAGGCAAGACAGTAAAATAGTAGATGACATTTTTAAGGAAATGCTGTAAATAAGATAAAAAAGCGTACTTTTTACTGTGCAAGAAAAAATTGTCTACATTCTTAATTGACTTTGATGCTTATAAATGTATTGCTTTAAAAATGTAAAAAACTGTCTTCTAAGCTGTACTTAACTCTATTTAATTTTCATACCTCTTTACTAGTCCTTGATCCTGGTAACAACAGTCCTGCCTTCCCTTGACATGTTGTCTCTATAGCCATTAGTATGTTCTGATTCCATCTCTGCAAATCTTTTTTTTAATACAAAAAATACCACTGTAAATAATTGTCTCTCCTCCATGCTGCTCCTCACTATGCCTCTTTCTTCTCTACCAGATGCAAAAATACCATTAAATCCCTAGCAGTTCCAGTTTCTGATATGACATAATTTCTCTCTCCTTCTTCATTCTTTTGTTCAATAACCTTAATACTACTCCATGGGGAACTACCTCTCTGATAGCAAATAAAATTGGTCTTTAATATTTTTCAAGTATAAATCTCAAGGGACACCAGTGACATTCAATTAACAGGTTATATAGAATGAAGAATAAGAAAACCTAAAAAGACTCAACTCACTTGGGCTTTTCTATCTCCTTGTGCTGATTTTATCATTATCATTATATTAAAATCTGAGTTTTAACTCAGTGAAACCACCCCAACCCTGAAACTGTCATGTTTCTTCTTAAAAGCTCTATTAATGAGCCAACCAATAATAAACAAATACCCAGAAACATGTTTCTAATACTTGAAATTAAATAATACCACAAATTGTCAAGTTCCTGGCAGTTCTGAAATAGGTAATTTTGTTCTGCAGGACTAAGTTCAGTGATAAAAATAACACATAATGTCTGTTTCCTTTTCTCAATGGAATATAATAAGTATGTAGAGCATAAATAATAAAAAGGTAGTAAAACAGTGTTGGAGGAACCATGGCCCAGTTACAAGAAAAATCATTATGACACATGTTCAAGAGCCTATTCTTTCTTTAATAAGCATATATAAATCACATTGACATTAATGGCAGATATGCTGGCTCATGGGGGAGAATTAGCACCTAAAAGCCATTATCCACTAAGAAAACATTAACTGCTGCCTTTTAAAAATTCTTTTTTTCCTCAGAATTTATTCCAGTGTTTAATCCTCTGTCAGTAATATAGCCAACCCTACTATTATATACATATATTAAGAAAAATAAAGGCTATTGAAGGAAAATATTTTTAAAGCTCCAATCATTTATAAATGCAATGTCTTTTCCAGGGATTTAGTGGGAAGGAGATTTTGGAATTAACAAAATGCCTCTGATCAAAGTGTCTGGTTTTTAGCAGGTTGACAAAATCTCTAATAAGAAACAACCGCAATAGAAGGCAGTAGAGCATTGAGAAGACAAGTAGTGACTCTATAGCATCTTACTCTGCTGATGGACAGTGACTGCAATGGGGTCGGGGGGGACTCGATAATAATATATATGGGTGAATGTTGAAACCACAATGTTGCTCATGTGAAACCTTCATAAGATTGTATATCAATGATACCTTAATAAAAAAAAAGAACCCCAACAACCACCTGCATAGTGTGTATGCACAGAAATATCAATAGCTAAACCAAACCTTTAAAAAGATACCAAGGTCAGTTACCTTCTGTTTAGCTTTGCTCAGAGTTCAGAATCTGCTGCAGAACCAAATTACCCGCAAGCCTTACATCGACTTGCTAATTCACTCAAAGTACTGAGTGTGCGCACACAGACACACACACACAGACACAGACACAGACACACACACACACACACACACACACACACACACACACATCAGGTACTATGTTAGGTGATGAAGAAATAAGAGCTGGGTAGGCTCTTGTTCTCAGAAAATCCATGGTCTATTGGGGTAAGGCAGACAAAAACAGGTAAGGAAATAGTTGTATAATGATAACATTGAGAAAAATGCTATGAATTTGATAAGCAGGTATTGTGCTGGTAAATATGGAATGGGAACAAATGCCCGGGTTGATAGTTAAAATAAGTAGAAAGAGTTACAAAAAGAAAACTATGCTAAGAACTGGTGAAGAGGAATGGGGAGATGTATTCCAGGAAGGGGGCACAGATGAGTAAAGGCTCAAGGGTGAGAAAGAGCTAGAGAGTGTAGCAGGGGAGTCATGACTAAGCAAGGTCAGTGGCTCACATGAGATGGGAAGGAGAGTCAGGGGCCAGATATCACATACAACACCTCCTAATTATATTAGTAGTTATCAAAGGTTTTAGGCATGCAGAAGACATTAGTCTGTATGTGTGTGTGTGTGTGTGTGTGTGTGTGTGTGTGTGTGTATGTGTGTGTGTTGTGTGTGTGTGTGTGTTTCATTTCTCTGATGTGGGTATAGTAGATTGGAAAAAATTGGAAGTAGCGTAGTTATAGCAGAAATAGGAAAAATAAGGATGAAATGAGATAATTTTGCAGATACAGTCTGAAGGATTGACCAGTGCTGTGCAGGATGATAGACAGGAGGGAAGTAAAGGTGATGCCTCGAGTCCAGGCTTGAGTAACCAGATATAGGGTGAATACTGTTCAACAAAGGACACACCCATTAACAATCACACTACAAAATGCGCAATTCCAGGTTTTTTAGACAGGTGAAATCCAAGCACTCCCTCCTTAGGGACCCCAGATAGTTTGCAGACCTAATCTGAGTCCTAGAAAATCTCTCCCCTGGCAACATGCGCCCTTATCACCCTAGGTGAGGTGCGAACATTCCCAAGGATGGCCTGAGTATGTATTATCCTGTGTTCAACAGACACTTGACTTAATAGTATATATAACTCAAAGTTGGGGTCAAAGTAGGACTTCATATGAAAGGCCTCTAGTGCTTTTCTTTAATTTGTCTCCTATTTAGTGATTTCTGATTTGTTACAAAATGTAATTAGAAATCCCCATTGCTTTCCCAATTCATGCTTGGCTTCAAGTGGCCACAAGAATGTTTTTAAAAAATTCCATTAGAAACTTAGGTTTTAATGGCAAGGTTCCACCGTCATCATTGGGAACCTTATCTATGCTATATAAATCAAGGTTGACTTTTTTGTTCTTATTGTCAGCTTTCATGGGGTCTCTGACAAAACAAATTCTTCCAATGCATGTATCAAAATAACCCTGAAAACTTACCAAGTAAAAGTAAATCATTGTGAAAAAAATTGTCTTTAGTTCTGAGCAAGATGCTGGGAGCTGGGGGAAGAGCGGGGAGGGGTGGGGTACTGGGGAGACAATGCAGGATTTGGGTGAATCATCATGGTTTGCTTGGCTTTTATTCCCATTCATCTTTAAACTCTGAGAAAGAGCATGTTGGTTTCCATAAGTGATAAAAGTTTCAACTCCTACAGAGCAGAGAGTAGAATCTAATTTCTGCTCTGAGGCCTTGGCAATTTTGAGAGAGAGTAAATGGCAGACTAATTTACTGAAATGCTAGTTTATGTTTTGTTCTCCATTTGATTATAAGTAGCTAGCCAAGTCTCTTTTCGCACTCTGCATCAAAGGCTTTTTCTTGGCAGAAAGTGGGAGTTACTGGAAAACTATGTCTTCTCCAATCTTTTGTGAAGGCCTGATCTACAAGGTATTCCATAAAGGAAAAAGAAGTGAGCAGAATGCATTTGAGGGCTGAAAGAGACAATGAGATTACCACCGACAGGGTGATACAAAGACAATTAAGAACAGTGCACACATGATTTGGTGGGCTAAGACATATCATTTTAATAATACCAACTGAAAAAAATCTGTTAAACAAATGTGTCTGTATATATTTGTCTTCCAAAGTTAGGGATTTTAAAAGGGAATTGCTTTTCTTTTAGATCATAAGCCAAACTTCACCAACGGCCTATGAATTCCTAATGAAGTCTTAGGTGCTAGAGTCCTTAATAACAACCAGTGAGGAGATAAAGGTAACTTAACCATGAAGAGACACACACCCATGCCCAGAAGCAGACGTGTGGAAACATATGATGTCAGGTCATGAACAAAATCTCCCAACAGTCAGTTCTGAGTTCTCCTTTGAAACTGTCACTTATTTGTTTCCATATCTATAAGCAAGTTACATCAGTATAAGTCCCCAATAACTCTGCTTCCTAACATTATGATTGCTGGAGGTAGATAACTATACAACCATTTAAGTGAACAAAGGAATTATTCATTCCTGGAAGTTGAAGATGGCCACTCACTAAGGCCGAACATAACTATTCAAGCTTGTTCATAACTATTGAGTTATGAACTCAACATAACTATGATGAACTCAATTTCTTAACATAACTACTGAGAAGCTTGGTAGGAATCTATGCAATTGAAAAGATACATCTTAAATTTTTTATTAGAATTAGATGGCAATTCATATAGGGAACATTTCTGGAACTTTCTATGTTACACTGATATTATTCACACTCTATCCTTTCTTAATTCAAAACATTTTGCATTGGTTTTAAAAGCATGTTGATGTTCTACACAGTGTAATTAAATACATAGAATGGGGAGATCAACTGAAGTAAATGAAACTAATTGTATTTAAAGTGAATACTGTAACTACACTAATGTGAAAGGAGGGAAGGGAGCCACATTATAATCCAAGTTACTTACAGACTCAGCATTTGACTACATATGTTAAGCTTTAGGCAATGATGAATGAGAAGAATTACAAACTAATGCTGAATTCCTTTCAGTTGGTTTATTAACTATAGTGGTATGGACAATTTAAAGTAATTCTGAAACTACTTTAGATGCATTATTGGATTGAGCAAACAAATTATATCATTAGAAGCCAGAATTCCTCCTTGGAAAAAGGGACTTGGAAACACGGAAGAGGGGAAGTCAAGAAACAATCTTATAGATAGGGATGTCCCAGTGTGAACTGGTATTTTCTAAAATATGTATATGTGCATGTTTATGTGCACATGTAATTTATGGGTATGTATGTGTGTGTATTTACTATATATGCAAGTGTATGTGTATATACTTGAATATTTTTCCTATCTTTGCCTGAAGAAAATGTCAGGAAGCAAAGACACTTCAGTAGCACTGAGCACAGCAACCCCCCATCCACATCTTGTTCTACATTATCATTCTCCACTAAATGCCAAGTGAATGTCTGATTCCAGGGCTGAGGTGTAGTAGGTAAAGTTGTGCCTGGGATATCCTATTATAACAGAGAGTAAAAAGTGCTAAAAAAAAAGAACTGTTGGAGTGGAGGCATGTCACATGATCATAGAGACCAACTTTAATGGAACTCCCTCACACTGGCCCAAATTGGGACAATTTGAGCACCACAGTAATTAAGTACAATAATTATAAAGTGTGTGAAAAACAGAAATTTGTGGGTCCATCCGATAAGGAAGGAAGAAGTGAGGAGGGAAAGAAGAATGGAAGGGAGAAAGGGAAAGGAGAAAAAACAAGGGAACGGAAAGAAGGGGGCGCTCTGCTTATTGTAGGACGCTACGTGCTGACAGGAAATGTGGAATGAGCACTGGCGTCCAAAAATAATCATTCTGTAACTACTGTGATAAAGACTGGATCAGGCAAAAATCTTCAATGGATGTTCAATCTAGGGTGAAATTTTGACGGGGTACAGGATATTGTCATAGTATTAAAATGTCTCTCCACAGACAGTTTATTACTTGCAAGGGAGAAAACATACTATTTACACAGTGGAGAAACTGACAACATGTTGACCAAGAGAGTAAATTAAATGATTCATCAAGGACACGGACATCACGTGACACCAGGTGGGCCACTGTAAGAAGGCCATGTCAACAATGCAGTATCTCATCTAAGAATATAAAACCTGAATTTCATCATAAGGAAATATCAGACATGCACAAAATGAGTGACTTACACTTTACTTGATAAAAAGTGGGGGAAATATATATTATAAAAATGTCAATATCGTGGAAATATTTTAGATCTAAAAAGACTATGGAGACATGAAAATCAAATGCATTATCTGATCCAAGACTGCATGCTGTGATGGAAGGGGAAATGCTATAAAAGACAACATGGGTCAACGACAAAATTGGAATATGGATGATAGAACAGATAAAATAAATTGTATCAATGAAAAATTTACTGCAATTGGTAACTCTTACTTTGTTATGTAAGGGGATATACCTGTTTTTAGAAAATGCACACTGAAGTATTTAAGGGTAAGGGACTATTTTGTATCTAACTTATCCTTCTCTAGTTAAGAAAAAGAAGAGAGACAGAGAATGCCAAAGCAGATGGGATAAAAATGTTCCTAAGGGTAAATGTGTATCCAGTGTCCTCTGTACTATTTTTACTTTTGATTTTTTTTGTAAATTTGAAATTATCTCTACATGAAAATAAAATAAAATGTGTTGCACCATTCTTTCGTTTCTCTCCCTTCATCCACTGTAGCTCAGGCCTTATACTTTACATCCTGAAGCATCTAGTATACTGCCACAGGGTCCATTCTGCCAAAAATACTCTGTCAGCTGATTCTTGTGCTTATTAAATGCAGTGACTTCCAATTGCCTGAAAGGCCAATGAATTACGAATTCCTTAGTCTAGAACACTGACCCATTTGCCCCAAAAAGTCGTTCTAGCTGTGACAACCACCACATGGTACATGAAACAAAACACAACTTCTCCATTCCCAAACATTAGTCTGTCTAGTCTCATCAGAGCCATTCTGCCAGAATACTATCCTCCATACTTTTATCATCTGCATTATCCTTGCTTTAAAGTCCAGTTTCAATATTATCTATTGCTTTAAGCTACCCCTGAAACCAATATCCTCAACCTTTCTTCTGAACTCTAAGAACATGAATTGCTTACATCAACCATTCAGTACATCATATACTGACTTGGACTGCCAGTTATGTGAGTTTTTTTTATGTGAAAATATTATCTGTATAATATAATGTTAAGTCTCAGAAAGTACTTATCATAGATTCCTACACTTATTGAGATATTAATGAATATAAAGCAATGGACCATGAGTCCAAAGATCAAACAAATAAACAAAAAATAAAAATAAAAACACAGACATAGGACTTCTTCTCAGTTCTGGTAGCAATGCCATTTCAAGAAACCTAAGTCACTCAGGCTGTGTGAGATCTGAGACATGCTTAGGAACTCAAGAATGTACCACTTTGGTTCTCCTCTGTCCTTGTCCCTGGCAGCTATTTCTTGCCATCCTCTTGCACATGACCTTAGACCCCACCTACTCATTTTACTCCTTTTGATAAAACCCAGATTGTACAAATAATGATGCTTGACCTATCTTCTTCCAAGAACTGCCCTTGCCCAAAACTTGCTGAACTTCAGCTGGCACTCCTGCCAAGGCCCTGCAAAAATTTTGCCTTCCTTCTCTAAGTTCACAGAGTTCTTTTAGAGCCTTGTCATGCTTAACAATATTGAATAAAGGCTTATGCTAAAAGCCCTTGCTTATTTCCTTCTTCAGAGAACAAAATGACATAACTTAGCAATTTTTTCTAAACAATGCATGGACCAGCTGTGTAAGAGTCCTCTGGAGATATTTTAAGAAAACAAAACAAAACAGAACTTAAGAAACAAAACTGGGCTCCTCCAAGATTTCCTGTGGTGTCAGGCTAGGAACTGGTCCTTTTAAATATCTTCAAGTGATTCTGAAACAAATTTAAGTTGTACCCATATGTAGAAAAAACTCTGGAACGTCATAAAGGGCTAATGAAATATAAGATAGTAAGAGAGGTCTGAGTTGGCAAGTTTTCTTCATTTGAATTTAGGCATGATTCTCTCAAAAGTTAAAATCCTATACATGATATTCCCATACTGATGGAATCCACTGATCTCTGATTAATGGGAACTGCCTCAGGATTGAATGTAGAATAGAGACTTCAGGGCACAAGGACCATCTTGGGCTCTGTACTAAAATAATTAACATGAGATGTTCTCAAAAAAGAAAAAGGAACTAATATCCTAGCAGGTCATGTGTTTGGAGTTATTTTCAGCAAAGAGAATAAAGGCACACTGATTCCTCTTCATTTGGTTTCCCACTGTTTCCAGGGTAGACCTTTATCTCTCACCTCAGTTAGGAATCTACAAATTAGGGACTGAACTTGGCATTCTTAATGTTAGAGTTTAACCACCAGAAGTGAATGTCAAAAATGGTCTATTATAGTTTATAATGAAAAAAGGTTCACTTGACTGAATGATAACATATCTATAAATTTATCTAAAAGTTAAAAGTATAAACTTTTGCTGCTATTCATTGCCAAAATATATAAGAAACAAATAAGTTGAATAGAAATTGGTATCCAAACAATGACCTCAATATTTTGACACCTTAAGATATTTATCAAGTCACAAAATTACAACACACTATAAATTTTTGAATTATTAAACAGATTAGAACATGCCATAAAAGTGTTGTTCATTTGAGAGAGGAAACAGTGAACATGCTGCTTATTAAATGGAATTGTTGCTGGAAAAAAATGGTATAAAAAATGAACTGCGTGTATAATCTTCAGATTATACACTTTTGGTTATATATATGGTTTTCAAAGTCATCTTCAAGAAATGGGTAAGTCTAAAACTTCAGCATAAGTAAAGGCAATGGGGTGCAGGGGGTTTACCTGTCATGGCCTGTTGGTCATCCACTGTTAACTTTAAACTTTTTCCTCGACGAACCACACGCACTGTGTGCCATTCATTATCATTGAGGTTATAGCCAGCAAAAAGTGTCTCGGGACCTTTGCCTGTAGAATATGCCAAACAGTCATTAAGGACACTCAGAATCAGTCAAACAAATGAACCTCACAGAGAGTGAGAAAAAGAGTCAAAGAAAGGGGGAAAGTGAGGGAGGAGGAGGAGAAGGAAGAGAGAATGAAATAAGAGAAAGACGAGAGAGACAAAGGAGAGAGAGAAAGAAAAAGAGAGACTGGCTGATCAATTTTCAAGCCCATTAGAGTCATAGCAAGCAAGGAAAATGACAAGTTAACAGACATTCAGGTGTGACACTTTAAGAAGGATCTTTAACCTTATGCATTGATCTAAGATAACCAAATGAACCCGTTGTCATAAATAGGCACAGTCAATATAGCATCGGGAAGTCTCCCAAATTTACACACACTTTTTTTCCCCTAAGGAATTCCCTGATATTTTGCAGTTATCCCTTTTCGCTAATGAGATAGTTAGCAGTCATGTAATCTCTCCGCTTGGAGAGATCTGACCATAGGTCATTAGTTAACCATTTTCCAGGAATGGCAACTGTCTTATTAGACTCTGATGAGGAGGCTGTTCTGCATACAATACTGTGTGATGGCTGCTCTTCACTCTTACATGACATACCTCCAAAGCTCACCAAGTTGTTAAATTAACAAGATGCTGTGTCTGAAGACCAAATCTAGTGGAGGTACAGAAAGTGGATATAGGTAAAATATTGACTTCTAGGGAGTGAAGAGAAAAGAAGTCACAGCTAATAAAGGGTAAAGTGTTGAGTGACAAGGGAAAAAAAAGTGAGATCTAACAGGAGGAGAGGGCAGGGAGTCCCTTCTAAGGACCAAAGCAAAGAGGACAAAATGTGTCATAAACTAGGGAAGCAACTGCCAGTGGATGTATGTAAACCTATGCAAATAGCATTTAAATTGACTTACAATAGATTATTTCAGTGTTTTGGAAATTGTTGAAATGAAAAAATTAGACAAATGTCTCTTTTCCACTTAAAAAAAAGCAAGGAAAAATAACTTTTAATATAACTGGAATTTTTATTTAAAAAAATGAGCATTTCTATTAATCTGACATGATTAGTTGAGAAAAAATAATGAAAAAAATTTAAAGATACATTATTTAGTGATGAATTTTCCTCATTTTTAAAGTACAGAAATTTGTTGGTATGTTAAAATAACAAAAGACATGGCATCATTGAGTTCATGACTTTTAACTGATTCAGAATCAGAGTTGGGTTCACAATTTCTTCAATCAAATTCTACCAGCAAAACCCCAATATCCAAGGATCACTAAAGGATGTACGAAAAAAAAACAAGGAGAAGGAGAGAGAAAAGAAAAAAAGAAAAATAAATAAATAAGGGAACCAAATAGAAGAAGCCTCAGTAGTCTGTCTAACAAGAGATCACTGTTTACTTTTGGGGTCACAGGCTAGCCACCCAGGCCCCTGATTTCTCTCTGAGGATGTTGCGGATACCTGGTTCAGTCTTCCTTGGTTGGGGTTTCTCTGGAGTTTCAAAGGAGCCAGGGATATGAGTTAAATTTTGCAAGATGAACTGCCTCATGTCTCTAAACAGGACCATGATTAAGATTAGAAATCACCTCTTTTTGTTTCTTTAGAAAAGTTAAATTACACATCTGGATACAGGAATAAAAAATAGTCTAGATAGAACAATTTTGAGAGATTGATCACTAAATAATTAGAGAAAGCTTGTTAGTTCAGCAATTGGAAAAATGCTTTGAGACCAAATGTTGAAAGCAAGTTCAAGGATCAAAGGAACTCTTTCTAGTTTCAACAGTGAAGAAAGAAGTGTTTAATAACTGCAGAATCTTAGCTTCCTACTGGCAGGAAGGGTCATTTTTAGCTTTGATCTTTGACAAGAGAATATATCATTTTAAAGTCCCTTTTATAGGACAGATCTTGTTTTTCTTAGAAATGTGTGCTTTTGAAGCAGCCTCACTCCCATTCTCTCAATTTTAAAAGTATTTTGTCAAGGAAAAGAAATATAAGGGTTCTATCATCATTATACCCCATTCTGGGCTTGATCTTGCAGTAAAGTCATAATGCTTAATCTATGAAACTATTTCCATAACAACAGGCACAAATCCAATTAAAAATAACCCTTTGGTTAATGAAAATCTCTGTAGGCCACCTTCAAGCTCCTTCCTTGCATTATTAAAAATGTAAAGAGATTGATTTTGGAAGACAAAGTTTTTTAAAATGCACTTAATAGTTCAATACAATTGTATCTATGTAACATGAAGTATAGTGGAGAGTGTACTGGACAAAGAGTTAACTAGTCCTTGATTTGCTATTAAGAAAGAAGTTGGGGGCTGGTAAATACTTTTTATGTATCAGATATTTATCTATCAACTTATTTCATCTGTTTGTCCAGAACATCTATTACATATATCAAGATCCAGAGGTATTGAAAGTTACCATTTTTGGTTTCTGCATTATCAGCCCTCCAGCATGCATTCTCACACACCTTTAATAACAAAATCCAAATTCATAGACTCTCTCCTGAAGATTCTGGAGGCTGTTTCCTCTTATGTCATGTGGGTTATAGAACTGACTGCATTTCCTTAGGTCTATTTATCAGAAAGCCAAGATTTAGGATTTGTATTTAATTTCAGCAACTTGACTCTTGCCTTTAAAAAAAAGAAGTTGTATATTGGTTTTTCTCCCCATTTAATTTAAATTATCTTTTATTAATCATGTAAATTCTGTTAGAACGTTTTAGGGACCAAATCAGTATTTAATGAAGAAAAAAGATAACCTCCATGCAAAGTTAGCAGAGATTATAACAAGCCTTTATTGACTAATTTCAGGTTTGTTTGTAACTGTATATTTACTTTCATATTTATGATGAATATTTGGGAACAAATTATATATATATACACATATATATATGTGTATGTATATATATGTGTGTGTGTTTACACACACACACACACACACACACACACACACTAACTTTGGATACTTTTTGGAAGAAAGCCTTGAGTGCAAATGTCCTATGAACTACTCTTACTGGTTTTTTAAATGTTAAGAAAAAAATAGCAAAGAGTAATAGAGAACAATAAAATAAAGCTATGGAATATACGGAGCAATGTGATCAAAAATGTCTAGTAGACTAAAATGACAGCTGTCTCTGGAGATGAAAGAAATTCAAATCCCTATCAATCATATTTTGAATTTTAAAACACTTAGCTGAGTTTTATGCCACAAATCTGAGACTAATTGCATATGCTTTAGAGAGTTATCTCCCTCTGCTGGCATATTTTAAAGATGCGAACTACATAAATGGACTATCTGCAACAGGGACCCTCTTTGTTAGCACAGTTCAAGCCAGTTGGTTCTGGACTCCTTTTTGTTGCTTTAAACATCAACTGTTAGGTAATTTCTATTTTATAACTCCATCTAGTTATTTGAGTTGGCTTATGTCTGCAGTTGGGTCTAACCTTGGAGAGCTGCCGGAAACACGCCACACAAACATCTCTGTCATTTTTATAACTCATACCAACCCTATTCTATTATCTACAAAATAAACTTCAGTATCTGTAGCTGCCTCATCTTCTGCTCCATATCTGGATAAGTATTATAGCTCCAGGCAAATGAATAAACAAGGTTTAAGTCATCTATTAAGAAACATTTAGCTTTTATAGTTTTGACATTGATTGTACCCATTTATGACAGACCAGGATAAATATCTGATGTAAATAATTTCCAATGTGAAAAACATACATTGTAAGAAATATAATTTATCTTTTAAGAAAATAACTATTTACAACACAGTAAAGATGAACACAACTTATAAAAATATTGCTCAAAGAATGTTTTAAAATAGCTATCTTTAATCTAGCACTACTGGAAAGTTTAGGAAAAAGCATAATATAATATGCCTAACATAATGAAAGGAAAAATTTGGACTGTGACTTTATTTTATTTTAAGTAAAAAAGATCATTTCCAAGAAATGCTTATCACATAATAGTATAGCTTGCAGATATAAAATTAGGTACTAAGAAGTTAATATGCTTTTAAGTAAGCATTATAAATGCAGAATGTATTCACAGTTGGTGTAACAAAAAGGAATATATTGATACTTATTTAAACATGTCTTATGCAACAGCTACACAATGCAAACTATCTGAATGAAAAAATAAAAAGTATAAAAAGGCACACAGGTATTGAGCATTTGGAAATGTACAAATATTTAATTCAATATTCCATAACAGCCTTAGATCATAGTTACTAATGCAGAGATTATCTAAGTAAATATATCCCTCCTCATCTGAGTACAGTATTGTAATAGTTACAGCATTTCTTTTTATGAAAAGACCAAGAAGAACATATATTTATGCATAATATAAGAAACATTGGCCTCAGCTAGGTTTTATTTTTCATTTCTTAACATAAATACATTGAATGTCATTAAATACGAGACTGAATTTACAAAACTTAGCTGTCTCTCAGTATTTTGGGGGTATTCTTGTCCAAACCTCTGAAAAGAAGCATGTAAGAAAAATAAATAAATCTAGGTTTATGGCTTTGTTAGGTTTTCTCCTTCCTTTATTTTCACTAAAAAGTGCTACTAATTTAACTGGGAAATCTTACAATGCTTGAAAATCTACTTGGACTTCCTTTTTTTAAAGAAATACGGAATGCAAATGTTTTGCAACTTGCTCTTTAATTTTAGGAGCATATTGTAAACATTACGTCCTGAATGTGACAAAGGAATATGATAATGAATATTTTGCCTTTAGAGTTGTGGAACTGTAGCCTCTCATTTGTTTTGGTCTTTTTTTCTTTCCTTGGTGATTGCACCAAAGAAGGTTATGGACAAGTAATACATGGTAATTCCTTCAACCATCATGTAAAAATTAGAATGATAATATATATTTTCTTCTCACCAATGATATGATGATTTACCAAATCTTCTTTATTTTGAACTTTAGTATTACAATAACAGTGTGAAATTGTTTTCTTTTATCATTAGCTTATTTATCAGGCTATCTTTTAGTCACTAAACTGAGTATTTAGCCATTTATTTTAGTAATGAGAAAAATATTGAGATTACTCCTTTGTTCTAAGATGTCCTTGGATCAAAGTCTTTGGTAATGAATGACTTGCCTTACTATTCAGAAAGTGCTCTAAAAAGGTGCTTACCCTGTTATAGTAATGGCTATTAGTAATTAAATCTTAAACTCAAGTTAACTTACTTAATCTGAGGAGATAGTATTTGCAGGTCCCCTGGAGCTGGTTAATCAGATATTAATAAATTTTTCTTTGAGGAACTGAAATGGTAGGCTACTTTTGTATATTTGTTTCATCTAATTTCCAATTAATGAATACTATTTCAAATTAATAACTAAATGTTTCCTGAAAAGAGACCTGTTCTATTTTATAGGTATAAATTACTGGGAAATTTAGTTTCCAAATACAATAAAATATACATAACCATAATACAAATACAAATATGATGTAGTTAGTATAAGTCTAAATTGTCCTAAATAATGGTGGGATTGGTTTCGATCATATCTTAACAGAGCATTTACTTTTATTCACTTTTGATTGCTTATTTTAAATTGTTAGACTAGAGAAAAAAGTCATCGTAGAAAATTTTGAATTTATGGATGATGAGCAAAAAAAATTAAAAATAACCCACAATCTATTTAGCTGCTCCTATAAACAGTTTGAGGGATATCATTCCAGAAGCATTGTCGAAAAGCAATTTTGTTACTGTGGTTCTTTGTCAGTTTCATAATAGATAATCCCCCAAATAGGAAATATCAATTATTTCTTCACTGCCTATTGGTTGAACTAATTTATTTAATTGAAGTTTAAAGAATTGATCAAATGCCAAAATATTATTTTTGACTGTGTAAAGTTCTCAGTTGATTTATTGAACTGAAACTCAATAAATAATTTTTAATTATCTTAATTTATAAATGCAGGATCTATAAGACACTTCAGGAATCTTATTATCTATATCTTTTCCAGAATCTTATGTGGTTATTATTGCTATTTTTATTTTTTTTATGTTATTGTAATTGTTGACATGCTCTACCTCCATTTTGGCCTGTGTATTTTAATTTTATTAGGTGAATATGTGTATGCTCTAAGGGAATATTTTCATAACTTATTCAATAATTTATTTTTCATTTTCTTTTAATGGATATTTTCATAATGCATGAAATATTCATAACAGCAATTTGAAGTCATGCCATTGGAATATGTTAGATCTATGTTTGAGTTTTAGTTTTCACATATGTAAATCATCTCCTTTGTACCTATTTAAATGAAGTCCATTTCAGAATTCTTTGGAATTTCTAGTAGTACATTTTTTTTCATAAGTGGCATAAATAATACATATTTATTTACACTGGGAATTTCCTGATTTCCAAACTTGATCAATTTTTCCATATATCTGACCATTTAATGTGTGAATTTCATGAGCTACCTATGTTCTTCATTCACAAATTTTAGGAGAATTGGTAATTTTACCCTAAATCCTGCATTTCCAAAGTAATTTTAGCTGTAACAACCATCATTAGAAAAAAAGCGATTGACTCTCAAATTTAATTGATTTGAAAAGTACAATACATAAAATATTTCAAGTCTAGATTTAGACTGATCTCTTTGAAGGGTGATGGGAGGGTGAATTCTCACAGTTGTATGAAAGGTGCATTCAAAGAACAAATAACAACAAAGAAATAATCCAATGTTAATTACAAAAATAATAGTAATATAAATACTCTTAAAATTTCTTCCTTTACCTTTGGGGAAACTTTTCTTAATGCAGTTTTTATCCATTTTGCTCTTTGCTCCAATTGGTAACAAGTGAAAGAAATGGATATGAGTTCTAAATACACTGAACATTTCAATCTCCAAATTCTTTGATTGCCCCCTGCATTTCCCTGCTGATTTAAAGAACATTTCCCACTTGACCTATGTACCATATTTTGGCCAGTACCTTATAAAAGAAATTGGAATCCTCATGGGTATTTTATGGCTAAAGTAAAAACATTTTAAATCAGAAAGCCCAGAGAAAAGATGCTTCTGTGGAAAGCCTGCCACCACTCCTACATCACCTTTGAGGAGAATATATTATGTGGCTGCCTGCTCTGATGACAACTGATTGGATCACCAGTGGACATCTGTCCTCAAAGCTGAAATCTGATCAGTGATTTATGAAGTGACATTATTTGAGAGCTCTGATCAATAGAACATGGGTAGTAATGAATCCACTGGATTATCTTTTTAGGGGAGTTTGAATACGTAACATAAAGAGTCGACAGTTGGTGAAGAAGCATCTAAAAGCCAAAGGACATGCATAGGAAAAACCAGTGAACAGAAACCACGAGGTGGGAGAAGCCATGAGTAGGCAGACAACATGAAAAAGTAGAAGCTACAACCAAGTAGAGAGGAAAGAGTAGCAGGGTCACCGTCAGAGAAGACAGAGGACAACAAAGTTACTGCTATGGCAGAACATCGAGAAGGTGAAGGGGTGAAGGGACGGTAAGGTACCCTAGCCACTGGGCCACCCAGGTATTGCACAACCTTTCAGTTCTTGAATACCATTCTAGATGTGTCTGTGTTGTGACTGAAATTATTTCCTATTTCTATTCTTCATGTGTTCTTATAATACTTATAAAACTTCATTAATTAAGCTAACCTGAATATAAATCTATTCTTCCAGATACTAAAATAATTTATCTAACCTAGAAGAGCAGTATGAATTAATATAAAATGTTGCAGAAAGAATATTATTGTTCTTTGTTGACCAGTAATGGTCTTCAGGGATTATTTTTAGTGAAAAGATATTTGGTCAGCAATGCTAAACAAATTCTTATCCAGTATTCAAAAGTGTATTATCTTAAGTGGATTAAAAATGCCCTTTTATTATCTAATAAAACTTACCAATTGGCTAAATAATTGTTTCTTTGTGTACAGTGGCATAATTCAGTCTAAAAGATGTTTGAATAAGCATGACTTCTGAGTAAGTGGGAACTGAATTAATGGATTTTTGTTGTAACAAAAACACTCAAAAATTCCACTTTAAAAGCAAATTACTGAGTGTATAAATATCAATGTAAATTTATATATTTTATATTTTATGGGTCTTTGTAGAACATACCATTAATCTTTAGGAAAACTAACTTAACAAAATGTAAACCCTAAAATTTCTCTGAAATTTACACTACAAAAATCTTTTTTACATTTTTTCACAATTTGTCTCACTTTTTAGAAAATAATCAGCATTTTCTCATTACACAACCATCTTCAAATAGTCCAGCTATTTTCTTAGAAAATTCTATCAATTCCATAAGATAGTAAAATATATATAAATAATCAAATAGCAGAACACCTATTTTTCTAATACTAAAACTTTTATAAACCATTAATCAAAGTTCTTCAAGATCTCAAAAATTTTCATATTCTGCATCTTAAACTATGATATCTCAATGAAGAGTATGTATGCTCCTATAAATAGAAGCTAACTGGAATGCTTAATCATGTCTGACTATAGTTGAGTAGACAAAGCCATCACCTTTTAACTTATGCATCTATTTCAGCAGATAGCAGATATATAATCCCTGTCTAGTGACTACATGAGGAATTGAAATCCATGATCATAATATTTGTTTTCATATTTTTTAATAGGTAAGCAATGAATAAGTTACACATTGTTAGTTTTCTTTTGAGCAAAATTAGGAATGCAAAAGTTACAGAAAAAATTCTAATCTATATTTACCTAAACTAGCAAAATGAATGATTTGGTTTAGTAATTTAGACCATCATTTAACATTAAGGCTCTCCTAAAGATCAGAGGCTGTTTCAAATAGAAGTTCTTGAGTACTTTTTAGTCATTTTGATTCTTAAGGAGTTAACTCTCTATGAACCTGAATTATTATGGACATATAATTAAAAAGACAAAATGCTCCAAATACAGAACATTATTATTGTTTTCTTTAAAATGAATGAGATTCTAATTATACATCCCACAATAAGATAAGCAAAATGCCCCTCTTCCCCCACCCTGCCCAAATCTTAATGGCAAGGGGTGTCTGATTCAAATTTTTATCCTCAATTTTCTGGATCAATGATAACATATTGAAATGCTGCCTTCCTATCAAAAAAAAAAAGTTAAAAAAGAAAGAAGAAATTCACTGCTATGAAATAAGTGGTAGATATTCAGAAATCAGCTCTTGTGAGTAACACAAGAAACAGAAATATGTGACCAACAAGCTATCACCTCTCACATTTAGTGACATTTGGTTGTATAAGAGAAAATTTCCTTTTCACAGAAAGAAAGAAAGAGAGTATCAAGATTGGAATGTTTCTTCTGAAGCTCTCTAGGTTTTTCTGAAAACACCTACCAAGGCCATTGTGATAATGCCAACTTTCAACATTGAAAGATAATTTGATGAATCTGGTTAACAATAATCTGGTATTTTGCATTACTCTGAGCACAGTTTTATGTAATTGCACCAAGGAAATGATTTAGTGAATAAATTAATAATTGAGCCTGATTTTAAGGTTAACCTGCACAAAATAGTAATCTTTTAAACTCTGCAACATTGTTTACTTGCATTTATGCTAAGAACAGCTTAATTGTTCACTAGGGTAGATCCAGTCTAAATCCTCAGGCTACAATTTGCCCAGTCTATGACGCCATTTAAATGTGCAAGAGACCAGTGATTGTTAAGAGGGGCAGAGGCAGAAGACTCCCTTTTGCAGTTCTCTGCTCTTCAGGAACCAGACAGCTGCTCTGAAGTGAACATTTGCTTCATGTAAACAAGAGCCAGCCCCAGAAATTTCCTCGTATCTTTTTAAGTAGCCTGCTAATCAGCAGCCTGATCAAAGCAATCTAATATGGCTTAAGTGCTAGTGGTTGACATTTTGCAATCTTTTATTGCTTTCCATTTTTATCTACAAAAAAATGGTGATAACTAATATCCAGTTGACTTTTTCATTCTGGTGATAAAATGGTAATACAAAGATCTTATTATCCACTCCAGACATCCATCATAGTACATTTTCCATTAACATACTACCTCAGAGCATTTATTCACTATGTCCAAGCGAAAAGTGAGGCTTAGTTCTCAGCTTTAGATCCCTTTCTCTCCAATACTTAAGACAACTTAACTTCAAATACAGGGAGTGGGACCTCAACATTATGTCCACTTTAATGTCATCTGAAATTCTGTCATCTCCACCACCTTAAATCAATCATCCTCTGGGAGAAGCCAAAAATAGCTGGAAGATCTGCCTACTAAAATATTTTTTAATCCTAGAGAAGTCTTGTTCTCATGTGAAAACAAGAAGAAAAAGAACAGGAGGAAATGATACTGGGAAGGGAGATGTAAAAAGAAGAAATCTGGGTAGGGAGAGCGAGCAAGTGGACGGCAGCGCGGACATACGCTCAGGGCACGAAGAGACCAAAGCAATGTGAACGAACGCCTTCCTGCGGCCAAGAAGGGAATTCTGTGATTATGTCATTGATTTGAAAAAGACAAAACAAAAAACAAACAAAAGAACCAAAGGAAAAGAAAAACGACTGGAAAAACAAGGGCACAAAAGTCCTCCCGCATCTACTATATATTTAAAGTAGTTACTCATACAATGGTTAGGGCTCACCTATAGTTGATAGGAGAAAGTTTAGTTTTCAAATTTCAATGTTTTTAAACCTTCAAACATTAACCATTTTTAAGGTTACCAGAAGAGGAGGGACAGGAAAAAAATTGGGATATTTAAGCATGCAATATATCACTAGAAAGGCCAAATTTTCAGAAAAAAATAATAAAATGAATACACACATAGCCTAATGAGCTTAGACATAATGTATTATTGGAATAATTAGGCACCAGAGTTGAAATTGGGATTGTCTTGGTGATTGTCCCAGAGTTACCAAGATATTAGGCTCTGTACTTTAGAAGACAAAAGAATACAGAATAGGACCAATAGCCTGTACAGATCCTACTAATAATTCATTTGAAAATTTCACAAGGAGTAGAAAATGTCCTTTCATTCTTTATAGTTTTTAAAAGACTTATTAAATCAATTAATACTATGTACTATGCCAGAGACTGTCCCTCACTTTTTCATGCAAATAATTTGTTTGTCACAAAAGTACTATTCATTCTGACCTGGATTCTCTTGATAACAATTTGTTAATGATTGGTTTTGTATTAGTATATATTTCTGCAATAATTATTTTTTGTAAAACAGTCTACAGCTTCTTTTTTTGATTAATTGAAGTATTTTTTTTTCCTCTTTATGTTAAGAGAATGTGACTTTGCAGAGTTTCCCATGTACTTTTATGGAAGTACTCTTCACTGCCCAGGGAAGAAATTATCTGCCTTAAAAGATGGTGGTCTTTTTAGCAATGCCATATAAAAGTATTCTGTGATGGTAAACTGTTGTTCTCAATATTGCAGTTATTTGCAAAGTCAAGAGTAATCCGACTCTCTTGTTATACATATCCTGGACAGAGGAGAATGGAGAGTGGTAGATAAAATACTTCTGTGCTCACCTTCTAGTCCATGAATCTGCAAAAACTGACCTAAATTTAATTCCAAGTTATGGACAACAAACATATTTTAGCAATGATACAAACTAATGTATATCACAGAGCTGAGATTAGTCTGGGATTGAGTGCAGAGACATTCCATTTCTAATCCGAAAGATCAAAACACACATTGAGGCCCTGACATGGACAATACTCATAGAGTTTCATAGAGATGGTTCTTTTTTATAAGTACCCTCTCCACACAAGAAAATAAGCTTTTGAATTTTAAATGAAAACAGGCTCTCCTTCCATGTAAAGATTCTTGACAGCTTTCCTGTTTGGGGGGTGGGATGGGAAATGGTGGCCACAAAGAGTCTGATAGAAATGGTTCTTGAGATTCAAATGTGCCCTTTTCTCAAAGAAACCTTAACAAAAGGCTGTTTCCTGGCCTGTCCTTTGATTCTACTGTTGCATCTGAACTACTGGCACAGGAATGTCTGGAAAAGAGATGCACCTGCCATGTCACAGTCCCACAGGTCTGAACACATGCAGCTGGACCCTTTTTCCTCCTAACCTACTACCTATTCTTCAATAGTCTGATACTACATGTATTTTCTTTTTTATGTCAAGAAATCCACTGTAAACTGGCAGGTGGGTGGGGATGAGGCAGATGGAATGACAATATAAAACACCAGAGCAATTCTGAGTAAGTGCAGAGAAATTTGGAAAGGTTTCCACTCAAACTCAATAGCTGAGACTTTGATATTAATTCTCAGTGTAAGAAGATCTTTCATGTTACACCTTGTATATTTCCTGTGGAAATTTTCTTAACATATATCAACTAAGGTATTTCATATTAATCTGACAATATGGTTGATATCTTAGATGTGTTACAGTTTTTAAAGACAGTGGTGGTATACACTGTGATTCAATAAAGATACATTCATTTTGGTTTCAGACAAACTTAAGGCTCACAGGGGATATATGTAATGAATCGGCCTTTCATTAAACTACAAGTTATCCTGAGAGACGGATATTTCAATTTATTTTTTTATTGGGTAGGAAATGCACTCCAGGTGGAAATCTCTGCATATTTAATCACTGTGAGTTTGATTTGCATTATTGATATGCAAATTTCTCCCTCTCCTCAAAGTTGAGTAGTAACATGGATTCTTGATGGAACGTGGGGATCTTACTAAATCTGCCCACTATTCCCCAAATAAAACAAAGGCAAAATGAAATGAAAATGTTACCTGGTCACTGAAGGTTCTTTACAGCGACTGCTGTCCAGTTAAGGCACTTGCAGTCCTGTCCAAGGTGTGCACTGAAAGCTTGCAATAATTTATTTAATTCAAGCAATTCAAATGTAATGCATATTCCTTAAAAAGGGAAAAAGTCCACTTAACTAGCAAGAATCTTTGTCCTCAAAGATATATTTTGTGGAATATCCAGAAGAAAAATCGACTATACTTAAAATCAGAGTCTCATAATATAAGAATGAGAAGTGTGTCTACTAAGACTATAGTCATTAGACTATAAACATACATATTTTAAAAACATTATTAAAAGAGCTAGAGAACACAGAATCACATTTTATTTAGTTAATTTCCCCAGATGTCATAGTTATACTTGGTAAATTTGAAGATCTATGTGTATGCTTAATGTAAATATAACAAAGTATATAAAGCAGATGTCTAGAAAGGGATATTTTCCTCACGTGGATTTTGTAAGTTTCAGGAAGAATCAAGGACATTTCTCACTGCATTGAGGCACAAATTTGGCTTTGGGAAAGTATTTTGTGAGTTGCTGGTTTTCCTGCATCTATGCCCCACAGCTCAAAACAAACTGAACCATTATATCAGTTAGACTTGTAAAACCTATGCTCCTTTTCAGAAGGTTTGGAAGAGATAGTGATTGAGAGGAAATTATATATTCTTGAAAAATTCCACTTGTGTGAGAGCTTTGAGAGATTATTTCCGGAACTATTCTGTTCGAGATGATTTTTAATGCCTTTCATGCCTTGTGTAATATTTTGTCAATTTACTTTTTCATAGGCCATGATTCAGTTACCTTTTTATGGCTATGATCAGAAAGACTCACTTTTAAGCTACTTCAAAATGAGTATTAAAAGTATTTGTTAACTGAAGACAAATTTGAGTTATAGGAAACACAATGCTTGAAATATTGTATATTTCTTTAGATAAAGCTTCTTGTTTTTTAAGCCTAAGACCATCGTTTAGTTCCTCAGAGGATGGCTTATTGTCATTTGGAAACACAGCTAATAGTTTTGGAAGTAAACTCCATCAACTCACATCCACCATTTTCCAAAGAATATAGAATGTTTTTTTATCGACTACAGCAATAAGAGATTAGAAGCTCGTTAGAGCCCCGTTATTTGAGTAGCTAACAACTTTGTTATCATTAGAAGAGGTTCCTTAATGTGGTCAGCAGAACCTGGAAAAGAAAAACTTAAATATTTATGTAAACAAATAAAATAAATTCACTCTCAAGATAAAGCTACAACTCAAAATAAAATCACAGTCCTTATATCCTTTCACGCGTTCTAGTCTACAATCAAATAAAACTCAGTCCATGCATCTTTACTGATTCATCATTTAGCATGCATATCACAGATTTGAAGGATTTTGGTTATTTTTGCAGATATATGATTAGGATGTAAAAATTCATGTAAACGCTCTTAATGAACAAAAACAAAACTCAACAATTTTCTTGGAAAAATGCATTTTTCTATGTGAAACTTGGGTTAACATAGAAGGGTAGTAACTCTCAAAATGAAATGAATTCAGTGTTTTTTTTCTATATTTGAGTTGAGATAAAAAGCAGAAAGTGAAAGAAATAAGACTATAGTATTTTCCCTGAATTTGGTCATGAAGAGAGCTACTTGGAGTGCAAGATCAGTAAATGCAAATGCTACTTGTACTTAAACAAAAGTCTCTAGAGACATTTGCGCCTTCTGTTACAAAATATTTGCCACTTCTTTTCCCACTTATAGGTAGGAAATGCATCAGGAAAGTCTTTGGCTGAACAGATTTTAAAATGAATTTTTACAACCCAGATGATGGACTGGGCATACTTCAAAAGTGAATTTATGAGTTTTATAAATGCCTTTCTCTTGCTATTTTTTCCTTGACTAGCTTACATCATAATGGAGGAATAACATTTTAAAAATTTTGAATAGGCACTTACTGGAATTACAGTTAATCCTGATACAATCTAGATGGGGAAGAATAGATGAAAAATGAAAATTTATCCTTCAAGGTAATAGCTGCAGACATCCAATAAAATCACAGTCCACCCTTCCGGGGACAGACACATGCAAACATGGCCACTCCATATCATTTATTCTTTACATACTTGTAGAACCCAGATTCATTGTTATAAAACTTCACTAGTAGAAACAACAATAGAAGGTCTTAAAAAAAATGGCCAATTCAAACAAAGCTACATGGTGACAAATCTAAGTGCAATGAAGAACTGTTAACTGTCAAAGGTGCTTGGCTTAGACTGGCTGCAACTCTCTCCCCATCTGTGAAAGAACATATCATTGTTTTCAGCATTATTAAAAAGTGCTCCGTCACAATGGGGTACAGTGCAAGCTCAGCTATGCTCAGACATCTTGGACCTTCAAAATCGAATATCCCACAAAGGCCAACAGAATCCTTTAGAATTGTGGTAGTCAAAAGGGAAGCAAATTTAAATTATTCTCATCTTATCCTAGTGTATTTCTTTTTTTTTTTTATTTGCTTGGGCACAAAAAAGTAACAGATGTTGGCTGGATTCCATGCCTTGTATCAATTGGAGGAGGAAAGAAACAGCTCTACGTTTCCTTTAGAAGCTAGAGGCTAAGGAGTAGTGTCCTTCAGAGCACACAAGCAGGCCTATGCCTCTCTGAGAAGCTAACAATGTTATCTCTATGTAATAAGTATCATGGCTAACACCACTATTGGTTTTACTTTCCTTATATGTGCTTCTGACATAAAAGCAGATACTCAGAACAGAATGTCTGATCTGCGTAATACAGACTGTGACTATAGGTTTATCTTTACAGGACTATATGGGATGTTTTGTATTTATTTTATGTATAGATACATATTTGTTGGTTTTGGTTGCAGTATTTAATGCCTTTGGGGAACATGGAAAATATAAACCTAGATTCTGTTTCCATATAGCTGAGTTTGTCATGTGTCGTCAACCGCATCAGAAAAGTGGTTGCAAACAGCCAAGGACCAGCACCTACACAACTCTTTCCACAGAATGCTTTGCTCTTGGGCAATTCCCACGATGCACTTCGGCTAGTGGCCCCTTTACTGAAATTAGGCAATTTTATTCTGATTGGTTTGCAGTAAGCTGTCCTTGTCACTAGACAGAACTCTAACAACAGCAAAGGAGAGTGTGGTGTGTTCTTCAGAAATCTTAAAAAAACCCTCTTATCATTCAACTTCATTTAATTAATGTTAATTGAATGTGATTGTATGCAGTGAGCCATCTGTGAAATAATTTTATATTTTATGAACAAACATTCTACCCAGGATAATTTGAAAATGTAGGTGAGGTTTTCACAAATGCCTTACCTAATCACATGTCACAACTTTCTGTAAAGCTATGTAGAGTCAAATTTTATTTTTCTCCCTCTGTTTATTAATTTGTGTGTGTTTTTAGCATTTCCAGGAGATACAGTAAAACCTCATTAATTTGTACTCCTCTTAGATTTAATGATAATATTGAAACTTATTGGGCAGACTATACTTCTTCATGTGGTATGAGCAGAGATTGCCTGATAAAAATTAAACACACAAGTAAACAAATTGTGAAAGACCAAGTTCGTGAAGAAAACTGATTTCAAGTACTTTACAATACTTAGACGGTACAACTTGCGTGAAACAATGTGCTAATTAAGGATAATTCTTATCCACCCATTAAAATCTGCCTAGTAAGGCCTTTCCTTAACAATATTCTCCAGCTATTAATTTGTGTGTTTGAATCTAATTGAAAACAAACCACTCAATTATTTTTAGTCTACAATTCAGATTTTTTCTTATTTCAGTCTGGCTGTCCCCTATATTTCATCCAGCTTGTTGAGGTTTTACTGTAGTGACTCTTTCCTAATGCTACACAGAAGTAGGAAAGCATTAGTTTTCTGTAGAAGAGCCTGTGTTTTTAGTGTTCTCATGGCTGTTTGCTGAGGGCCGCAGACTTTGGGCTTTGAAGGGTTGTGGATTGCTCTTTGAGAGCAAAATATTGCCACACAGTACTTCCAAACAGAAAAGATGGGGTACCACAAAGGTGATGATTCAAAGGAGAAGCCCAAGGAGTAGAGTACAAGCAACTGTTTATCTAGATCACAATGTAGAAATTTGGTATTTATGCATATGTTACTTATGTAAAAGTTGATGGATTTTTATTTATCTGAAAGGATAGCATCTATAACCAATCAGAAAGCCAGTAAATACAACAATAGGAAATTGTCTGAGGCATCTTCATGCCTAATAGTTTATATTTAAAATTAACCTCATGGATACATATGGCTTCCCTTTTAAGAACCCTCGGTGGTAGAAACTGTAAAACAGTAAATTATGTCAAACAAAATGAAAACAATAAAAAGATGCCCCAAAAACCTAAATTAATTTAAATGATGGAAATGAGACCATTAAGTGTTTTAACTTTTCATGGCAAACAGGCTACTTAATATATGTTTGCAAGCAAAACTAAACGAAAAAGTGAAAAGTATTAATTCAGTGGGGGAAGGTGAGTTGTTACCTAGATTGACCGTCAGTTTCACACGCCCTGCGTCTAGCTCCAGGCGGAGGGTGTCTGCTGAGTCTCTAGAGGTGGTTGCCATGAGAATGCCATATGCACGTTGGGATCGGAACCGTAAGGAAACATCCTCTGCCTCTGTGTGCATCACCACTGGGAGCTGGATTTTCATAAACATACTCCCATCATAGCTCAGAACCGTTGCCTCTATAGATGGGAAATGAAAATAAAAGTTCCTGATTAGTCTAGTATATTTATACTTTGAAAAGGAAAGCTATAACCTATTTTTTTATAGATATTCAGTCTTACATTAGTTTCAAGTATACAACACAGTGGTTCAACAGTTACCCTTATTATCAAATCTTCACCCCCCACTAGTACAACTACTATCTGTTAACATAGGAAAATGTTACAGGACCATTGGCTATATTAACATGTGGCCTATTAAAGGGCAAATAGAACACACAACTGCAAACTCAAATCATCTTCTTTGAAATGAACTTTTTCTTTCTTAGTCTGGGAAGAGAAATCACAGTGAAGAGAACTTTCTCTGTGAAGTACAGCACAGAAGCAGAAGTGGCTGCATTCCTTTGTGTTCCCATGGTACTTTCTACCTACAGCATGACTCATGTTGGATTTTCAATGCTTATGTATGTGTCTCCCTTCTTAAAAACAGAGATTACATTCTTTTGTGTAGCTGCACTGTGAGCCTGGTTTGAAGCACTAGTGACTATTCATTGCCTGTTTATATAGGGACAGGACATCGGCCAGCTCTGTGAAATCAGCACTGGCTCTGAATTTTTCATCAGCAAAATGAATAGGTGCTACAAGAGGATCCCTAAGGCCTTCCTCGCCTGCCCTAGAAGTCCATGATTCTAAGAGAAGTTACTATCATCATCTTTTCTTCATAATTTCTGCCCTAATAGGATTTAAAAAAAAGAAAAATAGAAAAGATATACTGAAATACAGGAATCAGGTCAACACTTTACCAAAGGTGATGGTCAAAAAGATAAGAAAAATTGATATTACCAACAACAGGTGATGATTCTTCTGAGTCACTATGGTTAAACACAGTAATTTTTCACAAAGACGCATACTGTAACTTCATTTTAGGGTTTATTTACAGGTAAGAGGTAACTTAGAATATCCGTAAGCACCACCCTGGTGTTCTGAAAATATTAATTTATCATCAAAAAGTCAGCAACTAGGTACTTTGATAATATTGAATAAGGATGGGGTGGGACTGAAGAGCTCTGTGTTAGTGTGTACTGCTAAACTACAGTGGGTTGCTTTAATAGATAAGTTGCTTAGTACTGTATTAAGGACATAAAGAAGCAAATAACTGAAACTGTTGATTACAAATTGACTGCTTTAAGAAGTAGTCAGCCACCCCTTAATGTTAAACACCATATGGTGTGGAGCATTGTGAAACAAGTATGAGTCACTTTGCTTTCTCACTGGTTCTGATAGTTCAGAATACTCCTTCATAAAAGAAAAATTACCTGGAATTAAAATTAACTATGAAACTTTCATTATCTTGCCTATTTATATGGCACAGAGATTAACCTTACTCGTGTTAAGTATGTTTACTGTAAGGACTATATTCTGGAGTTGTAGTTTTGCAAGTTTATCTTTCAAAAAGTAAGGAGAGACAAGTATTGCTTCCAACAGATTTTAATCATTGGTTCTTGTCATCACGGGACTGAATGCATATTCAGAACTGACCAGCACTGAGGTCCCAGGTCTCCCTCCTCAGTGTTCTTCTCTTTTCCATCTACCTCTTAATCTTGGTTAACTCATATGCTCACTTCCCTTAATATTTATTAACAGCCCTGACTTCTCTCCTGAGCTCCATCATCCATTATCTATTTAACATTGCCAATTTGAATATTATAGGCACCCCAAAAATGAGCCAACTCAACATGCTCCCCAACGTTCTCCATCTTGGTAAATGGTATGACCTCACTGCTCAGACTTAAACCCTTCTGATTTCTCTCTTAACCTCTGTGCCATGTCCAATATATTTTCAAGTCTTCAAGTCCTGTAGGCTCTAATCCCAATTCCCTTCCTGAGTTGATTATTCTTTACCCTTAACCACCATACCTCAGATTCTGCTCCTATCTCTCACCTAGACCACTGCAATAGTGCCCTCAAAGGTCTAGAGGGTATTAGGCTCAGTGAAATAAGCCAGGTGGAGAAAGACAAGTATCAAATGACTTCACTCATCTGTGGAATATAAGAACAAGGGAAAAACTGAAGGAACAAAGCAGCAGCAGACTCACAGAACCCATGAATGGACTAATAGTTACCAAAGAGAAAGAGACTGGGGAGGATGGGTGCGAAGAGAGGGATAAGGGGAAAAAGGGGCATTATGATTAGCACACATAATGTAGCAGGCACCCAGAAGGCAGTATAGCACAGAGAAGACAAGTATGATTCTATAGCATCTTACTATGCTGATGGACAGTGACTATAATGGGGTATGTGGTGGGGACTTGATAATGGGGGGAATCTAGTGACCACAATGTTGCTCATGTAAGTGTATATTAATGATACCAAAAAAAAGGTCTCCCTACTTCTACTTTTTATTTTTACATACAGCAGGCAAGCTAAACCTTTAAAGAAGTAAATTAGATTACATAATTTCATTGCTTAAACTACATTCTCTCCTCGCACCCACTGAAGTTGGAATAACATCTGTAAACCTTTTCTACCTACAGGGTTCTGTGTGACCTGGCCACAGCACATCTTATTGTCCTCAACTTTTAGCATCTCTCCTCCTTGTTTAGTAACCTCCAGCCACACTGACTCCATTTCTTATCCAAGTATTTGCACTGTGGATCCCTCTGTCTTAAAAGGTTTCACCCCAAATCTTTATATGGCTGTTTCCTCTGACATTGAGCTCTCTGATCAAATGCTACTTGGAGAGACTTGCTCCAAGCACCCCTCTGATCCCCAGCCCAGATATTCTATATTTACTTACCCATTTCATTTTTTAAAATTAGTGTTTCTTTATGTTTGTATATTATCTGTCTTTGCTCTTCAGAATATAAGTGTCATGAGGGCAGACATTGGGCCCTCATTGTTCTATCAGCAGCTGAAGGCCCAAAAAGTGCCAGACAGCCAGTAAAGACTCAATAAATACTCGCTAAATTAACGATTGCACATAGTCCTAGAGATACATGAAAGCTTCTTTCAATTTGGATATCAAGATTACATAATTACTAAATAAGTTATTCTACTTATTGTAAGTCGAATCTAATTTTTGTAATGTATGTGAACAAAATATTTGTTAAAGTCTACTTTAAAGTCCATAATTGTGCCATGAAAGACTAGGAAAGGGGTCCATTTGTCAAAATGGGGGTCCTGTGGCTAAGCACTGACCTTAGCACTGAGAAAATAAAATCAATCCTTTTAAAAAACAGTAGTTCTACATCATAGTACATATTTTTCCAATTAGATAAGAAGCTTCCCAAAAGAAAATCTACTGGTAGTTTGCTTGAAAAATAAATAAAACATGATTGTAAAGTTGTGGTGAATTCTAGCAAAATGTGTTTCCTGTATAATATTATAACAAATTTGATCTTTATTATTTCTTTTCCCAAAATCTATAGCCAATCATTATCCATATCTCTATAGCAACAAACAACTGAATAAAACTTTAAAGGCCATTGTCAGTTGTTACTTTGGTATCACACAGATGACTGAAATGTTGCTAGATTTCCTCTTCTATTTATTGAGTCTGCAAATCCAGTCTCTATTATTTAATAATATTTTTAAGTGATCTCCCGTTCTCCTATAAATGCAGCATAATTTTATTGTAAACTAAGTTGAGGTGAACATCCTCTTAGAAATAGAGAGGGCTGACAATGGATCATAAATAAAGTATGAAATAGAATCCAAAGTTGAAAAATAATCACCATTATTGGCCTTTAACATTTTCCAAAAAGCTGCAGGAATGAAATAACACAGTAAAGTAATAAAACTTGTGTACCCCTGAGTGTAATTTTATACAATTCTCAATGTGAAAATAACTTGTTGATAAGTGGTAAATGAACACCTAAATAAGTCCTCATAATTAGAGCTAATGTTTAATTAGATAAGAAATGGAAAATACATGAGGTTTTAGTCTACAGTTGCCAAATAAATGGTAAACAACACTCTGACATTTGAAGGTTATGTTATTGGCAGCATCCTTTAACATTAATAAAATTATTTTATCACTTAGAACACAAAGGAGTTCTTTAAAAGGCTAATTCCAAAACAATATTTCCCAGTAGGGGAGAAAAAGTTTCAACTTCGTCTTCTATATCTCCTTCCTCGTTGTCATTAAGTTTGATAAATTTGCTTTTCTGTATTATTCCTTCTTACAGTCTAAAGTGTACACCTGTGCTCAGTTTTGCCGAAAGGCGGTCACATATTGTGATCAAGGATGAGAATCAGACAGGGAGCCAAATTATATTGCTCTGACATCTGTCCCTCCATCTGTTTGAATTTTACCAAACAAGTATAAAATAGACCACTGATATATACATATATCCAATAATAATTTATGTAACCAAATCTCCACAAATTCTCAGTTTTATTAAAAATAAAGTGGGAGGTAAGGTAGTGAATTTAACTTATATTCAATTCAACATTATTTCTACATCATTCTTCCTTATAGGATCAATACTTATAAAACATAATACTATTTTCTATTTGCCTAAGGCAGCAAATACTCTGTTCTCTCTTACAAACTCCTTTACTTAATGCAGAATGAAGATTTCCTGTAGTAATGTGATTGCAATATCATTCCCCATGCTTCACTATCCAAAGACTTGAATAAGCTTTTTAATTACTTAGAATAATTATCTTTATAAATTATCAATTATTGCTTGATAGTAGTAAAATAGAAACTTTATTAGTGCCATTTTAAAAAATCTTAAGTGTTGTCAATCAATTTTTATATGATCAACAGCCTTTTGTGATCAAGAGTGTATCTGGAGAAGAACCACAGTTGAAGCTCTTTCTTTTGAATTGGAAACGCTGAGGGTTGGGTGTGATCTTGTGTGTTGACTGAACTAGGGTATAGCTGGGAATTGAACAAGAGCCAAATTTTCTGGTATTGAGCATGACAGGCATCCCACATCACTTGTTCTCAGGAGAGACCATAATGTGAGCAAGAAAATTAATTCCGAAAAGCAAAGACTTCTAACAATACGTTGGGTTTTGCAGAAACAAAAAACACACAAAAATGACTATTTTCTCCTCAACACACAATTAACCTGGAGACAAATTTTCAGAAATTTCCAGGCACCTGTAAGATTATGCTGAATCCCAGTGATGAACTTTATTATTAAATTCTCATTTGCAAATCTACATATGCTTGCCACTCCTCCTTCTAATTACTGCATGTATCAATATTCCCTTTTACTCATTCTGGCTCAGGATGCTTTACAATTTCTATTTTTATTTCTTCCATATGTAGTAGCGGAATATTGCCACAGGGTGGTACACCATGCATATTTAACTGAAGGCTTTTGTAATTCCTGTGACAGTTCAGTGATACCTTTTTCTAGCTTCACTTAAGCAGGAGGCATCAGAATGACTGGCAAGTCTCTGAGTGATTAAAATGGAAAAAAAATCTTAAATCATACAGGTCTGCTAATCTCAGGCATGATGCCTAACCATAATATATCTTGAAAGCTTCGTCGCTTGTTTTTGTTGTTGCTGTTGACCCCTTTCAGCATTTTCTAGAAATCAAACTATACAAACAAACTGAAATTAGAAGGGAAAGTGAGAAGAGGAAACTTAGAGAATATATACCTTGCAAACAAAACTACAAGAGACAGTGAACGTCTAAGGATAGTTCATAGTAATTGCAATCAGGTATAGGAGAATGAATGAATCCACATGATTAAAATACTTACCCATCAACTGACTTATCTAATTGTATCACAGAATAGTGATAGCATTTTGGTAATTTAAGGTTATTTAAGGTCATTATTAGATTATTAAGTTATTATTTTTAACTTTTATATTAATGTTAATGCTAGAATTGATAAGTCGATGAGCCCCAATATTAAGTAAGATAAAGAACCAAAGTCACATTTCAACTTTGCATTCTAGAAAATATCACCACTTTTTCTCGAGGAAGTGATGGTTAAATGGATTAAACAATTCCAAGAATGAAGAAGCAGAGAGAGAGAAAAAAAGACTAAATGTGCATGGCTAAAAAAGTAGATACCAGGTGATTTCAGGCTAAATATCCAATAGAGTGGTGTTATTTGGAGCATGAGAGGACAAGGGAACAACTCATCAATATTTTTTCATATTGATTGCTTGTTCCATTGTTGAAAATGAATGGCAATAGGCGTCGTGACTAAAGCATTTATCTGAAACTCAGGTTGCTGGAAGCACATGCTTAAAATTTTTTGTTCTGCTATTTTGTCATTTAGTCTGATCTGCAGATGAACAGTGGTAGCTATTGCCCTTCATTCTTCTTTTAATCTTCATTCTTCTATTTGGAGAAGACAAGAAAAAAAATGTAGCTTTGCCTCCTACTAGAAAAGGAAAGGGAGTTTCAACAGACATACTAAGCCCTAATATCAAATAGATAAATGCATCTTCTGTGATCAGTCAGGTCTTAGGCAAAAGTGCCTTTGAAATTAGGGTACACTTCTGACAATTTTGGTTTAACTTAGATGATTTAAAGTCAGCTTACTTTTCAGATTTCAAAGTTGGGATAAGGTGATTGAAGTGAGCAAGCTAACTTAAATCTCACACAATAATGTCAGGGAAGTTGCAACTTACAGCTTAGCTTGCTTCAAATGCTATTTTTTGGCATAAATATTAGCACTGGATGACATTAATATGTCTAATTCATGCCTTCTTTACTTCCTAGTGTCCGGAAATTAAAATCTGGGCAAAAGAAACAGCAGTTATTGTCTACTATACATCTTCGGCCCACATCCTAGAGGACATGAAAGGCCCAAATATTTGTTCCTGCCGCATACTTAATAAATAATCTGTGTCTTCTTAGAATCAGGCCTTTTGAAAGTCATTTTGGACTCATCTAACATATCAGGTGTGGCTGCTCAGCTTCCAAGAGAGTTTACTTAGCAGAGCATACATTATGTTGACATATCAGTTTAAGGTTTGAGGTCAACATTTAATACACTTTTCATTTCAGGGGAATCAGCTGCTTGGTTTTTGGAATCCTACCTCGCTCGCAGGACCTGCCAAGGTAGCCTGTTCCGGAACAATCACAGACATATCTGTTCCACCCATCCCTGCACATGCCGTTGTTTTTGCAAGGGTTGCTAAGGCACGGTTTTGCTGTTTCCCTTGAGCAGGAGGGCTTCACTCCAGCAGTACTTTGAACTTCAGCCATTTGCCGGATGTCTTTGCTTTGGCCATCGATGAACAAGTCTCTTATGCAGCCCACGTAGCCATAGTTGAGCAGAGCAGTCCACACTTCGGTCGGGAAGACGAGGCCGGCCTTATTTTCTGGCAAGCCCCCCAGGTACAACTCATCATCCAGGTCCAGAATTTCACTCTCGCCAGGAGCAGTGTAGGGAGTGCGCAGCGTGTTGACAGAAATGGTACCTGTTGCAAAGACAAGAGAACCACAGGTGTTTACAGAGTGCAGCCCATCCTAAACATCCTGCTTTCTCTTTCATATGCCTAAGGGTGAACTCCCTGAGGGTGCACAGCTTTTATTTTGATTTCTATTCCTTTTGTCTTTACTTCTCAGTGGAATTAACAGAAATCTGAGGGACTAAGTAACTTTAGAAATAAGGCAGACTCCAAGTAAAGTGGTTCTATTTGACTTTGAGAAGGAAAACCAAAGTGTACAGCCAACAAAGAGTGTTTGTCATTTTCTAACAGTTTAGCCAAGAAAGGAAGAAAGAAAGAATAAAAGGAAGGAAGAAGGAAGGAAAGAAAAATGGCATTCTGTGTCACTCTCTAAGAGTTCACTTAAGAAAGATAAAAGCGAGTAAGAGAGAGAAGTTGATGTTCTGTATCCCTCTGGAATAAAGTCAGACTCACTTTGGTTGGTGCTCATTTTCAAAGCTGGTAGGTACCTGAAAACTGAGGAAAATTTGTTGCCCCTGTTTTAACTGACTTGATTGTTTTAGTTGAAAGCAATAGTTTGTCAGATTATCTATGTTAAAAGCTGACTTTATCATTCTTAACTATTAATCTATTTATTGACCTCTGTGGTCTCAGTTTACTCATCCATATTATGGTCATAATAACATGACCTACCTCACATGGTTGTTCTGAGTATTAAATAAAATAATGCTTGTAAGGTACCTGGTTTATAATAAGCATTGTGTAAATATTATCTATCACAATTCATCACAAGAACCAAATTTGCTATTTACTTTTATTTCAACCAAACTAGTTACTATTCTAAATTGAAAAGTTTTTCCCTCCTTACTCCAAATCTAAGAGGAAAATAAGTCTTTTAGTTTATAAACAGGAACTCTGACCCTAAGCATAGGATGAACAGGTAGACATTCACATGGAATTAATTGAGGATCACAGAAAAAAAAATTTGTAGAATCTAGTAAAAGAAGAACAAATGGAAAGAAAAAAGTTTTTGATCAAAACTTCAATCTTGTATCACCAGACTACTCAAAATTCTACCAATATTCTCTGCCAAAAGATCTTGATAAAAATGTAGATATGATACCTAAAAGGACACCACTGGACCGATTACCAGATTATCGCAGATTTATTTTTCAGGTCTACACCATAACGCAGAACAGGAAGAGTTTAAAGACAGAGGGTGGATAAGAAAACGTGGGGTGCCATCCAGCTTCTGAGATAAAGCCTCAGGGGTCTAGGGGGCAGACACAGAAAGAGCCCTGATGACAGAAGGTGAGGAATAGAAGCAGGACAGAGGGAAAGTGCGGCGGGGATGGGAGGGAGGCGGGAGGTGCGTCTCAGTTGTCTCACAGAATTCCCAAAGCTCGACCTAAGACAGAGTGGGGCCAGGAATGAATGGGAGACACACACCCAACTAAGGATAGAGGGCTGCCGGCCCTGTCCCGGGAGCACTCACATCCCACTGGGAGCGGATCTGCCTTTGTGAGGGAGAAGGGCATGGAAGCCACTGACAGAAACGGCACTGGTGGTCAAGCCATTAAGAGGACATTTGTCTCTCCAGACTTCCACAAAAAGAAATGGAAAAAGCTCCCAGGAGAGAAACACTCAAAGACATTGCTATTTTGGACTTCCAAAAAGGGAAGTGTACTAAGGATTTCGGAGAGAGGCAGCAAAAAGGGAAAAGGACAAAGAACTCATTTTTACTGTTCACATTTGTGCAAGTGTCAAGAAGAAAACTCATTTAAGAACATAGAGGTACCATAAATCATACTTAAGAAAATGTTTTAAAAATATTATTTTGGGGAAATGAGGTATATAATTTTGAGAGAGAATGGTGACACTCTAAACAGAATTCATTACATGCATTTTTAACTGTCCAAAATGCCAATCAAATCAATTAATAGATGATCCCGATCCTCTGCAGCAGCTAACGTACAGGGGAAAATGATGAGAGAGTATTAATGACCAAACGAAAGGTGGACATTAAGTACATACATACATACATATATATATATGGAAAGTGCAGTTATATGGAATGACCACAGTGACTTACATTTTTAAGACAAAGGGGACAGGGATTTTATGCCCTGTTTTCTAATTAGTTCAAGAAGGTTTCCTACAAATGAATGTATAATATTGAGAGGATTATTAGGAGACACAGAGCAAATGAACAATGACAGTTTTACAAGAGTGGGGTATGTTTGTAAAAATATGTGATTTTCTCCATATGTGTTTTTATTTATGAAACAAGCTTAATTTATCTCAGGGGGAAAAAACTGTTGTGTCCTTATTTATGGTATTATAAGTCTGCCACTAAGAGGGTGTTTGGAGGATTCCTGAGATGAGGGACTCCAGTAGCTTGCGTAATACCTGTGTTCTCTGGCTCCTTCACGTGGTTTGCACAGCTCAGTATATTATGTAGTTTCCATATTCAGTATGCTACTCACAGGGGGAAACTGTTGCCAGGTATGTCAGACAATCATCCACAAGTGGTTTGTCTGACTGTGAGAATGGAATAACTGGGTCTTTTAATTTTTATTTATGGTGTGTTAGTGTCTGCTTTGAACAAAATATTATAAGAAAGTTTCAGATACATTTTTACAAATGTACTTGCTTTGGCCAGAGTAAGATACACCCTCCAACTTTGTGAGTGTACTAGAGTTTTCTAATGACAACACCTAAAGTTAATCCACAGTTTACATATAGCCCAGCACACATGCTTATACGCAAACACAGATGCACACATACACACACTGAAACAAAAGTTAAACAGAAAAATATTTAACTCTTCTACCTCTGAGGCACTCTGCTTTTTTTTTTCTTATTATATGATTTATTAATACAAATGCTAGACATGACCCACCAAATTGATTTCAGAAGCAATTAACAGGTTGTAACCCATAGTACATAAAAATTGATTGAGTAGTTACTATCATAAAGGACAAGGATGTTTCTCCCATAACTCCTTACTGTCCTTTTGAGAGATAATTTTAGAGTTCTCATGGGAGGAAAAAGCAATGAAAGTTAGGAGAGAAAGCAAAAGCTATATAATCCTAACTTCAACTCAAATATAATCCAAGAACTAGAACTTTAATTTAGCCTGGATTCAAGGTAAGGAGTCACTCCAAGCATATACATGTATCAGATATCATTTGTTGCAATATTCTGCAAACAAGCAAAACAGAATGAAACAACCATGACTGAAAATCAACTACTATTTTCTCTACGTGCTCTGCCAATCCAAATGAACTTGTATTTTATTTTTAATTTTTTGGTATTTTTTATTGAGTTATGGTTGATATACAATATTATATTGGTTTCAAATATACAACATAGTGATTTGACAATTATATACCTTATTAAATGCTCACCCAACTAGTGCTGTTACTACCTGGTCAATACTAGAAACATGTTACAGAACTATTGGTTATATTTTCTATGCTGTACTTTCATTCCTGTGACTATATTATAACTGAGACTTTGTGGACTTTTTATCCCCTTCACCTATTTCACCAACCCATGTCAATCCATCCCCCATGGTAACCACCAGTCACTTCTCAGGGTCTATGAGTCTACTGCTGTTTTGTTCATTTTGTTATGTTTTGTTTTTAGATTCCACATAAAAGTGAAACCATATGGTATTTGTTTTTCTCTGTCTGGTGTATTTCACTTAACACAATACCCTCTAGGTCCATCCATGTTGTGGCAATGGCAGGATTTCTTTCTTTTTTATTATGGCTGAATAATATTCTATTGTATATATGTACCACATCTTCTTTGTCTATTCATCTATTGATAGACAATATTGTGGTTGCTTCCATCATCTTCACTACTGTAAATAATCATATGCACTGATATTTTAGAAAATCTTTGTATAAGGATGGACAAAGGGAAAGTATAGAACCTAATTTAAGTGGGAAAGGAAACAATTACTTTTATATTCTGAAGATATACAGAGTAAAACTATATTTGAAATAATAATAACATTTTATTACCAAGTCAAACCCAAATAGATAGTCATATTTTAGCCTACACATGTGCAAATGTCCTGAAATACACACATTTCTGATAAGGGATTTGAATCCCTAATTCCTTAATGTCTGTCTTGTTAAAATGAATCAAAGGATCTTTTTCACATCACAGAATCACTGAATTAATTTAAAACCAATTTAACACATACATATGAGCACTGTGAAATTTTAGTATTAACGTTCCCAAGTGTCTATTTCATTATAATGTAAAGGCAGTGGTTATGAAAAAAACATTTAAACTTTGTTCATCTATAATAAGGACAATTGAGTAATTGTCACAGCTCTATATATATCCACAAAAATGATAATTTTCCAAAGACCAAGATATATCTGCATGTAAATAAATTTTTAGGAGAAAACAATAATTTGGATATATAATTGGTTTTCCCCTATCTTTTTCCAGGAACTAATATCAATATGTCTCTTTGGAATACTTTGAGTATTTCATACATTCTACTTTCTTTCACTCTCATTACATTTGAAGTTTCTGGTAAATAAAACAAATATTTTATGTAAACATTGCTATATTTGAGCTGTTAAAAAATCTGTAGATATTAGTCATATTTGGGGACTTATTTGGATCAGTGCTTCATGCTTCAATATTTAAGAATCAAAAGTACCCTGTCATATTATTTTACTTTTAAAGAACTACATTTTAGCTAAAAAAACAAATATGCTTGTATACATATGACTTTAATAATTTTAATATAGAAATCATATTAACATATATTAACATATAAACCTGGTTGTTTTTACGGCATATGCAAAAGGTAAAACAAGGGTGATAAATAGACAATACAATATTTAAGAATAGATTCACATATCAAAGATACTTCATTACAAAAATAAAACAAATAACAGATTCACTATTTAAGTAAAACTATACATAAAAGGGGACCAAATGCAAACATAGTTCTTAGTTTTAAAAATTGAAATCAGCTTACAGTTTGGTCTGGTATTGATAACCTGTTAGTTTTTGCTCTTTTTTTCCGTCAAATTTTTGTTGCCTATTCCACTTCTGAAAGACTAACTTACAAGGTGAAAAGAATGAGTAAAGGTGAGATTTAAAGAAGTTAATTTGGTTTCAAGTTTTAAATTACTACAAAAGTTTGACTGACTGGGAAATGAGGAGACAGAAAACAACGTGCTGTAATGGAAATGCTTCTGCCTGATCAGAGGAACCAAGTTTCATGTTCTAGCTTTGCATCTAACTAGCTGGTGAGTTTAGTCAAATAGTAGATTAATTAGGTCTTAATGTGGCTCTTATACAAAATAAAGGAATTAATTGAATAGTTACTAAGGTTCCTTTTTTGAATAAAATTTTTGAAATAGTGTCTAAAATATGTTTTAGTTAAATGTTATTTTTTCCCATAATTCTGCTTCACCTGCGGAAAAGATTTAGACTCCACAAAATTGCAAATTTAGTTGTCAAATTCAAACTCAATAAAAAGGCATAACATAAATGAAAAAAACAGAGTGAAGCATTGATGTATATAGCATGATCCAAAATGTAAAATGTGTAATTCCTCTAAAATAGATAATTTTTAAAAACCCATAATTTTAACAATGGGAGTTTTGGAGGAGTGAGATCGAGTGGATGATTTCTGTTTTTTCTTTCTTTTTAGTTTTCTGGAAACTTTTAAAAAGAATGCTTTGTATTAGGTTTATAATAGGAACTGAAATAAACTTTATTTGAAAACAAAACAAAAATACAATTTTAATATTCTGTTTTCCTGTTTATTACTACATGTTTTCTTCTTATTTGGATTCATCTGTAAGCCAGGAATTTCAGTAATTAAATTAATATACAAAGAAATAAATATTCAAACAAAATTTAAAGGTTTGATAATATCTAGTGATAGCCAAGAATGAAGGGAAAAAGACACCCTATATACTGTAGATGAGTGTAGATTGAAACAGCCTCCTATTAGTAACATAACCTGTCATTATCTTTCAAAATTAAAAATGAAATTAACCCAGTAATTTTAGTCTCAGAATCTATCTTACAGAAACTCTGAGCAATATGCGTAAAGATGTAATATGAAGACTTTCTTTATAAATTAGTTCCACAGATTTCCACTCAGTACTTCACAGTGAGGGTCACTATGGCTAGGTATGGTCAGGTAACTGCCTGTTTCCTGAGTGTGCAACAGATAGCATAGTCCACATTGTGCCCCTTAGCATGGTAGGCCCAGAAAGAGCTCTGATCGATTTAGAGAGCAAGGATCTATCTTTCTGGGTTTGGCTGATCTTTATCAAGCTCCCAAGATTCATGTATAAAATAAGAATGCCAAGTTATCAATTCTCTATGAGAAGTTAACTGTCACAGGATACGGAATGCTCCCTGGGATTCCAATTTACAACCTAAATGTTTATTTATTCATTTTATGATGGGAAGTTAAATTGTTAAATGAAATTTGATATCATCTATATCTGTATAATTGGTTCATTTTATCCCTCTACTGCAATCAGAATTACAAGGAGAGCTAAATCTTATCAGAAGAGTAGGAAACATGGATTCTGACAAGGAGAGTACTTGAGGTGAGATAATACGTATTAACATAAGCCTATCAGCCCAACACCCTCCTTCATCTCAAATAAGAAGCCCTGCCTCTCTCTCTACATTTAGGGTAAAGTAGTCTAGTCCCTAGGCAGTTGTTAGAAGGGTACTGTCAATGTTTGTCTCTGTGACTTTCTTTTCTATAGACATGTTAATATGTTTGACTTCTACAAGTCTGGGGAGCCTTGTTAAGGTGCCTCTACAATGCTCTGCTCTGATTTTCAGATGATGTTTTCATAACTCTCAGAGAATAAATTTTGTTACTTAGATATTTTGCACAAAAAAGAGTTTATGACATCATACTAAACAGTCTGAAGAATTAATTTATATTGTAATTGAAACTTTATAAAATACATATACACAATGATAAAGATTGGAAGAAAATGTGTGAAACTGAAAATGTTTTAAGCAGTGGGGGAAGACAATATATGACATTTTTATTTTTAAGCATATGCAGAATAAATAAACATAAGCATTGATTTAATAAAATTTGATATAATAATTTAATGCAAAGTTGACTCCATCTCGTCATCAGGATAGTCAGATAACTGACAGATTAGTGATAAGGTATTTCTGTCTTCCCAGTGATGGGCAGTAGTTTATAGACATGGATACAAAATAAAGTATTATAAATTTACTTAAAATTATTTCAGTGTATGCAACAGGCTACTAGGTAGAGGCATGGGAGGAATGTTTATAGTCAAAGAACAAGTTTAAATCAAGATCTAAACAGAGAAATTGTCTAATGCTTGTTCAAGCAGAAATGTTTAAGTGTGGTGATTCATGAATGGTATACACAGAAGTCAGTGCTGGTAATAGATAGCTAGAAAGTGCTGTTCACGTCAAACAGCGATTACTATAAACCTCTAATTATGTGCTCTGGAGAAAGCCTTGTGCCTTTCCCACTGTAATTTCTAGTTCTTAAACTGGAACTCTATGACTTCAATTCAAATCTCAATGGCTTCTTAGCTGTTAAATGTATGCTTACCCATAAATAACCACTGATACAATCTGCTGTGCCCTGCTTACACAAGCAGAATTTGACAAGAATAATGAGTTTTCACTTTGATTTCAATATATAATGATGGTTTGCCAAAAAAAAAAAAAAAGCGGCATTTTGGTATAAAAATACTGGAACTGATACCTTTGACTGAGCCAAAGAGCTTAACACAAATTTAAACGGTATTTGTGCTCCAAGAAAACAGTCATTAACCTCATCCTAATTTTAGCACAATTCACATTTTAGCTAAATACCTGGGCAGCCGTTTTGTGTTGAGTTTGGGAGCAGTAGAGAGTGAAGGGGGAACCCTGGAAAGGGAGTGAGGGCGGGTAAGGAAATGTTCAGCTGTAAGCCCTGCAAAGTTTGCAGAGAAATGAGCCTCTTCAATCATATTTATTACCTCAGCAACTTCAGGGTTTTGCTGTGTAGCTAGGCTATCCAACAAAGAGATCCGCTTTTTGTGCCACTTAAGTAATGCACTCTGATCCTCAAAATTATGCCAGTGCTTTGTATGCTTCCTCCTTTGCCAGTTTGGGGCAGGTTCTGAAAATGCCGTTCATGGCTCAGCCCCCTTGGCCTCTCATGTCATCATGGACTAAGCAGGCAATGGAAGAAATGCACTGTACTGTGAGGCCAGCTGTGGCTAAGCAGTATTAGCCCAAATGTGGGAATTAAAATGCCTCTTTCTTTCTCACATCCTAGAATGGAAGAAGGGACCCATAGAACCCAATGCAATTAATTATGCTGAAAATGAAGTTCTAGAAAAGTATTCTGATGAAGGCAATATTTCTAATCAAACAAGGAGCTCATATTACCCACCTTTTAGTGAACAAAGTTCTGAAGGGCAGATCACCAAGAAGATGGACAGTGTGGGAGACTACCTTCCTTGTCACTAGTTACTCTGGCTGCATATCCCAGTCCTCAGAAAGCAGTGAGCACCTTCTCTCATGATTAGTTTTCCTTCTACCTACATTTTTGCTAAATGACACAGGGATCTCATGAATAAGCAGGAACAGTAGCCCTGTTCTCATAGAAGCTTGTCATTTTTGTAGCAGGTTTACCACAGTTCTCTAACAATTGTTTAACTTCCTCACTGCATTTTTTCAGAATCTGGGCTTGGAAGGCCGCATTATGTTCATAAAAAAGGGACAGTACATGCTTTCCTATGTTGTGTAAACTGCTTTCAGAAAGCGGCGTGATTCCTTTAAAAAGTAGCTGTGGAGAAAGTGAAGGTTCCTGTGGCCAGGATTCTCACCTGGCCCTAGTCGGCTTGCTCACTACACACGTATGGGCAATACATTGTTACTGACTCTATATAGCTCTGCCCAGTGCTCTGGGCAACATGGTGGCAGGGCTGCAGAGAGCAGAGTCTCAAGTGGTGGCAGCACTGAGGACAGAGACTGAGATGGCTGCGGGGACAGAGAGGCCCAGAGGCAGAGACCAGCTCGCTGCATACAGACTTGCCCTGAGTGGACAGGATTCTAGTGATTGACCTGCCACCACTGGAGTAAAGTTGAGTGTTAACCCTTTCACCCCCAGAACAGAACATTCCATTGTCATTTTTCAGTCTGAATCCATAGTGAACTTGTCGGGGGCTGAAACCTATTGGCAAGACAGTTGCCTTTACAAGCAAGAGGGCTTATTCTCTTCAGTGTAAAGGTAATGCTACTATTTATTTAGGATATCAGAGATGAGTTGACCCTGAGCCATTCATATGCTTTTATTTTTTATATTTTCTTAAACAAAATATTTATTGAATGACTCTATTGCACAAGGAAGTACCAGGAAGAAATAAAAGAAAGAAAGTACCAGGATCTGTGGATATAAACATAAATAAGACATCCCCTTTCATAAATGGATTTCCCTTATAAACTGGGGAATATTAAAATTCAGTCTGTCCACCAAATATAGTTTTAACCATGTCTTGGGCCAAAATAACCAATAGCTACTGGTATCAAATTAATGGCCATAGCTTTTACTCTTATTTACTTTAGTATGGTCAACAGCCAAAATAATAACTCTTAGGCCTGGGCTCCCTCTACTGCAATAACAGAGGTAATATAGCTCATTATATGTTTTTAAATATTCAGCCTAAGGAATATCCCAGGCAACCTTCATCATACATGAGTCAGAAAGCAGCCCACACTGCCCTCTTGTCATAGTAGTATTGTTTTCCCACATTATATTAAGACTAATTTTCATACAGCCTCTGAATACAACTGGTGTGAAAGGTGGGTAAAACGAATTATTTCTTGAAAATCTATGTTTCTTAGTTTTAGCTGAGCTATAAATCTTAGTATATCAGCAGTCTAACTCCGAAATGTCCTTTAAGTAAAATAAAAGCTAGTATCGCTATTCATTCAATTTTTAAAAGATGGCTTTATACCAAACCAATGCAGTGTGCAAATATAGAACTTAATTAAAATACTATATATAAAATATTAACAGCTGCAGTTATTAAAATTACATTAAACTCCCTTGAGCTAGGCCAACATAATAGGAGCTTTATTTTCTTTCAGTTTAGTAAAGGGCTGAACTTGGTTTACCAATTGAGTTCTGAGTTTGAATTGTTTGTTCCAATTCATTAATCTGAAATTGTAATCACATAAAAGTACTTTACTATCAAACTATCTTGAAGCATACTAACTTAATCCTTTCATTGGACTCCAACAAAATTTCATGTTTATTCATCAAGCATACTAACTTAATCCTTCCATTGGACTCCAACAAAATTTCATGTTTATTTTATTATTTTTTTTCTTATTGCTAATTACACTCTCTTAGGGCATTTCTGTCTTCTCATCCAGCACTGAACTTTCTGTGTTAAAGTAGATATTTTCTGCTTTTGACCTTTTCCAACAGGGATATAAATAGGTCAGTTAATAAACTACTGTCAAGTTGGATGACTAAAGAACTTAAACAGAAAAAGTAGATTTTACTCTGCTAGAGGATTAAGGTATTTATCTGCTCTTATTGAATGGGTCATCCAAAGGACTTAGGAAGCTAATTAGAGTGCATCACCACTAAAGACTGGAAAGAAAATCCAGGTATAAATGATCATTATCAAGTGAATAATGGATTGTTTTACTTTCTTCTATATTCTGCTACATTCACTAAAATTTTAACATGAACCATTTATTTCTTCATATAGTTAGAAAATATCTCACTTTGAGGTGAATCAAACACAACTGATTTTAAGTGTGGCATTTTTTTGCCCCACTGAACTTCTAAAAGATGTCCTCTTTATCTGAACAGTTATATTTTAAACTATTATAAAAATCTGACTAAAAGTACATATATTCTTGGAAGTCATTTGCAAAATTTCATTCTTGCTGTATTTTGATTCAAATTATATAACCCACGAGTCAACGTTTCAAAGAACAAGATTAGTCCATGCTGCCATCTGCTTTCTAAGTATTTCATTTGAAAGTTCCTAGGCAGGAAATCAACTGCTAACTCTTGCAGAACTAGGTTAGGGGGAGTAAGAAGGAGGCACTCTGTTGCTGTATCTTCCCTTCAGTACTCGTCTCCGTTTAAATCAGAAAAACAAAGAGGAATTCAACTTCTAATGGAATCGATATAGTACAGCAGCAGGGAGAAATACATAGATGCACGCACACACACACATATAAATATGTGTGTATTTATATAGATACAGATATATAGTCTATGCTCTATTATTTAAGAAAAAGTGACAAAATAACACAGATGGCATAAATTGGTAGCTAATATTTAGGGAAATGAAGAATGTAGGGAGATTCAGTTTCAGGAAAGGGATGGATCAGAAACAGTCCCTGAGATGTCTGGGAATCAGAGCAGTAGGTTCTGACCTTCCTTCAATTTTTCACTCTCAACCCCAGCTCCCTCCCAATTTGCACATATTCATATTTTATTGTACAAAAAAAATACTTCTAGGAACTCAATCACTATCTGCTTGATCAATAAACAGGAAAACAAGGCATGAATAATAGCACAATTGGAAACTGTTCTGCTACAAACAAGCAGGGAGTAAACAAGTGGCCAGGGAGCCTGTGAACAGAGGTGTGAGAAGAGAGCTCGTCCCCAGGACTGCAGCCCAGCCCTCCTAGTAGGATGGTGAGCACAGACTACTGGACTTGACAGAAGTACTAAGTGTCATGTGGTCCATGGCTCCCAGATTTGGCTGATTATCATGTCGCCTGGAAAGCTTTGCAAAAACATAGGATTCTAGGCCTCATCACTCTTGCTCTCCCTTCACAGGGTCTGGAATCCAGTGAAAACTTCATCTTTCCTAGAGTCTTACAAAGGAAGAAATTTCCACCAAAAGAGCGTTGGCCAAGCTTACACAGCTCCACAGTGGAAAATTCACAGTGATAGTATAGGACATACCCAGGCAAATGAAGGAGAGAGGGGAAGGAAAGGAGGAAAGTGGCAAGGTCTAAATTCAGTTGTTTTCTATTACAAGAAGGTAATTTGACTTGTAAATGAGAGGAATAATCAAAGCATGGGAGCACAGGGTGAAGAAAGTAAATGAAATAGTATATAGTTGTAAACATAAAACAAATTGCTTCTCTTTCTCTCTCTCTCTCTCTCTTTCAAAAAGAGAGAGAGAGACTGCTATTTCCTCTGCCTGGATGATTCCTGTCCCCCAGAACTAATACTACTCAACTCCCTAAGCCCCCTGATTCATCCCCAAATGTCAGAGTAAGTCAATGTTATTTCTTCAGATCTTCTCTATAATGTTCCCTCCTTCCCCTACCACAAACACATACCTCCAGGGTAAACAAGTGCAGCAAAAGGAAACCAGAATAATGAATCTCTGCTAATGTAATTCCAAACATCTTTCATCAGAAAAGGAAGCTGTTTGGAAGGCAGTGGAGTTTTGCCATATCCCTGCAATCCTACTATATTGATGAAAGTGTTTTTGATATCATAGATCCACCATGGATAAAAGCTGTGTTGCATTAAACTAGGATTTTATGTGGGCATCACTGAATTTTTTTCATATTTCATATTTATCACTTCAGATGCCTCCAAACAGCCAATGATAAAAGTGATAATTGAGAAAAAAAGATCCTTGAATATTTTCATTTGCAAATTCAAGACAGAAATTTTTGCAGGATTTGGCACTTGATTATCCAATAAATGTTCATTTAAGAAGCTATTCCAGAAGCCATTTGAGCATTTGGGGTTTGATGCCCAACTATGAGGATTAATTGTCTCCTGAATTTTATATGATGTGAAACAGAAATAATAACAATTGCCTTTACCCTAAAGACAGAAGTGCAGGAAATCTTTAATATGTCTTGACTTTAATTCCTTGGGAGTGGCAAGGGGTGGAAGGAGTGTTCCAGCAGGTAAACAACAAAGAAAAATGGTACATTACCTGACCGTCCATCTCTCTGGAAGTCCACATGATACCATTCTCCATCATTCACCTTCTTCTGCAGGGCTCTGATTTTTATTGTACCTGACCCCATGTCCAAGAGCAGGTAGAGGTGGCCGTCTAGCATCTCAATAGCAAAGAAGTCAACCTTTATCATCTGTGGGTGCTTGGCATCTTTTTGGTGCCGTGGCTTGCCATGGCTAAATAAGATAAGGCCATTTGGCTCTGTTGTACGGAAATCAAATGATATGGAGCCTGTCTTCTTTGCATTCCATTTAGGCAAAGAGATAAAAGACTCTGGGGTTTCAAAGGTGATGGGGTCCAAAGTTGCAACATTCTCACATTTAAATGCCACCACTCCATGGATCTTCATCTTAGGGTCTCCTTGCTTGGCAAGTCGTGATAATTCCAGCCTTACATCATTATTTTTATATACAACCTGTGGGCAGAGGATTAACAGTGAGAAACTACGCCTGTATTTTAATATTCAGAACTTGTCATAAGCTCTGCAAGTAGGTCGTGAAAAGGTGCACAATGTTTAGGGCATTTTGATGAATGAGACAGCTTTTTCAGCTAAATAAAGTTCAAGTATCAAGTCATTGAACAGTAACTATTCCAAACTAATTTCATTCAAATAATGTGTACACACAAACACACAAACTACCTATTGTTAACTCAAATAATTTGAATAAATCTGCATAAAGCTTTCATTACTTCAATCATGTATACACTTGAACTTATAAAAGCTATTTTCCTTTGTCAGTCAGTTATTATACTTCATTAAATATAAGTGTTGAGGTTTCTCAATTTCCCCATCAATAAAGTATTTGAAATAAGATACTTTTGTATAACAGTATCCTAAAATATACACTCTCATCTATGGTCCACATTAACTTTGGAAGATAATCACAATAAGCTGAGGTAGAAAATATCCTGAATTTTCTCAGGAAAAATCATAAAATACATATAAGATGCAGAAACTCTCTTTTGCCGTGGCCTACGTTAATAACTGTTTGAGTAATGTTAGTTAATTTTGGAATATATCCATTTTTATTACTGGTGTTCCATTTCACTTTGAATATATACAAATGTGGCGCAAAGTCTGCCCTGTACTCTCATTTCCCAAGGCACTTCAACTCAATTGGGAGGGTTCTGAGCGCTGTTGATAGCCTAAGCCTTTTAGGCGTCTAAACAGCACACTGGGCGAATCCACCTGCAGGACTCACAATGTCATGCATCTGTTATCACATCACCTTAATCAATTCAAAGCTATTTTGACAAAGATAAGATTCATACCCTTTCTCTACAGAATGCATACAACAGATAATTACATTTCCAAAGGATATGCCTTACTGACTTAAGGATAAATTAGTTCTTTATATCCCAATAAGTATCTAAATTCTTTCAAGAAGGCACTCAAAAATTCACAGAAGCTTATATTTATAGCAGTCTAAATTCTTAAATCTAAATTGACTTATCCACATATAAAAATATATTTATATGGCAGAAAAAAATATGACAGCCTGAGTCTGATTAGTGCTATAAAGTTAATGAGGTCAATTCAGCAGGTATTTCTTCCAAACCCAGTACCAACTGAGTTGACAGTTCTTGTGGCTGATGAATTTTCTGATATGATTTGATAATGAATACTTTGTTTTCAGAGTGATTAAGAGTGCAAGTTGTGCTATCAGACTCTCTGAGTTCAAATTTTGGCTCCAGAATTACCTAAATGTATGATCTCTCTAAGCCTTGTGTTTCCTGCTCAAAGAGAGGTATGTTATAGAATGGTTTTCATTATTAAAGAAGAAAATGGATGTAAGTGAAAAAATCTAAATAAAGGCAATCAATCCAATGCCAGGCATATTGTAAGATTTCAGTAAGTATCAACTACCTCAACCTGCATGATAATAAATATCATTTCTTTATCATCATCTGCTAGACACAGAGATACTAGTTCTAAATCCATTATAAGGAAATGTTTAGAAATTCAACACACACATATAAGTGGTATTTTATACTTGTGCCAACCAAGTAAGTTACATTTTTCCAGTGCTAGTCCTGGTGTTTTGATTTATCTTTATCATGAAGAATGATTACTATTTTATTATATTATATTATAAAGAATACCTTATCTTTTATTATTTGAACAAATAATGTATAATGGTTTAACAAGCACATACTGACAACAAAAGAGGAGAAAATTAACTTTAAGCAATAACAGAAAGGAGTTAGATTAATTCTTAAGTATACTTTCTTAAAAGGAGAAGGAGGTGTTAAGCCTTGGGAAAGTTGATTGAGGAGTGTCTTTCTTGGGGATCCTTAGAAGTGGAGGAAATGCTTCCTGTGGATGATTTTCCAAGTTTCATTACTTCTCAACATGACTTTGAAAATACCCAAATCTGTATTAAAATTTTTTTTGATGCTTTATATTTTAATATTTGTGGATTCTTGTGACAGAGATATTGATTAGGCACAAGTGTTTTCAGACCCAAATGATGCAGATGATAATGCTGATCAATGCGAACACCTTGCCCAAGCAATAGAACCACAGTACTTTTCTGACATAAGCAAGTTGGTGTACGGCTAGGTATATTGCCTCATGAGTCCAGGGTCAGCTACCAAAAAGTTGAAGGATGTGGGAAGAATTCTAGAGAGGATTTCAGTGAGATTTATAATCTCATGAGTGACCTGGGTGCCCTTGGGATAGGGAGGTTCAGGGCAACGTAGAAGAAAAGTAGGGATTCCTTTGATCATATTAGTGTTAGCAATGTACCATCCCCACCCCGCAATCCCCCCAAAAAAAGAAAGAAAAGAAAATGAATCTCTACTAGAATCTATACTTCATGTAGGCAGGGACCTTGCTCACTATAGCCCTGTACCAAGATCAGTGGCTGGCACAAAGTAGACATCAATAAATATTTGATGAGAGTTGAATAAAATTCTTGTTTCACTATTATTTAACTTAGTTCCCAGATTATAGACTATTGTTAATAACAATACTTACAAACATGGTTAAATATAGTAGAATGTGAAATTATGGACAAATCTCATAACTCAGCTACTATATTTTTCTTATTTCTCTAGGAAAATATGGAAACATCTGTGCACATTCAGTTATAAAGGGCAAGTTGGCTTATGTATTGGAAAACCAATTTCAAACTCATTTTCAGCAGTGTAAATTACTTTTGAGTGCAAAACACCTGAGTTAAAATTCTCTGGAAGTAGAATCATTTTCCTAGAAGAACTATGTTGAGGAGAAGCACAATGTGCGTTTTTTTTTTTTCTTCTCATGTTGTATTGTCTGAAAGCCAGTTCTAGAAGACAGAAGAGCAATTTTGGATATACAGGCTGATAGCTTTCAGATCTACACTAGTACTTCATCTGACCCAGATTTCATGTTCACCCTACTTTTCTAAAGTTAGACATACTCTTAAAATGACCTGAATATAGTTCACTTATAATAAGGAGTAACCAGTAACATTCCAAATCTAAACATCCACATGCAAGCTATTTTTTTGCTTCTTTCCGAGATAATATGGTTCTCAATTATTTACAGTTATTTATGCACATTTTTGTCTTATTTCTGTGGAAAGCTGTAATTTAATAGTTTCAAGTTTTAACAAATTTGTATATACTTTATTATCCTAACAATCAATGATGGTATTGCACATTCATTTGGATCTGTTTGTACAATCAAGATTTCTTTTAGGATATTGGTTTTGTTTTAAGGGTAATTCAGAATATTGAATCTCTATTTCATGGATTTATAAGTTCCAAAGGAACAGAAACATATAAGCTTTAGGTTCTTTGTTATTTATTTTATGTTTTTGTTTTGTTTGTTTGTTTGTTTTGGCTGCCACATGATTTCCACACATTGCTATAATTATGTTTTCCCTTTCCTCCAACATTTGCTAAATTTTTAAATGTCCCTCACACTTAAATATACAAGAACAGGAATAATATATTTGAGTTTTTATATTCCTAAACTTGAAATCTGAAGTAGACAGTCACTGAAATTTTATTTCATCTTCATAATAATCTTAAAAAGGCAAGAGAGATAAATAGGCTAAAGAATAAGAGTTTCTTAGTCTGGGTATAAGCTATAAACTTGGTTTAATCACAAAGCTATTATCTACATTAAGTTGCCTAACCTTTCTATGCCTCAGTTTCTTAATTTCTAAAAAAAAAAGAAAAACTGAAAAGGAAAAGCATGCCATATTTACAAATCTTTGAGCTTTTCTCCCTTAAATCTATGAATTTGGGGCAGAGGTAAAAGATGGCCTATTGTTTCTTCTATTCTTATAACTTTTTCCAATTGTGATTTTGATGCTAGGATATTTTTGTCTATTCTAATAATTAATTAATCCCTTTGTAAAGAGCTTGTTCACTACATCTTTAGGCACATAAACATACACCAGGATTATAACTATCTAACATCTGTATAGGTGGTATTGGAGAACTGGTAGCAGATAGATCAGGCTCTTTCCACAGGAAGTGGGAGTGCATGAAATAAAATCAGTAGGAAAACACTTGCCACTCAGATAATGACTTTTTTGTTGTTATAAATATGTTTCAGTTCAGAGATTTTAATAAGGCTCTTCAATTAATTAACATGCATTGAACAAGGCTTTTCATACCTTCATACTATGAGGTATGCATAGTGATGAAATGAGCAGTGAACTTAGACAACAGAACTATGCAGAGATCCCAGTTCTGTTATGACACTCCCTGAGATAACATGAATGGCTCATTTTAATCTCGGTCTTGGTTTTCTTTTCCATTCTTGGGAATGATTACTGAGGGCTAAGAATCTGGTTTTCAAGTCAGGTTTCACAGAAAATTGCAGCTCATCCACTTGCAATCTGTCTGTGACTTTGTGCAAGTCCTTTAACCTTGAAGAGGTTTACTTTTATCTGTAAAACGGGGCAAGAATATCTACCACATTAGGGTTATTGTAAAAAATAAATTATATTGCAATTAAAGTGCTAAGAACAGGGTCCAGCATTAAGTTCTCTACTAAATATTACTGTTTTTATGAATGCTGTTATAATGAATAACAATATTATTGCTACAGCAAATGAATGGAGATACATAATCTAAATGTTCTAACAGCAGTACAGCTAACATGGCACATGACTGGTCAGTGTTTTAAAGAAATTAATAGAGCTGAAACCAGCAGGATCAACAAGATCAAAGCTGGTTAAGGCTTCCTTTTGTATACTTATATTCACACTGCAGTTTGAAGTGTACTAGAGGCTTTCTCTGTAGATGAATTGTTTTTTTCCCCAGAAAATATACACAGAAAGCTAGAGATCCTAGGAGATTTACTTTCTCTCAAGGGAGAATTTCTGTGGCATCTAACCATCAACAGAAGCCACCATTACCACCACCACAAGAAGCAGTTATGATTTACTGAGTGTTTGCTTTCTGTCAGGCCCCATTACAGGGGATTTATATGTATTATGTTTACTCCTCACAAACATCCTAGGAAATAGATAACATTATCCTATTTTATCAATAAATATATGGAGGCACAGAGCTCATTAAATGTCTTTCATCAAGACCATCTAATACTCTGAATATCTAATGATGTTAACTTCAAACTTTGTCTCAGCAGGAAAATTCACTTAGTGTTTGATAACTGTTGTTAAGTAGGAGATTTACAATCAAACAGCTATTTGCCACCATGCAAAAGGATGGTCTTGCTATAAGTTACATGGATTATTTTTAAAAAAAACAGTATTTTTCCTTCCTATTGTCCTCAATAAATCTCTGAATGAATCAAATATCACAATTGAGCAGAGGAATGTTTCATACACTGATTAAAATGTCTCTGTAACTCTACTTTAAGCTAAGTGCTTATATACCTCTATTTCCAGGAGTATAATGTAGTTTTCCAACATGTATGTTATTTAGAACACTATATATATATGTATATATTCTTAAAGTACATGAGGTTTAAGAATTATCTAAGGGAACTGTTGCTTTAGTTATACTTTTTATTTGTTTTGAATGCATTTAATGCATTTACTCTATTAAGGAAAAGTGAGAACCTTTCAAATGCCCAAATTTAATTCTTGTCTATCTGTGATCGGTCTGTGCACCAGCTATTTATAGCAATGTGCTTATTTCAAAATAGATAAAAAAGTCAGCCAATAAGGGAATAGTACAAGGGCCCAAACAACAAATAGTAAGTACATTACATTTGTTTTCCCATGGCTTAAATAAGGAACAGTTCAAAAAGGGAAATAAACTATATTACAACTTGCATCCCCAACATTACATTTTTCATTATTTTGAAATTATTTTCAACCCCACACTTTCAATTTAGTCAGACAAGTATTTGTTAGTTCCTTACTAAGGTAATGGACTTAAGAAAATGCAATTTTTATCACTCCCATGTGCATTTGACCAGTCCAATAGAACATGGTTGCACTGAGAATAAACCAGCTAAGCTTCCCATGAATATTTTTTACTGAGTTGAAATATATATGTGTATGAATGTGTGTATATAATTTTTTTTCACACACATGCACAGTTTATACATTACTCAATGGAAATGTGTTATCTGTCAAATCTATCACTAATGTCCAAAAAAATATACACATATATTAGAATATATAATACATCTGTAGGTACACAGATAAGTAGATAATGCGTATGTGTATAATGCCCTATACACACCAAAATATAAATATAGATACACAAATAATATTTAATGATTTCAGAAATTAGAGAGTTCTTGGCTAAAACACACCAATGGTTTTACTCATTTGGACTCAAAAATGTCTTCGACTAAAAACAAACCTTAGCACTTATAAGCTTGGCATAGTCCAAAGGAAGGGCTGTAGCCCAAAAAAAGAGATTCTTTTGTAATTAAAAGAGTAGAAAATTAAATATTTTCCTCAATGTTCCTACAACTTTGTTAAGTTTATTTTATAATTATAATTTTATTGTAATTATAAATTATTTATAAATTATAAAAGAAGGGTAGAGACAAGGTGGTCACTTTTTAATTTTTTTAAATCACTGCATTCATTTTTGTCCTATCTTCTACCCAAGACTTGAGTTTCTCAAACTACTGCTTTTTTCACTGAAAGCCTAGCACAGAATCTGCTTACAATGGAAAGGTTAAAAAAAAGAAATGTTATTTGAACTCAACTGACCAAGACACTGAAAGGATTATAGTTTTTCAGAGTATGTCACACCATAGAAGATTTCATCTGTAAGCTGAAAATGGCCAATTAAGGCAGATGTTCACCTAGTTGCAGGGACTTATGTGTTTGGGGTGGATTGGAGAATGACAGATAGGAAGAAAAATGCAAGGGATGCACAGTGTAGGAATAAGCCCTGTACAAAGTAACCAACACCTCTTTAAAAACATTACTTAGCATTGAAGAAATTTGATTTTAGGAGTTACATGACAAATTTTGAAAGATAAGAGGGATTTTTTTTTTTGCGGGGAGGAAGGGGTAGTGTTGGTGTTTTTTTCCATAATCTATTTACAGATTATATGCAGATAAAATTTTCAACTAACGGAAACTTTCCCCATACCCAAACAAACAAATAAAATGATTATCAAAAGTAAACATAGACTAACATCATTTCTCAACAAAGGGATATGCCTCATTTAATTTGAAACAAAAAATTAATTAGAATTTGCAGAGGAAAGAAAGATAACAATGTTTTGTTTAAGCAATGAAGAGAAAAATCTTTTTGCTTATTTCCAATTAAACATGACCAAATACACCCATTCATAAAGAGAAGGGAAAGAAAAGGAAAAGAAACACCCTCTTGCTCTGTCTGTCCTTCCTTAATGCCCGCTTCAGTGAACTGCCTAGAGTTATTTAGACAATACTGGATGCCATCTGTACAAGCGAGCTGTGGGAGCTGCAAGGCTGTGTTGGCCATAGGCTAACAGCTCTATTTAATGAAGCTTTCACTGGCATATGGGTGTGTAGCAAAATAGATAACTTGAGTTCCATTAAATAGGAATGTCTAGTTCTCTCACATTAAAGATTCAGTAATTCAGTAATGCCTTTGGGAAAAGAAAAATGGGTAAAATGAGCCACTACTGTTTATAATCTGAAATTTGAGAGGCTGATTTTTAAAAAGTAAAAGCTGAAAAGTATATCAATCCTCTTTTCTTCAGAGAAGGAAAATGAAGCATATATAGGCAAAGGGATTGTCCCAGTTGGCATCAAGCTCTGATCATGAGCAAGTATTGAGGACTTTGGATTCATGCTCTTTCAATTTTGCTAAAAAAAAAAAAACAGCAATGAACCATCTTGCCCATGGGCACAGGATTCCGAGAGGCCCTGTAACAATTAATTACAAATGAAGAGCAGTAGTCTTTTCAGCAACATGGCAAAAAGGGAACCATAACTGATTTAAAGGCAATTCTAACTTTTAAACTGTGTTAGCTTCATGGAAAGCTGATGCTCAAATATAAAAATAAAAGTCCTGAGGGGAAGAAATCTTGCAGTTATTTCTCCCACTAATGGCATTCAGAAAGACACTGAAAAAATTAACTAGGAACAGTAAACTTGAAATGTTTACTGTTATTTTGCAAGTAAGTGATAAAGATATTTTCAGCATCAAGTCTTTCATGATAATGCAGAATGTAACACACCATAAATTAAAGTTTAAAGTTTCTATTCCAAGCTGACAGAGGCTGCTAATAAGGGCAAATGCATGTCTGCTTTCTCCGAAAACTTTTTAATCCTCTGCCAGTGTCAGTGTGGGAAAAGTAGCCACTATTATTAGTTTTTTTTAAAGGAACCTGTCTTCCCATGAACCAAGAACGGTATCTCCAAAATGATCATGACAAAATAGTGGCACCAAGTGTTATGTCTAGATTAAGCCATCGTGTTCTTCTGCATCCCCAGCCTCTGAAGCTCCGTGAAGCTCTCTCCATCACTGAATTTTGCATTTTTCTAAGGGGGTAGCCATTGGTATATAACATACCCTTCAGGATATGTTCATATAATGCATGGACACACAAATACAGAGAGAAACATAAAACACCACTGACTATATTGTCTATCCTCCCCCCACTGATGTGTGATGACATCCTGTATGCTGTTTTGGATCTACTATCGCTTTAATCATGTTGATTCAACACAATTTGGTTTAGAAAGTCCTCCCCCAAGAGAGATTTGATAAACATTTTTTCATGTAATGCATTTATTACTTCATTTTTATATTTGTGGGTGTATACTTTTTTAATCTTTTAAGAAATCTTTTGACTTCTATGTTGAAAATGCAAATTGAGTCCCCGAGCTCAGTGTAGTTACTTAAATGAGCCAGCACAATTTTTGAACAACTCCTCTTTTCTCTATTGATTTGTAAGGCCTGCTGCATATTCAACTCTTACATATACAAGGTTCTATTCCTAACTTTTATATTCTGTTGATCTGTTTTTTTCTTGATCCAGTTCTATTTCATGTAATTATCATAGCTTTAATAATATGTTCTAATGTATGTTAGGCCCCTCCTACAAAGCCATTAGCATTAACTATTCTAATCATGTTTATACATTAGATCATATAAAGTTTTCTATTTTCTGCCTGGATAAGATAAATATATATAACAGAACTATTGAAGTTGCTGTGATCTAGCTTTCCAAAATGTCAGCAGCTAAAGCTGGTGACAAATTATTTCAGCTTACTTAGAGAGACTTTTGAATAGTAAAAGGAAATTAAATCTTGCTTAGAATTAAATTCCTGTTATTATAATTATTTGTAAAGTTGTCATCCATAAGTGATTATAATAATTTTTTATTTCAACACATCAGAAAATCTGGCCTCACGTCAGAAAATTATATCATTTATTAGTTGGTGGATAGGTATACAACTATAGACAGAAAGAACGAATCAGAAAAGAAAAGGAGAATGCAGTTATAAGCACAGTAATTCTATTCTAATAGTCACAAGGCCCTGGGAGAGTTTCTTACAGTAAAATACCACGAATGTATGGCCAGTGTGTTAAAATGATCTGAAGGACAGGGTAAATGATTCTTGGTGCTGGAGAAAGCAAAGCAGCTTCCATTAATGTGGCTTTATTTTAGAGGTGCGGCCACTTGCCTGAGGACACAGGCCAGTAAGTAGGGGACAAGACAGAATCTGAACGCTTGGCTCTAGAGTCAGGAATAGATCTTATTTTTGATTTTCTTTCTATGGGAATGTTTAATTAAGTTCTCTTCAGCAATAAAAACTATAGGACTCTATTAAACCTCCTCAACTTGAGATTTCAAGAGTTGATTATCTCATTTGTGATTACTCACACTGAATGAATCCCCTTTCTTGCCCTGGTGGCTGGCCTTTACTTCTCCATCTGAGAACCCACCAAGGAGACAGGGGAAGCTGACATTTAGGACAGCTAATGCCATCATTTTTAGCACTCACAATGAAAAGACTCTGCAAATTAGACTTCTTCCTGATAAGTTTTAAATCTATTCTGTAATTTTAATATTATCTGAAGGTAATACATTGTAAAAAATATAGATGCATGGGTATGGATATGGATATATATGGTCTGCTACTTAACTAGCTACACTGCCATAGGCAGGCTTCTTAGTTTCTCTGAAGTAGTTTCTCTCTTTATCAAATTAGGTTATTAATACTTATTTGGTAGTGTTACTTAAGCACATGCAGTACTAAGAGCTTGGTCTTGGGCACTGAGTAAAGAGCAACCATTATTGTTACTATTATGATCTTAAATATATAAGATCTTAAATGTGTAAGAGGGGAGTGCCAGTCATTTAAATAAACAAGTGGCTCCTCTGAAGAGCAAAGAACACTCTATGAAGTAATCACCTTCCAATCTTAATGCTTACATGGATGCTTCCCAAATTTCATAACTGGATTTCTTATTTCTCATTAACTATACAAATTCAAAAGATTTCATCTGATAAACAAAAAGTGTTCATTAAGGAATACTTAGTTTGATCATTTTAAATGTATCAAAGACAGCTAAATGATAAAATGAGAGAGCCTTTATAATCACACTGACTTGATAGAATTACAGCCCGATGGAGACACTTGTTTATTTAGCTTGTACAAAGAGGGGGTAAATATGTAGCCTTTCCTAGGTTTGTTCAAATACTGAACATATATAACTGCTCTTCATTTCTAATTTCAAGGACTCTAAAAAAGTATAAAGACTCTAGGTTGTAAACTGTTAGTTTTCAATTATGACTGCTAAGCACTGGGGTATTTCATCTTAATGCATTCTTTAATTATTTCCTTTGGAAGGTCCCTAGTGCTTCAAATGTCAGATGGGTTGTGCCTTTTGCCAAGGGTTGCTTAGTTAACTGTTTATTTAATGAATGGGGTTTTATGTGCTGCTGAATTTCTCATGGCACACGTTAGGAAATTCTTGGCAGCATTTAAATTGGAGAACTGAGAAACATATTGGCTCTACGGAAGCTCAATCAGCTCCCAGGCAGGAGCAGGGCCTTTGCCAAGGAAAATTCACAAAAACAAAAAATACAAAGACCAAACTCTCATACAATCCAAGGGAAAGTGACTTTAGTGTCCAGAATTAAATGAATGATGGATCCAGGTATCTCAGGTGGTCCAGAATGGAAGAGGGGAAATGCTTCACAATTTCAGGAGGGAAATGGGAACAGGATCTCCTTGCTTTAGAGGATGACATTATGCTTAAATTTTTTGATTGCTTGGAAAACTCAATTTGCTGCTTAGAAAAATAAAATGGGGAGTCTTATGTAGTTTCTCTCACAGTTCCTCCTTATGGAGACTAGTCTAAACCTATGTTTATAGGTTATTAATTTCAATTAAGAAAGAATCAGTAACTGAATTTTTTAAAATAGCAGCAATAGTTACTGAGCATCCTAGACCAAATATTCAGATGGCTACATTTTTTAAATGATTTGGCCAGATATCTAGACATTGTATAAGCCTTGTTTACCAGGTATGAGAAGAAGAAAATGCCTGAAATGCTTTCTGGGCTCTGAGAAGTCCTAAATTCACTAGAAGATATTTATCTGTCTGTCTGTCTGTCTATCTATCTATCTACTATCTATCTATCTTACTCAATAATATTAGAGCATGAGGAGGGATTAGAGATTTTTTAAATTAAACACTAGTTTGAGACAGTAAAGATAAGAATGCTGTCTTTAAATAACTTAAGCTGAACAGCACCAGCCTACTTGTCATTACTCTAAGAATACTCAGAGTCTTGTGTGGGATAAAAGCCTGTTGCAGTCATCTCTTCCCTGGTATTACTCTCATCACCTTCTTCCTTCAGTTTTCTGCACACTGCCAGCCTGTGTCCCAACCCCTTTCCCTCTCCGGAAGAGCAATTTCCTGAGTCAGCCCGGCTCTTTCTTTCTCTGCGGGTTTACAGAAGACTCCCTGCGTTCTCGGGCGATCAGAAGCCTGGATGGTTCCTTGAGCTCCTTTCTGTTTGGTGCCCTTTTCTTGCTTTATTCAGAAGTTAAGAAGGCTGGAATCATCAGCACATAGATGATGATCCAATGCTAGGCTGGTCGCCTCTCAGGTCGCTAAATGGACCCGTGTTCTCCTGTCCTGGACTAATCATTTGGCTGTCATTTATTCCAGCTCAATACTTCAATACTGAACCCCCGCCCCCCACCCTTCCCCAGCAGACAGTGCACTGGGTTTGGCCGTCTACACGTATTTGCTCTTAATGCCCTTGATCAGCTGGTCTGTTGCCTGACTCACAAGAGCACCAATAACAAAACCCTGAGCACTTTCTCTGTGCCCCATGCATTTGTAGCTATATTATATAAACATTTATTTCTCATTACAGCCTGGTGAAGTAGGTAATCCTTATTCTAAGATACAGAAAATTTGAACAACTTGTCCAAATTGCACAGCTAATAGATGACTGAGCAGGAATCCAACTCAACATGTATCTGATTCTAAACACCAGATGTGATTTTTAGTTCATGTTCCTTATCATTCTATGGGCTATTTGGCTGAATTCCTGTTTACTTAGCCAACCTGGTCCTGGCCACATTTTGTCAACCCCATCATCAATATTAAAGAGACATTTTATGCCTTTTCTGATCTTCCACCAAATGGCTCATAGTTGCGGTTTTCTTAACACTCCTGGTAAAAAATTATCCTGCAAATGTGCCAGCCACATGTAGACTGGGGACAATTTTTTTCATTGTAACAAGCGAATCCAGTGTAGCAAGGCCAGGTCTAGGGTCAGATGTATGAAGAGAAATAAGTATTCACCTGGGATGCAAAATATAAGGGGGAGAGGAAATACTAAAAACTCAAGTAATTGAGACAAATACGATTTCAATGAAATAATTAAAAGAAATAATGCAAAAAGTCTGTGATGAATAAAGTATTAAATCTTAAATAAAGAAAGGATTATTATTCCTAATTATCCTTTTTTCGTCAGTCTCCAATATGGCCTGGTATAATACTGCAATGCAGTATTTTTTCTAGGATTAAAGAGTCCAAATTAATCTGTTGGGAATCCATTTATTAGAACAACTACCAGTAAATAGAATTAGTTTCTGGGGAAAAAAAGCCATCATTAGATATCATTAAACTTAGAATCAGGATACACTATTAATTCTTAAGCTATACTAGTCATTAACAGAACATCTTTGACCAAAGGATAATGATAACAAACACTTACAGAGTGCTTAGTCAGACACTGTTTTAATTACTTTATTCTTTTAGTACTCAGGACAACATGCTGAGATAAATACACATGCCCACTGCTGCACAAATCCTGGTGGCATGTCCATTAGTCCATACTGTCTGTAGAGCTATGCAATATGCTGACTCTGCTAGAACTGGAGTTCCCCTTTTATAGATGAGAAAACTGAGCTCACATAGTAAGTGGCCAAACCAAGTTTCAAAGCCAGACAGTCTGTATCCAAGTTCTTGTTTTTAACGCTGTTATAGAAATAGACCAAGCCCCTCAAACACCAAATAATCTAGCCTTATTCCTACCTTAACCTCTTGCCCCACTCAACCTTTCAATGCAGTTAACTTTAATAATAATAATTACCCCAAGAATAAAGATCCTGCTATGAACTTCTACAGAAACTAGTAAAAATTTCAAGACTCAAAACTATCTATTTCTCTATATCCAATTTTTTGACTTGCCCTTGAAATCACCTTGAGAATCAATCATACCAACTTAAGAACTCCAACAGGTCTTTGACATTTACCAACTACAAAACTAGTACACCCACTCAAGATATTGTTACAAAATAGTGACGAATAAACAAAAATTCAATAGCTCACAGGCACTAACAGGCCAAGAGTACCCAGTCCCCTAGCCTCTGTGATGACAGGTAAACTAACTTCCATGGAAGTACTGCTAGTATTTTGCATGAATCAGCCCATATGATCAGAATATAATCAGCATGATATAACAATTATATGAATTTCATTTCTTCATGCTTAACAGCACTATAATTATCTAATAGAACTAGGGCACTGTAAAGGATTGTAAACAAAATAAAGGATTCAGAATAAAGCCTTTAGATCATGTCTAATACCTGGACCCTTTCAAGTAATCACTGTCACCAATTCATGCTGCTCATTTATGCATATTTCTACTTAGCTGGTTTTCTGGTAAATTAAAGAGCAAACAAAGAAAAACTTTATTGTCCCAAATATAGAATATTTACTATTGATGTATTTTCAGGCCTACAATAAGCCATTATCAAAGTAGGAATATCTTTGAGAAGCAAGATAGAGCTTGGCTCTTGGAAAAATGCTATTCCAGAGAGGAGGGGAAGAATCAAAGGCAGAAAAATCAAGAATTTGAATATGAAATGCATTTATTCCACACCGAAATAAAGCACTGGTAAGTAGATTTGGTGCTATTGACTATACATTGTTCACTGATATTTATAATCCACTTAGAATTAATTTCATATAAATTTGGTAAATCCAATAATCTATTCCTTCCTCCTCATGCTCAGGTATCAATGAGAAATAACTTTCAGTGGATTCAGCAACATTTTCATTCATATATGACTTATTCAAGAACTCTCACAATAAGCTCTTCAGTGTGAATTTTTGCTTTTCTCTATGGCTGACTTGCAAAAAGCAACCCTAAGCCCTGGCATCTGTATTGTACAATTGACGCACAGGTCACAAAAGAAAACAGATATGAATGTGATGTATTAGAATAAAACCTTACAGATTGGAGGAAAAATAAATAAATGGGCACACTTGACCAATGGTGGGAGGTTCAGAAGTATTCCTTTTATATATTATTATTATCATGCACCTATTTTATGATAATTTATAATATGACGCCTTTAACAATGTTCATATGAATCTGAGTTTTGTTAAATAAAGACTCAAAGTGCTTCTAAGGGCTGCAGATGTGATTTAATTTGAAATCATAGTGTTTTTTGTAGCTTGGTCACCTTTGTGATTAGATTAGAGAGAGAGGTGTACTCTACACCATATTCTGTGTTAGGCAGATGTAAATCTCTCTGTATTTGTTGAATAAATATTCATGGAAAAAAATGGTTCTCTCAAGAATGATAATAATATAAATGTTTTTCCTAGCAATTCTTCTAAATGAGGGCAGTACAAGTAACGCCTTCTATTGTGACTAATGCATGCCAGCAAGTAGAACAGAAGAGTAGGAAGGAAGGTGGGGATGAAAGGAGTGGTCTGGACAGTCACTGTTAGCAACATGAGGCTGTTTTGACCAGGTCAAGAGAGATCACTTAGCAAATGAAGACTCTCTGGGGAAGCAGGCCTAAGATTTAAGCTCCAAACCTGAGTGTCTACACTGGAGCAATAAATAAGTGTTCACTAGTCATAGTTTTAGCTATAAACCCAAGGATCTGTTTCTAAAAAAATCTGTTTGATACCAGGAAGCCTCTAAAGGCTTCCTAGTTTAAACTGACACAATATAAAATATTTCCCACAGTGAGGCTTAAAGGAATAGGCACACAAATCTAATAGGTAATTGCTTCAAAAGGTAAAACATAAATATCCATTCAGGAGACTAGGTTTGTGTAGGGAAGGAAACTTAATCAGTAAGTTAGGAATTTGAAGAAAATTGCATTAAGTCTTCTGGGTCCTGAGATGGCCAAGAAAGAAAAGTGATTTTTACATTCTTAGACACAATGGAGATAAGATTTGTTAGAGGCTAAATCTGTATAATTTCATCCTTTGTAATCGTAATCCCTAATTGTCCCAGGACAGTTTTACCTAGAGTGATACCTCTTTTCTTGGCCCTTGATTCTCCCACCCTCTAAATCTATGGCTGAACACATTTTAGAAACCTGAAGTCCTGCTCAGTTTTGGGTCTGATAAAAGTTTTCTTCAAGTCCATAGTAAGATGCTAAAACAAGCATTCATTTTATTTACTGACATTTGTGTGTAAAAGCCACAAGTTTTGGAGAGAGAGTAAACATCTAAAAGGATTTGTGTACTTAAACATTTCAACATGAGGTGGGAGGTGCCCATGAATCACAGAGCAGAACACAGAACAGCAAATAAGGGGACGTGGGGGGGGTTCCTGCCACAGAGGGAGGAGGAGACCATTCCAATGCTTGAAGGCAGAGTTTAAATAGAGGGGAAAGCAGGGGAAAAGGATTATGTGGTTGCCTTCAATTCGTACGGTTGCCTTGCCAGAGTTGAACCTTAATATCAAACACCCAGACACGACTGGAGAATTCAGAAAAGACTAGTGCTGTGCCACACTCATCTGGGGAATCTGAAAGCCTCTCAGAAAAACCCTGATTTTGGCAAGGTGCTCTATTCATCAAGGCCTGGGAGTAGTGGTGGTAATGACAGAGGATATCCTAGGGCAACTTCAGACTCAAAACCATTGCTGAGAACTTCTTGGGATCTGCAGGTGGACCCAGAGACAGTAGAAAGACCAAGGGACCAGAAGAGGTCTCAAGCCCAGACAAGGAACTTTCTAGAATCTTGGTCTCAAAGACAACCACAAAATCCCACATCCTGAAGGGCATATGCCTAACCACATCCACCCACACCACAGTCCACATAGGATGACTAGAGATGAGTCTGAATGAGGGAGGCCAGGTGTGATCCCAAGGAAAGCCTTCAAACCAGAAATCTCTCCACCCAGATCTGGGAATGATGGACAGGGAAATTCTCCCTTAAGAGGGAGAAAAAACTCTGAAGAAGACTTTGAAATCTGAATTAACAAAATATTTAGTTGAAAGAAATATTTTTAAACAAGATGAAAATGAGAAACCAAAATTGGAAAGTTTCCATACCACTTGACCTCAAAGCACCATCAACAGAAATGGGAAATTAGGAACAAGATTAGAACCAGAAAAATAAATAATTTACATTTTTCTGCATATCTCCTTTAAATTGAATGTTTTTATATCTTTCCTACTCTCATCCTACTATGGTAGCAAGGCTGTCATCTGTGAAGTTAAAGCTTTCTGATGCTTAAAATATGTGGTCAACACCAGACAGGTAATAAATATGATGGGCCAAATTCTGCTACTCGAAATCCTTTCTAATGCACTCTGGGCAAGAAGTACATATTTATACTACTTTCTTGTTTAGATGTAAGGGTCTTTTTTGTCTGGTCTGGCTCTCTGCTTACACAAACACATTTCTCTCATAAAAATAAACTTTTGTAGCCCATCTCTTATAAGGGTGATATTACTAATCATATAATCAATAATAATAATAATAGCCATTGCTGATTAATGCCTGGTATGTGTCAGTCAGTATGCATTGCAACCATTATCATTAATTATTATATCAATTCTCAATGATAGGTTTTTTTGTATCTCTGTTTTCAGATAATGGCAATCAAAGCTCAGAGAGTTTGAGTAATTTTTGCAAAGTCACAAGGCTAGTAAAAGTTCATTCCATTATATCGCAATAAATTCCAACAAATCAGTTCTAATAAATGGACCCTAACAACCTCTGAGGAATGGAGAAATCAGTGGAAAAAAGCTTTCTTTTTCCTTATCCAGCTTTCATCTTCAAGATGATTTATTTCTCAGTAGAAAAAACTTAGTGGGTACTGGAATGAGTTTCAAGGTATTGAGATATTCTAGTTCTGGTTTCAGCACAGCCATTAATTGGGTAAATCTGGGTAAGGACCTTTTCAGTTTTGTCCTTTGACCAATAGGAATAACAACTGTCTTATTTCCTTCCCAGTATTATGAGTATTTCTAGCCTTGTCTTAAATGATATAGAAATGGATAATATGCAGAATGCTTTTATGGTACATCTAAAATGGATTGTTTTATTCATATGTAAAATTGATATCAGATATGAGGATGACTGGGGAGACAATCTCAATTTGTGGACTTTGTGTTAGTGACTGAGCCAGGTTCTAAAGGCATTAAAAAAAGAAAAGAAAAGTCCCTGGCTTTGAGGGAAGGAATGAGGGATATAGCTGATTAGAACATGACAACACAGAAAAACAGAAAGAAAGAAAAATAATGTTACATATCCTAAATCAAACATATGGATCCCTGCCTGGGTCTCAGAAGGACTTGGATATTAAATGTTTTACCCAGTATGTAGTAATTTTTGATTTGGTTTGTGAGAAATGTAAACATCCCCTATCAGTTATAAGCTTAGCTATTAGATAGTAAAAGCGAATTGCTCACAATAAAATATGATATTTTTATCCATATTATAAGCAAGTAAAAATTAGGAATGAAGCAGTTACTCCTTGAAAATGGAGACCTATAAGAATGTAAAACTGAGTAGTTTCAAAAAAAAAATGTGATGGAGAATTTAGGTTTCTTTGACAATTTGAGTTTCGTACCTGCATAGTAATAATAGCTACCATGAACTGGATATTTTCTGTGCACCAGGCATTGAAAAATGAAAATGAGATACTTTCATTTCATTTTTTTTCTGATAGCCCTGTGTGGTAAGTACTAATATCATGCCCATTTCACAGGTAAAGTAAACTGAGCATGAGAAAGCTAAAGTGCTGTGGCCTGGCCAAGTTACAGTCAAAGAGCTAGTAACTGGAAGGGAGACTGGATACCAGACCACGTGGCTCCACAGTTCTTACTTCTACTTCTTAATCACTATATACCACACTGCCCCTTGGCTAGGACAATTTTTAAACTACAATGAAGAAAAAGTGAGTATACTTTGATGGAAAACTACTTTTGAAATTATGGGGAAGGAATAGAAGGATAAATTTTCTCAACTGTATCACTCTGTAACTACACATATAAAATGTGGCTGGTCATTAAGCCACAGATCAAACACAAGGATTAACTTCCCTAAAAAACTCTTCTAGTATTTCCTGGAGGTAAGAAGAAAACACCTACTGTTCTAGAGAATCTAGCAATAAATGGCTTTTCACTGACTTATACAGAATGAAGTAGGATTGGCCCCATAAGAAAGATTATATTAAGGGCATTGCATCTTCAATGAAAGAGCATCAGACACTTTATCATAAGTGATACCACTATAACTTCGGTGAATTTTGCTATAACTTACCTTGAAGAAATATATATATGGTCTCAAGTTATCAGATAACAAACATATGTGCTGCTGAAATGTCTTTTGTTACTTATGTTGTTACATATGCAGAAAAATCCTCCAGAAGTTTTTCCTAGCATGTATACATAGCACAGAGTTTTATAAGGCCAAAATCTACTGACAGAAGATTCATAAACAATAGTCCACCTTTATTTCTTTTCTTCTAGTATGTCAATCAGTGAATACCAAGGAACAGTTTAGAACCCCTGCACATATAAAATGTCAGTAAAAGGAAGCAGGCCAAAATGCCATCTAACTGAAAGAAACAGAATAAACTGATGGGTGTCTTACAAGTTCACTTAAATTGACACATGATCGTAGAGAATGTTCCTCAAAATTGCTTGAAAAATTGGCTTTTGTCAAGAAAAATTACCTGAAGTGAAATTTGCATAGGCACCAAAAGCTTCAGTCTTCAAGGACTTTTCAGTTTCCTCCAGTTTGCAAGTTTAGAGACTGATCAGTTCAGCATATCTCTAATAAAAAATCATCTCCCAAGACTCCTTTCTATGCAGGCAAAATCAAATTAACTTCAAACAGGAGAGATTTGGTGCATACAGAAAGGGAGCATTAAACTGTAACATCCTCTCTCTCTCTGGCTCTCTCAGGTCTCCTAATATCTACCCGGGAGAGAAATACAAAGATTAACTTCACCCAAGATCACTCTGCAAAATCTAAAGAGGAGTGTGATTTCCAAAAGGGAATGGCATAGATTGAATTATCCCACTGTGCTGTCAGGGTTTCCATTGATGAAACTATAGTTCTCTGGACTTTTACTTAACACTTGCTGAGAGCCAATAAGATTCCAGGCTCCTTTTAGAGTCCACAAATAGCACAACACCCTGTTCTTGATCACTGGGCAGCCACTGTATCAAAGGGCCCCAGTGCTTCAGCTGGAGGAGCTGAAGTGATGCTCTGTGCCCGCTGGGCTGTAGACTGCCATGTGTGCACTGCCCAGCCTCCCCCAGCAATGATGCATCACACTAATATGCTCTTGAAGCACACTCACTGGGATGTATTAGAGTGATACATCACTTAAATGTTTCAGCTTCTATGATGTATGGTCATGTGAGGTACAAATGGTCGCTAGAGGCATGTTTTAAAGATGTAATTTCTAATGTTTTGTATTAAATGATGTCTATGGCCCCTTTTTGGTGGTTTGGAAGATACATTATGGGATTCTCTTATGGTTAATCTTTGGGATTCATTGCTTTTTCCTATCATGAAAAGCATTCTGATTGCATAACATTATTAAAGAGGAACACTCAGTAACTGAGCTTTACCTGAGTGTGACACAAAGTGAGAGAAGACATCTGTGGGCATAGCTGTGCAAACAGCCCTGAAATCCAGTCCCCACCATGAGCCCTGGTGCTGGGTTGCATCTTCTCCAGGGGTCACCATGCAGGCTAGTGGTGGGCCCTGGGCAAGAAACACGGCAGCTAGTTGGAAATGCTTCCTAGAGGCAAAAATGCTCTGTGCCAGTTTTCTGCATGCTCTTTAATGACATGGTCTGCATGGCTAGTGTGTGTACTACTGGAGTCTGATCTCTCTTTTCACTGCCTAATTTTTAGATGAAAGGGTAGTGTAACTTTAAGAAAACTAGCAAGTTACAAATTCTAAAAATAGATATTAGACTTCCTTCTATTATCATTTTTTTGGATTATCTCAAATGTGTTGTTAGATGCACATTTCATGAGGGCAGTTGCCCACATCTGTTTTGCTTACCATTTTACCCTCTGCACCATGCTAGATTTGTAAAAAATGTCCAATAAATATTTACTCAGTGCATTAACAGTCATGCTTCCCTTTGACAGTAGAACTATTTCATCAACAAAATTTTCTTCCCAAGAAAAGCATGATTTCCTTTAAATGTAATTGTCCTTTCTCATAGTCAGACATTAAATTGAATCTAATAATGGTAAATAACGGCGGTTCTTTTTAAAGAAATGGTTCTAATCTATAGATCTTGTTTAAAGCCAACCTAGGAAGATGATCTTTACTTAAAATGTGTGAAAAACATAGAGGGAGAGAATGAGAGAACGGAGGGGAGTCAAAGGACAGAATGAAGGGAGGGAGAAATAGAGGAGAAAATAATTTGATTATTAATAGGACTTACCAGTGCATTTTTTGTACATATATTTTCAGAAATCTTTATTTTCTAAAGGGACTTCCCCTATATAGTTTATGCTGTGGGAGTGACTATAAATAGACAAGGAAATTTACATATGAATTATAGAATTAGTGTCATTACTTTACAATCACATTTTGTGTATTGTAGGTTTTTAGTGACAGAATTTCCAGTTTATTTCATTCTCAGTCACGGACTTCATTGGCTATTTGTCAGTGTCATATATTCTGGGGTTCCAATATAAACAAAACAAAACATGCACATGCAAACCTAACACTTATTTTTATATTTGTATTTCAAACTAAAACCAGTGCAATCCTGATTGCCTTCCTGTTGAATCATGCTTTTACTCTTCTTTTTTCTCTCACTATATTGTATATCACAGGTATTCAAAATAGCTTTAAGTACTGAGGAAAAAAAATTTACTTGTAAATTTAAATTTAATAGCCTCATTTTCACTAATTACCAAAGACAGACATGCACTGTTAAAATGCCTCCAAATTTCCTTTATATATTCCATGTAAATAGATGCAGGTCCTGCAGACAAACACTGAGTTTGTTTGCATCCAGTTTGGTCAGTGCGCAGAATCACAGTAGATAGCATTTGAAATTCGCACTGCCAACTCCTACTCCTCGCAAACTGAGGTTCAATGATGCCTTTTTAATTATCTCATTCTCCTCCCTCTTGCCTCCACCCTTCTTCCCCCTCCCTCCATCTCTTCTGTGGTTAAGTAGCCCTCTTTTGGAGCTGTAACTTATAACTATGATAAAATGGGCTAAACTCTTGCTAATTCTTTCTACCATTTTAATAGTAAGCTGCTTGTGGTCCATAGCCATTCTCTCACCCAGATCTTGTATCTATATTTCCATCATAGCAAGTGATAAACCACTACCTTTTGGTTGTGAATATTCTGAACCATTATATCATTCCTAATCTCAGCGTTTTTTTTTTCATTTACCAATCATTCCTGGTGTGATTTTTCATACACAGAAGCCAGTGACTAAATAATGCCAGCCAATGGACACCTCTGAGAACAGTGTAGATAGATAAGAAATGAAATTCTAACTTATTTTTTCATTTTTCTTCCTGTTACTAGCATAAGTAAAAGACTTCAAATACAAACCTAAATGTTTTATATCTGTGAACATAAGTCTCACTGGTATAATAGATAATTAGGAGCTTTATATACACTAGCTAAAGATTTAACTAAAAAGAGATGACTGGTAAAATTATCTAATTCTATGCTGACTTTTAAGACTGATTTTGCCTTATCATTAGGGCCCAATAATATTCTATATTTTAGTTCCTAAAACAATGTAATGAATTCCAGTTTTACTTCAAATGTTTATCTGAAGAACATTAATAGTTTTATAAACTGTGCCTAAGTTAAATATTATATAAAAATACCAATGAATGAGAATATGCCAATATTATAACTATTGTTATAATTGAAGACAGATCAAATATAAAGAAAACTATGCCATAGCATATATAGTTAAGGTAATTGTACTTGATTGATTTATTTTTTAATAGATGCCCAATGGTACATCTTTCTGAAGAAAAAAAAACTAAATTGAAGTCACAATAACACAAAATAGTTATATTTTATTGGGAAGCTGAGTTTTTAGGAGATGGAAGAAATTATTACAACAGGTAATAACTAATAGGCTTATCTGTAGTATGCAATAATGAGTTCTAATAATCTTTTTATTTGGGCATTTGAGTGTTTTTTGGGGCATTATGAAGGCTAGTCCGAATTCCTAAAATCATATTTAAATGTACATTATAAGTGAATTGAGCAAAGAAGGAATTATTTCTTCTTAATATTATAAAATCATTAAAGGCTAAAATTTGGGGCTACCCATCCCATGACAAGTTCATGAAGAATATTAGGAGGAACACAATGGTCCTGAACATTTTCAGGTCCCTAGATTTTCTTGAGCTTTTCATTTTTAGAGCCCTTGTGTAAAACAAAACAAATTTTCTATTTCTCATAAATTATTCTTTTTACATTTGTTCACAGCAAGAGAATAGGGTCCAGGCTCAGGTAGGGTCAACTGTAGAATGTCTATTATAGAAATGGTTAGGATACACAGTGTTTGAAGGGGGTGCTTAGGAGGCTTGTTTTGAAGTTGCATTTTGCACAGCAAGCCAATTACTTTTAAATTTTTTCTGTTTTGAGACAAGTGTAGCTTCACATGTAGTTGTAAAAAAGTACAGAGAGATCTCATAATGCTCAATTTCCCCTAATGGTAAGATCTTGAAAAATTTTAGTATAATATCACAACCCAGATATTGATATTGATACAATCTGCCCATCTTATTCAGACTTCCCCACTCTCTACTCATTGGTAGGCATGCATCTGTGGATGTGTGCACTTAGTTTCTATACATTAGTCACATGTAGTTCATGTAGCTACCACTACAGTGGTAACTTTTTATTTTATTGTATGTTACAGTATATAAAAGTATGCTAAATATATTTTTTTGATTCGTGCCCTAGATACATATGAGGAGATGTAAACTGCTCCTATCAAGGAATTGCATTGGTAGTGATTTTAAGAGCACTAAATCCACACTCCCCTATTCACCTTCTCTGACTTGCTTTCAACACTGTGGGCATTTGGACTTAGCTTTGGATTAGATAACATGAAATCATCACTTCTTTACCTTAAGCACATTTCATTTTCAGATTTCTTTTCCCTTAGGCTGCATTTCATTTTGATATGTTCCTCTACAGAGAATATTCAAGAAATTAATATTTTATTGAAGTCAAATGATCCTAATCTTAACAAATTAAATCCTATTCACCAAACGGGGTGCAAGAATGAAATGAGATGCCTAGTTTTCTATCATCTTCTAATGCAGGGAAGCTGCCATTCAATTTACAGAGAAGGGAGGAAAACTGATTCTCAGTTACTGTCTTCAACAACTAAGAAGTCTGGGATGGAACTGAGGGTAGCATGGTCAAACAGAGAGAGCTTGTATTAGACTCCTAAGGAGACCACAAAGTCACAACAGGTCCCAATGTCATCCAGAGTGAGGGGTGGGGTAAGTGAGCTGGGACTTGGTGCATGATGACTACAAGATTCACCCGGGTGGCACTCCCGTCATCCAGTTATTCCACAGATTTGCCCGTGCTAGGGCAGATCAACTAATAGGAAATATGACTGGCTTAGCACAAACAATCTTGCCACTGGAAACAGTTCTTGTCAAGTGTATCCTAGTTCTAGATCTACGTAGAAAAGACAGAGTGTCACTCAGGTTATCATGAGAGGGTTATATTTTCTGATAGTGGGCTTTTAAGACAAATGTTTCAAAGTAGAAAGGATGTTTTCTGCCCCAAGTTATTTGTTTTATTTTTCCTCTTGCAATACTCTTTTCCATGAGGTTTTAAAACAGGTCTTATTCCTTCTTTATATGCCCTGCAGATTTTAGACAGGCTAATTGCATGTAATAATCAGTAAACCATGCAATAAACTTCAATAAATCATTCAACAAACTTAAACAAATAAACCATGCCTAAAATTCCTATTTCCAGAAGAAAACCCCATGTCCATATTTTGAAAGGAAAAAAAAAAGGGGGAGGAGGGGATTGTAAAACCTAAAAATTATAAATTCAGAGATGAAAATTCCCAGAGCATCGGGCTGGGTTTAACTTTAATTTTAGCTCTATTGTTTATTGGTAGCATCCAGTCTTCCTATAAATGCCCCACACCCACACCCATATCCAAAAGTAGTCACAGGAATCTGGTCTTACTATATTTAGAAAATAAGAGCACTTAAAAATGATCTTACATTAATTCAACACATTGGCGTTAATTAATTAATTATGGTCTGAGAATATAATTATTTTTAGTGGTTACTTGATGGACATAGGGAATTGTATTATTATTTTCTTTAGAAACAAAACTGAGAGGCACAGTTTACAGGAAAATTATGACTCATCAATTTTTCCAATAGATGCTTGAAGAGAGAGCTACAGAGGCCCAAGACATGTGACAAGTTAGGGAAGGCTTGAAAAAAGCTTGGGGAAGTACCTGGGGCAGGAGGCCACCCAAAGCAGCAGGCAACAAATTCTGGGTATCTGAAAGCTGGGGGGCTTCCTTCTCATCTGGAGGGGAACCTGGCTCCATGGTGTGGGTCTCTCCCTCCATGGCTCATCTTCTTCTCATGACTGTGGCCCTGAGCAGAAAGACTTGTGTTTCTGGCTGTGTTTCCAGCTCTTATACTGTCTAGAACACTGTTGGGTCCAAATACTTACTAATGAAAATAATGAGAAGGAATTAAATGAAAAAAATCACTAAAGTCCCAAGAGACCTCTTAGAATATGGCCACATATGTAACTAAATGACCTTAATTCAAAGTCATGAAATCTTGAAAATATAAAAATCCCTTCACTAGAAAACAACAATTTTTTTGAGAATGGTTTTGTTGAAACAAACCAACAGAATTAGGAATTTTGGATTTGAGATTTAACCTTCCCATATATATTTGGCATATATATAAAGCAGAAACACAAAAATCTAAGATTAGAAGTTGTGTAAGTACAGAAATTTTTGTCTGTTTTATAAAATGCTGTAATACTGCTGGCACATAGTAGGCATTGAAAAAAACTGATGAAAAAATTAATGATTTAAAAGATGAATACTTGACTAATGGAAATATTCTTACTTGGCCTATACATGCCAAAGCCTAGTAAAAACAAATAATAGCCAATACTCATGTTACTACTCCCATTTTTGTGGGATTCATCTCCCTTGTGCTCATTCATCTCCCTTCATAATTCAGCACTCAAATAGTTCAAATCAATTATGAAACAATTAAACCATTAACTTAATAATTCTAATTCTGTAAGTTTTCTAATCATTTTAATTCAACAATTACTAATTGTTAATTAAATTAATTAAAAATAGTTAAGTGATTTAAAATCAAATAAAATTAGTTATATTTCACCTCCCTGCCATATATAGGTGATATAAAGGATAAATTTGTAGCTCAGTAAAGGAAAACTAAGGGTTTGGATTTAATCACTGTCTTTAACAGGTAAATATGTTCTGAGTGATTAAGAGTTTTCTGTGAAAATATTTTTATGTACAAAGGGAGCCAATAAAAAGAAACAACTTTAACATGAAATAAGATAATCTGGAAGGTTTGCAAGTGAGAATACCATGATCATGAGGATAAAAGACTATAGGAGCCTCTGGAGGTCTCTTGAGAGTGCCAGGGACAGAGTGGGTAACTGTCTGTCCTGTGCAATAAGACATATAGCTAGGAATGGTGAAACCAAACTGGATTAAATTTAATAGCCAGGATGGAGTGCTAATTTATCCAAGAACGTACAGTAGAGGCAGAATCAAGACTATGAACCATGTATCATAAACAAGGTGTATTTTGAAACATGGGTTAGGCAATGCGGAGTCAGGACCTCTGGAGAAAAAAAATGCTGTATGCATAGTGAAATTTCAGTCTAATATAGCATCATAGAGAGGTTATGACATTTCCGATAAAAATAGCACCTTTTGACAACATAAAAACTACCTGTGTGCAACAATTCAATATGGTTAATATCCAAGAAATTTTGTTTGATCTTCAAGTCTTTTTTTAGCTGCATTTAAATTACAAATCTGGTTTTAAATATTGGTTTTTTATATGGCTAGCAAAATTCTTACCCTAAAAATAGGTGATAGAAATAATCACTTAGCAAATGGAAGAAAAGATAAAATAGAATACAACAAAGATAGCAAATAAAACAGAGAGATGGAATACCACTTAGTAAAGCTAATATATGAACACCATCTAAATAGCTTCTCAGTTTTTTATTAACCAGACTTTGAGATCTGACAACAAAAAAAATTATAGATCTTTAAGGTTGTTTGTATGTCCAAAATAATTATGTATATATTTCCTCAGGAACACCTTCAGTAGCTGCCACTTTCCCAACTTGAATCATATGGTTTTAAGTTGGCTGTAAGTCCTCACAATGGCCATCAAAACTGAAACCATGTACCTTTTAATTTCATCACCTATCACTCACTTTCAAAAACCCTAAGGTCCAATCACAGTAAACTATGGTTGTTTCTCCAAGGAAGCCATGCCTTTGTATATCTTGTCTTTCCCCATCACCTCTTCCTTCTCTCCTTTCTCTTTGATACCACTTTTTATTTACTCAGTGCTCCCCTTCCCCATCCTTTAACCAGATAACACTACTGAGCTTTAAAAACTCACTGGTGTAAGTGGAAAAATGGATTTAAAAAAAACAAGACCCATCTATATGCTGCCTACAAGACTCATTTCAGACCCAAAGACATACACAGACTAAGAGTGAAGGGATGAAAAAAGATATTTCAGGCAAATAATAGGGAGAAAAAAGCAGGAGTAGCAGTACTTATATCAGACAAAATAGATTTCAAAACAAAGTAAGTAACAAGAGAAAAAAAGGACATTACATAAAGGAGTCAGTCCAACAAGAAAATTTAACCATTATATATATCTATGCACCCAATTAAGGAGCACCTACATATGTGAAACAGATACTAACAGAATTCAAGACAAAAAAGAAACTATAACACAGTCATTTTAGGAGACTTTAACATAGCACTCACACCAACAGACAGGTCAACTACACAGAAAATAAGGAAATAAAGGCACTGAATACATTAGAACAGATGGACCAAACAGACATCTACAGAACATTCCACCCAAAATCATCACGATACACATTCTTCTCAAGTGTACATGGAACATTTTTGAGAATGGATCACATACTAGGCCACAAAAGGATCATCAATAAATTTAAAAAGATTGAAATTCTATCAAGCAGCTTCTCAGACCACAATGGTATGAAACTAGAAATAAATTACATGAAGAAAAAAACAAAAAGCTTACAAATACATGGAGGCTTAACATCATGCTCCTAAATAATTAATGGATCAATGACCAAATAAAAACAGAGATCAAGAAATATATGGAGACAAATGAAAACAATAACTCAACAGCCCAAAACCTGTGGGATGCAGCAAAGGCAGTTCTAAGAGGAAAGCATACAGGAACACAGGTTGACACAAAGAAATAAGAACAATACAAAATAAACAGTATAAACTCACAATTAAAGAAACTGGAAGAATAACAAATGATGCCCAAAGTCAGTAGAAGGAGGGATATAACAAAGATTAGAGCAGAAATAAATAAAATTGAGAAGAATGAAACAATACAAAGAATCAATGAAATCAGGAGCTGGTTCTTTGAGAAAATAAAATAGATAAATCCCTAGACAGACTTATCAAGAAAAGAAGTGTACACACATAAACAGAATCAGAAACAAAAAATAATAATCACAACAGATACCACAGAAATACAAAGAATTATTAGAGAATACTATGAAAAATTATATGCCAACAAGTTGGACAACCTAGAAGAAATGGACAACTTTCTAGAAAAATACAATCTTCCAAGAATGACACAAGAGGAAACAGAAAATCTGAACAGACCAATTACCAGCAATGAGATTGAATTGGTAATCAAATAACTATCTAAGAACAAAATTCCAGACCTAATGGCTTCATGGCTGAATTTTATCAAACACTTGAAGAAGAGCTAATACTCATACTCCTTGAAGTATTCTGAAAAGGAGAAGAGGAGAGAGTACTTCCAAACTCATTCTATGAGCCAGCATTGATCTAATACCAAAACCAGACAATGACACCACAGAAAAAGAAAATTATAGGCTAATATACCTGGTGAATGTAGATGCAAAAATCCTCAACAAAATATTAGCAAACTGAATTCAAAGATACATCAAAAAGCTCATTCATCACAACCAAGTGGGATTTATTCCAAGAATGCAAGGATGGCACAATATTAGTAAATCAACAATATCATACATCACATTGACAAAAAGGACAAAAATCACACGATCATCTCAGTAGATGTGGAAAAAGCATTTGATAAAATTTAACATCCATTCATGATAAAAACTCTTTATACAATGAGTATAGAGGGTAAGTATCTCAACATAATAAAGGCCATATATGACAAACCCACAGCCAACATCATACTTAACAGTGAAAAGCTGAAAGCGTTTTCTCTTAAGATATGGAACAAGACAAGGATGCCCAATCTTACAACTTTTATTCAACATAGTACTAAAGGTCCTAGCCATGGCAATCAGACAACACAAAGAAGTAAAAGGCATCCAGATTGGTAAGGAAGAAGTTAAACTGACACTGTTTGCAGATGACATGATATTATACTTAGAAAACTCTAAAGACTCCACGAAAAACTACTAGAACTAATAACCGAATTCAGCAAAGTTGCAGGATATAAAATCAATACACAGAAATATGTTACATTCCTATATATGAATGATGAACTAGCAAAGAGAAATAAGGAAAACAACTCCATTTATGATTGCATCAAAAGAATTAAATACCTAGGAATAAACCTAACAAAGGAGGTGAAAGACCTATACCCTAAAACTTATGAGAGAAATTAAAGAAGACACAAATAAATAGAATTCTATTCCATGCTCATGGACAGGATTAAATATTGTCAAAACAGCATCCTACCCATAGCAATTTACAGATTCAATGAAATCCTTATCAAAATATCAATAGCATTCTTCAGTGAACTAGAACAAATAGTCCTAAAATTCATATGGAACCACAAAAGAGCTCGAATAGCCAAAGCAATCCTGAGAAGGAAGAATAAAGCATGGGGAATTATGCTCCCCAACTTCAAGCTCTACTACAAAGCCACAGTAATCAAGACAATTTGGCACTGGCACAAGAACAGACCCATAGATCAATGGAACAGAATAGAGAGCCTAGATATAAACCAAAGCATATATGGTCAATTAATATATGATAAAGGAGCCATGGATATATAATGGGGAAAAGACAGCTTCTTAACAACTGGTGTTGGCAAAACTGGACAACTACATGTAAGAGAATGAAACTGGATTATTGTCTAACCCCATACACAAAAGTTAACTCGAAATGGATCAAAGACCTGAACATAAGTCATGAAACCATAAAACTCTTAGAAGAAAACATAGGCAAAAATCTCTTGAATATAACATGAGCAACTTTTTCCTGAACACATCTCCTCAGGCAAGAGAAACAAAATAAAAAATGAACAAATGGGACTACAGCCAACTAAAAGCTTCTGCACAGCAAAGGATGCCATCAGCAGAACAAAAGGCATCCTACAATATGAGAGAATATGTTCATAAAGGACTTATCCAATAAGGGGTTAACTTCCAAAATATATGAAGAACTCACACACCTCAACATTCAAAAAACAAATGACGATTAAAAAATGGGCACTACACCTAAACAGACACCTCTCCAAAGAAGAAATACCGATGGCCAACAGGCACATGAAAAGATGCATCACCTTGCTAATCAGGGAAATGCTAATTAAAACCACAATGAGATATCACCTCACAACAGCTAAGATGGCTACCATCCAAAAGACAAGAAACAACAAATGCTGGTGAGGATGCAGAGAAAAGGGAAAGCTCCTATGCTGTTGGTGGGAGTGTAAATTGGTTCAACAGCTGTGGAAAGCAATATAGAGGTTTCTCAAAAAAGTAAAAGTAGAAATACCATTTGACCCAGTAATTCCACTCCTAGGAATTTACCTAAAGAAAACAAGATCCCTCATTCAAAAAGACATACGTACCCCTATATTTATTGCTGCATTATTTACAATAGTTAAGATATGGAAACAACCTAAATGTCCATGAACAGATGAATGGACAAAAATGAGGTGGTACACATACATAATGGAATATTATTCAGCCATAAAGAGAAAAGAAATCCTGCCATTTGCAACAACATGGAAGGATCTAGAGGGTATTATGCTCAGTAAAATAGTCAGGAAGGACTATTCACTCATTTATGGAGTATAAAAACAAAGCAAAACAGAAGGAACAAAAAAAGCAGTAGATTCACAGACACCAAGAAGGGACTAGTTACCAAAGGGGAGGATTTGGGAAGGGTGGGTGGGGAGGGAGAAGGGAATTAAGTGGCATTATAATTTGCAATCACAATATAAGTTGGCCACTGGGATGGTAGTACAGCATGGAGAATGTAATTAATGACCCTTAACATCCTACTACGCTGATTAGACAGTGACCTCAATGGAGGGGGTGAGGTCTTGATAATATGGGTGAATGTTGAACCACTGTGTTGTGTATGTTAAATCATCATAAGATTGTGTATCAATGATAATTTTTTAAAAAACTCACTGGTGTATAAAGGCTGAGAAGCCTTTCCTGACACTGCTCTGGGTATCTCATAAAACCAAAGGATTTTCCCTTATCAGAGGACTTAAATGGAACACCGCTACTGTGTTCTTAACCTTCTTGTTCCTACAATGAATGCATATTTACTGAGATTAGAGACTATGTCAACTCATATCTTAGTGTCTAGGACAATATGTGTCATAATAGCAGTGCTCCCCAAATGATCAGCACCTGGGTAAATAGCCAAAATTTACTGAATACCTTCTGTATGCTAAGTATATCACTCCTCTAGCACATGTAAAAACTAAGATATGATACTGAAAATAGTATATTAAAATGATTATGAGTATTTTCCCCACTGTGCTTTGTGTGCTTTAGATCTCTGATTGCTGTTCCTTATCTTGACCCCAAGTAATTTAATGATGAACTGGGCATTTGGCTGGAGCCCAGCAAATGCTTGTTGAATGAAACATGGAATTGACAAAATTCTAATCCTCCTTTTCCCCTCTTAAGTTTGTGGAAAGGGGAAGTCCACCCAGTGCACTGCATTAATATATCCCTGAAAAAATGTCTGATTTCAGTTTCGGCCACAGAATTCTTTGAAGGAGAGTGAGAAGTTATGTGTTAGGAGTCAGCACAGAGTTAACTTCCTCCATCAATTCCCAAAGTTAATGGCTTCAAAGATCTGTTGCCCTAAGAAAATTCATTTACTTTTGTTCATGTCAAGCCAACAAGTATCCTTTAAACTCAATATGCTAAAAAGGGAAAATACCAAGTTGCTTGGAGTCAGCACAGAGTTAACTTCCTCCATCAATTCCCAAAGTTAATGGCTTCAAAGATCTGTTGCCCTAAGAAAATTCATTTACTTTTGTTCATGTCAAGCCAACAAGTATCCTTTAAACTCAATATGCTAAAAAGGGAAAATACCAAGTTGCTTGGGTGACTATATGTTCCTATATTTCTAGGTCAGTCTTGATCAAATAGTCTCTTCCACCCACCCTAAAAATGCACTTGTCCTTATCTGTCCGTCTGTCCTCATTTTATTGGTTTGGAAAATGTCACTGTAAAAGTTCTATTTATTTCCTACCAAACATCCATGGTTTCTCTTTTATGTTTAACAATTTAAACATTATCTCAGTTCCTTTTCTGAAAAAAGTGAGGAATACATGGGCAGCTATTGGCATAGAAATGAATATGAAGAACTATTCTTATTTTGACATCAAATGACTTAGAAATATGTGGGTGGTGGAACAAGGAAGAACAAATTTCCTTCTATTAGATAAGCGGTTTTCTTTCACATAAGGTTAAGAAACCAAAATGAATCTGGGCTATCTGGGGTTGGCAAGCACATGGCCAGCATCAAGGCAGTCATTATAGTTTGCTATGTTGCATCAGATGCTTTAATCATACTATTCCTGCATGAATGTGATAGAAATATGAAAGAGGGTTCTGAATATCATCCCCCTGTGAAAATGAAAAGATCAATGTGTCAACCAAGACTAATAGGTAAGGAAGTCTGGGATGTTCTTCAGTTTAGCATAAAGTCACAAACATAGCCACTTCCATTTGGATCCGTGTTTCTTAAACCTGAATAGTATATGCAACTTTTTTAAAGGAAATAGAATATTCAAAATTCTCCAAGAATAAATCTACATACTTCACCCTCTTCCCACATCATTAGCATTCTGTTTTGAGAAAGTATGGAGTAGTAGTTAAGCATACAGATTCTAGTAGAATATCCTGATTCAAGCCCTCAGTGCCACTTAACTGAATGGCTTTAAGGAAGTTAAAATCTCTAAACTGCAGTTTCCTTATGTATAAAACTGGAATTAAAAACAAGAGCAACATAAACAAAGGTATCTTTAAGTGAAATAATCTAGTTACAGGAAAATAAATCATGTATGATTCCATTTATATGAGGTATCTAAAGTAGTCAAACTCACAGAAACAGAAAAAGCAGAATGGTGGTCACCAAGGGCTGGGGAAGGTGATTCAGAGTTGTTCAAGGATATAGTTTCAGTTTTACAAGACAAAAAAGTTCTGGATATCTGTTGAACAACAATGTGAAATACTTAACACTACTGCACTGCCAAGTTAAAAATGATTAAGATGGTGAATTTTATTATTTTTTTAACATTTTCAATTATAGATAAATATTTAAAAATCTACTATACATTTATATTTATGTATCCACCCAGTAGAATCATAGTGAACTTCAAGTTTAAAAAAATGAATATAAAGCTCTTTACCAGTGCTTGGCAAAGTCAACATTTTTTATAAGTGGGAGTAATTATTCTTTTTTCAATGAAATAATCTAAATTTTCAAAAGTACCAAGTGCACATAAATTCTTATTGATTCAGCGAATGGTTCCTTTCTCAGTCACTGTGTTGCTTGGTTGCTGATGGGTCATCAGTCAAGAACAGTACTCGTTCAGATCATTCACCCAAGCTGCCAGCTCTACTGATCACCAGGACTCTTGTCTGTTAGTGAAGTGGTAAGTGGTGATTTGTGGAAGTGCCAATCTCTTAAGAGGGGCCGTTCAGTTAGATTTGGTAGCGTTCACCCAGGCATTCCAGTCCACAACAACAATTTCTAAAACCTACTGAGAACAGGGCCATGCAGATTTTCTTTCTGAAGAAAAGAAACTGACATATGTGTTATTTGGAGATAAGAAGCCGAAGTTCTCCTCACCTTAACCCTCACCCTCATCTCTCTCATCCATCTTCTCTCACTTTGCTGCAGCCGCACTGGCCTTTGGGCTGTTTCTGGGACACCCCGATCTGCTCATCCCTGAGAGTGCTTGCACTGAACTTCTCTCTGCCTCAAAGTTCTTCCTCAGTGTAGTCAGGGCTCACTCTCTCACCTTCTTCAGATTTTTGCTCCCCCATCATCTTCTCAGAGTAGAGCTCTGTGCCCATCTTATATGGAATTGCTACCTCCTCTCTTGGCCAAGGGACATTCTACTTGATTTTTCTCAAGAACCACATATCATTCATAGATGAATTCTGTATTTTTAAAATTTTAGTGTCTGACTCATCCTAGTATGATATAACCTCCATAAAGGTAAAACATTTTTCCCTTTTTGTTCACTACTATATTCTCTCCAAACATAGTATCTGCCACATAGTATGCACATATTCAATTTTTTTTGAATGAATGGGTAAATTGGCTAAAGCATTATTTAATACAAAAAGTCAACAATGGCCTAATAATCAAAAGAGTTCTCCTCACAAAGGAAATTTCTAAGAACTATTACTTAGAGGCTCAACAGCATGCCCCTACTAAAGTCATTTTACTTTAACCTAAAATGCCTTTCCATTGCAGTAAAAGTGAGAGTTCTTATATCTATTTTGCTGCCATTTCCCAAATTGCAAGGGGATGGAGCACACAGAAGCTAATATCACAAAAGGTGTTGAAAACAACTTATGAATTTACAGGAACAGGTAGATACTTAATGAATTGTTGATAATAATGTTTTCATTTGTTTTAATATAAATCACCAGTTATGCTAATTAGCTCTATGAAAATACACCTTGGATTCTTGGCTTATGCTGGAAAATGAAATATTTATAAATATTGTTATACTTGCAAGAGGTACCAGGGTATTGCTTCTGTTCTGCATTAGGAGAGAGTACCTTCAAAAAGAAAGAGTGCTAGAAAGACTTTACAAAGTCTAGTGAGATGTGCAACTGAATCTAATAACAACTGTCTTGATCCAGTTCCCTGACCTTGGGTGAGACATAATCTCTCCATGTCTCGCTGTAAAGATTGTGTTGCACTACAAAAACCTTCTTAACTTCTTTCAACTGCCTCATTGAGGAATTGAGTGGCTTCACTGAGGAAATGAGTGGAACAATCCTCGTTTTGCCTATTTCTCAAAGTTGCCTTGCAACTCTGAAAATTGGGACTCAGACCCCTGTGATGTTCTAGATGATGTTAGGTGGTTGGAAAACTGAATTCAATTTCCAAGTTACATTTATTTGGATGTGTACTTGGAAGAAAAAGTGTAACTTACATATTAACATTGTAATTTCATGGATAATATTACTTAGGATGAAATTACAAAAGTAAATTCAATTTAGATATAAAACTTTAAGTAAATAATAGTATAAGTAACACATAAATATGGCATAATTGTATAAGTGGTATAACTGAGCTTTAGAAAAAAGTCTTCTTTGAATCAATTATGATGATACGTGAATGTCCTTTTCAAAGTTAACAGTACCAACCATGGTAAGATGGTGTTAGTATTAAATAGATATAAGTAAAATAAAATACTATAATTTTTATTTTAACAAAAGTCTTCTTCTTTTTTCAGTGCCTACTATGTTCTTGGCACTCAATAAAGGGTGCACATTTTACCTATAACTAAAATTCTTACAAACAAACCTACTGGAAGCTGGGGCATATTAGTGAACTCTTTCTTACATCACACATCCAGGTCATAAATCCAGTTCTGCTGATCCTAGACCATGCTCTAGAGACTTAAAACTTCAAACATGACAACTAGAATTACGTGTATGTATATATATATATATTTTTTGTTTGTTTGTTTGTTTGTTTTTGAGCAAAGGCAAACACTAAGTGAGGAAGGAAGCTGCTCTGTTCCATGTTTCTCATGGCTCACTATGCTGAACTGTGGGAAAACAGAATTAGAGTCTTACTGAATGATGTATAATAATAAAAGTAGTATCATTAAACTCAAATATAACTGTGATATTGGGTCTTCCCCAGAAAGGACTTAAAGAATCTAAACCTCATGAAACCATATATTTAATGGGTAGTATATATTATAAAATATGTATAGTGAGTATAAAAAATATGACAGTGCAGCAGATATGCAATGGAATGCCAGCATCTTGCTGCCTGACTTGCTCCCCTTAACCCATTCCTGCACTGGTGTGGAATGCTCAGACAGACATAATACTCCATTATAGCCTGTTCTCCTCTACTTACCAGCTTTTCTGAGTTTACTTACCCTATTTTTCTCGGACTCCTAATATTCTCAGATTAATTAGAAATTAATTACATCTATTCTGAAAATAGGCAGGGATCTAATTGTTGGTTTTCTAGGATTGCATCACATCCATTAGATTGTGAACACCATGGGAAATCAGAAACCATCTGGCTTTATTTAGTGGCACATTTACAGTGCCATCATATAGCAGATTCTTCAAAAATATTTGAATGAAATGAATGAATACAAAGATTAATAAATGTGTTGATGGCGTACCTGTTATGTGTCAATTACTGAGTAAGGTTCATTATTGCTTAAGTATTAAACATAATAAAATAAATGAGAACACTTTGTAAACATTAAAGCTCCCTGTAAATGTGGGATGTTATGAATGCATTCTTAGTTTTTTTTTTTCATCAGTTACTTTCATGTAGTTTTCAATCCGAATCATTGGATAAGTTCTCCATCTGAGAGTTTTACCATCTGAGAGTTTTATCAAGATTATATTTATTTTTTTAAATGGAATTTTATGCTGCTTGGCTAAAAGATGTGCCTGTATAATACACGCACTTTTACATGTAGCTCCATAAGTGCTAGTTTTTATAATATTGCCTATGAATTATTTTCAGGGATGGTACTGTACTATGAAACAATCCAGAGTATTCTGTTACTCTAAATAGCTTTTCCCATGAATCAAACATAATATTCCTCCCCAATGAGAGCATGGGACATTATATGGCATTCCTCTGGACAACTAGCACTAGCTCACCGTCCTCTAAATACTCTCAGGAATCGGTTCACTATACTCTGAATACTCTAATTCCCTATCCGGAATCCAGAGTTTTCTGTGCCAAACATGGTTTCCTCCACTGAAGCCTCTGTTTCTGGTGAACAGTTTTGACAAAATGGCTGACAAAGAATGCGCAAATTCTAATGATCAGTGTGCTGAAAAGAAGCAAAGACAGTGTCCACAGCATTTTAGGGCTTCAGCTAACAATCCAATGGGGAGATGAGACAGAATAGAGTCAGCTTTTTTGAGGTCAGAGACTGAAGTTCGTTCAACATTTTATCTCTAGCTCTATGCTTGATTTCTTGCATAAAGTAAGCATATAATAAATGTTTGATGAGTGGATGAAGGGAAAAAAATAGGTACCTAAGGTAGGAAGGGCTATTTAGTATAAAGAGTCTGGAGCCAGCTCTCCTTTCATAACACTCAAGGAAGGCTCTGCCTTATTTATATATTTAAGACCTTTAAAAAAGGACAGATGACCATCTGCAGAAAAGAGAAAGTAGGACAAAAGATGACAGCAACCTAACAAAGTCAGAGCTAGAAAAGTTCTGGGTTACCTGATTTTAATTACCATGATGCCTGTGATTTCCTTCCTCCTTGATGTTTCACTGAAACTTATCCCAGTTCCCTTCCCTGCTGTTATGATTCTTTCCCGCATTTAAGAGCTCTTCCTACAGGGCCTGCCATCAGCATGGTCTCTGTGCTGTACTAGGGAGGAGGGTGTCAGCCAGGAGGGAGAGAGAATTTTTTCATCTCACCCAGATGCCCCAAAGCTGAGCCAGGAAATGCGCCCCAGTCTGCATGTTAAACAGGAGTCAAGTGCCCTTCAGTGAAGATTCGGGCTTGGCTTCCTTCCCTTGGTTATTAAGCTCCATTCCCACAGAATTACTACATGTCTGAGGTTTCTAAAACCCTTTGTGTGGATCTCAAACGGTTATTGTGCTGGATCCAAATTCCTACCTTGGTGAAGCAGGCCCCAGAGCCTTTCCAACCCTGTCCGTGGCAGTGAAGCTCCAAGAATACACAGTAAAGAAGGGGAAAATAGTAACATCTACAGTTTACTGATCACTGATTATGTACCCACCACTGTGCTAAACATTTTGAATGCAGCATCCCCTCGAATCCTTACTATAAGCCCTGCCTACTAGATACTATGATTACTAATTGCCTCTGTTCTAAGATGAAATAAACTTGTTTAAGTTACACAACCACTAAGTTATTAAAGCCAGATTTGAAACCCTGGCAGTCAACTTCCAGAGTTTGCAAGGGCAAATGACACTAGGAACATATAAATAGGCTTAATAACAATGAAAAACATCAATCCAGCCCAAAAACTGATATCTGCTACAGTATGCACAACCCAGAAGAGTTGTGGGCCATGTTTTTTTCATGCACTTAGGTAGCAAAGAGGCACTGGGAGAAGAAAGAGAAGTTTCAAAAGTAATAGCACAGGAAAATTCTCCTGGCTTGTGGTGGCAATAGAGTCAGGAGTGGCAACTTTGAAAACAGAACTTGCTCTTGATTGAGGGGCAGAGAGTGGAAGAGAGGGCTACAGGTTTCAGAACACAGACCTTGTCTGCCCATAAAGACTGTAATCTGTTGTGATTAGCTTGACTTTTTTTTTAATTGAAGTAGAGCTGATATACAATCTTATATTGGTTTCACAGATATAACACAGTTGTTCAAGAGTTACCCATATTATTAAATCCTCACCCCAACTAGTATAGTTATTATCTGTCAACATAGAAAGATGTTACAGAATCACTGACTCTATTCTCTAAGCTGTTCTACAACCCCTGTGACAAACATGTACTATGACTGAGAATTTCTGTGCTCCTTTATCACCCTCACCTTCCCCACTGGTCCACTCCAATCGCTTCCCTTTGGTAATGAGTCACTTCTCAGCATCTATGAGTCTACCACTATTTTGTTCTTTGTGTTTTGTTTTGTTTTAAGATTCTACAAATAAGTGAAATCATATGGCATTTGTCTTTCTCCACCTGTTTACTTCACTCAGCATGATACCCTCTAGGTTCATCCACATTATTGTTGCAAATAGCAGGATTTCTTTCTTTTTAATGGCTGAATAATATTCCATTGTGTATATGTACCACATTTTCTTTATCTATTCATCAACCGATAGACACTAGACATTAGTTGCTCCCATATCTTGGCTATTGTAAATAATGTGGTAATGAACATAGGGGTGGATGTATGAGCTTGACTCTTCTGTTAGCATTTTTTGTTTTTTCAAACAGGAATATAGTTCAGTGGAAAGAATGCTCATAGTGAGAAACACCTGTATATTGTGTATGCCTGATCACAGGCAGATTTACAGAAAAAATTCTGGGAAAACAAAATGTCATTCAGGTACGGAAGACAAAACTGTCATTAAAACACTAGCAGCAGGAAGCTTACCGTAAAGATGGGGAGGCACAGCAGTTTCCTGGGGCATTTATTTAGGAAGGCATCCTAGCTAGATGGGCCAAAATCAATGTAGTCTTCAATAGTTGCCCATCCTAAAAGTCCCTGGCAAGGGCCAAAGGACACACTCTTTTTTCCCCCTCCACTTTGATGCCCTGTATTTGGTCATTTCAAAATGAAATTCCCTTAGATCAGATTGTGCAGTTTATCTGAGTAAGTCAATCAGTTTTTGATCAAGTATTATTTGTTGTGAATCTTACAATGTAAGCATGATTAGGAAAATAGTTGCTCTAGTGAGATAACTATAGTGATCTGTTTCATGTGAATATGGAAGAGATGCTCAGAGTGCACTCCAACCAGCCCAGTTCTGCCTCAGTCCTGCACTGACAGGTGGATCAGATATGAAACTGTGGAGCTTTTGTCATTCACTCACAGTGGAGACAGGATGATACACTTAAAGGGCACTGACTTTACATCTATGCACACTGCACCCATATTTTCTCTATTCTTAAAATAATAAAAAACTATAGAGTAAATATATATTATATATATATGTTTTATACATATCATTTTAAATTTATATTATATCTATATCTATATCTATCTATATATAAAAGACATTCACTTTTTGTCTTTAATACTATCAATTTTAAAATCATGACTCATAAAATAAGATTTACATGAGGGAAAGGGAAACATTTTATGAATCAAATGGACCTAAATACATTTTATTTTGGGGGTAGGTCTTATTCCTATGGTCAGTGGTTCTAACAGGATGGATTTTGTGTACCAATTGCACAATGCAAATTTATTTGTTGCTTACAAAGAGGAAAGCAACCTAACTTCTGTTGACTTATTTAGTAATATTTGTATGTTTGGCCATGTTACAATAAAGAAATGTTTTAAATGGCTAATGACAGTTGATCTTAAATCCAACATATCAATGCTGTTGAAACATATTACTGGATGAAACATCAGTACAGGAGGAGATGAACTATTGCTGATACATTATACGTAGATATTATTATACACTTGAAGTTGGATGACAATGATACCATTAGCACCCTCACCCATGAAAAAGTATTTTAAAAAGGATGAAAATTGTAAAAGGAAACATTTAATAAAGTGAAACATCTTTTAAAATTAACAACCTGAAACAATAATTTACTATGTATCACAGCTAAAGATATTTTCAAACTGATAAAGTATATTTGCATTTATAAAAGTATGTTTAAATTTTCTTAGTTTTGCATTTCATATTTGATATTAGTATATCAGGGAATTTGGTCATATTTATTTAAACTGAAACTTTATTCATATGTCTATAAATTTATTCATATGTCCTAAAAAAATAAAAAACACCTTAGAACTGTCTGGCAACTGTCAATACCTGTAGGCATCAGTGTGGGAAAGTCTTCGAGGAAGCCATTTGCTCTAGATCATTAAACTTGGAGAAAGGCCCCCTGATAACTTTATTAGACAGGGTAATGTGTGCAGTCCTAAAAGATATTTATTAAGCCAAGAAACTAAAGCCTTTATTACAGAGCTGATGCCGGAGAAAAAGGGCTGAGAAACGTCTCTTCCTAAAGACCCATGGAAATAGTATAAATGGGCAGTATTTCATTGAATCATTGAAGAAGTGATTTATGTTTGTATTTCAGTCTTGGATTCCATTCAGACTACCATTACCTCAATCTTAAAAAAAAAAGGTGCTAAACATGGGGTCTTTCTCATTTTCCCTTCTCTCTATCTTTCACTATAGGGTCCTCATCTCCAGTCTTCCTTCCATCCTGTCACATTAGGGAAAACTCATACTACTTAGGTCTAACCCCTCTGTAATATTCTATACCCAATTCATGTGTTCATTTATTCAACAGATCTGCATTTTGTGCCTATGTCCAAGCCACTTTTTAAGCTCTAGGAGGTATTCTATAATGAGTAAGAAAAGACCTGTGCTGTGAAACAGCACCAGACTGGGGACCTAACGTATACATCCATGTTGGGAATATGCCAGGGAGATCAAGCATTGAGTGTGTATTTTTATGAGGTCGTAGTGGCTGAAACAAAACACGCACACACACACACATACATATATATGTAATATATTACAAGGGCTTTGGATATAATGGTGACACCCTGGTGTGCTGAGTGTGACACAAGAAAAACAGAGGACCTCCTTCTTAGGCTCTGATCTTATTTATAAAAACATGTTCTGAGTTTTGAAAACAGGAGGGAATTTGGTCTCAGATTAATATTTTGAGATATCAGAGATGCTTTGGTGGTTACTCAATTGTTCTCTGGGCTACTTTTTTAAGGGGGTGGGCATTTTCTAAATTCCTTGATTATGATTTATGAGCCAGAGTGACCGACCCACACTTCCCCACTTCAACCCCACAACCCTGCCCCTGCTCCAAGTGAGGGAAGCACCTCGGCAAGGACGCCAGGGTCAGCATTAAGACTGCAGGGATAGTTATCCCAGCAAACAGATGTAAGATTAATGGAAACAGATGGAAGAATAGCATCCACAGTGGGCCCGCTGGAAAGGCTGCCTCTGAGAACGTGCACAACCTGGGCTTCTGTCGTAGGAGGGAGGACTTGCGGCGCTAGGCAGCCCAGCTATTTTTCAAGTGAGGGTTCAGAGTCAAACATGATTTTAATTTCCATTGCTGTTATTATCTGTTCTTAATAGTTTTCCTCCAGCCTACTATGGCATGGAGAAATGAGGGCCAAAGTGACAGAACTGCACAAATAAATAAAAGCTATAAAAAAAAAAAATAAACAACATGCTATAGGAGCTATTATCTTCCAACATTTTCAATTTCTCTCTCCTAATGGCTCCCTAAAACTCTTGTAGTAATTTCCTTTAAGAAAACTAATTTTTCAAAAGCATATTTATTCCCCAGCTAGATTGGAACTGATTTTTGCATTTGTCTTGATTTCATAGTCATGATAAGGAGTTAGAAACTTCCCTTTAGCATTAGACTTCAGCAATACTTCATCTCCTCCTGTTCTTTGCCAATTTTCTTTAAAACAAAACAAAACAAAAAAACAATTTATTGTTTCCATCTCACCACCATCCACTTTTTCCTTAACCTCTTGCAATCTGAATTCTTAGGACAACTGATCTCTCACAGCAGCCTACATCACCTTTTCTCAAATCCCTGTCCTTTATTAGAACTTCCATGTCTTTTATAATATGTTACTGTCATTCATAACATATACCATTTTATTTTTAACACTTCTGCTTTTTGTAGCATCCTTTATGAGCTTCTATGTCAATATATTCCATTATATCAAAATAACTTTATTATCTTCTCATGTTATACAGTAAACTTGCATTGAAAATGCTCATCAACAGATGAATGGATAAAGAACATGTGATACATATTTACAATGAAATATTATTCAGCCACATAAAAGAAAGAAATCCTGTCATTTGCCACAACATGGATGGATGTAGAGGGTATTGTGTTAAGTGAAATAAGCCAGGCAGAGAAATACAAATGCCATATGATTTCACTTATTTGTGGAATCTAAAAACAAAACAAAACAAAGTGAACAAAATAGCAATAGACTCACAGGACTGAGAAGTGACAGGTGGAAGGGTTAGAGTGGGTAGTTGAAATAGGTGAAAGGGATAAAGAGGCACAAAATCAATCATAATATAAATTAGACATGGGGATGAAAGTACAGTATAGAGAATATGGTCAACAGTTCTGTAATGTAGTTCTATGTTGACAGTAACTACACGAGTCGTGGTGAGTATTTAATAATGTATATAACTGTTGAATCACTATGTTGAATACTTGAAACCAATATAATGTTGTATTTCAACTATATTTCAATAAAAATATATTTTAAAAAGGTCATGTAATTTATCAGTAATGGTGGTCTCAGGATTGGAATGCAGATCTGTCTAACTTCAGATCCCTAACTTTCTCCACTCTTCCATTGTGCCTGGACTGGGATGCTGTGTAGTTTGCAACAATTTCATCACAACTACTAGAAGAAAGATCTCAGCCAGGTCAAAATTGCAAAGAAAAGGCTTTGTATTTAGCAGAACAGATGGTGAACTTCATTCTTTCTGGGAAGAGGGACCCACCTGCCATCTGGCCTGGCAGCCTTCAGGGGCCTGCCCTACAAAGGACATGGCAATGGGGATTTCCCTTGAAGACTCCTGCTAGACTGATCCTCAGGTCTTTATGAGCCCTGTGGAAAATTTCCTAGGACAGGATTCTTAGTGAGCAAAGTCATGCGGAAGGGCCTGCCTTAGGGAGGGTCACGGTCTGTGCTAGACTTGATCTGGGTGTCTGTCTTGGCTGTTTCAGATAAAAATACCCTCTAGCCACATCACAATCCCTTAAACTTTTGGCTGATGTGTCAGCGGGAACATGGTCTCTGACTGTCTGCAGCAACTTGAGAATTTACTTTCAAGAATCATCTCTTCCTCCCCAGTCAAACCATCTCCCTCTCAAGCTGACTCCTACTGTAGTCTTACCTGTCATTAGGTCACTGCCCTAGACCAGGATAGAGCCCTTCCCTTCAGATCTCTTTTTCCATCTCTTCTTCCTGCCTTTATTTCCTAACAGGGGTGCCTATCAAGGTTCTAGTGGTTCCGTTCTCCTCCCATCCTGACCTTTCTCTCTGCTCCTGACCTTTCCAGATGGGCATGCCCATTCCCTAACCTTCAGTATCTCCTCCTTGTGAGATACTAAATCTCCCTCTTGAGCATGTGCTCTACATTTCATACCAGCAGATGAATGTCTCTGCAGGTTTTTAAGGCACTACGAAATAGGTTTTCTTGTTTGATGCTCAACAGCCAGTGCACACTGGGAAAGCAGCTCAGGTTTAATAAATGTTTGTTGAACAAATAAATGAATGAGTCTCCTATCTCTCCTCATTACATCTCCCAAAGAGCAGGTATATTCCCAGTGCTTTAATACCTCCCCCATGTGAATATGTTATAAATCAATTATTCTAAAACAAAGTTTGTTTTTTACTGCTTTTATCCAATAATCTCACTGCTCCTGACCTAAAACAGGTTTTAGAATGAGACTGAATTAGTTTGAATCTTCCTTCAATCTATTAAGAGGATGAACTCTCAGGCAAATTACTTAGCTTTCCTGTTCCATTTCCATAAAAAAAAATAATAATAATAATAATTGTTCTGCTTATTTATGCATTTTAAATAGTATGTAATCTATTACATACTAGCCATATACATGTTTATCAGTTCTAATTCCCAACACTCCTACTTCCTTTAAAGGTACACTGACTATCTCACTGAAATTTCACAAATACTTCATGGAATAGGTGCTTTTATGTCTCTAATTTATAGATGAGGTGATGATGAGAGAGAGTCAGAGAATAAGACTTACTTGTCTAAGGTCACACAAAAATCAAACTGTAGGTAGTATTACTCCAAAGTCTATATGATAAATCAACTCAATCTTAGATTGCAAACTTACTAAGAGGTAGGATTCAGGCCTTATAAAAATTGAAATCTAGCATGATTCCAAATAAAATGAGCCTTTAGAAGTTTACCATAATACTGAAGGAACAAACAAATACGTTTACTTTTTTTTTTTTTGGTGTATCTATAGTAGGCTTTAGATTTGTGGTTACCAAAAGTTCAAGGATAGCTTCTTTACAATCTATCTTAAGTTGCTGATTACTCTGTTTCAAACACAATCTAAGGTACGTTTGTTTCCCCCTTCCCCTTCTTCCTCCTCCTCCACATTTTATATATTAGGTGTCATATTTTGTAATTTTTGTGTATCCCTTGACTGATTTTGTGACTAGTTGATTTAATTTCATACTTGCTTGGTAATTAATTGGTCTACTGCCTTTACTGTGGTTTTATTTTCACTAGTGACAGCTATTTAGCCTTACGAACATTTCCATCTACAGCAGTCCTTTTAACATATCCTGTAGGGCTGGCTTAATGGTGATGAATTCCTTCAACTTTTATTGAAAATTGTTTAACCCTTGCTTGAAATTTAAATGATTATCTTGCCTGGTAGAGCATTCTTGGTTGGAGGTCTTTCTGTTTCACTGCATTAAATAGTTCATGCCCCTCCCTTCTGGCCTGTAAAGTTTCTGCTGAGAAGTCTGCTGACAGCCTGGTGGGATTTCCTTTATAAGTAATCTTGTAATCTTTTTTCTCTTTCTGGCTGCTTTCAATACTCTCTCCTTGTCCTTGATCTTTGCCATTTTAATTATTATATGTCTTGGTGTTGTCTTGGAGAAGATTGGGGAAGTTTTCAACAATTATTTCCTCTAAGAGACTTTCTTCCCTTGGTCTCCCTCTTCTCCTTCCAGTATCTCTATTAGGAGATTATTGTTCTGTTTGGATTGGTCACACAGCTTTCTTATTCTTTTGTTTCTAGAGAACCTTTTTTTATCTCTGTTTTTTGGTTTCATTGTTTTCTTGCTCCCAATTTCTAAATCATTTACAACTTCTTCAACCTGTGAAATTCTGCTATGAAGTCCCTCCATTGTATGTTGCCTTTCAGATACTGTGTTCTTCAGCTCTGAGTGACTCTTCTGCAGGTCATCTATCTTGTTGTTGTGGTCCTCCCCAAGATCTTGAATGTTTTCCTGTAGATCCATGAGCATGTTTATGACTTTTAATTTGAAGTCTTTGTCAAGAAGATTGGTGATTTCTGTTTCCTTTAGCCCTCTTTCTGGTGTTTTGTCTCATAGTAGTTTTTGAAACAAATTTCTCTGCCTCCTCATTTTTTCAGTGTTTCCTATGCAGTTAAGTTTTATGGAGGAGGCACCCTATAGTGTCCAGAAGCTCAAGACGTTTTACTTTCCAGTGAGGGAGCCCCAGCTGTTGGTGTGCAATGGATGGGGCGCCTTTCTGTCTGGCTTGCAGTGGTCTGATTTCAGGTGGGCTGTGTGGGCTGTCAGCTAGTCGCACAGGGAGAAAACTTGGGGCTGCATCACCGGAGGTGTTGTGGGTGGAGCTTCCCTCCAGCAATGGCTGGGGCCACAGGTGAGTGGGACCAGTGCCTGCTGGGAGGAAGGAGCTCCTGCAGCACTTCCCCGACTGGGCCAAAACAGGGCTGAGAAAGCTGGGAGGGTCTCTCTCTACCTTCCCAGCAGCAAAGTATGACACCACTGCCAGGCCAAGTGGGCCAGTCTGTAGGCCTCATGTGCAGGGAGGAATCTGAGGGCTGCACCGCTGGAGTTGCTGTGGGTGGAGCCACCCTCTGCCCAGCCTGCAGCAGTGGTGGGGGCTGCCCATGAGCAGAACCAATGCCTGCCTGAAGGAAGGAGCTCCCGGGGCTGGCTACTACAGGCAGTTCCCCAGATGGCATGAAACAGGGTGAGAAAGCTGGGAGGGTCTCCCTCTGCCTGCCTGGCCACAGAGTCTGGCTCCACTGCCAGGCCAAGTGGGCCTTCCGCAGACTGCATGCAACAAGGAGGTGGCTCAGGGCTGCATTCCAGTGAGGGGGTTGGAATGTCTGGGGTTTTTGAGAGTTCCCATCTACCCTTTCTCCTGAGCAGAGAGTTCTGTGTAACCCTTGTCCCTCTGGTGCTCTGGCTTCTGGGAAATCTTTCAAACTATCTGCTATGCTCCTGTCTCGGGGGGTTGGTAGGGCATGCCTGTTCTCTGCATGTGGCTGGAATCTTAGCCTCCCCAAGTGTCCCACCTGTCTTTATTGTCCAGCTCCACTAATCAGCAGAGCACCATGTAATGTGGGTTCGTGCTCCTGGAGCAGATCTCCAGGGCCAGTTGTTCACGGTCCTGGGCTCCTACTCCCTCCCCACTCTGTTCCTCTTCCTCTTGCCCTTGGGCTGGGGTATGGGGAGGGCTCGGGTCCTGTCGGATCTCAGCTCTGCCACTTTACCATTTTCTGTGCGGTCTTCTCTTCTTCCCCAGTGTTGGCAGTCAGTTCTGCAGTCTTCAGGTCATTTTCAGGGTTAGTTGTATTTGCTGTATCTTCGTGTTCTATGTGATTTTGGGGAGGAGGTTTTTGCCTTGCCTTCTTACTCCACCATCCTTTTCCCAGAATCGTCAAATACATTTGCCTTTCTAACTCGGCCTCCCAGTTTGATGGTAATGTATTGCTGGGGAAAGTTTGTGAATATCTCCCACAATGCTAGGTGCAATACATCCAATAAGTATTTTTGACATAAAGATTATAATGTTATAATAATAATAATAATAATAACAATAATAAATGTATTTGGCTTTTCAAAAGACATGATGGGGGCAAAGGTGGGCTGTTACATGAAAGAGAAAATTTAAGATAAGGAGAAATGAAAAAACAAGTAATTCAGAGTAAATATGCTTCACTAAAAATTGTATGAGTCAGCATCCCAGAAACGAAGTAATAATTTCTTCATCAAAATAGGGAATGCATGATTGGGAAATTTGTCCTGCTAATTGGGGTTGGAGCAATTGGTGATGAAAAGGAAATCATCAGAAATGTTTTGATGCTTTCTAAGAAGCTAGAAAATGCAATGTAATTTCAGTTTGGGATAGAAATTTAATGCATTTTTAAACAGGGCAGAAAACGTGAATAGTTGTTTTGTCAGTTGGTGGGTGGATTTTAGACATCTCAATAACCATAAACTTAATTGAAAGAAAGCAGAAAAGCATATCAGAAAATCAGGGATGTAAAACCAAACAGAGGAAAGCAGATTGATTGCTTATATGAGCAATTAATATTGCAAATTACCAAGACAGAGTTTTATATTAAATGAAGAAAAATAATAATTTAGTAGAGATGTACCTGATTCCAAAGGCATGAAGAAAGAACTTCTCAAATACAGTATGTTGTTGAAAAAGTTAAAAAAATGAATAGAGAAAAAGCTGAAGTGAACTATTTATTTTCTGAAAATGGTAAGAACAATAAAATAGCTGCTTAACTAGAGTTCTATTACTTATAGTTACATCATTGTAGTTAGATAATATAACTGTATTTTGGTCATGATTAGGGACTAGAAATTTGGGGACGGGAAGTTCTAAGTGAAAATACTAAATTTTACTCTCTGTGCCAAGGACTAGTAACAAAAGTGAAAAACATTTTATGGACCCTGAAAAAGCTCACAACTTTATTTAGAAGGACAGTTTCTAGAAGAGTGCCTGTATCATGGCCTTTCTTCAACACCACTTGATAAACTTTTCTGGCAGACAAGAAAGTCAAGGTTAATTTGAGAGATGCTTGTAGCATCGTGCGATCATTAATATTCTGGTAAGTATAAGAAAAGAGAGAAATGACATAAAAGATTCTGACATTTGAAAACTCACAATGGGAAAATGTTTTTTCGTGTTCTAAGTTTATCTGCAAATGAAAAATTAGGGGAAAGAAGTATTGAGAAATGTGGATAGTTATTCATTTCTTAAATTGAAGATTTCACTGTCTGCAATCAAGGGTACTCAACTTACTAAAAACATATTTTCAATAATAATAACAGCAGCAAAGACGGGGTGAGTTAGTTGATCTTTTTGTGCCTTGGTTTCCTCATTTGTGTCATTAGAGGGCTTTTTTTTTCTAACCACTATGATATACATTCCTGTATTTCCTTCTGATGTTAACATTTGATGTTTGTGTCATTCTGGATAACATGACTATCTAAGAAAGAAATTGTAGGGAAATTCAATCAGAGTGCTAGAAAGAGCCTACATGTTTAGGCATTTGAGAATTTAACCCTTGGTTCTACCCATCAAATTGTCTGATACTAGGTTTGACATTCATACTAGATACATGGTTTTTAAGACACTACTGGAACAACAGAAATTCTCATGTATGTGTCAGTTATAGTATGCCAAAGGCTTGAGTTAACTCAAATGATTATGAGATTAATTCTCAAAAAATCAGGACCTTGACTTCTGCAATGGAATTCTAAGGAAAGTCAGATGTTCCAAAGGGGAATCTTGAAATGTGCCTAAGAAATGGGAAGAGTGGTAAAAGTCTGAATCTTCAATTTATCCCCATATATTTCTAAAACTTTTGATAATTTTATTGTGCATTAACACGTGTTTTAAGTGGACTTTGGTATGTTTGTACAATGTTGACCTGGATTTAAAAGAACCTTTCAATTTCGTCAGTGTTTTCCAGGCCTTCCATACATATTACAAATCAGAGTGTATTTAAATAGCATGAAAACTATATTGTTGCATAGGACAGGTTTAGCTCTTTCTTTGCCCTGAGGCAATTTTATCTCACTGGTTAGTTAGACACAAATCAGGTGTTACTAAATAGAACTATAACATCTTTGATATTTGCCTTGCTCACTGGCTCCATGAAGCTAGGGAAGGAATCAATAAAAATATGGAAGCTGATGGGGGCAGGTATTCTGTGAGAAACAGGTAACAGAAATTGTAAGATCTATTTCTCTCTACTTGTGGTGAACAGTAAGGCCAAAACTGTCTCCTCTGTTTTCTCTTCATTTTTAATAGGACTAAATGATCCTACCCTTTCTTTTTCTTTAATATTTTATGTCCTTATAGAAAAGACTGGGGAATCTGAATGGCCAAGATTTAATGATTTCCACCTAATTTCATTCAGATTTGGGGAATTCATCAACTAGATGCCATAGAAAATGCAGACAACCACACATGTACTGTATTGGGTATGTGATATTAGGACCAAAGAAGTAAATACGTAAATAAAATTCCAAGTTTATAGACAGAAAAGAGAGAGTGAACATCTTCTGCTATCTCTTCCTCAGAGAAGGTTTTGGCATCCTGGAAATTCCACTGAAAGCTAGATTAAATCACGTCTCCTATTTTTTTCTTTCAAGCTCCATAAAGCTCCCATATTTTAGGATTACGTTTATCTTTACAGGCTTCTTCACCATTCCGAATTTTTTTTCTTTGAATCACCATGTACCTTTTTATAGTGGCTCTTGTTTTTGAATTGTTCTTCCACTAAGAAAGAGGATTATCAAAAAGAAGTTCTCTCTCCCTCTCTTAGTCTCTCTTTCTCTCTCCTCCCTTCTTTACTTCCTTCCTAATAAAGTTGGTGAAGGTTCAGATACACTTTCTGTTCTTAATATAATAAAAGGGAATATGGATTCTGGAGAACAAGGACACAGACTATGACGACCCAGAGTTAAGAGGAACCGCACTTTCAATCTCATCCTTCTTCAACTGGACCGTCAGCTCTTCCCACGCTTACACGCCGCTTAGCATGTGTGAAGATAGGACCCACTGCAGAGATGGCTCCTCTGTCTCTGGTTTATGCCCTTTAATGGAGTCCCACCCTAGAGTCGGCGGGGATAGAATGGTATGAGAATCTTTGCTTCATAGAACAGAAGATGTAGCCAGCCTCTGATGTCTCCCTGGTCCATGCTAAGAATTTCCAACCCAAACTTACCTAGAAGCCAGCTCCTAATAGGATCATTCTTAAAATCAACTCTTTGGCAGTGATCTCTTACCTGTTTATAAGCACCATTCCTCTTCCAGGATCAAATTATTATTTAAAATGTACTACAAGGCAACTGCACACAGAGCTTAGCCATCCACCTTTGCTAGAATGTAGGGAGGTTTGTAGCAGTAGAAGCATACCCAGTATTTTGAATTCTTTTTAAAACACCGATCATATACCCTATGATTGGAATGTTGGACCAGCTACAGGTTTGAAACAATGAAGTTTGTTTGATGGAAACCTGTAAGACTTCATGAGAATGCTGAGCAGCTAGCGTAAAGCAGGCGGTTGCCTGGGAGAGTCTCCAAGGGCCTGGGTAGAGACTCGCATTCGTGCTGCTTCCTGATCACCTGCTTCTGGATGCTCTGCCCAGCTGTTGAGGTGGAGAGTGTGGGGAGGGAAAAAGGAACAAAACACACTAAACAGACAGATAGGAATCTCTTTACACCTACATTTTTTTCTTAGGTTTTAGGATTATTTTATTATTTTGTTATGTTTTTGAGCAGGAAGGTGGTGGTGGTGGTGGAAAATTCCTATCTTTTTTATCTTTTCAGGATAATTAGTCACTGAATGATAGTTAGAACCTGTTTGGCTAGATGACTTCTAAGAATAGATCTTTAAGATAGCTTTGTATAAGAAATATTTATTTGTGTTTGTAATGACTACCATAGCAAGCATTTTACCTCAGAACTTATTAAACTCTGGTCCTATGACAGAACTTTCTAGAAGTCCCCCTGGTACCTTTGTTAACAGCAGCAGCAGCCTTTGTTAAAGGCCTTGCATCATTTACCTCTGTGTCACCTCATATTTTTGTTAAAAATGAAGGTCCACTGTTAAATTAGAAACTGTGGGGACAGGGATGTGCAGTTTAATAAACTTACAGGTGGCTCTTATACACAAAATTTCAACCATTGCAGCAGTCATATCCTATCATCATTTAATCCATTTTCACCATCAGTTCCTCATTTTTATCTAGCATCATTGTTCATCTCTTTTCCTTGTATCCTTTTACTACCCATACTGACTGACCCCAGACATTCTCCAAACACACTGCATGTTCTTTTACAACCATGCCCTTTCTCCAACTTCTCCTCTGTCTCAACATTTTATCTTCCACCCTGTTCATTTAGAGATATACTTCTCCCTTTTAATGCGAATCTCAAATATGATCTCCCTGGGAGACTTTTTTTTTCTAACATTTCTTGACCACCCACCACACACTGTTGCCTTAGAATGTTGCATAGAACTTGGTGATAGAACTTATCTCACTTGAGTGTAATTATAAACAATCTACTCAGGGGTTATAGAGCACCAACTACACCCCTGGTTCTAGCACTAAGGAAGTAAGAGTCACCATCCTGCAACCAAGACAACCATCCTTCATGTTTTCTCAACCAGTCTTCATTTGAACCACAGAACACACAAAATTACTTGAGTAACTGTTCTCTTAATTTCAAGGATGTTCCATAACTAGCACTACTACATGCAATGGATGTCCTAGGGTAGTAGCATATAATCTTCTGAGAAACTTTAGTTGATCAAACATCGGTATACTTACAGAAGCAACACGTGCCATATGGTGGTAGTAGCCCATGGTGAGGCAGAGGAGCAGAATAAAGGCCCCTCACTGCTTAGGTGTTTGTCTTATTCTTTTTCTAGCCTCACTTAGCATCTCACACAGGCCCATTTCATGGTGGTCATTTAATACATTTTTTGGTTGTTATTGAAATAAAAGCACTGAAATTCATTTTGATGGCTAAGTGTCTTTGGAATCTAGGCAAGGCAATGGGACTCATCCATATTTGTGAATTTGGCATCTACTCAGTGCTTGAAATGTACTTGGCACTCAGTGAGGGCTTGGTGAGTAAACAAGCACATTTAGAAGGGTTATTACTCAAGGGTCATGAGCACTACTTAACAAAAAAATGTAAAAAAATCTTTCCTATTACTTACACTACACTTCTGGATATCTCACTTCAAATTTAACTGCTTCCTCTGTTATGTATATTTCAATGACAAAAAGAAAGAATTTATTGGAAGTGCAAGTAAAGTCATGAGAAGTGAAAAAAAGGCTGCATTTCCCTGGGTAGGGTAAATGGTGGTGTTATCAGTGTTAATTTAATCTAATAAAGAAGAAGAAATTTAGTTTGAGTATATTTTCAAAAACAAATGGCCCCTAATTACAGATTGAGTTTAGAGGAAGATGATGGAGAAAGCTATAACATGCCAAAATATCTGGTTTCCTAAAGAATTTTGAAGGGATCTATGATACCTCCTTCTTTCTACTGCGAAGTTTGCAGTCACCTCTTTTAAGAAAGAGTTGTATTTTTATGAGCACCACTTAAGTGTACACCTCATGCTCTTCCTCTTTATGGGTTCAATGGTCTTCCTGTTTATGTCAGTTAAAGGCATCTCTGTTCATTTAATCACCAAGGACATCTCAGGCTGAGTGTGCTTCCCTTTAGACAGGTGCCATGCTACTTAGCTGCCTCTAGGGGGCTCTTATTAAAATTCATGTTGCAGTAGCAGAAATTCCCTAAATGGTTCCTTAATGCTTCAAATTCCCAACTGTCTAATTTATACCCAAGGAAGAGTTTAGTGCCTTTAGGGTATAACCAATTATACTACAAAATTGTTAAAATGTAAATGAATACACAGAAATCTGTTTAAGTTATCAAATTGTGAAATGGTAAAATAATCGTATATAAACCATGGCCTATATATATATGTATATATATATGTAAAGAATGTATATGGAATTCAACTTAAGGATGTTACTATGCAAAATGATAATTAACCCAAGTAAACCTGCACACAGTGATTTTCAGTATTTTGGCAGGGGAAAGAATTTTGCTATGAAAGCAGTACTCTAAAAATCAAATAAAGGTTAGGAGACCTAGTTTAAAATTGTTATTAAAACACACAACCATTTTACTTTAATGGCCATGGGCTTAATTCCAACTTTTTCAGAGGCAAAAGCTTACTGCTTAGATAGTAAGTACAACTCATCTCAAGACTGCATTTGTAATAACAGGTGCTGGGAAAACTGGACAGCTACATGAAAGAATGTAGTTTACAAAAGTAAACTCGAAATGGATTAAAGACCTAAATGTAAGACATGAAACCATAAAACTTTTAGAAAATACAGGAAAAAATATCTTGAACATAAGCATGAGCAATTTTTTCTGGGCACATTTCCTTGGGCAAGGGAAACAAAATAAAAAATGAACAACTGGGACTTCATCAAACTAAAAAACTTCTGTACAGCAAAGGACACCATAAAAACAAAAAGGTAACCTACAATATTAAATAATATATTTGTAAATGATTTACCCAATAAGGAGTTAACCTTCAAAATTATATAAAGTCTCATATAACTCCAAAAAAAATCCAAGTAACCTGATTAAACAATGGGTGGAGAACCTGAACATTTTTCCAAAGAAGAAATACAGATGGCCAATAGGCATATGAAAAGATGCTCCACATCACCAATCATCCCAGTCAGAATTGCCACTATGCTAAAGACTAGAAATAACAAGTGCTGGCAAGAATGTGGAGAAAAGGGAACCCTCCTACCCTATTGTTGAGAACGTAAAGTGGTGCAACTTCTGCAGAAAACAGTGTGGAGGTTCCTCATAACACTAAAAATAGAAATAACATATAAACCAGTAATTCTATTTCTAGTAATTTACCCAAAGAAAACAAAATCTCTGATTTGAAAAGATACATGCACCCCTATGTTTATTGCCACATTATTTACAATAGCCAAGATATGGAAGCAACCAAAGTGCTGATCAGTAGATGAATCATAAAGAAGAGGTGGTACATATACCCAATGGAATATTATGCAGCCATTAAAAAGAAGAAATCTTGCCATTTGCCACAAAATGGATGGACCAAGAGGGTATTATGCTAAGTGAAATAATCAGGTGGAGAAAGACAAATATCATAGGATTTCACTTATTTGTGAAATCTAAAAACAAAACAAAATGAACAAAATAGCAGTAGACTTATAGATACTGAGAAGTGACTAGTGGTTACCACAGGGGTAGGATTGGGATGGGTGGGTAGAAGGGGCGAGGGCAATAAAGAGGCACAAAAATTCTCAACCATCATATAAGTTGGTCAGGGGAATGGTAGAACAGCAAGGAGAACACAGCCAATGATTCTGTAACATCTTCCTACATTGACAGTCACTGTACTAGCTGGGGTGAAGATTTAGGATATGGGTAACTGTTGGACCACTGTGTTTTTACTTGAAAGTAATGTTAGATTGTGTATCAACTATACCTTATTAAAAAAAAAAAAAGACTGCATTTGGCCCTATAGTTGGACTGTTGGGGGACTGGCCCTGCCTGTGTCCTGGTGGATCATCTGCCCTCCATGTAATTAGATGAGACGACCCTGATGTCCATCACAGCAAAGAAGGCCGAGCCCATCTAGGGGCTTGGAGGGAACTGACCTGGGGGAGTTTCCCTGAGGTCTCAGCACTTTTTGATACCAAGGCCTAGCTATAAGCCTCAGAGTCACTTCTGAGTTACAAAATTGCACATTGTTTTATATTTTAGTATCTCTAAAATCTGGATCTTAATTGCAATTGAGGTACATTCTAACTTAGGCTAATTGTCAGTGTTTAGTGATTCATAACATCCTTGTGCATCTTATAGTTAATGATGTCAATAAAATATGGTTGTTGAGAAGCTCTAGCTCAGTGATTGTCAAACTTTAATTTGCATATGAAATCACCTGGGAATTTTATTGAAATGTACATTCTGATTTAGCAGATCTGGAGAGAAGCATAAAGATTTGCATCTAACAGTCTCCCATGATGTTAATCCTGCTGCTTTACAGACCACGGCTTGAGTAGTAAATCCCTAAGTGGGCTAAGAGTCATTGATGGTCTTCATTTCCTTTAAAAGTACCTAAATTTACAGCTTTTAGTTATATGCTATTGTTTATAAATTGTTCTATGTAATTTCTACGTAATTTTATCTAACTGTGATAATTTGCATAAATGAAGTAATAGCTATTAAATAATAACTAAAGGTAATGATAATGAAGGGTTGATTTCAAACTTTGATGACCACACCTTTTGGCCTTGGGACCTTGGGGAAGAAAATATTATCACATGAGGTCAATTTATTCTCTCAACCAAACATTTAATTCAACTCTGACTACTGGTGGTGTACCTATAACCAGCTACTGTCATCCTACTTTATTTCTTATTTAGAAATTTAGGTTCAGAAAAACATATATATTTGAAGGACATTTCACTTATCATGACTTTGATTAGATGACCTCTGTCAACCTTATTACCTTTCCTGGTACCTCACAGAGCCTCGGGAATAGTGATGCTCATAGAATACAAGTGGCACTAAACTGAACACCCAGAGTCACCAATTTCTCTGTACACAAAGTATTTACTCAACAAAGATAAAAATCTCCTTTTCCTATTATTGAAAATCACATCCTTCTAAATAATGACAGAATTATTTTCATTTTAAAGTAATTAATTTGTTTTAAATGTGTTTCAATAGTGATGATTCTCCTGAAAAAAGACCAACTACCACGTGTGGGAATATTTTTCTTCCAAATACAGTACTTGATCCAAAGAACTAAAGATAAAAGTATATTATCTCATAATAGAAATTAAGATGAAATCCAAAGTATTAACTTTGTTTTGGATGGGCTTCAGATTTTTAAAATATGGCTCAAGCTTGGTAAAGTACAAACTCACATTTACATGCAGCTTTTAATTTTCTTGTTCTTTGTAATATGTTTTCTAATCCTTTGCACCATTTTATCTTTCCTATTCTTTTCCAATTCTGAGAGTGGAACTAATTCATTGTGCTTCAATTGCATATAATATGTCCATTATAGGGCTGAGCAAAGAGAGAGAAAGAGGATAATTCAGATTACTTTGTCACCTTCCCTTTGGAAGTATTACTGATTTCCTCTGGCAGAATTAATCACAGCTTTGGCTGTATTTCTACAGCAGTTTTTCATGTCTCATTTAAGGAACTTACATTGTAAATTTGGTTTCTTTGTCAGGCTCTCCTTCTAGATTCCTAAATGCATTGTCTTATTATTCTATGTGTCCCCATTCTTTAGGACAAAGTCTGGCACATAGTAGGTATTGATTAATGTTGACCCATTGAATGCACATGCGAAAGTATTAATGCATAAGCAAATGGAACAATTTAAACAAGGTAATCTCAGTGTGCACTGAAATTAAGAGGATATGTAGCCTTAGCCATTATTCATTATGCTTTCTGCTGAGCTAGAAAATGTCATATTCTATAAAACGTATCAAGTCCTGAGAATTAAAATGTCCCTGAACCCCCTACCAAAAAACCATGTTATGCTAGCTGGATATTTGAAAGCACTACAATGTATTATACCAACTGCTGATACAGTTCCAGGCTTTGGGGCATCTGCTGAAAATGATGGGAAACAAAAATCTGTGGGTCCCCTGGAAGGGAGGCTGCTGTGTTCAGAAAGTTGAATTTTAGACAAGAACTCACCAGATGCTTTATAAACTAAAGAGCTGAGTTCTACTTCCTTGGGGACCTGAGCAGATGGGACTCCCTGAACCCAATTTCAAAGAGGAGTGTCTATGGCAAAATGCCTGGTTTCTGCCCCAATTGCTTGTTTTCCTTATCCCTAAGGCTACAATGCACAGAAGTTAACTTACTCTTAGCAATGTTTGAAGCTAATACTTTATAGAAATCTGACAAATACTTTCAAATGTGTTTTCTGTGCATCCCTGTTCATAGAGTTGGCTACAGAGTACAGAAATTTATGGTGGGTATACTATCTTATTTACACCCTCAGAGGAGGAACAGCAGGTAGGCTGCTAGAGCTGAGAAGAGGTTAAGGGAGTTAACACGGTACCAGTTAGAACTGTGGGAGGAAAATCCCATTGAAAGCTCGTGTGTAACTGGGCATCTAAGAAATGTTTCCTGTTTCTTTCCCTTTTCCTTACACACCTCCTTTTCTAAAACCGTAGCAATCTAGGCTGTGTTTTTATGTTTTATTTCCCCTCAAGGTTCCTATAAAATTCATTTTATCTAATTTTAGCTTGATAAAAATGTTGAGAATGAGGAAAGAGAAATGAGATTGCACTATGAGTAGAGGAGCAACGCAGTGCAGCTGTTAAAGGCGAGGATTCTGCGGTCAGATGATCAGGCTCAGATTTTGGCTCTGTGACTTAGTAATTGTTTTCTCCCAGGTCAGTTATCTACCTTCTGTCTCCACGTTCTCATTTGTCAGATAGGGATAGTACTAGTGTGTAACTATTGTCATGATCAGAAAGTTACCTTTGAACCTACAGTGCACAGAACGAAATGATAGTACACCTCCTTGTAATTTAATAATAAAAACTCTACTAAAGATAAAATGCCACAGTCCTCACACACACAAATTGGTTTATCTCCCATGCTCCCTTGCTGTTAATGTTTGAAATAATGAATATCAAATTACTTCTGACAGTTTCATTAATTTATTTTTTAAATATAAATTGTTATCTTTGCTGTGTTGCTGATGTCCCTAGGCACAAGCCTTTGGGTAGCTTGCTGGATATTATGTAAGAAATTAAAAAATGCTTATTATTATTACTACTCTAGAATATACAACCACCTTACCCTTTCAGCAATAGCTCTAACTTTTAATACCCTTTTGCATAGTACCTAGTACAAACCTAGGCACAACTAGGTACCACTGAGTTTATGCCACTGGCATCTGTTTGGATGATCTCATTCAGGCAATGCACCCTAGCTAGCCTGAATACTCAACTTAAGAATGGAAATTCAAGGTCAAGGTCTAACCCCACCATGCATGGCATATGTTCTGCTGAGATCCCAGAGTCCTCATCTGCATGATGGTGACATTATTAATTATAATTATAATTATAATTATTATTATTATTATTATTATTATTATTAAAAGGAAAGGGGGATTTCTGACTTAAAAGAATATGTGGCCTGCAGTTTTGCAAATGAAAGGAGGCTAGGGTAATTGACCTCTGTTTGCATTTTAGTGCTGACAATTTTTTACAGCAGATGAGTTGAGTTGAAATACATTTCAGATTTCCCAGATCTGGAAGAAATTAGGTAGGGTCTATAATAAATCATGTTAATAGCACAAAAGGATTTGTTAAATTCTTTGACATTCCCACAAAATCCTTCTTTTCTCATTAAAGTTTTAAAAGCAAACTGTCTTCTTGTGTTTTAAGTCAGGTGGAGAAAATTTATATTCTTTCCAGACCAGAACTTCTGCCCTAAACACTGTGGGCCACTTCGTCTCACCTTTAGCTGGACTAAACCAAGTTCTCTTATGAGTCACTAAGCCAAGACCCTGCCTCTAGGGAGGCAGCCTTCAGCCAGTGTGTGAATCCTGGTGTTATGGGAATTTCTTTGTAGTTTATTGCAGTCTATGATTATGGGGAGCTTAGCAAAACCTAAATTAAAATGGTTAGTTAAGGTGAGGACATTTTACCAAACATAATTAAGATAGTATTATCCCTAGTTATATAATAATACAGTGAATAAAAATACATAGATTTGTAAGGAGAATATCTAGGAAGAAGTGAAATGGGAGTGCAAAGAGCAGTTCTCTTGCTTGAAGAGTGAATATGGCATGTGGACAGGTTAACATAAATCAATTGCAAATGCTACCCGCATATATATAGACTATGACAACATAATAACAGAGGAGATGCAGAAGGTATCTACAGGCAGCATGGACCCCAAAAAGGAAGAGTGTGAGGGAAATGAAACCTGGGGAGCAATGTGTTTAATCATGACTTTGGAGCCCATATGAGTAGGTCCTTCCAACTGAGGAAGTCCCCTCTCCTCACAAACTGCATGACTCACAGACATTAGTGAAGATCCCCTTCCCCTGCTGACATTCCTGCTACATCAGATTTCTCTAACAGATCACAAAGCCTTTTATTTCAAAATTGGAAAAATATAACTTAAAATTCAAACCCTGCCATGGACTTTTGTTCTTACATGTAAAAGACAGACACTTTTCTCTGAGCAATGAGGGAAAGAAGACAGAACACCTGACAACGCACATTAGATGAGCTGGTTCTACCACAGAAGAGGGTAAATTGAGAAGCTTTCACAATTTTCTAAAGTTCTCTGTTGTTCAAAGGAAGAAAGATAGGAACTAAGGAATATTTTGCAAGAAGGTAATAGTGTACCTTGTTCCAGTGCTGATACTGGTACATTGTGGAAATTACAACACTGGCCCCTGCAAATGGCAGAGGAGATCTGGCTGATTACAGGTCAGAACCAACTGTTTTTTCACAGTGGGGAAAATGCCTACATAAGGCTTGCATATTTTCTGAACGTCATCCATCTCCTAGCATCTTCCAAATTTTTAGTGCTGGAAGTTTCTCAGTGTAATTAAAGGCAGCACAGATCTAATTAGGTTGATGAAATTTTCATTAGGGATTTAATTCCCTCTAGCATTTCACTTACTTATTTATTTCTAGAATCCTTCTTTAGGCTCATCCCAAGAAACTTTAAGTGGCAGTATTCCAAACTGTCTTACACAGACAGCACAGTCACTCAAGCAACCGACTGTAAAACCTCCAGCAGGTACATATGGTGGAAAACAAACTTCAAATAAAGGAGTCTCAGTGGTTCTATTGAATATAATTCTTTCCTCCCTCTTCAGTTTTATGTCCCTACTAACAAACTATGTTAAATAATCTTCACTTTGCAGGAGGGAAATAGATGTTTCAAAGCATTTTGGAGGCACAGAGACTCTATGAGGTGCATAGTAGCAGGAGTAAATTTTGAGGCAAGATTAATGAGGGAGCAGCATGGCCTTTCCTTGTAAGGCATTTACTACAGAAGCCCTCATGGTCAAAATCTTGGGGTAGAAACACACATTAGAGAGATTTTCATCTATGAAGATTTTTAAAAAAAGTCTCTAATGAGCACTTTAGAAATCATTGTGATACTTTTCTACAGAAAAATGCTTTCCAAGTTGTCTAAGGTGAATGGACAGGGCTGTAGGAATCCTCAAATAGACTACAAGCATCTCTCTTGTACATGATGACTTATCTTTCTGCAAGGTCCTCCAATTCCCTCTTCAGTTGTGCCAGTCACTGAAAAACTGCTTGGTAGAAAATTTTAATTTAATTAAAAATGATCAATAATTTTTAAGTAATACATATTTCAGTTTTTATGCAATGTTATCAAAAATGCAAGGAGCATAAACAAATGTTTTGCCAAAGCATGATTAGCACCACATTTGTAAAAATCAGATTTAGAAAATATCATTTTAAAGACCTATTATCCTCTAGGAATTTCATAGACGTAGGCTACTTTTTCCTTGAACTTTTCTCAAATTAATATCCTTGAAAGTCATTTTCAGTGGGCTCAAACATTTCTCCAAGGATTTTTTTTACTTATTTATGATAAAATGTAATTTTTATACTATTTTGATTCCCTTATTAAAAATTCAAAGTACCCTATCATTTTAAACAAAATAATATATGCAGCTTAGGTTAGGTTTTGCCAAATTTTATTGAAGTTATTTTACTTTATTTTGAAATTTGATAATCACTAAAAATAATAATAATTAACAATAATTTTCTTAATGAAGGTTGGCTGCTCTATATGTAGGCTGAGTCACATTTCTAATAGGTATTGTCAAATGCCATTTTGGGAAAGCCCTAATAGCTTCTAATGAACATTAGACTATGGGTTGTTTCATTATGTTGAATGATTCTTTTATTTAATCTTTAAAGAATAAAGTTAATTAGTGAGAGTGGTAGGCCATCTCTACCTTTGTACCTTGCTGGCTGCTGTTTACAATGAAACAGAGCCAGCCATTCAAATATATTTTATCTGACAATATTTTGCATTCTAATCCTGTTATCCTTCATTGCTCTTGGATGTGTCAATTGACTTCTCTAAGTCTGTTTCCCCATTTCCAAAATAAGGAGATTGGACTTGGAGAATGATTTCCAGGATCTTTCCTAGTCTAACACTCCAAAATTTCTTCTGTGACTTCAGACATGCTGCTATTAGTATAGTATATATATTAGTCCTCCCCCAGGATGCCATCCTAAGAGGTATTATGTGATACATTGAAAATAAAATTGTTATAAGCCATAAATAATACCATTATTAAGGTTTCATATATGCACAGGCTATAGGCAGAAATCCCAAAATATAAGGAAGTCTTACGTGGGCTTAGTGTTAAGAAAGGTGTGGTAAGAATGAACATAGTATGTTCCTCTTTTTTCAGTAACTCTGTAAAGCTCACCTATCTGGTAGAAGGTGATTTAACCAAACCTTTGATATTTTATCACAATTTCATTTTAGTAATAGGAAGAGCCAGGGCATTCTAAACAGATATTAATTCAGACATGAATGGAAACCATGAACCATCAAAAATCCCTCCAACTAAGCTATACTTGATTTGTAGGCTGATTATGTCTGTATCCTTCCACCATCTAATATGTCAGGAGGATATAAAAGTGCAAGAGATGAGAGTTAAGAAAAACTGGTATTACTTGCTCCAAACACATACCCTAGGCTATGGAAGAGAGAGATGTGGGAAGCGCCCAGTCAATAAAGAGGAGTGGTGTCTATTCAAAACCTATAGAGACGATAGCATGAGTGAATCCTCACTGAATGGACTCAGTAGCTTCCCATTAAATGTCACATGGAAGATCACCTGACTTGTTTTTGCTATAGTGTTTTTTGTGTTATGAAGATGGACTAAAAAGAGATGACTTCTACAGTATATTGACTACTCATTAATATTCAAACATTTAAGATACTAATCAGAAACTGCAATTTCAGATGAAGGCAATCCACTTCAGCTTCATACACCAAAAAGTCACCTCGTCCATGCTGAATTGTGAGAGGACAATAAGGCTCAGCTAACATTGCGTGTTTACTGCAGAAAACCTCATGATTTTTATAAAATACACAAAAGAGTTGTTTAACTAGGTTCTGGTTTCTGCTGGAGATCTTTGGATTCCCTTTCCTTTTCCCAGTCCATAGCAGGACTTTCTATAGGTAAAGCAGGACCTAGGGTCTAATGGAAGGTTGGCTTGTTTATAGTGCAATGAAGAAATAGGGTGAGTGGTTGGGGTATCATTCTGAATCTCCACCTGTGCCCATCACGAGAAGGGGGTTTGAAATCAAATTTTGTTTTTGACCATGTTTCACCCCAACATGAAATACATTCTTGATTCCCCTGCCTATCCAAACTATAAACATCCTTCAAGACTCCCACAATCTTACTTTTTCTGTGCATCTTCCTTGTCTACTAGATCTCTCACTCACTTCACTCTCTTGGACTCAAATGTGCATAGTGTAGCTGGGCCCCACAATTTAATACCTTATTGCTCACAATCTATTACACATTTCTAAAAATTGTTTTGGTTTGTAACAAACTTGAGGGTTTTATACAGTCTTCTATGGCAAGGACTCTAACAAACATTTCCATGGGGACACTGAATATTATGGTGGCTAAGAGCACAAAAGACTGAAATTAGACTTCCTTCATTAAGCTCTAGGCTTTAATATTTGCTAGTGGTGGGACCTTCTCAATTACCTGCTCCAAAATTCAGCTTCCTTTTCTGAAAAATGCAGATAATAAAATTGCTTCCTATAATGTGGAGATAAAGCTCTCAAGATGCATCAGGCACAAACTAAGTGCTCAGAAAATGTCAGTAATATTATTAAAATAATGATAATAATAATTATTATTTTATTATGCCCACAGAGCTTCAAACAATCCTGAATCATACTATGTATTTGTAAAGAGTAAAAGTTACTCTCTGAAAGGTGATCAATGTCTCCTACCACAAAGTATGGTTACATTCAGCCTTTCAGAACAGTATCTCCTTGTATTTACTAAAACTATAGCATTTTAAAATTCCCTTTAGGACTCTTCTGTATACATCTATATATTGAGCAATGTAACATCCAGTATGTTCACATAAATGGGAGACAGGTTAAGAAAACTCAAGCACTGATCGTTTTTCACTGATGCTTACCTGAATCAAGTTTATATGATTAGAATAATTTTTTTTGAATAAACCAGAGTATTTCACTTCTTACCACAACAACACATATGGCTAATCATTAATAAATTCAAACTTACTGAACATTACATTTTAGAGTTCTACACCATTAAATGCTACAGGAATCTCTGGGTCTGGCAACCAAAAGAAGCCGGGTTGTATCCAAATGAAAATAGGCAGCTTTTATGGAAAAATATTCATTCAAGTTGAAATTCAAGGGCTTCCTGCTTTTTCTACCCTTGTTCCCCAGTAAGTTCCAATCCTATCAAAAGTTACAACAGATAATGACAGCTGAGAATGAAGGACAAAATTACTGATATCTTTTAACCTGATAGTTTTGCTCAGGTAAATATCAAGTAAGCTTACCGGACAACAAAAGGAATAGCTTTTTTCAACATACAGACTCATTTTGTTTTTGCTTAATACAGTTTCTCTCCTGTGGCCTACTTTTTTTTCTTCGTTTTTCCTGTGATGTTCAAACAAGTTGCCACTGTACACAGTAACACCAAAGGCATTTACGTAGAATTGAGCAAATCATTTAGCTTAATTCTCAACCCAATATTTCTTTGTGTTTTACTTTCTTTTATAGTTAATACCTAATTGCCCATGCAAACCTTAATTGTGAATTAGTTACAGACTACCAAAAAAGGACTTAATTCCTTCAGAATGTTCCATGAGTACCCTCCTCCCCCAATCCTATATTAGCAACAGCAGAATACTGCATATAAAGCTGTGTCATTTGACTCCACCAACATCAGGTCATCAGCAAAGGGACATGGAGTCTGGACCTGAAATGATGAGATCATGAGTTAAGAATGATTCTGGTGACAGTGATATTTACCTCTTTGAGACAGCCCATAAAGTTGTTACTGACTGGTGACCCTGGAAGGTCTGCTGTGCTGGGACTGCCTCCAACATAGAAAAAGTCGTCAGACCCAAGCATGGTATAATCTTCTTGTGTGTAGCCCGTTGTGGTAAGAATCCCATCCACTGATATTGTCACCTAGATAACAAAGCACAGGGAAAGGACACGCTATACTCAGACCTAGATACTGTAATCCTGGGATATGCCTGTTATGTGTTTTGTTTTGTTTTATTTTTTCATTTTGCTTTTTGCTTTTTTTTCTGTTTGTTTGTTTTGTTATTTTTAGACCTATGGCGGAACCCATTTTCATGTCTGTTTGAGGTTTATTCTTGGAATCTATTCAACTAGCCCTAAGAGACTAAACTAGTTAGAGAGTTAGCTGATTATTGAACTAGTGTCAGCATCATCCCTACTGCAACTCAAAAGTTACTTAGCAGACACAAAAATGGTGTTAGTAAAATGCTTCCTAGGTTAGTTTTGCTGGTGTACACATTAGTAAAGTTTAGTCGTCTGTTATCAGCTAGTCACAACGTGCACCTTGTTAACAGAAAAGGCGCAAGCTATTTCCAGCAACGCCACTATTTGCACTATTGAGCAGCAGTTGTTCAGCATGCAAGTGCCTAAATACATGCCAGGGGAGGAAGGGCAAAACAACAGTGAAAGCAGCACGCGCTGATGTGCACATGCAGTGGGGCCAGTACGGTTCAGAAAGGAAAGGAGAGAAACAGGGGAGAACCAAAGGAAAACACAACTGCTTTGTGATGACGTAAAGATGAGAGGGTGTGGCATCTCCAACATTCCCAAATCAAGTGTGCATGCCATGCATCATGAATGGTTAGAGACTGGCTGAGCTTGCGGTCACTCGGGCCAGCCACCATTTTGTCTTATCCCGTGTTAACCACAGCTGGATGCAAAACGTTCGAAACGTTAACGATGCCCCTACAGGTGAGTTGGAAAACAGAAGTTGACAGGAACAGGTAAAAAATAAGAAGGTCAACAACAGATGAAAAGAAGGAGGTCAAAGTAAGCAGAAGAGTACCAACCGCAGTTCCTCTTTTGTTAATGATGTCTACAGTTAAAAGAAAGAAAGAAAACACACGGCAAACCCAAAATAAGAAACAATTAGAATGATATCTACCGAACAATGTAGTTTGTTTACCATAGCGTGTCCAATGCCTGAGTGCTTTGTGGAGAAGGGGGGAGAAAGGAAATTAAAAACTGTGAACAGAATAACGATCGTTACTTAAAAAATATGATGGTCTCTACCATGTTAGTACATTTTTTGATTCAGGTAACGGTTAGTAGAATGAAACATTCCATGAATGACATGTTAGTTATTAAGCATGTTAGTAACATAGAAAAAGGGCAAAAAAATTTTACAAGAAAAAAGCAGACTAACAAATAGGCCTCCCACAGAAGTAATATTTTTCCTGCCAGTATTGTTCATAACTTGCTACTAGGTAGAAACAGACATATGGCAATGTTCCCTTTGCCTCCCTGAGTACATCTGACAGACATTTAAAAAGTCTAGAAGGGATTCAAAGGCCTAAAGCTCATCAGCTGACCACTGCCGCCTATGACCATAAGTGATTCCCTCCCCCACCCTTGCCCACCCCAACCCCAGAAAATTCATAGGAATCAGTTGGCATTGCCCTACTACTCAATTTTACAGCATACAAGGACTCCTCCTCAACTCCAAAACTTCCTTCGGTCATATTGATGGACTTTAGGGTCACAGTTTACTGCAATGAAACAAAGCAAAGATCCTGACACACAGAATGAGTAGAATGGATTTGTTTTTGATCTGTCCTGCCACACATGCACCCCGGCTGTATAACCACGGTTTCCTCTGTGCTACCAATTTGTAGTATGGTTTGTAACCTGAGCAAAGGCAAATCTAGAAAGTGGGCTCCTCAAGCCCCACCCTTCCTTCTGCACTTCTCTCAAATGAGCCTCCGGTCTCTTGGCGAGAATCTGAGAGAAAAAATAAAAAAGGAAAACCAAAGAGACAGACTTACAGGAAATCTGTTGTCTAAAGCTACACTGATGGTGGGCAACTATCTCCCAAGGCAGGTATGAAGCATGCAGGGCCCCTCCCATGCCAATAAGGCCTCTTAAAGGTCTTTGAGGGTCTCCAGAATCCCTCAGTTCTACTTGTCTGTCTGAGCTAGGCTAAATCTACACTCCCAAAATTCCTTTTTGCTTCTCTACTTCGGATAGTTTATGCCTCTCAGAAGCAGGAAAGAAAAGGTTAGACTGTTAACAGCTCAGAAAGAAGGGCTGTTAAAGTAAGAGGAAAACCAGAGACAATCCAGTCATTCTGCAACTGTTCAGAGAAACAACAAATATGTTAAGGATATTAGTTTGAGATCAGCATGTACTGCAGAGAAGTTAGTCACTGTCAACACTTAATAAAATGATACAATATAATATCATAAAATTCCAAATAACCAAAACTTAAAATGTTTAATATATAAGGACAATCTACTTACTTTTATCTCTGTATAAATAAATTCTGTAATAGTATGTCTCAACTAGAAACATACAGTATATGTGGACCCATAAATTTACTAAAGAATTGATACTTTCTTAATGATAGACTCTTGCAAGTTTTTTTTAAAAAAGCACAATCAAATAAAAATGGGCACCTAGATAAACTGGCTTCTCCAGAGTCATTGGGGTTCAAATTAAAGTGTGCTAAAAATAAATATACCTTCATAAACAGATTCAAAATTTGTAAACCCCCAAAGTCACTTTTCAGGGACTTCTCTTGTCCCCATGTCAGAGGTGGAGGAGGCAGTAGGGATTGATACAATCCCAAATCACAAACACACTTTTTTGTTGTTGTTTGTTTTTTTGGTTTCTTTTTGACTACAAAAAAGGAACTGTGATTTAATGACCCCAATGTGCATGCTTCCAAATGATCACCATGAAAACTATAATTTAAAATCAAACAAACAAAAAAATCAAAACACAACAAAATCACACACATCACAGGAAGGGCAGGTCACAGGGATACCCTTGCAGCCCTCTGGGAAATTGTAATATGTCGCTGTATCAAAATAGCCTTTGGGCCCCAAGAACTTTCTAGATGTGCCCCTGCTCAAGTATGGCAGGAAGATTCATCTCAGAAGAAGATAAAGCTAATTTTAAGTGACTCTGAGGAGCCCTATATCATGTTGTTAGGGTTGTCAAGTACCACACATACAGCTATAGTGAGAAACAAAGCCAGTTCTCTCTTATCCACTGCGCTGTTACCTGACGCAGATTCCTGGTGACTTTCACATCATGCCAGGCATTATCATTAAACTTCCCATTCACGGGCTCCACTAGTGCTTCAAAGGCCCCTGATCCCAAATTAATGACCAGAGAGACAGCTCCATTTTTCAGGGCAAGATTGACATAATCAGCTGATTTCCCAGTGTGAAGCATCAGTCCATTCCTCTGAAGGGTTTTAAAGGACAGAGTTATTTCATCACTGCTGCTTTGAATGGGGTTTTGAGACAAGTCGTAGCAGAAGTATTCAGATCCCTTGAAAGTGGCAATATATTCTTCTTTTCCTGGAGGAAAACAGATACATGCGTGCATAAGTAAAGAAATATACTATGTAAATAAGTAGATCTTAACAAAAACAATAATCAGTCCCCAAATGAAGTCTTTGTCTAATTAACATTCTGCTGTCAAAGACAGTCAGATGGTACTGTAGATGGCAGTATAGTTTTAATAAACCTTAGCTATAGGGCCATCAAATGCAATAAATAGCTAAAGCTGACATTCTTTAAAATTCAATTAATTTTTAAGTATCACTGCAAGAACTCTGATCAGAGAAAGTGGTTCTGTGAATCTCCGGGGCACAAATCATGTACCATAAACACATATTGGATGGTTCTACTTTATTAGCAACAATGGGTTCCAATGTGTTTGCAAATTCTCTCCAACCAACTGAGGCATCATTTCAATTTTCAGTGAGACATTTATATTCAAAGATCTTCTCAGTGAAGAGCCAAATATTTTCATCACTGAGAAACCATAACAAATTATTGGTGAGGGGAAAGCAAAGAGGAAAAAAAGAAGAATTGGTTTGGAATTAAATAGATCTCCTATAGAGCATACACATTTTTTTTCTTCTAGATGGTGAGAGCATGATAGAAAGCTTAATGGAGTCAGCTGGATTGTTGATTCATTGCCTGATTTTACCAAGCAGATGGGTAGGGCTGGCTTATACAAAACTGGTAAGAATTCTAGCTCATCATCATGGCAATAGCATATAAATGAAGTTGCAACATTTTCTATACATTTCAGTTTTTCCATATTTAGTAGCAACAATGTGGATGACACAAGATGTTAGACAGATCAAACAGAAATGTGGCTGTTTGGAAAGAGCATTCTTCTCCCAATATGAGTTTGACCAAAGGAAGAATATAAGCCAAAAGCTCCCTCAAGTTCAAGTTCTTAAGTTGTGATGGTATTGTGCCAAGAAAAATGAGAATATCTGACCTTCAGTCACCTTCTGATAAACTATCAACATAGAATTGTAAGTGGCACTGGGCAATCTTAAAGATCATATACCAAAAGAGATCTCACTCTTACCTTGGCAATAGGTTTTTACCTCAGGGCTCTTTTCATTTGATAGTCAAATAACTCACGTCTTTGTATCAAAGTTCAAATTAAGGTATCAGTGCACCAATGCCTAATGACCTGACTCCTTGGATGCAAAAAGTACCATAAGAGGCTACAAGTAGACAAGGCAGGGCACTGAAGAACCTAGGGACTTTCCAAGAGAGTGAGCCCTTGAGGAATAATCATTGCCTACTAGTCAACTACTAGTCAACTACTAATCAACTACTAGTCAACTACTGATGAAGACTAGTGTCAGGTCAAACCCACCACATTCTGAGGCACAGTTATAGTAAGGGTAACCCAATCCAAACTATAGGGGTTGTTCCTATTCATACACTTAAAACATTGGTAGAGCACCTCCTAAGTGTTAAGCCCAGTGGTAGTCTTTATGGGTAATGGAATGAATAAGGCTGATCTAATTCATGTTCCTGAAAGTTTGCAGTTCAGGTGCCTGCTTTCCTGGTCAATTCAATGTGACAACTGGCTTGACATTGGGATCCAGCACAATTAAATATTTCTGATACACTCAGGAAAAATGAAAGTAAGCCAAAATATGAATTTAGACCTAGCTTGGCTAATTGCTAACTGCATTAGGGGCAATTATGCACCTCTTAAAATCTCAGTTTCTGAAAGTGGTTAGTGATATCAATCATTCAGGGTAAACTGAGATAATGCCTGTATAAGCATCTGACAAAGTTGGTAGGCACTAGAAACAGTAAATGTTTTCCTGTCTGCCTGCCTAATTAATAAATGTGATAAATAATCTAAAACAAATAGCATATGTCATATTTTACTATTAAATCTAGAATGTTCTCTTTAAGATCAGAAACAGACATTATTAACATGCTGTACTTGAAGTCCTAGCTAATGAAGGAAGACAATACAAATATAGGAGCATTATGAAGATTTTAAGTGAAAATAACATCATATGAGCAAATATTATTCCATACATTGAAAGACTAAAATAACCTTAAAAAAATACCATGTTTAACAGGATATTTCAGATTTCAGGGTTCCAGGTACTGGGACAATCAATATTTTAAACATATATAAGCAAATCTATAGATTCAATGAAATTCAATAAAAATTCCAATGACTTTAAAAAAATAAATTTGAAAAGCTGATTCTCTAATTTTTGTGGGAAAAACAGCCCAAAAAAGCCATAATATGACAGAGAAAGATGGTGAAGGAACTTTCTCATGTACACATGGACATTTGTTAGAAAATTATGTTAATAAAGACAATGCATTAGAATACACAAAAGGGGGATAATAAAGATAATCATACTAATAGAAGAGGAAGGAATACTTCCAAACTCATTTATGAGTCCAGTATTACTCTAACACTGAAACTAAAAACACCACAAAAAAGAAAACTACAGAACAATATCCCTGATGAATATAGCCAAAAACCTTTCAACAAAATATCAGCAAACCAAATTTTAAAATATATCAAGAGGATCATTCATCATAACCAAGTGGGATTTCTTTCAGTGATGCAAGGCTGGTACAATATCCACAAGTCAATCAATGCAATGTGATAACCACATTAACAAAAGGAAAAATAAAAACCATACGATTGTCTCAATGGATGCTGAAAAAGCATTTGACAAAATTCAACATCCATTCATAATAAAAACCTAACAAATTGTGTAGAGAAGGGACATACCTCTACATAATAAAGGCCTAGATGACAAACCCACAGCCAACATTATACTCAATGGCAAAAGCCTGAAAACTTTTCCTCTAAGATCAGAATAAGACAAAGATGCCCACTCTCACCACTTTCATTCAACATAGTACTGGAGATCCTAACCATGGCAATCAGATAAGATATAGAGATAAAAGGCATCCAAATTGGTAAGGAAGAAGTTAAACTGTCTCTATTTGCAAATGACATGATACTATATATAGAAAATCCTACAGACTCCACCAAAAGACTGTTAGAACTAATAAATGGATTCAGCAAAGTTACAGGATACAAAATCAATATACAGAAATGTGTTGCATTCCTTTATACTAATAACAAACTAGCAGAAAGAAAATCAAGAAAACAATTCTATTTATAATTGCATCAAAATTAATAAAATATCTAGGAATAAATATAACCAAGGAGTTTAAAGACCTTTAGTCTGAAAACTATAAGACATTGATGAAAGAAACTGAAGAATATACAAAAAAAGAGGAAATCTCTCCTATGCTCATGGATAGGAAGAATTAATATTGTAGAAATGGCCATCCTGCCCAAAGCAGTTTACAGATTCAATGAAATCCTTATCAAAATACCAATGGCAAATTTTTACAGAACTAGAAAAAGTTATTGGAAAACGTATATGGAACCACAGAAGATCCTGAATAACCAAAACAATCTTGAGAAAGAAAAACAAAGCTAGAGGTAACATGGTCCAAGATTTCAATCTCCACTACAAAGCTACAATGATTAAAACAGTATGGTACTGTCATAAGAACAGACCCATAGATCAAATGGACAAAATAGCCCAGGGATAAGCCTGCATATATATGGTCAATTAATCTATGACAAAGGAGCCATGAATAAACTATGGGGAAAAGACAGTCTCTTCAATAAATAGTTGAGAAAACTGGACAGCTACATGTGAGAGAATGAAACTAGGCCACTATCTTACATCATACACAAAAATAAACTCCATATGGATTAAAGGCTTAAATGTAAGATATGAAACCATAAAACTCTTAGAAGAAAACATAGGCAAGAATCTAATGAACATCAACATGAGAAACTTCTTCCTGGATATGAGTCCATAGGCAAGGGAAACAAAAGCAAAAACAAACAAGTAGGATTATACCAAACTAAAATGTTCTGCACAAAAAGGCAACCTACCATATGAGAGAATGTATTTTCAAATTATATGCCTGATAATGAGCTAATATCCAAAATATATGAAGAACTCATACAACTCAGCACTAAAAAAAAGTAACCTAAATAAAAAATGGGCAGAGAACCTGAATAGACATTTTTTCTGAATAAGACATACAGATGACTAACAGAAAGATGAAAAGATGCTCCACATCACTAATCATCAGGGAAATGCAAATCAAAACTATAATGATTTACCACCTCACACCAGACAGAACGGACGCTATCCAAAAGACAAGAAATAGTAAGTGTTGACAAGGCTGTGGAGAAAAGGGAACCCTCCTGCACTGTTGGTGGGACTGTAAATTGGTCCAGCCACTGTGGAAAACAATATGGAGGTTCCTCAAAAAACTAGAAATGGAAATACCATATGACCCAGCAATTTCACTTGTAGAAATTTACCCAAAGAAGACAAAATCACTAATTTGAAAAGATATGCATACATATGTTCACTACAGCATAATACACCATAGCAAAGATATATAAAAGGACCTAGAAAGTATTATGCTAAGTGAAATAAGTCAGGAAGAGAAAGACAAATACCATATGATTTCACTTCTATGTAGAATCTAAAGACACAAAAAGAACAGAAAAGAAATAGACAAATATGGAAAACAGACTACTGGTTACCATGGAGAGGGGGCTGGAAGATGGGTGAGATAGGTGGAGGGGATAAAGATGTATAAATTGCAAACTCTAAAATAAATTAGTTATAGGAATGGAAGTACAAGATATAGAATGTAACCAAAAACATTACAATATCTTGATGTGATAACAAGGGGAACTACAATTACCCTGGCAAGCATCTAGTAATATATATAATTACTGAGTCAATATGTTTTACATCTGAAACCAATATAATATTGTATAGCAACTTTATTCCAATAAAAAATTAATTAATTTTAAAAAGTAATCAAACTAAAAATAATATTAAGCATATCTGAAAATGATTTATATCAACTCAGTCACTGCAGATAAGTGAAGAAAGTATAGATAGATCAAGTAATGGTTCTGAGACAACTGGTTATCTATTTGAATTAAGTGAACTTGAACCTTAAATTATTTTATTTATACAAATCAATTCACCATGGACTAAGGATATAAATTAGTGAGCCAAATCTGTAACTATTTTGTAAGGCAAGAAATTATGATACTGATGGATAAAGGATTTGTTAAACAGGCATAAAAAGCACTAATAAAATATTGATAAATTCAATCACTTTAAAATTAAGAATACCTATTCATCAATAATGCCACAAGAAATAGCAAGAATCTAAATAAAAAATTTAAGAGAAAATATCTTCATGCAATTTTAATCTGCAAAGGACTATAATACAAAGTATGCTGATTAATCAGTATTAAAAAATAAACAACTGGAGAATGAGCAAAAGAAAGGTACAGTGATTTCATAGAAAAATAGATATACATTTGCCCTATGAGTAAATGAAAAGATGCTCAATCCTGTCAGTCTTCAGAGAAAGGCAAAACAGTCAGATTATTTTCAGATACCATTTCAATGAAGTCATAGACTTAACAAAAAAATGAAGAGAAAAATTTCAGATTTTAGAAAAGCATGGGTAAACAGTAATTCTTGTCTATTGCTAATGACAGTGGTGATGAGATGGAAATTGACAAACTGCCATATAAGCCCTGTTTGGCATTATGCAATCCTGTGGAAATGTCACATATTATAAAGGTCTTAGTACTTAAAAAATGGTTACCATAATTGATAAAAATAACATTCCTCAATTCTTTTCCATTCATTTCTCTCTGATTATTTTTCCAAACATTTGATTATAAGTAGTCAAATGAATTCTAGGTCATATACATACATATGGATCAGATAAAGAGAGACCCACTGATATGAAAATCATATTTGCAAATTTTCATCCCCATTGAATATTCAGAATAGGTCTCTGAAAGACAAGGAGTTTTAGAGACCCTCCTCGGGTCCAACCCTTTAATTTGCATTATTCAGAGAGTAGGTCCCATGGAATTTAAATGACTATCAAATTCAGAATATGTGAATAACAGAAGCAGGACTAGAATTTAGCCTCTGACTACCCTTAAATAATAAAATAAGAAAGTTTCAGGGCTTAAAGCAATTTGGTCTAGTTAAAAGGCTATATCATTTTATCCAAGTGACCTCATATCATTCCAAGTTTGCATAATATAAAATTAATCTTGACAAAGGATTTGTTTGCCAGATAATGTGGCAGTCAAAGGAAAAAATTGAAAACAGAGTTTGAGATTTATTAGATGACAAGCTTTGAAACTATGAGTTTTGATGTCATACACCATGATATTGTTATTACTTAAAAATGAAAATATATCACTCCTTTTATATTATTTAATTTCAAATATAGGGAATTCCAATTTGCATTAATATTTTTGGAAAAATTCACTCTGTAGAATATATCATTATGTAAAAAATCCATAAATGTGACATGAATTTAAGCATACATAATATTTTGCTATGTTCTTGTGCATGAAAGAATATTTATACTATAAGAAAATATATAAATTAGTCTACTTTCTACACTATGAAAGGACTATACTTTCTCCAATTCTTTGTCTTCTATGGCATAGCCTTTGACATTAAGTTGTGTGCTATGTCTAATGCAAATACCAAGCAGCACAGTGAAAAATAATTTGTGCTTCCAGGCTGAAAATTTAAAGAATGGACTGATGCCCATTTGAAAATATAAGTCCCAAGTATCTTGTGCACTTCTAATATATGCTAAAACAATGAGTATCAAAAAGAAATTAGATACACAGCAATATGCATTTCAAGAAATATTTGTATCCAGGATATATAAATAATTATACAAATCAATAAGATAAAAAAACTAGAGAAAACATTTGAACAGACACTGTATGATAAAAGGATAGCCATATGAAAACATGTTCAACTTAGTCTTCAGAGAAACTCAATCTAACCCACAATGAAATATCAGTACATTAGACTACAATGAATAAAATGAAAATGAGAAAGACAAAAAATGCCAAGTGTATGTAAGGATGTAGAGCAACTGGAACTTTTATAAGCTACTGTTTGGGACTACTTTTTTATATAGTTTGACAATATATTTTAAAGCTGAATATCTACTTACCCTATGACAAAGTAATTCAACTTGTAAATATACAACCAACAAAATGCACACAAAGATCATCGAAAAAACACTGGAATATTTACAATAGCACTCTGCATAATAATCTCAAACTGAACCCTACTGAAATGCCAATCAATAGTAAAATGGACAATAAATTGGGTCATAGTTACACAATGGAATATTAAACATCAATGAGAATATATTACCCACAACTATGCACAAAAAATATAGATAAATCTCAAAATAATAACACTGAGAATAGAAATCCAGACACAAAGGTGAACATGATTCCATTTACATAAAATTTTTAAAACAGGCAAAACTCATCTCTACTGTTGTAAGTCAAAATAATGGTTATTCTTGGTAGAGATGAAGGGGGAATTATATGTGTTTGTGTAATTCCTAGTACTCAAACTTTATTTCAATAAAACAAGTTAAATAATCCAGTTTAATTTGGATGATTGAAAAGAAAACAAATTCATCTGATAAAGTATTTTCTTCCTGATTAACAGGATAATATGAGCAAGACACTACTACTCCTATTAATACTACTTTTGCTAGTAAAAACTAAAATAATGGCAATAGTAATAACATAAATTATGTAACATTTAAAACTTTTCAATGCATATTAATATCCCTTAACACCATTTGCTTTTCAGAGCAACTCCTAAGGTTTAGTAAAAAATACATACATGCATACATATATATATGTGTGTGTGTATATATACACACACACATATATATATGTATATAAGTATATGCTTCATGGATACATTTATAACTGTTTGAAGGACCAACCATACACTAAGTATGCTGAATAATGGATCAATGTCAAGATCAATTGGGTCTCCATTACTAAACACAGAAATATTGTGTTAGAATTACAGAAACAATTAAAAAATAAAATATTAAAAAATTGAAGCATTTTTCTAATATTCTGTATTAAGTTTCTTTAATGTTGCTGTGCAATTGGAAGAAGAATTCTAATATGGTATCATTTGATCATTTGATTTGGGTCCTTTATTTTTTTCAACCCTCCAGTAACTTAGATGGAAATACACAGTTCTCGCTCATCAATTTTCCAACAGACAGTTCAATGGAAAAACTGGAATTCTATAAATTATTGTTATGCTGATTGGATTTGCTGACTTTGATAAAGTTAAATTTGATAAGAATAAAACTGAGTCCCATTATCAGGTCCCAAACCACCTCGAGAAATAGTATATAGGAAAAATGATTCCCCAGACACAACAGATTAAATAAACAAAGCAAAATCTTTTTTTTTTATTGAGGATTTAGGCCATGAATTAACAGTGTGATGGACACACTCAAAAAAGTCCATCAAAGCATGGATTACATTCATGAAAGTACTTAGGACAGAGGCGGGATGGTCCTGTGTTTCAGTGCTAGTCAGCACACACCTGCTATCATACTCTTATTTAGATAAGCTGGAATGTGTTTGGATATATGCTAAGATGATAAAAGACTTCCACATTACATAAGGTAATATTAAAAACTCTCTAAAGGGAAGAATTAAGGGATAAATGACAGCATCTTCAAATATCAGGAAGGATATCCCCTTAAAGAATAACTATATTTTGTATGGAATCAGGGGTATAAATAGAATCAATACACAAAAGCTATGGGAAATAAATATCTCAATATAATGAAGACTTTCTAAAAGAGTTACCCATGGGTGGACCATTCCAAATGATAGAAAACAAATTAATCATCACAGAAAGTATTTAACTGCACCACTTAATTTCATATGCTAGAAGCTACTCAATCATTGGATGGCAGATTGTACAAATGTATCTTTTTCAGTAACAGTAATTACTGATTTTCACTTTATGGAGAGGGATGTCAAAGAGAGGTTAAATAGCTTGGTAAATTCACAGTGAAATGGATTTTCAACTTTGAAGTTCATTGAACTTCTGCACTAACTGAAGGATCTGCAAAGGAATGACCATATCTCCTAAGGACAAAGATCCTTATGGACAGAGAATTCCCAATATTCCTACATGTTTTCTTATGCCAAGAACCTAGCTTACCTTATTGTTATTGAGTATCTTGCTTTGCATATACACAATCCAAATCACACGGGTTTTTAAGGTTTTACTATATTCCTATGATTCTAAGATAGTATTCAACCCAAACTAAAATCAATATGTGAAAAAAACAAATGAACAAAAATAGACATTTGAATGAGAGGCTTGCTTCATTTGCTTTACTATTTTAGAAGTCAAATATACAAGAATACTGTGCCAAAACATCTTTGACTAAACACTAGAAGTTTATATTATTAAATTAAATAAGCCTGGCTGTCAAAGTATAAAGATATAACAAGTTTAGAAAAACTGGCAAGTCTGCCTGTTGAAAATGACATCAAGTTAAATCCTCAGTCCTTAAGAAATGTAACAGAAAACAGTATCACTTTATTTGCCACAACTTAATTTAAAAATTAAAATAAGTGTTTTATCATTATAAGGAAAAATAAGAGTAGCTCATATTTCCTTAGGTTTTCTACCAGATGCAATGTTATAAATCATTCCAAAATTCCCAAACATGGTTCAACTTATATAAATTCAGAGGCTAAAATCCATTGTTTGTAGTAAGAAATGCAGCTTTATAAAATATTCATTCTTCAGTGTTTTGTTTCACTGTAGGTACACCTCAAGGCAGACAATCTAGAAGTAGGTTGTCAAGTATCCATTAGATAACCTGAAAAATTAGGTGCATTCTTAATGATGATATACCTGAGGTCATTAAATAAGAAAGCTAAAGAAGACTTAGATGTTATTAGCACAATGCCTTCATTTGTTAGATGAAGAGAATGAGGGGCAAGCAGATAAAATTATTGTCACATAACTGGAGTAGAATCAAAATATAACCCTTACCTTTTTTATTCTAATCTCATACTTTCTCTTATTTCCCAGATATTACCATGCAATGAACCTCTAATTTCATGACCGAAAACTAAATGCAGCTTAAACTTGAACATATTTTCTCAAAAGAAAATAGGACACAATCAAAAATTCTAGTACAACAATTTTCCAATCGTATTGTGCAACCAATTTGCATTTGTTTAAAGGACTGCAGGTGCTGAGAACTGAACAGCCCACTCTGTGCCCATCAGGGCTGATGACCAGTTAATTCTGCACAAATCACATGACTCACAGGAAAAGTAATAAACAAATATATTCGGGCATTCACCAGGTGTGCCATATTGCAGTTTTGCACAAGGCCTGCTAAAGTTCAACTCCCAACAACTGAATTTATGATTACTATACTCTAGAATCTTTTAACCTGGAAGAAAATGAAAGCATAGCTTTGTGAATACAGACTCTTTACAAAGAAACTCTAAACGCTAATGAACTTATGATTTCTTTGAGTGCCAATTTAATAATTACTCTAATAAAGAAGTAAATTACATAACATATATGTATATACACATAATTATAGGGATATATAGTTATATTTATAACAGATATACAGATATTCTATATTTATAGAAAATCCCCATTTATACAACAGATAGAGAATAAATAGTTTCAGGTATGAAAACACCTTATTATCAATTTGGTCAGGAAAATATACATCAAACAATTTGCATAAGCAGGCTCCAAAGAGTGACTCATTTATAACATTTCTGCTTTCTCTGTAGAATCAGAGCGGAACTGCCTCTAAAATTCTGTATTTGAGCTAATCAAATATTTTGGCCACATGGTAAGTTGTTCCACATTACAGAATATACGTTTTTTTTACAGATACATATTGTGGCATACTGGAAGACAACAGCACAGTGGGGGAGAACTTCCTAGGAAAGAGCGAAGTGTTGGTTAAAGTGGAATTGCTTAAAAAAATATTATCCTTTAAAACATGGAACCCAAAGTGTGCTCTGGGGAACAGCATCCCAGGCATTGCTTGGAGCTTGTGAGAAATGTTCATCTCAGAATCCCTCCCCAACCTACTGGTACAGAATCTATATTTTAATGAGATCCCCCAGGTGATTCCAGTGCACATTAAACTGTAGGAGTCCTATTGCTCAATCAGATTCTAGATTGCTGAGATTTGGAGTATCTCCTAAGAATCATAAGGTGTGTGTGTGTGTGTGTGTGTGTGTGTGTGTGTGTGTGTGTGTGTGTGTGTGTGTGTGTGTGTGTGAGACATCTGAGTTAAGTAAAAAAGACAAAATGTTTTGATATCAAGGCATTTCTCTCTTAAGGAATAAACATCTAGATCAGATAGTTTACACCTTTTGATTAGAAAAACAAAGACTGAAAAAAAATAAAAAGAATCAGAGAAAGCTGTTCAGTGTGTATATGTGTTAACTATCTATTTAATATGCATCCCAGCAAAGAGTCCAGTCATGAAATCACTGGAGGTAATCTCTGAATTCTTATTCTCAACATGTTTCATCTTTAGGCCCTATTACAACAGAATTTTCTGTAGGTTTGGGAATTTTGTACTACTCATCTGGATAAATCTAAAGTGTATATATCCCCTGCAACAGTCTAACAAGTCATCATTACTGGTAAATACACTTAATGAGGTTCACAAAACTGCATTTATATCTTTTTGGCTCATCCATTGCTGAAGCTGAAAACAAACTGTCATGCATTCTAGATGGGACCTGACTCAGTGAACACCAATGGGCCTGGGCTGTCACATTTCTACTTATTACAGTTAAGTGAATTTGCAACAATGTCAAGTCAATAATACCCATAGAAGGGGAAAATATACACTGATAAATACAGTCTAGTACATTTAAAACAAGAATGGCAATTCCTTAAATGAAAGAACTAAATTTATCTTATCTTGGCACCCCAGCAGCTTAGAAATGGGAATAAATATTTGACAGATATAAGGTAGAATTAAGCTGGGATGAGAAGCGATGTACGTATGTAACATCTGCTTCTTAGGAGCTTGGCTAAGTTTTCTGGTGTTTTATTTGATTTGTGTGTGTGTGTGTGTGTGCACGCGCATGCATGTGTGTGTGTGTGCGCGCGCATGCGTGTGTGTGTGTGTTTTAGAAGGATTGTTAACTTCTTAAATAACACAAAGTGGTAAATCAGAATAAACTAAGATCAGCATAAACGAGGAACACTTGGATTGTAAAGTACTGTTACTGGCATTGGGAGAAGAGAAGGAATGCTGGAAACCCACGGCACATCTTCGATCTTAAGAGAAAGAATATAGAATCCAAAAGTCACACATGTAAAGCGCATAGTACTGAAAGTGGAATTGAGAGGGAGATTAATAATCATTCAAGCATCACTCATTTTACAATTTATATGTAAGATGTCCACAATTTGGATACAGCATTTTTAGGATTAGAAATATATCAGTTAACAAGGCCCTCAGGGTCTCCACTCTCATCAAATTAGAGAGGAAAATTTAGCCACAAGAAAGTACACAGTCATATGGACATTGAGCAAACACAAGAGTCCAGTGAGAGAGTAAGAATGGCTAGGCAAGGTGATTGATTAGATGACCAGGAAGGCCCTCTCAGGAGATGACATTTAAATGTAAACCTAAATAATGAGGGGTCATTTGGGAAGATCTGGGCAAAGAAATTCCCTAGGAGAAAGACCTCAAAGTGCAACTTCCTGAAATGAGAAAGCATTTGGTTCATTTCAGGAGCTGAAAAAATTCCAGATACCATTGTACATAGTGAAACAGGAGCAACATGGAATGAGATAAGATCCAAGGCTAGGTCATGTAGAACCTTACTAATCCTACACAAACTTCTGGAGTTTTATTCTATGTACAATGCGGAGCCATTGGATTATTGTAGGCTAGAAGTGGCATGATTTGATTTACACTGTAAAAAGATAAGACTGATTTCTTGGTAGCAATGGGACTGTGGTTATGGATAGGAGTGGTAGCAATGAGGACAACACTTAGAAAGTTACAGACCATAGAAAGGTGGTCCATAGATTCAAACACACCTGGGTTTGAATGCCACTCTCACATTGTGAGTGCTTGGATAGATAATTAGTCACCTTAAAAATCACAGTTTTCTCACCGGTAAAAGGGGGCAATAGCCCTAGGACCTATCTGACAAGATAGTTGTGAGGATTAAATAATATAATGTATATTTTATAAGTTTATCAGAGTCCTAAGTGATGGCATATATTCATGGCATATAAACATGAAGAAGTTTTCATGAATTTATCACATTTCTTCAGCCACTGCTTTCAAACATGCACTGTCACTTTTCGTCATCTCTTAACAATGTCTTGGGCAGAATCACTGAATTTCTGGCACTTTTGGTTCTGAACACCTCAGTCTAATTTACAACTTTAACCCAAGATTTGATGTAAATTTCATTCCTTATGTCACAGTCTGAACTGAGGAAGGGAAGACATGGCATAGCTCTGGCCAACTGTCTTAAGAATGAGCCCTTCTTGCATTTTCTGAATATGAGAGAGACAGACAGACAGACTGAAATTGAAATTGAGATTGAGATTTTACTGGCTAAACCTGTTTCATCCTCTAGCTCCAAATAGTCACACAAAACCACATAGCATCTGGCTACTGTAATCCTCTGGTGCAGCAAGTGGCCACCTTCTGAGGTCTTCTTGAGCCAGACTGCCCAAGGCTCAGCCTAGCGGAGTGTCCGACTCATAGAATCCTGGCTACCCTAAATGTCGAGAGTGTAGGGCACACACTTGTCAACTCTTTCCACCCTGCCAGTTCCCTTCTCCCCTCCTCAGAAAGGCAGAGGCCAGTAAGCAAGTCTGATAGAGACACTGCCATGCATAGGAGGAATACAGAATGCAGGCCTTCACTTTTTGCAGGCATATTCAGGCTCCACATGTGATTATTAGGAGTCTCTTCCCTCAAATCAGCTGGAACAAGGGAAGCACACTTCTCTTTGAACACTACATTTTCACAGAACCTATGACCTAGTGGCTCTTTTCTCCCTGTTTCCTTGTCAATGATCAGATAGACAGGGAAGGTGGGAAGTGAGGAGACAGACTGTACATTAGGAGTGGTGGAAGGGTCAGTTTTGCGGTCTTACACGAAGTGCTGAGGGAGATAATTGGCCAGGTTTTAGAAATTCTCTTTATAGTAGAGGTTGCTTAAATTCTTTTGTTTCAGGGGGCTTTCATCAATAATTCTATGATGAAAATATTTCCTAAACATGCTATTAGATACATAAAATCATACCTGACATATGGTGGGCAACCATTAATAATTATTATCAGCATTATTATTAAAGTAACTACTACATTTTAAAGAACTGCTCAGCAGTTTAATAAAATTTTAAAAAAATGAGCTTTTCACTAAATCTCTTATTAAACAGAGTATCATTATGCCCAACCCCCAAATTCCAGGAAAAATTTAGTTAATTAAGGCTCATGGAGTAAGAAAAGGATGCATGTAATACTTCTGTGTTACAAATAGCATAAAGAAGGAAAAAAAGTCTCCCTTGTTTATCCTTTCAATCAAGTTTGTACCTAGATGACTTGCAAAATGATTTCATGAAATTTTTGTGCTTTTTAGAAAATAATTTTTACTTTTCATTCTCTCGGAAAAATACTGCACTAAGAATCAGGAAAGTTAAGCACTAGTTTCCGTTTGGCCACTTTTCAGCTCTCTGCCCTTGGCCACCCCACTTAGCTTCACTGGGCCTCATTTTCTTCTCTGATAAAGTCACATGGCCAGACTAAGTATCTCCAGTGTTTCTTTCAGTTCTAAAACATTCTAAAATTTCTATAATTCTATAACATTCTTGATTTATTGAGCTGCCTTTTCATTGATCCATTCAGTAAACATTTACTGAGGCCCAACTCTGTTGCTTTCCTGCTGTCAAAATCAGGCAACATGCTAGAGTTAAAAGGTCATTAAATACTTCTGGTGGCTGCTGCTTTTAAAAGGAACTTTTTCCATAGCAACATCTGTCGCTTTAGGCTTGTAGAGTTAGTTCTTCTCTTTTTCTGTAAAGACTTAAAAATTGAGAAAAACAAAGGGACACAAAGGAGTTGTGTTCACATTCTCAGAAACAAACGTTCTACTCTGATCAGCTTTTATCCTTAGCTCAGAAAAGAATACCTTAAACAGATTTTCTGGTCCAATGTATGCTGAGATATTAAAAAAATGCATTTGATTATTTTTTTCATCCAAATCTAATGTACTTTTCCATATGACTAGAATTTCTAGAATAAAAAGACATTTGAAGAGAAAGCTGATACTACTTATTGTAAGTGTATATGAATTAATTTGGGAGTATGCATATTTCTCCTATAAAATTATGGAAGAATCAATCAATGATGGCTGTTGTCCTATGCAGAGAGCCCATAATTTGGAATTAGGAGCACTGGATTCAGTGCCCCACTTTATGGCTGGCACCCTATGACCATGGACAAATCAGAGTAGTTGAGTCTGAGTTTCCTTCAGCACAATGGTTGCAGTCATGTTGTCATGTCACACATTCAGATTTTTCTTAAGAAACAAGGATCTCTAATATAATGATTATGGAATTATATACTGATTATATACTGATACTCATTATATACTGATACTTTCATAATCTCCCCTCATTCTATCACAGCTGTGTTGAAGGCATCAAAAGTCAATATTGTCTAGTCTAGCATTTCTCCCAAGGTTCTGCACCTGATTTAAATACTATTTTCTCAATTCTCTTAAGGATGGTACATAAACAGCACCATTCTACATACATAGGAGAGAAGTTAGTTCATTATGTACAATGGATTATTCCTTAGGGCTTTATTCCCTTCCTGACACCAGTAGAGTGGTAGCTTAAGTACAAACACAGAATTTATCAGAAACATTTTGGAAGTAGCTTACAGAATAGAAGAAATCATGGAACCACCATGTCTTGGAAAAGAAGGAGCACAAGGAAAATCTAAGTTCTTCACAGCAGAGTTCCCATTCTCCTGAAGGGTTGTGTGTCATTCATGTAACTAAACAACAGTGAATCTCAGATTCAAAGTAACTTCTTTCAAGTTCTGAATTCCCCACAGGGGATTACATTTGATTAGCTCAGCTTGTATTAGTCAGAAGTCTTTACTCCAAGATCAGAGTTTTATGACCATAGTAGGGGGAGTGGCAAGGTTATAAAATAAGGCCATATGGGAGAAGCTTTGTGAGAAGACAGCAGATTCACTGATTACCACCTGACTTTGTCTGCCAGTAGGCACCAAGACTAAACATTAAAAAGCACCCATCTGACAGAGGATTCAAGATGGTGGTGTGAGAGGTGAGACAGAGAACTCCTCCCAAAACCACATAAATTATGAAAATGTAGTTAATACAATGAATCCTAAAAGAGCAACAGGAAAGAGGGCTGCATCAGGCAGCATACATCTGGAGAACAGACCAGACCTCATGAAACAGGGCACCAGCACCACTCCCCTGCAACCCCCAACATCACTCCAGGGGCTGACCAGCTCCAGAGAAGAGCTTCTGGGCACTAGAGGGCAACACATACAAATATGAAATGTCAAAGAAACTAATTCAAACAAAAACTTCACAAACACCAGATAAAGGGCCAAAAGAAACTGAACTCATCAATCTTCCTGAAAGAAAGTTCAAAGTAAAAATCATAAACATGCTCATGGAGGTACAGAAAAATATTCAAGAACTCAAGGATGAATTTAGTACAGAGATTCAATCATTAAGAAATTCCATATCTGAAATGAAACATACAATGGAGGGATTTAAAAGCAGATTAGATGCAGTAGAGGAGAGAGTAAATGGAATAGAAATTAGAGAAGAGGAATACAAGGAAGCTGAGACACAGAGAGAAAAAAGGATCTCTAAAAATGAAAGAATATTTAGAGAACTGTGTGACCAATCCAAATGGAACAATATTCACAATACAAGGGTACCAAAAGAAGAAGAGAGAGAAAAAGGAAAAGAAAGTGTCTTTGAGGAGGTAATTGCTGAAAACTTCCCCATTCTGGGGAAAGTGAAAGTCTCTCAGGCCATGGAGGTGCACAGATCTCAAAACACAAGGGACCCAAGAAAGACAACACCAATATATATAATAATTAAAATGGCAAAGATAAAGGATAAGAACAGACTTTTAAGAGCAGCTAGAGAGAGAAAAAATATCATAAGCAAAGGAAAATTCATCAGGATATCATCAGACTTCTCAGCAGAAACCTTACAGGCCAGAAGGGAGTGGCATGCTATATTTAATGCAATGAAGCAGAAGGGCCTCAAACCAAGAATATTCTACATGGCAAGGTTATCATTTAAATTTGAAGAAGGGATTAAACAATTTTCAGATTAGCAAAAGCTGAGAGAATTTATCTCCCACAAACCACCGCTGCAGTGCATTTTAGAGGGACTGCTATAGGTGGAAGTATTCCTAAGGCTGAATAGCTGTGAAGGGAAATAAAACCATAGCAAAATAAAATAATTAACTACTAAGCAGATGCAAAATCAAATCAACTACCCCCAAAATCAATTAAGGGATAGACAAATAGTACAGAATATGATACCTAATATACAAAGAAAGGAGGAGGGAGAAAAAGGAGGGAAAAAAAGAACCTTTAGGTTGTGTTTGTAATAGCATACAAGTGAGTTAAACTAAACTGATGGATACTAAAACAATTACCCTTGAACCTTGCTAACCATGAATCTAAAGCCTGCAATAGCAATAAGTACATACCTATTGATAATCAGCCCAAATATAAATGGACTGAATGCATCAATCAAAAGACATAGAGTCAATGAATGGATAAAAAAATGAGATCCATCTATATATTGCCTACAAGAGACTCACTTCAAACCCAAAGACATACAGAGACTAAAAGTAAAGGGATGGAAAAAGATATCTCATGCAACTAATAGGGAGAAAAATGTAGGAGTTGCAGTACTTATATCAGACAAAATAGGCTTCAAAACTAAGAAAGTCACAAGAGACAAAGAAGGACATTACATAATGATAAAGGGGTCAGTCCAACAGGAGGACATAACTATTATAAATATCTATGTACCCAACACAGGATCACCTACATATGTGAAACAAGTACTAACAGAATTAAAGGGGGAAATAGAATTCAATGCATTCATTTTAGGAGACTTCAACACACTACTCCCTCCAAAGGACAGATCAACCAGACAGAAAATAAGGAAGGACACAGAGGCACTGAACAATGTATTAGAACAGATGGACCTAATGGATATCTACAGAACACTCCATCCAAAAGCAACAGGATACTCATTCTTCTCAAGTGCACATGGAACATTTTCAAGAATAGATCATATACTACTAGGCCACAAAAACAGCCTCACTAAATTAAAAAAGATTTAAATTTTACCAAACAGCTTCTCAGATCACAAAGGTATGAAACTAGAAATAAATTACACAAAGAAAACAAAAAAGCCCACAAACTCATGGAGACTTAATAACATGCTCTTAAATAACCAATGGATCAATGACCAAATAAAAACAGATGAAGCAATATATGGACACAAATGACAACAATAATTCCACACCATAAAATCTGTGGGAAGAAGCAAGGGTCATGCTAAGAAGGAAGTATATTGCAATACAGGCCTACCTAAAGAAAGAAGAATGATTCCAAATGAACAGCCTAAACTCACAATTAATGAAACTAGAAAATGAAGAACAAATGCGGCCCAAAGTCAGTAGAAGGAGGGACATAATAAAGATTAGAGCAGAAATAAATAAAATCAAGAAGAATAAAACAATAGAAAGAATCAATGAAAGCAGGAGCTGGTTCTTTGAGAAAATAAACAAAATCAATAAACTCCTAGCCAGACTTATCAAGAAAAAAAGAGAGTCTGCACAAGTAAACAGAATCAGAAAAGAGAAATGAAAATGGACATGACAGAAATACAAAGAATTATGAGAGAATACTATGAAAATTTACATGCTAACAAACTGGATAACCTAGAAGAAATGGACAGCTTCCTAAAAAAATACAACCTTCTAATGGCGACCCAGAAAGAAGAAGAAAATCTGAACAGACCAATTACCAGCAACAACATTGAATTGGTAATCAAAAAGCTACCTAAGAAAAAAATTCTCTGGACAAGATGGTTTCACTGCTGAATTTTATCAAACATTTAGTGAAGACCTAATACCCATTCTCCTTAAAGTTTTCTAAAAAGTAGAAGAGGAAGAAATTCTCCCAAACTCATTCTATGAGGCCAGCATCACTCTAATACTCAAACCAAGCAAAGACACCACAAATAAAGAAAATCACATGAACATACATGAAAAAAGTACTCAACAAAATATTAGCAAACCAAATTCAAAAATACATCAAAAAGATCATCCATCATGATCATGTAGGATTTAAACCTGGGAAGCAAAGATGGTAAAACATTCGAAAATCCATCAACATCATCCACCACATCAACAAAAAGGACAAAAATCACATGATCATCTTTATGGATGCTGAAAAAGCATTTGACAAAATTCAACATCCATTCATGATAAATACGCTCAACAAAACTGTGTATAGAGGACAAGTACTTCAACATAATAAAAGCCACAACCTACAGTCAACATTATACTTAACAGTGAGAAGCTGAAAGCTTTTCCTTTAAGATCAGGAACAACACAGGGATGCCCACTCTCCCCACTCTTATTCAATATAGTTCTGGAGGTCCTAGTCATGGCAATCAGACAACACAAAGATATAAAAGGCATCCAGATTGGCAAGGAAGAAGTTAAACTCTCCCTGTTTGCAGATGACATGATATTGTTCATAAAAACCCTAAAGAATCCACTCCCAAACTACTAAATATAATATCTGAACTCAGCAAAGTTGTGGGATACAAAATTAACACACAGAAATCTGTTGCATTCCTATACACTAATGATACTAGCAGAAAATGATTCCATTCACAGTTGACTCAAAAAGAATAAAATACCTAGGAATAAACCTAACCAAAGAAGTGAAAGACCTCTACTCTCAAAACTACAAGACACTCCTGAGAGAGATTAAAAAAGACACCAATAAATGGAAACACATCCCATGCTCATGGATAGGAAGAATTAATATTGTCAAAATGGCCATCTTGCCTAAAGCAATCTACAGATTCAACACAATCCCTGTCAAGATACCAACAGCATTCTTCAATGAACTGGAACAAATAGTTCTAAAATTCATATGGAACCACAAAGGACCCCAAATAGCCAAAGCAATCCTTACAAGGAAGGGGTGGGGATTATACTCCCCGACTTCAAGCTCTACTTCAAAGCCACAGTAATCAAAATAATTTGTTACTGGCACAAGAACAGACCCATAGACCCATGGAACAGACTAGAGAGCCCAGATATAAACCAAAGCATATATGGTCAATTAATATATGATAAAGGAGCCATGGATACACAATGGGAAATGACAGCCTCTTCAAGGACTGGTGCTGGAAAAACTGGACAGCTATATGTAAGAGAATGAAACTGGATTATTGTCTAACCCCATGCAAAAAAGTAAATTCAAAATGGATCAAAAGCCTGAACATAAGTCAAGAAACCAAAAAACTCTTAGAAGAAAGCATAGGTAAAAATTTCTTGTATATAAACATAAGCAACTTGTTCCTGAACACATCTCCTCGGGCAAGGGAAACAAAATAAAAAATGAACAAATGGGACTACATCATGCTAAAAAGTTTCTGTTAGCAAAGGACACCATCAGCAGAACAAAAAGGCATCTTAAAGTATGGGAGAATATATTTGTAAATGACATAACCAACAAGGGACTAACATCCAAAATATATAAAGAACTCACATACATCAACATCCAAAAAGCAAATAACTCTATTAAAAAAATGGGTGGAGGATATGAACAGACACATATCCAAAGAAGAAATTCAGATGGCCAACAGGCACATGAAAAGATGCTCCACATCACTAATTATCAGGAAAATGCAAATTAAAACCACAATGACATATCACCTCACACTAGTTAGGATGGCCAACAGTTAGAAACAACAGGAATAACAAATGCTGGTGAGAATGCAGAGAGAAGGGAACCCTCCTACACTGCTGGTGGGAATGTAAAATAGTTCAACCAAAGCAGTATGGAGGTTCCTCCAAAATCTCAAAATAGAAATACCATTTGACCAACGAATTTCGCTCTTAAGAATTTATCCTAAGAATGCAGCAGCCCAGTTTGAAAAAGAAAGATGCACCTCTATGTTTATTGCAGCATTATTTACAATAGTCAAAAAATGGAAGCAACCTAAGTATCTATCAGTAGATGAATGGAAAAAGAAGATGTGGTACATATACACAACGGAATATTATTCAGCCATAAGAAGAAAACAAATTCTACCATTTGCAACAACATGGATGGAGCTAGAGGGTATTATGCTCAGTGAAATAATTCAGGCAGAGAAAGACAAGTACCAAATGATTTCACTCATCTCTGGAGCTTAAGAACAAAGCAAAAATTGAAGGAACAAAACAGCAGCAGACTCCCAGAACCCAAGAATGGACTAAAAGTTGCCAAAGGGAAAGGGACTGGGGAGGGTGGGTGGGAAGGGAGGGAGAAGGGAAATAAGGGGCATTACGATCAGCACACATAATATAGGGGAATGCACAGGGAAGGCAGTATAACACAAAGAAGACAAATAGTGATTCTATAGCACCTTACTATGCTGATGGACAGTGACTGTAATGGAGTATGTGGTGGGGACTTGAGAATGGGAGGAATCTAGGAACCACCATGTTGCTCATGTGATTGTATATTAATGATACAAAAATAAATAAATAAATACAAAAGCACCCATTCTATCAGTTTTACATATGATATAAACTTAGGTCCTGTATAAAAAAAAATGTACATTGACTGATATATGTCTAGCTTTATTTAAACTATGAAACTTTATCAGAAATCCCAATAAATAAGAGAATCATAAACTTTGGAGTTGGAAGAGGCAGTCTTGTACAGGTTATGAGATTTTTCTCTGGCATCTATAGCTAGGCACAGGTGAACCTGGGATGAAAAACTGAGTTTCTTGACCAACTGATTGCAAACAGGGCTGATCATCAGAATCAGGTGGGGAAACCCTTTAAATAGCATATTTGTAGCACCCAGACCCCTAAGTCCTACTTTAATAATACTGGGCTGGTTTTTATTGTTTTTTAGTTCCTTGTTACTTCCAGTAATCAGTTTAGCTTGAAACTCAATGTTTTTTGCAAAGAACTTTCCTTCCCCTTAATCTGCACAGAAGGAACTCATTTCTCAGCAAACAGTGAGCACAAAATGTGAGACAAAATAAAATGAGGCAATCAAAGAACAAATCACCTTCTCACTTTTTAGTTAGGAAATAATTTGATTGGTGAGGAACATTCTGACCAGACTGAATAGCACTACGTCTTTTATCGGCAGCTCTAACTCACAGCACATCCATTCATTTCTCACAGTGAGAGTTTTCTGGTATCAAGGACAGGACACAATTCCACATTCACAGGACCATTTCTACTTGTAAGTAAACCAAATACCCTATTGAAACAAGTAATTTTTTTCTGAAAATCCTTTGCCTTGACATTATATGGCAAGAATATGTGATAAATTTTATATCTCATGCTTGAAATAAATTGCCTCCACCTCGATTCCTCATACTACGTGCCTTCCCTTTGAACATTTCTTAAAACTAAAAAAGTTAAAGAGATATTCTAATTCTAAGTCTTTTGAATGTTTTTTTTCCCATTTACCCAAGATTCACATATAATACTTTGGTTTTCTACTTGCAATTCACTCCTCTATTTTTATAGAAATAGGAATTGTTCCAAATTGATTCCATAATCCAATAATAATTCATCACTCAAATTTTGAAAAACACATTTAATTCAGCCTTTTTTTATTTTACAGACAAGAAAACTAAGAAAGAAAACTAAACAGAGGACTTAAGTGACCTGGCAAAACTCACTTAGCTTGCAAATACCTTGGACTAGAATTTGGATCTCTGAATCCTGTGACCATTCTACTGCAATTTTGCTGCAATTTCTAATGCTGTTTTGAATAGGTCTGAATGAATATTGTCACCGTTTCAGAGGGGAGAAAATATTCATTTCAAACAATATAGGATACTCTGCTCTGGTGTTTTTCACCATGATGTGCAATCCTAATTTAATCTCTTTCTATGATACCTAGTTGTTATAACTCTTAGAGAAAATATGCAAAATTATAGCTTTATAGCTTTCATATCACCAAATTTTTCTCACCTATAATCTTAAAATAATTATCTCAACTACTTCACCATATTTGCACTAATTATGTTAAGCTTCTTAATATCAAAATTTGAATGCATAGTATTATAATGAAAGCCTCTGACACAAATGCTCAGTTATTCCAAAAAACAATATATTTAATTTTAAATTGATGGTATTGTCCATGATGTGGGAACAAAAAAAGTCTATCATTTTACAATAAAAATGTTAAATTATTAGGAAAAGTAAAATAAAAAAAAAGAATACATATAACTACATTGACAAGAAACTAGTTGCTGGCTAATTAGGTATATCAGACTAAGGTGATATAATAATGTTTAATATTCATAGTGGTTCTCAACTTGGCATCACACTGGAATCACCAAAGAGACTTGAAAAATGTCATAGCCTCACTTCAATACCCTTATTTAATTGGTTCAGTGTATGTCCTGGGCATTGGAATTTTTAGAATTTCCCAGATAATTCTAATGTGCAGACATGGCAGAGAATCAAGGATTTAGAGAAATATGACCCAGGCTTTTAATGTGTAATAACTGTGCCTCTATATCTGTACTGATTTAGTTATAATAATAATGGCAAAATTTTGTGGCTCCTGAAACTATAATTACACTTTAGATATGACCTGCCTATATACAGTATTGCTTTGTATTTGCATATTTCTTGAATAATTAATAAGCATTTGCATATTTTATCTTATAAGGCAGGAACACTTCTTTTCTTCCCTTTGTTATCAAACTGACCTTTGGAAGCATCTGATTTTAAGTCACAGTTTTCTTCTTAAGGGCCTATGTAAAACCACATGAATGAATACTGAACCCATTCAGACAGTACAGAAAGCTAAAACCTATGCTAATATTATACATCTCCTTCCTGAAGGAGTATCAATTAAGAGCAATCTGGGGTTGTATCTTGCTACCAACTCAGCCAATCACATTTGCTCAAACATCTAGATACTCCCAACTAGCTGAATTCAATTGTTATCAGGTTTTCAAAAACTAAAAGATGCATCCAATCTCCAAAACTCTCATTATACAAATATATAAGGTTTACATATTTCTGACAAAACTGAGCAAACATTCAAAGAAGGCAAATGTTTCAAGTCCTTAAATGACTATCCTGAACAGTGCTCTTTATTTGCTGGTCAGAATGAAAACTCAAGCCAATGAAAATCATAAGGAAGCTAAATAACCCACTCTGGATATTAAAAACAAGGATATTCTTCTCTAAGGAGAAAATCATGGAGAAGCCCTGGGACAAAACAAAGAAAGATGCAAAACAAGAGCTAGCCCTGAGCTAGTTAACATGAAGAGCCAACATCCATCCACGAGCAACTTTCCCTTGACAGGCCCATCTTTCTTTTGCAAATTGACGTATTGGTACTCTACAGGCTGGAATTTATGTATTTCCTTTCTACTTTTTCTTTTTTAAGTATCATTAATATACAATCTTATGATAGTTTCATATAAAAAACACAGTGGTTTCAACCTATATTATAAAGTCCTCACCCCTCTATTGTGATCACTGTTCATCGCCATAGTAAGATGCTATAGTCATTGTCTTCTCCATGTACAGGCTGAAATTTCAAGTGTCTAAGCTCCTCTTCTTTCTAATAGACAAATGCACAAATGACTGATTTTTGCTTCCCTTGCTGCTGTGACTTAGTAAACAACTGGCCCAAGCTTTTGACCAAGTCAAACACTGAATAAAGCATCCTCACAACAGCCTTTAATACATTTCGGCTTCTGTTTTCTTTACATGTATCACAATTTGAAGACAAAGAGTTGCTTCCCCATTCCCCTCATTTGCTGTTGCTTGTTTGACTAATTAAAAATCACATTATCAGAATGCTGAAAGGGAAGAATGGAATAGTGGGCAAATGGGTTAAGATGGAATGTCCTGTCTCTGGCAGGCCTGGTGATTATTCTCTTCACTGAAACAAATCTTTTATTCTTCTAGCTTAGATTTGAAGAAGGCACAGAAGCAGCCCTTCAGCTTTCCTACTGCAGGCCAGTGTCTTTTTTATACTGGGCATATGACTTAGATACATCAGAATTCTGCACAAATGGAAAGTTTTATGCTTCCAAGCAATTCAAATGTGTTCTGTGGTCCTTTCGTCCTGTGACCCACCTTAGCAGATTTGAGGTATTTCTTAGGGCAAAGTGGTTTGAAAGCTTTGAGATTTTCCTGGCAATTGGGAAGAATAATTTGCCTTCACTTGGAATAAGATCACAGTCAGCAAAAAGATCTGCTGTGCTCAAGGTCATGGGCCTTGGCTCTGTGGATATTCGTTATTCAGCAGAACAGCCACTCCAAGCCTTCAGAGCACTTTCAGCTGTGGCTGCAGACGCTCCCCTGTGGAGACCCCCTGACTCGAGTTCTTGCATCTGCATGTCCCCTTCTTGCTGCTACTTGTTCTGCTCTCTGAAAACCACATTCCCTCTATATACATATACCTATGCAATCTCAAAGGTTTTTGAAGAAATGCTTTCATGTATCAACATCTGTATATACATGTATGAATGACTGAAGTTTCAAGGGGGAATAGATGTTTTAAACTGATGCCTTGAAATTCAAAGCCTAAGTCTTAATATGATTTCAGAATGTGTTGTTTGAAAATAATTAAATTAATTAAATTAATTAAAGCATTACGTAAAGAATCATATTAGAGACCTACTATGTGTGAAGAACTATGTTAATTGCTTAGAGAGAAATAACAATGGATTCTATTTTGTAAGATGTTTACAATACAAGGCATATGAAAAGCCATGACAATTCAAAAGAAGAGATTATTTTTAAACTGTTGAGATATATTTCATAAAGAATGTAAAACTAGGATAACATCTTGAAGAATGACAGATTTGAAATATAAAGGGACTTGGTGATGCACTCTGAATTGTAAGAGGTCTTAAGAAAGGGAGAAGACATTCCTGATATTTTTTGATCAGGAATATCCATCTGACAGTGAATGGTGAATTATTGATTGGCATGAATTTAGGGACAAAAATTGCACTTCATATTTTTGTTACGAATAGCACAGTTTTGAACAATGCAGCCTACCTAAAACAAAAGTTATGATTTCAATGTAAAAATACAGAAAGTTAAGCATTTGAAAAGCACTATTCAGGATTAGCCCGGAGGGTAGAGGGGGCAGGGGGGAGGGAACAGATGGACAGTCTATCATTAGATAATTGTTATTCCTATTTCCTATCAATTAGATGTACATTAGTGAGGGAGAAAACCTTCATGTAAAAAGGGTATACTTTACACTATCTGCCAAGGAGGATATCAGTTAAATGACTCGAGAAGTAAAGCAAAATTACATTCTATTTAATTGTGAGATATATTCTAGTAAGTTGCATTATATAGACTAAAGAATATTTCAGTCTTTGGATTCTTTAAAACTACCATATTGAACATATAAGAAATAATAGCATAAGGTAATCTTTAAAAAATATATGATGTGAATGTCAACCTTTCTTATTGAGTAAATTTCAGTGCAAAAGATTACAGTGCCTAAATACATTTTCTTTTGGGACTCTTTAGACTTTGTTCCTGGTGACATGGTTAAGAGCTTAGGCTCTAGGATTACAGTAGACAAATCACTCCATCACTTCTTAATTTTGTGATTGGAGGCAAGTTAATTGAAAATTATGTTCTGTAACTCCACCTCTCTAAAAACATGAGAACAATATTCACCCAGGGATCCATGTGTTGATGTTCATATTAGCATAGTATCTGACCACAGATGTCATCCATTTCTCTTGTACAGAATTTTTGCTTGTTCTTTGATCTTATAAAATCAGTTCCATCAGTTTTACTTCTCACAAGCTGTTTTCATGTCTTGATTAACAAAACATTCCCTACCCCAAAAATTACATAGATATTTACCATGCTTCTACTAGTATCTCTATAATATTGCAATCCTTTTATTGTTTATTTATATGAATGGTATGTGAGAAGAATTTAATTTTACCTTTCCTCCTCCACACACACATATAATCGATTCTTCAAACTATTAAATATCATACCCTTTCCTAGTGTTTTTAACACCACATTATGACATACTAAGCTCCATATGTACTGGATCCATTTCTGGTCTCTTCCTTCTCCATACACATAATTCCATTCATCCCATAATAACCTTTAATATCATATTGGTAACTTCCCCAAATTATTATCCTTCTCAAAAACATTTTAGCCTTTCATGCAAATTTGTGCTTGCATATTAACTTTAGAATCAATTTATCAAGTCTCCAATCCCTCTCCCAAAATTGAGATTATGAGTTAAATTGCCCTAAATCTATTACTTAATTTAAAGCTTGAATCATCCTTTCCAGGGACACATGGTTTGTTTTTCCACTTATTTGGGTCCTGTTTTGTATCCTTCAGTAAAGTTTAATTATTTTCTTATGTAAATCTTGCACAAGGCCAGTATATTGTAATGTTTGTGTAAGCTTTTCATGTTCCTAAATCTTTATGCAGGTAAAAACCTCTCATCATTTAAATATCTACATTAACTTGAAATACTCAATGATTTGAGAGAAAATCCTATCACTATTTTTGCTTTCCCACTTTAGCCTTCTGTCCTGATTATGCTAAGTAATTGAGTTGGTAAGAAAAGTATTTATTCTTTGTATTACTCTTCCAAATCTGAAAAACGATAGCTTTTTCTTCCCCACCAGATTTATATAGGCATGTGACTGGCTAGCAAGGGAATAATATTTTTAAATTGTATCTATGGAAAGGAAAAACTCCTATTAATTTCAAAAGATAATATCAAATAAATAAATAAATAAATAACAAGAAACAAACAAGTATCCCCCAGATGGCTTATCTCCATGACCCTGCAGTCAGAAAGTAAGGATAAAGTCAAGATGATCTATCAGGATGATGGATATCAATTTTAATCTCATGCATTTAAGGAATGGAATAAAATTCTCTTCAGCCAGGTCACTGGAGGACATTCTTTCCTCCAAGTTCTATAGCTTCATTTGGTCTATCCTTCACGTTAAAGGAAAATCATTTGCTGTTATTCACCAATAACAATCCCGACGGACATAAAATTTCATTGAAAGTGCACATAGCCAGCTTCTTTCTGCAATTTCACTCCTGAGGGTCAGCACTCAACACATTAACTCAAGAAATAAAAATGTTGCAATTTAAGCTAAATCAAGATGCTGGGGAGCATATACAAATGTGTTAAATATAATTTTTCTCTTTTAAAAAGCATAGCTAGATAAATTTCTTGATTTTTATGTTGGAAATAACATGTCAAATATGGGTATATACCAAATGTGACCCAAAATAAATATCCAAAGCCACATCCCAGAAAACAGCATCTTTTTATAAGATGTAAAGAGAAGTGTCTCTAATTTCATTTCCAAAAATAAATAAATAATACAAGAATGAATAAAAATTTAACAGAGTGCCTCCTCTGAAATTAACTGCACCTGCATCTCCTTCTCCTTATTCTTATCTTTATGGCATTTATCATTACCTAAGTTATAAAATAAATACTTATTTCCACATCTCCCACTAAAACATGAGCTATATAAGGACAGGGCCTTGTGGCTGGTGTCAGGGTGTTGTCTGCCTCTGTAACACAGGGACTCAGTTATGGAGGTACTCAGTAACTGTTGATTGAATTATCCATAATTACTTAATTTGTAAATTGCACATGAGCATAAGAATGAAAAAACAACCAACTAAGCTATTTCAAAATATAAAGTGGACTTTCTGTCCTTATTAATTGTGACCCTTTCAAATTCTACTGTGCTTAAAAATAAAAAATTAAATTTGATTAAATTTAAAGGAAAGCTAGTGTTTGAATAAAAGAACAGGAATGATATTTATTTATGTTGCTGCCTGTCTAAGGAGAGAAAACAAATACTAATCACATATTAAACAAAGCATTCAATTACATTTGTTCAAAGTGCCACCAGGGAAGGAGAACTGAAATATGCCTTGAGGGCAGATATTCAACTGGCACTTGGGAAGAGATACCTTAAAAAGGAATATTTTAGTTTCTGAGACTGAAGAAAGAGTAAGCATTAAGGCAGGTGGAAAGGTCAGGTAACATTCTAGGTATCTACAGCAATATTTTGAAAGTTCTGAGGCCAGAAAGATCTTAGCAAATTCTAGAAACTATGAGAATGGAGATATACTAGAAAAAAATTCAGGACAAAATAGGTGGAAGGCAGCTATTCTGGTGGCAGACTCTTCTCACACTGAATTAGCTAGCTGGAGTCCTTGGAACTTTGCTGAACTTCCTGGATCCTACAGCACTCTGTCCCAGCCAGATGCTGCATCAGTAACAAATAGAAGCAGGGAAGACTCTGAAATTGGCCAGTTTGTTTAATGACAAGGGTGACTCATGGCTGGTGGAAAAAGACATTTTGCATTCAGAAAGTCTGAGATTCCTTAGATAGCTTTCCAAATTGTATAGGCACACTGTGGTATGAGATCAAACTAAAGCGAATCAGCTCTTTGGATGCACAACTGAGGTCTTTCTGTAGAATGTCAACAGGGAGCCAGACCTCATCAATTTGCACACTATTGACACAAACTAGGCTCAATCATTCATTCAACTATGAAAAGTTCAGTTTTCTTATGATTCATCAACTGCCATAATTGTTCCTGACTCTGTACTTTCATTTTCTTTTTTCTCTGACCTGTCCCATGAGCTAAATATATCAAGAATCACCTCAAGTCCCATCACAAGGATACTTCCTTATTTGAACCATCTGTCCCTGACCTCTTTCAACATTTTATACCTTTTCTTACACAACTCCTCCCTCAGTTATATGATTCCTCAGGACAAGAAAAGTAGGTAAAGATCATAAACAAACAATCCATGGAATTGTACTGATCAATAAATCAATGAAAAATTACACAACTTTACAGACATTCAAAGAAATGCATGAAAAAACAAAACAGAAATGTCTTTGTGTTTAGCTTACAATATTCAATGTGGGTTGGATGTAATAAGACAAGTACTTCATACACTAACATAATTCTAAGTAGTACAACGTATGGGGAATATAAATTGGCAGTTTGTTTAAAGACTCAAAAGAAATTCTAAGCTTACCCTAATAATTCCACTTTTAAATACTACATCTGAGGGAAAAAAATCATACACATAAGCAAAAAATTGTATACTAGATTTCCATTACAGCCCTAAAATTCAGGAAAACTGTAAGTAATTAAAATACTCAATTGTTAAGAAATTGTTAAATAATTTATGAAACAAATTAGGCTGGAATAGTTTGCCATCATTAAAATCATGTTTTCACATTCTAGTGATGGAAGAAGAAAAATACTGTCCACTTAAAGCTAAACAAAGTGAAACTTGGACACACAAATTATAAATTTATGTTTTAATTATAAATTGTATGATTACAGTTATATTGTATATGTGCTTATATATGATATACACACATACAATACAAACACATTTCTGGAAGAAAATACATCAGAATGTTATCACTTCTGTGTTGTATAAAAGTGTTTTTTTTTCTTTATATCTTTTGGTGTCTTCCAAATTTTCTATAATGAACATTTTTTTTTACTAGAAAAAACTTGATAATATTAAATGATTGATTTAGATTCATTTTTTACCATGTGCATTATTCTACATAAATAGCTCCCTTTTACAAGTCAAGCCAAAGAGATGCCAAAGCATATTGGGTTCTGCAGAGACTCATTGCCAACAATGACATAATATGAAATCTCCCACAGAGACCCTCTTCTCTTTCACACAACACTGCATTTTTTTAACGTGTTTAACAGTTGGAAATGCTGAGAAGCTACAGATGAGATCATTAGTAGAAAGTATCTTCCATTGGGCTTTTAACGGGGAAAATCCCTTAGTAGATCTCATTCTGAGTTATGCTTTTACCCAGCAAAATTTAAAGCAGCATATATAAAACATGTATTTGTGAGCATTCTCCTTTACCAAATGAATATCATTCTGGCTATTACACTGATAAAGACCATTTGTCTTGGGCTTGTCCTTTGCATGATCCTATATGGAGAGTATGGAAGACTGTAAGACAGCAAGTGGTCAGGGCCTCAACAGATAGTGCCTGAACTACTACTACTCTTAAAATTCACCAGAAATACCAGAAAAATAGTTTGATGGTTATTTGCAACCCCTTACAGTCTGTGCAATTCAAGTATACTACCTGTATCTAACTAACAGACTTAATGGATCAACAGAGTTCATAAAAACCTCAAATGGACTTGGGTTCAACAAACAGCCCGCCCTCACTCCCATTAATTTCCCCTCCATCATGCTGGACTGAGAAGCCACACACTTGTTTGAACCAAACGACCCACTTTCCTTATAGAGACTTTGGCCCTCACCCTTATGAGCCACCTTGGCCTTTGGTTGCTAAGACCATCTCCTCAAGGGCTGTTCTCTCTTATATGAATGTATTTTCACATAAATCCTCAAAACTCACTGTTTCTTTATCAGTTAGTTTCCCTTGTTACTTAATCTGAAGGTCACAAAACCCTCAGATCCCATACCTCTGTGCGGGTCAGGTTTTCCCTGTTTTGCCCAGGAGTGATTTCAGCTTAATTTAATACCCATTCTGACTGAAAGTCTTATTTTTCCTTTATCAACCTATAGGACTGATGAACACTGGATAGAAGTGTATTTCAAATTTTGGATAGTTTGAATTGTATACAATTTGAGGGTTCTTTGTTCAAGAAAAAGAAGGAAAGTTCGGTATGCACAATTTAAGACAATAGGGTCAACTTAGAAACTTCTGTTTCAGTTGTTTGCTCCTTTAGTTTTGGTTTTGATTGTGTACCAGTCTTTCCTCGCTTGGTGGAAGATATCTGTTTCTGCCAATGACATCATGACATTCTTTGCTATTTAAATGTCTCTGGTCATATCACAGGGAAAAATAATACAAATTGCATTACTTGATTCCTGGGAAGATTAAATGTAATCAGAGTAAAATGGCTTTCTATACTATTTGTCAGAAAATTCTTACACTAGAAGACAACTTCTTCAGGGCAAGAAAATTTTGTACCCTCTAGTACTCTTTCTGGCACCCAATACAGATTTTAGTAATTAGGGACTGATTTGTTTCATGGATGGGAATGACTCTTAGATGCCATCACTGCCCTTCTCTGTCCCTAAAATGGAGAAAAATAAAGCAGCTGTAGTCTTTCTCACTGTCAAATAGCCCCAAGAGATATAAACCCAGATTAAAATAAAGTGGGCACGGACAGCGTTTTTATTTGTCCTCTAGCCATTTCTGTCTCCCAGTTTTAAGGATCCAATCAGAAATGTTCTTATTCCTCAGGAATTTGAAAAACTGTCTCAATTGTGCACTGTCCTCCGGACGTGCGGATGTAATATAAATGTCTGCTGTGATAATAAAGTACTGAGAGCATCATTTTTATTCAAGCTATTCTAAGGCAGTTAGGAAAGTGGTTTTGATACAAGAAAAGATCCTCAGTGTGAGGCCCTTGCCTTGTGATGCCAGACATTGTCGTCATTGCCTTTATAAATATGGTAAAAAATGATTTTAGTCAGAGTGAACGGTTTACACCTCCTGACATCATGTGATAACACAGCACATTGTTTCTGTGGAGATGTCAACACAGTTCTTGAAGGATGATTCACTTTCTGGTTCTATGGTCTCTTCCTGTGAATCCTTATAAGAACCTCCTCTGAAATTTAAACATCAAATAAAAATGCTTCCAAACAATTAATGCGACAACAAACACACCAATAAACCTAGCTGCAGCAGCCCAGTATTTCACCCCATCTTTAATCTCAGGTTGCTTTTTTATTCCAGAGGTCAGGAAAACAAACGCTCTGTGAGTTCATTATGTGCGTGCCCAAACAAGCAGAAAAATAGGTGCCTTTCTAAATGCCAGACAATGAAACCTAGGATTTTTCTTTGTACTTCACTGTATTTCGGATGATAAAACACTTGCTAATACAAGCTATTAAAACAAAGCAACAAACAGAAACCCGTCTCTCATAGTCTATTTTTAAAAACCCTCACTGTGCTCTGAATTAACTGCTGCCTTTTAAACCAACTACGTCCGTTATGAAGTACAAAGTTCTCTTTAGCACTAACTTAAAACTAAGATGCTGACTATTTGAAGAATAAAAATAAGTAACAGGCAACTAATTTTAGCCAACAATGTGGAATTCATTTAAAGCAGTAGAAACTACACAATAGAAACCTGTTTTTTCTATAGCTTCTGGTATCTAGTGAATAAAATTATAGTAACTCTATTACGAGGCACTCAGAATAGCTATTTTATCCACAGCTTTCAATGCCTGGCAAGAAACGAATTGATATCCACCGTAATGGCCCCAAAACATTGTAAAGTCCTGGGAACTAGATCATGGTTAAAATAAGCAATTCTGAGTAGTTTTATTATTAGGCTTATTTTATTTTCAATTCATTTGAAATGAGTGATCTATGTGTTGTGCATGTATATTGAAATTCTTTCCTATATAGAATACCCTCGTCATATTGAAAAAGAAAATTTGACTCTTTATCCTTAGCTTCTTAATGGAAAATTATCTCTATAAAGAATGCAAATTTGCTAACAGAGTATGTTCCATTCTATTTCTCCTCCCCCACCCAACCTCTTCATTATTCCATCACTGACAATGATAGGATTTTAGTACAGCTTGTACCAGGCCTTCAGAACTATAATAAACAAGGACAATTTTCTGGTCTGAATTAACTCCTGTTAAAATAAGCACTGCATGACAATAGTCCACCCAGAGTTGCACAGAAACAACAAATCCTAATATTCTACATAATGAACCCTATTTAAATGAGAAGATTATTGCAGGGCTGTTGCAAGCTGCTCCTTGGCCACAGGACAGGTACTGCAGCCTGGAGAAATGGAGGGATCTCCTGGAGAGACTTGCAGGCTGGGCTATCAACAGAATGGCTTCCTTGGTAAAATCAGAGAGGTGACATCAATGTTTTATGATGTTTCTAATTTAATTTTTCACACATCTCATCTGCAACTGACCTCAACAATCATTCCTACTCTCTCTTGAAATGTTGCTTTCTTTGACCTCCAGGTTTCTATATTCATGGTTTTGCCTCATTTGTATCATTAAAAAAACTTAATAGATATTTGAGGTACAGTTTACACATCATAAATTCATTCTTTCAATGAGTTTTGGTAAGCTTATAGTAGTGTGCAACCATCACCGCAATCTAATTTTACATTTCCATTGCTCCAAACAGAAACCTTGGACCCATCTGCAGTTATGCCTTGTTCCCATCCCCAGGCTAATCCATACAACCACCCATCTTTTTGTTGCTCTAGATTTACCTTTTCAAGACAGTTAACATGGAATCATATAATCTTTGGACTTTTGTGTCTGACTTCCTTCACTTAACTAATGTTTTGAGGCTTACCTATGTTGTAGCATGTGGAACACAACAGCATTCCCACTGAGTGTCTATATTACATTTTGTTTATTTTGTTTATCTGTTTACCAGTTGATGGATATTTGAGTTGTATCAACTTCTTGCTATTATAAATAACACTGCTATGTTATGAACATCTATGTGAATTTTTGTGTGGACATGATTTCATTTCTCTTGGCTAAGTACCTTGGAGTAGACTCATTGAGTCATGTGCTAAATCTATGTTTAATATTTTAGGGAAGTGCCATACAGTTTTCCAAAGTTTTACATTAACACCAGCAATGTATGAGGGTCCCAATTTCTCCTTATCTTCAGTGGTACTTGTTATTACCTGTCTTTTTTATTATAACCATCTCAGTGGTTGTAGCTCATGGTGGTTTTAATTTGCATTTCCCTGGTGCCTTATGATGTCGACCATCTTTCACTTGTCCCTCTTTTTACAAATTCCTCTTCTTTTTACTGTTATTGGATGTTTTGGATGTTCTCTTTTTTCCTTTAGTCATGCTGATTCCCACTCTAATAATTAACTCCCATATCTAACTGCCTGAAGCTTATGGGTCATTCTCAACCTGTTTATCTCTGTTAAGTTGCTGAGGTCATACATCTATTTAGAAAAGAGTCAAGGTAGGCTGAATTTTAAATTCATGCAAAAATAGTATAGAGAAGTTCAAGTTTACTTGATTTACAAACAATTAATATAATTACTTAAAGTACTACTATTGCACAATCATTTGGACTTTAAGTAAATATGTTGACCACATGATCATACTTTCCTGCTTTCCTATTGCCTCATGGGCAGGGCAGGATTATTCATTCGGCTAGAAGCACTTTCAATTTAGAACCCAGCTGTCACCACTATCTTCTCCACCTGCACCTTTCATTTGGTTTCTTTATTTTTCTTTTGTAACATAATGGCTGCCTCTGAAGCACACAAGTAGAACCACACTGTCTCCTCCTCTCTTTCTTCCCTTCTGGCTTTTTCATCTTCCTGTCTAACCAGTAGCCAATAGGGAGACTCCACACAAAGGTTCAAATGATGCTTAAGCAAAAATTATTATCCATTTCACAGTGTGCAACTAAGTGAACATGGGGAGACAGGGGAACAAAGTAAGGAACAAAAAAGCAAGAAAGGTCAAATTAATTTTAACCTGGGAAAAATGTGTCAGATCTTGATGTAAAATAGCTTTGTTTGATGGGTGATGGGTTGGCCTATATTAAGAGAATCAATAAATTGAGTATGACTAAATGGTAAATTGGACTGATCATTTTATCCATATTCTTTTCTTCTAGAAAGTAGCAAGCATTGGAAAAAACATACAGTTCTCTTTTCTCTCTTTATTTTTTCATCCATTTTCCTTCTCTTTTCCCTTTCAGAAAACACATAATAATAATAATCTTTTTTTCAGACATTAGTAAAGAATCAAGAAGGACTTCATTTGATGCATTTCTGTTTAACCTTCAAATAACTCTTTCCATATTCCAAAGCCATTGCTTCTGGAACCCACATTTGTTCTAGCCCACAACTTAGGGATGAGAGTATATGCTTTCCTATCAGGATGTGTTCAGAGAAATTCTGAAAGCAGGGGAAAAGAAAGAGAATAGGAAAGAAATAGGACTGTGGGACTTCAAAAGCTAAGACACCATTACTCACCTACCCACCACATAAATATAACTGATTAATATCATTTTAGCTGTGTAGTAGTGTAAATTGACACTTCTTTTTTTTATTTTAGATATCCAAACAAGGAAAAATACTTGAATAAGGAAGGAAAAGAAGAGGAATTCTTAGCCCAGAAATTATTTAAGGGTAAACTGACTTATAAACATAGAAATTAAACTCAAATAACTTTTCAGTCTAATTACCAACACAAAGAAATAGGAAGATATTGGCTTCAGAAAGCTTAGGTAAAATTATTATAAATAGGTCAGCTCTGTCATTTAAATAAATCCAGAATCTAAGCACTTATCATTTCCACTTCTGCCACCCTTGTCTGAGTCACCAGCATCTCTTGGGTTTCTGAAGTAACCCCCAAACTGGGGTCCCTGAATCTATTCTTCCCTGGAACCCTTCCCTCCCCACACAAGAAATCAAAATCATTCTCTTAAAATTTAAAGTTGACCCATGTCATTCTTTGGTTCAAATTCCACACATGAGAAATTAAGTGGGCTTTTTGAGTTAGAAGAAGAGGTGTCAATTGGAAGAGTAAATGACACCTATATTCCAAAAAGCAGATCAATTTGTACTAGAAGAGTTGTAGCCAGAAGTCATGGAAATGATCTGACCAAGTCACAAGGTAAGGCTAAAATAAATAAGTAAATATTTAGAGAAGCTAGAATTTTTAAAGTTCTAGAAGTATCAGTTTTCTCTATTGTATGCAGTTTTTGCTCCATTTAAAATTTGTACTGAGGTTTGTAAGTGGAGATGAAATTAATTTTCATTAGATGATTAATAAATAATCATTTAAGTACATATTTTGTTTACAAATGTATGGTTAAATATATGCAGGGGCCTATCCTGCTTCTCTTGTCTGTGACAGGAGTGCTTTCTGTGCTAATGAGCACCATTAATTATTTGATGGGCCATCTACCACACAGCCCCCAGACTCCCACCATTCCACCCAAGCTCAGTGGCTCTTTGAGCAAAGTAATAGTCTAGAAAAACATATGTCTTTCAGCAAGAACATTATCTCACTCACACTTGAGACAAAATAACTTCATTGTAAGATATACCATCACTGAAATTAATTCATTGGTTCATTGGTTAAAAATAAATAAATAACCATTCAGAAATAAACATACTATTAATATTTCATGTTAGTTTTATATTTTGCTTTATCCAATGAACATGACAGAGACATTATCCTATATCATTAAAAAATCTTCAAAAACATAAAAGAACAACAAATCCTCTCTTGGCCTCCCATCTCTGAATAAAAGCTAAAGTCCTCAGAATGGCCTACACAGTCTGACTAGACACAATCTGATCCTGATCTTACATCTGTTGGCTCATCTTCAGTCCCACCCCAAGCCCTTCACTGTGTTCCAAACACAACCCCATTGATTCTTTTAGCAAGCCAGTTCCTGAATCACCTCCTTTCCCCCTTTTTTTTTTCTTTCCAATCTGGTATAGTCTTCTAGATGTCCACATTTCCTTCTCCCTTACTTTCTTAAAATATTTGTTCCAATATCACCCACATTTTGCCTTTCCTTGCCCTGTTTTATTTTTCTCCATTAAGCTTACATACTTTCTAACTTAGCAGAGAATTACTTGTGCTTTAATGTTTGTTGTCCATCTCACACAGTGGAATGTAAATGACTCAGGACAAGGACATCTGGTTTTTGTCCCTTTGTCATCCTTTTGTCAGGGACCTTTGTGTCAATATCTTCCCCAGGGTCTAGACTGATGCCACACTCCTGATAGGCAGTTCTCAAAGGATTGCTATTGTTCCTTGTGGTCAAAGATCAGACATGATATTGTAAAGCCTTTTCCTTCTGATTGAGAGGGGCGGGTGTCTCTGCTTCCTCTTGAATAGGTAGATGCTCAGTCTTCCTATAGACGAAGGCTCAATAAAACTGTAGGAACAGCCACTGCAAAAGAACTAAGTTAAAGTAAATACATGTGGAGGACAGACATGACATAAGAGTTCTGTGTCTGCCCTCAAAAAGAAAAAAAAGGAAACGGAATGTCTCTTTAACTCTTTTACACCTGAAATTCACATCTTTCTTTAAATCACAAGGATAATATGCTGACCCTTACAACAGCTCCAAGCTATTATTATCCCCAGTTGAGAGAGAAAGAAGAGGATGTAGGGTTTATTGAGACCCTAAGTGGCAGAACCAGGACTACTAAACCATGTTATTGGATTTCCTCTTGTACACAGAAGAACTACATTCACATCTCAGAGGTAGTCTCCTTCTCCACCCTCAAGAGAGGTGTCTAGTCTGTGTAATTAGCTTCTGAATAAAGATCCAAGAATGGCTATTTCATTGTTACACTTTCAACAAGTCTTAGCCTTTCTTTCATTTCTGTTGTTTGTTGTCTTTGTTTTGGTTCAGTGTGTAGGTGCTTAGCCGGAACCTTCATTTTGCCTGTTTTTATCCTGTAATATAAACCCATAATTTGCATAGCCCAGCCCAGGGTCCAGAAAGCATTCACACCTCCGTTTGATTCAACTTCAGAATCACCCTAGCTGAGGTAAGAGCATGTGGGTGTATCTTCACCACAGAAGGGTGAGTGACCGGCCCAATGTGACATAACTAGCAAGTCTCAAACCAGGATACAAACAGATCCTTTAGGTATAACCCAAAGTTCTGAACTTACTGGAAATGCATTCAGTTTTTTTGTTTTTGCTTTTTATGTAATGGAAATACAAATTATCTAAATTATTCTTACTACAAATTTCTTCTGGAAATACAAATGTCACTTTTGCACTCCACTTTCATTTCCAGGCAATTATTCTGCAGGAACCATTTACAAACATTGACTCTTTGGAAGTTCGCTTCCCCTCTTTCCCCTTGTTTCTCTAAAGCTTCATCACTTTGCTGCTGCTCTCTCTGTCTTCTCAGTATCTCAGTGAAATTTTGCCATGTTCCAGGTCCAGAGATAACTTCACCTCCTCTTTGGTCACACTGGTAAAGGTGCTTCCCTCTACCCCTCAATATCCATATGCTACCCAGTTTTGGAAAACTTTCTTCCTCCTTTCAGAATTATGTAAGCTTCCCGAGACCAGGCTATATAATTTCATAGTATCCAGAATCTATCGCGGCATAGCACAACTGTAGGAAAGCAATAGATAACGGAAGAATGAACTGAAAACTCAAAAGATAGCTCCACATAGATTATCAGAGAGAGTGTGGTAGGAAGTATGTGCTTGCTTTTCTTCACCACTCAACTTCTGCCCTCTGGGCCCCGTCACTGCCCTCCATTTCTCTCACTAGCTACATGTCACACACTAGATGGCATGAGCTATGGCTATCTTGTTGCATCAAGAAGGGCAAATGCTATATGCATCAATAACACATTGTTTCAAGTTTCCACTGTAAATAGCTATATAAACAACTGTTCTTTTGCCAATACACACTTTTTAATGTGGTAAACTATTTTTCACTTTGCTGGATACTTCTTACAATATTTCCCCATTACAAAGAGCTTCATTATGTTTAATGTGTATAGTTTCTCCCGCACAGGAAGCATGTTTATTTGATAGGCCTATTACCTGGCTCATTTCATTTGGATGCAGAGGATAACAAATATCCTTCAAGAAAAAAAAGCAGGCAAGGTATTTTTAATCCAAAAAGCTTAAAAATTACTTTTTTGAGAGTATGTCATATATATATATATATATATATATATATATATATATATATATATAATCTGAAGGTAAGCTTGACAAAAGGAATAAAACTTCTTTAAAAATCATTTTGTGATATAAATTACTGAGGGTTTTATTATTTTAACAAGATACAGATTATTTCAAATTTAAGAACCAAAGATACCTCCATAAATGCCAAACTTATTTTGCAATATACTGTTATATATTATAAATTGTATATTCATTTATATTTTTCTGAAGAAAAATTAGTGGTTTATTCTTTAGTCAATATGAATTATGGATATCATTTTTCTTTTCTTTTTCTGAATCCACAACTTTAAAAAATCTTCAACAGGACTTCCTCTTCTGAAAGTTAATGCCTTGGTTAACATCTTACAATAAATTATAACCACCAATTTATACTTTATTTTGCTTTGCTTTCACCCGCAAGATTGGAGGTTTTGAAGACAAAATGGAACGTATGAAGTATTCTTCTACTTTATATTAGGAAATAGAATTACCATTACAATTGCTCCATCAGGATTAGATTTTTTGTCTGTTTTGTTCAGTGATTTATCCCAAAACCTAGAATAGTCTATAATAGATAGGACTGCTTAACAAATACATCAACTGAGTGAATGCCTCCTGACCACTGTGCTTTATCCTCTTGGAAGAGTGGAAGGTCAGAAGCCTCAGAGAGCCAGGCACTAAGCAATTTGAATACATCATCTCCTTTAATTATCACAAACATTCTTTCTATAGGTAGTATTGTCCCTATTTTACAGATGAAGAAACAGAGGCATTAAGAAGAGAAGGTGTTCATTCAAGATAACAATTAATTATAAAATTAGGAACAAAGTCTTATATTCTGATTGCCTGTGAATTCTGGTCTCTTAATTTCCCATCTTGCCTTCCTCTACCCAGAATCATTACAATGAGAAGGAACATCTAATACTTCTCAGTCCCCATATTATATAAGAATCCTGAGAGTGACTGAAGTAAAATCACTTGCTTATATCTTTGTAAGTCAGTGCCACAACTACATCACAGCACAGGACCACAACTTGTCTGGATTTTTAAGGAGGTGGGCTCACCCACCTAGAAAATGAAAACCCATCTGGCAAGAAGTGACCTAGTAAAAGGGTAACTTGTCAAGTCCGGTTAGAATAGGTGAGAGGTTTGGCAATATGAGCCATACTTTCAGTCACTGGTTTACATCAAATTAAATGTCTGATGTTTGGGCTCCCCAGAAAGCAGGCTACCATGTATCTGGCTGGCTGCTCCTGACTTGCATTGAGCATCTCCTCCAGGTATTGGAGCATGACCTTCCAGAATCTCAGGAGTCCATTCATTAATATACTCCAAAAATGTATGGTGTCTCAGCTATGGGTTAGGCACTGGTTTGAGGGTTGGATATATAAAGATATAAAATGAATAAGCTTTGGGGAACTAATGTACAGCATGTGACTACAGTTCATAATAATGTATTCTATACTTGAAATTTGCTAAGAGAGTAGATCTTAAGTATTCTTAACCCCTCCCCCACAACACAAAGTTAACTATGTGAGGTGATGGATGTATTAACTTGATTGTAGTTATCATTTCACAACGTATATACATATGTATATACATACCAAATCATCACATTGTACATCTTAAATGTACAGTCATATCTCAATAAAGCTGGTAAAAAAGAAAACAAAGTTTCTGACAGCAGAAAGAAAAAAAATCCTGTATGCATGCATGTCTGTCTTAAAATAATGTTACAAGTTTTTGTGTAATATGAAGTCACTATTAGGAGTCTGATTATCAAGTGTTTAGTGCTCATTCTTGTCAATATCAATGCTAATACTTTTACTATCCATGTTTTACAGATAAAGAAATTGAGATTTACAGACATCACATGACTGACTTAGATTCCCCATGCAAATAATGACAAATCTAGGTAGAAGCATCTGAGGTCTCCTTGATAACAAAGACAAAGAACCTCGTCCATCAGGAAAAGAGGAGGTTTAGTAAAGGGTTCATATTAGAATTGACAATGAAATATGTCTTTAATCCTATTTCTGAATTGTATTTTTGCCCAGATTGCTTCCTCATCTCAGCCTAACTTTAACATGGACTTCCTGAATCTAAAAACAAATCAGGTGCATGAATTTATTTTTACTTTTTTAGAAACTAGTTTCATTTTATTTACCAAATATAAATAGTGCTTTGCTCTATCATATTGCTCAACTATAGCTTATTTTTACTAGCCTCCACTTTTCCTTCCTTGTGCTTTAAAGGTTCCTAGTAATTACCCATCAGCTGTTTAGACACATAGTCTTAGAGGCTGGCTTGATCTTCTATTTGCTACATTAGGAAAATTCTATGGTGCAATAACATGAGTGACAGCACCATATGCCTTCATAAAATGAAGAGATTATATAGAATAGGGGTTTCCCTTTTTTCCTGAAAATGTTTCTTTTCCATGGCATTTAGAACACAAAACAGCATCATCCTTCTGGTGCATCATCTGAAGACTAGCCTAGACATTTTTAAATTAATTAAAAACTGAAGCGTTTGACATGCAAACACTGTAGTAGCTGCCTCTCCCCAGGCAGGTCTGTTATTATATTCATGAAGTGCTTCTTAGATTTGCAGAGACTAGGAAAGGAATTGTTTGGTCTGTCCATCAGTGCAATTCCTCCTAATTGTTACTTGTATTATATCTTAGGGCTTTCACTCCCCACAGATTCTGTGACAGTATTGATATTAGAATGTACAGCATATATTTTCCAAGATTCTGAGGTTGCCATGTATAAAGTCTCCATGTATAAAGTCTATTTCAATTTCTCCCACTAGGCACTGAAATGCTACGAACTAAACAGAATGTCCTAACCACAGCTTGCATCAGTTAAAATAGTATATCGTCTGCAAGGAAAAGCTGCTGGTTCTATTCGCCTTCAGTATTTTGAGCACTATACCTGTCCTGCTATATCAGGGTAGGATCTTTGCACAGACAGTTAGTGACCACCTACACAGTATGTTTTGAGACATATAGAAATGATCATCTTGTTACAAACAAATCCCCATTAGGTACCTAATGTTCCATTTTTCTGTATTCAAATTCTAGCCAAGAGAAGTATGAATGGTTAAAATATCAAGATAGTGAGAGGATTGTCTATAGACAACTTCTACAAAACAAGCCTATTACTTCTGCAATTAATGTATTAGAAAGGTTTCGAATATTGAATAGAAATACTTGATCCTTTAATTTTTGGAACAGTGAAAATTTCAATCAAGGAAATTTGTATGTAGAATAGTAAGGTCTAACCAAATTTTAGCTGATCGGCAAGATAAGGACATGAGCATGGAAGGGTTTGTGGGACCTCCCAACTTCAGAAAAGGTACAACTCTTTCAGAGATTGTAAAATCATTGATTCTTTGGACCTCACTCTGGTCATTCTCATTCAGTAGACAGGAGATCATATCTAGAAAGCCTCATTTTTTAACAAACACCTAGTTGATTCTGATAGATCATTTTGTTCCATGAACCCTTCTTGAAAAATGCTGCTCAGGGATAATAAGTCAAGATGTAGGTGATAGAGACCAGAAGGAGAAATCAAATGTAAGACACTTGGATCTGTTTCCCTGTGTTTCCCAGAGCTAGTCTTGAAAACATGCTCTTTTGACTTCAAACTGTTCATCCATATTCTTGCCTACTGAACACTATCCATATACCACTTTTTTTTCCTGTCTCCAAAATAAATCTTTTTTTTCCAGACAACCTCTTGCTCCTTCCAACTTTGCTGTTTGTTTTCACATCTGTCTTTTAGATTCCCTGGGTTTTGAGAGGATTTCTGGTTCTTTAAGGTAAATAATATCTAGGCTTTCCTTTCTGCTTCTTAGAATTTAGCTTTTTATTTAATTTTTACCTGAATTCCTTCTATTGTTTTTAGTGCACTGACCTCCAATCCATGATCTCTGGTAAGAAAGTGCCTATCCCAGCCCTCACCCTGGAATGCTGCTGAGTAATATAAAGGAATTACCTTTTGATATATATATATATATAATAACATGGAAAAATCTCAAAATAATTATGCCAAGTGACTATATTAGTCAGGGTCCTCCAGGGAAAAAGAACCTTTAGGATATATAGCTATAGCTGTACATCTAGATATATAAGAGAAGATTATGGGAATTGGGTCATGCAATTATGGTGCCTAACATATGTCACTATTTGCCATCTGTGAGTTGGAGAATTAGGAAAGATGGTGATATAATTCAGTCTGGGTCCGAAGGCCCAAGACAGGGGCACTAGTGTTGAAAGGCAGGAGAAATTGGATGTTCTAGCTCGAGAGAGAAAATTCAGTGTTGCTCTGCTTTTTTGTTTCATTGGAGCCTTCAAAGGATGGTGCCACCCACACTAGAGAGAGTAGATCTTTACTCAGTTTACTGATTCAAATGCTAATCTCTTCTGAAAAATATCCTCACTGACACACCCAAAAATAATATTTTGCCAGTTATCTAGGCATCTCTTAGCCCAGTCGAGTTGACATATTAAACATCACAGTGAGAGAAGCCACACAAAAAACACTACATACTGTATTATACCAATTACATTAAATTCTAGAAAATGCAAATTAATATATAGTGACGGAAAGCAAATCAGTGGTTGGTGCAAAAAGGATAGCTAGTAGGGGTTACAAAGAGGCAGGAGAAAACTTGTAGGGTGATGGATATGTTCACTATCTTAACTATAGTGATAATTTCATGTGTATATACATCCATCAAGACTTGTGAAATTATACATTTTAAATATTGTTCAGTTTACTGCATGTCAACTGTATCTCAAGAACGCTTCTTTTTAAAAAGGTGAGACATTTAGTTCATTACTAGAATAGCTACAAATAGAAGCCAGGTTTCTGTCCTTTTGCAATGCTAGGTTACACTGTAGAGACCTGATTTTAAATTATCTGATCTGGCCAATATAGGTTTTGAGTTGATTCAATTATTAAATGTTATTAGAAATGGAGCCCCACTTTAATTATACAGACCTCCAAATATATGGCAAAATCAGCCCTATTTCCTATAGATTATGACTTTACCAACATGGAACCCAAAATTTTTTGCAGAATTATGTGGAAAGAGGAAAAAATCTGCACTTCTAACCTTAAGTGGTTTCATTTTGCTTCATTTGTTTGTTTTAGCCATTTGATCAGTTGAGAGTATTTCTAACAGATCAGTTACTTTACTTGATAGAGTGTTTAACTAACAGGGAAATTTAATAAAAAATAGTTCGTTCAGTAATGAAATGTACACAATTCAGATGCATTGCACTAAATAAATTAATTCTAATTGGATTTATCAGAAGATTGAGGATCAATAACAAGATAGAAATATTTTCTACTGGTCTTCATATCTATTCAAACAGAGTTATCTTAAAGTATGAGAGGCTCCCATTCCTTATATCCCACATGATGTTTTAAAATCTGTTTTACTAACTAGTAAAAAGTGGTAAATCTACTGAATGAAGTGCATGAAATTAACATGATACTTAGTTTGACCTTACTCAAGGTCACTGAAATTGTTTAATCTCCGCATACATCTGTGCATACTGAGATATAAACTAGCTATGGATTCTCTAGTAAACTGGGATCTATCAAAGCCACCATGTTACATTAAAATAATGAAGTTAGTCATGTTTTCAATTTATCACTTTTTTGATGCTGTAAAGGTTAACGATTTGTTTTTTCTCTTCAAAAACAAAAATTACATAAAAGTTTATATTTGAAAGATATATTTTTCTTTGCCTTTTATTAAGAGTTATTAATCTACACAAACAGTGATAGCATTTGACTATTTTTATTGCAAAACAAGACTAAAATATACCTCAGAGGTGTGTGTGTGTGTGTGTGTGTGTGTGTGTGTGTGTGTGTGTGTGTGTGTGACTGTATCTGTGATTAGGAATATCATCTCTGTTTCCTATTATGTGAACCTAACTAACATTTTATCTCATCTACAGAGTGAACTGCAAAGTATGTGATTTGGTTTCTAAACTCAAGACAGTTTCTGGTTGTGATGAGATGGCTAGCTTCTCCATATCCAGATAGTGAAGCACATTTTACAAGCCAAAATTAATGACAGGCACTTTCCTGATTGGTCTTCCCAAAGAATTAAGTGCTTTGCCTCCAGTTCTACATGTTAATTCTGTGGTCAAAATTGGAGGGCATTTTTGCCACGGATTGTGGGAGGGAGGTTGTGGGAGGATCCAGGGCCTAACTGTCTATCCCCTGCACTTAGACCTTATTATAGAATCTGTTAAGCTTTGTATTTTCAAGGGTGCATCTTTAACCAAGAGACTTAGGGTAACTAATTTCTGCTATAGACTTAGGAAAATTCCTCTGAAACGTGTCATTCTTTAGTTTGTATTGTTACTTTTTAAGAGAGAGGAAAAGAGACATGTATTCTGATTGGAAAATACGGTATTTTCCAATGATATTTTCATTGGTAATTTCAATGATATTTTCATTGAATTTCAATATTCCTTTAGCATTTAAAATTTATCTAAATTATTTATTTGTGTAACTGTGTGTTTGACTCTCTGCCATACCAGTTTGAAAATTCCAAGAGGGTCTATTTGTTCACCACTTCATTCTTAGCCTCTAAACACAGTGCCTGACCCATAACAGGAAATCCTTAAATACTTCTTAATTAAAGTCTGAATTAATGAAGTTAATGGACAACATATATTTTCAGCATTTCAATAGTGGTTTTCCCAGAGATCAATGATACGGAGACTTTGATTGAGAAAGCAGGATTTCAGCAATTGGGAGACAGAACCCCTAGATATTTTCAGCCAACCAAAATAAGAAAAGTTAAAATAATACAGATATTCTTATATCTTTCAACTCAGAGTTTTATTTTGACATACAGAATATTCCAATTGAAATAGTTGATAGAGTGCATATTATTATTTGTATGAATTGTGAATTCTAGATTATACCTATGTGAATTATGCATATTCATTTGAAAATTCTAGGTTAACTCTTTCCTGGAGCTCAGAATGAGTTGGGATCACCTTTAGTGCACCAATCATCATATACCCAAGAATGCAGCTGACAGTGAAACTAGCCCAAGCAAAACAGAATTAGAAAGGCAATTCTAAGTCAAGAAAATGTCAGACACATATGGTTTTTAGTTTTCTCTCATTTGTTTTTATTTACCCAGACTTGACTGGTTATGTTAAATTCTCTCACTTTCCTCTGTAGAGGCTCCATAGGGTATTTATCCATCCACCTGTTCATGGACCCTTTGGCTATTTTTAGTTTTTGTCTCTTACAGTTAAAGTGGTTATGAACATTCAAATACAAGTCATTGTAGTAAATAAGCTCTTGTTTCTCTTAAACAAATACTAGGGAGTAGAATGGTCAGATTACATTGTAGGTAAATTTTTAACTTCTCAAGAATCTGCCAAACTATTTTCCAACAGAGCTGTACCATTTTACATTCTAGCAGCAGTACATGAGTTCCAGGTCTCCCTTACTCTTGCCAGCACTCTGCATGGGCATGATATTACATAGCTTATCTGCTTCATGGGAGTAAATTATTTTATTAGGGTTTTTTAAAAGGCTGACACTTTATAATTCTTTCATGTCAGAAACTGATAGATCTTTCTTTTCTCTCTCTCTCTCTCTCTCTCTCTCTCTCTCTCTCTCTCTCTCTCTCTCTCTCTCTCTCCCTTTGCATTACTTATGAACAAATCTTATTTTCCAATCAGGAAAATAGATGTCTTGAGCCTAGTAGGGCTAAGGTCATTTATTTGGAAAGACAAAATGGTGAAGCACATTATTAATTCCCCAAAACAATTTCTATATATACAAAATTAGAACTAAAGATCTTAAAAGGTGGAATAAGAAGTAGCACTCCATAGGTAAAATGATAAAAAGCTCTGTAATTCAGAATAGATTATGTACCTAAAAGAACATTTAGAACTTTTTTAAGTATCAATGGTAATAGTTGTTGCAATATTTTAGAACTATTGGTCAGACAAGGTACACAGTATCCAAGTTCCAGAGCATAAGACAGAGATTCTTTTTTGTTTTGGAAGACCATTTAATACATATATAGAGTCTAGGTTTAGAGAACATGTGCTTGGCATGGTGAGGGTATTGAAAAGAGAAGGCTATGTTAGCTAGTGTGAAATGACCTCATTTTGCATTTAAATAGCTAAGGAAAAAACAAGCTTTTGTTTGTTTTACTTTAATGAAATATGCTTTTTTATACACTATTCCTTCATTTTTCAAAAGCAAGTGGAATGTTTAATCATACATGAACTCATGCTTTTATTCTAAAAACAAAAACCCAAAACCAAACCAAGACAAAACAAAAAATGTATAAATATGAAATATAGAGAAATCCGGAAGGAATCAGACAAGTTCTTTCCTTTTTGGAAATTTCTGTCAAGTAAACACCACTTTCCTTTTTCTGAGGATGCATCTTAATTGCATGTTATCAGCATGGTTTCCTATTCACCAGGGACAATTTTGTAATTGCTATCTTCAGGGAAGTAACATAACAGAAGGCTTCTTCTATCAACATTTAGCAAAATGTTACAAATAGCACTGGGTGAATAAAGGGCTTCAAGTTATTAGAAAGGCATAGTATTGGGCATATGTGCTCACAGAATGAATAAGGTATTTTAAGTTTCTTTCAATTTTTTAACTGCTATGAAGTAAACTGCATTCTTCAAATACTAATATATTTATAGGGCTGGTAGCTATTTTGTTAATTTGTAAGAATGAGGATGGAATATCATATAAATGGGGTAAACAAAAGAAGTACAGTGAGGTGTTGCTATATCTAATCTTGAATTTTCCCCTCATATTCATCCTGCAAAATGCTTAGCTTACATTTGAACTTCTCTGAGAAATTTTCCTTGATATCTCTGGTTATGAATGATATTTTCTTTCTTTAAAACATTGTATTCCTTCTTATCTTTACCACTTATATGTCTCTAGTGTCACCCCAAACTAGTCTATATTACTAGCTATTATTGTTTTTGTATATCTTATCTATTCCACTACATTAAAAGTTCCCACAGTTCCAAAGTTCTAAAATTGTTATGCCTTATTCACAGAACTTAACTATCATTGTCATTATTTACATAATAAATTTCAGAAAACAAAACTCCATGGTTTTCAGAAAATTTTTACACTTGGTATCACTTCTAGCTTAACAAAATGCCTTGAACCAAATAGGAATTCTGTGCATTATTTATCTAATGACAGTTTATCCTTAAGTAGTAAAACACCTTTAAGAAAAAGAAAAAAAAAAGGAACTGCAAGGAATTTTGGATGGCATTTCAGTCCTGGCATCGGACACAGTGTCAAATGCCTCAATTTCCCTTTCACCCAAGGGCTCTATTTACTACTATCCAGGACGATACTTGATTTGTCAATTCAGTGTGTTGGTGGTGTTTCCATGGAGCATCCACTATAAGCCATGTGGGACAATAAAACAGAGAACAGAGTCATTGTCTCAAGCACTCCCTACTGAATAATGCTCTTGTAAAGTTGAGCTTAAGTGAACGGCTCAAAGAACTGAAAAATAGAATCAGTGTGTGGACAATTTTTATTTGTTTGTTTACAATCTACAAACATTAAATCACTACTGCAGGATATCCTTAAGTCAAATATTGGTATCTCCAGAAATTAATATAAGTGGAGGAATTGCATATCATGCATCAGGGAAGATGAACTATATTGCCTATAGAATTTGAGAAGAAATACTGCTCAGTAATCAACTTGTATAATTAATTAGTGCAATCTGCTAGGTTGTACTGAAAAGTGGACAGTTGTGTTGTGATGACAATACTTTTGACTTTGGCCAGGTGGATAAACAAAGGACAAACAGCTTCCTGCTTACTTCAGTGTGCCTCTCAACCTCTCAAATACTGTCATGTTTTTTAAACATCATGATGTGAAAAAGGTTGATAAGTATAGAGAGACTTGAGCGCACAGGGTTCTCCTCCTGGTCACAGGAATGGGACATGACTATCATTAGCTTTATGCTTTAAAATTATATATATCATGGAATGGGATTTTGAGGGGGAGTTTCATAATGAAGAGTTTTCTTTTGGGGTGATAGAAAGGAAGGAGGAAAAAAAGTGGAAAAAAGTTAGATGAAAAATATTCAGGTTTTGGGGAATGACTCATGTACTGATACTCTCACCCAAAAATAAAATTGGCTCAGTACGGGTCCTCACAGTTGTTGCAGGGGAGGCAAACACAGAAAGGGAGGTTCCCATGCTGGGACTGCTGATACTCTAGTTGAGAGGGAGAAATGATATAACCACACCGAGATGCATTGGTGCATACAGGAAGTGCAAGCTGAGTTCTGCATTGTAGAAATAGAGGTTGCTAAGGATCATGCTGGCCAGGGGATGCAGGACCTCCAAGTGATTGATCTTATGGCATGCAAGGGAACTGGGGAAAGTGAAGCTAAGCAGGAGAAATGGTAGAAAGTAGTGGCCCTTAGGAAACAAAATATGGGCCAGCTGGTATAGGAAAAGGGCTCACTGAGAGAAATATCAAGAAATAGGTTTGCGGAATTAAGCTGTGAGCTCCAAAAAGACAGGCCCATTCTTACTCTCTTTGTGCCCCAGTCATAGCCATCAGACTTGGACCATGGCAGAGCTCAGATGTTTATTAAATGAAGCAGTAACAGGAGAGTTTAAGTTTTTTGCAAGATCAAGGAGATTAAACTTCATCTTTGCTTAAGGTTGTGAAAAATCCCTGAAAGATTTCATGTAAGAATTTATTTGTTTCTGAAATAATCATTATAATAGAAATAAATAGCAATATCAAAAATACAAATACAAAATAAAGTATGTTTTTGGATGGTTTTAAACTTTACAACATGCTTCCATAATCATTATTTATTGCCCTTACTTGGTGATAATAGCATCATTGTTAAATATATAATCACTTAATTAGAGCTAAGAAATTGGGCAATATAGCCTATTATAAGTTTCATGACAGTTATTTTGGGTGATACAATGCCATTTCATTAAAATACTATAAATATTTCTTCTAAGTATAATTTATATATATATACCCACACCCTGTCCATTATCAAACTTGTCACACAGTTTCCCAGAGAAGAATCAGTGTAAACTAATAGGGCAACTTTAGCTTGCTGGAAGAGACTGAAACACAAATAGTGATTTCACAGAAGAGTAATTGGCTTGCCCACAGTTACTCAAAAACACTGAATCAACCAGACCTCAGTTTAGAACAATCTCCCAAAGGTCACTACCAGCATAAATCGCAAGGCTATTTCAAAAGGGAAGGATACTGTGAACTACAATTTTTCAACACATAATTTTGTTCTGTACAAATTAAAGTTTTACAAACTTTATACATCTATAGTCAGCATTGTCTTACTGTGTCCAAATATTTATTGTTTAATTATCCCATCTTAGAGTATTTATCCCGGGAAAACATTAATTTTAGCAAGAACATTGCACCATACATCTAAAGAATAAACTCTGGGGTTTTCTCATTCTACTCAATTCTGAAAGTTTGGTTCAAGGTGAGAAAACAGCAGGCATGTTTCCTAAGTTTTCTGTAAGATCATGTAGGAAGCTATTCATATTTGCATATTAACTGAGTAATCATATAATGAAGGAAAATGTAAACTTTACAGGTGATCTTGCAAATCTTTAATGCTATATATTTCTTTCCATTATAATATATTTTAATGAGACATGAGTATGGACTTTTGCTTTTACTATTATAAGGAAAATAACAATGTAAGAATGACAGGGACTTCTGGGAAGATGGTGGCATAGGGAGAGCTTGAACCTACCTTCACACCAATCTATACCTATACACAGAGAGCAGTTCATCTTGAGGAAGAACTGAGGACTGAATGAGCACCTTCAGCACAATGAGGGATAGAAAGATCACAAAAAGTATGGCAGGAGAGACAGAGACATGGTAACAGAGAAAACCCCACCCACAGTTCAATGACCTGCAGAGGGCAGGGATATTGCTGAGGGACTTGAACACAGATTCCTTGTTCTGGAGCATACAAAAAAAACAAAACAAAAACTTTGCTCTAAACTGCACCTAGACTATACTTTAAAAAAAAAAGACATAGAACTAAAGCACCTGCTGTTTGGCAGTGCAACAGCTGGAACTCTGTGTGGATCAGAGGTCAGGAGAGAACCATATTTTTTACTCCTTCCCTTTATTGACAGTGATGTGGGGAGCAGGATTGGGGCATGCACCCACCAATTTCAGAGTTGTTCTAGGCAGCTTCCCAGCCACCACACACACACACACACACACACACACATGATACAACAGCCAGAGAGGGCACTGGCTGTAGCTGCCCTGAGGACACAGAGCTAGTGGCTGCTGACCCCTGGAGAGCATACTCTGGCCACTGCTATTCCTCAGGCACCCACCAGCAGCTGTGGTGGAGGGGCTTCCTTGGAGACAGTCATTATTGTGAGCCTGAGCTGCTGCTGCACTATGGACTCAGACTCAGAGCCACTGGCCATGTGGATGGGGTTTTTGTAGGGGCCATGCTTGGGCCTGGGCTGCACTGTGGGTGCTGAGCTGGGTGCTGCCCATCCCTGGAGAATGTGCCACAGCCCACTCCCTCACCACCAGTGTGAACCCCATTCATATCTATTCAGGAATGCCTCTGACTGGGCCTCTCTGACTGTACCCCCCCCAACCACACCCTGAGAACTGTGATGCCAAGACACCCCAGCTCATGCACACTAGGCCTCCAGCCAGAGACCCAAACCCACATGGTCCATGCAGTCTACCCAGAGGACCTGCCCTACACAAGACTGATCCTTCAAGACTGGGAGAAGTAGGTCTTTCTACTAATTCATAAAGCCAAGCACAGACAGTCAACCAAAATGAGGATACAGAAATATGCTTGAAACAAAAGAACATGACAAAATTTCAGAAAAAGAACTAAATGAAACAATGAAGCAATCTACCAGCTTAACAGTTCAAATTAATAATTAAAATAAGATTCTCACCAGACTTGAAAGGAGTATAGAGGAATTCAGTAAAAACATCTCAGAAGATATAGAAAATATAAAACAGAACCAATCAGAGATGAAGAATACAATAAATGAAGTGAAAAGTGCACTAATGGGAATCAATAGCAGATTAGAGGATGAAGAAGAATGGATCAATGATCCGGAAGACAGACTAATGCAAAGCACTCAAGTTGAAGAGGAGAAAGACAAAAGAATAAATAGAAATGAGGATAAGTTAAGGCAACTCTGGGATAATATAAAAAATCCAAGCATTCTCATTGTAGATGTCCCAGAAAGAGAAGAGAGAGAGAAAGGAGTAGAAAACTTATTTGAAGTTATAATAGCTGAAAACTTCCCTAACCTAGGGAAGGATACAAATATCCAGGTCCAGGAATGGAGAAAGGCCCAAACAAAATAAACCCAAGGAGGTCCACACCACGGCACACTGTAGTTAAAATGTCAATGATCGAAGACAAAGAGAAGATCTTAAATGCAGCAAGACAAAAGCAACAAGTTTCCTACAAGAGAAACCCCATAAGACTATCAGCTGAATTTTTAGCAAAAAAACTCTACAAGCCAGAAGGGAGTGACATGATATATTCAAAGTGCTGAAAAAAATGACAAACCAAGAATACTCCACCCAGAAAAGTCAGCATTCGGAATGGAAGGGTAGATAAAGAGTTTTGTAGATAAACATAAGTTAAAGGAGTTCACCACTACTAAACCAGCCTTAAAAGAAATGTTAAAGGGTCTTCCTTAAGAGGAAAAGAAAAGACTGTAACTACAAGCAGAAAAATATAAGTGCAAAAATTTCACTGGTAAAAACAAACATACACCAGAGGTTGTAGATCAATCACTTAAAAGCTAGTAGGAAGGTCAAAAAGACAAAAGTAGTATAACCAATTAAATATGAAAATTAGTTAAGGAACCACTAAATAAAAAGGTGTAAATGAAGGAATATACTTAAATTTTGGAGGGCAGGGAGTAAAAAAATGCAGTGTTGTTAGAATGGGTTCTAACTTAAGTGATCATAAACTTATCATCAATTTCTATGTATATAGGATGTCATATAAAAACCCCATGGTAACCACAAGCCAGAAAATTATAATGGATACCTGTCCCCCCAAAAAAAGTAAAAATAAGGAAGGGGAATCAAAATGTAGCACTAGAAGAAGTCATAATGTATCAGGAAAGAGCAAGAAAGGATTAGAGAAGAAAAACAAAACAAGGAAACATTTAACAAAATGACAATCACTATACATTTATCAATAATTACTTGAAATGTAAATGGATTAAATTCACCAAGCAAAAGACATGGGGTAACTGGAATGATAAAAACAACAAGAGACTATTTTTGTCTATTTGCTGCCTACAAGAGGCTCATTTTAGAACTAAAGATCCACACAGACTGAAACTGAAAGTATGGAAAAAGTATGGAAATAGGATTGAAAAAAAAACTGGAATAGTACTTAAATAAGAAAAAAATATACTTTGAAACGAAGACTGTAAGAAACAAAGAAGGAAATTTTATAATGATTAAAGTCACAATCTGTCAAGGAGATATAAAAATTATACATGTCTACACATCAAACAGAAGAGCCTAAATATATAAAACAAACATTAAGAGGCATAAAGGAAGAGATGGACAGTAATATAATAGTATAGGACTTTTATACCCTACTGACCTCAAGAGACAAACCACAAAGATAGAAAATCAATAAGGAAACAATGGCTTTGAATGACGCATTAGACCAAATGGAATTAACAGATATCCATGGGGTATTACATCCAAAAACAGTGGAATACACATTATTTTGAAGTGCACATAGAACATTCTCCATAATAGATCACATTTTAGCCCACAAAGCAAGTCTCAATAAATTTAAGAAGACTGAAATCATATCAAATATCTTTCTGACCACAAAGCTATTGAACTGGAAATTAATTACAATGTAGTTATAATTTTTCATTAAAAAATTTACAATAAAAAATGGAAAAAGTACAAACACATGGAGTCTAAACATTATGTTACTAAACAACAAATGGATCATCACGGAAATCAAGAAATGTTTGGAGAATAATGAGAATAGAAATACAACAGGACAAAATCTTTGGGATGCAGGAAAAGCAGTCAGTCCTAAGAGGAAAGTATAAAGCAATACAGACCTACCTCAAGAAGCCAAAAACATCTCAAATAAACAATCTAAGCAGACACTTAAAGGAACTAGAAATAGAAGAAAAATAAAGCCTGAGATTAGTAGAGAAAGGAAATAAGAAAGATAAGAGCAGATGTATATGAAATAGAGACTAAAAAAATAATAATATAATACAAAAGATCAATGAAACTAAGATATGGCTCTTTGAAAAGATAAACAAAATTTATAAATGTTTAGCTAAACACATCAAGGAAAAAAAGAGGACCCAATAAATAAAATCAGAAATCAAAGAACTCAGAACTGACACCACAAAAATACACATGATTATGAGTATTATGAAAAATTATATGCCAACAAATTGGACAACTTAGAAGAAAAGGATAATTTCTAGAAACATACAATTTTCTAAGACCAAACCAGAAAGAAATAGAAAATTTGAACAGACCAATTACTAGTAATGAAATTGAACTGGTAATCTAAAAACTCCCAACAAACAAAATCCCAGAACCAGATGGCTTCACAGGTGTTTCTGTCCAACATTTAAAGAAGAGCTAATATCCATCTTTCCCAAACTATTCCCAAAGATTGAAGAGGAGGCCAGTATCATCTTCATACCAAAACCAGACAAGGACTCTCAAAAAAGGGAAATTACAGACCAATATTTCCAATGAACACAGAGGCAGAAATCCACGACAATATTAGAAACCAAACTCCAAAATACATTAAAAAGATCATTCGCCATAATCAAGTGGGATTTACTTATCCCAGGGGTGCAACGATGCCTCAACATCCATAAATCAATCAATGTGATATACCACATTAACAAAAGGAAGGATAAAAATCACATGATCATCTCAATAGATGCTGGAAAGCCATTTGACAAAATTCAGCAACCATTCATGATAAAAACTCTCAACACAACAAAGTGGGTTTATAGCTCAACATAATAAAGGCCATATATGACAAACCTACAGCTAACATCATACTTAATGGTGAAAAGTTGAAAACTTTTTGTTTCAGAACAAGACAAGGATGCCCACTCTGTTTTTATTAAACACAGTCCTAGAAGTCCTAGCCACAGTAGTCAGACCAGAAAAAGGAATAAAAGGCATTTGAGTTGGTAAGGAAAAAATAAAATTGCAACTGCAGATGGCATGATACTATAGATGAAGAACCTAAAGACTTCACCAAAACACAATTAGAACTAACAAATTAATTCAGTAAAGTTTTAGGATACAAAATCAATGTAAAGAGATCTGTTGCATTTCTTTGTACAATGAACTAGCAGAAAGAGATATTAAGGAAACAATTTACAATTGCATCAAAAAGAACAAAATACATAATAACAGCAAAGGAGGTGAAAGACTTATACTCTGAAAATTGTAAGACACTGATGAAAGATTTCGAAGGCAGCACAAATAAATGGCAAGATATTCCACGCTCATGGATAGGAAAAGCAATCTACAGATTCAGTGCAATCCATATCAAAATAGTAATAGCATTTCTCACTGAACTAGAGAAAATAATTATAAAATTTGTATGTAATCACAAAAGACCTCAAATAACCAAAGGAATCTTGGGAAAGAATGAAGCTGTAGGTATCACTCTCCCTGATTTCAATCTGTACTATAAAACCACAGTAATCAAAATAATATGGTCCTGGCATAAGAACAGATACTTAGAGCAACGGAACAGAATAGAGAGCACAGAAATAAACATATGCTTATATGGTCAACTAGAACATGACAAAAGAGGCAAGATTATACAATGGGGAAAAGTCAGTCTCTTCAATAAATAGTGTTGGGAAAACTGGAGAGCTACGAGCCAAAGAACGAAACTGTGTTGCTGCCTTATATATATACAAATATAAATTTATAATGGATTAAAGGCCTAAATATAAGACCTGAATTAATTACTACAATAAAACAGGCAGTAAACTCTTGAGCATTAACATAAGACATTTTTTTCTGGATATGTTCCCCAGGCAAGGGAAACAAAAGCAGAAATAAACAAGTGGGACTACATCAAACTAAAAATCTTCTGCAAAACAAAGAAAACCATCAACAAAATGAAAAGGAAACCTACTGTATGGGAGAATATATTTGCAAATGATGTATCTGATAAGGGGATAAAACACAGAATATATAAAGAACTCATACAACTCAACACCAAAAAAAAAAAAAGACAATTAAAGTATGGGCAGAGGACCTGGTTAGACCTTTATGTCTCCTAAAGAAGTCATACAGATGACATACAGATGGCCAACAAACACATGAAAAGATGTTCAACATCACTAATCATCAGGGAAACACAAATTAAAACCACAAAAAGAGATCACCTCGCATCAATCAAAACAGCTAATATGAACAAGACAAGAAATAAGTGTTGGAGAGGATGTGGAAAAAAAGCAATCCTTGTCCACTGCTAGTGGGATTGCAAATTGGTGCAGTCACTATGGAAAGCAGTATGGAGGCTTCTCAAAAATTTTAAATGGTAATACCATGCAACCAAGCAATTTAATACCATGTGACCAAGCAATTCCACATCTGGGAACTTACTGAAGAAAACAAAATCACTAATTCAAAAATATACAGGCACTCCTATGTTTACTGCAGCATTATTTATAACAGTTAAGATATGGAAGCAACCTAAATATCCACTGATCGATGAATGGATAAAGATGATGTGATGCATGTATACAATGGAATATTACTCAGCCATAAAAGAGAAACCTTGCCATCTGTTACTTCATTAGATGGACCTAGTGGGAGTTATGTTAAGTGAAATAAATCTGTCAGAGAAAGTGGAATACTATATGGTTTCACTTACATGTGAAATCTGAAAAAAAAAAAAAAACAGAAACAGATTCATACACACAGAGAATAGACAGTTGGTTACCATGGGGGGACTATGGATGAAATAAGTGAAGAGGATAAAGAGGTAAAAACTTCAAATTATTAAGTAATTTAGTCAGAGAAATGGAAGTATAACATAGGGAATATAGTTCACAATATTGTAGTATCTTTGCATGGCAACTATACTTATGGTGAGCATTGAATAATGTATATAATTGATGAATCACTAAGTTGTTCCTCTGAAATCAACATAATATGGTATGTATATAAGCTAAACTCCAATAAACTAACAAAAGAATAACTTGGAATTTTTTTTTAATTTGGAAATAATTTGAGTACAAAATAATTGCAAAGATAGTACAGAAAATTATCATATGCTTCTCCTTAACATTCCCTAACTCAAGGGTCCCTAGCATTATTATTTTATATTATCATTAGACAATAATCTAAAGAAAGTAACAGTGGTTTAATACTATTAGCCAAATTACAAACTTTATTTGGGTTTTACCAATTTTTCCCTATTCTGTCCCAGAATGAAATCAAGGATACCACCTCACATCTAGTTATTATGTTTCCTTAGTTGTCAATGGGGACCAAGGACATTGTCACTTGCAGAATACTGACCACTTATTTTTTAGAATGTTCTGCAGTTTGGGTTTGTATGATGTTTTCTCATAATTAGATTGAGGTTATACATTTTTGGAAGAATAGTTTTCCCAGTGCATTATGTCTGGAGGTAAATGAGGTTGCTATGTCTTATTCTTGGTGATTTAAGCTTTGATGACTAGGTTCACTTAATGTCTGCTGCATTTCTATGCTGTAAATGTTACTATTTTTTTTCATGTGTAGTTACTAAATACCCTAGGGAAGACACTTTAAGACTATGCAAATATTCCTTTTCTCTTAAACTTTTTCCCACTAATTTTAGCATCCTACTCTGGATCTTGTCTGCTTTAATGATGTTTTTCTTCGTAATTCTGAATATATACCTGAAAAAAACATCTAAAAGACTTGATTGCTGTAGATCTTTGATTTATTTTCTTTCCTTTTTTTCCCTTCTGACAGTGCAAACAAATATTGGGGAATTTCTCTTGAATACAAGATTTTCCAAGTTGCTATAGAAATGAAGTAATGAGTGAGAAGAGTAATAATACTTTATATTCTGCATATTGTATAAGGAACTTAATAGATTCTTTTTTGAACAGAATATAATATACAATTTTTTCCACATTATAAGCTAAAATACAGATTTTCCAGTTGTTGAATACAGTGAAACAATATATTACTTTATATTCTTGATTTACCTTATTATGTGCAAATCATTTCTATCTCCTGATGATAAATATTCACTACATCAAATTTATTAAATATCCACTATGCCAGAAGTCACATAAATCAACTTTTGCTTATTGTATGCACATCTTGTAACTAAATATATGTTTATCAACAGTAAGAACCTGGAGTGTAATTTGTTGTGTAAGAAAGCATGCTGGCCTTAGGGAAAGCTTTTGTATTTCAATAGGGTGCTGTATTTTAAGTATAAAAATAAAGAATTAATAGTTAGGTGGAGCTTTGCTAATTCAGCAATATATTTTAACCATCAATATTCTTTTTGCTATGTTGTTAAACTAACAAAACCTAAGTTGTCAGTAAGCACATGATAGCTATTGATGCAATAAAACTTTGGAGAAAAATGGGAATGTCTCATTGATTTTCATGATAAAAACAAATATGACAGAACATGCTCATTAGCACTTAAAACTCTCTTTGTATGTGCTGTATTACTCTTACATTTTATCTGATTCCTTTTAGTTTTTAGGTATCTACTTGAATTTTAATTATTCAACTTAGCTCCCAAAGTAATGTATAAGATACATGTAGAAATCTCTGAGAACAAATCTCTTTATGATGATCCATAATACTTAATGATTGATAAAATTAATGTTGAACACATTTGTAACAATAATTTGCTATAAGACATTAACCTCCATTGACTATTCATAACATTTCATAGGCATTTATATAATTCGACTTTTCAAACAGCAATTTAAGGTTTTCTTATTGGCTCCTTCATTCTACCATAAGCTATAAGCTATACCTTTGATCATTAAAGTTAAAGAAACACAATTCAGAGTTTAGTCCTGTGCAAATTTCTTGTGGAACATTTTTTTAAGTGAAGTTCAATTGTCAAGTTAATCTAAAAACATGGTTTCATTAAAATGTCGCTATACTTTTGTTTTTCGACAAAGAACAGCCCCTTAGTTATAATTGCTATGGAGTCATACGCTTGTTGAAGTTGATATGCAATATTAAATTGAACTTGAATCCCTAGAGGAGGAGCACATAATTTGTTATAGAGGTTTTAAGACACCGAGCTTGGAAAAATCAGTGTTAACAATCATCCATTATTAAGTTTTGTCACCATTCCTCCAACCTCATTTCTGTTTTCTTTTGAGTAAAATGTGAATATCAATAGTTCACCCAACAGAGTTTTGAGAAAAGTTAATAAATTATTTAAGCCAAAATGGTATTTGCTGAATTTCTCAGCTCTGTTCTGGATAGAATTCTGTACTTTTCATATTATAAAATGGTTTGATTATCATTTAAATGTATTAAATACATTTTAGATGGCTATAGTCACTGAAACTTTTTCATGAAGTCTCCTAAATGGAAGATCCGTTATGAAAATTTACCCATTAAATAAAACAAAATTTTGTGAATATCACTATGCATTTATAATTCAAATGCATCTTTATATTTGTAAAACAACACATTTAGATCCCATGTGCTATAATGCAACCATCATTTTGTTAAATTGGAAAATAAACTGTTCACCTAATTAGCATTTCTTTAATCTATACATATCTGCATATGTTACAAATATTGCATTAAGAATGGGCAATGTGATTTTTTGAAGGAGAAATTTAATAAAATGAAGAGAGTGAAAGTAACTAAAATTAAGAGTAGTTTAGAAAGTATGCTTGCTCTTAGATTCGCCTATTTATATTGGGGTTAAATGCTTAAAAGTGCATTTCTATTACACACCTGAAAATCATTTGTACACATTTTAAATTGAAATTTATTATTTTAGAAATGATGGTGCTCTTGAAACTTTTTTAAAGGAATGTTTGAAACTCACTACTTTTTCTATTAATACTAGCAAAAGAAGTGTTCTTATTTGCCAAATTATGTAAGTATTTGAATGAAAATAATATGAAGCCTGTGCTTATTGAGTTATACTTTATAATCATACCTACAGTACATTTAAAGTGCTTCATTTTCCTCTTCAGGTGGATATGAACGTAAAAACATACTGAGCTCCCTCATTTTAAGCAGAAGGCAAAAGAAAGATAACCTTTAGGAGTGTCCCTAAAAGATGTTTACATTGAGCAGTATAGGAATCATGGCTAGATGGATGAAATTATTAGAATGCTTCAGAGAGGTTTGCTCTATATTGTTTTATTCTGCAGAAAAAGTTATAACCAGCAAAATTATTTTATAGAAAAAGTGATTTGTTGGAAAATATTAGCATAGGAAGAAGAGATGGACCCATCAATTCAACACTGATTAAACACTTACTATTTATCAGGGTCTATTTTAGGTAGGGGATATACAATTATTGATGAAGACATAGACCACAATCTTCAAAAGCTGCCAAGTAGCAGAAGAGACAGGTAAATAATTACAAAAGCAATATGAAAGATGTATACAAGGTATTGTGACTTAAAGAGTAAGTAACTCTAGGGCTTGTGGTCTGAAAGAGAAAGGTTGAATGAAGGGAAAGGCTTTCTCTTTGGAGAACACAGCCTGAATGAAAGCAAAGAGGTCTAAAATGGGAGGAGACTGGGAAAGAACTGCCAGTAGTTTGGATGGCTGGAGAGGTGGGGCATGGTAAAGGAAAGACGAGCAGATGACTTAGATGGGCAGAGGCCAAATCAAGAGGGCCTTCTCTGCTCTGCCATAAAGTTTGGCATTTATTCTTAGGCCATGAAGATATGTGGAATGATTTTTAAATGGGAGTAACATAATAATATTTGAGTTTTATTCAGTGTGGAAAACAGAAGAGACACAAAATAGGAGTCAGGAAAGTCAGCTGGGAGACTTTTAAAATAATTCAAGCAATGGGTGATATGTCTAGCCTAGACAATAGAGACATGGACAAACAAGGGAACACGAGAGTATTTTGGAGTAGAAACCACAGATTTTGTGATCGCTGAAACACATAGACGAGAGGGAGGTACAAGCTGAGAATGGTTCACAGGTTTTGGGCTTGAATGAATGGTGGACCATTTAAATAGGGAGAAAATACAGGAAGAGGGATATGTTTTGTAGCAAAAATAATGAGTTTAATTTTAGATGTGCTGAATTTGAAGTTGAAAAGACAGCTATGGAAGAAAGAAATGAAACAGACCAGCATCCTACAAACCACAAATGCTATTTTGCAAATTGATAGATTTTTAAAAATTGATTAGCAATACTATTTGCTTCCAAGAGGCTGCTCAAATATTTGGGGCTGCTAGTCAATACAAGAATCATAGACAGATTTTAAAATTACTTAATTTGTAGTGTCAGACTATCCCTGCTTTTGGAAACCATAATTTAAATTCATGTTGTTCCAGGAAATCAACTAGATTTGATTTGTCTGTATAAATAAGCAGAACAATTAGGAAAAAATAAGCATTTGCATTTGGCCAGTGAAGTGATGGTAAACTTGATTCCTTTTGGGACAACAGTGAAATATGTTAACTCAAGCTATCTGATCTAAACAAACAATATTTATACATCATTTGAAAATTCACCCATTAAGCCATGAATCATTCTTGTCATTATTGCTACTCTAGTTTAACATTAATATAGCACGAATATGCTTTAGGTGTTCAACTTAGTCACACCATTCTTTGAGAAATTGGAATTTTAGGAACTATTTTCAGAGGAATAATAAAAATGAAAGTAAGTGTATTAGCTAACAATAACCATAATTAATAAATCAAGTATGTGTTTAGTAGCCCGTAGTGTAATTAGCTTTTACCAAGGCACTGTGAAGAAGAGTGAATTGATAAACTTAAGATATAACCAGGAAGACAAAACATGTATTAAATGAGAAACAAAAATCAAGGGTAAGTTCTCAAACTGAAGGCAATATAGCTTAGTGGTTAAGAGTGTAAGTCTTACTGTAGACTGTTTGCGCTTGATTCTCAGTTCTGCTGTCTACTAGCTATGTAATATTTGGCAAATTATTCACCCCCTCTGAGCCTCAATTTTCTCATCTGTATAAAATGATGATACTTTTATCTATTTCACTAGTTTTTAGTACAATTAAAGGAGATGATGCAAACAATGTGCTTCGGGCAATTCCACGTGCATGCTAACCACTTAGTAAGTATTAACTATAATAATAGTAATTAGTATTTTATACCAATTAATAACCAATCAGTAAGGATATAAAAGTGCTAAAGGGTTTCAAAAAGGAAAGTTCAACAGAACCTGGAACATTCAGGCTGTGTGTTGAGGCTTTAAAAACCGGATAAGCTTTGGGAGGTAAAGAGGAAGCAAGATGCCATTATAAACCCCATTGAATGAATGGATTTAGCAAAAGAGACTGAAATTCAGTAGGGTTTCTAAGAGAGTGTCAAGAAATAGGCTAATTTAAGACTTCTATCCTTAAGCTACAATACAACTAACTTATTTCAGAGTTTTCCAATAGCCTGCATATGGACATTGCCAAAGTTAAATTCTGGAGAGAGTATCAATTGTTTATCAACTGTTGAAGACTCTTTGAAATTCAGACCATGAGATTTTTCACAGCATTAGAATAAAAAATGTGGTGGGAATGTCTTGAACCAGCTATTCCTTTTGTTTTCCCTGCCTAAACTGTACTATTTCTAAAGGCACAGATTTTTAACAAGAGTATTTCAAAAAGAAAATACTGAGGAACTACTTAGCCCTCATGCCCTTTGTGGCTTATACAGTTCCTGTTTAACAGGTAGCAAAGGACCACTGCAATGAAAACAACAGTGGCTCTCCGTCCTGCCTGTTACTCATTAATGGTCCCACATTTATTTATCTCACTGCTCTTCAAAACAAACCTTTATTTTAGTAACACTTGCCACTTCATAGCCTTTAACACCTAGTATTAAGTAATGATTTATGTTTTTATATGCAATTTTAAAATAATGTAATGAATGCTGAAAGAATGAATGGATGGATGGTTTAGGACATTCCCACCATACCTTTTGTTCTTAGTGCTGTGAAAAATCTCATGGTCTGAATTTCAAAGTGTGTTCAAAGGTCAATGTACAATTGATACTCTCTCCAGAATTTAACTTTGGCAATGTCCATATGTAGGCTATTGAAAAACTCTAGAATAAGTTAGTTGTATTGTAACGTAAGGATAGAAGTCTTAAATTGGCCTATTTCTTGACACTCTCTTAGAAACCCTACTGAATTTCAATCTCTTTTGCTAAATCAAGGTTTTTGTGTTAGCACTCACTTGCAAGTCTTTGTATGCTTTTGACTAAATTTACTGGCCTAATTCAGTCACACAGACAATCAATTAAGTTAATTCAGTTAGTTTGGGAACTTCTCACTGAATTAAATGATTATTTTTTACCTCAACTGGGTGAGTGATTGGACTGGACTTCTGGAAGTGTATTCTCTGTGTGCACATAAAAGACAAGAGTTTCTTTGTAAATACTGATATCTAGACCATTTAAATTTGCCTGGGAAAAAACCCAAAGACAAAATTATAAAAGGATATTTCCCTTCTCAGGTCAATATTTGGAAAACTAGTTTCCTCTCCCGCCCTTTCATTCTTAAGCCCACTCTTGCTTCATGCATATGGGGTATACCACAAGAAGTTTATTATTAATGTTGCATCTGGTGTTTGTACAAATCACCTACTTTTAAATGTCATTTCTTCTCAGTAATCATTGTGATTCATAGCTAATAAGAAGATGTGTTCTATAAACTATATTCATGAATATTAAATTTCCCTTCATTTAAAAAGAATTCTACTATCTTATTCAGTACTCAAAATACACTGAAAAAATGTTAATTGTGTAAGGGTCTGAGATATTATCAAAGCAATTTGCTTTCACTCTCCCAACTACCAATGACATTTATTTAGAGCATTCCATTTTCTTTTCTGCCCAATGAATCTAATTTTATCAAGTCACCATTCTAAGCATTGCATCTGGTGTTTTGTTTGGTAGGACAGATTTGTAGGGCAAGTTCACCAACACATTATGATCAAGCATTGTTTGAATTAATATAACATGAACAGTCAAGTGTGCATTACAATTTAAATTTCATTTCACCTGCAAAAAAAAAAGTTCTTTTTATAATTTAGATGAATTTCATAGCTTGCTATCGAAAATCTTTAGAAAGTATCCTATTATTCTAAATGACATCCTTGTAAAAATGCAGTGCAGCTATCATGGCAAGTGTGAAGATTATATATAGATAAGTCCTTTCATAGTATATATTCATTCATATTACATGTTTTAAATTGAATTAACTGTTGTAAATCTGTCTTCAACCATTCATTGACCAGAATTGGCAAATCTTGTTTTCAAGTTCTTAGCACATTTTAAATTTGGACCTTTAACGACTTTTTAACCTTACAGCCTCTTTCTCCAGAGAACCTTTTAAATCATATATGGTAATTTTACATGAGACTTTTTTGTTTTTACTGCTTATTGCTAGTGCAGAGAATATTCTCTTCTCTTCCACTATCCCAACTCAGTATGATATGATGCATATGAGATAATTATGATGATGATCATTAGGAAGGGAGGCAGAAAGTCAGGGAAGGGGTAGAGGTCGGGAGATAGAGTGCGATGATTGAAGAGAGTGAATTGGAATCCATGAGGTCCATTTTACTGGGGTCAGCCCCTAACGAGATAGTGGTTAGAGTAATTCAAAAGGGAGTGTATGTGACTGTGCACCACACAGAGAAGCACTAGAAATCTGAGTGACAAAAGGAAGCCCAGAGTTGAAAAGGAAAAAGTTATCTACTTGTTACAAGATGTAATGTCACTCTGGAGCTCAGAGTTGGTAGCTTTTGGGAGATGTATAGACACATCCTTGGTATGAATTGGGACAGTGGCTGCATTGATGTTTTCTTCATGGAAATGCTTCACTGGCAGAAGAGGATGTAGAACAGGACATTCCCAAGAAGGAGTGAAATAACTGGTTGATACCAAATAAGGACTAAAGTTGACGGAATAGTTTCTGAGTACAAGGAGGCAATCCTCTGGGACTCGCTGAGTATGAGGCAGGGATTGAGGTCCTCCCTCATTCAGATGAGCAGGACCAAGCCAGTGAACCAGGGGGCTACACAGGATAAAAGAAGAAGTGATGTTGCTTCTTTTTAGGATAGAGGAAGAGAAAAAGGTTAAAAATATATAGGAAAGGAAGAAAAGCTAAAAATGTTTTAGCACTTCCAGAATCAAAACTTCAGTGCAGTTTCATTGAAATATTGCAAACTCCTCAAATACACTACACACTACAGTAAAGCTCATACACCACATATCAAAGTCAACTAGGGATGTTTTGGATTACTCACTATTGACCATTGAGAATTGATGGTAGTAAGACACTGAAATAAATTCCTTTACTTGACTTACATGAGCCTCAAAAAAATCAAAAAGGTAAATAAAATCATCTTAAATTTATTGATGAAACTATGTATATGAAGAAAATGCATTCTACAAATGTAACTAACTTGCCCTGAGTGATATGGTTGGTGAGCATTAGAATCAGGACTTTTATTTCCTGTTTAATATCCTGTTGTAAAAGCTAAGCTGATTCTAAATTAATCACCTCAGGAATCCCCTCAATGTGTATTATCTAAAATTTAATTTTTAAGAAATATTAATATCAAATATTATTTTTCTTAAATATACAAATAGTTCAATGAATATATAAATATGATGTACCTGATACCTAGGTGAATTACTTGTATATATATATATATATATATATATATATATATATATATATATATATATATATATATATCACACACACACACATATATACATATACTAAATACTTTCTGAATGGATTTTGATTTTCCCTTTTTATCAAATATATTATCCAAGTTCCTCTAAGCACAGTGTAGAGACCCATGAAGGATTCAATTCTGACTTGGCTTCAAAACTGAGAAAAATAAAAATTTAAAAGTAGCAGGTAAGATTATTTTTTCCTTCAGAAGTCAATAGACTATAAATATAGTTAAAATGAAGTCCAAGAGAAATATTGTTTTAATGTTAATATAATATTAACTACATGAATAAAAAAAATAACATTTCAGCCAATTGGATCCTCAAGTTTCCCCCCTAAGATCAGGAAGATACCAGATTTTTCCATTTTTAAACTAATGTCCTATAGAATGTTACCAAGGATATTATATGGCCTTTGTGAGGTGAAAATCACATTAGCGTAAGGAAGAAATTGACAGATATCAAAATAGTTTGCTACAGGAAAAGGAATTTCCTTTCTTGAATGACTTTAGGTAAAGCTAAATTAAAAGACAGCAACAATAATAACAACAACAAAAAACAAAGAGAAAACTAAGCATGCAGTACACAAAAAAGATAATCTGATGGAATTCAAAGTTCTGCTATGCAGTTCTCAAATCACTGGGCAGCATTTTTAACAAATGACAGTCTCACTTATCTCTCATTAGAACAATGAGACCTGCCTTAAGATGCAGGATATTACATCTTATAGCACTTAATTTTCTAATATTACAACAGTAACAAGATTTTAAAGAACAACAATTCCATTGTCTTTCTTTACATATATCCTGCATCTTTATCACTGCCTATTGTAAATCCAGAGGATTTAATATCAGTCTACAGCAAAGACATTAAAAAACAGAGAAGTTGGTCTCTCAGGGTAATTGGTCTTCACATCGCTCCATTTTAGTGCATAAAACCAACAGCAACAAGAAAAAACATGCAAAGCTGTGTTGCCCTCCTTTTTTTTTTTTTAAATCAATACCTGTATTTCCAATGTCTATGAAGCACAGATTACTAGCTCAGAAGACTAGGCTGAGTGGAAACAGAATGACCTTGGCTTCTTTTAAGAAAAATGATCAGAACTAAATCTCCCAAGAAATGAGAGAATTTGTGGCTTGTGTCTTATGCTCCTGTTTTTGGAGTCAGGCCAGGGATGGGGCCAAATATCCCATCCTGCCCTAGAGTACGAGAGCAAAAAAACCTGAAATACAGAGGTATATGTGGGCATCCTGGGGTCCAGAGTCACACAGAAGCAGCATAGAATCAAGGACTTTGACTTTACTTAGGCACATGTAAACTAAAATGCACATCACCAGATTTTATGTTACAAACATTCCAGTAAATACTAATTAATGTGTATTCTAATAGACAGTAATAAGAAAAATATACTAAATAAAACTAGTACACATTAACCTAGATGTAATATTCCAGCATTAATTAGTTTCAACCCTTCTCCTCTAGCCCATCAAGCCATTAAAAATTTGGGGGTAAATGGAAATAGGAGCTTTGTTTTGTTGAATTATTTAATGGTAATAAGTATTGATACTTGGCAGCCATGCTATATTTACAGCTAATCTGATCAAGTGGTTTGATATTAAGTCAATGATGTTTATATAAATTTGACATATTGAATGTGGTCTCATTTATATTACAGCTGGAAATCGGCATAATAATTAGAACTGTGTTCTGACACTTATTAAATGTGTGATTTTGGGAACAGCACCTTACCTTCTAAACCTCAAGCTGCTCATCTATAAAAGGGGGACTGATAATATCAACTTATATTTTTTTTTGAGGATCAAATGAGATGATATATAAAACATAAAGCACAGTTTCTGACATAGGTCAAAAGCCAATAAATGATACCTGTTAACTTAAATAAACACAAGCCTGTTAACTTGTAGGTTAGTATACAGTGCCAAGGTCACAGGTTTGAAATTCCACCTACAATAATTAATTTCTCTTTTCCATGTCCTAAAATTGGCTAATAGAGTATCTCTACCTGTGACCCATTGTAAAGGAGTGCAGAGAGCATTAAGAGTCAGGAAGAAGAACTAATAAAACTTAGCTAAACCTTAACAGCAGACCATTCCGGAATAGTAAGAGATTCAATGTCTAAACTTAGAGAGAGACCAGATCAAAGGAAGAGAGAGCGAGAGGCCAGCCAAGGGCTATTTGAATCCTAGTTTACTAAATCCCCATGGTTTACAACCCTGATATCCACCCTGGCAGGGCCCTTGCTTATTTTTATACTGCTTCTCACTTTAGGTCCCTGTATCTTAAACCGGCTAATAGCCTTTGTTAGGGAAAGAGTGAGTGCTGTTCAGGTGCTAATGCTGAGACCGCAGTATCATTCACTCACACAGCAGGAAGAAACAAACATTCCATGATTGGAATGGTCAAAGGAAAGTGGGGAAATGTAGAATCTAAGCATTAGTAAGATTAGTAAATTAGCATAAGCATAGCCATCTTAGAAACCTAGAAACCATTTTCTGAGAGTGTGACTCAGAGGGAAAAAAAACAAAACAAAAAAATAAACAAACCCTGGGCCTGGGTAAGGCCTTGAAAAACAAGTTACCATGAGCACCGGGTGGTGGGCAGCTGTGACCCTTGGTCAGCTAACCTTGGTCAGTAAATCTTACATACCAAGCTTATCGTGCAGAACCTCCCTAACCATTGAGGAGTAGTCTTACCCTGCCCTTGCTTAACCCCAGGATATATGTCTTGCAAGAATAATGTATAGTTATAGAAAATTGCTATGAGTTAAGTGCTTTGAAATTGCTATATAAACCCTTGGCTCTGAGTGCTCGGGGTCCTTGTTGAGACCCGCTGCATCGGGCTGACTTGGACCTCAGCTAGCTAGCTGAATAAAGACTTTGCTTGAATTTACATCTCTATGCCTGTGTAGTTTGTTCTCTGGGGAAGCCTCGGAAGCCTGGACCCTAACATTTGGGGGCTCGTCCGGGATTCGAGCGGCTTCCCTGAGAACAAAGGACAGCTGGAGGCAAGGTCTAATTGTCCGGACAGGGCAGTGTAATTCGAGGGTTGCCCCCTCGTGTCTGCATAAATCCATTATAAAGCGGGAGTCGCCATCCCGTGTATGGTCTCGGGTTAGTGGTCCCGAGTGAGGAAGTCCAGGCTGGTAGTCCCGGCCCCCAGGTTAGTGACCCTGGGTAAAAGTCCAGGTAACCAATCCTGGCCCTAGGGTCTGAGTGACTCGGCCTTAGGAAGGCAAATCCGATCGGCAGAAAACTGGCACCCGAGGAGGAAAAGATCGAGCTCGTCACCCTGTGGCAGTCCGAGTGGACGCCCTTCGGGAGAATTACGAGAGTTTTTGAGGACCCTGAAAGTGGTGAGTGTGGTGCGCACCAGAGTGAGAGAAGGACCGGTCCGAACGAGTGCGATCAGATGTGGTGTGTATGTTTGGTGTTATCATTGATTGTTTTACTGTGTTTTGGTTTTGGTTTATATTTCTTTTTGCACTTCTCATTTTAGTTCTAAGGTTCTCCTGCTCTCTCCGTTCCTCCTTTCTGCCACTACATCTTTCCCTGCGGGCACGGGTCGGGCAATTAAGAGCCATTAGGGCGCCCGCCACTAGAAGACTCCCGTGACAGGATAAGGGGGTCACAGCTGCAAATCCCAGATAAATTCGCGTCCCCCGCGGAAGAAAAACTGTGCAACGACAGGCACTCGTTTATAAGCACATACAACAGTCATTTTGTTTGAAGTGGCATCTTCATCCTTCGCCTTTGTCTCCCTCATATTCTTTTTCCTTCTTCTTTCTCACCATGGGTCAGACTCAGGCTACTCCTAAGAGTCTGATCCTCTCCCATTTCCCCAAGGTCAAGGAACAGGCCTTAAGTATGAGCCTTGGCATCAAGAAGGGTAAGCTCGACACCTTTTGCTCAGTCGAGTGGCCTTCCTTCGGAGTAGGCTGGCCGGCCCAGGGGTCTCTTTCTTTGGACCTTATTGGCAAGATCAAAGCCATTATCTCCTGGCCAGGTCCTGAGGGCCACCCTGACCAACTTCCCTATATTCTTGTCTGGGAAAATTTGGCCGAGAATCCCCCTTCCTGGTTGGAGCCCTTTTTGGTGGAGAAACCTCATACTGACCCACAAAAGACCTCCGTCCTAGTTGCCCAGGAAAAATCAAAGCCCTCTGATCGCAGGGCCAGAAATCCTGTGCGCCCAAGTGCGCCGCCTGTCCTCCCCGACAGTTCTCCTCTTTACCCCCTCCCGCCGATTGAGCAGCCACCCCCGTATGCAGAGGAGAGGGGTGAAGCTGCCGGGGGGATAGAAAATGCGGCTAGGGAACCCAGCAGGAACCAGGCGGCTGCAGCTTCCCCAGATTCTTCAGCAGAGGGAGGCGGGAGGCCGGAAAGAGCTTCCTCACACTCCCCCGCCCTGGCCCCACGCTGGGCGCCAGGTAGAACTGGAGGAATGCAGCTAAGGTCTCGAGGGGCCAAGGAACAAGAAGGGGAGGCTCCCTCCTCCACCTCAGAAGGAGCAGTGCCAGTTCTGCCTGTGCATGCCATCGGTACCGGCATTGCTCAGCAATATCAATATTGGCCCTTTTCATCTAGTGACCTTTATAATTGGAGGACTCAGAATCCTCCCTTCTCAGAGGACCCCAAGTGTCTTATAGGTTTAGTGGAGTCCATTATGTTTACCCATCGTCCCACATGGGACAACTGCCAGCAATTACTCCGCACTCTCTTCACAATGGAAGAACGAGAGCGTATCCTCAATGAAGCCAGGAAAAATGTCCTCGGAGAAAATGGAAGACCCACTACCCTCCAGCCCATCATCGACGAGGCGTTCCCACTTATGCGCCCAGATTGGGACTTCGGAACTGCAGAAGGTAGGGAGCGTCTCCGGGTCTACCGCCAGACTCTGATGACCGGTCTCCGGGCGGCCTCCAGATGGCCCACTAACTTGGCTAAGGTAAAAACTATTGTTCAGGGGGAAATGGAAAGCCCAGCCGCGTATCTGGAAAGGCTGTTTGATGCTTACCGGCAGTATACCCCCATAAACCCGGAAGCAGAGGAACATAGGTCAGCTGTAGTCCTCTCATTCATCAACCAGGCAGCCCCCGATATCCGGAGAAAACTCCACAAGCGGGAGGACCTAGGGGAGATCTCTATTAGAGAGCTGCTGCAGCAGGCAGAGAAGGTCTTCAATGCTAGAGAAACTCCGGAAGATAGAGAAGAAAGGCTGAGGAAAGAGAAATGGGTAATGCAGGAGAAAAATAGGAAGGAAGACAGAGAATTTCAGAAAAGGGAGAACAAGAAGCAGAGGGAAGAGATGGCCAGGATATTCCTGGCCGGGGTGAAGGAGGGCCCTAGGCCACCTCAAGGAACAGGACCCCGTCAATCCCGACTAGGACAAGATCAGTGTGCCCTGTGTAAAAAATATGGACATTGGAAGAGGGAGTGCCCCCAAAGGAGGGAACAAGGGAGAGGGAACCCTGTTAAGACCCTGCACCTAGGAGAGGAGGATTGACGGGGACGGGGCTCGGCACCCCTCCCCGAGTCCTGGGTAACCCTGTGCGTGGAGGGGACTCCCATTGGGTTTATGGTAGATACTGGGGCACAGTATTCAGTTCTCAACCAGGCCCACGGCCCCCTAAACCCAGGACGCACAAGTATAGTCCAGGGAGCGACAGGGTCCAGGAAATGTGCCTGGACTACTAACAGAAAAGTGGACCTAGGAAGGCATCAGGTCTCTCACTCATTCCTGGTCGTACCCGAAAGCCCCGCACCATTGCTGGGCAGAGACTTATTAACCAAGGTCGGGGCTCGCATTCATTTTGAACCCGAAGGGATAAAAATCATGGACAAAGAAGGGCAGCCCCTACAACCGGCGCATGTGTTAACTCTTTCCCTGGCCGATGAACATCATCTGTTTCAGGTGGATCAAGAAAAGGGGGGCCAGGGAGAGATAGACTCTTGGGTACAGAAGTTCCCTTCCGCATGGGCCGAGACCGGAGGAATTGGTCTTGCTAAACACCTATCCCCGGTTGTTGTTCAACTCAAAGCCGCAGCTCTACCCATCCGGGTCCGGCAATATCCAATGCCAGAAGAGGCTAGGAAAGGGATAGCACCCCATATCCATAGACTGTTAGAGACAGGAATCCTTAAGACCTGCCAATCTGCATGGAATACGCCTCTGCTTCCAGTGAGGAAGCCTGGCAGTAAAGATTATAGGCCAGTGCAAGACTTGCGGAAAGTCAATGAGAGGGTAGAAGACATCCATCCTACAGTGCCTAACCCTTACACCTTACTCAGCCACCTGCCACCCACGCATGTGTGGTATACTACTCTGGACCTGAAAGATGCCTTCTTTAGTATTCCACTCTCTGAAGTTAGTCAGCCTTTGTTTGCCTTTGAGTGGCAAGAGCCAGGGGGAGGAAGAAAAGGGCAGCTTACCTGGACTAGACTGCCTTCAAGAACTCTCCCACCTTATTCAATGAAGCCCTAAGCCAGGACTTGGAGCCCTTTCGCAGGAGCCACCCCCACGTGACGTTGTTGCAGTATGTAGATGACCTGTTGCTGGCCACAGAAACCCGTGAAGAATGCGAAGAAGCCACGGGGAACTTGGTGGCTGAACTAGGTGAACTGGGATATCGAGCCAGCGCCAAGAAAGCCCACATCTGTCAGAGGTCAGTAGTCTACTTGGGGTACACAATATCTAATGGGGCCAGGTGGCTAACACAGGCCATGAAGCAAACTGTCCTGGCTATCCCCATCCCTTCCTCACCCCGGGGAGTGAGAGAATTTCTTGGCTCAGCTGGGTTTTGCAGGCTCTGGATTCCAGGGTACGCAGAAATAGCCCGACCACTATATGAAGCAACCAAAGAAGGGCCGGGCTGGCAATGGATGCAGGAACAACAAGAGGCGTTTGACAGACTAAAAGAAGCTCTCCTCCGGGCCCCAGCCCTATCTCTGCCAGACCCAGAAAAACCCTTTATCCTGTTTGTAGATGAAAAGAAGGGAGTGGCTAAAGGAGTTCTGGCTCAGCAGCTGGGCCCGTGGAAGAGACCTGTGGCTTATTTGTCCAAGCGGCTAGACCCAGTGGCCTCCGGGTGGCCACCTTGTCTGCGTATCCTAGCAGCCATCGCTCTACTGGTAAAAGAGGCAGACAAGCTGACTTTTGGCCAAAATCTGAGAATAACAGCCCCACATACCGTGGAGGGGATCCTCAAGCATCCTCCAGGAAAATGGATGACGAACGCAAGACTCACCCACTATCAAGGGCTCCTACTAGATTCTCCCCGAATCGCCTTCTCTGACCCGGTAACCCTAAATCCTGCCACCCTTCTGCCGGACCCAGATCTGACGACCCCCATCCATGACTGTAGAGATATCCTTTCCGAAATTATCCAGGTGCAAGCAGACCTGAAAGACACACCGTTACTGAACTGTGAGCTAAATTGGTATACAGATGGGAGCAGCTTTGTGCAGGAGGGGGTCAGGAGAGCAGGGGCAGCAGTAGTAACCCACGATGGGAAAGTTGTCTGGAGCACAGCTCTACCCCCTGGCACCTCAGCACAGAAGGCGGAACTTATTGCTCTCGCTGAGGCCCTGGAAAGAGCAGAAGGAAAGCGGGCCAACATTTACACAGATAGCAGATACGCCTTTGGCACTGTCATGTCCATGGTGCCATCTACCGAGAAAGAGGATTCCGTTCCGCGGAAGGGAAGGGACTGAGGAATCTGCAAGAAGTCCAAAGACTATTAGCTGCTGTTGAAAAACCTAAAGCGGTAGCAGTTATACATGTACCGGGCCACCAATCAAAGAAGACACCCGAGGCCATCGGCAACAGCCATGCAGATGCAGAAGCTAAAAGGGCAGCCCTCTCGGACTCTCTTGTGCTTGCGGCCCTCGAAATACCCATACCTGAACTGCCCGCACTGCCGCCCAAACCTGAGTATTCCCCTCAAGATCTTGAGTGGATTAGGAAACAAGTCCCGGGGGAAGTGTTTGGAGAGGGACATTGGGGTAGGGACCAGGAGGGTAGATTGATCTTGCCAGAAGCATTAGGACAGTACCTGCTTGCTAATCTGCATAAGTCCACCCATCTAGGTGGAAAAAAACTGCTCAGCCTTTTCCAGTCTGCGCAGTTGGTGTTTCCCCACCAGAATGAGGTGACTCGCCAGATCATGAAAGAATGCAGTAGCTGTGCAATGCTAAGACCAGCCCCAAGAGGGCTGCACCCAGCAGGTACCCGGGAAAGGGGGAGGGCTCCAGGGAGGAATTGGGAAATAGACTTCACCGAAATAAAACCAGGGAAGTATGGATACAGGTATTTGCTAGTTATGGTAGATACTTTCTCTGGGTGGGTGGAGGCCTTTCCAACCAAGCATGAGACTAGCCAGGTAGTAGCAAAAAGATTAATTGAAGAAATCATCCCCAGATATGGGGTCCCTGAAGCAATAGGTTCTGATAACGGCCCGGCTTTCATTAGCAAAGTCCTGCAAGGACTAGCCCTAGCTTTGGGAGTAGATTGGAAGTTACATTGTGCTTATAACCCACAAAGCTCTGGGCAGGTAGAGAGAATGAATCGGACCTTGAAAGAGACCCTTTCTAAATTGGTATTGGAGACTGGTGGGGACCGGGTGACTCTCCTTCCCTTAGCCATCTTCCGCGCTCGGAACTCCCCCTATGTACATGGTTTAACTCCATTTGAGATAATGTATGGGACCCCTCCACCTATAACTCGACGAGTGCAGCTTCCCGATGCAGAGGACCCGGCCCCTGACTATCTGAATGTGTTGCAAGTTCTTGCTAAAGTGCAGCAAGAAATCTGGCCCCTGATCAGAGCATATTATGAGGGCGGGAAAATTCCGAGCCCGGAACATGGCATAGTCCCAGGGGATATAGTATGGGTCAAAAGACATCAAGTGAAGACTCTCGAGCCCAGGTGGAAAGGACCTTATGTTGTATTGTTTACCACCCCCACTGCTCTCAAGGTTGATGGTATCGCTCCCTGGGTACACCACACCCACGTTCGGAAGGTCCTGCCTCATAAAGACCCAGGGGCCTGTAAGGAAAAGTGGAAGGTGCAGCAGCATCCTGCCAATCCCTTAAAACCACACCTAAGCCGAAGATGAAAGGAGCCACATCTCGTCAAGGCAATGGGACCGGCTCCTAGAAGTTGTCCATCCAGGAAGCCTATCGGCCAGAGGACCTTTCGGTACCTCATCAGTTCCGGGTGAGAGACCCTGTTTACATGAGACGACACAGAACGGGGACCCCCGCCGGGCCCGGATTGGTGGGTAACTCAGACTAATAACCCCCTCAAGCTTTGCTTGTATAAAAAGAACCATGCTATTGGTGATTCTGATGCTCCTGCTACCTCCAACCCACCAGAACCCTAACCCCCATGTCCCCTATCAGCTCGCCTGGGAAATAGAGAACTGGGAAACTCATGAAATATACAACCGCACTTCCCACACGACTCCCTTAGGCACGTGGTTCCCTAACCTGTACTTTAACCTAGATAGAGTAGCGGACTTAGAAAAGAGAGGCAGAAAAGGCAAGAGTCAGCATTCAGGCCTCCCTCTTCCCTGCACCCCTCAGTTCTGTCCTGTTGGAATGGGAGGAGGAGACTGGCGAGAAAAGCAGCGCAGAGTCTCTGTGAGTCGAAATGGGTTTTATGCGTGCCCAGGGTTTCGAACAGGGCCAGCGAAGCAGCAGTGTGGAGGGGCTGAGGCCCTATACTGTGCACGCTGGAGTTGTGTTACCACCAATGACGGGGAGTGGAAGTGGCAAGTAACTCCCCAGCTCATCACTCTGTCATTTGTTAAACCGTGCACCCGAACTAGGTACAGCCCAGACTGTAATCTGCTCAAGCTCCAGTTCACAGAACAAGGAAAAAAAAACACCCAATGGCAGACAGGGTTAACCTGGGGCCTATATCTTTATCAGACCCCTCCCTTTGGAACCCTTATCCGAGTCAAATTAAAAGTTGAGCCAATAGTCAAGAAAGCCTTAGGTTCCAACCCGGTCATAAATCCTCAGAAACCTTCAATCCAAGACAAGGGCCTGAGTAAAAAGGATGAAAAAATGCTGACCAGAATGCTTGCTCCAGAGCCCACGAGAGGACCGAGTCCATCGACCTCTGGGTTATGGGCCCAGCACACCCCCTCCGGGTTAGATAATCCCATGTGGGAAATGGTGCAGGCAGTTGTAGAGACTCTTAACCACACCACTTCCTCCCTCACCGATCCCTGTTGGCTATGCTACCCAGGTTCACCCCCCTTCTATGAGGCTATCGGGATAAATGGCTCCTACACTATCAACAACTCCCATCCCACTTACTGGGACGGGAGACCATGGGGACTTACAATCGCTCAAGTCTCAGTCGTTGGTACGTGTGTAGGCACAGTCCCGACGACCCAGAGCCAGTTATGCTCCTCCTATAATAACACTACGTGGGAGCAGGGAAAGTGGATTATACCCTCCTCGGGCTGGTGGCTCTGCTCAAAGACAGGCCTCACTCCGGCCCTATCCACCTCTGTGTTCAATGCTAACAGTGAGTTTTGTGTGCTGGTGGCCCTTCTACCTCGCCTAATGTATTATTCTCATGAATCTCTCCTTTCTTATTGGGAAGAAAGGCTGAGCCCCCACCGGAGCAAGAGGGAGGTTGTTACCGCCCTGACCATTGGAACCCTCTTCACCCTAGGGATGGCAGGGGCAAGCACGGGGGTTGCAGCCCTTGTAACTCGAGAAAAGGGGCTCACAGCCCTGAGGCTGGCAATCGACAGAGACCTAGAACAACTCCGACAGACAATATCAGACCTAGAGCAATCCCTCACCTCCTTGTCCGAGGTGGTCCTACAGAACCGAAGAGGCCTGGACCTCTTGTTCTTAAAGGAAGGTGGGTTATGCACAGCCTTAAGAGAAGAGTGCTGTTTCTATGTAGACAAAACAGGTGCAGTCAGAGATTCCTTGGCCAAACTGAAAAAAGATTTAGAGAAGAGGCGTAAAGAATATGAAAGTAGCAAAGGCTGGTTTGAGTCTTGGTTCAAATACAAGCCTTGGTTTGCTACCCTTCTCTCGGCCGTTGCGGGGCCGCTCGTCATCCTGCTGTTGCTGTTTATGATTGGCCCGTGCATAATTAAAAGGCTTGTTAAGTTTGTGCAGGAAAGAATTGACACTGTCCAACTCTTAGTCCTTCGTCAAAGGTATCAGGACCCAGATGCCGCTGTGGAAGATTTCACAGTCTAATCAAGAAAAGGGGGGAAATGTAAAGGAGTGCAGAGAGCATTAAGAGTCAGGAAGAAGAACTAATAAAACTTAGCTAAACCTTAACAGCAGACCATTCCGGAATAGTAAGAGATTCAATGTCTAAACTTAGAGAGAGACCAGATCAAAGGAAGAGAGAGCGAGAGGCCAGCCAAGGGCTATTTGAATCCTAGTTTACTAAATCCCCATGGTTTACAACCCTGATATCCACCCTGGCAGGGCCCTTGCTTATTTTTATACTGCTTCTCACTTTAGGTCCCTGTATCTTAAACCGGCTAATAGCCTTTGTTAGGGAAAGAGTGAGTGCTGTTCAGGTGCTAATGCTGAGACCGCAGTATCATTCACTCACACAGCAGGAAGAAACAAACATTCCATGATTGGAATGGTCAAAGGAAAGTGGGGAAATGTAGAATCTAAGCATTAGTAAGATTAGTAAATTAGCATAAGCATAGCCATCTTAGAAACCTAGAAACCATTTTCTGAGAGTGTGACTCAGAGGAAAAAAAAAACAAAAAAACAAAAAAAACAAACCCTGGGCCTGGGTAAGGCCTTGAAAAACAAGTTAATCATGAGCACCGGGTGGTGGGCAGCTGTGACCCTTGGTCAGCTAACCTTGGTCAGTTAATCTTACATACCAAGCTTATCGTGCAGAACCTCCCTAACCATTGAGGAGTAGTCTTAACCTGCCCTTGCTTAATCCCAGGATATATGTCTTGCAAGAATAATGTATAGTTATAGAAAATTGCTATGAGTTAAGTGCTTTGAAATTGCTATATAAACCCTTGGCTCTGAGTGCTCGGGGTCCTTGTTGAGACCCGCTGCACCGGGCTGACTTGGACCTCAGCTAGCTAGCTGAATAAAGACTTTGCTTGAATTTACATCTCTATGCCTGTGTAGTTTGTTCTCTGGGGAAGCCTCGGAAGCCTGGACCCTAACACCATGTGAGACAATCTAATGCCCAGTAAATTGCCCCGACTGAAGGCAATGACTAAGAAACATCTTTCTACCTACAAAGACCCATTTACTTATAAAATATAATCAATCCATCTTTAAATGGTTCTTGTTCACTTACACCATCCCCTTTCTTCCTACTTCTCACCTACAATCTCACCTACTACTTGGCTTACTAAGATTAAATAAGGGAGAAAAAAATCTTTTAGGAACATTATGCCTTCTTTGGCACATGTAGGAACACTAATGGTAGGGCAATACTATTTTTTAACATTTTTAATTGTTATAACTTGGTGTCACTCCAGAGGCAAAAAAGAATAAAACAAAAGCAAGTCATATGAAATGCAATAATGTTCTCATTATCAGGAGATAACACCATCCCACTCTAACAGGCTGACATGGACTGCAATTTTCAGTAGTTAGTATTTCTAAGGGTCCCCAAGACACAATAAAACAGTGCATGCCATGTTCTAAGGTCTAGGGAAGGAACAAAAGTAATCTCAGTAATGTAGGAGTAATTTTAAAAGATAGAGCTCATATACATCTTTTTTTTGCCTAAATAGCTGTTTTATTTGTGAGACTTTTAGAGTGATCTGAGTATTTTATAATGTAGCCTCCTATACAGTGACACATGTATACACAACTTTTACATATATGCATTTATGTGTGTGTATATATATATATATATATATATATATATATATACACATACATAGGTCTAGATATTATATATAATTAAATGCACACTTATTTATCAACCACTGAGGGCTTAGTGAAATATGCTTTGATAATAAGAGAAGGCAACTTTGCATTGTTCTGTAAACACAGATCACACTTATCATGAAGATGTTTATTCTGCAATCCTAACTTCTCCAAACACTGGTAAGAATCAGGAAGCAAATAAAGTGCCTAAAGACTTAAATAGCTATTACAAAATTTCTTCACATAAGTTTATTCACTTTGCATACGGAAGTGCTCTTTAGTACCTCCTTTGTAATCTATTAGCTTTATCTTTGACACAAGTCTAAATTTTATGCTGTTTGACACTCCAGCCTACAGCAGATCAGAAGCAAACCATTGCTCTAGCACGCAAGTGGCTTCAATAAGCGGGCACACTGATGTTAATAACAAGTAACTGCTCCCTTAATAACGGAAGAGGATTAAAAAAATGAATTACAAAAGATAGATACAGAAACTTAGAAAGCATAGCAGCTTAGCACAAGGGCAAACGGCTTTATACACCTCACCAGCCCCAAAGGAATTACTGTATTATAGCACAATACAATGATTAATGATCATAATGATGACCTTGAGTTATCAAAAAGAGGTTAATTTATGTTAACAGGTTCCACTCAACAAGTAGGAAGTACATATTGCTTTCAAAATGGTAAATTAAAAAAAACGTTTTGTTGTGTAAAACAGAAAGCATTAGTTATGTGGAAAGCTCATTTTTGTAGAACAATCTTCTCTAATGGTATCGGATAGTTATTATATGTACTCACTTATCTATATATCTCATTTCCCGCAATTTCCTGCTCTTTTATCTCGGTTACCCACTACTCCTATCACTGCAAAGTTCACCAAACTATAATATAGCATATTGATTAGTAAACTTAATTCACACTGATGGATGAAGTATATTATTTATAATTGCACTTTTAGATTAACTCTTAAATGTGAATGATATTTAAAGAATTCTGTAAAAATACATTCTCAAATTCTTAGAAAAATTGAAGAAGGAAACACATAACATTGGGTGGTTTCTGTTTTCTATAGTTGAGTTGTTTCCCAAATATCTCTTCCTGCCTTCAAGGAAGCCATGAATTGAGACATACTGACAAGCCCAAACAACTCCGTGGATCATTTAATACATGACAACATGAAAATTATGAAACACTCAGAGATATGGTCTTTGTCCAGATTCCCAGTTTACATCATATTAGTAAGGAAAATCCTTGAAATCCCATTTTGTTTCAAGTTTCCTCTACTTTATTTTAGATAAGGTTGAACTGACGTATTTAGCTTTCATAAAACTATAACATTTTTGGCTTACATATTATTTTTTCCCTAGAGGATGTTGGGAAATTTTCTCCTATCCTTGTTGACAACTGTGAACAGAACATGAGTAAGAGAATTTGTACTTTAGATTTTATATTAGAGCTAAACCACCAAATAATAAAAGCACCAAAAATGGGAAGATGCAATGATTTATTCAAACAAGATTTTATAAGAATTATTATAAATCACAAATTTTTATAAATGTGTTTAATTTTGGTTTTTTTCCTTCTTAAATATGAATGAAACCAGTCTTTTTTCCCCTGCATGCTAGAAATGAACTTACTTAAACAAGGCTTATTATTATTTTTTATTTTAATTCACTTTTTCTGTCTTAACTTTTAAGATGCTAGGGTGGTTGTGTTTCTTGATATTCTTTTCCATTCTTTTGTCCTGTATGTGCTGGCACATTCCAAGATCTGGCTCTTAATCTTCTGTTCTTTCTAAACATTAAGAATATCATTCTGTGGGGCTGAAATCAACTCACTGAGGACTGTGCAGTATTCTTGCCCCTATCTTCTTTACGTGGTCTTTTTGGCATTTCTGTTGGATATCCTTTCCAAATTGCTAGCACCCAAATTAGAATCATTTTTTGTCTCACAAACTTATTTTTTTGACACCAGCATTATCTTCATTGCTATGGCTACAACATTTTGAGTCATTCTGATTCTTTTTATTCTTTACATTCATTTGGACACTGAGTCTCATCACCTTTTCTTCTGCGATATTTTTCATTTCCATCCCTTTTCTTGCATTCCCGGCCTCCTCCAACCAGTGCAGGACCCATTTAATGTTCAGGCCTGAATTAACCATAGCAGTTTCTGGTCTCTCTTCTCCTCAGATCCATTTTACAATTAATATTCTTAATTTTGTCATATCTTGTCAGTATCTCATTTAAAATACTAATTGAACAACTTGTTCCATTTTCTTATTTATGACCTAAAACTAGCTGTAAAAAGAACAAACCCATGGTCTTTGTGTCAATAAATTCTGTAGTTGTCTGTTTTAACATCTCTATTTCCAATGTCATCACCTAGCACTGTGCTCTGCTGTGCTTGCTTTTCTCCTGCCTCCAGGGTGACCAAACCAGAGATGCAAATCCTGCTTCTAAACACAGTCTTGAAAGTTGAGAGGCTTTCTCTAAGGTATAATTTCAGGGACTTGGAGCTACTAATTCCCTCTCCTTTCCAAATGCCTTCCTCCTTTCTTTCTGATGCCTACAGTTCCATAATGAGCAACATGCTCTTTAGGGCTTAAAGCTGAATCTTTATAACTTTCTATATTTCCTAGCAAAAAAATCCTGATATTTTGCACCTACATTGGAGTTTAGAAATTGATTTGCAGAGTGTTTTATTTAGCCAACATAGTACTAAAAACAAAAAACAAAAAGCAAAAAAAATTCTCACCCACAGTTAGAGACATTAGTTTACAAATAAAAATTAGATTTCCAGTTTTTCTTAAAAAATCAAAACATCCAGCCTTGTTCAGTCTTCATTCCTGTGTAACAAAAAGAAGGGGGATTCCAATGGCGAATTCAATGTGAAAGACACCTTCATTTTACAGGCTGCATCCTTTTCCTGTCATCTGAACACCGAATCGGCTTCACTCATCCACATCACTAGCCAGGCATTTAATTCTGAGACCCCTTCTTTTTTTATTAGTCATTTATACCTAGAAAAGAACAATATTTGAGCTAGTTTCCTCGGGGTTGCATTTAATAGGATTGAAGTGGACTATGAGGTGGCTGATATTTATGGAAAGGGAAAAAAAGACCAGGGTGGTGAGTAAACACTTAGAACAGACCGCCTTGGGATAAGAAAGGCAACTATGCCCCATTTCACTCTTTTGTGAGGTCCTGGCCCTGCTGCTGTTTTCTACTATAAGAACTATGCCTGCAATAGAACATTTAAGAAAAAAAAAATTCCGTTTCCAAATTATGTTAGGAAAAGCTTAGATAGCTACTGGTCTAGAGATAACAGAGTAATCAATAAGAAACAGGCCACTCCAGAATCCAGAGCCTAAATTATACTAGCCAGAGTTATGCCAGTTTAGGTCTTCAATATGAATTGAAACAATTCACTCATACCCACATTAGCTTCCTGGAGATGTATAATGTTCATTGGGTTGCCATCTCATTACATGTACCTACTTGAGGCTGCAACTGGAAATTACAGCAGAGTCCTCTCACATTTCTTGGGTCTTTCTAAAACGAGTTCCCTTGGGGACAAAATCGCATTATTTTACACAGATGAAAGGGATTCTTGTCCCTTTAAGAGCAAGACAGCCTGACTCAGAAAAATATCAGCTCACTTATTCCAGGTCTGCTTCACATCTGCAAAATACTGATGACTGTTTTAATAAATGGAAGCAATTTAAAAAAAAAGAAGAAATCTATAAAATGCTACACAAAACCACATTAAAACTATAAGTAAAAATTGACATCCAACAAAATCTTGCTTTCAAATCCAATTCTTGGAAAGGTCTTGATGCTGCTATGCCCACCATGTCTCAATTCTCTCCCCAGGGAGAGTATAGTAGCATTTAAGGTCACTGGTAGGGACTAGTGCCAAATCAATGAGACAAGGACTCTATCTCCAGAGATGCATCAAAACGCACAATGATGTGCTATTTAGGTCAAAGTATTTTTTGTATTATGCATGTAAATGGGAATTAATGCCCACAGAGTGCCTGCAGCTATTTTGTTGAGTTTGGAAAAATGAAACCCTGTACTTCAGCCTCAATCCAATTCTCAGAAGTCTGTGTTGGGAGGACAATGCAGGGCTCCTAATATTTCCGTAATTAGGTAGTCGGTATGTGACTTATCAGTTGTGTCAACTCAGCACTCAAAATGTTTATCACTGAATTGAATGGAAACAGAAAACATCTTTTATTAGAATTGCTTTGAGTTCGTTTCTTCCACTAACAAGGTTGAAAACCAGTGGATAGTGAGGCTATTTATGGCCAAAGTAGGAGAAAATCAGTAGCATATTTAAAGATGAAATTAGTAACACTTCATTTGCCTGGGTATTTCCTAGGAAAGAACAGTTTTGGAGAACTGAATTTCCCATGTACCTAAAGCTTATGTCCATTTAAAGCCTAAATTTTAGATGGTAATCTTTCTAAAATATATTACCCACTGGCTTCCTGCTTTCCTACATAGATAGCTCTAAACATAATATATCTTTCTTTTCCCTTGGTAACTCAGGGGTCATCTTGGTGAGCATTCATTATCACACCATGTAGTTATGTAGTTCTATGCCTACTATGTCATTTTTCTCTCTCCTCCCTCAATGTTAACCTTTTAGCTGTCTCTGGCTGTCACTGTGCCTCTTCTCAGCTTCTCCTTTGCTGTTTCTAATCTGTTGTGGGCTGGGAAAGCAGATAAACAGGCTCATTAAGAATGGCATGCTGAATAAAAGTCAGTAAGGTTCAGAGTGAGACACTAAAAATAAAAGGCATTTCTTTAAAGTGAAGGTTTTGTGAAAGCAATTCTGAATATGCGGAAACATTTTCACTTACTAAATAGATTTTGGGCAACTCCTTCAGAATTGAGGTTGTTATTTAAATTGGTAGAAGATTTTTGCATTTAGTTTCAAAGTATTTCTCTACACGAGAGACAGTTTTGATAAGACAAAGGCAATAGAATCTGAGCAGACCTTCTGGAAGCAAAGGAATTGGGTCTATAACTCAAAGACCTTCATCTGAAACTTCATGACACTGTGGAGATCAAAATCTTCCCCTAATCACCAGAAGATGACCTATTTTTCTTTATATAGAGATGGAGGGCAATGTCCAGAGAATTAAAATTGAAGAATAATAGGTAAAATTTAGAGTTTTACATTAGAATCTCTCAGAATTACATCTTTAACCCTTGTAATAAAATGTTGGCCAGAGGAGATAGAGGTAATCTTAGAAAGGAAAAGTCCAGATCTATCTATGTTTTCATATGTGTTAAGCTATCTACTTCTATCTCTTTCCAGATAATGTCCAAATCAGGGTTCCTGCCTAGGTCTACTTTGCTTGTGTCTAATGCTATCCCTGAGGATAGATAGCCCATGGAGTCCCAGTATGCTTGTGGAATCCAGTCTCCCTACCTCCACATACCACCACAACCTAGTGCTAACATAGACTCCTCCACTCACCTGTTTGTATTTGAATGACTTCATTTTGATGGTTTAGCAACAACCAGAAACCTCTCTTCAGATCCCTTCATACACACCTTATTCATTTATGGCATATGCACTCTATCTGTGTCCTCTTTAAATGCTTCCCTCAATGGCCATTTTAAAGGGACCCCTCTTCTCTAAAACAGATACAGAGGTGTTTGTTTGATTGGATGACAAGGAGGAACAGAGTTCCTTTGCTTATCCCTATATCCCTGAAGCCCAGTTGAAGCCAAATTTTCACTGCAGTTAGTGAACATTTCTCAAAGATGAAAGCAACAGGAGAGAGCATCCCTTAGCTTGTCAGTGACTTTCTTTTCAGCATTACAAGGACTTTTTTCTTTTTGTTTCCGTTTAATGACAACCTATGTGCTGCATAGCAAGGCACTCCATGCCTCAAATACTCTCAAGGTAAAATTAGAACAAAATCCAGTAGAAGAATATTGATTATATGATTAGTCACAAGCTCAAAGGCCACAGGAAGCACCATGAGCTTGCTGCTGGTCATCACAGAATTTTCCTCTGCAGTGGCGTGTTGTACTTCGAGTCCATTACACCACACTAGGCTACACCTCTCCCTCCCAACACAATGCAATGGGTTATTTTCCATTCTGGAGACTTAAAAATAAATAGAAATACCCCTTGACTATTAGTAGTTGGGTTTTCTGCAATGATATCTAAATTATGTGAACATGAGTCAGAGTAATCAATTTATTCTATTTTAAGACATTATATTGAGATCCACATCAAAACCTTTTAAGTCAACATTCAACTAAATTTAATATATATGAACTTATTACATTAAGAAGCAAACTGAAACAAAATATCACTGTAGACAAACCAATAAAATTGTACAATCTCTGTAGCCCTCATTTTATACCTTCTTCCAGAAATGTTAAAAGCCTGACAAAAAGATGATACATTTACAAACAAAACCAGTTTACCAGTTCCATCAGCCTCACAGATTTCCATCGGTACTACACAACAGAACAGTATTAGTAACTACCTGTATACACCCAGACAATTCTGCTCTAAATGCCATGCCTATATAGACAAATTAGCTCCATTTAAAAAATTCTCTGCATAGCAAAGCCCAGCTCAAAAACACATCCTCTGTGAAACTAACCAGATTCCCCAGCCACAAGTCCTTCACTTCTATTTTGCCTCTACATTTAGCTTTGTCACTTGGTTTTTCACTGTTTGCAGTGATTTTTACCATATGATCTCTTCTCTAGTAAATAATAAGCTCTTACATAGCAAAAGAGGAAAATATTCTCCAAAAAGTACCCAGAAGAGAGTGCAATGTAGGAATGGAATTACATTTAGGACTGTCATCCATTGCTTTGTCTATAAAAAGAGTTATTTTCCAATGAAGAAACAAAGGCCAACAACTTCATAAACCATTTGGGGTGTCTTATCAGCTTGTGTTTTGAGTAACAATGGTAAACAGAATGCTGTGATATTAACATTTCGTTTCCACATCAAATTTTAAGCCAAACTCAACTTTCCAACTGATACAATTTGCTGTTAGGGCACATGATAATTGTACATAACCTGAAACACAAAAGACAATGAACAGCATCATGTTATAAAACAGAATATTCCAGACATTCATAAATATGCATTCAATGGCTTATTCTATGAATGATTCAGCACACAGACCTGTGAAGTTCTGATGGTGCTCTTTATGTTACAGAATAAAAACCCTCCAGAGGCAGCAAAATAGATGAATTCTCTATTCTTCATGGCATCATAGCATGAAGCCATCAGAGCCTTAAAAATTATTTGCAAGTCTCTGGAATTCTCTGGATCTTTACTCAGACATGTCATACACAACTACGTTCATGTATGTGAGAGTGAGTGTGACAGAAGTGAATTATAATGTGCCCTTCTTCCCCAAAACAACTGTCCATTTCCTTTACACTTAAAACTTCTGGCATCAAATGAGTGGGGGTTTTCCCACACCAGCCAATTGGAAGAGATGTACAGGCAAAGTCTATGGGAAGGGGCAAGGAGCATCCATACCTTCTCCAGAAGTGTCATTCTCTCAGGACCCTGAATTTCTCTGGAACTCTTTAGTTAGGGAGTTATGGAGGCTTTGTTAGGTAGGTATAATAGATTAAGTTATTGGCCATGGGTGATTTAATTAAATCCCTAGCCAGTCTACCATCCACAGAGGGTCGCAGGGTGAGGCTCAAAGTTCCAATCCTCTAAACACATGGTCGGCTCCTCTGATAACCGGCCATCAGGTCCTCCTAGAATCACCTTATTAGCATAAATTTACCTGTGGTTGAAAGGAGCTTATTATGAATAGCAAAGACATTCCTGTCACACCTATCACTCTGTTAGTTCCAAGGGCTTTAGGAACTCTGTGCCAGGAACCAAGGAGGAAGATCAAGTCATGGGGAAAAAAAGGTATAGCATGTACGGCATGGAAAACATAGTTAATAATATTGCAATAACTTGTTATGGTGACAGATGGTAACTATATTTATCATGATAAGCATTTTGTAATGTATATAAATGTAGATTCACTAAGCTGTACATGTGAAACTATTATATTATGTCAACTATACATCAGTGAAAAAAAGACCAAATATATTATTTCCAATCACAGTAACAGTGTCTAATAAGTGGCCTTGAGAACAAATATTGTGTAGAAGTACAGTACTACCTGTACTGAAGCACTCTTTTCCTAACTATAACCTTGAAACACAGATCTGATCAAACTCTGGGCTTGAAAACTAGTTTTTTTGGTCTAGCATAAACTGAAGGAAGTAAAATATGGGAAGTACTTTTCCAGATTCCCTATTGCCCAAATATACACACATACTAAATTAGACACTCCCTTCCCTATTCTTTTCCCTTAACCACACAAACTGCTTAACCACTGTATTCCCTGCATTATCCATGTGAAATATTTGCCCCTTGTCAGGTACCATAGATTAAATGATGTGTTAAACTGGATGTTACATTTAGGATGCTGTTTCGGGAACCTCACTACACTGGGGTGACATTTTTCTAAAGGCATTTTCTTTAATACTTCAAAAGTCAATGATTACATATTAGATGGAAGCATGACAGGAATCTCTAATGGTCACATTTGCTTTGTAGACAAATATATAAAGGCTCTAAAGATGTGAGGAGAATCATGCATAGCTGGTTTCATGCACTAAGTGATCCTTAGAAGTGAATGTCTTAGCTTAAAAGTAAACAGAAAAATGAATAAATGATCTGACATGCGGAAAGAAAATCTCATTGAGATAGGACTGTGCTTGCCCAATAGTATAGTACTTGAATAATTGTGTTATATGAAAATGGAAATATATGTTTTCAGAACAGTTTTATAGGCTTGTTATCTCCTAAGACATTTTGGTAGCAATTCAAATAAATGAGCTTTTTTTAACATCAAAGTTGAAGAAATGTTTTAACCTCTTTAAAGGTACATTTTATTGCACTAGAAGGGAGAAAACAGCCAGCCTTATTTTCTTATGTGGAAACAATACACGACGAGTTTTGTTCTGAAATGCCATTGTAAAGGTTTGTGGCTGCTCCTGTACTGCAGAATAACACCGTGTTTTAAAAAGCTGACAGACTGAACCAAAGGAGACAAAAAGGAGCACCAAAACCACCCGTTCCCTTTAGGACTCTTGCCCTCAATCGCACATCAATGGCTTTCCTTAGTTTCAATCTGTCTTCTTGTGGCCGCAAACCCCTCGGGCAGACGCAGGCCTGCTTCCACAGAAAACTCTCCCTTTGCTTCCTCACTCCGACCATCACAGCCGCCACAGCTCCCTATGAAGAGGGTAGAATATTCTTTTGCAAAGTCATCCAAAATATACTTACTTTTACTTCTGTATAGATCTGAAGCTATCTAGATAGAAGTTACCTACGCTCTTCTGAAAAGCTTTTAATTTATATCCCATGCTGATTCAGTCTGGCTTTGGGAGATATATCTGGATATGAAAACAAAGAAAAAATACCAAATGAATTGACTTGAGCCCATAAAAAAGAAGAGATTCTATTTAATCCTTACTAATTCCCACTTCCTCTTTTATTTTTTAAGTAAGCCTAGTTAATGAAAAAAAATACAGGGAAATTATTTTGGAACACTTATCTAAATGACCTTCCATAAGAAAAGTTGGCTCTCTTTCATAAATAGAATAAAAATGCCTTTGAATATTACTGTATCATTTTATCATCATATTTTACTCATAATTACTTTTAATTTTCTGGTTGTTTCTTTTTGTTATTACTTTGTGATATGCAATAACATGCTCTGTGTTGTATGTTAGCGGTTGTATCATGGGCTGTTTTTAGTTTGTTCTGGATTTATCTTTTCAAGGTCAAAGCATTCTAGTCTGCCTAAGAAGATACTCTGTGGAGATCTTTATTTCCTAACGTCTGTTTCTTCTTAATTCCCAGACATGTTTAAAATTCTAATAAGGATGTGAAGGGCCACATTCAAATATGATATAGAGAATCCAAAATCACTCATCCACTATTTCATCTCTGTTTTTTATGACCTATCAGCAAAAAGTTATTTTTGCAATCTCATTAGACTGATCAACAGTGAACACCTGAGATTAAGAATTGAGGAGTTTTCTTTTCTTTTTCTTTCCTTGTCTTTTTTTTTTTCTTCTTCTTTCCTTCTCCTCAGATAGTATGAGTCACTCTGACAGTGCTGCATTTAAACAATTACTCACACCCCTTCTACTCTGTTCCTGTCAGCTTTTTCATGCTAGCACAACACCAAAGTCCCACTATTAATCAGTTTCTTTATCTGCCAGTCAAAATACTCATTTTGTGAGTACTGGCCTAGCATCCTAATTTGTGACAATCTAAATTTCGTATTTAATTTAAAAAGTTCAATCTGGGAAAGACATAAACCCCTTACTGATTTATTATAAATGGTAAGTGCCAAATTATCAAGAGCAGGCCTATCATTATTCGTGGGTGGAATAGGAAAATACCTACTGCACACAGAGTCGGGAACTCTGCTGTTTGGGAGCCTCCAGTCCCCTAAACTGGCCTTGCTGACACTGTTGAATGCTGACACTCAAATAATTTCTGATGTAGCAGAATTTCTGATGTATAACTTAGGTTATAAGTATGATATAAAAATCATACTTATAACCTAAACGTTTGTTTCACAGCATTTTATTAAAAGTTTTTGATGATAGAAGTGTGCCGGTCTAATAGGGGAAGATTAAATATATCTTTAAACAGTGCATACCAACTACAAATACAAGAACTATTACTTGAATACAATAAAACTTTGTATATTAATATGTTAGGCCAGTGAGGAAAAATAACAAGAATTTTAGGGAACAAAAGAGGGATTCTAACTATGGTTCTTTCATTTACAAATTTATGTCACATTGGTTATTTTACCTCTTTGGACTTACTTTCCCTCTCATTTTATGAGTGAAGGTATAACAGTTGAGACTAAACCATAACTTGGGTCAACTTCTAAGCTGTAAACAAGTGTAAACACATTTGATCAAACTATAAAAATCTCTGAAATCGATCTTTGTGTCTCTCCATAACCCTCCTTATCTGTTTATTGCAGTGATTATTGCTAAGACTGAGGATTATCTATTTAAAATTGAACACTCAAGATGCGTGACTTGTCAGTTCTTCACAAAAAAAAATCTAAGTGTTATTTCATTTGGTTCATTTCTATGCAGAGGAAAACTAACAAACAATTCCATCAAGGACAAACCAATTAATTTAATTAGCAGAAGGTGCGGGTTACATTCGTTGCTTATCTTACTGACTCTGAGGTGAAATCAGATACCCCTTTTATCTCCAACACTCATGTTTAATCCAGAAAACTGTTCCATGGCACAAAAACAATCACTAAAAAAATAAACATTTTATTCCTTATTTTAGCAATACAATCTCTCCTTGGCTTTAAAAAATAATAATAATTGCTAGTTTCTTTCCCTATTGGGTACTTTAAATCCTGGTGACTGCTCCTAAGTGGGCAGAAAGACAATTCCCTTATCTCATAGCTATATCACTACCATGGAAATTGATCTGAGAGTGCCTTCAGAATAATAGTAGATGGATTCTGAATAGCTATTTATGGGTCTAGTTTCCTAGCTTAATTTTGATTTATAACTATTGAAATTAAATCAGGCACTTGAACCACTTAAAAGGGTTGCTTTGAATTCACCAATTCAATAGGGAGACTATTTACCAACATACTGTGTCAGTAACATTTCAATTTGGGTAAGGGCAAGAAAACTAAAGGACTTCTTATCTCCGAAGGTACTCCTTGAGATTTCTTCAGAATATATGATTCTATTAGGCACTGACAAATATGAGGGTCCCATTGTCAAACCAGTTCACACAAATAAAAAGATTTTACCCAGTATCAGCTTTGCTGAGTAATTTCAAAGATATAAGTATCAAGAATTCAGACGAAACATTTTATATCCCATCCAATGGTACAGTATAGTGGCATGCCTCAGGTAGTTCTATCTCATAAATGCTAGGTTCTGTACACTATAGGTGATCCTTGGTCAGGGGCATCCTGCTAAGAGCAGAGGTATATCTCTTCCTCCTTGCAATTATCATTAGTGTTTGTACCCAGAGATTCAGTTGACAAGGTGATTAGATGAAGTCTTCTTTGCCTTTCTTTGAGGAGCACAGGCCAACAGATTTAGCTCCTTCCTCCAAGTGATAATTTAATTACATAATTATGTTAGAGTATAATTAAGGCAAACAATTGTACAGAAAGAGAAACAAAATTTGAAGTGATTAAAATACATTAACATTTATGAAATAAAAATGTGTTTTACTTGGGACATAGTAATGATAAAAGTCAAAATGATAGAGTGGGAAGAGTTGAAGACAAATGATTGTTTCAAGACAGTTCTTTTTTGGCCAAAGGACCTTGTGCATTGATTTCCTGAGCCTCAGTTTTACTACATTCAAAAGGGAAGGGAGGAGATAAGCCTGAGTGACTCTGGATATTTTCAAAGACAGTGGGTAAGGAACAGCTTTGAAGATCATAGAATGTATATACAGCATATGAGAAAATAATGAGAATTAAAACGTACTCAACTCTTTACCTCACCCTAGTGACCAACAATATATTAAATCTCCTTTCTCACAGAGAGGGGAAAATCAGTCCCAGAAGTAAGCAGTACTCTGATGGAGAGTTAGAAACAGAAACTTAACTCTGTAGTACTCTTGAAAATATACCTCTCCACTAGTTACATGATAATTTTGTAGCAAAAATAATAACTAGATAAATAGAGTATAAGAAAAGCCTAGGAAGAGGGGTGAAATAGAGAAAACTGTCTATGACTCTTCTACGTCTGTTCATCTTCCTCTCCGTTCCCAGGAGCTATTACTCTTTTTTTGTTTTTAATAATGTACCTGTCAAAGCAGCTCACAATGAAGGAATCAATACACCTATTAAAATCAAGGCAATGCATTTTGGGTAAAGATCACTGGGTCTTTTTGAGAGTTCTTTGATTTCAATAGGGGGCAAAGTATTTCATTAAAGTTGAAGAAATGGTAATTATGAAGTTCCCTATGTTAGCAACAGTCACAGAGGAGGCTTTCTGAAGACCAAGAACATCTGCAAAATCACACTGAGCAGCTGCTTATTCAATTTATTTTCAAGAAAAGCCTAATGTATAAGTTCTATAAATAGAAGACAGTATCATTCTTTACTTCAACTTCTGTTTCCAGATCATGGCTTTTGTCTTATTGAGAGCTTATTATTAACTCTAAGTGCCCTAATGAATAAACCTAGCTCATGGACAAACATCTACCTTAGTAGCAATATGACAATGCTAATATCTTGCAACCTCTCAACAACCAGTAGACAAAATTATATTTGGTGTGATGGAGATGGGAAAGTAGAAAGAACAATAGTAAATACACTTTGAATAGACTATTTTGCACAGAAAATTCTTGTTGCCATATTTTTAGCCTGTAACAGTAACTTCCATTAATCTTCATTTTGAATATACAAGATAAGTTGTTCTAGAAAAGACTCACTATTACAAGTCAATGAGGTAACTTATGATATGATATAATTAATATGCTATAATGACATATAAGAGAATGCTCATTAAAGCTGTGGGTGACAATAAGTTGGAAAGAATGCTAATACCTTGAAAGATAGGAATATATTTCAAAGTAAATTTGGTAACTTAGAGAAATGGTTAAGTAATGGATTTTAGTCAGCTAAAGAAAAACTAATGTACTAGTTCTATCCGTGTTAACTCCATTCTGAATGATGAATGCTCATCTTCTGCCCAGGAAGAACCACTATCACCTGTCATGTGGCCTAAAACAAGTTTCCTCAATGATCTCCCTTCTTAATGCAATAGTCCCCCAAATGATCCTCCTTCCTTCCTTTTTTGCTCTTTTATAGACTATTCTTCAAAAAGCAGCTAGAGAGATGTTTGAAAATGTGAATTTGTTACACCATTTTCTTAAAATACTCAATATTTATAATACAATTTGAAATCCTGATCATGGTCTACAAGGCCTCAAAGAAGATGGGCACTGCCCACGTCTCTGATTCTTTCTCTTAGTATTTTCTCTGCCTCCAGTTTAGTCTTTTTGTTCCTTTAAAACTCTTCATTTTACCTTGGAGCCTTTGCACCAGATGCTCCCTCAGAGTATAATGTTTCCCTAGTTCTTTACGTGGCCGAACTTCCTGTTAATGTCACTGCCTTGAGCAGACTACCCTGTATCTAAATCTCATGTAATTCAAACCATCACCCTGGTTCATCCCGACATCTGTTTATTTTCCATATAGTACCTATCACTATGTAAATTCATCTTATTTGTTTCACTTTAAGGTCAGCTTTCTCTCAGGAGAAAGCAAGCATTGGGAGGGCAGAGTCCTTTTTTGTCCTGTTTACCGTGCATTTTTTCACCTTCAAACTGGGCTTGGCACTAGGTTGCTACCTGTTAACACTATAGGAAAGTGGATCTTAAAATGTTACCCAGGGACACTTGGTGGCCTCTGAAACGTCTTCAGGGGGTCCAAGGGATAAAACCATTTTCATCTTCTCACAAATGACAGTGGAGTTGTCCAGAAGCCATATAACATGTTATACTGCAACAGTGCAATAGATATGAGTTTAACAATGTGGAACAATACTTCTTGCTAAACCATTTTAGTTTTTGAAGGCATAGTTATTTTTTATAAAAACATTATTTTTAACATGCAATGGAGTAGTTATTATTTTTAAATAAATATTTAAAAGTTTTCTCAGTTTCCACTCCCAATATAGGAAATGTGAATAAACATAACCTATATAAATAAAAGTTCTTCGGGATCCTCAATAAATTTTAAGAGTGCAACTGGTTCTTCGTCCAAAAATTTGAAAAACACTGGAATAGGATGGAATAGGCATCACCAACAAAGTTCCTTTATTTACTAGAGAGTACACAGTAGAACAGTTTTCTATAGGTAGAAATGCCTGCCAAACAAGATTTTCTCTTTCCTGATTCCTGGTTTTGCTATTCATCATTTATGGTGAGACTATTTCTTTTCTTTTTTTTTTTTCCATCTCTTCTAATCATAATCATGCCTTAAGACCATGTAAAGTAGTACCTTTTCCAAGAAATCGTCCCCATAGTTCTAGCACCAAAAGTTCTATCTCTGTATGTATTGTTAAAGTATTAATCACCTGTATTACCTAATTGACAATCTGTATTTAACTTCCCAAATTTCCTGTAAACCTCTTTGGGGGCAGGAGCTAATGCTCTTTCACAGACAGTAATGGTGGAGCCTGTATATGTCCCCTGCAGACAGTATAAAATGAGAGAAGGAGCTTGTCCTTCACAAACTTTATCTTAAAACCTAGCATAAGGGATGATAAAGATTAAACTAGAAAAATAGCACTAAATTAACTCTCCATCTCAAAATGTAAACATTACAGTAATAGTCACAACTTGTACCTTTTAAGACGGACTACCTGAGGTAGGCAGGATTGTGATCATCACCTCCACCAAACACGCCCACACCCTGATCCCTGGATCCAATGCGCACACCATTTACATGACAAAAGGGAGGTTGTAATGAAGTTTATGGACCTTAAAATAGAGATACTATCCTGGATTATCTGAATTGACTCAATCTAATTGCATGAATCCTTGAAAGCAGAGAACTTTGAAAGCAGGACAGATGTGACAGAGGGGAAGTCAGAAATTTGAAGCATGGAAGGGTCTTGATACTTCTATAGAGCAAAGGAATGTGGTAAACATGAGGAGGAAAGAAGGTAGCCTCTATGCAAAATCCAGCCCCCTGCTGATAGTCTGCAAGGAAAGTGGACCTCAGACCTGCAACTACAAGGAACTGAACTCAGCCAAAAACCTCTATGGGCTTAGAAACAGATTTATCCTCCGAGCCTCCAAAAAGGAAACTCTTCAAAAAGGAATCCCTGCCAACACCTTCATTTCAGCCTAAGCCAAACACAGCCTAAATACAGTATATCCAGACTGCTGATCTACAGAAATGTGAAATAAAAATTTGTGTGGTTAAGCTGTTTGTGGTGAAATTTACAGTAATGATAAGAAACTAATATAGCATCTCTGATATGTTAATTCCAAATAATTCTTAGAGTACACACAAAGTACAACTAACATCCCTTAAAGTTCATATACTGCACTCTTTCCACTCACCCTGCTGTCTTCTTCTGTATATAAAATATGCCCACAGTATGATTAAAGACTAAGTAGAAACAGTAATAAATAGTCACAGTTTTAAAATGTGTTTCCCTTGTTTGTTCTTAATATATACTTGTCCTATGATAGGGATCTGTTTGCAAGGTTGTATGAAACTTGTTTCAAGTTTTTGGCCAATGAAGTTAAAAGTGAATCCAAAGGGATGCCCAAATCTGAAGCTATCTAAAGTGTTAATAGTGTCAGATGAGATTGTTTCATCACCAGCTCCGTTTGGAAAAGTAAGCAGCACCTGATCTCCAGCTGAGTTTCATGTAATTTAGCTGCCAAAGTGATGGAGCACAACTCTTCCACTTTAATGATGTGAAATTAGTATTGACTTAACTGCATCTTTTGCCAGCCAATGTAATTTTTCTGGACAAGATATTCTGTAAATGGTGAGGCCCAAACAAAACAGAAAGTTGAGGGGAAATAAAAATTTAGACAAAAGATGACATGTTCTTTAGGTGTCCTAAATTTAAACCATCTTTTATGTCACTAAACTTAAAGTTTCTGTGATCTTGTTGTGCTAGTAATAATAGCACCAAGGTAAAAATCCTTGGAATTCTTCTTCAGCATAGATCATTAACTAAGCGCTAATAAAATATCAGATTTTGTTCCCACTGCACGTGGTTGTGGTAGGGCACATCTTAGAGTTAAGAAATAAAGAGAGATCATATTTATTGATCTTTTTAGGGAAAAATGTGAGGATAGGTTTTTATTTTGATACCCAGACCAAAAGATTCCAGAAAGCATAGAGAAAAAACTCAAAATTAAAAACACAAAATCTTTTAAATTATGCAAAAGGTGGTCCTCCAAGTGTAACATAGAAAGAAATAAACTCAAGCCTTCATTAGGCACTCAGTTCTTAGAGGTTAACAAAGTTATTCATCATAACTAATAGATTTTTAATAGGTTATAGTCCCATTATCCTTTTTAAAAAAGCATTAAAATATATATAGAAAAGAGCCTATCCATCTGTATGTTTTTTTTCTAATTTCCTTCCTAATCACCACCACCTTCAAAGGTAACTGTTGTTATTTTGAGTTTTCCAGAATTTATTCAGGCATACACAAGCAAAAATAAATATATTATTATTCTTTTTTTAAACACATTTGGTAACATATTTCACAGGCTCTTCTATCCCATGATTTCTTTTAAATATATATAATATTTCAGAATAGTTTGGTATGGAATTTTTGTAATCCTGTTTTCAATATTTGTTCATGAATTGTTCCATTTTGTTCCAATACTTGTACATCTCCAATCCTACTCATGAAATATTACAGTCTGTCACATACTGTGCAAGCCCAGTACATACTGTATCCAATTTAATTTTCAGGGAGGGATCATAATTCTTAAGACCATTTTACAGATTAGGATGTTGAGGCTCAGAAAGGTTAAATCTTTTGCCTGGCTATATACTGACAATTCAGAGTCTGTGTTTTCTGAAATTGTATTCTATTTCTCCTAACGTTGTTACCTTTCTTAGTATTTGATTATCTACAGTCATGTATTATTCTCTGCCAGTTTCATGCACACACATCGCTGGATTGCAGGAGACTGAAAGGGCCTTAGGATTCATCTCATGCATCTATCCATTCAATGTTTATATCACACAATAACATCCCTGCCTCTTCAGTGACTTGATGTCTCTAATAGGTCCAAAACCCACTAAGTGTGGGAAAAGTATTGTCTCCTACATTTTCTCTTTTGCCATTTTTCTAGATATGCATGACAATGTACTTGTATGTCTTCCCAATAAGAATTAGTATGGTGATTATAAGAATCATTCATAATGAGCCTCTCATAGGATTCCAGCACTTGCTCACAGTGGCTTTTTCATATATATGATATTCAATATAAAATAAGCATTTGTTGATAAGTTCTTTATCTTTAACTATACACCAATGACTGAAAATGATAGTAATAATGCCAGACTTCTTTGATTTCTGAAAAGATTGTTTCATAAGAAATAAGACCTAAAGTTATTTTGAGGAAAAAATATTATATGGTCAAGTGAGTTCTGGAAATGCTATTTATTCTTAGAAATTTGCCATGTTCATGTTATGTACAAAGCCTTAAGAAGTGAGTATAACTTTGTTTAAACCACTGTTTCCTAAATATATGACCATGGAACTCTCTTTCCAAATAACATACATGAGAATCCTACAGACTTTCATGAACCATATTATGGCAAAACATTTTATAAAAGATGTCTGTCTTAAAGGATATTGTAGTAAAAAAAAAAATTGTCAGTTGTATTCAGCATGTGTAAGACAAGGCATATTTAAAAGATTAACATAAATAGCTCAGTTTCTCTTTACCACAGTTATACAGCTCATCTCCTTAACATAACTCAGAGGAGAATAGAGAAAATTTTCTTTATGAATGTAAATATATGCATAGCTTTTCTTGAATTTCTAATGCTTTGGCCTCCGTAGCTCAGATTGAAGAATTTAAAACAATAATATTCCACTATATTTTGATTTTTTAAATGTCTCTTAGCCAAGGAGCATATGGTACCATATTTAGATTGCATGATTATTTGTTTTTTTGGCTGATTCCTAGCTGAGCTCACTAAAATAAAAAAATGCAGCCAAGTATTTTACTTTTTTAATTGGACAGTCTTTAATGGCAACCTATAACCTAAAAATAATATTTAGCTGTTGTCTACATTATAAGTATGTTCTTTATGTTAAAACAATCACACATAAATGTCCTTCCAGAATTCTCTATTATCTTTGACTGAATACTCTTATGGAAATGCCACTTTTTGTTTTACTCTTTATTCCCTCTCCTTAATAACAAGGTATGGATAAGAGATAAGAGCTAAATCTCCAGAAGGAAGGGAAAATAAATAAATAAATAAAACATACTCCCCCCAAATTAAGAGCTTGTGACATTCTCAAATGTTTTGGCAAAGCACTCTATTACTGTTAAGATTACTCATTTCATTTAATTGTAAATCAGGTAGATTCTACAGCAAAGCAAAATAATGATAGAAGCTAAGTCTTTTCAAGGACAAACAGTTTTAAGAATATCTATAGCTCAGAGCAGTCAACTGAGAAAAAGCAAATACAATTTCTGATAGGAAGAGGTAGGGCCAGGGGGAGGGGAGCAAGACTAAAATTTACCTGTCAAGAAGTTTGAATATGTTCAATACAAACAGGTAATTGTTTTCTGACGGCGGCAGTCAGGCATAAAGGTAAACTGATTTCTGCACTATACAGTTTCAAGTATCAGGATGAAAATTAAGGGAAGGGAATAATCTTGTCTTAAAAGTTTTATTTCAGGTAAGAAAAAAATAAAGAATGAAAGATAAAGATGGGTCAATATCATCTTCTACAAGGTTTGCTCATATGCTATAGTCTATTTGGGGAATGTTTCATATCAGGTCTGTTTTGGTGATCAATTGTTGCTCAAATAGGCCCTTGTCTAAGTAGAGAAACCCATGGAGTGACATGAATGTTATTAGGGCATGGATCCACTCTAAAAAAATACTTAAGAATAAGTAAAATGGGAATTTAATTCAGGTTAGAGTTATATAACAATGAGGATGGATAACTATAGTTGAGGTTTACTATGTGTCAGGCTTTCTGCTAAGAATTTAATCTATAGAGTAACTGTTTTATTTCTGAGGACAGACCTATAAGACATATTATATTAATCAATTTTCTGAGTAAGTAAATAGAAACAGAATGAATGAAAAACTTGCCTAAGATCTTACAGCTGCTTGGTGGTGAAGTCATGATTCAAACACAGAACCTGAAATTTTAAGTTTTAGTGTAGAATAAAATAAAATAACAACATAATAAAAAAGTATGAATAGACTAAAAGGTATGTATGGAAACAAACTTTGACTTTTACACACGTAGCTTATATAAATTCTGATGGTTCTAATGGATTCCAATGTTCACAAGCCTGGCTATATTACAGTATTTAAAAGAGGGGGATTTTCTGGTTATAGAAATGTGTAAATTAGATCAGATTCTAGAATAGAGTTGGTGACCAATATTAGTTCTTTTCTATTCTGCTTATAGAATGGCATTTGCTTTTTTATACTGATATGGACATAAAATGAATTATAAAAGATTTCTTCTAATCCAAGTATAGCTCCTTTGAATTGTTTCCAAAGTATGTTCTTTATGTTTCACAATTGGGTCAAGTCTGATATCTTCAAATACAGACTGTTCATCGTTTGGCAAGTTACACTGCGATTCTTATTTGTAAAGAAATAGAAAGTTGGTGTTACCGTAAAAAGAAAATAATTTTTAAAAAATGACATGGAACAGATTATTTAATCAGTAAGCTACAGAGTACTTGAAAAAATGTATTTTAAGGCATTATTTTATAAATAACTGAAAATTGACTTGATAAATAATGATTTCATTCTGAGAAAAATCTTAAAAGTATTATATTAGAACATCATACCAAATAATGTTACCTAGATGTTTTTATCATTCTAAATCTTTAAGATTTTTGGCCTATTTTATATGTGAAAATTATAGCTTTTGTCTTATATTGATAATATAAGATTCTATATTTCATTTCATTCACTTTATTTCCTTATTTTGATTCAAAGTCAATAACAATTTCCTAAAACCTAACTTAACATAGGTAAATACTAATAAGAGGAATAAAAAAACATTGGTCCTCATTTTATCTACCTATTAATAAATGGCTTATTGTAATTATATTACTTATAGCATTTTTTAATTACTTTTTTTGTCTTTTCTCACCAAAACCTGCCTTTTAGACAAGGCAGAAATTTCATTCCTTTACAGCTGAAGAAACTGAATTTCCAAGAGGTAAAATGACTCCCCTAAAGTTATATGGTTTGATAATTTCATACACATACACACACATATACATGTATGTATATATATCAAATATATACATCTATAAATAAAAACAATATATAATATATACATATATATGTATATATATATGTATAATACATAATACATACACAGAAGTATAATAAATAAAAAAACATTAAACATACAATCCCCTAGGAATTGCTGATTTCTATCATAAATTTTTTATAACTCATAACCAAATAAATGATTACCTAGTTTGGTGTTAAACTGATATTTTAATAAATCAATTTTAACAGGAAATAAGACAAAGATTAATGTTTTATTAAGCTCACATGAATTTTAGCTCTATGGACTAAACTTCTAAATTTCTAACTCTTATTCAATGGGTCCAAGCTTTTCAATTTTATTTAAACAAATTAATACAATTCCATTACTTATAATAGGTTAAGTTGAATCAGACTGATAGCACCCATCAATAGTTATATTAAACAGGCCACATCTGATCAAAGTATCTCAATGTTTCTTTGTGATGATTATTGAGATAATGTATGAAAATATTTAGCAAAGACCTGGTTCATACTAAATGCTCAATAAATATGAGTAACATGCTTCCTTTATATATAACCACAAAATATATCATAACCATCATAATTCCACTGAAATCTCCTGAGCAGTAGAATTGAATTATTTTCAACTTCCCACATGTCATGCTTTTCTTACTCATTCATGAGGGACCAAAAAAGTTAGATAAGCCAATACTCTGAATACCAGATACAGCTTCAATCTCATTTTAACATTTCCTTTTAAGTGTCCCCATCTACATGAGTGCATTGCTGCTTACTGCCCCCCTGGCCACATCTAATTGGCCCATGGATCACCTGATCCAGAGACCACCCTTAGAGAGGCTGGCCTTTGGGCCATTATGTGCCCACCTATAAAAGATCTGCACAGACAAGAAGAATGGTAATAGACTGAACCTATTGGAATCTCTCCTACAGATTCAAACTAGAGATAAAGGAAAGTAGATAGCTGGTAGTAGAGACAAGCAGAAAAATCATACAGAAAAGAAGGACAAACTGAGTTGCTAAATCGATCAGTGATCCCCAAACTGCTGGATCCCAGTTAACCATTCAGGCGCTTTAGGTCACCTAGTTCTCAGTCAACCTATCATGAGGTTCTTGCTCTTTCTTAAAGCCTGGACATATAGCTATTTCAGGAACACTAAGATTACTGTCTTCTTATTTTATTTGTCAATCTTTAATTGCATTTCCATTATTAAAGTAACATGAGTAACCTCTCTAACCAATGAACCTGTCTACTAATCCAGGGTACTTGCTGTATCTACCTGCTGATATATCTATCCATTGCCTGTTCAGAGTTTGAGAAGGCCTTTAGGGAAATAATCACATGATACATGGGGCACTTTCTGGCACACTTTATTCAAAGGATTAGTAAACATTACTGTTAGTGGCAGGCAGACACTTACCTTAGTAAATGATCTGAGCTAATAGAGAAGAAAATCTGGAGACTGAACAGAGATTTAGAGATTCTCTAATTAGTAAACAACCTCTGAAAACTTTGTTCACAGTAAATATTGATTTTAAAAGAAATTTCCAGAGGCAATAGATATATACTAGTTTTGGTTTATGATAAATTGAAACATTATTAAATATTTTAATTCACTTTGATATTATATTTAATGATATGTGTAAATTTTATATGAATCAATAAAATGTTACTATAAAATGGAAATGTTATCAATGACTGAGACAACTTTAATTTTGGTATGATACCAGAGGATGTTATACCACTGGAAAGGCATAATTGGATTTATTTTTAAGAAAAAGTTGAAATATTTCCCATTCCAGATTCAACCTATTATTCTTTCTTTGTTTAAGATAAAGCCTCCTATTTCCTTTGTTTGATATAATCTGAACAACATGGATGGTAGTAGCCAGTCTATTCACGACATTTCAAATGAACTTGCACATCGTTTAGATAGGTTTGAAGTGGCAACTGTAATTTCTGTCAAGTATGTGCAGCTGTCTCTCATGTTGCTGGTCATAAATCTTTCACTTTATTGTCTGGATATTTTCTGAGGAAGGAGAAAAGGAAAATAGGTGTGTATGTATTTGCTTGGCTTAACTTTGATCTGTCTTGCTGGCTTTCATCACCTTTGGAAGAAACTGCATTTCACACTTAAGCTGTTCCAACGTGGAATGATAAGTGATGGCCATCCTGTGGATTTTGGACAGCTGTACAAAAGACATCCAGGTGCACCTGTCCTTTGAATCAGAACACAGTTAGTCCCTCTCACATTTACAAAATTGCTTTTGGGAGATTCAAACCTGGATGACTTCCAAGCTAGTTAAAAATAATTCTGTAAGAAAAGTGCAGCACTAGTTCTTGGCGGTAGAACGTGAGTAATGTTCAACTGCAGCAGATTCCTTTCAGACGGGTCTGATACCTACTTTAACTCTCAAATTTCTTGCCGAAGTTATCTTGTACTTTCAGCTTTCTTGTGATAAACATATTTAAAATGAAGTCAAACAGCTCATTATCATTTCAAATTCGGGCTCAAATTTAATCCTGCTGCCCTGATGAAGCCAAGGAAAGCTGCTAGGGCATTTTCATTATATCTAGACCTGACCGCAGAACTCCATGTCATTCTTTAACACTCTGACAGCATCATTCATTTAGAACAATGTGATCGATCCAGAAGAAGCCAGGGGCAATGAACTCTGGGTACTCACACAAAAGAGAATATCCTTTCTAGTTGAAAAATGTTTTCCTCTTTATTTTTTGCCTAAAGTTCCCCATCATCTGGATTTTAGATCCTGTTAAATTTTAACAGATTTTCCTGTATTGCATTAAGGGTTCTTGTATTTAATTCTCAGTTATTTATACTAAAACAGAGTTGCCTAACATTACTACAAGCCCCATACCTGAAAATGCAGATTGCTAAATGGACATTTTGCATTGTATAAGAATTGAAGATTTTGTGTAGAAGCAGCCTATTTACTAATCTTTGATTCAGGAATTGAACACTTGCTAGTATTTTAGGACTAACCTAAGAAAATTACCATAAGGGCCAGTGTTCTAGGCTGGCCAATACTCTGCAAATTAGAATTGATACAAATGAATCTTAAAGTCAAGGAACTTTAGAGCTGGAAAAAAAAAGATGAAGAGAGAAACATATCATCTAATAATTCATAATGTAGGTTCCTCAAGCACTCAGGGAAAGGATTAACAAGTGCTGGTGGTTCATGAACAGTTTTCAAAATTTCCCAAAACACAGCAATTGTAAATTGAAAGGACTGCACATGTTAAATGTCAACTTTATCAGCACTTGTTGGAATTACATGAGGTTAGTGTGCACAGCTTGGCATTTATTCTTATTGTCCAATTAATTTTCTCTGTGATAAGACTACTTATTATTGGGAGCAGGGCTGTGATTTTTCTTCCAGATCCTAAGCATCAGAATACAGGATTTGAGCACCTGGGAAAAGGTAACCTTCATATTTTAAAAGGAGTTTCATGACTTTGAGAGGTTCTCATTAACAGGTAGGATCCTTAAGTTACCCATAGGACATGGTATCCCTGCCCAAAAAAACTCCATAAAGTGGGATGGGAGGTATCAGGTAGCATAGGAAAAAATGATCTATGATGTAATGTATTGGTGGGTTCTATTCTGCTTTTCTCCATTCCTCATTCCAGCCCCTCTGACTTTCCTCATTGTTTTTTTTTCTTGCAACTACTAAAGTAGGGTGCCAAGGCAGGGTCTCTGGTGAGGTAGAAGAAACAAAAGACTATAAGTCACAGAGACGCCCACCAAGTGAGCCTCCAGGCATAGCTCAAAGCCAGGCAGTCTCCTCAGAATGAACAACAGGCCTCTATGTGCTGTGGCCTCTCGTCTTTGCTAAGAGGAACATGGGCCCTATACGGACATCAGACTCTCTGATGGTTTTTAAGGGGAATTACCCTCTGCTCTTGGCCTCCCAAGAGTCAGCCTGCAGAGGAGACTCTCAGAGGAGTTATACCAGCCATATACTTGCTCAGCAGTGAGATGCCACCCTGAGCCATACAAAGTCTCTCTCTTTATGGGGTTTGGCTTACATTCTAGCATGGAAAAATGTATTAAATACATGGTTGCCAAAAGTTACTTATAGTTATGATAAGTGCAATAAAGGAGAAATGCATAATGCTATGAGAGAACAAAATAGGGGGATCTAATCTACTCTAGAGGGTCAAGAAAGGCTTCCCAATGGAAGTAATTTGAGAAGTATGACAAGAGTGGCCGTATAATTTATACCCAAACTTTAACACTTTAGAAAAGTAGTCACTTTAGATAAGGGGCACTACTAACAATTAAGATAATGGGAACAGACAGGTATTTAGTCACCTAACTATCCCTGAAGAAATACATCAGGAAGACTGAGAGGAATCAAAATACCCAACATTTTGTTCTTTGGCCTAGGACCTGTGTCTGAATTGATCCTGGCAAATTTCTTGGTCCAATGGGTAAGAACTGTTTGATGCATAAAGAATGAACTATCCATCATTTCCAGTCCAAAATGTTAGAACTTCTGATTAAATTATTTGCATATTCCTAGAAGAAGGCCACTGCCTGACATATTAGTAGATCTCTCTAATATCATAAGACTATCAAGAGCTCAACTAGAATGAAGGCACTTTGGTGGTCCAGTTATCCAGAAATCCCATTCCAGAGGATGCATTTTAAGTTGATATATTTAGACTATACTCCTATTGGTCAATGAGTGAGGGAAGATTTAGGGATCTGAGTTATGGGCTAGAAAGCAACCACCAGAATGTGTACAATGACCTAATAAGGCTCTCTCTTATATAAAGAAAGGCTAGTGAAATCAGGGAGAGCAGATAAAGGCATCTACTTACAACTTACATTGTAGGTGAACAGAGAGCTTTCAAAGGAGCTGTAGACTTGTACTACCAAGGAAGGTAATTCAACTGTTGACTACATGCCAGGAAAGAGCTACTTGAACAGATAATTGGTATTCCTGATAAGAGTCAAAGGGACTTGGTATTTCAGCAAGCTGCAAAAAAGAGGAAACTTACAAACTCCCATCTTGCTCATATAATACATACACTCCAGACCACTATGGAGAATATCCCAATTCCCACTGCTATAAGTATATACCTATTCCTCATCCATGAGGCACACCCCAAACACACACGCACGCATGCACACACACACACACACACACACGCACGCACGCACACACACACACACTTTTCCTCTGTACAGAGAGATCCTTATTAATTACTCTTGCTTTGCCTGTTCTTGAGTTTGACTCCTGTGCTTTTCAACAAGTTATTCGAAGTCATTATTACTCTCTTCAATTTCAATACCTTATTCTTTGAATGAGGTTCTGGCATTTAAGTCAATATCATTTTTTTTAGCATAAATACACTTTACCCATCTTTTAAGGATTTTTAAGTATTAAAAAGTGTTAAAAGTAAATGGACTCAATGTTTAGCTTATGCATATTACGTGTGTATGTCCAATTCTTTGCTAGGGTTTGAGCACATAGGACAGGGCAAATAAACATCTAGCTTGGATTTTTCTATTTGCCTGTCTGCCTTTTTGGCAAGGAAAGAGCAATCTTTCTGTGACCACAATTAGTTTGGTTATTAACTTTAAACAGGTTTTTTAGTATGTCAAATTCAATATGCCTTATTCTTTATTAACTTATTTGGTTGCAACCATATCTAATGTTAAACTATAAGGCACAGTAAAACCTGGAATCCCTTTACCTACGAGGACCCCTTAATTCAAAAGAACATTTAATGACTCTTCTGGACTTTGGGATAAAGAAGCAAATGACAGCAAAGCAAACAAAAATAACATAAAATAGAAACCTCCATGTACTTAATGGGGTATGTTCAGCTTAAAATCCAGCTCCTATATTCTCAAATTCAACAACCCTGCATAGCAAATACTCGCCTCTATTGCAAGGCTCTATCCAAGTCAGTAGTTGTCAACTGTGATACGTTTTTAAAATATTAGCTGGAATGTTTGTTGAAATATACATTCCCAGGATCCACCTGCAGCAGGCCTGGAAAAGGCCTCGAGAATCTGCATTTTTGTCCCTCCAGGTGATACTAAAAATGGTGGTTCAGATACTGCCCTTTGTGTAACACTGAGCTACATTATTGCAGGTAAGAAAGGGAATTTGATTTTTCTTCATTCTTACTAACTAGTAGGAGCATGCAAAGTACCATATGCTATGCTAGCTCATTTGATCTTTACAAAGATATCATGTATTGAATATTATTAACTCTATTTTATAGGTTCAGGTAATTAATTAACCTGGCTGAGATCACACAGTAAATTTTGGGAATCAGGTTCCAAAAAGGAGAAGTCAGATTCCAAAACCTTTCCTTGCCCTTCTAATGCTGTTATTCTATATAAGCAATACAATTAATTGCTGTTTTTCAAAAAAAACTTTTCAACCACAAGAACTTAAATAAAATTTTTTTAAAGCTTTCAGGTTTATCAAATTAATAACCAAAATTGCTCCTTTCATCATGCTCTCCTTACCAAAGATTGATGGTAGTTCAAACCCTCAGTTACCTTGTGGGCAACTTCCCAGTGAATCAAAGATTTGGGTATAATATAGGTCAAACCAGGCCCTTGTGTCTTTCTATAGCTTTTCACACTTTTCAAAGGGCTTTTATATACATTACCTCATTTGATTCTTCTAACAACACTAGTGGATCACACAAAATAGATGACATCTTTGTCTCTTAATAACCAAAAATCACAACAGGGTTCTCACTCTGCTTCTTAACTCAAGGGCATCATCATCTCAGCACTTCAGCTCTCATGCCCAGAATTTATTTGGGCTATTTCCCCTGCCCTGTGAGTTGACAGTTTGTGTCCCTGTATGACCTCACAGCTACAGCCTCCATCCAGTCTACCCTATCCAGCAAAAAAATTGCATTAGCAGGGGATTTGGGTAAAACGTCTTCTTGACTTCATTTTTCCTTTTGGAAAGTATGTAATTACAGAAAAACTGTTCTGCAATTATTCAGATTTAAATATTTCACTTGAAGGAGGTGATATATTTTATGTATTTTGTTTACCAGTTTGAAATTGTGACTTCCTAAGCTTTGTGTTTGTATATTTGATAGTTGCAGTAAATTTAAAATATTATACTTATAATGGCTTACTTAACCCTGTCTTGTCTTTGCACATGACAACAGAATTTTACCAGAAGCCGTTCAAAAGTAGCATTTTATAGAATCAGCAGAGCCCAGCCCTGGCAAGTGCTAGACTGGCAGAGACTCCATGGACAGGGTGTTCCAGCTGCACAGGGAAACAGCCAGCCACGTGTGACTGGCTTAGCCTTGAGTTAAAGTCCTCTCAGAGAGAGAAAAGCTCAAATTCTCCTATTGCTTTCAAACACACATTGTAATTTCTCTTATACTTCCAATTTACAAACGTATAAGGAGAAACCGGTTAGTAGCATAGTGTGTGTGTGTGTGTGTGTGTGTGTGTGTGTGTGTGTGTGTAAATGCACTTAGTGAAAAATAGAGATCATTTTACAACTAATTAACATCAGTATTTGTCAAAACATAGTATCATATATAAATATAAAAAGCTGTTTGGGTTACTGAGGAATAACCTGAAATAGATGAGTTTATTCCTAAGCCAAATCAAATGTTATAAGACCCTTGTTCTTGGAAAACTATAATAGAAATGCAATGTGATGTGCTTTGATATTTTTATTATCACCCTAAGGTATATTAAATTCAAGTGTTTCTGAATTTGAATTATACCATCACATCCTTGACAAAATCATATAAATGTCAAAGGAATAGAGAGATGAGAAAGACATATGGCCGGTATCTCACAGTAAATAAGTGTACAGCTTTTACTTTAAAGATCAGAAGCAAATTAGTTGAAATGGGAGGGAAGATGGCAAGATACGTGATAAAGAATAATGCAAACTGGCTCTGTCTTTTATATTCCTGCTTGTGACTATTTCCAGTAGCTAAATTAACTTCAGTCAAGGTTAACTCACTCTATTCCTTTGCCACCGATGGTCCCTTGGCTATACAATTTGTACTTTAATCCTCCTGGAAATTGTAAGAGGCCAAATTAAATCTTTCATATCTGGCCAGAGGGAGGAGAGAAGAAAGCCATAACTCAGACCTCAATGTAATATTATGAGAAATTTGTCTCTTTTTAAAGTGTCATTGACCAGAAAGATAACCCTTTCTTGTCTTTAGCACTTAGAAGCTAGGTTGGCTCATGCCCAACACCAGGGTCATGGTCATATTTCTGCTACATGGCTCATCTTGGAAGTGAAAATAGATTCCTCCCTCCATCAATCATTAGCCATGGTAAGTGTCATAATATATGGTAGCATGAGCTAAAAAAAAATGAATGTTGATTTGTTCTTTTTATAGCACCAAATATTTTGAAGGAAACCCTAGAGCTCAGAATTAGAAATTGCCAGTTTCCAGGAAGAATACAAATAGACTCAGTTCTCAAGAGATATTTCTACATTTTCTGATACATGGTGCTAAACTGTATTACCAAATGAAAACTGTGATGAATATACTAGGCAACAGCCTGGAATTATGGACAGTTAGCCTATCTGAGGATCAAGATACTTGGTTTCACCATTAATATGAGTAGAATGATTGATGGATTGTTCCAATTCTGTTTGCCTTCATACATCTATTAAGTGGGCATTATAATATCTAGGTGTTTACATTGCAGAAATGTTATAACAATTCAGTATAAGAAAGGAATGCAGAATCAGAGAAAGTTGGAAGTGATATTTAACCACATGTTATAATGACATAGAAAGTGACCTGTAGCATCTCCAGAGAAATTTAGGTTTAAATCCATACACAGTCTGTTTATTGGAAAAGTGGCAGAATCAACAGGGTCATTATATTAAAAACAATGCAGAGAATGTATATTAAACAATCTCTTCTACTGAAAGGGCAATCTCACTTTCATTCATTCAAATGGTATTATCTAATCAGAAATATGTTAATTTAGTTTTTGTCATGTGATAATGACTAATAAGGATATGTTGATAGGTAAAGTATAATGGTGAATTGAACATGGGATTTAGGGTCATACTTGGATTCACATCTGTATACTGACACTTTCTAGTTATGTGACATTGGGTAAACTGCAGTTTGACCCTCAGTTTCTATTACCTATATTATAATAAGACTATTTCTTACAAGGTTGCTGTAAAGATTAAATGAGAAGCTGGATATTAAAGTGACTTGTAAACTGGAAATTGCTTTGAAATATTTGCAAATATTACTATATGGATACAGAGCTTATAAATATGCCGTCTACTTCTGGAAATTTAAATAACTCCCACAACTTTTTATCTCCAACCTTATTTTCCAGACATCTTTTAATACTCACTACACTTAACTGCCATCTTTTACAGTATTGTAAACTCAATGTCTCCTGTCTTGGGTATTCTTGCCTTTTTCCTTAGTACACGTGCCATGTTCTCTCTTCCTTTATCCACATGAACACTCTCCCTGCTCTTCTCCATCCATCCTTCAAGCACAGCTCAACTGCTACCTCTTCTGTGAAGCCCCACCTGATCATCAGATTCTACTTATCGATCTTTTTCTATTGTTGCCTCAGACTCTTATAGCATTTCTTGTTGGTGTCACTCATTTGGCACTCACCGTGTCCCATACCCATACCCATATCTTTTCAAACAATGCATATATATATTTTACCTATAATAAGGAAAAAGGTCTTTGAGTTTAGAGAATATGACTAACACTTTTTTAGTCCTGCTATACCTAGTGAGGGGTTTTATAAGCAGTTAAGTCAATGGGTGGGATGACTGATGTAAATGGAATGAATGAAAATGTAATGTGGAATAAAAATTGAGGCCTAAATATGTATCCCATATGATAGGAGAATGTTTTTAGAAATACTATACTCCAAAATGATTTTCCAGTTGTGATTTACATAATGTGTCATTTCAGAGTATTTATGTTTAACAGAATTTTCAGAAGAGAACTTGATATAGAATAACCCATTTTGGAGTTTAGATGGTTGCTACAGAGTAAAAATCAAATCAATTTCTGTTCAAGATAGAGATGTATTTTCATTTGGTAGAAATCTATCCAGTATTGACTAACTTAAAACACAAATCACTGATGGACTCAAGCAACTGGCTAAGTATAATGGAAAACAAAATAAAAGGACATGTGTGAAAGATAATTAGTCTACATTTCAAGTAAGAAATTGTGAAATAGAAACAGAGGACATAAACTGACTTACACAGGCAAGTGATCTATCTGTCAACTCACTAGCTACTATAACAAGAATTTATTGCTTTCTAGTTGACCTAACCTGGCATATCTTGATCCACTTACATTAATCTCTAGGTATGGAAAAGACATGGTTTATTCAATTACTTTATTAGATTGTAGGAACTAACAATTGTTAGGGTTTACTTAAATGTCAGACCCCATGATAAGCACCATCACAAACATACTTTCTTTTAACCCCCTCAGTAGTCTTTTGTACTTCTCAACTACTTATTTCCTGTATCATTAATTTGATAATTAATCATAACATATTTTGTGATATCTCTTTCATTATTTACTAGAACTATTATATCTCTTTTATCCTTCCATTTGCTTATTTATTCATTTATTCTGGTTAAATATTTAATAAGTGGCTACTAGATGCCAGTACCATTCTTAGCTCTGGACATAGATTGGTGGACAAGATGAAGTCCATTACCTAGCAGATCATTCATGTTCTTCACACTCCACATGTGGGAGAAAAGAATACTGCTTGGTCAGTATAATCACATAGTAAGCAAAGAAGGATATTGAAAAAAATGTTATTTCCCTTTTAAAATAACTTTATTATTTAAAATAAATATTATTTGGAGTTTTCTTGGTTGCAGCTGTTAGCATGGAAGTTTCACAGAGATTGCATACAACTGACATTTCTAGGCCTTTATCTCTCTAATCTTAAAATCCTTCCTTAGGCCTACTTTGCATATTTAAGTTCTTCCTATATATCCAGAACCTGTTTACATTCAGGGGCCTTTCTGAGGTTTCCCCAACCTCCCAAATCAAGTGCTTAGAACAATAGAAGGGGCTGAATGAAGCCAGTAGCCATGCCTACAGTCCTCAGATTTCCATATCAATAAATACAGACACATGTTTAAATAACAAGGTATAAGAGCCTTAAATCATCAACCTCCTCAGGTTGCGAAACTCACTCAGCCTGTACAGGATGTCTAGCTGGTTGCCTCATGTCCTTGATGTAAATCTGTGGGTTATGTGATCGGATATTTGGATCTGAAACTACAGAAATGCAGATAAATAATAATAATATGTACATGTTGTCCCTTTAACTCTCTCTTTTTTTGGCTATAACTTGAGCCGTGGGAGACATTATAAGGGAGAACATTATTTCAAGAAACTCCCACAAATTATGTAGAGAAGAATTTCTGTAAAACTAGTTCCAACATGTCTCTTTCAGCCTACCTGCTTTCCTCCAATCTAAGCCACACACCAGACACATTTGAAAAGGTAGAGCTGCACCTTCACTTAATTTGAACTCTTTGCCTGTTTCTACCCATCTGTGAGCAAATAAAAAAGCTTTGCACCCTAAGGGGCTCCTCACTTGCATGAGCATTTCTCTTTTCAATTTTAATTTTTTTTGATTGAACTATAGTCAACATAATATATTAGTTTCAGATGGACAAGATAGTGATTCCATATTTATGTACATTACCAAATGCTCACCGTAAGTGTAGTTACCATTTGTCACTGTACCAAGGTATTACAGTGTCACTGTTGAGCTCCTTCTTTCATGCAGCATTGCTGGTGTGCATGAAGCAGTGGCTGAAGCAGGTATGTCTGCATTTCAAGCTACATCAAAGGGCTACAGTTTCCTTTTATGGTACTTGGAGCTTTCGAGAGGGCAAAGCCACAATGTGCTATTTTTGTATTTATAAACCATTAATTGAAGTTTCTCTGGGACTTCCTGCATGTCCAAGATACTCAGACTCAAATATAGGTTAGGCAACTTCACCTAACAGACATTCTCTGTTCCTGCTATCAAGACTTTGAATACATGACAATAATTATTGTTCAGAGAAACACTAGGAAAACACGAGGAAAGATCCCAGGCGCCACCTAACTCTCCTTCCTTCCTGTGTCACCTCCCCACACCCCACCACTGACACCTGAACCAGCTGATTAGATGAGCAGCCTGATAGTCACAGCTACACGCGGCACAATGCCTGTACCTTTCTGCAACTGTTAGACTAAGAATTCAATTCCAGCCTGGAATCCAACCACAAAGGCTCATCTAGTCTCGGGGGGCAGAAGATTCTCCTTGTCCATCTTTGTACCCCAATAAGTAGGCATTTATCTCCCTAACCACGTGTTCAGCCTAATTTTGTAAAAGTAGATGTAAACATTGAAATTGTGACTCTAGGTTAGCCACTAGATGACTCAGCTGGAGTGGAAGGTTCAGCTTCTAAGGGCAGCTCACGTATCTGCTCTCCCAGAAAACACCATGACTTTCCAATCACAGAGCAGCATATCCAAGGAACCACCAACTTCTCTGGAGCTACAAACCATAGACTCCTACCTTAGCAGTTGGATAATCTATAGTGTGTCTATCCTATTATAAAATCAGCTCTAATTTGTGACGGACTCTTAAATATCAGAGCCAAGAGCAGGATCCCAAACTTGTATTTCACAGTTGCATGTCTTGCCCTTTGCTAACATAAATGCATAGCATTCAGGCTCTTCTGACATTCAGTAATTGCTTTTGTATTTATAGCTATTAAAAGAAGGGGAAATAAGAAAGCAAAGGCTACCTCATTTTTCTTGGATATTATGTCTTTTCCCTTACCTCTGCCAAACAGATGAGGACTACATGAAACATTAATGCTCAGGAAACCAAACCACTGACTGTTCAAAGTGGAATTAGTTCTAAGTGTCAAAAAGATTTAAGGAAAGGAAAAAAAAAAAGAAGTTCAAGAAGTCATACTTACTAATAACCTGCTATTTGCTAGGTACTGTTATGTCTTTTATACATTATTTTATTATACTTGAAAAACACTAGTTAATTTTACATCATAAACCTTAGGAGTGGATATTTTTAGTCACATTTTACAAATAGGGAAAAGTGATACACAGAAAGGTTAAATTGCTCATTTACCCAAAGCTATACATTTAGTGAACAGTAGAGCTGGAATTAAGAAAACCTAATGTACTATATACCAGAATATATACCAGGGTTAAACTATAATTGTTGCAGTTAGAGTTCTCAGGAAATGCCCGTTGGTAATGAAGGAAACTCTGAAAAGAGAGAGAGGTCTGAAACCATATCTGCAGGAGGTCTCTAGATCATTACTCTTTAAAGGAATAGTGATCATAATGTAAGGGGCGTATCTCCAAATAAATCTAGCATTCTGTAATCCTTTTTTCTAGTTTTGGCCTTATGCCAAAACTTATTTAATCTATGTGTATATCCAACCTGACTCTGAGGTTTGTACATATAATTTGAGTATGCACCTATCACTGACTACACTGATTGTGGACTAGTTGTTGCTGGCACAACGATTAAAAAAAGGCCAAATTACCAAGCTGAAGGTTTCACGGCAAAAGAAGGCAACAAATATATTCAAAATTTACTGTAATATAAGGAAATCTGTTGTATTAGCAATATGAGCAGCATATTAAGAGATCATAAAGGAAGAAGTAATGATAGTAATAAATAGGAAACAACCTAAATGAGCAAAAAGATACTGGTCTGGTAATTTATTGTACAGTCACATGATGGATAATGGGCAGTCATTAAAATTATACTGTAGCAGAGTACTCAAGGACTTTGGAATATTTTTTTAGATACACTGTTGAGTGGACAAGCAGGCTCTAACATAAGCAGTATTATTTCATTTAAAAATATATGAAGAGATTATTTCAATAAATGTTAACAATGGTTTGTAAAGATTAGAATCATTTCTGCTTTTTTGCTTTTCTATGTTTTCTTATAGAGAATATGTTTTTCTTGGGTAAGTGGTAATTTTTTCAATGCATTTTACTTAAAAACCAAAAAATAGTGTTAATAATGCTTTAAGAACACAATAAAAATATTTGAAATTTCTCCAGTGGGAGAAAAAAACAAGATTCAAATTATAATTAAGATTTCTTTTCACAGAAGGCCTTGTGAGCCCTAAGACACCTCTGATTGATCTTGCTGCCTTGAATTTCTAGTCTGAATTTTGGAATCATACCAGAATGCAGCATCTTGCCTCGGTCCAACTCCTCCCTCATGATATGAAATGCCTCTCATACTTGGGATGCTACACTGGAGAGTCTTGTGCTTAGTGCAGCTTGGGACTCTTGGGAGTGAACAGATCATTTTGCTGTGCACGGTCATCTAGCTAGTAAAAGTTCTGGTTCCTTCTTTAGCCTGTTAACGCACCAAAAAATGCAAGAATTTTATTCTCTCTGCCTTGGTGTAGATCTCAAAGGTGTAAAGTAGAGAAAAAGAATAAGAATCCTCCAAGATCTACAATTAGACAGTCCCAGGAAAGAAACATGAGGTGAACAGTCACTAGAATGAAATGTAAACTAGGACAGGAAATGAAGAAGGGCTTGATCACAGTCTGCAAAGGGAAAGCTTTAACAGCTGGTCAAGGATGCCACACATCTCTGACATGCTTGGAGAATTGTTGACCAAAGCTTTCCATTTATTTTTGGCCAAAATGCTCAGGTCTCTTTCCCCTCAAAGTCCATGTTTTGATGACTAGTTATATTACTCATGCATCTTGAGCTGTGCAGCTGGGAAAGGAGAAAGAACAGTTTGAGTTATTGTTATTACTTGGGAAGTCAGAATTATTAACAACCAATTAATCTAGGAGATTAATCCAGCATCTCTGAGGAAGGCTTTCAATGCTTCTGGGCCAGTCTGTCTGAATTTAGTAACTGGAGAAAGATTTTCACTGATAAAGTTACCCAGAATCTGAAGAAGGGGTGAACATCTTCCAGTGGCTGAGCACAGATTACCAGCTTAGATCGTTTACAACCTGGGTAGTGGTGAGCTGACTCTAATGCAGCCGAGGCTGCAGACACGATGTGGCCAGCATACCAACAGCAGACTCGGTGAGAAAGGAGATTGCTTCTGGAGAGCCCTGTGAATGATCTGCTGTGTACCAACCATTGTTTTTGTTTTGTTTTTTCTCCTAGTGTGCACTGAAAAATAGCATAATTTATGCATGTTCATAGATCACCAGCTTGTTAATTCAACACTAAAACAAAGAGATGGCAAGAATATAGTTTCCTGTATCTCTGTTTCTGTTTTCTAATATTTTTCTTTTCTTTCTTTTGTTCTTGGTAATAGATGAATGGAGCATGTACAGCATTTCAGGTGCTTACTCAAATACAAGATTCATTGCAGTGATCTTTATTACTTTTGTTACAATAAAGCCCATAGTGTGGTTAATCATAAGATTCTCTAGAGTGACACTCTAAATTAAGCTACAAAGAATTTTTATTGAAGTCAAGCTATCTCCTCGGTTTGATAGTGTCTGATCTGAGACCAAAAAAATCACACTGTGATCAGTAGGGTATTTTGAAGAAGGAAAAGAAGATGATGAAATATTTCTGGGAAACGTGCACATGCAATGAAGACTGTGATAGAGAAGAGACTTTACAAACAATTTTACTATTTGGGCACATGTTCCTAGGCCTTTATTTTCTCACTGACGCTCACAATACCAGCAAGTTAGATTTAATATTACAGCTTTTTAACCTATGATTCATAATTTACAAACATTATTTTCAGTTGTAACTCTTTATATCACAAAGTTAAACTACTTGATACACACTGAATGACTGAATTCATAGTCAATTTATTCAGAATAATTGTAATCACATATTGTTTGACTTCACATGGTAAAAAAAACGAAACAAAACTAGATGGTTGCCTGATTATACCTGAATACTATACCTTTAATGTAGGGGTGAGATGATATATAATAAACAAAAAAGAAAAATAAATGATCTGGAGAGCTAAGTAAATAAAACATAACTAGCACTATTTAAAATTTTAGGTAATTAAGGGGGAAAATAGTGTGTGTATGTGATGTGGTATTATTCCACTAACCAGCTGCCACTGGACACACAGTAGTCTAGGTACTAGGAGTGCAACAGTGAGCAAAAGCACTAGTGTCTGCCTTCCTGTAGCTTTCTCCCTGATTATCGAGATAAACAATAATTATCCACATTCAAATTTATACATTTAAATTTAGTTCACTGTTATTAGTAAGCCATTTTACATGTGAATTACAGAGCAATGGAAAGAGAATCAAAAGATTAAGCTTCCTATGTAATATTATGTGATCTTGGCCTTGACCTTTAACCTCTGAAAACCCATATTTTTCCCCTCTATTAAAAGTGTTGATTAGTAAGACTACGTACTCTACCATCTATAGATGTTATACAATTTTATAATTTTGTGTTTCCTCCTGAGAGAAAAATATGTTTTGACTCATGTTTATAGTGTTTATAAGTGGAACGTTCATACTTAGAAAAAATAATTAATGGCAATCAACAACAAACTGATGAAGGTATCACAATACTTAAAAATATATGTGTGAAGCAGTGATGGGCAGCTCTAGGCAAAGTTCATGGGAAAAATCACCACACTGATTACAGCCATTGTGAAGGCTGGTCAGAAACAGCAAGTAAATTACAGAGAAAAGGATCCACAATTCCTTTTCTGAAAATCACTACAATTACCATGGTGCTGACTTGGTAATTTTTCCAGCACAAGGGGCAAATGCATTTTTAAAAAACATAATCAGCTGGATGGCACACATAGAAAATGTTAATTCTTAAAAGAGTTAATATGAGGTTATTTCATTAGATTAAATAAGCAAAACACACATATACACACACACAATTACATATTAGTATAAAAGTTATCTGTACAGAATGATAGATCTTTTAGCTAGTCTTCATTTATTCAGCTTTCTTTACAGAAAAAGAAATCTCAGGAATCATGACTCATATAGACATGGGAAAACCTCATTAATATTAAAGGTAATATCCATAAAAATAAACCTTTAATTAATTATGTTTGGATTATCTGGTATTTTCATTAAAGAACAACAGAGCATGAAGTCCGCTGCAAAATGGCATTTGTTTCTAATTGCTTATGATTTACATAAGCCAATGTGAGATTAAAGAACTTTTATTCTCACTACCATAGAATCTTTGCCTTGGGGTGTCCTGGGCACAGTTTATGATTCTAGAGTTGGTGACAATCATATTCCTCATAAATTACAGCCCAGATACAGAAACTGCTTATTTTACATTTCACTGCTTGTATATCTAGCAAGTACCTTTTAATGTGATTATTCTTTGTTCTCTTTAGCTCAAATAATCCCTTAATTCCTCTTCATGTGTAACTGTGATTCATGTTATCAAAAATGCTTTGTCATCCTTTGTTGTTTAAATCTCAAACATTTCTTAAAAGTATATAAGGTAGGCCTCAAACCTCTCTGAGCTTCAGTTTTCTCATTTATGAGAACAATAATAATGTTACATCATAAGGTTTTTGAAGATAAAATGAGATAATAATCATGATAGTTAACATTTCTTATTTACTATATGCTACACAGTATTATAATTGTGGTACATCAGTTAACCCAGTTAATCCTTACAGTAACTCTATAAAATAGGTCCTTTTATTACCCCTACTTTAAAGTGTAGAAAACAGAGTTACAGAAAGGCAAAAATAATCCATCCAAAATTATGCAGAAAGTGACAGGTTCACTAGGTAATCATGCAAGTGATCTAGAACTATACCTGGCAGCATGTTACTTCTTTATGTCAATAAAAAAAAAATTCACTCTGACTCCAATGAAGTCATTTAAAATCCTTAATTGAAAAAGAAGTAACATAAATTATACAATATAAAGTCTATGAATTCTAAATTATTCACTTTGATTCTGTACTTAAAAGAAAGTAAATAAGTAGGACTTCATCAATATCACATATCAGTCATGATATAATTTGCCCATTAAAAAAAAATTAGACTATGTCTAGAAAAAGTCATGCAAAAAGACTAAATAAACAAGAATTATTCTAAGATTTTTTAAATGTTTTTTGGAGCTTGTGGAATTGAAAGGAGTTAGAAAAAGAAGTAAAATGCAGAAAAGCTCTGCATTTTATACACACACACACATGTGCATGTGCTCACACACAGTGAACAAAGTTTTTTAAACCTATGAAGCAAAAAGTATAAAGATATTTTTTAAAAACATAACTTTTATCAAAAACCCCTTATGTTTGAAGAGAAATCCTTATTGAATTACATTATTTTTTCCCTAAAACAAAACTGCCACTCCTGAAGTCACACGTTAAAGAACTCGTATTTCACTCTAAGCAAGATTCTGATCATAACATACATGCTCTAGGAAGACAGGGTCACTGTGTTAATGCTGTAATACTAATTTCTGGGCCACAACAGCATTCAATAAATACCACTATTCAAGCAAAAGTAATAATATATCATTACAAGCACAAACACACACACACATACACACCTTTCCCTAGAGCTAAAATATATATTTCACTTGTTTTTCTTCTACCAAGAGCCCTACCACAAAAACCGATCATAATGATCCCTGAAAGATCAATCACTCTTTACTTAAAATAAATCTAAAAAGCAAATACAAACAAAACACATGGATAATGATTTTCAAATAGAAGAGTAACAATATTGATTAGCATAATAAAAAAATGAAAGCATTTATAAAATGCTCTAAGGATTTCAATCTACTCAGAAGATTGATAATTTTAAGTCAATCCATTACTAAGGTAATATAGGAGAATAAGATATTGGCTGTAATGTCAGAATGAATAAAGCTAGCCTTCCATGAATCAGGATAAGAGAAAGGGGCTTTGTGCAGAAAAAAGGTGGGCAGGGATGAGGGGGAATAATAATGAATCGCCAACCCATTGACAAATCTCTGAATTATTATCAGGGTTATTGCTTTTTCAGTTTATCTTGTTACAAATTAGGAAAAAGTGACCCTTTGTCAAGACTCATTATTTCCATCTGTTGGAGAAAACAGCAATTTACTGTATTGGAACTAGATTCTCTATCACTGTCTTCCTTAAAACAGATGTAACAGACATGACATCAACAAGAAGCACGATGCAAATGGTATTCTGTTAGATGTGAGGACACATGCACTGTACAACCACATGACAGAAGGCCTAATTCTCATATTCAGAGACTTCTTCACTTTGCCATAAACACATATATGTCCTTTTACCACTAAGAAAGAGCCTGAAATTTTTGCCAAAAACGACTTTTCAGAAAACCAAGTCCTAGTCAGTTCAGCATTTCCCCTTACCCTACTAAGTGTACTACTAATTAAGCAACAATCTGCTTTCCTTATGTATAAGGTAGTCCATTTCCAGAGACCACAAAATTTTAAAAATGGCTTTCTGAGTGAATTCCACACTGAAAGTACTACATTTTTCTTCTCTACAGATTCAGAAAGCCATTAACAATGCGTGCATTTATGTGTACACGGATGTAAATAAAATTGTCTTTTTTTTCTTCCCTATTTCCTTGAAATAAAGTTTTGGCATGACTATATCTTAATATATCAATACCTTTTGGTTTGAGTATCTTTTCCTGTTACTGAATGTCTTTGTTGGATACATTTTTGGAAGCATTAACCATCACCTAGTGTCTAGAAGGTTAAGACGATGACTGTCTTCTCAATACAGAGCCCTTAACACGAAACATCGGCTGGGCACTTGCAACACTGCTCTGGGGAGCAACACTGATTATCTATTGCATTTCCAGATCCAGCAATACAACTTCACCTAACAAATAAGGGAACAGTGTTTACTAAAATGAGAGCCAGTATGTTTTAGAAAAGCTCCTCAAAACTATAGAGTTGGTATATTTATTGAATTCTCTTTTGCTCTGCCCCAAAGAGGTCTGAGTAGATAGTTTATAACTGTTCATTAACACACTGGGGAGAAATTTTGCTAGACATGATTATTATCTATCATTTTAGAGGGGTCTAATATACTACTGTGAAGACCTATTTTTAAAAATCATTTTTACATCCACAAAATAACACTCTTTTACTGCTACTCATAACACATTTTCCAACTGGATGGAAAATTATGCCCACTCTAAACAACAACAATTTTCAACTTGTTTTGCCCTGAGATAATTTTTTTTAAGTTGCATTATATAGCCAAGATATGGAAGCAAACTAAGTGTCCATAAATAGATGAGTGGATTAAGAAGATGTGGTACATATACACTATGGAATATTATTCAGCCATAAACAGAAAAGAAATCCTCTCATTTACAACAACATGGATGGATCTAGAGGGTATTATGCTCAGTGAAATAAGCCAGGCAGAGAAAGACAAACACCATATGATTTCATTTATTTGTGGGGTATGAAAACAAAGCAAAACAGAAGGAACAAAATAGCAGTAGACTCACAAGACCTGAGAAGGGACTAGTGGTTACCAAGGGGAAAGGGTTGGGGCAGGTGTGGAGGGAAGGGAAAGGGGATAAAGAGGCACAATAATTTACAATCACAATATAAGTTGGTCACAGGGACGGTAGTACAGCATGGAGAATATAGTCAATGATTCTGTAACATCTTACTACATTGATAGATAGTAACCGCATTAGAGTGAGTGAGGATTTAATAATATGGGTAACAGTTGAACCACTGTGATATATATTTGAAGCAAACATAAGATTGTATATCAACAATACTTTAATTTAAAAAGTTGCATTTTTTTGTTCTACTAATTTTTAAATTTCCTATTTTCAATACTTCTATCTTTATTGGTATGATCTCCTTAAGTTATAAAATCTCTGAGAATTGGAAGATCTCTGTAATTGAAATCTTAGTCTACAACTTAACTAGATAGCCGGTTTACTTAGAGGCTTTATTGTGTCCCTCAACATGTTTTACAAACTGCATTTTACAAAGTTTGTCTCATTTGATCCGCATAACATTGGAATTTGGGTAAAAATATTCCCATTTCATAGTTAATAAGATAAAATACAGAATTTAAGTCAGGCAGTTTTTGAAAAATGAAGAAAGTGTCATATCCCACAGAGCCAGGATCTGAACCCAGGAATCCTAACTTCTAAATCCTGCAGCAAAGCTAGGCTATACCAGACTACGTCTGCAAAGAAGCTTTTGTGCATGGTTTTCTGAGGCATGGTGACATGGAATTTCAAATGATATGGAAAATAACAAATGAATGCTTCCTCTCTTTTCCCTATCAGCACTCCTCATTCTCTCCTCAGCATAAAGAGCAGCATCCCTGGGGGATGTGGAGAGTTGCTATCTGACACCATCAGAATCCACACCTTGCTGTGCATTTTCCCTGACAACTCTATTCAACAGCCTGTCTGTCTGCTTCAGACTCACAATTCTCTTAAGGCTCGGTTTACAAAGCAAGGTTCCGAATTTCTGCTCTTCTCTGAGCATGTCCATCCCTCACATTCACACAGTGCCTCCTTTGGCCTGAGAGAGATGCCCAAGTTCATTACCCACAAGCCGTTGTTGAGTGAGAGTTCATCCTTGCTTTACCTTCTCAGCTAAAGCAGCTCTTTTTACCTTTGTCATTATGCAGCAAAATTGAGACAGATAAGCATCCAGCATGCACTATTTCTATACCATTTACATATTATTAATAGAAACATAAGCCAGTATCTCAAGGATGACACTGAAGGAGAATTTGTTCACATTTTATGATACAGCTCTCCAAGAAGATGATCTTATCAGTGTTTTCTTGAAATAAGTTCCTTTTCCTCAAGTGAGAGAGTGGTTTTATGTATCATTTTTTGAAAACTCTTATATTCTACTAAACATTTTTTCTTTAAAGCTCCCTATTGTCAGTCTGACTGGCTCTATAAAGTGACATCAATAATGTCAGATTCAACCAAGAGTCATTAGCGCTGCAATAAAATACCATGTCTCTAAACACTATTTATCTTAGTATAAAAATGAATCAAGCATAACTTTAATGAGATTTCTCAGACTGTGTGTGTTTGTCTGAAAGAAGATTGTTTTCTTTTAGGAACAAAGAAGTTGTTTTCTATCTCATCAATCAGGAGATGAGAGCTCTTTCCCAACTCCTCTCACCATCTGCCTATTGACCAGGGGAGTCCTTTAAAGGCGAACCACAGGAAACTCCCTGCACCTCTTAGATTGTATGCAACCTGCTGTGGTGTATTGTGTTGGTCTATGATTATTTCTTTGTTTTTCTTTTATTTTGACTTCAAAACTTCCCCCTTATTTCTCTTTCTGTGATTGCATTCAGTCTAAGACTTCTAGCTTTCTCCTGGACTGTAACTTGAACAGATGACTCCTTGCATCCTGCTTTACTTCTGTGATCCTCTTATCTGGTCTTGTTCTTCAATCTTTGCTACAGTCCTAAAAACAGTTAATTTAGATTTTTAAGCAACTGAATTAAACTTTAGCTATTACTTTCATGTAATACATATTTTCCTCCAATGTAAAAACATATAGTAACTCAAAGAAAAATGACAAGAAATTGAAATGAAACATAAGAAAGAATCAAGAATTGGAGTGATATTTAAAAATTATCAGAATTATTTAGTTTGCTACAAAAAATGAACAAAAATTTCACAAATTAAACCAACCTGCAATCTGACTATGTTAGCTGTCTGGAATTTTAAAAGCACTTACATAAACTACTAAATTCAGGGAAGTAGTCTTGGTGAATGGAGATTTTTAAATCTGAGGAAAAGCAGATGTTATCAGAAGTACAGAGGAATAGAGTAAGGAGGGATGAGGCTGAGCTACATAATTGAGGCCTTGGCAAGACCAAGGTGCCAGTGACTTAAAGTAGTCACTGCGCAGTAGTTCACACCGTGTAGCTTAGGGATAGCTTGCATTAGCATCACGTGTTTGTTAAGAGTGCAGCTTCCCAGAACCCACCTCCGACCTACTGTCAGAATCTCTGGGAGTGGAGCCAGGAATCTACATTGCAGAGAAGCACCCGAGGTGCCTGTGTAAACCAAATTAGAGAACCTTTTCATAGCTATCAATGTATAAATAATACAGAGCTTTATGCTGACTAAAATAAAAGATGCAAACAAAGATCTTTACTCCTGTATGTTAAAATTTTTCTAGCCAGTTGCTTGATTCGACTCACTGTGCCTTGTTTTCTTTTGGCTGCTAGCCTAATAGGCCAAGTTCTTTATTTTATATCTGGTCTATGTCCTATTACTGTCAAAGAAAAGGCTAATTTGAGTCTTATTTGAAATTTCTGCCTCTATATGGGTCATAAAAGTTAGGCATGACCTTTAAGTACTCTGTATTTTCTTTAAAATATGTCAGTGTAATGCATATATGCATGTGACCAGTGATTATATATCACCTTTCAAGCTGGATACACAAGAATGTACTTTGTTTACCTATAATGAAGTAGGAAAGTGACTATTTAAAAATATATTCATTTCTCATATTCCTACCTGTAGGTGCATACAGGTATGAAAAAAATGGCATGTTTTTCTTCTCAGAAAGAGAGAAATAACAAGGAAAGGGAAAAGAAGAAAATAATCAACTGAATGAAAGGAGAGAAAATAAACTTCTGGGAATGTACCCTTGCCAACTCAATGTTCTCAGCTGTAATTGAGCATCATAATTACTGTTAGAATAAAAACACTTCAGGCAAGGCCTGCAGTCAGTGATCAGCCGCTAAGAAGAGCAGCAGTCACTATCACCAGAATAACAGTAATAACGGAACAAAGCAACACGATCTGTACTTTTTACTGAGTGAAGCCTAGAATATTTAGATCATGTCTTCATTTTTAAATGTTACATTTGTTTAGAATTACAGATAAATATGTTCTCTCAAGATATTGCCCCTGTGTTTTATGGAGGGACAGCTATTTAGTCAGAACTCCTAAATTTAATGCAAAATAGAATTAGTTTGACCTTAACTTTATTTTAAACTGGCCTTTCATGAAAGTATAGAAAAGAGAGAAAAGTAAAAATTATCTATGCTAGTGCAACACATAGTTTTGTTCCTTGGTACTATCTACCACTTTTATGTACTGTAACCCTTTCATGCCCATTTTTTATATCTGCAGAATCCAGTTCTCTTATGACCCAGGAAATTCCACATTAAACTAATACATAGAGGCACTGAGCTAAGCATAAAAACAAAGTATGATCTCAGTAGGTTTTCTTCTAGTACATGGGATTCTGCTCTCTAATTTACAAAGATTTATGTACTATTACAACAAGGAGCTCAGATTCCAGTGTGGCCACTACCCTCAAAAGTAGACCCTACTTTGTTATTCCTAACTAAAAATATAGAGAACTACTCCAGGGGTAGAATTACTAATAAAACCGTCCTGTCATTTACTGAGTGAAATATTGAATAAGGGAAAACCTTTGTAAATTATATTACAAATACACATTGAACATTTCAGAGCTTTAAATGATCCAATGGGGAAACATTTTTGCAGAATGACACCTGTTTTACTGTTGATTGGATCAACACTTTGTAATGTTGCCAGGCAATGGACCAGTACACTTACAGAAAAATCAAATTTAATTGGATAAACTAATTGATGAAAAACAAACCAAACTAAGACAAGTAAAACCAAGAAATGATTTCTTTGTATTGCCCATATAACAGAATGACTCAAAATTTTGCTTAAATTATTTTTTATATTATGATGAATTAAAGAAAAATAAAGAGAGAAAAGAAACCTTCCCAGTGACTGCTTCATTTGAGATGGGAAATGAGCATTAAGTGCTTAGTGGCCAATAGTGACTAATGAGTGAGTTATCTCTGCAGACTATTCTTTTCCCTATAATGTTCTACTTCTTTAAATAATACAATTGCACTTAATAATGAAAAGTAGATACAATTATGATTTATTTATTTTTTTAATCAGGCTATTAGAATCAGTTGTTGGATGAATTGGACACCAATATGGATCAAGAATTGGCATGGTCTCCCAAATTTGCTAATCTTTAGAGGAAATTAAAAGTTGAAAATACAGTTTTGATACTGATCAATCATGCAAATGAGGTTTGATTAAAAGAAATCAATATTCAGTATGTTTATAGTCACTGGTTTATAAAGACAAACCTAAAGATATTCCTAAGATTGGAAGCTGGATTGAACTGACAAAGGTGCTGTTTTTAGTATTATTTTAAGCTAATGGTATAATGTTTTTTAAAAATGCTTTAACTACTTAAGAACTCTATTTTTTTAATGGTTGCATCTATGTAAGTTGTAGTTCTGAGGTGTTTATGTATCAAAGTTCTTAATTTGTCTTAACTATTAAAAGTTATTCTTAAATTACCTGAAGCCAACAGTTGTAAATTAGGAGAGATTTTGCCCCCCAGAGACATTTGACAATGTGTAGAGACATTTTTGGGTGTCACAACCAAGGATGGGAGGCAGTACTGGCATAATGAGCAAGGGGTGCTGAGAAACACCCTACAACACATGGGACAGACCCCCATGGAAATGTTATTTGCCCCAAAATATAAACTATGCTACACTTCAGAAACCCTGCCCTAACCCTTTAGTTTTGATCCCAACCTTCAATAAATTCTTAGTTCAGAAAGAAGCACTCTTTAGTGGAACATAAAGTATTGTATCTCTGTAACACCTCTCTTCCTCAACACTGGGGGATGGTGATGCATTTACACTGGTTAATGTGAATCCAGAATAAAATAAGGGCCAGTTATCATTTCAAGATAAAATGACTAATATGAAACTTCAATAATCCTAAATGTTTTATTGTTTTTTTTTTCTTTCTGTGACAATGAACATCATATTTATGCTTACTTTCCGTTCTGCTGTGAAGATAGAATTCTAATGAATCATCAAATGTCATAAAAAAGGAGTAAAAACAAGCACCTGGCTCGAAGGTCCACTGCTTACTCATAAAGCCTTCAGTTTGTCCTAATAGTTTCTATAAAACAAATGAGCTGTAAGAAAGGGTTTTTCTGGCAGTGTAGCTATTACTTAAAATATTTTTCACCTGGAAAAAAAACATATCAAGTACACACACACACACACACACACACACACTCCCCAAACAATAAAACTCTATTCTGTTCTCTAAAAAGCAGAACAGACACATTTCAAAGTATGAAGGTATTATATTTCACTAAGTTATTTCAAGCAGATAAATAAGGAGAACAGAAAAAGAAATATTAGGAATATATATATATACTTTAAAAATCTCTTGAAAACGAAGGATGTGTTGTAAGATATTCTCATCTTTAACTATTTCTACTTGGCTTTTGGAGTGAAGTGTTATTAGCCTATCCATATTAAATTTAAAAACTTAAATGAAAGAAATTAAAGTCTTAGGAGTTAATAGGCCTTTATTTTATTGTCAGTCTTTAAGAGTTAACAGGCCTTTAATTTATTGTCAATCTTAAATAAAAATCAACAAAGAGAAAGATGCCAAGATATATTTGTCTTTCTGGAAACATCTGTAAATACTTAGGGAGAACTTCACCAAACCAATATTTACAGATTTTGTATTTTAATTTATTTATACTCCATTATATTTCAAAACATATTTTTAATAAGCCACTTTATGGCTAACAAGGATGGATACAAAACAGCAAAAAATAATGTAAAATTTTATGACATTGATCAAGAATATAGGAAAAAGAGAAAATAAGAATGAGATAGTAGCAGGAATGAGGTACACACAACATACAATCCTAGAAATTTTAGAGATGGCCCACATATTTGATTCTTGTTTATTTTTAAATATTTGTAAAAGTTTGTTGAAGTGTGTGTGCACAATGCAGAAATGGAGAGAGGAGGCAGAGATTAGATGTTTTATTTTTGGATTCACAAAGGACATTAGATTCAATTAGACTAATATTTTATGCAAAGTAACAAAGTACTTCTCTTTGTACCCCAAACACTTCTACAAATCACTAGGAATTTTGGAAATGTTGGCTTAAATTCCAATAAATTACTACAAGATATAAGCTCCATATATTCCATATCTAGCTAAGATATCATGGTCTCTTAGTAACACTCTAGCCTTTGTCTTTTCATTGCCCTATTTGGGAATATAATCTGGAAGAGCTTGAAAAAGAATATGGAAAATCTATTATAACCCAGTAAAATAATCCTCTTTATCTCATCTATGCCATGCCCCTCAGTTAGTGCCTGCATCCAGGTGATTCACAAATACATGATCCCAGCACCAATTTCTTTTCTCAGGTCTAGATCTATATAGTCAAGTGCCTATTTGGTATCTTCGCTTATATGTCTTATATGACCACAAGGTACCTCAACTTTTATTTCTGATATTTCCCTTTTCTTCATTTTATATATCTGATGTACTGCCTGTTCTCCATCTTCATCTCCTACATCCAGGTCTAAGACAGTATACTAGGAACCACTCCAATATCCTAACAGGCAGTCACACAGTCACTCCAAACATCCCCTAGTCTGAAAACAAATATGACCATATTAGCTCTTCATAAAACATAAAATAGTGTCTCTCTGCTATAGAAGGCAAGCAAAATTATTTAATGTGACCTAGAAGCCCTGACTTGTTCTGGAAATAAAATTCATCTCACTTCAAATCACTCTCTCCCTATTCTCTGTATTCCAGATACAATGGCCTTTCACTTGCATCCTTCCTCCCCTGTCCTACCTACCACATTTGAACATGCTGTTTTTCTCTACATGGAACATCTTTTTTTCTCTCTTCATCTGGTTCACCCCATTCATCCTTCTAATTCGTTTTGAAAAATAATTTTTAGAGCCTTTGACTAGGCCAAATCTGTCCAGGAGAAACTCCTAGAGCGCCATGTTTCTCTCCTTCCTAGCTGCCTGATAAGGTTGAAATTTTAAGTTTTTTTTGTGTGTGAAATTACTGAGTTAGTGTATTTAGCCCTTACAAGAATATAAAAGAGGGTAGGAACATTGTTTGTTTTCACTCATTACTAGACCCTCACTGTCTTACAGGTGTCTTACTAGGTGCTTGGCACCTAGTGCATGCCCAATAAATATTTGTCAAATAAGTTAATGCACATTACAGTGATAAATTAAGAATAAAAATTAATAATTTGAGATCTTGGTTCTAACTTCTGAAGCAGTGATACAGTGTGGGGAAAGACACATTCTTTTGATGATGGTATGAAAGGTCAGTGCTTGGAAATTATTTAAAAAAACTATAATGACTAGAAACCAAGAGCAAACTATCACTTGGTGGAACTTTTACTATACCATTTAGAACATTATTTTATTTTATTATCTAGATTGCTCTATGAGACTGGTGGTATTATTCTCATTTTAAATATGAGAAAATTGGGCTCAAAAGGATTAAGTAACTTGTCCAGCTTCTTACAAAATGTAAACGGTAGAGCTGGGATGTGAACCCAGTTTGTAAGTAATTCTAAAGGCTGTGACTTTAAATTCTATACTACATAATACTAGTAACATTTAATTCAGGTGACTGGGTAAGAGAACATGAATTTTTTTTAATGTAATAATTCTCAGCTGTTTAATTTTGGAGTATCATCCTCTATAGAAGAACCTAGCCCTATCCTCCATGTAAATATTCAAGGGTAATACTCTGCAATTTTCCTTTTGTTTTTTCTTTTGTCATTCTATTGACTATGAGATGGGGTCATTCAATGAAAGTCAGTTACTGAAAAGGCCAAAAGAGTTCATAATACAGAAGTTTACTGACAGTAGCCCAAAGACATTATAACAAGGATATGTGTGGAATATAGTCTTTCTCTTAAAGATCTTAAAAAAAAAATCAAGGGTATCAGAATTTTATAAGGAAGTACTAAAAGATATCAACATATTAGAGTAACAAAGGTTTATTAAGAAAGTTTTATGAGATGCAAATTTTCTCCAAACATGCAATTTCTAAAAAAAGGATGAGGCATGGTGAGCCTTACCTGAGGATAGGCATTGTAAATATCTTAGGAACAGTAGGTGCTAGAAAACATTTAATTACAGAATCACTTTTGCACTAAATGCTGGTTTTAAAGACAACTTCTGGTTTAAAATGAAATAGATGGAAACAAATAAACAAAAAACAAGATTGAGATGGATTTGGCTTGCAGAATTTCAACTATAGAGTGTGCTTTCTAAGAATAGTGTTCTTTATCATGTTCATTTAAAAAGAAGAAGAAATCTTGCTTAATTCATTGAAGTTGCAAATTTTATGAAGAACCTATTGGGGCCAATATTTTTTTAAATTTCAATGTCGGTTATGCACTGGGCAAATTTTCACATTAACAGCATAACATCACCGCGCTGCATAAGTATTCTACTGACTCTGACCTAATTGCCACTGACCTCCAAAGGCTGATGGAAATGGAAGTTGTGTGTGTATTCCAAACTTTAAAAAAAGCCACTTTCTATATGTTCACCTTTAAACAATATATAGAAATTTATTTATTTAAACTAAAAAAAAAATTTTTAGGTTTTTTTTTATTAAGGTATTACTGATATATACTCTTATGAAGGTTTCATATGAAAAACCAATGTGGTTACTACTTTAACCCATATTATCAAGTCCCCACCTATATCCCATTGCAGTCACTCTCCATCACTGTAGTAAGATGCCACAGATAAACTATTTGCATTCTCTGTGCTACACTGTCTTCTGCGTGACCCTCCCTCCCCAACTGCCCTCCCACGACACTTCCCTTTGGTAACTGCTAGTCCCTTCTTGGAGTCTGTGAGTCTGCTGCTGTTTTGTTCCTTCAGTTTTGCTTTGTTGTTATACTCTACAAATGAGGGAAATCATTTGGCGCTTGTCTTTCTCCACCTGGATTACTTCACTGAGCATAATATCCTCCAGCTCCATCCATGTTCTTGCAAATGGTAGGATTTGCTTCTTTCTTAAGACTGAATAGTATTCCATTGTGTATATGTACCACTTCTTCTTTATACATTCATATAATGATGGACACTTAGGTTGCTTCCATATCTTGGCTATTGTAAATAACTCTGTGATAAACATAGATGTGCTTATGTCTTTTTGAATCTGAGAAGTGTTCTTTAGGTAAATTCAAAGGAGTGGGATTCCCGGATTAAATGGTATTTCTATTTTTAGTTTTTTGAGGAACCTCCATATTGCTCTCCACAATCGTTGAACTAGCTTACATTCCCACCAGCAGTATAGGAGGGTGCCCCTCTCTCTGCATCCTCACCGGCATTTGTTGTTCTTAGTGTTTTCAATGCTGGCCATGATTACTGGTGTGAGGTGATATCTCTTTGTGGTTTTAATTTGCATTTCCCTGATAAATAGCTATATGGAGCATCTTTTCATGTGTCTATTGGCCATCTGAATTTCTCCTTTGGAGAATTGTTTCTTCTTAACCTTGGCCCATTTTTTAATCAGGTTATTTGCCTTTTGGGTGTTGAAGCATGTGAGTTCTTTATATATTTCAGATGTTAACCCCTTGTTAGATAGGTCATTTACAAATATATTCTCCCATACCATAGGATGCCTTTTGTTCTGCTGAGTGTGTCCTTTGCCATAAAGAAGCTTTTTAGTTTGATATTGTCCCATGTGTTCATTTTTGCTTTTGTTTCCCTTACTCAAGGAGATGTGTTCAGGAACAAGTTGCTCATGTTTACATTCAGGAGATTTTTGCCTATGTTTTCTTCTAAGAGTTTTATAGTTTCATAACTTACATTCAGGTCTTTGATCCATTTCAAGTTTACTTTTGTATATGGTGTTAAACAGTAATCTAGTTTCATTCTCTTGCTTGTAGCTGTCCAGTTTTGCCAATACCAGCTGTTGTAGAGGCTGTCATTTCCCCATAGTATTTCCATGGCTCCTTTATCATATATTAATTGACCATATATGCTTGGTTTTATATCTGGGCTCTCTTGTCAGTTCCATTGGTCTATGGGTCTGTTCTTGTGCCAGTACCAAATTGTCTCCATTACTGTGGCTTTGTAGTAGAGCTTGAAGTTGGAGAGCATGATCCTCCCAGCTTTATTCTTCCTTGTCAGGATTGCTTTGGCTATTCGGGGTCTTTTTTGGTTCCACATGAATTTTACAAAGATTTTCTCTAGTTCACTGAAGAATGCTGTTGGTATTTTGATAGGAATTGCATTGAATCTGTAGATTGCTTTAGGCAGGATGGCCATTTTGACAAAATTAATTCTTCCTATCCATGAGCACAGGATGTGTTTCCAATTATTGGTATCTTCTTTAATTTCTCTCATGAGTGTCTTGTAGTTTTCATAGTTTAGGTCTTTCACTTCCTTAGTTAGATTTATTCCCAGGTATTTTATTCTTTTTGATGCAATTGTGAAAGGAACTATTTTCCTGATTTCTTTTTCTGCTAGTTCATCATTACTGTATAGGAATGCAACAGATGTCTATGTATTAATTTTGTATCCTGCAATGATGCTAAATTCAAATATTAGATCTAGTAGTTTTGGAGTGGATTCTTTAGGGAGTTTTATGTACAATATCATGTCATCTGTAAACAGTGACAGCTTAAATTCCACCTTACCAATTTGGATGCCCTTTATTTCTTTGTGTTGTCTAATTGCAGTGGCGAGGACCTCCAGAACTATGTTGAATAAAAGCAGGAAGAGTGGGTATCCTTGTCTTGTTTCTGATCTTAAAGGAAAAACTTTCAGCTTCTTGCTGTTAAGTATGATGCTGACTGTGGGTTTATCATATGTAGTCTATATTATGTTGAGGTACTTCTCCTCTATACCCATTTTGTTAAGATTTTTCATGATGAATGGATGTTGGATTTTGTCAAGTGCTTTTTCAGCATCTATGGAGATGATCATGTGGTATTTGTCCTTCTTTTTCTTGATGTGGTGAATTATGTTGATAGATTTTCTAATACTGTACCATTCTTCCATCCCTGGAATAAATCCTACTTGATCATGATGGATGATCTTTTTGATGTATTTTTGAATTTGGTTTGCTAATATTTAGTTGAGTATTTTTGCATCTATATTCATCATGGATATTGGTCTGTAATTGTTTTTGTAGTGTCTTTGCCTGGTTTTTGTATTAGAGTGATGTTGGCCTCATAGAATGAGTTTGGAAGTATTCCCTCCCCTTCTACTTTTTGTAAAACTTTAAGGAGGATGGGTATTAGGTCTTCACTAAATGTTTGATAAAATTCAGCAGTGAAGCAATCTGGTCCAGGAGTTTTGTTCTTAGGTAGTTTTTTGATTACCAATTCAATTTCATTGTTGGTAATTGGTCTGTTCAGATTTTCTGTTTCTTTCTGGGTCAGCCTTGGAAGATTGTAGTTTTCTAGAAAGCTGTCTATTTCTTCTAGGCTGTCCAGTTTGTTAGCATATAATTTTTCATAGTATTCTCTAATTATTCTTTGTATTTTTGTGTTGCCCATAGTGATTTTTTCCTTTCTCATTTCTGATTGTGTTTATGTGTGTAGACTCTCTTTTATTCTTGATAAGTCTGGCTAGGGGTTTATGTATTTTGTTTATTTTCTCAAAGAACCAGCTCTTCCTTTCATTGATACTTTGTATTGTTTTATTCTTCTCTATTTTATTTACTTCTGCTCTAATCTTTATTATGTCACTACTTCTTCTGACTTTCAGCCTCATTTGTTCTTCTTTTTCTAGTTTCATTAATGTTGAGTTTAGACTGTTCATACAGGATTGTTCTTCTTTTCTGAGGTAGGCCTGTTTAGCAATATACTTTCCTCTTAGCACAGTCTTCACTGCACCCCACAGATTTTGCGGTGTTGTATTATGGTTGTCAGTTGTCTCCATATATTGCTTGACCTCTGTTTTTATTTCGTTATTGATCTGTTGGGTATTTAGGAGCATGCTGTGAAACTTCCATGTGTTTGTGGGATTTATTTTTCTCTGTGTAATTTATTTCTATAGTTTCATATCTTTGTGATCTGAGAAGCTGGTTGGTACAATTGCAATCTTTTTAAGTTTACCAAGGCTCTTTTTGTGGCCTAGTGCATAATCTATTCTTGAAAATGTTCCATGTGTAATTGAGAAGAATGTGTATTCTGTTGATTTTCGGTGTATAGTTCTGAAGATGTCTGTTAAATACATGTGTTCTAATGTGTTGTTCAGTGTCTGTCTCCTTACTTATTTTCTCTCTGTTTGATCTGGCCTTTGGAGTGAGTGGACTGTTGAAGTCTCCTAGAATGAATACATTGCATTCTATTTCCCTTTTAATTCTGTTAATATTTGCTTCACATATGTAGGTGCTCCTGTGTTGGGTGCATAGATATTTATAATGGTTATATCTTCTTGTTGGATTGACCCCTTTATCATTATGTAATGTCCTTCTCTGTCTCTTGTGACTTTCTTTGTTTTGAAGTCTATTTTGTCTGATAGAAGTACTGCAACTCCTGTTTTCTCCCTATTAGTTGCATGAAATATCTTTTTCCATCCCTTCATTTTTATCTGTGTATATCTTTGAGTTTAACTTGAGTCTCTTGTAGGCAGCATATAGATGGGTCTTGTTTTTTTTACCCATTCAGTGACTATATGTCTTTTGATTGGTGCATTCAGTCCATTTACATTTAGGGTGATTATCGATAGGTATGTACTTCTGCAATTGCTGACTTTAGATTCGTGGTTACCAAAGGTTTAAAGTTTACTTTCTTATTATCTAAGAGTCTAACTTAACTCACTTAGTATGCTATTACAAATACAATCTAAACGTTCTTTTTTCTCCTCTTTTTTCATCATCCTCCATTCTGTATATATTAGGTATCATATTCTGTACTTTCTTTTTGTCTATCCCTTGATTGAGTTTGGGGGTAATTGATTTCATTTTGCATTTCCTTAGTAATTAACTGTTCTACTTTCTTTACTGTGGTTTCATTACCTCTGGTGACAGCTATTAAACCTTAGGAACACTTCCATCTATAGCAGTCCCTCCAAAATACACTGTAGAGATGGTTTGCTTGTGGGACCTAAATTCTCTCATCTTTTGCGTATCTGGAAATTGTTTAATCCATCCTTCAAATTAAATGATAATCCTGCCAGATAAAGCATTCTTGGTTTGAGGCCCTTCTCCTTCACTGAATTAAATATATCATGCCACTCCCTTCTGGCCTGTAAGGTTTCTGCTGAGAAATCTGATGACACCCTGATGGGCTTTCTTTTGTATGTAATCTTATTTCTCTCTCTGGCTGCTTTTAAAAGTCTGTCCTTATCCTTGATATTTGTCATTTTAATTATATATTTTGGTGTTGTCTTCCTTGGGCCCCTTGTGTTGAGAGACCTGTGCACCTCCATGGCCTGAGAGACTATCTCCTGCCCTAGATTGGGGAAGTTTTCAGCAATTACATCTTAAAGACACTTTCTATCCCTTTTTCTCTCTCTTCTGTATGGTACCCTTATAAAATGAATATTGTTCTGTTTGGATTGGTCACACATTTCTCTCCATATTCTTTCATTCTTAGAGATCCTTTTTTCTCTCTGTGCCTCAGCTTCTTTGTATTCCTCTTCTCTAATTTCTATTTCATTTATCATCTCCACCATATCTAATCTGCTTTTATAACCTTCCATTTTATGTTTCATTTCTGATACTGTGTTCTGTAATGATTGGATCTCCAACTAAAATTCATTCCTGAGTTCTTGAATATTTTTCTGTACCTCCATGAGCATGTTTATGATTTTTATTTTGAACTATCTTTCAGGAAGATTCATGACGTCTATTTCATTTGACTGTTTCTCTGGTGTATTTATGATTTTGCTCTGAACCAGGTTCCTTTGACATTTCATATTTGTATGTGGCACCCTTCAGTGCCCAGAAGCTCTACTCTCTGGAGCTGCTTAGGTATCATATTCTGTACTTTCTTTTTGTCTACCTTTCCTTTCTCCTGAGCAGTATGCTCTGCGCAATCCTTGCCTCTTTAGCAGCCCTGTCAGTGTTAGGAATTCTCTTAGACTCCATACCTTTCTTTTGTTCCAGAGCAGCCAGATATGGATCCCTGTTTTCCATAAGCAGCTGGAATCTCAGTCTCTCTAGGTATTCCACCTGTCTTAGTTTTCCAACCGCATTAATCACCAGACACCATGCAAGGTAGGTCTGTGCTCCCACAGCAGATCTCCAGAGCTAGGTATTCAGCAGTCCCAGACCTCCACTTCCTTCCTGCTCCATTTCTCTTCCTCCTGCCAGAGAGCTAGGGTGGGGGAAGGGCTTGGTTCCCACCAGGTCACAGCCTTGTTACGTTACCCTCTTCTGTGAGTTCTATTCTTTTCTCCAGGTGTATGCAGTCTGGCACAGCCCTCTTTCCTGTTGCTTTTTCAGGATTAGTTGTATTAATTATATTTTTGAAGTATATGCATTTTTAGGAGGAGGCCTCTGTCTCACCTCTCATGCAGCCATCTTTAATCCTTCTCAATAACACATAGACATTTAATGTTTAATTTATTTGGACCTGAAAGAATTTCACACAGAAAGCTTTACTTTCCTTGTACAATCAAGGTACAGGAGCTGCAGATTTCTAAGCAATAATAGAAAATGACTACAATACTCTCAGGCATTAGAGTAAACAGAAGTGCATAAATTCTTTTGTGGAAAAATGGCAGATATTGACAACATTTCTGAAATCTCGTACAATTTTTTTATTATTAAAATTATGGGCAATCCAATAAAGTTTGAAATTTGGGGAGGGGAGGAGGAAATGGGTCAATAATCAAGCATTAAGTATAACTCACTAAAGAAACACACTATGGCTCTCAGATATATTATGAATTAAGAAACAAGTTTTTACCTGGGAAAAATGACAAAATATAATTAAAGCAAAACAGAAGTTTCATGATCCTGATGGGAAAGGCTAGTAGGGCCCCAGAGATTCAGGAGCAGCATTCTGACAGCATAATTAGACAACTAGATCTAAAGTGACAAGAACCCTGGAGAGATGGTTGCAACTGTCACAAAGTATGCCTTGGGTAAGTCAGTGATTGTCTCAGAGTCCCAGTGTCTTCATCTTTAGAAGACTTGGTTTGATCAGTGCGAAGACCTTATGTAGACTTAAAATACCAGCTTTCCTAAATTATCTGTAGGAATATTACCTGCAAAGAAAGCTGGACTTGGATTCTAAGCTACTGAGCTCTAATTTACTACAAGCATTGGTATTTCCTGTAACATTGTATGTTGTAAATCTATAGATTACAAACATCCTTACAAATCCTTACAGGGATTTTCTGGTAGCATAGTAGAAATAGAGCAAGAGCATTAAATTCATTGAGGATATTTATGAAAATTTCTTAAATGATTACAGAGAACATATTGATATTATTTTCAAGATACCCTCACTGTGTAGTTGGGCTAAAAAAATAGTGTACTAGTTACAAACTGGAACACAACTTTATTGCATCCAAATACTTCCTCTGTCCCCAACCTATTTAAAAATATTCAGTTGAATCATGAAATTTCTGATATTCATTCTTTTTGACCTGAACATCGAATAATTTTATAAGGTATAATCTGTACTAATTATTTGTATAGATGTCTGCCTGTTTGTCTGTATATGTAAATGTAAAGGACTAATGTAATGTTAGATAAATCCATTAATGAAATGGTTACCTGCCTCAGAAATTTTACTAAATGATATAAGCTTATTTGCACTACTTACTCAATTCATTGGTCTTTCTGTATTCCATAACAGCACATTTTCTAACACACACATCAGCAGGGGATTTTAACATTTTGCTCATTATTTAACAGTGAAATATCAAAATCTAAGCAAGTTTTTTTGTCCAACTGGGGCATCTGAAGAGGGGTTAAAGTCTTCTCAGGCATAAAACTTGTTAGTACATTCACAGGGAAATACATGAGTTCAGGTGTGTCTTTTACTGTCACTGAGACACAGAATTTGGTTACTTTTATTGTCACTAAAGTAGGTAGGTAGCCAGACATGAGCAGGGATGGGAGGAGGACTCAGGCCAGTGTCTATATTTGGCTAGATGTTTGCTTACTTTCCAGACATTACATGTAAGCTCTTGTCCCAGGATGAAGGGATTGAGACTATAGATAACAGACTGGCCCAAACTAGCTAGTTGTGACGTGGAGGAGAAGTTGACCATAACTTCACCCCAAAATATGTTAACATAGTAAAAAAATCACACTTCTCTGAGCCATGAAAATTCCGATATGGGGATCAAATACAGTCAAAATTTCCTCCCACTGACGAGAGTGGAGCACATCCAAACTACAAAAAAACTCTACCTGTTTCCTTTGAAATCTAACCCCACTTAGTGAATAGTCATCTGTCTTTGTATAAAAAGGGCCTCTTATTGTTTCCTCAGTACACTTTCCTCTGGGTCTACCCACACCCCAGCTCCTACGTATGTACTCTTGTCTTTCTCTGAACTTTTATTCTCCAAATAAACTCTTCATGCTCACCCACTTTTTGTGTCTGTTCTTGAATTCTTTCTCACATGGAGACAAAGGACCCACCTTTGAATACCAAACAATTGTCCATGACTTTGAAAGTCAGTTGGCAATGCAAACATACTTGTTAGTTTATACTGATTTCTCTAAGCCACTGAGCCTTTACTATATTACTTTTTACCTGTACCTATGATTCAGGGTGCTTTATATATTTCTCAGGGCAAGTGTGGGGGTCTGTTTGCTTTATTTAACTCAGTAGCTTGGGAAGTGCCATTTTCCTGTTCTACTTTTGTTAGACATTCAAGTGATCCTGTGCTTCTAGGGAAACCTGATCCTTGCCCAGCCCTGGGGGCATGAATCTTGATTAGCTAAGACATACCTGGTAATCTCCTTCTAATGCCTGTGTTTGGCTTAGGAAACGGTCAGCAAGACTGGAAGAAAACGGTGGAACTTGTGGGAAAGATTCTCTCTCTCTCTCTCTTTCTCTCTCTGTCTATCTCTTTCTCTCTCTCTCTCTCTCTCTCTCTCTCTCTCTCTCTCTCTCTCACACACACACACACACACACACACACACACACACACACACACACACACAGTCCTAATCTACTTCAGCATCTGGCTGTATGAGGACATGATACATAGGGTACTGCAACCATTTTGTGATCACAACTGGACAAGCCTTAAGAACAAAAGTCAATATGCTGAAGAGGGCAGAGTGAAGACAGCCAGATTGAAAAAAAATCTGCGGCTCAAACTACATGACTTCTAGACTTTTGGTTATGTGACATAATAAATTTGTGTATTATTGTCTTCGAATAGGAACTATCCTGACACAGATAAAAATGAAGCATTAGTATCTTCCCTTTGATCTTACTCTTCAAGACTCTAGTAAGGTGTAGTATATTGTAGACTCTACAGGAAGCACTTAGAAAATTATCACTGAGGGAGGCGGAACCAACATGGTGGCGTGAGTAGGACAGTGGGAATCTCCTCCCAAAAACATATATATTTTTGAAAATACAACAAATACAACTAATCCTAAAAGAGAGACCAGAAGACACAGGACAACAGCCAGACTACATCCACACGTGTGAGAGCCCAACACCTGGTAAAAGGGGTAAGATACAACCCCTGGCCTGGCGGGACCCGAGCACGCCTCCCACCAGATCCCGGCGGGTGGAGAGGTGTCAGAGCAGGGAGGGAGAGGGAGCCCAGGACTGCTAAACACCCAGCCCCAGCCCCCCGCACCAGTGCGCAGACACAGTGCATGCGTTGAGGGCTGGAAACTAGGGAAACTGGGCAGCAAGACCTCTGAGTGGGTTCTGAAGCTGATGCCCCTGTGACAAAGAAAAGTGAGTGCTTCTTGTAAGTCTTAAAGGGACAGGGACGTAACAGCTGGATGGAAACAACACAGGTCACAGCCCAGTGGCTGGAAATTACAGGGAAAACTGGGCACACTAACCCCCTGGGCAACAGCTCTGAGAAACCCCACGGAGGTAAACAGCCAAACAGCACCCCATCCATTACCCCTCTGGGCGCTGTGAAAGCAGAGAAGCAGCCTAAGGCAGAACCTGCCCTCAGAAAGGGAGCTTCCTCCATATCAGCCGGGCAAGACACAAAGACCCAGTGTAAATGCAATTACCCAACACAAGCCACTAGGGATCGCAGTCGTCCCAGTAAAGAAAGGCCAGTAGCAAATGAAAAGTTTGGCCCTCCCAGCTGATAGTCAGTAGCACCTATCAACATGAAAAGGCAAAAAAATATGATCCAGACAAGACTAACCCAGACAGCTTCAGCATCTGCTACATCTTCCCCTGAGAAGGAACCTGGGGAGATAGATTTAACCAGTCTTCCTGAAAAAGAATTCAAAACAAAAGTCATAACCATGCTGATGGACTTGCAGAGAAATATGCAAGAACTAAGGAGGGAGAATAAAGAAATAAAACAAGCTCTGGAAGGACTTCAAAACAGAATGTACGAGATGCAAGAGACCATTAATGGACTAGAAAACAGAGAACAGGAACACAGAGAAGCTGATGCAGAGAGAGATAAAAGGATCTCCAGGAATGAAACAATTCTAAGAGAGCTGAGTGACCAATCGAAATGGAACAATATCCGCATTATAGGGGTACCAGAAGAAGAAGAGAGAGAAAAAGGGATAGAAAGTGTATTTGAGGAAATAATTGCTGAAAACTTCCCCAAACTAGGGGAACAAATGGCCTCTCAGACCACAGAGGTACACAGAACTCCCATGAAAAGGGATCCAAGGAGGGCAACATCAAGACACATAATAATTAAAATGGCAAAGATCAAAGACAAGGACAAAGTATTAAATGCAGCCAGAGAGAAAAAAAGGTTACCTACAAAGGAAAACCCATCAGGCTATCATCAGACTTCTCAACAGAAACCCTACAGGCCAGAAGAGAATGGCATGATATACTTAATGCAATGAAACAGAAGGGCCTCGAACCAAGACTACTGTATCCAGCATGAACATCATTTAAATATGAAGGAGAGATTAAACAATTCCCAGACAAGCAAAAGTTGAGGGAATTTGCCTCCCACAAACCACCTCTACAGGGCATCCTACAGGGACTGCTCTAGATGGGAGCACTCCTAAAAAGAGCACAGAACAAAACACCCAACACATGAAGAAGGGAGGAGGAGGAATAAGAAGGGAGAGAAATAAAGAATCATCAGACCGTGTTTATAATAGCTCAACAATCGAGTTAAGTTAGACAGTAAGATAGTAAAGAAGCTAACCTTGAACCTTTGGTAACCACAAACTTAAAGCCTGTAATGGCAATAAGTATATACCTTTCAATAATCACCTTAAATGTAAATGGACTGAATGCACCAATCAAAAGACACAGAGTAATAGAATGGATAAAAAAGCAAGATCCATCCATATGCTGCTTACAAGAAACTCACCTCAAACCCAAAGATATGCACAGACTTAAAGTCAAGGGATGGAAAAAGATATTTCATGCAAACAACAGAGAGAAGAAAGCAGGTGTTGCAATTCTGGTATCAGACAAAACAGACTTCAAAATAAAGAAAGTAACAAAAGATAAAGAAGGACATTACATAATGATAAAGGGCTCAGTCCAACAAGAGGATATAACCATTATAAATATTTATGCACCCAATACAGGAGCATCAACATATGTGAAACAAATACTAACAGAACTAAAGGAGGATATAGAATGCAATGCATTCATTCTAGGAGACTTCAACACACCACTCACTCCAAAGGACAGATCCACCAGACAGAAAATAAGTAAGGACACAGAGGCACTGAACAACACACTAGAACAGATGGACCTAATAGACATTGACAGAACTCTACATCCAAAAGCAACAGGATACACATTCTTCTCAAGTGCACATGGAACATTCTCCAGAATAGACCACATATTAGGCCACAAAAAGAGCCTCAGTAAATTCCAAAAGATTGAAATCCTACCAACCAACTTTTCAGACCACAAAGGCATAAAACTAGAAACAAAGTGTACAAAGAAAGCAAAAAGGCTCACAGACAAATGGAGGCTTAACAACATGCTCCTAAATAATCAATGGATCAATGACCAAATCAAAATGGAGATCCAGCAATATATGGAAACAAACGACAACAACAACACAAAGACCCAACTACTGTGGGACACAGCAAAAGCAGCCTTAAGAGGAAAGTATATAGCAACTCAGGCATATTTAAAAAAGGAAGAACAATCCCAAATGAATGGTCTAATCTCACAATTATTGAAATTGGAAAAAGAAGAACAATTGAGGCCTAAGGTCAGCAGAAGGAGGGACATAAAGATCAGAGAAGAAATACATAAAATTGAGAAGAATAAAACAATAGCAAAAATCAATGAAACCAAGAGCTGGTTCTTTGACAAAATAAACAAAATAGATAAGCCCCTAGCCAGACTTATTAAGAGGAAAAGAGAGTCAACACAAATCAACAGAATCAGAAATGAGAAAGGAAAAATCACGACGGACCCCACAGAAATACAAATAATTATTAGAGAGTACTATGAAAACCTATATGCTAACAAGCTGGGAAACCTAGGAGAAATGGACAACTTCCTAGAAAAATACAAACTTCCAAGACTGACCCAGAAAGAAACAGAAAATCTAAACAGACCAATTACCAGCAACGAAATTGAGGTGGTAATCAAAAAACTACCAAAGAACAAAACCCCCGGGCCAAATGGATTCACCTCGGAATTTTATCAGACATACAGGGAAGACATAAAACCCATTCTCCTTAAAGTTTTCCAAAAAATAGAAGAGGAGAGAATACTCCCAAACTCATTCTATGAAGCCAACATCACCCTAATACCAAAACCAGGCAAAGACCACACCAAAAAAAGAAACCTACAGACCAATATCCCTGATGAACGTAGATGCAAAAATACTCAACAAATTATTAGCAAACCGAATCAAAAAATACATCAAAAGGATCATACACCATGACCAAGTGAGATTCATCCCAGGATGCCAGGATGGTACAACATTCGAAAGTCCATCAACATCATCCACCACATCAACAAAAAGAAAGACAAAAACCACATGATCATCTCCATAGATGCTGAAAAAGCATTTGACAAAGTTCAACATCCATTCATGATAAAAACTCTCAGCAAAATGGGAATAGAGGGCAAGTACCTCAATATAATAAAGGCCCCTAACAAATGGAAACTCATCCCATGCTCGTGGCTAGGAAGAATTAATATCGTCAAAATGGTCATCCTGCCTAGAGTAATATACAGATTTGATGCAATCTCTATGAAACTACCAGCAACATTCTTCAATGAACTGGAACAAATAATTCAAAAATTCATATGGAAACACCAAAGACCCCGAATAGCCAAAGCAATCCTGAAAAAGAAGAATAAAGTAGGGGGGATCTCACTCCCCAACTTCAAGCTCTACTACAAAGCCATAGTAATCAAGACAATTTGGTACTGGCACAAGAACAGAGCCACAGACCAGTGGAACAGATTAGAGACTCCAGAAATTAACCCAAACAAATATGGTCAATTAATATTTGATAAAGGAGCCATGGACATACAATGGCAAAATGACAGTCTCTTCAACAGATGGTGTTGGCAAAACTGGACAGCTACATGTAGGAGAATGAAACTGGACCATTGTCTAACCCCATATACAAAGGTAAACTCAAAATGGATCAAAGACCTGAATGTAAGTCATGAAACCATTAAACTCTTGGAAAAAAACATAGGCAAAAACCTCTTAGACATAAACATGAGTGACCTCTTCTTGAACATATCTCCCCGGGCAAGGAAAATAACAGCAAAAATGAGCAAGTGGGACTACATTAAGCTGCAAAGCTTCTGTACAGCGAAAGACACCATCAATAGAACAAAAAGGAACCCTACCGTATGGGAGAATATATTTGAAAATGACAGATCCGATAAAGGCTTGACGTCCAGAATATATAAAGAGCTCACACACCTCAACAAACAAAAAACAAATAACCCAATTAAAAAATGGGCAGAAGAACTGAACAGACAGTTCTCTAAGAAAGAAATACACATGGCCAACAGACACAAGAAAAGATGCTCCACATCGCTGATTATCAGAGAAATGCAAATTAAAACTACAATGAGGTATCACCTCACACCAGTAAGGATAGCTGCCATCCAAAAGACAAACAACAACAAATGTTGGCGAGGCTGTGGAGAAAGGGGAACCCTCCTACACTGCTGGTGGGAATGTAAATTAGTTCAACCATTGTGGAAAGAAGTTTGGAGGTTCATCAAAATGCTCAAAACAGACCTACCATTTGACCCAGGAATTCCACTCCTAGGAATTTACCCTAAGAACGCAGCAATCAAGTTTGAGAAAGACAGATACACCCCTATGTTTATAGCAGCACTATTTACAATAGCCAAGAATTGGAGGCAACCTAAATGTCCATCGGTAGATGAATGGATAAAGAAGATGTGGTACATATACACAATGGAATACTACTCAGCCATAAGAAGTGGGAAAATCCAACCATTTGCAGCAACATGGATGGAGCTGGAGAGTATTATGCTCAGTGAAATAAGCCAAGTGGAGAAAGAGAAATACCAAATGATTTCACTCATCTGAGGAGTATAAGAACAAAGGAAAAACTGAAGGAACAAAACAGCAGTGGAATTACAGAACCCAAAAATGGACTAACAGGTACCAAAGGGAAAGGAACTGGGGAGGATGGGTGGGCAGGGAGTGATAAGGGGAGGGAAGAAGAAGGGGAGTATTAAGATTAGCATGCATGGGGGTGAGGGAGAAAGGGGAGGGTGGGCTGTACAACACAGAGAGGACAAGTAGGGATTCTACAACATTTTGCTAAGCTGATGGACAGTAACCATAATGTGGTTGTTAGGGGGGACCTGATGTAGGGGAGAGCATAGTAAACATAGTACTCTTCATGTAAGTGTAGATTAAAGATTAAAAAAAAAAAGAAAGAAAGAAAGAAAGAAAAGGGGGATTACTCCTTGATAGGATAAAACTATTGGTAAATCAAAGATCAATGCATGCTTTAAATATCCTTAATGTTGATCACTTAAAGGGTGTCAGACGGTCAGCTATGGAGGTACTCTTTTCTGATAATATTCCTTTCTCTTAATAAAAAAAAAAAAAAAGCAGTCCCTGTGTGCTGACCTCCAATGAGTTCTGCACAGTGGTATAAGAGGGTATGTCAAAGTGTGGGCAAAGGGTCTGTTTGTTTCTATGCAGAAGATCAAGGACTAGCTTGGATACCCAGAAAATGAACTAAGATACGATATGAGGAGGAGCTTCCGGCATCAGCACTCTCTGGAGTACTCGTGCCGGGGGATGATCATCAAAAAGCCTCCACAGGGATCTGGGCGATGCTGCGGTTGTGGCTGCGTCCACCCCACCGTTTCCTGGACTTGCCATTGGAATGAGGAGGGAGATGTCTAGGCTGGCATGTGCATACAGTGAGACAACGAATTTGACCGGATCTGTACTGTTGGAACTCAACTAGGAGTTGGGAGGGGTCTAAGTTGTAGCACTCCAAAATCTTATGACTATAGACTATCTACGGTTAAAAGAACATATGGGATGTGAACAGATCCCAGAAATGGGCTGCTTTAATCTGTCTGATTTTTCTCAGACTGTTCAAGTACAGTAGGACAATATCCATCATATCATAGACAAATTTTCACAAATGCCTAGGATGCCTAAATGGTTTTCTTGGCTTCACTGGAGATGGATGGTAATTATAGATTTGCTTTGTTTATGTCACCGTATTCCTATTATGTTAATATGTGTGTGCAAATTAGTTAGTAGTTTAAAACCCATACATACTTAAGATACTCTACAAGAAGATATGTCAAAGAAATAATCAATCCTCCCATGTTTTCTTCCATATGCTACCTCTATAGCTTTTCTTCTTCCTTCCTAATTACAACCCTTAAATAGAATTTGTGCCTCATATTGAATTTACCGAGTATCATAATTCCTCCAGGTGGTAAAGATACCTTGAGACAAGTGCTGGGCATAGAAGCCACAGGGCATAAATCTGCAAAGAAGTAAAAAGCTAACCTTTTCAAACAATATGGCTTCTCTCTCACTTACCAACTTCACATTTCCCTGTATGGCCCCGGAAGATGACTGGTTAGCCAGAGACGGGTAAGATTCCTCAAGGGAGGAACAACCTAAGACAGGCACAGTCACAGGGGGGCCATCAGGTGAGAAACTGCGGATCAACAGAGGTGAGGCTCAGAACCTCACCCCCCCCTGCTTTGAGAGAAATCTTCTGCATCCGTGGATGTTTTGCTGCCCTTGTCTAGCTTGGATTAATACTTAGTCCATAGGCACACGCCTGATCATCTACATTTGCCCTCTTATAGCACTAAACTATGTTTTCTACCTTTACCTTGCATCTACCTACCACTTCAGCATTTTATTACAAATAAAAATAATAATAATAATAAAGGGAGAAATGTGGGATCAACATATAAATCAAGTATAAAAATCAAACGAATATTCATATTTGACCTGATTGTTTTTAGTTCATAATGCGTGATCAAAACTGAACGTTTCTGTGATGAATGCCCTTGTACTGCTCACCATGTAAGAATTTATTCACTATGTAAGAATTCGTTCACCATGTAAGAACTTGTTCGTTATACTTCAGAAGATTGGAGACTGACGAGAATTAGGCTTGAGATGGATTCATGATTGTACATTGAGCATTGACCCCCATACTGAATTTTATTGTTGTTAACAACCATTTGATCAATAAATATGAGAGATGCCCTCTCAAAAAAAAAAAAAAAAACCTCAACAAAGATCCAGGCGCTGCTACAGCTGTAGCTGGATTCATCCCACCGGTTCCTGGACTTGCCATGGGAATGAAGAAGGAGATTTCTAAGCTGGCCTGTGCATACAGTAAAACAACAAATTTGACTGGATCTGTACTGTTGGAACTCAACCAAGAATTAGGAGAAGTGCAAGTTGTAGCGCTCCAAAATCTTACAACTACAGACTATCTACTGTTAAAAGAACATATGGGATGTGAACAGTCCCCAGGAATGGGTTGTTTTAATTTGTCTGATTTCTCTCAGACTGTTTAAGTTCAGTTGGACAATATCCACCATATCATAGATAAGTTTTCACAAATGCCTAAGGTGCCTAACTGGTTTTCTTGGTTTCACTGGAGATGGTTGGTAATTATAGGTCTGCTTTGGTTATGTAACTGTACTCCTATTATGTTAATGTGCGCACTCAATTTAATTAGTAGGTTAAAACCTATACATGCTGAAGTTACTCTACAAGAAGATATGTCAAAGAAATAATCAATCTTCCCATGTTTTCTTCCACCTGCTGCTTGTATAGCTTTTCTTCTTCCTTCCTAATTACAACCCTTAAATAGAATTCATGCCTCATATCGAATTTACCAAGTATCATAATTCCTCCAGGTGGTAAAGATACCTCAAGACAAATGCTGGGCATAGAAGCCACAGGGCATAAATCTGCAAAGAAGTAAAAAGCTAACCTTTTCCAACAATATGGCTTCTCTCTCACCTACCAACTTTACATTTCCCTGTATTGCCCTGGAAGATCACTGGTTAGCCAGAGATGGGTAAGATTCCTCAAGGGAGGAACAACCTAAGACAGGCACAGTCGCAGGGGGGCCATCAAGTGAGAAATTGGGGATCAACAGAGGTGAGGCTTCGGACCTCACCCCCCTCTGTTCTGAGAGAAATCTTCTGCATCCATGGATGTTTTATTGCCCTTGTCTAGCTTGGATTAACACACAGTCTACAGGCACACACCTGACCATCTACATTTGCTCTCTTACAACACTAAACTGTTTTCTACCTTTATCTTGCATCTACCTACCACTTTATAATAATAATAAAGAGAGAAATGTGGTATCCACATATAAATCAAGTATAAAAATCAAACGAATATTCATATTTGAACTGATTGATTATAGTTCATAATGCATGATCAAAACCGAAAGTTTCTGTGATGAGTGCCCTTGTACTGTTCACCATGTAACTTATTCACTATGTAAGAATTTGTTTTCCATGTAAGAACTTGTTCGTTATGCTTCAGAAGATTGGAGACTGTCGAAAATTAGGTTTGGGGTGGATTAATGATTGTTCATTGAGCATTGACTCCCCTATACAGAATTTTATTGTTGTTAACAACCATTTGATCAATAAATATGAGAGATGCCCTCTCAAAAAAAAAAAAAGTACAGACTTCCAATTGTAAAATAAGTAAGTAACCGGGATGTAATGTATAGCATAAGGAATACAGTCAAAATATTGTAACAACTTTGTATGGTGATAGCTGGTAGCTAGAATTATCATATATATAAATGTTGAATCACTGTGTTGTACACCTGAAACTAATGTAATACTGTGTGTCAACTATCCCTCAATAAAAAATAATTATCTACAAAAAAAAATTATCACTGAGTATATGAAGGAGAACAGAATGAACGTTTTTTGAGGTCATCTCAATTCATGTAACTGATTCATGACACTTCCAAATAAATTATGTATATGCAGAATATCAACTATGACAATGGTAGATATTTTTTGTGTTTGAGTGAATGTGTGTCTGTTCGGAATTATATAAAATAGTCAATAAGATGGTTAATATGGATCTTTTTTTAAATGAGTTTTTCTGCATTTTTTTTTTTACTGTAAGAACTAAAGTAGGTTATAAATCTCCTTACTTTTTATGCATAATCCAGTATTTAGTATAGGAGGCTTACAAAATAAAGGGAGAAGGAAGTAGAGAAATGATGGAATAAAAGTTCATTTTGGAATCAGAAATTGATTAGTAAGAAGAGTGATTTTAAGCAATTTGCTTTAGGAGAAACTGTCATATCGATAACTTTGGACACTTAGTTCATGAACTTTACTGTTGTGCTAGGAGCATAGGAAACAATTAGACATCACCAATCTCCTCATGTATTAATGCCAGTGTAGATTAACTCTAACACTAAAAATATTCCTTCTCTGTTAAAATCTGTGAAGGGTGTGACTTACTGCCCTTAGGGCATAATTGTCTCTCTCTGCCTATGTAAAACTGACACATAAAAATCAATATTAATTAAAAAATGGTCAAAAGTGTCCTCATTAACTTATTTAACTATCTCTCTGAAATGGGGTTACCATTTAAGACAGAGACACAACAGACTATGGATTTAACCAATTCCCACTGCTGAATAAATAAATGTTCATTTATTGGGTGGGTCTACATACCTTTTCCCTTAAGGACAGTTATATACAGTGCAAACTCGAAAAGGGACCTGGTGTCTAACTATAAATTTTATCTTGACTATCTAAGACACTGATATATTTTAGTTTTCTGCTCAAAACGTCTGTATTCTCTATTCTCCCCACCCACCCCCTGAAAAAAATATAAAAAGAGAAAAGAAAAGTTGTTTCAGAAGTCTGGAATCCTGGTGCCCTATAGAAAGCACAAAATGTATTTTGGCATCTTCAATTTTATCTTACAAATTCATATATTTTAAACTTCATTATGTTATCACACCTTTATGACAATGTGAGAGTAATGATGCACAGTCATCATCTGGTGGCTTTGTAAATGAGTGCCTCAGTAGGTGAGGTCACATCATACCTCTTTTTCTTTCCACACTTTCTCAATTTTCTACATTGCTATCTTCCATGTGGCCTTATCAGTGAAGAAAATGGTAACAATCCCAGAAAATATTACCATCACTGAGGTTTACTCTGGAATCCTAACCCTAACTAATCATGTCAAACACAAAACTCAGCAGGAACGGGAAACACAGGGATGGAGTCTTCTCTGGCCTTTACTCCTCCCAGTTATGCATTGAGGACATCTCTGAGCCCTGGGACCCTAAGTGATAAGAGTTGCTTCATCAACATCAACTCATTCCAATGATTCTAGTTTCAACAAGCTGCTATTTGTTGAGGTACTGTTACCGCTTATCTGGTCCCACTTTAATAATTTATACTCAAGGTATATGAAAATTAAGTGTAGTTTAAACCTTTTGCTAAATGTTTCTATATAAACATTTATAATATATTTATATATAAAATACATATTGTAATACATTTATAATATAATTATATATATAATTTCCAACCTCAAGGTATCACTCATACGTAGAGTGTGTGACTGCAGTCAGAACAGTTTGGTTTAGGTTAGAAACCCAAGTCTATGTAATCATGGACCAATTACTTAATCTCTGAATCTCAGTGTTCTAATCTATAATAGGTCCCCTGAGAAGATTAAATGATGACTGCTTAATAAATGATAACTGCTACTACTAGTAAATAATAACATTGGTAAACTCTTAGATTCACAACCATGTAGACAATGATTTCAAGAAATATTATCCAAAACATTACTTATTTATACCTTTACACTCAAGGTAAGACAATTTAATTTTCAAAGGCCAGTAGACAGAATCAAGTTTCCCCAGTTAGCTGGTAGAATAGCCTGGACAAGTAGAGAGGCATTGTTTAAGGTCACTAGAATTGGCATAGCACATTTCAAAATTATAGCCCGGAAATAAACAAACAAAAAATGCATATGTAAAGATGGCAATTTAAAAAGTAACATTATTTGGTATTTTCATTATAGAAAGAGATAGCAAATAAAATTAGAACATATAAGTATTTTTGAAAAGGATATGTCTTGCTTCTCTGATAGAACTTGGTTTTACTTTTACATTAATGAGGTGATTTGTCATTTGAATTAGACTTTTAGGGGGTCTGTACCTCATGCTCCTGTTGCTATCAGTTTATACAATTTAAGCATAAACATCTTGGCTTCCTTCTAGGGATTAGTGAGCTATGTACTTGAAATCACTGACATTTAAAAATGTGTGTACTCTTATTAACAGAATGAATAAGGAGTTGCTAATGGAGGGAGGCAAACTAAATTAAGGGAATGGTCAGCATTTGTCATAAAATATTTCAAATGAGACAATTCCCTGGTTCTGTAGTTTATGCTCACTGAGAAATGGGGAAGGGAAGTTGAGGGAGTGTTTGAAAAGGTGGGGACATTTAATGAGCATTAAATATATATCAGATTTCATCCTAACCACTTTCCACATCAATTTTTTTCAAGAAACCCAATGAAAAGCAATTTTCAGATGAAAACAAACTATATATCAGTTAATTGAAAAAATGCAGACATTTCAAAAAAGGTGAATCTTGTCTGATTCAATAGTTGTGATGGTTAAAAAGCTAAAAAGCTCACTACAGTCCCATCTTTTCCATCATTTCTTTATTGATTACTCTAAAATTCCTTTTGGTGCCAAATACTTATGTACCTTGGATAGGAGTGAGAAATAATTACTTTATACTGAGTTTTATTCAGTAGCAAAGCAGTTGACAGTAAATTTCCAGGCAATTATACCTTTGCAAGATAATGTAGATTAATGGAAACAGAAATCATCTCCTTCCTCATAGAATTACCATGTATTCACTAGTCTTAAATCTAATTTTAGCTCAAGATTGCCCTTAAATCAGGGCCAGGGCAAATCTGAAGTCTTTGTAGATACAGCAACTGTGAGAAGTTGGAATCTCCCCCATACTGAGCCTTTTCTTTCACCTGTAATTTCTGTTTTCACATTTTTTGAGAACATTTATCTACCAGTGAATACCTGAGATACACAATTTAAAATGCATTACTTAGAAAATTCAATCTATGTCTTTATAGTCAGAACTACATAACAGCTTTGTACTATAAAAATGTAACATAAATGCAAAATATAAAGCAATAATATATAAAAATTTCTATAATAATATTAACTATAGTATCCACAGCTTTCTTTAAAACACAACAGCATTTTAAAAATGAATCTGGGAAGATTATATTTGTAAACACAGGAAATCACCAAACTGGAAGGAGAAAAATATGCACAGCACATAAAAGCAGAGGGGGCCTTGGAAACCTTTTCTCACAGATAATCATGCCCCAAATACAAATAACCAGTATGTTTATTAGGAAATATTTTATTTCTAATAACAATAATGATAAATAGCATTATTAATACTCACAGATATTATATGTTGAGAACCTATTAAGTCTGAAGCACTATGTTCAAAACTTTCTATACATTTCTATTGACCTTTGTAAACCTATTTTCCCCATTTTATAGGTGAGCAAACTGATGACTAAACAGTTAAATGATTTTCGCTAAAGCAAAATTCAAGTAGAGAGGTGTTCCCTATTTAATTAAGTCTTGCACTGAGCTTTAGATTATGATTACATTTTCATAATGATATAGTTATGAAACTGAAAAAAATGCTGTTCTTTTTTTTGCAAAAGCAATATATGCTTAGCACAAAATGTTAAAGGCAGAATGGAGTTGTACAGGATAAAATTAATTTGCAATCAAACTATAGCAATAAAAACATACAAAGAAGTTTTTTCCTGAATTAAAGAGGTTTAACTAAATCATAATTTTCTGACTGAATCACTTGACATTTCTCTATTCACTGCTTCATGCATCACATTCTGTCCTCTCAATGAAAAGCAACTATGAGCAGGCATTGTGCATTTGAATGTGTAGCTGGAAGGCTTGTAGCATCCTGGATAATTAGGCCTCAAAATCTAACCAGCATAGTAACATCCTAGCTCCATCACCTACTAGCTATGCACCTTTGGGCAAGGTACTTAATTCCTCTAAATCTCTGTTACTCATCCATAAAATGAAGTTGATAATGGTATCTATATCAAACTGTTATTCATAGGATTAAATGAGATAATGCAAGTGAAGGACCAACACAGTATGTGGTCCATGGTAAGTGCTCAGTAAATCATAGATAGGTTTACATTATGGATGCCCTTCTGGGATTCAAAAGGAATTGCTTTAACTTTTTCTTCCACGGGTACCACTGCTAATAAGTACCTTCTATTCCTTTCATTTCCTTTCCCTCATTTTTCTCTTTCCATTAAAGAACTCAAATCTAACTTGAACATGGCCTTCCTCTTTTTGTCTTGGCATAACTCATCATATTTTCATTCATCACAAGTGTAACAGATGATGGGAAATACAATGGTAATTAATAAACACATAGGCAAGAAGACAGGATCCCTCTCTCACTGCCGACAGGATCCTGCAGCCCAGCCTTCTCCTTGCTCAGATCACAGGGGCATTCAACAGGGTCTTGAAGCCAGGAAAGCCCCATTCCAATTTCTGAGCTACCACACGCATTCCTGGCATTCAAAGTTGTATTTCTGAGTTGATTTTGACATAGGTAAATTGGTAGCAAAGTGACAAAATTATATGGTGGTTGTACAATACTACCTGCCTCAGAGGCATACAGAGTTAAGGAGGCTTCTGTGAGATCACTGGCCTGAGGAACAAAAGACAATGTATATTAGCGTATCAATGAAAAAATGTCTGAGTTTTCAGCAACCAGTTCACAAAGGCACTTTTGAAACCTAATCCATTCACAGACTGGGGGCTGTCTTTCCTTTTTTTGCTGTTGTCTGGGCCCTCTTTGGCCACTAGAGGGTTTCTAGGCACCATCTTCCTTAATCATAGTCTCTTAATGCTCAGTTCTGAAATTAGGATACATTTGAAGGGCAGGACCATATTCTCTATTCCTACATTATTTGCAAAGAGAGTATCTACAAATGAGCAAGATCACTGCAAGAGCTGATCGACATCCTGTTGTGGAAGACAAATGAAGGCAGTGAGTGGAATGCAGAAATTAGAAAAAAAAAACAAAAAAACAACCAGCTATAGGGAATGGCTGAACACACTCCAGGTAGTTTCCTTAACCCATTTGGGGTGGCTGGAGACTGTTCACACTCCTGTTGAAAGCAAGGAGAATGAATTCCAGGAAGCATATTGAAGTATACAAATGAACACAAACAATAGACTTTTCTCCTGTTTCAGAGCAGATTATGCAAGACAGAGACTGGCATTAGAGGGTATAGTTTTGATACATTCTCTAATGCAAAAGTAATTTAGGTTGCATAGGAATTAGAAAAGATGACCATAGCCTAGATGTGGCTTTGTCCTTAGGTGAATGACTCTAGCTTGTCTTTCTGAAGTTTTTTCCTGGTGTTCAGAGTTTACTTGGTATATTCTTGACAATTTGGATAGGAGTGGAGAGAATGGGGCAAATGGGAGGGGAGGAAGGGAGCAGAGATCATTAACGTAGTTCCCCAATTCCTACAGATTTCTTTGTATGATGGAAACAGACCTTTCCCTTTTCTTGTTCTTGGCAAAACATAATCAACCACATCTGCTTGATGCTTGAAGTTTATCTCACCCCAGGCCAACCTAAATGGTGAAATTACAAACTTGATTTAGATATCAAAGCCAATGAAGGCTCACCTAGTATATCTCATCTTCTCCTTCTAACAGGCCTTGATAACATTTTTGACACAGGCCAAGATTCTACTTTCTTTGGCAATTTTCTCTATCAGTAATGAATAGGCTTTTCTACATGGGTAATAATACTTACACAAATGCTTCTATGTGCTAATCTTGTAATACCTTTACATATATTATTTGGTTTAATTCTACGAACAACCCTATTGGGTAGGCAAACTAGTAGCACCATTTTACAGATGAGAAAACTAGAGCAACTTGCCCAAGATTAATAGGCAGGACAAAGTGCATCGAGAATGTGAGCCCAGAGTCTGTCTTAGGATCATCAATAGTGTCCTGGCTGCTGCTGAACACGATTACCTCTGCTATGACCACCAATAGTCTTTTTTGAGCTTTGTCTACTATGCACCAGATATGATACGAAGGACTTAAGCATCATTTCACTTAATTTTCAAAATAACACTATCAGCTAAGCATTGTCTCTTGACTGATGAAAAAACAGAAGTTTGGTAGGGATTGGTGGGTTGTCAGAGGTCACATATCAAGTGACACAACAAAGCCTGAAACCCATGTTTCTCTGAATACAAAGACATCCCATCCTGACCTTCTAGAAAGACTCCACCAACTGCTCCTGAAAATACTGTAGCCTCCTTTAAGTACACTGTGCAGCTTGATGAGTTTAAATGGCATGTATGATTATACATCATCACATTGCTAATATCTCTATGAATAAAATGCCTACTTGATTTTCATTTAACCTGAAAAGAACCTGATTACCAAATAACCATTGAAAAATTATTGGCAATTATGTTCTGTAATTATGGCTCCTGATAATGTCATTAGCAGGCAGCCTTTCCTATTTAGTCCTATTAATTAATGCCCGTAAGCACAGAAAGCTATAATCAATACAACAAAGGCTCCATGGTAAATTGCAAATAATCCCCAAATCCCTCAAATGGTTTTCAAGGCTCCTTTGGTTTCGTTGGTTCTGACACATTTAGTTTAGGGGCTGGAAGAGTTTGGTAATTGATTGCTCCTCACCCAGAATCACCTATCTCACTAATGTGTCTAATTAGGCAAATGCTTAAAAACTGGAGTCTCAACTTCCACTGACAACTATAAATTCCTGTAGGGCAATAAAAATAATTAACTGCTTAAGTCAAGAGACCACCTCCCCTCAAAATCAGATATACAACTTTTCAATTCCCTCAGCTCTACATTGCTTTAGATAACACCTATTGTCAGTGAGTGGTTTCAGTTTTGCAGAAGTTGAATATGACAAGCGTGTCTAATCTTAAAAGCCCAACAAAGACTGATCCTGATGGTTCAATCTCACAAATAGGTAAGATAAACAGGCAGATTGACAGAGATGCTAGAAACAGATGCTTTATGAAAAACTGGTCTCTAAATCTTATGTTTTTCAAAATCTCCCAACACATCCTCAGATATTCTGCAGTGCCTTTTACTGAACATCATTTCAATAGATTTTTAATCTTTTCTACATCAACATACAGTAGATATTTTAAATGGCTTTATTTATGTATTTTTTATCAGAGAAAACTACTGCCATAGTTGTCGAAAGATGCAGCAAGTTACCTTAGAAGTGGCCCACTTCAAGGAGATGTGGCACAATAATCCATTATGCATCATTGAAAACTGGACTAGTTGGCTTCTGAGGACCTGATCTATGTTAGATTCTAGAAGTCAATTAACCCTGTTCTTTTTGCTACATAGGAAAAGGGGCAGAACCCACTCCTTTTTGGCATCCCATGTCCTTTCCTGATTCCATTCTTGTTCTGGATAGTTTCCCAGAAATTAGTATATAACCCTCAGCAGCTGCCTGGCCTCAGAAATAATTTGGGAGGAGGAAACAGAGGTTCAGCATAAACAAAAATATCTATCAATGCATCATTGTATTAAATACAACAGAGAACATGGTCAACTTTAAAGAATTCAAAAAGAGGAATATTATGGCACTTATAGACTGCACCATTAATTGGTTTCTTCAGATAAATGATTCTTAGTGAAGAAACCAAGCTAATTGACCATTTGGAAGAGTTAGTTTGTAAAATTACAATATGTGAATCTGGAAATAACCTTATAGGTCATCTGAAGCCAACCTTCAATTTTGCAAATGAGGGAGTTGAGGTTCAGAAAAAGTAAGTACCTTGTCCAAGGGAACTGGTGGTTAAAATGGAGCTGAAACTGAGACATCTTAATCACACCACCTGCCACCACTCTCAAACAACTGGTTCAACTTTAAAAATTTACAAGGGAGAATGGTAATAGGCACAGTCTTAGATTTATGGTTTTAAATGAGATATGCCATCCTAACATCACCAACAGTCAGTGTTAGCATTGGTTCTTCATCATGTCACTATGCAGAAATGAGTAGAGATTGTCAGTGTGACCTGAAATGTCATACATGGGGACAGGAGATCTTACCAGGTATGGAAGTTCATATTCTGTTATCAGAAAGTTTTGTGTAAATTAAAAATAGTAATAATAATAATAATGATAGATGATAATGATGGGAACCTACACTATTTTAAGGCAGAATCTTGTCCCATGATATCGGGAACTCTTATCTTACCTTGTTTATTTGCTGCTTGTTTTTGTTTTTTTTTGGTGTTGGTGTCTTCCCCAGTGTTTTACCTTATTTTTTTAAATGAATCAGTTACCATTAATTAAAAATTATAAGTTTTCCCATTGAACACAACTGCTCTTTTTTTTACAGGTATCTCACTAGATGTTGACAACAGAGAAAAAGGAGAAGGAAAGGAAAACCGAAACACCCCTTCCCTGCTTGTCTCAGCAGTGTTTAAGTCCCTAACTCTGCTTTGATGTTTCCTAGTCTAGCACCATCACCAAAATTCCTACATTAGTTGTTCTAATCATCTCCAAAGTACCTATACAAGTACTTGTTAGCTGGCCTAAGTGAATATAGAGTTCCTTGAAATTACAATCTTCATCTTTCTAGCTTCGAAGGGAATAAGAAATAAACTTTCAGAATGTCATACTCAGCAACTATGTTTATTAAAGCAAAATATGTAGAATGCATTATTGAGGCTATACATTCCCTTATGTATAATGCTATGGGATTAGCCTTTTCTCTGTTGTATTTACTCTTTCTTAGTAGCTTGCTGCATACTAAGAACAAAGTTTGAGAAAATAAAACAAAAGAAGACATTCTGATTAAGAAGAGGATAGAGAGGAGAGTTGGCAGTGTTACAGGTAGTACTGAAGGGCCACCTGAAGGTTCTGACACGGGTCACGTGTGAAAAGCTGGGCCTGCAATGGCCATACAGGTTTTGCACTTAATGTTTCCCATTCACTGTTTAATCACATTTATAGGACTTTTCATAGGTTCTAGTAAATAAGAGCTTATTACCAGAATATTGAGACCATTAAACATTAGTGTATACATTTGTGATTGTGAACAGATAATACATTTGTGCTTTCCTTTGAAGGTAGGGCTGTTAGCAAAGGGCACTCTGTTAAACAGAAAAAATTCTCTAGGTCTTGACTCTGTCATCCCCCAGAGTAGAGACTGTAAAGACACTCGGGAAAATAAACTTCCAAGTGATGGCAGCAGAAGCCAGATGTTTGTGGAAGTTAAACTGCCTTGCATAAGAATTAACACGAGTTTGCTCAGCAGCATGAAGAAAGCTTTAGTGCCTAGAGCAGAAACAGGCTCCACCCCATATACTTCCTTTTGCAGCTACAAGGCTTGGGACAGCAAATGGTCAGTGCCCCTGGAGTGTGCAAAGCTTTGGAAGGGTGTGCATGATCCCTGGCTTTAATGACAGTTTCAACATTAGGGAGTGGAAGCATCTCTCTGCAGCTTTCTAACAGTCTACTTGGCTTGGCCAGGAAGGGGAGAAAAAAAAATCATATAATTAAGCCATTTTCCAGATGAAAGATGAACTTAGAACATGACTCATTTAGGCAAAACTTTCCTCGGGTATCACTTCTCCAGGATGTTTAAGAGTAAGGCCCATCAGACCTGTTTGGGAAAACTGTTTGAGGGCTAATGCCTCCCACACTGGGTATCACCTGCAGGGTGTCTAGCAAATAGTAAAGCAGGGAATAGTTACTGGATTGAAATTAAACCCAGCCTGCCCACTTGAGAACCCTGAGCACACAATCTCTCCAAGTCCTAGTTTATACATAGGTTGTTGTAAGTGTTGATTCAGACTCAAACAGCCCCTTTAGTATTTATTGTTAGTTTTAATCTAACTGAATTGTTTCACAGTCAGCCAAGAAAATAAACTTAGATAACTTAACAATGGGCAAAAGAGCATTCAAATCCTCAAGAAACAACTCTGGCCTGCCTATCATCTCCATTTGTACAACTACTCCTTTCCTCCAAGGTTCACAACACTTAGCCCTCTGACGATGTAAATATACTGCACAGCGTAATAACCTCTGCCAATGGAAGTAAAACTGTAACTGATTTGGTTCTGTGATTATTTAACATATAAACATGTTCTCATCGAGAAAAATGATGTCTGGACAACTGACATTGCATTTCTGCCAAATACCAACCTGATGTTCATAAAACCTCACTGGAGAGCGCCCAATGCTAACTATAGGATTTCAAACTGCTGATTTGCAGAGAGGAATCACAAAGCAATCCACACAGTGTGGCTAATCAGTATTCCCATCCTCACCCATGTTCTGAAAAGAAGCCTAATTTTTTTATTCGGAAGCCAGTTCGGAAAGCTTTCATCAATTTAAATTTCAGAACAGATTTTTCCCCATTATGTGTATTCAACTAAAGGCCTATTAAATACAACACCATGATAAAAGTGAACAAATAGCAAGTTTTTCAAAGGCATCCATTTTATATTATTCCAGAATCCAGAGACTTGGAAAATTCAGGTATTACTGCAATACTTAGAATGTCATGAAGACTAGAAAGAATTGATAGTAATTTAGTGATTTCTAATCCTCTGCAATTCGTTTAAAATATGTACAACAAATGAGTCCATGTTTCTTAAAACTGCCCACAAATTAAGCAATGCAGTAGTTGGTAATTAGATGCATTTAATTCTAATTTAAAAACCATCTTTACTTGGTGTGCTCATCATAGAAATACTATTTAACCGAATCCTATTGTAATTTGCATGGTCACCTGAGGGAAAATGTACATATCCTAAAAAGCCACATTATTTAATCTTAGTGTTAACTTACTTGTTTGCTGATAAGTTTAGAGGTTTAATATTATTTTAACTTTGTGAAATATATGTAGTTTCTTCCCTCTACTTTTCATATTTGGAGAAAAAAGATTGTCTCAGAACAAAAATAAGATTAAATGAGGCTGAAATGATCTAATTCTCATGATTTTACACGCATACACACCACACACACACACACACACACACACACACACACACACACGCAGGAGAGGAACAATTTTGAGGAAATCACAAATGAGAAGCAGACGTGCTAGGCATGTTGAACAGGGAAAGCTCCCAGAGAAAACCAATGAGATGCCACACTGCTTCTCCATTACAGACAACACAAAAGGAGAAAAGAAAATGACAGCATCATGGTAGGCTACAAATAACTAATCTCTTCCATGCACGTCTTGATTTTCATTCAAGACCGGCATTGAAACCTCAGGGACTCTGTCACCCACTTACAGGCCAGCTTCACATGACATATTATTATTATTAGCAGCATTATTATGACCATTTCCAGTTATCTTTTCTCTTCTTATCTCTCTCCTGAAGCTGTTACAAGAAAAGATTACCTGAAAGGGGAAGGAAATATGCACCCAGAAAGGTTACATAGGAAAAACTGCATGTTTTCAGGAAACTTTGTAAGACTGATTAGGTAGGAGAATAAAAAAGAATAAAATGATCATATCATGCTCCACGCAGTCTGACAAGGTAATTCCTAAGTGGGGGAATTTTTTTTCAGCTGCAAATTTCTATCTGTGTATAAAGTGTGACTGACAAGCCACAAACATAAATTAGTGAAACCAAAAGGAAGCCATTTTGTAGCTCATTATTTTACCATTTTCTGTGTTTCAATAAACTCATGATGACAAGTTGGGATTAGGGGGAATTCCTAAAGGCATTAATGTATCAGTTTAATTGAAGAATAAAACAATATTACAGAAAAATAAATGGCTCTGACAAACATTAAATTAATAAAGCATAAAAGAAAAAGGGATAGGTGATTCATCCACTGTTCACTTGAGATTTCTTAAATTATAAAAATGAAAAGAGCTATTCCCTTTAAAAGACAAAGGAAATATAATTTAGTGGTTTGGTAATAATGCCTGGTTGTGGGGATCATTGATCTTCTGACTTGATATTGATTTCACTGCTATGTGATATTACTATTACAGTATGATGCTATTTCATCTTACATATATACATATTCTCTTACTATTTATTAAAAATAAGTTCATAATTAACAATATTGTATTGCACACTTAAAAATCTAAGAGGGTCAATCTCACGTTGTGTTCTTATGCAATAAAATAAAATGGAAAACTAAAAAAATTCATAAAAGAAATTTGTAAGGAGACTAAATTCAACATTCCACACTTATTAACTAAGACAGAGAATTAACTGTTTTTTCCCCAACCAACTCCTTGCTCTCAAAAATGCCATAATTTTCTATGTATCATATAAAATTTACTGAATTACCAGGAAAATTTCCTCAATTACCTATTTCACTTTGTAATATTAATAGTCTGCATTTATAACCAAAAATTAAAAGAGAAAATGCTTTAAATACATATCAAGCCAGTGTAATCTAAGCACATTGTTTTGCTGTGATTCCTCTGCAGGATTGAATATCAAGATGCAGTCCACTGTGCTGAAAGCCTCTAGCTTTCCAAAAATTGAAAGCCTTCGCCAATAAATCACAACTGTTTTACCATATGCCTCTTTGTTCTGCCAAGCATTACCAGCCTGCTCTACTTTTAAGCAAATTTCATTATATTATAGCTCAGAGCAATGCTCATTAAAAAGTATTACTGAAAAATGTCAAGTTGTTTTTATATAGAAAGTAGAATGTATTTTCTACTGAAAAGTCAGATATTTATTGGACACAAGACATTTTTAAAACATTGATCTCATTTCACAGGTCACTTTGAAAACTGTCAGTCTCTATCTTGATTGTGGGGTTTCAAGTTGCCACATAATGATTGACTAAAACTCTGTCTTGTACCAGTTAACTTTTACTAGTATCTCCCATTGATGCAGATCAGCCATTACCTTTTTGGAATTGACCTAGTGTCCTTTCAGTGGAAAAATTTCTTGCCTATTTCTTCACCCATATTCATCCTCTCCTTGGTCAATCTGCCCATTTCCCTTTCTCCCGGCCACAGCCTTCCTGCTAATGCCCCATTACAGTCATTAGGTACTATGAACTTCATTATAGCCTTTCACTTTATGTATTATGATACAGTCCAAATAAAACTAGACTAGAAATCTCACCTCTACTAGTTTTGGTTTGTGTAACACCCAGTATTCTCTAAATCTTTGGAGTCTTGGTTTCCTCATTTGAAAAATGGGTGACTACATGCAGTCTTGCTGTTTGAATCCTGCCTGTGAGTCCAAACTTTGGCAATGCATGTTCAAATATTATGTAGCTCATTTATCACAAGCCAAACACAAAACCAGAAAGCTTCATTTTGAAGCACCACAGTCTTTCCTAAGAAACCGTTTTTCTTTGTCTTCAGATAGTAAACTCACTGGCTATAAGAACCTGTGATTCAAGAATGACAGGATTAATCTTAATTGCCTATTATAAGTAAGTTTAGCATTTGATTCTAGGTTCAATAAAGATTCACAAAATGTTGGGCTTTAAATCATGAGAAAGGCAAGTGACTCTTGCTTCTTCTGAAGAGAAATAGCAGATACAGGCAAAAAGGCCAAACTATATATTTAAACCAACAATAACAATAGAAACAATAATCATTATTAATCCAGTTGTTCTTAAATCCTAGGCAAAAGCACTTTCTGAGATTCCTGGGATTTTCCTATAATGAGAGAGCCAATCCTGGAGGGCTTCTGACTCATTCTGTGAGGCTGTGTCTACTCTGATATACTACATTTTTATGCAGTAAAATTAGGACAAAATTTTAATATCATGGTCAATTATGGAAATCATGGTCACTTTTAATGTGGAAGAGGTGACAAAAAGGTTTTTAGAATGATAGCAGGCAACAGAATAGGGGTGGGATAAGGAAGAAGAGACCTACTTAATTTCAGTTGCTAAATGTTATGAAGGGACCCTGAGCAGAACCGAGAGTTGGGTATCTATATAATACCTTCAAGCCTTTCTATGCACTTCCTTTTGCCACAGTCTTTTTCCTTCCCACGGGGATCTTTCTTGAGCATTGTCTATTTCCTTAGCTAGGTGAGAATGGGGGCTGGCCAAATCACCCATCTTGAATCTGTCACCCTTTTTCTCTAGGTATGGCTTCGCCTAAAATAAAATTGTCTAAGTATAGAAGTTTCCATCTTCTTCATGGATGTGCAGGAGTGACAGTGAAGCTCAGAGTAAAACAAAGTACAGTATAGATGCCAGTATAGAAATTATGATTATTTAAGTACATTAAACAGCCTTTATTTAGAAAGAACTCAAACAGAATGACAAGAAAACCCATAAGGTTCCACTAGATAAATAAATACAATCACCTTCAATAATTTATTAAAAGATATTCATCAAGAGCCTGGAAATGTTTATACCCTTTGTCCTATTAATTCACGTCAAGAAATCTATCCTACAGAAATGCAGACACTGTTTTCTGCACAAAGTTGTTCACTGGGGAATTATTTTAAAAAGGCAAAGCTTTGGAAACAGCCTGAATAGCCAACAATGGTAAAACACTAAGTGTATGAATGTACTTATATAAAGAATAGGCAGTTAAAAATTAATGTTAGCAGGATAGAAAAATATTCTGATATATGAAGATAAACATGATCTCAAAATTTTTGTTTTACATTATATATGTAAAAAGATGGACATAAAAATCAAGATTTAGCAATGTTGGAATTATGATTTTTTTTACTTTCTTTCTTAGAGCACTTTTTGTATCTTTTAAAAAAAGTCAATAGATAGTATGTCATTGCAAATAGAATCCATAGATGTTGGGTATTTATACATTAAAACTGAAAGCCTAATATTTAGTTGGCAGTCTTTGAAAAATGGTTGTGTTGCTGTGGCTAAAGAATACTTTAAAGAAGAGAAGCATAGCACCTTGTTTGGTTTTTAAACAGGTCGGTTTTCTTGATGACATTTGAAGTCAATCTTTCTCCTCCTGAATGAAAGTGTTGTGTATGTGAAGACAAGCAATGCCTCACAAATGATGTACAAAAAAACATGAAGTGACAAACTACAGGATTCCATAGAAATTATGAAACCCTTAGTTCAAGTTCAGGTATCTGAGTTAAGCAGAAACATTTATAGAATATGTTTTTTTTTTTTTTAAAAAAGGAATGGAATAGACAGAGCTCTCTCTTTGCTTTATTACAGACATGCCTAGCGTCTGCAGTTGGAGATTAGTGAGGTCCCTATCTACTTGAGAATTTCAAGTTTTTCTAAACTAAAACAATAAGCAGAAGTAGTTTAAAAAACTCAGGAACCAGACCCAACACTTTAATGCAAATGCCCCTTTCTTAGACTCAAAAATATTGGATTCTCTTTTCCTTATGCTTTATATCATCTCATAGCAAAGCTGCAATTATGATGCTTAGAAATGTCAACCTTTACTTAGTGGCTGACTCTCTAGTGACCAAGATTAATTAGTTGAAAAACCAAATCTAAATGCTAATGAAAAATAAAGGCTTATCGATTATTTGATGCTATGGAATTTTATTCATTAAAGAGCAAGGAAACAAAGGTTGATTTTATCTTTCTTCTTATGAGCTATCTTTAAATAACCATTATTCTGACTCCATTCTCCTCACTCTCCATCCCCTGAAATGAATTAGGTTGGTGCCATTCTTTGCTGCTTATTTGTTTCTCTTTCCAAAGTAATATGGTCTTTTTTTCTCTTTTGATCACAGAGGTCATACAGATCAACTTCATGTCAGGAAATAACCAAAAGAAAACCACTTTTTAAAGCTCTCACTAATACATTCTCACCAAACTAACCACAAAGCTATACTTCCAAAACATCCAGGTAATATGAGTATTGTCTATTCCAATATGCGGATGCTTTCCAAGGCAGTTTGGAGCTAACTTACCAGGCTGATTGGTGACTCAAGTTTTCATCCATAAAATGATTGTGGCCAAAGAGTTTGTATACAAAAATTATTCACAAGGGTTTATTAAAGTTATTCATTAACATGAGAACTATCTTCAAACCCCAAATAAAAAGCAATCACTGATTCTTAGCAAAAACACAAATATGAGAGCAATGGTATGTATAGGTGACTTCTAAACCAGAAAACAGCTTCCTATTCTCCTAATAAACAAATCACCTATAATAGTGAAATACTGGGGGTAAATCACATATTGCCTATGTATGTATGATATTTCAAGACAAGAATAAGTGACAATCACACAAATCCTTTTTAATTTGTTGTTTAAGAGCAGAATTTGTAAATCTCATGGTGTATTGTGTGCAATATACTGACAAATAGTGAGAAGTGGCACTGATGGGAGCATGAAGCTCAGAGACTTCAAAGTTCTGAGGCTACTGCCCACATGGGTGTGTTCTACATAAGAATGAATCCTCAGCCTGGGCATCTAGATAACTTAGACATACCAAGAACACTGGTATAAACCAAAATAGCAGGGGAGGAATTAGGCAACAATTTTGCCACCATCTTGGAATATGGGAAAAGTCAATTAATTACTCTGCCCCTCAGGTTCTAGATCTATCAGATAAAATAAAAATATTTGGGAAGAATCCAATAAAACACTGAAAGAGAAAGTTCACTGAAAATAACACATATTGTGAAAGTACAAAACATAAGTTATAAAAGTGCTAATATATCAGGAACATCAATAAGCTTCAGAATAAAGTCTTATGGTCTATTTTTGCTTCAGTTAAGAAGATGAGGATATATCTCTTATGTTATTTCATTCTGTGGATCACAGAGGTAGGAACTGCTGTGACTAAGAGTTTTAGTTAATCTGGAACCTTTCCTGACCACTGCCTACCACTACCAATGCAACTGACCTGAGTTCTCATTTAATTAGTCAAAAACTGATGAAGACAATCAGAGTGAAGATCACACCTTTATTTCACACCACCAGTTATTTGGAGGAGAGGTGTTTCCCTCTTATCAAGTCTCAGGAAGCTGCCTCTAGAAGAATTACAGCTTCAGCACAAGCAGAATCATAGACTCAGTTTATGCTTCAAGAAACTCTATTTAGTGGTGACTGCATGTAGGTCATTTAAAAAAATCTCACTGCACACAGCCTGATCCTGTACTACTCAAACACGTCAATTGTTATGATTCATTATTCTTCAAAGGCCTCAAGTTGGTGTTCAGTATTCCACTGGGAGCTTGGAAAATGGATCTGTCCCTTCACTGAGTTATTAGGCAAGTTTCAACATGTCTTTTCATCAGCATGAAGGAGTCCAGAGAACTCAGCCTCTGTAAATTCAGAGAAGGTACCTACTATTTTACTGTACATGGAAAGGGCATTAGTCACACATTACTTGCTCCAACTATAGGCCTCTGTCTGTCCTCTCTCTTCTCTTGGTTCCCTCCGCCTCAGTCAAATCTTAACAATTCCCCCAGACCCAGTCTCACCTCCTTTATGAAGACCCTCCTAATGAGGGAAGTCAGATTTCCAGTGGACTTTGTAGAGCTGCTGTGAGACATATCCTTCCCCTCCAACCACCTCTTTTTCTGCAGCTCCTTTCTTGTCAATCTGTTATGCACTCGAACCATACTTGTTCTCACCTGCACAACCAGCTATTAAAAGATGTCTCTGAGAATCTCTAAATATATTTCAAATCCAAACACTTCTCCAAAAAATAGCCAAACAAAAATGTGCATCCAGTTATAGCAGTGATTTTCAACTGTGTGTGCATATGTGTTGCTGGGCAGGAGTTGGGGACAGGGGCAGTGGTGGTGATGGAGACATCAAATCTCCAAGGCAGTTGTGATTGGCAGGGTCGTGAGGCATGTGTAGTGTGGTGTGTCCTTCCCCGGCTGCCTCACCTGAAGTGTGATCTGTCCTTCCCCGGCTGCCTCACCATGGCTGCCTCCCCTGGACTCATTGCTCATAGACAGCACCCCTTTTTATTCACCTTGTCCCAGTTTCTGGAACTTCTTAGCTTTCATTGAACATTCTCCCAACTGTTTTTTCCATCTCCAGTCCTACTCTTCTAACCATGACCTTAACCAACCAGTTAATCCTCTACCTTGCTTGCTGAGTGACCTTTGTAAATGTAAGCCTGATTGTTACTGATTGTTAGGCCTTTGTTAAATCTTCAGTGTTTCTCCCTCCCTTTGTGGGTTAAGGTGGATGGAGAACTTTTCAGCAAGGTGGAAAAGGATACCATTTCTGTTTTGGCCTTCCGAAGCTTTCTATACCTTCCTTCAACCCCTCCTCCTAGCCCAGCTCTTGCCCTGCAGCACTATTTGCAGTTCTCTAAATGGTACCAGTCATTTCTTCTGAGCTTTTTCATAAGCTCTCCTGGCTGAACCTTGCTCCACCTTGTCTAATAGGCTACTTACCTTCTGTTCTTTAAGAACCTCTACCTTATCACTTCCTTGTTGAGGTCTCCTTTGCCCTCTGAAGGCTTTTTAGAAGCTCCCCTTCTTTTACCTTTAGCATTAACATTACCAAGATCCTTATCACAGTCTTCCATACATTACTTCTTCAGCTTTTGTCACATTATCTCCCCAGACTATCAGTCTTTAAACCAAAGAAGATGTATTATTTTTAGTTTTTCTTTTCTTTCTCTTTCTTCCTTTTCTTCCTTCCTTCCTTCTTCTTTTTATTTTGTTGACATCCCTAATGTTAACATTGTGTTCGGCACTAGGGAATGACTAAGTGAATGGATGAATGAATGAATGAGAAGAAATTTCAAAAAACCTCAGTAAGTAAAATGAGACAGCACAGTGTAGTAGAAAGGTTATGAAAAAGTTTTGGGAATCTGGACAAATCAAACTACTTTAAGACCAGCTTCTCCAGTTTTATAATAAGATAAATGATATTTTCAATCTGGCTCTTCAATTTTCTGTGCAAATAGACTAGTTTCTATAACTGAAAGCTATATATATGACATTGATATGAATTAATCTCTGATTACTTCACTTCCTGACTGCCCAATACACTTTCTGGAATGGGTTTTCAACTTCACAGTCCGAGGGAGTTGGGATTAATTCTACCTGTTATTTTACCACTAATAACTTCTTAATTTCTCTAGGACTCATTTTTTCTGTTGAAATAACAATGACTACCCTGCTATGTTTTGTGGCTACTAAGTGTGATAATACATATAAGGTATATAGCTTAATTAATGCCTAACACTAATAAGAGCTTAATGCTTCCTCATCCTCGTCTTCCTTCAAATTATTATTATTATTATGGTAAGTACCTAATACATACTTGATGCATTAAAATTAATTACCTGAAAACTTTTTATATCTAGGAACCAAATTTCCAATTTTGCTTCCTGGCCAATATGTCAAAGAGAAAGGGAAGCGTCTCAACACCATAACATTACTTTTCTTCCCGCACGTGTCAGAGTTCTCCACTTTTGTCTTGTAACTCTGCCATTGAAGGTGATATTTCATCCTATGAAGTCAGTTAGGAGATTTCCTATACAGAGTAATGAAAAAGCCTATAACAGCTAGTGACCTGTCTTTCCTGCTGTTTCCTCTACAGAATAATTTTGACCGTAAAAAATAAAGGGGACAGCTCCTTTCATTGAATTATGACAAATTTTCAACTAACTTATTCCTCTTGGAACTTAGGACTGTCCTACTTTCCCCTCCAATGACACTCCCACTGAGATGACATGTGACACACCCCAGGGAAGCATTAGAACTAAAGAGAAGGTTAAGCCTGTGCCACATCCATCAGTGCTTCCTTCTGTTTAAGAAGAAACATCATTCTCCCTTGTCTCCTCAGTCCACATCTCCCTGTTTAAAGGATCTTTTTATTCCACTGGCCAGGAGAAGATTTTTAGGCAAAAGCACATGCAGAGCAACAGGGACACCAACTGGCTCTCTCCCTTTCACATATATTCATTGACTATCTACTATGTGCCCGATACCATGGCTCTGAGGATGTACTGCTGAACAAACAAAGCCCCTGCCTCCATGGGATTAGGGAGAGGGGTAGGGAAGGGGGCCTGGCATAAAGCAAATATGTCCCTAAAAATTCCAAGTTGAACAAATGACAACCAAATCATATTTTAAATGCACCAATAAAACTTTTTATATAAAACTGAGTTTTAAGAATAAATACACTTTTTGGAGGCTGGCAATCCTTTAGCAACTGACTATTTTAACTCCAGCTACAGAGAAGGTAAAAATGATTAACACATACTGCTATGTATCACATAATCTGTATGCTCTTTTCAGGCATTCTCACTTGATTGTCACACATACATCAAAATTCTTATGTTGTAATGTTTATCATTAGTCGCATTTTACAGATCAGTAAAGCAATTTGCCCAGAGTCATACCATACTGTTACTAGCTGGCCTTGAACCCAGGCATCCTGGCTGCGGAGAACATGCGAACAAGCACAGAAACTACGATACCCTGCATGCATAGGCACTTTGGAAAAACTTCCTGAAAAGTGTCAAGAGTCTGAAAATCAAATCACATCAACACAACTCAGGTTCACTAAACTGCCAAAGTGCTCAAGAGTTTGATTGCTGTATTCTTTGTTTTTTAGTAAATAATGGAAGTAAGTTCCTAGTCTTCTGAGAGTAGCACACCTGTAATAGTTCCTGCTGAAGACTAATTGGGCATTTGTGCCATTTGTGGAGAAACTCCCCTCAAAGTCCAATTGCCTGTAAGTTGCTATTATTATTGTTACTTAAACAAAGAGAACACCTGGTACTTCCTGCTTTGTCACAGGTTGACATTTGTAGGGGATGTGCGGTGTGGGGGGGGTACAGGTATCAGATCAGTTCCTATGAAAACTACTCTGACCAATCAAAAAATAAATTCTTTTCATGAAAGCAATTTAACTATCTTGCAGGACACTGAACTACAACACTTACTTTGAAGGGGAAAAAAATGCTTTCTTTCCTTCTGTTGTAGTAGACTTTATCAGGTTTTCCTGTGTCCATAACCTAAGTCTTCACTTCAAAAGAGAAACTACCTAAACTTTCTGGAATGTAACACAACTCTACAGAGCTAAGCATTTGGAAATTTAGGGAGAGAGAAAGGAACGGAGCTCCTCTCAGTCATAAAGACAAGTGTAAGCTGTCACCAGGAAAGGAAAAGTATCTGCTTCTCCCTGTTTCCTGATCATCACCACTACAGGAAAGGTGGAAAGAGAATTCCTGTCAAAAGACACATTACTATCAGCTGAAGGCTGTTGAGGCATGTGCATGTTTGAGGGAGAGGGAAATTAAACAGGACACCAAATGCAGTTTATTATCAAGTCTTCTTGAGGCATCAGTGGAGCCAATTTGAACATAAGCATATCCAGAACAGCAAGGCACTTACACAGTATTTCCACCAGGCTCATTCTAAGTATCTCACGAAGATCTGAATATCAGAGTGGATGGAGTAGGAGAAGGGAAGCAGGTGAAAACAGTAATAAAAACGAGTCAGCACTTCTTTAGCTTTCAGAACTCCATAGAGCAGGAAATAGGAATGGAAAGGTACCCACAGACCATGTATGCCAGCAATATCTTAAATTAACTCTTTGTCATTGATCACATGTGAAGCCAAAGTTAACAGGCTCATTGACCTATTGGTCTTTTTGCCTATGGGAGAAAGGAAATTTTGATTGACCTGGCTGTTTGCATTTAGGCAGATAATTGAATAATTATAACTTATCTGGTACAACAAAGGTCTCAACTGTCATGGATCACAGCCATGTTTATTTTAAAAGAAGATTCATAAGAGTGAAAGAAGACCTTTTAAAGAATAGACTGCTTTCACATTTCTTCCAAGAACCACATAAATCAGGCAGAACCAGGAAGAAAGGTTTCTATCAGAAAGGAAAAGGAATGGGATTGACTTTTTTGCTAAGGATTTCCTGTGGGGCAAGGTCTGATTTATCTGGGTATCTTATTTATAGAAATATCATACATTTTGGTAAATCCAAATGTAAGATAAACTTCTCAGTGAAAAACAATGGGCTGAAGTGTTGCCTCCATGGATGGGATGAGGCTGAAACCAACTATATTAAAAGCACCTGAATTGCTTACAAAAATGCATATTCTTAGCCAAATACTGAAATACTGCATTTCAGGGGAAACTCCCAACAATTTCCATTTTCAATAAATTCCTTTCTAAGGGATTAGCAGTATCTTTGACTGTAGCCACAGTAGAAGGCATTGGGCAAAATAGGCTACAGGTTTCCTTAGATGTCAAGCAAAGTTTCCAGATTTAACTTCTAGTGTTAATAATGGAATATGTGGGGATTCATCTCACATAGAAGACATAGAAGAATGCAGATTTATGATTGTGAGTGCTAAATTTTATCAGGTAATATAATCCTGGTTTATAATTTATCATACTATTCATTTATTGATATAAAGACAAATTACAAAACACTAACTGTATTTTTAATTCTAAACAGAATCTCTGCCCTGAATTTCTGCCCAGGCCTGGGGATGGCACATTTATGCAAATATGACTCAACTTTCTTTTCTTGTGAATCTGATTTGTTTCATTCCCCATGGATGATGCAAAAGAGGAAATGTTGAGATTATTGTTTGGGATTCTCTGCAGCATATTTCTCAACCAAATAGAAGATTGTTCTAAGATGCAATATTCTAATGAAAATGGCACTAAACTCATAGATAAGGAGATCTTAGTTGAAAATGACAATAACTAATTTATGATGTCAGACAAGAAACCAATCTCATTTGGGCTTTTGTTCCTTTTCTTATAATAGGAAAGCATTTGAGTAAGAGGTCAGTTCCTAATGTCTAGATCTAGGTCTCTAGGACTCAATGATGAGCAGTATCCTCAGGGAAAATTTTATGTGGAAGAAATGATGGCTGCTGCAGCTGGGTCACTGATAATCTCCATGTGGGAAGCTTACACCTGCAGTGAGACGCTTTTTATGTACTGATAGCTCACAGCTCCCTCAGCCTCACATTCTACATCCACTCCCTCATCAATTTCCCTAAATGGACTTGGATTCAGGGATATCAGCTGGTAAAGCACCACCACCACAAACAACAACAAATCCATAAATAGCCTGAATTTGAAGACCAAAATGTTCCTTGGCATTTTTTGGACATGGTCTCAGCTATCCAGCTTCCTGAAAAATAAAGCAGTTGGCAAGTGTTGATGCCACAGTTTTTCCTAAAAAAAAAAAAGCAAATTGTTATTTACATCAATTTATGAGGCTTTGACAGTGGGGGATAAAGCTATGTTTCAGGGTTCTGCTTAAGAGACTCCCCTTTTCCCTCAACACCACTCAGGTATCTACACTTTTGACAGCACCAGAGCTCTCTCTTACAGCTCTGAAGGGCAATCCTTAAAATATGCAGTTAAGCTACAGCAGCAAACCTATAGGATCACAGATGGGTTATCCAACTCAATCACAGACATTCCCCTAATCTCCAGCAAGGAAGACTGCTGTCTCTCTAATGCACTAACATCATTTCCCTGGGGCAAGGTCTGATTTCTCTGGGTGTCTTATTCATAGAAATATTATGCATTTTGGTAAATCCAAATGTAGGATAAACTTCTCAGTCAAAAACAATTCACAGAGTGGTTTGTTTAAAAGATAGAGTAAGAAATCACTTCATCTGTATTTATTTTTCCAAGGTTTCTCATACCTTTGCACAATAAGACTCCAGCTTTAGAGACATTAAAAAACCAGTAACCACGGGACCCGTTGCCTGGAAACAGCCTGATTACAAACCACCTCACTCAGCTACAAGGAAATTCTACCTGATCCTTTAGGACCATTTGTCAAGCCCTATTACGATGATGAAGGAAATTTATACTTTCATAAAGCCTTAAAAAATTATTGCCATGAAACTGAAAAATCTGGGAATCTGCTTTGGGGAAGAAATGGGAAATTAACATGACCATCCAGTGTCAAAATTTGACAGCCTAGACAAAATAAAGAAAAATTAGTTCAGGGCCATGCACAAACTTCAGAAATCAAAAATCTAAATCCAATGCTGAACAAATAATTAATGTCTGGGAATTGTACTGTCTGCCATGGAGGTTAGAAGCCAAGGCAGCCAAAAGTCACGAATAAAGGTCATTTGTATTCTGCAGCAGTGTGGCTTAACTTGTACTTCCTTGTACATCTACAGCAGAACTTTCAATCAGATGCTGCCATTAACAGCTGCTTTGAAACATATGCCAGTTGGTTTTGTTGTACCCTGACAGGCAGACAAGATTTTTCAGGACAATAACATTACAACAATACTGCAGAAGTTTAGCACAATCTAAGAATATCTACAAAATCTTTAAAAATCATTAATGATTGGTCTCAGAAAGTAGAACCTATTTTTATACTTACATGGAAGATTCTTTTTACAGCTACATGACTGTATTTATATATGTCTGTATATATCTGTGTATACATATATATATATATATATATATATATATATACCCTTCAGACATTCTACACACAACCATAATACTATCAAATATGGCTCTGGGGCAAAGTGCAGGCCCTCTAGACCCTAGGTTTTAGGAAATGTTTTAATTACATTTGAACCCTTGGTATTTATCTTAGTCCTACCACCCCATGGACAGTCATAAAATCTCTGCTGAACTGAACCAGGCATGAACATCATCAAAGTAACTGACAATGCAATTTTAGAGCCGAGTGAGATGGACATGGAAAGAAAAAGAGGTTACAGATTGCTCTAAAGAGATGAAAGGATGATGGTAGGGAATTAGATGGGGAAACAAAGAAAATCACCAAAATATCTTTCTGATGAAATTTAGTTTCCAACTCCATCCCCTATACCATTCATTTTACATATTGTTGTCAGGATTATTCTCCAAAAACACAAAATCCCAAAACTCTTCTGATTAAGAATTTATAATGAAAGAATGAATGAACAAATTAATAAAAATAGCTTTATCCTTAGGAAATTTACAATTTGGATGCCTAGATGAAAATGACATATGCTTTTTTTAAGAAAATATGAGTTTAGAAAAAAGTTCAGTATGATCTGAACTATCAGTAAAAGCTGCCAAAGAAGGGATTTGAACCAGGTCTACTTTTCTGAATGAATGAAGGAGCAGAGTTAGGCCATTTCAAGTTAGGCAAGAAAAAGCAAAAACATAGAGATGAGAATTAGAAAAGTACATCTAGAAAGAAAGAAAGATAAATTTGGAGATAGATTATTGATAAGAATAAGAGTTTGGAATAGAGCCTTGGGTAGGTATTTTTTATGAAGAAAGTATTCAAAAGGATGCTATGAATTCTAGCAAATGCTCAGTAAAGGACTATTTGTGTAATAGGCAGCATTTGGGGTGAACCTGGAGACGTTTATGCATTCATTCATTTGCTAAGTATTTTTTGAGCAACTATTATGTCCAAGCCATTGGAAATAAAACAGTAAGCGTAGAGAATCCCTGCCCTGATAAAACTTCTATGGGTGAGGGAGGTGATAACAAAATAGATAAATAGGTAATAAATTATCAGATAGTGATAACTGCTAAAGCAGGGTAAGGGTCTTAGAAGAGGGGGAATGTATTTTAAAATAGTAAAATTTTATAATCCTCCAAAATTTCTGGCACAGATATGAGCATACAACAGACAATAAAGAAATAGTAGCTGACTGAGTTATGTCTGCTAAGAGTCCTGGAGTTACTGAGATAAAAACTTAAGTCATATCTATAGACAATGAATCAGAATTCCTTGATGTTCCTGCCTAAAGCACAATGCCAGGGTCCAACCCAACTCAAAGGTCAGGATTTCTGGAAAAGGTTCCACCAGGATACAAAGTGAGATGTATTATAGGGTTTTCAGCATTCTTTCCACATTATCTAGGCCAAGTTGCTGAGAATAAGTGAGAAGTATTCATTTCATTAAATATTTGTCAGTTGGTGTACCCACCATGACGCTAGCTGCTGTGCAGACTTAAATAAAATATTCTCATGATACTGACTTTCCTATTAAAAACATTAGACACAGAAACATAAACTTATAAGTCAGAAAAAGATTAGGAGAATAAAAGCATCAAAATTAGCTTGGCTTTATTAAAAAATTAAAAAGGAATTCAGGGCTTGTGAAACTTGAAAAAAGAGAGGCTAATTGTGAAGTAGGGTGGGGACAAGGGACGAGCTCTTGATTAACTTTTCCTGCCTATGATGAAAAATGCTAAGATATAAACAGTATAGTAAGAACAGAAGGGATCCCATCTGAAGTTTAAAATTCCATTTTAAATTCCAGGGAATTAGGACCTAGGATTCCTAACATATTGGTAATCAGTCAGCAACCCACCCTAACTTAAGGCAGCTCAAGCAGTCCTCACTGATATATTCCCAGTGCTTGAGGGTAAACTCTCTTGGAGAAGAACAGGATCAATACATTTCTGTGTTAAGCATATCTTACAGAATTATCTAGAGGACCAACTGTGGGTGGTGACATAATGTGTCTCACTGGAGAGAGACATCATGAAGCCACATGTCAAGCCTATGCCCAACATCCTATACCCATGCCCTTTCCCCATTCTTGAAAGCCTTAAAAGACAGAATCCTAAATCCTTATGTGCACCTCCTCTCTGAGGCGGCCTGCATTCCCCTTTTTTCGAGTATGTGCTTTTTAAATAAAGCCGTCTCACTGCTGAACTTACTGAGTTTGTCTCTATGCTTTTCCAGTCATGAATGTCTTTGTCACTTTGCTATTTCATTCTATTTTTCAGACTTAACCATAGGTCTTAATTCTCTCTCCATTCTACTCCAGGTAAGCAGGGAGGGGCTACTGAGATCTCTGATTTGGGCTTATAAATTCCCGTCACCTGGGTGACCCCAACAGGACTGTAAGTAAATGATCATGCTCGTTAATAGCCTGTCTGAAAATCTCCTTTCTTTGCCTTTGGGAAGTTCTCAGATCAATAACCTCACTCCATCTAGGCCTCTGTGGCACCCTCAAATCCTGAGGTAGGGGCTTAGTTCCCATGCCATGCAGATTCAAGTGGACCCTGGACACCCCATGACTCTGGCTTTGGGAGTTAACAAGGGATCTGCCCTATGCTGAGCAGGAATTCAATGAACTTCCCTTCCCCTCTCTGTTCTACCTTGTTCTCTACAGCTGGCAAGGCAGCTGCCATTCCCTGCTACTCTTGCTTTAATAAATTCCTCCCTTACCTATACTCATCAGACCTGCTCAGGAATTCTTCCTCATTCATTCAAGAACCCTTCCCCGTCCAGGTTGAGGTTTCTCCTAGTGCTTCACATAGTGTACAGGGAGAGACCTCCCCAGACACAGCTGCCTGGCAACACTTGTATAAAGTGCTCATGCTATCTTGACTCTGAGCTTCTCAAACACTATCAGAGCAAGACATATGAATATGTTTTCCATTCAAAATGCCTGACTTGTCCTGACCCATTCTTGGTTATTGGCTGAATTTCCCATATCTTAAATACTATCCCTTAAATATAGACTGATGCCCACACAGTGAAACTTTTTCCATGTACAAAACTAGGTGGCCCAAATGGGAAAGAGCAGTGTCAGGTAGGATGTATCTGTACTGGGGCTTCTCTAAGTTAATGCCTATAGGCTGTAGGGTTCTGCAAGGCATAGCATCAGGAGGCTAAACTCAATGTACTACAAACAGGGACAAAAACTGACAAATATTGCAAAATAACAAGAAGTATAATAACAATATGAGGATAACACTCTCCTTTCTTTCATGCTCTGTTTCTGCCAAATTTTATTAGTTAAAGGAACTATTAAATCCCAGTAATAAGCTGTGGTGCAACTACTTCACCTACATCATTTCCTTTACCTGTGAAAATATTTCTTGTTTCCATATTACATCAATTTGAACTCTATAGTATTTCAATCCATCCCATCTCCATTCCCCCATCCACACCCTCTGTTCTATGCAAAAAGCCTTTCTCCTTCTTACTAATTCTATTTATTCAACTCCTTCAACCTTAGCTCATGAGGTCTCTCTACAGATCTTATATTTTATTTAATTCTTTCACTTGTAGCTCTTGACATTTATCATTATTTTACAATGAGATAGATAAAAGGTATAAGGAGTTAAATATTTTTACAGGTAAACCTATATTCCTCACCCTTTGCAGGTGAGGGAAATGATGGAAAGAAAATCTGCCAGATAGAAGGCCAGAAATAAATGGCCTGCACCACCCATAGCTGAATTCCACTTCTTCTTCCAGAATGTTTCATAAAAGGGAATCAATAAAAGCTGAATCTGAAACATTGGTGCAGTGTAGTAGCTAAACTCAGTGAGCTGCCAAGCTAATCCTGTGTTCTCAGAAGCTATAAGTGCAAATCCCTTCACCTTTGTTCAGAGGGATGAGCTCACTAGATAAATTGGCCTGTTTTTTGACCTCAAAATCCAGGTGGGGCAAGGTTGGGGGTGGCAGAAGCAATGAGAGGAAAGATTTCCAGGCCATTTGTTCTAAACCAAAATACTTTGGCACAGGGAAGGACAAGGTTGAGTTTCCATGGCCCTGAGCTGGGTCACACAGCTGGAGTCACACTTAGCTCAACACAAATGTCTTTTGCCCATCTATAAGCAACACAAAGGCTGTGAGAGAACAATGCCAAGGAACAAGCCAAGTGCCACTGGCCATTCTCATTATCTAGGCTACCTAGTAAGGTAACCCCCCACACAGCCTGGCTGCTAAATTAACCCTCATATCAGCTTGTGCCTTTTTCCCTATGACTTCCTGATTAATATATCCAATTAAAATAAAATAAAGGCCAAATGAACATAAGTAGTATGAGGGTGAGTATTTTCATTTGTTGTAGAGGATTTTAAAAATAATTATTTTGTTCCCTTTAATGATATTATTGACTTAAAGAAAAAAATCTCATTACCATATTAAAATTTCATCAACACCCCTAAAGAAGCATCCTTTTTTCAAAGAAAAGAGAGAGAGAGAGAGAGAGATTGTTTACCAAAATAAATACCCACACCCAAAATACCTGCACTGAAGCAACTCAAATGAATAAGATGAGGCATAAAATTCAACATATTTTCAATGAGTTGATTTGAAGACATTCAATACATTTGAATTAATTGCCTGTCATCTTATTGCAGTTTCTTTAACCTTACAAATTCTCTGAATTAGTACTAAACAATACTATGCACACACAGCATATTAAAAACACATATGTTTATTTTTGAGGCTGTATTTTATCTGATGGTTAATTTCTTTTGAAAGTATTTTTTACAAAATAACATTCATGCAATTTCTAATAAATGTATGGCATATGTTATACAAAAATTAAGTATCATGAAGAAGATTTTAAATTACTTCAAAATGGTATATAAGTAATCAACCAAGTAAAGTCATGCATTTAATCTGTACTTTGTAACAGAATTATTCCAACATTTTTAAGAATTCTGGCTTGAAAAAAGCATACTGTTAAACTGCATTGGAGTGTTGATGACTCAAGTCCTCATTCCTTATGAAAGTGTCTAGACAATTTCAATGTATCATTTGCTTCTCATCCATAAATAGTTTCTCACCATTTATGAAATTCTTGTTATGATGAACATAAGTTTACAGCATATATTTTTCTCCCTATCCTTAATCACCAATGAATTATCTATGCTTCTGTTAGCAAAACTACAACAAACCAACAAAAGCACAGAATAACAAACACAAATTTATACCTCTACATATTCCTGTTGATAATGCATTTTATTCTCTTGCTTTGTCTTCACTATTAGTATATAAATTCCTTAGTGCAAGAACATCGCCCCCCACTCCCCTGCCACATCCCCTGCCTGAAGAACAAATTAAATAGGTCAGGATTAAAGATGGAGGCATGAGAGGTGAGACAGAGTCCTCCCCCTAAAACCACATATAATATGAAAATATAATTAATACAACTAATCCTGAAAGAGCAACAGGAAAGAAGGCTGCGCCAGACTGCATAAACCCGAAGGAAAGAACAGACCTTACAGAACAGGGTAACATACCAAAGCTGTCACCGGGTGGGACCCAAGTCCTTCCCCCACCCCAGCTTACCAGCAGGAGGAAGAAAACAGAGCAGGGAGGGAGTAGAGGTCTGGGAATGCTGAACACCTAGCCCTGGAGATCTGCTCTGGGAGCATGAAACTGCATTGCATGGTGCCCTGATGATTAGTGGGGTTGGAAAGCTAAGACAGGTGGAATACCTGAAAAGATGGTGATTCCGGCTGCTTGTAGAACAGGGATTCATATCTGGCTGATCTGTGTGGGCAGTCTGAAAGACTTACTAAAAGCAAGAGGGCTGCTAAAGGGGTAACAACTGCACAGAGCTTACTGATCAGGGGAGAGGACAGGTAGACAAAATTGTCTGGGTGCACTCTGCCCAGCAGGTTAGGAACATTCACAATCTTCAGGTGCTCCATCCCCCTGGCTGGTTTTGCAGCTCCAAGGCCCCCCACTGTGATATGCAGCCTGCTGTGCCTTCCTCACAGCCAGCCCGCACCTGGCTTGCAAACTGGCAAACCCTGCCCTAATGTCAGGCCAGCCAGAGGAAAGCCCCACCTACAGCAGCTACAAACATAAAGCATAGAGGCTTACATCTCTGTGTTCGGCCCACTAGTTCTGGCAGTGGAGACAGGAGTAACAGCCGGGAAGCAGGAAACAGCTCTTTCCTCCCCCAAGCACCAACACTGCTCACCTGTGACCCTCGTCATTGCTCCAGGGTCTGAGCGGCTCCAGAGCATAGAGCTTCTGGGCACTAGAGGGCACCACATACAAATATGAAATGTAAAAGGAACTTTGTTCAAAGCAAAATCTCAACACCAGGAAAAGGATTGAGTGAGACTGACTAATATATCTTCCTGAAAGAGATTTCAAAATAAAAATCATATACATGCTCCTGGAGGTACAGAAAAATATTTAAGAACTCAGGAAATTAGTATGGAGATCCGATCATTGAGGAACACAATGGAGGGTAATAAAAGCAGATTAGATATGTTGGAGGAGACAATAAATGAAATATAAATTAGAGAAGAGGAATACAAAGAAGCTGAAGCACAGAGAGAAGAAAGGAATTCTAGAAATGAAAGAATACTGAGAGAATTGTGTGACCAATCCAAATGGAAGAATATTCATATTATAGAAGTACCAGAAGAAGAAGAGAGAGAAAAAGGAATAGAAAGTGTCTCTGAGGAAGTAATTGCTGAAAACTATCCCAGTATGGGGAAGGAGATAGTTTCTCAGGCTATGGAGGTGCACAGATCTCCCAACACAAGGGACCCTAGGAAGACAACACCAAGACATATAATAATTAAAATGGTAAATATCAAGAATAAGGACAGACTATTAAAAGCAGCCAGAGAGAGAAATAAGATCACATACAAAGATAAACCCAGCAGGCTATCATCAGACTTCTCAACAGAAACCTTATAAGCCAGAAAGGAGTGGCATGATATATTTAATGCAATGAAGTAGAAGGGCCTCAAACCAAGAATACTTTATCTGGCAAGATTATCATTAAAATTTGAAGGAGGGATTAAACAATTTCCAGATAAGCAAAAGCTGAGAGAACTTACCTCACACAAACCTTCTATACAGTGTATTTTGGAGAGACTGCTATAAATGAAAGTGTTCTTAAGATTAAATAGCTGTTACTAGAGGTAATAAAAAGGGATAGACTAAGAGTACAGAAAATGATACCTAATATATAAAGAATGGAGGAGGAAGAAAAGGAAGGGAAAAAAAAGAACCTTTAGATTGTGTTTGGAATAACATACTGAGTTAAGTTAGACTCTCAGATAGTAAGGAAGTTAGTTACCCTTGATCCTTTGGTAACCACAAATCTAAAGCCTGTAATGGCAATAAGTACATATCTATCGATAATCACCCTAAATGTAAATGCTCTGAATGCACCAATCAAAAGACATACTACAAGAGACTCACTTCAAACCCAAAGACATACACAGACTAAAAGTGAAGGGATGGAAAAAGATATTTCATGCAAATAATAGGGAGGAAAAAGTAGGTGTTTCAGTACTTGTATCAGAAAAAATAGACTTCAAAACAAAGAAAGTCACAAGAGACAAGGAAGGACATTACATAATGATAAAAGGGGTCAATCCAACAAGAGGATATAACTATTATAAATATCTATGCACCCAACACAGGAGCACCAACATATGTGAAACAAACACTACCAGAATTAAAAGGGGAAAAAGAATGTAATGCATTCATTCTTGGATACTTCAACACTCCACTGACTCCAAAGGACAGATCAAACAGACAAAAAATAAGTAAGAAGACAGAGACATTGAACAACACATTAGAACAGAAGGACCTAACAGACATCTACAGAACTCTCCACCCAAAAGCAGCAGGATACACATTCTTCTCAAGTGCACATAGAACATTTTCAAGAATAGATTATATATACTAGGGCACAAATAGAGCCTCAGTAAATTTTAAAAGTTTGAAATTGTACCAAACAACTTCTCAGATCACAAGGGTATAAAACTAGAAATAAGTTATGCAAAGACAACAGTAAAGCCCACAAACACATGGAGGCTTAACAACATGCCCCTAAATAACCAATGGATCAATGACCAAATAGAAACAGAGATCAAGCAATATATGGAGACAAATGACAACCATAATTCAACACTGCAAAATCTGTGGGACACAGCCAAGGCTGTGCTAAGAGAGAAATATATTGTAATACAAGCCTACCTCAGGAAAGAACAATAGATTATAAACAGTATAAACTCACAATTAATGAAACTAGAAAAAGAAGAACAAATGAGGCCCAGAGTTAGTAGAAGGAGGGACATAATAAAGATTAAAGCATAAATAAATAAAATCAAGAAGAATAAAACAATTGAAAGTATGAATGAAAGCTGGAGCTGGTTCTTGAAGAAAATAAACAAAATAGATAAGCCCCTAGCCAGACTTACCAAGAAAAAAAGAGAGTCTACACACATAAACAGAATCAAAAATGAGAATGGAAAAAATCACTACAGACACCTCAGAAATACAAATAATTTTTCGAGAATACTATGAAAAATTGTATGTTAACAAACTGGATAACCTAGAAGAAATGGACAACTTTCTAGAAAAATATAACCTCCAAGCCTGACTCAGAAAGAAACCAAAAATCTGAACAGACCAATTACTGGCAATGAAATTGAACCAGTAATGAAAAAACTACCTAAGAAAAAAGTTTCCATATCAGATGGCTTCACTGCTGAATTCTATCAAACATTTAATGAAGACCTAATACCCATTCTCCTGGAAGTTTTCCAAAAACTAGAAGAGTATGGGATCCTTCCAAACTCATTCTATGAGGCCAGCATTCACTCTAATACCAAAACTAGGAAAAGACAACACAAAAAGAGAAAATTACAGACCAATATCCCTGATGAATACAGATGCAAAAATACTAGCATAATATTAGCAAACCAAATTAAAAAAGATCATCCATCATGCTCATAAATCAAGTAGGATTTATTCCAGGGATGCAGGGATGGTACAATATTCAAAAATCCATCATCATCATCCACCACATCAACAAAAAGAAGGACAAAAACCACATGATCATCTCCATAGATGCTGAGAAGCATTTGACAAAATTCAATATCCATTCATGATAAAAGCTCTCAACAAAATGGGTATAGAGGGCAAGTACCTCAACATAATAAAGGCCATATATGACAAACCCACAGCTAACATCATACTTAACAGCAAGAGGCTGAAAGCTTTTCCTTTAAGATTGGGAATAAGACAAGGATGCCCACTCTGCCCACTTTTATTCAACACAGTACTGGAGCTCCTCACCATGGCAATCAGACAACACCAAGAAATAAAAGTCATCCAGATTGGTAAAGAAGAAGTTAAACTGTCACTGTTTGCAAATGAGATGATATTGTACATAAAAAACCCTGAAGAATCCACTCCACAACTACTAGATCTAATATCTGAATACAGCAAAGTTGCAGGATACAAAATTAATACACAGAAATCTGGTGCATTCCTATACACTAATGATGAACTAGCAGAAAGAGAAATCAGGAAAACAATTCCATTCACAATTGCATCAAAAAGAATAAAATATCTAGGAATAAACCTAACCAAGGATATGAAAGACCTATACTCTAAAAACTATAAGACACTCATGAGAGAAATTAAAGAAGGTACCAATAAATGGAAATTCATCCCATGCTCTTAGCTAGGAAGAATTAATTTTGTCAAAATGGCCATCCTGCCTAAAGCAATCTACAAATTCAATGCAATCCCTATCAAAATACCAACAGCATTCTTCAATGAACTAGAGAAAATAGTTCTAAAATTTATATGGAACCACAAAAGACTCTGAATAGCCAAAGCAATCCTGAGAAGGAAGAATAAAGCTGGGGGGATTATGCTCCCCATCTTTAAGCTCTACTACAAAGCCATAGTAATCAAGACAATTTGATATGGGCACAAGAACAGACCCATAGGTCAATGGAACAGACTAGAGAGCCCAGATATAAACCCAAGCATATATGGTCAATTAATATACGATAAAGGAGCCATGGACATACAAGGGGTAAATGACAGCCTCTTCAACAGCTGGTGTTGGCAAAATGGGACAGCTACATGCAAGAGAATGAAACTGGGTTATTGTCTATCTCCATACACAAAAGTAAACTTGAAATGGATCAAAGACCTGAATGTAAATCATGAAACCATAAAACTCTTAGAAGATAACATAGCCAAATATCTCCTGAATATAAACATGAGCAACTTTTTTCTGAATGCATCTCCTTGAACAAGGGAAATAAAAGCAAAAATGAACACATGGGACTAGATCAAACTAAAAACCTTCTGTACAGCAAAGGACACCATCAACAGAACAAAAAGGCATCCTACACTATGGGAGAATATATTTGTAAATGACATATCCAACAAGGGGTTAACATCCAAAATATATAAAGAACTAACATGCCTCAACACCAAAAAGCAAATAACCCTATTAAAAAATGGACAGAGGATATGAACAGACAATTCTCCAAAGAAGAAACTCAGATGACCAACAAGCACATGAAAAGATGCTCCACATTGCTAATTATCAGGGAAATGCAAATAAAAACAACAATGAGATATCACCTCACACCAGTTAGGATGGCCAATATTGAAAAGACTAAGAACAGCAAATGCTGGCGAGAATGTGGAGAAAGAGGAACCTTCGTACACTGCTGGTCGGAAGGTAAGGTTGTTCAACCATTGTGGAAAACAATATGGAGGTTCCTCAAAAAAGTAAAAATAGAAATACCATTTGACCCAGGAATTCCACTCCTAGGAATTTACCCAAACAATATAATTTCTCAGATTCAAAAAGACATATGCACCCCTATGTTTACTGTAACACTATTTTCAATAGCCAAGATAAGGAAGCAACCTAAGTGTTCATCAGTATAGAATGATAAAGAAGAGGTGGTACATATACACAATGGAATATTATTCTGCCATAAGAAGAAAACAAATCCAATCATTTGCAACAACATGGATGGAGCTAGAGGGTATTATGCTCAGTGAAATAAGCCAGGTGGAGAAACGCAAGTACCAAAGGATCTGCCTCATTTGTGGAGTATAACAACAAAGCAAAACTGAGGGAACAAAACAGCAACAGACTCACAGACTCCAAGAAGGGAGTAGTGGTTGCCAAGGGAGAGGGGTGGGAGAGGGTGGGTGGCGAAGGAGGGAGAAAGGGATTGAGGGGTATTATGACTGGCACACATGCTGTTGGGGGGATCATGGGGAAGACAGTGTAGCACAGAGAAGGCAAATAGTGACTCTGTGGCATCTTACTATACTTTTGGGCAGTGACTGCAATGGGGTATGGGGGGAAATAATAACATGGGTGAATGTAGTAACCGCATTGTTTTTTCATGTGAAACCTTCGTAAGAGTGTATATCAATGATACCTTAATAAAAAAAAAAGAAAAAATTAAATAAAATGTAAACAGACAATTTGCCTCATCACAGCTCCAGAATGGTATGATTTCCTGTGTAGAAAGAGTGCTTCTTTTCCTGTATTTCAACCTCCATCCAGTCCATCTAATAATAGTCCATCAGTTAATATACAGCATTCCCAGGTGAACACAATTCTCAAACAATTAAAGAGAGAACTATTCTTCCTTTATCATGAGAGGCCTCAGAGGACAGTCAAAATCTCAGTAATACTGCATTTTCTTTGCTTCTGTGCCATTGTAACAATTTCTTCCCCTGAGATAATCTCATCTTTTCCTTAGATTTGTGTTTTTTTACCACTAGGTGAATTTAGATTCTACAGAGATTTCCTCTAACTCCTATGTTCTATTATGATCTGAAAAATAACTATTTTACTGTTAGTAATCAAATGCTAGAGTTGTTGTCATTCCATTAACATGTCCTACATTCCTGTATTTAGGACTTTGCAAATAACTAACAAAACTATAAAGACAAACTATTTATTGAGCTTTGCCATTAAAGATATGAGGGCTGATGTATTAGTGGGCACTCTCAGGGTTCTGTCTAGGTAGTCACTACCAATTACAGAGAGAAATCTTTTCAAGTAATTATTGAATAAATAAATTGAAAGGAAGATGAAAATGTTTTTCATCCACTAAAAAGAAAAAAACAAAAAACTTTGCCATAGTATTTATATGTTTGTACTTTTATCTCAACTTAAACATTTTAGTATTTTTATAATCTCTTGTTTAAAAGTCAACCCTTCAACAGAAACATCCCCAAGTTCACTCAGGGTGATTCTTTTTGGTTGGAATGGGAATCATTATCTTTGAATATGTATTTATGTATTGCTTAATTGGGTGTGGCATGCTTGTTGGCACCATAATAGAAAAACTTTACAGTCTCTGACCTCTAAATGCTTGAAATCTAAGATGAACTAAATATTCCAAAATATTACTGTGGACTCAATACATAATGGGTCATTTAAAATAATACTATGAACAAATTGACTGTCATTTTGACAGTACTGAGAATATATATCCTTTCATATTTCAGCTTCTGTTGAATCATTAGGCACAAGTTTGAATAATTCCAAGAAAAGCTTATACACAAAATTTTGAAATAAAATTTGGATATAAAATTTTGGCTCACAAATACATTTTAGAGAATGATTTACTTTACAAAATTATTTGGCCCACACATCGCAAATAACATTCTTTTTCTGTTTGATTTAAGTATGTTATTATTTTATGAAAAACTGATACGGGTTCAGGATTTCTTAAGAATGCCAAAAAGTACAAAAGGAGGTCCATCTTTTACCACAAGAATCTTTGATCCATTATTTTAGAAAATTCATGATTTTTTAAATGTTGCAGATTTTTTAGCCATTAGTGGCATATTCTCCATTTGACTAAGTATCCCTGCTTATCAATAACTGAACAGAAACACTTTTTACTAAACCCACCACACAAACAGACTCACACACACAGTAAGTACTCATGCCAACAGACATTTCACTTCAAATAATATGAAAATCCAAATGAAGCCTATGTTTGATTTTTGTGGAACCATACCCAAAAGTCCTCCAGCCACAGTAATTATGATTGGGAGAAAAATTTTCTTCTGAGATTGTATTCCTATCACATTAGAACATCAGAACCCAATATTATGCAGCCTTAAAGACCAGTGCCCTCCAATCTTACTAGCATTCAAAGAAATGAATATAATCTAATGCCAGGTCTGAAGTCACAAAACTGTACACTGCAATCAAAAGTTTAAATGATCACTTATTTCATCTTCTATCTTCCGGAGATAATGTTTTTCCAGCCAATTTTCTCCCATTAGAATCGCCTTTCAAAGAAGTCATTTGCATGCATGCAGACAATGGTAACAATTTCAAATGATGTATATATTCTTTGATATGAACATTTGCTTTTTAAGTATAAAGAGTAAAGATCCAATAATTATTGTTGGATTTTATATATTGCTTAAATTAACTGCCAAGTTAAATGGCTTTTTTTGTAGTATTACCTTGAATTTCTTTTAGTAAATGGTATATGAAGTTTAAGTGGGTTAAATAAAGTCAAGTAAAGATAATTATAGCATATAGTTTTCCATGGTCATATACCTAAAAGCAAGCATTTTGTAGTTATTTTACTACAAATGTACCAGACTAGCATGAGAGCCTTTTGCAGGATGGAGTGTTGATCTTTAATAACACTTACAGGTTGATACAGCAAGCTCCTGATAATATTTAACAAGCAGATCTGTGTTGGGGCCCATCCTGTGTTGGCTAGTACAGCCACTCAGCTACTGTAAAGCTTTGTAATAATTTTGGAACCCAAGTACTGTAGAACAAAAACATTACATTCTGTATCCCACTGTTCAGCATCATTTAAGAATCAGAACATTTTAAAGAAAAGTTGTCAAATACTTGACATTCCTATTAAGGAAAATTTAAAAGGAAATATTGGATGGCATATAAATATCTTAAAAGCCTAGGTTCTAATTTATATAAATCCATAAGGGTCAGAAAAGCAGCATGATGAAATAAAAAAAAAAAAAGAATACTGGACCTAGAATTAGGTCTGGGCAAGTCAAACACATTCTGAGTATAGTGTCTGTAGTTGTTAAAAGGGGATAATAATATTGGCTCTACTGACCTATTTGGGTTACTAGAAGGATAAAAGCCTAAATGACAAAATGCTTAAAATTGTAGATAATTTAACACAAATAGTAGATAATACTATCATTTCATTTTCCCAGCAATCCTGCAAGCAGATCTCTGAGAAGAACCTGTTATTAATAACAATTGGGAAGGAGGTATTAGTGTTTAGACACACCTCCCTCCTCCATTTTTTACACTCGATGAGCTTCTGAGATACAGTCAGTCACCAAACCCTTCAGACACATTTAGCAGCACCAGAGCAGCTGCCACTCACAATCATGTCTGATTCCACAGGGACTGAGGGTGTAAAAACAGTGAGTCATTACAGGGGCGTCTGACTCTTTCATTCAAAGGACAAAATGAAAAGAAGATGGGATTCATCAAGCCCAAACAGAAAGAAGAGAGATCAATGAGAATAGACTGTTCCCTCTAATTTGTAGAAGCAGAATTCACTTAAAATTTAGTAACTGTTGTTTTTTAATTGTCTGCTACTATGACAGGTGTTGCCCCAGATTATAAAGAGTGCTACCTAACATCAAGGAACACATTGTTTAATAATAACAATACAAGGAATAATAGCATACAACTAATCCTATTTCTGGGTAGAACCTTGGTGAGACAAGAGACAAACACCAAAGGCTACTGGAATTAACAAAAGGAAGGTGGCAAGGTATTGAAAAGGTTTTAGTGAAAGTGATGAAGGGATGGCATTTGAGATAACTGAATGATTCCTGGGATCTTGGTAGGAGAAATACTGATATAGACAGAAATACTAATATAGACAGAAAAGAGGGATATGTTGAAGACTGAAAAGTCTAAATTGTTTCATGAATATACTGCTACAGATTCCCTGTCCTTCTATACCTGCATATATTTATGTGAAGTGCTGAAGTTCATTGATTTCAACAGATGACATGGATAACCTAAATTTTTAAAAATTCCTCTTAAACTGGCAAACAGTACAGTAGAGCTCCTATTGGTTAAAAATATAACCTTTTATTATACATGCAATACATGTTTTTATAAATTTTTTAAAATTCAAATGCATAAAATGAAGATAATATGTAATGTATACCACCCAGAGATATTAACATTTTGATATATATCCTTCAAGATCTTGTCTGGAGATGTAATATACAGCACAGTGATTATAGTCAACAATATTTTATTATAAACATCAAAGTTGTCAGGAGTCTAGATCTTAGTTGTTCTCACCACACATACACACACACACACACACACAAAAAAAAAATTATGTGATAGAGGTGCTACCTAAAGCTACAGTGGTTATACTGCAATACATAAATGTACCAAAGCAATGTTACTTTAAACTTATACAATAAACTATGTCAATTATATCTCAATAAAAATAAAGTGAAAGTGAAAAAGACTATGTATATACACATACATTTATAATTAAAAAATATAACCATTTAATATATATTGCTCTGTAATGTGCTTTTTTCAGTTACTAATATAGCTGAATAACTTAACATGACATATTCCTTCAAAATATAATTTTGGTACACTGATCTCCTGTTACATAGATTGCTCACCAGTTTGTTTTATTAGCTTTTATTATTACATATCCAGATTTATTTTATTTTCTTATATAAAAAACAATGCTATGATCATCCTTTTAGATAAATCCTTATGTAAACCTCTGAAGCTGATTTGACTAATTCTAGAATTACAATTACTGGGCTGTTTTAAACTGCCTTCCAAGAGTGATTCTAATTTTCATTCCACCATCAATTCATTCCATCATCCTTATCTACTCATGTTCTGAATATTGGCTATTTAAAGTTTAATAATTTTTCTACCCAATATGTGAAAATTTAGTTATTTTGTTAATTTTTGTTTTTCTTTGAATTACATTGTAATTGAATTAGGTTGGATGTTTTAAAATTTATTACTTTATGTGTGTGTGACATGATTGATCTTCCATTAAATGTAACAAGTCCACTTTGGGTGTTTTTTCGTCTTTGTTTTTTCCTGTGGCCATCCTCTGGGATTTTCATCTTTATTACTTGTAATATCTAGTTCATATTACCCTAGAAGACATTTTTGGATTGGGGATTTTGTACAGATTTAGTGTCAAGGACTGTAAAGGCTCTGAGATTATACCTGACTTGAAAGCCAGCAAGTTGTTAACAGTTTCATGAATGCTAGTAGAAGGCTGCAGATTCCTAGGCCAGAGGTGAAGAACAGTCCTTTAGTTGCAACAAAAACAGTAGCCAGAGTATCAGCACTTTTTGTACTGGTTTTGTAAACCCCATTTTCCACAGGGTAATGAAAATAGAGACAGATGTTACCCACACATGCAGTGGGTTTGTTCAAGGAGAGGAACTCTAAACTTAAAGAATCCCAGCACTTCATAATGGGCAGCAATCATGCCTACCCTGTGCTCCAAAGCAAAATATTATCTTTTTTATACTAGACAGCATTCATGCATGGAGGGAAACCCAGAAATATAATCTTTGTTCCAAGGGTATTCATGATAAAATGTCTCTGAAATAATTGTCAAAAACAAAAAAGGGGAGTGTCTTATTATGCAAGAGATGCAGAAATGCAAATGACTTCTGAAAAACTGTCTCCAAACACTTATTCCTGAACATTCAGAAAGAGAACACGATATTTTGCAATGTAAGGAAGGTGAGTGCACCAAGGGCATTAAGCATTCCAGCTTGGTTCCTGACTTACTTAGCCTTAACATAGTAATAACACATCAGCATACAGAAAATAAGTGAAGGGTGGGCCTTGGTTAAGGGCTGAGTTTTCACTTTATAAAACAATTCTTTGTAGGATTCTTTATCAATTTATCCTAATACGATTAGAAAATAATCTATATTATTTTTATACTTTTTTTTTAGCATATTAGTTAAGAGGGTGTGTTCAGGACCAAACTGCCTCAGTCCAAATCTAGCTCAGTGTGCTTGGTTAAGTTACTTGGTTAAGATCCTTCTGTTGTAAAATGGGAATACTACTATTATAGTAAATAAATAATATTATATTATTGTAATAATATTAACTTCATTATCATATAGCTGGTGAAAGGTTTGATTGAATTAAGAGGTATAGGGTGCTTTTGACAGTACCTGATACATGGGAAGCACCCAATAAATGTTAGTCATTATTATTTTATTATTACCAACTAAAATGAGGATATTAAATAGATATATTCTCTTCTGCTCTTTTGCTTTCCATGTGCAACTAACTAAAAACATCTCCTTTTCTTTGATGGTAGATGCTCAATGTAAGTAACTTTACCAAATCTAACTCTTAATAAGGAAAGGATTATAGTTCCACTCAAATTATGGATTATTTCTAAAATCAGGAGAAGAAAAAATATTAAGAAAGGGATGGTGAGTTCCTGAAGTTAGGCTGTACTGTCTATGATAACGTCCTTTATTTCTACGCTCATATATTATGCTAACAAAAAGCCACAACAATTAAAAAATAATGTATAGTTTATAAAGCTCTAAAACATACTATCCACCTACACATAACAATCTTGAAGGACAAGGATAGAGTACTAAAATATTTGTAGAGGGATAGAGGGCTACATGGCCTTCCTCTCTGGTATTTAATTAAATGATTATTTGTCCCTGGGGTACAGTTGGTTCTCTTAAACCAGACACTGGCAAATCTAGTCCTTTTCCAGAAATTCTAATTTAGAGGGGAAAGGTCATAGTTGAAGAAAAGGTAGTGAACAAAGAGGAAGGACACCTAATAAATAGTGGCTTTTGCAAAGGCAAAACCAGTAAACAGTTATCAGGGGGAAAAGAGAGGACTTCGTACAAACCAACCTATACATTTTTCAGAGGTCTATTCTGTTTCTGAGATTTGCACTTTAGGGATGTGGAAAAAATGGTTTCTTTCCCTTTTCGTCACCACACCATTCTATTATTATTGCACCCATTTTACAGATTAAGAATTGAATTTTAGAGAAATTATGTGCTTGATTCAAGATGATGCAGTTAGTAAACAATGCATTCAGGACTTGAATCCTAGTATTAAAAAGCCAATTTTCATTATGTTATATTGCTTCTGCTGACTCTGAATTCCAGCCAAGGGCTATTCTCCCAAAGCTTGCATCACAAACTACTGACATGATTCTATGTCAACCCAACTACCAAAAAAAATTTAAACATTAATGATAGCATCAATTCCTGGTTTTCAACCAACATAGGGATTCTGTTAAAGTGGAGTTACACCTAATGCTCTGGGCTGCATGGAGATCCTTCTGTTAATTTTGGCTCCCACTGGGATATTCTTAGGTCTCAGTCTATCACTCTTCAAACTATTCAGCTGTACTCCTGGCTAAGCCCATATCCTAAGAGAAGAAAACAAAATCATAGATCAGGCTGTTCTTTTTTTTTGTACTAGACACTCTCATTCTCTGAATCCTCTAGATAAATCACAGTTGTACCAATAAATCTATGGGGAAAAGGAATGGCACAAGTTCCATTTGAATAGCACTCTCTACCTTCTTTTCCACATGGTAACCAGTATTCACCCTGAATTGTTATTTAGAACATTTTTCTCTGTGAAACACTAGCTACATAAATCACTTCATAATACACATAATACTTTATTGTTCTTAACATATAACCATGTGTATTTCTTTTCCAAGAGTTGGAATAGCTCATGTTGAGCCACCAGTCTCCTAAAAACATATCCATGTTCCTTTACTTGACTTATCCTTTGATAGAAATTAAGGACTAAAGTAGCTATTTCTTTTTTTTTGTGTGGCCAATGAATTTGTTACCATTTCACCTACTCACCCATGAAAGAAAATATAATAAACGTGGTCTGTTCCTTATTCTTATCTTTGCATCTGTCCTTTGCCTTGCCCAATATTTAAATAATACCTTCTACTTTTCTCAAAGGTACAAGTAACAAATACTTGAAACTTCATAGAATCAGGATGAGCATATCTCCTGCTGATATCTCACATCTGGCAAAATCTTGGAAAATAGCATATAGGTAATACTGTGAAGATTTCATTAATGAAGAGTGGGAGAGGGTTGGGGATTGGGAGAAAGAGGGAAAGGGTAAAGGAAAGGAAGGAAGAGGTGTTGTGGCAGGTAGAACAGAGATGAAGAGAGAGATTGGCTGGTCTGATTGACTGACACAAGGTTTCTTCAACAAATGATGATATTTGGTATCTATTACTTATTAGGCAGTGTGCTAGGCACTGGGAATATAGAACAAATTACACACACACACACACAAACACCTGACATTGAAGAAACAAACTTTTTTTTTACATTTTAGCCAAAGATTCAGATGCCCAAATGCTTTTACCATAATAAGTGCTATGATATAAGTGTACACAGGATCCCATGGGAGCAAAGACGAGGGTTTTTGGTTTCTAGGAACAAGTTTTCTTGAAGGAGGTGGCAATGGATACAGTGGATGCACAGGAAAAATGTGGAGGATGTTTCAGGTAGAAGAAATGGAGGCATGACAAAGACTGAGTGTGAAAAAGCATAGCAATTCATAATCACTAAGACTTAAAGCTTGGGGTAAGGAGTGGTAGGAGTTAAGACATGAGATAGGTTATCATGAAAAGATCATGGAAGACATATATGCATACTACATAGTTTGAAATTTGAACTGTAGTTAATGAGGAATCATAGAAAGGCTTTAGGATTGAGTGTGACAAAATCATTTCTGCCTTTTAGGTAAGTTTGTGAAAGATGGGATGGAGTTAAAATCACAGGCAGGGAACAAATTAAGGAGCTAATGAATAGGGTTCAAAAAGCAGTGAGGTAAACAATGTCCTGTAAACAGAAACTCTGAAGTAGAGAGACAAGTGGAGGGAGTTTTCAGTTTGTATCTTTGTGGGATGAAACATAGCGGTACACAGTGAGTTCCTTGCATGAGGCAGTTCTAGAGCAAGGTGTGATGGACACCTGTTTCTGAGATTATTCTCAGGGTTGTGATTGGATCATATAAATTGTTGTCCAGCTACTATTGTATCCTGAAATCTATTTCATTCCTGGAGGCCGTGTCACAGCCAAGTCTGTTTTTTGTGTGTCTTGCTTCCCACTGCAGTGTTAACAGCCATCCTTCCACCCTCCTCTGGCATCAACTGGAACAGGACTTTCTCCTTGTACTCTGAAAATTGTCAAACAAGGGGAGTGGAAGGAAGAGGAGATGTCAAGAAGAGCAGAATGGAAATAATGACTACAGACAGACTCAGGAAATCTTGGGATATAATGTTAGGAATCCAAAAAGATTTTGGAAAAAAAATGTAAACTTTTATTTTACACAATTTTTAGTAACACAATTTATAATATCAAGAAACCATGTATGCATATAATGAGAATCATCTATGTAACATAAAGTGTGGCATGAGGCTAACTCTAAATGAAAAGGAGTTCTTTAAAGATGACACCACAAAATTTGTTTTTATTCACCTCTGTAACAAATTGGCTCAGATGAAATGCCAGGCTATAAAAGGCTTCATCCATGTTCTCAATTCCTGATTGTGAGAAAAGAAATGAAAGAAATCTCTGAGTGCACTTTTTTTTTTCTCAGCACCTGCCAACACAGCACCTGGGTTCTCAGACAGAATTTCATAAATGGAACAAATGAAGAAGAAGAATGAAGAATCTTTCCATTACCTCTATGCTATAGTAGCCCCATTAAGTCAAAGACAAGTAAGATTATAGGATTTAGACAGTCCTTGTGGAGGAATTGACTAGTAGATTATTCTTCTGCCTGCTTAAAAATAGTTTCAATTTTGATCTGAAGCATATATTTGTGTGTGTGTTTGAGAGAGACAGAAATAGTGTGTGGTACTTTCTCCTCTTTTGTCTTCCACATTAATGCATTCCACCTGTGCTTTTAACATCCAGATGCTATCATATTTTAATTACACTGATTAATGTCTGTGTAAGAATTAAAAATTGTAAACCAATCTCCCCTCAAATTAGGTAAGCCAATCTGCTTAAAGGCAGAACAGTGAAATAGATCATCAGGCTAAAATCATATGAGATGGAAATGTCTTTGTTTTTATTTGTGTGTTTTTAATTAAAGGTGACAGAATGGCCTTCACTACCAGTGTAGCAAGCGTGATGTGCAAAGATGAATGTGTTTACAGATGTAGGTAGTGTGGCTGTTTTAATATTATTACTCTCATTGTTGTAGAAACATCTGTGTAAAATAAGAGAGGGGAGTTATCATAATAAAACTGGAAAGAGATGTCAAGAGAATGCTGCTATTTCCATCTTTGGAGAGCTTCATGAAGAGGACCATTGTATGCTCTAGCCATTTTGATCTGAGAGTCCAATAATACTGATATGTGTCCTAACATATCCAAGTATCTCTCCTATGGATCTCTGGCATGCTTCTTTAGGAAAACACAAACAAAATATGAAAACCAACCAAAAAACAAAACCCAATAACCTAATTTACCAAGAAAGTGAAAGCAAAATAATTTTCTCCCTGACCACACCACAATTTTTCCCTAGTAAGGGCATTTCTGAAGCAGAGTGGTGAGGACTCCTTTTGGCACTGGTGACCTGCCCTGAATCTTTTTTAAAGTCCATGATCTTCAGTTCTGTCACCTAAAAATGGTGATCTTGTCACTTCTGAGGGATATCATAAGATTAAATAACATAATATAGATGACAGTGCCTTGAACATATTGACTTACTGTAAAGATAAAGAATCCAAAACATTTTGTCCTCCAAAATATGAGGAAGTAAATATTGCTTTTTCATTTGAGCATTTTATCTTTCCTGCATTTTTGCCTTCCCATTCTTTTTAAACATTATTTGCCAAGAGCTTTCGGTTTAAAGCGCATCAATGTCACATAATAATTCTACATAAAACTTGTTTTCATCAGTCTGATGCTGGAGGATAAGGACAAGGTCATCAGTTTGGGGTAACTTTTATAACATCATAGGCTCTTGTTTCCAAGGTATCTACTACTGGCAAAGTGTGCATGCATGTGTGTGGCTGAGAGAGAGAGCGAGAAAGCACACCCTTGAGAAGGGCTTCTCAAATCAGAAGTAAGCTTCCTTCAGAAAATGGGATAAAAAAATGTAAACCTAACAGTGATGTTAAGCATGGTTACTAGATATTGTGTGCCTAATATCTTATCTATAAGGAGAGCACCATGTAGAAGGGGAAAAGAGACAAGCAAACTCAACAATTACCATATACTCACTATGATAAAGGTAACCAAAGGTCTGAAAGGTCATGAAAAGTTTCTCAGTGAAGGTGCTATGTAGATAACTCCTTGACAGATGAAAGGGAAATGCAAAGATGTGGGGAGCAGGGCAGTGAGAATGCCAGGGTGGGGAATTGGTTGGAAGAGAAAAGGGAAAACATTACAAGCAAGAGGACATGATAGGCCTGTGGGTTAAAAATAAATAAATAAATAAAGGATTTCACAATTCTAGAATGGCTGAAAATTATTATTTTATATATTTTATACATTTTCATATTTTCCTATGTAAACATAGACAGCTATATCTTTATGTCCCTACTGATTGCACCCAAACCCTGATTCATGGCTAGCTAGCCATCTCCACACATGGGCAACAAGAAAAAGGGCAAATACAGTATGTCTGTGACATCCAAAATAGCTTCTTCTTATTAAATGCAACCATGAAATGATAGGGTTTAACAATGATTCATTGAAGTCTCATCTTTCAAGCACAATGAGAGTTTAAATAGATTTCAGCTCATTCAATCTCAGCTACAGGGCAATCACAACTGTAACTAACTCCTACGTCTTTCATCTTTTGACAATGAAATTAAAATATTGCTTCATGCTACAGTAGAAAAGAATGCTCTAATATAAATAATCCCAGAGTTGAAATAAAACTGAAAATAACAGCAGTGCCTTTCCAAGACAGTGGGCGGCAATGTTAATGAAAGAAAGCTTTGCATACAAATAAAATAAACACACTTGATTTGGGAGGAATATGGAAAGAAGATTAAACTATGAACAGCAGATTGCTCATAACTGAAGCCACAACTAACCAATTTAAGTAAAAAGAAGTAATTATTTTCTAAAAGAATTGGTGTAAAGGAAAGTATAGAGAAGAGTTGTCATTCATCTGAAATACCCGTTTATAGAAAAGTTAAGGTAATCAAACTTGGGCCTTACAGCACTTGGTGAGATGGAGAAGGATCATTTTAGAACATAAAATTCTCTCTGCTTCTAGTTTGGATGGATGGGAACCCCTTTGGTCCTAAGTTTTCCAAATTATGTTCCTTAAAGAGAACGGGTGGCTTTTCAAGTCAAGGCAGGATCAGTCCTTTTTCAGTCCACTGTTATCTGTATCTGTGCTACTGGTGATGACATGCTGGCCTCTTGTATTTCTATAAACCTGGCCTTTTGGGATTTCTTGCAGTTGTTGGCCTAGAGGCCTCCATCAAAGAGTCAGATATCTGTTATTAACTTAATTCACCCTTCATCATTCCCAGAAAGAAGCCAGGTCTACCTGTCCCATGGCTTACTAATTATGAAACACTCCTCATTCAGTTCATGCAACTCCTTCCTTGTGTCCACTCAGGTCATCCCCTCTGGGGAATCCAATCTTATACCAAAAATAAATAGTAACATTTGGAATTGGCAGCTGCTTTAGTAACTCAGCAGATAGGATCATCTATTACATCACTTGAAGTTTCCTTTACCTTAGGCATTTCTTCTGTAGATTTTAGATCTCCCAAACATTCCAATTCCCAATCACTCATTCTCCTCTACATAAATAAAAATGAAACCAAAAAAATTAGAGAATGAAGAAAGGAGTTACTATATTATCCACTAATAAAATTCACTTGCTTGTTCTCTGGGAGGAAACTCATAGTATAAATATATCCTGGTACCTGATTTTTGAGCTTTCCTTTTCTTGGTCATTTTTCTAAAAACAGATAAAATTTCAACAGCTAAAAGATAAAACTCAGTAACTGAAATTAGATTTATGTTGCTGTTTCTTTCAGCAGTATGTGCAACCAAAATGGGTTAAAACAAAAACTCTCAAAAGTGAGCCATGCAACTAAGAGCAAGAGCTTAGGAGAGCTAGACTCTGCAGTTTCCAGCTAAATGTGAATGTGAATGCTTTGCTAATAGTAGGCAGAATCAGAAATTGGAGAAATCCCTTTGTGGGACAGAAACAGTCAACATACTGGAGCAGAATCCAAACTGCTTGCTACAAAAAAATACTAGCTTTGTCTACAGGTAAATTTATGGCTCTTCTCCAAGCAAGGGAGATGTGGTCTTCCATCCCAAGGAGAATGGTTAGCTTTCTCAACTCTCATAACAGAAGGTCAACAGCACCATCTGCTCCTCTGGCTTCCAAAGGACACATATGGATTCATTTTCTCCCCCAGATTCTCCTCTTGCTTTGGGTTTTTCTCTTCCATTTGGTCCTTGGTGTACACGCTTAAGTTTGCCAAATGCACACTGGAGGCCACTGAAGACTCTTGGCTGAAAAAAAGCTCAGCGCGAATTGAATTCTTGTCTATTAAGAAGGTTTCCTTAAAAAAATTATCTGTAGAATATTCAACTTGCAGATCCCCAGTCATACTCTTGAGACTGTGGTAATTTAGAAGTTATTTCAAAGTTAAGACCTGTGTTAATAAACACTGTTTGTCTAAAAGTTAAAAATTAGAACTATACCCTTTATTCTAAATTGCAATCTCCACGTGTCTTTATCCACTTGTATTAACTGAAACAGAAAGGTCGGAGTCTCACTTGTCATTCAGACTACAAGGAACCTCTAGAAGCAAACAGTTCTGTTGTTGTTTTGTTCCACATAGGTTTAAAATGTGCTTTGAAAACACAACTGAGATGTGAGTGGGCATTATGAAAAATTAAGTGGGAATGCAGAAAGCAATATAAACTAAAGAAACAAGACTTCCTTAAAGAATATATAAATTCCAATCTCATTTGAAATGTAGTATTTTTGGAGAACATTAGTCAGGATCTCTACAAAGAATTAGTTGAGTGACTTTGGGCAAAACAATCTCTCTGGAGACTTATGCAAAATTAAAATTATGTGTGAAAAAACTGAAGTTCAGAAGGATGGAAAGTAATTACAAAGTAAAGAAGTTGAACATAAGTCTTGCATGTGATCATTAACTGAATAATAGAAGAAAAATAATAAAGGCTACATTATTTATCTTTAATTTTTTATCTTTTTCACAAAAGTCTAAGTACACGAGGCAGGGATCATGTCTATCTTGCACCATTTTATCTTGGATGCCTGGTACAATGCAGACTAAGCATTGGAGCAAAGACTAAATGAGTTTTAACTGTATTTTCTGGTATTATAATACCATGATGGTCTTGTCTTTTAGTTATTTGCTAATATAGTAGATGCATTGGTACCCTCTCTAACATAAATATGGGAAGAGACAACATCGGTGATGGTTGAATATGTAAAAAAGAGAAGGTTAAATCTTGTATAAGGAATAAATTTCCTGAATTATTAGTAATGGGAAAATAAGTATAAACTCTTCAGTTATACTGAGAGCAGAAATTTATATTGCAAGAAAAGGGTCAATGGTTAGCTAAAATCAAATGGAATAAGGCAACTGTATGAAGAAGATACTGCATTTAATGATGATGGATTACAAAAGTTAATTTATTTAGATTTCTCAGCAATTCTGTATGATAGGTATTATGCCCATTTTAAATAAAAAGAAATTAAAACACAAGGAAGTTAAGTGACTTATCCAAAGTAACAAACTGTAAGCAGGAAAACTGGGATTTGAGCTCTGCTACCAATTGTTCTGTCATCAATGCTCTTAGTTGTATTTATCTCATGTTAATTCAGAGTCTACCAATGATCAGATTTGAACAGAGCACTCCTTAATTGGAAGGCAAATTAAACATTGGCATCAATTAATAAGAGATGTTTCCCTCCAACAAATACAAATAATAGCAAAAAATAAATTTGTGGATATGATTGATAAGATATTGCTGTGATTTTCATCAGGAAGAAAAATCAGCTTTTACAAGTCTAACATCTACTTATAATAAAGGAACTGTGTAAAAGTAAACAAAAATTAACTTCATAAGATTCATCCTTGATGAAAATTTATAATAGTTAATTGTATGAGTAAAACAGCATGACTGTCAATGGTATGGAAATGTCCAGAGAAAGAAACTGTGCCTGGATAAGACAGAAGGCTTTCAGACTCTTTCAGATATGGGGTCACTAATGATATATTAATATCCATTCAGTTAAGATCACCATTTCTCTGCTTTGACATCTTTGGATTTAGTTGGGGACATCTTTGATGTTAAGCTCCACTTCACCATCTTTGATGTAAAGTTTCATTTAGCTTTCACTAAAGGGAAGGAAGGAAGCTGAGTTTTATGCACTAACCCTTTAGTATGACAGAGGCCCAGAGTTAGAAGGACTTTCATGCATAAAGAACCACTACCCTAAAACATCCAAAGGATTCTGAAAACCTTTATAATTCCCCTCTGTTTATCCTGATTTTATTACCATGGTGACTAGCAGAAAACCTTTGAAATACAAAGGGATCTGTTCTTTCAATTACATAAAGGAAGAGGCAGCTCAAGAAACTTTCCTGCTTCACACCAGGACCGGGGAGGATAACTAGAAAATAAAGAACAAACAAACAAACAAAAAGCTTAAAGGAATCTATTGGATGAGGGTAGCCACTGAATGAGAGGAAAATACCCTAAATTTTCTGGGTCTCCTGATGAGATAGAAAAAAGAATGCATAAAAGAACCTAGAACTCCAAAAAGGTGCTGAGCCCGAGTAGCAGGATTATCCAAGATGATTTTACCGGCAGTAGTTTTGTTTGCTTGCTTGTTTGTATTTTAATTAGTAAAATATTGAATTTTATATTTCAATGAAATCGAGCAGTGGTTCTTACCTTGGGACACTTTGAGACCCTAGAGACATTTGACAAATCTAGACAGTTTTAGTTGTTACAGCTGGGGGGAGGGATGTGACAGTGCTTCTAATATCTAGTTGACAGACACAAGGATGGTGCCAGACATCTTAAACTTTACAGGACAGCCCCTGAAACAAGGAATTAACTGGCCCAAAATGTCAATAGAGTCAAGGTTATAAAGTCTTGGAGTACAACAAGAATTACATATATATATATATATAAAACACATATTTCTTTGACGTATCTGACTCAACTGGGGCCTAACTACCAAACTTCAGGAGTGACCTTGTTACAAGGTGGATCATTTGTTGGCATCAAATTTACAATTATCTTTCTTATAAAATCTACCAGTAGGTATTTTTTTTCCCAAAAGGCTTCTACAATTTAATAGTCAGGGCATGTTATGGCTGTGAAATAGACGTCCTCATCATCCTGCTTTAGAAAGGAAAAGAAACATTCTGCAGTGTCCGTAAGTCATAAAGAACCCAAAATATCTCCCACTCAACACATTCAGGCAAAATGATGGTATAATTTCTGTGCTGGGTAGCATTCTTTCATACCATTATGTGTCTTGTGAACCAACTGTAGGTAATGCACTATCTTCTGTTAATCAAATCTGCATTGTAATTTCTATAAAAAATCAATTAAACACAAGAAGCAATTACTTATTTTTTTTATCACTGCATAATTTACTTTCCCAGAACAGCAGAATGAAAATGTGAGGAAGATCTAATCTATGTCAGTGTACTTAAATAAAGAATTCGTATTTTTTAAAAGAAATTCAAGGGAAACAGTACAAATGTACAATATATTACCTACAGATAACTCCCTATCTACATCAGCTTTATGGGTGGGTAATACAGTTTAATAGAAGCAACCTAGAATTTTTAACTTAAAAAAAAATTCAGCATTATGCCTGAAAATCTTTCTCAGACTCTTGAACTAAAAATATAATTAGGCAACAAGTTGCTCAACAACCTCATCAAAGCAGTTTTATGAATGACCCACTTGGGTGTTGAATAAAATATAAAAAGCAATTTCTTGCAAGTGTTACAAATCCCTCCCTCTTTATATTCCATAGCTATCCCTAACTCATTATCATAATAAAATACTTTTATTAACTACTTGCTTAGTTTGGGTTTCTGTTAGTTTAGGGACTACCTCAGTTTCCCTTTCAGCCAGGACCTCTAATCTCTTCACTCAAAGTCACCCGACACTGTGGAACAATGGTTTCCAAACCTGAGCCAACATCAGAGTCATGTAGAGATGTTATTTAAGTAGGGGTGTCTGGGTGGTTGGTGGGGGGGATCCCAAAGTTTGCAATTATAACAAGATTGGCTGATGTCACTGGTCTGAGGGCCACATTTTTCAAAAACCAGTTTTCATCCTAACACAGTAACCTACATATGCTCTTACCACTGTGTAAGGGGTATTTATTTCTCTTTTACTTTTCTTTCTTTTTCCCTTTCCTCATTAGGAAACTGAGATCAATACTCTCCCATGTAGACAATTGCTCTTTTCTTCTCTTTCCTTTCCCTTTTCCCCTTCTTTCCTTCCTTCCTCTCTCCCTCCTCTTTCACTCCCTGTTACCCCACCACTCTGACATGAACTTACATCTTTGCTTATATTGCTTCCTACATCATTCTAAACTGCGAGTCTCTTTCAATTGCACATTCAAAGCTCACCTTGCTATGAAACTATCTCTGATTCACCTAATATAAAATCTCTCTCCTATATTGAATTATTCAGTACTTACGAACTCACTTTTAAGGCATTCCTTTGTACTCCTTGGCATATTACCTAGAAAATTACAGCCTTTATGTATGCCTATGATGTATGGCCCTAATTATATTATTAATTATATACATTGTCCCTTGTTCATAACAATGACTAGAATGATTGGCTCACGATCAGGGCGTAAAAACCAAAGTTAGCACAATAACATAGTGAGTCAGGAGATGAAAAAAAATATCCCATCACTCATTGGCCCAAAATTCAAAAGATTAGCACTACAAGCCCGTGGCCACCAGTCAAGTGTGGAGGAAATCAGTTCCAAAACACAATGCGGGCTTATTTTCCTCAGTTACTGCTATTATCCTGTTAGCAGGGGAACTATATGGAAGACATGTTTTATAAACTTTATCTGTTGTGAGGTTATCTATATGACTGTATCTAAAAAGGATTTTAGAAACTGTTTTAAGTATGTTTAAACACTCCTATAATGGCCACGATTGATAGAGGAAATAAAACTCCTAAAGTTCATTGTTATGCTTCTTTAGTAGCTTGGTTTGCTCTAACTCATAAATGAGAAATCATTTACCTATTCTGTCATGTTTGCTATCTCACTCCGTTGTGAACATAAGCAATTGTGGGATGAAGAGCTCCTGACCACACAGGTCATAAAAAGTGGAAAGCCAGGACATGTCTTGAGAGGATGGCCAGTTTCCTTAGAGTCTCTCTCTCCCAGATTTAGATGGCTAATAGAAGATTAATTCTCAGAAGGCTATAGGGAAATGTCACACTTTGTCAGTTGTTAAAAAGTTTGGCTTTCCCCAAATGACTTTACACAAATAAAGTAACAGAAGAACTCTCTGAATGTTAAAGAATTTCTGTGAAGGTGCCAGGCATTTATATTTAAAAGTTGCTGATCAGATTTAAATGTCATGGTTATTTCACCTTAATGATCAGATTTTTTAGTTTATTTTAAAACTATGTCATAAATTCATGTTTTGGGGGGAATTTTTAGTTTCTTCCTTTTCCTGATTGGTTCCTAAACTCATTTACTGTTACCTAGAAGCTTATGCTGCAGATATTTTTCTTATTTCTATATCATGGACATGATATTAGAAATACAGTAGTAACACTTAGCAACAAATGCCCAAGTATAGTTAGACAATGGTTCTCAATCAGAGTAGATTTTGGCCTCCAGAAGACATTTGAAAATATCTGACAACATACTTAGCCATCACAGAGGAGGGAAGGATTGCTCTGGCATCTAGCGAGTAGAGTCAGATATGCTGTTAAACGGTATAAAAGCACAGAACAGCACTTCAACAAAGAATTACCTACCACAAATGTAAATAATGCTGGGGGTACATCATAGCCCTGGTACCTCATAGGTACCACATAAATGTTAGCTTCCATTAGTTCAGATATATCATGGCTACAGACTTTTGTCAGAAAAAGTGATTGTTCTAAGTTTAAACCTCCTTGGAAATGGCAGAAATCCCCATTGTAAGGTAAGAGAACAGTTTTCTTGTACATAAGTAATCAAGTCCCTTTGCTCATATAAGAACTAAACTATTTAAATAATTCTTTGATATATGTTACTTAATTGAAGGAGATTGGTGGAAATTATGCACTAAAAATAGATATGTACTATCATTCCATAAAATATTTACTAGGAGGAATAAATCAAATCGCAAAATAATAATCCAATGAACAGTTTACTTGAAGAGAAGTAAAATAAAAATAATTTGGGGGAAAAAATAAGCCTCTTAGAAGACCCCAATATTAGTGAAATATTTATAAATTTTGTTATGATTTGAAAAATTTAGACCATTAATATCCCAAACCTATATTTTCCTCAATAGCAAGCCAAAATGTATATTTTGTTTGAAAACTACTTTTTATAAGTGATATATACACTTTTACTTTTTTTAACCTGGGAATGCTTCTTAAATTTGTTTCCAAGTCTTAGAGGACTTAACAATATTTCAGACAAGCAATTGAGTTTCAGCGCCACAAGAAAAAGGAGTGATAGCTTTATATTTGTATCTCTGATCCAGGGCTTATTTTCTGAACCACCCATCATTTTCCAGAGGTCGCTAAAACTAAGCAAGTTAACAGTCTCACATTCTGTCTTCACCAAGAAGATCAAAATGCTTTAGGACACAAACCTAAATGAGCAAACATTTTCTTTACAAAATAAAGTCCATGGAATCCAGATACCAATTGATATTTCTGTAAAAATTGGTTAGTTAGGCTGTATCAGATACTACCCAAAGGTTAATACCATGTCCCAATGTTGTAAATTTATAAAACTCAAGATCAGTCCTCTTTTGAATAATAGTTTACAAAGCCACTAAAAAAGTTTAAGTATTAAATATATTCAAATTTTAAACTACAATATCAGAAGACCAGATCTGCATAGAGTAATTTGAGAAGCATTTCCTACATCGGCCTTTTAGTTGTCTGCAGCCATTGCTGACAATTCAGTCATTTATTTCTTTATTGGTATAATATATCTAGAATATCTTGATATAGTTGTGTCTATCTACCTCAGTAACTTTTCCTCTTGTGAGGCTTGAAAAGATTAATATAGAGGGATTTTCTCTGTTCATTTATATATGCAGTGGGATGATACTCAAAACACATTTATTTGGTAAATAAATCAATTATTTTGCACTTTATTCCAAGAAGGCATATTGAAGTTTCACCAAAATCTTGTGCTATGTTTGGATTCCTATAACAAGTAGTTTTTAAGTTTATATTTAAAGAAAAGTCAACATTTTTATTCCTATAATGATGGCTCAGCTGAAAAGGCACATCGATCTGCAGAAACACCTGCATTGAGAGACAGGGGAGTAGGGATGAACCAAAAAGCAGAGAGAGGGAGAGTGTGTGAGAACTGTCCAGATAAGCAGCCTGAAATCAGAGGTGGGCTTGTAGGAAATGTTCAGCACATAGTATTTGTTTAGGACATACTTGTTAGAATTAATTCCTAGCTGTAATTTTGACATATTTTAAGATACCCTGAAACACACACACAGACACAACCGTGAGAATTTAAAAAATTCATTTAAGTTTACTTAAATTTAAAAGATGCTGTGTTGAAGAATCATAACTGCACAAAAAGCTAAAAGTCACTATTTTATGAGTATTCTCTTTGACCTCTGAGCAGGAACGCAATTTTAATCTTGTCATTTTACCATTTTACTTTGGCCTATTGCATATATTGACTTCAAAGATAAGTCTTTTTAATATGTGCAAGCAAGCATAGTACAGAATTTATAGAGAATGTACTTGAATGGCTTCCATTAAACTAAATTAATTCACTACAAATTTTCTACACAGAAAAATTAGTTTCAATTTTTAGATTTCTCTTATTCCTTAAGTAATATTATCACTGTCAATTATTTTCTATGTAGATTTTATAATAAATAATCAAGTTACTATCTGTTATATCCACATAAACATTTTTGATTATTATTATTCTGTTATTGTGAGGTTTTTGTCATAGTAGTTAACATTTCAACCAAACCCAATTTTTCTTAGTCAGATTTTTTAGATACCAGTTTTTGTTTAATATAAAAATTTATCTATAAATTACATTACTTCATTTCAGTAATTACTATGTGGTTATGTCTACCAGCAGTTTGTATTGTGAATTATTTTATTTCTTGTAGTAAAGAGTTGAGTAAAAGTTCCAGATTTTATATCTATTTCTCGGGAGGGAAATCTAGTATTAAATATTTCTGCTTTGTAAAAAACACTGTCAAGAAAATAAAGAGAACACCACAGACTGAAAGAAAATATTTGTAAAAGACATATCTGATAAAGGACTGTTATCCAAAATAAACAAAGGACTCTTAAAAATCAACAGTAAGAATACAACAAGATTCAAAAATTGTCCAAAGACCTTAATAAACACCTCACCAAAAAAGACATCAGATGGCAAATAAACATATGCAAAGATATTCTACATCACAGGCATGGGAGAATACAAATTAAAACAACAAGATACCACTACACATCTATCAGAATGGTCAAAATCCAGAACAGTGACAACATGAAATCCTGCAAGGATGTGGAACAACAGGAACAATCATTCACTTCTAACGGGAATTAAGATGTCACCACCACTCTGGAAGGCAGTTTGGCTGTTTCTTCCAAAACTAAACATGTTCTTATTTTATAATCCAGCAACCATACTCTTTTGATATTAACCTCAAAGAGCTGAAAATTCAACATCTACACAATACCCTGCACATAAATGTTTACAGCAGTTTTCTTCATAGTTGTCCAAACCTGGTAGCGACCAAGATGTCCTTCATAGCTGAATGGTTAAACTGTAGTATGTTCGGACAATGGAGAATTATTTGGCACTAAAAAGAAATGAGCTCTCAACCTGTGAAATAACATAGAGGTATCTTAAAGGTGTATTACTAAATTGAAAGAAGCAAAGCTGAAAAGACTATGTTCTGTATGATTCCAACTATATATTTTATAAAATTCTGAGAAGGGTGAAACTATGGAAAACCTAAAAAGATCAGTGATTGCCAGGAGTTACAGGATAGAGAGTACTGAATAGGTAGAACACAGAGGATTTTTAGGGCAGTGAAAACTACTCTGTATGATACTATAATTGTGGATATACATCATTACACATTTGTCCAAACCCACAGAATGTACCCTACCACGAGGGATCCCTGATGTAAACTATGGACTTTGGGTGACAATGATGTGTCCATGTTGGTTCATCAATTCTAACAAATGTACCACTTTGGTGGGAATGTAGACTATGGGGAAGGATATGCACTGTGTGGGCAGGGGGTATATGGGAAATCCCTGTACATTCCTTTCAGTTTTTCTGTGAAACTAAAGCTACTCTAAAAATAAATAATATATTTTTTTCACTAGATAAATATATAGGATCTGTGTAAACTTTAAATGGTAGGACTAAACTCTTTAAGGCCAAAATATTTTATGCTATCACATTAGACCTTTGACTCAAACTATTTTGAGTCCTTTGTCCTTTAAAAAAACAAACAAGAACAAACCCAAATTCTCTTAAAAGAGTCACAGAAAAAATACTCAGTTTATATGGTTTTGATTCCAAAAATTTTATATGAGTCTAATTTTTATAGAGTTTTTGTGTTTGCATTTTCATTATTTCAGGACTGGATTTGATGTAATGGAAATTAGGGCTAAGATTTAGTCAAGAAGTGAATCTTTCTAAAGACAAGTTATTCTTGATATAATTTTTGAAGAAATGTGGATTTTCTTCTATCAAGTTACCTTAAAATGAAATCAAGCAATAACACTTTGGTTTCTCTTTGTCATGTGGACTCTCAAAAGCAGAAATGGCCAAAGATTTTTGTCATAATGCCACTATTATACTGTCCCCAACCTGTAACAAAACACTTTGATTATGTTGCCTTTGAGATTTTGATAATTTCATATTTAAGTGCAGAGAAAATTGAACCCAATGAAAGAACATAATATATAATACAGAATTACAAGGTCTTCTCTACCACCAGTTGTTATTGGTAGAGCTGTCTCTCCCCACAAAAAAAATATGCTGAAGTCAGAACTCTCAGTACCTCAGAAAATAACCTTATTTGGAAACAGGATCTTCACAGAGGTAGTCAAGTTAAAGTGAGGTTATTAGCATAGGCCTTAATCCAATATGATTGTTGCCCTGATAAAAAGATGTTTGGACACAAAGACAGACACACATAGAAGGCAGATAATTTGAAGACACACAGTGTGAATGCCACAGTGAAGATGGAGGATAACAGTGATGCAACTATAAGTCAAGGACACCAGACTGCCTGCAAACAACCAGATACGTGGGCAAAGCAGGGTAAGATTCCCCTCCAGCACTCAGAGAAAGCATAGCCCTGCTGACACACTGATTTTGAATTTCTAGTTCCAGAACTCTGAGATATTAAACAATTTCTGGTATTTTAAGCCACCCAGTTTTGGTACTTTGTTACTACAGTTCTAAAAATCAAATGTACAACTTCTCCAGTATTTTTCAGTGGTAAAATTCTAACAATAATAATGAAAAGCCTACTTTTCTACTTACTCTTCTTGTAAAACCTGTCAGGGATTGAGTTCCTCTGATTTGATTACATTTACATACAATTTTAATTAAAGAACTACTAATAAATATTTCAAGTACAGGAAAAATACTCTTAATGAAGAGATTCTCAAGGATGATGATTTGACAAGTCTTTTTGTCAGAAAACTTTATTGACACATTTATCTATTTTTCTGTTTTGATATTCCAGAGAAAACTGGGGGATATTCATTCAAACCCATACACACAACTAAGTAACAGATCCTTCACCATTGCAGACAGGAGCTCATAGATGCCTATCCCATAGACTTTTCAATAAAGCCTTCCATTTGTTTATCTTTTAAACAGAATAATAATTTCCATCCCCTTATATTCTCAAATCATAATTTTTGTAGTTACTCACTGTGTAGTGTTTTCTAAGATGGTTTCAATGCTGAGAATTCTCTTGAGTTCTCTCCCTTGGCAAACAAAGTGAATTTTTGGAATATTTTAAAAATAAAATCCTTGCAAATGGGAATGGTGAGTCTAATAGAACATGTTGTTTGAGATCAGCATTGCTCAGTGCTACTCCTTGAATCATCTTCAGATGTATAAAGTTATGTGGGGCACTTACACTGAAGATCGTAGGTGGAACGTTGGTATAGCTAAGCAATTTCTTTTTCACATTTAACACACTTTTGAAACCAACATGCAATTTTGATATACTTCTTATTCTCTTGATGATAACCCAGGACTTTGATATTTTTGTAATTCTTTTGGGCTTTTGGGCTGGGCCTTTGACTTGGACATATTCCATATCACTCTGACAGACTTCAGAAACTGTATTGCACTTTCCTGCAAATTCTCTCTGGGTGGTGGACATTTGGAGTATAATTTATTAACCAAGCCCTCACAATTTTCACATTGAAAAATGGTGGAGATAAGAAAATACTACTGTGTTTTTTTACTGAGGTATTTTCCTATCCTCCTCCTTTCAAATAGCTAATCAGTTCTATAGATGAAGTTAATCACAGAGATATAATCATCAATTATAAAAAGATTGAGGTGACAGTTTTAAAAAAGTTGGATCAACTGTTAGAATCATTAAGATTATCTTGCGCACACTTGTATTAGGTGAATCATGGACCTACAGACATTAATAAGCAAAGATGAGCTTATAATTACTTGAGATGCCATTTATTCCATTTTTTCCATGTGTAAGATATTATCTGATGCTTTGCACACATTACTTTGCTTAACCCTCTTAATAAACTGAAGTCCATATTACTATACCAGTTTTGCATGTAAGGAATATTATCCCCAGTGCCATATTGGAAATTCAAGTCAAGGGCAAAATTTGAAGTTTAGTCTCTAAGAATCCAAAGTCTGTTTCTTTTACAAATATGTCAGCTTTTTTTCTACACAGTTTTGAACGTTGCCATAAAGTCAGCATGTTTCTGACACTATGAATATAAAATCACAGACAGCAAATGTGTAAGATTCTCTGAAGGCAAAGTGAGGGACACACAAGTTTGTCTTTTGTTGCTGCTGGTCTTCCTAATTCCCTCCTCTCTAGCCCCACCACTAAATCAAAGACTGCTTCCACCTTCAGACACCTGGAGAAGCCCGTGTGCTCTCTCCCCATTAGTCTATCAAAACTACTTCTCTCTCTCTCACTCCTGCCGTCCCCTTCCTGAGGAAAAACTTCAGTATCAACAATTTTTATCCCTTGACTATGAAACTGTGAATTTAAGTCCCATTCCTTCTTTTGGGGCCAGTGTGTACATGTAAAGAAGAAGCAGTGCGATGAAATAGGAGGACAGGCTTTGGAGTCAGAGTTGGGATTTGAATTTCTGGTCTGCTTCTCTTTAGCCATGTCACTTGGTGAGATGTTTAGCCATTTTTTTAAATTAATTAATTAATTTATTTTGTCATCATTAATCTACAATTACATGAAGAATATTATGTTTACTAGGGTCCCCCCTTCACCAAATCCCCCCCCCCACAAACCCCTTTACAGTACTGTCCATCAGCATAGTAAGATGCTGTAGAATCACTACCTGTCTTCTCTGTGTTGCACATCCCCCCCCACATTATACATGCTAATCATAATGTCCCCTTTCTTTTCCCCACCCTTGTCCCTCCTTTCCCTCCCTTTCTCCCCAGTCCCTTTCCCTTTGGTAACTTTTAGTCCATTCTTAGGTTCTATGATTCTGCTGCTGTTTTGTTCCTTCAGTCTTTCTTTGTTCCTATAGTCTTTGGGTTTGAGGTGGGTCTCTTGTAAGCAGCATAGAGATGGGTCTTGCTTTTTTATCCAGTCTATTATTCTGTGTCTTTTGATTGGTGCATTCAGTCCATTTACATTCAGGGTGATTATTGAAAGATATGTACTTATTGCCATTGCAGGCTTTAGATTCGTGATTGCCAAAGGTTCAAGGATAGTTTCTTTAGTATCTTACTGTCTTACTTAACTCACTTATTGAGCTATTTTAAACATTGTCTGGTCATTCTTTATTTTTTTCCCTTCTTATTCCTCCTCCTCCGTTCTTTATACATTGGCTGTTTTATTCTGTGCTCTTTTGTGCTTACTTTAACTGCTTTTGTGGGTAGTTAATTTTATTTTTTGCCTTTAGTTAGTATTTGGTTGGTCTGCTTTCTTTCCTGTGATTTTATTTTCTCTGGTGACATCTATTTAGTCTTATAAGTGCTCCCATCTAGAGCAGTCCCTCTAAAATATCCTGTAGAGGTGGTTTATCGGAGGCAAATTCCCTCAATTTTTGTTTGCCTGGGAATTGTTTAATCCCTCCTTTGTATTTAAATGATAGTCATGCTGGATACAGTATTCTTGGTTCAAGGCCCTTCTGTTTCATTGCATTAAATATATCATGCCATTCTCTTCTGGCCTATAAGGTTTCTGTTGAGAAGTTTGATGATAGCCTGATGGGTTTTCCTTTGTAGGTGACCTTTTTCCTCTCTCTAGCTGCCTTTAAAACTCTGTCCTTGTCCTTGATCTTTGCCATTTTAATTATTATGTATCTTGGTGTTGTCCTCCTTGGGTCCTTTCTGTTGGAAGTTCTGTACACTTCCATGGTCTGATCAATTATTACCTCCCCCAGTTTGGGGAAGTTTTCAGCAACTACCTCCTCAAAGACACTTTCTATCGCTTTTTCTCTCTCTTCTTCTTCTGATACCCCTATAATGCGGATATTGTTCCTTTTGGATTGGTCACACAGTTCTCTTAATATTGTTTCATTCCTGGAGGTCCTTTTATCTCTCTCTGCATCAGCTTCTATGCATTCCTGTTCTCTGGTTTCTATTCCATCAATGGCCTCTTGCATCTTATCCATTCTGTTTATAAATCCTACCAGAGATTGTTTCATTTCTGTAATCTCCCTCCGGACTTCATCCCTTAGCTCTTGCACATTTCTCTGCAGCTCCATCTGCATGGTTATGAGCTTTATTTTTAATTCTTTTTCAGGAAGACTGGTTAGGTCTATCTCCTTCTCAGGGTTTGCCTCTGTGATCTTGGTGTGTATCAATTTCTTCTGCTTTTTCATGGCGATAGACATATTTGTGGGGAGCTGGCGCATGTGTTGGGTAAGAGAAAGTCCCTTCTTGCCAGTTTATGGCCTTCCTCTTCTTGGAGAACAGCGGCCTCTAGCGGCTTGTGCTGGGCAGCTGCGTGCAGATGGGGCTTCTGCCCAACCGCTATGGAGTTTATTTAGCTCTGCAGTTGCTGTGGGCATGGCCGGCCTCAGTCTGCTGCTCCAATATGGCAGAGCTGTGTTGGAGGGAGAACAGGTGGGAGGCTGTTTATCATGGTGAGGGGCCTCTGAGCTGTGCTGCGGGGGTTTGGGCACCCAGAGTTCCCCGGGATTCGCAGCTGCTGGGCTAAGTGTCCCAGGGTGCTTCCGTCCAGCTGTGGGGTCCCTGTTCCTTTAAGACTTCCAAAATGCACTTGTTTTTCTTTATCCCCAGGGCACCGGCTGTGGGGACCCACTCACAGGTCTTGCTGTCCTGTTTCCCTAGTATCCAGTACCCCACGCACGCACTGTCTGCGCTCTGGTGCAGATGGCTAGGGCTGGGTGTTTAGCAGTCCTGGGCTCCCTCTCCCTCCCCACTCTGACTCCTCTCCTCCCGCCAGGAGCTGGGATGAGGGGCGCTCGGGTCCCACTGGGCCGCGGATTGTATCTTACCCCGTTCGCAAGGCGCTGGGTTCTCTCAGGTGCGGATGTAGTCTGGCTGTTGTCCTGTGTCTTCTGGTCTTTCTTTTAGGATTAGTTGTATTTGTTGTATTTTCAAAATTATATATGGTTTTGGGAGGAGATTTCCACTGCTCTACTCATGCCGCCATCTTGGTCCTCTTCTTTTGCTTAGCCATTTTGTGTCTCATTTTATCATTTGTAATGTAGTGCCTATTTCAAATGCTTATTGTGAGAATTAAATGAGATAATATATGTGAAGTGCTTAGAATAGTGCCTGATACATAGTAGGTAAAAAATATATGTATTTGCCTGTCACTATTATCCAAATGGATCTCTCATTAATTAAAAACAAATAACTAAAATATGTCTTCTACTAAAGGAATTGCATAAAATACCATGCAGAAGTATAAAAGAGTTATTTAGGGGGATCTTACTTTACATATCTGACATCATATCACAAAAGGACTTTAGACATAAAGTCACACTATGAAGCAATAAAATGGAAAATATGTCAAGGAATATAAAATACTCCATTTTAACATGAAAATATTTCCCACTAATTACCCATGACTTCATTTTTAATTAATGATGTTGAATGGGGGATCATAAAATAGGGAGGGAATTGAAATAAACTTAAAATGTGCTTAAAAAATAAAGAGAGAAATATTTCTTCTCCAAATTCTCCTAAAGCCTGGCTTTTGTGTCTTTTAATATCCTTATACCTGGCACTGTCTACTTCATTGTCTACCTCAATGCGGTCATTCTATTCTTTTCCTTAGTCCCCAGGTTAATAGCCACCTAGAAGTATATGCTTTTCATTTATAGGCCCTAGCTACCTACATTGTTTTCTGTCCTTCAAGCTGAATTATTTCCCAATCATATTCTTCACTTAAGTACATAAAATTGACTTTTATAATTTTTCCAATGATGGACAATATACAAATGTGTTTGACTGAAAGACATAATTCAGTTCATTGTACTTTAAATTCTACATTGCTAGCTATGAATAATCTGAAATCACTATAAAAGTGTACCTTTTTTAATTTAACAGTAGGCATACTTTTTTTCCAATTTGCTGTAGGCAGGACATCAAATAATGCCTACGGTAAAGATGGCCAACCTTATTACCTCCACAGGAAAACATGCCTTGTGTATCAGCTTGAGTTTGAAAAATTATAGTTAAGAAAATGTTTTGTCAACTAATGATGGCTTTCACTCTTTGTAAACCAATGCTTCACAACTTAAAGACCCATAGGCTTGTATTTAATTATTTTGGTAGGAAACCTAATTATTACATATACTTTAACCCTATTATTTAATACAAAAGATAAAATGCATTTTTATAATAGTTTTTTTTCTACTATTGTTGTTTTACTCAAAGTCTATTCAAATATTTTTACGTTCCACAAGCTGACTTTCCACCTAGGAGTAGGTATATGGCTGGAAGGAACACATATAAACCTAAAAAATGACAGATATATGACTTAGTCTAGTGCTGCTCAGAAATTCCCCTTGGGAATATGTCCACAGTGAGAGAGCTAAGTAAATAAAATAAGAAATAAATGTTAGTATATTAATATGTCTATTCATAATGAACAGCTTTTCACCCTCTAATCCAAAGTTTGATGGATTTCCTTTGATCCTTCCTTTTTCTGAATATTCAAGCCAAAAGTAATATATGCTTTCTACTCTACCTATACTCAGAAATACATTATTTGAAACTTGAATAATACCTGTCTTGTATTTTTATCAAGATAATCATGGTTGATAAACATTGTCCTGGTTGTTAGCTCCCTGAAGCCAGGTACTTTGTGTTGCCTTTCTAATTCATCTCACATGATAATTAGTCCAGTGTGAAAGATATGGTTGAAATTAAAATTATAATTTATGCTTAATTTGTTTTGCTTTACAGGTGGAATTATGGGAGTAGCACACATCCCTAAAATTCTTGAAATTTACATAAACTACAGTGTATTTGAATGTTCTAAAAAGTCAATGGGTTAAGCACTAGAAACATTTAAAGTCCCTGACTCAGGTTGAAATATTTTATTACTTTTCTCTCTCTGTCTCTCTCTCTCTCTCTCTCTCTCTCTCTCTCTCTCTCTCTCTCTCTCTCTCACTTTTCCTTCTCTACTTCTATTTCTCAAGTATGAAGAGGAAGGAGATATAAAGTTATAAGAAAACTTTGCCTATCTCTTTTGGAGAAATCTTAACTACAACACTGAGAATTACGAATCGGGGTAAGTCAGCAACAGGTTCATCAATAGATTAATGTTAAGAAGAATAGGGTTTCTACCACACTAATGACCATAAAGGATTCTAGTCCTACCCCAAAATATTATAAGTATACCAACTGATATGAATTCTGAAAGTGCATGAAGGTATGGAAGTGGCACATGAGAGAGGCCCTTGTGAAAGAGAGTTCCCCCTAGCAGAACAGGTATGCCTAATATCATAGCATAAGCTTGCAAATGGAGCTTTCCAGAATGCTGGAATTATTTCCTTGTTCCATGCTATTGTAAATCTGACTCTGCTTGCCTTGACTTGAATTACTACCTTTAGTGATATCTGACATCAACATATTAGCTAGCAAAAGTTTAATGCTACCTGGTTTCAAAAAGGTATTATATCAGGTATAGAAAATTCAAATGTCTACAAGGACCAAAGAAGGATTGTAAATAAATAAAGGTATTTGTGAGGAAGGAAATGAAACACAAACAAAAACTATAACAAGTGAATGCATACACATTCGAAATATGGGATTCTCAGATTCTTACAGCATTGGGAAAATACTAGTCTTTCTGAAAATTCCTTTTTGGTGAAATATGCTAGTATTTAAATTACATTTCAGGATTATTGACATGAAAACTTCTTTATCAATTTATTCAGATTTTCACAGATAACTAAAATCTGTAGCTATAATATTTTAGATACTAAAATAATTGGCTTAGTGGACCACCCAACCTCCTGAACATCAACACATTCTTTTAAAACTGTAATAGGCTTTAAAAGAAACTTCTGCACAAGAAGACAAATAATCACAATTTTGCCAACCTTTACAGGTAAACAATATCATTTTGACTCATGCAAATCTCTTTTGAATATATTAAGAACTTTTAGAAAAGGTCATTTTAAAAGAATGTCTTCAAAATGCAAATTAAAACCACAATGAGATATCACCTCACACCAGTAAGGATCACCACCATCCAAAAGACGAACAACAATAAATGTTGGTGAGGTTGTGAAGAAAGGGGAACCCTCCTACACTGCTGGTGGGAATGTAAATTAGTTCAACCATTGTGGAAAGCAATATAGAGGTCCCTCAAAATGCTCAAAATAGAAATACCATTTTACCCAAGAATTCCACTTCTAGGAATTTACCCTAAGAATACAGCAGCCCAGTTTGAAAAAAAACAGATGCACCCTATGTTTATCACAGCACTATTTACAATAGCCACGAAATGGAAGCAACCTAAGTGTCCATCAGTAGATGAATGGATAAAGAAGATGTGGTACATATACACAATGGAATATTGTTCAGCCATAAGAAGAAAACAAATCCTACCATTTGCAACAACATGGATGGAGCTAGAGGGTATTATGCTCAGTGACATAAGCCAGGTGGAGAAAGACAAGAACCAAATGATTTCACTCATATGTGGAGTATAAGAACAAACAAAAAACTGAAGGGACAAAACAGCAGCACAATCACAGAATCCAAGAATGGATTAACAGTTAAGGGAAAGAGACTGGGAAGGATGGGTGGGAAGGGAGGAATAAGGGGGGAAAAAGAAGGGGAGCATTACAGTTAGTGTGTATAGGCACAGGGAGGGCTGTGCAACACAGAGAAGACAAGTAGTGACTCTACAGTATCCTACTATGCTGATGGACAGTGACTGTAATGGGGTTTGTGGGGGGGGGGCTTGGTGAAGTGGGGAGCCTAGTAAACATAATGTTCTTCATGTAATTGTAGATTAATGATACCAAAATAAAAAAAAAGAATGTCTTCAGAATACACATTATACTTCTAACTGTTCAAATTCATTAAATAGTTTCAGTAGAACATTATAAGCAGTGTACAGATAGATTTTATAGATTGAGGGACAGTTGATAAAGGGTCCCTTTATGGAGGAGAAAGGGAATTTATTTAAAATGTATTAATAATCAAAGATTTTAACAAGTTATTGAAGTAAGATTAAGTCTAGCTTTCCTATAATAAAAGTCCTCAATAGAAACTTAAGTATCATCATAACAACTTCTCCCAGAGAAAAACAAATACACCTGATGATCTCTATCGTATGTTCCCTCAAAGCCATATGTCCAAATACTTTTAAATCATTAGTCTATCAAGTTGTCATGCTTAGGAATTAATACCATCCACTAAAAATTGTGTCATATGAATAGAAGAGGAAAACTGGGTGCTTTCCAGAACAAAATAATCCAACACGATTCATATTTTATTCTAGAAAATAAGTGTTATCATGTTAAGTTCTTTTGTCTTTAGTATAAATGTCTCTCCCTTTTTAATAGTATGGAGAAAATGTTTAATATTTTTGAGGATATTAAAATTCCTGAGATAAAACTTGGTTTTGCTCTGTATATTCAGGCTCCAGAAAACATAAGGCAAATTCTACCCTATAAGAACTAAATTACTTCTGTGGAAGATAAGCTTGAACTTCCTAGGTCAGAGGAGAGGATGACAGCTGATTATGATATATATATCTTAAAGAATCACATCAAGGTCACTGACATGTTTCTGATTAATTGCCAACAACTGTCAGATGGTAATGGTTTGAGGTCACCAACTTTCATAAGTTGAATCCAAATGGCTTTCTAAAGGAGAAGTAGTCCAGTAAATTTTGTTTTTTCATTGATGAAGACAGGCATACCATCAATTCCCTATGTAGAAATACATTGTTGACTTTATTCATTTGAATGGGCTTTCAGCTCATTTAATTTCTTCATTGGACCTACCAGTACATTCCCTTTCAATAGACATACATTCAAATAAATAAGTGTAAAATGCATCCATTGAGAGAGGAATATATACTTGTGATTATTTCATTGTTTCCTCCTACCATCTCTTATTGAATGAACTTAGCTTCAAGCCATGGGAAACAATCCCTTGAGATCAGTTATTGGCCTTACAGCACAAAGAATTTAAAGTCCAGCTAATTCTAAGAATTTCCTTGGTAAAGTTGCTGCATAGAGTTAATGGATTTTACCTAGCATTAAATAATTTTATTCTTTAAAAAGCACTGAAGTTTCCTTCAAACCTTCCAAAACACAGCATTTTTTCACACATATACAGGAAAAAAGAGAAGTTTCTTAGTAAAGTAATAATATTTTGTGGTGTTTTGAAACTTGAGAGCATACCAAAGGATGTTTATTACTGAGTTGTAGTGTTTTTTTGAAGAGTTGACACCTGATACTTCAAAATGTTAATCTCTCCAATTAACATTTTACACCCAGAAATTCATCTTGTAATGTAAACAAGCATAAGTAGCATTATTAGTAAAAATGTCTGGCTGAGTTCCATACATATATTCAATTTCCTCTAAAAAAATGATCTTGTTTGATACAACACAGAAATTAATCAGCATAATAAGTAAGCTAATACTTCAATAGAAAGTGTTTGCATCTTTGAGAATATTCATAAAGAAATTCATACCCTGATAAGTGGGTTTAGATAACCTAAAAAGTTACGGGTGAGGTTAGTTTCCCTTTGATAATGATCTCATTAAAATTATAATATGCCAATTATATCTCAATAAAGCTGGGAAAAAAGTTACAGTTGGCCTGTAGACAAATGAAGTATGGGATCCTTGCCTTTATTCCTTATATACAATACACATTTTTTCTCTCAAAGACCTGCTAAAGTAACACTGATATCATTGAAAAATCACTGTGACTCAAATTTATAATTTAAAGAACTTTTGGGATTACATGTTGTTAACTTGTCATCTTTCAGTTGTTCATACAGTTAAATTTCTTTGCTCCTTCCTAAATCTTACCATTATTGCCTGCAACTGATTCGGCACATATCTGTTTTAAACCACTAGAACATATGACTGTTTTCTGAATACACAATAAATAATGCCAAATATAAAAAATTAAGATGCAGACTCTTCTTTACCACTGAGAGTGTTTATACCACATTTATAACAAATATTTTTTGCCTACTTATGAAATTAGTGCTAAAGACCTACAGTTGGTATTCCAAAACACATAATAGTTACAAATGGTGTTTTAGATTACTTCTAAATACTCTGTTATATCATTGCCAAGAGCACTAATATTTTTTATAAGAAAAAAAGCTATCCTAAGATTTATTATCTGACTTCATAAATTTAAAGCAATTGTAGTACCCTTGAACATCTTTATATAAACTTTTACGTCTTTCTAATAAAATATAATAACCTAATGGAGATCTTCAGAAGGTCAAATATGAAAGATAACAATTTCCAATGAATAAGCGATTTTCCATAGGAGTAAACAGCATTTTATCTATTTCTGAAAGAACATACTTTATTTTTCCTTTCATAGTCTATCAGTTGTGGCAATCCAAAGTACAAATGTAGCTTCATATTATGTGAGATTTGGGTAGGATATAAAAATTCAGAAATAATTAAGAAATGTTAATATATATAGGGAAAGGTATGACAACTTTCAATTATCTAGGCTAGATTACTAACTCTTTTACTTTTATCTAAATGTTAAGAAATCTGCCTTGGCATAAACAACTTGAAAATTCAGTTTAAAATGAAATTTTTATTATATTTTTCAAGAAACTTGGTCATACATATTTGTTTTATTTAAACATTTGGTATCATGCAGTACATACTTAAATTATTATATTACTAGATGAAATTACCTAAATACCAAATCCCTAGTGATTTTTAAATAGAAGATTATATACGTAACACAATGACTGACAAATAGTAGCATTTGCTTGCCAAGATAATGGTGAATCAAATATTTGATTAAATGAAAATATCTATGTGCTAACACATATGCCTCCAAATCAGATCACACTGTTCTCCTTACAAGGTCAGACAGTAAAGAAACCAGTGTATTAATACCCAGAAATTATAGCAAAAGAGCATTACGCAATAATATAGGAAAATGCTGATTTTTATCTTAAGGAATTTTGTTCTTTATCAGTCAGTGCCCAGTGTGATTACAGAAGCCATTTGTTTTCAACAAATATAGTGCATGTATTTATTATATACTGAATATTTTAGGAAAAAATCAATTTAAGTTAATATTAACTTCTGAGAAGTAATTTTTTCTGATAGCAGCTATTAAAACAAAACCTGTACAGATATTTGGGGGAAAGATTATTGACAACTGTAGATCATTTGACAGTATATGGAAATATTTATCTGATTTAAAGTAGTAAAGGCTATTCTAAGCTTAAAAGCAATGAAAGGAAACAAGAAATGAAAAGGCAAATAATAAATGTGGGGAAGAGTTTATAATGTACTTAAGACAAAAGACTAATAGATTTAGTATTTATTATACTCTTAAAAACCAATACAAGGATACACAGAATAAAGGAAAAATTAGCAAAAAATGTAAATATTCATTTTATAAGGAAAAAATTAAATATCAGCTTTTAAATGTCTTTGTTAAAGATCAATTAAATTTAAAAACAAATGAGTTAATACTAAGAAAAATATGAAAGGCATATATATGTGTGTATCTGTGTATATATACAAATATGTGTATATAATATAGATATATAAAATGATTCTATTTAATACTTTGGGTAGATATATAGCTCATATGTGTATATATATGTATATATGTAAATATATAGTTAATATATATATTTGCAACAGATATACTATATATGTATATATACACTCTATATGAAATATATATGATTTCATTTGATTATTTCATATATATATGATATATTGTATATATTCGAATTATATTGCTAGGTGAAATACCAAGCCACCAGTTTTGTGATTTTTATTGATTATATAAACATAACAAGTGACTTAACATACAGCAGCATACACACACACACACACACACACACACACACACACACACACTCACACACACACATGTATATATAATTTAGCTATTAATGGGGAGAGGGAAATTTAAAAAAAACAAAAGAGAAGTTAAATCCAGAAGGAACTAAATTCATATAGTATTAGGTTTCTCTAGGTCATGAGAAGATGGTTATTTTTATTTTTTAATTATTTTATAATTTCAAATTTGCTATAAATACTTTTTAATAGAAAAATGAAATGTATTTAAAGGTTTGAATATACATAATACCATATTTTTAAAATAGCATAGTTATGCAGTTATATATTTACTAAATATTTTATCATTTTACTTTTTCTTTTTGTTTTTCCTTGGATCTTCATTAAAATAAGTACAAATACAAAATACAAGTAGCTGAGAATGTATTTTCTAAGATTTTTTATCTTTATTTTTGTACCATCATCTCTATTGCTTTTCCTATTTCAGTTTTAGCTTTCCTTTGGTTTTATTAGCAATATATAATGTTTGCATAGCATTTTTGTATTATGTTAAACCATATGAATGTTCCTTTTCATAAGTAAGAAATGTTTAACTAGTGGCAATTCTGTGTGGCTTAAACTGACATTCTTTTCAAAGTGCAGTTTCATGTATTCTCCCATTTAATTATCAACCTTGTCATAAGAAAACACTATATTAACATTAATAAAAGAAAATAAGGTTTTAAGAACTCATTACTGATTTAGATCAACTAGATTAATCAGATATGTTATGAATTTGTAGGTTGAAGATGTGAACATACCCAGTACAAAGCTATTATCTTGGATAAAAATCCACATTTCCAACTTCCCATATCCCTCACCACCCTGAAAAAAAAACAGTTATGTTGACAAGCATGATGCCTTTCTTCCTCAAATTACTAATCATTCTTTTTAGTGTTTCTATTATTTTATTATTATGACTTAACACATTTTTGCTCTCACTAATCTATTTTTTTAAAATAAGAAGCTTAGTTTGTTCTACTAGGATTAAAGAGGAGATCATGATCCAGTTTTATTAAAAAAACAGTCTTTTTATTCTTAGCAAGAGAAGAAAAATTAAGGGCAACAATTTGTGGAAATTTAATTTGGGTTATTCATTCTATCATAGGGTAACTATGGCAACTGCATGGAAAATGCAGCAGCCATGAACGTCATCAATGATAATATATGATTAGGCTTTTTTCTCATTTTTTAAATCAATATAAATTATAAAACTTCATTCATTACCAAGGCTGAATAATATCCAAAACTTCTACCCCCTTCCCCTTCTCATTCCCTGAGCCCTGGGTGTCTACATTTAAATCAATTCATAAACCAAAAATTATTGCTTTTTTTATTCCACTACATACACATTTGCCTTACAGACACCAAAAGAGGTTGGGAAGTCCCTTCTAGAAAACCACATAAAAAATGCTAAGAAGTGGAGAATAATGTTTACGAGTATACTATACCACATAAAATTTGGAAAACCCCTTCATTCTTATCTGCCTATTTCCTTTTCCGGGTAAATACCCACAGAAAACAAAAACACTTATTTAAGAAGATATACACACTCCTATGTTAATCACAGCATTATTTATAATAGCCAAAATATTAAAGCAACCTAAGTGTCCAACAAAAGATAAATGGATAAAGAAGATGTGGTAGATATGTGTCGTGGAATATTACTTAGCCATTAAAAATGATGAAATCTTGCCATTTGTGACAGCATGGATGGTATTATGTGAAGAGAAAGACAAATACCATACAACTTAACTTACATGAGGACTCTAAAAAAACAAACAAACAAAAACAGAGTCATAGGCACAGAGAATAAACTGGTGGTTGCCATAGGCAAAATAGGCAAAGGAGATAGAGGTGCATATTTCCAATTTCAAAATAAATAGTTACATAGATGAAAAGTACAGCCTAGGGAATATAGTTAACAATATTGTAATGATTTTATTTTGTACATGGTAACCACACTTATTGTGGTAAGCATTTGGTAATGTATGTATTTGTTGAATCACTATGTTATACACCTGAAACTAACATAATGTATGTCAACTATACTTCAATAAAAATTCTTTTAATGTACAAAAAAGAAAGAAAAAGAAGACCCCACAAAATTCATTTTGACTAAATTCAGTAGAGTGCTAAAGAATAAAAGTTTGAAGTTTAGTATCACTTTGCAGCTTTAAAACAAAATGAAAGTCTATAAAAGACTTCCTGTATCTATATTTATTGATGTTAATAAAATGCAGTTCATGGGGTTAGGGTAGAGATCATGTTGGACACATTCAATGAGATCCCTATAATACGGAATTTCTAGCTGATGGGGGGAAACTACTAGTGTAAGGTCTACATCACCAAGGATAGATATATGAGTGAATTATGTGGAACACATTCTTGGCACAGACGGGCTGGCAGAAACAGATGAGCCACATCTGGCTTACTCCTGATTTTGCTAATAAAGCTTTATTGCAAAACACTAAAAGAAAGAAACTCCTATCATATGCTACAACATGAACAAAATTTGAGGGTATTATGCTATCAGTCAGAGAAAGACAAATATTCCATGATCTATTACATGAGGTATCTAAACTAGGCAAACTCACAGAAATGGAAAACAGAATAGTGGTTGACAGGGACTGGGGGTGAGGGAGAGAGAAATTGGGGAGTTTCTGTTCAAAGGCTATAGAGTACCAATTACACAAGATGACAAAGTTCTGGAGTTTAATAGGAAATCCTTAAAAATAAATATTTTTCCCTGCAAGAAATATGATCAAGCATTGTATTTGATTGAGCAAATAATAGGGATACTGTTTAAGAAAAGATTATTTTTTCTGCAATAAATGCACAAATATATCCTAGTCTTGAGGAGTTCCCATCTTGTATAAGATGGACCACCCACTGGGGTGCAGTCATCCTGCAGAGCCCTTAAATACATGGCACCCAAATCTAATCAAGCTGAGACTACAGTAAAAGCAAATGAATCACCACTATTTTATCCAACAGTTAATTTTAAGGAACAAGAAAAAGGGGAAAATGTACCTTGCACATTTTAAGATAATTATCAACCTTGCTAATTTAGTCTTTCAGATATTTAATTCTTATTTTCATTCTTCTCATCCTACCAAATCTAATAAACTATGAGAACTAGTTACATAGTTATAAAAATTATAACATAGTGAAGAGTTTTGTCAGTGGCACATAGACCACTACCTAGAATTTAGAACCAGGCCTTCTAATTAAATTCCAGACAAATACTTTTTGGACAGTTATTGTTTATAAATTGTAATGAATTAATTTGATTGACTCTCTGCCTTATTATGGGTTACTGAGTATATTTTCTGAGCAAAGGCAAGGACAAACAACTGCATTTCCAGCATTCAATCCCTCAACTTCATTAGACAAAGAAACTATAAAAGTTAATGGTCAATGTGCACTTGCACCAGGGAAACCTGGGCACCATTAAGCCTGAAAGGCTTCCAGTGACTCCTTTGTTGCTTTAATTAGGTTCACATTAAGATCTCTGCAGGCAGGCAATACTTCAAATGATAGACCAAACTGCTCCTTCAGAAGTCATTAAGCTCAGGGTTGCCGGATATATTTTATTGTCATGCAATTTGGAAAACTACAGAGATGATTTAAAATCTATCACAAACCTCTTAGAATAAGAAGGCTGAAGTATCCAGCTATGGCCCTAGGCCACCAGTGCAGGATGGAAGTGCTGAAGACTTGAAATAATAGAAATATTTTCCTGGGAAGAACAAAAGAAAGCAGCAATACCTATCATCATACATCTATAATAAAATAAAGACTTTACTTTATAATTGAAGTCATATAGTAGATACTCAATAAATGCTAGCTGAACATGGTTACCAAAATTAGTGGCAGAGGCAATATCAAGAGTCACAGTTCTCATTTACACAGCATTGCTTTTTCTGTGGATTAATTTTGTTTCCTCAAACTAAACAGCGGGACAAACAAGAAAAAGTTGTGTTTTACCAAAGCACGAAGTGTTGTGTCTATACGCTAATTAAGTCTGTCAAACTTCTCTATACTCTTAGGAGACAAATAATGAATGTTAGGTCCTAGAGAGAACCCAGAATAGTGCTGGATCAACGGTAAATGTTCAGTACTTGGTTATTTACCGTTTGACTCTTAAGTAAACCCACAAAATGGAGACTAAATGTTAAAGAATCAAACAGGAACTGATGAGTGGGATCAATCAGAAAAAAAGGTGAAGTTAAATTCTGTGTCCTTCAAATATACATCAAATGTTTCTGCAACATGATGAATTGGCTCTCATCTCTGTGAATGGCAACAGCATGGCACACTTGTGGTGAGCTACATCTCCTCCTACCCCCATACTTTCTCATATATCGTGTGAACAAGGAATGAGAAATTAAGAGCAGACTGCCTGTCCTAGAAACACTCTCCTGTTTATAGAGCAGAATTTGAAGTAGGGGATGATAGCAAAGAAGATGGAGTTCTTTCTATGTAATCACTCAACTGTATCTTTCACATACACAAAAAAAGGAGGTGGGGGGTGAAATTATGAAATTAAAGGTGGAATGGGTAGGAGAAACAGCATATATTGAATATCTGTTTACATCAAATGTATGAAAGTTATTTGAATAATCAAAGAAACATGTGACTAGACTGTGATATTGCTATTGCTATAACTCCAGTCCCATGTGTGTGTGTGTGTGTGTGTGTGTGTGTGTGTGTGTGTGTGTGTGAAAAACACTTGGATATACAAAAATACCAAGTGGCATTTTAGAACCTTATTTTAAGGGCAGGACTACGACACTGCATTACTGCACTTTGGCTCATTCTCACTCATATTTTAAATAAAAGGATGTATGGGCAGGCAGTACCTAAACAAAGTTGATCATTCCTAAAATTCTATGATTTTATAGTTCTGGGCACTAGCACATGTTTGAACTGTGTGACTCCCTGAAAACAGAATAGACCAGGACACAGCAAAGGGAAACCAAGGCTTGGCATGAGGGCTAAACAAATACATATGGTGTGGCCAGAGGTAAAAAGGGTCAGGATCCTAGATACAACAACGGTCCCCATCTGAAGCTTCTAGGGAGATTTGGGGGCCAGACAGGAAAATACCCACTTCTCCAGAAGCTAAAATAGGGGAGCCTCAGAGTTGGATAAAATACAAGCATACTAGCAAGAATAACACCTTTGGCTTGAACAACTAGGTATATGGAAATTTTATTTATTGAGAGGGGATTTCTGCAGAAATTATGACCTTAGAAAAGGAAAATGGATAGCTCTGTTCCGGTCCTGAGAAGCTTGAGGTACTTCTTAGACATCCTAGTAGAATGCCAAGTAGGTGGTCAGTTATTTAAATTAGGAGCTTATTATAGAGATCAGGATTAGATACAGTCATCTGGGACTCATCAGGAATGCCATTGAAAGCCTTAGGATGATGGACTGAATAAGACTTCCTAAAATGCAGCAAGACTCAGCACAGAAATGCTATCATTATTTTTCGAAGCAGGAAATATACAATCTACACAACGTTCCCTGCAATTCACATCTGATTTCCGGTCTATCACAGCACAGTATTTGGTTATAATTTAATGTTTCATAGCAATTTTTTTAAAAGTGGTAAGAACCCACAATAATTAGCAGCGAACAATTTGTATGTTTATAAATGCTTTGGAGAAATATGCCTGAATGCCTAGTATTGCAAACGGCATTACTCTTACAAGCAACAAATGTGACCCTCTGGCTGTAACATTGAAAAAAAAAATTAGGAAGAACAAAGTAAACTCTTTTAAAGACTTGTTTTCAAATGTCACCACAGGTATAAATTATTGATTTCCACATCTAAAATTAATGTTGTTATTTATGAAGTACAGTTAACTCATAACATTATATGTAACTTTGTTTTAACAGACCATTTTATTTTAAAGATTTCTAGAGTTTGAATGGACTCAATTAAGTATGCTCTGGGTGTCTTCTCGGTCTGCTCTTAGCAAGACTCACAATGTGAGTCCTGTTCTACTTACTATCAGGGAAAACTGCACAGGAACAGAGAATGCTGCCTGCTTGGAGAGAAAAAAAAATGAGCTCTTTTCTTCATAAAGTCTGTGTATATGGCCACATAAAACACAGCATCTGTTTATAGATTCTCCTAACTGGCACTCGGCCATTGTCTGGGCTTGCACTTCTTCACTGGCAAATACAGCTCACTTTTATTTGTGTTCTCCAATAGATTCAGCTACCAATACCTACAGATTTGGATTATGAAAAATTATCTAGGCAGGTAAAAATAATTGAAATCTGAAACAGTTTGGTAGCTTGGCAGAAAGAGGGAGGGAGTCCCAAACTACCTTAAAGGAGTGTTTTGTGAAAATGAACAAAGCCCCGTGTTCTCTTTTGAATAATAAAAACACTCATCCACATATACCGACACAACACAGGGATTTTATTATCAATTGTTACACACAGTAGTTTTATTAGTACCTATTCAAGACTAAGCTAATTTAAAAGCACTTGAAACCTTAGGCAGATGTTTTTAAATGAAAGAAAGTTCAAAAAGCTCTGTATCACATACTATCTACTATAAATAAAATAAGGCTTAGTCTTGAAACACATTCATTTACATATGAGCTGCCTGTATTAAGATGACGCTCAACATTCTCTGGGGCAGTCCACTCAATATTAATATGTCTCCTCCACATTATATTCCTTCAAGAGGTCTCATTTATTTTCTTACAATTTAAGTAAATACAACCACTTTGAAAAGGTGGAGGCCTTCACTAAAGCTCAACATAAGCATACTCAATGACCTAGACTTTTCACACCTAAGTATAGACCTAATAGAAAAGACTAAGAATGTTCATCAAATGACACACCATATAATATATATTATGAGTAGCAATGCTATTCGTCCTAGCATAAAACTGGGAACTACTTAAACATGCCAAAATCAATAACATAATGCATAAAATGATCACACAAGAGAAACTATACTACAATGAGAACAATCTACAACTTTCTGCAACAATATAGAGTGCAAGACTAGTTTGTTGAATAGAAGATATTAGATAACAGAGATTATAATGATTATTTCCTTTATATAAACTACTAATACCTTATCCTGATTACTATACCAGGTCTGAGTAAAAAAAATTGGGAAATGTTGGCTAATGTGAACATGTATGATTCCCTTTATACACAGTACAAAAACAGTCACAATGCTGACAGAAAGAATCCAGACCCAAATGGTCACATATGGCATGATTTCATTTATATGATATTCACAAAAGGACAAAACTATAGTGTCAGAAAACAATTCAGTGGATGCTGTGGCTGAAGTGGGAGAAAGGTCTCTCTTCAAAGGGATAGCACAAGGACCTTTAGGCGGTGATGGAATGACTGCAGGGGTTGGTGTATGGCTCTATTCCTGTATTAAAATTCTTAGAATTCTATACTATATCCCCAAAAGGTAATTTTACTGTATGTTAATTTAAAAAAGCAATTTTAATAATGGCATCTGTAAGGAAACACACAGAATGACAGGCAACTGTTTCAATGCTAGCATTATTTTGCATTCTGACTCTCATAATAGGTAAGTATTATTTCTCTAACAGTATCTCTAAAAATTCAACAATAAGTCATTTACTAGAAAACCTTCAGTATTCTTTTAAAAAGACATGAGACAAAACAAAACCCCAAAGTTTTTTCTCCCCAACAACTGAAAGTTAACTTGTACAACAGTGTATAAAATATTTAATGTAAGATTAATTTTCAAATCTACTTAGCAAGTTTCCTTGGCACTAACTGAAATGGTTGAATACCCAGCTGGGCTTGTTAGAAAACTAAGGAAGAGTCAAGAGAGCAAGCAAAAGATATCCAAATAAAATAAACATGGGACAGGTTTTACTTCTACCTTTGGAGTTATTTGTAACCGATTTTGATCATCTGAATAGATGTGTTTTCCAGATGAACAAGGGATGATAATAAAGAGAATAATCTTTTGTCAATTTTGCTTAAAATGGAACTCATGAGGATATCTTGGGCTTCTCAGACAATTAACTTGTTACATAATTTTGAAGGATTTGATGCTGTTTCTCTTGTATGGGCTTAAAAACAACTCAATAACTTGAATTTCATGAGGAAAGACACAAACAAAACAAAATCCATAATGGGCTTTCAGATAAGGTGACTTTTTCAAGAAGTTAGTGTAAATGATCAGACCAGTCTAATGTGTCATAATGGTATGGAATTAAGATGGGAATCATTGGCATAAAAAGTTAAAAAATCTGTATGTGAAGGATACTGATAGCAAAGTAGATAATCTCATGTAAATTATTAAACTCTTTGGGCCTCAGTTTGTAAAAAAGTGTTTGGATTAGATAAGTAGTTCTAATCTTTACTATATTGTGTGTGTGTGTGTGTGTGTGTGTGTTTTAGATTACCGGTGTATTTCAGATCCAACACCAGGTCTGAGTTAGGGTCCAGAGAACTTTTGCAATAAGGAGTCCCAGGGGTGAGCCAGATGGTCTTTAAATCACACTGTCAGAAACACTGGACTAGACAGACAGTCCCCACCTCTTGCAGTTCCAATACTCTAATTTAGTTAGTGTCTTCGTAGCCTACTTCTGTGTCATTCTATAGTGCTGTTTAGCGGGGCAGACCAGGCTATTAGATTTGTCCTCTTTCATATCTGAAAGGCAAAGAAATTACTAGGGTTTCCCTTAAATCTGTATTTTCTGATGAAAAACACAACCTTGATTCAGAGAGAGCTTACATTTCAAAACTGCTTTCAGATGGGGTATTTTCTACCCTCTAGGCTCACCTTCCCTGTAATTTTTGTAATTCAAACAGGTCTCATAAACCACATTTGATCTTAATGGAGTCACCTTTTAGATTGTCTCCTCAAAAAAAGATTTAAAGTCCTAAGTGCAAGGGAATAATATGATATAAGTGAAATCTAATGATACCCTTAAACTAAGTTTGTATTTAGGCAAACTAAAAGGCTTACCAAAGAAAATCATGTTTAACCTTTACTTTCAGTTTCTTATGTAATTCTACTCTATTGCTTTTCAACAATAAAAAGAAAAATTAGATTTTAAAATATTTTGGTATTTAGTTAAGGGAATTCTACTATTGGTTCTAAAAGGTTTTAAATTTATTTGGAAAGAAAAGTAAATTCTAGTAGATTCAGCTTACTCTGTGATTAAAAAAATGCAAATGTTTCCAATGACAATAATTGACATGCCAGTAGGTGATATTTGTTTTAAGAATATTAAGGTTCTCTGAGGAAATATGGGTATAAACATTCAAAATTAAATTTTGGGATAATTAATTGTATTAATACTAAATGAATAATAAATCTCCAGAAATAAAAATCATCTTAAATGCTAGGAAAAAATCAACATAATGACATTCATTTATGCTGCCCAAATATATATACTGTGTGGGAGAACTCTGAAGTTCTCCCTGACATTTCAGTAAAACTTAAATAAAGCTAGTAGGTTAGAATTCAGACTCTATTCTTCACAAAATAGGTTGTTTGGGGCAAGTAACTTAAGTTTACTAAGTACCATGTTTTTATTGATAAAATAGAAACAACTTTGGACATATCTCTGTGTGTTAATTCTTCAAATTAAATGAGGATAAACACCTCTTTTAATTTTAATTTCTCATATTTAAATTGTGGTACTTGAAAACTTTAAAATTCTCTTCACATCTGCTAAAGGTAAAAACATACTATCAGTTGCTATAAACCCCAAAATGAATTGTCTACGTTCTAGTTTAAGAAATTAATAAGAAAAAGAGACATATTTTTGGTTTTAGTTATTCACCATGACAGTGTAGGGTTTTTCTAAATTTTCTGTTCTTATTTTTGTTCTGTGATCTTCTGTAAAATTGATCTAAGTTACAAAATTCAGAAACTTCAGGTTCCTAAATCCTTGGTGTATGAGAAATAGTTTAAGTCACTAAGGATTATGATTGTAAGAAAAAAATATTTGGAACAGATATTTACTGTCAGAATACCTATAGACACCAACTGGTTTATATAAATTTAAAAAATAAATATAACTGAAATAAGTCACTTGGAACAATAATTCAAAATCAAGATCTAGAGCACATGGTCATGTCTGGGTTTTCAGTGCTATAAATGTTCAGACCCTGCATAATCTCATCCCCTTACTGAGACATTGCTCTGTGGAATGAAATCCACCCTGGTTATCACTGTATTTCCAGAGACAAACACAGTGCCTGCTACTTCAGGGTGTTAATTTTCTGTAACTGATGAATGAACCCACAAACAATGTGTAATCGTTCTTTGGGAACAACAGAACTGTATGACCTTGCCTTACCTACTCATAGCCAGGGGAAAATCCAACTGAATATTCTGGAGGATAGCAGGAAAGAGTTCACTCTATCCTTTAAAATATGAGTGAGATCAATCATTTTTTAAATTGGAAACTGAACATCTTTTTTGGCTATGGTAGTATTAACATAATGGTTTAGGACAGGAATAAGTTTTGAGTCAGATAAGAATAGGTAAGAAGGCAGGCTCTCCTCAGTACAGACATTGTTAACTTGGGCAAGTTCTTATGTCTTGCTGAGACTCATTTTCTTTACTTACAAAACTGGGAAAATGATTTTTAACTTACAGTGTACTTAAAGACTCAAATGTCAAAATTTTTATAAAACATCAGTATGGTGGCCTGCACACAGTAATTGTTTAAAAAACAACTGTCATGCTGTACTTACATCTATTAAAAATCAGAATTTACATAATTCAGTTTTCCCCAACCAGTTAGTATCAATTTGAGATAAATAACAAGATAATTATTTCTCTTTATTTTGAAGATATTTTTCAAAACATAAAACACTCAGTTTGTTTTGTAATTCCTCTCTGCCTTACTTTTTATTACTAGGTGCAAGATTAGCAATGCCTTCCTTTCTTGAGACCATGCAAATATTAATCCTATTTCATACAAATTCAAGCCCCTCCCTTGAACACATAAGCCCTCCCTTATGACAGTTGAAGAATTTCAGCCCATAAAAATTTCTCCCTCCTTTGGCCTCCCACCAGTATCCTACTACATAACTTAGCAGGTTTTATTTATGCTGATCTTGTCTTCGTAACTATATACAATGTGCTTCTTTAAGGGCAAAGGTCATGCTTAACACTTAAACTATTTTCTCTTTCTTTCCTGTACTCATAGTGCTGCTCTCTTAATATTAATAATTTCACGCATTATATGGATTGTTTCTTTCCCCTTCTCATCAATTAAATTGTATGCCAGGAATTTCAGGAACTTTGCCATCTACTTCATTGCATTAGTCACACACACACTTACCCAGTCTAACAAGAGGCTAGTATAAGTAGGTGCTTCAGTGAACTGAGAGATAACTGTGGTTGACCATTCAAGTGATAACTCCCTCCCCATTAAGAAACACTCATCTTGCTTCTTTTTCTGGCATGCTTGGTTGTACAGGATGTAACTTAACCTACTACATGCATATGGGCTCCCTTCTTTAAAATGCTCGGGGACAGGGCTTCACAGGCAAGTAGGGAGGGGCAGGGTCTATGGCAAACTGGAGAGTCCTGTTCTACCAGAAGACATTCAGATAAAAAGACAAAGAAAGGGAAAAATAAGGAAGAAAAAAATCACTACACTAGCCAAACTAGCCATTTTTCATGTGCCATATTTGGCTGAAGTCTGCCAGTTTTCTTCCTCTCAATATATACATAGTCATTAAACTTCTGAAAGCTGAAGTCTCAATTCTAGAAAAATAGATATCCTGGGTCAGTCTTTATTTCAAATAGCTTTAATTGTGTATTCATACCTATGTTTCATTTGCCATATAACATGTCTTAAGTTGTGGTTTGATAATATAATACTGAAATAATGTCAAATCCTTCTTTCCCTTTGTCATTTGGGATGGGATCAGTAATATTCATGATCTAATTAAATTTGTGTAACTTCAAATATGGTATAGATGTAAAATTTATTTATACGTAATTATATTTATGTAACTAGATATACAATTTACATATTTATTATAAATTAATATTTATATAATTAATATATTTAAATCACCATAATATACAGTAAAACTACTTATAAATATAATTTTTATGACAAGTTATAATATATAATATATAAATTACATAATTTATAGTTTTGCAATTTAATTCCCTATATTTCTAAACTGAAGAAAAATTTTAAGCCAACAAATATGAGTAAATGCCTGCAATATGCAAGATATTTTGCTAGTGACTGAAGAAGATGAGTAAGAAGTATACTTGAGAGATCTTTATTATGCAGTGCTTCATGCTAGATGTTTTATTCAACTCAGATTTTGACAGTTTTATTTAAATCAGCATAGGAAAGTTTGTAGCTTGATGTCAACTTTACTATTGCAAAATTTCTCACTGGAATCATTTAACCAAATATTAGAAGGGAGTAAAAAAATGGTTTGGCATTCTGAATATATTTATAACTAATTTTATTCAATTAGCTAGCTGCTCTAAAAATTCAACCAGACAAAATAATCATCAAAATGCCTTTGTCCTGTTATTATGTATGATAGTTATCTTCACTGTTGGTGAAGGCTCCAAGATCCCTTTTTCCTTTTTGTGAAAAAATTAATTTTTCATAAAAGTATGCAATTACATATTCACATTCTATTTCCAAAGACTATCAAAAATAATCTTGCTTTATATTATTTTGCTTGTTGAATATGGATAATGAGTTTTACACAGTATACTAACATGCAAAGCTGAGACTGGGTCAAATTTTATTTTTCCTAATATATATTTCTGTTTATTTACATTGTCATTTGTGAGGTATGTTTAAAAATACTTTTTTAAAACACTCATACTTTGGAAAATTATATATAATTGCTTACCAAAATAAGAGCAAGTACAGTTAGAACAAACATGTTATTGAAAACATATTTCTTCTAAGTTTCAGAAACCAAAACCAAGTAGGTCAGCTCTTAGAAATTATTTTTACAAATCAAGAAATCCGGGCTAATAAGTGATCTAATGTTGGAACTCAAATACTTCTCCTCCAGTGTTTTATTTTTCTATTTAATATCAGTAATGACTCCAATGAAATACAGTTATATTCCTATAAAAATGGTCTCACTTTAAGATACCTGTTCATTTTGTAAGCTAAAAAATGTTGAGTGTTATCTTAATCCATAACCTTATTTTCTAATTAAGCACAGAGAAAGTTAAGAACCAAGACAATATTAAATAAACAAAATGTAAAAAAGATGAAATCAATTACATGACAAGCACCAAGAATATACCATTGTATGTATAACTATGCAAATTCACCACATTGCTTGGTCATGTGTTAGACATAGGTAGGATATTCTATAAATATATTTTGAATGGTCTATTGATCAGTCAGAAATATATTTTAGCAGAACTGAAAAATAAAACAGTATGTTGATGAAAGGAAACTATCTTTGTCTTTAAAAAATGCTTGTTGGATTATGTGTTTTGCTGACTATGAGTGTGTCAACTGATCCATAGAAATTGTCTGGGTGAGATGGAGAAGTATCAGAAAGACCTGTGTCTCAGGGTCTTGTTATTCTTTCTTCCTCCCTTTCCCTTGCCACTCCTCTATTGCAAAGACTTAAAGATTTCAGGGAATCAGGAAAATTTGTAAAATGGACACAATACATTGAACCCACAAAAACAAATGACTGGCTTTTAGGTATGTCACTTTTGAAGTGGTAAATGAGGACAATGACAATCGTAAAACAAAAATAAATATGCACTTAAAAAAAGAAACTTTTAGGAGCAAAGATAGCAGAATGATCTTTGATAGTATATGCATACATTGTTAAAATACTTGCCTTTCTCCTGAAATATATTACCAAGGAAAGGGGAAGATAAGGTAATTAAGTCAGCAATGTGTTAGAATCTCTGGTTAGATTACAAGAAAATTCTATTAAGAACACGTCCTATCAGACATTAGAGATTGATGCAACATTCAGAGTAAAACATGTTATTGTGCCCTACAGAGGCTTCAACCCAGCTGCTTTTATCAACAGTTTTTTTAAACCTCAGTGAATCTGTCAAAGGTGCTAATGGATTTGCACAACTCTTTTGACCACATGTCTTCTGGAGGTATGAAATGAAATAAAATTTGAGAGACATTTGGAAAGTATTAAAATTTTTAGAAAAAAGCACAGATTAAATTATATGTTATTTTACAGCTTGAAAAAATTAATCTTACAGTGTGGATTTCATTGGCAATTGTTAGGTTCTATACCTGAGAGGCATTTAGCCCTAGCAGTGAAGAATTAAAGCAATACTATTTCTGAACAGCATTTTCTATAAGAGCTGAGAAAAAAGGAAATATTTTTTATTATATTTGAGATGCATACCGTAATATCTTTGGATAAACCAGGAAAAGAGACAGAATAAGTTTTAACAGATTTAAGTGGTTCAAATGTGTTTCATCTTTATGAAAATGCAGTAGTTATTATATAAAGAGCTGATTATTCAATTTTTATTTGAATATTCAGAAAGTTTGTATAGAAATCCTTTTCAGAACTATACCTAGAAATTTCTAAATATGAATTCATGATAATCCACAGTGAATTGATTTCCTTCTTTCGGTATTGATTTGGAATCCTATTATGTTACCAGTCCTTCACTATTCTGCACTGTTGGCCTCATAAGACCATTGCCTGAGTAAAACACAGCTAAAAATTACCTCAATCTACCTTATTCTATGGAGTAGCAGGGAACAAATGGCTGAATAAAGAGTTGCTCAAACTTTATAAAATGTTTCATTGTCTACTACAAGCTGTCTAGTTCACTATAAATACTGAAATCCATTTGTAGCCTTCCAAATCACGTTTCTTTCCAATGATGTTATTTTAGGTATTTATCTGGAAACCATTATAAAAATGTAAAAATTATGAGTGTAAATCATGAAAATCATTCTCTTTTTCCATAATGATCTACACAATCTTTGCATTTAGATGACAGGAAGGATAAAAGGAACAGATAACGGTTTTAAGGAATTTTTTGGGGATATCTCAAAGCAATATGTGATTTTAAATGTTTACCATTAATTCCCCTTGATATTACTTAGCACAGAGAACCTAATGGAACTGTTATGGGTTGAACTGCATGCCTCTATCTCTCTCCAAAAAAAAAAAAGTATTTCATAGCTCTAATCCTCAGGACTTCAGAATATGGCCTTACATGAAAATAGATTTTTGCAGCAGTAATGGAGTTAAAATGAAATCACTGGGTGGGCCCTAGCCCAACATGATTTGTGTCTTTCTAATAAAGGAATATTTAAACACAAACATGCACAGAGGAAAGACGATGTGATAATACACAAGATAAAGACAGCCATGTGACTACAGTGATACACATCCACAAGCCAAAGAATGCCAAGGGTTGGCAGAAAACTCCAAAAGCTAGGAAGAGGCAAAGAATGATTCTCCCCTAGAGTTATCAGAGAGAGCACGGCCCCGCTAGTACCTTGATTTCCGAGTTCTAGCCTCTAGATCTGTGAGACAATAAAGCCCTCTTATTTTAGGCCACCCAGTTTTTGTACTTTGATACTGTGGCATTAGGAAACTAATATGGGAACCTTAGAGAATTTATAATCCCACAAACCAAAAGTTGATGAAAAAGATGAAGTGTCTTGCTGCCCAAGGTCACATAGCGACGTAAGGCAGATTCCAGAGACAGGAGACTGGTTTTCTTGACTACACGTCTAGGGATGCTTCTTCCCCTCTTGGAGAAAAACAGATTGAAAATTCTCAATTCTAAAAGGCTCATCAGAAGTTCACTCCTTTAAGCTATATCATTTAGAGAGTTTTGTAAAAACTGGACATAAATATTACTTTGCTTCCTTTCTGATTTTAAGCAGCCCTACTCAAATTTCTAAAGCTATTGTTTTGAATCTTCAGTCTTTTAATGAGACTTCTTTTTAACCCATTTGGTATTTGATTTGCTATCAAATGATCCATTTGCTATTACATTCAAGGTGATGGGACACTTAAAAATTACTAAAACTTTACTTAGAAAATTAAGAGGAAAATAAAATACCATGAAAGAGTACCAGGTTTTTTCAGTTATATAATATTTTGGGTAATATTTAGTTTATGTAACCTCCTAAGGTATCAATCTTACAAACACATATGGACATCATGTATATGTATATTTGAGACATGCTATAAGCTTTAAAACCTAGTTGTATCATTTTTTTGCTAAGAAACAAGATGGCACGCTTCCTGGTTTGACTAGGATGGTCCTAGTGCATATCAAACATTTGTTAACAGAATGAGTAAAAAACAAAAGTGTATCACCATCTCATGTCTCATTATTTGTTATTTGACAAACTATTTAACCTCTCTGGGCAGTGATATTATCATCCACCCCAAAACTTTGAGACCAAGATTGACACTGAAAGAATCTTTTAATATACTCAGGTGAAAAGCTCAAAAGATATACTTCTGATTAGCATCAACAATAACAATTTTCCCTCACTATGTAAGTTTTATTTAGTATCCTCCTTGTCTTTCATTTCACTGCTGAGAACAACATCTTTATAGAAGTCCAGATGGTGCAAAGAGATTATGTCAATGGAAGGTAGCTCACGCTGAGGGCCTAAAGGAAGAACAAATCATGGCTTGTCTGCAAGACCAATTTCAATTTCATACTTCCTTTGTCCTTATCAGATGGGGCACTCACTCTGTACCATGCCTTGTGCAACTGTAGATAACATGTGAGTGGATTAGCAGCTGTACGCTAAAGAGGAGTGCCATGTACAATTAATACTCTATTATAATTAAGCTGTATCACATCCATTTTAGAGGTGAGGAAATTCATCAGAAAAGAATCTGTGCAGAAATCCCGTGTTAATTATCTGAAAGTGATTCTTAGGGTTTCTTTGTTACGAGAGGAAACTGAATCATTCCATGTTTGTCAGATTGGCCAATCTAATTTGCGTAAGCAGGTCATCCAAAGACAACGAAGACTTCACCTCAGATGTGTAATTTACTTCCTCCCCTCCATTCCAGATTCAGAAAAATATGCTAATTAGAATTGGAGTTGCATTTTAGAGTCTGCGTAAATTCAGCCCTGTCAGCTTTGCCCATGCCCCTCTGCAAAGTGGAAAACAGTAATGTTCTACATGCCATGCTAATGTATAAATAACTTCTATGCTCATTTAGCCACTTCAGCACATCCAAGAAAATGACATTATGAATGAGCTACATTACCTAGAGGAAACAGACAGACTAAATGTGGGCTTCTACACAATTTAATATGCATCTAATATACAACTTAAACAGAATCTTCCACACTGACAGGCAATTTATCTCCATACATCAGTATGTGTCATGAATATGACATAGCTTTATTGTTGAAGAAATTTGAAATTTCTAGCCGTAACTACATTTTCCTATCTCCATTTATTAGCAAGTTACTTGTAGAGATCCAATTAATTGCCACATTCACGCATACACTTGCCTCTACTTAATTAGTTTCATTTAAGCTTTTCCTGTCCTTTATTGGAATCAAGCCAAGCAAAAGGTCACTGTCTAAAAGTGACAATGTTACATATGTGTGTATATGTGCACATTTTGTTATTGTTAAAATCTCTCGATTTCTGTTATGTAAATAATCTATGTTAGTCACAGGACATTTACCTCAATTTAACATCCATTACTCAAAGCATTTGTTTTCTGGCAAGACAAATGCCAAGTTTTTGTAAACTAAGCACTGTTTATTGTTTAGCTGGCAGTTATTAAATAAGCACATCTAACATTTTTGCTCTTTCCTTGAAAAAAAAATCCAGCAATTCTTGTAACCCAAACGGTTTCTGGAGAAGTTGCCACAGTTTATTTCATAAGGGTTTCATATTCTTGATACCCATCCCCTGCTGTTGTGTCTCATAGCTCTTTATTAACCTTAGAATGTACATATTTGATATTTAACTTAATGAAGCATAATCCATTTAGGTGAATAATTTGTAGAAGAAACAAACTTTCTCTTATGTGGACACAACTAAGTCCTATTGACAAAAATTGGTTTACATTATCCAACAAACACTGTTAAATGCAAAAAATCTTTCATTTTGACCACATAATATCAAAAAACTACCTTGGGTGAATTTGCACAGGTTTTTTAGCCCCTCAGTGAGCAAAGCCTCCCCTTACAGAAGCCATTGGGTCTACTGCCCTGCTTCTTTCTAGGTACCTCATCTGCGACTGGACAAGTTACCTGTCAGCAACAGAACTTTTCACCAATTAACTTTTCATTGCCACTTGGCCGTAACATATTTATTCCCTTCAAATCATATTCTATTTCTATTCATGGTCCAATTTAGATCATAGATACATGTTGCTATTACTGTATCTGGTAACTGTGAGGCTGAAGGAGAGACATTCTAATAATTAATAGAGGGTAACAACAATTTAGAAGGATGTCTAATACCCAATTTCTTAATATTCTTTATAGAATATGGGACATCTCTAAATAAATCATATGTTGTTTAATATTTAAGAGTCTTTGAATTTGACTCCATAAGTAAATTATAAAATGCTGAATAAGCTAGCTTCAAAAATGTTTGGGGAGTCTGGTTAAAATAAAATAGAGAATAAAATACAACATGATATCAAGGTGTCAACATTAAAAGATCTGCTTTAATTTTTAAATATTTGTATGTTCTGCCTCCAGAAACTAACCTGTTGCTTGTTTGTATAGATAGGATGGTTCAATTGTCTGCGAGTGATTAATTAGTAACCAAATACTAATTTATAAAGACTACCCCCAAAGTAGTTGATCTTTAAATATTCAAGGAATGACTCTCAATGGAAGCCCTTCAGGTACCACATTGCTTTTACAAAGCAAGACTGATTTCTTCATTAGATACTTCAATGTCAGTAAACATTACTTTCTAATAACTGCTAGCAAAGCAGATCTTTGGAAATTGTGACTGTTCAGCTCTTAGGATTCTTCTGTTAGAAGAATTTTATGCTGATCCTTGTCCCTTTGGCATTTATTAGAGAGATATCAAATTATTTACATGAGTCTGGTAATAGTAGAGGTGAAATCTATGTGTATTGTACTTATTACCTCTAAAGAAAAAGAAGCACATCAGGAAGCCAGAAGGCTGAGAGCTCTGTGGAGGATGCCAACCAGCTGAGATATTACATGCTGGAGCCCTGGACCCAGGGCCAGGAAACCACAGCGTTCAAACTCCCGTCTCCCTGGAAGGGATATCACCAGGACTCTTCTTCCACAAACCATTAACTCCTTTAATTAAAACATGTTTCCCCCAGTGAAGCTTGTCAAAAATGCTAAAAAAAAACATATAAATTGAAACCTCCATATAAGGAACAGTACTTTTCAATGTATTAAATTCCTGCTCCTGTGTTTAAGTCCAGTTTTCCCCCCTCACAGCAGAAAACAAATGGATCACAAAATATGAGAAAATGTCACTGTCAATGGGTAGAAGCCCATACAGTGGTAATTACTACTGAGAATTAAAACTATTTATCCCCTACCCATATTGTTCACATTAGCCTGATTTTACTGTTGCATTATCCTTAAGATGACTTCACTATTCTAGGCAACCCATGCCCCAGCAAATAAACTGTGACTTACAGGGAATTTCCAAAAGAGTCTCACTCCATCTTCTATAGGAAGTATCAATGCACAATTAATGTCCTTGAGACTCTTCTAAACCCTTTCCCTCAAAATCCTGCCAGTGCCATGTCCACCAGTCCTAAACTGTTACATTATGATCTTTACCCATTTCTAGTCAAGTCCCTACACTGAGGGACCCACCTTAAACCAAACTTCTAATTCTCAGTTCATTCTGACCTTGTCTTTACTCCTCTGAGACCCTGCCATTCTCCAGTGCAGGTGGTTCTTACCCACAGTAAGCAATGTATTCAGCTTTATCTTAACAGAATGTATTGGTGGTATTTTGGGAGGAGCTTTGACATCAACTATTCTGACACAAAAGAGAAGAGTGTAAAGATTAGTGGGAGAAGACTGTTCTACTAAAAGGTAGACATCATGTTATTAGAATTTCTCTTGAAAATAGAATTTAATATTTGGTTTTAGTTCCTTCCCTGGTTTTCAGAAGAGCTGGTATGTCACTCCCCACACAAGAAAAGTAGTGAACACACTGCCCTGGGTCAGAGGAAGCAACATGGGATGGGGATGGATAGGAGAAGTACCTAGTAAACATATTCATTGCAAGGCAGCTTTAGTCATCCCTGACTAACCCCTGAATTAAAACAATTGCTTTTGAGAACAGGAGGGAGTCCTTAGTCTGGAGGGATCCAGGGGATCATTTCAGATATTATCCTCATCCCTAGAGGGATAAGTTATAAAAACATTATAATAACCAGCACTGTTGAATACTTATTATTTATTGAGTGCTTATTATGATCCAGGCAATTAAAATATGTTACCACTTTTAATCTTCACATCAGTTTTATCTGGTGGATGTTATAATCATCAATTTTCAAAGGAGAAAATGATTCAAATAGATTAAGAAACACTTCCTGACCACTCAATCAAAAACTGCTCCATTCCAGTCACCTTCTATTGGAACATGATGGTTTACTTTCTTCATGCACTTTTCACCACCTGAATGATCTTGTCCATTTGATGGCTTACTTGTTAACTCTATCTTCCCATTACAAATTTAAACTTCAGGAGAGTAGGCACCTTGCTACCTATTTATTTCTATATCAGTACTACCTAGAATGATCCTCTAGGACTTAGTAGAGACTCAATAAAAATTAAATAAGTGCGGTGGCAGGTTGCAAAAGGGTAAGGGCTGAAATATGAGATTAAAAAATGTCTGTAAGTCATGCTGATATGCACACCCTCTTCCTTTCATGAGTTTACTTGGTATAAATATCTATTCTGACAACAACTGAAAGGACCATAAAGACTTTCATATTTTAGAGGAAAAAAGGTGGAAAATTATGTGAAAGCTCCCTGTAACTGAATAAAGTGATGATTCTTTAGCAACAGCACACTTATGAATTTGTTAGTTTATAATCAACTGCTAATAACATATTTCAATATTGCTGACTGGTTTTTAGAGATTACTGTTTCAGTCTTGTTTTTCACATTAAAATTTCTCTTCTAGGATCTAACTATGGGTGACTAACTGTGGTGGATAGGAAGTAGGAGTAGATGAGTATTTATGGAGGACTTAAATAAAATTTCCTTTGATTTAATCACTTATTCCATATGCTTTTTCAGGCAACCTCTACATACAACTACCAGGTTGTTGTTTTTTTTTTTTTTTGGCATTGTTTTGCTTTTTCTAGCATCGGTAAAAGCTACATGGTGTTACTGAATTCTCAGCAACTGAAGGTGTCACAGATCTGTCTTGAATCAGTATTCATAAAATGTCAGGTAAGAAGCCTGAAAAGAAGGAGCCTACCTCACTCAAATCAATTTGCTTTCTCAAATCAATCTACTGCACTAGCCAGTTAATATGACTCCTGGTCTGCAAGCAAAACCTCCTTTATTTATTGCTTTTAAGATATGAATCCTGAGGTATATTTAGCTCTTACTTCTGTATTTGCTGCAATAACACTAAGAAATCTCTGTACCCTTCCTTTAGAAGGCTGATACAAATTTTCAGTAGTGTGCTGTGGCCAAATCTTATACCCTAAAAGACATTCGAAAGCGATAGCATAGGTCAAACAAAAAAAATTCAAGACAAAATAACTATTCAAAACAAGAATATGACATAATTTATAATTCCCTCATTTTAATTTAAAAAGTCAGGAAACTGGCATTTAGAGAGAATGCATAATCTATCCAGGTCACAGGGTAGGCAGCTGAAAGAACTTGGACTGAAAGCCAGTTCTGACCCCAGAGTCAATGCACCAGGCCACTGGCACTCTGCCATTTGTCTTCCCAATAGAAACATTCCCTGCAAAAGTCATTCTCCAAAGGCAAATTACCTTGTGTGCACATCTTCAAAAAATGCTAATTACAAATTTGAGAAGAGCTGCCCCCTACTGCTCTGCCTTTGGCTTGGCAGGCAAGTGGTTGGCTTGCTCTCTTAGAATTTAAGAGGTGGGAAAAAGTTTGAAGGACAGATGAGGGCTATAGAGCTTTGAAATAAAAGCCTGAAGGAAAACCCTGTGTGATTCCTAGTTAACGTTCCAGAAAGGATTCAGATAGGCGGACTGAATAGCTTTATAGAATTCATTTATAAATTTCCCCTATCTGTTATGCCTCTCAGACCCAAAAGCGATTAAGAGGAAGAAATAACTAAAATCTACCATTATTTGTGTTTGCAAGCAGCCAAAGCAGCAGGGTAGCCCATGCCCCTTGCACTCTCCTGCAGGGAAACTCAGTGTCAGCATGAACTGGTAGCTTTAAGGGCAAAATAAGTGGCACACTGGGGCTTACAGAAGGGGAGATAAGGAGACTGTTCAAGTTGATCTGAAACCGAGGGCCAGGTTTGTCTTAACAGAAAGTCCTAGGTGGTTCCCCACATGTAGCACTTACTTTGTCCTACCTGCCATCACTCACTGTGCTGCTCTTGACAGAAAGGCCTTTCTTTCTTTCCAATTACTTTACAAGATTCTTCAAAGAGCAACTCAAATCTTTCTACCTCTAGAAAACTCCATTGCTCTGTCTGATCTTCAGCTTCTCTGAAATACTACTGTTTGTGTATCCTGAACTAAGTAACTAAGAATTTAATTTGACACTTGGCCAAGAAGGCTTCAACGTTCCCCTTAACTTAAGCAAACTTTACACAGGTTTTTTCTTGTCTATAGGAAGTTTCCTGACCTCTATCTTCTTAGCATTTACTTTAGAAAATTTGCTACTATATGTTATTTCTCTGCCTCTTTGAGAAATCTTCTTCCAGACTTGCCAGTTTTACAAATCAGGGATGTCTTTCTCAAGGACCCAAGAGCTGTCCCTTTGACATGTAATGATCAAAAAAGGTAGAGCTTCAAACCCTAGTCTCTGTGGGATGTCAGGAGCCTAACTTCAAGAAGCACCAATGAGCAAACACAGAGGCCCTAATCACATTGACAAATCTCCCACCATGTCCCCCAGGTCTTTCCACTACCTCATCAGCCACCAAAAATTCTCCTGATTTTTGTTTCAGTAGAGTTTAATTTAATCCCTCTATCTTACTGCAATAATCTTGAGTAAAGTATTTTTTATTTATTTAACTTGTGTAGTACCATTTCTCTTTGACACACTATCTTATAAACTGGTAAGATAAAATTGCTTCTTGTGTGTTAATTTTCCTGAACCAGGATGTAAGATCCTGGAACTATTTTAATTAAATGATCTGGGTCTTTCTGGAAAGTTCCTGGTTAAAATAGTCCATCTCTTCCTCTATTTCCCATTTTCACCTTCCTTCCACAATACGCACACATGCATACATACCACATCTTCTACACTACACGTCTGAATTCTAGTTTTTGAAAAACTACATAGGACTTCTTCTCCCACTGCTTTTAATATAAGACTAGGAAGTAGTTGGTAAATATCATCCTCTAGGTGGCCACATGATTTTCCTTTTCAGGATCTCAGAAAATAAATTACATGTGAAAAAAATGGATGAGAAATATACCCAGTTATTATCCCTCATGACTATTTGACTTTCTTTCCTGGTTTAGTCAGAGTGAGTTCTGACTCCTTCCCAACATCATATTTCAGGCAGCTAGTTCAGTTTCATCTAAGTCCACACAGAAATCAAAACCTCCTTTCTTAGACTAAAAGCAGTCTTTTTATTCTAAAGAATATTTGATTTTAAACTTTTTTTTGACAAGTTTCATCTCTATGCTTAAAGGATCCTCTATTATTTGGTGAATAAACTATTTCACATTCTTAAAAAAAATCAATATCAAAAAATAAACTGCTTTTTTCCCACACATTTGAGTTGTGAAAATCACAGGCAGAGGGCATCTAAAATGAAACAGACCAAAAAAACATGCTCAAAAACAACAGATTTTGTTTTCTTGAGAGAGAACTTCCCCAGACAGCATATTTTTCTTGGAAAATAAAGCTTTCTGACTGTGATTGCCTGGGAAATTTTCACTGCTTTTCTCCTAAAACTGATCATTGTTATTTTTAAGGGAATGGAGCAGGGACAGAATGTTATCCTTTCTAATAGCATCATTCTTTCTTACTCCTTTTCTAAACCCTATAGTTTAGTTTAGGAAGGTAAAGAAAGAAAGAAACAGAACCACTCTAACCAAACTAACTTCATGAAACAGGAATAAACAGGGAGATGGTGTTCTGAGATAAAAAATAACAGCAACTGAAGAACTGAGGGACATGAGTCCACTATGTAGCCACTGTTATCCATTGTTTTCTGTCTTAAGAAGATTAATAAGACTAGATATAGTTTCAGTGTAGGTTCCTAATTGCATCAATTACCAAGGTAAAAAATGAGATGATTATTCATTCAAGAACTCCCAAGGAAAAAAAATAGGTAAACAACAAATATGCTATTTAAGTTTTATCATCATATTCTTATATATAATCTACTGCTTTGCTACTTTATTCAACCTTGTATTGGGGGTTGTCAGGCTTCAATAACTTCCTTTCCCTGAAAATTGTTTCCAATCACAAGACGAATTTTCCAACCACATGAGGGACCTACTCAGTCACATGCTTGTATGTTGAGACCTATCCCCCATCAGTCTCAAATATCAGGGTATAACTCAACACAAGATGACCAAGACGATTTTCAGGAAATTAGAAGGGAGTATGGTTTATTAGCTTAAAATAATTCCTTAAAATCTTCCAGATGAAACAGACAGGCAGATAAAACATAAAGGAGAGACCAAGAGAAATAGAGAGTAAGAATAGAAAGCTGCCCAAGGTTCTCATCTGCTTTGTAGGGCATTCTTCCAGGCCTTTGTGAGGACCCTTGACTTCTGTGATATACAACTGTGTCCTCACAATTCACAATTTCTTATAATGGTGGCTTAAATTATTTTTTCTGTACTAAAAATTAAAGACAATCCTAACTGTGCCTTTGTTCGTAATGTTAGAAACAATAGAAAATATTTTAAAGTGTTTAAAAGTCTTTTCAGCAATAGAAAACTGAAGGGGGAATTGTTCATGTTAGTGCTAGTGATGGCCTGAGATGCAAGGAGCCCAGGTGGAAAGGCAGATGGTTATAGCCAGAAGGGGAGAAAATGAGCCAAGTCCTTGGTACCCATGGGAGATAGAGGTGGAAGGTGAATAGGACATTGGCCAGGAGAGGCAACTGGCCCCACGGGATTTGATCAAGCAAAGGACCTATTCTCCCATATGGTAGCTTTACAATATGACATTTGAAATGCCTTCCTAAATGGATTCTAGAATATTGTACACAAGACGAACCCCTACCACCCTCAAAGTTCCATCCAGACAAAGAGGGCAAGAGGGAATCAACTCTAAGCAAAATAAGAATTGATTCTTTCTATTCTCTGACCATCTGAACTTTGAAGAGACTTTGATGTGCTTCTCATTTTCTTTTGTTTTTACATCAGATGAGAGAATTACAATATAATTTTTATGATTAAGATATGTATTTGCCTATTTGCTGAGACTCTAGCAGAGAGCCATATTTTTGCCACTTTTTTAATAGTCAAAAAGACTCAGGTTCTGATACAAGACATTTAGCATATTAATTCTTTTGAATTCCTTATTTTTTGCTTAAAGAGAAGGATGGTGATGTTTGCCTTTCACACAATTTCAGTTGGAAAAAATCTTAGAGGTTATCAAATCTCTCATTCATATTTGCATACTATCTGTGTCAGTATTTGTTCAGAATTTTTATTTGAATATTTTCATTTTTTAACATTTACTAGTATTTTAAGAGAAAAAAATTAGTATCATTAATGTGAATAAAAAACAGCATATGTCACAAATAGTAAGTATTCATTTGAGAAAAATTTCATCCGAATACCACCTAAAATCAACTGGCATAACATGTTATTCACTGTCTTAACTGGCATACTGTCTTTCCCTCTTAACATCCAACAAGGATATCATTCAAGACTTTTTGAAATGCTGTGCTAACAAGCAGGTATCTGTTAATGCCAAAACTCTTCTCCCAGAAAGAAAATCTCATTAGTCTGATTTGGTTGTTTCTTAGTAGCTTCCTGATTCATTATATTAGTGTTCATATTGAAAACAACCTAGAACCAAAAGGACACTGGACACATATAAGAGCGGTTCTTTGTAGAATATATGTTCTATAATGATCTTATTCTCTATTGTCTTAGGATTGTCTTTATGTGTGGACTACTTGCACACAGGAACTTTTAGACATTTTGTATATTCACATTTCTTCAACTTCTAAGCAAACAAAACAATTTCACATTAGGATACCAGGAGGGAATTTATAATAGAATCTGCATTAAAGCACATTGCTAATGTGCTATCATTGCTCAGAAAGAATTTCTCACAACCAGGCTCTCCAATGGTTCACTCTATGACAATTTGCAGTGGAACAGGTCACTTACATTTCTCCATATCTGAGTCACAAGTTTCATTTAGGCTCTGTGTTTTACTTCTGAACATACAAAGTGGAGTGTGGCTTATAGGGGAGATGGTATTGGAGGTTATATGTGAGATCCCTTTCTATAATACCTATCCTTATTCATGTCTTTTTGTACAAGAAACAGGGACAGGAAAATAGAGCTAGAAGCCACACCATGTATTCACATGATTAGGACTCCGGGCTTACTCTTTTATACCTGTGATAAACTCAGATTTTTAATTTTCCCTGGAACCAAGCATATCCCTTACAGGATAAATTGCTCAAAGAGGTTCTCTATACAAACTGTTATCCATAAACACAGACACTATTATCTGTGTTTGTCACTGTTATTTTCTTTAATATGTAAGTCAATTACAGCAAGCTTTAAATAGAGCAGCATAATGAGGAAATCTTCTCATAAGTGAAGAGAAAAAGAGTACAGGAACTTCCTGCCAACATAAACTGTTAATTTTGTATCATATACTCTGTATAGATTTTTTTTAATTTCTATGTTTATTCAGACTGTAAGTTTTCCCAAATAATGTTTTTAATGAAATTTTCCCATTGAGTGTAATTTTCTTACTTTAAATGATGACTACATTTTGAATGTGAAACATCTACAAAATTCTCATTAGCAAAAGACAAGATTGAAATCACTTCCATTTTCAGGAAATTATGCAATCAGCACAGCAGATACAGCAATAGACACTTCCCTTTCTTTTAAACTTAGAGACCCAGAAGCTTATTATTTGAAAAGCTATGGAAATTGTCACCTCATCTCACATTTCAATACTGTCACTTAAATACAGCATTTTATTAGACTTCACAAAGAAAAAGAAATAGATAGGCAAGAAAAAAACATACATATTTGTTCCCCTACCAGCAGTTAAAATTGCATTTCACTTAGCTGACTAAATATACAGAACATAACCTCTCTTCCATATTAATGCATCTTCATGTAAGATCTGTTCTAGTATCTAAGCATATACGAATGCTAAAATCCACAGGACAGTGAAAGGAAAAAAGTAAATAATAAATCCCACGGAAACCTGTTATCAGAAGCAGTGTATTCATCTTGGTCTGCACTGCAGTAGAATACATCCAGTAGAGTACATTTTGAATAACAATAGCCTAACTTTAACTATATCGTCTTACATACTTCAAAACCACACTTCATTTGAAAGAACAGACTGGTTATTTCCAAGATGTCTCAATGAAAACTTATTATAGTTTGAGGAAAATGAGACTTGGTGCCTTGGCAGAATAGCCAAAGGCCTTCCTGCTTTTCTGACTACTATTCAAATCTTACTTGGCCCAACCTGACAGTCATTCATCCTGACAACTTTAACAGGTTTCCGTAAGTGGTGTGATAGCTGCAGTTTTCTTCCACTTGGGTGTCTGCCCCATCAAAGGCACAAAGGACTTGAAAATATATTTTTACAACTATAAAATCATTTTTATTTGTCTTGCCAATTACTATGCAATGGCGGTGGCATATAGAAGCAGAAGAAAGAATAGGGCAGTGGGTTGTTTTGTTTTTTGTTTTTAAATTTGGCAAGCACTTTAACATCAAATTTAAAAGACTGTAGGGTCCTCTCCTCCTCCAGAGATCTGAGTTAAGTGTATCTGGGGTTTGGGCTAGAAAAATCTGTGTTTTGAAAAATTTCCTCCGATTATTCATATTTTGGCTGCTCAGTTCAAGTGTCCTCTCTGAACACGCTGAGCAGGGATTAGAAGATAGCCAGAAGACCAACAGTATGTGATGAAGTAGAGTGTGTACAGAAGATATTCTTACTCCAAACTTTTGTATCTTTCTTCTATTCTATGTTATGGTCACTTTCTATCCTAAGCATCAGCTCAGCAGAAGGAAGACTGGGTATTTACTTGAGCTGCATAAAGAGTGCTGCAGATGTATGTTAAAAAGAATTTATTTAATGTTTTGCTCTTTTAATGTTCCCTAATGATGCCTACAGCCCCCTTCTCACCTGCTCTGCATGTAGAGCTGGATGATTTCAAATAGTGCCTGAAGGGAAAAAAAGCAACATTTTGTACAATGAGCAACAGAGTATGAGTAGCTATTTTTTCACCTGGTAGGAGGCCATAGTTTATAAGTGCACTTTGTTAGGGACCTTGTAATTATGCAGAGGACAGTTGGTTGTTCTCAGTTTTCCCTGAAGACCCAATGTAAGATAATAAGCTCCACCCATCCAGGAGACATTTTGCTTCCTGGGAAGTCATTTTTAGAAGTACTGGGAAGAACACTCTGATAACAAGTGCTTTTAGATTCAACTATGGAAGAAGGCCTTTAAGAAAACGATCACCCTAAAAAGCAGGCAGCCTCTCACCTGACTATTATTATCCATGTACACCTCTCCTAGCTAGAAGGAAAGAGCAAGACTATGGAAATTGCTCAGGTTGTTTCTGCAACCTTGCAAATTTACAGGTAGCACTTTTAAAACAACTTCAGAAAACATATTTCTCTTTTAGCCTGTAAATATCTTTTTGTTTTTCTCATTTAGTGTAATCTATAAGAGAAACTACAAAAGAAAAGCTTTTTCCAAGAGAAAAACTGAGGTAAGGAATAATATATTCATTGAAAAAGAAAAGATTTATTGTAGGTTTATAATATACAGTAAATAGAGTATCAATGTTATTAGCATTTTCCTGCAATTTTTAAAATCAAGACAAGTGTGTATAAGAAGAGGGATTTATTTTTAATTGTCTAGAAATATGTTATCTTAGGCAAATGCCATAACTTGAGAAGATAATGATACTTAATTACTTTTGTGTTTTAATTCATTTAATTTTTCCTATGAGGGTGTTAGTATTCACTGGTCTTTCAGAACACTGATTTATAAGTTATCTTCCACTTCAGTATCACATTGCCTTGTAGGAATTCCTAGGGCATAACTAGCTTAGATATTAGGTTTTGATTAATGACTAATTTCCAGAGAACTAGTTCTGGCCCATCCCATGCTCAAAATAATTGTCACATCCAGTGTACCAGGTACAACTGGGAACCAATGTACTTCTACATTGTTATCAGGGACCAGTCTTCATAATAATTGCTTTTAGATCAAGTTGGCAAAACTCTTGCACCTATCTAAATGCTAATACTGACTTTTACAGTACTATTTTCTTTCTTTCAGTTGCATATGTATTGAATGATACAGATAATATTTTAATTACTTGAGTGCTTTGTTAAAAGACTACTTTGATAAATTGATTTTAGGGTAAAAATTGCATGTGTAGGTAGAACTATGAGTCAATTTTAAGAAAGGGAACCTCACATTGCCACGATAAATTCAGGAGGTTACATGGTGGGGAGGTCAGTGAAAAAGCCAATCACAATTGCATAGCTGGGAGATAACTGTGGTGAATAGATATGTCCAGCAGTATTTTTTATGGGTCAATTTGTGGTGTGAAAACTGGCCTCCCTTTCCCATTCTAAAGGGTGATTGTTGGTGAATCTTATGATGCTTTTGTGGAAGTAGATCTGGTTTGAAGGGCTTAAGGAGAAAAATTAAGAGATGGTTAACATCTAGGTTTTATAAGTATATACTCAGAGACTAACATCTTTGAGAAAAGACACATGAAGGCATCAATATCTCAGGAGAATGATTCATCATTCCCCACAAGCCTTCAGTTCTTAAACGTGTAGGCCAAGGCCTTTCTGCTCCAGGAAGCCATTTCTGATCATCCCCTCCTTTGAACTCATACAGTTCTTACCTCACTGTGCTAGTTTCACTTGGTGTGTAATGCTGTTGTCTCACTGAAGATTTACTATAAATAGATGGAAATAGGCAATGGAATTTAATTCACACCAGAGCCTGGCACCCACGTCACTCATACACCCCAGCACGGGATGGTGATGTTACTGCTGCAACATGATGCAATCTGATGCAAGGATCTTTTCCTGTTACACCTTTACATGAGCACTCTGGGGGCTTTGGTTATGAGCTAGGTATCAGCATTTTACTGATGCATAAGTGTCTTCTTTTCCCAACACTTAAAATTAGCAGGGGGGATGCTCGGCGTATGCTGTCCACATCGATTTTTTTCAGAATGGATTAAGACAAACGTTACAGCCAAATGCTTCATTGTTGGTGGTTAGATCTCAACAGGCTAGCTGAATTAAGCTCTACATAGTCATCAACAGGCATTGCCAATAGAGGCACAGATAAAGCAAATTAATATATTTTTTTAAATTATGTCTTCGGAAAAGTTATATGTGGTTTGATGAAAAAAACACCAACATAAGTGTAGCCTCTTCACCTAGTCATTTCGGCTCAGTTTTACCTTACATAACCTCATTTACACAAAGATTCAAAAAACCAGTTTGATATCCTTCCTGAAAAAGTCCCTCCCAGTCATCTCTGAATTCAGTTCTGTGAATTACAGAAAACGATTAATACTCTGTTTTTGCTGCTTACTTGCCTGGCTACTTTAAGGGATATTTCAGTTATGCATTTTCCAGCACAATGCCTGGGGTCTAATAAACATTCAATAAATATTTCATGGATGAATGTATAAGGCAACAGTTCGCTTTGGTTCTAGGACTCCTTAACACTCTTAAATATCATTAAAGACTACAAAAAGCTTTTCTTTATTTGGGGGCCGCCTATCAATATTGACTGTACTAGAAATTAGAATAGAAAAAGAACAGTTCTTATTCATTTAAAATAACAATACACCATTATATGCTAACATAATCTTTTTATAAATAATTATTTTCCAATACAAAAAGTATGTATAATAAGAAGAGTGGCACTGTTTTACATTTCCTCAAATCTCTGGCCTAATAGAAGACAGCTGGATTCTCAAAGCTCCTTCTGCATTCAAACCATTGAACTATCACATGAACACACTTTATAATTCCTGAAACCATGTGCTTTACAGCATAATCTCTAAGCACAAAATATGTCCACTTAACTTAGCAAAACTTCAAGATTCTAGGCCACTACAAAAATTCTCAGGCTGCAGGCAGGCACATCCACCGCAACACACAACTACTGAGACGTTCACTTGCTACGCGCAGGTCACCCACGCTCAACAACCACACCAGACCACTCACAAAATGGTGGATGTGGGGAGGGGTGTTGGGTCGGGAGAGAAAGGAGGCAGACTGGTGCTGGGAGGACTCTTGTCCATGGCTTCCAGAACCAGAGGGCGGGGGAGCCTGTTCCAGTGGGGGAAGAGGGCGGTGAAGGCGGAAGGAGAGGCGGAGGGGGAGGCGCAGACACCAGAAGAGGAGAGGAGCAGGAAGGTGGCGTGGCTGGGAACGAAGGACCTGAAGATGGCAGCACCGTGGAGGAGGACAAAGAACTTAAAGATGGGGGCGGGGGGGGGGGGTTAGCAAGCTGAGAGATGCGGGAGACCAAAGTCCTCCAGCAGATCTGAAAGGAGGAAGGACTGGGCAGAGTAAGAGGCTGACAATCCTTAACTGGAGATGGGGCCAGGAGAACCTGCGTCGTCGAACACTTAATGTAAAGGTTTGGGCAGGAGCGGAATGTCCAAAAGGCCTGGACATATGGGACTTCAGACTACTTCCCAGTTCGGCGACAGAAAGTAGGTCAGTGAGGAGGCTAAAATCAAAATTTCCCTCTGGGGGCCAGTGAGATTGACTGTCTAGAGGATACTGGGACCACGTCTGAGAACAGAGTTGGACCAGTTTTCATGTACGGACCTCCTCTACTATATCTAGAGTCGCCAGATTGGATATGAGACACCGCAGAGGGGTCTGAGAATTTCGGCTCAATTTTACCTTACAATAAGCAGCACCACTATCTCCGCGTTTGGGCGCAATCATCCTCAAGGACATCTGTGCTGACTCCTTTTCAAGCTTGGACGGCTGCTATCTGAATCAAACCCAGACTCCTTTGTTGGAAAAATGATCTGAATTTTGAGATTTCCATTTAAGTTGGGCAACAGCTTTCTCCACTCAAACACAGATGCAATTTATTTTACAGTGTGAGATTAATAGCAGTGATTGGCTTGAAATAAAGAAGTCTTGAAGAAAACAGCACATATCAAAAGACTACTTAAGAAAAAATGTAGTCCTTTGCTAAAGCAATGGAGCCACATTATGTACTTGCAAATCATTCTATTATAATTTCAGACATACTGTGGAGAAGGTTCCTATGGCCAGGATTCTCACCTGGCCCTGGTCGACTAGCTCACTACACATGTGTGGGCAATACATTGCTACTGACTTTAAATAAAGAGCTCTGCCCAGTGCTCTGGGTGACATGGTGGCAGGGCTGCAAGGCTGCAGGAGAGCAGAGACTGGAGAGGTAGGCAGTGCCGAGGACAGAAACTGAGATGACTGCAGGGGCAGAGAGGCCCAGATGCAGAGACCAGCTTGCCGCATGCAGACTGGCTCTGAGTGGACGAGATTCTAGTGACTGACCTGCCACCATGGGAATACAGTTGGGTATAAACCCTTTTACCCCAAGAATATTCCTCTGTCACTTTTCAATCTCATTGAATCCATAGTGAACTTGTTTGGGGCTGAAACCCATTTACAGGATACATACCATGCAGACTACTTAAGCTCAAGCCATTTGACATCTGAAAATTTCAGGTTTTTAAGTCAGAAGTCAAGCTGGTTGAGATTAGGCTTATAAATATTGTATTTGCATTAAAGCCTTTTGATACAAAATTGTATCATTTTGTCCAGAATAAAACCCACCTGACAGAGTCTCAAAGCAACAATAATTTATTTTGGGGCCCAGAAATGTTTATCAGTAGAGAGATGATTTTTCTAAGATGAAAATATTGAATGAAGTGCACTACCTTGACAGGAAGTCCAACTCTGATATAAACTTTTGATGGATTCTTTAACAGCCTCGCCTGTAAATCTTATCTCCACAGAGATCTTGAAGAAAATGGCATTATTCTTTCATTATGCTGTGGTCCTTACCATCCTATTCTGAGTCAGTGTTTCAACCTAAAGACCTAAGAATATTTAAAACTTAAAAAGAAAGGATACATTTTATCACCTTCTTTTTTCCCTTAGGCTCACTTCACAGGTACAGTAACTTGGCTTTAGTTCCAGTGAAGCCCTTGGTCTCTGCACACAGAATACATTCATTCTGTGTCTTCCAATGACTCACCAGGCATCTTCACTCCCCAAATTTCCACACCTTAGCACTGAAGGAGGTAATGTAGAGAAGCTAGCTTTAGTAAGAGAGGGTGTGAGGAAGTTGGGGTTCCTATGGCCAGGATTCTCACTAAACTTACACCACCTGGTGATGTGAATGGCCTGTTGGCTGGGCTGCCACTTCCACACCTTTAGGCAATAAGCTATTATTGCGCTATATACAGAGCTCCACCCAGTGCTCTGGGAGGAGGCAGAGATGCTAGTGCTCGACCTACTGCCGGGAGAGCAAGCCGGGTAATAAACCCTTTCACCCCAAAGAACGTTTTGCTGTCAATTTCTTTGGTCACATTGAATCCATAGTGAACTTGTCCAGGGCTGAAACCCACTGGCAAGACAGAGGGAAAGGGGGTATCTAAGTGTTAAGTGAGTTTAAGAGTACACCACATCATTGTACTTAGTTCAAACACAGGTTGTTTCTCCGGGCAATAGGAAACCACTGAAAACATGTAAGACAAAATCCAATGATTTTTCAGAGAAACAAAGAGGGAGTACAAGAGAAAAGGAAGTCATCTTTTTTTTGGGAGGGGGGCAAGGAGAGAAGAGTCTAACAGAAATACATATATATATATAGTATAGGTATGTATTTCTCTGTCCTTACATATACATATATATATATATATATATATATATATATATATATAAACTCATTTGGTGTAGGTTTCATTTTTTTATGACATGAACAAATTGGAAGGGTGCTGTGGGAAAGGTGTGGACAAAATGCTTGTCAGTCATAATGTGAGCAAGAAGCAAATCATAAGGTATGTGCAGCTTGTCCTCTCAAGTAACTTGAGTGCAGGGAGAAAATGCTTTGACATATTTAAAAAATTTTTTAATACACAGAATATCATTTCCCTCTAAAACACCAGTATCTGTATACATGTTTATGTGGCATTGGATGCATATTTATCAATTAAAAAGTTAGAGCTAAATAGTCATGAATAAATAAATGTTCCCTTACAAACTGTGGATACTCATATAGCAGTCTTTTCCCTCTTGAGATCCAGTTCAGCAAGGGAAATCGTCATTTTTGTACTTTCTGGAGACCTTTATTATACCACAGCTTTCTGTTTTTGTTTTTGATGCAAAAAGTGTAAGAAGACCTATTATTATAACTCCCAATGAGTCAACAATTATTTAGTGGTTATCCACAATGGGAATGGCATTGTGCTAGTTGCTTTTGGTGATAAAAACCAAAGGGTCAAAAACCACTGTCTCCAGGAAACAAGATTAAGACATCAGGAAAAACAAAGCCAAATTGTGAGGTCACTCACTTATCTTTTTGTTTGTCTATTTGCTTGACTTTTCAGAATCCTATACTAATAAATACAGCCTAATATTTTATTTCTACTTATGGAAATCAGAGGCTAAATAGGATCTTAGAGAAGGGGAGATCTGGAAAAGACTTTGTGGTTTGAGGTGGGATCTGAAAAAGTCCTTAAAAGGCAGCAGGTTTGGGTGAAAAGATGCAAAGTGACAATTTCTGACCAAGGAAGAAAAACATGCAGAGGCTTGGACCTAGAATTTGTATGGGGCATCTGGACATTAACTTTCTCAGGTGGACAGGAGTCAAGGTGGCAGGGGCAAGGTAGTCAACTGAGGTAGCAGAGCCCCAGAGATGGACAGGCAGGCCCCAGAACACACAGAGCAGAGTGTAAGTAAGAGCAAAGGGGCCAGGCTTGGAATCCTATTCATGTCAAAATGACTGCAAATTCAATCTGAAGACAAAGACATTCTCTATCAAGGAGAAGCTGATCTTCAATATAACTGCATCTTATAAAATATAAAAGGTATTTTATAAAGGGGTTTGTAACATAATAACAGCACAGGCATTTCAATAATATTTTTCCTTCTCAGGTATTCAAAGAACAATGAGCTAACTTTAAAGAAAGCAACATGGTTTTTCCAATGACCTTTCTGAAACGATTATTAGAAAGACCTCTAGTCTTTATAATGTTTAAGATAAGTGATTATACCATGGCAGCAATTCCAGGTCTGGGCTGCTTCCTGAATGTAGCCCCAAAAGTCTTCAAAACACTTCCAACTATGCTAATGAGCTGAGTGGGTTTGTGTGTGTTTTAAACTATTTTGAGTTTCAGAGCCAATCTGCTTCAGAGTCAGCTGGGGAACAAAACCACAGCTTGATCCAAGTTTATCAGAGTGAAGGTCAGGCACAGTGTGTCCCCTTTCACACCAGATAGCTTCCCTGTGTATCAGTTCAGTACTCTCTAAAGATTGAGCTGAAATGGCCACACTTTCTGAGACATTAACACAAAAGCTTTTGACATAGGGTTTCTCCTAAAAATATCTGAAAACAATTTGATGTCATCTTGAAACTGAAGCACAGAACTATAGCTTCCCTTCCTCTAGCCCTACCCTCCCTATTATCGTGATTTCCAAACAAATAGCATTGGGTTAACTGCTTACCAGGCTGGATAATGGCCTAATTTATTACAGAAACCCTAGTCAGAATTTGAAACAAATAGTAGAATCCTCCTGATTCATCAAATCCTTTTGAGACATAGGGTCTATGTACAATAAAACTCTGTTAGCACATGGTGAGCCTATGAGAGAGGAGATTTTTGTCTCATAAGCATGAGCATTTAAAACTATGGCACTGCCTCAGGTTGAAATGCCAAGCCTGAGACTTCTGTGTGCAGAGAGGCGTGCAAGAAATCAAGGTAAAGCCAGTGTAAAAACAGCAGGACTGGTGTTTTTGGGTGTCTCCTATGCAGAAGCACCCACCTGGCTTTCTCAGTTTACCAACAAAAGGCCATTGGTTCTTCAGGGGGGAAAAAAAGGCAAAACAGACAAAGGACCACAGTACATTGTTCTTTTCACTAGGTATTTGAATTCATATATTCATTCATTAAATACTTATTAAACACCAACTAAGATCCAGGTACTGTGCTAGGTGAACAAAATAGTAGTGAACAAAAACAGTTGTTTCTGGCCATTATGAGATTTTAATAACCTGTGAGTCAAACAAAAGCATGAACTTCAGCCTGATTTCAAGCTTCTTGAATGAGAGGAATGTCTTATTAATATTTTCATTCTCCAGTAGACTAGTAACTTATAAGTAATAAGAGCCAAATACACGTGAAAGAAATAGGTGTTTAAATAAAGGTTATTAGCTCTAAATCGCTATCATTTATGAAAAGTATACTAGTGCCACGCAGTGATTGCTAAAAATAATCTTGTGAAATAAAATGATAGGAAATATTCAGAAAATTTTCTACATGGTATTGGCAGGTCGCCTAATACTGCCATGTAATAATATTCACGTCTCATAAGAAAGTCATGAGATTAACAGACTGTATCCTGATCTTCAAGGAAGGCATGCCAAGATCTTTGGTCCTCTTCCCAGTGCCTATCTATATCAACAAGGGAGAAACTGGCACCATTGAAACACCTTCTTTGAAAGTTTTTTGTTTTATTTAAAAGAGTGAGCTGCTCCAAAGCAGTGGTTTTCAAACTGACAGTGATCATAGAAGCGTCTGGAGAGACTCTTACAACACAAATTCCAGGGCCATGCCTCTGGAATTTCTGATTTAGCAAGTCTTGGGTGGGGCCAGAAATGTACATTTCTAGTAAGCAAGTTCACAGGTGAAGTTAACATTGCATGGCTTAGTGACTGGCCTTAAGAAACACTTATGAAGAAATGCTCTAAGAATGTATGCTTGCTTGCTCTTTTGAGAGAGAATGAGTGAGAGTAAGAAAAATAGGAAACAAAAAAAATTGATTAGGGAAAAAGCTGGTCCCTCACTCTCACAGACAAAGAAAAAAAAACAGTGATAAAATATTAAGGCCATTTAATTTCACCCCCAGAAAGAAAAGTAAAAGGAGTGGGAACACTTACTGTACTTGCAGAGAGCCTGGCTGAAAGCTGCAGGCACTGCTTTCTGTGGCTCACCTTCATCCTGGAGTGAGCAACGGCAGGCAGGGCTGGGGTGCAGACACAGGCGAAACCACAGAGGACAGCTAGAAACAGCCCGAGGCACATCCAGGTGTTGCCCAGCACAGTGATTGGACAGAAAAAGGGCAAGGAAGCCCTTTGAATAGCCTTAGTCTCTGAGTATACTGCAATCTCTACTTCATTACTAAAGAATCATAGTCTTATCCAGAGAAGGGAAGTCAGCTGAAATTCTAGAACATCCTAAGATTAGTAGGTTTGTTTTAATCATCTCAGTTTTACAGACAAGGAAACTGAGGCTGAGAGAGCTTATACAGCACTCCCTGGTGAGAAAGCAAGGACGCAAGGAGCCTGGATCCTATCTAGATTTACCCGCCTCCAGAGACCTTGCATCTATGTTTGGTATTATTCTATCTCTGCCTACTCTACATAGCCTCAGGTATATATACATATACATATACATAGTGCTTTTTCAAAAATACCATCAAATGCTTATTGGCTTATTGGGTACTTATTATGGGCCAAGTACTGATCACATTTATGTTAACTTGATCTTAAAAATAATCTTACCAAGTATCGTAGACTCCCAAGTGTATAGATAAGGAAATTGAGGATAAATAACTTGTCAGACCTTGTAGAACTAGTGTAGGGAAAGAAAACTCTCCAAATCAATTTCACCTCAGAGCTAGTATATTTAGCTTCTTTCTTTCCCAGTACCAGTCAACTCCCACCATTCCTTCAAACTGGTCTGTCTCTCACTCCTTATTTCTAAATTATGTTTCTACAGAATTAGGATTCTCAGAATCAAATTTAATATGTAAATGAAATAGCCAAGAACATAAAGATTTCTACTGTTGAATATCAATTATTATAGAAAGGTAGGCAGAATTCCACCTCATTGAAACTGTAGCTAATGGCTGCATTAGGGATGATTTATATCTATATTAGAGTTTTAGTTAATGTGCAATAAAATGAATCCTTAGTTTTTTTTTCCACTCTCAAAATGAAATGAACCTGAATAAATTATTATGAATTGTGTACTCTGTAACGGCAGCTTTTTTGCTGTTGAATTGATTAAATGTTATTATCTTACAAAGAAGTGATTTTCTTGAGATAACTGACCAGGCAATGGAGATAAAATTTCCTAAGGAAACCAAGAACAATCTACTCTGACACAATGTGAATTGTTTTAAGCTAAAGGTCATTTTTCTTACAGTATCCATAGCTATCACTATAGTAGATGTTAAAGTTTTCAAGCTATTTATCCTCTCTGACCTCATTTAACAGCATGAGTAATATATTTACAATTCACATGTCTCCTTAAGGGCAAAAATAATGCCAGGACTGTCAGTATGGGGAAAGCAATAACATCAGTTAACGATGGATTGATTATAGTTTAAATAATACAAGACAAAACTGGGTCAGTATTAGAATGTATGGAACTCAGAGAATGAGGCCAATTCATGCTACTCTAGAAAATTCCAATCAGCTATGAATGCACTCTATATAGGAAAACACTGGGCTATAATTCTTTGGCTTCTTAAAGGCCAACAATGGAAGGGGCAGGGAGAATCTCTCTTGGTACAATCACAATCACAAACTGATGGTATAGCATACAGCACAGCCTGCCCCCCAGTTCATATTTCAAGTTATGGTCACATCAGTCTTTCAAGGATAAATGAAGGAACTGCCTTTAAAATTGTTCAATTTAGTACTACAATTTGCTTAGCTAGCTTCCCAAGGAAGTCCTCCCTGAGCACTGAGTTTCAGAGGCATGTTGAAATTTACTTTGGCATCTCCTCAGCATACTACCCTTAAGAGACACAGAGTGCACACTTACCTAAACACATCTGTCCAAAGGTCCTCTTCCTTTCAAGTAGTGATGGCGTTCTGACTGGTACAAACACTGATTCCTAGATGCTTACTGCCCCTATTAAGACCTGTACTTGGGAGTTCTTGGGACTCTGTTTGAAACACCTGCCTGCATGGCTCATTAAAATCAACGGGTTGTTTTTTTTTTTAACTTTCTCACTGACACTGCAAATGTCTGTTCACTGAAAGGAAATGGCTGAGAGGGAACAGACTGAGAACTGTGAAGAAATTTAAAGGACCTTTAATGGATTAAAAACAAAAAGCTATTCTGCTTTCCAGGGTGCACATTTATTTAGCTAGATTTGTTTAAAAGCATTCTCAAGCTTTCAAATTCAATAAACCAGAATGTCTTTAAACACTTTTTTTATGGTCTGTTGTAGAGATATGCTTTTATATGATTATTTAATGGCAATTATCTACCAGGTAATTGCAATGTAAACTTAATATATAAGTATGGCAGAACATGTGAATCATAAAAGTCAAATCTCTACAGAGTATTTTGACAAGTACTTTGGCTACATTTTTAAAGTCTAAACACTCCAACAGATAAGAGAGTTATTACTCTTGATCAAGATTCTTAAGAATGGGTAAGTTAAAAATAACGACTTTCTGAAAGATTTGTTCAAGTTTAACAAGAATTACAGAAACAGTCTTAAAAGTTCTGTTTAAAAGAGTAGATTTCATTGCTGAAGAATTACAATTAGTGTTGACCAATGATAATATTTGTGCTCTTTTTTTCTTACTTGGTATTAGAAATGCAGGTTAAAACTTAGGAGCAACTCAATGACAACATTTTATTTCCCTGTTGGCCACAGTTCTCCTTTCCTGGTGGTCAACTGAATTTATTGCTTTATCTCCTCCTCATCTTTTCATATACACATTTGCATCAGAAGTGCCTTAAAATTCAAAGCAGTAAGAAAAGAAAGCAAAAAGAACTAAAAAGTATTAAAAAAACAAACAAAACAACCTATTATCTTGTGGAAAAAAAATATTTTCTAAATACCCACATGGGGATTTTAAACTAGTTTTTAAGGCAAAATTGCAACAATGCAAAGATACAAATATTAATATAAGTTAAATAAAAATTTAAAGGATGTTGATAGGGAACTCTGACCATATCCAGAGGTTTAATTAGTGATGCAATTATATATATAGCTATTAATGACACAGCCTAGAGATTCAATATTAATGAATTTTTACTGCTAGGTTAACAACATTTTCTAGTCAGGGAAATATGTGCTAGCATATCAAATTGGCTTGAAGTCTGGGGGTAAATAATATAGAAAAAATGAATAATTAATATAGTCATTACTCTCCAAATCCCCACATTTCCTAGGAAAATAAATATTCATTTATGCTGAATCCAAGTAACTATAGGTTTTATATTTTAAACTTCCTTTACCCAAGCTTGAAATAGTGGAGTCAGCTTAGACTTTCCATTTCTACCATAGCTTCCACATTGAATAGAATTCATTTAGCCATTGAGTCCAAAATTCACATGAGTTTCTTATCCAGTTCTAATTAGAGCTCTACATTTATAACATACAATTATTTTGTACATATCTCCAAGTTTAGTTTTTTGGTTTTTTTTTTTGTCTCTGTCTCCAGAAACCTATTTCTTATCACCACATTTTTGGCCACATACCCATCTTCTTGCCTATCATCTGCTTCCTCTGTTCTTCCAATGATCTAATCCTACTTGGATTTTAAAGATGTTTTCTCCTTTCTCTGACCTTAAGGGAGAAGCTCCTCACCACTTCCTTTTTCACTCACCACATCTTGCACAGGGCCATATGTAATCTGTATTTGCCAGATTTCATTTAGCCATAAATATTGCACGCTGTAGGTAGAGCCTAAGTCTTGGACCTCTGTATATCATCCCCAGAAGTTAGTACACTGCTATGAAGATAGTCAATCTATTTTGTTGAATGATGGTTTAATGTTAATTTTTTGTGATTGTAATATATTGAAGTGAATTCTGAACATATGCACATCATAAATTTAGTGTTAATCATAGATTTTATTAAAAAAGTATTCTTTAAAATTAAACATTTATCAATAGTATATAGGAGAAATACCTATTAATTAGAAAAGTCTATTAATTAGACCTTTCATTTTTTAATTATTCTGAAACAATAAAAAAATAGATATCTACTGAATGTGCCTCAGGTATATATGCTCAATTTAATTCTAAATGGGAATGCTCTCCTATTCTCTTACATTTATTTTTATGTATTTATCATTTAAAATGCCTTATTCTTGTATGTTTGAAATTTTACAAAGTGAGATATTTTTTAAAGTCCTATACTTTCCTCTAATAAACTAACTATAATATGATTTATCATTTTAGTATGACTTTCTTTTAACTTATTCAGATAAGCAGGTTCTACAATGGGCTTACAAAGTTTGTAATTACATGAAGTTCTAAAATACTTTGGAATCCCTTCAAGCAGGACTTTATAAATATAAATAAGTTATGCTGAATAAATTAAATAACACTACTTCAGAGAAAAATGCAGGCATATTTCATATTTTTAGATCTAGACATATTAAGGACATCTCTGATATAATATAGATTCTAATTCCACAGTTATTTTAATTGACTTCTTAACTTTTGCTATGGAGAATTGGGAGAAAGGAAAAACTCTTAACATGTACAGAGTCTTTAAAAACATTGGGGATCTTCAAAGTGTTCATGATGTATGGTAGAAGAATTTCCAAGTATAAGGATATCCTGTTTTGACAGAGGCATCACATTCAATTACTTTTACTTCCATTCATCCAATTATATCAAACACTCACTACATTCCACACATTAAGAATTACATTATTTTTTAAGGCCCTTGCCACATAATGTTCTCGTTCACTAAAGAACTCCATTTTTATTTCTAATAGACCTAGGATATGCTTATATGCTTTAATTTAACAAAAACAACTAATATTCATTATAAGTAATTTAAAAAATTTACAAAAAGTATAAGAAAAATACCTCTCATAACTATCAGAGACACCTACCCTTAACTCTTTCATGTACTTTTCTATATTTCCCTTGTACGTGTGTGTGTGACATAAGTGAATTATTAATCTACATGGCATTTTAACATTTCTTCTTCAGAATGTCTTCTCCTCAAGAAGCAGTCACTATCTTCAAGGAACTTAAATTTAGTGAAAGAGACAAACTAAAGACCAAAAGATTAGCTAAAATGTAATATGTAATAATGGAGATTGTATATATGATTTATCATTTTAGTATGACTTTCTTTAAACTTATTCCGATAAGCACACGAACACTGTAATGCACTGTACACTATACACTGTACACTGCGTACTATTACAGATAAGCAAGTGTAATGCACACATGCAGAAAGGTCCATCAGTCATCCATCCACCTATAATAAATGCTTGAGCTAAGAGCTGAAGAGTGTGGAGCAGCTGCCAAGAGACTTTGGATGGTGACTAGAGGTGGGAATGGAGTCACGGTATTGGCAATTTCTAGAATAGTTCAGTAATATTGTAGCATAAGGGACAGCAGAGGGTATTGAGGTCATATCTTGTTAAGTATCTGCATCTTTCCTCTAGGCCCACTAGCTCTCTTTCCTTCTTTCCTCTAGTGCTTAAGGGGGAGGACAAATTACAATGGAAAGGAAAGAAGAAATACATTCTCATTGTTAATACCCTTTAAAATCTCCCATTCTCCCAACTCTGATATCAATATGAGTCCCTGCCAACCTCCACTTTAAGCCCCTGATAACATAGGGCTAGAGAATATACTATCAGAAGTTTTAAAGACTTGGAGGTGACCGATGCTTCATCTTCAGAGTAACTTCTAAAGTGTTGAAATCTACTCTTAAGGGGATGCTTGTTATAGCAAGAGTTACAGACTTGAGTCAGATACTTGGCTTATAATTCTAGCTCTGCTACTCACTAGCTATGTGGCCCTGGGCAAATTGTCCTCAGTTTCCTGACCTGTATAATGAGAATAATAGTAATATCTCTCAAGGTTATAAAAATCAAATATGATAATATTTGTAGAGCAATAAGAGTGGCACCTGGCACATAACACTATATAAATTGTTATTAAATATCATTAATATCCTCAGAGTATCAGAAAAACCACGACAACAACCTAGTATCCAAATGTCTGCTGTAAGATCTGTGCTTTGAGGAAACTGATGATTCATTACATAGTTATTTCTAAAAACTTCATAATCATAAAATGGATCAATCTAATAATACTATTTCTATGGGTGGACTAAAGGGGTAAAGCATCCAAGCTGATTATAATGGAACTCATTTCAGATCTGATAATTTGGCAGTTTGGGGGCAGCAGAGTACCTAGCCTTTGACTTATTTTTGAAACAGGGGGGTGAGGAGTCTGTGCTCCGAATTACCATAAAATCACTTTAGAAAACTTGCAGAAATGCTCAGCAATATCTGTATCCTAGAATATTTTTGGCATCATATACAAATTGCTTAATAAACTGCAAAAGATTGAGTCATTTGTCAAAACATCCAGACTCTGGCTGTTAGATCATTATTAATTATTTCAGAAATTCTATACTGTATATGGAAGAAAAACCCCACACATATTTTTCTGCATTTATAGCCAAAGGCTGGTCATTGGAGATTTATAATGCTCTGCAAAAAACAGTGCTGACCTGGCAAGTGCCTGGGACCAAGTAGCTTCATATTTCATTGAATATAATAAATTATTATTAATTATGGTACCCAGGCTTGACTCTACCCTATTAGTTTATGACCTATTTTTTTTTAATTCATTAGTTCAATTTATGGTAAGTTTTCTGAAAGTAAACAATCTGCCTGTATCTGGTATTCTTAGAGCCCAACATAGTATTTTGGCACATTAGAAATACTTAACAGGTAATGGTTAAGTTAGTGAAAAAAAATACAACCAAAATCATCAACAAAGTCTGTTTTGTATTGAGGCCTTAAATGTTTTTCAAAGAATGATTCCCCTGTCTTAGCTCTGATGTCATCTTTATTTCTTTCATTTATCCAAAATTTCTAAGGAATTTCTAAGAAATAGTTAATTCTAGCTAATGTTTTCCTAGGACAGAACATTAAATAGTTTAAATTGAGTATCAAAATACACACATTATATCAGTATCAATCAACGTCAGGTGATTGTACATACTTGATTTAATTCTCATAACCACACCACAACATGGGTATTTTCCATCCCTGTTTAATGAGGCCATAGGTCACAAGGGGAAAAGGAAAAGTAGGATTCTGTTTTTCTACATTAGCTTTGAAATCATCTTACTGTTTGGGATCTTGCTTTGAGAGTATTTTTGATAAAATATAGTATGATCAAGTCCCCCAAATGAAATGGTGGTAATAAAAGTAATAAAATGGAATAAAATATATTCCTTTTTATTTTTTCTAAAAAGAGATGGTCTTTCTTACTTCCACAAAAGGATGCTTAATGAAAGAAAAAGGAAAAAAAAATGTTAATACTATTCATGGAAAGAAGTTAAATCTCATTCAGTTCCCCGTGGGGCCCTTCCTTCCCAGGAATTGTTACAACTACCATTAACACTTTACTACCATCTTGACTTTCTCCAGTCCACTAAGCAACCTGAAAATCCTTTACATTTTTAAATACTATGTTAGGAAGTGAGAATCGATATGCACTAAGGAGATGTCTTGTCAAATACACTTTAGAAATATATATATCTGTAAGAAATTATCAAATGGGTGGATTTAGAGATTGAAAATGGTAGGCCCACAAATATAAAATATGTTAAAAAGCCATATCAGCTGTTCATACCAAAAATAGTGGTAGAGTGTTATTCTAAGTTAGGATCTGTGTGTATGTATACATACACATGTATCTATCTATCTATCCTTATATCTCTGTATTTTTTTTTAACAGTAGCACACTTTACATTCAGTATTTTTTAATTAGAAATCAGGTAATTCAGGGTCTTCACTGACGCAATTCCTTTCATAATTCCTTTCGTTTTTGTTTTAAGAACAAGTAGAATACATTTAAACTTATTGCTAAGTAGGATAGAGTTTTTTGACATGACTATGCTAAAATTTGAATTGAATAAAACTAAGTTGTCCCCTCAACCAGTATACTAAAAATAGAGATTCTAAAATTTTATTAATATGACCTCCGTAATAACAAGATAATTTCTATAAAAAGCTGACACATGCTTGATATGATAGTTCCTCGATAAATGTGAATAATTATTGCTGTTGCTGTTACTATTATTACTATTATTATTAATTTGTACATAATCAAGTCCCTTTGTTAAAACCCAGTGTCTTTCCTCCAATGCTTTCCTCTTTACGGTTTGCAAGTTTGGTCTTAAGAAACAAGGTATGATTCCTACCTCATGCCTATCAATTGCATTAGGTCTAAAGAGATAAGTAGTTCAATTGTCATTTTATTTTATTTTTTCCCAATCACATTCTTCCTGTAGGATTTTGGTAAAGGTAAAAAGGGACTAACGTAACCAATAGTTTGATAGCCAGGCACAAATGCCCCAGGAATTATGATTCTGAATTGGCAGATGGTTAAACTAAGCTAATGGGTTGCATAGGCAAATAATGTCCCAGTTGATTTTTCTGCTTCAATCAAATCTTATCTTATGCTAACAGCAAGTTCACTGATAGACCAAAGTTGAAAAGGTGACAGACGCTCTCCTCCCTGAATCCAGCAACAGATAGTGCAACTAAAACCAGCCCAACCAAGTGCACCAAAAGACCCAGATTGTAAGTGTGAAGGGACTCCACAATGTGTGTTGTTCATTAGACTGTCTGATAATAAGCCTCTCTTCTAAGAGGCAGTCTGTCATACTGTGCGTATTTGTAGGAGCAGAGCAGAACTGGTAAGACTATCCTTTTCCTGCACCTCCTGAATTTTAATTATTAGATGGGAAGGATGTTTCCAAATAAAGATCCCCTAGTTAAAACTGCCAAAATGTACAGGAACATCTTCCTCTTGGTGAATATGAGACCCAGGCTAGACTAAAAAAAAAACCAAAAACAGGATTTTTCTATCTAATGAAAACTTGGCAGGGGATTTTTTTTTTTTTCTTAAAGCATTTCCAAGAGCCTATGGACCTATTATCACAATGCATAATTCCACTCAGGAAGCAAAAAAAAAAATACTGTGGTCTAGTGATGGGGACTGTATCAAATATTTATTATATGCATTACAACTAAATGCTTATAACCAAATGCAATAAACCAAATAAATGCTTTTTGAATATCTACTGGATGTCAAGCACTATACTGAGCAAGAGGAAAACGAAAGTGGGTAAATTTCAACACCTGATATAAAACAGGGATGGTCAACCATTTTTTGGTTTTCCTTCGATATATATTTTAATACATATTACAATACCAGCATTTGCTCATGGGTTCTCCATTTCTTTCAAAATCTTGTTTTCACGTGACTTATTACAGTAAGCATCTACAGTCACAATGAGATAAAATGTGCCCTTCTCTCATAGCAATTAATATATATCAAAAAAACTGCCAGCTATCTCAACACTTGACTACAGCCCAGCTTTCATATTTTTAAGCAGTAACATGGTGGAAGAGAGACAAACACTGATTTTTTTCATGTTCTTACAAGGAGACAAACTCATTCTTAATTATCCCAATATATTAGTGTGCTAAGTGAGTCCTGAGGAACATATGGAAGAGTGATTTAAAACAAATGTCAATCTTTCTATCGGCCAAAAGTAGTGTGTTGGTTCCTGGTTAAAAAATCTTTTAATACCTTTGACATAATAAGTTACTCCCCCTTTTCTCTCTCCACAGATACATAGTAGTAATTTTTTTACATTTCATTTATACTGAAGTATTCAGATTTCATTTTAATTCATTTCTGTTTCTCTCTGTTTTTTGTTTTTTTTTTTTCCTATTAGGACTTAAGGAATTCATCTGCAGGATGATGTCCTTGTTGGAATGTTGACTTGCTGGGCGTAACTCCCCACTCAAAGCGTACACATGCACATGGCGGTTTTTCTAAACAAATAGGGTTAAAGACTTTGGACATATACAGACACTTTTCCACTTTGGGTTCAGTGTTTAGCAGGCCAGTGAAAGGATGGTAGGGAGAGTAGAAAATTCTGCCTTAACAGCTGAACTTTTTTCTCCTTCCTGTTCGGACACTGAACTTCTTTCCACACTCAGATCAAGTTCCGCCATGCCCATATGCCTTTCTAGGCCCACCTCACTCGAGGGAATCCTTTTTTGTTTGAACTCCATATGCTCTCAGTCTCTGACCATTTAACATATATCTTTCATTTTTTCTGAATTCATATTTTTCCCTAATTAGTCTGTATCTTTCTTGAAAACAAGGTGATGATTATATTCCATTGAAATCGTTTGAATTAAAGTAAGCATGTGGAGTTTTAGCAAATACATATTGATGATTACATCATTATAATGTCATACTCATAAAGCCATGAAACTTACTGCAGAGTTAGCAACAACTCCTGAAGAGCTTAGCAAAGCCATGCTCTGTGGGAAGAATAAAAAAAGCAAGAACAATGGAGAATTATTTTTCTTGGCAACAACCCTACTGAGAAGAAACTATACAGGCATTTTATAAATGTTAGTTGACTGTGATCAACATATTTTACTTCCAAGAATTCATATCCAAGCAGCTGCCACTCCTCCACCTCCAATAGTAGATTCCAAAAGGACTGTAAAACTGTTTACAAGGCTTGCCTTCCCTGTTTCTTTCAATTCTGTTTTTCAAGGTAGGAGGCACCATGGCTGTTAAAATTAAACCGATTTAAATTAATCTGATTGAAGCAATTCAGTAAGTTCCTGGGAACAAGGGGAAATACAGAGTTACTACAATAAGAATTTAACTAATAATAATTATAATTAAGGAAGAACTAATGATGACTTTGTTGAGTTCCACATTATCAGAGCCCATGCTTGGTTGCTTAAAAGTTTTTGTGAGTCCCAGCACCATCCATCCTCCACAACCCCAGGAACACACCTGGGGCTAAGTGCCATTTTCAATTTCTCCTGTGAGTAAAGGGCTCTGTGAAGAAGCTTTAGAAGTTTTATAAGGTTTAGTGGGTTTGGTTTTTATGTCAAGCAGTTTCTTTGATAAACTGCTGAGGCTAACACACAGAAGATACTTTTCCTCCCCTTAAACCTTACAGCTCTAGACCATCTGAAATAGCCACCTGTTCCTGTTGTTTTTTATGTTTTTTTGCTTGTTTTTGTTTTGTTTTGTTTGCCTTAAGAGAAATACACATGGGATTGATGTACTAGCTTTTTATAAACACTGTGTGTCTAGAACTCCAGGGAACAGACTATCAGCACTTCAAAGTGATGGGACTGTAATTAACAAAGGATGAAGAAGATATTGCACATTCATTTGCTCATGTCTCCCTTTATGCCAGCCACAGTATCCACTAACCAGTATGCTTGCTAGATTTCTCCCAAGAATCTTCATCGGATAAACTTGGAGGAAGAGCTCTCCTCAGAATCACCTATGCCAGATATATAAATTCATCAGGTAGCTTTTACTTACCCCCAAAATTTTAATGCACAAAGAAACATTTGAACAATACTATGAATACAGTATTTTTACAAATTAGGCAAAGATTGTGTTTATATTTTAATGCACTATAATAGTTAATCTTACATATAATTTGACTAGGCTATAGTGGCCAGTTGTGTGGTCAAACACTAGTCTACATGTTGCTATTAAGATATGTATAAATATGATGAGCATTTACAGTTACTTGACTTTAAGAAAAGCATATTGCCTTCCATAATGTGTGTAGGCCTCATCTAATCAGTTGAAGATCTTAAGAGCAAAGACTGAGGTATCCCAAAAAAGAAGGTTTTCTACCTCCAGACTGCAGCATAGAAATTCTGCCTGAGTTTCCAGGCTTCAGACTCAGAACTGCACCACCTCAGATAAATCTCTGGTCTGCTGGAGTACCGTAGAGATTTTAGATTTAAGATTTAGCAGCTTCCACAATTGTGTAAGCTAATTCCTTAAAATCTCTCTTATTCTCTCTCTCTCTCTCTCTCTCTCTCTCCATATATACAAATGTTTCTCTGGAAAATACTGATTAATATAAGCACTGAACCCAAAGTCAGAAAGAATCATCATATAAGCAAGTCATGGCAATTTAGCAGTTTATTTGTAATTACTCATCGTTTTTCTCTCTACTTTAGTGTTTAAGTCTGGGCACTAGTCTTTATAGCATAATTGCAGGAGTTTTGAACAAATGTTTCTTGATAAAATTTCTTCTTTATCCCATAATGTTGAAGTTATTTTCATAAAAGGGCAAATCTCTGTTTAATAATCAGAGTCAACCATTTAATGTTAAATGAAGTACATTAAGGTGTAAATGAAAAGACTAAGGTAAGATAGAAATTCTAGGAAGCAGGTAGGACTTATGTGCTGAGATGCTCTTTTCCAGTTTTGCCTGTGGTTGATTCTGTGAAGGGGTAGATGTATAATTAGAATTCTCTGTTTCTACCTTTGTTTTTCTTGCTATTCTGAAATGCTTGGATATGCCTACAGGCATCTGTGGACCCGAGTATCTACTACAGGAAAAGAATCATGTCAAATTGTGTTATGATCCTAGTGCTGTAGAAAATAGCACTAAAAAGGTGTACTGAAGCATTATTTTACTTGGGACTGATCTCTGGCATTTCTAAGTCCTGCTATGCAGCAGTCCACACAAATTGGGCTATGAGAGAAATAGAAACACATTTTTCAACATTGGTTTAAAGATGTCTCCTGTCCCAGTACTCTGTAATAACAATAATGAATTCCAGAGACATGGAGAACAATGACACAGACAAATGGCTCTCTCTTCTATAATTCTGCAGTCATAGGGGAATAGTGGAACATCTGCTTTGGAGTTACAACAAACCCAAAATACAAAGGAGCTGCTTTCCCTTTTCTTTTCTTTTCTTTTCTTTTCTTTTACTTTCTTAAGTAATCAACAAGAGGTACAAGATCAGAATTAGAAGGCTTTATAAAAGTATCTGAAACTTTAGAGATGGGCTCTAGAGAAACTTACCTCCACTCACCCAGTGTCAGGCCATCTCCCCTTATTTGTTCTCTGGCCAAGTGAAGTTAGAAGTGGTATTCTGAAGGCTAAGATATTACATTTTTTGTTGATCAAGTAAAATTAACTAAACTCAAGGAAAACAAAGGCATCTCATAGACTGATAATAGTAGTGATGATATATTATATGTAAACCTTTACAATTCATAAGTATTAGAATATAAGTTCCATTAACAATTGTATCTCCCACAGAGAAATGCAGAGGACATGGAAGGCATTCACTAATACATGCATATGAACAAGTGAGCACTTTCTACAAAGATGCTGTCATTGAATCTTCATCACGGTTTCTGAGGTTCTTCATATGTCATGTAAGAAGCTTTTGCTCTAAATGGTAAAGCATTTGCCTTAGGTTAGATAGCAGATCAGGCTTTTCCATATTTTGTATTAAAAAAAACAGGGTTTCCTTCCCAGACACAAAGAAGTGGAATTTGACAGTGATCTATGATTTTGGAACTTAGGTCTACAGAAACATACTGAAAATAACGTTGAAGATCACTCAGAGAAGAGGATGAATCACAAAAAACATCAATGTGGGTTGTGCTAACTTGAAATAACCAAAAGTTAGCTGCCACAATAACAACCTTCAAAGAATTAAAGAATGCCCGTCCTAAGCCCCAGTGAGGTTATGACTAGAGAACACCCATGTTAAGGCAAGCATAATAGTACCAGGATATGAATGAGTCCAGAGGTGTGGATAAGACGTGTGGGCTTTCTATGGATTATTAAGTAACAGCCTGCCATCAACTAAATCAAATAAATTTATTAAATCAACTTGAAAACTTCAGATGGACTTAATCTAAAGTTCTCTGAGAATAAGTCAAAGGAGGTAACTTTTCAAAACAAAGATTTGCAATTTGTACATACTTTCTGCTTAAAAGAATAATTGTTTAAAATCTCAGACTGGCAGGTATATATAATATAACCATAAGCATTTTGTGAAAGTTTTATTTTCTTGTTTACTTTAGCAATCTATTCCTAATAAAAGCAAGGAGTGTTTGCCTCTAATGCATTCTGTTATAAGATATATACATTCCTCCTGTGTTTTCAATTTCCTAAAGAAACAGAAAAGTATCTTAAATCATGTTCCCAGCAAGATAAATGCTACTCAGCTACACATTTTCTGAAATACAGCATTTTTCTTTATCTTGTTTGGCCATTTCTACTTTTCCTACAGAATATAAGTAATCAAATATTAAGATGTCTATTCTCATGATGCTGATGAAAGTAGGACTGAAAAAGTAGTGAAATATCACCAATTCTATAAGAAAAGATATATGGGATTTTCTATCCTACCTAATAAGACTTCTAAATTATGGAAAATGAGTATGGACAAGACCAAACAGGACTGGGACAGTGTTAGAGTTTGATTTGTGTTGGAGGTAGCTTAAACATATGCACTTATAAGCCAAATAATAATTACTATGAAATGTTACAGTATTAAAAATGTCTGAAATTTACACTGGAGGGTAATGATTTTCAATAGAAAATTACAACACATATGCCATAACCAATTCCTTGAATATATGCTCCTCTTAAAAAGTTGTCCATAAAAATAAAAATCATTCAAAACAAAACAATATTTCCAGGAAAAGTGATTTAAAAATTTAAAGTGGAATTTATGGATTTCTAGACTCTGAATTAGATTATACTTCCTAGCATATCAAAAATCAATTTCCTAACATTTAAGTATATATTCATTTATACATTTCCTTGCTTTAGGTAAAACATCTGGTGATATTTTCTCACTAATATCAGACAATAATATATTAAATTTAAAATTATCATTATTATGTTTGTTTTTGTCTTGTTGCTTTGGAAAATTTTTAAAGTACACAATAACTTCATTTATGATGTTTATACTATTTTTCAGGCATTTGAATGCATTATCTCTTGCTTAAAATATGTGTTTCAGTACTTTAGTAGAAGAAAATACATTTCAGAGATTTTAAGGAACAGACAAGATGACAAAGCTGGTAAAGACAAAGCTTGTGATTAAACCATGTTTATCAGGCTTCATTGCAATTTCTTCCCAATGTCGCCCAGAGAGAAACAGCAAACTGTAAAAGTCTTTATAGGTACTGGGTCTTACACATAGAGATTAAACCCAACAGAACAAGAGGCAATCTGGAAACAGAGCCACACATATATAGTCACCTGAATTAGGACAAAGTCCTTACTGTAGCACTAAAGGGAAATGATTGTCTATTTTTTCAATAAATGAGCTAGGTTAATAGAATATACATATGGGAATACTTGTATGTGAAAGGTTTTATATATATATATATATATATATACACATATATATGTGTATATAAATATACATATGTATAGTTTATAAACCCACATATCTACATATTTTTAAAAGAAAATAAAGGAGTGGAATTTTTTTATGGCCTTAGAAAAAGGCAAAGCTTTCATTAATAGCACACAATGTATCAACGATTAAAGAAAGAAATAATAATATATCAGGCTGTTTTAATATTAACACTTCTGATTATTAAAAGATAGCCTTAAGAGAATAAAAAGAACAAAGAGTGTGAGAGGAGGTTTTTCACAAAACACTGTTACTCATATTCAGAATAATGAATATCCAAAGTACTCCTACAAACCAGTAAAAAAAAATGCAATCAGTAAAATAGAAATATGAACAAAAAAACTGAATGTGTTTAATGGATATTCAAATGACCAGTGAACAAATAAGGTGTTCAATACTCAAACTACCACTTAATGTGACTACACATTCACCATTTAGTAGAATGGCTATAATGAAAAAACAATAATTATGAAGTATTAACCAGGATGTGGAGCAATCAGAACCCTCCTGCCCTTTGGTGAGAGTGTAAATTGGGACACCACTGGGAAAATTGGCAGTATGTACTAAGCTGAACATTTGCAGATCATATTACCCCAAATTCAGGTATGTACAGAACAGAAAATGATGACAAAAAGACATTTATTACAAATCTCACAGCATCACTATTTATTATAGGCCTAAACTGGACACTACCTAAATGTTCATCAACAATAAATGGACAGAAAACTATGATTTAGGTAAACAAAGGAAATTGTAACAGCAATGTCAATTTAAGATGATAAGTAAAAGAAGCCAGACACAGAAGCATACTGTGCTAACTCCATCTTTACAAAGTTCAGAATCAGGAAAAACTAGTCTGTTTAGTTAGAAGTCCACAGATATTGGTTATCTTTAGGGGTGCAGGTGCAGAGCCTGGACGATTGAACCAGTAAGGGGTACTCCTGGATGATAGGAAATGTTCTTCTTCTTAGATACATGATTGTGGTAAGTTTTTGAACATTCACTAAACTATATACTTTATAGGTTCACCTTTTTGTATGCATATTATACTTCAATAAAAAGTAAAAATAAAAAGGTAAGTACAAAGCACAAAAACACACTATTTCAAAAGCTTACGAAGTGTTTTACAGTTTGAGGTAGCTTCTCCTGCAGTAATCAAGAATTTAGAAGTCAAAAGCCAAAAAAACACCCAAAATACTAAGGAAAATTAATAACATTTCATACAATAGATAAAAATGGGCGTATTGTATGATAAATGCTATTTTCTCAACAATGTTTCAATCCAAGCTTCATTAATTGTATTCCAATTAATCTTAAAAGTCAAAAATTATTTCTAGGATTCCAAATTTTCCTATGACAATTCATATTTAATAGTACCTAAATGAGGACTTAAAATGAACTTGAGGAATAACCTTTCAAAAAAATCTATTTAGGTTATTCCAAGATTTCATTCTGTAAGTGAAGCAACTTCAATTGCAACTTCTACTAAAAAGTAAGTCATTATTTAGTTTTGAAAAAATATAGCTTGATGACCTATCTATTAAATAATTGGTTTCTCTCCCTATCTCCTTGAATAAAGTTGCATAATAAGTGAAATTAGAGATAAACAATCTCCAGATTTTTTTAAAATCTAGTGATGATCCTAACACAATGGTCTAAGAAACCAAGTCACACAAATATGTATATGAAAAACTATTTTCTTTAGTTCTCCAACCACCATCCCATTTTTCTAGCAAGTACTTCCTTCGCTGTGTGATCACAGAAAATGGAAATTAGAAGAAAAATAAATTTTAGATAGAAAATTAACATCCAATTGGCTTTATCACAAATATTTAAGAACCCATCTTTTTTCCTTGTAAACTGTCAGAAGTATTTACTATTTTCACCTAGCATGTATATTTATTTCAAAATATTTTTAGTATTTGATTTCTTAAATGTAAAACTTAAACTTCTACTGGCACAGAATTAATATTCAATAAACACTTGTTTTCACAGATTACCTGATGAAAGATACTATCTTATAGAAAATGAATCATTGTAAGTGGATTTGAGTCTGTTACAAAACCCTAAAGGTAACATCAATGAAAGAAACATTTAATAGGTTTCCATTTGGGTGAGTAGAGGGCGTCAGGCATTTTAGATTTTGTAATACCAAACTGAATATTTAACAACCCATGACTATAAATCTTCAGATAAATATATGTGAAGCATCTAAGGATAATATCAGTATGTCTTAATAGCACAACTAGGTAGCACCAACTGAATACTAAATACTGTTACTTAAATTAGCTGAATTTGTGTTCATTATATGTCTGGAAGACTTCTCAGTCTCTCACTCAGCCCTAAAAGAAGTCATCATTTTGGCAATTACTCTCAAACAAGTGTAAGCTGGAGAAGGTCACTCACATTGATTGATGTTCTTCAGTTGACTATACTTGTATTCATAATCCAGCATTTACTTGGTTGCTGTAAACTTTTGACTTTTTCAATGGTCTAGAAATTTTGTTCTGACAGTTTATGCTGTGTTTTGATGTTTTTGTTGGTGATGAGAGTTTGAATCTGCCTGCTCCACCATTTTGCTGATGCCCCTTCTTTATTTTACTTTTTATCACATTTTTTATTGTAGTTACTAAAATTATCTTTGTACCTAGTCTATTTTAGTCTACATTTTATGATACACTATTCTAAGTAATAGGTCAATATCTGTTTTTAGCAATTTCAGTCCTATTATTATTTCAAATCTCTGAACTCTTTAATTGTGACTTTGGGCAAACCATTTTACTTCTCGTTGCCTCAGATTTGATTCTTCATCAGTGAAATGCACGTACTTGTAACATAGAATATACTCCATAAAGTCAATAAGGATTAAATAATTTAATGAGATCATGAAGATAAAGTAATTCATTCCATATATATTAGCTATTAACAATCAAAACAATAACATTTTGACATGTGAAAACACTCAATTTCTTAGTTCACTGATGTTTTGCAATATTTGCTGAATTTCTTTTGAACATTTTGTAAATGTAAAGGACCTAGCCAGACTTAATGGGAAAGTATGAAGATGAAGAAAACATAATTCTACTGGCAAGAATATTACTCTGTTTTAAATAACACAATGAAGTTACAAAACTGTGTAAAATATATGAATAATTTGATAGGGTTACTAGCACCATTTGGTTAGTTATCCAGAAAAAATAAAAGTTTCTCTCCCGAAAGAATTGCACATACTTTGAATGTGGAGGTACCATTACTATTTCCCTCAAAGCCAAGTGGAAGCTAGACTAGGTATATTCCTAAAGAATGTTCACTCATACACTGGAGCCCCAATATCTGACATGGTAATCTCATAGTAGGTAAATACGAACTATGTTTTCCGAGATCATATTATCTTTCAATGTAAATGCAATATCTCATGCAAATTTGAAACTCTTAACAGTTTGAAACTCACTTTCACAGGAGCACGCAATCCTGCTTTAAACTAAGTTGGAATAACAGACAGAAACATGGATTTTAATGTAATCCATTAAATGGAGTTTACCAGCTGAGAACATATTGCCTTTTAATAAATGTAACACTAGGTTTTTCTCAGCAACTAGGAGAGAGCAAAATTTCTGCCTAATATTCACTGTCTGGAAGGAAAACATATGCTCAATGTTGTTGTTTCCTGCTTTATTCAAAATAATTTATTTGTGGAAAAAAGAATAAGAAAGATCATAAAAATAATTTAAACTCTTTAACAAGGGGGATTTTATCAAAAAGGAGATTTAAGAACAGTATAAAATGAGACCTTGGGTTTAGTATCTCATATTACTAAGAAAAGTGAAATTCCCATAAAGCAACACTCAGTAACTATAGCAACCTTGCAAGGTAGCACAAAAGGACTCATCTTTATGCAACACAGTTTTATAAAATCTGTCTCTAGATGTGACAGTATGTACTATCTTTTCTGGTCTGCTGTGACATCCTAATACATAGACATTATTAAGTATAACCAATGATTCACTTATTACTAGTCAAAAAAGTTATGTCTTAATACACATGTATAAAATTAAAATGAGGTGTTTAACAGTTAAGCATGTTAACCATAAATTACCAAAAATGAAAATATAAATGATGCTAACTTTGCCAATATTCTTATTTTAAGCATAGCTTAAAACATCTACCCCTACTTATATATTTGATTTCAGCAACTATTTTATGTTAGACCTAAGGAAAACCAAACAAGGTGCTTTGATGACCCCACAGTGAAATCTTCCAAAATAAAATCCTCTTGATCTCAAAGCAAACAAACTCTGATACAATTGACTGAAAATATGAAAATGAAATTGTCCCAGGAGATTTGGAACATTTCTGCTGAAACCAGTATTGAGATCATTAACAATTCCCATGGTAGACTCAGTGTGAAATAAAATAGTTTTTATTACATTTAAATATGTTTGATGATGAGAATGGAAAAATACCTACATCAAGATCTCTTTGAAAAGCTTATGGATGTCTTTTTGCCCACAATGTCTGAATTGTAAGCTTAAATGTTTCTGTATATTGATCAATAATATATGCCTACACATTTAATTTAGTCCAAAGAGATTGGAGTTGCAAGTGCATTTTAGATAATTATCTCTCTTCAAAAAACTCTTTAAGGGGAAAAATAAAACATAAAATAAAATATCTAAGGGAATTCAACCCACAAACTATATATAAAGAACTCTGTAATTTGGTTTAGAATAAGCTTCTGGTTTTGGTTTTAACTAATACAGAGATTTTTATTTGATCATTTTGAGACTATTAAAACCATTTTTGTGCTTCCTTTTAAGTACTCTACTGGGGAATATAACAAACATATACTGCTGACTTGATTAATGTAAAATCACATGTAAAGGTGTTCACCCACTTTTATGAATGGCTAAATAACTTATACTAAAAATAAAGGGGAAGAACACAGAAATGGGAAGAATGAAAGGGAGAGAGGTAATGGGAAAATATTTTACTTAGTATTCTTGAATATATAGTCAAATTTTCATCTATTGGGTTCTTTAGGAAGACAGTGAGATTAAGGTTTGAAAAAAGCTTGGAAAGTTCTGATGCCTAAATGCAATATTTTTTCCATAATACCCTAGTTCCTATTTAAATAAATGTTTCTAATTTTAAGATAATTTTTATATGGCACAATTATACAGGGAATCAACCAAACAAAAATCTTGTAAGATTTGAAATGTAGAGAATTACAAACAAAAAAAGTATTGTGAATATAATATTGAAGGCCCAAAGGAAGTTATTTGCTGCTTGGAAACACATTAGACTATTGAATAAAGTCTATGTTCTATCAATAGTCACTTGGATTAGTTGGGTGGGAGTGTTTGTGTGAAACAGACAATATGTCCATCTAAGAAACAGTAAACCCACTGAACAGTCATGAGACATTGCTCATACTCTGTCTGGCAAGTTTTAAATATCCTTTAAAGACATGATCTTTTTGTTGTTCTTTTTTGTTTCTAACAATAGCTACACTCTTCTTTGGAGAGCCTAAGATCTGAAAAATTCAGAGTTGCATTAGGGTCAGTATCTCAATAATCGATTCAAAAATACATGTCCCTCTAGTATGTACAAAATTGGCCTTGTCTATTTGTATGTCTCTTCTCAAGAAAAATGATTTCTCAGTTTAACTTCAAAGAATTTTCAGAATATGCTAAAACTGAGATGAAGACTATGATGGCAAAAAGGGCACTTGTTACATTTAGCAGTAGTAACCATTTGCCACAATATGTTTTTCTTCAATAGTAATAAAATTATCTAAGAATAAATGCCACTAGCCCCAAGAATCAATATCACCATTAGCCCTGTTTAATTCAAATTTATATTTTTAGTGTCACAAAGAGATCTGGCTAAATATGAGTTTGCTAAATAATTCTCTATTACTAAAATAAAATTCTGGTGTTGGGAAAGAAAATTCCTGCATCTCTCTAACTGATCCAGTAGAGTACTACAGTCTAATTTTATTTTCTTGGATTACCCAAGTCTACATAAAAAGTAAGCACTTAAATACTTTTATAGCAATATCAGTTTCAGATATACATTAGGCTACTGAATACTATTTCAGTATGAAAACTAACAGGATTTTAAAATCATCAGAATAGTTAAAAGCTTCAGAAATATCATCCTGCCCTAAAAAATGAGTAACTTGTGATAAAATTCTCAGAGTAGGGTAGAAGTTTGAAATACAAAAAGCTTTGGGAAAATTTCTCAAACAATTTAGATGGCTTGACTTTATTTAGCCTTTTCAAATCTGAGTAAAAATTACCAAAACATTTTTCAGAGGTATATCTTTGAGCCTGAAATTTGGCATACACTTCTCCATAATACAGACATACCTTGGAGATATGAGTGAGATATGAGTGGACCACCAGACCATCATAAAAAAAGTGAATATCACAGTAAAGTGAGTCAGATTAATTCATTGATTTCTCAGTGCATATAAAAGTTATGATTACACTATATCGTATCTATAAATAGTGCAACAGCAGTATGTCTACAAAATGTATATGTCTTAATTCAAAATATTTTATTGCTAAAAAGTGCTAACCATCACCTGAGCTTTCAGCAAGTGTTAATCTTTTGCTGGTGGATGATCTTGCCTCGAAGCTGATGGCTACTGACTGATCAGGTGGCTGCTGAAGGTTGGGGTGGTTGTGGCAATTTCTTAAAGTAAGACAACAGTGAAGTCTTGCTGCAGTGATTGACTTCTCCTTTCACCAACAATTTCTCGGTAGTGTGCAATGCTGTCTGACAGCATTTTACCCACAATGGAAATTCTTTCAAAACTGGAGTAAATCTTCTTAAAGCCTGCTACTGCTGCGACAACTAAGTTAACGTAAAAATATTAGTCTTTTGTTGCCATTTCAGCAATCTTCAAAGCATCTTCACCAGGAGTAGATTCTATCCCAAGAAACCACTCTCTTTGCTGATCCATAAGAAGCAACTCCTCATTCATTCAAGTTTTATCATGAGATTGCAGCAATTCAGTCACATCTTCAGGCTCCATTTCTAATTCTAGGTCTCTTCCAATTTTTAGAAATCTGCAGTTACTTCTTTCACTGAACTCCCTGAGTCATCCCTGAGGGTTGGAATCAACTTCTCCCAAATTCCTATTAATATTGATACTTTGATCTCTTCCCATGAATTGTAAATATCCTTAGTGGCATCTAGAAGGGTGAGTCATTTTCAGAAGGTTTTTCATTTACTTTGCCTTAAGTTTTCCATCAGAGGAATCACTGTCTATGGCAGCTATAACTGTACAAAACATATTTCTTAAATAATAAGACTTGTAAATCCAAATTATTCCTTGATCCATGGGCTGCAGAACTGATGTTCCATTAGCAAGATGAAAACATTTATCTTGTTGTCCATCTCCATCAGAGCTCTTAGGTGACCAGGTGAATTTTCAATGAGCAGTAATATTTTACAAGGAATCATTTTTCTGAGCAGTAGGTCTCAATAGTGGGCTTAAAATATTCAGTAAATCACATTGTAAACAGATGTGCTTCCACCCAGGCTTTGTTGTTCCATTTTCAGAGCACAGGCAGATTAGATAAAGCATAATTCTTAAGGGCCTAGGATTTTTGGAATGGTCAGTGAGCACTGTCTTCAACTTAAAAGTCACCAGCTACATTAAACCCTACAAAAGAGTCAGCTTTTTCTTTGAGAGTTTGAAGCTCGGCAGCATTGACTTCTCTCTAGCTAAAAAAGTCCTAGATGTCATCTTCTTCCATTGTAAGGCTGTTTAGTATACATTGAAAATCTGTTATTTATTGTAGTTGCCTTTATGAACTATCTTAACTAGATTTGGATAATTTGTTGCAGCTTCTACATCAGCATTTGCTGCTTCACCTTGTGCTTATATGTCATAAGTACATATACATTATGGAGATGGCTTCTTTTCTTCTACCTCATGAACCAACTTTTGCAACTTCAAACCTTTTTCCTGCAGCTTCCTAACCTCTCAGCCTTCACAGAATTGAAGAGAGTTCAGGCCTTTCTCTGGATTAGGCTTTGGTTTAAGGGAATGTTTTGGCTGGTGTGATCTATTGAGACCACTAAAACTTTCTCCATACCAGTAATAAGGTTTGTTTTCCTTATCATTTGTATGTTCCGTGGAATAGCACTTTTAATTTCCTTCAAGAACATTTCCTTTTTTTTTTCATAATTTGGTTAACTGTTGCCACTAGAGGCTAAGCTTTTGGCCTATCTGGGCTTTCTACATACCTTCCTCACCAAGCTTAATCATTTTTACCTTTTGGTTGAAAGTGAGAGACACACAACTCTTTCTTTCACTTGAACATTTAGAGGACTTTGTAGGGTTATTAATTAGCCTAATTTCAGTATTACTGAATCTCAGGAAAAAGGAAGGCACAAGGAGAGGGGGAGAAATGGGGGAATGGATGGTTGGTGGAACAAATAGGCCCCACACATATATATATTTAAGTTTGCCTTCTTATATTTGTGTGGCTCATGTTGCCCCAAAACAATTATAACTGTAACATCAAAGATCACTGGTATAACAGATGTAATAATAATGAAAAAATTTGAAATATTGAAAGTATTATGAAAATGTGACACAGAGATGTGAAGTGAGCAAATGCTATTGGAAAAATTGTGCTGACAGACTTGCCTGATTCAAGGTTACCACAAACATTCAACTTTAAAAAAAAACACAGTTATCTGTGAAGTGCTATAAAGCACAGCAAAATAAAACAAGGTATGCCTATAGTCAATAATTGTCATATATTTAATTTTGCCATTGTGTCTCATCCATTAAATTCACGCTCATGGTGAGGGGAGAATGAGATTCAGTCACCGGTATGAAGGTATTGGCATGTTTAAGGAATAGACTCGAGTACTCTGTGGGAAATTTCATCATTCACTTGAACTTTAAACCTGGACTCTAGTTGTTGGTAACAAGATTCTCACATAAAATTGTAATGTAGTTAATTCTTTACCTTTCCTCTCAAGACAATAAAACAAACAAAACATAAGCATCCTTTTTAAGGGAAAAAAGTAGGAAAAACCCAGTAATACATACCAGTGTATTATCTTTTTTTAAATTTTATTTGACCATTCAGTTTTCTATTGGTCACCATCTCTGCACTGAGAAATAATACCTGCCTTCTCAATCCCTCAAGACAAGAATGGTGGCAGAGATGGCTAGGAGGAAAAACTTGTCAGAATGAAGCCAGAAAGAACTCAAAGTAGTATCTTTTACTCTCCTCCATGTCTTTATTCCTTGCAACATTCAAAACTGTCTCAACTATTGTTTTTAATTATACAGCTTCCTGAAAAAATGGTATGAATATTACCCCCGAACATCAAAAGCAAACTTTAGAAATTGCAAATAGAGAGGGGATGATTGAATATACAGATTGGAAAGAAAGGAAGTCCACAAGGTTCAGTCAGAGGGGACTGAAAGTCAGGATTTCTTCTGCTCTCACTTTGGCAGAGGTCACTTGCCACATTCAGTACTGAGAGGAAAGAACAACCCCGGGTTTGGATGGCATTATGAATGGTAAAGAAAGGGATGGATGTGGGAGGGACTAGAACAAAAAGAAATGGAAGGTGGGAGGGGACACTATAAAATTAGCTAAGTAACTGGGAGTGAAAACAGACAATTTTTCTTTCCTTTCTCCCTTCGCATTCCCTTCTCCCAATCTTCTCTCTCTTCTCCCTCTTCCTCTGTCTCTGCCACTCTCTCTTCCTCATCCCTCTTTTCTTTCTTTCTGCAGAAAGTCTTGAATAATTGTAATAATAGCTTCAGAAAAATGTGCAATGTTCCTTTTATACCAAATTGTTTTGAGAGCAGCAGATTCCTAATTGTCCCAACACGGTACTCTCAATAATTACACAAAATCAGAATAACACATGTATTCTATTTTAATTCCATGGCTTGACTCTTATTGAATTTTCATATGATAATTAGCATAAATCACTACTTATATACTTTCACTGATTAAGAAATGGCTCCTCTTAACCTGATGGAATTGATAACTACCTGTTGTAAGAATCTGCTTTCCTGTTTTATTCTTTCCATGATTGTCACAACATAGAAAAATAACCTTGTTATTTGGAAATACCAGATTAAAATATATCTAACTGGCATCATTCTACTTTACAAATCAGACTACTATAGCCTCAAAGTTAAGTCTATTCTCAGCAAAGTATCTAAGATTTTCATTATATTTAGTCACAGTTTGATAATTTTTTTCACTTCCAATAAAAAAGAATCACTCTGGAAATGTGGAGAATGATAAAGAATTGAATGTGAACTATAAGTCTCCTTAACTATCTTTAGTGTATTTAAAATCCCACCAAGATTTCAAATTGGAAAATATCAGACATGCCCTCTTCACTGAAATCTTTTGAACTGCTCCTCAGACCGGGAGTGTTCACTGATCTCTTCAGAACATCCAAAGCACTTGGTTCCCTCTGTTTTTTTATGGACACTTGCAATATGAATAAGTTTAGTTCCTTAAAGGTATTAACTATATTCTTTCCTCAGTGATTCCCACTCTACCTGTCAAACTAATTTCTACACACATGGCAGCTGTTCAATAAACATTCTTTAAGTTCAGGAAATTAAAAGTAAATTGTCTTCCATCAAAACAAATTAAAAACAATTTCTGGCAGTAGCTTCCTTTCTAATTTTATAATTTTAACCTCAGATTCGAAATAAGAAAAGACTGTGATGCAACTTGAACATTCTTTTCAGAAATAAAGATATACAGTATCAACATCCATATGTATCCAGCTAGCTTCTATATATATTTGAAGTGAGTACAAGATCATTTATATAACATAGCTAAAAATCTTTGCAGGTAATAACTTATCACTTAAGTATAGACTAGGACTTTGGTTGCATCATTAATTTTTATTTAAGTTTTAATCTTGTATTGCATTTTAAGCAAACTTCGGAAAATATAAATACTATGGAACAACTTTACAAATATTCATAAATTTTATAAAACATTCACCAATATAACTGCATACAACATGTATAATATATTTAGGAAAATACAACATTTAGGATATCAGACCAAGTTATGCCTTCTTAATCATTCCAGTATTTTCTGTCAGTTGCTTTCCAACAATTAAAAAATAGGCACGTTTTTCTAAACATGTAGTATCTTTGGATTAATACAACTTATAAGCATTTGAAATGTCTTTATAATGCTGCATGTTAATAACTTTGCTATTATTTATATGCTCATATTATCAACTTAAGATTTCACATTAGTATAGGCTATTTATAACTCAGACATAGATGTATGCACTGGGCAGGGTTCTGAACTTTTAAATATAATGCTTCCTTATCTTACATGTCATCTAATTTTTAAGAGTGCTTTCTAGTTGTTCGGGATATTTAGAGAGATGTTCAGTACAGCAATATCCTAATATCATTCATTAGAATCCATTGCAAAGACAGTAAAGGGAGAGGATCTCTAGCCTTAAAAAAAAAAGAAGAAAAAAAAAAGAAAAATGTACCACTGCACTTCACAGAACCTGGAAAGGACATTATCTTTGCCCTTTAGAAACTAAACACTGAATAAATGCAATATATAAGACTATTTTTTATGCCATATGTTGAAAGATTAAAAAGAAATAAGAGGATTGAAACTTCAATTTAATGGTGGTCATTTGAAGTGTTATTAATTTCAAAGTTTAATTTAGATTATGTGAAAATGTGGATTGTTTAGTGCGTTTTGTCATATCATACTTGTCATTAGGTATTGTTTAATGGCGCATAACACTCATTCATACTTCAAAGCTGAGATCAAACATATCCAACATTTTTTCAGTCTACAGGAGTGTGACTTGTACTGTAAATTCTGGTTCTTCCTAAACCATATGTTCAAGGATTTTTTTCCTTATATTGAATAATTAAAACAAAATCATAAACAAAATCCTGCACTGGAAAATTCTTTTAATCTTCACCTTACCAGATCATAATGGCACCATCATGAAATGAGATGTCTAAATACCACTACCTTAGTGAGACAATGGTATTTGATATGTTTTACCATATTCTACACAAACTCAAACTGCTAATAATTAAATTTCTTTCATTGTGATTACTGCTGTTCTTAAATTTCACTTCAACATAAGGAATATAATAAGAGTGTGGATCCTCAAAGCTTTAACAAAATATTGCAAAATTTACATATTTTAGCCCTGGTTTAGTAAACACATAGCACATTTTTACATATGGTCAATATTTTACTCCTTTAGGGGCTTAGATTTCTTGTTCTGAAAAAGGATGTTCTATAGTATCCTTGAGGTCAAAACTTTCAGCCAGGGAGACAGTGTGTCAGTAACTATTGATTATTTAGGGGAAAATATTAGTGATTTATTGAAAGATCTATACTTCTATCTTACAAGTAAATGAAAAAGTAGGCCAGTGAACCATGATATGATGACATAGAGAAAAGGTATCTCCTATACTGCTGCCGCAGAGGCAGAAGAAATAGAAAACTAGCAAGTTGAAATCAATACTAATTTTGGCCTTATTGATGGGATGCTTCATGATTACCAGACTGACCATAAAACAGAGGATACCAGGTCAATTGCAAAGGCCACATTTGCCTGCCCTTCCTTCACTTCCTAGTGGATAGGAATGGAATTGTGTTTAGTCCTATATGTAAGTATTTGATTATACAATCTGACAGAATACTGCGAGGCTCTCATTGACCTTGCTAAGAACTGTACTGGAAAGACTCCTAAAAGTTTAAAAGAAGAGGAAGAAATTTCTGTAATGATTAATTAGCTATCATTTGAGGCAAAGACTGGCTAAAACATTGCTACTTTCAAGAAATTGTATGCCAAGGTGAGAGAAATATCTTTAGAAAAAACTAAGTATATTATTGAGAGAAAAATAGCCTTTTTCCACATAATATTAAGAGTTTCTATTAAATTGGAAAGGTATCATAAGCCCAGATCTGAGCAAACTTGTGTTTTTACACAGGCACAGTTTCATTTTTGAGGGGTGGGAGTATGGACAGAGACCATTTAACATAGTCCTCATTTCCTCATTCATTCATCATACAACCATTCATCCATTCAGTGAATATTTTTTGTGTGCCTCTTATATATTCCATACACTATTATAGGGGCTGAAGTACAAAAGCATACAATATAGATAAAATCTCTGAACCTCCAGAGCATGCAAATTTTGTTGGGATAAACAGATACATAAGTAGCTATTTGATTTAATCATGTAGGCATAACTATTCTTTTTTGACAGTAGAGAAGAAGATAGTGATGAAGGCTGCTATTTCAGATTTCATGGATGGTGACATTTTAGTAGAGATTACAGTAAGTTTGGAAGCTCGTATTGTCAATGTCTGAGGGCGAAACAGGCAGAAACATACAGAAAGAACATTAAGTGAAAAGGCCCTGACACAGAACATGTTGTTGATTAGGCTGCTTTGCTTCACTAAAGAAGTCTTGAAAATGGAAATATAATATCGAGAATAATTCTTGATAGAAGTTGTGTTGATTCTTATAGCAAGCCATTATTACCTCTTGGGAACTGAGAATTGGGAAATGAGAGATCAGTATCTCCTAAGGTTGGATAATACCAGAATTTTTGCATTAAGTATCATAATTCATAAATCCCCCACAATTTATATTTTCCCATTCAAAAAGCACATGCATTGGTGCAGAATTTATTTGATGACTTTACAAAGGCAATAGTACTTGCTGTTAACCTGAGAAAGAGCCACCTAATTGGTCTGAACTTCACATAGAGCATTAACTTGATAGTTGTAATTGTTTGGTCTTTCAAAATTATCTTGGCATGGAATTCTTAAACAGTTGAAAAAATTTACCAACTTTAAAGATATATTGAGTCTAAGACACCATTGCAAATAATATGAACATTCTGTATTTAAACATGCATGACATATTGTATATATAGATATATTGACTCATAAACATATGTATATAAACACTTATTACATACTGCAGTAGCCATAAAGGTGTTCCCATTGCCACATGTTACTCAGTATTCCTTTCAACAACACACTGTACAGCTGCAAAGAGTACCGTTAACTGAAAACCCCCAACTATTTGCACTTTCAAGATATTCTGAGACTAGGCTCTCCTGGGCAGCCCTAGCTAATGACTAAGCATAGCGGTCAGGTGTGGAGGGAAAGGAAGGAAATGGGGTATTGGGGCCTAGACATTTCTACCCAACCAGAATCTCCTCTGATGAACAATCTTTGTTCCAGAGCTCTCCACAGAGTCAGCTGGGAGGTTATCAGATCTATATTATGGTTTGAGACTTGCCCTCCACTCCTCATCTCCTCTCTTTCCTCTTCTATCTTTCACAGTTGTTACCCCTCAACAGTTTTTTGTACCTCTAACTGTATCTGAGCATTTGTCCTAGAGGGTCCAAGTAACACACATGCTTATGGATGTGCATATCAATAACTGGTTCATTTAGAGTACATTAATGCATCATTAAAACTCTTTTCATTTGATAGTTTGACTAATGCAGAAAAAGACAAATGTTTTGCAGTTAAATCTGTTTTAACTTGAACACTAGAATAAGTTTTCCCATAACAAAATAGTTGACATTTGTGTAGAATTTATGAGAACTTTAAGATAAAAGTAACCCTCAAGAGAACACTCATCTATAGGGTTTGATGGAGGATTTGTTTTGTTTGTCTCACCTAAGTTAATCATTAAAAGACCAGAAGATGTTTCTTAGAAGTTGTTCTTATATCTGAAATGAACTCAAATTATAAAAATAAAATGTTAATGTAGGATAAATCTTTATTACAAGATTCTTATTTTTAGTGAACTGTTAGCATCATCTTCAATTATATAGGAAATCATTTTAATTTACTGTAACAAATATAACTTAGAGTATACATTTACAAATATGGAGTAATGTTTGGTAAACAAAACACTTCATTAGTGAAGATTTTCATGCATCCTTCAGGATTTTCCAAGACTTAATTTATTAAAACTTTGAGTCATTCTCAGAGTTTTTACAAATGAAATTGGAGAGACTGTCAGTAATTGCTCATTACTTTCAGTAAAAAGAATTTAGGTCCACTGAAAGACAGGTTCAAAATTTCACCCTGATTGTTTATGTGGAACTTTCCTAGTTTTACGTGCTTTTCATAGAAGCAGAAGCATTTAATTAATGTCTTCTGGACACATAGAAATAATTAGAATAATATATGAGCAGCACTTCACTGCATAAATTTATTTTATATTATCTAAGGCTTTTTAAACCTAAGAAATATTTTCCACCACCATCCATGAATATTAATGCAAAAAACACTGCTAATACAATGGTTGGGTCTCTATGTGGTTATATAACATATAGAAATTACCTCAGTAAAGGTGGGACCTTTGGAATGATAGTTTCTATTAATCCAGTAGAAGAGGATACCATTTGAAAAATGCTGCTTTATATTTTTAAATTGATTCAAAGAAAGTTTGTCAATGGAAGTTTTGTTTAAAGAGATAAATTATGTCAATATGGTTCAAATAGCAATCTAACACTTTTCTGACTAAGAAACAAAAGGTTTTCCTGGCCTTCCTGCAAGATTATATTCTTCCTAGAAATAAGAAATGACATCCTCATGTTAACCCATCTCACATTTATGTCAAATATAATTATTGATGCTTTTCAAGAAAGTAATATTAAAACCCAGCAAATAAAATATTTCGAATTTTGAATAGGGTTCTCACCACAAATCGCCACAAAAGTAAGTTACAAATGATTCATTCACTTTTCCCCTCACCAATTTAATGGAAGCTGTGCATCCTGGATTATTTAAGAGTAATTTATGATGCTGAAAGACAGCACACCATATTTGAGCCTCAGTGCCCACAAAAATGAGCTACTTTACCAGTATTAAGGAATTCAATAAAAAGGCAATTTAAAAGGGCAGAAATGATAACATTTTCTAATTAATCTCTTCTCTAATTAATTGGAAAATTCTTCCAGAATATTGATTTTGTCTTTTTTTTTTCCATCAGGGAAAATAGTGCTAAGCCATCATTTCATTGTACACAACTTGCTTCACCATTTGTATATTTTATATTCTGTAAAATAAAGAAGTTGTATTATAGGTCATCTAACTATAGTTCCAGGTCAGACACCAAAATGAGTGGGTTAGGGTAGATGAAGACAAAAGACTATTTAACAAGAATTTCCATTGTAAGACATTCAAGTTCAAAATCCATGTGGAATGCATTTGGTCCACAACTCCTGAATGTTCCAAAAGTTGGGATTTCTAAGCCAAGTGATCTCAAAAGTCTTTCAGGTTTCTTCCAGCTCTAAGCAGCAATCAAGGATATCACTTATATTGTGAACTAGTGAGATGTAAGGGAGACAAGATTATACAGAGGATTAAAATAGGAAACTTTTTTAAATTCATTACTGACTTCTGTTTATAGAGCTGGATATTAATGTTTTTATTATTTTACCTTGTCCCTAAGTTATCCAAATATTGTTTAATGCCAATTCTTTTGAGGAAGAAAAAAGAGTTGATAGGGGAAGAACAAAAATATCTCAGCTCATATCCTAAACACATTTATTGAACCTACTATGTGTTAGACACTTACTATGGACTCAATGTTTGTGTCAAAGTCAACACACTGAAATGCTTACCACCACTGTGATGGTACTAGGAGGTGGGGCCTTTGGGAGGTAATTAGATCATGAAGGTGGAGCCCTCATGAATGGGATCAGTGATTTATAAGAAGGGACAAGAGCTTGCTCTCTACTCTCCTCAGTGAGGATGCAGTGAGAAGATGGCCACCTAGACACTGAATCTGCCAGCACCCTGATCTTAGACTTCTTTCTTCCAAAACTATGAGAAATTTATGTTTGTTGTTTAAATTGTTCAGTCTATGGTAATTGGCATAGCAGCCCAAACTGAGATAGCCCTAAGCCAGATATGTAGAATTAGTCAGATAACAACACTGACAAAGATACCTTGGAGACACATTATATTCTGCACAGAAAGACAGGCAACAATTATTGAACCTAATGAAATAAGTAAATCATGTTTGTATTAGAGAATTATATGTATTATGGAGGAAAAAAAGGCCAACATGAAAGCAGAAAGAATAGGAAAGGCAGGAGTGAGAGGTGGAGGTTTGGTATATTTCATAGAAAAGTTCGGGGTACACCTCAGTGAGGCAAAATCTGAGAAAAATTTGAAAGATATGAGTGAGTTAAGCAAGTGCATTAAGAGGTAAAAGGGGCAGTAACGTCAAGACCCAGAGAGGATAGCGTGTGTCACATTCCTAAGGAATAGCAAGGAGGCTAGTGTGAGGGAGGCAAAGAGCGGAGGTCTGAGAGGCCACTCCGAAACCAACAGCACTGTGCCTTGTAGCAGCAGTATAGACTGTCCTTTTACGTTTGAAAGAAATGGGGAGAAACTGCAGTGTTTTGAGCAAAGTAAAAAGAACGATTTTTTTTTCCTTTGATGAAACGGTACCATCGTGAAGAACAGCAGCTTTGGACTCAAGCAGTTGCTTGTGTAATCAATGCCAACTTCTTTAATCCCTGTACTTCATCTATCAATCAAGTAAGTATATTAACATGAACAGCAAATAGGATTGATTGTGAATATAAATGAGATGATGCATTCAAAGAAGTTTGTATTGTAACTGGCACATTGTAACTATTTAATAGATTATCTCTTACTAATACTTCTAACACATAATTTTTATCCAAAGTGAGAACTGCTGATAACAGGATCATTCTAAAACTTCTTTCCAACATCTATCTCCGGAGTAATGAATCAATAAGCCAGGCAATCTCAGCTATGTACAAGAGATTATCTTAGGTACCAAGGAGATATAAAATTTAAAAATGCAGCCCTTAATATTAAAAGAATATGATTCAGGTAAAGAAGTAAAGTATGCATATAAAAACATGACTGTATACTACTACTCTGCAATAAAAAGAAACTATAGATATGAATAAACACAGATGAATCTTAAATTCATTACATAAATAAAACCACACAGAAAGAGCACATACAGTGTGATTCCATTTATCTAAAATGAGTATTAATCTATAGTGACAAAAGGCAGATAAGTAGTTTCCTGGGTCCAGGGGAAGATACAAGAATGGACTATACAAAGAGACACAATTATCTTTAGGAGTAATAGAAATGATCTGTCCTTTAAATGGGTGTCATTTATGTAAACTGTTCCTTCATAAAACTGATGTCAGCAAAAAATAAAAACAATAATCACAATTGATCACAATGGGTTGGATGATCAGGCAAGGGTATTAGTTTTAACAAGAAAATCGCTGGACAAGTTTAGTTAAGATTTGAAAGGTCAACAATAATTTTCAAATATTATTTGATTTGCTTTAGGCCTAGAAATCTTGATCTTGCTGTACTTTAAGATAAAGTTCTCCTATTAAATCAATTGGCTTTGGTCTCACCCAGTCAATGTTTCAGTAACTTTATGTAAGTCTTTCCATTTCTCATGGGAGGATCATTTCACTTTCAGCTTATTCTCTTTTCTTTTTCTGTGCCTGTTCATATCCTCTTGGAACTGGCCCTTACAGAGACTTAAAGCATATTCTTACTGCTTTCAATATAAGCCACAAAGATTGTAATTCGTTTTATTTTTTAAATATAGGCAACTATGGCTTCTGGAACCCTTTTCAAATGATGTCTGAGAGAAGAAGGGGAGTGTCTCACATCTCTAATTCTAAAAAGGACAGACTTTTCAAAAGATTTTTGAAAAGTGATATTTGATTTCCAAGAATTGTAACACATTTTCATGAAATGACAAATAAAACAGATGCAGTTCCCAGGGTGTGAGAAAAGAAATGGTAAGGGATAATGTGTTCTCCCTATGATTAAATTTTTTTATATAACGTTCTTTGGGGTTATCAATGAATTGTTTCAAAACCTAAATTCCCACTTATTTAATTTCTTAAAATTTTCTTATAATATTGCTTAATATAAAGAACACATAAGTTATTCTCCAGAAATGAATGGCTTGAAAGTATATTTATAAACATAATATGTATTTGATATTGATGAAGAATACTGACAGTGAAATCAAGTTTAAAGACTAAATATTTAGTTTATATTTACTGGGACAGGGTAGGGTTAGGGGAGGAAGATCTTTATGAAAGCTTTCTGTTCAGCATATTAAATGCCTAAGGAGACATACTGGATTTCAAATATAGTACCTATTTTGGAAAGCAAATTCAGAATTCTTGTAGACAGATTGAAAATTATTTCCTAATATAGATGACACAAAGAAATACCTGTCAAACAGAAAGTTAAAACTTCTGAATACAGACACAGCTTGAAAAAGAAAATGATGCATTTTCTATGGAGCATTTGCCAAAGAACTTTTCAGCAGTGACATGAATAATTAAAATTAAACTACATTCACCAAAATAAATGAACCATATTCAGAAGCAATAGGTTGACTTTTAATCCTGATTTCTCACATACTTCCAAGCCCACAAAATTCAAGCACCCGCAACAAATCTCCACATCAATAATTTGAATTAGCAGGATTCCACTGTAATTTCTGAAGTTCTCAACTCTGGAATCTCCTCCAGTTGTAGCAGGAGGAGATTTGATTTCAATTGGAAACAACTGAAAATGTTTCTTAGGTAAAACTGGTCCCAGTAACAACATTAAATCCTTTTGAAATGACAAACAAAATAAGGTGGAACAGGTCTTCAAAGGAGGATCATTGCACTACACTGTGTTTACTAAACCCAGGGCTCCCCCTCTGCCATAAGTCAAGGCTTGTTTACTTCTCTCCCAGCCAGAATTGGCAGATGTGGATCCTGCTGTCCACATCTGTGTAAAAGTAGTCCTGTACAATAAAAGACTACCAAGAAGGAAATTTTTTTATAAATGAACAAACAAAATGGGTAGAAATTATATCAAGGTCCTCTTTGAAGAGAAGCTGAGGTTGTTTTTCTAATATTTTGTAGAATGTATTAAACCTTTGGAGAGGCTGGGGAAAAAAAGCTGACAGGATACAAGTCATTTCTATCTACTTGTTCACAGCGTTTTTGCTTGACATAACCCCATTTCGGTGATGTCACAGAACCTTTGATATCTATCAGAATCAAGTCAAATACATGAACTGCCGTTTAGTTGTTAGCTTTCTAAAACCTTCTACATTAAAGCAATCAGCAAGGATTTTTGAATACCAACTACAGTGGTACATCAGGTATCACAGAAGATATGTAAGATGTATTGTGATATTAGGCACACCAAAGATATTTTAAAAATATATAATGACTGGAGGGGTAAGATACAAAAGCTACCAGTAGAGAATTTTTAATGTAAATAAAGTATCTAATCATAAAATAATCAGAGAATTAGGCAATCTAGAGGAACGTGCAGTTATAAAGGGACAACTGGGCAATACAAATAAAGGAAATAACATGTCTCCATGGCCGCTGATGAGGAACTCAACCTTTCTGAACCACAGTGTCACCTTTAGTGACGGGACTAGCCTAAGGGGCTAGTGTCCACAAAACAAGTTGTATAGTGCTGTATTTGTAAATGTATGATAGATCCTAATTCTTTAAATTCCCAACCCAGAGAAACCAGTTATAGCAGTTAATGTAAGAATGATATGATGAGGGCTACCTGCATGAGGCTGGGCTCACTGGAGGAAGAAAGGAGACATTTCTCTTAGAACCAAAAGGATTGACCACATATTTAATCATCTCTTTCAGGTATCTGCAAATGCTACCCTGCAAATGAGGGTCTTCTATGGTAAACTTATAAATTACACCTCCTTTTCTTTCTGTGCACTTCCATGTCCCATTTGCTGTTTTATTTTGCTCTGTAAAATGGATCACATTCTAACACACTATATATTTTCTTATTTCCCTTTAATGCTTATTTCCCACCATTACAGTGTTAAGTACTATAATTTTGTTGTTTCTTTCCAGTTCCCCTGAGCTCATAGCACGGGGTTCCATACATTTTGAGTTGAATGTATTGAGTGAATGAATATCCAAAAAAGAAAACAAAGATGAGGAAACATTAATTATATTTTCCATGTTCCTTACTAGGCATTCTAGTATAAAATTAATATAAAAGAAACAATTTCATACAGGAACCTCAAGTAAATTGTATGCTCTTAAAAAGAAAGTGCAATGACAATTCAATGTGATGGGACATTAAGAAGAAAATGCAATTTAGATCACTAGGTAATCCAAAGTAGATCAAACAGAAATTAAATAAACTTCCAGTAGTCCACATATCTTATAGTAAATGTAAATTATGGCAATTTTATTGCTAATTTATATTCATTAAATTGCCTTCTTTCAGGATTTCAAAATGTGCACAGAATGTTTTTATCTGTGACTGCAATATGCATGGCAGATAAAAGATGGAGACACTCAGGGGTTAAGCAACCTCCCATATGCTGTCTCTCCCAGATCCATGAATAGAGCATCACTTCCTTCAGTACTAACCTCGAATTTAGTTGGAAAACAATGTGGTTCTCCAAATGGAAGTTAAAGCCATTAGATTCAGGAAATGAATAGAAGAATATTTTTTCCTTCAGAAGAACGTAAACTCAATTGACCATTGAGATGGATAACTTTATTAGATCCTGACAAATCTTAAATATCATCAACTCACTCATTAATATCAAGAAATATTCTTTAACCAGATGGGAAAGACAAAGTTTATTCTTAGCAATATTCATTATACCAAAACACTTATCCATTTTGCTTACAAAAACCACTCAAGTAAAAATAGACACACACCCAAAAAAAAGAATGCTGAATCTGAATCACATTCTGAGTTTAGAATGGCATAAGAATAAGAACAGGTGTTTTCAGGAAAAAAAAAAAAGATGGAGACATAATGTTAATGGACTAGATCTACACACAAACTGCAACCAAATGTTTTCATGACTCCAAACCAGAAATCATTTTAGCTGACCTAAGAAAACAGTACCAGTTAAACAATTTAATATCAGTTAATTTTCCTCTCTAATAAATTTGTGGGGCAGCACTGGATTTATTGAGAAATAATACATCTCCTGATCTTCTAAGACACAGGATAATTCAGGAGAACTGAGAATATATTACTCCATCCTCAAAAAACATGCATGGGGTAGCTGGGCTTTAGGCCATGAAAACACCACCCACTGTTTTACTTTGCCATTATGTGTGATTGGGGAAGTCACTATCTCGGTTAAGTTTTCTCATCTGCCATAAAGGATCCAAATATCATTCCCCACTTATCTCAGAAAGTTGTAATAGATAAGGAAGTGTGTTTAATTTTTTAAATTAATTATTAATGTAATGAATTAAACTATAACTTCACTGGAATCAGAACTAGTATTACTGGTATTATTGGAAGAAGATAAAGAGGAGAAAGGTACGTAAAATTGTAGAACTGCCTTTACAACCATATACAAGTATTTATAAGTAAAAGATGGGGCTGCTGAGAACAGAAAGTTATAATGATATCAATTTGTACAAGAAGATATTCAGCATATATCTCACTCTGTACCAATGTATTGTTTTACAAAAACAAGATAAATAGGAAGAATAAGCCTGTTTTTATACAGGCAGCGCTAGAATTTAAAAACAAAGCTAAACTAATATAAATAATAAACTGGAATTAGTTTAGGGACCCTCCAAAAATCTCTTTCTTGGTTTACATTCTCTGCCTAGGGATTCACCAACCAGACCACTACAACTTAGATTTTAACAATCTTTAACTTTACTGTTTTTGACAAAACTGGAAGTTATTTAACCTAAAACAAATTGAAGCTAAAATCAATTTTAACTATCAGAAGACATTAATCTGATTCAAACAAAAGTTTGAGTAATAACTGCTTCCTTTGGGTTGATTGTCTAGAGACAATTGAATGATTTTTAAAGAATCACTTTTTAATAATAGAATTATCATAGAAGTATTTTTGGGAAGACTGTGTATGTTCGTGTGGTGACATTTACTACTATGTCATAATAACACCTAATACACTCTATGAGCCTTCTGAAAAACCATTCTGTAGATTATAACACAAAATTAAACGTGGTTTTCAAATAGTAATGGAAACAATTAGAAATGGAAAAAGATACACAAAAACAATTTTTATTGCTTTCAAAAAAAGTCTCAAGATTTGTGTCTATTCCCTCTTAGTGGAAAACATCACATTTAATTGTGAAAACTTGAAAACCTTTCCTTTCAATATGGCCTCAGACTAAAGGAGCTGTGCTGGCACAGGCCAGAGGTGTTGCTCACCACAAGGCTAGATGGCTCCATGGTACTATTATGGTGAAATTGAATCTGTATGATCTACTCATTTGTAGGATTTGGAATGTTTTAATGTAATCCACAAGTTCAAAAGGAAAGATCTAAAGTGCTGGTCATAGCCCTGTGATTAACAACCTATGGCAGTTTTCAAATATTTTATACAGAATCCTGAAGAAAGTGCTATATTAAAGCAGATAAAATGCTATGGTACTCGTTTGTGTCCAGGCAGGGTCTCTAAAGCCCTCCCCCTCTCTGTGTTCTGAACACTCACTCAGGAGTAGCTCTGAGGTGCCTACTCAGAATGGTTAACTTCATGAAGCAGCACTTGAAATTCATTGGTCTTATATAATTTTGTGAGATTTAATACTGAAGAATATAGTTTGTTTCATAACAGCAATTTGATTAAAAAAAGGGAAACAAGTCAGTGTGGCCAGGCCAAAGGATTCAGAATTAATAAAATAAAGCTGGTCTCTTTCAGCCTAGGCTTTTTTGCAGGCCCACTCTCTTCATACTAGGTACTGAAATTTAGGAAAAGCTACCTTGAAGTCCTTAATTATTGAACAATCAATATTTGAATTTTTGAAATGCATCCAACTTCAGATCTGGTAACATGAAAGAGAGTAAAATGGCCATCTTCCAAACAGTGAATGAGTCAGTGTGGAAACTTTTGGTGGGACGTAGGAGGTATTGAAATAATGTGTTGATGCAATGCAAAGATCATCCTTTCATACTCTAGAACCAACTCTTCCATTTACTTGCTTTAGAGCCTTGGGCAAAACAAATGTTTACTTGTTTCTCATTTTGTTCATAAAATAATGGGTCTGCACTAAATGTTTTTTATTTTAAACAACAATACTAATTCATATTTTATCTTGACACACGTTTTTGCTGGGTGAACTGAAATAAACCATCACCTCCAGTTAAAGATTTACATATTCCCTTCTAATTATAATCTTTACCCTGAGGGCCATATTCATATTTTCATCCATCTTTTGAATGTGTCTCCTGGGAAGTCTTCTCTGAATGTTATCTATCATGAAATTCATTCTCCTTCCCACAGACTCATTTGGAAGCATGACCTTTCCAAGTATTCATGTTTTGGCTCTTAACAGCCATCTTCAATTATTTCCTTTCCCCTCTCACATCCAATTCAACTCCTCCAATGTTATGGATTTATTTATCAAGCATCTACTTTATGTACTGCCTCATATTAAGCATCATAGAAAGAACAAGACTCAAAACACGCCTTGAAGGAGTTTTTTAATCTAGTTTTCCATATATGATCCCTCCTTTCTTTTCCCAATTATTATCATAATAGTTTAGGGCTCATTATCTTTTACCTGATCTATTTTTTATAACCTCTTTACTCATTTACCTTCCTCTAAGGATCCCCGTCATTCTTCAACAATATAATTTGCAATCCATTCTGTTATTAAGGTGTTCTTCTAAAATAGGGCTCTGATACCACCGTACTCCACCCAAACACACTAATTAACAATATGCTGATTGCAAGGTAAGTTTCTAAATCTAGGGTCATAAACTAGATGTCCAAGGCAGCAGGCAAGAAATACCAATGTGTGTGGTTACGGCACACAACAGGGAATTATAGAGACTGTGGAGGTAGGGAGAGTGCCCAAAGGGTTCAAATCCAATTAAAAATAACTATAGCTATGGACTAGAATGCTGCTAGCTTCCTGATTCTAACTATCCCCCCACACCCCATCTCTGATGCTTAGGCAAAAGTATATGCACTCGGTATCTTTCTTGACTAAATCATAGTTACTTTGCTATGTTCTTATCTTTAGTTTTGCATTCCTCAATATGTTATCTTGCCAGAGTACTCTCTCTAAAAAGCAAATGTTATCTGTTCCTTCTGGCTTTTCATCATTTTGACCCTTAGGTTATTATTCAGTTGTACCTTTTGGCTCCTATGTTTCATTGATGTTCAATTGCCTCCAATTATTAGAAGCAGCACCTCTCTATCATATTGACTTCACTTACATTTTTCTTTTGTTTAAATGTTTCTACCTGTAGTACACAGAATATGGCACCCAAAAGATGTCCACAACCTAATCCCCAGAACTTGTGAACATGTTAGGTTACATGGCACAGGCAAGTAAAGTTGCTGATATCATTAAGTTCACTAATCAGCTAACCTTAGACAGGGAGAGTATTTTGGATTACCCAGGTGGACTCGGTGTAATCACAAACTCCTTATCAATGAGAGAAACAGAAAAACACAGTCCAAGGGAAATGTAACTACAACAGTATGGCTACAGACAAGCAAGGTTGCTAGCTTTGAAGATGGGGGCAAGGGGTCACAACTGCAGCTTTTTTTCCAACCTTAGAAAGCTAGAAAAGGAAGGAAGCTGATTCTCTCCTAGACCCTCCAGAAAGGAAAACAGCCCTGCTGACACACTGAGTTTAACCCAGTGAGACACACATGAGACTCTGACCTACAGAACTATAAGATAATAAATTTGTATTAAGATATTAAATTTATGGAACTTGCTCTGGCATCAATAGAAAACAAATACACTATCCAACCATGCCAATCTAGTGAACATCCAATCATTCTACGGACCTCAGCTAATAAAGAATGTTGGTCCTAACTTCTATCATTAAATTAAGGCTTTTAACTGGTGATGGAATTTACATTTAAAAATGTCTTTACTTACTACTGAGCTATAAATTCTCTCTAGGACAGTTACCTTTCCTTATGCCATGCCGTGTTTACTTTTATATTACCCACATCTTGCATAGAACACTGAGTAGATGTTTTAATTTCTTTTCTAATGATTGAATATGGAATTTCATAGTGATATGTTTCATGCTTTTAAGTAGGCTCACAATATTAACTGGTAAGTAGAGAGTGGAAAGACTGACTTATGAGCAGTTCACGTAGAAAATCTTAGGAGATTTCAACTGACTAAAAGTTTAGTGTGAGTCAATAAAACAACAACACTGACCAACCCTTCCCCACCAAAACACACACACACACACACACACACAAACACACACATATACACACAGTCTATGACCATAGTTGTCTTTATTCAAAGAACCAGAGATTGTTTATTTTTTACTGTGCCCTGCTGAGACATTTGGGGTACTGTGATTAGTGCTGACTTGACTTTAAGAGTATATCCAGACCAGGAGGACGAAGTGGCCAAGGAAGAAATGGGAAGGATTTAAACACTGTGAAGAATAGTTTTAGAAACTAAAGACACAAAATTTGGAAATGAAAAATTTTACTTTGGGTATGAGGTTGGGGGATGTATTTATAGCAAGTGTTTTTTTGTGTTTTTTTTTAATGTGGATGAGGAATGAGACAGACTGTGTTTAACTCCACATAAATTGAAAACATACAGCACAGCACACTAGAGAAGCTCAAGAACTATCTTAGGAAGCACTAATAACAACATGCAGATGGCTCACTGGCGATCCTTCAGTAGGCAGATTTTGATTCAAATTAAGAAGACTCTTTAATAATAAAAACTGTCCTTAAAAAGATTGTTATTCTGTGAGGTAAACACTACCTCCTCCTTCTAAACATGTAAACATAGTTTGGATCATCATGCATCACAGAAGCCCAGAAGAGTTTAAGTAAACATTTGGATGAAAGTCATAGTCAAATTTATGATTCTTTTACTTGTTAAGTACTTTTCCATACTAAAGCAAATTACAGATTTCTCCTGCTTTCTGAAAGTTCTCATTAGGCCACTTCACTTTTAAGAAAGATCAATATTAGTACTTGTTTTTGATAACTGAAAGAAATCTGGAGAATTTTTGCTTCTACAAGAAAAAGGTGAAAAGTGAGAATAGTGTTTAGCATGTGTTTTGCAGCAAAAGCCATTGAGAGAGAGGCAGAACATAGCCTGAGCAGCCAGAAAACAGCCAAGCTCCTTCCCAGGAACCACACTCAGCATCTCAGTAGGAAGTCACCATAGTTTTGAACTGTGTCTGTGAGTATCTGTGCTTTATCTCAATTTATTTTGTGCATCCATTATCAAGATATATCCTAAGGTACCAGAGAAACCTAATAGAGGGAATTTTTGCATCTCAGGGAATGCTCAAAAACTTTTCCATATAAATAACGGTAATTGCTCCTTCACATTACACATTTTTGGCTTACAAAACAGTTTCATAGGAACACTCTGCTTTCAGAGATGAGGGGAAACTTGTAATGTGATTTTCCAATTTTAGTGAATTTCACAGTTATCTTGGTTTAAGACAGATTACCATATTCTTTCTGGATCCTAGAAATTGCTATTAACTTAAATATTATTTCTGGTCCCAAAGTTGTTAACAGACCTACCAAACCACATGAATAATTTCTCCCTTCTCCCAACAAGCTTTATTTGCATTCATATTTATCACTTTTGCATAACTTTCATGTAATTCCCAATTCACCAAAACAGAGCCAGGAAGGAAATTCAAGGACAAGAAGGAATTATGACTTCTTTTTCATTGTATATTCATTAAAAGAATGAAGAAAAAAGCAATTAAACAAAACAAGTTAAAAGCAAGCTGAGCTTTTTCTTCCTGAGTCATCTAGAACACAAGGCTTATCTGATTTATGTTAAAACTAGTTCATTTTAAACAGAATCTTAATACCCTAATCAAGGAAATTAAAAAACAAATTAAAAGAAAACATCTTGTCTTTCTTATTTAGAGGCAAAAAAAATGACAATTATTTCTTCATCAGCACTCTCAGGATTACTTCAGATATAACTTTTTTTACATTAACAGTAATATAAGTCACTATAAAATGAAATGAAAGGGATGAACCACAAAACATACTATATTTTACCACTTTTTCTACTTTTCTCTTCTTACCTTACTTCCTTTCTCAACATTTGTGACACAATGAACCTTTCAAAATGTACACAAAATATAAGTATCTTTGACTTTTAAAAAATCATTCCTCTAATGCAGTTTGTGATTTTAAAAGTTATCTTTAGTTTTCCTTGAAAATTACTTAATTTTACTTGAATCATTTATCTGCAATAGGCACCTAATATTCTACCATATATCCTATTATTGTTTACTATGCTCTAGAAATATACACTATACTGATAATCATACATGTAATCCTTAAAAAGAAGTGGATTGTATTATCTTCATTTTACAGGTGAGGAAAATTAGATTCAAAGAGGTCAAATAACTACAAACGCCACACAGCTAATACATAGTGAGTCTAGGATCTATATGTAGGTCTACTCAACTCCAATCTCCATGATCTTTGGCTATCTGCTTTGCATCAGTGTTTATTGAATATTTACCATGTCCTAAGCTCTGTCCTCAATATAAATTTGGATGTAACAAAGTTCCTGCCTCCAGGGATCATACATTCTAATAGCAATGACTAACAAATTAATGAATGCAATACAACAGGAGAAGTTTATTAAAAAAGGAGAAGTAAAAAAAAAAAAGTTTATAAAAAGAAGTTATAAATATAAAAAAGTTTATATATTTATATAATATATAATAAATATATTATGTATAACAATGGCCCTACGGGCAGAAAAATCCATACCTATTTCTTAATAAAGGTAAATATTAGGTGTAATATTGGTCCTAAATACAGAATAATCCACTTTGCCTAGCAAACAGTGTATACAATGAATACTGCTAATGTAGCTAGTCCTTGGCCAAAAAAATAAGGTTCTTTCTTTGTGTGGATTCCACTTCCTTTTTGACTGCAGGTACCAGCCACACCAATCTGCCTAAGTGTCACTGAGGCTCAGTTGCTAGACAATCCCAGCTGCCTGTTCCATTCACATTAAAAAGTACTTATCTAGTCGTCTAGTGTGCCATTTCATTGGATCCCTTTTTAAGAACAGAAAATTAGTTAAAACCATGTGGTATTCTCAAATACTGTATATTAATTTTAATTTAATTTAATTTAATTAATGTATTTATTTAGCAACAGGGTAAGGCTACTGAAAGATTTATCTTTGACAAAGGGATACTTTTCAGTGTCCTATCAAATCACATGAAATATATAACCTTTAATGTATAGAGCTGTCCTAGCTCCTTAAGTTTACCTTTCAGGCTACTGTCATTACTGGTCCACATCTCTTCTACCTAAGGAAATAATGTTTTGCTATCACAGTAACTAACCACATGGTCATCTCTCTTGACCCCACCCACCAGGAGCTGGCCATCTCACATTCACCACTCCTCTCCCTACTTTTTCTTGTACTCACACTATTCTTTTAAACACTGTCTTTTGTAGATTTTTAAAAAATCTGATAGGTATCTCTATTTGACTTATATGCTTGTGTCCATCATGACTAAAATGTCTTATAAGAACATTATTTCTTTTTTAATAGAGTACAGGGACCAAATTTCTGTCACCTCAAGCATGACTTTGTAGAAATGACATATCCCTCTTTTAACACCACTATCACCACAATCTCCAGTTTAAAAAAAGTCATTATAATAAATTTTTTTCTGTTGTATGGAGATATACTTGTACATATTTTTCTATGTGAACTCAGCATCTGCTGTTCATTTCCCTTTGTCTGGATCTCTATACCATGGTCTGTTATAAACAATAATCCTAAGATATATTACAAAGAATCCATGGGTGGGCATCACATAAAAATTTATATGATGCCACATGCAATTTGGTATTTTTTTTCTTTTTAAAGCACATACATGAACTTTATATAATGAAAGTTTTAATGACCAATCCTGAAAGGTTTCAAAGAGCCCAGCAACACATTTACTAGTGTGAAAAGTAATTATTTAGTTTCAAGGATAAAGGGTAGGCCTAATTAAATAACCACATCTTCTTTCTCAGTCCTTTCATAATCAATCAACTTCTTTTAAAGCAAGATAATAATTATTTTTATTAGCAAGAAAAGTCTTTAACACAGAAGTGATACATATGGATTAAATTAACACGTAGTACATGCCCCTGCAAGAAAACAAAAACAAAAACAAAAACCAAAAACACAAACCAAAACTTCATCAACAGCAAGTTCAAATCATCAACTCTTAGAAGGTTAATGCTAGTTAGCTGAGTGAGTAACACTCTTCACAAAATGTCTGTGCTTTAGAAACTTCGAGGGAGTTGAAGGGGCTTTTTAAGTATAGAATTCCAATCCACCATAGACCTATTGAATATAATTATCTGTCGAGTTCCCTGAAAGTTCATACATTTTTTTATGTGCCCCAGGTGATTGAGGAGTGGAAAGGAATTGGACCGCCAACCTGAGAACTACTGGGTTAGAACACTGGTAATGAGGTCAAGGTTTATAGTTGGTGTTTGAGAGACTATTCAGATATTCAAACGGAGAAGTAAGCTACTTGACCTGCCTTGCTTGAACAGCAGTCCTCCCTTATTTAGGACATTCTTCTAATTAGGGAATGACACATTTGAAGTATTTGAAAAAAAAAGTAGCAGTGACTTAGCCTATTGGCTCATATCATTACTCCTTATGAATAGAGCATTGCCAAACCATCACATTCATCAGTCCAAGTTTTGCTTTCTTTTGGACCAGTTAGCTTCTCTCTCTTGCCACACATTGAATGACTTCTAACTTCACCCATTCCTCTCACAAAGAATGCCATTGTCTCAACAAGTACAGATGGGTCAGTGCAAATTCAACTATATGGCCAGGGAAGCAACTTGTAATGTATACCCTGATGATTTGTTGGTCAGATAATGCATTTTTATTTACATAAATAATCACTAGAAATACAGTTTGAACAAGCTTTCACATGATTTTTTTAAGTCAGCATAGCATAAAAAAAATCTATTCACTAAGTTTGGGAGAATATTTCTGGCATATTCTGCCACTAGCTAACTACAAAAACCTATGGTTAGCTTGTGAATGAGGATTTCCCTGTGAACTGAAATTACAATTGGCCAATTTAGGAATTTCCTTCCCTCTGGCAGTACTTTTGCCCAATCTAAATTTGAATGTTTCCTTGAATGGAATAATTTAATTTTCTCCAAATGTCTACTGACTTTATAGTGCCAAGCCCAGAAAATTAAATGGAAAACTGTGTCAGTTGTCCAGGTAATTCAGGCCAAAAATTAACATATTGTTTAAAACTTCATATAACACAAGAGTTGTTCTAATTTCCTGAGTCATTTTATCCATTGTCTCAGTAATCTAATATTCTGATCTATAGCTGGGCTATGTAAAAATAAATGTCTTCTAGGTGAAAGAAAATACTATTCTTAGTTCATAACTCTGGTAACATCCCTGCACTTTACTTGGCAGAAAGTAAACACTAATAATTATTGGAGATCACTTCAGCTGCTATTCTTATTATTCTGAATGATTAGCATGTGGTCTGGGGCACATGGCTGTCCACAGGCAAACAAACCAAGCAGAAAAGGGGAAATTTCATTTACTGGAATACACATTTTGTATAGACAGATATAATTTGGATGTGTAAAAAGACATGTCCTGAAAAATGGTAACTATTTTGATCCTTGTGTTATAGTTCTGAATGCCAAAAACCCTGAAGACATCTATTCTGAAAAGTGGCTTTACACCATGTGTAACAGTCCCACATAAAGGAGAATCTCATTGGTGGTTTTAGTGATAATGACTAAAATTGAATGAAGCCATTCTCATTCTCTCTTTTTAATAAAAGGACAAGTAAGATACTAATTTTAAAGGAGAAAGGGCTTTTGGCATGATAGTTTTGTTGTTACTTTTTTAATTTGAAGATGTCTTAACATTGTAGTTCTTCAGAGCAGGTTCCACAGCTTAGGACAACTGACTGCGGACCTGGACTACGTGATAAATCATCTAAGTGAATATATGATCATTATTCCCTGGGCTTGGAAAACGTCAAAGTCCCTTTGGATGTGTATAACTATTTAAGGATGTGAAGAATGAATCTATTTCTTTTAATGTTAAAAGCACAAGATAAGCTACATGAACCTAAAGTACAAGGGGATCCACTTCATTCTTTGAAACTTTTCCCAATCACACATTGTCAGAAGATACTTCCTGAAAGTCACAATCAATCATACTCCTTAGAAACCAAACTTCCAGGAGCTTCTTTCTATTTTATATATATACACACACAGATACATACAAAGATGGATTACTGTCCCCTTCTTAAAGAAATATTCCTTTAAAACTGCTTATTAGAGGAATTTCAAAGGAAAGACTTGATCATCAGTGATTGTGGGGTATGGTTTTCAAATCCTTTCCAAGCTCTCTGAGACCCCCTGAGCTGAGCAGGGAAGGAGGAAGACCAAGAGTCAACTCTGAATCCTCCTCACTTCCAGTTCAAGGGAAAAAAAAAATTTGGTTTTATTGATTTTATTTGTTCATGAGAAGGTGCCATTTGAGCAAAATTTTAAAGGATGTAACAATTATTTAAGTATTTCATGGCAATTACATGTTATTTGCCAGCAAAGATACCTATCTAAGAAGAGAAATCCTCAGTTTTTCCTTGAAAATCTAGTCTTCAGGTAACTAAGCCATTAGTATAAGCTCAACACATATATCATTCTATGAAGTCATTAATGAGGCAAAACTCACAAGATTCAAAAAAAGTTTTCTCTTGTTAGTGCTTCCAGTCCATGAGAATGTATTTACCTCTCTGCACCCTGCCTGCAAATGTACATCTAAAAAGCAGCACTTTGCCAATGAACTCCTAGATTTGTTCAAAGGGGAGGAAGGCCATTTTAACTTCATCATTTTGTGCAAGAAAAAGGTGAAAGTGTGAAGAGTTACAGAAATATCTAAGTAATTTTGATTGAATAGAATAAACTTTTAATGCTTTATTGTACCAATGTTCTGTGTATTATGGGCCATCAAGACCTTGATGTCTGGTTAGTTATAAAATAAAACACTTACAGAATCATAACTTATATGGTATTCATATAGTGAAGAGAAGATTTTAAAATATTAATACTTTTTAAAATCTTTGGCAGATTACAGATCATTAGTTTTAAAATTCACTTAATCTAAATATACACAGTATCTCTTATTTTATGTCACCACTGATCAATCATTTGCTAAGTACTCTTGCATTTTTTCATGTAACATTATTCTTGAGAATACAATATTTTTATTAGCCTATATTACACACCCTAAGATTTAGACATGTTAGACCAAATAATTTGCATAAGATCAGTAAAGAGCAACTGTGGGCTCTGAACCCAGGTCTATGACTTCCTGACACTTAACCTTCCACACTATATTGCCCCCTCATTGTAGAGTTTACTCTCCTAAAATGTAAACCCTGAAAATGAGTAGCAATAGCATTTAATATAATTTTCTATGATTTGTTTCCTTTGCATCACCTCTAAATTTATTTTGTAAGAATAAAATAAAACTCTTTTTAATGGTTGTTAGTGTGTAAATACAGAGAAGTCTTCAAAATTTCCTTAAGGCTGGTTATCCTATATCAGTTATTTTAGTTCAAAAATCTCTACAATGTTCTGCATATCATAAGCAATACCTTCTATCATGCCTTATAACTCAAAGAATGTCAACACTTTATATTGGATGGCCTGTAATGTTCTTTCCTGATCCAAAATTTTATGATTTTACTTAAAGATTCAATTTTTAAAAATATATTAGCTAAGCATTCTGGGAATAACATTTTTTTAAAACCATTGGCCAACACAATTTAAGAAATACCTTTATTACCAGCCTAAATGTGTTGATGTTAGTTTATAAAATGCCTAGATGAACAAAAATACATCTAATTATGAATAAATAAGATAAAATCATTATTTTGGAAAAGGAATCATTCTATTAAAAATTCAGTAACCATAATTAAATATTTTGCTATTTGTGATATATTTCAGAAAAGCATCTAAATTTCTAATTATATCACCTCATTCTTTAAAATATTAGACTGTGGAGAGTCCTTTCTGTGCTCTTCTCTGAGGATATATTAGTCTACTACAAGTCTAATAATATCCTTGAGTAGTATATCACTTATTCAATCTCATGCTTGAAGAATGTTTAAACTTCTCATTACAGAGCCAAGAATGCATAGATAAAAAGGAGCTTGGACTTTTATTAATAATAAATTGATTAAATTGCCACAAAATACATACAAAAACACATAAACATTTACTCCTCAAGTACCTTTCCTTGATGGTACACAGAACTGATGGGCATGTAGGCTAAAGAAGAATTGTAAAATAAATCCCAAGTTCTAAATAGTCACTTAGCCTCCCATGTATATAATATTGATGCAGTAGGTATTCAACATTTCATTTTATGAAGTGAAATTCTGGTCTTTCCATGTTCTGTGGCTGTGACTGAAAAGCACCCGGTACTGCAAAGCAGAAGTTATAATAGATAATCCAAAATAAATAATTTCTTACTTTGCTTATCCATCAAACATAGACATTCCTATCTAGTAAGTTTCTGTCAACATTCACAAATGCTTCTGAAAAATGTAGACTACATAATATTATGAAGATAATTGATGAAATATGATTTAGGAACACATAGAGAAGAGAAATGTGATATTTTTTTAAAGTAAATATAGTTCTGTATCAGAGATCACAAAATACATATATAAAAGCTATAAAACTAATATGTATCATGATGTTGGTGATTGGAAGTCTGACACTTCAGACACATAGCTATATAGCAACACAGGAGTTGAAGATGGTAACAAAAATAATGGAAACAAAAGAAAATGTATTAAAATATTAAATTCTTTATTCTTCCTAAACTATTAAAAATATCAAATCTGTTTTAAGAGAAAATACACAGGAACACCTTCTATATTGTGAGTTCAGTTAGACCAAACAATAAGGAATGTATTGCAATAAATCAAGTCAAATGAATTTATTTCCTAAGGCATGCAAAAGTGATATTCATACTATGCTGTAGTTTATTAAATGTGTAATAACATTATATCTAGAAAAACAATGTGCACATCTTAATTAAAAATATTTTATTGCCAAAAAATGCTAACCATCATCTGAGCTTTCAGCAAGTTGTAATCTTTGGCTGGTTGAGGGTCTTGCCTCATTGATGGCTGCTGACTGATCAGGTGGCTGCTGAAGGTTGGGGTGACTACAGCAATTTCTTAAAATAAGGCAACAATGAAGTTTGCTGCATTGATTGACTTCCTTTTACCAACAATTTCTCTGTAGTGTGGAATGCTGCCTGACAGCATTTTGCCTACAGTAGAAATTCTTTCAAAACTGGAGCAAATCAGCACAAATCCTGTTACTGCTATGGCAACTAAGTTTATTTAATATTCTAAATCTTTTGTTGTGTTATAATAATCTTCACAGTGTGTTCATGAGGGTAGATTCTATCTCAAGGAACCACTTTCTTTGCTTATCCATAAGAAGCAACTCCTCATTCATTCAAGTGTTAGGAGATTGCAGCAATTCAGTCACATCTTCAAGCTCCACTTTTAATTCTAATTCTCTTGCTGTTTCTCCACATCTGCAGTTATTCTTCCACTGAAGTTTTGAACTCCCTCAGAGTCATCCATGAGGACTGGAATCAACTTCTTTCAGACTTTTGTTAATGTTGATATTTTGACCTCTTCCCATGAATTGTGAATGTTCTTAACGGCACCAAAATGGTGAATCCTTTTCAGAAGGTTATCCATTTACTTTGCCTAAATGCATCAGAGAAATCACTGTCTGTGGCAGCTGTACCCTTACAAATATATATTTTCTTAAATAATAAGACTTGAAAGTCCAAATTACTACATGGTCCACGGCCTGCAGTTCCCTTAGCAGGATGAAACTGAGGTGACCAGGTGCTTGTCAATGAGCAGTAATATTTTGCAAGGAATCTTTTTTCTGAGCAGTAGGTTTCAATAGTGGGCTTAAAATATTCACTAAATCATGTTGTAAACAGATGTGATGTCACCTGGGCTTTGTTGTTCTATTTCCAGAGAACAGGCAGAATTGATGAAGCATAATTCATAAGGCCCTGGATTTTCGAATTGGTCAATGAGCATTGGCTTCAACTTAGTCACCAGTTGCATTAGCCCCTAAAAAGACAGTCAGCTCGTCCTTTGAAGCTTTGAAGTCAGGCATTGACTTCTCCTCTCTAGCAATCAAAGTCCTGGATGGCATCTTCTTCTACTGTGAGGCTCTTTAGTCCACACTGAAAATCTGTTGTTTGATGTAGCAACTTTTATGAATTATCTTAACTAGATCTTCTGGATAACCTGCTGCAACTTAAGATCAGCAGTTGCTGCTTTACCTACACTTACATGTTACCAACATGGCTTCTTTCCTTAAATCACATGAAACAATCTCCTCTAATTTCAAACTTTTTAACTTTTCCCCTGTAGTTTCCTAACCTCTCTCAGCCTTTATAGAATGGAAAAGAGGGCCTTTCTCTGAATTAGGCTTTGATTTAAGGGAATATTGTGGCTTATTTGATCTTCTATTAAGACCGCTAAAACGTTCTCAGTATCAGCAGTAAGGCTGTTTTGTTTTCTTACTATTTGAGTGTTCACTGGAGTAGCACTTATAAATTCCTTCAAAAACTTTTGCTTTGTATTCACAACTTGGCTAATAGGTACAAGAGACCTAGCTTTTTGCTAGTCTTGGTCTTTCAACATGCCTTCCTCACCAAGCTTAATCATTTCAAGCTTAATCAGCTCTTTACTGAAAGTGACACTCAACTTTCCTTTTCACTTGAACACTTAGAGGCCATTATAAAGTTATTACATGGCCTAACTTCAACATTGTTGTGTGTTAGGGAACAGGGAGGCCCAAGGAGAGGGAGAGAGGTTTGAGGAGAAGGGGAACGGCTGGTCAGTAGAGCAGTTAGACACACACAGTTACTGATTAAATTGACTGTCTTCTGTGGGTGTGGTTCATAGCATCCCAACGCAATTACAATAGTAAAATTACAGATCACTGACTATAGATCTTCATAAAAAAATAATAATGAGAATGTCTGAAATATTGTGAGAATTACCAAAATGTGACACAGAGACAGAAAGTGAGCACATGCTGTTGGAAATATTGTGCTGAGACTTGCTTGATGCAGGGTTGACATAAGATTTTGATGTGTAAAAAAAAACAATATCTGAGAAGAGCAATAAAGTGAAAGGCAATAAAATGAGCTATGCCTGTAACAGAGTATTAGCTTTGATGTGACATTACAGGTAAAAATTTAAAACACACAACAGTTGATTCTTGCTTATCAATTAGTTGTAATCAATTAATAACAGTTTTGAGAAAATCTATTTTTCTTTTCTTTATAAACTATTCTAAGATCTTCCTTTTTGCTAAAATAATAAAGTTTAGACATTTGTAAAATGTGTAATTATATGCTTGACAGTTGTATTTGTTATATCTTCACCTCCTATTAATATGAGAAACCTTGATAATCAAACAATAAATATTCACTTGAAAGAGTTTAATGGACACTTATTTTTCAAATATGCTCTAAGATTTATGAATGCACAGAATAGCAAATATGCTCATATAATAAGATAAGACTTAATTTGGCTTTCTTGGAAGTTTATAATCTGATCCCGATTTAAGCACAGATCTTAAGGTACATCACAGTTGATAAAATGATAATAAAAACAAAAGCAAATAACAACAATAAACAACTCATGAAAACCACGTAAGATAGCATAAGATCAGATCTGAATTTCAGGAAAATTCCTGTTACCTGTTATTGCATGAATGGTGAAAGTTAGAAAATAAAATTTAATTATTTGCCATTGTGATAGTGAATCACACAAAAGTTTTCGAAAACTCTTAAACACAAAAATACATTGACTTTATCTCCTCACAGACTCATTGCGGCACATATGTTAAGTGTATTAAAGTGATACCAGCATGATACCTTGCTAGAAGGAAATAGTGCAGCTTTGGAAAAGAATATGAATGATAGGATACAAAAGAAAGTTTATAGAGACAGAGACAGAGAGGATTCCATGTAATCGGCTACTAAAATTCTTTTTAGTAATTTGAACAAGCTTCCTCTTCCTTTCCTCCTCTACTTTGTCTCCCCCAAGCCCTCCATGTCCTCCTCTACATCTACTCTTTTCCAGTGTGTCACACCCCCTCCCCACATACATATTTAAGTCATGGAAATAGCAAATTCAAGATACAATAAGAAAATACTCTGGAAATACAATGGTTAAAAAGAAAGACAAGTTTCCTGCCCTCATGGAGCTTACATGCTACTAATAAAAGTTGACATTAAATATGTAATTACAATTATGATGATTGTCATGAAGAAAAAACAACCTCCAATCAAAGCAACAACATTTAATTGACAAGTATCAATCTGTACTTCTGAGCTATTAACCAGCCATCATGGCTGGATTTGCCATGTAAATTAATTTGACATTTTCTGATTTAAATGTTTATTCATTTATTTCAGAAAGCCATTAAACTATAAATAAAAATAAATTGTTCGAATGAAATGAATAATTAAATATACATGAAAGAAAAAACTAACCTAAATTCCCTCAATTCTAAACAGAACAGAGAATAGTTAACATTATTAATGACCCTAACAACACCATTGGTAAATTTGAAGCATAAATGAAAGGAAACATAATTTTGCAAAGACCATTTGGATCCAGTTAGCCACAAGTAGCAGAAGTAAGGTTGGATTTGGATAATAACACTCATCAGCTATCCCAAAGAAGCTATACATGTCACATGTTCTGGTTCAGAAATCATGAAAACAAATTAAATAATTGACACTAAAGTTTGAAACAGAATGACCTACAGGATATATGAGGCAATACAGCCTACAGAAAAGAGTGAGAAAGCTTCCATTCCATTCATTCTTTTACCAGTACGTAGCAATGATCCTTGACCTGTCTCCAGATGTCTTAGCTGTTTTGTCATGTATAAATGGTAAGGGATTTTGCAGTTTCCAAACCCTGGGAGATTAATTAGGGAGTATGGAAGGATCCACACCAACTCTGTAAGGATACATCACAAAGTGGTACCACCACTGCTCACCTCTGGAGAGAAGACTGGGGAGGAAGATGAAAGTGGTTATCAGAAGGGAGGATCTCTTTAGATGTTTCTTCTTTCTTCTTCTTTTTTTTGGTTAATGAAATGCACTCATCTATCTTTGGACATTTAAAAATTCAGAAAATATTGAAGAATCCATACAGAAGAAATCAAAATGATAACAGTAATATTATTGAATCTAATTCTGCCTGGAGTCAATAAAGATATTAATTCACAGACGTCCATTCCAGAGCCCCTGAATTCACTACTCCTAAAGAGGAAAGCGGTGTAAAGAAAAATGTTCCAGGATTACATTGTGATGGAAAGATTTAGGAAGCATGGATTTACAATGCAAATTTATTTTAGAATGGGCAGGCTTAACACCTATTTTATGCACAACTAGGATTTAACCTGATAAAGGAAGCTGCAATGTAAAGTTTCTAGACATTTTTTGACTCTAATAGGTGGCCAAGGCAAAGATATCATCTCAGGAAGACCCTGATTCAATTTATCTTAATGTTTCCTGAATGCTGGTCCCACTTTTTACCACTCTCACAGCACTTTCATTATATAATTAATTTATACATGTCCACATGTTTTCATTTCCCTATTATATTGATGTTCTTTGAATGTGGATGTCATGTCATAGTCAATATTGTATTTTTGCTCTAGAATGCAAATTTGTTGAATTAATTCACAATTACAGAAGGCTGACAAATCACATTTCTTATTTCTATACATCTCATTAACCAACAGGTAAAGATGACCACTCAGATTAGCAAAATACTCGTCAATCTTAAAGTCTACTTGCCCCATTTAACATAAAAAAACATCCTGTTCCCATTAACAGAAGAATGTAAAGGTAAAACTAAATTCCTACCCTCTGCAGCTCTAACTGAGGAATAAAATTTGATTAAAATTGGTGAAGTAAGTATATGTTTGACACACATGCCAACAGTTTAAGACTGGCATAGCAAAACTGAATGAAATTAAGTGACACTTAACATTAATTACACCAAAACAAGTATCAGCTGAGAGTAAACATGAATTATTCTATACTTAGAATTAAATGGTAATATAATTAGAAAAATATTTTAAGTTAGGTTTTCATAACATAATGAATATATATATATATATGTGTGTGTGTATATTTAGGAAGTTTGTGTATATACATGGACTCATACAAATACATACATGCATATATACAGACATACATACACACACATATATACTTCACTTAGCCAGTAAAATAAAATACAAACACAGATCCCTCTAAGTCATCCTAAGTCCTAGTACTAAGGAACATGATGGGAAATGAGAACTTATAAAGGGAAGTGGATAGGACTTTGGCCTAAAAAAAAAAAAAAGAGTTTAGAAAGCACCCCAAGTGGTATACAAAAATCTCTAGAAGAATCATATATTGTCATTTGCATAGTACCTGGAAGGTTTATAATGAGATTAAGCTATATTATTGGAAAATGGTTGACCAAAACACAAAATGCAATAGCTTATGTTCTCTTTCTTATTGGCTCAAAATATCCAAACAATATTTGTTTCTAAAGCTCTATTTTACACATTTAAATTTTGATACCATTTATTATTTATTGCACAGCTCATGTTCAGGTGTTTTTTCAAGCAGAAGTTTCTCTGCTAGATGACACAAATATATGGATGCAGAACTGTGAGCTTTAGTTTCAATTCACCAGATTAAGATTCAGAACATAAGAGAGATTCAGAAAATTGACAGATAAGACACATTCCTGCATTAGAGTAACCAAAAACAAAAGCAATCAACAAAACCCCCAAAAAATTAGAAACCAAGAGACCAAAGGTACATTCACTGATAGGTAGTTAAATGGTTAGTTTAAAGGCTATGGTACATATTTACCACAGCTGCATATCATCAACTTCATTTTAATGAAAACACTAAACACAATGTGGGTGGTTCTAAGTGGGGAATTAAACATGCTTTTAAATTTGGCACCAATGCTGTCAAAGAGTACACATGCCTGACTTACCAAGTGATGCAGGAATGTAATACCTGGTTGATAACGTTCTTAAAACAGATATCACAAAAGAAAGAACAGACTTGTCTTGCCTTTTTTTTTTTGTCTCTTTCACAAGATTGCCTTTTCAGGTTATCATGGAGTTAATGAGTATATATGACATCTAGCAGACAACAAGGTGATAAGCCCACAGCAGCACTATTTCAGTGATGCACATGCTTAGACTTACATCCCAATGCAGAATGGCTGGAGCAGATGTGTTCCATAGTTAAATACTTGAAGTTGATATATTTATGGTGACTATACTCATCATTTAATCACCATTAAATGATACTGTAAAAACTGACACTGAAGCCTGTAGCTAACGTCTAAATATATTAATTACATAAACAGATGACATGAAAAAAAATCACTCTAAAGAGCAAGAAAAAACAGTGAAACATTTTGATGGATTTTTCTTACCTTAAATTCATTAACATATTCATTCACACCCATACCTACCTCCTATTGCCAAATACTAATGCCAAAAGTTCTAAATACATTTGCATAACTTAGACACACTGTAATTCACAGAGATGATATTAAGAAGAAATAAAATAATGTACTACCTTTACTTTTACCTATGGATTTGATGAAATGGTTCCATGAAGAAAGGATTTCCATACAAAGAGAATAAAGAGGAGAGAAACAACAATAAGAATTATGAATATATGTAAATGCACTACTCTTTGAAAATTTAACAAGACAAGAAGGTATAAACCAGGGTTTGAAAACAAATGGAAATACAGTCAGTACATACTGGGAAAAGTGCTTTTTATAGGCAATACATGCAAGAAACTTGGAAAGCCCATGCTCACTTTAAAAGATTATACGAAAAGGAGATACACAATGACTGTAGGTAGAAAAATTATTGATTTTTGTGGAACACTATACTCAGCATTCTAGAAGCCAAAAGCAAAAAATGTCTGCATGTTCCCAAACTGCCATGCATGGGTGAAAAATGGACTCTTTGTGTACAGTAGGTAAAAATGAATATCCTCTTTCAGATATTAACTTCTGACGGTTCTTGGTTTTTCTTTACTATAACTACCCTTAACTACATATGCTAATAAATGTATGGAAACTTTCTGTCACAAATTATTATGTCTCATTTATTTGCAGATACTATAGTGCAGAGCATGAAGGAAAATAAAAGTCAAAGGAGTAAACCAAAATCAAACCAACAAATAAAGGGGAGAAAAACACATGAAAAAAAGGTGAACAAAAGTTACGTGTTTAATTTGCAGCCAGATTATTTACAAGCACTTGTCCATCCTTTGCAGTGATGGTTTGAAAGCAGCTACAGAACAAGAAAACACTGAAAGCAGAGTGGAAAAGGAACAGAGCCCATACCTTGGTCGCCCATCATCAGGTGCGCCAGACCTTGAAGGGAAACAAGAGCACAGTCAGCAATAAACAAGGGAGCATGGGAAGGCAGGGTTGTCACGGTGACAAAAATGTTCGGTGACAGACATCGTTTTCCTATGAGACATGTCTGTATCACAGAGGCAAATCAAAAAGCATTCTTTCAACCCCTGGTTGGAATGCTTTGGGGCAAAGAGCTCCAGAACTGCAATTTAAACACTGGCATGTGCTGCACTGTGTATTTCTTCTATGTATCAGTTGGAACAATCGAGAGCATAAAAGCATGACTTAAAATCCAACCAGTCCCTAAATATTGCATTTGCCCTTCATGCCCTTTGATGAGACTGTTTTGAACACTGCCCCACAGGGCTTGTCATTCTTCAGTGATGACATTATATTTTTAAAAACCCAAAAGAATACCTGAAACATGGGCTGGGTCTGATCTTTTTCCCCTCATCAAAAAATGAAAAGTCTTATAATTAAATGAAAAACAAAAATCCTAGTCACACTGAAATGATAATACAGAAATGCCTCCTTGTCTGACACATGTAGCAACTGACTAAGCTTGTTCAAATACAAAAAAGATCATTAGACATGCAGTTGTAAAGTTAGTATTTACTACAGAATAATGTTTTTAAGAACAATGGATCAGCTTTAAATAGGCTCAAGTAATTTTCCAGGGAGAACAAAATTATTTAGAATTTTACCTAAACATGACTTAAATACTAAACTATGAGTTAATGTGAGTATATATATAATACATATAACATAATTTTTCAGCTTTCTAAAAAATTTTAATTTCCTTTATTTAAATCATTATCTCTTGCTTGACAACTAACTTCAGATTGACAATCACACCTTTTCTAAAGAATACTGCTAATGTTTAAAAAATTTTCCTCACTATCCAAGAAGATACTTTTTACTGAAAGGCATTAATTGCTAGTTCTTTATTCTAAATTTGGAAATAAAGCTACTCCTCAATTTGTGTATGTTTCAAGAGCAGAGCAAAAAGTTAGAACAATATAATATACATACACAAATTTTAAAAACATTTATGTTTTTTCCCAGTGTTATTTCAAATATATTTGAGTATTTGAGCTACATAACATTATGTATCACTTGTACCAGTATTGAACTAATCTGTGTCATTTTCTTAAATTTTAGGGGTGTTTAAACATCCCTGTGGGGCAGATAAGATTACAAATCATATAATCACAATATGAAAATTACTTAACATAGTAGTTTAATGTTTCCGTAATCTAGGCTTTAGAAATATTTTCTGGGTGATTTTAACAACAACAAAAAATCACACAGATAAAAAGTTTATGATGTTGAGTGTTTCATATTTTTTATATATGGTTAACAATAGCATCTTCTCTGTGCAGGTCACATAATTTTTCACTTTATTCACTTTTAAAACAATTATACATATTTCCTAATAACCATTTATAACTTTTTTATAGATTAAATCAGGGAATTATCTCTGTACAAGATCTAACTTTTAGAAAATATTTTGGATACCTCTAGTGGTTTTTAATATCACTTTAGTAGTAATAGAGATTAACAAATCTTAAAAGCATTCACATTCCTCATGTTAGACTTAACTACCTGTAAAGGAGCTTGTCTATATTGCCAAAGTTGAGTTATAGAGAGATGTTAAAATTATGACTGAATAAACTTCATTACAATAGTTTACTGTATTCTCTGAAAATGTTGTCAAAATTTTTCATGAGATAAATGTGTATGAGGAGAGAGGCATTCTTGCTTATCAGGCTGATTTTGAAGCCTTGAAATGCAGTTGGATTTAAAGAGAAAAGAATAAAAACATGTAACATTTTACAGGATGGTTTAGGAAATGCAAAAGAAATTGAAAAAAATACTTTTTTAAAAAAGCTTTCAATCTCAACAACCACAATATAAATGAGACTGATTTTGAAAAATGTCAGACCTACAGGGTTATATCATCTTTATCAAGTCTTCATAAGGTATTAAAATTATAGTACAGAAAAACAGAAGTCATATACAGACTCAGCACTTGGAGAAGTAGTCATTGATGATTTCTTTTGAAGTTTTAATCTATTTTACTTAAATAATGGAAGAGAAATGCTCAGCAACTAAGCAATTATATTGTACATGAAACAATCACAAATAATATGCTGAAACCTGCTACTGATCAACTTTGTATTACCATAAAGTATTTTTTTATAAACATCAGATCTTAGTCACTTAATGGCTATTTATCTGTAACCTTAGAGGGGGACTCTTTTTCTAAGAAATCCATCATTCTGTAGAAATGCACATTGTTCTTACAGAATGGCTATATTTCAAATTTTGCAGCAAAATAAAATGTGCTAAACACTTTTTTAACATAGATATAACAGTAAAATGTTTATGCAAGAATGTTAATACTGTGACTATGTTAGTAGATAGAACATCAACTTTCTTTCACAATTTTTTGCTCTACTAGTACCCGTTTGCATTTTTATTCTTTAGAGATTTGTTTGGCAGCCCTTCAACTAATGCATTTAGTTCTTTAAAGATAAGAATGCTGAAATATGTTTTTGTTTTACTGTATTCTACAGGAAAATATTGTTTCACTTCCTGAAAATTCTTTGATAATTTTAGAAAAACTCAAATAAGTATTACATTTCACAGACACGGAATATTACAAATATACTCACCAGTAGTCACACCAGAGTGCTGTATTTCCATTGGCCAATGGCTTATTTTTACACTTAAATTTATGCCTCTTACTTATAAATCAGTACTTTATTCTGTGTTCTTTTTCTAAATCAAATCATTTGAAACTAAATCAATGGACTGGAGACAATGTAATGCTAAACATTTCCAAAATCATTTTGATCAAGAAAAAAATGAAGAAAGGATCATGCACTGTGTTCTGAAACTGCAAAGAAATAATTTCTCACTTAAGATAAAAGAGGCAGGATTGTATCATTTTTCCACATAGAACATAGTGATAAGTATTCTAAGGTTTATATGGATACCAAAATCCATCAAAGATGTGATGGGATGCTAAAAATCCATCAAGGATTGGGGCTAAGGTTGAAGGAGTTTCAAATACTTGGGGTTGATAAGGTTGAGAGGGTGGGTGTTCTACATGAAAAGTGATACACAATCCAGAAATCAACAAATGCTCAGAAAGAAGTTCAACTTACCGTCTAACTTTGAGATGTACTCTATTGATACTAAGAAATAAAAGGCAAATGAGAGTTGGAAAAAAGTAGAAAGCACCCACCTTCCACATTGTTGTCTTCTGAAAGCACATGACAAGGAGGGAGAGAAAAGGAAAAACATTCATTAAGCAGCATGCAGACTGGACCTTGCCTTTGCATGTCTTCCTCATGCAAGGCACAAAACACATCATGCAAGTAGTCCATTGCTACCATTCAAAGAGGAAAACAAAATCGCAGGAAGCGGGTTCCCTCCCATTGTCAGCATTTAAAGAATGTGAGAGAAAATTTCAGTGATACTGCCATGTCCCGAACAAGCAATTTTAAAAATTCTTTAAAATACTGCCCTTTGTAAAGCAAACATTAGTCTATTATTCTAACATATTTTTCTTGGGTGATTGTTTTTAAAGCCTTTAATTTTTTTACAGTCCTAAAATACTCTATTTCTAAATTCTGATTTGTATTGGATGAAAGAAAAGTCCATTGTAAACAGCCATGAAATTTCACTTAAAGATACACCATCTCTATAAACTATGTAATCCATTTACCATCATGATCTTTAAGTATTTTCTAGTACTTAAATTTCTTCCTTAAAGAATGTATGCAACTAAAATCTACAATTTATTTAGTTTATTTATAGTGTGTCCACATATTATTGAAATAATGGTAGTATATTGTAACTTATTAAAATGCTAACTTTAAAAATGTTAAGTAGAAAAAGTGATTACTGAAGAAAAGTCCATATGGGATCTGTCCCTTAGGCAAAGTTATCATGATTTATCCACTTTGAACTTCTGTTTTGGGTGTGAATATGAAGGCAGTCAAGCTAATTACAATATTAGGTGAACTTTTCCTTGTATTTCCAATACATCTATTTAATATTAATATATTTTCATATATTTAAGTAAGCATATTTTTATATGTGTATATACAAACATACATATACAAGCAGAGGTTGCCTGTATTTCCCCCATACAATCAATGTATTGGACTTAATCTATTATTAGTACTTAGAGACAATTCAGTACTATTTGAGACATAGGGTTTGGCATCCAGATAAGACATGGAAAGGAAAACTGGTATATGGGACTAGGGAAAAAACAAGTTTTCAGTACTTATCAATATTTTTTCAATAGTAAAGTGTATCCATGATGATTTTTCTATTCTCATTATTTTATTTAATAAGCTGTACTCTTTAATATGGTCATTTGATCAAAAGTGTTTATAACAGAACAAAACAACAGCAAGTATAGAAACTTATGAGAAAAAATCTATAAATGCACCAATTTATAATGTTCAACAAATAACTTTTTTAATGGTTGAAGTTACTAAAGAATTAAAAATAATAAATTTTTAAAAATATATTAGATGGAAAATGAAATATCAACATAGACACATTTACTGAGGTGGTCTTCATATATACCAAAGAATAGGGAGTGAATAAATGAGGATGATAACAGCTATACAAATACTTGGTTTGCAAAAGTTTATTTTATAAGAAATAAGGAAAAAGTGATTGATATATTAGGTATGTGATATTCATTTCCTGTTTGGTTTTGGTTTCCAATCTACCAAATAAGGAATTGGATTGAATTTGTTATTTTTCAATGGCAACTCTTGACATGAAATGGACACCAAGACCAAACTTATGTTCACTACTTTGTACTGGAAGTATAAAGATGTAAATTATTTTTTTGCTTAGGATACACTTCAGTTTTGCAATTTGGTTATATAACTGTCCTTTAAATTTTTATTTCACATTTAAGATGCTTGATTTTTTAATAAGATTATTTAATATGTAGAGTAAAGCAATAAAATCAGGGAATTTAGAGAACAATTAAGTGCTAAGATGGTATATCAATTACTATGGCACTATTTAATTTCTGTAAGCAAAAGATTGGCAGATATGGTTTTAAGCTGTACAGTCCCAGAAAAGGGTTTTAGTAAAGTGCTGCATGAAAGTCTAATAGGAAAAGAAAAATGGAAAGCAAACTAACAAAATAAAACAGGCCAGCACTTGACACTGATTTTATAAAAGTGCCAAGTAGGATATATTAGGAAAGAAAGCTGTGTTAATAAACACCATCATTGATTGGTCCCCTGAAAGTGAGATCTCATTTCACTGTTGCCTACAGCACAAGACCATAGGTGGTACCATTGGGCCTGTCCTGCCATTCAGCATATTTCTTGAGTTCTTACTCCTAACAAGAACCAGCTTAACTAATGGGATTCTTTGTATGCAAATTGAGTCACGCCAATGTGAAAACAAATTTTGACTTGACCAAGTTTAGAAAAGGGAGAGAGAAAGAAAGAAAATCAAAGTACTAGAGTAAAAAGAAGGGTACTATATTAACTCCTATTTAAAAATAGAAAAAGAGGAGTAGAAAAAGAAGTCTGGCTTGGAATAGACTTTCCTTGAATTTCCATATATTTTCAGAGATTCAGTCATAGGATAAAAAAACCTACTATGGTATTCTAAGCTACCGCTTTGGTATCCATTTGCTGTGGATTTAAAATCTGTTAACCTAAAGATGATCCCTACATTATTTCAAAATTTGGACACAGCTATAAATGGGAGTAACTCTAGCATTTACATTCATTTTCCAGGGTTTGTTTTTTTTCCCCTTCCTTTTCTCCTTCATTTCTACTGGATTTTTGGACTAAACAAAGAATACTAAGTTTAAAATGAATAGCTTTTCTCAGCACATCAACCTTTGCTTTCCCTTGGTAGATTCCTATGCAATCAAACAAATATAATTTTGGTTTTGAGCAGCAACAGAGAGAAGTGCTGAAACAGGCATGCCACCATGTAAAGGTAAAGCAGTATCTTTTGTATTATTGTAAGACAGAAAGCAGTCCATCCAACCTTTCCTGCAGACATTGTCAAATTAGGGAAAAGGTCTTGGTTTGCAGAAAACCCTGGATTTTCACTTCTACTGACCTAAGCCTGCTGTGTATATTGAAGTGAATCTCTTAGTAATCAACAACTACAACGACCGTGCTGCTTTCACAGATAACACTCTTTTTTCTTTTCTTTTGATTGTGAAAATGGCAAATGCAGAACCATAAAAAATATCTTAAATTTTATTTTTCTTTCAGATAAGATATTTTTCCCTCATAAAGCTGGGAATTAAGCACCAGAATATCAGTCATGTTATGAATGATGGTTGTGGGCTGACATTAAAGGAAGCTGAAGATTGTTAAATCATACGTTTTAAAATACTTCAAAAGAGTATCTCCACCACTTTTTTTCCTTTGGTCCCCAGCTTATAAGAATGCAAGGGCAACAGTAATTTTAATATATCATTACAGTGTTCTTTGCACACAATATTAATTACATCTAGGAAAAGAGAAATGAAAAAGAAAATAAATGTGCTTATTTCAATATAAAGCAAAGCAGAAATGTAATTACGAACAGTGGACAAACTGAAGTTTGGAATGAAATGTCATTCCAAATGATTCTTTTTGTATAATCAGTGTCTAACTTTGGCAATATGAAAGCTTCACCCAAATGTACAAGCAATAGTCAACCTGTGAGCTACATTCTATACTAAAAATTGGCCAAAGAAGTCTCCTGTCACCACACAGGCAATCCTTCTGTGGTTTCCTTCCTTCTCTTCTAGTTGCCTGTGACTGACTCCCTTCATTTTCTTCAGCTCCCTCTCTCCTCCATCAAAACTGCCACTACCACAGGTGGCTTCCCACCCAGATCTATGTCATCCAAGGTGGGGTACACAGTAGCAAAAGAGGTGGCAGCACTAGGCAGCAGAAGGAAGAATGCAGAATTAGATTATACTTCTTTCTCACATACTTTGAGCTTGCTATCATCTATCCTTCCTTTCTAGCCCCTCATATTAATGTTCAAGGCTCTACTCCTCATTTGGGGGATTTAAATGCCAGTAGAACAGAGCCTAGTTTCCAATAGTGGCACAGGATGGAGCTTTGTTTTATTTTATTCTTCTGTTGGTGTTAACAGTGAAAGACTTCAGAAAACCTCCCTAGTCTGGTAATGCTTCAAGGACTGGGAAATGGAGGAAATGACTGAAACTGTGGATTTGTGCGGCACTCAGCTGGAGAAACAGAAAGGCTGGCCCGAACCAAGAGGAGGTTCAAACAGAAAGTCAAATATAAAGGCACATTACAGAGGCTTAAGGCAGGAAAGAAACACCCTGGGCAGTAATCTGCTAGTTTCTAAAATGACTTTTTAACTGGAGGCCTCTGCACCTTATTTCAAAAACACCTAAATGACACTTCCATCCAGCCTATGGGAATCCCAGTCCTAGGGCATGAAGGGAGACAACAAGAACACCTATTTTTTCTCTTCTTCACTCTTCTGGGAGTTAAAGGAGGGGTATCTCTAAACCAACTTGCAGCAGCAGAGATGTTCCTGGCATCACATTTAAGAACCATAAAAATGTCTTCTCCAGGAGCATTATGGGTAACACCCTGACTATACTTTTGGCACAATGCTATGACTCAAGTATATTGTGGAATGAATGAGCCTTTCAGGAAGTGGTCTGAGAAGTTTACCTTGCCTTACAGTGTTGTTTCCATGGGAAAATGGGATGAGTTTCAAATTATTTATTCAAAGGACTTTTGGAATAGTACTTTCTTAAGTTGGAGACTGCCTGAGTTTCTGCCTCAAACAGTGCCAATTTTGTTATAAAGTTTGTGGTATTCAATTCAAAATGTTCCTTCTAGGAAGGAAGGAAGGATGGAAGGAAGGAAGGAAGGAAAAGGAAGGAAGGAAGGAAGGAAGGAAGGAAGGAAGGAAGGAAGGAAGGAAGGAAGGAAGGAAGGAAGGAAGGAAGGAAGGAAAGAAGAGAAAGAGGGAGGAAGGAAACTTGATTATATTGCAGATTCTTTTGGTATTTAAACTGTTAAATGGACCTGGTGGAACTTAATAATTATTAGTCAATGTATTAAAATATACATTGACTTCTTCACATAAACTATATTGAATACAATTTCAAGTTTTCTTCATGAGGGACTATTAAAAGGACTTTGTTTTGATTTATAGCCTCAATTCTTCCCTATCTCTAAACTTTGAGAATTACCATTTTTATATTCATTTCAGTAGCTGGACTTAGAGAAGGAACATTGCCTTTAACAGTGACCATAAAAATTGTGACAAGCACAATGTATAATGTATGTTCTCATATCACTCATTTTTATTGTTTTACTGCTTACTGAGAATTGAATATTTCCTGATATGAAATTGACAGATAACATTGAACAAGGTGTCACCCTGTATTTTCCCACCAAACTTTAACCACTGCTATACAATGTTCCAAAGAAAACTGGCTCTGGTAAGCAGTGCTTCCTTTCCAAGAGTTTGAAGTCATCATATTTTAGAAAGTAGAGCAGAAAACCTCTTGGACTGGAGTTGGGAGAACACCCCTACCTACTTACTTAACCTGTCACCTCTTCTAGTGGCTATGTGGATGTACCAATACTCAAATGTGACTTTCCTTATGAACAAATGAATGGGACACATCCTCTGGATGTGTGGTACCAGAGAGAATACTCCACAAAATGTCCTTCATTCTCCAACATTAAGATGTTGAACGACACCAACTGCTGAAGGATACCAATGACTTTCATTTGAGAGAACTGTAGTATGCTAGATACATACAATTTTTTTACAAATCATTTTACTACAGAGATTTTTTTCAAATACTTCTGAATTTACTCATCTCTTCTTAGATTCTCAGTCTAGTCCAAAATAAATCTATTTAATTTCTCTGAGAAAAAAAGCAAATACATTTTGTTATTAAATTAAGAAGCCATTGAACAAAAATATGACTAAGCCAACCATATTGTAAAAAGAAGTCTTACATTTAGAGTTTAACAAATTAGATTTGCATATACCGAATAGAAAGCAGCTCACATAATATAAAAATGACCTGCCAGTTATATTCTTATATTTAAGGAAAAATGAAATTTTATTTCAAAATTAGAAATGTTTCATGTCATCTTTAATACAATAGGACCTTGCACATGTAAAAAATAGTCTGGAAGAATAATATAAATATTAAAAGGATCTCCTTCACAGCTTTTAGTTTTATTCCTTTAGTGTTTAAAACTCAAGATATTAACATAATTTATGGCTAATTTAATTTTAAAGTTTTGTAGAAGTCACAGAAAATCACTTAAAATTAAACAGACTTTGTTTTTTCTAAATAAATTAGGTAGAATGTTAAAATTTTCTAGAAATCTCCCAGGGTTGACTAAAGTGTTACCTATAATGAAGCAGATATCTAGTAATGTTTTCAAATGTAGAAAATTTCAACAGAAGGAATATTGTTATGAGGAATTCTTCTGCTTCTTTACATCGTTTAGTCTGATACCACCTGAAGCTGAACCATACAAAATTGTTTTCAGATAAGGAATTCATCAAATATCAATAATTTAACATGGTTAAATCTAATATGTGTAAGTTGGTGATTTTCCTAGAAACTGCTATTCTCTGCCTCCTAAATATAATGTAGTATTATCAAGTTAAACCAAAACATTGCATTCTTTAGAATCAATCATTGGAAACAAAACATAATCAGAGTGAATGTGACTTTGATAAAATATTTTATAGAATGTTTTGAAGATCTCAAGTAACTTTTCCAAATGTTCAAGAGAAATAAGCATAAAAATATACTTAATACTAGGACAGTCTTAGCACTTTAAACGTATTTTCATAAACATTATCCCACAAAATCTTTATATTAGCTCATCAGTTCGCTTGCTGTGGTTGGGTGACTTGCCCAAGATACCCAGCTGAAATTAGAAGATCCTAAGAGTAAATATACTGAAAGCATGTTTTAAGGCTCCTTGTCCACATTATCATAGATTTCAAAGCTTGTTTAAAAAAAAAATGAACAGAATTTGGACAATAGAGGATAATGTTAAGTATCTACTAAGGCTGAATCATGTTACTGAAACTATTATCAAAATATACCTATTAATTCACTTTTTAAAAGGTAATATAATAAAGCAGTAAGAAGACTGTATTTAAAATTTCTTTGATCCTGTTGCAGGAAGGCAGAAATATTTTAGGGAAAATATTTATTTCTTAATTGAATTTATGTGTTGACTCTTTAAAGTTAAATAAATAAAAAATCAATACTGCTTTATCTCCATTACAGAAAAAAAAAGCCCAACAATCTTCTTCTACTACTAGAATGAATTATTTCCCAGGGGAAAAATCAAACAAACAAAAAAAAAAGTAAAGAAAAAAAGCCACACATTTTTGTAAATCTTTATCCTACTTTAATAGCAAAAAGCAGACCAGGTTAGTAAATGTGTTTACTCATGGGCATTCTAACCACTAGAAACATTCTACAAATTTCTTGCTGTCTTTAAAATTCGTTTTAAATTCACACCACCTAAAATCTGTGCTTCCCTTTTAAAATACCTGAAACAAAATATACTTTCGTTCTAAGTCAAATATTTTGGAAAGTTAGGCAATATAATATGAATTTGTCCCATAAAGTATATTTGCCCTTTTATTTTAGTTATACAATGTACACCTGATAAAAGTATTACTTTTATTCCTTTTACATACATGCTGTCTAGTCAGTCTTCTGGGAACTGATCAGAAAATTCTAATCTTCTAATATTTAAATCAATAGACAAGTAGGAAAGAAAACTAAATACATTGTCCATACTATTTTCTTTTTATATTAAAAAGTTTGATGTTACAGGCTAAGAAGAAAATAGTTTGTTCACAGGTACAGTCAATTCTGTATCTTTGAATATTTCATATATGTAGTTGTTCGGGCTAATTTCTAGTACTTAATTAGACTCATGTGAATGCTAGCCCATGGTAAAGAGGGAGCGATGAGCTTAAATAATCTATCCTTTATCTGTTAATATACTAATCCATAAAATCAAATCACCACAAAAACAAGCTTTTAAGGTAGCCTTATAATATCTGTCTTAACTTTTCCTGAAATGATCATTCAGTGCTTAAGAAAACATATTGAAATATAAAGATAAATTTATTTTTTGGATGCTTCATTCAAAACAGATTTTTTAATGGAATAATATGAATATAATTAGTTCTTGACAAATGTATAAATTGCTTTCTGATTACTAGAAAATCTGTATTCTTTTGTCCCAAACAACTTCGAAGCTGAAGATTTAATTTTTAAAATAATCTCATTGTTATACTTTATTGTATATTGCTTTAAAATGTGTGACAATACAGTGGTATTGTAACCACTTTAATTCAAAAACTACATCCTAAACATGAATATAAGTACATGTGTCATCTCTCTGACACACACATGCACACATACCCATTTGGCACTTTTTTCATTAACAAATTCAAATTTTGATATTTATCTCAATAAAATTATGTTTTACTTACACAAATGGTAGAGTTTAACATGGTAAACTAAGAAACTATTTACAATAAATACTTCTATAATACTAACAACAACACAACTAGTATTTCACTCCACTGGAAATATATTTATCTACTGATAATAAGCATTATGTAAATTACAAACTCTTTTCTTTTTTCTTTCTCATATATTTAACTTATGTGTTATCTATATCAGAAGGGAGACCATTTTCTAACCACACTGCCCAATACGTCAGCTGCCAGATGTATGGCTAATTACATTCCAAATAAACTTAATTACAATTAAGTGAAAGCTGGCCATATAATGTATATGTTCCTCATTATTTTTGTTCATAAAATAAAATAATTAAAATTCGTATTGAGATTTTTTTAAGAAAACCTAAATTTAGATTCTTTATGGTTATTGCATTTTTGCACTGTGGAGAATGTGTGATATTTCCATTTTAACTTTAAAATAAAAATTGAAAAATGGGAAATAACCCTGATAAAAATTTTGTTGTCTTCATGTTAAAATATCTTTGAATAATTCAAACTCTGGACAATTTTTACTACTTCTTAAGTCCCTTAAACCTCACGGGTAATGATAAAATGATAAACATGTTTTGATTTTCAAAGTAAGATAAACAAGCATTCTAATATCTTTCTTTCGCTTGATTCCCCCCAATTTCCCAGTATTTCCCATTAGGACATCTAATATTTTTTTCACATAGACTTTATCTGTAAGTCCATGACAATATTTTTTTTACTATAGTTTAATAACAACAGTGGTTTTTAAATTAGTTTAAAGTACTACCTGCTACACAATGAATTCTTACATTAAAATAAGTCAAAGACTTTCCTTCCTTTAAAATAGGCCTCTTATTGAATAATACACTAGAGGAAAATAAACTGAATGGGCAAATAAAAGGATGAACATTTCTGCAACACTGAAATACAGCACAGACACAGAAGAACAAAAGGATAAAAGGAGCAGCTCAAACTTTTAGTTAATTCTATAAAAGTCCAAGATCTTGTTAAAGAGCTTTTATATGACAACAAATGCACACTTGAATAAGCATATAAAAAACTATGAGTAGGAAAAAACAGAAAAATAACCCTGATTATGGAAGCATTAATGGTGGAATACTAAAAGAAAAACAAAGGTAGAAGCTTCTAAGAGATGAAATGGACTAACACATAAATGTCACATAAAAAAATGAGTAAGACGTGCAACACAAATTTAGAGTAGACCTGTCAAGTATATTTTCAGTACTTAAATAATATAGGTCTGCTCCTAAAATTAAACATTGTTCACTTTATTATAGAAAGGTAGTCCTTTTCATGACTGGTTAGTGACATAAAGCTTATAATGTGACATACATAGTAAATATAATGGAAAATAGAAGTACATTACTTTTACGTAGTAATGGAAATGAGGCAATGTAAGAATGGAAGCAAAAATAAATTTACAGTGATAATACCTTAATGGATAACGTTTAATTGAGATATCCCAATGAGCTGATGTCTGGTTAGTAAATTAAGTATTGAGAAAGACAGATGATTTCCAAAGGACCATGAGGTCATCTAACATGGTTAGTCTAGCAATGGAATGGCTTGAAAAAGATTATATAACATAACCAGGTATTATCCAAAGAAGAAAATACATGTTGCAAAACCAGACTCAGTTTCCTGATTTAGTACTTATGGGGGGACTGAATGTCTGTGTCCCCCCAAAATTCACATGTTGAAATCCTATTTCCTAATATGATGATATTAGGAGGTGCGGCCTCTAGAAGGTAATTAGGATTACATGCGGCAGTAAGAGTGGCACCTTCATGAATGGGATTAGTGCCCTTGGAAAAGTCATGGGAGAGTTTCTTCGCTTCTCTCCTCTCCACCATGTGAAGACACAAGAAGACAGCAATCTTTAACCTGGAAAAGGGCTTCCACCAGAACTGGACCATGCTGGCACCCTGAACTCAGAACTCCTGGCCTCTAAGAATTATAAGCAATACATTTCTGTGTTTTATATGCCACTCAGTCATGGTGCTTTGTTATAGCAGACTGAACTAAGGCAGTATTATTTTTAGATCCTGTATTAGTAGGGAAAACTCACCTATTCATAATAAATATGACACAAAACTTAACAGATCTCTAATATTATTATACTACCTGAGTGAGAAAAAACTAGTTGTGCAATATGTACAGCATGAAGGATGGCTAATACCTGCTAGTAACTTGGGAAATGTATACCTTAGAGCGGCCTGAAGTAAATTATGTTCAATGTGCAATATTGCAAGTAATACTTAACTCATGGGGAAAACACAAAGGAAAAAGAATAGAAACATCACTATATTTTTAAATACTAAATAGAAGGCTTCGTCTTTTTAAAAAAATGAATATACTTCTCTTAGAATAGCATGGAAACAATCCAGGGTGGAGTTTAATGGAGAAAATAGACAATAATTTTAAATGGGTCTATTAATATTAATCAATAAATCACTTTAAAGTTTGTTAATATGTATGACAATATTCATAGAGGGAGAAGTAAAAATGATTTGAATAAACTGTCAGGGTTAACAAATACACTGAGTCTCTAAGAAACCAGAAACCCATGGAGAATGTGGGCATTTACTGACAATATGCAATACTTTAATGTTTCATCACATTCTCCCTGAAGAAGGATTAGAAAGGACAATGAGCCTGAAGTTAGGATCCTTCTAGGTTCTACTATGACAAATCAGTTTTAGGAATCTAGATACTTTGTATTTTTTATCATTTTCTTTAATTTTCCCATTTGTTAAATGTTTAGCTTGTTCCATAGAAGGGCTGTGGCTCACAGCAGTGAAAGAATGTAAAACTATTTATTCAATAATGACAGATTGTGAAACATTTTACATATGGCTAATACCTGTTCAATGATGTTAGCCGTGGCATTATTGTAATTAATTCTTCCTTACACAAATTCTAGGTTGCTTAAGAGAAGTGTCTTTTCTATTCCTCTCCTTCTGTTCAGCTTCTAGCATGGTGTGTATATATAGAGGTTGCTTAATAAATTAATTTTAAATTGTAATTAATTTCCTATCTTAATTTCCTGCCTAGCTTCTACAAAACTAGCAATGTGGAAGAGCATGAGTTAAGTTTGTTTTCCTAGGAAGGAGTTGCTTGCCATAATAGGCCAACTAGTTATTACATTCTCAGAAGTAAGGAACTTTAACTGGAAATAATTTCTTTTAGGCAAAGTAAATCAAAGGATTTTGGTTTTAATTTATATTAAAATATCATTTTGAGACAGTTTAAGATTCATTCACTGGGATTTTCCAAACTCTTTCCTTTGTGGACTGCTGTTTCTTAAGTAGATCTGACACTCTTGGTGATGATGAAAACGACAATGACACAGCAGGACACAACTGTCACTTAAATTCACAAAACCATTTGTGTATTCTTATTTAATGATCATAATGGTGTGGCCAAGATCACTTAAAAAGAAAGTAACTACTACCAAAGGGAAAGGGACTGGGGAGGATGGGTGGGAACGGAGGGATAAGGGGAAAAAAGGGGCATTACAATTAGCACACATAATGAAGTGGGAGGGACACAGGGAAGGCAGTATAGCTCAGAGAAGACAAGTAGTGACTCTATAGCATCTTACTACACTGATGGACAGTGACTGTAATGGGGTATGTGGTGGGCACTTGATAATAGGGGGAGTCTCATAACCATAATGTTGCTCATGTAATTGTACATTAATAATACCAAAAAAAAAATTTACTAAGAAAATTTCAAACATACCCAGAAATAGAAAAAACAGTGTAATGAAATCCATATAATGAACTCCATCATTAAAATTCAAAAAAAAAAGTAACTATTAAAATCCAATGGGATGTAAATAATATCTGTTCTCTTCACCACTTTATTCATAGTTCTTAGTACAGAGTGGGGCACACTCAATAAATATGAGGGAATAAGTGAAGAACAGATGACTAAGTGATAGAAATCAGCTCTTCTGACCTCAAATTCTATGTTCTTCCCTTTATATTATGGAGACTTAGCAAATTTACATGCATCTCAAGGGCTGATTAGCATATTTGTAGGAAGCAAATTACTTAAAGTGAAAAAAAAAATTGGCCTGCAGGCAATCCCACTAAAATAATGGCTTCTTATTATGGAGCTTCTTTTTTAAAATTCATCTTCTGTGACATACTGTTCCATGATACATTTACAGTAAGATATCAATAAGAAAAAATATTTTAGTAAATTAAATGATTTTAATAATGCTATAAGAATCTATTTTTTTTTCATAATTTTAGTGTTATAATTTATAAATTATGATGAGATGTTTCAAGCTCATATACTTATTATTGGATGGCATGTGGATCTTTAACATGATCAGACTAGTGACATTTTAAGATAATTGTAGATAAACTTAAGTTATTCAGCAAATTTTGCCTTGATAAACTTTAAAAAGCAGAAAGGTATTTAAAATTATGTTCTCTGCATTTTGGTCCAAACAATTGATCGCAGATTTCACTTCGTTTGGCGTCATGGTACCTGATGTATATATAGTTACTAGACTAAAATGCTCCATCCTATTAAAATAATTCAAAGCAACTACATCAATTACGTATATGAGAAAATATATAATTCAAAATTTTCTTTATTTATAAATAATACCTTTACTGATGCTAATCTGCTCATTGTGATAAACATCTTTCATGTTTTAATGGGATGTATGTTGATTAGAATATTTTTTAATACTGTAGTTAACTCAGACAGCAGAAATAACTCAACATCTGTTGTACAGAATCATGTATTAGTCAATTAAAATTTTAAGTGACTTTCTTATGAAAGCATTAGTATGTAAGGCCTAACTTTAAATACATTATGAAATATAATCATTTCTTGTTTAATCCTATTTATTGCTCCTGAAATTCTGATAGAATTTATTTTTAAAAAATAAATAATAAAGTTAAAGTGCAATGGCATTTAGAAATTTCAAGTTTTAGAATTTTAAAACTTAAATGAATATTACTTTAACAGATTAAAAAATCAAATAAAATGTCCACTTTTAAAACATGTGATTAAACCCTTGTTCATCATCCTTTGGGTCACAACTTTGAATACAACTCCAAAAGGAAAGGTGTCAATAATAACCAAAGTCAACTGCAAAGCAGACTTCAACTAACAAACCAGACCAGAGCGGCATATTCCTTCAACTAAGGGTAATAATAATGCAATCTTGGTTATTTTTTTTTCTTTCTATGTGAATTCTAAATAAGAAAATGGAATTCTAATTTTCTTGCTCATAGATTTCTATATTGAAAAGTTTGGAAAAAATGGTTAAAAATAAAAAATTAATATACTGCCACCCCCCACTGAGGGTGTCTAAAACCACAGATATCAGAATTTACAAGTAAACCATTTAAAATTTACTTGCAACAAATAGAGATGGAGTTCACATGTAATCTTATTTTAATTTTACAGACGAAAAAAGTGAGGCCCTCAGTGGTTAAGGAACTAGTATATAAATGTCATTAGCAACCAGACATACAGTCTAAGAACATTTCTATGCTTTTTTCTAGAGCAGAGTTGTCTAACTGAACCTTATGTAACAATGGAAATGTCCTATAAAACCTGACTGGATTATGACCCTAACCAAGACTAAGCTCCTCCATGTAATGTTTCCCATTATGAATCATGTCCTAGGAAATACCCCAGAGGCTTTGTAAAGATGTGAATGAGAAACAATCATCTCATTAAAAATTCTTGTCTGTGAGGACTTCTTCACAGCTCCAGGAAAATAAAAGAAGCCTCATGATCTAGCCTAGATCAGCCTTCCACACAAAGGTAAAGAAAAATGCAATATGAATAACTCAGAAAATAATACATGCTGCAGAGACACTAGGAGCAGGTTAGAACATGGGAAAGAAAAGGAAATACTTTCTTGTAGGTATACTTTCTAATTCTCACAAGGAACTCCTCAAGGGACAATTAACAAGCAGATTTTATTTGTGGAAGACCATGGCATTTGATTTCTGACAAATGATGAAAGGGACTGGAGAGGAGAAATTAAGAACCACTTTGTATCTCTGATAAAATCAAAATTGGCTTCAGCACTCAAAATATGCAGAGTTTGGTTGTTTTTGTTTAGACAGAATTAAAAAGCAATTTGTCGATCTTAATTCAGAACTGATTTTTCACATGGCTGAAAACAGTAAGCGTGATATTCTAGTGCTATAAAATAGAGGATGTACTTTTACTTGCTAATTGTTATGAACTAAAAGTGCATCCTGAAAAAAATACAAATCGGGAAAAGCTGACCCATTTTACTCACTGGTTACAGAAATCATGGAGCATGGACTTGGTCTTGTGGCTGAAGCAGCAATGCATGGTGGATGGAACCCAGAGCTAGGCCCAGAGATTAGGAGTCTCATTTGGGTTCCACTGTTAATTACTTTCTAATGTGACATTGGGCTGGTCATTTTTCAATCTGAGCCTCAATTTCCTCATACTTAAGATGAAAATAATGACACCTACACACAAGTTATTGAGGATATATGGGGAAAAATATATAAATAAAATCTAACTTTCATCTTAACATATTTAACATTTTTTTAAATCTTACACTTCTATCTTGCAAAAGGAAATTGTACACAGTAACAGCAAGAATTTGAATGCCAACTGATTTCCAAAATGGTGCGGTATAATTAGGAAATTCATGAATCAAATTCCTGTTTATGCCTGCAATGTAAAGGCTAATCATTTGTTTGTTTTCTATAAGAAAAACTTGATTAAAGCCTCTAGAAGCAATAATTACATAACCCTGTGCTTGAAGGACGCAGGCTCAGCTAGAACAGCGGTGCGTTAAAGCCCATAATTGATACATAGGAATGCATATAAATTAACAAATGAGTGCCATTCACAATAACAGTACAAGTGTAGGTTTCTTTCTAGGGGAATTGCCTCCATGTTTTCTGTACCAATACATATCATACACATGGTGTAATATATATAGCATTCTAACATCTACATACAGCCTCTAGTTCAGACCATTACCTAGATGAAAAGTTGGCAAACTTTTCTATAAAGGGACAGATAGATTTTAGAATCTGCAGGCCATGTGGTCTCTGTTGCAACTTCTCAACTCTATCATTTTGGTGTGAAGACAGTCACCAACAAAGCAAAAAGAATCTGTGTGGCTGTGTTCCAATAAAATGCTATTAAAAAAAATAAAACAGGCATTGGGCCAGAGTTAGCCCAATGCACTATTTGACTATAGGTCATTTTCTTGCCTAACTCTGAGTCATCCTTTGCTACCTTTGACCCAGGCTAATTCTCAGGTAGTGCAATACACAGTTTTATTTTAGAAAATCATTATTTATACAACAGATAAAGTTGATGTGGTATAAATCTGATACGAAAACTTGACAAGTTTATGAACCTTTCTAAGTTGTTCTGTCTTCTTAAACATACATAAGGAAAACTATGACATTGAATTTACCACAAGTTTGTTGCAAACATGAAAAGACTCAAAATTTGAAAGCATTTTGAAAACAAAAATGCTATATACTAATGAAGCATTATTATTGCTATTATTATGATTATTACTAAGTGCTACTCTTCAGCTCTATGTTTCAAGACCCTGGAAGACATGTACTCTGAGATAGCTCAGAGGATGCAAACTGCATATAACTCACCAAAGCTAATCTAATAATTCTAGAATTTGAGAAAGATCAGGTAAGGTTAGAAGCCTGGGAAACCACCTCCCTAAGGCAGTACTTCTAGAGTCAGCTCCAGGGCACATTAGTCATGAGAAATGTTTTTCAAGAAGTCCTTGACCAATATGTTTGGAAACAGTGCACGTGGCATTATAAACATGAGTGTATTATTATAATATGAGCATTAAAGATATATTTGTCAAGGAGTTCTTAACAAATAGGTTTGGAATACTTATACCCCTCTTTCATAGATTTATAATGCATAATTACAAACTTAAGAAGCAGAGATGCCCTACAATAAATAAACTGTATACCTCTGTCCAATCCAGTATTTTCAAATTTATTTCTGTAAAAATTCATTATTTTGTGAATGTGAAGCTTATTAACAAATCTCCCCCGAACACACATTAGGAAATGTTGTCGTGTAAGTAATTTTGCACTAGTATACTGCTTCACCCTGGCTGTGGGGAAATTGTCCCACTACTCTCATGTTTGACAGTATGAAAGCAGGGACACTCATTTAGCTGTTTACTTACATTCATCAGAGTGTCATTATATTGGGATTCTTAGTTATAGTTAATCATGTGGAACAATGAAATTTGTAAGATGATTTAAGCAGTATGAAAATTACAGTCACCTCAATATAATTTAAAAAGGACATGGAAAATAAATTTCAAACATCAAATATCTCTGATTTGAATTTTGAAAATTAGTAACATACATATTGCTGCAAATAATATCAAGTGACAGAGACAAAGAACTTTCTGCTGTAAGCACTGAAATCCATTTAAATCCAAATAATTCTTGCTTTTGCTGAATGTTGCTTAAACTTTCCAGCAGGAAGGAAGGTTAAAAAAGAATTGCACAGTTCATCATTTTCCTATATATATGGCCTCCTACTAAAGGATTTCTTCTGGTGGCTTTTTCACATACTATTTAATAAATTTTAAAAAAAAGGCAACCATGTTCTTTCAGCAAAACTTTACTGGGCAGTGGTTATCTGAGTTACGGTGGGTCTCTATTTTCCCAACGTTTCTTTCCTTTGCAACCAAAAATTTGTTCCACAACAAAGGCACACATTTTTGTCTAACTTCAGTTTGGATACTAGAAGTTGGAGCTAACTTCTAGAATTAAACATATAAGTTAACCGAAAGCAATTTATATCTATAGTAAATAAAACAAAATAGCCTATTTGACAGACCCTGATGTATAGTAGGCATTCAATAAATATTTGGTGAATGAGTAAATGAAAAGATGACTCAAAGATAGTTACGAACAACTTTAGCTCAAATATAAAGCTACTATTATTTAGAAATCATTTTCATTAAATAATTTATAAATATTTTCTTAAACTGAAAATCTAATAATTCAAAATAACTGAAATAAACAAAATGACAATCCGTTGTTACAGTAACTCATTTGAATGGTCATAACCATTGTTTATCCAAGCACAGTGATGGAGAACCAAGATACTTTGTGCCACACAAGATAATGAACCCACCTATGATACACAGACACTAAGCAGAATGAACCTTTTATTATAGTACTTGGACTATATTGTGGAGTTTATCTTAATACTTTGAAAGATTAAAAACCATCAATACAAATCCAATATCATGCAATATAACAATTTTCCATCAAATGCTAGGAAGAAGTACATATCCCAGGAAAGCCACTGATATAAAAGATACGAAGGCCCCCCCAATTTCTAGTGGAATCTGCATGTATAATAACTACTTAACAGTGTACTTCTGAAATTATCATTGCACATTAGTGAAAAGAAAAAATAAGACTATGATTTTGTTTCCATTATTCTGAGTATCAATTTGATAGGTTTGTCAATCCGCAAAGTATTATTTCATTTACTCAAACAGATAACATGGTCCCTACCATATTCCTTTGCTCTTTATTAAACAGTCACTTATCTTAAAATAAGATAAATATCTTTTCCATGTAATATTGGAAATATGCTTTATTTTAAAAAACATTAATGCTTCAACCCACTTCCCAGAACATGCTTATAATGAGTATGGTATATACATAACATTTCCCCTCAGTGAAAAAATAAAGGCCTTTTTGTCTTTATATATACTTTAAGAGATTTTCTTTGGTGATTATTTTTTCCTTATCCTTTAATGCATGTACGTGTTAGCTTTTTAATATTGGTAATATTTTATATCATCATAGGACTACTATCTATTATAGAAGAATTAATAGTATTCCATAGCCATTAAAACCGATACAAAGTTTCACAAAACTAAATCAGATATTTCTAAATATCTACATGCATTATTGCTAATACCTAGATACCTTTTATAAATGACAAATTAAATCTTATAACACATCAACCAAATTATGCAAAGAACACAATTGCAGTCAAAAAGTACTAAAAAAACATGTTACTGAAAAAAATAAAAGTTACTTATGGACTATTGAGATCCACCTTGCTGGTCTAGAATCCACTTGCATTAGAAATAAAATTCTGGTGCTTGAGGTAGCACCTGATAAATATTGTCTCCAGGCTTCTAACATAATAATGAAAATTAACAGTTCTTTTTGAACTTTAGAACAACTACATGATAGACAATTCTCTCATTCTGGCATTACTTAATTGAGTCCCAGTTACTTTTTGTCTGTGTTTCCTAGTCAAACACCAAACTGAATTACAGAAGATCTGGAGCTCTATTTTTAGAAGAACTAGTAGATAATCTATAGTTAGAAACAATGAAAAAAACACACATTTCCCTGAAGCAATCCCAGAACACTGTACATTCATCAAATACATTCTTCCATGAATTCAAAATGTCTTATCCACTAATTTTAGATGTGCTGTTTGGGTACACCAAGAAAACCTGGTGCATAAACTGATAACCAGGCAGCAAAGAAAAAACGCTAGATCTGTTTTATACATCCAATGGCATAAGCACACTTAATTAGTCCAGCAGTTGTTAGTAAGCAGATTTGTGCCTAGGACTGTGCAGGAATTGAGGGAAAGGAACCTGGAAACACTTGACTACCACTATCTTATCCAATTTATTAAAATTGTATAGAATGCTCTTATTACATATTATAATTTCCAAAATAACATATAGGGCTCAAAAGAAAAGCACAGGAAATCATTATTCAAATATACAAAACCAAGCTGAAATAAGAACTCAGTTAAAAAAACAGGATTGGTTTTGAATGTGTTTAATATAGTCACTTACCTTTAATTTCAATTCGGATGTTTCCAAGGATCAGAAAATGACATCAAGAAATAGACTTGGCTGAACAGTTTACTCATACTCATACTGAAACACATCCTTTAAAAAAGTGTTATTAAAATAGTTCCACATAAAAATATCAAACTGGGGAATAAAAGGTACAGAGAAGGCCACAGTTCTGATTTGATAATTCTACTTTGTCTCCAGAATGAAAAAGCCATTTACTCTTCTTCCTGATGCAATCTAGACATCCTGCCATGTGTTCCAATGGGACAGGTTTCTGAGCAGGATACATGGTGTGGTTTCATTTCCTACTAAGGCTCCCATTCTCCTAAGAGCATCTCATTGCTTCTGCAAGAAAAGAATCTTCTGATTCTTGGAAAAATGAGAGCTCAAAATAAAAACTTCTTTGGAGAGTTTTTACTTGCACAGCCAGCACTTGCTATGCAATAAGGTTTGCTAACCTTGCATTTCATAGTTCAGATATTCCCAAAGATAAATGGTTTCAAAGCCACAAGCAGACTTTTCTTGATATCATTTATGATGTCTCATTATTTCTCTTCAAACTATGTATGAACAAGGAAGATTCTGGAAAAACTATAATTCAGTTGAAGTACACCACTCTCTGGGCATCTTTATACTTCATAAAAATGTGAGAGCAGAGGACATTAATTAAAACAAGAACGTGAATGCAAGTACTAGTTATTATGTGTCAAGCTGAAAAACAATATTGGAACTACCTTGGCCTTATGTTTAGAGCAACAAATAAATGCTTGTAACACTTTTCCAGTCATAGTTTCTTTTCCCAAGATGGTGGAAGAATTGGCTGGGCTTAGCCTTCATTTCTGGAATCTATTAATCTTCTAAAATGTGTCAAGATACTAGCTTCATAAATACTTCAAATAAGAAGCTATACAATAAGAATACTACAAATAAGAAGCAGGGAAGATGGAAATGGATCGGCCTTGCAATCGTAACAAAAAATTACAAGATAAATTTTCATAATTATATGGAATTATACACCTTGTTCTCAATCATTTCTCAGAATATATATGTAACAATTCAGGATGTTTTCATTGGAGAAATAAATTCATTCAGTGACTCTGAGTTAACTCCATGAGATTTTTCTCTTCAATAATGAAAGAAAGCAGATGAAAGACAAATACTAACAAATTGAAAACTACATACTATTTATCTGTAGCAGGGTTTTCCCACCTTTGTTACTATTGGCATTTGGGGCTGGATAAGTCTTTCTTGTGGGGTACAGTCCTATATATGGTGTGCAGCAACCCTGGCATCTAACCACTGAATGCCAATAGCAACCTCCCTCCTTCCCACCCAAATCACTTCTAATTGAGAACTACAGATCTATAGTAAGTTGAAAGGCAAAGGCTTTATATAAGCACTAATATGAACAGTATGCTGGGGTTTATGCTAACAATTTTATATACAGTTATCGTGTTTAATAATCAGAGGCACAATAACTTCAGTTTTAATTATCATTTTCATTTTATAGAAGAACAATCTGAGTCTATTAAATAACCTGAAAGATCTGGTCTATAATAGTGATAGCTAGTATAACTGAATACTTCTGTCATGGATACATAGTAGAGCTCTGAAATTTAGCCAGGATGCCTTAGTTCTGATCTAAGTGAAAAAAATATATATATATATATACATACACATATATATGTATATATACATATGTAAACTAAAGCTATAAGTCTCTACATATCAACAGTAGTACATTTGGAGTTAATTTATCAGATTTTATTAAATTGATCAATGACAGCAGCTTGAGATAAGGGTTGTAAAACATTAAACTCAAAGACCAGGATATTTTCTGGGACATGTACCTTGAGGACAACATGAGGGCTGAAAAGGGATGAGAAGAAAAGACTAACTGAAGGGCAATCAGTGTCAGTGGCAGTAGATCTAATTGAGGGGAAAAATTTGTACCTCATATGAAGACAAAGGAGTAATAAAATAAATTTTGCCAAGCTCCTTATTTGTCTACAGCAAAGTTTGCAAAAGGGATAATACTACCTCAGAAATGTACACACACACACACACACACACACACACACTATATATTGTATATACTACTGCTATATATTCCACACAAGGATGGGGGTTGTTGTGCTGGCCTTTAGTGGGTAGGGGGTCAGTGATACTAAATGTCTTATAATGCAAAGGACAGTCAGTCTGTCCCATGCAGCTTTCAAATACCCCAACAAATATTTGTATGAATAACCTGTTTAAAATTATCTGAGTCTTGTATTTAATTTTAAGCAAATGAACACCCAGCACACTTTTACAGTTCTTTTTTTTTTTTCAGAATGCAACCACTATGTAAACCTGGAGAAGTATTTGGAAATACTTTTGTTTGGAAATTTACCAAGAGTTGTTCACCATTTCAAAAAAATAAGTCACCAACTATAACACCCCTCATAGTATGAGTCACCAATATGAAAAACTGCCATTAATGTGGAAATGGGACTTCATATTCACGGGAGAGCTTCTACATTTAGGTATAAGCAACTATTTTTCATTATTCACATTGCTGAACATTTGCATACTGACATGCATAAAATTTAATAAAAATAGCTTTCCTCACATTACTCCTTTACATTAACAATATGGAATTATACTGGCTTTTTAAATGATGTTATATAACTTATACCATCTATCTTATCTTACTACGTTACCTTATTTATGAACTCCAATTTAGGAGAGTAAAACAGGGCCTACATAAATACGTTTTATAGGAAGACTGTATTGAAACTGAGGCCCTGATAAAAATTCTATCTTTTCTCAATGTGGGGAAAATAGAAATTTTATGGCCAGGATTCTCACCTCACTTTATGCTAATATCACCCACTGTATACATATTTAGCCTGTTTGCATACTATTTGGTAGAAGACTATTCATGGTTGATATTTCTTTAAGAAGAGGCACTGGAGCAAACTGTCAGTAACAGAAATATTGGCCCAGGGAGGAGTGAGGAGGAAACACACAAGCTCCTGGATATAATTGGTTGGGTGGCTGCCAGTCACCATAGAGACCAGCCCAAGAAGTTGTGCCGGAAGGAGAAGCAGAGAGCTTAGGGAACCAAGAGAGGAAAAGGGAGATAGAAGCCTCAGGGGTCTGGTACTAGGGAGGGAGAAGGAAGTCCCATGCTAAGCAGGGGAGAACAGGGGCTATAGTCGGACCAGCAATGGAAACAGGCTTGCAGCTTGTACATAGCCAAGTGACCACATGTGAATAAAACTTGGTATGAGTTCCCTTTTAACCTCTAACACCCTGTTGTTCCTATTTGGTTTCTCTGCATTCATAGTGAACTTGCCCAGAGTCAGGACAGGAATCCCTTCTCCTGGAGCAACAATCATATATATACATACTACAACAAAATGATAAAGTTAATAAGCACCATTAACAATGGATCAGATAATAAATCATAAAGAACATTCAACAATGTAAAACTCTTTAATATGAGCTGTTTTAGTAATGAGAAAGCAGAATGATGATTGCTTTTGTCAGTCATGCCTAACTTTTACCATTCTTTTTTTATTTTTTAATTAAGAACCTGCTACATGCTAGGAACAGTTGTAGGTGTAGATATAGAAGTGAACAAGTTAGACATGATCTTTGTTATCACAGGCTTCATAATTTAGAAGTGGGTAATAGAAAGTAATGAAAAACTTAAATTATCTTAGCTTAAATTTAAACTATTAAAATGTATCAAATTTTAACAATTTTAAAAACAGAAGAAAAGTGCCTCTGATCAGAGTGCCAGGCCCTCCAGTCTGGCCCTGAATCTCTTCTTCAAAGTATTCCTGTTTTGCTACTCTGAAGCATCTTCCACCTTTCCTCACCTATGCCAAATCACAGTGAGCTTCACCTCTACTCCTCAATTCAACATACTCAGCCATTTTCATTAATTGTTTGTAGTGGGATAGTTTTGACCTATTAACCAGAAAGTGAGCTGCCAGAAGGAAAGAACCATCTCTTATGCTTCTTTGTGCTCCATGATGTGCCTAGTAGATTGCTGTACACAGAAGGTGATCCATAAATGGTCAAGAATATGGAGAAAAAAATGCTAAGACAGATGACAAGAAAAGGGTAGTCAAATGGGAGATCTAAGAGACAACCTTTCCTTTAATGATTCATTTCCACTTCCTGATAAAATGCAGAGCAGGGCAAACATGGATCCATTGCAGACACCAGATCCATTGAATAGAGTTCAAATCCTGATTTAGCCATTTATTATTATAACCATAGGCAAATTCCTCAGTGTCTTTGAGACTTAGCTTTCTAATAGAGAGCAATGAAAACCTTATAAGGTGGTTTAAAATGTTTCAGAAGGACTTGGCAAGTTTGCAATACGACAAGTGGTCATGTGTAGCTCATTTCCAGTTCACTGGCTTAGGGGCTGTCCTTAACTGTTGGGAGCAAATGGTCTACAGATTTTATATATGATTGGGCCATACCAATTACATATCATCATGTGGACCCTAAAAACTTAAGTAGAAAAATAAAAGCTTTTACAATAAGACAAATAAGTCTTAGAATATGTCTGTATATTCAACCAACAATTTTTTTGTGCCAGAATTGTGTGTAGGTTAAAAATAAAATGTATACTTTTCAAGGTAAGAAGTCCCACCTTAGAGATAAAACATACAAATTGATTAAAAATAACTCTTAATAGATGGATCAATACTTTCTAAGCATTCCACTTAGAAGCTCCTTAGCCCATACTCCCCTATTGAAGACAGACAAAAGCAGCACTTTTTTTAATGGTACCCAGAGGCCTAAAGTATTCATTCATTTTAATGAAGTTAATGATTTCTTCCTCCTCTTGAAGGAAATGACACATACCATATTTGGAATTTATATAACATAAATCTTACACCTTATGTTTATTGTATCAAGTTTATATCATGATGTTTTCTTTTTCCAAATGAAAATCAAAAAGCATACACAACACTACTGATCAATTGTAATTTAGTATAATTATTTTAAAGCTAGTTAGTCAATTCTTTTGATGTAATGAGATTATATGGACCACCTTCTGGAGAATTCAATTCCCAAGCTGCCTACATGTTGCTTTCAACATTCAGTTTTCACTGTGAAGCTTGGAAAGTGAACTTCAGTTAATGCAAATATGACAAATGCTGATTTAGCAGCTTATGGAGCAGATCAGGGACATCCAGGAATCGAAGCATTCAGAGACACATTTGAGTGGAATAAATACTCAAAAACGTTCCAGCAGTGCTTGTAAGGAAACCTGGGTGGGTGGGTAGGTGTTGTAGGGAATACAATAGTACACAGTGGGCAGAATTCCAGAACAGAGAAGAAGAAAGGAAAGCAAGAAGAAAACGGTGTTTGGCCATAAGGCTTGGGATTCAAGGTTGAATTTCAGTTATTAATAAGCTGGGAACCAAGACAGAGATGAAGTTTCTGTAAACTGGGCACTTGGTAGGAGCTTCTTCATAAAGAGAAGTCCTTGCTTCTAACATCAGGATTCACTATCAGAGCAGGCAGAGCAAAATGAGACTTGATGATGTGACCTGACTGAGTCAGGATGGTCCCAGGATCTGAAGGGATTGGTGTACAGTACTTCCAGATGGGAGATAGACTTAGCTATGAATAGTGACTCAAGTGGCACCTACATGTGGGATGCAGCAGGTGAGAAAGGCAGCTGGGGAAGGAGAACAAAGGGAAGGAAACAGGTGCAAGGATGTTTTGTTTTCATTCCATTCATATTCATTCTCTCTCTCTCTCTCTCTCTCTCTCTCACACACACACACACACACACACAAAAGTCTGGTTAGAGAAGTAGCATTTTAATCTACAGCTGACCTGTATACTACTCACACAATAAAAAGTATATAAAATGAAGGCACCAAATAATTACATACCAAAGATGTTACAAACAAAATGAAAATCTTTGTTCATAGAACTCCGAGTAAATTTAAAAAAAAAAAAAAACAGGAAAGGCAAGCCTTGGGCCTAACACCAGCAGCGTATGGTTTCAACTCTCCAGTGGTGTTCAAAGAGTAATTATAGAGAAGTGAGCTAAACTCTGTAAGTGGTGGTTACACAGCATTTAATGTGATAATCTTTTTAGCTGTTATGTTCCTTCTTTAATTGGAAAATTTTAAAATAGGTTTTTTTTTTAAAGTGAGGTTGCAAATATACCAGTCTAGAAGTGAATTTTATTAATAAAGCATGTATGCAAGCTTCTCAAGCATTCCCTAAGCTATGTCCAAGGATCATAAATAAATATAATGGTGGGTGTAGACCAAGAGTGATTGAAAGAAGACTAGGTCAGAATATCCCAAACTTTTTGAGCAAAACCTACTAATTTTCTACTTTACTGTTTTTGACCAGTCAATTAACACATATTAATCTAGCACCTCTATATAAAAAATGCTATGCCAGGTTCTGCAAGCTACTAGATAAAAGAGAAATGTTTCCTGTCTACAAATTAAGAATCTAGTTGGAGAGATAAAACATATTCAGAATAATTGATTTAAGGAAAAATGAATTTTATAATGTCTAGGAATAAGTACCAAAGGTGTTGAGGATGAAAGACATAAATGGGATTCGCTTCAAAGAGAGGGGATAAAGGTACGTATATGCACAAGCACACTCCTTCCTTCAACCCCAGTTATTTTCTACCACATTAAACAAAAGCAAGAAGATACAGCCCTTTTTGTCTGTGTATGTCTTTGGATGCACCAGTGTGTTGCAATACAGCAGCTGAAATCTATTGTGAAATCCTTGGCCACTACTGTCACTCCTCCAAACTGGCTCGACATTTATGCCAAACTAGAAATTCTCACTTAGTTTTCTTTTCCTTTCCCTCCCTCCTTTCCTTTCTCTCTCCCTCTCCCCTTCCCTCCAATCTCCTCCCTCCCTCCTCCCTCCCTCCCTTCCTTCCTTCCTTCCTTCCTCCCTTCCTTCCTTCCTTCCTTCCTTCCTCCCTCCCTTCCTTTTTCCCTTTCTTTTCCTTTCCTTCCTTTTTCTCTTTCTTTCTCTTTCTCTTTCCTTCCTTTCTTCCTTTTTCTTCCTCCCTCCCTCCCTTCATCCCTTCCTTCCTTCTTTCCTTCCTCTTTTTTAAAATATTACTTAAGCACTGGCATATAGGAGCCAAGAACAGAATTTACCATTTAGAATATATCTGTCCTACAGGCTAGAGAGATGCTGTATAGTTTGCACATATTGTCTTCCCTACTACAATAACCCCATGAGGCAAGATCCACTATTGTGACATTTTCATGTATAAAGAAAACAACAAAGAGAGGTTAAGCAACTGATTTTTAGCCAAAGAGCTAGATAATGGCTAAGATGAGATTTGAAAGTAATTCCAGTGGATGGATATGACAAAGCTGCCTTTTAATGTCCCAAAAACATTTTTGTAGAAAAGGCAACTCTCCATTCTCATCCAGCACTTAGCACAGAATCTGTAAACAGAATGTGATCATTATTTGAGGACAAATGATTGAATGAAATGAATGAAATCTGTAGTCTTCCCAGCCAGCTCTGTAGCAGCAGATTGGGAAGTAGGGCCAAAGTTTCCCTAGAGACCTGCCTGGCAAGAGCTGGGTTTGCAAAATACATGAAACACATTTATAGAAAAACATTGTTGGATAACTAGTGGCTGTCTCTGCCCTGGTAACTCACAGCCTCTTCAGGTATTAGAAAAGAAAATGTTCAGCTATTTCTTACAGTCCAGCAAAGCTAATATATACTTCTAGTAACTTATTAAGTTGATGGGCTTAAAACAAGATTTAAAAACTAAGATTTAACATTTTTGAGTTTGTCTTCCACTTACTGTTCTAAATGCTTTACATATAGTAATTTATCTCATCCTAGCACAAACTCTACGTGGAGGTACTGCTATCAGCTGTACGGTTTGCACATATTGTCTCACCTACTACAATAACCCCATGAGTCAAGATCCACTATTGTGGCATTTTGATATATAAAGAAACAACAAAGAGAGGTTAAGCAATTGATTTATAGCCAAACAGCTAGATAATGGCTAAGATGAGATTTAAAAGTAATTCTATCGTATGGATACGACAAAGCTGCCTTTTAATGACCGAAAACATTTTTGTAGAAAAGGCAACTCTCCATTCTCATCCAGCACTTAGCACAGAATCTGGAAAACAGAATGTGCTCATTATTTGAGGACAAATGATTGAATGGAATGAATGAAATCTGTAGTCTTCCCAGCCAGCTCTGTAGAAGCAGTTTGGGGAGTAGGGCCACTCTCACACGTGGGAACCATCAGATGTGGAAAGACCAGGCCTCTTCTCCCAAATTACACAGTAAATAAGAAAGAGAGTCAGGATTTAAACGCAGGCAGTCTGATTCCAGAGTCCACACTTTTGCCATGATAACCTTCCTATTACTTAACATGTGAGGGAGAATGACATGAAAGATGTAACTGACGGTATGTGGGGAGCCTGATTGGTTACCATCATGGCTGCTTTGTGCAATACTCTCCTCTAATGTCTGTGCCTTTATGTAAACCCCGAATGCATGACAAAAAAGAATTCAGCAGGATAATTTGGTGGTCAGGATGGTGTATGCAGGTATCAATATAAGCCTTGTTTCACATTTCGGCTTTGGTCCTTATTAGCTATATGTCCTTGAGCAAGTTATTTTCTCTTCCAGCTTCATTTTTTTGGATATAAACAGGGACTCATAATTATTACTAACGTAAAATAGTGGTGAGGTTATAAAGTTCTCAGCCAAGGGTGAGTATGTCTATGGGGCATTTTTGATTCTCAAAACTGGGAAGGGATATTACTGGCAACTAGTGGGCAGAGGCCAAGGATGCTGCTAACCACCCTGCAATGCACAGCACAGTACCCACAAAAAATGCCAATAAAGTCAATAAGTTGAGAAACTCTGGTCAAATGTACATTTGACATAACATTAACAATCAATAAATGATAGCCTTTAAAATTGTTGCTTAATTGTATGCAGAAAATTTAAGGAATAATTTAGGCCAAAGTTTTAAATACTAAAAACTAAAAGATTTCTATTCTTTCTTTAATCCAGGAGAAAAAGGTGACCTCAGATTATATAAATATGGAGTCCTTTTGTAAATAATTTTTTTCTTCTGATTCTTTCCCATATTAAATAAAACTAAATTCTAAATGACATCTAAGACAAATGGTAACAAACTATCATTCTGGCCATGAAGCCTCAGTGGCTTATAACTGATTTACAATATCCACTGAGAACAGAGGAGAAATTTTTAGAAGTGAAAAAGACCCTATTCAAAGGTTTTTCTTTGTAGTGGAACCCTCCCTCCCACTACTTTGGGAGAAACTTGTGACATTTCTTTAAGAAAACACTATAAATCAGAATGCTCTGTTTCCTTGTCTTGTTCAATTGTTCTGAGTATCTGTCTTTCTGGGCCAAAGTTTTTTGCTAAAAGGATCAGTCCTGGAAATTGGGCCATTTTCCTGAAATAGTTGGAAATATGTCAATCAGGAAATATGGTCAAGGGAACAGGAGGTTCCCATATTTAACACAGAGGACAGTTTCCAAGTAACATTCTATGCTTTGCAGTTCAAAAAATATTTACTGAGCACCCAGCTAGATATAAATGTAAACACCAAGGACTCTCAAACAACAGTGGTTCTTGCCAAGTAGAATCTCTATGCCTTCATTTTAGTTCTCCGAAGTTAACATAAGTACTATTTCCAAATTGATAGCTTGCATTATTTCTTTATGCTTTCTATCAGAAACAGGATCTTAAAAAACTATCACTCGTGGATGCTACTGTAGTTGATTTATTTTTTAATTTTTTTCCAGAGTGTATTTTATAGAAAGGCAACAGATTTTTGTCTGTTGATCTTGTATCTTGCAACCATGCTGAACTCATTAGCTATAATTATGTGTGTGTGTATTGGGGTGGGAGGTTTCCTTAGGTATTTCAATAGACAAGACAATACAATCTGCAAGTGCAACGGTTTTTTTTTTATTTCTTCCTTTGCAGTTTGGATGTCATTCATTTCGTTCTCTTACCTAATTACCCTGGACAGATCCTCCAGTAAAATGTTGAGTACAAGTGTCAAGAGTGGACATTCCTTAATGAGAAAAATGTATATATCTCACATATTATTGAGCCTTAAAAAACAAAAAATTCTAAAGGTCGTCTATATACTTAGTGAAATAAGCTAGGCTTATTCACAGAGAAAGACAAATACTGCATGCTATTACCTACATGTAGAATCTTCAATTAAAAAAAAAAATGATGAACTCAGAGAATCAGCATAGAATGGTTGGTTGCCAGGGGCTGGGAGGTGGGAGAAATGGGGAGAAAAGTAAAAGGGTACACATTTTCAGTATAAAGTGAATAAGGTTTGAGGGTCTAATGCATAGCACAATAACTACAGTTGGTAATGATAATACTATACTGTGTAATTGAAATTTGCCAAGAGACTAGATCTTAAGCATTCTCATACACACACAATAAAGACAAATACGTGAGGTAACGGATTTGTTAATTCAATTGTGGGAATGCTTTCACAATATTATACATAAATCATCACATTATAAACTTTAAATATATTATAATTTTATTTATCAATTATACATCAATAGAGCAGGAAAAAAAATAAAAGCAGATATCCTTGTCTTGTTCCTGATCTTAAGGAAAAAGCATTCAGTCTTTCATCAAGTATAATCTCAGCTGTAGATTTTCCATAAAAGTTCTATCAGGTTGAAGAAGATTCTTTCTATTCCTAGTTCACTATGGTTTTTATTTATTTGCTTTTGGTTTGTTTCTTTGTTCACTTAAATCAGGAATGCATTATATTTTGTCAAATGCTTTCTTTTTTTACATCTAATGAGATGATCATATAGTTCCATATGTCTTGTGTTTTTTCTTTTGTAGTTTACTAACATGGTGAATTGCAGTGATTTATTTCCAAATGTTAAATGGACATTGCATTCTAAATTCTAGTTAGTTGTGATGTAATATAATTTTAATATATTGCTGGATCATATCTGTGAACATTTTATTTATAATTTTTGCATCTATATGAGTGATATGAGTAGTTTTATTTAAATTGCCTAGCTTTGATATGAAAGACAGACAACAAGTATTGGTGATAATGTGGAGAAATTGGAGCTCTCATAAGTTGCTGATTAGAATGTACAATGGTAGAGCAGCTTTGTAAAATATTCTGGCAGGTTCTCAAAATCTTAAGTATAGAGTTATGTTTGACCCAGCAATTCCACTTTCATTCTTAAGCATGTACTCAAGATAATTAAAAACACATGTTTACACAAAACTTGTCCATGAATGTTTATAGCAGCTTTATTCATAAAAGCCACAATGTGGAAACAACCCAAATATACGTCAACTGATTAATGGATGAACAAAATATGGTCCATTCATACAGGCAGATATTATTCAGCTACAAAAAATAAAGCACTAACAGATGCTACAACATTAAAACAATATGTTAAGTGAACAAGGCCAGACACAAAGGCCACATATTGTATATATTAAATGTCCTGAATAAGCAAATCCATAGTCAGAAAGTAAACCAGTGGTTACCAGTGGCTAGAGGTATGGAAGAAAGGGAGCAGCTGCTAATTAGTATGGGTTTTTTGAACAATGAAAATGCTCTGAAATTAGACAGCATTGACAACTGCACAATTGTGAGAATATGCTAACCCACTGAATTCTTCACTTTAAAAATGAATTTAACAGTGAGTATGTCAACTTAAAGTCACATATGTGTTCACACACATATGCACATCACTGATCTTCTCACATAAATCATGATTATTTTCAACAACATGGAATTTAAAATGAATTAATATCACCTTATATCTCATGCTAACATTCCAATTTTGGCAAATGAAAATGAAGCCTGGAGAAATTGGATGACTTGCCCCAAATGACACAGCTGGTTACATAGAACTTTTTTTTAAATTATTTCAAGTCCTGGACCACTTCTAGAACATTTCTTACAGGTAAAATTCTCCAAATGCGAAAGCATAAAACAAAAACAAACAAACAAAAAACCCTAAAGCAGCTACTTTCTATCCTATTCCCTATATATATATATTTTTTTGTGTGTGTGTCAGTCTGCTTTTTCTCTTGTTGCAACAAATTCCTTTTGCGATTAGATTTGAATATTAACAAAACTTTCGTCATTCTCAGGAAAAAGAAAAGGACTCACATTGAAAAATCCTAATGGATACAATCAATGTTAGATCCCTTATGTCACAGATGAGAAAATAAACAATAAGCATTTGGTAATTGTTACCATAAAAAGATTAACCTGAAAGAGAACACCAGATCTTCCCTCCTATAAGGCACTGATTTTTCACATCAGATGGAGAGAGAAGCTCTTAAAGAGCTTAAAGATTCTTTTCCCAAGCTTATTCCCTTCCTCCCTGATCCCATTTCTCTCCCTCTCCCCTTCCTTCCTTCCTCTCTTTCTTTTCTAATTAGCAATCTGACCTTTCTAAAGTAGCTATCTCCTCTGGATAAATACAATGAGAATGTACTGGGATATAAACAATATGAAACTTGCAGTCTTGTTTTGAACAAAATAACTGACCCTTAAAAAAGAATTTCAGATGAAGTACTTTCATCTGAAGAGCACCAAGTTAGTGAAGTTTCTACACGAAAGGACACATCTGGACTGAAGGAAGTATATATGGCATCCATGGAAGGACCACACAAATCTCTGAATTTCAAGACTTTATTCATTTTTATTTTTATTTTATTAAACTGTAGCTTCTGAGACCTGAACTCAGAGAATCTTGTTGCCAGGACAGAGACCTGAGGATATTTATACTTTGCATCTGGGCCTCTATTAGAAGATTGTTACGGCTTTTATACCATACCTACTATATAGTCTATACAATTTCTAAAAAAGTATACTATTTACTCTGCAGTAAAGATACATCAATAACTTGGTTTCACTTCTTGCATCAGGTGCTTTAAAAATCAGGGCTAAAGTTCTTTTAGTCTCTTAAACTGACAGAGGGGTGACTGTTTTGAGAATTATATTTGGAATATTCCATCTTAGTCTCAGAAATACAACATTTTTTTCCTTTTTAACTCAGTTAAAATTGAAGAAAAATGTGTTTTTTAAAATTTCTATCCTGGACATTCTGCAGTTGCAGGCAGACCAAGAAATTAGAGTTCTACCCTAATGTGACACCTAGGTTTATTCTGAAAAGACACTGGACCTTATTATGTTGTCCAAAATATGCCTAACCCATATAGTAGCTCAAATGAATAAAATGAACTGAAATGGACCATGGTTATTGCAGTCTCTGAGTGTGGTTTGAGAATTCTCAGTGAACTTAAATTTGTCAATTTATTTAATAAGGAAAATAAATATTTATATTTAAATTGCTTTCATTGGTAATTGTTTAAAAAAACCTTTAAAAAAAACTTTTACTCTTGATTCTGGCTAGTTATCTAGTCCATAGCTTCTCAAACTAATATGTACCTAAATTACTGAGATATCTTATTAAATGTAAATCATTTCCACAGAAGTAGATTGGACCTAAGATCCTGCATTTCTAACAAAATCTCAGGTACATAATGCTTCTGGTTCCCAGGCAACACTTTAAGAATAAACACTAGGACCACTACAAAGAACAGCAGTTATATATAAGAGAGACTAGTCATTGGTTTTAAATAACTCTTCTATATTGTTCAAGGGCATAGCTGTTGATCTAATTCATATGGCTATTGGTTTCAAAGAAAAGAGATGTTAAGAGAAAACAGACACTTTTATGTACACAAAGCCATAGGGAATATTTAAGTTCTTGGAAAATAAAGAGAAAGGATATAATCTATTTGGATTCAGCTATAATATTTGCAGACAATCTGTGTAATATACTCAATCAGAGCACATATTTTGGCCAATGATTCAGTCACTGGAGTTGTTGTCTACTTGTGGATAAATGGCCAAAAATGGTAATCCATACTCTGAGCATTTGTGGTGCTGAATCAGTCAACAAAGGGAGATATTTTTTTTCCTTGAAAAAAAAAGATCATTGTATATGCACAGAGACAAACATATCTTCAAGGGGAACAGAGCATATTCTTATATATGCCATCTGTTACATTTGAGAATCTACAAGGTGTTCCATTAGCTATTAATGACAATTGAAGACAATTTCTAGAGTAGGCTTGCTGGTTTATAAAAAATAAAAATTAAATAAAAAACTAAAAGCAACATAAGAAATCTAAAGGATTTGTAGAACAAACTGGCATTTGTCCTTAGAGTACCTTTTTAACATATGAAGTGATGCTGATACTATTGATCATTTCCCAAGTTAACAACATATTCTAATCCTCATTTACACTGAGAGTTTTGCACACATAAAATAACAAATGGCATACAGATATATCCTATAACTCTGTTACATTCCACAACTGGGATGTTCCTGTACTTGATATTAGCAAAAGGCCCATCTTCCTTCAGCTTAATTCCCTCTATCACCATTTTTCATATATGCCTTCCAATTAAAATTCTCATTATCTTCCTGACTCTCCCCTGAGGTCACTGTTTCTTTTTCAGTAGTTGCTAGGTGAACTCTATACTAGTGCTTTAAAACCCAGTGATGAAGAACTCTAGTGTGCATGAAAATTTAAATGTGGTCTCCACACATCACAGCTTTTAAGTTTATGTCTTCTCTCTATATCTACAAAACCAAAAATGCTCAGTGCTTGCCTTCTTTTATTCCCTAAGGTAATTGTGTTTAAGATGGGACCTCCACTGCAAGCTTCACAATCTGATCTCACTGCTTATGTCTGCTGTCTGGTCACTTAACTATTAGTTTTGCCACAGACATTATATCTCTACTGTAGTGTCTTCAGTTTTTTCAAGTTTTCATGAATGTTAATTGTAAGAACAGCTTAAGCCTCACCAAGCAATCAAGTATATCAGTTAGTACGTTGCTTATGCCTCCAAACGATTTCAGCTCTCCAAACCACAGGTGAAGCCTTCCTAAGGTTTTGTTTACTATCAGCCAACCAGCAGTACCGAATGTGTTCTGTCCCCACAGAAGGCACGAGAGGAGGGAAAACACAGCCAAGATTATCAGGAAGGTACAAAAATGATTAATCCTGTTATCTGGAATTACACAATGCCTCTCTAAAGTGGGTTATATGAATAGTTACTACACAACAGATTTTTTTTTTCCTAAGGAAAAATTTAAATTCCCCTCACAGCAATGGTGCATGAGTGTGATGTCACCTGTGCACTCAGCTGGCTGCAGCATATGCTGCAAGAGCAGAATTCTTTTGTTGTTCTTCAGTCTGACTAGGAATCATCTCATTAATTTGGAAATATTTACTTCACCACAACACCTGCTTGGATACTGGTGTCCATAAAGATTGTTCTGATATTAAAGAAAACAATGGACTATATTCCTTCCTCCCTCCCTCCCACCCTCCCTCCCTTCCTCCCTGTCTCCCTTCCTTCCTTCCTCCCTCCTTTCCTGTAGTGAATTGAAAAAATAGGAAGAAAGGTATTTTACAATTCCTCTAATGCATCTTTATTACACAGTACTTCCCCCTTACTATCTTTCTTCCAACATCTTTATGACTTTCCCTAATTGATGAATTCATCTTACAGGTATAGAAGTTTGAACTATGTGTGCACAAACATACGACATGGGAAATTCTTCAGTGATTATTATTAATGGAAATGTTGCCAGCCTGCCTGAGTAGGGGACACACAGCCATTCACATGCATGGTTAAGAAGGTAGGATATTGTGATTTTTCCCCCCAAATATATAAAGTAGCAAAGAGACTAACTGATAGGGGTCTTAGATTTAGGCAGACACCTCTAATATGCTAATGAAGAATTATAAAACTTATAGATTTATATAAAATGTAATAAATATTTTATTATATTTATTGATATAAGAAAATATTATATGTTTGAATAAATGAGGTTCTTCTATTTATTGAATAGCTTTGAAAGCAAGGGTCTCTTTCTATTCACCATACATAATGCCTTGAAAATAGTCAACAATAAATATTTGTTTACTGAATTACGGTATCTCTGCACCAGGCATCATTCCAATTTAATTTGAGCTCAAATAATTCTAGACCAAATATATGTCATTACCTTTTCTTGATGAAAAAAAAGAGCAATATGATAATCAACATTTCAATTTTTGCCTGCTATGCAGAAAAATGGGGAATGAAATATTAAGATCTTGTTATGGTATTTAGTCAGAAATCATTACAAAATCCTTGTCACTTAAACTACTGATACATTTAAAATTAACTGGTCAGTACAATGTTCAGACCAAACAAAAGAAGACCTTTATGTTACAAATCCCATCTCACATTTTCTGCCATTCCAAGTCCCATGTTTGGAGTAAGAGTCAAGCAGTATTTTATTTTAAGCAATGGCAAAGCTGAGACCACCTTTAAAATGAATCCATAGGTGACAGGTGACAACTACATCAATAATACAGTCAGTCCCCAGTGCTTTTTATGAGTATGCTATAGCATAGAAAATCTGCATTCTGTCCCCTCTCTCCCTGAATGCAGAACACAAAAATTAATCTGCCTTTTGAGTTAAAAGATAAAACTCTTTCCTTTCCCTCAAATGTGTCCCTTTTCATGAAAATCAGATTTACAAATATCCAAATATATCAAATAATTGTGATCAGTCACTTTGTCTTCAAATGGATTTTGCATTTGTAAACGAAGACACCATGAAATTGTTTCGAAAAACCTAGTTAGATACCATTTATTTTACATGAATTTGACAAGTTTTCATTTAGATCCAATTGTCTTTAGAGATTATCAAGTGGCAGATGTTCATAAGTACTTTATTTCAGGTGAACTTTTACCTTTAGGTAATTCTCATATAATAATATTGTTATATAATCAGGTATTAAAACTAGTCATATTCCAACTTCCATTAATTCATTTAAGAGAACAGTTCCTACTGATGTGACTCTGAGAGCTCAATATTCTATTTAACTTAAGTGAGTTAAATATAGAAAATATGCAACCTATTCTGGAGTTTTTGCTAAGCCCAAGTAACTGCATTTAAAGATAAGAAAGAAATAATAAACATACAATTTTCCAGTTTAAAATTTCACTTCTAAGAGCTGAGTACACCTTAGTTATATGTACTTTTCATTAAGCAATTGAGATAAAAATCTATTGTGGTAAAGTCAGTTAAGGGAAAGAAGAATTTTATGACTTTCATGGCCATTCTATTCTCTCAAAAAATTATGAAACATCTTAACATAGAAGCACAATTTATTATAACCACACATATACACATACATATATACATATATATGAGTATGTACAATATATGTGTATATTTGTATGTGTAAATGTAAGATGCATACATGTGTGTGTGTGTGTATAAAACTGATTGAAATCATTTTTGTCTTTAGGAGATTTCAAGCTCTTAAACACAAGCTTTTATCTCACCAAAAGACAGTACAGTTATTGAGACTACATGAAAGGAAAATATTTAGTTATGTGAATACTTAGAAAAGTAATGCATTATCAAAATAGAGGTCATGATGTTTACTGATCATTTATACAGGTCTCTGTTTTCAAACTTGGCAGAGAAAATTCTTTGGGAACCTTTTGCCTAATAGCTATTCACTTCTAGTTTTTTTTAAAAAATAATGATAAAAGTTCAAACTAATGTTTTTAATTGACATATTATTAAAACTTAAATATTTCAAAAATGGCTTAGAATGATTATGTAATGGCCCAGATTACATTATTTTTTGCTTCCATAGTTTAAATTTTGCTTTCTCTAAGATTTTATACAATTTGTGAAATCCTTTATGGGCTTTTTGATGCCATATCAGATAAAATCCATGGCTTTCACTGCTGGCCAAAAAAATTAACAGAGCTTAATAAATTTTACAGACAAATGACTACACTAATATAGCCAAGGGAAATAAATAAAAAATCATAATTTTTTAAGAAAAACCTTCAAGTTGTATTTAAGAATGCAATTTTTACTTAAAAGTGGACCTTACTAATTATACTAATTTCAGGCCATGTACACAAATACTAAGAAGTTTTAGTTTTATATATTCAATTGGAACTTTTCATAGGAGGCCTGGGAAAGACCTGCCACTACTTTTCTGTATCATATTGTCTTCTTTCCTATAGAATTTTATCTTTCAATTCTTTAAAATTACATATTCTACCAAGAATAAAATGGAGACATGCAAAATGCAAAATAAATGATAGTGTTATCAGCTTTTTCATATTCTTTTTCCTTATACCAATGAAAAACCAACCTCATCTAATTTTTTAAAAAGATTCTTTAGCCTAGTTATTTTTTTCTAATTTTTTTTTCAAAATTAAATTGCATTTCAATTTCATGAATCTCTAAAGCACTTATGCACCTTACTCATATGGAAGAGAGTAACATACATGTATGATCCTTTGCTGTTATAAAATGTTAGGTGCTCAAAAATCTTAACAGAGCAGACTATAAGCCAGTTAAATCTTCTACATGGCGCCACTGCAGCTTTTCGCTCAGTCCCAAAAGAGATTTAAAAAAAATTAAAAACTAATAACATCTACAATTAATAGCATTACTGCAGCCTGTAGATCTAAGTCTGTTACTTTAGTCTTCCCCTGACAATAATAGAGGGCCTTATTACTTTTTCTCTCGGGTATTTATTAGGTATGATGAAGAAAAGGTTACATCTTCTCTAGAAAAGAGCACAATCTTCCAACTCTCCTCCAAATGCCCTTAACGGGCATTACATGAGAAATGCATTTTGTGCTACCTATTAGGTTACTTCTTCCCAACTAGAAATTCTATTTTAATATGATTGCCAAAAATGTAGTGCTGTCATTTGATAAGACTGAGAGTGGGATTTGCTAAACATCAGTTAATAGAAAATGTGAGTCAAATGCTACACGCATAGATTGCTGCCAGTGGGTAGAAATGAATGGGCGGTAATGGAAATTAATGAATAGGGGAAATCTATGTCAATTTCCTTGAAAAATGTACTGTGACTGCTATGTACATTCATAAAACAAATTTCTTTCTATTATTTATGAAGTGAATAATATGATATTTTGGTTTAACAGGATAGCACCTCTTCCTAAATCACATAACTATATTGGCTATTGCTCTGTTGAATATATTCAAACTATATGTTTTGCTTTGGTAAATCTTCTTTTATGATGCTTAGCACTAAGATCAAACTGTCTACAATAATAAAAGCAGATGTTAAGATTTCATCCTGCAATTTATTGTTTTAAACAATAGAAATTATTTTATATAAATTTCTTTCAGTATCTATTTTTAAAATTTCTCCTCCACTTAATCCCACATTAGATTCAGACCTTATGCTAATGCTAATTCAGATGCAACCTTAAATCTCTGATAATCAAATGGAGATATAAGACATTCCCATGTGAACTTAAGGGACAATACAGATCTATATGGATTCTTGCTATTTGACAACTATATTTACCTATCACAAACACACTCAAAACGATTTCCAATCTTTCCTTTGTTTCCTTTAACATTTTCCTTTAAAGAAAATCTAGTTAAGTCTATTATCTCATCTGAATATGATGATCACTTTACTACTTTGAAGTAGTACATTTCCCTCACAGTGCAGATGAATTCCCAATACAGCAATTCTTATTTAAAAATTTGGTGGTGATCAAGTTTTTTAAAGGAACATGTCTGATGCTAATGTTCTGGAAAACTGGGAGAGGTCCACTAATCATTAAGAGTCCAAAATACAGAAAAGGAAATGTGCATTTATAAAGATGTTACAATTTCAAACAAATAAATCATTTAACCTAAACTAAGTGCTAAATGATGAGAAAATACAGAGGACTGGAATGGAGAAGCCTCCTTCTACTCCTAGTACTGCAGTGAAATGAGCTGATGTTGGGTAAGTAATTTCACCCTCTAGGCTTATTTCTTCTTTGGCAAAGGAGACAACTTGCATCCTTTCTAAGGTCTTTTCTAGATGTAGAAATTTGATGATCCCATATTATTGCAGTCAGCATTTCTGCTCATTTATCTCACAAGAGGCTAAAATTATGGTAAGAAAATATCAAAGGCTAAATTTAACATGGTAATAACAGCAATGCATGGAGCTCATGAGTAATGATTTCACCTTTCAATGAAGTAATTAAGCATCTGCCAGGGGACAACTTTTTACCTTAGGAAACTGAGTAGTTCTAAAAGGTGGGATTAGGTTACAGATTTTGAATAATAATAAAATAATACTAATATTAATACTACTAATAAACTCTTTTGAAAAGTGGACAAGGAGTTCTGGAAAGAAAGATGGTAAAAATTCTCCAGAAGTTTGACACTACCCATTCTCTTTGTCTTCTGCACAGAGGCCTCTGTGCATCTTCTTTTCATTCCTGCATGTGATCCAGTTAAGATAATGAAACCCACATTTCAAAGTTTCAAAGTTTTATATAATGCCTGCAACAATTCACTACTGACATGCTTAGTGACAACACTGAAATAATTTCACTCATCTTTTCCACTCTTTTCAAACCCCCTAATACCCATTCACTTAATCTTAGTCATTAATCACTGAGAAAATGGAAGTGACCTATCTACCTTATCACCACCAGCTCTACCAAGTCCACCCTTATCTCACCATATCCTGTCTTCCTGTGGTGGGTAAATGTGTTTTTTAACCCATCAGAAGTCAAGAACTCCTCTCCTGGTGATCTGGATCCAATTTCCTTTCTCTGACTCAAAGATTTTGTTTCTGAGAAAACGAAACCATTCATTTGAATCATAGATTCTCTCTTTTTTACTAGATTATTCACATCGACATTCAGAAATATAGTATATGGTCTCATAAAAAAGAGGAAACTAGTTTGAACTGAAATTCCCTAGTTTTGAATCCAAATTCCCCTAGTGCAACCCATTTCTTTGCCTTTGTTTACTGTAGGTACTCTCTCTTCCTCTTTCTTACTCTCTTAGTCTGCTTCACTTGGGTTTTGTCTCTACTACCCCACTAATCTTCCTTTCAAAAGTTTCCAACAATCTCCACTTTGCCAATTCCACTGGTCATTTCTTTGTTCCATGTTGTCCATACCACTTTTCTGCTCAGAACTTGCTAAATACTTGTCATACCAGTTAGAATAATATTCAAATGTCCAACCTTGGTCTATATTTCTACTTCTACTCTGCTTTTATTTCCTTACTCTCTCCCCTCACCTCCTACTCCAGTTCAGTACCAGGAACACTCCACGCCCTCTCCCACATTAGTCCCCTTGCATTGCATGTGTCCTCTCTTGAAATGCTCTTCTCCCTGAACTATACATGGATGGCTCTTACAACATTTATTAATCATTATTAAAAATTTACCCAGCTGTTATTTTGTGGTAGTAATTTATCAGTGGCTCTTACCAAGTTTTAATATCTTTCAGGAAAGAATTGTACTAGCAATAGGTAATTCTGAGCAGAACATGCAGTACTATATGCAACTGACCAAACTATTTACATTTAAAAGAGTTGTTTATAAGTGGTAGAAAACACTTAAGAAGTAAAAAAGTTTTTTTTAAAATCTGTGCGTATTTCTAACTTTAAGACTGCTAAGGCAACTCTTTAATCTATTTATTCAAAATTTATACCTAAAACAAAATTTAGTACTGCAAGTTTACAGTCCTATATTTAATATTATCAGGACACTATTCACTAAAATCAAGACATCTGGCATCCATATTTCAAATGGCTAGATTCCTACAAATGTTAGAGTTCCATGGTACAGCAAAGCACATTAATGGCAGTAATAAGAATTAATTTATGTGAAGTTGAACAGTAAGAAGACCTTAGAAAGTCTAAACATTTAAAGGACTCTATAAAGAGAATTATTAATTTTAACTTTGATTGGTAATAAATCCTTTACACCATCAGAAAAAAGGTCATTAAGATCAGCTGAAAGAAAACAAATAATGAAATCATAAAAGTTCACTATCTTGCCATAGATAAAAAAATAATTAAACCCACGGTTGTCATATTTAAGACAAGTTGTGGGGTTATCATTGTATAATATCCTAATGATCTTTGCATTTTATGTTACCAGATATAATAGAGCTCCTTTAATTATTTATATTTTCCAAGAGTATAAAAAGAACAATTTAACCAAATTATTTTTGTCTCTAGAAATAACTGTTTTCTTTGTTTTCAGTGCTTTTATCACTATTATATTTTCCCCCTAACACAAGCTCAATTATTTGAAAATCACAATCTTTTGAGGGACTTTTGTTTGTTTGCTTGTTTTCGTTTTCTTATGCAATGAAAATTTATTATAAAACTATTGCTCTAGCCAAGAACTGTGTTGACATAAAAGGGCATATCTACAAATCTCAATTTATATTGGCCCACCACATTTGAAAAATATCATCTTCTATTGCTCAAAAGAAAGCTTCTTAAAAACAAGGAGCAACTGTTTCATATCTCAGCATCTGCCTCCAAAGTTAAGGCATAGTGGACAGCTAATGTTCGTGAAATGAATAAGAAAATAACATACTCTTAATGCCTGTTATCATAATGTGACTGAAATTTCAATGACTCATATCTGAATATTTTTAAATAAATATATTAGAGGAGGGACAACTTTTTCTTAAAATCCATTCCATTTTTCCTTTTTATATTTTTATACATTTTCACGAACTCTTTCTGACAGTTGCATCTTTCTGATCCAAATTTTCACCCCATTTATACACACACAAACAAATACTTTTGAGAATGGGCCTGAAGTCCTCATAATATTTTACAATCATTATATGGTTGGTGTTTTTTTGGTAGGGGTGGGTAGGTGAGTGAAGAGGGTGAAGGGGATTAAGGGGCACAGAAATTCTCAATCATAATATAAACTGGACAAGGGGAGAGTAGTACAGCACGGAGAGCATAGCCAATGATTCTGTAACATCTTCCTATGTTCACAGTTAGTAACCATACTAATGGGGGTGAGGATTTAATATGTGTAACTGTTAAACCACTGTGTTGTATATTTGAAACCAATATAAGATGGTATATCAATGATACTTCAATAAAAATGAAGTCCTTCCCAAGATAATATAAAGACAGATTCTAATTTACGGAGAATTATTTTTCTCTTATTTACCTTTAAATGGCAGTGTCCATGTCTACTGTTCACTTTATCAGGTTGTACAATGTACCTGATGGTTGAAGCTATGTGCATTTTATTTTCCCAAACAGAATGTCAATAATCCTCACTTTCTTTGTTGAGGATTTTAGTAAAAGAGGATAGAAGATATGCTAGAGACTCAAAATACCTTTATTAATTGTAAGTAACTAAGTCTCTAGTAACAAATCTTAATGATTTGTCTTAAAACAAAGAATTCTTACTATGAAATCTTTACAAGGATTTTGTGAACATCCTAAATTGGAATGTAAAATTTGTGTATAGTTCTGTATGTTTCATTTGGAAAGGTTATGCTTAAAAAAAATTCTCAAAATATCTATATTGCTAAATAAAGAAGTGATTAAACATATGTTACTGCTATTACTTTATATTGGCCTGAAGCATGCTTTATTATGGTTTTGATCTACTTATTATACCATGGCCATAACCAATCTACATGCCAACTTTGTGGTAACTGTAAAAAATAAGCCTCCTCCAGGGAGAGGCACAGTGCCTTGGAGGCAAGACTTGATGAGCAGAATACCAGCCAGAAATCAGCCCCATTTGCCTTCTCGGCTAGATGTCCTTATGCAGGGCACAATCTGTGCAACCACACAGGTAGCCTTGTCTTTTGGATATATATCCTCTTCTCCTTGACAGTCTGTACTGGGTGTTTTGATCATAATGCCTTTCGTGTCTGATTTGACCCTTTCAAATGAAATGTAATTAACTGTGACCACTTACTCAGAGATCCTTAGCAAAGCGCTAGCTAGAGATTAAATTAGGAGTAAGGACCTGATCTAAATGCAACTCATCTGGAGACAGGATGACAACCCTAAAAGTATCCAGGGCTGTAGCACTGTCTCAAATGAGCAATAATTACTAATTAAACTAATCAGACTCACTCCCTCAAAAATAGTGGCAAATACTGGCAAGGGCAATGTCCAGAGATGTGCAGAGATATACTTGAACTACCCCTGCACAATTTTTAAGAGGGAAACCAGTCTCCCAGAGGCTAATGTTTTCTAAATGCAGTTCCTCTATAATAGTTCCTACTGTCCTAAAGATATCTGAGTTTAAGCTCAGCCAGAAACACCCACTAAGCATACAGTCCTTCTCTTACTTGGAGACAGTTATCATCTGCATTGGGAATCATATCTTGTTTAGGCTCAACATTTTTTGTTTCTTCAATCACTAACTGTTTATAAAGATTTTATAGTCTTTTCATCAATTTTCCTGTTTGACTCATAACTTCCTAGAGTTCCTGTTAAAGAAAGTACTAAGAACAGACACACTGTTCTATATACTCTAATGCTGTATATGAAGTGAATCTAACCCAAAGTAGAGAGGAACCATTACCTCCCTAAACATCTCTTTAAGTTCTGCTAATGCAGCAACAGAATTTAAGTACTGAAGAATTTGCACTCAAGCTATAATTATAAACAATGGTGCTGTTTGGTGATTTAAAAAGCTCCTGAAGTTCTCCAAACATCCTAAGGGTAACACAGGGAACAATGTTTTTACCTGTTGCTTTATCTCTGGACATGTAAAAAATGTCAGTTTAGCCAAGCCTTTAATTATCACAACAGTTAACTTTTATAATATTAGCTTCATATTTTTGGCACTTATCTCAGTCATTCTTAGGGTGAAGGAAAAAATAGCATTTAGGCTCCCTACTTTTTCACATAAAATATGTCAGTTAACATTAACTGAGCCCTGTATGCTCAAAACAATGGTGCATAATGTGAGTACAAAAAAGAATAAAATATGAGGTCCTTCCACTTGTGAGATAACCCATATGGCATAGAAAGATACTATCACTCATGAGATGCTTTGCAGAACATTACAGGATGACCTGAGAAGCACCATCCACTCTAGGTAATTCAGGTTACCCAAGCAAAGGCAAGTGTAGGAGAGTCATGTAAAACTCTCCAACTGAAGTTCACACAATTATGCAAATCGACATTTTTCTTTTTCATAATGTGAATGCAGTTTGACTGTTTCAATAAAAGTTGTGGTGATTAATAAGGACTTTTTGTACAAAATGCCAGACAACAGACAGGAAATTAGTTTCTATTCCGTATTATTCTCATTTCTGACTATGATTCACTCACATAAGACATGTACCTGGAGAACTTCAGGTTTGAAAAGCAAAAAAGAGACCAGTATCTGGGGATTGTGCTTTTCAAGCTTACTCAGCAGGACATGAAGAAAAGAGGCCAGGATTTGTGCTAAAGGAACTGCAAAGAATAACGGATTTGTCAGAATATGAGACACAGCTATATTTAAGGAAAAGTTGACCTAAAATTGCTGACCATTTTTTTTGTCTGATAGTGGAGCTTTTGCTTCGCTCTAAACACTCAGACTTTTACTCTCATCACATATATCCAAGAGAGAGCTGTTTCATTTTTTAACAAGTTGGTTATTCACGTTTACAGCATTTTTCTAAATCAGTCCTTCACTGTGCTGCCAGTGTAACTGTTCTCTTCACCTATTTTTTTCCACCTGAAATATATCATAAATGAAACTTTAAAAGGTGATTTTTAAACTTTTAAAACTAAAACTCCTAATGAGAAAAATGCACATCTGATCATATACAGAGACACACACAAAGTGTCATTTTATTTAATCCTATTCCACAAATACTAATCAGGAGACATTAATTAATTTCATGATCCTCTAAAGTGGTAGTTCCTAAATGTAGTCCAGAGACCCCATGGTGTACCCAAGATGATATCAGGAAATTCATGAGGTCAACATTCTTTTCATCAAAACACTAAAACATAATTTGCCCTACTCACTGTCATTCTCTGATGAGTGTATATTAGAATTTTCCAGAAGCTACATATGAAGATGTCATCACTCTGACAGCTGATAGGATCTATGCTTATACATTAAGTTTTTCTCAGCTTTAATTTGTAATACAGAAAGTATCAATAAATATAACCACATAAACAAAAACTCTTTGGGCTTCTTAATAATATTCAAGATTTTAAAGTAATCAAGAGACCAAAAAGTTTGAGAACACTGATATAAATAAAGCAAGTTAGTCTTTGTGCACATGCGTGCACGTGCACACATGCACACACACACACACACACACACACAAACACACCTCCTGTTATATAACCTTCTGTTGCCTGCAAAGCAAATGCAACCTGGCACCAAATGTCTTCCACAGCTTAGCTCTGACTACACCGTTCCCTAAACCAACTCTTTATACTTGACCAGGTACTCTATTCTAAGTCCCCTAAACATGCTTTGTTCATGTTGCCTTTGAGTCTTATTTAATATTATGTTCCTGAAATGTACTTAAGACTATTTTCTAACAAGATAAAGCCTATGTATGTGGACATCGCTGGCTCTGCCCTATGTATTTTTTTTTCAGGACTGAGTCTTCAGAACTCCTTGAATTCATATAACAATGCAATTATGTGACCCTAACTTTCCACAGCCTTTCCATGGAATCCATACTAGTCAGTCAAAAGTGCCCCATCCCTGTGACATAAATATCACTGGAATCTGTAGATTATACAGGAAGGGCCAACCAAAGAGCTATGCAGGGAGAAATATCAATGCCAGGAGACAAAGAAATGATGCTCTTTTTTTTTGAGATCACTCAGTAACCGAAGGGCAATAAGAAGATCAGCCTGATTAAGCAGAGGGCCACTGTGAGAAGGTTGCTGTGGGAAGAACCCCATTTATATAATTTAAAAAATTTTCCAAGTCTCCCCTTGACTAGAGATCTGCGTATGACCTCGGTCCCTTGTACAGCACTGCTCCCAGTAAGGCCTGGGTCACCTCTATGTTTTGATGAAGGCGTATACTATCTTCTACTGCCTTTCCATTCTCTATTAAGGTTCACTCTATTTTACTTTGCAATTAGTTCTTTTATGTCTTTCTTTTTCTTACAAAATCAATAGGTGCACACAGTGACTGTGCATCTGCACCTAAGTGTTTTCTTTTTTTATTTTGTTTTCTTAGAATTGTAAGAGGACTCTAATTTTTAATATTATTTTTGAAATCTGTTCACTTGATTTATTTTTTCCCTTTAAGGATGACATATCATAACAGTTTCCTTACGTTTTTCCTGGATTGCTGTGTCATGCACAATTTTTTTTCATTTATGTTTGGAGAGAAAAATGTTATTGTTTTCCCCTAATGTTATCCACTTATAGTTTGAGAAGGCACACAGCTGAAACACATTAAGTGAAGATAACTTCCATGCTGTTTAATGCAAATTTGAAATCTTAGAATTAAAAATATTAGAGGAGCAACTAGTTAATATTCCTACTAAAAGAGAAAAAATTGAAAATCCCTCTTTGTAATGTCAAATAACAGTAATCAGGACATGTGACCCTTTCTAAGTTTCTGTAAGATGAAGACTGCGTATACCACAGAATAATCAGTTAAATCATATGCCAAATATCTTAAGTGAGCAGGCTTTGCTACACATGCCTGAGATTCGCAATTAAGACATAGCCTAGAAGAAAATGATTCCATTACCTCCTTGCAGAAATTAAAAAGGATACTAATCAAAGGTCAAATATGCCTTCTCATGTTGAATTTAACTGTTCAACAGGAGATTTGAAATTTTCAAGGCGTAACTTAATATTCTTAGAATTAGCACTTTTTAATTAACAAAACAGTGTAACAATTACAAGGGTGAAACAAACTCAGTTAAGATGACATAAATAGTAATTCATGAAGCGCTGTATCTTCTATTCCATCAATCATAATAGGATACTTCATTAACATTTAAAAACACCACATTTAAAAAGAAAAGAAAAAAAGGAAAGAGAAAGAGAACATTTACAGCATATTCATTATATCATCTTGATGTATTTTACAAATGCAATTAAAGTCCTATTTTGGGGTCAGAGATGATCATTTTGTTCAATTTTCCACAACGAAAGAAAAATTCCTTTTTTATACAACCAAGCAAAACATTTAGTATCTATAAGCCATATTTTAGTATGAATATATTTTATACAATATATTATATATATATTAATATAATACATGTTTGACATTTATATTATATATGTATATATAAGATTTGTACTATATATACATTTTTGTGAATCACTTAAATTGTTATTTAAAAATAAATTAATGTAGAGAGCACACAGGCACCAGTAAAAAGCATAGATACACCAGTAAAAAGTAATGTATTTTCTATCATTCAAATTTTCATTCATGGAACACTGCACTTAAATATGAGAAATAGTTAATGGTTAAGCAAAATCATTTCTCTGTTCAGCCAAAATATTACACAACTTGAAAGTAACGTGAGCCTGTCTACAGTATTAAGTACACTCCTACTCTCTTTTGACCGATTTCCAAAATCTAAGTCAGGCTATGAAATTTATTTAAGCCACTTCAACTCTCTTATCTTTCTCAAAAGTAAAGGTGGTGTCCATTTATTATACTAGCTTAACTCACATCACTTTATATCTGCCTTCTTTAAGAAAAGTCATATTATAAATGAGTATGTAAAACACATCTTGCCCTACTCAAAAACATGCTAATCACTAAATCTAAGCATTTCTTCTATTCTTATTTTCAAAATGCTTATAATTGCAGTAAAAAAGAAAAAACTAAGGAATGAAAGCTCTCTTTTCTTGAGATCATTCTAATGAGTCCTATAGCATGTTGATGATTTTGCTAAACTAACCAGGCCGTTTTCTTGACTGAAAGTTAGCCATCAGAAAGTAATATATCTTCCTATTGGTGCTATAATGATCTCTTCATGTTTAAATATATATATTTTTTAATGTTCCAAAATTATACGCTTATTTTAAACAAATTAGGAAAAAAGATATGAAAAGGTATTACTTATAATTCCACTTCCCAGAAGAAAACACCATTAACATTTTGGTATATATCCTTCTAGAGAATATGCCACATAAATTGACATAATACATGAATATTGTGGATAGATTTTCTTAAAGGACAGACATTTAAAAATATTATTCCATAATTTCCTTTATTTAATTAGTAATAATCATAAATATATTTCTTGTAAATATATTTCTTGTAAATATATTTACATGATCTGTATCAATGCTTTTACTATCTGTACAATATGTTATTAATGGCCTTACTATAGTTCAGCTAAAAATCTCTCATTGGACAATGAGTTTCTTTCCTTCTAAATTCTGGTATTATAAACAATGCTGGGATGAATATTTTATTACTTCAATTTGCACATCATTCTGATTGTTTTGAGTATAATGCTTGGCTGATGCAGAATGTCAATATACATTTGCTGCTTGAATGATTGATGGATAAATAAAGTAGTAAGTGTTGGTTTCAAAAATATCCACTTAAGGGGAATGTGTATTTGACATTCTAATTTTGAGTCACAATATATACTGTTGTGCTTTTCCCTTTGAATTATGATAAGGAGACAATATGCATAATTGTTAAATGACTTTCAACCCTGGATGCTTCCTTAACGTGTGTGACCTTGTAGGACTATCAGATATACTGTGTGTGAGATAATGTACCCAAATCATGTTCCACTAAAGTAGAAAAATCGAGATTATTCTTTTTAAAAAGTGTAAACTTTGACCTCATGCTGTAATTTTCCATTTGTTTTCCTGCATATAGTATCTAGAGTTACATGGGAAAAAATATTTTCAGCATAAGTCATAGGTTCCACACTCTTCTCTAGAGTTTTCAAAGTTTGACTGAATAAACATCTGTTGAATATTTATGCCTAGCATTATGTTAGTCACTATGGGGACTTTTAAAAATCTTGATATAGCTAAAATCACACAACCTTATGTGGCCATCAGTGTGTTCTTTGGTGACCAAATAAATAAACCAGATTTCTTCTCCAATATGAGAAAAGACTCTGTAGTTAATTCTCCAGCTCCAGCTGAGATAAATGATGCAATATTTGCACCAGCTGGAAGGAGGACAGAACTCACCAACAGATGAGATGATAGCAATTCCATCCCTATTCTCAGCACAGTATCATCCTTGTTTAACAAACACCTTGGAAAGTTTCCAGGTATTCTCATCTTGGGATAGTGGCCAGTTATGCACAGTGAAAGCTGAACAAGAGGCCAGATAAAAGGACAGCATATAAAAATAACAATTATTTTTAAGTGCTTTATCATGATAGTAGGGAATATATATTTTACATTATAAATCATTTCAAAAACCGACAAAATTTATGAAAGTTCAATTGAGTTTAAAATGACATACCTACTATGCATGAAATTACAGACCAAACCAGATAAACTTACTCCACATTTCAGTTATGTTCTAGCAGTGAACAATATTCAACCTATAGAACCCCATGGATTCTTACTAAATACACTACACAGGGTGTCAAAAGGAAGGGATATTACTTAAGCATAATAAGAGGGTACTCAGTAAACCATCAATACTATCCCGGAGTTGAATATATTCAATAATGTTTTCCTTTTTCACTTCTTTGTCAATCTGAAGTATTTATTTTCCCAAAAGGGGTGGGAGGTGAAGCATAAACACAAGTTTCAAACATCTGCTTGCTCTGATTTTAACAACAGTTTTCCCATGATCGGGAGCCAAAAACTTTGAGCAATATCTTGTTTATCCTGTGTGAATAAAACAGTAAAATTACTAAATGTAATAGGAAGGTGAGAGGTAGCCAATAACACAAATAAGCCAAAAAATCTACTTTGTTAGCTTTGGGTATTATTCTCATCATTTTTCTATTGTTACAGTTTTACTAGAGTTGAAGTTCTTCACATTAGGAAAGTGGCTAAAATTCTGAAATGTTGCTTTCTATAAAATGTACAAGAGCTTTATTCTTTACTTTTCATCCTTTGAGTAAGTGATAACTATTAATTGATTAGGAATAGAGGTAGTATTGATGATGGTAATGAGCATCATTGCAAGATGTTAATCATTTAATTAAATCATGTTTACTATCACATGGAACTGTACACTAAATTGCTACATAGGAAAGTGAAATTTATTAAACCTTTTGTCCTAGAGAGCTTCCCTGCATTTTGCCATAATAAGTTTATTTTTACTTAGATTGTACTTCCTTCAGGCTTGTTCTGCAGGTTTGTATCCAGAAAAATTAACCATGGTAGAAGAATTTCTATATAAATCTCAATGTATCCTGCTGTCCTGTATCACAAATTGCCCTGAATACTTATTTCTACTAGGTACAAAGACAGTATAGCATTAAAATGTATGTATGTTGTGCCAAGTAAATCTGTGATTACCTTTAAGGTCTAAACCCTTCTCTAGAGGCAGGAAACATCACAAAGGCAAACTGGATTCTAAAATAAAATGTTTACTTACTAAAATTTTAAGAAACTCAGCCCATTTATATATCATTTTAGAATAGTTTCATCTGTCATTTTAATTAAATTGTTTTTTTAATTATAGTTTTTATTTTTGTTTTTTATCCATTGATCATGAACTAATCCCACAGTCTGCAAAATAAATCCTTTGAGTTACAATGCCTTTGCCAGCTCTTGACTAAGAAATTAGAAAAGGAAATGACAGCTATGAAAAAAAGAGATTCCAGAGTTGACTATAGATTTTTCTCCTAGTGACAGGCATTTTTGTAATCTTAGAGGCTAATAGTTATTTGGGTAATGTGTATGTGTCTGTGAAATGTACACACAGAAAGGATTAAAGATTTTTAACAATGTGCTCAGTGGTATTAATAGGAATAAATCCAGATATCTATTTTTAATTTAAAAAAAGAGGAAAAAAGGGATGCTGAAATAATTGACATAGACTCTTTCAAACCAGTAATTTCAAAGAATATCTGAACTTCCGTCATTTATCTTCATTGTTTACAGAAACAACTCCAATTTCATCCTAGAGGGAGGTCTAAACTACATAAAACTTGGAATAACAAACATCAAGCAGGAAAAAGCTATGGGAATAAAATAAATATTCATCTTATATTTTAGCCTGTCAGCTTTCAAGTTGATAGTTCAGGCTTGTTTTCTAACAATGATTAGCTAAAAAAACATTTATTTATAGTGATTTTTTTCTTCAAATGCAAAATAATTTCTGAAGGATAAATCAATTCTATTTATTAGGCTCCAGGAATATAGCAACTCTGCTTCTCTTAGTTTTATTACTGAAACACCTAACTTAAAGAAGCAAGTCACGCACTGAAACCATTCTATTTTTGCACTTTGATAGATAACTTGGACTTCACAGAAGAACGTTCACTTGTTACCTGCTCTGAACCTAGGCTAAACAATGATTCTAACCTGACATCAAATAAGGCCTTTGATGTTACTGGTATTAACATGTACACTACATTAAGGTGGTGTTTCATACATAATAAGTTAATGAATCATAATTCAAATTTACTTAAATGTCACTTCCAGAAACAACTAGGAGCATTCTTAACCCAAAGGCATCAACAAAGGGCCATTCAGCACCCCATCTAATTTATTCCTTTCTCATTTAAACTTATAAAACTTGTTTTTAGACTATGATGAAATTAGAAAAATATAAAACAAAAATGTGTATTTTCATAACTATTGATCATTTTAATATGTATATAATATGATCTTATTTTAAGCCATCCAGTGATTAAATGATGCAAACTCAAAATTCTCTTAATTTTTCATTCTGCCTAATGAATTTAGTCTTTGATGGTTTGTAAATACATAATTAAATTTTCCCAGAGCTTTCTGAGAGTTATCAACTGTTTGTATTTCTCTCCAATTTATTCACTTATTTACTTATCCAGTTATTCTTTCCACATTAAAAATGAAGGTCTGTTGCTTAGGAAGTTTTATATATAAGTCTACACATTCACAAAATTACTAAAGCCATCTTTCACAGTAAAAAGTCTCTCTAACTTTGTTATATTAGAAGCTCACATTTCCAAATCATAGGACATTTACTGATTTGTAGTCCAGATACAGCACAGATACCTTGGCTTCTTCATTTTGCCACTTAATTAAATCCAATTAAATAACCTTAAATGTATGTCTTTAATAGTACTCTCCCAATGAGAGAGGATGGAAGCTACTTTTTGCATTCAGGGGTGTGAGGAACCCTTACCACTTTCTCCTGTATAGAAATTTCTTTCATTTTCCAGGGCCACTACAGGGTGCTTCCTCAATTCACAAAGTTTCTTTCCTGTTTCAAGAGACACGTGAATCAACATTTTCTGCGTGTGCTTGATAAAAAGGAGCTAAAGCCCTCATGCAATGGCACTTTTCTTAGCTTTTACTAAAATAAGAAACCACTAACATTCCTATTTCTTCATGTTCTGGGGACCTCCTCAGAGGATAGATAACAAATCATTAATACCTGCTAGTACTCCTAGGGAAAGGCTCCACATTCAATTGCCTATATGTATGTTTCAGGGCACTTTCCTTATCAGAGAAATAGGAGTGAAAATTTTTTTAAAAAATGGAAAATGGAAATAAAATAAAAATATATACAATGAGAATCTGTCCATTTTAATGAAATGCACTGTCTCCCTTAAATCTGTTAAGAATCTTGTCCATGAAAACAAAATTTATGATGATTTCTATGTTCCCCTTTATTTAATTGGCAGTATCTTATAGGTAATGAGTATATCTCTTCTATATAAAACTCCCTACATAGTATAGTAGATAGACATTATCCAGCTACTAACATATACTTGGTTCAAAATTAGAACAGAGGTTGAAAATCTCTCTTTTTTTTAAGGAGCTACTTCCAAAATGACAACCCTGAAAAGCAGGATAGGAACACAAAACTATAAAGAAAATCTTAATGTTCTTTTTTAAAACTGGAGTTACCAATATATTGTAAATTGAGCAAAGATAATAAGCATTTACAGACTGTTAAGTTTTATAATGACAGTTCATCTAAATTCACTTGAAAAACACTGAAAAAATGTGAGCTATATTCATTATAAAAATGCTTTTGATCCAAATGTTAGAAGTACAGAAACACAGACATGGCTACTGTTCAAAGGAATCTTACAGAGAGAAAGGCCCAGTGGAGGTTCCCCAAACTACATTCCAATTTGTATGAATATTTAGGGCACCTTCTGAGGATGCATAGGTCCAGAGTTATTTTGGAACATATGCTGTTTGGTTGGAAGAGTTTGTCAATGAATCAACAATACCTTAGGATCTGGGCATTTCTTTGGGGATTAATGGATAGCTAAGTAGAGCTATTCAAGCCAAAGACCATTAATCCCAATTGGTCTCTGTCTAGTTTGTGGCAACTGCAGAAAAGGAGCACTATAAAATGTAGACCTACTCTTTTAGACTTCACTCCAATGTTTCTTTAGCAAGTAACTTTTGCAAGCAATCAAAATGAATTGACTGCTGAGGCCAGGCTCACTGTATTGTATTCAGTTAAGAAAATCTGTATGTCGCAATCTGGATACATGCTTTTGAAATTATCATATGCTATCCAGGGAACTGGGATAGTTCCGATGCAACAGTGATACAGGATATGGATTCTTCCATAAGAGTCAGTCATATCTCTAATGTTCACATAATAAAAATAAACCAGGCCTAATTTATCAGATGAATGTCATCTATTCCTTACATGTTCCTGCAACATCAATGAATATTCCTGTGGCATACCACAATTAGCCTAATTCCTGATGATTCTCTTTTTTATGATGTTGGGTGCCATTTAATAACTCATCTAATAAAGTACCCAGCTTGAAATAATGCAGATTTCTTTTGACAGAAACAACGTATTTATTTTCTCCCCAAAGGGAAACTTGATGAGATGAACAATATGGTTTTATGGCTGTTGTTACTATGATAAAATGAAAAAGCAAGCAAAAATGTCAAGTCAAAAGGTTCTAACCAATGAGAGGACCTGCTGGAAAATGAGTGTCAGGGCACACTAGATTTAGACCAAACCAAGAGGAAGTTAACAGCTGCATATTCCCTTCCCTGTTTAATTTGGTACTACTCTTATGGTATATAAACCAATGCAACTAAGCCTTGTAATGAAATACAAATCATTGAGATAACTGTAATAATCAGTTGAAGTAGCATAAAGCTCCATTTAGGGAGTCAGACAACAGGCCCTGATTTACAAATGCTCTTGGCCCCATTTATTAGCTGTGTAAGGTTGCCTAAATCATGTATTCCTTCCTAAAACCTGTTTTCCCTTTTGTAAAATGTGAATAACAACAGAATCTACTCCATTAGGTTGTCATGAGGACTAGATTATTCAAGTAATCTTTATCACAGTGGCCAGTACACAGTAAGCATTCAACACATACATATTATTTTCATTAGTATTCATTAGTATGCAACAGTGATTTACAGGATATGGATTCTTCCATAAGAGTCAGTCATATCTCTAATGTTCACATAATAAAAATAAGCCAGGCCTAATTTATCAGATGAATGTCATCTATTCCTTACATGTTTCTGCAACATCAATGAATATTCCTGTGGCATACCACAATTAGCCTAATTCCTGATGTTGGGTGCCATTTAATATGGCCCTTCCCTCTTCTTTATGATATCCTCTCTCCTCCTCATCTTTCAATTTTCCTACTGTTCCCATCTTTTACTCCCTTTCTCTTTTCCCTATTTTCCTTTTTTCAAAACTCAGAAACTCAGGTCCTCAGAAGGATTCTTTCTCCTCTTCCTTTTCTTTTGATTCAACGTTTTTTAAAGGTAGTGTAAAACAGTACTAATTTTTACAAATGGGAGGGATGTTCAGTAAGAATTAAGCATCGTACTAATAGGATATTTGGAAATTTATGAAGTTTCAGTTTCAATGTCCCCAGGTATTCATTGATGATTCAAGAAAGAGCAAATTTTATTCTTAAACAAGCATGTGATATATGTATTCACCTCATTATTATGAGTAAATTCAATATTTGAGTATTTGAATGTTATTGCTAAAGTTATTTGGGAGTATAATTTACATACAGTGAGGGCACCATTTTTAGGTGTACAATTCTGTGTATTTGACAAATGTTTATAATCATGTAACCGCTAATGCAATCAAGATATAATTTCCACCTCTGCCCCACATCCAGGAATCTGGTAACCAGCAATCATTTTCTTCCCTATAGTTTTGTCCAGAATATCATATAAATGAAATGATACAGTATGTAGACTCTTAAATTTCTTTTGCTTAGAATAAACCATGTTAGAGTCATCCATGTTGCTGTTCCATATATTATTTTGTTCTTTTTTCCACTGAATGTATATAATGTACTTATGTATCCCCAATTGTTTATTAATACATCAACTGACAGACAATATTTTTCTAGAAATTAGCGATTACAAATAAAGGCACTATAAACATCTAGTACAAGTTTTTACTTTTTGGTAACAGAAGTGGAAAGAGGGCAATGTTTTCATTTGTCTTCACTAACTACCTAGGAGTAGAAAAATGCTTGCTAGTATGTTTAACCTTACTAGTAAGCTTATTAGCAGACAGTTCAAATTGCTCTTTTGAATTCTTTGCCTTTTTCCCTACTCTCTAAGGAAAAAATACTTACTTAAATGTTTGCTCTGCAGAGTACACAGGGGAAATAGAGTGGCTTACAATTTTTTATTCTGTCATCAAATAGAAACACAGATGTCAACTTCTCTCTTGTCTCCATTCTTAACACTTTGCCAGTTTGGATCTGGACCCACATTCATATCTGGATCTTATTAAATAATGTGATTTCTGCTAACTCAATAAGCCAACATCTTGCTAACTTTCTTTTTCTCTCCCAAACTCTAATGTGCTGGCCAAAGTCCTGAGAGTGTCATAAAGGGCAAGCTTCCTGGTTCTCAGTTTAACACCTCAAAACTGAACATTCCTCAAATCCTTGCCTTTTTCTGTGGAATTAGTAGACATGGAGATAACAGAGAATAAGAGGGCAAGCATGTATTCTGGGGAATCCAGTAGAACTGAGTCTGTGTGCTGGATCTTTCTTTATTCATTTATTTTCTCTTTTCTTCATGTATTTTTTCATCCAGACATTACTTCTTGGCCATCTGCTGTGTGTATACCATACTAGGAACTCGAAATACAGTAGCAGAGAGACGCATTTAGCTTTTTCCCTCAAAGAAATGGCAGTTCTTCTGTTGTCCTGAGTAAGCTATAAGCTTTTCTGTGTTTCCTTTTTCTACTCTGAAATGTGGAAAGCAATTCTTAGTTCATGTACTTATGAATGTGAGGAGAAGCCAAGATGGCGGCATGAGTAGGGCAGCGGAAATCCCCTCCCAAAACCACATATATTTTTGAAAATACAACAAATACAACCAATTCTAAAAGAGAGACCAGAAGATACAGTACAACAGCCAGGCTACATCTACATCTGCGAGAACTCAGCACCTCACAAAGGGGGTAAGATACAAACCGCGGCCCGGCGGGACCCAAGCACCCCTCACCCAAGCCCATGGGCAGGAGGAAAGGAGTCTGAGTGGGGAGAGAGTGGAATCCCAGGACTTCTAAATAACCAGCCCTAGTCATCTGCACTAGGAGCGCAGACACACACTGTGTGGTGTGCTGGATATTAGGGAAACAAAACAGTAAAACCTGCGAGCGGGTACCCACAGCTGGTGCCCCTGGGACAGAAGAAAAGCGAGCACTTTTTGAAAGCCTTAAAGGGACAGGGGTTCGTTCCATAGCTGGATGGAGGCATCCAGGCACACTCAGCCCAGCAGCTGGGAATCCCAGGGAATTCCAGGCAATCTAACCCCCTGGGCAACAGTGCAGCTCTGAAGCCCCTCACAGCAATAAACAGGCTCCCATTCATTCCCCCTCTGGCGCGGCCCAACTATAGCAAGGGAGCAGCTTGAGAGAGGCCATGCCCACAGTGGCCACCCAGAGCCTCCTCCACAGCCACCCAGGCCAGACTCAGAGGCCCTGCCAGTGTGCGGCAGCCCAGCACAGACAGAGGAAGCTGGGACAGGGCGCAAAAGGTTGCTGTTCTCACAGGAGAGCACACTCAGTGCACCTGCCTCTCCCCACCGGGCTCTGGCCTGCCCCAATGGCTGCCCCACAGTGGTGGCTCAGGAAATAAAACCGGAAGCTGCTCCCCATGTGTAGGTAACCAGCACAGGCAGGGGAGAAAGGCACAGCGCAGGAAGGGACATTGTTCTCCCAGCTAACACATGCGCCAACTGCCTACGACTACCTCTATCGCCATGAAAAGGCAGAAGAATTTGATCCAGTCCAGAATTACTCAGAAAACCCCTGAAAGGGAACCTGGGGAGATAGATTTAACCAATCTTCCTGAAAAAGAATTCAAAATAAATGTCCATGCTGATGGACCTGTAGAGAAATATGCAAGAGCTAAAGGATCAAGTTAGGAGGGAGAATACAGAAATAATACAATCTCTGGAAGGACTTAGGAGTAGACAGTAGACTGGATGAGGTGCAAGAGGCCATTAATGGAATAGAAATCAGAGAACAGGAATACAGAGAAGCTGAGGCAGAGAGAGATAAAAGGATCTCCAGGAATTAAAGAATATTAAGAGAACTGTGTGACCAATCCAAACAGAACAACATTCACATTATAGGGGTACCAGAAGAAGAAGAGAGAGAAAAAGGGATAGAAAGTGTCTTTGAAGAAATAATTGCTGAAAACTTCCCCAAACTGGGGGAGGAAATAGTCTCTCAGACCATGGAAGCCCACAGAACTCCCAACACAAGGGACCCAAGGAGGACAACACCAAGACACATAATAATTAAAATGGCAAAGACCAAGGACAAGGACAGAGTATTAAAGGCAGCCAGAGAGAGAAAAAAGGTCATCTACAAAGGAAAACCCATCAGGCTATCATCAGACTTCTCAACAGAAACCTTACAGGTCAGAAGAGAATGGCATGATATATATACTTATGAATGTGATATTGAATAAGACCCACTAAGACAAACACAAATAACTGAAATATCTGTACTTTTAAATAATGAGGTGAATAGGATATTATTTTTTCCTCCACTCCCCCAGTTTCTGCATAGGTGATCTCCTAAAAACCTTACCCCAACAGTGAAAAGGAGAAACCAGCTGCAGCATCTCTTGACATGATGCTTGGGAGAATGGAGAGCAACTGTAACAGGAAACCTAGGCCAATTGGTTTTCTACTGAATATTCTTGATACTCAGTTCAAAGCTATCATATTATTGCAATAGCTTCTAAATAAACCTTCAGCAGAGCAAGCTATCTTTCAAAATATCTTCACTCCTATACTAATATTTTGCCTTCTCTCTCTGGCTCTCATTCACCCATGTATCCCTTTTTTATGTGGGATTTGCATTTGACAATGAAGTCTTTACACTTTAAGAAAAAATACATGGAAAAAGGAAAAGAAAATAGTTTGACATTAACTACATACTAAATTTCCAGAAAAGAGGTTCTCCAATGTCTTGGGAATGTGATTTACGGGGCACATTCTTCTGAGATAAAAACAGCTTTTACAATGCACACTATTAAAAGACACCAATGAAAACAAGCTTTTTATTGTTAATTCCACTCTCATAACTTCAGTTTCAATGAAGGATACCATTACAAATGCTTATCCATCTGTTGGCTGCTCTGGAATTTCTCCCATTATTTTACAGCCATTTTCACTATGTTTATTTGTATCATAAATGGTTAAAAAGGAGAAGTCTATAGCAAAAGTGTGCATATGTGCATATTTCAGCCTAAAAGCCTAAGACTTAGCCCAAAAGAAGTTAGAATGAAACTTCAAAAGCCAGTTTCTCTCCACCTTCTTTAAGATCCACCACCAAATCAATTGAGAGAAAGAATGAATGAACCTGACTGCTATTTGTATTCACAAAGTTCTTCTTACCTAGATGGTCAGTTTTCATTCTGCATACTTATAATCATAAATTGCTCAATATCTAAATACAATCCTCCAACCAAGTAATGACTGTTGAGTACCCAATCTGAGCAGGTACCCATCACAGATGCAGATACCCATTCATACACTTGATTTGTTTCATATTGTACACACACATGCATGTGGAGAACACAAGTTCTCCAAATACTAACGTAATGAGGGTTAATGAGTTGTTTAAGGCTAAATTACATGTTATCTCTTTTACTCCTCAACCAATCACTGAAGTAGATATGAACACTACCTGCATTTTATAGAAAACAAATTGAGGCTTACAGAACTGAAATAACCTTGTCCAAGATCACACAAATAGCAAGCAATAGAAAAGATTTATATGCAAACATTGTGCCCTCAAATATTTGTTTAGCTATATATATAGGACTTTAAAAGGCCAACTCCCTCATAACCTAGCACACAGTAGGTATATAATAGAAAATATCAACTGACATAATCACTGAATCTGAGTGTACCAAAATAGGCTTAGTGGTTATAAAAAACACATCTCATTGTGGTCAGAATGCTGTCTATCATGAAAATAAGCTGTTGGCTAGACCTGAAAGAAATCAGGGAGGGCCCCGTGAGGATTAAGGAAAAGATACAATAAAAATCAGGAAGCTGGTTTAATAAGAAAAGAATTCAATATACTTCACCTTTTCTTCAATTCTTTTTGTGTTTGGTGTGCTCATCTAGGAAAAACTCAATTCTGTTTCCTTACTACAGCTTTCATTTTTCACATAGCCTAGAAATTATTCATGTTTCTTTAGAAGCATGAAACCAGAGTAGTTTATGGGGATGATTTTAAAAAGGATGGAATATTAGTAAAGACATATTGGTCAATAAAACATATGGGTTAAATGTAACTAAATATCTTTGGAAGTGATTGACAAGCCTATAGGTTCAGCAATAGCAAAGAGAATTTACCAAGTTTATAGTTTTGCAGCATAACTGAATTTTCTTTTGACCAAAAGCTAAATAAACTAAACCATCTCTAATGACTTTTAAAACAACACATACAACACTCAAATACAGAGAACAAATAAAGAGCAGGAAAAAGAAGACATCAAGTAAGTGGAAAGTATTTGAAATATACGTGTATTAGAAATGAGTGCCAATCATTTACAGGGGAACTAACTGCAGAATATTTAGATTGGAAGACACCATAATAAAAGGATATCCATATTCCTTCATTTTACTAGGTAAGAATGGAAGCCCAATATATACTGTATGCATGTTTATGTGGTTAGTCTAGGGGTCACCCACCACACACTGTCCCCAAGATTTTCCATCACATAAAAAATATAGTACTAGCTTGTTTATCTTCTAATTAAGTTCACCTTTGATCCTTACTTTTTTAATATATTTTTTCATTAAGTCAACCCTTGATGTGTTCCCTTCATTAGTCAGTGGCTGAATTTTTGGTTCACTGTAACTTTATTCCAATAATTAATGAGTATTTTTCCAAATGGTCATGATTCTTTAGAATTCTCAGACTATCATCTGAATTCTTTGTCAGGCCCCACTGTAGAAGTTGCCAGCATCCCCATAACTCATGCTGAAATAGTTTCCATACGTGGTTAAATTCTATGTAAGTGGAAAGCTAGGACAACTTCAGATTCCACATAACAAAGTTTTCTCTGTAGACCATCTTATGATCCACAGTAAGTTCCTCAACACACTATTTACAAAGAATTCTTCAAAACAATAATTATGTATAGAACATGCTTCTTTGATCTCTAAGTCATTCACTGGCAAGAGGAAAGGTTTATGATTATGTTGAAAAGTGAAACCCCAAGCACCTAGCATATTCTGTGTTACTTAACTAGTATATATTTTAATCTTCAACACCTTCCTATTTTCCTACCCTCACTATACTTAGTCATCTTTCCATAGCACCCATTTTGATTTCAAAAATACACAGCAACAAAATCTAAAAAAACAACTTTTAGGTTTTGCTTACCGTATTTTTGTGCCAGAAACAGTTCTAAGCATTTCGTCATTCACTGATTCTTTTCAAGATAAGGACTCACTGTTTCCATGCACAGGGATGAATACTGAGACTCAATAGAGTATTTTTAGTATTTTTCCAACTGGTCATGATTCTTTTGAATTCTCAGACTATCATCTGAATTCTTTGTCAGCCCCCACAGTCGAAGTTACCAGCTGTCACAGAATTGAACCCAGGCAGTCTGAATATAAAGTCTGCACTCTTAAATAAGTTTCACTAATAAATATGCACACACATATACTGCATTTAGTAAACTACATTGAGAGTAAATGTCACTTTATTTCACCTTCTGTTCTTCAAGGAATGCACTCATTATAGGAAAAAATATACACTTAAATATGGAGAAAACCTACATTCAAGTTTCCCAACTATACTTGATCACCGAGTCAAAAGTGTTCAAGTTTGCACAGATCCCTATATTATCAAAGTTAATCAAGATCTGCCTCTCTGGAGGAGATAAACACAGACAGGTACAGCAGAAGGTAAAAGCCAGAAGATCTAAGCTTGTATCTATTCTATGACAAACCTCGTGGTATTCAGAGAAATTATTTTTAAACTGTTTCTTTCTTTAGGAGAATTACTAATTCGGATGCAGCTCACTACCACAGAACGCTTTAGCTTGTGCCATGCATCCAGAAAATGCTCAATAAATATTAACAGATAATTACCAAGGTTACAGATAATATAAAGTACACATTTAATACACATATCTGAGTTTTTCAAATGGATAAATTCAAAGTAGGGTTTTAAATTATATACAAGAACAACAACTGCAAAATTAACTCTGTGCAAGTTACAACAAGCCCAGGACACAAAATAGCCTGAACCTTACTTGGTAATCAAATATGAACAGTAATGCAGTTATACTGGGCTTTTTATTATTTTCTTCAAATTCATTCCCAATATGATTTTCAGTTTTAAATATTAAAGCTACTCAACCTTGAATAAAAGTGCACTCAGTTCAAGAGAAATACAAAATAATAATCTTGAATATAAATGATCACTTTACAAAATAAATACATTGATAGGAGCATTTACACTAAGGGCTAAGCTATCAATCATTATGTCACTTATTATCAGTTTGGAGGATACACTGCTTTAAAGGCTTCCAAAGGACCTAAACAGTGAAATAATGAATTATCAAGATGAAAAGGATCATAGAAGCAATTTAGTCCCATCTTCTAGTTTCCCAAGAGGACACTGAGACACAGAGAGGAATTATTACTACCCCTAAGTCACACCATGAATTAGCAGCAGAGAAAAGATAAGAGCTCAGAGGGACCTACACCTGAGAGACTATATCTGAATATGGGAGGATCTTGGAAGGTATCACTGGATTTTAAATAAATGCTCCAACTTATCTAGTAGTTTATCTTTCAGTCAAGGATAAATGCAACTGAAGACAAGCCATGGCTTTATATAGAGTAGGCCAGCTCAGAGATTCACAGAAGTAATTCTTGTGTTACTAAGGAAAGACCTAAGTTGCTTTAAAGCCCTGCATGCTTCAGTCTCCACAGTCATCCTGGTCCACTCTCTCACAGTAGAAAGGGACCTTAAAGATAGTAACTTTTAGCTCTGTAAAGTAGACAAGCATTTAAATAGGTTATGTTCTTCAAAGTCCATACATTAGTAAATAAGACTGTCACAGAGGAGGAGAGTCTTGGGGATGTGGAATATATATATTTTAATAATTAATAGTAAGCAGGTTCTACAAGGAGGTATCTTAGAAATACTGAGTTCCCATGACTAAAATGAAAACAGAAAATAAAACAATTACCTCACTGGGAAGATGAGAAATGGGCAGTTTACAGGAGGAGTGTGGTAATTATTTTTAATCCATATTTTTGTGGCACAATGCTACAAATATGTGTGTACTCTGTTTAAAGAATGTCCACTTGAAAGAAATTATCACCTCATATCTTCTTGCATGAAAAGCCTATATAGAAATTGGTGAACTGCAATGACATAAGAAAAGGTGAACTGACTGCCCCTTGCCAAACTGAATCAGTCTGAATTAAGCTCAAGATCAGTTTAAACCAGGTAAAATCCTGTAGATTTGTGTATATTTATGTTTACACCCACATATGTATTTATTTATTTGTCACATATTTAATTAGTGTCAGAGGCAACAGTGATAATGGAAAGAAAGCATGGAAAAAAAACAGAAAACCTTAATTCACCTCCCAGATAGGCATTTACCCGGCTGCTGGCCTCCATCAAATCAACAGTTTCAGGATTCTAGAAAAACAAAATAGTAGAAAACATCCAGGGCAACTCTTCATTCTCCTATATGGGGAAACTGTTTTAAGACTTGTTCAAAAGTAGAGATCTAGGTAATTAATGGGGTGAACTGAGACTCAGTCAACAACCACTCTAACCTCCATTTATATTACCTTCTACTACTGTAGAAGCTGGAACGTTCAAAACCACCTTTCATAGATTCCTTTGATATTAGGATTTACACATGACCAAGGTTTTACCAAACTTACAAAAAGTAGTAAACGAGCATCATGAGTGGGCTAGCACAGAGGTAAGTTTCTCTGTCTCTGTTATAAGTTCCATCTTTTGGGTTGCATTTAACTAGGAAAAACAGGGTGATGAGGATTTTTCTCTCATTTTTATGAATCTTGAAGTTTAAGAAGCTAAAATAAAACATCTGAAATATATGAATAAGTTTGTATCTTATTCATAGAAATACATCACAGTTTTTTAAAATACAGTTTTTAAAAAATTGCATTTATTCAATTCTATGATCAAATTTTTCCCCAACAAACTATCTCCAAGTTTTAACATATAAAGAGGAAGCAGTTTAATTTAGAACAACTTGAGCAGTATTTGTGAAGGCCAACATATAATGAACATACTTTCTAAAATAAAATGTCGGTTGCTTATGTACTTATATATATTTGTATTTTGAAATGCCATGAAGATTTCTAAATTTTTAGAAGAGAATAAATCAAAAGGGATGGCCAGACTGAAATGTACTTTTCTGTAAATCCAAGGCTAGGTCATCTTCAATAGCTGCCAGAAGACAGACCAAAGGTTATTTATGTCTACATCAAAGAATCTTTCCAGTTCATCAAAAGTTTGCACATTACTTCATCCCTTATTTAACCCTGCCCATTAACTATAATACATACACTTTAAATAAGGTATTTGGTCCAAAAATCTTAATAAGTTTGTTAGACACAAGCAATATTGATATCTAATAAACTGTTATTCACCTATACACACACATATACGTGCATAAAACACTAAGATCAGATATATTTCTCCTACGTATGAATGAATGTTCCCATTCCAAAATTAAGGCTAACTAGAATGTCACTGCAAATAGGATGTTGAAATAGAGGGGCCATTTTTGCCACGGCATCTAAGAAAAATCTTCCACATTCAAATTGCTTTTTACATTAATGGACTGCTAAAAGGATTTGCACTTGTTTATTCACAAGCTATATTGTTTTAATACTTCAGAGATAATGGATTACACTCACCCCTTATGTTTAATTCTAATAGATTTTCGAAAGGGAACTTGGGCTGGACACAACTTAGATAAATGCAACTAAGTATACGATTACATGAGGATATTCATGCAGAGTGTTTAGAATATGCCTGGTGCATATTTAAATGCTCCATTAGAAAACTATTAATGCTATGATTAGAAAATGAATCTACAGTAAACTGGTATTAATGACAGAAACATATTACAATATCCTGTAGGTAAATTAGTAGTATTTCAAAGTATTTTACAAACTTTTCTACAATAAATAAACCTACCACAATAATGTAAACCCCTTCAAAATGACTTTGTTTTGCACACATAGTACAGTATCAATCCAATAAATATATGTAAAATTAATTAAGAAATATATTAATGAAATGCAGTTATCCAAGCTTTAGAAACTGTATCTTTTGAAATGTATTTAGTAGTCAATAAATGAATCCAAAAATGTGTGGACTACTAATTACAGCAAGGTCTTCTCAAAAAATTAAACTAAAATTCACCAAGATACACAGTACCTTACAGTGATAGCTTAACTCTTGTAGCAGAATATGCTTCAAAATGCTTCAACCTGAAGAAGACTTAAACATTCTTCCAGCACACCTATAGGTCCCCATCACTGGTATTACTCCTTTGTGCAATTTACTAACAAGTTACTTGGTTGAAGAAGGAAGGCAAACACTTCACTAGCTAGATAATTCATTATTTCACGTTACTTTTTCTTTTTTGGTTCATTTTAATCACTCTCACTTATTCATTTATTTATTCAATAAATATTTATTGACTTCTTATAATGTGCCATACACAGTCAGCTTGATAGATAAGCCCCATACCTTCTCCAAGTTTAGTTTAGAATGAAAGCCTACTGGGAGTGAGGATGTCTATACGGGGTTGATGGAGTAGGGTGGGGCAAGAGGGAAAAGAAGCAATGCTTAATCATATCTCCTATGTAACAAGCACAGTGCTAGGCACTCCTTCCCTAGTGTTGCTCCTCTCAAAAAGTGACTGCTCCAGTCATCCAGACACTCAGATCAATCATTTTTGGAATCATCCATAACCATACTTTTTCATTCCCACCCTACTACGTAAACCTTCAGCAAATTCTGTCAGTTCTGCTTTCAAATATGTCACTAACATGAACCAGTTCATCCCATCTTCTCTACTATCACTCCAGTTCATCAGCATATTTGGCCAATATGACAGTGCACCTATGATCTGTTCTGTCAAAAGTGGTTGAAACAGAAATAATATGATTTGCTTTTTGAAATATGTCATAATGTCTTGTTGAAAGAATAAAATTTGGAGTTCATGTTGTGTCCTATCAAATTCTATATAATCAGGACTCCAGTTACCATGCCAATTTATCTGTTAATCATCCCTTTCCTCACTGTGTTTAATCATTCTGGCCTCCATGCTTTCCCACAGGCATTCAAGTATCCCTCATCAGGCCTGCTGCACTTGCATGGAGCATTTTACCTCAAATTTGTCTGTTGTCTTTCTTGTGTCCACTCAAATGTCACCTTCTCAGAGGGCCTAACATGATCACCCTACCTAAAATAATAATGCCTCACTCTCTATGCCCTTACCCTGCTTTAATTTTATTTCTGACATCATAGTACATTATATAATATTTGATTATTTTTTATTACCTGGCTCACCATCTGAACATATCAAATAGAGCAGAACTTCGTCTTTCTGTGGCTCAGCATCTATACTAGTACTCAGCATAGAGCAAGAGCTAAGAAAACATAGTTTGAAATAATAGATTATTTCATTCAATCACTACATTTTCTAAAGTTGCTAAATTATTACTATTTAACATACAAAAACAGTAAGATTCAAAGGATTTTTGGAATGAGATAAATGTCTTGTTGATTTCAAAATAAAATTTGGAAGCTATTTTTGGAAACAAATAAAAGGATCCAAGAAATAAGGCTCTGTGGTTGAGAACTAGATGCCTACCATCAGATAGAAATAATGAGGAAGGAAGGAGAAATGAGATGCAAGGTGTTTTTGTTTGTTAGTTTTTAACTTTTTGATTTCTTTAATTTTAATACTACAAATACCTTGGGAAAAAATTGCACCTTAATTCTGTAAACTCAATTTGCTTTCTTAATTTCAAGTCAAAAATTAAAGACTAAAAACAATGGTCATTATTTACAAAAGATAAGAAATAATCAAAAACATACAGTGGTCACTGCTTAATACTCTTCCATTTTTCTGTTTACATTTCATATACAGGCCTAGCTTCTGATACATGTTAGATGAGACACAAATTATACTTTGAAGTAGGGCATAGAGCAATGGAGCTGGAACTCGCAAGAATGCAAGAGCTCACAACCAAAAGAACACTGAAAAGTATGACGAGGGATAGAGGGAATTATATTGTGTATCCTGATTTGGTGGATGAGTAGGTTTCCTGTTTTCATTTAGCATATCTTCAGGGCTGAATGAACACTGTATACTAAACAGAGTAAAGATCAAATTTAGTGCCTCCATATGGTTTCAAATACATATGCACAGTGGTAGATTTACTAAAAACAAACAAACAAAAAAAGAATAAGTCATTTTCCTCTGAAAGGCAATTGTGGTGCTAGAACTTTAATGAGCAAGGGTTCAAATGAAAACCAGAGCAAAAAAATCAAATGTAGAACAACATTTTGTTGATGCCTTTCCAAAACAGCAATTTGATAGAAGAGGATCTGCAAGTCTTGTATCCAGAAACTAAATTTCATTATTACACTATACTTTAATTAAAATAAAAAACAGATATACACATTTATTAAAACGTAATGAGTGAATCACTTAGGCTTTGATCTCTTACACCAGTTTTAGCAAGCTCCCTTTACGGGAGATCAATTAGGCATACTTTCTGTTTTTATTTTTTTCAAATAATAGTCTCAGAATAAAAACTTCGTTTTATCAAAATTTAAGCATAGCAAACATTATTAAAAAATAAAGCAACTCCCCCTAGCTATGCTCTTGTTTAATATGGGCAGCAATCTTATTTCATTCTTAATATGAAAAAAAATTAGCTTTTATATTTAATGACATTTCCTACATGTTGTCTGACACAATACACTAAAAAACTCTTCTATAACAAAATCAAAAGCACTCTTAAAATGTAGTCTTTTTCAGAAAATATTCTTTTCATCAACTGAGATGCCTTCCTAGAAAATAGAATCTTACTTCATATTATGAGGATTTTGTTTTATTTGTGTAGTGCAACATTGCTTTTGTGTTCCAAAATACAAAGTAAGAGAATACTGTAGTGGTGAATTTGTTAAAATGACTTTACATAAGAAAACACATTTATTTTCTAGTACATATAAAGAGCTTTATTATCAATCTGGAAGTCTCTTCCATGTATCTTAAGAAGGAAGTTACCCATTCAATCAATCAGGCAAGACAGGAGTATAAATTCTGCATAAACGTAACCAAAGAGAACAGAAGGAGGCACATTATCATAAATATAACATCATATGTATAAGATGATGGAATATAATTTTTAAAGTGTTATTTACTTAGCTGCCTGAAAATGAGGAGATAGAAACTATGCTGGGACTGTTTATTCCATCTATGAAACTTATTTTGTGACAGAGAAGTCTTCAGCTTATCTCTGTCTCAGTTTTTTCATCTCTAAAAAAGGATGATTGCAGTTAATACTTTCGCAGTCTCTTCTAACTCCAAAATTCTATGGACATTTTCAAATATTTTCATTTCTTAGTAAATTCTTCATGATTTTATGACAAATTACTACTGAGTTCAAGGATGAATTTATGGATTCCTCGAGCTGAAGGAACTGGTGAATTAAATATCTTAGAAAAGAAGGAAAAGGAAAGGTTTTATGTATTACTATCCAGGAGTATCCTAAAGATTTCTTCACCTCAGCTTCTGCTACTACATGCAGCCCTACAAGGTGAAAAACCAAACAAAACATGTAACTTCAGAGGGTCTTAAAGGAACTATGAATTCCTGGATAATTGTGGTTTACCAAAGTGAAATTATTGGCATTTGCTAATGGGTCAGCTAGGATGCCCCACTAAAGTAATGTAAGATCTAAATTTATCATTTAACCCATAGCATATTAATATCTAAAGAATATACACCACTGAGAGCATTGTTTCAGGGCATTTTCACATATGATTCTAATTGAGAAGTAAATGATGCAGAGATTAATTATGGTGGCTATTAAAACTTCTTGAACCCTCCTTTCAAAAGTTAATATCACATTGAATTGTCAAAATATCTTACTTAAAAACTGTTTTATTTAGTTACAAATATAAATATCCTATTTAAAAACTGTTTTATTTAGTCTATTTCCACATAGGATTTGGATTGGCTATACAAGACATGAAATAGATTTGAATTGAAAAAAGACACACTATCTGTGCAAAGATAATCAGATAGATAAGCTACATGTACTGCATTTAAGCAGTTCACTTGCCTCTGAGCTTCCTCCTATACTTGGGACAATATGATGTGTACACAATAATATATCTCTTTCTATCGTAAGGAAGAATAAAAGAAAGAAGGAGGATGAAAAGTTGAGTGATTGTCTTTCTAACTGGAACCAAACAAGAACTGAATTATGGAAATGGAACATGTTACTTTGAATTTTCAGCTTGTGAATGTAGTGGCTGTTATTCATTCTTTTCTGTTATCATTTCAACTATCATCCCTTTTGTTTTTAATAAAGGTATCATTGATATACAGTCTTATGAAGGTTTCACATAAGCAACATTGTGGTTTCAACATTCACCTATATTATCAAGTACCCCTGCCAACCCATTGCAATCACTGTCCATCAGCATAGATTAGGATGCTATAGTCATTACTTGTCTTCTCTGTGCTGCACTGCTTTTCCTATGACCTACGTATATTGTGATTGTGATTATAGTGCCCCTTAATGCCCTTCTCCCTCCCTCTCCACCAATTCCTTAACCCCTCACCCTTCCCAGACCCTTCCCTTTGATCACTGCTAGTCCCCTTTTTGAGGTCTGTGAGTCTGCTGCTGTTTTGTTCCTTCATCAACCATCAACTTTTTAACACATCTGAGCTCTTTTTTCACAGACCCTCTAAAAAACAATTTTAGTACTCCCTTTCCTCCCAGAATGCCTCCATTATTTAGCCTAGATGGACCCTCATCTTTTGGCTTTTAAAGAAACATAACCATTTGTCCAGGTTTCTGGAGTTAGAGAAAGGAAGCCCTAGTTCAGGGCCTGGCTAACTCTTCCATGGATAGGAGACAGATATCAAGTGAATTGTTGCTCATAAACCAGCCATGAACAAAGCCTTAGCTAGGCTTAAAAAAGGACAGCATAAATAAACAGATTCTGGGTGGGAAAACAAAGGAAATATGCAGAGCCTAAAAGAGACACAGCAGCCACTAAATAAATACGTGCTTTCAACACAGGTTATTTCCTGTCTTTAATTGCTCTTTTGCTTCTCTCTCCCTTTGTATTTTCTTTGGGAAAGTCACTGACCTAGTTGATATATTATTACATGGGAATATATACATATTTTAAAACTCATGAACATCTAAAAAGTTAAGTTTCATGAAAACAAAGTACATGATTTTATAAATAAACCATTTGTTTTAAAGGAATTTGGGAGTATAGCACTTTGCTGGGTATTTTCCTCATAAATTTTGATGTTAACATATTATTTTAAAACGAGAGGACTTATCAGTAACTGGAAAAATCACTTCTTCATCCACCTAGAGGAGCACCTTTCTTGCACCAAGAGAACTGAAAGTTTGGATTAGAATGGAAAGTGTGCTTGGTAGGCATGGAAACAAATCAAAGGAAGGGGGAAAATCCTGAGGGATATTAATTAATATTAGAGGATGGTAAAACTTAATGAGCACATCTTGCACCACAAGAAAGAACATATTGAACAGTCACTAGAATATGCATATCTGCCTATTATCTAGCTGTTTGCAAATATAAGGCAGTTTTTTATTGTGATATTTTCATTTCTGTCACTCCTGGTTTCCTTTACTAGTAACTACGCTGTTAACTGTATCTAAAACTTACATCTTCCTCTGGATTTTACTCCAATTCCTCCTCTTTCATTCGCCATCCTCAACTTCCCAATTTGACAGTGGTTTACCCTTATCCTATCACTCAGTTCTATCCTTCCCCATATTGACGAAGAACAAATCTACACTTTTTGTTGGGTTTCTAGACATGTGGAAGCTAACAGTCTTCAAAACACATATATATCTATTTGGCAGTCACAGACCTTGTTACAAGAACCTCTGTCATCTCATTTGGACCCACATAATTATATGCATTATACTACTTATTATAAAATAATAAATATTTCTAATTTTGATTTCCATACAAGATCTACCATTGTAGTCACAGTGATCTTTCTAAAATTATAGTTTTATATTACTTCCTGTTCTTATAACTCTACCACATATTCAAAAGATAAGTCCTATGCTCCTTAACAGTTTACAAGACTTACAAACCTTTGTTTGCAGCCTGTATTTAGCCACTTGCACCAGCTTTCCTTTGTCACCGCAAATCCTCAGCTATTTTCAGCTCTTCAAATGAGGCATAGTATTGTGTGTATGCTTTTTTCTTTGCTTTCTGTTCCCTTAGTTAACTCCTTTTCATATTCAAGTCTCATCCTAGCTGTACTTTCCTCTGAGAAGACTTCTCTTCCTCCTACATCTGAATTGCATGTCGTTACTGTTGATCACTTTGAATTGTGGTTGACCTTCTACATGTTTGCATATTCACCTGTAGATTATAAACTCCAGAAGAGTAGTGACCAGGCCCATCTGATCACAAATTTATCCCTCATGCTTAAGTCCCATGCCTTTAAATATTATTCAAAATGTCATAAATGTTTAAAAATTTCTCTCTGTATCAAGTACCATCTTGGATACTATAATGAGTTATAGCTAGTGATTCATTTCTACTTCAGGTTTCATTTTGTAGCAGATTATCTTCATTTTGATATGCAATTGGACATATTTTTCAGATCATTATCAAATTTTAAAAATTAGAATTTTCTGAATTGTTTCTAAAATGCATAAATAATAGGGAAAAAATATTGCCCAAATAAAAACTGATTTGGAGATTTTGAAATCTAAGGGCCAAAATTGTACATATTGTGCTACAATTTCTGAATTATTTATAGAAGTTTTGGTGTTACAACAGGAAAACTAGGAATACACTTTATAGATTATTTATGAAGTCAACTCCAATGACAAATCAAGTTACCTAGAAATGTTTAAGGGTTTAGGGAAAGTTTGCATAATATGTATTAAACACTACACACTTAAGAATGTACTTTTACCTATATTCTTTTCTTTGTGTTTTTTGTTATTATTTTTTTAATGATGCTTTTGAAATTACTGACAATACATTTTTAAAAAGAAGAAAATAAATATTGGTTATACAAACATTTTCATGGAATGCACTTTTACATGAATATTCATTTCTTAAACTGGGTAAATTTTGAGATAAAATATCACCATAGAATATACTTAGGTAAAATGTGGACAAATCCATAAAGTGATGGTCTGCAGAGAACAGTATTCTCTTGAGCTATTTTCTTCCTTTCAATAATTGTCATTTTGGTAGGAATAGTTTGAATGTTTTATGATGAAAAACTAGCCAGAATATGATGAAGAAATCATAAGCCTTATAACTTTAAGAAAGAAAAAGTAGCCAAAAGAAAAATTACTCTTTTACAGAGTGAAAGGAAAAGACAAAAACCAGAAATACACTAATGATAAGATAAAGAAAATGAGAGTAAAAACAAGGGGTATTCTATGTAGGTTCAGTTTTGCCTATAGTCTTCCTATGAAGTCTTCAGAAACCATATTTAGAGGTTTCTTCTTGGTCATCACCAGCAATATATTATTCAGTTGGGAAATACATTCACCTATACATACATAAAAGAAATGAGGACAAAAGAAAAACATATATCAAATTAACTAAAAGCAAACTTGATTCTAAATCCGAAAAATATTCTCAAAGTTTGAGAGTAGCTCAAACATTTATTAGGCTCTCTAAAAATAGGAGGTTGACTTGATCTTTTGTATAAATGATTCCACAGGGCCCACACAAGCTATTCTAAAGCTATGCGTGGTGACCATGGAGACACAGGGGAAAGCCTGGGATGTAGAGGCAAGTAAAGCCAGTGTTCAAATTCTCTCCTTGCTTCTTACATCCTCAGGGCATTAGTTTTTCTAAGTGCAGGATGCAGATTAATTAAATAAATCTATCTGTGGTGGTGAACAGTAAATAAAATAACATACACAGAACTGATAATACCAGAACACAGTAGGCAATCAGTAAATATCAATCCCTTCCTCTTGCATATTATGACTCAGGGCATTTAAAAAATATTATTAATTGTACTTCATATAATATATACTTTTAAATTATGTGTGAAAGATTCTCAGTAAATACTGAAAGCCAACAAAATAATGAAAACTTCCCAACTTGAAATATTTTAACTCTTTACAAATGGTCATAGCCACAGAAATTTTGTTAATTTTTTTAAAAACTTGCACTCAGATGCTTATATATTTTTAAGAGGTTGTTTTAACTTAGTAACAATATTGGGGTTATTTACTGGGGTAAATCACTTTATTGTTTTAACTTTAATTTGTGTGTATGCATGTGTGTGTTTGTGTATTTTTAACTAGAACTATCAAAGATATACAGTTAAGAAAACCAAGGTCCAGTAAGGCATAACTAATTGGTGGTAAAGCAAAATGCAACCTGTCCACTATTATACTGAATATCTTTAGTTCCCATAAAAATCATGCGTAGATAAATACTCTGGATAGTCTGCATAAATTCTTGTCACTTAGTTCCAATTTTCCCCTGAAAAATTTTAAGGAGCTGACCCCTAAAATCAAGATCTGAGATAAAAAATATGACTAATGGCAAGACCTAAGCCTTTCTTCTCCAGGCTTTTAGCATTTTCTATAGAAATCCATTTGTGTAAGCACCTGAATTTAATGTGTAGTTGCTTCACACCAGCTGTATTTTTGAGGGATTGGTAAAAGAACCATTTTGGGTTAGATATGAAAAACTTTACACAGCAAATGCATATTTGGAAACCACAAAATGAGCATGCAAATCAATTTATATGCATGGGTGAATGAATACAGATGATATTTTCAAAGTCTAGGCATTCTGATGTAGCATAAGATATCTGTAGAAAAGGATTGGGAAGGAGGTGAATTGCTCAGTTCAGTCACCCATTTACAATTTTCAATGGAAAATTGTATTGTCAGTTTCCATTATGCCTGCACAAATTTAGACAAATTAAAGAGTCAACTAAATAATTACTGATAACATATATGTGTATTAAGTAAAGCAGAAAAATGTAGCTCAAACATTTGTCAATCATTAAGACTTCTTAGATATTTCTAGGATTTCCATTAGGAAGAGGAAACATTACAAGTATAATTCACCCGACTATGAAACTAATTTGGACACACCACTGACCTTTCAGTTATCACTCTAATTTGGGATTGAGAATGGGTGGGGTTGGCGGAGATGTTGTAAATGAAACATTACAAAAATCAATCTGCTGAGAACAGGTCCAATTGAAAAAAATTCTTGGAATTATACAATATTTAAATTCTATAATTCACTATTTTATAATATTCTTTCAGAATATATCATGTAACATTATTAGTACCATATTTTGTCCTAACTATATGAACACTCTGTTTTTATTTCTACAACAGAATGTTCATTCTAGAATAATAATAATAATACAAAGCTTTGGAAGTTCATATTAGGAGTGTGATCTTCTGAAATGGACTATTAGTTTGGCATTTCAAAATTTCACTGAAATCCTTCAAGATGGATAGAGGGTTGCCAACTTTCTTCGTTAATCTGCTCTGGTACTTATATTTATCTTGCAACAACTGAAAAGGATTTTTTTTCTTTACTTCCTCCATGAAAAAACAGTTAAATAACTGAAATTTCCCAATTATTTATTTTTTACATAAATAAGTATATACAATCCTATTATTGTGCATATATGTATATGTGTATATGTACATGTTTGCAATTTGATTATGTTCACAAAACAATATGCTTTTAAAATGTTTCCATCCCAGTTTATAGAGACATACCTTATTCATGTTATATTATGAGGCATTGTTATGAGTCTACCATGGTTTAGTCAGCCAATTACATATAAATTAATATTTCAGTTGATTCCATTTACTTTTTTTCATCATTACAGACAGTGTAACAGTGATTATATATTTGTGAGAATTGTTCAGGTATTTCTGTAATTTAAAAAAATTCCTAGAAGGGTAATTGCTGCTTTAAAAGAAATATACATTTAAAATGGTCATAGCTAGTGTAAAGTTGCTCCTAAAAAGAGTGTAGCAATTTACACTCCAACCAAAGATGTGCAAGAGCATTGAGTGCCTGTATTGCCACATCTCTGCCAACACTTGTCTATGATGATGCTCTTTGAAATTCTCAATCTACTAGGCAAGAAATAATACCTTATCTTAATTTATATTGATTTCCTATTGAGATAGAGTTTCTTTTCTTATATTTATTGGCTATGTGTATTTCTTTCTTAAAGAAGTGTTTATTTGTTTTCTTTAAACATTATTCTTAATATTTTGAACTTAATTAAATTTTCTAACATTTATTGAGCTTCTACGACAAGCCAGTCTGCTACATAAACATACACAATAGGAGAATAAATAGGAGTATAACTGCTTCTTTAGGGACTTAGAATTACATGAACAAATAAGATGGAATGTTAAATAATTATGATAAAATGTCTTGAGTGCAATATTAACAAAGGTCTACACAAAGCACTGGCTCTGTAGGAGGGTTAGAGTAGAATTTCAAGGAGAATTTCAGAGATTTTTTAGATGGGTCATGCATGATGCATGGAATTTAACTCAGTAGAGACTGGACAGAAGGCTTTATGTCCAGAAAAACAGCACTAGAAAGGACCCCAAGACATGTAAATGTAATGATTTTTCATAATACAAATAATGACTGGTTTAAGGCACAAGATTTCTGTTGGAAGAAAGCGATAAGGAATGAGACTGGAAAGATCAGGGACATACTTAGAAAAGTGCTTGCCTGCCATTCTTAAAAATGTATGCTTTATCTTAAACCAAAGGAGAAATATTTTTAAAGGATCACTCACTCCAGCAGGAGGGAAAATTGGCTTTGCACAGAGGAATGAGGATTACTGCCTGGAATTAGGAGAAGTAGTAAAAGATTATAACAACAATCTTGATGGGTGAATATGAGAGCCTGAAATAGCATATCAACAGAATCAAGTGAATCAGTCATTGAAAACACATGTTTAGTCCCTTTATTTCCAGCTTCTGGTAAAACTAGATACCCATCTCTATGATAGCATTTATTGCATTGTGCTGAAATCATGCATGTGTCTGCCAGCCTGCTCTACTAGAATGTGACTTCTTCCCTTTTCAATTCTTTGGCCAGTGATTGATCAGAACATAGTATTTCACTAAAAAGAAAAAAAAATGTTAAGTTCCCTGACTCTCCTTGTATTCACAGTTTATACCAAAAACAAGTATTTGCTAATTCATTGCTTTTCCTGCCCATCCTCTATAAGTTTCTAATGACTTAATACAAGCTTTTCATTTAATATGGAAGAATCTTGTGATTAGAGTAATTTGAAATTATGGTGACTTAATTGAGAGTGTGCAATAATCTATTAATTGTAGTTTTTAAATGGATTCTTATGTTTCTCACTCTTTATAGGCATACCACCATACCTGTATATTTCAAAAAGAAAGGTTCATTTTTATTACAACTGATATCATAATAATATCACTAATAACACATATGTTCACCCAACTACAGATCTTCATATACTGTGATTAATAGTGAATTTTATTCATATTTTTGAATTCCTAAATTTTTATACTTATATTTAGGTTTCAAAACCTTCATTTGTGCTGCCAAAGTTTCAGTCTTCAAGGATGCTGAGAACACAGGTAAGCAATTGCCTAAGAGCTAACATTTCATCTCATGTATGCTTCTTAGTAAGGGGTTTTGAATTATGAATGTATTCATGAACGGGCTAAAAACATACAAAAACAGTCAAAGATGGGGTTAGACTTCTGGTTTGTGTAACTGATTATGCTGAGAAACCATGAACATTATAGAGTACCCATAAATAAGTGTTTTTAATGTTGTACGTGGTTGTTGCTTTGATTTTATTTTATTTTGCTTTTAACTCAAAAACTATTTTTCGGCCCTCCCATCTCATTCTTCTTCAGAAAGAATCCATACCAATGCTAAGCCCCTTTCATCCAAAGCTGTATTTCCCAGAGAAACCACAGTGACACAGAATATAAAAGGATTGATATGGGAGAGAAGCCACTTGAATGTGCTGCAGCCAGGCAGCACGGCAGGGATATCACACCTGGTGAAGGTGACTTTAGTTCTGGGAGGATACCCTGAAGAAGGGCAGAATGAAAAAGTGGCAGTGCAAGGTGAGTTGAGGTACAGAGGCAACAGCTGTAACTTGAGCTCAACCACATTCAAGGAAACATGAAACTGGGGTAACCCACTGTGTAAAGAGGACAAGAGCAGCTGGCTCAGGGCAAACACAAGCATGTGGGCAGAGAGCCTGTCCAGAGTGTATCCCAGTCACACCTATGTGCAATGACAGTAAGTTAAGGTAATTGGGGCAGTAATTCACGGACCAAGTGCTCTATAGCAGTGGATACCGTATTTTACTCAGATGCATCTGTGAATTTTAACTTCAGTCTTAAATAGTTTTCTTTTTTGTCTTCTTTTTGGCAGAGGGTAGGTTCTCTTTGTGGGGGGAGTGTTGTTTGGCACTATTTCCATATTCGGAGATTTGTTCATTAAAGGTTTTCCAAAAGTACAATTATTTACATAACCAAAAGCTTAAAATGTGTTCTGAAGGTCATTTAGCAAGGGCCTCTGGCCAGAAAAAGGGAAATCTTAAGCAATGCAGTTTGTCTATCTAAGCTATTGTTAAGGATCTCCAGGAAAAGAGATTCTCGTCCACCACTTCTGCTGGCCTGTTCTCACATTTGTACTAGAATTACAAGCAAATGCTGTCTTCTCTTTCCTTAGCCCTAAATCAACACACTCCCGTTCAAATTCATTTCCCTTGTTTGGTCCTCTGTGAACCAAAGTACCACTGCCAGTTTTCCTTAGTCCAAATTCTTTTCTCTGTTTATCGGTTCATAGTTTTCTGGCTGACTTTTTCCTGCTTACAAATGCAATGCTATCAAGACTTTTCCCTTTAGGTAACTCTGGACGGCCTGAGCTACAGATGATGGTGATGATGGAGTTGTCTTTCTTAAACACCAAATCGCAACAACCTACCAAGAATTTTAGGAAGTCCCTGCCCATACATGCCATTTCCAAGGTGTAATGGAAGTTAGCAAGTCAGATGGAAGCAAGGGGAAAGGTAAAGGAGTCACAGCAAGTGCAGCGATCCTGTTGTCCAGAGTGTATCCCAGACACACCTATGTGCAATGACAGTAAGTTAAGGTAACTGGGGCAGTAATTCACAGACCAAGTGCTCTATAGCAGTGGATACCGTATTTTACTCAGATGCATCTGTGAATTTTAACTTCAGTCTTAAATAGTTTTCCTTTTTGTCTTTTTTTTTGGCAGAGGGTAGGTTTTCAAGAGAATGGTAATAGGTTCTGGAAACTAGCCTTTGGGAAAGCATTAGAGAATCAAGGTGATAGTGAGTAAAATAAATAAAGCAGCCAGCGATTAGGGGAAGGACGGTGAATGTCAGACCAGTTTCACAGAAGGAGGATCTAAAACATTTTTAGCTCAGTGAAGACAGCACTCTTTTCTTAGGCAGATAAAGATAATTCAAGGGGATATTGACTACATGAATTTTATTTCCACTGAGGACATAACAAGAAGAAATTAATTTATGTCAGCAGAGAAAGGATTTTCATTAAATTTAAGGAAGAAATTCTGCCCAGGAAAAGTTATTAAACACTTAAATAGAATGCTGAAAGAGAGAGAGAGAGAGACAAAGTATGAAATTGCATTAGCTTATACAGACATTTTTTAAACACAGGAAAGATTCTCATAGAAAGAGTGTGTGAAGGATATACAGTGAGTTATTATTTTATTGTAAAAAAGAAGGAATTACAAATTCAGGGCATAACCTCAGGAGTCATGCAGCTTTGGTTTAAATGCCAGCTCTGCAAATTCCTAGGTGAGAATTGAGTAATTAAAAAAAAAAATCTCTGAGCCTCAGTTTTCTTATCTGTCAGATAAGGGAAATATCACCTACTTCATAGGGTTGTGGGAAGATGAAACAAATTGATATGTGTAAAAAGCTAAAATAGTACCTTACACAGAGTATGAGTTTATAAGATTTTGCTGCTGTTGTCATTAGTCAATAAGAAAAAGTACAAAGACATATTTCCAGAACCTATAGATAGAGATAAAAGAAAGATAATACCTTCATATGATTGAATTGCAGAAAATAATATGTTTATCAATATCTTTTTCTTCCTCTTATTCTTCTTTTCAGTTCAATCCTGGGGCTTTAAGTCAAGAAACACACATTCAGTCCCCTCCTCCACTAGCCAGATGTGTGATTCTTCATATTTAAATCATGAGTTCTCAGTGTTCCGGTTGTTTCAGATTCTGCTGGTTCTCTCTCTCTTAATTTACCTTCTCCTCCAACACTCATCTTTCCATAATCATCATGTTTTCTCCTATCTTCTGCTCCTCTCTCTCAATTGTCTCTCTCATTTTCTCAATTACTACACATCTCAGACTTCCCAGCTTCTCTGGGGTCTCATCATCCTTCCAACTTCCATCTTCTATGGATAGAAGACACCCCAGGATTGTATATTTGGTCCCAATACAAATCTTTATTGCCTCTGTTTAGGATGAAACACAGTATTTCCTGTCATACAAACAAAGACTTTGTCCAGGATGAATAACACTTTGGGTCTGGAGGAAGGGGAGGTGCCCATTGTTCTTTATTTCCAATGACCTCTGGGAAAGTGCACAGCTCTCAGCTAACAGTTGGAGATAGTTCCATTCCCAGATAGGAATTAGTCTAACTTCTAAAGTTCTACCTCTGATCGTACTCTTATGAAGGAAATCAATATAGAAAGTAGAAGAATGAATGATGAAATTCAAGCAAAAGAAAAAAAAAGCACCACTTTAAATGTCATTTGAATCCAAGAAATTTAAATTGTGATAGAAGAAAGCTTTATTATTTCAATTCTAACTTTCTAATCTGAACAAGACTGACACCACAGAAACAATTAATGATGTATAAATTTTAAAAATGTCCATATAATGATAGAAAGTGACCAATGAGGCATGTTCTAAGACATAGAAGGGATTCATTTAAATATTAAAAACAGAAATTCTTATATACTCCCTACTCTGGTAAAAGAGGCTTCAGGGCTATTACTGACCTAAAATAGCTGTTTCAAAATATTCCTGTGTTGGTCTTGACATCTTTTGAACTCATTGAGAGTGTAGTAAATAAGTTTAAACCCCTAGTTTTCTTATGTATGAAAGTTTTAAAGATGTCATTGTTAGTATTACCTGAACTTCTTTCATCTTTTTTGAACATAATTGTGGTTCATTCCCATATAGTTAAATAATAGCTATTACTATTTAATAATAATAAAGTTCCATCTGAGTAAATTGCTCTCGGTAACTGTCAGAGCCATCTTGGAGCAAACTTAAAATAGTTTTATACACAATCTTCAGGAGCAGTTGGGATTTCGTTAATCAATAATATCAAAATGCTAGTTTGCAGACCTCGAAATCTCTAATATGGTGCCTGATCAAAGAAAGTCATTTGTCTTATTATAAGAGGATACTTTTTAGGTTTCTAAGATCTTGTGTAGAAAATCTACGTATATATTACGTAGATTATTTAAAATTATAGAGACATATTTTAATGACATGCTTAACCAATATATATTTTGAAGATTTTTTACATGATTTCTTACAACTTAGAAAAATCCTCCTCTGCTTACATTATGCATTTTTCTTGTATATGTCATATTTATTGTGCATATCTCTGTGTTTATATACTATACACATATACATTAATATATCAAAAGTAAATGTCTCACTATTTTAGAATATTGTAATCTTTTATCATAGAAAATTGGCACAATTTTTTAAATAGGGGTTCATAAATATATCCTCCTACATATTGTGTATTTGGGTCATGAAATATAATATATAACTTCCTATTTTTACAGTGACTTCAGTTGGGTAAATTAAACATTCAGTACCTGAAGCAGCACACAATAATTTTAAATAGATAATTATATTATTTGCTGAAAAAAATCAATTTTGCATTCAAGAGAAAAAGCTTAAACTAAACAGCAGTATCTTCCACAAGGCAGCTATAGTTATATGCTACCATGCCAGCTATTTCTCCAAGGAGAGTCTAGGCACACGTAATTATAGAGAGACATCATTACTTAGAAGAAAAACATGAGTCTTTAATTTCCTTGCCTCTGCTGGACTGGGGCAGTTTATTCTGCTGAATCTAGGAATGTCTAAGTACCATTTAAGCTTAGCTGGTTCCAGTACAAAGCCAGGTATTGTTAGGACACGAAAAACAGTCATTTCTAAGCTGTGATCAGTGTTGCTTCCACTGTGGACTGCCATCCACACAGAATTCATTATGTTTATAATTAAACATAGAAAGCCCCTCCTGGTGTTAGGATACTAGTGAAGCAACTGTTCTTCTTGGCAGCTGCTCTTCTAACTTTTGGACCACCAGAAGCCTCCTGGGAACCAACTGAAGGAAGTGCTATTTGAAGTAGCACTTGTTCCCATTAATGTGGTGTCAGTGTATTTCTTAATTACAGTCCAGACAGTTTTGAGCACAAGTAACTGGACAAGAGACCAGGTCAGCACTTCGGCTTGCCAGGTCAGACTTGTGTTCCTCCCACTTCTTTCCAAAAATAGTTTCTCATATATACCAGAAATAGCATAGAGAATACATCTTTTTAACTCTATGAACAGCTCCTGAGTTAAACTTTAGGCAATATGTTGGGAAGCCAAACTCACTTATCCAAAAAGAGGCACTATATTTTCATTATGTAATTTCAATTAAGTGCCCAGTGTACCATCATCTATATCTTCAGCAGAACCATGTTCTAACTCAGCAATTCTCACTAAGTATCTACTTATGTGACTGGACTAGATCTTTATACTTGTGCTGAATAACCAAGGACTTTGATAGTTTCAATAATTTTCTCTCCCAGATTCTGAAGTGGATGAAAATTTTGTGTTGCTTGTTCTGTGATAACTTTTCATTCAAAAGATCAATAATTTTTTGTAGTGTCCTTCAGATGCAATATATTTTGGCTTTACTTCTAGTTACATTAGAGTAGAACCAACCCATTAGGTATAATATGAATAGAAGATTAACAAAAAAGAAAGTGTTACGGAAACAAAGTGTGATGAATTCTGACAAGCTATTCTGTTTATTATCACAACATAAGGAAATGGCACTAAATTGCAGAGTCCACCATAATCTTGAGTTCTGAAGACTTTACTACAAGTCAACCATTCAAATTAGCACCAAGTGATAACTAGTGAACAAATTCGCAGCATCCATCGCTGTTTGTTAAGTGAAATACACACAATGGACAGAGCTGCCTGCTAGGGCAATGGACACAGGTGGGCTTGAATTTCAGCTGTCATTGAGCTCTGGGACTTTGGCAAGTTAGCTTTCTAATCCACAGTTTTCTCATCTGTAAAATGGGAATTTTACAAAACCTATCAAGTAGGATGTTGTAGGAATAAATAAAAATAGACAAAGCAACTGTACAATGCTTTTCACTCAGTAAACATGAAACCATAATTACAAAAACTGATGTGATACTAAACAGAATGATTTTAAATTGTATTCAAATGGGAGAGGTACTTAGGGCACCATTAAAAGAGGGGAACCTAGTGCACCTTTTGAAATAACTCGATATCTAAAATTTTGAAATAATTTGATATCTGATATTTTGAGGGATAAATCATGCATATTTGTAGATTCAGAGAGTATTATGAGAATTACAGTTGGACTAGTGATGTTTTATTCCAATATTCTATCACTCTTTCAAATATCTGTTGAGCTCTTACAGCAAACTTACCTCAATTACTTAAAAGTCCAGTAACTGAGTTGTCCAATTAGGACACTTATGTTGCTTGAATGTGTTGGTAGGACTTTCTCTCAACACATGCAAATGTTAAATATATAATTATGTTTTATTTTCATTATAAAGGCACAAGAAATTGGAAACAACTCCAAAGGTTGTACATTCCGGAATGCTGTTTGTATTTATGTTACAAATATTTGCCTCTTTTGCATAAAAGTTAAAATATGGATTTCTATTAAGCATTCCTTTGTAAGATTTTTTAAATGTTTTCAGTGCATTGGTTATTCATGGAGCAGCATTCCTTTTATAATTTGAAGGATTTCTTTTAAACTGAAGTAGAGTTTGCACACAGAAAAGTACATAATCAGAATTATATAGTTCAATGAATCTTTTTTAGAAATATGTATACCCATGTAACCACTGCCCAGATCATGGCAAAAGCTCCACTGTGTCCTCCTTTAGTAAACACCACTAAAAGGTAACTTCCATTTGTCATAACCTTTATCACCATAGATCACTTGTGTCTGTTTTGAACTTCATATAAATAGAATCCTATAATATGCATTTATGTAGTTGTTACCTTAAATTACATATGTCATTTAGATAGATTTTACACAGGAGGAACAAGGGGACCAATGCATTCTTTACTTAGTTTGTCTGTACCAAGATATCAATACGAAATAAAAGAACTCTACCAAATCTTGTACATACTATTGGGCATAAATAGTATAGATCTAGAATTCATCTAAAATGACCTCAAAGTAGATTCACGGAAACATGTTCAAAATTTTCACTATTAACACTCCGAACATCGTGGAGACATCTAACCTGCTGCCATCAGAGATTTCTTTCAAATGTTCAAGTTTTTCTGAGAGTTTGGACCGATTAGCTGTTCACAAACACTCTACCTGGTAGGCTCACAGGAATTCACAACATACTAGTAGACTGATTAGGTGTTTCTCAATTTATACTCTTAGAAATTGAAACATGAAACACTAGTGGCTTTATTCTATTTTTAACCATGATTTTGCAGCAATGCCACACCAGGAATTTAGTTCTTCGGAACCAACGCCATATTCTGTTTACACAGATTGTGTAACTAATCACATGGCAGGAAAAAAATCTGAAAGAGCATTGCACCCATTCCCATATTCTTTATAAGTTGATACTTTGGAGCTAACCAAGGATCATTATTACATTAGAATTTCTTACAAATGAAAATGTTCCATATTTGAATTTTGTTTGAAAGCAACCCTAAAAAAAATGCTATCAGCAAAAGTAGAGGTGCTGGTGGTAGCAGTACTAATAATAACAAAAATAACAACAAATGGACACTTCAAAAAGTTTACTGTGTGTCAGGAACTGTTCTAAAAGCTCTACAGGAAGTCACCTACTTAATTTTGATAAGATCCTATGAAATAATAATATTATAATCCCAATTTCACAGACGACAAAACTGAGGAAAAGAAGTTTTAGTGTACCCACTTGAACTAGGCAGTGTGGTCCCAGAGTCTATATAATTTAACATCTACACTACAATTGCATCTCATGAAAATTCAAATTTCAAAATAAATACATTCCATCTTATTTGTAGCATTCTATAATGGTAACTCAGTTTTGATTGTTATTTTATAGTCAAGATAAGTTTTTTTATGATAGACTAGAAAGATGCCTTTTATTGTCATATTTAAGACTTACCAGAACATTTTATCTAAATCAAAATTATTGATTAATTTCTCGACTCCATTCAGGTTGTTCAGAACAGGTAATCCACCTATTCCTACAATGGTTGACTACAAACAAAACTCCAGCAAAATTTTTAAATCATTTTGTCTAGTACCTATGTATACAGTCACTACATATTTGTTGTTTTTTTTTAACTTAAAAGACTGTAAGTACCTACACAATATTTTCCTTTATTGTATCAGTTAAATCATTGAAAACCTAGAATCAATCAACCAATATATATAAGCAAAAGTCAGACAGGTTGAACAAGGTACTTGGGGGTATAATAAAATATGACATTGCCAATGAGCTCCAGAAACCTATAGATTTCACTAGGTGTATATCTGAGAGAAACCACATGACAACCCACAAAAAGGGTTCAGATAATGCTTTTTACAGGTGGAACCAAAGTGTTCTAAAAAACGAACAGCTTTAGATTTCTACACATAACCAAACTCATAAATATTCTAACTTCCTTAGAGAAAGAATCTTGTTTTTCTCTATGTCCCCTAGTTCAGTCCACTGCTTACAGTGGATGCTTAATAAATGTTGCTGACAAACCAGAAATAATAACGTTTTCCCTTTTTCTCGAGCCACCAAAAAATCTGTTTTTGAATGACATTTTGGAAATACAATTTTAATAATGAGATCCTCCTCCTCCCTTTCTACATTAAACTCCTCCCATTGCTTTTCCATCACTTTCACAACGATGATTACAATCCTTGTCACGGTGTACAAGGCCCTGCATGACCTGGCCCCACTCCTCTCTCTAACAGCTCCATACCCAAGGGCCTTTTCTGAGTTACTTGAATGTGCCATGCCATTTCCTGCACCAAGTTTCTGTACTTAATATTTCTCCTCTGCCTTTACCTGGTTAATTTCTTTATATTTCTAAGTTTTTAGTTTAAATATCACTCAGGAAAACCTTTGATTAGTCACTGCACACTATTTTAAGTTCTCACACTACCATGCATCTGTCCTTCAAAATATATACCACCATTTTAAGTCCCCCTTTTAAAAAATAATTTAAATCCCCCTTTTACAAAATAAGCTTCCTCATTGGAATGTGAAGTCTATGAAAGCAGGAACTATTTCCGAGAGTTTATTCACCATTTTATTACCTGAGCCTAGTACTCTGGCACATTTAAAGCATAAAATCAATATTTGTTGAATAAAGAAGTGAATGAATGAATGAATAGGTGAATATGGTGTCTATCTGGTCACATTAGTAAGCTCACTAAAGCAGGGTATTTCTTAAATGACATCTATCGTACTGCCCCGTTCAGCAATATTAAACAAACAGCCATATGCATCTTTGGAAATTTAAATACGGAAAGTGAATAAAAGTAATATTCAGTGTATAGTATGAAATTTTAATATAAATGACCCTAAAATGTATGAAACCCAGACCTGGAAATCATAAAAAGTTAATTTGTCATTAACCAGTCTTTTATTCTCATTTTTAAGCTGGATAGAGATGGGGTTCATTAATTCTTTTAAGCTGCTAGGAAACAGTTAGTCCTCTTAAGTAGAAACTTACTAAATAATAACAATTCAGGAGCACTTAGATGAATATGATTCACTGAAAAAGTTATGCACCCCATAAGCATCCATCCTTCAGGAAAGATGACATTCTTGGATAGTTGAGTTCTGAGGCTGACTTTTGGGTCAAAGAACATAAGTGATGCATAAGTTAGTTCTGCTCTACCAGCCATTTAATTTTTTTTTTCTCTTGAAAAAACCTGAATCTGAGAAAAATATCAAACCTAATAAACTAGAAATATTTTTCAGCAGACATGTGTAATACAAGGCTCAAGAATAGTGTTTGTACTCTTACCCCGCCTCTGTGAACTATCATGACACATAATCTTCTTGTGTTCTCTTTCCATCACTACATAAATAGATAAATAAATAAAACTTGCTAGGCCTGAATAAATTAGAGTGAGGATAAAAGTGAGTTCATTAAATAAAAATATTCTAGAATTCTACAGGTACAGAAGTTGTTTAAAGACATTCTAGACTAGAAAAAAAAACAGAATATTTTTATAGCCTGTTTGGTAGTTCTTATTATATTTTGAATATGAAGACAACTAAACTAATATTAGACTTTTTTATTATGTTAAAAAAGAAATTGTAGTTGGGACCAGATATAATTTGAATTTTGTTTAATGTTTGCGGCTAATACTTTTTCCTACATTTTCTCTAATGAATGTGGATTTGTTTTTAAATTACTTTTTAAAAGAATGTGGCAGTTAGTGTAAATACTGGCTAGAGGCAGGGCTTTGTTTATATTTCATCTGAATGGAAATCATCTATCCCTAGCCATCAACACATTATTGGTGTTGGGAGAGGCATCCATTCTCAATTAATTATTTAAAAGTCACTTGACACACATGAAACAAGAAAAATAAGCAAAATGGAGTTAATCCTTCTGGGAAGACTGACTATGTCACTCCATTTCCATTTCTGTGATAATCAAAGGAATTCAGCCTTTTGTTTTCCTCTCATTACTAGTGGTGATCTTTGCACTCCATTTTTAGCTTAAATCTTCAAAATGAATCAGTGCCCCAAAACAATCCTAATGGATGTTTTTTCTGGGTTCAATCTGGGTACTATACTATTCAATTATGTATCTTGATAATTCCAAATTCTACATCTTATGGAAAGAACTATTCCCTTGAAAAATAAAATGCATTTCAGAGACATCTAATTCTGCTTCTCTTCAACATATTTTGCCATGCTTTCTCCATTCTTAATTGTTTCTGATTATGCATGATCCCTGGATCCCTATGTTAAAAATGCACAGATTTTTTTTTCATATAAAACACCCTCCTACACAGTACAAGCTGTCATTGTATCATATCTGCTTCCTGATTTAAGGGAGTTATAACTCATGTGTCCTTTTTAAATTGCCTGCACTGTATTTTAAAGTGGTATTGGGATACTTAGGACGTATTTCCCATTAAATAATGTTTATTTTTTATTCATTTCTATTAACAGTGCAGAGGATGCAACTTCAAATTATACTACAGCAAATTAACATATGTAGCTATCTTATTCATGATTTATAATTATGTTAGATTTGGTAGGGGAAAAACACATAGTTTTACTTTGTGTAACATAACTGTAAAGCCTGATGCTAAGTCCATGGAAATTTACTGGCCAATCTGAAGTGCAGTATAGGCCATGGAATACACAGCCTTCGATAATTACTTAAGCCAAATACAATGAAAACAAAATCCTTCATGAAGGCAAAGAACAATAAAATCGCACTTTACATTTTTTTTCCATGAACACATGAAGGCTACACAACTCTCCTAATGACCAAGTTTTTTCTTCCTAACTCACTCCCTTTACTGTTTAAAGAATTACAAATTTTATCAAGCCTACATTTCTGTTAAAGTCAGGTGAGTGAGAACTGCCAAGTCTAGTAAGATTTACAAGGGCTAGTTCCTCTTCTCAGTGTCAGCAAAAAAGCCAGAAGATATTATACAACAAAATACAGCCATACATAGAGCTTTTGTCCCTGCAGCTTTCAAATTAGATTTAATAATTCACCTTTTAAAAAATTTCAGTCATAAATGCCATTTATCCATGTGTTGACTGCCTTGATTTGACCCACAAGCTCTCTATTTGAAACCCTAACATCTTCTCTCCTGCTCAGCGACAGATACATCCATGTTTCATCTTTTTCATATCTTACTTTCTTTTCATAGGCTTTCCTGTATTTTTACAATATTTTTCCTTGGTCACTGTTATGTAGCAACATTGGAGAAACACATTGATTAGTTAATTTTATTTACAAAGTGGAGAAAATAAAACTATGTTTTTCATTTTTTTAAAAATTACATACATGTTTGAATCCCTAAGAAGAGCAGAAATTACAACTTGGCCTTCTCTACTCAGACAAATATTATTAGCTGTATATACTCAGAAAATCTGTTGCAATCCTTCATATGTGTCCTGTTTACTAGCCTACAGAAGCTTCCCAGGCCAGCAACATCTTAGTTTCTCTACTGTTTATCTTCCCATGGCTAATTGAGAAATATGTTATTTAATCCCTAACATTTCTAAACATTAACTGACCTATCTCTCACTTCAAGAAACCACAGAAATCACACAATTTTACTTAAATTGACAAATATTGGTCTTGGACATAACCATAAAACTAACATTAATTCCAAGAAGTCTCCTCCTTCTTATCAAGAAAATCTTCACGTGCTCCCCTTTTCTGGCGCCCTTTTTCCACAACCAGGAGTAAGACTTTACACTTGACTTGTAAAAGTCACAGCAGTGTCCATGAATTATTTCTCCCTTGTCCTTTACCACAAATAACTATGTGGGGATTCATAACCATGAACTTCTCCTGTATTTCACCCTTCACCAGTAGTGTGCCCAATCTTCTAGATGCTTATTTGCATCATATGGGGAAAATCTGTGTATTACACACTTAAAGGTGGTAGAGAAGAGTACAGTGGTTAGTCAGGCGGGTCACAGCCCAATGAAGATAGGGAGCAGCTTGGCAAAGAACCCAAGGAATGAAGAGGAAAGGTCATTTTACTTGCCACTTGGAAGGAATAAGGGTTGCTAGAAAGGAGCCCCAGGAAGAAATCCACACAGGAAATGAACTGCTCTACCATTAAGAGGATGCCAAGGGAGGAGCTGTAGGAGGTGATAAAGCAGAGAGGCCAAAAACAGGTCTTCACCTCTAAACTAACTAAAACACACCGTCCAGAGAAGGAAGCCCCCATGCACCAACTCGCACCCGCCTGCCTCGCCCTGCCTCCCCTTGCCCTGCCCAGGTCGAGGCCCCAGGGGTTCAGGTGTAAGGCCTTACCTTGGCTGCAGTCCTTGCCGCGGAAGCCGGTTCGCGAGCAGTCACACACCGCCTGGTCATCCACCACGGAGCACACACCTCCATTGAGGCACACTCCGCCCTCGCCCTCCTCGCCCGCCTCACACGGGCTCCCGCCGCCACTGTTGGGCGGCTCGTCTTCCAGCTTCACCTCGCCGCTGTCCACTGGCACAGCCTGGGAGGAATTAACCCTCACGTCACGAATCCACCCTTTGAAGGGCTCTCGCTCCCTCACCGAGGCCAGCGTGAGCTTCAGCGCTGCAGCGCGCAGTTCGGGGGGCAAGCCCCCGACAAAGAGGCCGCTGAACACAGTCATGTCCCTGCGCTTGGATTTGACCTCCACCCACTTGGCCTCCACCTGGTCGATAAAGAGCGTGGTGTTGCGGAACTGACGGCGGATCCGCACATTGTGCCATGCGCCGTCGTTGACCGGCGTGTCGGCCAGGAGCGTGGCAGGCTCCGCGCAGAAGATGGAGAAGCTGAGCTGCAGGCGGCCGCCGCGCGTCAGGATGAGCTCCAGGAAGTCGCAGAAGCCTTCGTCGTCGAAGTAGAGCACTAGGCCACGGGCGCTGCGCGTCTTGAGCTGGAAGCTCATCTCACTTTCGCAGCAGGCATTCCACTTGGGGAAGCGCGTCCACTGGCCCTCAGCGCCTGGGAACTCCAGCCCGCTGCCCAGCTCTGCCCAGCAGCCCAGGAGCAGCAGCGAGAGGCACAGAAGAAAGCAGCCCCCGCGCTGGAGAAGCGCCGTCCCCATGCTCGTGGCTGGGGGGCGGCGGGGGGGTGCGGGGGCCGACAGGGTCAAAATGGTCCTGGACACCGTCACGCAGAAACAAGGGTCCAGAAATATGTAAGGTATGGGGATGGACAAGACTGAGAGGTATGCACCCTCCTTTATCTAGCTCTTTTTTTCTTCTTCTTCTTCCAGCAACCCCTCCCTTTCTCCCTGTAGTCCCCTCCCAACTGGAAAATGTAGATCCCAGTGGTGCAAGACAGCCACAGAACTTCCAGACCAAAGAGAGGATACACTTTGGAAGCAACGTTCTGGAAAAGGTGTCAAAAGAAGATCAAGGTAAATCACTCCTCCATTTGAATCCAATGAACTATTTCAAGGGTGTTGGTGGTGTCAATAGATGCTTTACCCCTCAAAAGCCACCATCAGTGGTACCAGGAAAAAAGGGAGGCAGCGTCAGGTAACAAACAAACACACCTCAGAGAAGAGCAAGAAGACTGCAGGGAACCAGCGTCCTCAGATGCTTGTGAATGCCTCAAGTGTTTCTCCTCCAGATGTAGTGCCCCAATTCAGAAGGGAGAAAGGGGTTCCTTGCCTCTTGAGGTCACCACTTATCAACCCCAGAGTAATTTCAAAGGCCTGCTTCTTCTGTCATATCATGGACTTCCAGCACGACTGAAGCCAACAGAATTTGTTGTGCATGGCCTCAGAGGTGGATTTCACTTGTCTTTTTCTTTCCCTGACAGAGGGTTCAAGCCCAGAAGATGTGAAATAGCCAATAGCTGTTAGATGTAGAAATCACAATAGCTCCTCTTCTCTCTGCCTCTGTAAGGCCAAGCTAAGATGCCAGCTTATCAATTGGCTGTGTGTTGGTGATGTATTTTTGTGTTATTTTGTCTTTTTTAAGGACCCAGAAATCTGCAGAGGATTAAAATAAAAATTAAGTTCTAAAGTCATCTATAAGTATATCATATAAATCATTATTCAACTCAGAAACCAGGAATATAACTAGTGCTCTTAGTAAGCCAAGAGTCAACCTTATTAGAAGGAGCATATTTGTCTCAATCTACAATTAAAACTTAATGTCTCCTAATAGTTAATATCACACTCTTACAATCAGCCATTACACCATTGTAGCCTATTGTAACTGTTTAAAGGTAACCTTTTCAGATTTTTATAATTCATTTATAGTTATCTTTTACTTTTTCTGAAAAATTTTATTTTTTTTTACATATATGAGAAGAGGGAAAAAAGGCCCTTTTAAGGACTTCTGTTCACACTGTGTACTGGTTACATGCACAATAAAAATGTAACCTATTCAAATCTCAGTTAATAGCAGATCTTACAATAGCAAAGCAGATCACACTGTCCACTGGAAACTGCTAGCTTGGATTTGTATAGCGTTCCTATCATGTTATTTTTCTCAGAGAGAGAAGGAGTAATAATGGTTGGTTGAGAGTCTTTTAAATTTCAAACATGTATTTTTCCCCTTTTTATTAAAGGAATAATCTGTTATAGGAGAAAGCATCTAACTGGAGTCAGATATCTATCTTTGGCAGCATTTATACCTCAATTGCCAGTAATACTAACTCTTCTAAAGATGAGTAAGTATTTAATATTTTGCATAACAATGAAGTGAAGTGATCCTTACTGCTCTTGAAGTCCTTATCTGACTGTCAGCTCTTAAGATTCCTGTGGTCAGAACAGCAGTTGGCATGTGTATCAACTTAGCTGCTATGGCTCCAGGATGCAAAAATTTTTAATTATATCTTTGAATCATTCACTATACTATTAAACCACCTCTATTTATTATCCCTAAACAGGTTCTTGAAATGGTACAGAAATCATAAACAGTGACTTGTTTTTAAGTCATTTTTTACCAAAAAAATTATTCTCATATTTTAACCAAAATCCCCCACAAATGTATCATCTGGTCATGTCAAGCAAATGAATGTTATCCCCCTCACCATTTCCCTCTGTGCCCCCTACTCCCCACAGCCACCACACACACCACATATAACCCTCACCCCCACCCCACTCACGACACACACACACACACACAAATTTATTGCCTGGACACAGAAGCTCACTATCCAATTAACACTTTTTTTTCCCCTACAAGCTGAAACTAGCAGTAATTTATGGCACCGCATTGTGCTGCTGCTCCTCCATGGAGGGAGCTAAGAGCATTTCTCTTCAGTACAGAGCAATCCCTACAGGTGTCAGCTGAGAGCCACCAAGCTAGGGGGATCCCACTTCAAGTTCCTCCTCAGATGAAATTGATGACTGGTTCTCTCTTTCAACACACACACACACACACACACACACACACACACACACACACACACACACAGACACACACACACACACACACACACACTGTCCAATAGCAAAAGGAAATAAAAATCTCAATTGCCTATTTATTATGGCTAATATATTCTACACCATCAGCAATCACCAGCCATATCTTGTCTATTCCAGTGCCAAGCCCAAAGAAAGGTACTTTTAAAGATCATTCTAAGATAGCATATTATTCAATATATTCTCATTGTTTAAGTGGACTCAGGAATCTGCCAAGTTTTCAGTCATGTGTGAAATAAATCTGGAATTTCCAGATCAAGAGTAGTGTTTTGAAACCATCTACAGTCTCTTGTGTTAGAAAACCATTTGTGTGTGTGTGTGTATGTTGGAGACTCAGTTGGAGACATTTATTTTATTAATATCATATAGATCACAAACCCTTCTTCACCACTCTCTCCTGCCCTCCTCGACAAATGCATACCTTGACTATTTTTTAAGGAATGGAAGAGAAAGGGAAAAAATACATATATATATATTCTTACCACACGGGAGGTCAACTGACTCTCCCGTTCTTAGAGGAAGCTCATTATGTTTGAGACAGTATCTGTATTTATATGAAAAAGAAGATTCTCTCTAGGTGCCAGAAAAACCTGGTGAGTTCACATATTAGAGGGTGAAATAAAAGAAACTGAAAAACAGTCCTACTGCAGCTAAAGGAAGAAGCGCTCTTATTCAAAATCAGACCAACAGCTTCATTAATCTTTTCTTTCATTTCTAGAATCAAATTCATTCCCAAGACACTGGAAGGATCAATACAGTATGCTCATCAGCTGCAGTTGAATTTATTTTAATATGTTTATGGTATCTCTCTCACACACACACACACACACCCCTTTCCATGCACTCTTCAATATATATCACAAAGAACCTGAAATTTTTGGCCAAATTTTTTGAAGTGCCTGTCTTTTTACCCATGGCTTTTGCAAAGTCTCTCAATACCAGCGCACACGCACACCCAAAATTCTCCCTGGCTTTCCCGCCCAGTCTCTAAGCTCGATCTCTAATATCAGTGCAGTTTCTTGGAGGCTGGACTCGGCTACACAAATTAAGGATAGGCACAGACAGCATGGGGCTAACGGACAAGGGAAATATATATATATATATATATCATATATATATCATATATATATATATATGATATATATATGTCTGCTTTGATTTCTGATTTGCCTTTTGTTTTCTTTCTTTTGCTAATAAATCACAGCTTTCAGCCTTTAAGTTACTATTCCAGTAACACCATCTCACCTTCTTGCCATCTATTTAAAAAGCTTCATGCAAAACAACTAAGATCTATACTCCTCCACCCTCCCACCACCCATCTTTCGCAGTGCATTTGTGGCAGATCCTAGCTCAGTTGCAACAGGGAAAGATATCCTCCAGCTTGCCTCGCCCCATCCCCTCCCCCAAACCCAAATTGAGCTTCTTTACCTGCCCGATTATTTCCCTTAGCTGGAGCCAGAGCCTGAAGCATGCATCGGCCAAAGCGAATTTCCTGAGGTCTGTGGATAAGGCGACTGCCGCTGCCTTTTCAGAGGCGTCAGGCTTGAGCGTCTATCTCCAAGAGTGCGGGAGGGAAGAACAGGCAGCGGAGGGGAGCAGAAGGAGGAGGAGAGGGAAAGAGCTAGGAAGGAGGAGGCGGTGGTGGAGCCCGAGAAGGCTGGGTTACGTGACGCCGGGTGCTGTCCTTCTGAAAGAGAAGGGCGGAGCTGAGCTCTCCGCAGTACCATGGAGAGCGGCGGGGTGTCCTCAGACTGAGATACTGGCGGGCTCCGCCCGCGGGCGCAGCCCCTCCTGGTCGGGATGCTGCGGAGCGAGGTGTTTCTACCTTTGCTTCGTCCCCTTGCAGGGGAGCCCGGTCCTGGGGGCGGGGACCTGCCGCAAGCGCTTCTAACTTGTCACCACCCACCCTCCCCCGAGAGAGCAAGAGCGAGAGCGAGCGAGCGAAAGACAACGAACTGGAGAACCACGGAGCCTACTGAGCATGCCCAGGCCCCTGTTAGACCCACGGAAACCTGTGTGGAGATTCCACTTCTCCGGGGTTTAATCGTGATTGAGCGAGGGTACCTGAAAGGGTTCCAGGGAGGAGGACGGAGCTAAAAGGAAGGTGCCAAGGAGTCAGCGCTTAAAATAAGCTCTGGCTTAACTCGTTCACTTTGGTCTCCTGCTTAGAACCCTTGAAAAGCTGCAGCTTTTCGATGAATGCAGTGACAGGCAAGACTTACACAGTCGCTGGCATTCCCCTAGGTCAAACGTCCCTGTCCCGGCCCTGACTGGGGCCCTAGCCTAAGTGATCAGTTCAGACCTTCACGGTACGTCTAGGCTGCGCAAAAAGACTTGAAGGAACCCCACAGGCTAACACGCCAACTTGGAGACCAGACTCATGTCGGTCTGACAAGGTGTTTTGCCGCAGCCTGTCCTCATCCTCCAGCTTTCCATGCTCTGCTCTGACCAGGGGCATCCTGAGCTGAACCAAGTTCTCTTCCTGTTTAACTCTTCCCTCCATCTCCCTCTTCCTTTTGCAGCTGGTAAAACCTGGAGGAAGAGAAATTCTGGCGGAGACTCCAACCATATTACTGGGCATGCCCAGTAGGTATTTCTGGGTTTGGTGACAAAGGAGTTAACTCTGAAGGAACTTGATGAATAGGTGATAGAAAAGTTCGAAGTGTATGACTTTAATTTATAGTTTGAGTCCTAGGTACATTTAAATTCCTAACCCTATTATATTCCTAGCCTGGGCTAGTTTTAGAGTAGAAGCAGCAGACATATTTATTTCAACACCACAAACCTAATAGTTTCAGCCTCAAACGCTTTAAGGTAAGACTATTTTCTGCCTCTAGGCCTTATAAAGAAAGACTGTAAGAACTACACAAATTCAGAATACTGAAATAACATACATTCCAAATGCAATATTAATTTTCTTACAAAGAAACCGTAACATATTCCTATGATAAGCCTATTTATAATTTCACTACATTTGTAAAAGAATCTAAATAACTTGAAGGCAGGAACCACATGTTTTGTTATTTGTATTGCTTTCAGAAAGACAGTGTGGTCAAGTGATTAAATGTGTGGAGTAGAATCAGGCTGTCTGAGTTTGAATTCCCTCTGTGTCATTTATTAGCTGTGACCTTGAGTAAGATATGTAACCTTATGATGCCTCAGTCACCTCATCTGTAAAATGGATATATTAATAGCTCCCACTTCATCTGTTTGTTGTTATGATTACATAAATAAATGGACATAAAATATTTAGAATTATGTTGAGTAAATACTAGCTATTTTTATTAGTTCTAAACTCATTCTATTCTGTTTGACTCAATGAAAGTTACTTGTCTGAAATCTAGATTCCTTAATTATAAAATAGGGGTACTAGTAATTGCCAAGTTATTACACAAGATTTCTTGGGAAATGTAATGAAATGATGAGCATTAACATGATTTTTTTTAATGAAATTTTAAGTAATGTAAAACTAAGCCTCAGATAATAATGAGAATAATACTAATGTCTGATGTTGAGTGTTTATCTAAGGTTATGCAGTCATTAAGTGAACTTGGACCCAATAAAAATTCTACATAATTCAGGGTTTTTTTTTCAATTTTCCTACCATTAATCAATATGTTCTAGAGCAAACAGCACATAAGGTATGCCTGCATGTGTCTAGCATAGAGGTAAGCCTTATTGCAAAACTAAGTGGAATGGACAGCACATTTTTAAGAATTGAATCTAAAAATGTTTCATGATGCCCTTAAGCTGTGGTACATATTCATCAGTGAATCGTTTGGTAGTGAAAGATTTCTAGGGCCACTTTTAGGAGTCAAAGCCCTGTCTTTTACCTGTTTTCTTAGAAACCCATCAATTGCCACTGTTGCATATGACCTAAACAATTGTCTAGCTTATTTAACTTTGTCTTTGTGAATTTGGATCTTATCTTCAGTTGAACTATACAACAGTTCTTACTGGATCCTGGTTTTCCTTCGCGGTCTGTCTTCTGTGGTTTTCTGACTTAAATACATGTTAACATTACTATTCCTCATGCATGTGTTTTAAAACAAAGTCTTCTCTACCCATCTGTTTTACACACACACACACACACACACACACACACACACAAACACACACACACACACACCACCTAAACTCAGGAGCTAGATTATGTGTTGCAGTGATTTCTTTTGTAGTTATGAGATTTAAAGCAACTATCTAGTCAAAGGAACATGGACAGTCACAACATGTCTTTTTTACCCCCAGTAAATATGCCAAGGGAAAACTATCAGTATGCACTTAGAATGGGAAAAAAAAATCACAATGTAATTTAGTGATAAAAGCCCTTACTTTATTTTAAAGTATGACTTCCTATGTTGTCTCTATATAAATTGCTTTACCTCTCTGAGTGCTAGTTTCCTCATCAGTAAAATGTGGATAATGCACCTCACTTCATAAGATTTGATGAGAATAATGCCAATGTCCAATGTTGAGCCCCTATTCCATGCCAAATAGTGCTTCAGAGCTCTACTTACATTTACTTAGTTCGTACTTCACAGTAACCCTATTAGGCAAAGTCTAGGATTTCACTCATTTCACCACTGAGAAAAGTGAAGCATAGAGAGAACAACAAAGATTCTCAAGGTCATATCTAAAAAGTAAAACTACAAGGAAGAATTATAAACTCAAGACTGTGATCTTAATCACCTTGCTGCCCTGCTTCTTATCAAATAACCAAATACACCTAGCAAAGTGCTTGGCACAATGCAAAAGCTAATAATGTTAATGCCTTTTTCCTTTCTGAGAGTTTCATCAAGAAGAATCTAGGAAATGAAACAATTTTGGAATGTTGTTATGTCATTCCTTAATATGAAATCATGAAAACAGGTGAAGTGTTTATAATGTTACTAACATTTCTTTTTGTTCGTGGGTAAGATGTAAAAAGATTCTTACAGATCTGAATCTGAGACAATTTAGCATTTGTCAGAACAATCTTGTATTTTTCTAGAAAGGTAGAAACTAGGATTAATTCCTTCAAATCATGTTTGAGAATCTATCAATGTTAGGTTACAGTAATGTGTGAAGGATTTTAACTCCTGCCCCTTGCTACCACTCAGAACAAATGAGACAACTGTGAAATCTATGTGGTTGTTTATGATTATGTCTGATTGGGAGAGAATTTCTGACAACCCAAATATGGAAATGTAAATAATATCTCATGCCATGAACCGTTGTTTCTTTGGCAAGCATTATCACCATAAACAAATATATTTCCATAAAGTATCAAATATTAATGAGCATTCTGACATGGAAACTCACTTTACACTAAAATAAATGAAACATAGTGATAAGATTTTTTGACTGAGAAATGAATACAGAGAGACTGCTGTGTTTATTGCTGCAATCATAGCTTGTACCTTAATGTTAGAAAATCTGTGTAAACACCTGCTTTCTCAATTAACATTAAGGCAAAGTAGAAGCTTTGAGATACCCATGAATTTCAAGATTGATATGAATTTGGAAGGGGGCTTTAACTTTACTAATATAAGTAATTTAAGAGGAAATGCATGGTAATAATGAGGGAAAATATGAGTTGATGTGAATCAAATTCCTACCCACTAAAAATGGTAAACAATTTTAAAAAGCAGTAGGATTTGTTACTCTGAAGGTGTTTTTCCTGTGATTCAAGTGAGGAAGAGGAAGCCACTTTTTCTACTGAAATGATGAGATTAGTGGGGAGAGATTAGATTACATGATATTCTCATTAAATTTCAGAATAATAGTGAATTCCTCTTAAATTACAGTATCCTTGTTGTGTAATTGGAATGCTATTGTTTAGTTTATGACCTATTTATTGTAATAATAAATATAACCCTTCATTTTGGTTTCTGTCCAGTTTTGGTCACATGTAATCATGTAATCTAATCTCTCCTTATTAATCCCATCATTTCACTAGAAAAAGTGGTTATCTTTTTGTAACTTGAATCACAGGAAAAATGCCTTCAGACTAATAAATCCTACTGCTCTTTTAAATTGTTTACCATTTATAGTGGAAAAGAAATTAATGCACATCAACTTATATTTTTTCTCATTATTACCATGTATTTCCTCTTAAATCACTTGTTTGTTTCTAGCCAGTTTTCTTTATATAAATCAGTATGAGTTTTCTAGTTACAAAATTAATGACTATTTATTAAACATACTGCTATATAAACCTCATTTTTGACACAACAACTTGAGGATTTTTAAATGCAAGGAAACACAATTAAGTCTAGGGCTTTGGACTCAGCTAAAGACTGGAATAAACATCTTGGAATTTACATACAGAAAAATCTACCTTATCTCCCATGAAGTTTACTAAGCTACTTTCAGGATAAATAAGCAAACTCATCATGTTAAATACTTTTCTGCCCCTTGAAGAACTCTTCAGAAAAGTAAAAGTAGGCTATTTTAACATGAGAATCAAAATTTTCAGTAATTAGGAGATAGAATAAATTTTAAAATGGCTACAAATTGTTAGAATAATGATAATTATTAAGGTATCAAGCTACAGTAAAGAAAGCACATAGGTAGTTGAAATAATGGTTAAGTTCTTAAGGATACAACTGCTAGAGAGGTTGCAATGTGGGAACCCTGCAGTGCATTTGATGGGCAGTATTTTTAAATCTAGGGCAGCACTGACACTCAGGTAGTTCCCACCATGCCTACTCCACCCCTCACTCCCCCACAATAATAAAAAATCCTTCTGAAGAAGAATAGCAGCTAGTACACTAAACTTGTGAGAATTGTAGCTGGTAATCTAAGTTTGTGAGTAAATTAACTATAATCACTCAGTGATTAGTCACACACTTGAACTGTTTTTCTTATCCCCTGTGTAACTCTTGGGAGGGGAAATCCTGGGGCAAAATACCTTTGAAACCAAAATCAGTAAAAAGGGAGAAATAAAGTTTAAAACCCGTTTATTGCTTACAAGCAGTCATCCCACGTCTCCTGCTGCAGCAGAAGTGAGAAAAATACTCCCCCCAACCTCTCTGGTCCAGATAAGCCCTTGCTCTCCTATGTAATTACCCAGTGATATGGAGATGGACTAAAGCCAGGTGAGAGATTCTGGAAATATTGCAGTTTTACCCACACCCTGCAAGAACTTATTTCTCCTCTTCTACCTGAACTTTGTCCCTTTACTCTTCCTACCCTTACACCCACTTACAGTCAAGCCCTTCCATTCTCAGCTGCCAGACTCCAGGAAGAGATTTTCTCATTCATCAGAATCTAGCTTTTCACTTATTTTCACTGGGTCCCTACAACCAGTTAATTTGTTTTATATACCAGGCCTGTTTAATTGCCTTACTGGGGCTTTTGAAGGAAGAACAAGAGAGTTGTGCTGAAGTTACAGATGTCAGTGAGATTCAGAGCCTTATTGTATGTTTGCTTCATTTCAGCCTACTTCTATCCCTAGAAATCTGTGGAATCAATTTTCTGGGGTGGCATACAGAAATATTTTTAATTAGCTTTTTAAACACACCTGTGTGATTTTGTTTGTTACTTGTTTCCTATTCCTATCACTTTCAAATTACTGCCCACCTCCACCCACTTTTTTATATAGTTTTAAGCCTCATCGATCTTTTAGGGCTCCCTTTTCTCTTTTTTATATTTACCTTTCATATCATTTTTTTCCCCCTCATTGCATCTGCTTAATATTGTTTTTCATTTTATATATATATATATATATATGCATGTGTGTATACATATATATGTGTCTATATTTTATATATAAACATATATTTATATTTAAAATATATTTAAATATATGATCATTTATATACACATATAATTATTAAATATATAACCTCATATATACATATATGAACACAGAACTAAATATGTTAATGATAAAGTCAATAGTAGATATTAGGTATACCCCATTGGACTTCACAAATTACAGTAATACCTTCTTTTATACAAAAATAATAATCTTTGAGTTTTGAAGCAAGATTGACAAGAGTCTTATTTTTATAAGAGCTTTATTACTCTTGCTGAGGGGAAAGATAACAGTAAAATGAAGATGAACTAAACCCTAAATTATATTTGTACATTGACCTAGACATCCCCTTGACTAGGACGGTAGTACAGTAGTAGCTAATTTTATTTTCTCTAAATCAAGGAGAGCAGAGTGAAATGACTAAGCCTGGTGGGTGATAAGGCATGAGTTAGGTAAAATGACCTGGAGAAACAATGAAGACTTTTTGGCACTGTGGTCAACTAATAACTGCGTGCTTCTCAGGTCTGGCAACCTGTGGTCATGTGTGTCCAGTGTTGCCAGATCATTATGTTTTTTTCAAGAGTAGCTGAAAATCTGGAATCTCAGGCAAACAATCTTCTGATTTTTAAAAATCTTATCATTAAAAATAATAACAACATTCTCAACAACAACACTACTTGGGACAAAATGGACTTCCCTTCTGGTTGGAAATAACACATAGGCTGACAATTCCTCATCTTCACATCTGTGTTCACATATACTCATGCAAACTTACACTCATGTATTGTTTTTCTCTGAGTTCACCATTTGAAAATATTTGTTTACGTGTTCTAAATCCAGCCAATGATATAGAGTAGATAAACAGTACAATCAATATTAAGGCTTTACCTTTGGAATCATGAAGATGATTTTTTAAGTTGCTTTGTATATTAGAAGAAACACTGAGTTCTGTGTTATATAAGTTTTCTACTTCTAGCTTTATTAGTTTTATTTAACACTCTAGGCAAATCTTAAGCTTCTAGTTTATTGCCTGCTTGAAATATGATGTGGGTCAAATTGTGTCCCCAAAAGATATGATGAAGTTCTCACTCTCAATATCTATGAATGTACAGATATAATCATGTTAAGATGACATTATACTGCATTAATGTGGCCGTAAATCCAAGTACTATTATTCTTACAAGGAGATACTTTTGGAGACAGAGGAGCCACAGAGAAAATAACTATGTGGAGACAAAGAAACTGGAGTGATGCAGCTACAATCCATGAAATGCCAAAGAATGCAGTAACCACTAGAAGCTCCAAGAGAGGCATGGAACAGATTCTTACTTAAAGTCTCAAGAAAGGACCAAACTTGTTGACATTTTGATATCAGACTCCTAGACTCCCAAGTTGTGAGAAAATGCATTTATGTTGTGTTAAACCACCTAGTTTATCATCTGTTATGATAGTCCTAGGAAACTAAGACAATATGCATGACATAGAGATTGGGAAAATATTGGTATGGAGAAAACTAGTGTAACAGGCACTTTGTTATATGAATTTATGTATATATTACTTTCATCGATATAATAACCTTGAGAAGTATACATTCATTCATCCATTCACTCTCTCATTATATTGCATTCTCACTCCCTCACTCTCACTCTCCTTCTTGCTCTCTTATCACCCACCCCATGCCCCATTTCAACAAAATATGGCTTAGAGGAGCTAAGTAACTTGCCCGTAAACTCAGATTGTCTCTTGATGGAGTGAGGACTAGATCTGTCTAAGTCTAAATTCATTTTTGATCATTGTACCATTCCATTACAATACTTTTCAAAGACAGAAAGCTATAAAACATAATAAAAATATTACTCTAGAGTCTTCTTTAATTTTTAAAACATTGAAAATAGGATGAAAAACAATACCACAACAGAGAAAGCAAAAATTCCTTACCCAAACAGATACATTGCAATACATTTTAGTTATTCATAGGTCTTGGATAGGATGTTAGCATAAGAAAAATAAATATTGTAGTTTTCCAGTGATTTAATCACCAGTTTTTTTAAATAAACATGTTTATATAGTACAATAGAATACAGTATAGAAAGCATAAGTCTAGGTCTTGATAAATTGCTAAAAATGAACATACCCATGCAATTTTCATCAGATTAAAAAAGAATATTACACTGTTATTCCTTCCAGCCATTCCCTATCCCTTCCTCCATAAATGTAATCAATATCCTTATTTCTAAGCTCCAAAACTAACTTTGGCTGTTTTCCCAATTTACATAAATGGTATAATTCAGCATGTTCTCCTCTATGTCAGTGTTATATTTGTGAGATCCACCCCTGTTACTGCATGCACCAGTAATTTGTTCATTTTCAATGTTGCATTCAGTTTTATAAATATATAAATATATATTTATCTATACAATTGTTGATAAAACATTTAGATTATTTTCAGTATCTAACGCTTACAAATAATATGTTATAAACATTTTTCGTATGTGATTATTTAATGCAAATATATTCATAATTCCATTGAGTCCATGCCTAAATGAGGAATTGCTGGGCCATGGATTTTCTTCAGTAGCTATTGCCAAACAGATTATATCAAAGTTGTAAAATGTACACTCTGAAATGCAGTGTGTGAGAATTCCTCATTTTCTGGGTAACATACACTTAGCAATTATTTAAATTTTAGATATTTTAGTTGATCTTACTGGTATCTTCTTTTTTTTTCCAGATGACTTATGATGTTGAGCACTTATTCATGTACTTAGTGGTCTTTAGAATATCCTCTTTTGGAAATAAGCCTATTAAATATTTTGCCAATTTTTCTATTTTATTAACTGTCTTTAAAATTAATTGTAGGAGTTTTTATATATTTTGGGTATGATTTCTTTTACATTTATGCATATTAAAATTTCTTTCCCTCTCAGATATTTTGTCTCTGCTTTCTGTTTATCTTTTGATAAATAGAAAACTTAAATATTAATGTAGACCAATTTATTAATATTTTTCTTTGTGGTTATTTTGTGTGTCTTATTTAAGAACCATTGCTTATCTTGAGTGATATTCTCCTATGTTATCTTGTATACACTTAAAAAAATATATTTCACTTTTAGATTAACATTACATTAGGGGGTTATTTTTTTCTTGATTGAATATCCAGTTAATTCAGAACCATATATTAAAACTTCCATTATTTCTTCTTTGTTCTTCAGTGTCATCTTTGCCAAAAATAAAAAATCTGGTGTTAAAATATGTAAAGGTATATATATACACTGTTTTGTTTTACTGGTCTATATTTTTATCTTTGTTATTCAATTAATGAACCTTCATAATGAGATGTAATATTGGTAGCTTTCAGTAATTAACTTTATGCATAATACACAATGCATTTTAATGTAGATATTATTTATCAGGCGAGTAAATTCCTTTCTAATCTTGATCTACTAATATTGTTGAATTCTATCAAATACCATTTCAATATCCTTTGAAACAATAATATACTTTTTCTTCTTTCCTCTGTTAATGTGGTTAATCCTCTGTAATTTGCTTTTTCCTCTGTCACTTCTTTCTTTCCTCTGTTAATTAACACAGGTTAATTTTCAAGTGTTAACCACTCACATTCCTGGCATAAACCCCACTTGATAATGATACATTACTCTTTTATTAATGTTTTTTTGTAATATTTTATATAGGATTTCTGCACCTAAATTCATGAAAGAGGATGTCATGTAATTTAGAAATGAGGTAAAGCTATCCTTGTAAAACAGAATGGGAAGTGTTCCTGATTATTTTCTCTATTCTCTGAAAGAGTTTAGGTAACATTGGTATAGAGTTTCATTAAATGCTTGGGAGAATATTCACCAGTGAGGTCATCTAAACTAAGACTTTATAAATATATATATTTTTTCATTCATATAGTATCTATATACATTCTCCATATTCCCAGGTATTAGAAATTTTTATACCTCTCTCTTTTAATCTTTAAACTCATGGTGGGAGTTATTAATTGTAATCTTTCTTAAGAATCAATATTTGTCTATTTTTCTTTTTGTTTTTTGTGTTTTTAGGACAGAAAGATTGATCTCTCTACAGTCTGTAACTTCCCTTCTCTGAATGTTAGTTTCTGTGTGTTTTTTTGATACACAATTTTATATTAGTTTCAAGTATACAACACATTGGTTTGACAGTTGCCCATATTATTAAAACTTCACCCCGACTAGTACAGCTACTGCAAACATAGGAAGATGTGGCATAATCACATTCTATATTCTCCATGCTGTTCTACCATCCCTGTGACCAACCTACATTATGATGGAGAATTTTTGTGCCCCTTTAGCCCCCTCACCCTCCCCACTTATCCACCCCAAATCAAAACCACAATGAGATATCACGTCACACCAGTCAGAATGGCCACTATCCAAAAGACGGGAAATAACAAGTATTGGCAAGGAAGTGGAGAAAAGGGAACCTTCCAACACTGTTGGCAGGAATGTCAATTGGTGCAGCTGCTGGGGAAAGCAGCATGGAGGTTCCTCAAAAGCTCAAAATAGAAATATCATTTGACCCAGTGACTCCACTTCTAGGAATTTACCCAAAGAAAACAAAATCCCTAATCTGGAAAGATATATGCATACTATGTTTAATGCTCCATTATTTACAGTTGCCAAGATATGAAAGCAACCTAAGTGTCCATTAATAGGTGAGTAGATAAAGAAGATATAGTACATATAAACAATAGAATATTATTCAGCCATAAAAAAGAAATACTGCCATTTGTAAAAACATAGATGGATCTAGAGGGTATTATGCTCAGTGAAATAAACCAGGCAGATAAAGACAAATATCATATGATTTCACTTATTTGTGGAATATAAATACAAAGCAAAACAGAATGAACAAAATAGAAGTAGACTCATAGACACTGAGAAGAGACTGGTGTTTACTTCTTATTGTGTATTTGTTTTCCATATAATTGACTTCTGTTTTTTAAAGTTATTTCTCTCATAGTTTGTGGGGGATTAATGCACTGTTTCTCTAACTTCTGGCTAAACTCTTAAGATGGATACTTTTAACAGTAATTGTGAGTCTTTTTTCACAAGAAGATAAATATCTTCTTCATAGATTATAATTTCCCTTCTACCGTGGCTTTAGATGCACCCCACAATTTCTGGTATGTGGAATTTGTAGAGAATTCTTGGTCAATATGAAACCACATACTGCTTAATCCCAATGATTTCTTTCCTTTGTTACTTGAAATTCAATTTCACATTTACTATACCCTATATATCTCATTTTTTTTATTTCTCATTTTTATGCTTTAGTTTTGATATACTGACTTAATATCTAGTGGTAATTTTTTCTTGTTAACTGTAACCTACCTCAGTTAACTTTTTATGTAAATGGGTTGTTTTTTCCAGTCATAGAAATTCTATTTGATTATTTTTATCCCAGATTTTTTATTAAATTATCTGTCAGATTATTTATTTTCTGAACATATTAATCACAACTATTTTGAATTCAACATCTGATAACCAGAATCTAAATCATTTGCTATTTTACTTTTGTCTCCTTTTTTAAACTTTTCTTCAACATTTCATTTTATTTGTCAAATGCCTGGTAATTTTTTATCATATGCAACATTATTAATTGATTTTTAGCCTTTCATCTAAGGTAAATGGTATGAAAGTTAACAGCACAGCATACTGTCAATCAGAACACACTTATCTACTGTTAGATATTATTGTACATCAATTCTTGGCTGCCTCAGCTGCTTTATGAAGCTTGTAAAAATTTTCAAGATTTTTCTAGTTTGTCTTGGTGGGCCAGTTAGTTAGATAAATAATTATATCATCACTGAAAGTGGAACCTCAAAGAATGTCCATTCTCTGCATTATTAAGAGTTATGGCATGTGAAGGGAAGGATTTGTAACTACATTTTTGGAAAGATATCAAGATATGTCCATATTTGTATCAAAGCCTTATTCTTCATTCAGTAGGTGCAGAGGGTAGAATGGTTTTCCTCATGGAATAGACAACTTTATGCAGATATAAGAGCAAATTAACCTCATGTGTAAACAGTTATGCTTTTCATTACATTTGCAAATATTCAAACATTTTTAAAGCATGCAAATGAAGCACAATTACCCAGTGTGTAAATTATTAATGCATATCTATGTGAAGGTACATAGAGCTATTGCTTCCAAAATATAACCAAGAATGCATTTGACTTCAACATAAAAACGGAATTATTATATGACATTACCATAACTATCCTCACTAGGCTTTATTCAGAAAGCATTCATCATCAAGTAAGAGTGAGCACGCATTTTCCCATTAGTTCATCCCTCAAAGTAACCAAGGTAATTCTCACCATAGAAATTTAAATACCTTTGTAAATATTATCTCCAGAGCAGACACATTCTAAAACAGCATATTCAGAATTGCGGACAGGATATTTGAAATGTTCCACTTGGTAATTTCTTCCAAGGCAACTGTGACAAACCTAGAGCATTTGTTTCCTGAAGACAGTCAGTATGTCTAGCTTGTTTGCCTCTGTTTCCTCAGAATCTCACACAGTGTTTGCCACATGATAGGTCAGTCAATATTTGTTTAATAAATGTATCAAAAGGCGAATGACTGGGGAATCCTTAAAATAAAATACTAATAGTTAAGTTTGGGGCAAAATATAAGAAAAAGTAGTATATAAATAAGATCTGAATTTTTCCTTATTAAATCGCCATAAAAGATTGAGGCAAAGAAAAAATACCATATCTTTAAATATTAAGGAATTGGTAGAACTTTGTTATTTATTTAGCAAAATGAACTAGGTTTTTGGTATGAGATGACTTCTTTCTTAGATTAAGATAAACTGTACATGGCATATATAGTGTTTTCATAGAAATTCATGATAAAAAATATTTCCTATAGTAACTTAATGGAACCAGAGAAATTCTTGAGAACCTACTGAAGTACTCTTTTTCATTTCCTGGAAAAGTAGGTCCAATAATAATATTATGGAGCTTGAAATGACCCAAAGTAGTCTTTTAGTTCATTTGTTCACCACTATGTAGGATAATAACATAAACACTTTAAAAAAGTATTAGTTTCAATTTTTAATGTCTCTGAAAATATTACTACATAAAATTGATCCATTTGAGGGCCTCATAGCTTTGTAATGCAAAAAAAAAATCCCTTTAGTTCCCAACCCATAAACATTCCCCCTGACACTAGGATCTGAATATAGTTTTGAAAGTGGTACCTATTATAATGTTTTGTGTGCAGACAAAATAATCTCATTATAGAAAAATCAAACACTGTGTTTTTTTATAGGAAGTTAAAAGCACCCAGATCTTATTTCTAGAGATAACCTCTATTACCATATAGGTGAAAATCTCCACTGCTAATTGTACTCATCTAAACTTGTTTTTTTCTTTTTGGAGCCTTCTAAGAAAGAAATTATCACCAACAGGTTGTGCTGTCATCAGTCCCTTTTCTCTGGTTCCACAATTAACCAAATTCTATCTCCTTTAACTGTAGTCAAAAGGCTAACTTTAAGTTTATGCTTCAGATTTCTTATTACTATTTAGTCTTCAAATCTATGCCATGTTTGAACAATTTTCAAAAGAGCCTTGCCATGTATAGGTTTTAAAAAAGCTGTTTTATTCTGATAAAGACAATACTGAAAGAGTCAGTATGACAAAATATGCTTCTATGAATACATGTCACAACAAGTACTTAGTAGGCAATCAAATACTTGGCTTGGGTTTCTTCTTTTTGGTCATGGGACTTAAAAAGCATATTATTTAGAGAAATTCTCCCATCCAAATATAATAATAACACCACAATAGAATCTTTGAAGACATCATTCCTTGTTGAAGAAAACCATTATTTAATCAACTTAGTATTTCTATTTTGTTGCTAAACCTAGATATAGGCATTCCAGTTCAGTATGATTTTTTCTTTATGCATTCTCCCCCATCTTATTTCCTTTTTAGTACATTAGTTGGCTAACTCATTAAAAATTATTAATCAAGCCATATGTTAGGGCACCCCCATTACATAATGGATCTGATTAAATTTTGAGAGCATGCTTTGTCCTATGCCCAGGCAGAAGCATACTTACTCAGGAGATGCAATTGGAGGGAAAGAACCTATCATGCTTTTAAATAAATTGTGTAGTTCCATTGTACATATGCAGAGGAGCAGAGCTGGAATAGGGCAGGACATTTCTGCCTCTGGTGCAAAAAGTAAGGGGTGCTGAAAAACTAAGCAACCAAGATAAACAGTATTTTAATGTACTATTTAAAAAATGAAATTAATGAAAACAATCCACAATGAACAAAAAATAGAAATATTGACATAAAAACAGGATAAGTATTGCTGCTTTTAAGTATTACTTATTTTACTTCAGCTCCAATATAGCACAACACAGAATTGTATCCCACCTTTATTATTTATTTATTATTATTATTATTTTTAATCACCCCTTAATTTTTGCACCAAAGGCAAGGGCCTCACTCACCTTTCCTAGCCCTGCCCTTGCTTTGGAGGCTCTCCTTTGTCAATATTGAAAGAAGTAAAAGTTTCAGAAAATACAGTGGAAAATCAAGCCACATGGTATTTTTTTCTCTCTGTTGCACTTAATGGGAGGATTTGATGTGTTTAGGCAATGCGTCTCAAACTCTAAAACTAGAAATTATTTGCTTATAGATAACCACAATTATCTTCATACCCCCTTCAACTATATTATTTAATATGTGTTGGGAGAGTCTAGGAATCTATATTTTATAATAAATACCAAGTGATTTGTTACAGGTTGTCCAAGGATAATAGATGAAGAAACACTTGTTAGACTCTAACAACTGTTCAATATTGCTTGTGTCTCTCCTGACAGAAGAAAGCATTATTAGAGGTAACTAGGTGGTTAAAAAAAATGTCTGGTTAAATTCAGAACAATGCCAAAAAATAAAAATAATGAAAAATAAACACTTGCATTTTATTTCTTTTTTTTAGCTTTCATGGGGCTTTCACAGCTTTGTGACTATTACTAAATTGTATAGTTTAGAAATTTTAAGTAGAATATATTTGGTATTCTGAAAATGACAATAATTGAATCCAATGCTTCATTGATTTGGACTTTAATTTTATTTACATTGCAAGAAATTTACCATTTCAACTATTTTACAGTTAAAAAATTAATACCTGAATAAGAATATATTTCATGTGATTATACATATACCTCCAAACTCTTACAAGGAGATTATTAATGTTTTCTTATAATCTTATAAAGAATAAATGTAGGTTTTCTAACTTCTATCTTACTTTTCATATTGTGTCAGCTTATTTGTGTTCATAATTATCATGTTGCAGGAACTGCGTATGTTGAAAAATCCCCTTGGTGGTTCATTAAAATACATATTCCCAAGCCTGTTCCAGTATCTAATGGATTGGAATTTTCTAAGAGTAACCCAGGAATCTATATTTTAAGTTTATTTTTAAAATTGAAGTATAGTTGATATATAATGTTATACTGGTTTCAAATATACAACAGTGAATGAACAGTTGTATACATTATTAAAACCCCACCCCAACTACCAACTACTGCAGTTACTACCTGTCAACATAGAGATATGTTACAGAACCACTGACTATATTCTTCATGCTGCACTCTCATGCTCCCAACCAACTTATATTATGATCACCAGTCACTTCTTGTGTCTATGAGTCTACTGCTATTTGTTCATTTTGTTTTGTTCTGTTTTGTTTTTAGATACCACAGTGGTGAAAAAGTCTCTTCAATAAATGGTGTTTGGGAAAACTGGACAACTACATGCAAGAGAATGAAACTGTATTATTGTATAACTACATAGAAAAGAATAAACTAAAAATGGATTAAACACCTAAATATAAGACATCAAACTATAAAACCCTTAGAAGAAAACACAGGCAAAAGCCTCTTAAACATAAGCATAAGCAAATTTTTTTCTGGGCATGTCTCCTTACGCAAGAAAAACAAAAGGAAAAATGAACAAGTGGGACCACATCAAACCAAAAAGCTTCTGTATAACAAAAGACATCATCAACAAAACAAAATGGCAACCTACAGTATGGGACAATAGATTCATAAACAATTCATCCAATAAGGGGATGAGATCCAAAATATAAAAAGAACTCATATGCCTAAACACCAAAAAAGCAAACAACCTAATTAAAAAATGGGCAGAGGACATGAACAGAAATCTTTCCAAGGAAATACAGAAGGCCAATAGGCACATGAAAAGATGCTCCACATCACTAATCATGAGGGAATTACAAATCAAAAACACAATGAGGTATCACCTTATACCAGAATGGCCACTATCCAAAAGACAAGAAAAATGTGTTGAGGATGTGGATGGAAGGGAACCCTCCCACACTGTTGGTGGGAGTGTAAATTGGTTAAGCCACTGTGGAAAGCACTATGGAAGCTCCTCACAAAACTTAAAATAGAAATACCATATGACCATATTCTAGGCATTTAACTGAAAAAAAACAGAACATCTGATTTGAAAAGATATATGTACCCCTATGTTTATTGTCATATTATTTACAACAGCCAAGATATGGGAGCAACAAATGTGTCCACAAATAGATGAATGGATAAAGAAGATGTGGTATATATACACAATAGAATATTATTCAGCCATAAAAAGAAGAGAAGTCCTGTCATGTGCAACAACATGGATGGACCTAGAGGGTATTTTGCTAAGTGAGATTAGCCAGGCAGAGAAATAAATCTGTATTTTTAACTCAATCCCCATACAATTTTCTATATCCTAAACATTGAGAATCATTGGGTGTTCATCCTTCTGTTTGCAACTAACATATATGTAAAATCTGTATATTTTTGCTGTAGTAATTGGAGAGGTGATCCAGTTTTCCAAAAAACTCTGACAATTTGGCAACTGGCCTCCAAATCCAGAGGTACATATTACTGTTCTCCCCAATTTTCATAAATATCAAAATAATGGAGTAGCATGATAAATAACAAGAGTTATTAAGATAAGTAGAAACTATAATTCAGGCTTCTCTCTGATGCTTTTTCTTAGGATTTTATGTCTTAGGTTATATCTTATAGCCTTAAGTATCTTATATGGGCATGAGAGCCAGATCAATAATCCATCTGGCTGTATATAGCAGTACTCTTGCTCTAGAAATGAACTCAAGAGGAAGTACAGGAAGGACATATACTTAATTTTTGTAGTACTAGTATCAATTATTTATTGGTTTTCTTCCTGAAACTAACATTATTTAAATTTTGGTCAACTTCATCAACACAGGATAATTTCCGTGAGCACACCATCTTCCATGAAAGATAAAAAGGAACATTTCTATTCATATATCTATCTATATTCTCTGTATCAACTTTTTTCCATAACACTCTATTTTTGTATTTCTGTCCCTCTCTCTTTCTCTCTCTCTACATACCCATCTCCCTAAACTTTGTGCCCTCAATTTCTATCTCTTCCAAATCAAATATTTATGTTTTACTAGTTGACTTCACATAAAATTCAACACATTTAATATACTTTCTAATGCCAAAGTCTCACCTTTCCTCAGTTAAAATGCATAGTCAAAATCAGTCAGTATCATTATTTCAAAGTCACTTATCCAAAAACTGTCTTTGCCTGTGAAATTCAAGTTCAGAGAAATCAGCTAGATATTACACCCACACAGAAGTCCCATTTGCAAATCAGAGTCTCAATAATTAAAGCAAGAGCACTGACACATATTTCTTAATGGCGGTCCTTGAACATTGGAGCTACATTGTCTTTGCACTATTAAAAATCTTATTAGAGTACTCCTGTGAAGAGGCCTATCAACATAAAAGCATTAAGAGGACAGTTCTAGCACACAGGAAACTTGTGGTGCACAATAAATGATATCACTTAATGCCAGTCCTTCATGAATTCTAGAGGAGTATAAATGACAGCACAGGAGATTCACTGTTTCCATCTTACTTCCTTTATTTAAGTATTAGCTGCAAGTCATTGACTGTCTTGCATCAGCAAATTTTTTTATTATGAAATATATAATTGTTCAGGATGTTACATCACCTTAAATCATTCACAAACATAAAATGTAGATGAAGGAGAAAAGTAGGAAGGCAAGGCAAAAACCCCCTCTCATACACACACCAAGGAAACAAATACTATTAAATCTGAAAGCAACCTGAAGACTGCAGAACAGATCACCTAGACTTGGTGAAGAAGAGAAGACCACACAAAAAAACTGTAAAGTGGCAGAGCTGAAATCGAGCAGGACACAAGCCAACCCCCATCCTAGCTCACAGGTGGGAGTAAAGGAATGAAGCTGGCAGGGGATAAGCACTCAGGAACTCTGCACACCTGGCCCTGGAGGTCTTGTCTGAGAGCATGAGTCCACCCTGCATTAGGTTCTGATGATTAATGGGGCTGGACACCAGGGACAGTTGAAACACTCTGGGAGGCTGAGACTCCAGCAGACTTTGGAGGACAGGCACACTTTACAATCCATCTGAAACCCAACACTGAGGTGGCAGTTTGAAAGACTTGCCAGCAGTGAGAGGGGTGCCAGTGGGGAAAGGGTTGTCCAGAGCTCTCTTTGCAGAATAAAGGGAAGGTGGGTAATGCCTTCCCAGCCCTCCCTCAGCCCAACAGTTGGGCACCCTCAGGAGCCCCATATGCTCCGTCTCCCTTGCTGGCTACTCAGCCCCAAGGCACTTCCCTGTGCACCACCAGCATGCCAGCTCACTTGGCCCAGAAGCATCAGACTTTGTTGTCTGGTAGGCAGAAGGAGGCTTTTCCAACTTTCTCAGCCTTGTCTCAGCAAAATTAGAGAAGTTCCTGCAGAAGACAACTCCAAGCCAGTGGCCAAGCCCATTGCTGTGTACCTCACAGCTGCTAGAGAATGCCCATGTGACTTGCTGTAGCCATGCAGCCACAGCAGCACCACTGCACCCTGCCACCAGGCAACTCTCTGTGAAACCACCATGCCTACCCCATTAACAAGGCAGCCCAACCATCATTGCTGGGCAGACAGAGGATGGCCATTCCCACAGTGATCTCAGCAGAAGCCACTTCTCTGATCACAAAAGGCTGGCTGAGTCAAACTGACAGCCTCAGCAGACAGACAGAAAGGTAGCCTGCCCATTGTCCACCAAGAGCAGATGGGTCTCCATCCCAAAGGAGAACCAGACACTGGTGAGGGGTCTTGGATTTCTGAGCATCACAGGACACCTTCATAAAGCTATTACTCCGTAGATCAGGAAACATAGCAGAAACCCTGACAAAATGAGGAGGCAGAGGAATATGTTCTAAAGAAAACTACAGGATGAGACCAGAAAGAGGGTTAAATGAAATGAAGATCACCAATCTTCATGATAAAGATTTCAAAGTTAAAGCCTTAAATATTGTCACTGATCTATGGGAAAGTATTGATCTCAGGGAGGACTTCAACAAAGAGATACAAAGGTTGAAAAAGAATCACTCATAGCTGAAGAATACAGTAACTGAAATGGAACATAAAGAGGAGGGAATGGATAATAGATTGCTGCAAGTAGAGAAGACAATCAGTGAGATATAAATTAGAGAATAGGAACACAACAAAGCTGAGAAACAGAGAGAAAAAAGGATCTCTAACAATGAAAGAATGAAGAGATCTGTGTGACCAATCTAAATGAAACAGTACTAACATAACAGGGGTACCAGAAGGAGAAGAGGGCAAAGAGATAGAAAGTCTCTTTGAGGAAAAAAATTGATGAGCACTTCCCCAAGCCCCTAACAAAATGAACTGCAGAAAACAAATATTTAAAGCAAAGCTAATACCTATCCTTCATAAAGTATTCCGAAAAGTGGAAGAGGAGGGAATACTTCCAAACTTTTTCTATGAGGCCAGCATCACTCTAATACCAAAACCAGACAAAGATACCCCCAAGACATATAATAATTAAAATGACAGAGACTAAGCATAAGGAGAGAATATTATAAGCAGCCAGAGAGAGAAAAAGATTACTTATAAGGGAAACCACTATGAGCAGAAACTTTACAGGCCAGAATGGAATGGCATGAAATACCAAAACAGAAGGACCTACAACCAAGAATCCTCTAACCAGCAAGATTATCATTCATATTTGAAGTAGAAATAAACAATTCCCAGATAAACAAAGACTCAATGAATTCATAACCACTAAACTGGCATTACAAGATATGTTAAAGGGACTGCTGTGGAAATATTCCTAAGGCTAAATAGTTTTCACCAGTGAAAATAAACACAAAGTAAATGTAGCAGACCAATCACTTAGCAAGTAACTATGAAGTCAAACAAACCAACCATACACAAAATCAGTCAAGGGATATACCAAAGCACAGCTTATGACATCTAAAATAGAAAGTGTGGAGAAGGAAGAAGAAAAAAGAAGTAGATTTTGTTTGAAATAGAGCAATCAGCAACTTAATATAGACTGTTTAGATTGTATTTAAAACAGAGCAATCAGCAACTTAATATAGACTGTTATATAGTCAGAAAGTTATCCTTGACCCTATGGTAACAACAAACCTAAAGTCTATAATGGAAACACAAGAAATTAGAAAAGAGAAATATAACCACAACAGTAAATAAAATCATAAAATAACAAGAGAAAAGTATGATAGAGGAAAAAAGAAACAAAGAAGAGCTATAACAAAAGCTAAAATAATTAATAAAATGGCAATAAGTACATACATATCAATAATTACCTTACATGTAAATGGACTAAATGCACCAATCAAAAGACATAGAGTGGAAGAATGGATTAAAAAAACAAGACCCATCTATATGCTGCCTACAAAAGACTCATTTCAAACCCAAAGACATACACAGACTAATTGTGAAGGGATGGAAAATGATATTTCATACAAATAAAAGGAGAAAAAGGAGTAACAGTACTTATATAAAACAAAATATATTTCAAAAAAAGTAACAAGAGACAAAGAAGGACATTACATAATGATAAAGGGTTAAGAACAACAAGAAGATAAAACCATTAAAAATATCTATGCACCCAATATAGGAGCACCTAAATATGTAAAATAAATATGAATAGAATTAAAGGGGAAAATAGACTGCAACATGTTCATTTCAGGAGGCTTTAACATACCACTCACATCAATAGACAGATCAATCAGACAAAAAATAAATGAGGAACCAGGGGCATTGAACAATACATTATACATCAGATGAATTGAACAGGTATCTACAGAACCTTCTACCCAAAGGAGAAGGATATAGATTTTATCAAGTGTTTATAGAAAGTTCTCTAGAATAGTTCACATACTAGGTGACAAAAAAAGCCTCAATAAATTTAAAAAGAATGATATTATATCAAGCAACATCTCAGACTATAATGTTATGAAACTAGAAATAAATTACACAAAGAAAACAAAAAAGTCTACCAACAAATGGAGACTAAACAACATGCTTCTAAATAATCAATTGATCAATGACCAAATTAAAACAGAAATTAAGCAATACATGGAGAGACAACGGACACTACAAAAGTGGTTCTAAGAGCAAGAAACAAGAACAGTTTCAAATAAACAGCCTAAACTCAATTAAAGAAACTAGAAAAAGAAGAATAAATGAAACTCCATGTTAGTAAAAGGAGGGACATAATAAATGTCAGACCAGAAGAATAAAACAATAGAAAAAAACAATGAAAGCAAGAGCTTGTTCTTTGAGAACATAAACAAAATAAATCCCTCGCCAGACTTATCAAGAAGAAAAGAGAAAATACACAGATAGACAAAATCAGAAATGAAGAAGGAATAATCACAACAGGTACCACAGAAATACAAAGAATTATTAGAAAATACTTTGAAAATTAAATGTCAATAAATTGGACAACATAGAAGCAATAGAAATAGTTTCCTAGAAAATACAACCTTCCAATACTGACAAAGGAAGAAACAGAAAATCTGAAAAGACCAATTACCAGCAATAAAATTGCTTTGGTAATTTAAAAAATCTCCCAAAAAACAAAATTCCAGGTCCATATTGTTTCACAGCTGAATTCTACCAAACATTTAAAGCAAAGCTAATAACCATCATTCATAAAGTATTCCAAAAAGTAGAAGAGGAAGGAATACTTCCAAACTCATTCTATGAGGCCAGCATCACTTTAATACCAAAACCAGACAGGGATAGCACAAAAAAAGAAAATTATAGACCAATATTCCTGATGAACATAGATGCAAAAATCCTCAACACAATATTAGCAAACCAAATTCAAAAATACATCAAAAGGATCATCCACCATGACCAAGTGGGATTTATTCTGGGGATGCAAGGATAGTACAATATTTATAAATTAATCAATCTCAATACCACATTTAAAAAAATGGATAAAAACTAGATGGGCATCTCAATGGATGCTGAAAATGCATATTACAAAATTCAACATTCATTCATGATAAAAACTCTGAACAAAATGGGCACAGAGGGTAAATACCTTAACATAATAAAGACCATATATGACAAATTCACAGCCAACATCATACTTAATTGCATATTGCTGAATGCTTTTCCTCTAAGGTCAGGAACAAGACAAGAATGCCCACTCTCACCACTTTTATTCAATATAGAACAGGAGGAACTAGCCAGGGGATTCAGACAACATAAAGAAATAAAAGGCATCCAGATTGATAAGGAAGAAGTTAAACTCTCACTATTTTCACGTGACATATTATATATAGAAAACCCTAAAGACTCCACCAAAAAGCTATTAGTCCTAATAACTATTAGTTCAGCAAAGATGGAAGATATAGAATTAATACACAGAAATCTGTCATGTTCCTATATATTAACAATTGACTAGAATAAAGAGAAATCAGGAAAACAACTGCATTTACAATAGCATCAAAATGAATAAAATACCTAGAAATAAACCTAACCGAGGAGGTGAAAGACCTGTACTCTCAAAACTATAAGACATTCATGAGAAAAATTAAGGAAGACACAAATAAATTTAAATCTATCCTATGCTCATGGATAGGGAGAATCAATACTGTCAAAATAGTCACCCTGCCCTAAGCAATTTACAGATTCAATCCAATCCCTACCAAAATTCCAACAGCATTTTCAATGAACTAGAACAAATAGATCTAAAATTCATTTGGAACCATAAAAGACCATGAATAGCCAAAGCAATTTTGAGAAAGAAGAACAAAAGCTGGGAGGATTATGCTTCCAGTCTTCAAGGTATACTACAAAGCTACAATAATCAAAACAGTACAGTACTAACACAGGAATAGGTCATAGATCAATGGAACAGAATAGAAAGCCCAAATATAAACCCATGCATATATGGTCAATTAATATATGATAAAGGAGTCATGAATATACAATGGGAGAAAGACAGCCTCTTCAATAACTGGTGTTGGGAAAACTGGACAGCTACATGGAAGACAGTGAAACTGGACTACTGTCTACCTCCATACACAAAAGTAAGCTCAAAATGGATCAAAGATCTGAATGTAAGACATGAAACCATAAAACTCTTAGAAGAATACATAGGTATAAATGTCTTGAATGTAAGCATAAGCAATTTTTTTCTTTGACACATCTCCTTGGCAAGAGAAACAAAATAAAAAATGAGCAAGTGGGACTACATCAAACCTAAAAGCTTCTGTACAGCAAAGGACATCAGCAGAACAAAAAGGCATCCACAGTATGGCAGAATATATTCATAAACAACTCATCTGGTAAGGGTTTAACATCCAAAATATATAAAGAACTCATATGCCTCAATGACCAAAAAACAAATAACCCAATTTAAATATGGGCAGATGACCTAAACAGATACTTCTCCAAAGAGGAAATACAGCTGACCAACAGGCCCATGAAAAGATGCTCCACATTGCTAATCATCAGAGAAATGCAAATCAAAACCACAATGGGATATCACCTCACCCTAGTCAGAATGACCACTACCCAAAAGACCAGAAATAATAAGTGTTGGCAAGGATGTGGAGGAAAGGGAGCTTTCCTGCACTGTTGGTGGGAATGTAAATTTGTATAACCACTCTGGAAAGCAGTATGGAGGATAGTGGTTCAGAAAAATTCTACTAGTCAGTGTTACTCTGGTTCTCAATCAAGCAGTTTAAAGGGTAACTTGGGCAACATTCATCCCCAAATAAGACTTCATTCTCTTTGTTTAAACTTGGCTTTCAAAAAATGCCCAATGACTTCAAGAAAAAATGTATATTTAAATTTAGATAAATGCAAAAATAGGATTTAAAAAAGGGTAATGGCTCTTCAGTCAGCTTCAATAATTATCAGTTCATGGAAAATCCTATTTGTTTTGAGCAGTTTCTGGATTGTGGTTTCATACATTTTGGGTTTTATAAATTGTATCCCACAGTTTAATGCAACTTGTTTCTGTCTCCCCTGCAACTCATTGATGTGAGATGTGAGATCTAGAGACTTGATTCAATTGAAATTAGAAGGTGATATTCTAATTCACTCAATCCTTGTTAATTTATTAACTGAAATACTTGTATAAAGGGAAACTTCCTCTTATCAACTATTTGATTACCAAGAGTTATAGTTTATATAGAAAAAGTTGAACAAATCCCTGTTTCCTTTACTTTCCTATGTTTAAAATAATGAATTGCTTTTTTCTATCATCCAAAGGTCAACAATGTATTTTTGCTTGTTTGAATTTTGTTTGTGTGCAATATCTTTATTACTCATACATTTAAATATTTTAATGGGGTTTGGTCCATTAGAGTTTTTATGTCTGTTGATGTTCAAATTTTGCCATCTTTGGATAGTGGGAATCTGATAGGTTTGTTCTCAGTTACTTCTGATGAGTCTGGTATTATTTGTTTCCTTGCTCCATAAGCTTTTCATGTAATATTTTTATGAAGCAATCATAACAATGGGCCCACACATCATTCCATTATAGTTAGGGAATGATGATAATCTAATGCTACAATATTCAAGAATGGTGATATTCTAATTTTATCATTATTTCTTCTCTCATTAGTTGAAAAAATACATTCTCCATCAATTCTGAGAAAATCTTGATTTATAGTTTGTACTAGAAAGTCTGGATAAATACTTTTTAAAACATATTTTTATTTATTTTATTTACTGATATTTTACAATATTAGTTGGTTCTCTAGAAAAGGTCCCAATTAACTGGGGGAGATTAAATTATTGACAGACATTCATTCTTCATCCTACCTGTGTCTACATCCTTGCTATGGTACTTTTCAGTTAATTTTTAGTAGCAGCAGAGGGATTTTCCCTTTTTTGACTTTGGATAAGCCATGAGACTTATTTTGGCTAATGGCATATTTGAAAGGATGAAGCAATAAGCACCTTAAAATGTGCTTGTAGATAGTTGGGTTTTTTTTTCTTGTTCTGCCATTATCATGAGAAGAACATTTCTCATCAGCCTGCTGCTGGCTGGCCCAAGCAGGATGACAACATGCAGAAAACTGGGTCCCATCTGCTGCTAGAAGTCAAGCCCAGGCAAAACCGAACTAAAGCACCTGACCTCCAGCAGACCCAAAGACACATGAGCAAGAATCCATGTTTTTTGTGTCAGCTACTGAGTTTGGGGGTGGTTTGTTTCACAAGATTACAGTAATGATAATAGATGACTGATTGAGTAAGCAGTGAGGATTTTATATTATTATGAACTGATGACTTTAAGCCATTTGCTATGTTTCAGCCTACTTGCTTATTATTAGAAATTTTTTTCCAGTCTTCCTTATATCCAGTAGGAGAATCTTCAAATTGCTTCCTAAACCAATTTGATATAACTTTAATAGTCTCTAATAACCTTACTGCTCTCTGTTATAATCAGATCTTGCAGTTTCATTTGTACATTTTCTGCCCCAGGCCTGGAGTCATAGAACTTCAAGAACCCCTGCATCTTTTTAGTATGCAATGTTACCTAAAGGCAATAATCTTCACAGATGCTGTAACTACTATGTTAATCAGTTTCTAAGCTGATTCACTGAATGAAACACAGATTTTTTTTTAAGACAAACCATGCCATGGGTTCTATAGATATTTACAGTTAAAATATAAGAATTTAAGGTTATACGGTTTTATTTAATATATGAAGTTATAAATACATTCATTTTCTTATGTATATATATTTTCAGAATAATACTGATATTACTACGAAAATATTATTTCTTAATACCTCGATGTTTATTTTATAGTTTTTGTTTAACACTATACCCACCCCCCCAAGGAATTCATCATCGAATTGCTATCTTTAACAATCATACATGACTATTTTTCAGTATGTGATTTAGGTACCAACTTGATGCATTGCTAAGTTCATTTTTCTTTGGTTTTACAAAGCTGCTGTCGGAATTTAGATTTTTCTTATAATTGTATATTTGCACAGTTCTAAGTAAAATGTATGCAATAAAGTATTTTCTGTGAAGTCTTGTTTCTATCCCCAATTCTTCCCAACCTATTTCTCCTTAATTTTTATTATTTTATTATTTTATTTCTTGGGTTATTCTCATTTTAAAAACCATATAATTATATATCAACATTACATATCACTTTTATTATACACTTTTTCAGCCCTTTCATTAAATAAATGGATACATATTATACTTTTCTCCATGGTTAATTTATTTACTTGACAATGTATTTAGAGAACTCTATATAGCAATATATGAACATCTTTCTCATTTCTTTAAAGGTACTACAAATGGTACTCCAAAATGCAAATGAAACATAGTTTATTTAACAATCCTGAAATCATGATGATTTGATTATTTCCAATTTTTTGCTAATACAATAATGCTATGGAAAATAGTATTCTATATAAAGATTTTTGTATTTTGCTATTTCTTCTTTGAGATGTAATCCTAGAAGTCATTTTGGTGGTCTAAGAGTAAATGTATAGATACTTTTCCTTCACATTACTGAATTTCTTCTATAAAGGTTGTATTGGTTTTGCATTCTCACCTGATTAATCCACTGTTGAATTGTAGTAGTCATGTTTGGAACTTACAGTTACACATTTGAATAAAAGAAGAGCTCATGAAAATAAATGCAGTACTACAGTGGCATCTGCTTAACACAATTAAGATTTAAATACTAAAAACTGAGGATCTTACACATTTTATAGTGAATGTGATATCCTATTTAATTCACAAAGCAATGGCACATTTCTTTCAATGGATTTGCCTAAAAAGTAAGTATGTTATGTTTTCTGTCAGAGGCATTTCTATATTCTCCAGCAAAAAGTCAATGACATTCTCAACTTTATGAAGCACAGAACAGATTTTATTATCAAAAAGAATTAATGTAAATTGAAGTGGATCATATAGTTATAAGTAAAAGTTAAAATATAAATCTTCTAAAGTAAACTAAAGAAAAAAATCTGTAAATTTTGATTTAGCAAAGATATCCAAGAAATTAAAAAGTATTATGAATAAAAGAAAAATTAGTTACTTGCACTTCATTAAAAATATCTTCTGTTCTTCAGAAGATGACATAAAAAAAGAAATTAAAAGCCTTGGACTGTGAGAAACTGTTTATTGTATATTAATATACAAAGAACTTGTATTCAGAATATATAAAACATTTTTATAACTCAATGTACAGAATACAAAAACCCAATTAAGATGGGCAAAATACTTGATTAGATATTTCACAAAAGAAGGCATATGAGTGGCCAAAAAGCAAATGGAAATATCCTTATCATTTTTAGTCATCAGAGAAATGACAAACCAAATAAGGTACACCTCCTTTATAATGACTATAAAACCAAGAGTTCAAGAAGATATGGAGCAACTGGAATTCTCATACACTATTGGTGGGAGTGTAAAGTGCTACAACCACACTGGAAAAGTGTCTTTTTTTAACAAAAATGGAAAGTTTGTAGTCCTTTTGACTCCCTTCACCCACTTTGCCCATTCCCCACTCCTCGCCTCTGACAATCACCAGTATGTTCTCCATATCTAGGAGTCTGATTTTGTTTGTTTGTTTATGTTTTAGACTCTACATATAAGTGAGATCATATGATATTTGTCTTTATTGAACTTATTTCATTTAACATAATGCTCTCAAGGTCTATGCCTATTGTTACAAATAGCAATATTTTACTCTCTTTATAAGATTGAATAGTATTCCACTGTATGTGTGTGTGTGTGTGTCTGTGTATGTCATATGTTATTTATCCACCCATCTACTGATGAACCCTTAGGTTGTTTCCATATTTTGGCTATTGTAAATATGTTGTAATGAACATATGGGAGCATAGGTCTTTTCAAATTAGTGTTTTCATTTTCTCTGGGTAAATATCCAGAAGTGGAATTACTAGACCTTATAGTAGTTTTCTTTTTAAATTTTTTAGTAACCTCTATACTGTCTTTCATAGTGGCATCACCAATTTACATTCCTATCAACAGTGCACAAGGATTTCCTTTCTCCAAATCTCAGACACTTGTTATTTCTTATCTTTTTTATAATAGCCATTCTAACATGTGTGAGGTAATATCAATTCTGGTTTTCATTTTTATTTTCCTTTTGATTAGGGATATTGAGCAGCTTTTCATGTACATGTTGACTATCTATATGTCTTCTTTGGAAACATGTCCATTTAGAGTCTCTGCTCATTTCTTAATTGGATTTTTATTTATTTGTTTTACATTGAATTGTATGAGTTCTTTATATAATTTGGGTATTAAAATCTTATCAGATATATTAAGTGCAAATATTTTCTCCCACTTGGTAGGTTGTTTTTTCATTTTGTTGATGGTTTCCTTTTCTGTGAAAAAGCTTTTTACTTAGATATAGTCTCACTTGCTTATTTTTGCTTTTATTGTCTTTGCTTTTGGTGTCAAATCCAAACAGTCATCAGGACCTATGTCAAGGAACTTACCTCCTGTTTCCTTATAGGAGTTTTAGGGCTTCAGGTCTTACATTAAATTTTAATCTATTCTGAATTAATGTTTATGTAATGTGTAATAAAATGTCCCAGTTTCATTCTTTTGCATGTGGTTGTCCAGTTTTCCTAACACTGTTTATTGAAGGAACTGTGCTTTTTCCATTGTATATTCTTGCCCCCTTTGCTGTAAATTAACTGATCATATATGTATGGGCTTACTTCTGGGCTCTCTATTCTGTTCCATTGGACTATGTGTTTATTTTTATGTCAATGACATACTGTTTCGATTGCTATAGATTTGTAATATAGTTTGAAATCAGGGAATCTGATGACTCCAATTTCCTTTTTCTCAAGATTGTTTTGGCTATTCAGGGTCTTTTGGGGTGTTACACAAATTTTAGGATTGTTCGCTTCATTTGTGTGAAAAATGCCCATTGGGATTTGATAGGAATTGCACTGAATGATTGATTGCTTTGTATAATATGGACATTTTAACAATATCAATTCATGAGCACAGAAGTTATTTTCATTCATTTATGTCTTCTTCAGTTTCTTTCATCAAAGATATAAAGCGAACACTGACAGATTGGCAGGGGAGAAATAGACAACTGGAGACTTCAATAGCTCACTTTTAATAACAGAATATTTAGAAAGAAGATCAATAAGGAAGTAGAGGACTTGAACAACTCTATTAACCTACTATACCCAACAGGTATGTATATTATATATTATATATACTACCTATGTATTTAGGTATTAAGTATATATACTCTTCTACCCAAAAAGTACAGATAAAAATCCTTCTCAAGTGTATATAGAAGATTCTCCAGAGCAGGCCATATGTTAAGTCACCAAACATGTCTCAATGAATTTTAAAAGGCTGAAATCATACAAAACAATTTTACTAACAACAGTAAAGTAGAGCTAGAAATCAATAACAGAAGGAATGTTGGAAAAGACATGATATATGTAGAAATTAAATGACCAATCTGTCAATGAATAAATCACAAGGTTAATTAGAAAATACTAAGAAATGAATGAACATAAAACTTATGGAATACAGCACAGGCAGTGATCAGAGGAAAATTTATAGCAGTAAAAGCTTATGCTGAAATAGAAGAAAGACCCCAAATCCATAACCTTACTTTATACCCTCAAGGGACTAGAAAAGAAAGAGAAAACTAAACCCAAAGCTAGAAGAAGAAAGGAATAATAAAGATTCTAATAGAGATAAATAAAAGAGAGAATAGAAAAATAATAGAATAAGCAAATCCTGAAATTTGTTCTTTGAAAAGATCAACAAAATTGACAAACCTTTAGTTAGACTGACCAAGAACAAAAGAGAGAAGAAGCAAATAACTAACACCAGAAATGAAAGTAGGGGCATTACTATTGACCATACATAAATAAAAAAGATTATAAGGAAATATCATGAACAAATGTATGCCAACAAATTAAATAATCTGAATGAAGTGGAACAAAATCCTAGAAACACACAAATTACCAAATTTACTCAAGAAGAAATAGAAAATATAAACAGACCTGTAACAAACAGAGAATAAATCAATAATAACAAAAATTCCAAATAAAGAAATTCCAGGAGCAGATGTCTTCTCTGGTGAATGTTATCAGACATTTAAAGAAAAGTTAACACCAACTCTTTTCAAACTCTTACAAAAAGAAGAAGAAGATGATGAAAGGGAGGGGAAAGGAAAGGAAAGGAGAGGAGAGAACACTATCTAACTCATTGTATGAGACTAGCATTTTCCTAAAATCAAAGCCAGATAAAAATGTCATAAGAAAAGATTATTACAAACTATGAACCTATAATTATACACACAAACATCTTCAATAAAGTACTAGCACACTGAACTATCCAATAGTATATGAAAAAAAGAATATACACTACAACCAAGTGAGATTTATCACAGGAATGCAATGGTGGGTCAATATAAGAAAATCAATCAATATAATATACCACTTTAGTAGATAAATGGGGGAGAAAAAAATAATCATCTCAATTGATGCAGAAAAAGTTGATAAAATCAAGTCTTCTACGATAAAAGTATTAAAAAACATGAATAGAAGGAAATGTCAACATGACTAATAAATTCAGGAAATGTCAACATGATAAAGGGCACATATAACAAACACACAGATAAACACATACTAAGTAGTGAATGACTGAAACCTTTTCTCCTAGAGTTATGAAGAATACAGGATGCCAGTTTTTACCACTGCTATTATACATTGTACTAGATGTTCTAGCCAGAGCAGTTAGGCATCAAAATAAATCAATCATTCAATAAAAGGAATCCAAGTTGGAAAAGAAGAAGTAAACTATTCCTGTTTGTAGATGACAATCATATAGGTAGCAAAAACTCCCCAACAAAGCCACTAGACTAATAAATTAGGTAAAGCTTCAAAAGATAAATACTCAAAAAACCAGTTGTGTTGCTATAGCCCAGCAATGAACAATAAAAAAATTAGTAAGCAATTTCATTTATAATAGTATCCAAAAGAATAAAGTAACTAGGAATAAATTTAATCATGGCAGTGAAGATTTGTACAGCAAAAAATATAAAACATTTCTGAAATAAATTTAAGAAGATTAAATAAATATAAAGACATACCAAGTTCAAAGATTGAAAAACTCCATGTTGTTAAGATGTCAATCCTCCCCAATGTGATCTACAAATCAATTAAATCCCTCTCAAAATCTCAAGACCTTTTTTTACATAAATGGAAATGCTGGTTTTCAAATTCATATGGAATTTCAAGAGGTCCAAAGCAGTCAAAATAATCTTGAGAAAAGAACAAGATTAAAGGAACCACACTACCTGATTTCAAACTTACTACAAGGCTATAATACTCTAAATATTATGGTAGTGGCATAGGATAGGCACATAGACCAATGGCATAGAATTGAGTCCATAAAAACTCATACATCTTTGGTCAATTGATGTCTGACAAGGGTGTTAAGATAATTCAATGGCAAAAATAACAGCATATTCAATAAATGGTGCTGGCACAACTGGATATTCACGTGCAAAATAATGAAATTATAAGCTCTACCTCACACCACATATAAAAATTAACTCAAAATGGATCAGTGACCTAAAAATACATGCTAAAATCATAAAACTTTTAGAAGAAAACAGATAAATCTTCATGCCTTGGATTTAATGATGGATTCTCAGATATGACAGCAAAAGCATGAGCAAAAAAAGACAGAATAATTTAATTGGATATCATCAAAATTAAAAACTCTCATGCATCAAAGAATAGTACCAAGGAAGTGAAAAGCCAACTTAGAGGGTGAGCAAAAATATCTTCAAATCAAATATCTGATAAGGGTCAGAACATATGAAGAACTCTTACAACTTTTCAAGAAAAATACAAATAACCCAACTTAAAAATTGGCAAAGCTTTGAAGAGATATTTCTTAAAGAAGGTATGCGAATGATCAACAAGTACATAAAAAGAGATGTTTAACATCATTATCTGAGGGAAATGCAAATCATATCTACAGTGAATTACCGGGACTCAGCCACAGAAAAGGATTAAGTATTGACACATGTTACAAGTTGGCTAAACTTCAAACACTATGCTAACTGTAAAATCCACAGAGACAGAAAACATATTGGCATGTGACAGGGGCTAGAGGGAGGGGAGAACTGAGGAGAAATTGCTTAATGATTAAAGAAGGAAGTGCTTTGGAATCAGACAGAATTCATAATACTGTGATGTACTAAATGTCACTGAATTGTTTACTTTAAAAGTGGCTAACTTTATTTTATGTGAATTTCACCTCAGCACACTAAAAAAAATTCTACTTAATCATGCATGCAATACCTTCCAATTGATTCTTAGATGCTTTTGAAATATATGTGTGTGTGTGTGTGTGTGTGTGTGTGTGTGTGTGTGTGTGTGTGTGTGTATAGAACTATGCTTCTATTTAAAAAATCAGGTTGTATCTGGATGTATGAAACCTAGAATAAAATAACTTTGATGGTTTTGATGGTCTGATGCAAGCAGATTTGGATTTTTATTGCCCTTCACTACTCAAAACTGACAACCTGACATAGGATTAAAGATGGTGGCGTGAGAGGAGAGACAGAGGTTTCCTCCAAAAACTGGATACAATTAAAAAATTTAATTGGTGCAACTAATCCTAAGAGAGCAACAGGAAAGAGGACTGCGTCAGACTGCACACACCTGGAGAAAAGAGCAGAACTCACTGAAGGGGATAACGTACCAGAGCTGTGGCTCCGTGGGACCCGAGCCCTTCCCCCACCCCAGCTCACAGGTGGGAGGAAGAGATACAGAACAGGGACGGAGTGGAAGGCTTGGGACTGCTGAATACCTAGCTCCAGAGATCTGCCCTGGGAGCACAAACCTACATTTCATGGGGCTTTCATGAGACTGGCATGACTACTGGGTTGGAAAGTTAATACAGGCAGAGTTCCTGGGGACACTGGGATTCTGGCTGCTTGTGGAAAGCAGGGATCCATATCTGGCTTCCCTGGGACAAAAACATACCTGTGTGCACTGCCCACTGGCTCAGGCAGTGGAGACAGGCACAGCAGCCGTGAGGTGGGGAACAGCTCTTTCCTCCCCCCAGGCACCAGTACCACTCCCATGCAACCCCGACATAGCTTCAGGGGCTGAGTAGCTCCAGAAGAGAGCTTCTGGACACTAGAGGGCGCCATATACAAACATGAAACACCAAAGGAACATTGTCCAGAGTAAAATTACTACTACAACTCCCAAGAAAGATTAAATGATAAGGACCACGTGACTCTTCCTGAAAGGGAGTTCAAAATAAAAATCATCAACATTCTAAAGGAGGTATGGAAAGACATCCAAGAACTCAGGAATGAATTCAGGTCAGAGATCCAATCATTGAAGAGCACTATGGAGGGTATTAAAAGCAGGTTGGATATGGTGGAGGAGACAATAAATGAAATAGAAACTAGAGAAGAGGAATACAAAGAAGCTGAGGCACAGAGAGAAAAAAGGATCTCTAAAAATGAAAGAATATTGAGAAAACTGTGTGACCAATTGAAGCAGAACAATATTCATATTATAGGGATACCAGAAGAAGAAGAAGAGAGAGAAGGGGATAGAAAGTTTCTTTGAGGAGGTAGTTGCTGAAAACTTCCCCAATCTGGGGAAGGAGAGAGTCTCTCAGGCCATGGAGATCCACAGATCTCCCAAACAAGGGACCCAAGGAAGACAACACCAAGACACACAGTAATTAAAATGGGAAAGATCAAGGATAAGGACAGACTGTTAAAAGCAGCCAGAGGCACAAATAAGATCACATACAAAGGAAAGCCCATCAGGCTAACATCAGACTTCTCAGCAGAATCCCTACTGGCCAGAAGGGAGTGGCATAACTTATTTAATGCCATGAAGCAGAAGGGCCTGGAGCCAAGATTACTTTATCTGGCAAGATTATCATTTAAATCTGAAGGAGGAATTAAACAATTTCCAGATAAGCAAAAGCTGAGAGAGTTTACCTCCCACAAACCATCTCTGCAGTCTATTTTGGAGGGACTGCTATAGATGGAAGTGTTCCTAGGGTTGGATAGCTGTCACCAGAGGTAGTAAAACCATGGTAGGGAGAGTGGAACAGCTGATTGTGAGGCAAATGCAAAATTAAATTGACTATCCCAAAAGTCAATCAAGGGATAGACAAAAAGTACAGAATTCGATACTTAGTATATAAAGAATGAAGGAGGAAGAAAAAGGAGGAGAAATAGAAAAGAACCTTTAGATTGTTTGTAACAGCACACTAAGTGAGTTAAATTAGACTCTTAGATACTAAGAAAAGTAACCTGGAACCTTTGGTAGCCAAGAATCTAAAGCCTGAAATGGCAATAAGTACATACCTATCGATAATCACCCTAAATGTAAATGTACTGAATGCACCAATCAAAAGACACAGAGTCACTGAATGGATAAAAAATAGGACCAATCTATATGGTGCTTACAAGAGACTCACCTCAAACCCAAAGACATGCACAGACTAAAAGTCAAGGGATGGAAAAACATATTTCATGCAAACAATAGGGAGAAAAAAGCAGTTGTTGAAGTACTAATATCAGACAAAATAGACTTCAAAACAAAGAAAGTAACAAGAGATAAAGAAGGACATTACATAACGATAAAGGGCTCAGTCCAACAAGAGGATATAACCATTATAAATATATATGCACCCAACAGAGGAGCACCAGCATATGTAAAACAAATACTAACAGAACTAAAGGAGGAAATAGAATGCAATGCATTCATTTTAGGAGACCTCAACATACCATTCACTCCAAAGGACAGATCCATCACACAGAAAATTAGTAAGGACACAGAAGCACTGAACAACACACTAGAACAGATAGACCTAATAGACATCTATAGAACTCTACACACAAAAGCAGCAGGATACACATTCTTCTCAAGTGCACATGGAACATTCTCCAGAATAGACCACATACTAGGCCACAAAAAGAGCCTCAGTAAATTCCAAAAGAGTGAAACCCTACCAACCAACTTTTCAGACCACAAAGGTATAAAACTAGAAATAAATTGTACAAAAAAAGCAAAAAGGCTCACAAACACATGGACACTAAACCACATGCTTCTAAATAGTCAATGGATCAATGACCAAATTAAAATGGAGATCCAGCAATATATGAAAAATAAATGACAACAATAACACAAATCCCCAACTTCTGTGGGATGCAGCAAAAGCAGTCTTAAGAGGAAAGTAGATAGCAATCCAGGCATATCTAAAGAAGGAAGAACAAACCAAAATGAATAGTCTAACATCACAATTATCAAAATTGAAAAAAGAAGAACAAATGAGGCCCAAAGTCAGCAGAAGGAGGGACATAATAAAGATCAGAGAAGAAATAAACAAAATTGAGAAGAATAAAACAATGGAAAAAATCAATGAAACCAAGAGCTGGTTCTTTGAGAAAATAAAATCAATAAGCAAGACTTATTAAGAGAAAAAAGAGAATCAACACACATCAACAGAACCAGAAATGAGAAAGGAAATATCATGGCAGTCCCAACAGAAATACAAAGAATTATTAGAGAGTACTATGAAAACCTATATGCTAAGAAGCTGGAAAACGTAGAAGAAATGGACAACTTCATAGAAAAATACAATCTTTCAAGACTGACCAAGGAAGAAACACAAAATCTAAACAAACAAATTACCAGCAATGAAATGGAAGCGGTAATCAAAAAACTACCAAAGAACAAAATCCCTAGGCCAGATGGATTTACCTTGGAATTTTATCAGACATACAGAGAAGATATAATACACATTCTCCTTAAAGTTTTCCAAAAAATAGAAGAGGAGGGGATACTCCCAAACTCATTCTATGAAGCCAACATCACCCTAATACCAAAACCAGGAAAAGACCCCACCAGAAAAGAAAATTACAGACCAATATACCTGATGAACGTAGACGCAAAAATACTCAATAAAATATTAGCAAACCGAATTCAAAGTATATCAGAAGGATCGTACACCATGACCAAGTGGGATTCATCCCAGGGATGCAAGGATGGTACAACATTTGAAAATCCATCAACATCATCCACCACATAAACAAAAAGAAAGACAAAAACCACATGATCACCTCCATAGATGCTGAATAAGAATTCAACAAAATTAAACATCCATTCATGATAAAAACCCTCAGAAAAATGGGTATAGATGGCAAGTATCTCAACATAATAAAGGCCATATATGATACTGAACAGCGAGAAGCTGAAAGCTTTTTCTCTGAGATCGGGAACAAGACAGGGATGCCCACTCTCCCCACTGTTATTTAACATAGTACTGGAGGTCCTAGCCATGCCAATTAGACAAAACAAAGAAATACAAGGAATCCAGATTGGTAAAGAAGAACTTAAACTGTCACTATTTGCAGATGACATGATATTGTACATAAAAAACCCTAAAGACTCCAATCCAAAACTACTAGAACTGATATCGGAATACAGCAGAGTTGCAGGATACAAAATTAACACACAGAAATCTGTGGCTTTCCTATACACTAACACTGAACCAATAGAAAGAGAAATCAGGAAAACAATTCCATTCACAATTGCATCAAAAAGAATAAAATTCCTAGGAATAAACCTAACCAAAGAAGTGAAAGACCTATACCCTGAGAACTATAAGACACTCTTAAGAGAAATTAAAGAGGACACTAAAAAATGGAAACTCATCCCATGCTCCTGGCTAGGAAGAATTAATATCTTCAAAATGGCCATCCTGCCCAAAACAATATACAGATTTGATGCAATCCCTATCAAATTACCAACAACATTCTTCAAGGAACTGAAACAAATGGTTCAAAAATTCATATGGAAACACCAAAGACTGCGAATAGCCAAAGCAATCCTAAGAAAGAAGAATAAAGTGGGGGGGATCTCACTTCCCAACTTCAAACTTTACTACAAAGCCATAGTAATCAAGACAATTTGGTACTGGCACAAGAACAGAGCCACAGACCAGTGGAACAGATTAGAGACTCCAGACATTAACACAAACATATATGGTCAATTAATATTCGATAAAGGAGCCATGGACATACAATGGGGAAATGACAGTCACTTCAACAGATAGTGCTGGCAAAACTGGACAGCTACATGTAAGAGAATGAAACTGGATCACTGTCTAACCCCATACACAAAAGTAAATTCAAAATGGATCAAAGACCTGAATGTAAGTCATGAAACCATAAAACTCCTATTAAAAAACATAGGCAAAAATCTCTTGGACATAAACATTAGTGACTTCTTCTTGAACATATCTCCCTGGGCAAGGAAAACAAAAGCAAAAATGAACAAGTGGGACTATATCAAGCTGAAAAGGTTCTGTACAGCAAAGGACACCATCAATAGAACAGAAAGGTACCCTAAAGTATGGGAGAATATATTCATAAATGACAGATCTGATAAAGGCTTGACATCCAAAATATATAAAGAGCTCACACACCTCAACAAACAAAAAGCAAATAATCCACTTAAAAAATGGGTAGAGGAACTGAACAGACAGTTCTCCAAAGAAGAAATTCAGATGGCCAACAGACACATGAAAAGATGCTCCACATTGCTAGTTTTCAGAGAAATGCAAATTAAAACCACAATGAGATATCACCTCACACGAGTAAGGATGGCTACCAACAAAAAGACAAACAACAACAAATGTTGGCGAGGCTGTGGAGAAAGGAGAAGCCTCCTCCACTGCTGGTGGGAATGGAAATTAGTTCAACCATTGTGGAAAGAAGTATAGAGGTTCCTCAAAATGCTCAATATAGACTTACCATTTGACCCAGGAATTCCACTTCTAGGAATTTACCCTAAGAATGTAGCACTCCAGTTTGAAAAAGACAGTACCCCTATGTTTATCACTGCACTATTTACAATAGCCAGGAAATGGAACAACCTAAGTGTCCATCAGTAGATGAATGGATAAAGAAGATGTGGTACATATACACAATGGAATATTATTCAGCCATAAGAAGAAAACAAATCCTACAATTTGCAACAACATGGATGGAGTTAGAGGGTATTGTGCTTAGTGAAATAAGCCAAGCAGAGAAAGACAAATACCAAATGATTTCACTCATCTGTGGAGTATAAGAACAAAGGAAAAACTGAAGGAACAAAACAGCAGCAGAATCACAGAACCTAAGAATGGACTAACAGTTACCAAAGGGAAAGAGACTGGGGAGAATGGGAGGGTAGGGAGGTATAAGGACGGGGAAGAAGAAAGGGGGTATTATGATTAGCATGTTTAATGTGGTGGTGGGGGAAAGGGGAGGGCTGTGCAACACAGAGAAGGCAAGTAGTGATTCTATAACCTCTTACTATGGTGATGGACAGTGACTGTAATGGGGTTTTTAGGGAGGACTTTGGGTAGGGGAGAGCCTAGTAAACATAATGTTCTTCACATAACAAAATAAAAAAAAAATGACAATGGGTTTTTGATACCTTGAAATATTCTCAGGATCCTAAAACTTCATTGAGTCCCTAAATCCCATTAAGCCAACATTCAAAAATAAAACTTCATTTGTACAAGGTTCCTTAATTATGACTCTCCTTTAGTATGGGAACAAAAAGGTAATCTTATTGTTGCTTGCAGTATTTCAGTTACTTTTGAGTGGATTTGTTGGAGTTTGCATACTAAATTTTTAGTTATTTTTACATATGTTTATATCAGGATTCATATTAAATTTATATAATATCATGTATGTTAAATAAAATAAATTTTTTTTATTGCCATGCATGTTAAAATAAAATTAAAAAGTAATATCGGAATTTTATTTTATTCCTTTGGAAAGGAAACAGTCTTTTAGAGGAAAATCTATGTGAACAAGAAAAACTTTCCTCATTTCCAAAAGAAAGAGTGGAAGAAAAAATATAGCTCTCAAGACAAACCAAAACGAACCAAAGACAAAAACAGAAATGAAAGCATATTGAACTATCCGGAGTTTAACTTTAGTTCATTCTAAAGTAGTATGGGTATTATGGATTTGGGTGAAAGAATCCCACATAACAGACCACCCACATGTCACCCACAGCCTAGTAACGCAGTACATACCATTACCTCCACTAGGACAATGGACAGCTTTGTCTTGATTTTTCACTTCATCGCTACACCTATTTTTGATTACTAGTGCATTGTCAATATCAAACTTTTTGTTTGATGAACACAATTTAACCAAAAAAAAAGTTAACTAATGAGGAAGTACAAAGTATTTTAATGAACATTTATTAAGTGCCTTACCAAACCTATTCTAAAAACACAATTTTCATCATCTTTTATTGTCTTTGGACAGTAATATGAAATAGATATTATCACCATGTGCTGGGCAAGTCTTGAAGAGTACATGTTGGTTGAATACATTTTGAATGCATCATCCCCACTTTACAAATGAAGACAGTAAATGACAGAGCCAGTTCTCAGACTCATATCAATCTGCTGACAAAATTATATTCTTAGCTCCAAAGTCTAATATTATTTTCATGTCTGATGAGTCAATAAGACACCCTTCCTTTTTTTCTTTTGAATATATCTCTATAATCAATGATACAAGAACAATTTGTCCCTTCCTTTAAAAGAGCAGGTTGATCTTCAGCATTTACTCTAAAATTGCCAGGCTTGCAAATAGTGTCAAATATCATTTATCCACAAACATTCTACTTGGGCTGCACTGTGCATAGTTTATGAAGTTGTCCCTACTCTTTCTTAAGCCCTTAAATCAGTAGAGAAGGTAAATTAAGAATGTATTACCAAACTGAATGCCAACATCGAGAAATGGCTAAGAATGCTTATTTGATTCCCAGATAGAAAGTCTATCCTTCTGAAGTGTCTGGGGCTATAACAAAATCTTAGAGTTGTGAAAAAGTGGGATTTAGGGGAAGGAGGGATGCAGAGTGGATCAATGGCCTCTAGGCTTCCTTCACATATTTAGTTTCCTGTGGAAAAGTCTGATTGTCTGTTTCTAGTTATGAAACTCAGTATAACTATAATAAAACTGTGACTATGCACTGTTTGGAAATTCTACTGCATCTCCTAGATTTGAATCAGTATGAACATAAATGATAAAAGTTAGAGATGCAGAGATATATAAGAGCTATACCAGATTCTTCAAGGGAACTCTTTCTCAAAGACCACAGCATGTATCTTATGATATCTATAGGAAGATACAGAGGTGTAGCTTTGTAATTGGTGTGTGTACTGCTATTATAAATTGATGTTTTACTACAGTGTAATATTATATGTATATATCTGAATTCATAAACATGCTTTCATATCCATGACTTCATTTTAATTCATATCAATACCCTAGCGAAGCCTACTCTAAAAAAGATATTTTCTACTTCATCTCATAATACCAAAGCACTATTTTTAGCAATTATCATTATCAAGGTTATTTGCATAATTTATTAACTTTCTTTATAAAAATTGGATCTCAGAAAAAATCCTTCGGAAAATGGATATTTTCTGTCAATGAAGCAAAGGTATCATTACCTATGCATGGACAGTAGGAAGAGAAAAGGGTCATCAGCACAGTTTCTCAATGTATTTTTCTCTTGTGAAATAATAATTAATGATAAAATACTAAGAATTCATTACTTTGGCAGTATTATATTGAAAAGATCTAGCTATTTACTCTTTCTTGATTTTTTGGTCAAATTGGAGATGTATTACATTTTAATATTAAGAGGTAAATTGGCCATATTACTACCATCTCATCATTGAGTTAAAGTAAAAATATGAATATGGTCCAGATTAAATAAGCAAGTCAGCACCCAGAAATGATAAGGACACTGAATTTTGAACATTAAACAAAGGTTTCCTATTTTAGCTTAGATTATCTTTATTCAGTTAAGTAGAAGGAAACTGGCTGTCTCCCCAATATCCTCTGAAAGGTGAGCTGGTATCTTAACAGACAAGTCTCTCACATTTTAAACTGGCAAATTTTAACAGCTCCACTTGTACCCACTTCAAACTCTAAAGGAAATATCATTCTACAATAAAATGTTTTGCCTTTATTTCTCACATCCTTGTTGGATATAAAAATGTGTCCTAGGTTTGTTAAGAATTTAAAGATTTCAGGCATGAAACTAAATTATGTGTGTAGGAAAGAAGCTGTCTCAGACTCTTGTCTTTCACCTGGTTCTTATTCAAAAATAGGAATCGGGAAGGAAGACAATTTTCTTTTATTCCTCTGAATTCATTAACATAATTTTAGATTAATAGTAAAGAGACAAGAAATGGCATGAGAGTTATTTTGTTCATTTTATTTAATTTTAAAAATCATTGTTTTTCATTATAACACATGCCAGAGTTAACTTCTAATTTTGTAATATCCCTGAGATCTCCTTTGTAGATATCATTAAATTATAAAAGTATGACAGTGTTTTTGTCTGAGGACAAAATATAGCTACTTACTGGAGTTGTATAATACTAACAAATTATTTAAAGGTAGGATTATTTAAAACTCATTTTGAGTAACAAATATTATAACAGACTCAGTCTCTACTGTTTGTTTGCCTTGTCTTCTTGGTGCTAGTTTAAATTGCAGGGATATGGGTAATTTTACCAAGCTTAGTTAAATGTAGTTTTGCAAGTAACTATCTCATTCACTCTTGGTTTCAGAAAAAAGAAAAACTTGTATTTAAGAATCTGGAAAGCAAGTTCAAAACATGGATTTCCAGGCTTTATGTCCATAAATTTTGTGTAAAGAGGATGGGAAGGCAGAAAACTGAATTTTAAAGTAGTATATACCCAAGTGATAAAGAGGAAGGTTCAAACCACATTTTGAGAGTCATTGTCTTAAGGCTTCTTCCAATCTCAAATCTCTTCCTATAACTGCTAGGAATGAAAAACACTGACATGAATAGGTTGGCCATAATCTCTTGAGTGTTATTGCTCCATTTATAAAAATTATTAAAGTTATCCAGTGTGTTGATGGCAGAGGGATGATGAAAATTTAGCAGGTTTACATAGTCAGTTCAAGTTCCACATCTTTAAAATAAAATGAATAAATTATATACAATTCATAAGAACTCATTGTCCTGCAAGATTTCAAGTTCAATATCCAAAAAAAGAGAGGCCTCTTTATGACAAGTTTATTTAATAGTTACAATGATCTTTTCTCTCACGGTGCACCCATACAGATGATATTTTTACTGTCATTTCCACACTTTTTACAAGGACTAACTGGGAAAAAAATGCCTTCACTAATAAGGAAGCATGCATAAATATTGTATAAAATTCTTATTTAAAATTAAGAACCTCTCTTCAACAGCAGGGTTCAAAGAAAGAAATCACTCCTTTGTCTAGTCAAAAAAATATGTATATATACATCTCCTAGAATAATTTCAAGCATAAAAACATGTCTAGCTCTTAAGAAAAAAATTGACAGGAGCCATAAGGAAGGAAGTTAAACATATTTTTTTCCCAAAATATATCTACCCAATTATAGCAGCTGAAAGACAGAATGGTATTCCCACTAGTTCTTCAACAATTGTCATTCTGCGTCATACAGAAGCTTATTACTTGAATAAGGTTCAATTCCCTATGACTAGAGATGAGTGTTATACCAAAAATATCTGCTTACTGGATCTGCCTACTAGAACAAATTATGGGCTTTCATGCTTGGCACAATGGTTCTAGAAAAACTCCTGTCATATCGTCTTTTTCTCAAGGCAGTTTCTTTATTGTAGTTCATCAATTGATCCTCTTTTGTGTGTGTACTTGAATGACCAACATCAAAAATAGAATTTTAAGATGTTGATAATTCATAAAATAAAATATTTTAGTGGCAAATAACCTATAGAAACAAGAATTTAATAGGAAAACTAGATTCTAGTTATATGCATATGTGTGTATGTATGTCATGTAACAAATGTATTACTACTTTAATTTTCAATTTTTTAATTGAGGGAAAACAAACCTATAATAAAGTACACAAAGTGACCTAATCTTAAACGTCAGTTCAATAATTTTTACATATAATTTAACATAATTTTTACTTGTGTGATCACTAACCAGATAAGAATATTTATATGATCTTTCATATTTTTATTATTATTATTTTATATTAATTTTGTCTTTGCTAAGATGCTTTCCTACCTTCTTTCTTGAACTTCATATAAACAGAATTGCACAGAATATACTCATTTCTGTCTGGCTTATTTTACTTAGCAAAATATCATTGAGATTCAGTTATGTTGGTCAAGGTACCCATAGTCCATCTTTTATTATTAATTGTATTTCATTTTATGAATTTATCACCACTTATTCATTCTTCTACTGAAGAACATTTGGCTTGATCCCACTTTGGGGTTATTATTAATATAACCAATATGGGCATTCTTGTACAGGTCTTTTGGTGGAAATACATACTCTTGTCTTTTGGACTTCTACTTTGGAATAATAGAAGTGCTTGGCCATTGAATTTAGTTACAAACATTTTTTTTACAACTTTTTCAGGTCCTCCAAGAGGCAGACACTATAATGGGATTAAAAGCACAAAGATTTTATTAAGGGAAGGAGCTGAGAGAGAAAATGGAGAGAGAACTGCGGAAGGCTGAGAACTGTCAAGGGTCAAGTCTGAATTCATCTGAAGGATAAGGAGAAGGGAAGTTGGATGGAAGACTCTTAGACTGTCATACAGTTGAAGAGGGTTTTGGCAAGGCTATCAGGGAGGCACTTATAGTTGGAGAATTATAAGGAACATTCTCATGGCTCCCATACACTCTGCCCAGTAATGTTTGATAATTCTAATTGTCTTATAGCTTCATTAACATTTGATTATGCCATCTTTTTTATTTCAGCCATACTGGTGAATATGCAGTAGAATCTATTGTGGTTTTAATTTGTTTCCCTGATGAGTAAAGAATCTGGATTACTTTTTCAAATTTTACTGGCCAGTTTGTTATCCTCTTTTATGAAGTCCCTGGTCAAGTGAATTGCCCATTTTTTGCATTACATTGCACACTTTTTTTCCTGTTGATCTGTAGGAGTTCATATATATATGAATCTATATCTTATCTCATCTATCATGTATCTATCATGTTCCTATTTATTTTCTTAATGGTGTATTTTTGATGACCAGGGGTTCTAAATTTTGGTTAAGTCCTATCTATCAATGTTTTCTTTAATTGCTTGTACTTGTGTTCTGTTTAAGAAATGTTTGCCTATGCCAAAGTCATGAAGATTTTCTCTTATATTTTCTCCTGGAGCTATGTAGTTTTACCTTTCATAATTAGATATATAATCGAGCTCAAATTAAATTTTGGTTATCATATGAGGAAGGGGATCAAAAGTATAATTTTGATAAAATTACAATTGCAATTATACTTTTTCACCCATGGATGGATATTCAATTGCTCTAGCAATGTTTATTGAAAAAAAACCCATATTTTTCTATTGAAATTTGTTGAAATGAAGCAAATATCTATTTAGTAAATAGTATGTACTAATCATCACTTTAAATGTTCTACAAATAACTAATTTAACCTGCATAAAAAACTTATGAAACAAATTCAACTACAGCTACTTTATAAATGAAAAAAAACTGATGTACAGAGAGCTTAAGTAAGTGGACATCACTTAGCTAATGAGTAGCAAAGCCAGGACTCAAAAATAGCCATTCTGACCTACCAATAGGTAAGCTTCTGTGCTTATCCACTACTCCATGCCCACATCAGGGTGGCCTGAATTCTAAAATTACATGAAAATTTATATAACTTACTATAAATTACCTAAAGATGGTTCATATAATTATTTTATAAGGTAATGAGAAATGAATTTAAAAGTTATATGATAGTTTATAAGGAATTAAGTTAAATAGATCTGAACAAGTTATCTAATGTCTTTAAAAGGTTGTGAAAGTGTTTATTAGTTTTTATTAAATACATTTTAAAAGGTCATGAGAGTGTTTAAAAAGTATAAAGTGTTTTATTAGATTAAAAAATTAAAATATTAGGTGAAATAAACAAATGTAAAATGGCCCATGTGTTTTACCATTTGAGAATGGAGCATTATAGCAACCAGACTTTTTCAAGAACTTCCAAAGAATTAGTGTTGAACACCCATAATATGTAAAGCACATGAAAATAAAGAGATGGATTAACAATATAGCCTTATCTCAAGGAATCTAGGAATCTATGAAATCATATTTCACATCATTAACTATACTGCATGTCTAAATTAGCTTGGGAACATTAATAGGAAGCTCAAAGTAAATCTTTCAAGCCAAGTAAAAACCTTTCTGTTCATGGGAAGGGATGAGCTGTTTAGGAAGAACATTAAGTTCTGCTTTAAGAGGGTATATAATATCATTTGAGAAAGAACTAGTAGTTAGCAATTCTTGATAGGGAGTTAGAGTAAAGAAATAGTTTGGTTTTTTTTTTCCCTGTTGCTTTATATTTTAATATTTCTTACTACATTCTAAATGTAAAACTAACATATGCTTTTTGTATATAATCATGTAAAACTAAGTGTAAAGAAGAAAATAATAATTTTCATGTAAATCCACCACTTACTGTTACTTTGTTTTATTTTCTTTCAGCTATTATACATTTATTTTTTATATGTATATATGCATACATATATCCATGTGCAAGTACAAATATATATACATACATGCATACACATATATTCCTTTTTTAAAAAAACAAAATTGATATATATGAACATATGGATGGAAGTTGGCTTTTTTTTCACTTAATATTATCTCATGAGCATTATAACCTCAAAAATTAGGTTTTAAAATAAGCAGAAGGATTCTGGGAAGATGACAGAGTAGAGAGCCTCAATTCACCCTTTCTCACCTACTCACCAAATCTATACCTACACACAGAGCATTTCACCCTGAAGAACAGAGACTGAAGAGAACACCTATACAATGAGGGACAGAAAGATCACAAGAAATACCCCAAAACAGCAGGAGAGACAGAGACATGGGAACTGTGGGAAACACACCTCTAGCAAAGCAACTGATGGGATATCCCTGAGACAGCCAGGTGTGAATTCCCTGCGCTGATATCCATGAAAAGAGTCTTGTGGTTTAAAGTGCAACTAGACCATAGAGAAAGAACTTAAATTTTAAAGTTAAACATCCATTGCTTAGCAAGGAAACCACTGGAAGCAATCTGAGATTAGAGGAGCCAGCCAGTGACATTTTAGCATTCCTTCCGTACTTGCAGGTGAGTGCAGGACCTAGAAGCTCACATCAGTCTTAGACTTGGTCTAGAGAGCTCCCTGACCACATCTACACCTAGGTGCCCTGCACAAGATCCAGCAGTCCCACTTTGTGGCCAGCTGTTACCCACTGGCCCAGCCCACACCAGCAGGACTGGGAAGTTCTCTGAACCACAGGTAGGGTGCATGAATCTGTGGTGAGTGCCACAAAGGCAACCCCTAGAATAGCAGAGGGGAATGTGTGTGTGGGTCTGACCCCTGGCCACCAGCAGGACCCAGCAGGCACTAACACAGGAATTCTCCAGAGCAACCCAGAGTGCATAGGGGTTATAGGAAAATGCACACCCATGGGACAGGCTGCCTGTAATGACCTGAAAATTTCCGGCTGCAGCCCAGAATATGCAAGGGTCACAGGAGAACATGCACAGAGCCTGACTTAATGCTGCCAGTGGGAACTGGAGGGCATCCAAAAATAACTCCAGAGTGGTCCCAAGCACAGGTGAGGAGGCACTGGGGACTCAGCAGATACTAATCTGGGAGTCATGTGGAGTGTACCCCAACCTGTCACTGGCCCACCACCTGCCCCCTGCCAGTTCAGAGCCCACAGATGTCCACCCAGGATTTGCTCCAATGGTCCCTAAGGTCATGCCTCTGGAACCATGTTCTGGGAGTTCCAGCACCTGGAAAAGCCCACCTCACACTTACTCAGCCTCCAGCTTGCCAAAACCATGAGGACATGCAGTCTATACAGGGACTCTTTTACACAAGGCCAATCATTCAAGACTGGGATAGTAAGCCCTTCAACTAATTCATAGAACCAAGCACAGAAAGTCATACAAAATGAGACAGAGTAATATGCTCTAAACAACAGAACAAGGAAAAAATACAGAAAAAAAAACACTTACATGAAACAGAGTTAACTAATCTACCTGATAAAAAGTTTAAAGAAATGGTTATAAAGATACTCACTGGACTGAGAAAACAATAGTAGAACTCAAGAAGGCAGACCTCAACAAAGAGATAGAAAGTCTAAAAAAAGAACCAACCAGAGATGAACCAATAGAAGAAATAAAAAAATACCCTGGAGAGAATGAACAGCAGACTAGAGGATGCAGAAGAGTAGATCAGTAACTTTGAAGATGGAGTAATGGAAGGCACTCAAGCTGAAAAGTACAAGGAATAAAGAATGAAAAGGAATGAGAATAGAGTAAGAGAGCTCTCGGACAATATCAAACATCCTAACATCTACATTGTAGGAGTACCAAAAGTAGAAGGAGAGAGAAATGAGTGGAAAATGCATTTGAAGTGATAATAGCTGAAAAATTCCCTAACCTGGGGAAGGAATATGTCTACCAGGACCAGGTTGCAAAGAAAGCTCCAAACAGGATGAACCCAAAGAGGTCCACAATAAGACACATCATAATTAAAATGTCAAAGATCAAAGACAAAGATAATCTTAAAAGAAACAAGAGTAAAGCAATGAATTATTTATAAGGGAACCCTTGTAATATAATCAGCTGATTTTTCTGCAGAAACTCTACAGGTCAGAAGGAAATGGCATGATATATTCAAAGTGCTAAACAGTAAAAAATCCTTGAACCAAGAATACTCTACCCAGCAAGATTATCATTCAGAATTGAAAGAGAATTAAAGAGCTTCACAGATAAACACAAGTTGAAAGAGTTCACCACTAGTAAACAGCCTTACAAGAAATGTTAAAGGGACTTCTTTAAGAGGAAAAGAAAAGACCCCAAATGGAAGCAAAAAATTTAGGAAAGGGAAAAATGTCCACTAGTAAAGTAAAAATATAGCAGAGGTAGTAGATCAATTCCTTAAAAGCTAGTGTGAAGGTCAAAATGACAAAATTAGGAAAAGCAATTATGTCTAAAAATTGGTTAAGGAAATCACTTAACCAAAAGGTGTAAAAGAAGATGTTACATAAATAAAATATGGAGAAGGGGGAGAAATGAATGTAGTGCTGTTAGAATGAGTTTGAACTTAAGTGACCCTCAGCTTATTATATATTGTTATTTTCATAGGATGTCATTTAAGAACTCCATGGTAACCACAAACCAAAAACTTAGAACACAAAAAAGAAAGAGAAGGAAACCCAGTCACAACATTAAAGAAAGTCACAAAATATAAGAGAGTAAGAGAGGAAGAAAGGATCCGAGAAGAACAACAAAAACAACCAGGAAACATTTAAATGACAATAAATATGTCTATATATATATATAGATAGATATAAAGATATAAATGTATAGATAATTACTTTAAATATAAATTGCCTAAATGTTCCAATCTAAAAACATAAGGTGATCGAATGGATAAAAACACAAGACATACCTATTTTCTGTCTAAAAGAGACTCACTTCAGAGCCAAAGACACACACAGACTGAAACTGAAGGGATGGAAAAAGATATACCATGCAAATAGGGACCAAATGAAAGATCTGGAGTTGCAATACTAATATCAGACAAAGTAGACTTCAAAACAAAGAAAATAACAAAACACAATGAAGGATATTACATCATAATAATGAAGAGATCAGTCTAACAAGAGAATATAACAATAGTAAATATCTATGCACCCAACATCAGAGCACCTAAATATATAAACCACATACTAACAGGCCTAAAGGAAGAAGTTGACAGCATCACAACAATAATAGGGAATTTTAACAGCCCCACTCACATCAATGGATAGATCAGGCAGAAAATAAAAAAGGAAATAGAAGCATTGAATGACACATTAGACCAGGTGGACTTAACAGATAAATACAGAACATTCTACCCCAAAGCAACAAAATACACATTTTTCTCAAATGGACATGGAAAGTTCCCCAAAATAGATCACACATTAGGACACAAAAAGTCTCAATAAAGTTAAGAAGACTGAAATTCTATCAATCATCTTTTCAGAACATAATGGTATGAAATTAGAAATCAATTATAAGAAAAAAATGGGAAAAACACAATAACATGGAAACTAAACATTATCCTTATAAATAATCAATGAATCAAGAAACAGATCAAAGATGAAATCAAAACAAACATGAAGACAAATGAAATCAGAAACACAATGGTTCAAACTATGTGGGATGCAGCAAAAGTGGTTCTAAGGGGGAAGTCTATAGCACTATAGGCCTACCTCAAGAAACAAGAGGAATCTTAAATAAACAATTTAACTCCAAAATTAAAGAAACTAGAAAAAGAATAACAAACAAAGTCCAATATTATTAGCAGGGGACATTATAAAAATCAGAGTGGAAATTTATCAAATAGAGACTAAGAAAACAATAGGGAAAAAAATCAGTGAAACCAAGAGCTGGTTCTTTGAGAAGATAAACAAAATAGACAAACCCTTCACTAGACTTACCAAGAAAAAGAGAAGATACAAATAAAAATCAGAAATGAAAATGGAGAAGTTATAACCAACACCCCAGAAATTCAAGGAATTATAAGAAAATTATATGAAAAATTATATGCAAATAAATTGCATAACCTAAAAGAAATGAATAAATTCCTAGAAACACACAACCTTCCAGACTAATTCAGGAAGAAACAGAAAATATGAACAGACCAATTACTACTAACAAAATTGATAAAATGTTATCAGTAATGAAACTAGCAATCAAAGATCTCCCAAAAACAAAAATCTAAGAACAGTTGGCTTCATGGGTGAATTTTACTAAACATTCAAAGATGAAATAATACCCACCCTTCTTAAAGTATTCCATTAAGTAAAAGAGGAGGGAATACTTCCAAAGTCATTCTATGAAGCCAGTATTAGTCTAAAGCCAAAACCAGACAAAGACACTACAAAAAAAGTATAAACTGATGTTCCTGATGAACATAGACACAAAAATCCTTAACAGAGTTTTAGCAAACTGCATTAAAAAATACACCAAAAATGTTATTTATCTTGACCAAATGGGATTTATTCCAGGGATGCAAGGATGTACAACATCTGTAAATCAGTCAGTGTGATATACTTCATTAACAAAAAGAAGAATAAAAGCCATATGATCATCTCAATAGATGCTGAAAGAGCATTTGACAAAATTCAATATCCATTCATGATAAAAACTCTCAACAAAGTGAGTATAGAGGGAGAATACCTCAAAATTATACAGGCCACATAAAACAAATCCACATCCAACATCATACTGAATGGTGAAAAGATGAGAGATTTTCTTCTAAGATGAGGAAAAAGACAAGGATTCCCATTCTCACCACTTCTATTGAACATAGTACTGGAAACCTTAACCATGGCAGTAAGATGAGATATAAAGACAAAAGCCTTCTGAATTGATAAGGAAGAAGTGGTCACTATTTGTACATGACATGATACTATATATAGAAAACCCTAAAGACTCCATCAAAAATCTATTAGAGTTTATAAATAGATTCAACAAATTTGCAGGATCAAAATCAATATACGGAAATATATTTCATTCCTATTTACTAACAACAAACTAGAGAAGAAAGAAAAATCAAGAGAACAATTCCATTTATTATTGCACCAAAAAGAAAAAGATGACTAGGAATACATCTAACCAGGGATGTGAAAGACCTGTGCTGTGCAAACTATAAGACATTGATGAAAGAAATTGAAGACACAAACAAATGGAAATTTATCTCAATCTTATGGATGAGAAGAACTAATATTATCAAAATGGTCATACTGCTCAAAGCAAATTACAGATTCAAAGTAATCCCTATCAAAGTACCAATGGTGTTTTTCAATGAACTAGAGCAAATAATCCTAAAATATATGTGAAACAACAAAAGACCCTGAATAGTCAAAGCAATCTTGACAAAGAAGAACAAAACTGGGGGTATCATACTCCCTGTCTTTAAGCTGTACTACAAAGTTACATAATTTACTGGCACAAGAACAGACCTATAGATGAATAAAACAGATTAGAAAGCCCAGAAATAAACCCATGCATATATGGCATATATGTGTATGTGATAAAGGAGCTATGAATATACAAGGGGAAAAGACAGCCTCTTCAATAAATGGTGTTGGAGAAACTGTGCAGCTACTTATAAGAGAATGAAACTATATCACTGTCTTACACCATACAAAAAATTAATGCTAAATAGATTAAAGATCTAAATGTAAAACAGGAAACCATAAAACTCATAGAAGAGCCCAAAGGCAAGAATCTCATGAGCATCAACATGAGAAATTTATTTCTGGAGACATTTCCCCGGGCATGGGAAACAAAAATAAACAGGTGGGACTACATCAAACTAAAAGCTTCTGCACAGCAAACGAAACCCTCAATAAAAAGAAAGGGAACCTACCATATGGGCGAATATATTCACAAATTATATATGTGATAAGGGGCTAATATCAAAATACATTGAAAAACTCATACAACTCAGCACCAAGGAAAAAAAATCCAATTCAAAAAATGGGCAGAGGACTGAAAAGACATTTTTCCAAAGAAGACACACAGATGGACAACAGACAAATGAAAAGATGTTCCACATCACTAACATCAGGGAAATGCAAATCAAAACCCAAATGACATAACACCTCATATCAGTCAGAATGGCTTCTATCCAAAAGATAAGAAATAAAAAGTGTTGGAGAGGATGTGGAGAAAAAGGAACACTTCTATGCCACTGGTGGGAATGTAATTGCTCCAGCCATTGTGGAAAACAATATAGAGGTTCCTCCAGAAAATAAAAGTAGAAATACCATATACTCAGCAATTCCACTTCTGGGAATTTACTCAAAGAAAACAAAATCATTAATTCAAAAACATATATTCACACCTATCTATATTCACTGTAGCATTATTTACAATATGAAAGATATGGAAGCATCCCACATGCCCATCAACAGATAATAAATAAGAAGGTGTGGTACATATACACATAGAATATTTTTCAGCCATAAAAAAGAAAAAAATCTTGCCATTTGTGACAATAAGGTTGAACCTAGATTGTATTATGCTAAGTGAAATAAGTCAGGCAGAGAAAGATAAATACCATATGATTTCACTTACATGTGGAATCTAAAAAACAAAGCAAACAAACAAAAAAGATATAGACCCATAAATATGGAAAATACACTGTTGGTTACCATAGGAAGGTGGGTGGGGAGATGGGTGAAACAGGTAAAGGGGATAAATAGGTACAAACTGCTAATTGTAAAACATGGTAGTCATAGGAATAGAAGTACAACATATAGTGAATAACCAATAATATTATAATATCTTGGTATGGTAACAGAGGTAACTACACTTACTGTGGCAAGCATCTAGTAATGTATATAATTTTTGAGTCACTATGTTGTACATCTGAAAACAATGTAATATTGTATATCAACTTTATTCCAATAAAAATATCTCACTAACAATAAATCTATCACAAGACAGGAAATGTATAAAAATACACACATATGTAAAAATGCTTTCAAATTAATATGCATACAAAGATTTTTATAATAAAAAAAGAATATGGTAGAGCATTACATAGCACCAACCTCATCTTTACATAAGCTTTAACTGTTTCTATTGGAGTCCTATGAATATTCATAATTTTAGACTCCTACACATTATAAACATTATAAAATTGCCTTCTAAACATGATGATTTATAGACTATTTATATTCTTTTATTAGTATAATAATCAAACCTAAATGAAAATAAAGAAGTCCTATGTCATGGGCCTGCACAGAATTGATTAACCCGTGAAACACATGAGAACTTATTATATTCAGATATAAATATTTTTCTAGTACAGTGATTCCCAACATGGTGTCTCTGGTCTCATAGGGGTCTATAAAATAGTAATGACACCCTTTGAGCTATTTTCAGTATTTCTAAAAGCTGAATATGAATCATGTATTTAGCTACAACAAAGCGAAATGAGAAAATGGCAGAAATTATACAATTCAGTGTGGTAACACTATCTTATAATAATTCAAAGATTTGATTGGTTGTTACATCTTTCTGATTAAGTGAGAAAATAAAATAAAATAATCCTTAATATGTAAATTTAATGTTTGTTGGAAAAAACTTCTGGCATGGCAGATGAATACATTTACAAAAATGTGTCATTGGCAGTAGAAATAGCCATAAATAATTTCAAACCACATGTAATTTCATATTACCATACCTGACTGAATTTAAAAACTGTTAATTTTAAGATATATTCAGATATCAGAGATGTTTATGTGTGAAGAAAAAAAGCTAATAGCAATGGTCAGATATTTTCAATTAACAGTTACATCTTGATTTCAGATGTATGGTCTAGAAATCAAAGTTAATATCAGTACTTTCCATGTTAGAAAAATAATGTTATTAGAACTATGCCATATATCCAGCAAAAATTAATGAATTAAATATATCAATAGCAGTAAAACTCACAATACATAAAGTTTAATTAGTAAAGAAATGAATTTGTAGTTCACCCATTGTGGAAAGGAATATGGAGGTTCCTGAAAAAACTAAAAATAGAAATACCATTTGACCCAGGAATTCCAATCCTAGGAATTTACCTGAAGAAAACATTCAGAAAGACATATGCACCCCTATGTTTATTGGAGCACTATTTACAATAGCCAAGATATGGAAACAATCTAAGTGTTCATCAGTAGATGAATGGATAAAGAAGATGTGGTACATATACATGATGGAATATTATTCAGCCATTAAAAGAAAACAAATCCTACCATTTGCAACAACATGGATGGAGCTAGACGGAATTATGCTCTGTGAAATAAGCCAGGAAGAGAAAGACAAGTACCAAATGATTTTACTCACTTGTGGAGTATAACAACAAAGCAAAACTAGAAGAATAAAACAGCAGCAGACTCACAGACTCCAAGAAGGGACTAGACGTTGCCAAAGGGGAAGGGTTGGGGAGGGCAGATGGGGAGGGAGGGAGAAGGGGACTAAGGGGCATTATGATTAGCACAGCTAATGTAGGGGGATCATGGGGAAGGCAGTACAGCAAGGAGAACACAAGTAATGACTCTATAACATCTTACTATGCTGATGGACAGTGATTGCAATGGGGTGGGAGAGCGACTTGATAAATATCAGTGAATGTTGAAATCACAAAGTTGCTCATGTGAAACCTTCATAAGATTATATAGCAATACCTTAATTTTTTCAAAATGCAAAAAAAAAAAAAAAGAAATGAATTTGTGCAGTGAAACTTGTGGATTTTACTTGTTGGAGTTTCCCCACATGGATATCATCTGAACTCACTTCACATCACTATAAATGTTAAGTTGACTAAATGCATAGCAGAGAACAAGAGGTAGCCATGCAACTGGGCTATTTTATTTTAACCCATGCAACAATGCTGTTTTTCAAATGAGTATATCTTACATTTATATATATTAACTATATATAAATATATGTTTATGGAAGTGTTTACATACTACTTTTCCCATTTAATGAATGAAGAACCTGAACTCAGAAAAGATAAAAGACTTCCCTAAGATTACCCAGCTACTTAATAACCAAGTCAAAACAAATATTGACCAATTTTGTCTTACCAACATTTGAATGCTTCTTATTTATTACTTAATAAGCTTATTCTTTTCAGTAAAATACTAGAATATTCCCTCTGGCAAAATAAATTGAGCTATTAAAGCAGCCATACATTCTTTTAACAATAAAAAGATAATGCTGTTTTGTTTTAATGTACCTATTTGGTATGTGGAGCATTTTGAAACCTACTCAGTATTGTTGATCTGTATCAATATCAACAAAGTATTTTTACAGTTTTTCGTTGCCCCTAGCAACCTAAATGACCAACTTAAGCTAAAATATTACACTTTAATATTTGACTGTGGACCACAACTGTGATGGGGCTCAGTCCTGCCATTAATTGGATCAGTTGTGGATAGTAGGTACTGCAGCAGGATAAATAACTTGGAATAGATCATAATGTATGTTAAATCCTATGCTAAAAAAGTTTTATTTCATTCTATAGATTAGTAGGAACAAAATAAATGTTTTTCAGACAGGAAGTTTTTAAAGATAACTCTAGTATCAAAGTGAAGAATGGAGTTTAGTAAATGAGACAGGGAAACTATACAGAAGTGTATTTCAACAGTTTACACAAGAACTAAAACCATGATAGTAGAAAGGAATAGGAATGAATTAAAGAGACATTTTAATACAGAATTAATGGAATGTGGGGACTGTTTGAATGTGTGAACTCAGGAGAGAGGAGGAGTTGAAGAGATAATGCTCAGGTTTCTGACTTTGGCAACTGGATGGCTACAGGCACAATGAATCAGTAGGGAAAACACTAGGAGAAAGCAATAGTAGGGGGTAATTCATAAAGTCCATAACAGACATTTTAATTGCAAAGTTTTAATGGAAAATACAGAGAATTTGTTCTATAACATTTGATCTCAGAAGAGAGATTAAAATTTGAGATAAAGATTTGGGTAGCACTTATTAATAGGTAGGTATTGAAACAGTGAGATAGAAGACATCTCCCAGGGAAAACATAAAGAGCAAGCACTGAAGTCCAAGGATAAAATTCTGAAAGATCCATTGCTAAAAAAAGAAACTGAACAGCTTCTGAAGACATCAAAGAAAGCTGGAAAGAAGGACAAAAGAGATTCAGGAACTGATGGGTCCAGACACCCAAAATGGAAGGAAGTTAATGAGGTGAATAATAAAAAGGTGAGTGTATGGGTGTGGGGGTATCAGTGAAAACGAAGAAGTAACAGAGAAAATTAACAAAAGGTTACTGACAACCTTATAGAGACATTTTCTTTATATTAAGAGAAAGAAGCCCTGCTGCTATGTTTTGAACAGGGAATATAAAGAAAGGACAAGGCAAATCTGAATTTAGAACTATATTTGCAAAGCATTTAGGTGTGACAACAAGCAAAGTAAGAAGGAAGTAACTTGATAAAGGGTTAGGTGAGGTTGTCTGTTGTTATTTTAGAATGCAAACTATGAGTTTATTAATTACAAACAAATAAGTGAGGAGAGTTGAAAATTCAAGAGAATGAAAGAATTTTTATTGGGATGGTTTTCGAGGAAAGAAAATGGGGTGAGATTAGAGCAGAAATGAAGGGATTAGCCTGATAAGAAGAGATATTTCTCTCAGATAAAATTTAGGTAAGGAAAAACTTGCACAGTTCTGTATGCATAGGTTGGGAGTGAGGTGGAGAAGCTGAGATTTTTGTGGGTAGTGCTTTTAATTTTCATTAAAGTTAGAGACCTGGTCTTATTCTTTATAGACTGCATTTCCAAACCTTGTTATGGAATACAAGGAGAAATCTAAGGACTTTTGCAACTGCTTCAGGAATTTCTCAGATACTTCATTTTAAATTTCTAAATATTTAAATACAGTCAAAGGCCTGAAATAAAAATTGCAATAAAATATAAGTGCCTCTAAAAAAATAGATATCTCATGGGTATGTAACAAATGCTATCACAATGAAGGCCACTAAAACATTAATTTAATAATCACATTAAGTTTTCTCCCCCTCTATCATATCTGTTGACCAGTAGAGAGTTTTGAGCTTAAAATGTTAGAAATTTGTATAAAGTTAAAATCTGTAACGACTTCAGTATGTGAACCAAAATTTTTGCAATATTGGAGAACCAAAGAAGAAATCCAAAAAAAAAAAAAAAAAGAAATTAAGGTGACTGAGGCTGAAGTAAAACTGTGAACAATAAATGCCACAAGATTTTTTTTTTCAAATATCTTTGGTATTTTTTGTTACTGTTTATGACTGATGTTAAAATCATTTGAGTTAATAACATTTCTAATGATAACATTTTTATGTTTTCTGTATTGAGTTTTTGTGTAAAATTGGAAAGTAATTGAAAACTACTGCTTTAAAATATGGATATGTATGGACCTGCAATAACATGCCAGAACTTCCCACATGCTGTTCTGTTTCCTTGATAATATATTGGTAAGAATTATTTTCTTGGAAAAAATATGCAAAGTAGATAAGCAAATAAATGCCTCACAATAAGTCTGTTCATGTTGACCCAGTAGATTTTGGAGGACTGAAAATAATGAAGAGTTAAATTGTATAATGAGAAAATACAGAATGTATTAAATATGAAGAAAATTATCTATTTCTACAAATATTCTTCCTACATATGTTATTTAAGTCATCGAAGGTCAACGTGGGTAATTTAACTTCATGAAGCTGAATCTTACATGTGTATTTTTTAATCTTAAATTTCTTCGAATTTTTGACCTTTCCAACCTCAAGTCCATCTTCCATAGACTTCACAGAAGATCAAAGTGATAAAGTTGGGTATTCAGTCTTCTTTGTGTTGGTGTTATTTAGGGGTCAGGAACTACTTTTCTTTTTAAATCCTAATTTAATGCCAAAGGAAAGAATGGCCTTTAACACTTATTCTACATCATAATAATCCTGACTATAATATAAAGTTTATGTCTTGGGATACAATGATTCATTATTTCAGCAAGTTGCTTTATGTTAAATCTTAGCTTAACTTAAATGTGTATATAATTAAACTTTCAAGGAGGAAAACTGTTTGGAATCATGAGGTAGATAAATCAAAGTGGTGGAGCCAACGCTTAAATTCCAGTTTGTCTCATCTTTTTCCATTGGATCGTTTGTCTTTATAATTCTAATATTTTTAAAAATAAAAGTGATTACCAGAGTAAAGACATCTTATTTTTGTGTAGAATAATCTTGCCAAGAAAATAATGAGGGAATAACTTTTTAACACCATGTTCTTTCTACAATGCAGCACCTCCTTGACCAAATATATCACATGGAACAGAACAAAAACAGTAAGTACAGAAAACAAAGCTAGGCTATCATTACTTCAAATGCAAAGTTTAGCTCCAAATTATCTTCTATTCATAAGGATTTTCAGAAATGCATATAGCATTCAAACTTTATAATTTGTAATTTATGTATCTAATGTTCTCTTGAGTTCCTTAAGAAAATAGGCAAAATAAAATATTATTCATATTAAGTGAAGGAGCAAAATTATTGAAACAAACAATACAAAATTTTGAGAGCCTTTGTATATAATACAAACTGGAAATGATTGACAATATACTGTCAGAAGATATTTCATAATTCTACAGAAATAAAATGTTTGGAATACATGTATAAGAAAGCATGTAATGTCTTTTGACACTACATATTTTTACAGTTGCATAGGTTTCACCACTTTTTATTTTCTAAATAATGTTTATTTTTATGCCATGGTTTCAAATATCTCTTGGCTCCTGATTGAAGAAATTGAGTACATATGTAAATAGTTTCTCCTCTTTTAATATCATTGCTCATAAAATGATTTTAACAATATGTACAGAATTGTTAACATATCTTCTTAGATTTCTATGTTGATAAATACTTCAACATAGACATATGGAGGTGGACATACTGAACTTTGTTCAAATATAAACCCACCAATTTTCCCCCACTGCAAGACAGACAATTCTTCCAGCCTGTCACATGTCAAAAATCCCCACTGCAACCAAAGTCTCTCTTACGATATCTTATTAATTTACTCTTTTTTCTCTCTATCACAGTGGCATTGTTTAAACTCAACCCTCTATCATCACCCTCTTCCATAACGTATTCTCTATGTAATCCCTTCAACACAAAACCTGATCATGGCCTCCAATGCTCAAAATCTCTTGATCACTGTAGTAACAATTCACATTTTCTGGGCATTAACTATATGCTGCACTTATGTCACTGCCTTATATGAATTCACTCAACCAACTCTCACTATAACCCTACAAGGTTGTTATCTCCATTTTCAGATGAAGAAACTGCATCATAGAGATGGTACGCAACTTTCTCAAGTTCACACAACTAATGAATAGCAGAGCCAGAACTCAAACTCAAGCAGTCTGAGTTGGCATACTATTGTAAACCTTTTCTGCATGATGCCTTTCATAAGCATCCCATAATCTACAAACTAAAAGATAAATGCAATTTCATGAAGTTATTAGTGCCCTATGGTATCACCTTGTACTTATCACTTCAATGCACACAGATGGACTCCCAACTCCCAGAACTTGAATTTCTTTGCCTGAATGCCTTATTTGGCCTCTAGAGCCTGCTTGGTTACCTGCACAGTAGGATGGAAGCAACAGTGGTTTAGCATCTACCCCCAGTCAAAGGCCCAAGAGAGGGATACATAAATACTCCAGCCCCACTTGCCTATTCAGGTGGAATAACTCTCAGGCCTGTATTTTACACTGGTTTCAAAGATCCCCAATGAGATTAAAGGGGTTAAATGTTAGCATGCTTCATAATAAACCCTTAATCGTCTACCTTCCTACTATCTCTCTGACTCTCTTAAGGGTATTTTCTGGGATTACCTAAAAAATAAACTAATTGGACTTCCATATTTTGCTTAGGTATTATTTAGGGAGGAACTCAAACAAAGCACATGATGTGATATTTAGCATCTGGATTCCTTTCTCCTCTACCAACTCTCCTGTCTTCTCCCTCAAAGTTCTGACATGATACGAACACATTCTCTTGAGTTCACCACACTCTCTCAATCTTCCACGATTTGCAAAATCCAGACCTTCCACATAGAAGGGCCTTCCCTTCTTAGTCTGCCTGAGAAATTATTGTTCATCTTAATCCTCAATGTAAGGCTATAACACTGACTCCCACATTATGAAGCCTTCCCTGATTCCCAGGGAAATGTAGAGTATATTTGCCTATGGTGGTGTATTTTGTGTTACATCACCATTGCAATTATCTTGTTTTTAAGTAGACCTGCCTGTGTCCCCACAAGAATCTAGATATATGGATGATGCAAAATGGATTGCTACATGTCTACATCCCCAGCACCCAGAGTAGGCACTAGTAAACATTTGCTGAAAGAGTGAGTGGATGAAGCATTTTGTTATATCGCAAGGTATTTTGATGTATAATTATATTTAAAGGTTTTTTTGTTACAAATATTTTATGGTTCATTATTTAATAGCCAAAAAAGTCTTTCTATGCCCAGCAAACCTTATTTTATGATTAAAGCTTGACATTATCTACATATTCTTAGTTGTGTGTCAGTTATAAGTATTACAAAGTTCTCTAGTGTATTACAAGACGTAAGCAAAATAGGTTTGGTAATAACTATTTTATTATTTTAAGTGGAACTTGGAAATTCAAATAAATATAATTTTTATATTATTACAGTGAAATGGAGGCCTCAATAATTTGATGGGACTATATTCTCTTATTTTTACAATTCTATTATGAAATATTTTCATGAAATATAAGAAAACTTAAAATTATCTTTAAATAGTACTAGTACTAATTATATACCCTCGGTACCAAAATATTTCTTTAGACAATTTATTAGAGGCTGCTAATATTCTGAACTGTACTTTTGTCCAAATAACTAAGTTCATTTATTATGTGAATAAATTTCATATGGAATAAAACAAACACACAAAAAACAAATGTTATTGTGAAAATTCCTCTTCATCAATTCACTTTTCACTTAGGCTTGTTCAAATTTAGTACTTATTTGTAGTGTAATTGCTTTAGTATTTTAAAAAAAATGTATTCCAGTTTTCTATTTCTAGGTAGTTTCCCCCTATCTCTAAGAACAAGTCTTAATAAAGAACTATGGCAAATAGAGACACTTTAGGTGTGTGTATACATATCCCAGGCAGTAAAAGAACCCAGTACTTTTTCTTCTGGGTTAGCCTAACATTGTGTCACTACTGATATTTTAAACATGACTCTGAGAACTGAGAACTGAGTTCAGTTCCCTCAGTGACTCTAAGTTATATTCCCTCTTGAACAGCTATTTGTGTGTCTGGCTTTTACATCTAACACTTTTCTTTTTCACACCTTCCATTTGTGAACAGAATTTTTAAGATGCATTCAAGTCCAGGAATTCAAAATTATGGTTCCCAAAGCAAGTGTGACTCAGCCAGGTTGTGCATTAAGGCAATAAGTAAATGCCTATGTTCAACTTTTATTTTTATTCATTTCAAAAATGTTATTCCCTAGAATGGCCTCACGAGACAAATACCTCACAGTGATTTGCTTCAGCAAACTTCTTATCCATCTGGTGATCTCTAGAATAAAAATGGAAATGGCACAAGTGATAGAAATCCAGTTAACATAGAATAGACCAATTTCCTTCTTTATCGAGTGCATATTCTTCATAGGGTTTGTAATGCATTTACCACTCTTCAACCTTCACATATCCAATCCCTGCTTTCAGTCTTTCAGATTTCAACCACAACTCCCTAGCCAATCAACACCCCCATTTTACATGAATTTATAACTAACAATACATCTATTTCATAGTACTTTTCATAGTTGTTATTTATTTGTATATTTTATGCTTTCATCACTATAATATTAATTCCACCAAAATAAAAACTTGAGGCATTCCCACCTACTAGTTAATATAGTGTCTTACTGGTTATAGGAACTGAATAAGCATTAATTAGTGAATGAGTCTTCCCTTGTTACCAGCTTGTGCAGTCTCTATATTAATTGGTTTTAGATAATTGTCTCCTTTGGATTTCATAATAGTATCCTGGTTATACATCCTGTGCTAGTCAAGTGCGTTTTCCTTTATCTCTTTGTTTAAAGACACAATCTCCCTGTGGCTCTACCTCACCATCATTTCTAAGTGTATTTATTAGGCTGGAGGAAGGAAAAACAAGGAAATGCAAACAGAACAGAGAGATGCCATAGGGGGAGAACAGACCAGACCCCAAGGTCCGTGCCTTATATGGAAAGGGGACAGCTCTTCCTGAATTCCATCCTTATGAGGTGCCAATTAAGACCCAGATGTCAGCCTCTTCCCTCTTGGAAGGAAAAAAGTTTCTAGTTGACTATTATGTCACCTTTAGCCAATCATGCCTCTCCACACCCCCTAGGATAGCTTGCCCACTCCTCCCCCTCCTAATCTCTTATAAACCCCCACCTCCCTGACCCGGTGTGACTTCCCCAGACTGAAATACCCAGACCACGGAACATCACCAGGGAGTTGCACTCAAATAAACTACCTGGCCCTTTGTTGCCTCTCTTCGCCTGCTTATTTTGGCTAGAATTTATCTTACAGTATTTATAGTGATATACTAAAAAGTTTAGCATGGTTCCAAACTGACTCAGACTCTGAGCACCAAAAAAGGGAGGGTCTTTTTCATCCTTACATTCCAAAAGAGTAGTGTAAATGGATAAACAAATAAATAAATGAATGAAAAGTATCCATCAGAGCATTTATGCTGCCTCTCACTTTATAAACATCTTACATATTGTAATTTTACTAATTGATGTGTAAAGGATCTAGGCACAAGACTCATATTAAGGCATCTATCAGTTTAGGAAATGTGATATATCTTGCTCTATCAGTATAAAATTCTGGCTTTCCCATGAAGCTAAAACCCTGTCTTTTAAAACAGTCTCTGAGGAATGACTTTCAGAAGTCAAGGCCATTAGTTTTTAACATAATGGGGTGATATGGCAAAATCAGCTGGTGTTCACTCTTACTGAGTGTTTACTGAATATCATGAGTTTAAATTCTATGCTGAATACTGGGAATACAGAAATATAAAGCAGTGTTGTTGATCTCCAGGGATATACACTGAGGAACTGTAAAAAGAAAAAACATATATATTAGTAGGTAACACATGCCATGTGTAAATGAGTGGAAGACCAAAACTTCTCTGGCATTCAGAGAATTAAGTCAATCTGTATGGAGGAGTCAGGGAAAGCTTCAGGAAGGAGTTGAATTTAAATTACAATTTGAAAGACTCAGACCAAGTGCATGATAAAGTAAGAAGCATGAATAAGGCTACAGAGGTTGGAATTCATATGCTATTCAGGCAGCAGCCAAAAAATAGCAGGGCACCAATGATTAAAAAGCCTGTGTTGGCTAGAAAAGAAGATTGGAGTAGGTGAGTCATGAGTAGTGAATTTGAAGAGATTATAGATAGTAAATGGCTGTCAGAGTAAAAATGCTCTATAGATTAAATTCATAGGGCCATGTGAATGTAACTAACAAAAGACAGATTAATAGAAGAAAAAATAATGCAATTTTTTATGAATATTTTATGTGCACAGGAGTTCATAGAAGAGAAATGATACTCAAATATGTGGTTAGACTCAAGGGCCTATATACCACATTAACAAAGGTAGGAGTGTTTGGGCTTCAAAGGATGATAAATCATGAGGAAGTAACTAAGAAATACATGGGAGAACTAATGGGAGAAGATAAGGGTTATTTTAGTTATATTATATAGAAGATTATATTATATAGAAGTTATATTATATAGAAGATAAGGGTTATAGAAGATCTGTTTATGTAGACTCATCTTGGTGTCAAACTTCTGTCTTGGGTGATGAATGTTTTTCTCCTTTTTTGGGTACATGTAGGGACACATGACAAAAGGAAATTTATGCCCTGCTTTTAGATAGTTAAGGGAGGACAAAAAATCGTTCCTGTCCCTGCAGATTCTCAACTGCTTTCAGCTCAAAATAATATTTCTGTTAAAGAAGCATATTTAGAGTGGCATATCCTGATCCACTCATGGCCTTAAATACCTAGTTACAGATCTTGACCTTAGACAAAAGATATTACATGTAAAGAAACCCATTCAATGACTTGAGCAGGAGATGAGCAGTTCCCCATCCTTTCACCTCTTCTAGCATATCTGTTGTACTAGCTAATCTCTATTTTTAATTTTGTTGATATGAATACAGAGGAACTAATCAGATGCAGTAGCTCATCTCAAGTCTCCTAAAACTTGCTTGAGAGACACAGTCTCAATTTACCACATCTAACCTCCCTATCTATTGATAAACCTTATGATCACATGTCTACTTATTGTAATAGTTTAATATTAGAGTTGGCAAGGGTAGATATGTAATCAGAAGTAAGAAAAAAAGATGGGGGATTTCAATTTTAAATGTCCTATATGATCCTATGTATTTCTATGTCTCCTGAATCACTTTATGGGGAAATGAAACAATATTTGAAAATTGCACTTGACCTGTAATATCATTTTCTGACAAATATCATGAAATCTAAATTCCTCTTTACCAATCTTGAAATATGGAAGGAGTTTTATCTTTATCAATTCCTTGAACAATTATTATAGCTTTTATAATTATAGTTTAATAAAAGACAAGCCTATTTGCAGACAAGATGAAATGAAATACCTTGACATCAGTTGCAAAGTATTGCATAATTCCATTAGGAGCATTTAGCTTGCCATAGCACCATCTGGATATTTCTTTGTTAAGGAGTTCTTTTTCACACATTAATGTACTTCATCATACATTTATTCATGGGTGAAGAGTTAGTTAATGAAGACAATGCAGCAGTAACTTGCTGCTATTCCTTTATCTGCAAGCCAACATCAATGTCTCTTTTTTCAGTACCATCTAGAGATATGCTTAAAACTAATCTTAGGATTTTAAATTTCCAACTCTGAGAAGACATAGCATAATTTCGTCTTAATTTTTTTTTTTTTAATGAACACTTCTTGCTAACCATGGAAGGAAAAGGAATGGACTTCAGAATGAAAAACACAGAAACGAAGTTGTATCTGCCATGAAAAAAGACTATCTGAGGTGAATACTATTAATCAGAAGACACACTACAAAGAAGCATTCAATTAAAAGAAACCAAGCAGCTTCAGTGAATTTAGAGTAATATCCTTTTCAAATCTGGGCTCCCAGTCTAGTACCCTTAAATGTTTATTTGCATTTTAATTGCTTGGAAGACAGTAGGATATTAGTGAAATTCCTCAGAAGGCAAATAGTCAAAAGACTCCATTTAAGGCCTGTAGTTAGTGATACTTACTGCGGTACCACAGAATGCTTTCTTTAATAGGATGCTTTAAGAAGGCAGTCTCAGTTTGTAATTCTGGGGCATGTGCAGTGCCATTAACAGTTGTGCTTATGGCTTCCGGATGCTTGAGACAAAGGCTATTGTCTCCTGTCTTTTTAATGGTTACAAAAGGTTATAAATTACATAATCATATATGGGAATAATGTTTATAACTCCATGGATTAATAACTGTGTACTTCCTCATACCTCTCATATCTGCTTACTTTGAGATCTACATCACAGAGAAAATAAGCAATTTCATTAGTTGAAAAAATATTCCACTTGCAGTATTCAAGTGATACACATATTTTTTAATTTGCAGTATCCAAGTTATATATATATATTATATATATATTTTAATAAATTAAAAGATATATATATATGTATATATATATATATCTTTTAATTTAACCAATACTCGTAATGCCCCCAAAAAAGCTGGAATAAAATTTGATATTCTGCTTATATATATCCATATGTTTTTGAGTCTGTGTTCAAATCTCTGAAATTTTATCAATTGGAGCAGCTAACATTTGGGAATACTTTATTTCCATTACAAAAATCAATATAATGCTTGGGTAAAAACACTGCACAAAACACACTCTTTCTGTAGATTAATATCATAAATACTGAATGAGCAAGAGAAATTAATTTGTAAAAAATTAATTACTTGGGAAAATAAAATGAGAAGTAGGTTATGTATGACAAATTTTATTGTTTTAATAATTTTTCTCATGGTGTGTCCCATTGCCCTTTTATTTGCTGAGCTATCATCAGATTAGTGTAATGAATAAATTATTGACTATTTTTCCCTCTCTTTTCATAGGAGAAGAAAGGTACCAAGTGTAGAAAGAGATTTAGATAGCAGTAATACCAGGCAGTCATGAATATTATCCTTTGTCTGTAGACTCAGAGATTGCATATGTGAATATAAGCATGTATGTAAGTCTGTGTGGATATACATCTATGTGTGTTAGTATATATGTATTATGTATATTAATATCCATATCCATACCCATTGAAAGCTTAGGCTAATTAAAAATAAACATGGACAAAGAGCAATATAATTAGTTTTGTCCGATTACTGCTCCTTACTATAATCAAAATAGCATTGCCTCTGTACTGAAATGCTATAAACAGCTCTTGAGAAATAATAGCTAATATTTGTGGAGCACTTGCTATGTGGCAGAAGCTGACCTTTGTATTTTTCATGCATTAAGTAATTACTCTTTATGATCATGCTATAAGGTAGGTACTATTATTATTCCCTCATTTTATAAATGAAAAACCTAAGGCCCAGAAAATTCACTGAAGTTTTTCAAAATTGCAGGACAAATAATTGGTGGAGAAAGGATTTGAATCCAGGCAGTTTGTGTCAAGTCCTTTCTTTTAACCACTATTTTATGTTGCATCCTTGTTGGAAGCATGTTAGAAAGCTGAATTTTTTTGGAGCAAGCAGCTAAGAAAACCTAATGAAGTCTGTACCAGGAAATGCAACACTTAACTGTCTACTCTTTTGCATTGTTCATTTATTGTTTTATGCTTTAATGTTAACCCCTACAAACAGTCTTCAAGCTCCTTGAGAACAGGTATCATCCCCTTTGTTATACTTGTTTGGAATGCCACCAACAGGTGATATACTACTAGATAAGTAGCAGGTTCTCAAGAAATGACCTATTTTATAAACAAAGATTAAATAGTTGAACCTTCTCCTCCACCCTTTATTTGATACAGTATGTTCTATAATTTTCAGTGTTAAGAGATATGTTTTGATTTTTCAGTCTTGCCACTGAAAAAGCCCTGCACAAAATCCCTACAAATGGATCATCTATTCTGGGCAGGAACTTCTCCACTGACAAGGAAACATGATTCCTGCTCAAATCTTAAAAATGTATCTTTCAAAGAAGAGTGCTGTTAGGTTGTTTGTTTGCTTTCAGATCTACTACCCACACATTCCCTCCTCTATTCTGCACTGCAGGAGCTGATCCTGCAACCACACTTCCTAGGCTTCCTCTTGCCCACTTGTTTTGTATGATGCTTGGTATAATACATACCAAGAGGAGGCAGGAGAGTGGGAGGCAGAGAGCCTGTTGATTTAGGGTAACATACCTTGGAAGTGGTTATAACTTCCTCCTGGCTTCTGAGATCTGGTAACACCTCTTTCTCTCTGTGTGTCAGCAGTCCCAGGAGTGGTCTTACCTTCTTTTGCTTACTTGAGTTGTTTCTCCATTTCCTGTTTGGATTTCTATCACTTCTCTTACATGTGTAATGAATTACCTACAATAAATTCCTCTTGTTTAAAATACTTATATTGGCTCCATTTTTCTTATTAGATTCAGCCTGATATAAGATATATTTTAGATACATAGCACTTTGAGACTCAGAGAGTTTGTGTCATACAGATGTGGTTCTATTATCATCACTGATATGCTTTATTTTCTACTTGATGTTTATTTATGTAGCACAACAAAGCTTCATTCTTGTGTAATAGGTAATGCATATTTACAATGAAATGACCTCCTTCCCCTATTGTTTACCATTCACTGGTTTTCCAGCAAACTTAAAAGTTACTATAAAAGATTTTAAAAGTCTATATCAGTTATCTACTTCTTGTTTGTTTAACACAATTATGTTTTTTGATGACAAAGAAAAAGGTATCCACAAGAAATAGAAGTTTTCAGGGCAATTACTTCTGTAAAAAATGTCCTTCAGAGGACATACTTTATCCCCTTGCATTATTTTGTGATTGTCATCCATTGAAAATGGCTTCTCAAGTGCCTGACAACTGAAAAACAGTAAAGCGTGACTCCTTTACCTTTCAAAAGCAGTGACTGAAAGGGCCACAGATTATACTGTCATCCATCAGAACGCAGGAAAGAAACATTTGTAGTAAGGTTTTTATACTGTTGGCATTGCTTAATTACAACTCAAATCGTGATTCCTACTTTGTAACCATAGAATCCACAAATGTTTTCTCTGATAATTTCTGATATGGAATTATTTAAAGGCAGAGGTTCTGTTTTCCCAATTAAATGGACAAAATGTGTGGTGTTATCGTCCTATTCAACTCTGACTCCCTTATTACATCTAGCAGTTTCCACACTAGTAGGTTCTGAATGAGAAAGGGCTATTTTAAAAATAGTGTTGGAGGAAGCTTTGTTGTTGCTGTCACTGGTGGTTTCTGCCCTGGACATAGTTAAGAAGTCTTAATCCAATAGTCAAAGATATTTTTGAATACCTATTATAGACACTGTTTCAAATATTACACGGTATACAGAATCAATATACAAAAAATCCCTACACTTTCAGACTTCACAGTGTAGCTGGGGAGATAGAAATAACCAAATTAAAAATAAACACACACACACACACACACACACACACACACACACACAGATGCAAGTAAGTATAAGAGGAAGAAAAAATTGAGTTTGATCAAATCAACAAAGCTCTATTAAGGGCTTCCCTTTTTGCACCACACTGGCTTGATATTTATTAAATTTTAGAAGAAAATTAAGACAATTGAATTAGGTCATAAAGAATGGATTTGGTATAAAAGAGTAAGGGGGAGACGGATTCAAGATGGCAGTGTGAGAGGGGAGACAGAGAACTCCTCCCCGAACCACATATAGTACAAAAATATAGCTAATACAACTAATCCTAAAACACCAACAGGAAAGAAGGTTGCACCAGAATGTATACACCTGGAGAACAGAGCAGACCTCACGAAACAGGGTAACACACCAAAGCCTCGATCTGATGGGACCCAAGCCCTTCCCCCACCCCAGCTCACTGGTGGGAGTAAGAGAAATGGAGCGGGAGGGGATGCAAGCCTAGGACTGCTGAACACCCACCACTGGAGATCTGCTTTGAAGCACAAACCTACATTGCATGGTGCTCTGGAGGTTAGTGGGGTTGGAAAGCTAAGACAGGCAGAATACTTGAGAGACTGATATTCCAGCCATTTGTGGAGGACAGGGAGCCATATTCGGCTGCTCTGGGACAAAGAAAAGGCAGGCAGGCAGTCTGATAGGCTTCCTAGCAACAAGAGGACTGCTGAAAGGGCACGGTTTGCACAGAGGTTGCTATGTGGGAGAAGGGAGAGGAGGACAAGGTTGTCTTGGCACACTCTGCCCAGCAGGTTGGGAACTTTGAGGAGCTTCAGGTGCTCCATCCCCTTGGCTTTCTATTGAGCTCTGAAGCCCCCCACTGTGACACACAGCCTGCTGAGCCTTCTTCCTGGCCTGCTGGCACCAGCTTGCAAACCAGCAGTCACTGTGCTGGCATCAGGCCAGCCAGTGGGAGGCCATGCCTACAACAGCTATAGATACAGAGTTCAAAGACTTACAACAGTGTGCTTCGTCCACTGGCTCTGACACTGGAGACAGGCACTACTGCTGGGAAGCAGGAAACCGCTCATTCCTCCCCACTAATGAAGTTCAAGCACCAGCACTGCTTCCCTGCAACCCCTGACCTCACCCCAGGGGATGAGCAGCTCCAAACACTAGAGCTTCTGGGCACTAGAGGGCACCACATAGAAATATGAAACATCAAAGGAGCCTGGTTCAGACCAAAATCTCACAAACGTCAGTAAAAGATCCAAATGAAACTGAGCTCACCAACCTTTCTGAAAGAGAGTTTAAAATAAAAATAATAAACATGTTCATGGAGGTACAGAAAAATATTCAAGAACTGAGGGATGAATTTAGGATGGAGATCCAATCATTAAGAAATTCCATATCTGAAATGCAACATACAATGGAGGGATTCAAAAGCAGATAAGATGTAGTAGAAGAGATGGTAAATGGAATAGAAATTGAAGAAGAATACAAAGAAGCTGAGGCACAGAGAGAAAAAAGGATCTCTGAGAATGAAAGAATATTGAGAGAACTGTGTGACCAATCCAAATGGAACAATATTTGCATTATAGGGGTACCAGAAGAAGAAGAGAGAGAAAAAGGGATAGAAAGTGTAATTGAGGAGGTAATTGCTGAAAAGTTCCCCAGTCTGTGGAAGGAGATAGTTTCTCAGGCCGTGGAGGTACACAGATCTCCCAACACAAGGGACGCAAGGAAGACAACACCAAGACAAATAAAAATTAAAATGGTAAAGATCAAGGATAAGGATAGACTTTTAAAAGCAGATAGAGAAAAAAGGCCACATCCAAAGGAAAACTCATCAGGCTATAATCAGATTTTTCAACAGAAATGTTACAGGCCAGAAGGGAGTGGCATGATATATTTAATGCATAGAAATGGAAGGGCCTTGAACCAAGAATACTCTACCCAGCAAGGTCATCATTTAAATTTGAAGGAGGGATTAAACAATTTTCAGATAAGTAAAAGCTGAAAGAATTTACCTCCCACAAACCACCTCCACAGTGCATTTTTGACGCACCTCTATAAGATAGAAGTATTCCTAAAGCTAAATAGCTGTCACCAGGGGAAATAAAACCACAGCAAAGTAGAACAATTAATTACTAAGCAGATGCAAAATCAAATTAACTAACCCCAAAGTCAATGAGTGGATAGACAAAGAGAACAGAATATGATACCTAATATATAAAGAATAGAGGAGGAAGAAAAAGGAGGGGAAAAAAAAGAACCATTAGGTTGTGTTTGTAATAGCATACTAAGTGACTTAAGTTAGACTTATTATTAAGGGAATTACCCTTGAGCTTTTGATAACCATAAATCTAAAGCCTGCAATGGCAATAAGTACTAAGTACATACCTATTGATAATCACCCTAAATGTAAATGGGCAGAATGCACCAATCAAAACACATAGAGTCACTGAATGGATAAGAAAACAAGAACCATCTTAATGTGCTGATAAGAGACTCACTTCAAACCCAAAGACATACACAGACTGAAGGTGAAGGAATAGAAAAAGATATTTCAGGCAACTAATAGGGAGAAAAAAGCAGGAGTTGCAGTACTTGTGTCAAACAAAATAGACTCAAAACAAAGAAAGTAACAAGAGTAAAAGAAGGGCATTACATAATGACAAAGGGATGAGTCCAAAAAGAGAATATAACTATTATAAATATCTATACACCCAACACAGGATCACCTACATATGTGAAACAAATACTAAAACAATTACAGGGGGAAATAGAATGCAATGCCTTCATTTGAGGAGAATTCAATGCACCACTCACTCTAAAGTTCAGATCAACCAGACAGAAAATAAGTAAAGAGACAGAGGCACTGAAGAACGTATTAGAACAGATGGACCTAACAGACATCTACAGAAGACTCCATCCAAAAACAACAGGACAAACATTCTCCTCAAGTGCACATGGAACATTTTCAAGAATAGGTCATATACTAGGCCACAAAAAGAGCCTCAGTAAATACAAAAATATTGAAATTGTACCAACCAGCTTCTCAGAGCAAAAAGGTATGAAACTAGAAAAAAATCACACAAAGAAAATGAAGAAGCACACAAACACATGGAGGCTTAATAACATACTCTTAAATAATCAATGGATCAATGACCAAATTAAAACAGAGATTAAGCAATATATGGAGACAAATGACAACAATAATACAACACCACAAAATTTGTGGGACACAGCGAAAGGCTGTGCTAAGAGAGAAGTATATTTCAAAATAGGCCTGCATCAGGAAAGAAAACAATCCCAAAGAACAGGCTAAACTCCTAATTAAGGAAACTAGAAAAAGAAGAACAAATAAAGCTTGAAGTCAGTAGAATGAGGGACATAATAAAGATTAGAGCAGAAATAAATAAAAACAAGAGGAATGAAAAAATAGAATCAAGGAGAGCAGGAGCTGGTTCTTTGAGAAAATAAACAAAACAGATAAACCCCTAGCTGGATTTATCAAGAAAAAAAAGTCTACACACTTATCAGAATCAGAAATGAGAAAGGAAAGCTCAGTACAGATACCACAGAAATACAATGAATTATTAGAGAATACTATGAAAAATTACATGCTAACAAATTGGATAACCTAGAAAAAATGAACAACTTTATAGAAAAATACAACCTTCCAATGCTGGCCGAGGGAGAAACAGAAAATCAGAATACACCAATTACCAACAAGGAAATTGAACTGGTAATCAAAACACGACCTAAGAACCAAAATCCTAGAACAGATGGTTTCACTGCTGAATTTTATCAAACATTTAGTGAAGACCTAATACCCATCCTCTTTAAAGTTTTCCAAAAAGTGGAAGAGGAGGGAATACTCCCCAACTCATTCTATAAGGCCAGCATCACTCTTTTACCAAAACCAGGCTAAGACCCCACAAAAAAAGAAAATTTCAGACGAATATCCTTGATGAACATAGATGCAAAAATACTCAACAAAATATTAGCAAACTGAATAAAAAAAATACATTGAAAATATCATCCATCATGATCAAGTAGGATTTATTTCAGGGATGCAAAGATGGTATAACATTCGAAAATCCATCAACATCATCCACATCAACGAAAAGGACAAAAACCAATGATCATCTCCATAGATGCTGATAAAGCATTCAACAAAATTCAACTTCCATTCATGATAAAAACTCTCAACAAAACTAGGTATAGAGGGCAAGTACCTCAACATAATAAAGGCATAAGGCAAATCCACAGGCAACATTATACTTAACAGCAAGAGGCTAACAGCTTTTCCTTTAACATCAGGACCAAGACAAGGATTCCCATGCTCCCCACTTTTATTCAACATAGTTCTGTAGGTCATAGCTATGGCAATCAGACAACACAAAGAAATAAAAGGCATCCAGATTGGCAAGGAAGAAGTTAAACTGTCACTTTTTGCAGATGGCATGATATTGTACATAAAAAACACTAAATAATCCACTCTAAAATTACTAAATCAAATATCTGAATTCAGCAAAGTTACAGGCTACAAAATTAATACATAGAAATCTGTTGCATCCCTATACACTAATGATGAACTAACAAAAAGAGAAGTCAGGAAAACAATTCCATTCACAATTGCATCAAAAAGAATAAAATACCTAGGAATAAACCCAACCAAGGAAATGAAAGACCTGTACTCTGAAAACTGCAAGACACTCATGAGAGAAATTAAAGAAGATACCAATAAATGGAACTACATCCCCTGCTCATGAATAAGAAGAATTTATATTATCAAAATGGCCATTCAACCTAAAGCAATCTACAGATTCAATGCAATCCCTATCAAAATACCAACAGTATTCTTCACGAACTAGATCAAATAGTTCTAAAATTCACGTGGAATCACAAAAGACCCCGAATAACCAAAGCAATCCTGAAAAGGAAGAATAAAGCAGGCAGATAATGCAACTTGATTTCAAGCTCTACTACAAAGCCACAGTAATCAAGACAATTTGGTACTGGCACAAGAACAGACCCATAGACCAATGGAACAGACTAGAGAGCCCAGATATAAACCCAAGCATATATGGTCAATTAATATATGAGCCATGGATATACAATGGGGAAATGACAGCCTCTTCAACAGCTGGTGTTTGCAAAACTGGACAGCTATATGCAAGAGAATGAAACTAGATTATTGTCTAACCCCATACACAAAAGTAAACTCAAAATGGATCAACGACCTGAATGTAAATCATGAAACCATAAAACTCTTAGAAGGAAACATAGGCAAAAATCTGCTGAGTATAAACATGAGCAACATTTTCCTGAATGCATCTCCTCAGGCAAGGGAAACAAAATGAAAAATGAACAAATGGGACTATGTAATGCTAAAAAGCTTCTGTACAGCAAAGGACACTATCAGTAGAACAAAAAGGCATCCTACAGTATAGGATAATATATTTGTAAATGACATACCTAATAAGGGGTTAACATCCAAAATATATAAAGAATTCACATGCCTCAATACCCAAAAAGCAAATAACCCGATTAAAAAATGGGCAGAGGATATGAACAGAAATTTTTCCAAAGAAGAAATTCAGATGGCCAACAGGCACAAGAAAAGATCCTCCACATCAGTAATTATCAAGAAAATACAAATTAAAACCACAATGAAATATCACCTCATGTTAGCTAGGATGGCCAACATAGAAAAGAATAGGAACAACAAATGCTGGCGAGTATGCAGAGAAAGGGGAACCCTCCTACACTGCTGATGGGAATGCAAACTAGTTCAACAATTGTGGAGAGCAGTATGGACATTCCTCAAAAAACTACAAATAGAAATACCATTTGACCCAGGAATTCCACTTCTAGGAATTTACCCTAAGAATGCAGTTTTTTTCCAGTTTCAGAAAGGACATATTCACCCCTATATTTATCACAACACTATTTACAAAAACCAAGAAATGAAAGCAACCTAAGTGTCCTCAGTGGATGAATGAATAAAGAAGATGTGGTACATATACACAGTGGAGAATTATTCAGCCATAAGAAGAAAACAAATCCTACCATTTGCAACAACATGGATGGAACTAGAGAGTATTATACTCAGTGAAATAAGCCAGGTGGAGAAAGACAAGTACCAAATGATTTCACTCATCTGTGGAGCATAATAACAAAGCAAAAACTGAAGGAACAAAACAGCAGCAGACTCACAGAATCCAATAATGGACTAACAGTTACCAAAGGGAAAGGGACTCAGGGGGCAGGTGGGTGGGAAGGGAGGGATAAGGGGAATAAGTGGCATTATGATTAGCACACATAATGTAGTGGTGGGGGCACGGGGAGGCAGGCAGTATAGCACAGAGAAGACAAGTAGTGACTCTATAGCATCTTACTATGCCGATGGACAGTGACTGTAATGGGGTATGTGATGGGGACTTGATAATGGGGGGAATCTAGTAACCATAATGCTGCTCATGTAATTGTATATTAATGATACCAAAATAAACAAAAAATAGTAAGGGTTAACCAAGAACATTATAGGCAAGAGTTCTGATATGAACAAGAAATGACTGAAATCAGTGAGGAAATGGACTTTGTAATCCAATATTGAGATATTCATGTTTGGCTAAAATTTATTTTTTAAGCACATTAAACTAATGGTTGGAACAAAGAAAATACAAATCTGAAATGTGTTTCCCTTTTAGCAGTAAACATTATCAGAATCCTTATATGATAATTCTGTAAAAGAGTTATTTCACCTCCTTTTAAATTAATTCACTAGTTTATTTATATCAGTATGGACTGATGTATATTTATCTTATATTTTGGATTACAATTTAATAGTATATTATCTATTTCATTGCTCAAATCATTCCATATTTCACCACTGGAAGCTTTTGAAGTTGCTTCCTATATCCCTTTGACAGACATCCATCTTTTTGTTTTCTGAATACTTCCTTATTTTTGGATACTGTAAGATGTTCCAGAACCACCTTGTATCTTCCCTGCCTTTGCCCTAGAACCTGCACTTTCTCCAAGAAGTCCTGGTTAATTTTATTGAAGAATGGTATTCAGAAACCAAGATCTGGATGCTGGGTTTGCTCATTACTCCTAGGGTTTCATTACTTCTCAGCAGACAAAACAGGTAACATATTTGTGTATACTAACTCATGCATCTACATATGTGTAAATTTGTTTCTATATCTATCCCTATGTGTGCATGTTAAGCAAAATTTAAGACCATACTGATGTCTCTGATTAATTCAGGAGCACAAGTTTTATTCTAGCCTACTTGTTCATCTCTAACTTTTCTCTTGAATATTGAGCAACCTGGCTCCCACCATGTGCCATCCATTTACTTATTTGTTTATCCTCAGTATATGCATATAGTGCTTCAGAATTGTTCATCTACACTACTGCAAGAACAACTTTACCAACTAGAGTACAGTATTTATGTATATTCTTTTTCTTTATAGTCTTATACTTACCAGTCAAAAGTTCTTTTTCAAAAACTACTTAGGTCGTTTCTTTTTGTTTGTTTGTTTTTGGCTTTCTTTACATCAAAATTTACTCCTTTTAAGTACACTTCTATGGAATACAGTCAGGTATCTATCACTCTAGTACCAGAAAGAACAGTTCCTTTATCCTAAAAGTTCTTTCCTATGAGTTCCCTTTGTATTGGATTTACTTAATTTAATCAAACATTATCAGCAAACAACCACTGAGTGATCAGATGGGTCTACCTCTTTAGTTTTCTAATGCTAATCTAAAATTTAACCCTCAGCTCTCTGTCATTTATAAAGGATAAACTTCTCAGTTTGATATGCAAGATTCTTCATGATCTAGTTGCTGATTTCTTATCCATTTATTCTCATCTGGTTTCTGCCCTACTGAATGATTCATTTTCTTTGAATAGGGAAGTTGGTCACTCCTTTCTTGGTATTCACATAGCACCTGAGACATAATTCTATTCTAGCATTACTCACACTGAATTGTAACCACTTATGCACCTTTCTGTCTCCCTCACTTGGAAATGAATGCCTTCATAGCTGATGCCTGATACTCTTCATCTCTGTGTCTCCATCACTTTGAATAGTTCCAGGTATAGAGTAAGCTTTTGATCATTGTTGGCTTGATGGAAAAGGGCATGAGTGAAGTAATGTGCTTGATGCTGGGGGATGGTGGAGGGAAATCAAGATAAAGACAAAAAGGTAATGACTGGAAAATATAAGGTTTCTGCCATGGTCTGAATGCTTATGTTCCTCTAATTGTTGAAGCCTTAATCTCCAGGATGATGGTGTATGCAGATGGTGCCTTTGGAAGGTAAATAGGTTTAGATGAGGGAGAGCTCCCATGTTGGGATTAGTGACTTTATAAAGAGAACAAGAGACCAGATCCCTCTCCTTCTCAACCTCTCTGACCCATGTGATGATATAGCAAAAAGGCAGCCATCTGCAAACCAGGAAGAAGTCCTCTCCAGACATCAAATCTTTCAGCACCTTGATCTTGGACTTGCCAGCCTCCAGGACAGTGAGAAATAAATGTTTGTTGTTTAAATGATGGAATTTTGTTGTAATAGCCTAAACCGAGTAAGAGTCTCTGAAGGTACAAACTATCAACACAAATCAGTAAAAGTTAATTGACAAGTAAATAAGCCGATAGAACATTTTTTAAATGTCCTAAAAGTTTTAAGTGTGTTTTTTAAATGACTTTTAACCCTGTGAAAACAAGAAAAAGGATGAGCAATGTGTTAGTGTTTCCTACTTATTATAATAAAGCTGCTCCAAAATTAAGGTCGGAAGCCCATCACTGACTAGGAGAGACTAAACCTCTTCCTTCTCTTCTTAATCTCTTCACAAACATTTGTGCCAACTGACTACACATAGGATGTTTGTACACTCATGAATGCTTACCTCAAAACTGTAGTCTCGTGCCAGTCCATGGTGTCCAAGAAAATGCTATTGCTTCTAACAACTTAGTCAAATTGTTGAATTATTCTCTCATTTGACAGCTTCACTCAGTTTTCATTTGTGAGACAATAAATTTTTCCTACTACTGGATATACTCAGCACATTTAGAGGAACTATTTATTACTAAGCATATAATATATGGAAATTTTTAAAAATCACATTTATCCCAAGATGTAACACAAAAATGGCTTAAAAACACTCACTGCTTCATTTACTTTCTAATAACCACCTCTTTAAATTATTTTCCAATTCCTCATGTGTGGGAGGATTCTCTGTATTGTATATCAAGATGCATGTGTGTGCTGTGGGTTGTGTATTAAAGTTCTTATAAATATAATTATGAATGCATCAAAGGCAATTAAGCTATATGACTTTGATTAGGCATATTGTCAAACTGTATTAACAGCTGGCAGTATAGGAGAAAATCCTCCAACTACTCACGGTTTAATTCGCTGCTCAACATTATTGCTATTCTCTTAAGCTGGCAAATCATTTTGAGTAAAGCATTGTATTTCATTACATAAAACTGTTCTTTTTGTGATACACAATGAGTTTCAACTAACTGTGTGCAACAACTAAGGACGGCAAATACACATGTATCCAGCTTCATAATTATTCTCATTATTATTTGCATAAACACAAAGAATAGCCACTTAGCATCAGGCTTTCCCAGGATCCCAGTACCTTGGCATCATTCACAAACCATTTTCCATCTTTGAAGTTCTCTGATTTCTTTTAGGCTAAAATAATACCTGTTCTTGGTCCAAGCAATTGTGTAGCCAGCAGGTGGAAGAACACTTAGCACTGTGCCTGGTTCAAAATAGGCACTCAAAATAGAACTAAGGTGGGGATCCCATAAGGTAAACAGATTCTGACCTAGAACTAAAACTCAAGGCTGGTGTCTCAGTCTCACCAGTGCCAGGTTGCTGACTCTCTCAGGCTCTACAATTGGCTCTCTGACTGCCTGACTACAACCAGCCATCTGGTTCCACTTGCTATTAACCACATTCACTCCTGGACTACATCTGATCCCTCACTACACCCTGCCTCTGGATTACACTTGCTGTCTGACTACATTATGCTTCCTGACCACACTCTGCTCCCTGACTACACTTGGCTCTATAACCACATTCTACTTGTGACTACACTCTATTTGTTCTACACTGTTTTCTGCTTACATACTTTCCCATGATAGCACCCAGCTTGTTGACCACATATTGCTCCCTGACTACACACCCTGCTACTCCTGACAGCTTTCCTACTACCTAATTATATCCTGCTCCCTGACTGTACCTTAGTCCCTAACTATTCTCTGTTCCTTGGCTACACCCTGCTTCCTGAGTATACTTCACTCCTTGACCACTCCCTGCTCCATGAAAACACTGAGGTCTGTGACTACACTGGGCTCCATGATTGCATTCAGCTCCCTGCCATATTACACTCTTCCTACTTCCTGCTCCCTGCCTATACCCTTGTCCCTGAGTGCACTCTGCTTTTGGACCACACTTCATTCCATGACTACATTTAGCTCCTTGCTTACGCCCTTCTCCCTAGGTACACTTTTCTCCCTGTATATGCCCAACTACCTGACTGCACTCTGGTCTGTGACTACATATTCTACCATCTGTTTACACCCTGCTCCTGGAGTACACTCTGATTCTTAATGATACTCTGTGACTATATTCAGCTTCTTAACCTCTGCGTTCTCTGTGGCTATATCCTGCTCCCTGTGTACACTCACACCTGGACTCATGACTACATTCTGCTCCCAGACTACACCCTATCCCTGACTACAATTGTCTCCTGCTGACTGACCATTCTCTACTTTTTGATTATACTCTGCTCTACTATATGATCCTGGTCCCTGACCATCCCCTGCTCCCTGAACACACCCTGCTCCTTCACTACACTCTTCTCAGTGATTGCACTCTGTTTCCTTACTCACCTCTGCTCCTTGACTATGTCCACAACATCACCCACTGCCTTCTTGTTTTTCCCCTTTTAGGCTTGCATTGTTGGCTCACTTGACTAACCTGACTCCCAAACTGACCTTTAAACTGTCTTTCTGTAACACATGTAATATCTATTTAATTCTCATCTTACCTAGAGTAGTGGTGGACAGGTAGTAATTATTTTAGGCTCTGTGGGCTATAAAGTCTCTTTGGTGTCTGCTCAAATCTGGAGTGATACAAAAGCAGCCACAAACAATATGAAAACAAATGTGTGTGGCTAGGTTCTAATAAAACTCTTATAAAATTAGGCCATGAGCAGGATTTGATCCATGGACCTTACTTTGACAATCCCTGATCTAAAATATCTTTTAATCTCTGGGAGGGGACTTAGTATATCTCTACCACCATTTTTACCATTTTAACTAAAAATGAATAATTTCTTATATGTTGCTTAAAAAGGGGAAGGGAAAGGCAGATTGATAATTTTTATAGATTCAAGAAAAGAACAAATGGGAGTTGGAAATTGTCTAATAAGAGCTTTTTATTTTTCACATGAAGAAAATTATACTATTGTTAATTCTCCACTCTTTTCTTTTGTTTCCTAGAATAAATTTAGCTCTCTGTTGGAAGAACGGATTTTTCCCAGGATTGGTAAAAGAAAAACTTTGGAACATCCAGCAGTCTATGTATAAGGCCTCATTTGTAACTTAGTGATCACATGTATAAGGTTATTTCAAAACCTTAAGAAAGGTTCAGTGGTATCATAGTGCCTCTCCCACCTCTTGACAATACCTATAATTCTACCATTAATTATATTCCTATAAGAATGTTTCAGACTGCTCAGCGGAAAAGTTAAACCACAAGTTACCTAACTCTTAATGTGAATGGATTTCACATCCTTTATAGATTTAAGTTTTCATGAATGGAACAAGAAGAGAATATATGAACACTTGGTGTTATGGTACTTGTAGACAAACCTTGTACTTCGGTCCAAGGACTCATTACAAATGTAACTTTTGAAACAACTACTCAGTTTAAAGCCAACTCCATTATTTCCTAGCTATGAAATCTTGAGCAATTTATTCAATTTTCTAAGCCCCAAATTTTTATATCTCTAAAATGGAATAGAAATAAATTAAACTGGGTAAGTATTAAGATCTTAACAAACTTAGGCTATTATTATTATTATAAGTACCTAAGTCCTTTATTATTATTATAAGTACCTAAGTAATTCTCACACAAAGGTTATATATAAGTATGGTATTTATATAACTCCTGGATAGTTTATAGTTTCAAAGTTTTATACTAATTTTCTGGTAATACAACCCTGAGAACAGGTAGTATTACCCCAGTATACATATGAGAAAATTGAACCTCTGTAAATTTAAGTGTTTTTTACTAGTTCATTCAATTTTTTCGTGGTAGAATTGTGTGTATTTCTCAAGAGAATTAAGTATCTCTAAGTATCAGTTACCTAAATCATACCTAGTGGCTTTGAGGTAAGTACATCTCTTAAAATCCTAGACTTTTGGGCCAATGGCATCTCAACTTGTTGCTACTGTGCTCTGGAAAACTTGGGCTTTTTCCTGAGAGAGTCAGTCTGCCACAGAGAAATTTTCAATTTCCAAAAGCACTCATTTTATTTGTTCTCTGATGGTTGAAAGACACACACACAGGAAAACCCCTTTATTGAACTATTTGAAATACAGCTTAAAATGGACTTGATCCTGGCAGATGGCACTGTGTGGTTTGGCTCCCACTTACATCTCCAGCTTCATGTTGAACCTTGCCTTTGTCCTCTCCACCCATCTAAACTAAACTAGGAGGTTCTTTGTACGTCAGACTCTCCTGTTCCTAGGAGACTTTCAACTGTATTTCTGTGGACTTAACAACAAACCATTACTCCCTTTCAATTGCCATTAATTCTTTATGTTTCAGTTTATATATCATTTCCTTAAAAAAATAAAATGTTTTTTCCCTCAGACTAAAGTTATATTCCCCTCTTCTATGGTCATCAGGTATTATAATCATTTAAATGTCAGTCTGAAAGTAGTTTCTTAGTATTTCCCTTCTTCAATAAAACATAAGCTCTGTATAGGCAGGAACAATATCTTCTTTGCTTACCACTCATTCCCCAGTGTCTAGCACATCCTATGCCCTCGGTTAATATTTGACTAACTGAGTTACATTCCCATTTAGGTGTAAATAACCAATATCACAACTTTTGCTGAGAGAATCATGATTAGGGTACAAGTTGAGAGAACACAATGGTTCTACCTAACTGTTTGACATTAGAAAACAGCTGAGAGTTGATATGTCACAGAAAGGGACTATTTCAAAGACAAGAAAAACTCAACCCATTCACTAATCTGAATTACTATACATTCTCAGTAAAAAATAATGGAATCTCTTTTTTTTTCTCTATATATGCAGTGTTGTAGAATAGGACTAAGTAAGAAATAATGAAATCTCTTTTTTTCTTCATAGTTTATTGTTGTGGAATAGGACCAGATGGCTGAATGGTGTTGATCACCCATGGGAAGCATTGGAAAAGAACAAAAAGAAGGTCAAGTTGAAGTCTCATATTCAAAGAATCATAGAGCAGTTGTCTTGGCTACAGGGCTCCTGAGTACAGTGAAATGAGCTATGTATTTCACCATTTAAGGAGACATCATTCACATATATTTGTGGCTACCTGTCCAAATAGGTTTTTAGATATTTTTTTGCTTGACTTAACCCAGAGAGGACAGTGGGTAAGATATCTAAGATGGGTAAGATATCTAAGATGATGAATTGATGCATTAGTTAACATTTTATCAGACCAAATTGAATAGAGCCCCAACTTTACCAAGTAAAGGATCAGTTTATCACATAGTAAGATACATGCAGTTTGGGGTTGGTGCAGCTTGCTGAGAAAATCACCAAGGACTGAGACTCTGTTCCTCCTTGTAGGTAACATTGCAATATTTCCAAAATCTCTCACCTGCCTTTAGAACATTTCCATACAATAGGTGTTTCCAAGGGGTGGAGAGAAGTAGTCCATCTCTGTATCAATAGGTAATTATAAGGGTGAGGTGAGGGTTTATCTCTACTCAAGAGGTTGGGTGGGGGTCTCTTCTTTTGCAGCCTGGTCACAAGGAACATGGGGAAGCACAAGTGGACTGCTTGTAAGGTAAAAATGGGTTTCTTCCACTTTATTTCTCCCTTTGACTGATTTCGGTTTCAAAGGTAGTTTGCCCCAGGATTTTCTCCCTCCCCCCTTGGAGTTACACTGCTTTTACAACCTTTCCTTGTAAAACAGGCTGTGACATGAAGATTTGAGCTGGGTACATTTTCTTTTTGAACAAAACTGGAATGCCTTAGTAAAGGAAGAAGGAGGATTGTGAAAGCTGGATGTTTAAATAGTAGATGTTGTGCAGGCAAATAGTAGCATCTGGCACAATTAGGGTTACATCTAAATGTAGGACTTTAGCTCCTGTTTTCTGACAATGGACAAGGTTAGATCACTGAGTCTGAGCCATTATGTTCTGTATATATTTCCTAACCTAGTTAAACATGTGTATGGGTCATTTAATCAAAATGCAACTTCAAAACATTGATTTGTAAAGTACTAAGAGTGGACAGAGGTGAAAGGAAGGAAGACAAAAGGAAGATACTCATGAGATGCTTGGAAGGATCATAAAATTAAAAGGCTCAAAATCAGTTATAATAAAAAGAGTAATAACATTAATTTTCAAATTAGTAAAAGAGTACCTAGGAGTGGGTGGAAAAGAAGCAGCATACATTTAGATGTTGGCCCAATAATTATTGTATATAATATTAGGCTACTTTATGACAACTTTATGCAGAGACTAGATTCACTGAATAATATCTAATTATATAAACAGAGATATCACTATATTTTACAGAGTGGGCCTTTTGCATGCAAGAGTTTTTGCTGCATACTTGGAATTAGCAGTCTCTTTAAGAGACACATGTATATTCTCTTTCATAAGAGATCTAAGAGCTGCTGAGGCATCCAACCAGAATGAATTTAGAGGGGGTGATAAGAAAAGTTCTCATATGTAAAATATCTAGCAAAGCCTGGCAAATAGTAAGTGCTTAGCAAGAGTTAATTTCTTAATCACATCTCTCTTCTTTCCTTCCATTTGTCTCTTTCTTTCCCTTGTAGACACAGAGTGTGTAGTCAATACTCTTAATTTTGTAGACTATCTCTCCTTTTTTGGCTGTCTCTTTGCCTTTTTTCACCCAGGTGCATCTTGAACACTACTGTTAAATTCAACCATGACCTGAGGGTTGAATTTGAGAAAGTGATTAAGACTCAAGAATAACCTCACATGGGAATATGGGAATTAAAACTCATAAACATTAGGCTCCCAGGAATGCATTAAAACCAATCCAGCAGGAAATGACTTGCTGGCAGGCAGTCAAAAGAAACTCAGGAGGATCTTATTTCCCATGCTTATGTGGCTGGGTCATTTTTACTCACATTCAGGTGCAAACACAAAAACAGGGTCATTTTTTGCATTGGAATAGCCTATAGCAATCCTATTGCATTAGAATAGCCTATAGGTATTCTAAATAGGGAATGTGAAACTGCCATCACCAAAGAAATGAGGAATGTTTATGGTTATACTTACCTAACTTCACCTCAGCTAGGCTTACAGTATTTAAAGCAGAACAATATAACTCATTTATCTCAGCAGGACCAATTCATTGGAAATACAACATCTGCTCACCTAACACTCTTCACATGTACGTCTCCTTGCTTGATTGGTTGAAGATTTAAAACTTTCAAGCAAGTGAACCCCCAAAATGATTATACACACAATAGAATGATACAATTAATTCATACTGTTCACTATACTAAAAAATGTTCACTATCTGATAGAATCAATTGCCTCATCATTTAACCTCTTTCCTCTTAATCAAATCAATTTTGTTTTACATCTGTTTATTTAAGCAGATAAGAAATATCACATATCTTTGATGCTTCAGGCACTATAGTAGATAATATGACAAAAAAGTGGTGCAGACAGACTCCCTGCCTGTCACAAAATAAATGTATTAAACAAATAATGACATGTAGGGTAGGCTGTCTCAAGATATGCCATTGTGACATGCAGATATTTCAGGGTTGAGGACAATCAGGGCCCAAAAGACTCTGAAAGAGACTTTGACCTCTCACCCTACAACTGCATAAAAAGAATTTAGATAGAAGCATGCCTCAGGAAGAGATATAACACCTTAGATAGCTATATTACAATGTAAACTAGGTGTGATAGACCTGCGGGGATGTGGTTAAGTTTGTTAAAATTCCTCTTATTGTCCCCTCATTGTTACTGTGTGACCCTGGGAATATTTGATTATCAACATTTACTCTTTTCATATTCCTGTGAGTTGCTTCCCTTTGCCTTTGAAGTCTCAGACTCCCTACCCATTTCTCTTTGGTTTAGGATAACGTATGTATCTCTTCCTGACCGTTTTTTGGAACCCATGTCTATGGCTCCCATAAATATGTAATTAAACTTTTTTTCTCTCCTGTTATTCTATCTCATGGCAACTTGATTCTTAGACCAGCTAGAAGAACCTCGAGGAGTAGAGGAAATTTCTTCCTCCCCAACAGACACAATGGTAACCACTGTTTTGTTTGTTCAACATATACAGGAAAAATAGAAATTTTATCAACATTTACTCTTTTCATATTCCTGTGAGTTGCTTCCCTTTTCCTTTGAAGTCTCAGACTCCCTACCCAGGATTCTCACCTGATTTTAATTATTGCCCATTGTTTATATAAAGGAGTCCTGTTTGCATATCTGCTGGCTGTAGACTCTTTATGGCTGATAGAGCTCTGTCTGGAGTGAACTATCAATCATGGAAGTATTAGCCTGGTGGAGAAGTGAAGAGGAAACACACAAGCGCTTGGACCTAATTGAGTGTGGCATCTGCCAGTCACCAGGGAGAACCACCAACAGAGTTCAACTCAGTGTTTTGGAGGTGGAGTGAGAAGCCATGGAGCCCTATGCTGGAGAGAAAGAAGAAGCAGAGACAAACCCACCAGCAGAGGTAGCTCCTGGGGAGCAGAGACTGGAGCTGGGGCCAGAGACTGAGATGGGCAGACAGGACGCTTGTGCTTGACCTACTTCTGTGAGAATAAAGCTTGGTATGACCTCCTTTTTACCCCCAAGTTTCCATTGCCATTATTCAGTCTCACCAAATTCACAGTAACTTGCTCAACACAGGGCACCCCCTCCTCCTGGAACAATGGCATACTTCTAGATTGAGTACTTGTCACACACATAGACCTTTTTATTCTGATAATTGGCACCATCCCCAAGAGGAGTGGTCATGTCTCTCTGACTGAGCTAATCACTGTTCTCCATATTTCTCTAGACAGTGATTGGAACAGGATTGAGCATGTGACCCAAAATGGCCCAGAGAATCCTTCCTCTGGATTTTTCTTCCTGGAAATAATGGGAAAGAGCCCAGAAACTTCTGGTCATCATGATACCCGCAAGATGAAGGTTCATTTGAAGTAGGAGAGAATAAAGTCAAGCACAGATAGAATGAAAGTCAAGCATCAATTAGATACAAACGGAAAAGAGAGGGATGAAACTGTGCTGGCTTTACCCCAGCTTCCAAAACCCAAAGCCCCTGGAAATGACCTTGTTTTTATATTGTCTCTTTTTTTTTCTGGGACATACCCAGCTATTGTGCAATATTTATACCATGTAATCCCATTTTAGTTTCACGTGAGTCACTTGCAATCAAAAACATTCTTACCAATGGGGGGAAAATATATATATATTTTTTTGCTGAGCCACTGATCTATAGTCCCAAAAGGGTGTGTGTGTGTATATATATATATTAAATTCATGTTTATGGTTTATGTTTGGGAGGAAAAACTTTCCTCTACCCTTCAAGGTTCTTCTAGCTTTAGCATGAGAGTGATTAATAGAATAAAATCAAATTTAATTACATATGTATGGGGAATTGTGGATAAAATTATAATATTTCTGGAATCTCTCACCTGGCCTTAGTGCATCTCCATATCATGGGTGTTTACTAGGTCTGGAGAGAAGTAGTCCATACCCATATCAATAGGTGATTACAAGGGTAGGGGAAGCAAGGGTATATCTGGACCAGAGAGGTTTGGTAGGGTCCCTTTCTACAGCCAAGTTGCAAGAGACATGGGCAAGCAGAAGTGGACTACTCCTTGTAAGAAATAAATGGGTTTCTCCCACTTTATTTCTCCCTTTAACTGATTTTGGCTTCAAAGGTAATTTTCCCCAGGCTGGAAACTTATTTCTCCCCCTCCCCCAGAGTTATAGGAATCCATACAGACATAAGATTCCAAAGACAGTCAAGGAAAATGAGGAATATATGTCATCCTGAACTAAGGAGAACTGAGTAAAGGCCTGGGATTTCAAAGAGAAGAAAATCAATTCACAGGAAGATGAATAAGAGTGTTTGGCAAACAAATATTTTCTGGGCTACACAGAAACAATGGGACATAGAGAGGAATTTTAATATAGACTGCTAAATTCCTCCTTGCCTATCACCCTTAGTTGGTATTAAAATGTAGTTATCTATGATGGTAACTCTTCCTGTAGCAGATCCTTTACCTAAATTATTTTTTATGCAGTTTGGGGGATGATCATAGTTTCTTTTTGTGTGTTTTGAATCTTGATTTCAGCTCAATGTAATCTGCATGATAAAGTGGCACATCCTGGGGAGGTCTGCCTGCTGTTGGCACCTATATATATAAATGTTGGTACATGCTTTAAAGGACATATATGGACCAGGACAGCAGAAAACAGGAAGTCATCTCATCTAAGGAGGCAGGGAAATTACCCTGAGGAAGTGCATTTAAGGCCCAATCTGAAGGATGTTAACTAAGAAAGAGGGAGAAGGAAACAGCAAGTAGAAGGGCCTGGTGGCAGTGTGTTTGAGTTCCTGAGTGAAGGCCAGAGTTGCCGAAACACTGATCTATAGTCCCAAAAGGGCAAGGATCAAAGCACAGAGAGTCTTGTAGGTCATGTTTTTTCCTGACCAAGGTTATAAACATTACACACTTCTTCACATCTTTTCCACAAACTTAACTTGAGGGCAATCTTTATCAGTTGGCACTGTATTATAAAATCTGGGATGACCAGAAATATATTTTTACAATCATTAGTAATGCCAATTCTCCTACAGAACTTAAGGGGAAGCTAAGTGACTCTAATTAGGATAAAATAAATATAGAGAGGCAGAGAGAGATAAAATAAAAAGATCACCAGGAATGAAAGAATATTAAGAGAGATGTGTGACCAAGCCAAACAGAACAATATTGGCATTATAGGGGTACCAGAAGAAGAGAGAGAAAAAGGGATAGAAATTGTCTCTGAAGAAATAATTGTGAAACTTACCCAAACTAAGGCAGGGAATAGTCTCTCAGACCATGGAAGCCCACAGGTCTTCCAACACAAAGGACCCAAGGAAGACAACACCAAGACACATAATAATTAAAATGGCAAAGATCAAGGACAAGGACAGCGTATTAAAGGCAGTCAGAGAGAGAAAAAAGGTCACCTACAAAGTAAAACCCATCAGGCTATCATCAGATTTTTCAACAGAAACCTTACAGAAGAGAATGGCATGATATATTTAATGCATTGAAACAGAAGGGTCTTGAACCAAGAATACTGTATCAAGCATGATTATCATTTAAATATGAAGGAGGGATTATGCAATTTCCAGACAAGCAAAAGTTGAGGGAATTTGCCTCCCAAAAACCACCTCTACAGGGTATTTTAGAGGGACTGCTCTAGATGGAAGCACTCCTAAGGCTAAATAGATGTCACAAGAGAAAATAAAATCACAGCAAAGAAAGCAGACCAATCAAATACAAATTAAAGGCAAAAAATGAAATCAACTTCTCACAAAATCAGACAAAGGAAACACAAAAGAGTACAGAATAAAACACCTAACATATAAAGAATGGAGGAGGAGGAATAAGAAGGGAGAGAAATAAAGAATCATCAGACTGTGTTTATAATAGCTTAATAAACAAATTAAGTTAGACAGATAGATAGTAAAGAAGCTACCCTTGAACCTTTGGTAACCATGAATCTAAAGCCTGCAATGGCAATAAGTACATATCTTTCAATAATTACCATAAATGTAAATGGATTGAATGCACCAATCAAAAGACACAGAGTAATAGAATGGATAAAAAAGCAAGGCACATCTATATGGTGCTTACAAGAGACCCACCTCAAACTCAAAGAAATGCACAGACTAAAAGTCAAGGGATGGAAAAAGACATTTCATGCAAACAATAGGGAGAAAAAAAGCAGATGTTGCAGTACTAGTATCAGATAAAATAGACTTTAAAACAAAGAAAGTAACAAGAGATAAAGAAGGACATTACATAATGATAAAGGGCTCAGTCCAACAAGAGGCTTTAACCATTATAAACATATATGCATCCAGTACAGGAGCACCAACATATTTGAAGCAAATACTAACAGAACTAAAGGAGTAAATAGAATGCAATGCATTCATTTTAGGAGACTTCAATGCACCACTCACTCCAAAGGACAGATCCACTGGACAGAAAATAAGTAAGGACACAGAGGCACTGAATAACACACTAGAACAGGTGGACCTAATAGACATCTATAGAACTCTACACCCAAAAGCAACAGGATACACATTCTTCCCAAGTGCACATGGAACATTTTCCAGAATAGAGCACATACTAGGGCACAAAAAGAGCCTCAGTAAATTAAAAAAGATTGAAATTTTACCAACCAACTTCTCAGACCACAGAGGTATAAAACTAGAAATAAATTGTACAAAGAAAACTAAAAAGCTCACAAACACATGGAGGCTTAACAACATGCTCCTAAATAATCAATGGATCAGTGACTAACTTAAAATAGAGATCAAGCAATATATGGAGACAAATGACAACAACAGCACAAAGCCCCAACTTCTGCGGGACACAGCAAATGCAGTTCTAAGAGGAAAGTATATAGCAATCCATTCCTATTTAACGAAGGAAGAAAAATCCCAAATAAATAGTTTAAAGTCACAATTATTGAAATTGGAAACAGAAGAACAAATGAAGTCCAAAGACAGCAGAAAGAGGGACATAATAAAGATCAGAGAAGAAATTAATAAAATTGAGAAGAATAAAACAATAGAAAAAAATCAATGAAACCAAGAACTGTTTCTTTGAGAAAATAAACAAAATAGATAAGCCCTTACAAGACTTATTAAGAGAAAAAGAGAATCTACACACATCCACAGAATCAGAAAGGAGAAAGGAAAAATCATGATGGAGCTCACAGAAATGCAAAGAAACATTAGAGAATACTATGAGAATCTATATGCTAACAAGCTGGAAAACCTAGAAGAAATGGACAACTTCCTAGAAAAATACTACCTTCCAAGAATGACCAAGGAAGAAACAGAAAATCTAAACAGACCAATTACCAGCAATGAAATTTAATCAGTAATCAAAAAACTACCCAAGAGCAAAACCCCCGGGCCAGATGGATTTACCGTGGAACTTTATTAGACATACAGAGAAGATATAATACCCATTCTCCTTAGAGTTTTCCAAAAAATAGTAGAGGAACACTTCCAAACTCATTCTGTGAAGCCAGCATCACTGCAATATGCAAACCAGGCAACGACCCCACAAAAAAGAAAATTTCAGACCAATATCCCTGATGAACATAGATGCAAAAATACTCAATAAAATATTAGCAAACTGAATTAAAAAATACATCAAGAGGATCATACACCATGACCAAGTGGGACTCATCACAGGGATGCAAGGATGGTACAACATTCGAAAACCCATCAGTATCATCCACCACATCAACAAAAAGAAGGACAAAAACCATATGATCATCTCCATAGATGCTGAAAGAGCATTTGACAAAATTCAACATCCATTCATGATAAAAACTCTCAACAAAATGGATATAGAGGGCAAGTACCTCAATATAATAAAGGCCATACATGACAAACCCACAGCCAACTTCATACTTAACAGCGAGAAGCTGAAAGCTTTTCCTCTGAGATCGGGTACAAGACAGGGATGCCCACTCTCCCCACTGTTATTCAACATAGTACTGTAGGTAATAGCCACAGCAATCAGACAAACACAAAGAAACACAAAGCATCCAGATTGGTAAAGAAGAAGTCAAACTGTCACTATTTGCAGATGACATGATATTGTACATAAAAAACCCTAAAGACTCCACTCCAAAACTGCTAGAACTGATATCAGAATTCAGCAAAGTTGCAGGATACAAAATTAATACACAGAAATCTGTTGCTTTCCTATATACTAACGATGAACTAGCAGAAAGAGAAATCAGGAAAAAAATTCCTTTCACAATTGCATCAAAAAGAATAAAATAACTAGGAATAAACCTAACCAAGGAAGTGAAAGATGTGTACCCTGAAAACTACAAGACACTTCTTAAAAGAAATTAAAGAGGACATGAATGGAAATCTTGCTAGGAAGAATTAATATTAACAAAATGTTCATCCTGCCTAAACAATCTACAAATTCAATGCAATCCCTATCAAAATACCAACAGTGTTCTTCAACGAACTGGAACAAATAGTTCTAAAATTCATATGGAACCACCAAAGACCGTGATAGCCAAAGCAATCCTGAGAAGGAAGAGTAAAGTGGGGGGGATCTTGCCTCTAAACTTGAAGCTATATTACAAAGCCACAGTAATCAAGACAATTTGGTAGTGGCAGAAGAACAGAGCCACAGACCAGTGGAACAGGATAGAGAGTCCAGATATTAACCCAAACATATATGGTCAATTAATATATGATAAAGGAGCCATGGACATACAATGGGGAAATGACAGTCTCTTCAACAGATGGTGTTGGCAAAACTGGACAGCTACATGCAAGAGAATGAAACTGGATCACTGTCTAACCCCATACACAAAAGTAAATTTGAAATTGACCAAAGACCTGAATGTAAGTCATGAAACCATAGAACTCTTAGAAAAAAACATACGCAAAAATCTCTTGGACATAAATATGAATGACTTCTTCATGAACATATCTCCCTGGGCAAGGGAAATAAAAGCAAAAATGAACAAGAGGGACTATATCAAGCTGAAAAGCTTCTGCACAGCAAATGACACCATCAGTATAACAAAAAGGCATCCTACAGTATGGCAGAATATATTCATAAATGACAGATCTGATAAAGGCTTTATATCCAAAATGTATAAAGAGCTCATGCACCTCAACAAACAAAAAGCAAATAATCCAATTAAGAAATGGGCAGAGGAGCTGAACAGACAGTTCTCCAAAGAAGAAATTTAGATGGCCAACAGACACATGAAAAAATGCTCCACATCACTAGTCATCAGAGAAATGCAAATTAAAACCACAATGAGATATCACCTCACACCAGTAAGGATCACCACCATCCAAAAGACAAACAACAACAAATGTTGGTGAGGTTGTGGAGAAAGGGGCACCCTCCTACACTGCTGGTGGAAATGTAAATTAGTTCAACCATTGTGGAAAGCAGCATGGAGGTTCTTCAAAAATGGAAATACCATTTGACCCAGGAATTCTACTTCTAGGAATTTACCCTAAGAATGCAGCACTCCAGTTTGGAAAAGACAGATACACCCCTGTGTTTATCACAGCACTATTTACAATAGCCAAGAAATGGAGGCAATCTAAGTGTCCATCAGTAGATGAATGGATAAAGAAGATGTGGTACATATACACAATGGAATATTATTCAGCCATAAGAAGAAAACAAATCCTACCATTTGCAACAACATGGATGGAGCTAGAGGGTATTATGCTCAGTGAAATAAGCAAGGCGGAGAAAGACAAGTACCAAATGATTTCACTCATATGTGGAGTATAGGAACAAAGCAAAAACTGAAGGATCAAAAGAGCAGCAGACTCACAGAACCCAATAATGGACTAGCAGTTACCAAAGGGAAAGGGAGTGGGGAGGATGGGTGGGAAGGGAGGGATAAGGGGGGGAAAAAAGAAAGGGGTCATTATGATTAGCAAGTATAATGTGGGGGGGCGCACGGGTAGGGCTGTGCAACACAGAGAAGACAAGTAGTGATTCTACAGCGTCTTACTATGCTGATGGACAGTGACTGTAATGGGGTTTGTTGGGGGCAGGCTTGGTGATTGGGGGAGTTTAGTAAACATAATGGTCCTCATGTAATTGTAGATTAATGATACCAAAATAAAATTAAAAAACAAAAAGTATTGTAGGGGCCTATAGCCATAGTCATGCACCAGATATTAGTGGTCATTTATGCAAATAGTTATGCCTAGAAAGAAAAGTAAACATTAACCAACAGCATTATGTAAAATTTAAGACAAAATCATGAAGTCAAGCCCACTGATTATATTTTATTGCCTAGTAAAGGTCATCATTACTTATAGAAACACAGTTTAACATAAAGGCCACAGTCATGTAAAAAATAATTTACCAATAACTTGCAGAAAATATATATTTTTAATTATAGCAATGCTATTTCATTAGAAGGTGTAACTATGTGCAGCATTTTAAGGCACAGGAAATGTCAGTCAGTTGGGCTCAGCCTATTTCCATCAGTGGGAAATGACTGACTGGCTCAGCCTCAAGAGTAGCTGCATGTTAAATTAAGGAACCCCTTTAATTATTACTGTTATCCATATTCTTAACACAGCTTATTAACTGCATATTTCTAGCCTCAATGTCTATAGTTAGTACTGTAATCTTCTTTATTAAACATTTCTTTTAGTAAAATAAGTGAATATGTCACTAAACAATAGTTATTAGAATTGTTCCAGTTCATTCTCCTCAATTATTTATGAAGTGCATTTTTAAGTTACTTAAAGGGATGGAAGAATCAAAGAAGCTTAAGCTTGGTTAGGACAAAAAAATGAAATAAAAATGGAACAAAACCTGCTGTTTAAATGGAGGTGGCTTGCTTCCTTTGAAATTCTTGTGAATATTGCTTAGTATTGCTAATTTAGTACATCATTAACATTTAAAAAGCTTTAATTGAATGTTTAGTCCCTTGTGCTGGGTACTACACCACTTTTGAATTTTGTAGGTCACACCCTCTGCCTTACTTGTAGTTGAAGATGCATAGTCTTCTGCACGATCTACAAGCCCTTAATCTCTAGCTCCTGTCTACTTCTCCAGTTTCATCCTTAGCAGTCCCCTCACACATGTCTAATTATTTTCAGATCCCCAAATACCTCATTTATTTTATTCTCAGGGCTTCTACAATACTGTTATTGGTTTGTGAAACTTTCTTCCCTCTCTTTTTTTTACTTAGTGTTTACCCATTCTCTCTTAAAAACTCACAACAAACACCATCTTTTCCAGGAAGCCATATCTGATCTCCTCGGGTTGGGTTAGGTGTTACTTCTTTCTATAATCTACTGTCATTTTGTGCTTAACTCTAACAGAGCCTTTGTATTATAACTGAACATTTTATTTTTTACCTACTCTAGTGCTTAGTATAGTTAATGTAACAAATACCCACTAAATATTCAATAAATAAATATATTAAAGATTAAACACAAGTACAAAAATTATGTACCAGGAAATCAGGGAGTCACCTATTCCTTAATAAAACTTCAAAAATTGTTCTAATACCCTAAGTAACTTGATTATCTTCATAACTTTCTGTCTGATTATTTCTAAACCAGATATTTGTATTTCTCTTTATTATATAGTTATCTTCTAAAAGCCCTCTCTTTCATATATATGGAGTATAGTTCATTTGATACTGATTATATTTAACTCATCTGAGTACTTGACCTGAAAAAATTCATAAATGACACCCATTTTTCTCCTAAATATGCAATATTAAAATGGCATTTTACCCACAACTGATAACTGTCTTGATGATGCTAAGCTGGACCAACTGAAAAATTCATTTTGAAAACTAGCAGGCAATCCCATAACTTCTCAATTGTCTATGATATATATTATTCACAACAGATTCTACTTAGAATCACAGAATTTTAGTTTGGGAGAACCTTAGCAGTCAAATAATCTGGGTTGAACTTACAGCTCAGGTCCACCTAGTTATCTGCCTCAAATCTCAAGATTTTCAGCTTCACAATCTCACAGCACAATTTGGCTCAATGACAAGGACCAGGAACAAACACATAAGACTACATAGAATGTTATACATGGTGTCCAGACATCTACTCTATCCTTCTCCCTCCTTGTCAGTTCATTTAAATTGTTCCAGATAAGCAGGTGCTGATTTTACTTCCCAGTTTTTCTCAACATTCAGTAACTGAACTACTGTTTCATAAGAAAATACTAAATTTCTTCTTCTTGCTAAGTTCAACATTCAATAAGTAAGGTTTTGGTAGTAGATGTTCAACCATTTTTTCACTGCTTTTCCCATACTGTTTTCTGTTCTCTGGTTGTTATTTTCTAATTGAATTGAATGAGAAGTTAGTAAAATGCAACCAGTTTTAGTTCAATAAAATTAAATACCAGTTTGAGGTTCTATATGTATTTGGAGAAATGATTATTTTAAAAGACTTATAATTATAAAAATAATAAAAGTAAGTAAGTACTACTCTCCTCTCCTGATTTTACTGTAAATCATTGAGAGTAAATTTAAGAGTTACTTTTTTTCATTTAGAAAGATGTAGGTCTTTGTTAGACACCCTTTAGGGTCAAGACATGAAATGTAATGCAACATGGCTTTGTAACCAATTCAAAAAGATACTATTAAACTTTGACAAAGATCAGTTGACAACTAATAATGAATTGGGAAAATAAATACAATGAAAGCCCCTTTTTTTAAGGTAGTATTAAAAAATGACATTGAAGTTGTGGAGGCTTAGCCATTTACTAGCTTTGAGACTGGAACTGAGCATCAGTTTTCTTATCTATAAAATGGAGAAAATAATACCTTGTAGGCTAGCCATGAGCATATTATAATACAGAAAGCCCTTAAACAGTGCCTAACATATGTTAGGCTTCAATATATGATGGCTATTATTAGTACTTGCATCCTCATGTAGTGTTTATTAATTCTGTATTACCATGTCTCCTGCATTACATTGCAGGGTGATCTTTGAAAAATGTTCCTGAATTACAGCACAGAGACCTTTAATTAAAATGTTATTAAGTTAGACTTAGGATTTTTAATTTTTAATAAACATCACTTAAGAATTGTTTTTATTTGTCCTATTAACTGATCATTACTGTATTGAAGAATACAACTCAGTTTTAATTAAGATGAATAGAGTTTACGTAATAACAAAGTGATTGTAGCATGTGAACTTTTTTACTTATTCTGATTATGCCTACCATTTTATACAGCCTTACAGTGTTCTGATTAATATGATCATTTGTATTCTCAGGAATCCATATTGTAGCCTAACTTTTTCTATGCTGATAAATTGTGCCATGGGAACTTACTAAATCACATAATAATGAACTATTTTTAAAAATTGTTTTATTAGCCTATACCATGCTTGACTTAATTTCAAAAGAAAGAAAACAGCTATGCTAGTGTTTTTGGCTTACAATTTATGTTTCCATGGTGTACCTTTTAGCCTATATCCTCTGTAAACTGATCCAGCTACTATAACTAAAGTATAAACTCCTCAGTGTAATGTCAACTAAATATTTTAGACTATTCTTTTCTGGGACCCAAGAGACATTAGTTTAACAGAGGTGTCATTTGGAACAGCTAATACCTATCTATCTTGTGGCAGTATAAGTCTTTGTCACCTTATTGGGTGGGAGGAACTCAGTAGTGAGAATTGCACTGAATTATCCAACATTTTATAGACTCTTTCATAAAGAAATCTAGGAAGCAATTAACTGTTAACACATCTGCACTGACCTTAGGAAAAAATAAACAGTTAACATTAATGAAATTGAAAGCATTGATAATCATTCCTTTGGAATCATTCCTTTTGGTTTTAATAGCCTAGAAGTGTGCCATCACCCAATATAGTAAGGGGCTCCTCCCATGCTGGTTTGATTATTATTATTATTAATTTCCACACCTGTGATTGTTTTTAACAGCTTGTCTTCCGCTTCAGTTGGCCGAGCCTTCAGAGACAACTGCATCTAAAAGTGCTCAGCTGAATATACAATTAGCCTACTGTCAGAAAACTGCAGTGTACAGATCATATGTTAATATGAAGAAATTTGTATGTTTTCCTCCTAATGCTCATCAAGACTTAAAGGTCAGCAGGGAGTTCAGGAAGTTTCTAACACCATTTCTTTCCTTCCAATTAACTTCAGCTATAAAGTATCCAAGGGGATCTAGAGTATTAATTTTAAAGTATTCTAAGTGAAATGGGGTTTTATTAGGCCAAACACAGATAAAATTCATTTCAACCTATTTCCAGCCAAGCAGGATGATACAAGAGGTTAAGTAACTTAGGTTTTGGTCATGCCAGGATATTACTACTGGTTTTTGAACAGAAATGTTTTGATCTAAAAATGATACTTGAGATTGTCTCAAATACTCCAATTAAACTGACCTTTGACAAACATTTATATGCTACACTACTCATTTTATAGATAAGTAAAAGTTGAACTTCAGAGAATGAATTATTTCTCCAAAATCCTATATTAGAACTCAGCAGTCCTGACAGGTATTTAGTAATCCTTTAAAACTATGCATTTATCTTAATAAGACTTATCTAAGAAGTAGTAGCTATACCTCGACAAGTTGCCTTTGTATTACAGAATACCAGAGAAAAGCTTCTGGATTTTTCTCCATTCTCTCTAGGCTTTGCAGAAATTTATTTTTGGATGTCAATGATCTTTTAGGAAGTACTATGAATAAGATTCCTTGGTAGCTCCTAAGTGCTGCAAAACACGTGTGATTTTTCTGGAACTTTTCAGGACCCAACACTAACTCTTGTTGTGAGATTTAGGAATTATATGTTTACGTTTTATACTATTACCTTGTCAAAAGAAGCATAATACATTAATAATTAATAAAAATAAATTAACATAATAAAATTAAAGCTAAAAATTTAACCTGGTTAAAACATAGGTTTCAAATGGGACTGTACCAAAAAAAGAAAAAGAAAGAAAAAGAAAGAAACCCTAGAAACCCTACTGCTAGGAAATAAAAAAGGATGACAGTTTGAGGGCTGCTTCTTTACTTTAACATATTTTACACTGGAAGCCTGAGAATTCTTATTCAACTTCCTCCTTAGGATAACACATTATAATCAGAAAAAGACATTTTAAAATTCAAGTTAAAAATAAATGGATATAATTAACTAATTTGTGTACACAGATGAATTAACACAACGTTAATTAAGAGAAATCTTGGGTAAAGTGACCTCAGGGGTTGAAGTTCAGAGATGTGACATGGTAAAAAAAAAAAAAACAACTTTTGAAACTGTAAATTTTAAGGGAAGGCTTGATGTGCCATGTTAGGGAGGGACTCCTAACCACTTTGAAGGTCATAACGGGCAAGAGAAAGAAGGCAGAGAGGCATGTGAAGTTGAAGGAGAAGATACTTCTTTATTTTCACAGCTCTCTCAAAAGAATCAACCATGGAAAAAGGGTCATGATTCTATAATAGTTCTGGTAACTAAAATGACAAACATATATTTTCATATGATATTCATTGAAGTCATTAATGGAATTTACACTTGTTTATCCAAAAAGAACAAGAACTATACCCCATATTCCATCGAAGGTCTATTATTTTTCTCTTACGTTTCCATGGTTCATGGTATTATGTAGCCAATCTCTTTATATTATTAAAAGTCATTAAGTTAACCCACAGGTTTCCAACGCATTTTCACTTTTCACTAAAATGATGATAAATGTAAATTATAAAGCAGATTTTCCTGTTCTGCTCAACCTACCTTACCCCAATTCTCACTTAAACTAAGAATCACATTCCCTTCTCCAGCTGATAATTCCCTATATGATAGATCCATGCCTACTTCTGTTAACTTAACCAGTTACCAAACTGCCAACTTGTTTACAGTAATTCAATGAATTTAACCTTGTTTTTCTCAATCACACTAACCACATTCTTGCCTTACAGCCTCAGCACTGATATTCTCTTCCCTTTGATCTTGAGAGACAAAATGATGTAGTGGTTAAGAGCATAAATTCTGGAGACAGAAGATTAAGGTTCACAGCCTGGCTGTGTGACACTTTTTACCACAACCTGGCAGGTGATTTTATTTTGTTTAATTATTATTATATTTTTTGCTGTCTTTTTTTTATATTACAGTATAATTGATATGCAATCTTCTGATGGTTTCAAATACACAACACAGTGGTTCAACATTCACCCATATTATCAAGCCTTCACCCCAAACAGTGAGGTTTCTGTGCATCAATGTAGTAAGATGTTACAGAATCATTAACTGTATATTCTGTGCTGTATTACCATCCCTGTGACCTACCCATATTGTGATGTGAATTATTGTGCTCCTAAATCCCCTTCTCCCTCCCCACCACCCTCCTCAACCCCTCCTCTTTGATAACTACTAGTTCCTTCTAGGTGTCTGTGAGTCTACTGCTATTTTGTTACTTCAGTTTTGCTTTGTTTTTATACTCCACAAGTAAGTGAAATCATCTGGTATTTGTTTTTCTCTGCCTGGCTTATTTCACTGAGCATAATACCCTCTAGATCCATCCATGTTGTTGCAAATGGCAGGATTTCTTTTCTTTTTATGGTGAATAATATTCCATTGTGTATATGTACCACATCTTCTTTATCCATTCATCTATTGATGGATACTTAGGTTGCTTCCATATCTTGACTATTGCAAACAGTGCATGATAAATATAGGGGTGCGTATCTTTTCAAATTAGGGATCATGTTTTCTTCAGGTAAATTCCTAGGAGTGGAAATTACTGGGGCAAAAGGTATTTCTATTTTTAATTTTTTGAGGAACCTCCATATTGCTTTCTACAGCAGTTGCAACAACTTACATTCCCACCAACAGTGTAAGAGAGTTTCCATTTCTCCACATCCTTGCCACCATTTTTTATTTCTTGTCTTTTAGATAGTGGCCATCTAACTGGTGTGAGGTGAAACCTCATGGTGGTTTTAATTTGCATTTCATGATATTTAGCAATATGGAGCATCTTTTTATGTGCCTGTTGGCCATTTGTATTTTTGCATTGGAGAAGTGTCTGTTCATATCCTCTGCCCATTTTTTAATGGGGTTATTTGCTTTTTGGGTGTTGAGGCATGCAAGTCTTTATATATTTTGATTGTTAACGCCTTATCAGATAAATCATTTATGAATATATTCTCCCGTAGTATAGGATGCCTTTTTGTTCTACTGATGGTGTCCTTTGCTATACAGAAGCTTCTGGTTTGATGTAGTCCCGTGTATTCATTTTTGCTTTTGTTTCCCTTACCCAACGAGATGTGTTCAGGAAAAAGTCACTCATGTGTTTTTTTTTTTTTTCCCTAGTTGGTTAAAAATCATTTTTGTTTTATTTTTACTTTTTTAAAAGATTTTGTTATCATTAATATACAATTACATGAAAAACATATTTACTAGGCTCTCCCCTATCCCAAGTCCTCCCCACAAACCCCATTACAGTCACTGTCCATCACCATAGTAAGAGGTTGTAGAATCACTACTTGTCTTCTCTGTGTTGCACAGCCCTCCAAATGCCCCCCAACCCCCCCACATTATACATGCTAATCATAAAAGCCCCTTTATTCTTCCCTGGCCTTATCCCTCCCTATGCTCCCTTTCTCCCCAGTCTCTTTCCCTTTGGTAACTGTTAGTCCATTCTTGGGTTCTGTGATTCTGCTGCTGTTTTGTTCCTTCAGTTTTTCCTTTATTCTTACACTCTACAGATGAGTGAAATCATTTGGTATTTGCCTTTCTCTGCTTGGCTTATTTCACTGAGCATAATACCCTCTAGCTCCATCCATGTTGTTGCAAATGGTAGGATTTGTTTTCTTCTTATGGCTGAATAATAGTCCATTGTGTATATGTACCACATCTTCTTTATCCATCCATCTACTGATGGACACTTAGATTGCCTCCATTTCTTGGCTATTGTAAATAGTGCTGTGATAAACACAGGGGTGTATCTGTCTTTTCCAAACTGGAGTGCTGCATTCTTAGGGTAAATTCCTAGAAGTGGAATTCCTAGCTCAAATGGTAAATCTATTTTGAGCATTTTCAGGAACCTCCATACTGCTTTCCACAATGGTTGATCTAATTTACATTCCCACCAGCAGTGTAGGAGGGTGCCCCTTTCTCCACAACCTCGCCAACATCTGTAGTTGTTTGCCTTTTGGATGGTAGCCATCCTTACTGGTGTGAGGTGATATCTCATTGTGGTTTTAATTTGCATTTCTCTGATAACTAGTGATGTGGAGCATCTTTTCCTGTGTCTGTTGGCCATCTGAATTTTTTCTTTGGAGAGCTGTCTGTTCAGCTCCTCTGCCCATTTTTTAATTGGATTATTTGCTTTTTGTTTGTTGAGGTGCATGAACTCTTTATATATTTTGGATGTAAAGCCTTTATCAGATCTGTCATTTATGAATATATTCTCCCATACTTTAGGGTACCTTTCTGTTCTATTGATGGTGTCCTTTGCTGTACAGAACCTTTTCAGCTTGATATAGTCCCACTTGTTCATTTTTCCTTTGTTTTCCTTGCCCAGGGAGATATGTTCATGAAGAAGTCGCTCATGTTTATGTCCATGAGATTTTTGCCTATGTTTTTTTCTAAGAGTTCTATGGTTTCATGACTTACACTCAGGTCTTTGATCCATTTTGAATTTACTTTTGTGTATGGGGTGAGGCAGTGATCCAGTTTCATTCTCTTACATATAGCTGTCCAGTTTTGCCAACACCACCTGTTGAAGAGACTGTCATTTCGCCATTGTATGTCCATGGCTCTATTATCAAAAATTAATTGACAATATATGTTTGGGTTAATGTCTAGAGTCTCTACTCTGTTCCACTGGTCTGTGGCTCAGTTCTTCTGCCATTACCAAGTTGTCTTGATTACTATGGCTTTGTAGTAGGGCTTGAAGTTGGGGAGTGAGATCCCCTCCACTTTATTCTTCTTTCTGATGATTGCTTTGGCTATTCAGGGTCTTTGGTGTTTCCATATGAATTTTTGAACTATTTGTTCTAGTTAGTTGAAGAAAGCTGTCAGTAATTTGATAGGGATTGCATCAAATCTGTATATTGTTTTGGGGAGGATGGCCATTTTGACAATATTAATTCTTCCTAGCTAAGAGCATGGGATGAGTTTTCATTTGTGAGTGTCCTCTTTAATTTCCCTTAAGAGTGTCTTATAGTTTTCAGGGTATAGGTCTTTCACTTCTTTGTTTAGGTTTATTACTAGGTATTTTATACTTTTTGATGCAATTGTGAATGGAATTGTTTTCCTGATTTCTCTTTCTATTGGTTTGTTGTTAGTGTATAGGAAAGCCACAGATTTCTGTGTGTTAATTTTGTATCCTACAACTTTGCTGTATTCTGATATCAGTTCTAGTAGTTTTGGAGTGGAGTCTTTAAGGTTTTTTATGTACAATATCATGTCATCTGCAAATAGTGACAGTTTAACTTCTTCTTTACCAATCTGGATATGATCCTTTTGATGTATTTTTTAATTCAGTTTGCTAATATTTTATTGAGTATTTTTGCATCTACATTCATCAGGGATATTGGTCTGTAATTTTCTTTTTTGGTGGGGTCTTTGCCTGGTTTTAGTATTAGGGTGATGTTCGCTTCATAGAATGAGTTTGGGAGTATTCCCTCCTCTTGTACTTTTTGGAAAACTTTAAGGAGAATGGGTATTATATCTTCTCTGTATGTCTGATAAAATTCCGCAGTAAATCCTTCTGGCTTGGGGGTTTTGTTCTTGGTTAGTTTTTTTATTACCACTTCAATTTCTTTGCTGGTAATTGGTTTGTTTAGATTTTGGGTTTCTTCCTTGGTCAGTCTTTGAAGGTTGTATTTTTCTAGGAAGTTGTCCATTTCTTCTAGGTTTTCCAGCTTATTAGCATATAGGTTTTCATAGTAGTCTCTAATAATTCTTTGTATTTCTGTTGGGTCCGTGGTGATGTTTCCTTTCTCATTTCTGATTCTGTTGATGTGTGTTGATTCTCTTTTTCTCTTAATAAGTCTGGCTAGAGGCTTATCTATTTTGTTTATTTTCTCAAAGAACCAGCTCTTGGTTTCACTGAGTTTTTTCTATTGTTTTAACCTTCTCAATTTTGTTTATTTGTTCTCTGATCTTTATTATGTCCCTCCTTCTGCAGACTTTAGGCCTCATTTGTTCTTGTTTTTTCCAATTTTGATAATTGTGATTTTAGATTATTTATTTGCATTTGTTCTTCTTTCTTTAAATATGCCTGGATGGCTATATACTTTCCTTTTAAGACTGCTTTCGCTGCATCCCACATAAGTTGGGGCTTTATGTTGTTGTTGTTATTTGTTTCCATATATTGCTGGATCTCCATTTTAATTTGGTCATGGATCCATTGATTATTTAGGAGCATGTTGTTAAGCCTCCATGTGTTTGTGAGCCTTTTTGCTTTCTTTGTACAATTTATTTCTAGTGTTATACCATTCTGGTCTGAAAAGTTGGTTGGTAGGGTTTCAATCTTTTGGAATTTACTGAGGCTCATTTTGTGACCTAGTATGTGGTCTATTCTGGAGGATGTTCCATGTGCACTTGGGAAGAATGTGCATCCTGTTACTTTTGGGAGTAGAGTTCTAATAGATGTCTATTAGGTCCATCTGTTCTAGTGTGTTGTTCAGTGCTTCTGTGTCCTTACTTCTTTTCTGTCTGGTGGATCTGTCTTTTGGAGTGAATGGTGTGTTGAAGTCATCTAAAATGAATGCATTGCATTCTATTTCCTCCTTTAGTTCTGTTAGTATTTGTTTCACATATGCTGGTGCTCCTGTGTTAGGTGCATATATATTTATAATGGTTAAAGCCTCTTGTTGGACTGAGCCCTTTATCATTACGTAATGTCCTTCTTTATCTCTTGTTACTTTCTTTGTTTTGAAGTCTATTTTGTCTGATACTAGTACTTCAACAACTGCTTTTTTCTCACTGTTGTTTGCATGAAATATGTTTTTCCATCCCTTGACTTTTAGTCTGTGCATGTCTTTGGGTTTGAGGTGAGTCTCTTGTAACCACCATATAGATTGGTCTTGTTTTTTTATCCATTCTATTACTCTGTGTCTTTTGATTGGTGCATTCAGTCAGTCCATTTACATTTAGGGTGATTATCGATAGGTATGTACTTATTGCCATTTCAGGCTTTAGATTCTTGGTTACCAAAGTTTCCAGGTTACTTTCCTTAGTATCTAAGAGTCTAATTTAACTCACTTAGTATGCTGTTACAAACACAATCTAAAGGTTCTTTTCTATTTCTCCTCCTTTTTCTTCCTCCTTCATTCTTTATATACTAAGTATTGAATTCTGTACTATTTGTCTATCCCTTAATTGACTTTTGGGATAGTCAATTTAATTTTGCATTTGCCTCACAATCAGCTGTTCCACCCTCCCTACCATGGTTTTACTACCTCTGATGACAGCTATCCAACCTAGGAACACTTCCATCTATAGCAGTCCCTCCAAAATAGACTGCAGAGATAGTTTGTGGGAGGTAAACTCTCTCAGCTTTTGCTTATCTGGAAATTGTTTAATTCCTCCTTCAGATTTAAATGATAATCTTGCCAGATAAAGTAATCTTGGCTCCAAGCCCTTCTGCTTCATGGCATTAAATAAGTCATGCCACTCCCTTCTGGCCAGTAGGGATTCTACTGAGAAGTCTGATGTTAGCCTGATGGGCTTTCCTTTGTATGTGATCTTATTTGTGCCTCTGGCTGCTTTTAACAGTCTGTCCTTATCCTTGATCTTTCCCATTTTAATTACTATGTGTCTTGGTGTTGTCTTCCTTGGGTCCCTTGTGTTGGGAGATCTGTGGATCTCCATGGCCTGAGAGAGACTCTCTCCTTCCCCAGATTGGGGAAGTTTTCAGCAACTACCTCCTCAAAGAAACTTTCTATCCCCTTCTCTCTCTCTTCTTCTTCTGGTATCCCTATAATATGAATATTGTTCTGGTTCAATTGGTCACACAGTTTTTTCAATATTCTTTCATATTTAGAGATCCTTTTTTCTCTCTGTGCCTCAGCTTCTTTGTATTCCTCTTCTCTAGTTTCTATTTCATTTATTGTCTCCTCCACCATATCCAACCTGCTTTTAATATCCTCCATCGTGCTCTTCAATGATTGGATCTCTGACCTGAATTCATTCCTGAGTTCTTGGATGTCTTTCCATACCTCCATTAGAATGTTGATAATTTTTATTTTGAACTCCCTTTCAGGAAGAGTCACGTGGTCCTTATCATTTAATCTTTCTTGGGAGTTGTATTAGTAATTTTACTCTGGACAATGTTCCTTTGGTGTTTCATGTTTGTATATGGTGCCCTCTAGTGTCCAGAAGTTCTCTTCTGGAGGTACTCAGCCCCTGAAGTTATGTCGGGTGTCACATGGGAGTGGTACTGGTGCCTGCGGGGAGGAAAGAGCTGTTCCCCACCTCACAGCTGCTGTGCCTGTCTCCACTGCCTGAGCCAGTGGGCCGTGCACACAGGTATGTTTTTGTCCCAGGGCAGCCAGATATGGATCTCTGCTTTCCACAAGCAGCTGGAATTCCAGTCTCCCCAGGAACTCTGCCTGTATTAACTTTCCAACCCAGTAGTCATGCAAGACTCATGAAAGCACCATGAAATGTAAGTTTGTGCTCCCAGAGCAGATCTCTGGAGCTAGGTATTCAGCAGTCCCAAGCCTTCCACTCCCTCTCTGCTCCATTTCTCTTCCTCCTGCCAGGGAGCAGGGGTGGGGGAGGGCTCGGGTCCCATGGAGCCACAGCTCTGGTAGGTTACTTCCTTCAGTGAGGTCTGCTCTTTTCTCCAGGTGTGTGCAGTCTGACACTGTCCTCTTTACTGCTGCTCTCTCAGTATTAGTTGCGCCAATTAAATTTTCTAATTGTATCCAGTTTTTGGAGGAAGCCTCTGTCTCTCCTCTCACGCCGCTATCTTTAATCCCTCTCTTTAAATATGCTCATGTTTTTATTGAATAAATTTTTGCCTATGTTTTCTTCTAAGATTTTTATGGTTTCATGACTTACAGTCAGTCTCTGTTCTATTTCAAGTTTACTTTTGTGTATGGAGTAATACAGTAATCCAATCTCAATCTCTTACACGTAGTTGTACAGTTTTGCTAACACCAGTTGTTGAAGAGGCTGTCATTTCCCCATTGGATATTCATGGCTCCTTTATTGTATATTAATTGACCATATATGTGTTGGTTTATATCTGGGCTGTCTATTCTGTTTCACTGGTCCATGTGTCTGTTCTCTGCCAGTACCAAATTGTCTTGATTACTGGAGCTTTGCAATAGAGCTTGAAGTCATAGAGTATAATCCCCCCTACTTTATTTTTCCTTCTCAGGATTGCTTTGGCTATTCAGGATCTTTTCTGGTTCCATATGAATTTTAGAACTATTTGTTCAAGCTTGTTGAAGAATGCTTTTGGTAGTTTGATAGGGATTTCATTGAATATGTAAATTGTTTTTGGCTTTATAGCAATTTTGACAATATTAATTCTTACTGTCCATGAACATGGGATAGATTTCCATATACTGGTGTCTTCTTTACTATCTCTCATGAATGTCTTATAGTTTTCACAGTGTCTTTCAACTCCTTGGTTAGGTTTATTACTAGGTATTTCTTTCTTTCTGATGCAATTATAAGTGGAATTGCTTTCCTGATTTCTCCTTCTGCTAACGTTTTGTTAGTGTACAGGAATGAAACAGATTTCTATGTATTAATTTTATATCCTGCAACTTTGATGAAATTCAGTTATTAGTTCTAATAGTTTTTTTAGTGTGTTCTTTAGGGTTTTCTATGTATAATATCATGTCATATGCAAATACTGACAGTTTAACTTCATACTTACCAATTTGGATGCCTTTTATCTTTTTGTGTTGTCTGACTGCCATGACTAGGACCCTGCAGCTGATTTAAATGGGTTACTATGTTTTTAAACACTTGGATCAGTAAAGACACTTATTAAGGGATTTTATAAATGATACCCTGCCACTATTATTATGGTTGTTGCTATTATCATTGGCTTTTACATAAAGTTGTCATTCATGCCTCAGCTTAAATGTCACCTTTTAAAACAGGCCTTCCCTTACCACTGATATTAAGTGGCCCTTGTTACCTTCTACCTATCAGGATATTTTAATTTATTCATAGCAATTATGATACTACTTGATATTCCTTCCTGATTTACTCGCTATCTTCCGGTACACATCAATGAAAACTCTGTGACAGCAAAGATCTTGTCTATTTTTCCATTGCTAACTATGCAGAGATCTAGTATATTTCTAGCATATTAAGTGATCAATAAATATTTGTAGAAAAATGAACTATGTGCCTTGCCTCAGCACAGTTTTTTTCCACCATTTAATAAACGTCCTTAAATTTGTATTGGCTAAGAAGACAGATTGGATAAAATTGAAATTCTTTAGACTAACCATTCTTCTCAACTTAGCCTCACCCACACAATAGTGTGGGTATAGAATCCACTTACACTTCTTAAGAAAATATAAACTCCTTACACAATTTTCTCAGGTTCCTCTTCAGTGTTTCTATGTGTATAGAGAAGGGAAAATGTGCATCAAAAATATCACAGATTAATTTGTGAAGGTCACCAATTAAAGTATTTGTGGGACTTCTCTAAGTGCCACTTTCCTGAAAAATTAGACTAAGTGACAATAAAAATTAAGAAAGGCCTACATTAAGCATCCTGTTAATTATGGATTATATTTAATGAAAGTGAATTAAGATAACATAAATGTTGTTTTAAAAATGGATCATTTAGAAAGATCATCTTAAGGTGGAACAGTGTAGTTTATAAACCATTTTTCATAATTAAGTTCATTACTTTCTTGTTGGCTCCCTGATATTTCTCTACTAAATTTGTTTGCACCAGCTACTTTTATTCATCATTGTTTTAAATGTATACTTTTAATTGAAATACACATGGCATATAACATTGCATAATTTAAGGAATATAACATGCTGATTTGATATGTTCAACATTTAAAAGTATCATGAATTTATTTTAATAGAACTCTACAGCTTATAGTTATCTTTTCTTATCTCCAAACCATCTTTTTAAAAAAAATACATTCCTCAGATATCCTTTATTTCATCCTTTCCTGGTGTCTTTGCACATGCTATTCTCTAAATTGGGCATCTCCCAACACCCTCCCAATATTCCACCTTAGTTACCTCTTCTTATCCTTCATAGTTCAGTGAAATTTTCACTTGCCCAAGTAAGATATTCTGTACTTTCAGGCCAAGTCTTCTTATTGCATGCTCTTTTGGTACCTTCTATTTTTCTTTCACAGACCTCTGACCGTTTATAATTGCCATATGTCTGAGTAATTATCAGAGTAATATGTGTCTTCTTCTATTATGTAGGATCCCTGAGAATAGGGGCCATATCTATTTGCTCAGCACATTTCTTGGCATGTATAGGCAAAAGGTTCTCAATAAGTTATTTGTTGAATACCCAGGAAAAATTCCAGATTGCTCTGCATTGTATTTTTGTAAATTTCTGATCATTGTTCCCATCTGAACATTAGTCACTCTCTTAATCAATGTTTAATTCTTAAAGCAGAGATTAAGAAAAAGACTTGCATGCACATATTATATTTGTAATTATGAGCCAAGGGGGCAGGTACAGGAGTTAGGAGGAATGAACAAGAAAGTTAGAAAATTCAGTACAACAATGCTTCATCTGATTGATCAATGGCATAATTACTGATGGGTATATCGCAAATGTATTTGAGAAGTGTTATAAGATATAGCTTAAAACTTTCTAACATGGGAAAAAGAACAACATTTACCCATTGGACTCGCAGTGTCCAAGACTAGCTCCATTGGCATTAACTCCTCTGCCCTTCCAGCTTGCCCATAAGACAGTTCCAACAGAAAAGCTCATAGTGCAGTAGAAGGGAAGGCTCAGGGAATCAGGAGAGAAGCATGGGGAGAGGGGTCAAGGTGATTTATTGTCACGTAACAGCTGCACAAAATCATCTGTCTACATGGAACTGGTAGCTTTAAGAATGTAAGAGGGTCTGAAAGAGCATGAAGTTATGTCACATCAATTCTCTTTATACAGAGACCAGTTCAACCTCTGTCCCTCTAAGCTTGTACACAGTCTCTGATGACTAATGTTGGTGTTTAAACTGTCAGTTATTCACTCATGTCAAGATAATACATATTCCAAACTGGTCATAAACAACTGTCATGTGAGAATAAGGCAGAAGTCATATGTAAATTAGGATATATGACATTGCCTGATTTCGCCTTCATACAAAAATCATCATTATGCCATGAAAAGAAATCAGACTGGTTCAACATAAATTTTTATTCACAAGGACTTCTTTGTTTAATGCCCAATTTCCTGAGTTATTAGATTAGGTTGGACAGTCAAGGGTTTGGTGTGTGATTTCATTCCTCAGGAGACACTTCCTTCTTACAAAAAAAGTATGAATCTACTTTTTCCTTTGATATTTTGGGAATATTTCTTTTTTTTTCTGCCCTACTTCCAATCAGGGTATTTAGCCTATCTTTCTAATTCCTTTCTTGACTCAAAGAAAAAAAATATAGAGCTGTTTAGTCCTAAGAAATATGAATGCTCTGTTACTTATGTGGCATATCTGTGAAAGTATTCCTTTTTCTTGGGTAAGTATAAAAAAGGGGCCAAACTACAAAAAAAAAAAAATCAATAACAAAGTTGGAGAAAGACTTCCCAGAAGTTCTTATCCAAAAATTGCATTGGTTTGTGCCATGGAATTCTTGGAATTTCATTTGGTAAAATGTTTTATCATAAACATTATTGGTCCTAATTGCAAGCTCTGATTGGAAGTTTTTTTTTTTAGTCTTACTCTAGTTTCTCTTCAGAAGAGCTACTAGCCCATGCAATATTTAAAATTTTCTAGAAGTTCCAAATACAAGAATTTTCTTATCTAATTACTGTTGCATATATGATTCAAAATCATGCCTTTAATTGACTAATTGCAGTCACAATGAGGACTGAGAGACACTTTGGCAAAGAGAAAAGAGAGAATATTGTCTTTTCTATAAATCCTTTCACTAAACTGAATGCCTTTTTCCCCCATGCCTTGAAATTTGGACAACTTTTTTTCCACAATTGAACTAAAACTGCTTATATAATTTTGCATTCTATTTTATTACTGACAAGTGTTTTAAGAGTATGACTCTTTGGATAAGCTCAATTTGTAAATGTATACTTAGGCAAGCAACCAAAAGCACTAATTGATCACCTACTCACTGGGTGCAACTTCCTGTAAGAACACAGAGATATGCACACACACACACACACACACACACACAAATACATTTGGAAAAGAAATTGAAGGCATGGGAATTTATAACAGTCATGAAGTTAAAATATCATATAATATGAAACAGTGTTACAAATATTAAAATGTTAGAAATTGTAAGTGTCATAATAAGATATTTGTTAATATTTTACTATGTCAATGCTTACTATGTCAACAGCTTATTATACCTTAACCTTGGCAGTCTTTCAATAGAAAGTAACTCATTTCAATATGCAGATGAGAATTTTAGCACCTAAATAGCTCTTTCCATCTGCTAACTCTGGGCCCGCAGCTGGCTTTCCAGATTCCCCTCTCTCTTAATATCTTTGGGAGCCCACTAGCAGTATTTATTTGTAAATATTAAGATGCCCACTGCTTTGTATTTTTTGGCCACAACTCAAATTTCCTGTAGTTTCAAAATTGTGGGGCTTAATTTTTATCCTAGAGAATGGGTACTGAGAGTCTTTTGTGATCCTCACTTTTCATGGTCTGTAGGATGATGTTAAGTTGCCTAACATACATTAGTGTCCTAGAAGGTGGGTGTGACAGGGAAGGGAAAGTGTTCAAAGAAATAGTGGCTAAAATGTCCCCAGATGTGATTAACAAAATACATATATAGATCTAAGATGCTCAATGAACTCCAAGATACTTGAAGAAAATTACATCAAAATACAATATAGTAGAATTGCTCAAAAGTACTGATAAAAACTTTAAAAGCATCTGTGAAACAGGCATTTTTTTGTAGAAATAACCAAAGATAAGTTTAACAACAGATTTCTTTTTGTAAAAAATGCAATTTGGAACACAGAGCAATACTTTAAAGTTGAAAGGAAAAGGACTGTTAATCTAGAATACATAACTCAGAAAAATATCTTTGAAAAGAAGGTAAAATTTAGACTTTTTAGACACCTAAAGCTGAAAAAATTCATCACTTGAGACAGAACACACAAAATGCTGAAAGAAGCTCCTCAGGCAGAAGAAATATGCCTGATCAGAATGTGAATCTACATGAAAATATGAGAACCCTGAAAATGGTAACTACACTGGTAAATATACAGTCTTTTTTCTCATAATGTTTAATGTATTTTTATAAATAGTTGCTTGTTTAAGTAAAATATTAACAATGGTTTATAACATGTAGAAGTATAATGCAAGATAACAATAGCACAAAGTTCTGAAGGAAAAATGAAAGTATATGTTTTAAGGTTCTCACAATATATGTGGAGTAAAATAACACTTGGAGATAGACTGCTGTAATTTAATAATATACACTATAAACTATAATGCAAACAGAACAAAACACATAGATATAGCAATGAGTCAACAAAGGAGATAAAAATAAGGAGATGTTGGTAACAGGGTACATTAGTTATAAGATAATAAGACCTGAGGATCTAATATAAAACACAGTGACTATAGTTTATAACACTGTATTATGTAATTTAAGTTTGCTGAGAGTAGAACTTAAATGTTTTCAAAAAGAAAAAGTTAAATAAAATAAGATAAATGTGTAAGGTAATGGATGTGCTACCTAGATGGGAGGAATCTGTTTACAAGGTCTACATATACCAAATCACCACAATGTATACTTTAAATATTTTATAATTTTGTATGTCAATTATAACTCAATAAAGCTAAAATGAAGAATAAAATAGTACTCAATTGAGAAATGTCAGTCAGAAAGATGAAAATGAGTACATTAACAACAACAAACTAAAAAGGACTAAAAGAAAAAAAATAGGTAGTATATTTAAACCTAACTGTATTGTAATCATATTAGATACAAATGGCCTAAACACCCCATGTAAAAGGCAGAGATTATCAGGTTGGAAAAAATAGCAACACCCAACTGTATGTTACCTAAAATAAAAGCATTTTAAATATACATGCAAATAGGGTAAAAGCAAAAAGATTGAAGTACAATGGTAACGCTAAAAAAAGAAAGTCGGAGCGGTCATATTGTCAAAGTAAATTTGAGAGTGAAGATGATTACCAGGAAAAAAAGATCATGCCATAATGATTAAGGGGTAAATTCACCAGTAGGACATAATGATCCTATATGTTTATGTGCAAAAAGTCATAGTTTCAAAATATATGAAGTGAAACTGATATAATTGCAAGGAGAAATAGATAAATCTATAATTATGGTCAGAGATCTCAATACCCTTCCCTCAGTAATAGAGTAGGTAGGCAGAAAATATGCCAGGAAGGAGTAGATGTGAATAATATTATCAACTAACTTAACTAATTGATCTGTGTAGATCCTGCCATCTAATAAAAGTAAAATGAACATTCATTTCCAAGAATATATACCAAGATAGGCCATATTAAAAAAAATATGGAAAGACAAGAAAACAGTTGTTAATTAAAGAATGCAAATATCATAGTCATAACAATTAAAAGAATGCAAGCGTTTAGGTCATATGTTCTCTGAGCACAATGGAATTATATTGTAAATTAACAATTGAAAGCTTTCTGGAAAACCTTTAAATATTTGGAAAATAAATAGCATATTTCTAGATAAACATTGGTTTAAAGAAGAAATCAAATAAAGCCATATTTACAGAATAATTTATACTGTAAAACAAGAAAGAGCTCAAGTCAAAGAACTCAGCTTCCACATGAATAGAAGGGAGGAATAAGTTATACTCGAAATTAAAAAAGAAAGGAAATAATAAATCTCAGAATGGGAATCAGTAAATAGAAAATAGAAAACATTAAATTAAATTAATGGAACCAAAACTTTTTTTTAAGAAAACAATAAAATTGATTAATTAGCAGCCAAACTCATAAGGAAAAAAAGGAAGACAAAATTATTAACATCAGGAATGAGAGGTGATATCACTAAATATTCTACATATATAGGAGGGGAAATTAGAAACATGGACAATTTAAACCAATAAATTCAATGATGAAACAGACAATTTCTTGGAAGACAGAAGTTAACTAAATCTCACTCAATGAGATACAGATAACTTGAGTAATCCCATTTCTATTAAAGATAGTGAATTTATAGTTAAAAAATCTTCCACAAAGAAAACCCCAGACCCAGATATCTACATACCTTCATTGGCAAATTACACCCAACATTTAAGGAAGAAAAAATACTGATTCTATTTAAGAACAGGGAAATTTAGACACAGATACATGTATATACATAGGGAGAATGAAGAGAGAAAGGGAGATATTAGAGCAATATGTCTAAAAGACAAAGAATACCAAGGATTGTTGGCAACAATAGAAATTAAGAAGAGGGAAGGAAGGGTTCTCCCCTATATTCCTTGAAGGGTGCATGGCCCTGCTGACCACCTTGATTTCAAACATCTAACCTCCAGAAGCATGGGAGAATAATAATCTGTTGTTTTAAGGTACCAGTTTGTGGGAAATTATTACTGCACCCCTAGGAAATTACTACATGTCACAATTAAATCCCAATATATATTTTTCTAAAAATTGACAAGCTGATTCTGAACTCATATGGATATTCAAAAGACCTAAATTGTCTAAAAAATACTTTGGGAAAGGACAAAATTTGAGGAAAAACACTACTTGATTTCAAAACTTCATATACCATATAATTCAGCCATTCCACTCTTAGACACAAAGACTTATAAACCAATGTCTAGAGCTCCAAACTGGCATCAATCCCATTGTCCATCAACAAGTGAATATATAAGTACATTTCTATATGTCTGTACAAAATATATGAAATGATAATCAACAACTTAAAAACAACAAACTATTGGTGCATGGGTGAATCTCAAAATAACTGTTGTGAGCAAGACATGCCAGACCTTCCTTCTTCCCCATAAAAGGAAAGAAAAAGTACCTACTGTGTGATTCTGCTTATATAAAATTCTAGAAAATGCAATCTATTTTGCATATTGTAACAGAAAGAAGAATATAGTACAGAACATGCAATCATCTACTCTAATGGGTCACCCGGTTTTATTTCAAAACCTATAAATTATATCTATGCATGTTCAAGAACCCATCATAGCTAAAATTCATAGTGTTTGAATATAGATTTCAATCTATAAACAGAATCTGATAAAAGCATGTGGAGAACTGGACCAAAACAGTATTATGGGGTTTCAGTTTCACCATCTGATAAACATAGAAATGCATTCACAGAGATTTTACTTCATGAAGCTATCCAGGTATTCATGGATGTATGCTTTCATTCATTCATTCTCTCAATAGTTCTTATTAAATATCTTTCCTGGACCAGAGTGCTTAAAACAGAAATATTTGTTTTAGGATTGTCAGGAAAGTATTTTCTGAGAAAGTGGAGCTTGAGCTGAGATCTTGAAGATGAGATGGAGTTAACCAGGGCAAGAGGGGTTGTAAAAGGCTTTTTATCAGTCAGAGGAAACAGTTAGATGGGGCCTAACACATGGCCAACGGACAGCACGTGAAGTACCCACCTTCCAAATTTAACTGCTCTATACTTACTATTTGACCAGCTAGAAGGGAAGAATCCAGTGAGGGACTCTGTGGCTATACGGGATGGATGAATATCTAGACTAAAGGATCCTGAATTTCTGTAAAACTTCAAACAAATATGACTACCCGCCCTTAAACCATGTTTGTCTTCGACATGAGTAATATAAATCGTGTTTTATCAGTCTTTGCATTTAAGGATTGTTTCTTATAGAGCAGCATGAAATATTCTGGTTATTTCATGGGGATAACTAGTTTATCTCAAAAGTCTTTCCAGTTGGAAAATTCTGTGATCTAAATTTAGCATTTGAATACAAAGCAGATTGTGCTCTCTATTGCTTTGTGTGTTTTATTGAATTTCTCAAACAAGATTGTAAATACCTTATTGGTAAAGACTATACCTTATTCATTTTATTTATTCCTTTCTAATAAACAACTGGGTAAATAATAGGTAGTCAATAAATCCTCTCCTAACATATCAATTGATCTTATTTATGAGGAAGTATTATTTTTTCACTGTACTATGCTGCTTTTCACTTACAATTGTTAGTGTTGTAAGTGAAAAATGTGAAATGTGAAAAAACACATTTACCTCTGACACTTCCTGTGCTTTTAGACTTGGAGTGAATTTCTTCTCTTTTTTTCCCTGAGGTTTATAATGGCCAAATTTGCAATTAAGACTACTTCCATAAAGTACTGAATGATTTATGATTTTAATATTATTAAGCTGCTTTTAGTAGATTGCTAATGACATTAAATCAGAATATAAACCAAAGCAGCTGGTCATAATCACTGATGTTGAAAACATGTGGCTTCAGTTGTACATCTTCCAAATCAAGTATAAAATTTTCTCAACCAAATGAACTTAGGAAAAGCATAAATAAATATAGCTATAAATTCAAAATTTAATTACTGTGTTTAAGACTATATCAAGAATTTTGAGAACTGTGATCAATTTGCCTTAATTATATAAAATACATATCTAGCTACCCATATTTTTAAAATATGCATCCTTCTTTCAAGAAACCCAAGGGATTTTATGACCCATAAAAGAACTGATCCTATCAATTAACTGATTTTTGGTAATGTCATTTTCATTGAGAAACAGAACAAGCACAGTTTCTGACAGATTATTACTCCAACCATTTGGCAATACTTTGGTTTGGCTCACAAAACTTTGCTAACAACTTTCTAGCTTGTCCTTTCTATATCACAAAAGTTTTCAAGCTAAAAAACACGACTGCTATCACCCCAAATCCTTTTCCATGCTCCCCTTTTAGATAAACATTGCTAGGAGACACAGATCTGCCTATGAGATATAGACATTAGCAATGTTGGGTATCCTTCAAGTGGGACCAACTCAATTGGCATGTGCCTTTTAATTTTGTGCCTTTCCTTTTTTCCTGACATGAACACAGACATATTTGGAGGTCGAACAGCCATCTTATGATTGGGAAGTGATAAGCATATATACTAAGTGGTGGAGCAGAAAGTGCATGGTGCTTGATGGCATGATGAAGCCACCATGCTTGTTCCTGACTCTCTTCCATTATTTACCTTTTTACTATGTTGACAAATAACATACTCCATTCATTTAAGTCACAATATAATTCTTGGCTTATTTCCCAGTTTTTTCAGACAAACTCTCATGAATTCTTTCTTCAAACAGTATCCCTATAGGTTAAAATCATATCCTCACAAATCTCATATATATGTGTGATTATATCTATATAGATATAGATATAGATAATCTTGTCATCACTCTTAGGTAGTTAAATGTATAGCTGTAGGCATATTTCTTAGGTTTGATTAGATTTTAGCTGTCAATGGAGTGAAAACAGAAACAATGGAATTCAAGTAAAAGTATCTTGTTTTATAATTACATTAGCACACTTCAAGGATTTTTTTTTCTCTGAAATAGAAGTACAGGAAAGAAAACTGCATACTGGATTTTCTTTCAAAAATAGCAAAAGAAATGTTGATAGGATATTGGTAAACCTTGTCAGAAAATATGTAGATATTTATGACAAATTTCTTCTTGGTAAAAGGAAACACCAAAAGGCATAGTGGCTTTGTATAATAACTCAACCCCTGCCTGAGTATTTCTAAATTCAAACAAAATCAACATGTGTTTGGAAACACTGATATCTGTGCAAGGCATTACGTTAGATACTGCAGAGGAAATAGAGATACCCAAGTCTCAGTCTAAGCCATCTGCCATCCCATTGCTTCTAATCTAAACCAAAAATACAAGAAAAAGCAAAATAGTTATTTAGTGAGATATTTGAGCATATGTTTCATATACAATCATTTAAAACCCTACACATAATCTAATATTTGCCTTGCATTTAGTAAATTGTCAGTATGTATTTATATGTTAAATAATAAAGGTGGAAACAAATTGTTCTGGGAAAGCAAAGTAAGGAGCTATTAATTTTGCTTGGAGGATTAAGGATTATGGATATTAGGACATTTGAACTGTGTTTGGATGAGCATGACATTGATAACTACAGACCATTCCTGGGGAGTAGTGAAAAACTGGGTGAAGGGTAGTTTAGACTTAAAAAAATGAACAGTATATTTCAAGAAATGTCAGATAGTACAGGTGCCAGGGATGTCATGAGTAGATGAGAATTTAAAGATAGGCTAAAATAGGCTCATGTAGGATTATGACTCTCCAACAAGGAGTCTGGGCATTGTTCTTTAGACAGTGAAAAATCATTCAAAATCATTAAAAAATCTTAAAACTAGCACAGTGACGTGATCCTGCTTGGATCTAGAAACATAACTTGGGAAATGTGAGGACAGGTTGGAGACACTGAAGCATAAATGCATGGGGACTGATTATCAGGGAGACAACTGAAATGGTCTAGGCAAGAGTTGTTGAGGACTTGACTGAAGATTCTGAATTCAGAATAATGAACAAAAAGTGAACTTGTTAGATAATAAGACTGCAGATCCTAAAACTTTGGCAAAGAATGGCATGGTTGGTAAGAGTGGAAGGATAAATTTGAAAGTTGGACTTAGCATGAGCTATTGGAATGATGAAAGGCTGAGACTTAGCCTAAAAAAAAGGAGATTAAAATATGGAAGGGAACATACTAAGTTCAGTTTTATGTGGTGTCTTAGGTGTCAGGGGTATACATTTATATAAGTAGAGAGGCTTCTTCTACATTGCTTGCTTTTAGGAATTCCAAAGCAAATGATATTATTAATGATGCCTGTATTTTTAGAAAATAATGATTTCTCATAACTATAATGATTACAGTGTAGTCACAGTAATACCTTTATTTGCATGATAATTTACACATTTTTTACACTCATGCTTCCATTTAATTCTCATAATAACTGCAAGACCAATGGGACAAGAGTCATTATCCCAGTTCTTTAATTGAGTCAAAAAAGAGTGAGAGAGCAGGAGGAGGAGCCAAGATGGCAGCTTGAGTGGGACAGCGGAAATCTCCTCCCAAAAACATATATATTTTTGAGAATACAACAAATACAACTATTCCTAAAAGAGAGACCAGAAGATACAGTACAATAGCCAGACTACATATACACCTGCGAGAAACCAGCACCTCGTGAAGGGAGTAAGATACAAGCCGCAGCCCAGGGGGACTCAAGTGCCCCTCACCGCAGCTCCCAGTGGGAGGAGAGTATTCGGAGCAAGAAGGGAGAGGGAGCCCAGGACTGCTAAACACCCAGCCCTAGCCATCCACACCAGGAGTGCAGACACATAGTGCATGGAGTGCTGGATACTAAGGAAATGGGACAGTAAAACCTGCGAGTGGGTCCACACAGCTGGTGCCCCTGGGACAACAGAAAAGCGAGTGCTTTTTGAAAATCTTAAAGGGACAGGGACCCCACAGCTGGACGGAAGTATTCCAGCACAATCAGCCCAGCAGCTGGAAATCCCTGGGAACTCCAGGCACGCTAATCCCTGGGAAGCAGCACAGCTTAGAGGCCCCTCATCACAATAAATAGCCTCCTGCCTGTTCCCTCTCCAATGCGGCCCTGCCATGGCGGAGCAGCAGCCTGAAAGCAGCCACACCCACAGCAACCATGGAGCTTAACTCCATAGTGACCAGGCAAGAATCAGAGACCCTGTATGCATGCAGCTGCTCAGCACAAGCTGTGAGGGGTCACTGTTCTCCGAGGAAAGGAAGGTCAGGAGCAAGTGGAAAGGGTCTTGGTTCTCCCAGCTGACACACGTGCCAACTGCTTACAACTACCTTTATCGCCATGAAAAGGCAGAAGAATTTGATACAGACCAGACTAAAGCAGACATCCTCCCCGGAGAGGGAATCTGATGAGACAGATTTAACCAATCTTCCTGAAAAAGTATTCAAAATAAAGGTCATAACCATGCTGATGGACTTGCAGAGAAATATGCAAGAACTAAGAAGGGAGAATACAGAAATAAAACAATCTCTGGAAGGATTTAAAAGCAGAATGGATGAGATGCAAGAGGCCATTAATGAAATAGAAATCAGACCTGGAATGCAGAGAGGCTGACGCAGAAAGAGATAAAAGGATCTCCAGGAATGAAAGAATATTAAGAGAACTGGGTGACCAACCCAAACAGAACAATACCTGTATTATAGGGGTACCAAAAGAAGAAGACAGAGAAAAAGGGATATAAAGTGTCTTTGAAGAAATAATTGCTGAAAACTTCTCAAACTGGGGGAGAAAATAGCCTCTCAGACCACGGAAGCATACAGAAGTCCCAACAAAAGGCACCCAAGGAGGATAACACCAAGATACATAATACTTAAAATGGCAAATATCAAGGACAAGGACAGAGTATTAAAGGCAGCCAGAGAGAGAAAAAAGTTCACCTACAAAGGAAAACCCATCATGCTATCATCAGACATTTCAACAGAAACCTTACAGGCCAGAAGAGAATGGCATGATATATTTAATGCAATGAAACAGAAGGGCCTTGAAACAAGAATACTGTCTCCAGTACGGTTATCATTTAAGTATGAAGGAAGGATTAACAATTCTCAGACAAGCAAAAGTTGAGGGAATTTGCTGCTACAAACTACCTCTACAGGTTATTTTAGAGGAACTACTCTAGATGGAAGCATTCCTAAGGCTAAACAGATGTCACCAGAGAAAATAAAATCACAGCAAAGAAAGTGGAACAATCAAATACTAACTAAAGGCAAAAAATAAAATCAACTACCCACAAAAGCAGTCAAAGGAAACACAAAAGAGCACACACACACACACACACACACACACACACACACACACACACACACAAACCTAACATACAAAGAATGGAGGAGGAGGAATAAGAAGGGAGAGAAATAAAGAATCATCAGACTGTGTCTATAATAGCTCAATAAGTGAGTTAAGGTAGACAGTAAGATAGTAAAGAAGCTAAACTTGAACCTTTGGTAACCACAAACCTAAAGCCTGCAATGGCAATAAGTACATATTTTTCAATAATCACCCTAAATGTAAATGGACTGAATGCACCAATCAAAAGACACAGAGTAATAGAGTGGATAAAAAGCAAGAACCATCTATATGCTGCTTACAAGAGACTCACCTCAAACCCAAAGACATACACAGACTAAAAGTCAAGGGATGGAAAAAGATATTTCATGCAAACAATAAGGAGAAAAAAGCAGGTGCTGCAGTACTAGTATCAGGCAAAATAGACTTCAAAACAAAGAAAGTCATAAGAGATAAAGAAGGACATTATATAATGATAAAGGGGTGAATCCAACAAGAGGATATAACTACTATAAATATATATGCACCCAATATAGGAGCACCAAAATATGTGAAACAAATACTAACAGAATTAAAGGAGGAAATAGAATGCAATGCATTAATTCTAGGAGATTTCAACACACCACTCACTCAGAAGGATAGATCTAGCAGAATATAAGTAAGGACACAGAGGCACTGAACAACACACTAAAACAGATGGACCTAATAGACATTTACAGAACTCTAGACCTAAAAGAAACAGGATACACATTCTTCTAAAGTGCACATGGAATATTCTCCAAAATAGACCACATACTAGGCCACAAAAAGAGCCTCAGTAAATTCAAAAATATTGAAATTCTACCAACCAACTTCTCAGACCACAAAGGTATAAAACTAGAGATAAATTGTACAAAGAAAGCAAAAAGGCTCACAAACACATGGAGGCTTAACAACATGCTCCTAAATAATCAATGGATCAATGACCAAATCAAAATAGAGATCCAGCAATATATGGAAACAAATGACAACAAAAACACAAAGCCCCAACATCTGTGGGATGCAGCGAAAGCAGTTTTAAGAGAAAAGTATATAGCAATCCAGACATATTTAAAGAAGGAAGAACAATTCCAAATGAATAGTCTAAAGACACAATTATCAAAAATTAGTAAAAGAAGATCAAATGGGGCATAACATCAGCAGGAGAAGGTACATAATAAAGATCAGAGAAGAAATAAATAAAATTGAGAAGAATAAAACAATAGAAAAAAATCAATGAAACCAAGAGCTTGTTCTTTGAGAAAATAAACAAAATAGGTAAGCCCCAAGACAGACTTATAAAAAGAAAAAGCGAATCTACACACATCCACAGAATTAGAAATGAGAAAGAAAAAGAAACGACGGACCACAGAAATACAAAGAATTATTAGAGAATACTACAAAAGACTATATGCTAACAAGCTGGAAAACCTAGAAGAAATGGACAACTTCTTAGAAAAATACAACCTTCCAAGACTGACACAGAAAGAAACAGAAAATCTAAACAGACCAATTACCAGCAACAAAATTGAATCAGTAATCAAAAACTACCCAAGATCAAAACTTCCGGGCCAGATGGATTTACCTCAGAATTTTATCAGACATACAGAGAAGACATAATACCCATTCTCCTTAAAGTTTTCCAAAAAATAGAAGAGGAGGGAATACTCCCAAACTCATTCTATGAAGCCAGCATCACCCTAATACCGAAACCAGGCAAAGACCCCACCAAAAAAGAAAATTATAGACCAATATCCCTGATGAACATAGATGCAAAAATACTCAACAAAATATTAGCAAACAGAATTCAAAAGTACATCAAGAGGATCATACACCATGATCAAGTGGGATTCATCTCAGGGATGCATGGATGGTACAACATTTGTAATCCACCAACATCATCCACCACATCAACAAAAAGACAGACAAAAATCACATAATCATCTCCATAGACACTGAAAAAGCATTCGACAAAATTCAACATCCATTCATGATAAAAATTCTCAGCAAAATGGGAATAGAGAGCAAGTACCTCAACATAATAAAGACCATATATGAAAAACCCACAGGCAACATCTTACTGAACAGCGAGAGGCTGAAAGCATTTCCTCTTAGATCAGGAACAAGACAGGGATGCCCACTCTCCCCACTGTTACTCAACATCATACTGGAGGTCCTAGCCATGGCAATCAGACAGAACAAAGAAATACAAGGAATCCAGATTGGTAAAGAAGAAGTTAAACTGTCACTATTTGCAGATGATATGATATTGTACATAAAAAACCCTAAAGACTCCACTGCAAAACTACTAGAACTGATATGGGAATACAGCAAAGTTGCAGGATACAAAATTAATACACAGAAATCTGAGGCTTTCTTATACACTAACAATGAACTAATAGAAAGAGAAATCAGAAAACAATTCTATTAACAATTACATCAAAAAAATAAAATACCTAGGAATAAACCTAACCAAGGAAGTGAAAGACCTATACCCTGAAAACTACAAGACATTCTTAAAAGAAATTAAAGAGGACACTAGCAAATGGAAACTCATCTCATGCTCTTGGCTAGGAAGAATTAATATTGTCAAAATGGCCATCCTGCCCAAAGCAATATACAGATTCGATGCAATCCCTACCAAATTACCGACCGCATTCTTCAACTAACTGGAACAAATAGTTCTAAAATTCATACGGAACCACCAAAGACCCCGAATAACCAAAGCAATCCTGAGAAGGAAGAGTAAAGTGGGAGGGATCTCGCTCCCCAACTTCAAGCTCTACTACAAAGCCATAGTAACCAATACACTTTGGTACTGGCACAAGAACAGAGCCACAGACCAGTGGAACAGAATAGAGTCTCCAGACATTAACCCAAACATATATGGTCAATTAATATATGATAAAGGAGCCATGGACAATACAATGGGGAAATGACAGCCTCTTCAACAGCTGGCGTTCACAAAACTGGACAGCTACATGTCAGAGAATGAAACTGGATCATTGTCTAACCCCACACATAAAAGAAAATTCGAAATGGATCAAAGACCTGAATGTAAGTCATGAAAGCATAAAATTCTTAGAAAAAAACATAGGCAAAAAATCTCTTAGACATAAACATGAGCAACTTCGTTATGAACGTATCTCCCCAGGCAAGGGAAACAAAAGCAAAAGTGATCAAGCCGAAAATCTTCTGCACAGCAAAGGACACCGTCAATAGAACCAAAAGTTATTGTACAGTATGGGAGAATTTGTTCATAAATGACAGATCCGATAAAGGGTTGAAATCCAAAATATATTAAGAGCTCACGCACCTCAACAAACAAAAAGTGGAACAATCCAATTAAAAAATGGGCAGAGGAGCTGAACAGACAGTTCTCCAAAGAAGAAATTCAGATGGCCAACAGGCACATGAAAAGATGCTCCACATCGCTAGTCATCAGAGAAATGCAAATTAAAACCACAGTGAGATATCACCTCACACCAATAAGGATTGCCACCATCCAAAAGACAAACAACAACAAATGTTGCCGAGGTTGTGGAGAAAGGGGAACCCTCCTACACTGCTGGTGGGAATGTAAATTAGTTCAACCATTGTGGAAAGCAGTATGGAGGTTCCTCAAGAAGCTCAAAAAAGAAATACCATTTGAGCCTGGAATCCCACTTCTAGGAATTTACCCTAAGAATGCAGCATCCCAGTTTTAAAAAAACATATGCACCCCTATGTTTATCACAGCACTATTTACAATAGCCAAGAAATGGAAGCATCCTAAGTGTCCATCAGTAGATGAATGGATAAAGAAGATGTGGTACATAACACACTATGGAATATTATTCAGCCATAAGAAGAAAACAAATCCTACCATTTACAACAACATGGATGGAGCTAGAGGGTATTATGCTCAGTGAAATAAGCCAGGCAGAGAAAGACAAGTACCAAATGATTTCACTCATATGTGGAATATAAGAACAATGGAAAAACTGAAGGAACAAAACAGCAGCAGAATCACAGAACCCAAGAATGGACTAACAGTTACCAAAGGGAAAGGGACTGGGGAGGATGGGTGGGAAGGGAGGGAGAAGGGGTGGGAGAAGAAAGGGGGCCTTATGATTAGCATTTATAATGTGGGGGGTGGCATGGGGATGACTGTGCAACATGAAGACAAGTAGTGATTTTACAGCATCTTACTGCACTGATGGACAGTGACTAATAGGGTATGTGTGGGGGACATGGTGAGGAGGGGAGTCTAGTAAACATAATGTTCCTCATGTAATTGTAGATTAATGATGCCAAAAAAAAGAAAAAGTGTGAGAGAATTAAAAACTTATCTAAGGACGGACAGCTAAATATATGTTGAAGCCACATGGAATACAAGTCTTTTGAAAGACAGTCCAGGGATCTTTTCACTTTTCACATATGTCATTTGTTATGAATAAAAATCAAGGAAAAAATTCATAACTTCCTTTTGGTAATAGTAATAGAGTATCATAGAATATACAAATTAATATTTTTGGGAAAGTCCTTTTATTTGTGTGTCTGTGAGAGAGTATACATATATAATATCTGTGTGTGTACATTTATATATGCATGCATAAGTATATATGTACATATAATATATGCACATTTTGTCATTTACTTCAACCAAAATAATACATCTTAATAGACTGAGCACAGAAGCAGAAATGAGAATTCATTTTTCTACCAAGATATTCAGAGACTGATCAATAATGTAAAATAGTGACACTCTTTCCACTAGATTTTTTATTTGAAAATATACTTACTCATTGAAACATGTCATTACTTTATTAATGTTATTTTTAAATGAATGAATAAATAAATATTTGTATTTTTTGTTTCAATTTCAAATACAGTGAATGTTGATAAATATTTGCCCATGAAAGCATAAAGTTCATTGAAGTGCTCAATAACTTTTCAGAGGGCAAAGGAGTTTTGAGACCAAAATATGTAAGAACTGTTGTTATAAAATATCAGATAATTTATATGTAGCTGTTACTTTAAACCCTCATAGTACCTCCTTAAAGATAGAGACAGTATAACATGAGCTCCCAGGCTCTACATGTAAAGCAACCTTGTTCAAACCCTAGCACTACCACTTCCTAGCTATGAAATCTAAGGAAGCTACTTAACTCCTCACTGCCTCAGTTTTTTTTTTTTTTGAGAGGGCATCTCTCATATTTATTGATCAAATGGTTGTTAACAACAATAAAATTCTGTAGAGGGGAGTCAATGCTCAATGCACAATCATTAATCCACCCCAAGCCTAATTATCATCAGTCTCCAATCTTCTGAAGCATAATGAACAAGTTCTTACATGGTGAACAAGTTCTTACATAGTGAATAAGTTCTTACATGGTGAACAGTACAAGTGCAGTCATCACAAAGACTTTCAGTTTTCATCATGCATTATGAACTATAAACAATCAGGTCAAATATGAATATTTGTTTGATTTTTGTACTTGATTTACGTGTGGATCCCACATTTCTCCCTTTATTATTATTATTATTATTTTTATTTTTAATAAAATGCTGAAGTGGTAGGTAGATGCAAGATAAAGGTAGAAAACATAGTTTAGTGTTGTAAGAGAGCAAATGTAGATGATCAGGTGTGTGCTTGTAGATTTTGTAGATTATGTGTTTATCCAAGCTAGACAAAGGCAACAAAACATCCATGGATGCAGAAGATTTCTCTCAGAACAGGGGGGGTGAGGTTCTAAGCCTCACCTCTGTTGGTCCCCAATTTCTCACCTGATGGCTCCCCTGCAACTGTGCCTGTCGTAGATAGTTCCTCCCTTGAGGAATCTTACCCATCTCTGGCTAACCAGTCATCTTCCGGGGCTATACAGGGAGATGTAAAGTTGGTAAATGAGAGAGAAGCCATATTGTTTGAAAAGGTTAGCTTTTCACTTCTTTGCAGATTTATGCCCTGTGCTCACTGCCTCAGTTTTATCAACATGACAGTGGTAATAAGGTATATAGCCAGGCTACTTCCAAAGAATCTAAGAATTATGCCATGCTGTTCCAAGGACAGGGTGATAGTAATAGGTCACCTGAGGTATAGGCAATAAAGGAATACACTGTCTATAGAGAAAAAGCAATAAAAAAGTTACTGAAAGTCAGTTTGCTCTTTTTATCATACTGAATCTGCAATTCTAAACAGTGATGAAATTCTCCAAAATATCTTTTGTTAGACTAAGTTCTAAACAATTGCCTGTACTGAGGGTGGATGGATTCAACTCTTCCACTGATATGGAAAACTGCGTAGCTGTTAGATTTGTTGAAGAGCCCTCCCAACTCTATAGCTCACACAGTATTCTGGCTGGAGCATCTGTTTCTAGTTCAACTTCTCCTTCTGCTCTATTGCCCTTCTTATACCACCTTCAGAAGTTGTTTCTGAGAGCATTACCCAATAAGCCTGGGATGCAAAACTGTCTCAGAATCTGTTTCCCAGGGAATCTGTCATAAGGCAAGTAAATAATCTATGATCACACAGCAAGTAAATTTCAGCACCAGAATCCAAACACTGGCAAGTCTGCATAGGGCACCCATAACTGCTTAATACTGCCTCATTATATAAACATGATTCCTTGGTATCCCCAGATACTACAAACAAAATGATGAGTTTCAGTGAGGTAGGCAATCCTAGATTTTCCCTTTGGCTTGATGTCCAGCCAAGAGCTTTGATCACTAATGATTAGAGGGACAACTGTAACCTATACTTGGAGCCAGTGACAAGAAGCCATTTTGAGTCACAATCTTCTCATCGTGCAAAGATGCTGAAACAACCACAAAGAAAGAATTGGAATCATGCTCAGACAATAGACATGGATGTTTCACCTGATCAGCAAAGAACCTTTCCTTGATTTCCCTTTTTTACCTATGTTCTGAGCACCAGTTACCAGATCCATAATGATTTCTCTGAAGAGACAAAAGAGGTTGTATTTTTATAGACCTTGATCGTTTATCAAACCATCAGCTAGGCCTTCAAAGAGCCTCAGGCAGAATGCCTGCTTTATCTCTCTTGGTTAAAAGTAACACAATTTATAATATGTAAGTAGTAAAGGGTTGGGATTTTACTGTGAATTTCTATTAAACCATAAGAAAAAAAGTTAATACACATAGCACTCCCTAACGTAGCTCTCTTATTTTCTTTTCTTATTGCATTTGTCGCTATCTGCTATTTTTTAAAAATTTGTTAATTTGTTTATTGCCTTCCTTGCTTCGTTAATGTAAACTTTATGAGGGTAAGGACCATTCTTTAAGGTTCTAGAACAATGCATGGCAAATAGTCAGTGCTCAATAAATGCCTGACTATTGAATGTATATCTGGAAAAATGGGACATATCACAAGTTAGAGTAGATCCACATTCTGAGAAGCTGGTTAAACTTTGGTGAAAAAGTCTGTTTTCTTACTTATTTTGTAGTTTATAAGTATTTATTAATTTCCTTCCTGCTACCAGACACAGTGCTAGGCACTGGATTTGAGGTGGCAAAATAAATGGATATAATACCTATCCTGAAAAATCCAAGAGAACAGGAAACCAGTAAATTCTGTAAACCACATTTGTGCTGGATTTTGGTGGAAATTTTAGTGGCTAGTATGTCGGTACTTTAAGGTAGCATTTGATTATGTGACAAATAAAAAATGAACATGAATGCAGTGTATTAGCCACTGGGTTAGTGTTGGCAGCCGCGCTCAGAAAATAGCGCCCCATGCAGGGCAGCCGGAAGGCCCCGAACTTCCTAATGACAAATCATCCCACACCACTAAACTACATGCTAATTGCGCCTTGGCATAAGGACCAATGAGACCCACCAAATGGTTATGCTAATAAGGCATATGGAGCCGCACCAACCAGGTCAGAGCATGAGAACTATATAAGCAAGCCTCTCCTTCCCCTCTGGGTCCTGCCCAACTCATTTGTTTCACAAAGAGCTGAAGAATAAAGCTTTCTGCAGAAGAATCCTGCTGTTGTTGCATGCTGTTCTTGCCGGCGAGGACAGGGCACGCGACAAGTGGTGCCGAATCCCGGGAACCAGAACATCACCGGCACAGGGAGGACCCTTCAGACATCTGGAGAGGATTCAGAACTGCAGGTCAGAAGAAAGCCCGGAGGGGTAAGTTCCGAGAGGCCCCTGCTTTTTAGGATGATGGTTGATGGTTCTCTGTAAATAAGGAGGCACCATGGGGAATGCACCGTCATTAGTCACGGCGCTGCAGACAGCTCTCAAAGAGCGAAACTTGAAGGTCTCCAGCAAAGTCTTAGGATCTTTTGTGAAGGAGATAGACCGTGTGGCCCCCTGGTTCATTTGTTCAGGGTCCCTCTCAATCCCGAGCTGGGACAAACTGGGGAAAGATCTTGATAGAGAGGAGGAGGAGGGTAGCCTGAGGGGAGGCACCAGGCCCCTCTGGAAACTGATTAGAGCTTGTCTGCAAGATGAGAGATGTGAAAAGGTAATAAAAGAAGGTCAGAGAGCATTGACAGATATCCAAGAGAGCATGTCAGAAACGGAACGGGAAACAGAGAGCGCGCGCGGCCGAAAAAAGGCCACAAAAACGAAGGTAAAGAAACCTCAGAGTGAGGGACAAAGCCTGCCTAGGGCAAAAGCGAAAGAGCCCCGAGAAGCGAGTGACGATCGCCTCGGAGAAAATAGTAAATACCCCTGGAAAGAGTTGAGGGATCTCCAACTCTCCAATAGGGAATCTGAGGAGGAATTAACGTCCGCAGAGGAAGGGGAAGAGAATAAAACCGCAGAGTGCAGAAGTAAGGGAACCAGCAAAGTTGAAAGGCGGACCAAGGAAAAAATGAAAGCAGGGTGTCCCCCGACGCCCTTTGCCCCGCCACCTTACGTGAGTGGCGCACTCTCCTTTTGCCACCCAGATACTCTTCAGGCAATTAGACAAATGTTTCCTGTATTTGAGGATAACGGTGTACGCTCTCACCAACCCCTGAGTCATAAACAAGTTAAGGAGTTAGCAGAATCCGTTCGAGCGTATGGGGTCAGTGCCAACTATACCATAGCACAAGTTGAGAGATTAACAGAGACAGCCATGACACCCGCAGACTGGCAATATGTAACTAAGGCATGCCTTTCTAGTATGGGGCAATACATAGAATGGAAGGCATTGTGGCATGATATCAGTATGACCCAGGCACGCGCAAACGCGTCCGAAGGACAGCCTGCGTGGTCATATGATATGCTGACGGGCCAAGGACAGTGGGTAGCCAACCAGACCGCCTTCCCCTTACAGGTATATGCACAAATAAACACGTGCGCCGCCAAGGCATGGAAAGCCCTCACCAACAAAGGAGAAGTATCAGGCAATTTGACAAAAATTATTCAGGGGCTGAGCGAGCCATTTTCTGACTTTGTCGCTCGTATGATAGAGGCCGCAGGCAGAATATTTGGAGATCAGGAACAAGCAATGCCCCTAGTGGAGCAATTAGTGTTTGAACAATGTACCAAGGAATGCAGACAGGCGATAACACCCTGGAAACAAAAAGGGATACATGCCTGGTTAAAAGCCTGTAGAGAAATAGGAGGGCCACTCACCAATGCGGGCCTAGCCGCGGCCATATTACAGAGCCACAAACAAGCCAGGATCACTAACAGAAGTATCAAATGCTTTCAATGCGGGAAATTAGGACATATAAAGAGAGAGTGTAGGAGCCCAGCTTCAGAACAAACAACCCAAAAGACCCCTGAGTTGTGCCCTAAGTGTAAGAAAGGCAGGCATTGGGCTAATGAGTGCCGGTCTATTAAAGATATAGAAGGGAAACCCTTAGAGTTGCCAAAAAACGCCCAGAGGGGCCCCCGTCACCAGGGCCCGCAAATATATGGGGCAACCAGCACGCAAGTGTCATTCGGGAACAACCAGGCCCCCCAAGGAGAGCCACTTCAGGTTCCGCGGGATTGGACATCCGTGCCACCACCAGAATAGTGTTGACTCCACAGATGGGAGTTCAGCCTATCCCTTCAGACTTTAAAGGCCCCCTACCACCAAATACCATTGGGTTACTCCTAGGGCGCTCTTCTGCTGCATTGAAAGGCCTGGTAGTTCATCCCAGAGTCATAGATCAAGATTATGAAGGACAGGTAAAAATCATGTGTTCGGCTCCCAGAGGAATCTATCCTATATCCCCGGGAGACCGCATAGCCCAGCTCTTAGTTTTACCTAGTCTCCACGCCAATTATCCTGCTACCAACACGGAGAGGGGAGAAAGGGGCTTCGGCTCCTCTGACTGGGATTCAGCCTTCATAGTATTAGATTTAGCAGACAGACCAAAATTAACTCTTCAAATAGAGGGAAAGAGCTTTGAGGGAATCCTAGACACTGGAGCAGATAAAAGTATTATCTCTGCAACCTGGTGGCCCTCCAAGTGGCCTGTGACCCAATCCTCACATTCATTACAAGGTTTAGGATATGAGTCAAGCCCTTCAATTAGTGCCAAACCATTGAAATGGCGAGCCCCTGAAGGACAAGAGGGTACAGTCACCCCTTATGTACTCCCTCTACCGGTCAATTTATGGGGGAGGGATGTCATGAGAGACTTAGGCCTCAAACTCATTAATGAATACTCCACCCCCGCCCAAGGCATGATGATGGACATGGGATACATCCCTGGCAAGGGGCTGGGGAAACACCAACAGGGACACATAGAGCCCATCCTGCCCAAAGTAAAGAATGACCGTCACGGCCTGGGTTTTTCATAGGGGCCATTGAAGATGCCATGCCCATACCTTGGCTCACAGAGGAGGCCGTATGGGTTCCTCAGTGGCCCCTATCCTCTGAAAAATTAGAAGCAGCTCATTGCTTAGTGCAAGAGCAGCTCCAAGTGGGACACCTAGAACCCTCTGTGTCCCCATGGAACACACCCATATTTGTAATCAGGAAAAGGTCAGGATCATGGAGGTTGCTTCATGATCTGAGAGCAGTAAATGCTCAAATGAGAATGCTTGGACCCGTACAACGGGGACTGCCACTCCTCTCTGCCTTACCCAAAGAATGGAAAGTGCTCATAATAGATATTAAAGATTGTTTCTTTTCTATACCTCTAAGCTCCAAGGACAGGGAAAGATTTGCTTTTACTTTGCCAGCTATTAACCATGAACAACCCGATGCCAGATTTCAGTGGAAGGTCCTCCCTCAAGGAATGGCAAATAGCCCCACCATATGTCAACTGTACGTTCAGCGAGCGCTAGACCCAATTCGTAAGACCTATCCCACGCTAAAGATCATCCATTACATGGATGACATCCTTCTTTGCTCCCCACAACCAGCGGAAATAGAAGAAGCATATATAGATCTCACTAGATCCCTAGAAAATTGGAGACTGAATATAGCAAGCGAGAAGGTCCAAAAATCTAGTGTTAGCAAATTCCTAGGAGCAACCATTTACACAGATGTAATTTGCCCCCAAAAGCTTGAGATAAGACATAATCAGTTGCGAAATTTGAATGACTTCCAAAAACTCCTAGGGGATATTAATTGGTTGCGCCCATACTTAAAGATACCCACCACTGAATTGACTCCACTATTTAAAACCCTAGAAGGAGACCCACAACTAACGTCACCGCGCTCCCTCACACCTGAGGCATTACAAGCCATTCGCAAAGTAGAACAGGCTTTGATGACAGCACAATTAAATAGAGTGCAATCGAATGAACCCTTTGAGTTGTGTGTCCTTCCCACCCCAGAGCTGCCAACAGCAGTCTTATGGCAGCACGGCCCACTGATCTGGATTCATCCCCAAGCCTCTCAGGCTAGGACAATAGAGTACTATCCAGCAGCCGTGGCCAAACTTGCTTTGAGAGGAGTAAAAACCTCCATGACACATTTCGGAGAGGCTCCAGCTAAAATTATAACCCCTTACAGCGTAGAACAGATACAAGTATTATGTGCTATGAACGATGATTGGGCCATACTTGCTTACAGTTTCTCAGGAACCTTTGATAATCATTTCCCTAAACATCCCCTCATCAACTTCGCCAAAAATCATCTCCTAGTATTTCCTCGGGTCACTAGCCTAACCCCGCTGCCTCATGGAAAAACAGTTTACACGGACGGGTCTAAGACAGACACAGGTGCCTATGTCCATGATGGCAAAGTTGTGACAAAAGGCTACACGCCTGACACTCCACAAATAGTGGAATGTCGCATAGTCTTAGAGGTCCTACAAATCTTTCCTGAACCTTTAAATATTGTGTCTGACTCCTGTTATGTAGTTAATGCAGTCAAATCTCTAGAAGTGGCCGGGCTAATTAAAGCGTCCAGCCCAGTAGCCACTTTGTTCAAACAGATACAATCAGCACTACTTCATAGGCAATCTCCTTTGTATATAACTCATATCAGAGCACATTCAGGCCTTCCCGGGCCTATGACCCAAGGCAACCACCTGGCAGACCTCGCAACCAGAAATATAGCTTTTCCCCTGCTAGACCCTATCACCACAGCTTCAAAATTCCATACACAATTTCATGTCACTGCCGAAACACTGCGCAAGCGGTTTAGCATAACCAGGGCCGAAGCTAGGAACATTGTCCTTAGCTGCCAACATTGCTGCAGCTTCCTTCCCACACCTCATGTTGGGATCAATCCCAGAGGTATTAGGCCTTTACAAGTTTGGCAAATGGATGTGACGCATATTTCGTCTTTTGGGAAACTGAAATATGTACATGTATCCGTGGATACTTGTTCAGGAGTCATCTTTGCCTCCCCATTGTCAGGAGAGAAAGCTTCCCATGTCATCCAGCACTGCCTTGAAGCTTGGAGCGCATGGGGGTTACCACAGATTCTGAAAACAGACAATGGCCCAGCCTATACCTCTACAAAATTTGCTCAATTTTGTCATCACATGGGGATAAAACATATCACTGGCCTTCCCTACAACCCACAGGGTCAAGGGATTGTGGAACGCGCGAACCGCACGCTCAAATCCTATTTACTTAAACAAAAAGGGGGAATCGAAGATATACCCCCCACACCAAAAACTGCCATAGCCCTAGCACTTTTCACTATAAATTTTTTGAATCTGGATGCTCAAAGCCATACAGCAGCGGATCGCCATAATCAGTGGCCAAAAGACCCACAAGAACTAGTAAAATGGAAGGACGTGTTATCTAACCAATGGAAGGGCCCGGATCCAATCATAATCAGATCCAGGGGAGCTGTGTGTGTTTTCCCCCAGGGTGAAGAAAATCCCTTCTGGATCCCGGAGCGCCTAACGAGGAAAGTCCTAAACAAAGGAGATGACTTCGCTGTACCTCCTGACCCTGCTCCTGACACTGGAGACCCCGACTCAGGGAGTATTGAGATGGGGAATCCTGTCTGCCTTTCCTAAGCCTATGCCTGTCCGTTTCAATGCAGCCGTTTTTCCGCGCTTTTTCACTACCAATACTAGTATGAACTTGCCCTACTTAGTTAAAGACACCCTAGTAGCTCCCCTGGGAGAAAACCGATCCTTCGTAACTAATGGGTCATTATGCTTCACCACTCAGAATCTAGCTGGCTGTATCTCCCTGAAACGGAGGAAATACGGATGGTTCAGTGACATAATTCTAGAGGCCAGTAGCCTCCCCGTTATGTCAGCTAAATTTGAAGGGCCTAATAAGGAAGGGAGCCCGTCCTATAAGAACATGACTATCCACCAGATGGTTCTCTGGATCAATGGCACATTTGTACACTCTCCCAGGAACAATTCCACCGACAGGCCTCGTCAACCCAAATATGCCTCCCATTGTGTGGGCGACTATGAGGGAGAGCTGTGGCCCTGGACTGACTGTCAGTCAACTGTAGTAACGTGGGCAACTGAGAGGCAGGAGTTTACCATCTCCCCAGATATGGAGGGATGGCCAGCCAATGAGGCTTGGTGGCCAGTAAAGGTGCTCGAAGGCGAGTTTCGTCAGCAGCTGAGCATGAACCCCTTCCATAAATGGATGCTGTGTGGAGTCAATGGCTCGTGTACCGACCTCTCCCCCTTTTCCGCCCTCCAGGGTGGGGGAATTGGTGTAAAAAATATCACCTTTTGGTGCGAGAATAACCACATGCGCGCACACTGGAACATGATCATGACCCATAACAACGAGAACTACACGTGTTCAGCAAAATCAGGTCCAGAGTCACCTAATTCCCTTTTTCCACCTTCTCCAGTATGCGTATACCCCCCATTTCTGTTTATCTTATCCAATAGTAGCTTTGACTCCTGCTCCAATGAAACCTGCTTTCTGTCTCAGTGTTGGGATGCGCGTAACTTTACCAATGCTTTGGTAGTCCGCATCCCCCGTTGGGTCCCTGTTCCCGTAGACGCCCCTAACACCATGACTCTGTTTCGAGAAAGGCGCGATTTCGGTGTTACAGCCGCCATAGTGCTCCTGATCTCCGCGACCGCGGTCGCAGCCACCGCCGCTGGTATAGCTTTAGACACCTCCATCAAATCGGCTACAGAGCTCAATAACCTTGCAGCCTCAGTAGCTTCTGCCCTGGACCAACAGTCCACACTTGATGGCAAACTGAAAGGAGGAATAATGATCCTCAATCAACGCATAGATCTCGTGGAGGAACAAATGGAGGTGCTCTGGCAAATGGCCCAGTTGGGATGTGAGCGGAAATATCGTGCCCTCTGCATCACTAGCATTCAATATGAAAATTTTACACGGGCAGCTAATCTGTCACGAGACCTGTCCCAGTATCTTTCAGGAAACTGGTCCCAAGACTTCGATGGGACACTAGAAGAGCTGCGGCGAGAAATTATCCACATCAACTCCACCCGTCTAGATATCTCCGTAGCGGAAGGACTCTCTTCCTGGTTCCTCAGAGCTCTCTCCCACGTCAAGGAGTGGGCGGGCATGGCTGGGATGGGCGTGTTCCTGCTTGGAGGTCTCATGCTCTTACTCTGGTTGTTATGTAGACTCCGCAACCAACATAAGCAGGACAAGGTGATCCTTGCTCAAGCCCTAATGGCGATAGACATTGGCGCCTCTCCCCAAGTGTGGCTCAACATGCTTAAGAAGGAAGCTCGGCTTTAGCTTGAGGTAGCTCTTGCACCCTGAGCCCATGTGGCACTGCACCAGGCCCGAGTACCTCAATGCTTAATCACAGCTTTCTTTAAGAAGCTCATGGTGCAAGAGGGTTGAGAAAAAGGGTCCAAACCCTTTGTACCAAGCGGTCCCAACGCCAGCCAGAGGATGCGAGGCAAAGCACTGCAAGAGGTCTTGGACCCCTCTGAGAGGCATGCCTGACTGCATAGGGGTAGATGCCCAGAACCCCTCTCCAAAAAGGGGGCATCAGGAAGTATGATGGAGGTCAGGCCTCTGTCTCCGCCTCTGCTGGCAAGTTCCGCCTTGAGCTTCTGTTAGACAAAAAAGGGGGAGATGTTGGCAGCCGCGCTCAGAAAATAGCGCCCCATGCAGGGCAGCCGGAAGGCCCCGAACTTCCTAATGACAAATCATCCCACACCACTAAACTACATGCTAATTGCGCCTTGGCATAAGGACCAATGAGACCCACCAAATGGTTATGCTAATAAGGCATATGGAGCCGCACCAACCAGGTCAGAGCATGAGAACTATATAAGCAAGCCTCTCCTTCCCCTCTGGGTCCTGCCCAACTCATTTGTTTCACAAAGAGCTGAAGAATAAAGCTTTCTGCAGAAGAATCCTGCTGTTGTTGCATGCTGTTCTTGCCGGCGAGGACAGGGCACGCGACAGGTTAGGGCTTCTAAAAAGTATTAAATTTTAATTTTGAAATGTACTCTGTGACGTAGGTATTATTATCCCAAAGTTTCTAACCGAAAAATAATTGAGGCTCATGAAATGTAAGTGACTTGCTTATCTTTACATAGCAAGTCTCTGAGACAGAATTGGAATCTGGAACCCAGGCCTAACTCAAAAACCCATCAATCTTTCCAGCTACTTTCAACCCAGAGAAAGAATTTTACCTATGAGGAGAGATAAATTGGGTAAATCAGGTTTTGAGAAAGTCACTGAAATAAGTATATTAGAAACTACTTGATCATCTTTCAATAGGGAAAACAATCCTGTTAATTCTTGTACCACAAGTTTTCATGAAACCCTTATTAGTGACAAGTACCATAAAATCATCATTGCTCTCAGGTGGTTTGGCTGTTTAGACAGGTCCTGAGCTTTACTGAAGAGATATCAACTTAATATAGTATGAAAAAACAGACATTCTACAAGGAAAATATACAAATGGTACTCAACATCATTAGTCATCAGGGAAATACAAATTAAAGCTACATTGAGATACCGTTGCGCACATACACCAAAATGGTGAATTTAAAAAGAGGAAGAACCTCAGGGAATTTTCTAGAGTGAGGATAATCTTCTGTTTCTCAATAGGTTATTTTTGTTATATCAATGTATGCACTTGTCAAAACTCATCGAATGGAACACTTAGAATTTTACATTTCAGTATAGGTAATTTTACATGAAAAAAATGTAAGAAAATATTAAACTCCAGTTAATGATATACATATTGAATGCTTAGTGGGGAAGTGCATATTTGCAACTTACTTTGAACTGTGTCAAAGAATAAGATGGATTGATTGATGGTAAAGTGATTGATGGATAGATACATGCTCACTGTGTAATTCTTTCAACTTTCCTATATGCTTGAATATTTTCATAATAAAATGTTAGAAACATAATACAAGGATTTGCTTAGGTCTTCTAATACTGGAATTTTTGAATACATTCTTTATTATAGATCCCTCCTGATTCTCCCAGGCAGAGTTAAACTCATATTCTCCTATACAACTAAGAGTCATAGGGAATTAGGATAGGAAACAAGGATTATTTGGAACTTTCTCTCATTATATATTTATTGCTTAAATATGGTACCTAAATATGAATCAATGTTATTGTACTTTGAATTATTTATAAATTGCTCACTGTTGTGGCTATTTTAGTACTGTGCCCTGTATTACAGTGAGTTATGTTAATGGGTATGCTTCTACCAGGCCATACACATTTTGATGGCAAGGTTTATTTGTATTCATTTTCATATCTCTTTCCAACATTTAGCATAGTGTTTTGTACACAAGTGGTGGTCAAAAACATTTGTTAAATAGAATTGAATTTTGACCAACACCATCCACATTTACTTGCCTATATTTCACTCTGTTCCTTTATTCACAAATGTGTTCTTTTCAACCTTTCTAATCATCTATGACCCCTTCTAAAAATGTAGGAAAATGATTCAGGAGTTTTTTATTAAAACAGTAATTTTAATTACTATTAATGGGAGAAGGAGGATAAGAAGTACAACCTTCCAGCTATAAAATAAATCATGGAGATATAATACACAGCATGGTGACTGTAGTTAATAATACTGTATTGTATATCTGAAAGCTGCCAAGAGAGAAAGTCTTCTCTTAAAACTTTTATATTGAGGTACACACAATGAAATGAACAAATCTTAGTATCAGTTTGATGAATTTTGAAATGTGTATATACACTCACCATAACCATTGCCCAGATCAAGATATCAAACATTCTCACTAATTTTCTTCTCTCACCTATTTTACCATTCCCCTAGCCCCCTCCCTATGACAACAAACATTCTTAAAAGTTTTAACAATAAAAAAATTTGTAATTATGTATGGTGATGAACATTAACTAAACTTACGGTAGTGATAATTTTGCAATATATACAAATATCAAATCAATATTGTATATGTGAAATAAAACAATGTTATATGTCAATTACATCTAAATATAAACAATGCAAAGAAAAATAACAATTAACAATATTAGTAACCAGTTTTTGCTGTGTGAGTTCAAGTCCAACAACCTTTTATATGAAACTAACTCAATAAAATAGGGCTGTGCAAATCTGTAGAAGGTGTACAGTTAAGAAGATTTGAATTGATGAGGGAAGTAATCTTGAAATGAATTTTAAAAGGCCAGAATAGCAAAAAAAACCAACAAATAAAAAAACTAAGAGTGATTTTGATTTGCCAGAACTCCTGATCATTGCTTAACATGGATACACTATTGTTCCATGTTGTGGAGAAATAATGGATGCCAGTATATATTGTGCTAATGCCTTTTCATAAATTCTTCCTAATTAAACATGGAAGTACTTTACAGATGACCATCCAAAATATCTGTCTGTGATCTAAAATTATTTGGATTAGTGTCTCTTCAAAGCGCCAGTTTTCATAAGATCCTGAGGAGCTCATTGCAAAGGACCTAACTTAAGCCTCCTCTGGGTTACTGATGATTGCAACTCAAAGTCATTGGTGAAATGCCCTTTAACTTCAGAAGTGGTAGATTCAGGAAATAATTAATAAACAATAACATGAGTTGAATATTCAGGTAACTACAATGATCCTAATGACAACAGAAAGGAACTTTGAAAAATCTATGATTATAAATTCAAGTAAAAGTAAGGAAATGCAGATGAGAAAGAAACTCTAATAGATCCACATTTCACTCAGAATAAAATCCAAACCTATGATACCCTATCTGATACAAACTCAGAGCCCCTTTTCTACTTCATTGACCAAATTCTCCCTCCTATTCATGGGTTTCAGCCATATCTGATGCTCTTGAAACATGGCTCAGTGTGCTCCCAGCTAATTTGTTCGTCTGGTTGTCTGGAACAGTTTTTTCATAGCTGTATGAACACTTGACTCACAAGTCTCATTTCAAATGTTAACCCTAAGAGAACCCTTCCTAACTACAAAATAGTACCCTTGTTATTTGCATTACCTTACGTATTTAAGTTATTTTCATGCACTTACTAATGACATACTTAATATTTGTTTGTTTAATATTTATCTCCCCCAGTAGAATATAAATTAAACTCTATTAGATCAGAAACATTATTTGTTTTAATTACTGCAATGGTCTTATGCTTCTTTAAGTCCCTGGCCCACGGTAGATGGAAAAAAATATTTATTCAGTGAATGAATAAAGAATTGTTCAATCCAAATGCCTTAAGATCATAAAACATTGAAAAGTAGTTTGTTGAAGTAAAGGTGGTGATTGTGTTAAAAGCAAAATAAAATAAAACAACCTAAAACTATGGCTAGTCAGGATTTGCTTTCCTGTAGTTCTAAAATTATCTAACCATGAAGTATCAAACTGACCTATGAAACAAAATCCATAAAATGAACTGATTTATTCACTATATTTCACATTTTTTTCAGATAAAGGTTAAATGGAAAGTAATTAGTGAGAACAATTTTAACCATAAAGGGCTGTTTTTAGTCTATATATTACTGATAGAAGCATATACTTATATATTAATAACTTCCCTGTGATAATTTGTAAATTAATCCTTTAAGGTTCATAATATTTATAAATCTTTTAATGTTCTGATTCTTTTGTGACTGTTAGTAATTTCTTAATGGGGCCATTGCTGTAAATAGAAGCATTCTTTTGAGTTGGATTAAGAAAATGTTTAAAATGTCTTTCTCTATAGAATATACAATTCCACAGGATATCCACACAGGTTTGTTAAGTTTATTTACAAGCTTTGGTGATCTATTCCCTGAAAAGCAATGTTGTAAATGGGAGATGAGGAAAAAAGTAGTAAGAATAACAATAAACACACACACACACACACACACACACACACACACACACACACACACACACACACACAACAAAGCTATACCTTGATTTCATTGTCACAGTACAGAAGGGCAGTAAGAGGGAGTGGGATAACTAATGTCACAAGATAGATGGGAGATTAGAAAAGTGTCATACTCACTTATGATTTTATTCCCTTTCCTCAGGAGGCAGACAGAAAAAGACCATCTCTTTTATCTTCATTTCACTAAAGCAAACTCTGAATGATACCACCATGAATGAAATGATTTCATGGAAGTCTTTATAAAATGTGTTGAGGTATATCTCAAGGGACAAGAAAGATGGGAAGATTGTTTTATTGGATCACAGTAGATGCATATAAATATTCTACACAAGCCTATTCCCATGTGAGATACATAATCTAATTTGGGATTTGCAACTCTTTCATTAAAGCATCAGGTTTGTGATCTTGGGAAATAATTTACCTCAGAAGTGTGACAAATCACAGCCCCAAGTTTTTAGACAACTGAGAATGGCCTTTGCATATCTCCATTTTCTCATTTTACATTTTAATCCTATTGAACAAATGTCTAAGAAGTTTAAAATACTGTGATATGACCTTATAGAACTTATTTGACAAGGGACTAACAAAATAATCTTTAATAGAGCTGTAATTTCTTATAGAATTTTATTGATGATTACTGGTGTCTAATATATGTTTTACAGCTCAAGCAGTTCTTTTGGAAAATTTATGTACATATAAGAAAAATATGTTAAAAAACAAAAAAGTACAGAAACAGCAAAACCTCAAATTAGAGCACATATTTATGCCAAATGAATTGTTTGTTTCATTCATTTTTATATATGAGTGAAGGTCTCATTTTTAAAGAGGTCTCAAACAACAGTTAAAGGAATCTGAATTAATTTTTTCAAAGGAACTGAGTCTAAATATCTATAGGTAATTTAAAAAAGGAAAAGACATGTTGTCTCATACCAAGAAATGTTCTGAAGAGGTCTATCATTATTAATTAATTGAGAATCCACTGTCAAAATATTAGACATGTTTGCTCTTAATGTCAGCTCAATCAGTGCTTTCATGTGAAAATCTCAGATTTCTGTCTGATACTACATTCCAAGACAATGCTCCAAGAAAGGGGTGAACGGTGGTGGTGGTGGGGTGGTGGTGGGGGAGGGTTAATAAGACATGTCTAATCATTCTTTAATTAACATTTAAAATAAATGACACTCAAACAGAAAATGTGAGAAAGAATTGATTAAAATAGAGCTATTGCTCACACAAGATAGACAGTTTTTCCCTCTATTTCATAGCAGATAGGCAAGGACCTAATTAGTTGGATAAATGAAATATTTAATTAAATTCTTAGGCAGTTATCTAAGATATAGTGGCCAAATGATTAATTTGCATATGCCCTTAGTATAATAGACATAAATGTATACACTTCATTGCCCTGTTCATCTCTTCTGATTTATTCATTCTCATTCTTTTATTTTCTTGTATCTTTGAAAGTATGTTTAAGTAAGTGTGATCTTAAATATTTCAGTACTATGCCAGTTTGACAGATATATAGGGTGGTTTAGCAGAAAGAGTATATTCCTTTAAATTGTGAAATTCAGGTCCAAATATTGACTATCTGATGTGAGAAAAAGTTGTTTTATGATTTTCTTAAAATTCATGTTTTAAAAATTGCCACTCATTTTAAATCACGACTATACCACTTGTTAGGTATGTGGTACAAAATATAATTTTTTAGTTTTGGATTTCTCATTCATAAAATAGGGAAAATGACACCCATCTTAAATCATTGTTGTTAGATAATAACTGCAGAAGTGTTGCCAGCATGAATCCAGGATCACGCAAAGCACAGTAAATATTAGTTGAATCTGAAAATAGTGTGTAATTACAAGAAATCAAGTCATTGTGCTAGTACCATTAAATTTATAAGCTACTAGAACAATTTTCAGGCATGGACATGGAACCTCTGCCAGTAATCCTAAGACACTTGAAAACAGAAAAAGGATTGGAAAACTGGAGAACAGGGAAAAATAATTCTAATGGCTTCTTCAGAGGGGAAGACAATGTGCTCATAATCTATTGACCCACGAATCTGGTGGTCCTCATATGGACTGGATTAAATAGATGTTTCTGAGCATTTACGAAAAGTGATGATGAACAAGAACTGATAAGTATTCATAGAACACCATCATTTCAGATTGGTTCCTTCATCTGTTTCATCTTCAACCTGTTTCACAGGTTAGTAGACAAATAGACAAGGAAGATTTAGTCAAACATCTGGCAAAGCTTTTTCTAACATTTGGGAACATTGATCTAGGGGATAAGATCAATCGTATGATCAATTGGATTTCTAACTCACAGAAGAATCATTCCCATAAAGGGCTAATTAATGGATCTGAGTCTAGAAGGATGGCAGACAGCAGTGTACAGCAGATCTTTGTATCTGGGTCTGGCCATACTGAACAATTTTTATATCGATGGTTCAAAGAAAGAAATGGAAGTCCTTATTGGGAAATCCATTTTACTCAAAAGTTTTCTTGTTCTAGACAGGAAAAGCTGACAAATCATAGCCAATTCAATGGTACAAGCTGGGAGAGACAGAAAGAAGAGTCAAAATTACTTTCGTAAATTAAAATGATGGTCCTCAAACAGATAAAAAGAGGCAAATGCAATGTTTCCACTGGAATTTAAAATGCCGTTTATACCACATTTACATAGAAAAGACCTATGATTTATTTGGTTGGCAACAGAACTGAGAGGATAATATGGCAGCTTTTAAAAAAAATTAAGTATAGTTAAAAAATAATGTATGAATACCATTTGCTTCTGAAAAATAAATATTTTGTTGAGAACAAGTCCTTTTGTCTACATTCCTCAATCTGTACCTACCCCACTCCATTTCTCCAGGAAATATCTTTTATCGGGTTGTGTACATTCTTTACCCTTTTTCATGCATTCACAATCAGTGGAAAGCATCTGGTTTTATTGTGTGTTTTTTTTTTTTCATTTATAATTTACATAAATGGAGCATAATCACTAGTATCCCTAATAGCTCTATAGTCTTGGCATAAGAGTACTAATAAAAGCCTATATATCATATATGACTAAATATTTAAAAGTTTCAAATCAAGCTACAAAAACAGTTACATAAAAATATTATATATCTCTCAATCTTGAAAAATATGTTTATTATAAAATAACGAAAGTATGGTTAAAGCTTTAGTTTAACATCACTGAAATTTAGAAAATTTCAAAAGAAAATTTATTTATGATTTTGTGTGTATGGATTTTTGCTGAATGGCTAGTGATGTTTGGATAACTAATAAAGACATACGTAATTCACACATTGTTATATAGTTATCCTAAAAATTTTATTTTTCTTGTCTTCAGAAAAATTACTACTTACATAGTACTAATCAGTATTTTCATTGATTTCTGCTCACATGACAGTATAATATAGAAGATTAAAATTAATTGTGATTGTATTTAAATTGTACACAATATAAATATTATCTTACGAAATGTATACATTAACTTAAATTTTGTTAAAATAATTTTGCTTTACAAAATGTCATTTTTCTGTGGAAATATTCATAATTATAAAAGGAAAAAAGATACAAATAACAGTATCAACACTTTAAAATATAATTTAAATAAAGAGTTGAAAAAACTAAATCTTATTAAATATATCTTCACATTTTACTTGGAAATAATTTCAAATTTACAGATAAGTTGCTACAGAGAAAGTAGTCATAAAAAGAATGCTTGTACCCTGTACACAGATTTGCTCATTGTTGACATTTTACGAACTTTACCATTTGCTCTCTCACTTCCCCTCTTCTATACAAATATGTACACCCACACACAATTGTTTCTGGGCTATTTATGGAAAGTTATCTTTCACAACAAACCATGATGTAGACAGTCCAATTACAGTTCTCATGATACAGGTGAGACAACCAAGGCATAGAGAAGATAAATAATTTGCTGAGGGTTACAGAGCCAATAAATTGTTGAACCAAAATTCCAAATTTAGTTCCATAGTATTCATCTTAGTCAGGAAATATACAGAGAATTATATTTTTTTTAGGAAAATTTCAGGGAGTTAATAGGTAGCAGAAAATGGAAAAACTTAATCTAGAAATTGCAAATTACTTGGTTAATTTCTAAAGGGGTTATCCATCAGTCTTGCACCAGGAATTCTGTACAGAAAATCGGAAAACTGTCTTTAAAGAAGCACCATTCAACTATTTATAATTGAGTAGCTCTCCCTGACTAATATAGCTCCAGTAGCTGAAAATATATTATCTATTCTATAACATTAGGCTGGCCAAAATTATTAATAGTACTTTATTGTCATTGATCAACTGCCTCATTGCTTCATCAGATAGTATTGCATGAGTAACTGTAGGTCACTACTTGTAAAGTGGATGAATTTGCATAGTCCACATTAATCAACAATCATTTCTGCTTTGAGAAATAGGTGAAACAGATGGCAATAACAATAGTACAAGTTACTGACTTTTGCCTCAGCAGTGTGAGTGGATGCTCAATCAAGAAAATTAGTTTACCATGGCAATGATTTATTTTTCCTCCCAAGTGCTGTCTCCAAGTAGCAGTTTAAGGAATAACCTTTTGGAATGTCTCTAGGTTTTTTCCCCCTTAATTGCAACAGCAAAAATGATGCTGTTAGTGTTACATGTTACAAGCCTAATGCTTTTATAGGCTGTTTCCCATTGACAATTTTTCAAATACTGTGAGTATAGCTTGCAATTTCTGCTTATTGCCCTCTGTTCATAAAAAGACTTTGGTAAACCTCATCACTTATCTGCAATTTACTTTTTTTAAATTATTTTATTTTTTATTAAGCTATCACTGATACACAATCTTATGGAGGTTTCACATGAGCAACATTGTGCTTACTACATCCACGCATATCATCAAGTACCCCCCTACCACATTACAGTCACTGTCCATCAGCATAGTAAGATGCTATAGAGTTACTACTTGTCATCTCTGTGCTATACTGTCTTCCCTGTGACCCCTCTGCATTATATATGCTAATCATAATACCCTTTATTCCCCCTCTCCCTCCCTCCCACCCCCCTTCCCTTTGGTAACTGCTAGTCCCTCATTGGAGTCTTTGAGTCTGCTGCTGCTTTGTTCCTTCAGTTTTGCTTTGTTATACTCTACAAAAGAGTGAAATTATTTGGTACTTGTCTTTCTACCCCTGGCTTGTTTCACTGAGCAAAAATACCTTCTAGCTCCATCCATGTTATTGCAAATGGTATGATTTATTTTCTTTTTATGGCTGAATAATATTCCATTGTGTATATGTATCACATCTTCTTTATCCATTCATCTACTGATGGACACTTAGGTTGCTTCCATTTCTTGGCTATTGTAAATAGTGCTGCGATAAACACAGGGGTGCATATGTCTTTTTCACACTGAACTGCTGCATTCTTAGGGTAAATTCCTAGAAGTGGAATTCCTGGCTCAAATGGTATTTCTATTTTGAACTGTTTGAGGAACCTCCATACTTCTTTCCACATGGTTGAACTAATTTACATTCCCACCAACAGTGTAGGAGGGTTCCCCTTTCTCTGCATCCTTGCCAGTTTTTAATTTCTTGTCTTTTGGGTGTTGGCCATCCTAAATGTTGTGAGGTGATATCTCATTGTGGTTTTAATTTGCATTTCCCTGATAATTAGCGATGGGGAACATCTTTTCATGTGCCTTTTGACAATCTGAATTTCTTCTTTGGAGAAGTGTCTGTTCAGGTCCTCCACCCATTTTTTAAGCAGTTTATTTGCTTTTTCTGTGTTGAGGCATATGAGTTCTTTGTATATTTTGGATGTTAACCCCTTATTGGATATGTAATTTACAAATATATTCTCCCATACTGTAGGATGTCTTTTTGTTCTACTGATGGTGTCCTTTGCTGTACGGAAGCTTTTTAGTTTGAAGTAGTTCCGCTTGTTCATTTTTGCTCTGGTTTCCTTTGCCTGAGGGGATGTATTCAGGAAAAAGTTGCTCATATTTATATTCAAGAGTTTTTCGCCTGTTTTCTTCTAAGAGTTTTATGGTTTCATGACTTACATTCAGGTCTTTGATTCATTCATAATTTACTTTTATGTATGGAGTTAGACAATAATCCAGTTTCATTCTCTTACATGTAACTATCTAGTTCTGGCCAACAGCAGTTGTTGAAGAGGCTGTTATTTCCCCAATGTATATTTATGGCTTCTTTATTGTATATTAATTGGCCCTATATGTGTGGGTTTATATCAAGGCTTTCTATTCTGTTCCATTGATCTATGGGTCTGTTCTTATGCCAGTACCAAATTGTTTTGATTACTGTGGCTTTGTAGTAGAGCTTAAAATTTGGGAGCATAATCCCACTAGCTTTATTCTTCCTTCTCAGGATTGCTTTAGCTATTCAGGGTCTTCTGTGCTTCCATATGAATTTTAGAACTATTTGTTCAAGTTTGTTGAAGAATGCTATTGGTATGTTGATAGGGATTGCATTGAATCTGTAGATTGCTTTAGGCAGGATGGCCATTTTGACAATATTAATTCTTCCTATCCATGAGCATGGGATGTATTTCCATTTATCAGTGTCTTCTTTAACTTCTCTCATGAGTGTCTTGTTGATTTCAGAGTTGCAATTTACTTTTTAATCTGAGTTTCTTGTGGGTTCACCCCCCTCAAGGTTAGCCTGAGCATTTAAAAAAATTATTTAAGTTTAAAAAGCATAGCAACAGCTCTGTCAAAAGCATATTTTCATGGTTACTTTCTCACTGTATTATTTTTCTTGGATGTGATTTTCTTGGATATCATTTGACCCAGGAATTCCACTCCTGGGAATTTACCCAAAGAAAATAAGATTCCAGATTCAAAAAGGCACATACACCCCTATGTTTATCTCAGCACTATTTACAAATAGGAAAATAAGACCTATTCTACTTCGGCGATCCCTGCTATGGGGCAGAGTGGGATGGAGAAGCAGCGTAGCTAATTTCCTCAGGTTTATTTATTCATTCATGTTAATATTAGCTTTTAGGAAAAACTATAAAAATATTTTTTAAATAAAAATTCAGGGGGAAAGATCAGAGTAGAAAAGGTCAATGTTATAACCTGTATAAGAGAAGAGATCAGAGTAGTAACACTAAGTATTCAAGACTGACGACAAAGAAGGTACATTTATGAAAAAGATGAAACAACACTAAGCAAACACCTCAAAAATGAGAGTACCATTACTATGGGGGATGAATTTTTCACTTTGAGAGTAATTATCTCTCCAATATGCTACCAACTTCATAGCACCTCTGTCCTTTAAAACTTTAAAAACAGTTTGGATGTAGTAATTTCAGAATTGATATCTGGGTGTGCAGGTGAATAGACCAGATGGACCGTGGTCCTTTCCAGTTACATAATTCTATGGCCATGGGAAAGTCCAGATTCCAATCTTGTCTTGGCATATTTGCTTGGTTTCTGACAAGAGCAGCTGGTGTTTGTGGTTGTGTCATGAAACTTCAATCACCAATTGTGCTAAATGTAGTAAAATGTGAAGGAAAGCATTCTGGTTTGGTGATTTTCATTTAACCGGTTCTCCTAAATTTTATGTATTTCATTTTGAATTGAATAGTAGAGCTCTTGTTCTAACAACCAGTTAATCAACACCAACAGTGACAAAATCTGGAACTCTAAGCATGGATTGGATAGATATGGGTATGAGGACATGCACACAGAATCACATTTTGGCAGAAGTGAAATCTAGCAGGTAGTATATAGTACCTAACAGATAAAGTTATTATAACTTCCTGAAGGAGGTTAATATCAAGGGAGAGAGTATTCTAACACTTAAGTAAGACACAAGAACAAAGCCTATTATATGAAAAGCTAACAGCCTGAAATCCAGGCAAGCAACTCAGCATCAGGTCAGTCTGTCAGAATACAGCAGGGGCTTAATCATGAAAATGAGACTTCATTGAGTGAGCTTGGGGTGAGTGAGAAAAGCAAGACAGACATTTAGATTTAGTAGGATCAAAGTATTAGATGTCATTCAAAAATACCAAGCAGGAAACAAACAGAAATAAGTTTCAAATCCAGCTTCCAGAATAAGGTTATAATGTGTGCAATGACACTGACAGATGAAGTGAAAGATCATGTCTTAGCAGGGTACCACCAGGACAGGAAGAAAGTGTTTATGCAGAATTGTTTAATTTTCCTCCCTGATTTTATTATTGGTCCTGGAAACTGGAATTGGCCCAAACCACAGTGAAGTTCAAGAAAGTGAGCTAAGAGGAAGATCTGGAACCTGGCAGGGTCTAATAAAAACCACCTAGAGAAATGAGGTTACTTTGATGACTCACTTGAACAGTGGAAGTGGCTACTGGATAAGGTGAATATGAGAAACTTTGAGCCAGAGTAATGAGTAAGATTATGACTCGAGACTCAGCTGGGGCTGCCAGACACAAGAAATATGTAGTCATTTGAGTGCAGCAGGAAATGCATAGTAGAGGACTAATTTGTTAAGCCACTGTTCCAGCTTATTACCCATCTTTGGCAGATAGAAATGCTTAACTGCTACAGAATTTGCTTCTGATGCTACTATAGGGGTCTTTTTGAGAACACTACTAAAGTGTTCTTTTCCAAAATATTTCATAAGAGTGAACATGAGCACTAAGACTAGGAACAATTAGATTAAAAAATGTATTCTACTTTCTGCACCTTGTATTTAATGATTATTTTGGAATCATTCAATTTCATAGGTGGAAAATCAGTAGTCTGTCAAAAGTCCATGACAATGACATGCCCCAGAAATGACAGAGAAACATTCCCATTAAAACTCTCCCTTGTGAAGCTATGCCTGTACCACAGACTCACAACTTTTTAGCCTATTTAGGCTTAACTAACAAAATCAAATTAGTGTTTATTTGCATAACAAAGATTTGTCCTCTGGATCTTGTAAACAGGAAAAAAAGGTATTACAAGTAATTCCCCATAGGATTTTCTTTGCAATCTATTTGTTTTTTATAGTATAGTGCCATGTCTTGAAGGAAAACAAATGGAAAAAAGAGTAGAAATATATTTGATATTCAGTAAGGTTTTCCCATATTATAAGGTAATGCATATTATACAAGTCAATAAATGCATATGTGCAATAAGAATGACATTGATATTGCTTGCAGGTATAGTTGTAATAATTACTCTGTGAAATAGGGTTGAAATGCCAAGACACACAATCCCAGCAATTATTAGTGATACATTATTTTCTAATCTGAGAGAACCTACTCATTTGATGTTCATTACAACTGTTTAAATTAGTAACACTCTATGACATTTTAACCATTTGGAAATATTACTGGGAAAGGAGTTATGAGCACTCTAGTCAATATTTCTAAGCCCTTGTGATTTCTCTTTTTTTGGAATTAGTTAAAGATTTTTGACTTACAAAGATTAATATGATGTTAAGGATAACTGTTCTTCTGACATAAAGTAATTAGATTATTTTGAAATGTCACAGTATTTTTTTCAGAGAACTATTTGCATATATATGCATATGTATTTTTTATGGTTTTGTTATATCTCAATATTTCAGTTCTTAAACTTTTAGACATCTAAGAACAAAAAGGTTTGAAATGATTTAAAGAGAAAAGACACATGGATATTGTGTGGCCTAGGACAAAATAATTATGCTGCAATGTTTAATCATGTCTAATATTCATGCTAATGACCTATTTTTAGACTAGTGAACAATTGAGAGTAAGGTTTTCCCATATTATAAGGTAATGCATATTATACAAGTTAATAATTCTCTTTGCCAAAAATTACTGTTTGGAGAGTCATTAAAGGTCTGACTAGAAACAATCCTACATAAAAAGAAGAGAATGACAAATTAGTTTGCAGTAATTAAATCACTTGATAGCAAGTGTGGCTGAACTGGGGCAACGAGTGGATTTCCTGAAGCTGCAACACAGCTCATAAGTGAGCTCAGATGTCAGTGTATGTTCACAGTCATTGTCATTGTTTTATCAATCTTGTTATAAAACGAGGCAAAAATATTTTTCAGACAGACTGAAGATGACAGAGTTTGGCACAATATAAAACTTTGACACTCTACTCTCTAGTAAGACTTTTTTTCATAATCCTACTTCTGTGTATTCAAAGTGCATTTTCTTGAAAATAATGGACAGCTTTAATTATTCCAATATCTTAAGGTAAGATGTTAAGATATATGCATTTCGAAAACAGTAACAAAAAAAATTAACCTTCAAACAATGAGAAACTTTGACTTTCTCAGATGGCACACTGCTTCTGGAAGATTCGACATTTTTCCAGTGGAATTTCCAGTGACATGGAATTTTCCTGGTATATCTATATATGTAATTAAATATGGAAGTTTATTCTAAATAACACGGATGTTTATGGTTCTGCTTGACTGACAACATTTCTCTTTGCCAAACATTACTGTTTGGAGAGTCATTAAAGGTCTGACTAGAAGCAATCCTACATAAAAGAAGAGAATGACAAATTAGTTTGCAGTAATTAAATCACTTGATAGCAAGTGTGGCTGAACTGGGGCAACGAATGGATTTCCTGAAGCTGCAACACAGCTCATAAGTGAGCTCAGATGTCAGTGTATGTTCACAGTCAGGTATCCCTTTGCACATGCACTTATTTACCTTTAGAAAATCAGCTCAACTCAGTGTGTTGGATAGAAAGCACCCCACAAGAAAACAGTAGCTTGACTCAATAAGCTTGAGATATATTCAAATAAATAAAATTAAGGAGGTTTTATTTCACCAAAATTCTAAGAAGATTTAATATGCATTTATGCCTTGTGAGTCACTGAGAGATAAACATGTTTCTCAAAATTGACTACTAAGCTTCTTTCCCCCAGTAATGTCTCATAGTATATTGGTGGTTCTTGGGATACACTTTGGGATATGTCGCTCTAAAATGTTCTGGTAGTAAACCTAGTCTATCTCTGACTTTTTGGAATTGATCAATCTCATGTCTTATCTCCCAAACACAAACTGGCTTATGAAAGAAATTATCTGAAATATCTGCCTTCTAGGCAGACTTGTCCCTGTGTGTTTACTTTCCTCTTTAGCTTGTGCTTGTTCCCCTAGTTCCATGTTTTAGACTCCTTGAATTTGTTGTAACACCAGAATGGCAGGATAAGTGGAGGGTCCTCTTTTGCTCTCTCCTCACAACCAGCTCCCTAAAATAATTTGGTCTCACACTCAGCTTCTTACCTTCCCCAGTACTTTAGGGGAAGTGTGTGAGCCCATTTTAGGATTTTTATAACATAGAATGAAAAGAATTAATAGAGGCAAAGGAGAGATAGTGGGAAAAAGATAATAATAATAATAATAAATATAATAATCATACTGCTGGCTTTTCTGGAATAGCTAGCTACTTGTTTGTCAAGAATGTGGGTAGTAATGAAGCAGAAAGAAAAGAAACAAAAGCAGGAAAGTCTGTCAAGCTATGTGGTAGAAATAATCATAAAAGTAGGAGAAAAAAAGACAGAATAGCCTTGAGGCCTGAAGAAGCAGGAGGATGCACAGTATGTGGTAATAGGTTTGAGTAAAGCCTCTGAAACCACACAACTTAGGGAGAGAGTAAAGGTTATTTTGAAAAGTATCCCATTTGTTCTAGTTTGGATCTTCCTTAACTATCCAGGGAAAAACTGGGATGCCCTGTTAATCACTTCTAGCTATTGGGCTATATATCCATGACTGAATATAACTTGAACAAGGACAATGAGGCACTGTGGATTATATTTAGGTTCTATTGGTTCTTTCATTGACGGACCTTCTAGACTTGTGACTCAGCATTTTGGATTTTAGTTTCTAATTAGTTCCTTGCTCTACCTACTGTCTTGGTTTTGACAACACCATCTTCCTTGAATGAGAAATTTCTACCACTTCTAAGGTGTGTCATTCTTCAAGAGACCACTCCTTAGCCCTGAGTTTTTTCTTTTCATCATCTTCTCCTATACCTAGTCAGTAGATCAGAGCCCTTAATTAATTATCTTCCAATATACTCTACTGGAAAAAAGCAAAGTTGTTAAATGGTACTAAAGAATTGGCTTCTCTGGGGTCTAGTTTGTAATCAAGTCTACATTCTTTATTCTGTTTGTTTATCTTTGTTCCCTCTGTGCCACACTGTTTTAGACCAAACAAATTAAAGATGAGATGGTAATTTCCTTACAACAGAAACTCAAGATGTCTACGTCGCACCTACAAGATCTGCCAAGGCAAGGATTCCTGGAGCTAGAAAGCCTATGAATGTGAGGAGCCAGAGAAGGGAGAAGAGAGAGAAATTGGAAGGAGAGAAGTCAGAACTTGACAGCCTGATTGTGTATAAGACAAAAGTATGGAAGCAGAGATACTTGTGTGTGTAGTAAGACATTTATGTTGATAGTCAGTAGAATGGAGAAAGTCATGAAGTATGCAAAAGGCAGGGTGAGGACATGTGTGCAGCTTCCCTTTATGCAATCAAGACTTGGTAAACTATATATATAGCCATACCTTACTGGGCTGAAATCTGTACCGTCAGTGAACTCTCAACCTCACTGCCGTCACACAAAGTTCAGATATCATATTCTGAGACCTAAAAAGCTGTACTTCTCTTGTTATAATCTCCTTTCCTCTCAATTCCCCCCAAGCTAAGAAGGTTGCTGTGTCTCCAATACTTTACATCAAATATTTTCTCTCATTTCTGTGCCATTTAACCATGGCATGCCTCTATCTGTGCAACAATGTTCTCTCTTCTAGACACCCTGTGGTTGGCAGCATGCCAATGCAACACATCATATTTAATACCTGTTCTTGCTTGCTTGGCAAAACAACACATAACAGGGTCTCCTATTTATATATGCATAATTGTTCTATTTTGTTATTTTCTATGAATTTTTCTGATTGTTATTCCAACTCATTCTTCATGGACCATTTGAAGGACTCCTGCTTAACCGCTTTGATCCCGTTAAGGTTATAAAATCATTTGCAAATAAGGATATTCTGAAAGGATCCACATTTGGGCTTGTGTATTACTTATGAAATCACATAATATAATATTTTGCCTCTTTTATTTTTTTAAGTACATGGTGCACTCAACTTTAAACTTTTTGCATGTTAGTATGTACAAATTTTATGACAATCACACCACTGCTTTTATTATTTATACTTTTCTATAAATTACCTTCTTGTTACTCTTTTTCCTATATAGGTAATAAAAATAAAATCTAGTATTGATATTAGATGGCAATTTGAAGAGAACCATTACAGTTTTGTTTTTGAAATAGCAGTGACTTTTTAACATAACAACCCATTGAAGTTCACATTTAATTTTGTATCAATCTATCATATAATCTATGTTTCATATTACCTCACTCATAAACAGACATATTTTTCATTTTCCTTAGAATAGAATTGTTTAGTGCCTTTACATCTTCTGATTAATATTTTTTTATTTATATGAAAGTTATTAATCATCATGTACTTCTTACATTTAAATATTAAGCAAGAAAAAGGTTCATGTAATTTCTCAGTAGTTTCTTTCAATCCAGCTGGCAGCAGGTATTTGGTTAGAATTTACACCTAATCTGATGTTCAACACATGGAATGTACTTTTTCTTCACCTGTTTCTTACTGAATCTGGTTAACACACCACAAAGAGTATTGGAAATCAAAGTCATTTACAGCTTTCTGCCAGTAATATTGGGATATATAGAAATGGGGGATTATGGTGAGAATTTTTTTCAGCTTCAAATATTAAGAAATGCATATATTCTATTAAAAATGCATGCACATGGTGAGTCATTGACCAGAAAGAGAGAGAGATGACAAATGACTTTTTTATGTATTTGTATGATACAGCATTCTATTAAGATATAGGCAAAACACATATACAGGAGCTATCTGATGCATTATTCCAAATAACATAGAACAAGCACAGTAGAAACTCACGGCAGCTTTGTAAAGAAATGAGTTAATGAGTAAATTCCACCAATTTTAGAAGAAGTAGTAAGTAAGCACTGGCTATTTTTTGTTTTTTCTTATCTATTTCTTATCCTTCTGTTAACTCTACCTAGGTTTTCTCTGTGGAACATCCTTACTCCCAAATTCAGTACCCATGCTTAAAGTGAAGGTTTTGTTTGGTTCAAAGTAGAGCCTGTGACCTACATGAACTGCATACATCAACCAATACATTGGGTTCATGTCCCAGATAAATACAATAAGACTCAACAAATCTTACAAAAATCTTTAGAATGATACTTTTGTTCTTATGCATGGACTGAAGTTGAGAAAACACTGGCTCTGGAGATGCTGTAGTCATTCTGTGACCATACTGGAGGCCATCCCTCAAGCTTGACAGCCAGCCCTATCCTGAAACCTACTATTTATGTAAGACCAAAATTATATATATATTTGTTTAAATCATTTTTATTTGGACTTCATATATTTTGAAGTTGAAAAATTCTTACCTGATACCAAGGAAAAAGTCACTAAGTCTCAACTATAAGAAAAAAAGATGAAATCTTCTTTGCTTTCATTCCATTAGAGTGTATAAATAACCAAGTTCTACATCTCAACTGTTCAACAGTGGCTTTCAAACTCTACCCCAAACTGTACCCAAACTGTGCCCTCATTCAAGTGCCCCTGAGAGAGAAGAGAAGGGAAGAGACACAGTTCTGGAATATCATGCTGGATCAACCAGAGACACTCCACATCTCTATTGAGCTTTTGAAGGAAGAGTTCTGAGGCTAAGACAAGTTTGAAAGCTACTAGTTTAGACTGTGTTTTTATGCCTGAAACTAGCAGACAGCAGTAGAAGGATATATATATATATATAGTGTTCTGTTTCAAGAACTCAGAGGTAACACTACAGAACCAAGTTTAGTTATAATCTTTCTGCTTAATAAAAATTGGAGTTATTCAGCAGTAACTGAAAGCACTCTACAGTTTATGATGTCTTTTAACTCTCATCTTCAGTGTTTTACTTATTTCACTCAGTCATTGAAAAATCCCTGTTATCCTTTACATAATTTTAATATGCATGATAGAAAGAACTTTAACTAGTGGTTTATTAAGTCAAATCAGGCTTTCCTGTTTTTATCCAGTGAGTTTTCTTTAATAAAAGAATGTATGTAATTTCTCAAAGTTCCATAGTAAGTTTTTAGACTTCAGTTGAAGAGGTTAATCACTTGAAAGCAGAAAGTTGACTATCATCTTGCTGGAGTCCCTCAATAAGGCAGTTATTATAAAAAGGATAAAGGATAATCCATGAAAATGAGATAAGGCATAGTTTAAAATTGTTGCTCAGTGGTAGGCAACATACCTACTCAATACTAGTCATCATTATCATAATCATTACTGATCATCACCACCTCCTTAAGTTATGATTACCACCTTTAAAATTCTTTCTAGACATAGCATGTAACCTTTTTATTGAACTTTTTTATTTTATATAATTTTAGGCTTACAGAAAAGTTGTAAAGAAAAAACAGTGTTCCTATATACCTTTCAACCAGCACCACCAATTAAGATAATTGGTCTGAATAATTTTGTTATTAATATTTAAAACCTATAAATCTAAGCACTAATTTCTATAAAATAAATCATGTTTAGACACTACTCTTATTTGCAAGTGCAAATCAATTTTCTTAAATACCACAGTAGCCTAAAGCAAAAACAACACTTAAGCAAGTTGTTGGCTGTGTCCTGACATAAAATTATAAGGAACTGGACTTTGCTTATAAATCTGAATAATCACAAATTAAAACTGGCAAATTATCTAAAATAGGCCTTTTAGGGAAAAAACATGAGTTATTTAATAATAGCCTACATATATTTATAGCTAGTTATATGTCTATAATGAGAAGAAAAGGAAAAACTAAATTAAACTCAAACATATACTATAGAGAAAGAATCTTGAATAAAATTACAAATAGGAGGGCAGAGCCAAGATGGCAGCATGAGTACAGCAGTGGAAATCTCCTCCCAAAACCACATATATTTTTGAAAATACAACAAAGACAACTCTTCCTAAAAGAGAGACCAGAAGACACAGAACAATATCCAGACCACATCCACACCTGCGAGAACCCAGCACCTCACGAAGGGGATAAGATACAAGCCCTGGCATGGCAGGACCCGAGTGCCCCACACCCCAGCTCCAGGCGGGAGAAGAGGAGTCAGAGCAGGGAGGGAGAGGGAGCCCAGGACTGCTAAATAGCCAACCCTGGCCATCCGCTCCAGAATGCAGACACAGTGCATGTGTGGGGTCTTGGATACTAGGGAAACAGTACCTGTGAGCAGGTTCCCACAGCCGGCAGCCTGGGGACAAAGAAAAGAGAGTGCTTTTTGGAAGTCTTAAAGGGACAGGGATCCCACAGCTGGACGGAAGCATCCTGGGACAATTAGTCTAGCAGCAGGGAAACTGGGGAACTCTGGGCACTCTAAACCCCTGGGCAGCAGGGAGCATGGAGGCCCCTCATGGAGATAAATAGCCTCCCAGCCATTCCCCCTCCAATGCGGCTCCACCATATTGGAACACGAGCCCGAGGCAGGCCACGATGACAGCAACAGCAGAGATAAACTCCATAGCGGCTGGGCAAGAATCAGAAGCCCCATCTGCACACAGCTGCACAGCACAAGCCACTAGAGGTCACTGTTCTCCCAGGAGAGGAAGGCCACAAACCAACAAGAAGGGAAGTTCTTCCAGCCCTCACTCGTGCCAGCTCTGCAAATTCTCTCTATCACCATGAAAAGGCAAAATTTCAGGCAGACCAAGATAACAGAGAAAACACCTGAGAAGGAGACAGACCTAACCAGTCTTCCTGAAAAAGAATTCAAAATAAAAATCATAAACATGCTGACAAGATGCAGAGAAATATACAAGAGTTAAGGGATGAAGTCTGGAGGGAAATTACAGACGTCCGGAGGGAGATTAGAGATGTCTGAAAGGAGATTACAGAAGTGAAACAAACTCTGGAAGGATTAATAAGCAGAATGGATAAGATGCAAGAGGCCATTGATAGAATAGAAACCAGAGAACAGTAACACATAGAAGCTGACACAGAGAGAAATAAAAGTATGTCCAGGAATGAAACAATATTAAGAGAACTCTGACCAATCCAGAAGGAATAATATCCGTATTATAGGTGTACCAGAAGAAGAAGAGAGAGAAAAAGGGATAGAAAGTGTCTTTGAAGAAATAATTGCTGAAAACTTCCCGAAACTGGGGGAGGAAATAATCGAATAGACCACAGAAATACACAAAACTCCCAACAGAAAGGACCCAAGGAGGACAACACCAAAACACATAATAATTGAAATGGCAAAGATCAAGGACAAGGAAAGAGTTACAAAGGCAGCTAGAGAGAAAAAGGTCACCTATAAAGGTCATCAGGCTATCATCAGACTTCTTAACAGAAACCTTACAGGCCAGAAGAGAATGGCATGATATATTTAATGCAATGAAATAGAAGGGCCTTGAAGCAAGAATACTGTCTCCAGTACGATTATCATTTAAATATGATGGAGGGATTAAACAATTCTCAGACAAGCTAAAGTTGAGGGAATTTGCCTCCCACAAACCACCTCTACAGGGTATTCTAGAGGGACTGTTCTAGACGGGAGCACTCCAAAGACTAAACAGATGTCACCAGAGAAAATAAAATCACAGCAAAGAAAGCAGACCAACCAAATACTAACTAAAGGCAAAAAATAAAATCAACTACCCACTAAAAGCAGTTAAAGGAAACACAAAAGGGCACAGAATAAAACAACCGACATATAAAGAATGGAGGAGGAGGAATAAGAAGGGAGAGGAGAAAAGAATCTCCAGACAGTGCATCTAACAGCTCAATAAGTGAGCTAAGTTAGGCAGTAAGATACTAAAGAAGCTAACTTGAACCTTTGGTAACCATGAATCTAAAGCCTGCAATGGCAATAAGTACATATTTTTCAATAGTCACCCTAAATGTAAATGGACTGAATGCACCAATCAAAAGACACAGAGTAATAGAATAGATAAAAAAGCAAGACCCATCTATATGCTGCTTACAAGAAACTCACCTCAAAACCAAAGACATGCACAGACTAAAAGTCAAGGGATGGAAAAACATATTTCAGGCAAACAACAGAGAGAAGAAAGCAGGGGTTGCAGTACTAGTATCAGACAAAATAGACTTCAAAGCAAAGAAAGTAACAAGAGATACAGAAGGACATTACATAAAGATAAAGGGCTCAGTCCAACAAGAGGATATAACCAATCTAAATATATATGCACCCAACACAGGAGCACCAGCATATGTGAAACAAATACTAACAGAACTGAAGGGGGAAATAGAATGCAATGCATTCATTTTAGGAGACTTCAACATGCCACTCACCCCAAAGGATAGATCCACTGGGGAGAAATTAAGTAAGGACATGGAGGCACTGAACAACACACTAGAACAGATGGACCTAATAGACATCTATAGAACTCCACATTCAAAAGCAACAGGATATACATTCTTCTCAAGTGCACAAGGAACATTCTCCAGAATAGACCACATACTAGCTCACAAAAAGAGCCTCAGTAAATTCCAAAAGACTGAAATTCTACCAACCAACTTTTCAGACCACAAAGGTATAAACCTAGAAATAAATTCTACAAAGAAAACAAAAAGGCTCACAAACACATGAAGCCTTAACAATATGCTCCTAAATAATCAATGGATCAATGAACAATTTAAAATAGAGTTCAAGGTATATATGGAAACAAATGACAACAACAACACAAAGCCCCAACTTCTGTGGGACGCAGCAAAAGCAGTCCTAAGAGGAAAGTATATAGCGTTCCAGACACACTTAAAGAAGGAAGTAGAATCCCAAATGAATAGTCTAACATCACAATTATCGAAACTGGAAAAAGAAGAACAAATGAGGCCTAAAGTCAGCAGAAGGAGAGACATAATAAAGATCAGAGAAGAAATAAACAAAATTGAGAAGAATAAAACAATAGAAAAAATCAATGAAACCAAGATCTGGTTCTTTGAGAAAAGAAACAAAATAGATAAGCCTCTAGCCAAACTTACTAAAAGAAAAAGAGAATCAACACACATCAACAGAATAAAAAATGAGAATGGAAAAATCATGACAGACACCACAGAAATATAAACAATTATTAAAGACAACCATGAAAACCTATATGCTAATAAACTGGAAAACCCAGAAGAAATGGACAACTTCCTAGAAAAATACAACTTTCCAAGACTGACCAAGGAAGAAACACAAAAGTTAAACAAATCAATTACAAGCAAAGAAATTGAAACGGTCATCAAAAAACTACCCAAGAAAAAAAAACCCCGGGCCAGATGGATTTACCTCGGAATTTTATCAGACATACAGAGAAGACATAATACCCATTCTCCTTAAAGTTCTCCAAAAAATGGAAGAGGAAGGAACACTTCCAAACTCATTCTATGAATCCAACATCACCCTAATACCAAAACCAGGCAAAGACCCTACCAAAAAGGAAAATTACAGACCAATATCCCTGATGAATGTAGATGCAAAAATACTCAATAAAATATTAGCAAACCGAATTCAAAAATATATAAAAAGGATCATACACCATGACCAAGTGGGACTCATCCCAGGGATGCATGGATGGTACAACATTAGAAAATCCATCAATATCATCCACCACATCAACAAAAGAAGGACAAAAACCACATGATCATCTCCATAGATGCTGAAAAAGCATTTGACAAAATTCAACATCCATTCATGATAAAAGCTCTCAGCAAAATGGGTATAGAGGGCAAGTACCTCAACATAAAAAAGGCCATATATGATAAACCCACAGCCAACATCATAATGAGCAGCGAGAAGCTGAAAGCTTTTCCTCGGAGATCGGGAACAAGACAGGGATGCCCACTCTCCCCACTGTTATTCAACATAGTACTGGACATCGTAGCCATGGCAATTAGATAAAACAAAGAAATCCAAGGAATCCAGATTGGTAAAGAAGAAGTTAAACTGTCACTATTTGTAGATGACATGATATTGTACATAAAAAACCCTAAAGACTCCACTCCAAAACTACTAGAACTGATATCAGAATACAGCAAAGTTGCAGGATATAAAGTTAACACACAGAAATCTGTAGCTTTCCTATACACTAACAATGAACCAATAGAAAGAGAAATCAGGAAAACAACTCCATTCACAATTGCATCAAAAAGAATAAAATACCTGGAAATAAACCTAACCAAGGAAGTGAAAGAACTATACCCTGAAAACTACAAGGCACTCTTAATAGAAATTAAAGGAGACACTAACAAATGGAAACTCACCCATGCTTTTGGCTAGGAAGAATTATTATTGTCAAAATGGCCTTTCTGCCAAAAGCAATATACAAATTTGATGCAATCCCTATCAAATTACCAGCAACATTCTTCAATGAACTGTAGCAAATAGTTCAAAAATTCATATGGAAACACCAAAGACCCCGAATAGCTAAAGTAATCCTGAGAAAGAAGAATAAAGTGGGAGGGATCTCACTCCCCATCTTCAAGCTCTACTACAAAGCCATAGTAATCAAGACAATTTGGTACTGGCACAAGAACAGAGCCACAGACCAGTGGAACAGATTAGAGACTCCAGACATTAACTCAAACATATATGGTCAACTAATATTCGATAAAGGGTCCATGGACATACAATGGGGAAATGACATTCTCTTCAACAGATGGTGCTGGCAAAACTGGACAGCTACATGTAAGAGAATGAAACTGGATCACTGTCTAACCCCATACACAAAAGTAAATTCGAAATGTGTCAAAGACTTGAATGTAAGTCATGAAACCATAAAACTCTTAGAAAAAAACATAGGCAAAAATCTCTTAGACATAAACATGAGTGACCTCTTCTTGAACATATCTCCCCGGGCAAGGGAAACAAAAGCAAAAATGAACAAATGGGACTATATCAAGCTGAAAAGCTTCTGTACAGCAAAGGACACCATCAATAGAACAAAAAGGTATCCTACAGTATGGGAGAATATATTTGTAAATGACAGATCCGATAAAGGGTTGACATCCAAAATATATAAAGAGCTCACACACCTCAACAAACAAATAGCAAATAATCCAATTAAAAAATGGGAGCAGAATAGACAGTTCTCTAAAGAAGAAATTCAGATGGCCCACATACACATGAAAAGATGCTCCACATCGCTTGTCATCAGAGAAATGCAAATTAAAACCACAATGAGATATCACTTCACACCAGTAAGGATGGCTACCATCCAAAAGACAAACAACAATAAATGTTGCCGAGGTTGTGGAGAAAGGGGAACCCTCCTACACTGCTGGTGGGAATGTAAATTAGTTCAACCATTGTGCAAAGCAGTATGGAGGTTCCTCAAAATGCTCAAAATAGACTTACCATTTGACCCATGAATTCCACTCCCAGGAATTTACCCTAAGAATGCAGCACTCCAGTTTGAAAAAGACAGATGCACCCCTATGTTTGTTGCAGCACTATTTACAATAGCAAAGAATTGGAAGCAACCTAAGTGTCCTTCAGTAGATCAATGGATAAAGAAGATGTGGTACATATACAGAATGTAATATTATTCAGCCATAAGAAGAAAACAAATCCTACCATTTGCAACAACATGTATGGAGCTAGAGGGTGTTATGCTCAGTGAAATAAGCCAAGCGGAGAAAGAGAAATACCAAATGATTTCATTCATCTGTGGGGTATAACAACAAAGGAAAAACTGAAGGAACAAAACAGCAGCAGAATCACAGATCCCAAGAATGGACTAACAGAGGATCAAAGCCTAATTTGGCTACCAAGAAAATGAAGTAAGATACAATATGAAGAAGAACTTCCAACATCAACATCCTCTGGAAGAGTCATTCCACAAGATGATCATCAAAAAACTTCAACAAATATCCTGGCGCTGTTGCAGTTGCATCCCACTGGTTCCTGGTCTTGCCATTGGAATGAAGAAGGAGATATCTAAGCTGGCCTGTGCATACAGTAAAACAATAAATTTGACTGGATCTATACTGTTGGAACTCAACCAAGAATTAGAAGTGCAAGTTGCAGTGCTCCAAAATCGTGTGACTATAGACTATCTACTGTTAAAAGAACATATGGGATGTGAACAGTTTCCAGGAATGTGTTGTTTTAATTTGTCTGATTTTTCTCAAACTATTCAAATTCAGTTAGACAATATCCATCATATCATTGATAAGTTTTCACAAATGCCTAGGGTACCTAACTGGTTTTCTTGGTTTCACTGGATATGGCTGGTAATTGTAGGTCTGCTTTTGTTATGTAGCTGTATTTCTATTATGTTAATGTGTGTTCACAATTGAATTAGTAGTTTAAAACCTATACATGCTTATGTTACTCTACAAGAAGATATGTCAAAGAAATAATCAATCTTCCCATGTTTTCTTCCGTCTGCTACTTCTATAGCTTTTCTTCTTCCTTCCTAATTACAACCCTTTAATAGAATTCGTGCCTCATATCGAAATTACTGAGTATCATAATTCTTCCAAGTGATAAAGATATCTCAAGACAAATGCTGGGCATAGAAACTACAGGGCATAAATCTGCAAAGAAGTAAAAAGCTAACCTTTTCAAAGAATATTGCTTCTCTCTCACTTACCAACTTTACATTTCCCTGTATGGCCCCGGAAGATGACTGGTTAGCCAGAGACGGGTAAGATTCCTCAAGGGAGGAACAACCTAAGACAGGCACAGTCACAGGGGGCCCATCAGGAGAGAAATTGGGGACCAACAGAGGGGATGCTTAGAAGCTCACCTCCCCTGTTTTGAGAGAAATCTTCTGCATCCGTGGATGTTTTTTTGCCCTTATCTAGCTTGGATTAATACTTAGTCTATAGGCACAGACCTGATCATCTACATTTGCCCTCTTTCAGCGCTAAACTATGTTTTCTACCTTTATCTTGCATCTACCTACCACTTTAGCATTTTATTAAAAAAATAATAATAATAAGGGAGAAATATGGGATTCACATTTAAATCAAGTATAAAAATCAAATGAATAATTATATCTGACTTGATTGTTTATAGTTCATGATGCATGATCAAAACTGAAAGTTTCTGTGATATGACTGCCCTTGCAGTGTTCACCATGTAAGAACTTATTCACTATGTAATAACTTATTCACCATGTACGAACTTGTTCATTATGCTTCAGAAGATTGGAGACTGTTGAGAATTAGGCTTGATTGTGCATTGAGTCCCCTATACAGAATTTTATTGTTGTTAACAACCATTTGATCAGTAAATATGAGAGATGCCCTCTCAAAAAAAAAAAAAAAGAAGAAGAGGTGGTACATAAAAAAAAATTACAAATGTTTTCTTAACGCAGTTGTTAATATTCTGGAACATATTGTCAAGGAAAGTTGCCAAATCTGTGTGTGTGTGTGTGTGTGTGTGTTTCTTTAATAAGTTATATGTGTGCGTGTTGAAAATGTATTTAAGCTTTGCTTGACTTACTAATAATTGTAAAAGTCTGTGTTTGTTTCATTGGTCCACATACACTGAGACCAAGGAGCACCTTTATGATCTCCAAATACCATATAGAATTATTAAGTTCATTCTCATGATGCTGCGTAAGCAACTTCTAATACAATGATTTTGTATTGCATATAGATTCGATTCACTTTACAAAATCCTGTTTGTTAACAGTAACCACAGCAACAGTTGTCCGGACTTCTGTCCATGAGGAATTGGCTTGAAATGACTAATTCACTTCACAAACAGTAACAAGAGCTCTTTAATTCTTATGTTTTTCACTCCCCATGGACTTGGACCAAATGAAAACGTTCAAGGTTACAGTGTCCAAACACTTCGGTGTCTTAAAAACTGAAGTTTAACTCTCTTTCATCAGCTCTTGGGATATTTCTGCAGTGCTAAATTGGTTGGCACATGACATTTATAGCAATAAATGCTATTGGAAAGTAAATGCTATTAGGATATAATTAAGTTTCCCTTTGGTCTCTTCTGGCTCCACAATCGGCCACATATTAACACCTGCACCTGACTCAGCAGCATGAAAGTGCACTTTTGCTCATTTTCATTCCTTTTCATGTGCTCGCCTCTGATCCTGAGCATGGTTATTCAGAAACTGTACTTTTAAGTTTATGTCTAAGTAATAAGAAACTATCAGAAAAGCAATTACTCCAACTTACGTAGAACTCCAGAAACATTTCACATGTTATATTTCTCTAGGATATTAGTTTGCTTCAGTCTCCAGTGACTTTCTGGGTACAATCAGGTTATTACATGGAGGTATTATTTAAAATATAGCACACTTTAAACTCCTTTTACTAATCCACAGACAGATTTAGGTAGTTTACTTAATTTCAATCCCTTTTATACTTGTGCTAGCAGGTAGAAAGTCTTCTATTCCCAGGAATGCAAAAGGAAAATAATACTGAAGTTAATGATAACAAAAACAACTACAAAAACAAAAATTTTACAGCAGAAGCAACTGTTTGGGATGTACTAAATTCAAATGCAAAATCAATAGCTGAATATGACTGTTAATGTGAAGGTTTCTATCAAAAACCAGTGATCAGTTGATTTGAGGAAGCATTCAATCAAAAAACATCAAGTAAAAATCTGAACAGGGCTGGACCCTAAAAACTCTCTGTGGAAGAATTTTTCAACTTCTGTGTACACAGGAAACCTCCAAGGAACTTTAAAAATGCAGATTCTTGAGATTCATCTTCTATGCATCATAAAATATATATAGTCTCAATAAATAAGAAAAATTTATTCAACATCACAACTAATCGAAGTATTACAACTTATGTGATCAATGAACTACTAATTTTGCCTATGAAATATGCAAATTATGAAGAAAAAGAAGTCAAATGTATTATTGTTTGAAGCGCAAATTGATATAAACTTTATGAAAGGCACTTTATCAGTATTTATCAAAAGATTTCAAGAGACTTATAATTGTTAATCTAATAATTCTGCTATTAAAATTAGGTCTAAATATGGGTATGAAAACATGTATACAAAGATGACTATTTTGCACACTTACACAACAGCGCAAAAGGTCCTAAAATACATTAAATAAATTATGATACCCATGCAAAAAGCTATTATGTACTTACACAATAAAATCAAATGTTTTTTATATGGAAAGATATTATATTAACTGGCCATTCAGGATAGAAAGCAGTATGCATTTTATTAAGACATAATGTTATTTTTGGAGAAGGAGATAATAGATTTATTCTGCTATCTCTTTTTTGTTTGTGCTTTTTCATATTTCTGTGGAACTAAAAAACAATTGACAAGTAATTAAAAAAAAAAATGACACCTAACTGGTAAACAGCAAAGAAACTGATAATTTTATATGCATTGTTGTTTAAGACTACTTCTGGCAATACATTTGGCATTATGTGTCCAAATCTTTGAGATTTGATTGAATAAATTTTCTAAGAATAAGTCCCAAGGAAATAGGGAGTTACATAAATATTGTTTGCATAAACTTAACAAAAATCACTTATAAGAGTAAAATATATAAATGCAAATGTCCAACACAAGAGTAATGATTAAATAAGTGATGGTGTGTCTACTTGATTGTGTATTATATAATAAATACCAATAATATTTACTAAAAGTTTCCAATGGAATGAAAAATCCTCAAAATATAATATTTAGTGCACACATCACTGAATATAAAATTTTATAGTAAGTGTGATTCCAACCAACTTATGCAAAAACAAAATTAATTAAAAAATGTAATGAAGGGACAAAAGGCAAAACAATAATAATTGTTTTAGAGTGGCAAGATTATAGGTAATTTTTTTCATGTTCATAATTTTCTGTGCTTTCTGAGTTTCCTACAATGGGCATGTATTATAGCTCATGCATCATTCTTTCTCACCAGTAATATTAAAGTAAAACAAGTACACATTGGTAGAAACCAAGAGTTAAGACTACTTTGAGACTGAGAATAAATTATATACTGATGGACTCTTCAAAATATAGGCCTAAGAGAAAATAACATACTCTCTAAATAAGAATTTAACTAAGAATGCATCTGTTCAAGGAAATTGTACCTGTCCTCCGTGATCTAACTCAAGTACCAGAGCTTCCAACAATTATTTTCAGACCTTACCAACCCTAACTGATAGAACCTTTTATACTAATTCAAACAATGCCTCTGCATATAGACTAGCAAGGGATTAAACACCATTCTGTGTCATCTGTATGTCTTAGAAAGGGCTAACTACAGGGCTATGTTCAGGCTTATAAAAATATTTTAAAATTTATTTATACAGCAATTGCTGAACTGTCTCTTACTGGAATGTTAGTGAGAAATGGATCTTGGTCAACATCCAATCCTGAGTGTGACTGTCAGTATATATTCATTTTTAAGATGACCTTGTGATTTACATCATCGCATGTCACCTCAAAAAAACATTTACAGGGTTACATTCTATTTGGTGAGAATATATGTATTATGAGAATACATAAATGAATAAGACATATTATTTAAGGTATAGTTCTGATTGCTATAAGAGAAAATAAAATAAGAGTGGCTTAAGTGGTAAAGTTTTTTTTTTCTCTGATAACAGTATAGATAGAATAAGCAGGTCATAGCTTATATGCTCCATTTTACAGAAATCCAATCACCTCCTATCTTGTGCCACTATGCCTAAGGTTTGTCACCATTACTGCACCAAAGCAGCAGAATATATGAGGCAAGAGAAAGGGTATTATTTTTCCTTTAAGGATACAACTTGGGAATTGTATATGTCATTTCCTCTCATATCTCATTGACTAGATGTGTACAGTCTAATACAATAGTCCCTAGCCTCATGTGGCTATTGAGGATGTGAAATAGAGCTAATATCAAATTGAGATGTCTTATAAGTTTAAAATACAGTGGACTTTGAAGATTTAGTATGAAAAATAAAGCAAAATATATCAGAATTTTTATATTGATTGCATGTTGTAATGATAATATTTTTTAATACTTTGGGTTAAATAGGTGTATGTTTTAGGAACAGGAGTTGTTGGGAAGAAATTCTTCACAGGTGTTTTGCATTTCTGAAAGTCTTATGAGTGAGGCAATGACTTCCCTTTGTTCTGGACTATCTTTTTGAAGATATTAATATAGTAGATACCTTGCATGATAGAGTCTTGCTTAATAGCAAAGGATCAGCAGACATGATTTCTGTCCATTATAACAATCAAGTTTTCTAATATTAGGCTTTGTTTATCTTCTATAATGCAACTCATTGCATCTGCAGATTCCATCTGACCCTCTTCACATAGGCCTGTGGGATTTAGGGCTTGGGGACCCAGTGTAAAAATGGGGGTATCCTGGCTACTCCTATTGTGTAACTAAATAAATTGGTCTCTGTCTTTGATCCAAAAGTTTTTTGGCTTCCAACAGTATCTGTGAAAGTATAGTAGATACTTTTGTTAGCTTGAAAGGAGGATAAAACTCAGACTCTTTATAAATCTTGATAAGAGTATCTATAATTTGTCAGTTGTACTTTATGTGACTTTAAGAAAAAATATCTAATATCAAATAATAGTATACATATTAAGAGCAAACTCTTAGAAATTTGGCAGTTCAACCACACATGACCATTGTGTGATATTGCACAAATTATTTAACTTGTTTGTATTCCATTTTCCTCTTATCTAAAATAAAATCCTTCCTCATAGTTTCATCATAAAGATATTATGAAATAAATTTATGTGAAGTGCTTAGAAGAGTGCTAGACACATGGCTTTCACTGAATAAATGTTATCATTACCAATTTGATGAGGAATTATGGCTAAATGCAATAAATACAGAATTGCATTCAGCAAATCTGAGAGCAATTTATTTTATATGGTTAATCACACATGGCTGGCATAGTGCAAAAAACCCTATTTTGAATGGATATAGCAATACCATTGCTTCTATGTGTGACACATGGCCCTGGAAATTTACATATGACAAAACATGGGGAAGTCCCTAATTACTCTCAAGAGGAATTTTTGTCAGTTGGGGCTCTCTTTCAGAAATGTTGATATTTATCAATTGAGGGCTAAAAACTGGGTTTAAAAGAAACATTATTAGATATTATAGGCAGTTAGACAGCTAAGGAAGTCAGTTTATGAATATCCTATCTTTCCTTATGTCCTCTAAGTATCTTGGAAATTGTTTCCTATGTAGGACCTCACATGCCACAAATGTAATAGCAGTTAATAGATTAATACTTCTCTCATATTTGATCTAGTTTATCATCATTACATAATTAGGGCTTGTGAATAGGATTGCTTGAACAATTTCCCATCAAAGATTCATGAAACTTTTAGACTATGATATTATTGAATGGAGGGGTCACATCTTCTTACCTTCTATTACTGGCATACTCTTATCAGGTATGGCACACAGCAAGGACTACATTTCATTAAATCAGGAGATGAGAGATAGCTCCTCATTTTGAGTCAGGAAAAGTCTATATGTCAGAAAGAGCATATATCAGGAAAAGTCTGATTATGTTACATAAACGTGAAATCATTTTGAGTGACTTGTAGATTAGTTCGAAGGGATGCTTGGTAAAAATGTATGAAACAAAAGTACCGTGCAAAATTTCCTTGGGTTTGTAGTGGTGAACAGAACAGACGCAGTCCTTGCCTATATAAAGCTTGAATCTGATACATTAACTTATGCATGATCACTTGTGTCTCAATCCCCATGTTCAAACACCTCATTTCCCTATGGGTACAAGTGATAATTTTATCCTATAACATTGATGCATTGCCATGGTTATTACAAGGTGAAAATAGTATCTTTCCTTGGGAGATGTGTCTTCCTTGTGGAACCATATCAAGAAAAGGCTAAATAGGTAATTCTGTGTCTGAAAAAAAATCTTGATAATCTCAGTGCATAAAATGCCCTAGTTAGGGGCCCATTTCTTGGTTTTAAGAGTATAGATACTTTAAATATCCTTAGAATGCAAAAATTTCTTAGGATTCCCATATCTATGATTAAATAACCCATTTGTTCTTGCATGCTGCCTGTTTTTTCCATCAGAGCGCTTTCAATATTAATCACAGCTGTTTCAAATTCCTGGTTTGATAATGCCATTTCCCAAATCTGGTTTTTTGCCTTTTAGCATGCCTTATAATTTTTTTGTTGAAAGCCAAACATGATATACCAGGTAGAGAAATTGAGACAAATAGTGTGAGGTTTTCTGTTTAACTGTCTTGGAGTCAGACTGTGTTTAAAGTTTACTGTAGTTGTAGGTGTCAGAGTCTAAAGTTTCCTTTACTATCCTTGTTTTTGTCATCTCTGTTGTCTTTTTGGTTTTGCAAGAAATTGCTTCTTAAATAGAGAATGAGGATTCTGATTCTTTCAGCTGTTACCACAGATGAGCATGATTGATGTGGCAATAAATTGTGGGAGAAGGGAAGCATTCTATATTCCTATGATTAAGTCTCAGATGTTAATGCACCTATGCTTCAAGGCTGTGTGCTTCACAAGTGCTTCACTATTTTTTAACCCTTTAGGAAAGCTAGAAGGACCTTGGATTAGGTATTTGCGTTCCACCTGGTTAGACTCTGTTGATAAGTTGATTAGCTTCTGGCAAAATAATATCCTATGAAAAGAGGCTTTTAAAATAATAGAATATTCTGATTATATTTCAAAGTAGCTAATTTTCCCCTTCTGCTATTGGAAACATGAGGGATTTTTCTCCAATATTCACCTGAGAATCTGGGAGGCTCCTGAGATGAAACTTGAGACCCTGCTGAGAATGGGGCTCCAGAGACTTTAACTCTTAAATTCATCCAGACTGAGCTTCCATCAATTTGTCCATCATATATTTAAGTTTTCCTACAAGTACAGGCTCCAGTAGTGGGTTTCTGATATTGGTAAACTGTGATTCTTTGTATTTGCTGTCTATCCAATTTCCCATAAACAGCTTTCCCTATGACCAATATTCTTTGATGGAGCTAAGAATGATAGCTGATTTTAAGTTTATCTAGCTTTTTCTTGTTGTAAGGATGAGAATGATAACTTTCAAGCTCTTTACATGTCAGACTTGGAACCAGTTATCTCTCAGCATCAGTGAATGTATAAAATGCTCCTCTAAGAGAATTACTTGGAGGTGGCTGAGCAACAATTGTGAAGGCAGTTGATATTTGGGAACTGGCTAACAAGCTCACCAATATCTATGCTCTTCTCTTTTTTCTAGGTACTCAGATTACATTTTATATTCTATCTTGCCCAGTGGAAGGTGAGCAGAATTGGCCTGCCCCATAAAAATCTTCTGCAGCTATCCTTTCCTTTCTCCTCTGTAAGCCTAATGGAAAAAACACTGAGCATCTTGAGTGGTATAGAGCCAAGAGAAGGGAGAAAACAGGGAACCTTGATGTATAGCAAAATCCATTTATCCTTCCCTCTTCCACAGCAACCCATGTAGAACTGTGGCATGGCCAAGAAGTAAAGTTTTCACATGTTAAATCACTATTATGTTGGGATCATCTGTTACAGTAACCTACCCTGATTAGAAAGGGGAGAGAAGAGGACTCTTCTCTGAGGGAAAATATGACAAATAAAAGGGAAGCTGTAGTCACGTAAGCAGTTTGGTTGATCTAAATTATATATGAAGAGCACATGATAAACCCATGTAGGGAAACTAACACAGCAAACTGCATATGTAAGCCTGGGTCTCTAAGAGTGAATGTCAAGGTTGAAGTCTTTGAACCACTCCAGCCTTATGCCCAAGACCCAATTCCCTCAAAAAACTGTCATATTTTGCATTTTAATAATGATGAATTTCTTACACCTCTTCCCTCAGTGTTCTCATCTGTTACTTTATCATGTCAATCCCCCACTTGGGGTGTCCTTTCAGTTTTCTATGCTGGGATTTTTATTTTTTGTATTCTTCAAGAGTCAGCTTGAGCGTATCCTAAGCAACATTCTGCAGTCCTCCTAAAGCCAGGGTAAATGTGGGTAAATGTTCTTTTTTTTTTAAATTGAACTGTGTACACATCACCTTGCTATTGATATTAAGCAATAAAATTAAAAAGTAGCTACCCTGGCAGACTATATTTCGTATGATTGGGATATTAAGAACAATGCCTGGCAGTTTGCTCTTAATCAAGACTCAGTATCTATTTCATGCCTACGATTGCCTTCAGCATAATAAAGACAAAAAAAATGGTGACATAATTTCTGCCTTACAAAGGTTAAGGCTAAAACCCTTATCTGGGTTAAGAGATAAGCCTGACTAAGTAGGCCAGAGATTCTTAGATTTAGATGCAACAAAATCATCTTGCCCAAACATATATTTTTGTATAATTCTGATGCAAGTGATCTGCAGGATCAGAAACAGTGCCAGTCTGTTGCTTTCCTGAATAACTGATACCTAGTCTAATGTCTGTAGGTATTGGGCCAGTGTGCATGAATGTGAATAAAATGAGATATTTAGCCCATGAGAAGATAATATATGCCCCACATAACTCATGTGAATTGAAGTGCATAAAATGTAAGCATGTAGGATTTCAAATAACAGATTGGTATGGGCCCTTACAGTCAAGAAAGGAATTAAAAAATTAGGATTTGAATCAGTGTCAGGATAGAAACCATAAGAAATTTGTACTCAGACTCTAACCCTGGATTTGAGTTACAGGTCCATCACTTAGCAGTATTTAATTTCTCATAACTTTTATTTTCTGATCTGTTAAAAAATTAAAGATTCATAGCAACTACTCTGTACCTCTTTTTTAAGGATTAAAGTGCCTACAGCGTGCTTGGCTATGTGCTTTGTTCAATTCAAAAATCCTATCCTTCCTCAAAACATGAGTTATATTTGGATAGAGTTGTTTACTTTTATTTCAAAAAGGACTTTAAATGTCATTTTTCAACTACTGATGTACATTTGTATTATTTATTGCTGAAATTGTCTTAATTATGTTTCAGATCTAATTGTGATCAAATAAGTGTTCTCTGGGTCACAGAGAAATGTAGAAGATGAATTCAAGTCTGAGCAGGATAATAAGATGCTATTCAAGGCATGCATTTTTATTACAGCAATTGAGTTGCATTTTCCAAAAGGATATAGATGATAGATAGATAGATAGATAGATAGATAGATAGATAGATAGATAGATAGATAGATGATAGATAGATAGATAGATAATGTAGATATATACTTCTTCAGAAGGAAATGAGTCCCAAAGCTCCTGGAGCATAGAAATGATGTACAGACCACCTCTATTCCCATTTAAATGCTGGAATTTAATTCATCCATATCTTGAAATGGAGTGGTACATCACAAGGGGAAAATAAAGTAAAAACTGACCTTAACATACACTGAAGATTTGGATCATATTCTTCAGAGATTATTTACCAAAAGTTTTGTTGTGTAGTTAGAATGAAAACAAGCAAAGTATGAAAAGATGTATAAGAATTTAACAAAATTAATTTAGCTGAAATCTAGGAAGCAGATTTAATTTCACAAGAATAATCAGTAGAAAATAACAGCAAGTATGGCACTCAGTGGGAATGTGCCTGTCCTGATTATATGGTTTGCAACTTAGGTGCATCCTCATAGGCTGGATGAACATAGGTTGGTCTAGATTGTTCTTAGACACTGACAATGTTTAAAAGCCCTCTACCTTAAAAAAACAAAACACAACTACTTTATGAGACATGACTGGCATACACAGAGCTGGACATTTAATGTATTCATCTGGAGATGTTGAATGTAAGTACACAGCCATGAAGCCATCCTAACAATCTATGCAATAAACACATCTATCGCCTCCAAAAGTTTCCTTCTACTTTTTAAATTTTTGTTTTCATAATAAGAATATTTAACATAAAATGTATCTGCTTAGCAAATTTGTAAGTATATAATGTAGTATTGTTAACGATAGGCACTATACTGTACTGTAGATCTCTAGGACTTACTCACTTTGCATAACTGAAACTTCTTACCCATCAACCAATACCTTCCCACTATCTCCTCCCCTTAGTCCCTGGTAACTACCATTCTGCTCTGTTCCTATGAGTATGGCCATTTCAGATTATTTACATTTCCATCCACAATGTATAATAGTTTCTTTTACTCCACATCTTCATCAGTACTTGCCATTTTTTACTTTTTTGATAACAGCAGCCATATCAGGTGTGAGATATCTAATTGTGGTTTTGCATTTCCCTGATGATTAGTGATGTTGAGTACCTTTTCATGTACCTGTCGGCCTCTATTCGTCCTCTTTGGAAAAATGTCCATGCAGGTTCTTTGAGCAAGAAAAACAGCTGGAGGCATCACATCTCCTGATTTCAATATTATTAAGCTACAGTAATCAAAACAGTATGGTACTGGCATAAAGACAGATACATAGACCATTAGAACAGAATAGAGAGTTCAGAAATAAATCTATGCATACATATGCAACTGAACTTCAACAAGGACACCAAGAATACACAATGAGGAAAAGACACTCTCTTCAGTAAATGATGTTGGGAAAACTGGATATCCATATGCAAAAGGTTAAAATTGGACTCTTATCTTACGCCATAGCAAAAATCAACTCAAAAGACTTAACCATAAGACTTGAAACTGTAATACTCCTAGAATAAAACAGAGAAAATGCTTCTTGACATTGGCCTTGGCAATAATTTCTTGGGTACAACACCAAAAGCCCAAGCAACGAAAGCAAAAATAGTCGAGTGGGATTATATTAAACTATATGTTTTTGTATAATAAAGGTAACAATCAACAATGTGAGAAGGCAAATTACAAATGGGAGAAAATATTTGCAAACCATACTTTTGATAAAGGGTTATCACCCAAAATATAGAAGGAACTACTATAATTCAACAACAATATATATATATGAGATGGTTTTCCCATGACCACTGGTAGTTAAGTATCATGTATTTATATATCATTTTTCCTGTCCAATGCTCTTTACCAGTAAACCAGCCCTGTTTCTTGCTTCCTAGTCTTTGTCTTTGTGCTCAGTAACCCTGAGTTGCATTTGGTTTTCAGAATATTCAGTGCTCATCTTTGAACCTTGCTGACACTTTCTCATCTGTTATTCTCACTCTGAGCATTCCCTCATCTCTAACATGTTACTGGCTAAATGTTTAATCTATCTTTAATACTTGAATTCAGGAAGGCATTTTTCTCTAGCAAGTAGACAACCCTGACTGAACTTCTTAGATTCTGGGTCAGATAAACTTTCACTGTGTGAGATGGTAGAGTGCTATAGTCCAGCACAGCAAACCTAGGGCTGTCCTCTGTCATTCCAAACCAAATTATATCAATTATTTGCTGTGTGCACTTGGGCACATCTCAGCCCCTTGCCCTCTAAAAGGATGATAATGACAGTACCTACTTTATAGTTTTATTAGAAGGGTAAATAAGTGTTGTACTCAAGTACATAGGACATAGTAAGTGTTCAAAAAATTTTAATTATTATGAAGGTCAGACAATATTCTTTGCAGATAATATTTCTTCTCCCCTGTTTTATAGAAATTTATTATAATGGTTTATTACAGTACAGGCTGTGTGATGAAAGGTACTCATCTTATTCTCTCTCTACTCTTGGCTTGTACCACAACATTTGGACCATAAGAAGTCCAAAATGTTTTTGATAAATGAATTCATCTTCCACATATCAGCTTTATAAAATAGGGTGCTTGCATTTCATGCACTGCCTTTCATTTTAGCTTTGTGAGTCCATGCTGTATATTCTCCACTAAATTATAAGCATATGGAGAGCAGAACTTAGGAGTCTTACTTTCCATATGATGTGGATTTCATAAGACTATATACTTAAATACTGGCTTTTTCTAATGTGCATTAACTGATCTCTGTAGGAATCCTCATCTATAATCTATAGTTCTTTAAGATCATGCAGTCCAAGTGCAGGTGCTTAGCTACCTATACCAGCATCTGTTTTACTTGCTGAGGTCATGTGGAGGAACAGCTTACATGTTCCCACTTACTATCCCTATTTCACTATGTTACTCTATAGTAAAAAAAGAAAAAGAAGTATTCTGTCCAGCATAGATGTAATTAAGGTTCAAGATACATTTTGTTTTTTCTCAATGACTCTAAAATAGTACATTGCTAGGTTTTCCGTTAAGGTACATAGGCCTATGAACTTGATTTTTAACTGCATTGTGTTAACCACTCACATTAAAATATTTATTTAGTTAAATATTTTAGTTACTTTTATATCATCCACAGTACTAATAATGCCTATTCAGTGGCCGAAGATAAAAACTTGGCAGTAAATTAGCATAGTTATAATTGTTCTTAACTAATGTTTATTTCTCCTCAAGAGATTTGATTATTATTTATGACACAAAAATAGCATCAATACTAATTATGGGCTAGTTTGTTTACTCACATTTTAGTGCTTGATTACTTTTTCCCACACACCAAACATGACTCAGAGAAAATTTTAGTGTTGATCAGAGAAGCTAGCTAAGTCAGATGAGTAAGACCCTGTAGGAGTGTGATGACTCTAACAAATACCTAATTTCTCTAAGCCAAATTTATTATACTGTACACTGGCATAGAGCACTTTCAATATGGTTCTGAATTTGCACTTATTATCTTACATAGGCATAATTCTTCAGACTTAATTTAGAAAGACCTGGTCTAGAAGTCACTTAATCACTGAATTAAGCAAAAGAAAGTCTCCTAATGAAGAGGAATTGGTGGTAGCACCTATATTTTCACAATATTAAAAGTCTAGTATTTGACCTATCATCATGCTAAGGTCACTAAGGAAGTAAAATGTTTGAAAGTCCATGGATTCTACTTTATGCAAACTGGATCTAAGATTATCATTAAAAGAGTTCTAGTTTATAAAATATTTGTCACATGGTTAAAAATGGCAAATTATTTCAATTAATTATTTATGTATTGTAATAACTAACACAGTGCTTGGTACAAAGAAGGATACACTGATAGGCAAATCCTCCAAGAAACAAATATCTTTTATGATGCCATTTTGCATTAGAAAGATTTTAAGGAATTCCCATTTTCTTTTTGGATCACTGTTGGGAAGAAAAAGGAGGAGAAAGTAGCAGTAGTAGATCAAGTCCAGTGATGAGAAGGTTACAATCCTGAAAGGCATTTGGAAGTGACAGGAAAGAAGCTATACAGGCTCTGTCAAGAGTGGTGATTCCATCTGGATCTTCCTATTCAGGCCAAGATTTGAGGTGCTACATTCCTTTCATTTCAGGGGAATAGAGGATGATGTGAATGAAGTAATCAGTTAAGGAAAGTCAAGGCATTGTCCATAACTTAACTATCTCATTTCTCTAGTTTCTACCTCTGGTAATAAAGCTGATGAAACACAAAATATCTAATAGGACATAAAGAAATAAATGATATTTAATATTTCCTCATATATTTTAATTTAAAGATGTTTCTGTAAAATAAAATGAAACTTTAAATATATTATAATCATTATTTCTTAATATATGTGTATAGTATATTGACAGCACAGCACTAAAACTAAATTGAATTAACATAGTCTCTGAGCCCTTAAAACATCAGTCTTAGAAAATAATTCCTTCAATAATGATTTACTAAGGGCCTATTGCATGTTAGGTCTGTTGACAACTGAACAAACACCCAAAGTACATAAACCATGTAGGAGCTTACATTATGAACAAGTAAAGGAAGGAATATTGATACCTGCACTGGTGAAGGCAGAAAAATAAAAGAAATATAGGAACTACAAGATCAAACCTTTCAAAACTCACTAGAAATAAACTTTTATATCTTACTGTTCTCTGATGAATAAAAAGGGAAAAGAACACTGAAAAAATAAATATGGCTTGACCATGACTTAAAAAATGGTCAGTTTGGAGCAAAGAACTATACAGAGTCTAGGACTCCTTCCAAATTATCATCACCAATATTTACTGAATTTTTATGACATGTCAGGCATTGTTGTGCTATCCAAATTTGTCTTCCCAACAACACTAAGAAGTGAATACAGTATTTTTTGATACACAAAAATATAATTTAGCTTCATTGCATTGCTACAAGGAGAATGAATACAATGTGTGCATAGATACACATTAACATATGAAGTTAAGAAGAATTTAACAGATAAGAAGGTATTTGGATGGATGGGAGTTCAATAAACAGTGAATAAATTATTACTGATGATGAGTTGGGAAGGAGGGAGTGAGTGAGTAGAGAAGAGAGGCGACCTGAAACCCAAACTGCTGACTCAGGAGTTTTTAGTTGGCTGATCTGGGCCAAACAAAACTGATCCTGGCTGGGCTTGACATGCTCCTCCTTGGCTGACTAGTTAATGAAGGCCTTTTGTGTCTGGCAGTTGATCAACTATGAGCTGGGGGAAGGAGGTGGCTTGACGCCCATCTGTCATTATCATCATGGTAGGCTTGGACAGCCACATGACAGTGACAGATTTTAAAGATTGATAAAGTTATGTAAGACATCTTGAGGCGTGAATTCAGACAGTACCCAGTGTCATTTCTGCTGCATTCTACTGTCCAAAGCAAGTCATAAGGTGGGGAAATAGATGTCACCACTTGTTGGGAGGAGCTGCAGAGAATTATGGCCACTTTGCAAACTTTCAGATGGTAAGAAATAAACGAGATGAACTGGAAAAAAATAAAGACAGCAAAGTAACAACAAACTGCTAGATGCATATTTTACACCTAAAATGACAGAAATAATAGAAGGTAGAATAAAAAGAAAATAGTTGACAAGTAGATTTTATTTTATGATGAAGGTGAAAATTTTTTGTAAGACCCATTTGAAACATTTACTATTTCATTTGAGCTTTGCTTATAAAAGCATGTCATACATGGAAATTAGCTTTGATTAAAAAATATCTTTATAGTTCTTATGTTATTGACACCTTTTTGCATAGAAACAACAAAAGTTGAATTGAGCAATTTTTCTAATACACATTAGGGACAAAAACCAAAATGCATGTGTTAACACTTACACAATTTATCTGAGCAATAGGACATCTTTTTCAAGAGCTGAACTTATTTCTTGATTTTTCTATAGCAAGTTTGTGAAATTATAGCAGATTTTATCTGCACAAACTTAAATCAGTCTAAGTCATGAATTCTTTGGTGTGATTGTCCAGCAGAGAAAGTAAATTGGTTGTGAAAGAAGGAATGAATAATTTTTATTTTAATTCCTTGGAACTGTGATAGATAATCTCAACCCAAACATGCTATTGATGGCTTGTTTACATTTAGGTACTGGGTCATACACACTCTATTCCTTCCCATTTTTTTCCTATTTATTATTACTCAGTTCCTTCAAAGGATATTAAAACTGACCCAAATGGTCATGCAAATATGACACCAAGAACATACAAGAGAGAGATGAGCAAAAGAGAGAAGTGCAAGTGCTACCATGCTGGGTTCTGTGTTTGTCCAGTCTGAGTAATGTTCCTGCTTACAGACCACTTGCTCTTCTGTCTTCCCTGGTTCTTCAACCTTCCTGTACTCTCTTCTCTATCTTTTGGCTTACTCGCTTCCATTCATTACAGATATTATTAAGAAGTGCTAGAGGAGTAAGAAAAAACAATCCCTTCCTTTTAAACCAGCCCATGGGTTGAACATGAAAAATGTAAACTTCAAATAGCTATAAAGAAGTCACCTTAGTGCTTAAATTTGCTCTTTACCTATGACTTCCAATGCATTGGTCCATCCACAAACTACCTGAAGGACAAATACTATCATGTCTATTTTGCCTACAACAGTGTCTGGCATATAGAAGATATCATTAAGTGTTTCTTTAATTAATTCCAAATGGACTTAGTGTATGCCAAAAATATCTCTTGTTACCATGGCTACAAGGTCAACTTGTTACATTTTTATTAAGCTGTCATGTAATAGATACATCAACTACTATTATAGTCCAGTTAAACAAAATTGACATTGAATAATGCTGTTATGTTTTATTAACTACAAGAAGGAATAAAGAAATATTTTCTACGTATGATTCTCACATTAGTCTCTTCAAAATCATGTGATTTTTTTTGTCCAATGTTACATTTGGATCTATAGTTACATGACCTCATGTCTGTATTGGGGGCTGGACTTGTCACTAAAACTGAAATTAATTCCTTAGAACTGTGATAGATAATCTCAATCCAAACACGCTATTTATGGCATGTTTTTAACTATTAAATAAAAGTAACTTTTTAACTATTAAATAACAAATATATGGAAATGTGCACAAAATATGCAATTCAATAACTTATCACAAAGGGAACGTGAAAGAACCATAACCCAGATCAAATAAAAAATCATTAGCATTCACAAAAAACCCTTTTATTCTCTCCTAATCATTTTCCTCTGTCTTGCTCCTAAGAAACCACTATGTCAACATATTATGATCAATTTCTTGCTTTTCTTTAGAATATTAACACTTTAATATGTATCTGGAAATACACTATACATAATATTTTAATTTATATAAATTTAATCATATACTATGAATTATTTTATACCCAGTTTCTCTTTCAATGATATGCTTGTGAAATGCAGCTTGGTTATTTTATGTGGCTGCATTTATTTATTTTCAATGTTTTATTCTTTCCAATGTATAAATATATCATAATTAAATTATGTATTCTTCTGTTGGTGAATATTTAGGCTGCTATATGTTTGCTATATGAATAGCATACATGCATGCATGCATTTCTGTTAGGTATATGCTTAAGAGTGAAATCACTGGGTCATAGCATATACAAATCTCCAACTTTAATAAATGATGTCAAACTGATTTCCAGATTTGTTGTGAAAATTTACACCCCCACCAATAAAATATAAGAATAGTTTTGATTAATTTCTTGACAAGCTTAGTGGAGTCAATCTTAATTTTAGTTATTTCAGTAGGCTTGTTCATAGCAGTATCTCTAGTTTTAATATGCATGACCAACATATAATAAAGTTGAATTTTTTTTCATGTGTATTGGCCCTTGTGATTTTTCTCTTTGGGTATGGTATTCGAGTTTCCTGGAATATTCGTTGCTCTGGGTCTTTTCTATAAGTTAATTTCTGAATTAGATTGTCAAGTTTCATATAATCAATCACAAAATCTCTTGGGTTTTGTATTGGTATCCAATTAAAGTTAAAACTTCAGAGAGAAGTTACAATTTTATAAACTTCCAAATTCCGAGCATGTTATAACACTCCATATAGTCCCCTTAATTTAAAAAAATCTAATCTGTGTTTTATAGTCTTCTAAATAGAAGCCAAAAATTTTTTTAAGTTTATTCTTAGCTGATAATTTTGATGCTGTTGTAAATGGTATATTCCTTTAATTCATTATCAAAATATTTTTTTCTGTCATAAAGAGATACAATTAAATTTGGATATTGACTTTGTGTCTAGCATGCTTGCCACATCATGTATTTTAATAATTATATAGATTCCTTTTCATTTATTATAAACATATCATCTGCAAATATGACACTTATTTCCTTATTTTCAGTTCTTGTTTTTTCTCCTTCATTTCTTTAACTAAGACCTCCAAGACAATGTTGAATAGAAATAGTAATAACCAATGTCTACATGTCATTCTGGACTTTAAAGTAAAGAATTTAAACCTAACACTTAAGCATTTATACTTGGATACATTTATACTTTAGATACTGTTGGTGAATTTTAGGAAGTTCTTTCTTCATTTTCTAAGTCTTTAATTTTTTCAGCATAAAAGGATATTCAATTTTATCTGTATCTTTAGGCATATATTGAGATCATCACAGAAATTTCTCCTCCTTTAACTAATCAGTCATGCCAATTGATTTCCCAATGTTAAACCAGTTTTTGTTCCTGGAATATGCCAGATTAGATCATGGCATATTCTCATTTATATATACATATATATAATATATATATGTATGAATATATTTTTTCTATGGTCCATATTCATTAGATTTACCCACAGATTTTTCTTTTACATTGTTCTTCATGCATTCTTATAATACCTTTCATCCACATGAAAGCATTATTCTACCACCTGAAAATAACTTCTTGCATTATTTATTACAAGTTTATTTGTGTATTTCAGTTGTTTGTCTGAGAATATCATTATTGAAACATTTTTCTTAAAATGTATATTTCTAGCCTTTCAAAGATAATATGAAGTTGTTTCAGGCTTCCCAGAAGATTTTGGGCTTTTCTTTTTTACTGTGGTTTTCAGCAATTTTATGTTTTTTATTTATAATTTATTTTAATCATGCTTGTTCTTCAAGGACTTTCTTGAGTTTATTCATATTTTTACTCAGTGTTGGAAATTTCTCAAGTATTGTTTCTACCTTATTATTTCTTCTTTGCCATCTAGGACTCTTATCTTCTTTTATTTTCTACTTTAGTAATTGTAGATGGTGTTTTCTGACCTCTCATCTAATTCTTTAATTCACTCTTTATGTTGAATCCAATGAGGTCTTAATTTTCCTTATTGTTCTTGTAAATTCTAAAATTTCAATTGTTTTAGCCTTCTAATTACTTTTCTGTTTTTTAATTGTCTGCCTAAATTCTCAACTTTATCTTTAATCTCTTTGAACACTATAAACATGAATATGTTAAAACCCCCATCTAATTTACTCCAAATTTGGTGCATATGTGTCTGCTTTTGTTGTCTCTTTCTACTATTAACTTCATGAATTTTTGTGTATTTGTGTCCTGGTTATTTTTTATCATGTATTGAAGAAAGTCCTTGAAATTTTTTTTTATGGAAATGACTTGAGAAGTACACTTATGCTATCTTCCCACAGAAAGAAGTTTGTCAGCTTATTTTGAGCAGACTTCTGTGGACACTAGCAATATGGGACATCATTAACACTATTGGAGAATTGAGATGATACAAAGGTGGGATGCAATCCCTCAGGGAGCTAGTACATTCTTACTTTACTCTTACTTCTAAAATTCAGCTCTTTGAAATCCCTCGTCTAAATATATGCAGAGGTTTCTACCATCTCCCAACTTTGCTTGGTTATGAACTCCAACTCTTCCTATAAACACATTGTATTCTCAAAATCTCTGCTCAATTTCTTATGGTTTGTTTTCTTTTTGTTTTTCCTCAGAACTGGAAAATGAGCACTAAAGGAAAAGTAGCACTAAACACCAAGCTCACCTATATGAATTTCTGTCTTCTCCCAGACCTTAGGTTAGTAATTCTTTACCATTCGGTTGACTTGCCAGTGTCCTTCACTATAAACACACACACACACACACACACACACACACACACACACACACATACATTTAATTTTGCACAACATTTTTGGTTGTTTTCAGTGGGAAAATGGTCCAGATTTCTAGTTTATTATTACTAGAAGTTAGACCTAACAATTTTCAAATTATAATGCCACTTCTACTTTGATAATCATTTCCTGTATTTTCTCCCTTCAAAATAAAATAAATAAGATAACTATCTAGAATGAATGGTTTTGGAGGTGCAGGTATGATGAAGATATTAAGCATATTGCAGACATAGATGTGGACTGGATAGATTCATTATTGTCTGTTGTTAAACTTATTTTTGTTTTTGTAGATCTTTTCTAACCACAGGATTCTAGAACATAGCATTTTCTTCCAAAGCTTTATATTCATGATTCATGTTTTCATCCAGTCTGTGTCTCTCCTCATAGACTCACCTACTTAGGAATTTCTGTTATCCCTTCTCTCCAAGTAAACTAAATTCATCCTTGTTCGAGATCTAGTTGGAGCATTCATGCCTCAGCATGTTTGAAGTACTCCAGTTGACATCATAGCTCCATTCAATGAGACACTAGTGCAGAAATTAATTATCTAATGGCATAGTAGTCAAGAGCATCATCTCTGAAACAAGACTGGCTTAGCTTCTCCTCTTAGTAGGTTTGTGAACTTGGATGACTTACAAGTTTTTAGTTGAACTCCTTCACTAAAACTAAATTTTGAATTTCTAACCCCTTGTACCTCAGCATGTAACTTTATTTGAAAAAAGGATCCTTGCAGATGTAACTAGTAAAGATGAGGTCATATTGGAGTAGGGTGCACACTCAATCCAATTATGACTGATGTCCTTTTAGGAAGACAGAATCACACAGCACAAATGCCATGTGATGACATAAGAGAGATTGGAATGATGAATTTGCAAAGCCAAGGACCTTCAAGGATTGATGGTCACCAGTAGAAACTATGAAAAGGCAAGGAAGGATCCTCTTTTACATGTTTCCGATGGAGCATAGTTTTACTAATATCATGATTTGGGACTTTTGGACTACAGAACTATGAGAAATCAAATTTATTTTGTTTTAAGCCATCCAGATTTTGGTCCCTTGTATGGACACCCTAGGAAACTAATACATAACTCATTTTTTCTTTAGTTTCTTCTCTATAAAGATAGCACCTGTCTATATCATAGACTTACTGTGAATGATAATATGCAAGCACTAAAATGATGACTGGCTTTCGATAAGTGCCATGTAAGTCCTCTTTATAATTATTCTAGTGGATAAAATTGTTCCTTGGAGGCAGAAACCATGATATATGTTTCTTGTAATCTTCCGACATGCCTACTGGACAGCTAAGTGTACAACAGCACACAAATACACATTCAGTTATTTTCCCTCTAGTCATTTTATTATTGCTCAAGTTATATTTTTTACTTATATGGCTTTGAAAGTTTTAGGTTTCTATGAATCATATTTCTATATCCTGGTCTGTAACTGTGACATTTCCCCTGTGCTTAGCTTGCTTTATAGTGCTTTTTATTTCAAACACATGCCCACCACTTTTCACCCTTCTGCTTATGTCAAATTCCTCATTAACTTGTAATTTCTAAACATTGATTAGAAACTAAAAGAGAAAAGGGAGCTAAAATGAACAGTTTCCAGATGGTTTCTGGAGATTAAAATATAAAACATGGGTTATACTCTTACTTCTGCTACAAACCTGTCATGTGACTTCAGACACTTCACATAATATTGTGAAACCTAAGTTTCTTTATCTGTACAATGATGTTGGATTAAATTTTTTCAAACATTTTATCAGTTTTAGTTTCTATGATTAAATTGTTTTGTGCCATCTGAGTTCAGTAATGACCATGAAAAGCTAGTTTTCACTCATCTTTCACAGCCTAGCACACTCAGGAGGCAGCAGGTATCACACATAACATTTGTCTATGAACTGATATATGGAGATGCATTTGACTATTCATAGAGATTACTACCAAATTACCAAACCAAAGACCTTGGTATATTCTTCAACTTTTTACCTCCACTGACCTTGAAACTGTAGACTGTATCTCCCTTGCTTCTTTCTCTACTGCTAAGTTTCTGTGATATTACTTTTTTCAGATTTTCTTCCTACATAAATGTTTGATATTTCTTTCTTTTATATTGTAAAAGAAGGTATGTTTCAAAATTTTTGTTTACTTATTTATATTTCTTGGTCCCAATCTCACTTCAGTACAGGCTTCTAAATTTCTTCAGTTTTCTTCATATGGCCTGGGTTCAAATCTGTCACGTCTGCCCACTGTTATCTATGATATCTTGATTGCCATGTTTGTCCCAGATTACTTATTCTGTTGTAAAAAGACTCTCAATTATATAGATCCTATAGTTCTAGTACTAAAGTCCAATGCTCCATTAGCTACTTTGGTAACCAAAAAATCCAACACTTGAATCAAAATTTCTAACTCAACATTTCAAAAATGCCTATCTCCACATTTCCTGCATAACAAAATAAAATTTGAGAGAAGTTTATTTTATATACTTGTTTTTTAAAAATTTTCCTTTCCTAATTATATTTTCTTTGAAAGAATACAGCACACAACATATTATAATTGACCCAAGGCATGCTGGAAATGAGAATGGTTAGAATCAAGAAAATTATTAAGTTATTTTCATTTTTAGGTGATTAACCAATTGAAGAAATAGTCCCACATGCTAGACTCATCTGAGATAATTCTCTACATCAATTTTTGCCTTGTGCTAGAATGATAAGCTTAAAGTATCTAATAAAGATTACAAATTGCTTACTGTATTCTCTTTAATAAGTCAAAGATGTGCAATTCATTTTCAAAATATTTTTGTCCTTTAACTTCAATTAAAATAGGCTCTGCTTTTAGCTTCCCATTTTTAAGTGTATTCATTGTTCTATGGTTCCTTTGTCCTCCAATAAATCCAGACAAAGGAACATTAACAGTATTGTGTGGATTCAAATCCAGTGGCTCTGAGCATTACAGTTGTCATGTAATTCCCTTAGGGTAAGTGAGGATAAGGGGTAAATCATTGTTCTGCAGTTCCCTAGGTGTTTGCAATGAAAAGAATCAAAGCATCTGACACACAGTATTTTGTATTCAGCCAGCTTCTCCTAGTAAAGAGTGTTCCCCAGGAGTAAATTAGGAAATTAGCAGAATCATTAACTATTTCAAGTCAACAAAGTATCGCTTGTTCACAGAAATAATAATGAGAAAATTGGTAATCATGCAGTCAGTGAGTACTCAAGAAGTAAGGATGCTCACTGTGGAGAGCCCATGGACTCATTTGTCCAATGAAAGGCTTGTTAATGCCCAAGAGAAAAGGGTTTTGCCATGTAGGCAAAGAACTGGACACACTGACAATCACTAACGTACTTTAGCAATATTGTATTTAAAAAAATCCAGAGTTCAGTTTTCTCATAGTATCTTCATTACTATCATATGGTAGTTCATTGGAGTGCATATGTTCAGAGAAAATGAGGTTCTAATATATTCTGCACCTTTTCAAATATACAGCTCTGTTCATTATTGATAACATCATGACTATGAGGGTCTATGTATCAACCTGTAATAAGAAATTCCAAGTTTAAGAATGAACTGTGTAAATTTAGAATCATGACACATTGAGGAGATTACAAAATCTCTTTGAATCTACCCAAGAGGTCTACTTTCTGGATGTTGTAGGTCACATGAAAACTACTGGGAATAAGTTTAAGTTTGGTATATTATATGTATTCAAGAAACATTACCTGAATCCAAATATTATACTGATAAGGAAAATATCCAACACAGCCATCAAGGTCAGCAAACCGCTTTTTACCTGTAGTTGGCAAAGCACTCCCAACTCCCTCCTCCCCTCCTCTGGGCTCCCCTTTTGCCCTGCACATGCCAAAATGCCACACAGTCAAAATAATATAAATTGCTTCCCTTGCTTGTGCTCAGGGCTCAGACCTTGGGAGATTACTCCTCTCTGAGCCCGCCGGTGTAAAATAAAACCTCAACACTCCAAGACCTCCAAGTACCACTTGGTTCTTCTGTTAGTGATCCAGTCCAGGTTTTCCAGTATTTTCTATAACATTTGGTTCCCTGTCCAGGAAACCCAACCGCCCTGGCCCATTGTTGCCACCGGTTTGGGGCAATTGCAGGGTGGTGATGGGACAGGAGATTGCAACAGAGAAGGTGCACCCTGCCTGATCTTTTGGCAGTCTCCCACCTGGTCGCCCTGGGCCAGCCTTGCTCCACTGTTCCCTCTGCACTCAAGGAGGCTTGGCAGGTGAGGACCTGGTTCCGACGTCAAATCCCCAGGGCACCTGACCCAACCAATTCCCACCCATTGGGGTGGAAGGGGAGCCTGATCACCTCGCAGAGACTTCTTAGTAGTCTTACAGGTAGACATTCCCGGGGTGGGGTGGGGATGTTTAAACTCTAGTTTGAGTGTGTGACTGAGTGTGCAGGGCAGCTGCCATTCAGTCTGCACTGAATCTGTGATTCCACAGCCTGCGCTATGGAATCTGTGTGGGCCCACACCCACATTTGTGGTCGCCCGCCACAACATAATGATGACTCAGCTTCAGCTGACCTGGCCTGGGACTTATATGGGTGCACCTTAGTCAAGACTGACTGAATTCTCCTCTAGGGGAGTGAATGGATGGGCATCTGACTGGTCTCCTCTCTAGAGGTGGCACCCCTGCCTTGTCTGTTGTCGTGGCACCATTACACAGACATGTCATGGGGTCAGGGCACAGCAAACTCACAGTTCTCGACACCATGATCAAAAATTTCAGGAATGAATTTTCAGAAAACTCTACTGTAAAATTAATTCCCGGCAGACTGAAAATCCTGTGTGAATCCATATAGCCCACCTTTAGTGTAGGGTGGCTTCCCAGAGGGAACCCTAGATGTCCCAACAATCCTCTGAGTCTGGCGGGTCATCCCTAGAGATTCAGGTCATCCTAATCAGTTCCCATACATTAACTCCTGGTTAGGAGTTGCCTAGGCTCTTTCCCCTTGGGTGAGATTCCTTTGCAACAGGCAGGGACATGGTAGGGTCTTAGTCGCCTCAACAAAGCAGCCCACAAAGCATCAACAGAAGCCTGAGCCTCCACAAATTCTTGCTGGTGATCCAGAGGAAGAGCCAATATTGTCCCCACCTTATGCGCCCCAAGACTGTCAGCACCCAGCCCCAGGTCCCAGACACCCTGCTACTGTCAGCCTCCCCACCAACTCCAAACCAGTGGACCCACTCTCCCCTGGACCAGCAGCCAGACTATGCTCTCAGCTGGGAGCAGGCACCCTTCAGATGCCAGTGCAAGAGACATAGGAGCCTGAAAGGTGTAATAAAGATGGGACCATCCAGCCTGGCTAGTCCATGCTTTGCTGTCAACCCTTCTCCATGACTAACCTCCTCAATTGAAAATACAACACCTCGTTGGAAAAGCCACAAGCCCTGATTGATCTCATGAAATCCCTCTTCCAAATATATCAGCCCACCTGGAAAGACTGCCAACAGCTTCTCTGCACCCAGTTCACAACGGAAGAGAGAAGGCAGCCAGAGTCCTTAACTAGGGTATATGGACTGAAATCACCGTCCCCAAGGAGCATCCCAAGTGGGACTTCACCACCCCTGAAGGACAGTACCAGATTCTGTTAATATCAGGATGTCCTCCTCCAGGGGATCAAAGCCAGGTTCAAAAAGCCTGTGAACGTGACCATAGTATCTTCAGTCACTCAAGAACCAGGAAAGTCTCCTGGGGACTATTATGAAAAACTATGTGAAGCTTATCACATCTACACCTGCTTCAATCCTGAGTCACCAGGTAGCCCACAAATGGTCGACACCTCATTTGTAGCTCAAGCCACCCAGACATCAGACAAAAGCTCCAAAAACTTGAAGGCTTTGCTGGGATAAATATCACTCAACTGATTAGAATTGCCAATAAAGTGTATCTAAATAGAGAATTTCAGGCTGACAGAGAGGCTGAAAGAAAAATCAAGAAAAAGGCCAGCTTCCTGGCAGCTGCCCTAAAAGAGAGATAACCAAAAGGCAGAGAAGAGCCAACTGCCAACATGGGGGAAGCCTAGGATGCCCCTAGCCAGGGACCAGTGGGCTTACTGTGAAGAGAAGAACAAATGCCCCAACTGAGGCAAAGCCCTGAAGCCCAGTTCGTGCCAGAAGGAGCTCCACAGGGAAAGGTTCACTGGACTGGTAGGAACAGACTCAGATTGACAAGGACCACGCTGTCTCACACTCAGACCTCATGAGCCCATAGTCAAAATGAAAGTGGCTGAACAACACACGACCTTTATGGTTCACACAGGGGCAGAACACTCTGTGGTCTCCCTCCCTGTAACTCCCTTCAGTAAAAAGACTGCAACTATTCTCAGAGCCACTGGGACATAGGCAGTTCAGCAACACTTTTGCCAAGCTCGCCAATGTGAACTTGGAAACCACAAAGCCTGACATAAGTTTCTCTACCTGCCCAAGTGCCCTGTTACCCTCTTCAGCTAAGATATAGTCTCAAAGCTCAGAGCCCAAATAACTTTTGAACTAACTAGACACACAAGTCTCAAACTAAACCCAGGCCAAGAAGAGCCAGGGTCCCTCGTACTGGCAATAACCGTACCTACGGAAGAGGAGTGGAGGCTATTCTGTGCCCAGACCCTCTTAAGTAGCCCACCCGAGTTCAGAGCTGACTTCCCCTCAGTATGGGCTAAAGACAACCCACCTGGACTTGCCCATAAATGAGCCCCTGTCATTATGGAATTGACTCCGGGGGACCAACCACAAAGGCAGCAGCAGTAACCCCTCTCACAAGAGGTGAGAGCAGGCATCCAGGAACACCTGATCCAACTCAAAGAGGCAGGCATTCTAACCAAGTGTCAGTCCCCCTGGAACACCCCACTTCTACCACTCAAAAAGCCAGGAGAAGGGCACCGGCCTTTTCAAGACCTGCAAGTCATTAACAGAGTGACTGTTTCTTTCTACCCAGTGGTCCCAAATCTGTACACCCTCCTCAGCCAGATCCTGGGGTATGCCAAATGGCTTACTTGCCTAGACTTAAAAGATACCTTCTTCTGCCTCTGGCTGGACCCCCAAAGCTAGCCCTTGTCTTCCTTCGAGTGGACTGAACCAGATATGGTGGCAGATGCAGTCAACGTGGACACGGCTTCCACAAGGGTTCAAGAACTCACCCACTCTCTTTGGAGAGGCACTGGCTGCAGACTTTGACAGCTTTCCATGTGCTGCACCTTCCTGAAGTATGTAGATGACCTCCTCCTTGCCAGGGACACCCAGGAAAATTATGCAAAAGGCACAAAGGCCTCCTGCAACTCCTGTCAGACACAGGATACCAAGCCTCATAAAAAAAGGGCCAAATTTGCCAGCAGCAAGTCTGGTATTTGGGCTTCCTCCTCACCCAGGGAGAAAGGGCACTAGAGCCAGAGGAGAAAAGGTCATTATCTACTTACCTCAGCCCCAAACAAAGAAAAGCATGAGAGAGTTCCTGGGGGCTGCCAGGTTCTGCAGAATCTGGATTCTCCTATTCTCAGCAATGACAAAACCCCTCTACAGCATCCTAGGGGTGCCAAGACTGAGAGACCCCTGTCTGAACAGAAGAGACAAGAGCCATCTTCCTGGAAATAAAGGCTGCTTCAGAATGGGCATCAGCCCTAGGCATCCCAGATACAAAAAAGCCCTTCAATCTCTTCATACATGAAAAAAAAGTAGCCCTCAAAGTTCTCACATAAACTATTAGGCCCTGGCAGCAGCCGGTTGCATACCTGTCAAACAAAAACAAACAAAAAAACTAAACCCAATTGAGACAGGATGGTCACCCTGCCTCAGGACTCTGGCAGCCACAGTTCTGTTCATTAAAAAAGCAGATAAACCTACCCTGGGACAAAAAATAAATATCAAGGTCCTCCATACTGTTGTGTGCCTCTTAAACACACAGGGACACCAATTCCTCTCCAACTCTCAGCTGGCACAATACTAAAACTTCTCAAGGCTTTCTGGCTCCCCAAAAAAGTAGCAATCCTGCATTTCAAAGAGCACCAAAAGGAAAACAACCCTACACCACAGGGGATCCAGCTGGTAGATAAGGCAGCTAAAACAGCAGCCAATAAAAACAGATAAAGCTCCTTCTGTCACCATGGCCCTAACACTCCCAGTGGAGGCTCCTCCACCAAAGTACACTGAAAAAGAGAAGTACTGGGTCATGGCTGAAGGAGCCACCCTAACTAAAAAAAAAAAATGATTGTTGATGCCTGACAGACACATCTTTGTCCCAACTGCAACAGGAAGGCATCTAGTCAGCAAATATCATCAGCTCACCCACCTAAGAAAAACTTCACTAGAAGCCCTCCTTAAAAAGCAATACTGCATCAGCCAGTTGCCAGCATTATTAAACCAAGCAACAAGTGAGTAGAGCATGACTTGTGCCAGAAATAATGCTCAATCTGTACCACAACCCCCGCCAGGTGTCCAAAGAACAGGAGTTGCCCCCTTTGAAAATCTTGAGATAGACTTCACAGATGTCTAGCCAAGCAGAGGACTCAAATACCTTCTGTTAATAGTGTGTACATACTCTGGGTGGGTTGAAGCCTTCCCAACCAAGACAAAACAAAGCCAGGAGATAGCCAAAGTCCTCCAGAGAGAAACTGTGCCCCAGATTGACCTACCATCTCGAATTCACAGTGACAATGAACCTGCCTTTATAGCAGATGCAATGCAGATTTTAACTAAATCTCTCAACATTACCTGGGAACTCCACACTGCCTATAGGCCACAAAATTCAAGGAAAGTGGAGTGAATGAATTGCACCCTCAAAGGAACCCTAGCTAAGTTTTGCCAAGAAACTGGTCTTCTGTGGCTAGACCTACTGCAGACCTCCAAGCATGAACACGCCCATCCCAGCCATGCCCGCCCACTCCTTGACGTGGGAGAGAGCTCTGAGGAACCAGGAAGAGAGTCCTTCTGCTACGGAGATATCTAGACGGGTGGAGTTGATGTGGATTATTTCTCGCCGCAGTTCTTCTAGTGCTCCATCAAAGTCCTGGGACCAGTTTCCTGAAAGATACTGGGACAGGCCTCGTGACAGATTAGTGAAAGCATTTAATACTTCTGTTAGTGATCCTGGCTTGTTTGTGGCTCTGTAATATGGCTGCGGCTAGGCCCGCGTTGGTGAGTGGCCCTCCTATTTCTCTACAGGCTTTCAACCAAGCGTGTATCCCTTTCTGTTTCCAGGGTGTTATCGCCTGTCTGCATTCCTTGGTACATTGTTCAAATACTAATTGCTCTACCAGGGGCATCGCTTGTTCCTGATCTCCAAATATTCTGCCTGCGGCCTCCATCATACGAGCGACAAAGTCAGAAAATGGCTCGCTCGGCCCCTGAATAATTTTTGTCAAATTGCCTGATACTTCTCCTTTGTTGGTGAGGGCTTTCCATGCCTTGGCGGCGCACGTGTTTATTTGTGCATATACCTGTAAGGGGAAGGCGGTCTGGTCGGCTACCCACTGTCCTTGGCCCGTCAGCATATCATATGACCATGCCGGCTGTCCTTCGGCCGCGTTTGCGCGTGCCTGGGTCATGCTGATATCATGCCACAATGCCTTCCATTCTATGTATTGCCCCATACTAGAAAGGCATGCCTTAGTTACATATTGCCAGTCTGCGGGTGTCATGGCTGTCTCTGTTAATCTCTCAACTTGTGCTATGGTATAGTTAGCACTGACTCCATAAGCCCGAACGGATTCTGCTAACTCCTTAACTTGTTTATGGCTCAGGGGCTGGTGAGAGCGTACACCGTTATCCTCAAATACAGGAAACATTTGTCTAATTGCCTGAAGAGTATCTGGGTGGCAAAAGGAGAGTGCTCCACTCACGTAAGGTGGCGGGGCAAAGGGCGTCGGGGGACACCCTGCTTTCATTTTTTCCTTGGTCCGCTTTTCAACTTTGCTGGTTCCCTTACTTCTACACTCTGCGGTTTTATTTTCTTCCCCTTCCTCTGCGGACGTTAATTCCTCCTCAGATTCCCTATTGGAGAGTTGGAGGTCCCTCAACTCTTTCCAGGGGTATTTACTATTTTCTCCGAGGCGATTGTCACTCGCTTCTCGGGGCTCTTTCGCTTTTGCCCTAGGCGGGCTTTCTCCCTCACTCTGAGGTTTCTTTACCTTCGTTTTTGTGGCCTTTTTTCGGCCGCGCGCGCTCTCTGTTTCCCGTTCCGTTTCTGACATGCTCTCTTGGATATCTGTCAATGCTCTCTGACCTTCTTTTATTACCTTTTCACATCTCTCATCTTGCAGACAAGCTCTAATCAGTTTCCAGAGGGGCCTGGTGCCTCCCCTCAGGCTACCCTCCTCCTCCTCTCTATCAAGATCTTTCCCTGGCTCTCCTGCATGCTTGCTGCATGCTTGCTGGGACTCAAAGCTTTTCCCCTTTTTAATTAGTGTATGGACGCCCTCCCACATGTCTAGGAAGCCTCCCAGGGAACCTACACCAGGTAGAAAATAAGAGAGTATGAGAACAGCTCCAAGCCTTAAGAACCACCCTAAATAAGCTGCAGCAATATACCATAGAAAGAGCTCTGATCTTAGGAACCCTAGTACATTCCTTCCAGGCTGGGAACTCAGTCTGGGTCAAAAATTGAAAAAAGGACCCCCTCAAACCTCAGTGGACTGGCCCCCACAGTTGTTGTTCTAACAACTCCTACTGCCCTCAAAGTTACAGGCATCACTGCATGGGTCTATCATTCCAGAGTGAAAAGGGCCCATGATCCGGACAAAGAAATACATCAGTGGAAGGCACAGGCAGACCTCCAGAATCCTCTTCACCTCTGCATCTGACAATTACCTCTGACTAATGAACACCATGGAATCTCTCATCCTGGGCATTAAACTTACTGCTGCTGTCCCCTCTAACTGAACTGTTCCTCAAAAAATTGCCCTTTCTATTGTCTATTGAGTAATCATTAAGTCATTCTGCTGTGCTTACCTGAACTCAAGTTTTAGCCTGCATTTCCAAAGTACCTCTCTATAGTGATTAACTGTACAAAAGTTATAAAGTGCATGGTCATCACCCAAGGGAGCTGCCCTCAGTGGCCCTACACCTTTAGCACCTGTACTCTCACACTCATATAAGCCAGCCTGAGTGTAATGCTCAGCTGCATAAAAATAAATTAGGACTGAGAAAAAACTAGGTATTTTTTTAAGCACAGGCTTATCAAGAGTCTGAAGGACTCATTTCAACCTGTACATACAAGGCCCATACAGACAAATGGATAAAAACATAATCATTTGTGTTCTTCACAAAGTACTCAGGACTTTAATGAAAAAGTCACAAGGAAAAAATCCTGGCTCAAAGCAATTAAAAATATAAATATAAGCCATTATAACCCTATCATAAACCAAAAAGATGATGTTCCCTAAAACGAAGTGTTTAAAGGGGCATCAGAAGGGGGAATGATAAGGAAAATATTCAACACAGCCATCAAGGTCGGCAAACAGCTTTTTTCCTCCAGTTGGCAAAGCACTCCCAGCTCCCTCGTCCCCTCCTCCGGGCTCCTCTTTTGCCCTGAGCATGCTGAAATGCCACATATCAAAATAATATAAATTGCTCCCCTTGCTTGTGTTCAGGGCTCAGACCTTGGGAGATGACTCCCCTCTTTGAGCCTGCTGGTGTAAAATAAAACCTCAACACTCCAAAACCTCTGAGTGCCACTTGGTTCTTCCGTCAGTGATCCAGTCCAGGTTTTCCAGTATTTTCTGTAACAATATAATCATTTAATATCTCTTATCCTCAGTGTAAATTAGAGCAAATACTATTTGCTTTGCCTGCCACATAGTATTGTTAACATGATTAAGGAAAATGAGAGTGTGAAAGCACTTCATACAATTTTAAAAATTGTACATCAATTGTTTCTACGTGCCATACATACTCTATAGGTCAGTGTATCATTGCTACTATAAGCCAGTTACCTAGGAGGAAATTAACACAATTTCTGGGATATACTTAACTCTCATAAAATAGCATTTGTTATTACTATATTGGGATATTATCACTATTAACACTGATGTTTTACAGATATTGTTTCTATACTTCCTCTGACCCTGAATTGGATAGTGATCTAAGGAAATAATTCAAAAATTAATCCAAATTGACAAATTACTATCATTTTCTCTTAAAATGCAGACATATTTTTCATTTATTAAGTACTGCTTTTTTATTATTTTGAAAAGAACATTATTAATATATGTGTCCTGTGTAGATTCCAACCACCCCTCCTTTGTTTTTTGTTTTTTTTTGTTGTTCTATGGAAACCCCCTTCTTCCAATGGAAGAAAGAGAGTCACATTACTAGATACATGAAACTAAAAAGAATAGTATTCTCCTAAAATTGATTTGGGAAACTCCCTCATATTTTGATTTTCTAAGGATAACACAATGTCTCTTAATGTGGTACAAAATTAGGAATAGTCAAAACACTGTAAATAATATTTGAATTTGAAAATACAAAGAAGCATTTAGGAACTGGATATGCTACTTGTATTTGGAAAGACATTATCATAGCCCTTGGATATGTACAGCTGAATCAACATGCTCTATCTGCATAGCTATAATTGCATTAAATGGATGGAACATCTTATTAATGAAATGCAAAGATCATTTTATACTAAAATATTCAAAGCCTACTGAATGTATTTTTTAATTTTGTTGAGGCCTGTCTGCCTGCCTGCCTTCTTTCTTCCGTTCTTCCTTCCTTCCTTCCTTCCTTCCTGCATCTCTCTCTCCCTCCCTCTCTTCTCCTCTCTCCTCCCTCTTATGGTTTTCTCCTTTCATTTTCCTTCTTCCCTCCCTCCCTCCCTCCCTCCCTCCTTCCTTCCTTTCTCCCTCTCCCCTTCCCTCCTTCCTCCCTCCCTCCCTTCCTTCCTTCCTCCCTCCCTCCCTCCCTCCCTCCCTCCCTCGCCTTCCTTCCTTCCTTCCTTTCCTTACTACTTTCAGCAAGCTTCTGGAGTATAAGCATAAATGGTATAATAGAATATAAACTTTTTAATATAACAAAACAGTTTCTTGCTGGTTTGAATGTCTTTTCCAGAATGGAAAGTAATATCAAAAGTAATTTATTATTCTTAATGTCCTAAGAAAATAATTTCCAAAAATATATCATTATTTATTATCTAAAATGGACAAAGAAGATATAAACACATAACTAGGAGATATATGGAGATAGTAATAATGCATCTTTAAAGCAACACAGGAATTGATGGGTATTTCTCAGTGTTTGGTTACCAAGATGTAAACAGCACCAGAAGAGACCATGGGCTGGTGTTATCACTGAATCTACCCTGTGCTATCTAACCTTAGTCAAATCTTAAATCCCTTGGGGCCTCAGATTCTTTGTTAACAAATTAACAGCATGTAGTAATTAATTAGACCTTTACTATTTACTGTATAGTTCTTTTTACGTATATCAACTGAGGATGAATGCAAAATGCTTTTAAACTCTTGATATTGAAATGAGTAAAATTGTTTCATCTATGCCTTCTCAGTCCAGCTACAAGTTCTCCCAAGTTAAAACTACACTTTGAATTTTAAAAAAAATCTCTCACAAAGCCTATTATTATCCAGGATACATGTATGTGCTAAATAAATAATTGCTGAATACTGGTAATAACAGATGATCAATACCTATGCAAATGCCAAAAGCATTCCAATGCAATATTTAAAAAATAATTGTTTCCAGGGGGAACAATCCCAGTACTGAGCAAATTCCCTTTGAAACCAAAATCAGTCAAAGGGAGAAATAAAGTGGGAAAAACCTGTTTATTGCTTATAAGCAGTCACCCACTTCTGTTCACCCATATCTCTTGAGACCCAGCCGCAAAAAGGGACCCCACCCAACTTTTCTGGTCCAGATATGCCCTTGCTCCCCCTTGTAATCGCCTATTGATATGGAGATGAACTACTTTTTCCCACCCCTTGGAAACACCTATTGATATGGGGATGCACCAAGGCCAGGCAAGAGATTCTGGAAATACTGCAATTTACCCATGAATAATAAATAGCTAGATAAATAAATGGTAATATATATATACTTACTAACTACAAAATGAAACTCAAATTACTTAGCATGACATTCAAGGATTATTTCAAAGAGTAAACTGTTTTTCTAGTCTCATTTCTCACCGCACTTCTCTACATACCTAATTCCTAACTTGCTGGGATATTTAAGGATTTCATGTATTTGCTCATTCTACTCATTCTTTCATAGGAATGATCTTATCTACTAGGAAATAAAAAGATCTTTGGGGTCCAAGTCCAATCAAATTTCACCTTTAATGTGAATTAATTACCCCTCCTTTCCATTCATTCTCAGTTTTTCACCTATTTCACATTCAGTAAGTGAGCTATTAGTCACTGGGGAATTAAAGATGAATCTGGGCATATATGAAATATGAATTGACCTATACATGTCTGATCTTCCAAGTTACTGCAGGGATTGGTCATGATTATTGTTAAACAAGCACATTACATAGATAGTTCTTCTTCAAGCTCCTTATAGCAGCCTTCTTACTGCTTTTCCTGCATGTCTGCTACCCTACCCCAAGGCCAATGACACAAGTTTAGATGTTTGTTAAGGAAGCAACTTATTTTTTTATCCACTTCCTCTCTCAATTATCTCTTGCTTTATAGCAAACCACTCCAAAATTCAGTGACTTAAAACAATAATTCATTTGCTCATGATTCCACAGATAAGCAATTGAGCCACGCCTCAGGGAAGATGACTTATCCATGTCCCATGTTTGGTGGCTGGGCTTACTCATATAGCTGCAGTTATCTTGTGGTTCAATTCCTAGGATTCCATGATCTGAACTGTTCTTGTTCATGAATCTGGTGTTTGAAATAAGGTTCTTAGCTGGGCCACCCATTTCAAGTAAGCTAGCCCGGGATTCTCCAGATGGTGGCAGCAGTGAAAAGATAAGTCCAACAGTTGCAAGGAGACTTAAGGTCTAAGCAAAGAAATCATGTTAACATCACTTCAAGTCGAGGCAGAGAAGTCATGTAACATCACTTCGGTCATATTCCATCAAAAAAAAAATCACAAGATAGCCTAAATTCAAGGAGCATGACAGTCACATTATAAAGGGGAATGCAAATTGAAACTTACTGCAAACATTTTTGCAAATAACCCACCACACCTGAGGCTAGTGAAAGTGAAATGTGATTAAGTTTATGCCTGTATTGAGAAGCAAATAAGATATGGCGAGTGCTACTTGGAGGAGGTAAATATTTCTAACAGAAAAGAGGAAGTTCTCTGGAACAAGTTATGTAGTCTCTAATGCATGAGAATTACCTTTCTTTAAAAGTTCTTAGAGCCGTGCCTGAATTCAATCAGTACTTATTGAATATATAAATATGCCTATAAAACAATCTAAACCTGTGCCCTATACCATGGAGAATACTTTAATGCTTTAAAATTTATTTCCATAAGGATTTATTCAGATTTGTTTTTTGCTTCTTAATAATGTATATTTTTTTAAGATCTATTTTATTTTGTTGAGGTTAAAATTATTTTTAGTCATCCTTCCTAATCTCTTATTTTAGAACCTCTGCATAAGCAGTCATGGCTTCTTCTTTATCTGGTCTGTAAGATTCTCTCAGCCTTCATAGTTATTACTTTTCCCTACTAATAACTTTATTTTCTAATAATTCATTCTCAGAATTAGACTAAAGATACTAAAACACAATCTATTTCTCTTACATTAATTCTCATATTGTTTTCTATTTGCACAAGAGTCTTTTTCCTTCTCCCTCCTCTTTGCACTATATTATCAAGATATCAATTATAAATTATAATTAGTTTTGACTCTGATTCTCAAATAATTTAAACTGAAAAACGAAATTTGAAGTGGAAAAATGAGGTACTGCCTGTTGCCTCCTCTAATTACAGCATATTGCAAACCACTAATTCTTGTTTTCATGCTATCATATTCTTTTACTCTTTTATTCCTCAGGAAAAGTAGAATTCAGGCATAGACTACATATTCTTACACAAAGGAGTATGGAAGGGATTAAAAAGGAATTAAAGAGACAATCAAGTGTGTTTTTCCCATTAAATCTCTGCTTTTTCAGTATCATTCTCTCTCTCTCTCTTTTTTTTTTTTTTTGTAGAACAAATACCAGAGAGAAGCATGAATGAAGAGGCAGGTAGATGGGACTGAACAGATGCTGATCATTCCCACTATATGGGTGTGGGTCTGAGGGTACCTTTCCTTGTTTATTTTAATCATGTTACTTTAATACCCTACAGTTTTATCTTGCTATAAGCATTGATACCCACAAACTGCAAATCTATGCAAAGAACTTAGCAGTCTCCTTTGTACTGTCTTTGCACATTTCTTGGGGTGAATGACCAGAGGTGTGGGCAGGTGTGAGTAGGAAGCAGTGTTTGAGGAATGGACATAGAGAGTTAAGTAGAACTCTTGTGAGAGCAGAGATTTTAGATGTGTAGCAGTGTGTGTCAGGGAATTTATTTAACGTATTCATATGTCTATAGTGCATATTACTATGGAAAATGTCAGTGATACATCCTGCAGTTATTGCTTCTTAGAGAGTAGTGAGCATATATTTAAGGCTAAATAATCATAACAATACTAATAATAAAAGAAAAAAATGATAAAAATAATACTATGCTTCTGATCCTTCTGTGTTGTTTCTATAACCATCCCTTGCTGAAGTTTTAAAAATGCTTATTAAAGATGTAAGGGAATTGGTACTTTTATGTTCTCTGCATTGTTACTTCATGAAGATGGAACTATTGTATGGATGGTTCCTATTATATCCATAGCTTCCCTAGGAGCAATTAAGTAACTGTTAGTAATACATATGAAATGCAAATAAATTCTGAAAAACAAGGATCATGAGCACTACCAACCTTCCTTTATCCCAACAATCTCATTAATTATTCCAGTCAAGTAGTCTGTAAAAATAATCTTTAAAATAGCAAAACCCTTGTTTTGAAAATCAATATTATAATTAGTGCAATATATGTAACAAATAAAAAAGCATTCATTGCTCTGCCACCACCTCAAACCATTTCCTTACTTCCAGGAGACACTTCCAGGAGATGCCACCATTAAACCCTGGGACTTTGTTGGACACCATTTGCTAACCACTTTAGCTTAGCCCAAGTCAATCTTTCTCTTCCTGGAATCTCTATAAAGCATGTATAGCCTCCAGTGCTATACCTGTTCTTTCACTTACTGTTATGTGACTTGGAACAAGTTTTCAATGTTCCAATTTTCCAATTTGAGGAATAGGGATTCCATAAATATAATCACTCATTTACCATCCGAATACAAGATAGACATAAAGTCACACAGATGGACATCAAAAGCCCTTATATTACTAATAAAGTTATTTTCAGGACATAATTTAGGTGCAGACAAATGGTGATTGTATGATCCCTGGCACCTTCCACCAGCTACTACTGCTGCATTAGACAGACTTGCCTAGTCACAAGTAAAACTGGATAGCTGCAAACCTACACCTTGGCGACAGATCCCTCAATGAAAATTGTCTTCACAGCCAACAGAACTAATGATTGTACACCCTGTCTGTAGGCAGCCAGATACCAAAAGAAGTATGGGAGAAAGAAGCTGAAACAGGCATGCCCAATTCTTTCTCCCAAACTTAAAAATAAAATTAATTACTTCTTTAGGAGTGAGATTGTAAGGATATGAAGGAATACTCAGGGGTTAGTTTCTTTCAACATGGAAATAACAGTGGGTGGGCAGTAAGTTTTCCCGAAACATTCCTCATCTGAAACTTGGGTTTAATTATATCCACCTGAGAGGTTCCTGAAACTGAAGTGATATTTTTGAAACCACTTATATAGTATATGAGAGCTAGCATTCTCTTTATTATTATCTTGATTATAGTTATTGCTCAAGGATTCACTTTATTAATTATTAATTTATTAATATCTTTTACATTTGTTGCTATTCAATAATACAGTCATCTCACCAACATCATCAGTAAGCACATTACACTCAACAGACAATTTGGCTATATGGATAATTCCTTTTAAATGCATGGTGGCAATATGATTTTAAGTTTAAATGTTTAAGATTATGGATTCACTTTGAAATTGACCATTACTACAGAAAGGAAGGAATGAAGAACTGAAGGAAGGAAGAAGAAAAGAAAGGAACAATAACAAAAAATACAATCAAGCCTAATATACTTTTAATTAGATATCTTGGCTAAGAGATTCACCATATCCCAGTGTAAAGTTTGCTTACCTAAAATCAAGATAGGTACCATTAAGAAATATCTATTATTAATTTAATATTTGGGATATATTCTTATTGATTTCCTAACAATATGTTAGGATTTCAAGTAAAGTTTTTAAAAAACACATTTGTAAAGAAAACCCCTTACATATAATTTAATAAAATTCTCACTATTTTATTATTAGTAATTATCCTCATTATCACATACATACAAATATGATCTTATGTGCCCTTTTAATCATAACACTATTTTTACTCTTGATCTGATGTATCCAGGAATATTCTCAGTTCCAGGACTTTAGGATCACTTTCTACTTCAATACCTTATAGCTTTTATATGTTTATCTGCAGTAGAACTGAAGATAAAGGACCATTTCTGCACAGACATTATCAGCATGCTATACGCATAAGTGCGTGCTAACCTCACCTCCTTCTTCACACCGCCATCATTCATTCTATACAGTAGAAAAGGGAAGAGGAGCAATCTGGCAGCAGTATTATATCAGAAGGAAAAGGAAAATATCATGTCTTATTGTGTCTAAGCTGAAACTTAAATTTAACCATACCATTTATGGCAGAAGGGGAACACATACCCTGATATTCAGAAAGATGTGGCTTCCACTTCCTAACAGGTACTTTTAGTAACTGTAGTTTAAAACTTGTTATTTCAAATACCTTTTAGTTTCATTAACTAATAGTAATTGACTGGGGACTTTGAGGGGACTTGTTCCCAAATTGAGATCAACTGCTTGAAGAAAGGGAAGTGGAGGCTAGAGAGCTAAACTAGCTCATGACAAAAACAGTACTGCATTCCTCTAGAAGTTTTATGGCAGCTTTTCTATTACAGTCAACACTGTCCATACTATTAAAGTGAATTCCACAGTTCGTATGGTTTGAAAAACTAAAGTGCTTCTTTAAAAAAAAAAATCAATCCTGGCACCAGTTTTTCTCAGTAGTGCAAATACACTTTTTTTTTTTAATTATAGAGGGGATTCTAACTGACGAGGCAGATGTTGTTTCTTTTGAGTTCTTTGTCTTCCTTCCCAAACATATTTCGATATCAGGTCAGGAAGCCTTGCTGAAATGTATGGTTTGTAGAAGAGGAAGAACATATGCCTCAGAACAAGGACATAGTATAGGTAGGTTATAGGGGTCAGACTTTTCTGAACCTGTTCTCTTGTAATTTCTTTGCAGCTATTTCTGGAAAATAGCCAACCTGGAATTAATTCTGAAATGCCTTCTAACCCATCTGGAAGGACATGTTTGTTTCCCAAACAGCCAAAGAGCCCTGTGAGGTAAAGCCTGTCATCCTGTAGTGGTGAAGATTTCCCTAAGGTGAACTCTGCAGCAGGCAGCACAGATGTTGTTACAGTGGCATGTCAGGACAATGGGAAGACAAGTGACTAGAAGAAACAGATCACAATATGAGCATACTGGAGTCTGGGGAAGTGAAGCAGTATACTGCATAGTACCTCTCTGAGCACCATGGTTTCAGGTTATTCACAAAGCCAGGGACATACACATTGACAGGGGCAGGCTATTTAATTAGGCATATCAGTATTTAGAGAATAGCATAGGATTTTAGCACAGAAGAGAAACTTGGAAATCATTTAATCAAAATTTTCACTTCACAGTTGAGAAAATGGAGGCTAAGACAGAAGATCTGGTTTGCCTAATTTTTTGCAACTAGCTTCTGGGAGAAAGAATGCTAGGACCCATTATAAAAATTTGGAAAAAGCCTAAATGTCTATCAAGAGAATGGATGAGGGAAGTTATACTATCTTCACAACTATGTTCAGGGGAATGTGATGTATGTACTGGCTTAAATGTGAATACATACAAGCTCCTGAAACTGATAAAAATCCACCTAGACCCCATAACCTGAAATGTGGAAGTGGATTTCTCACTTGTTCCTAAATTTAGGGCAATGGCCTGATGAAGGAGAAATGGAAGCTAGAGCCATAAACAAATATTTATGACAAAAATAAGACTGTGTCTTCTAAAAGTTTAGCCACTTCATCAACCAGCAGAAGTTGTCACTTGCTGGAAAAGTGGCCTTAGTATCATTTTTATGATCTCATTATTATTGAATGAGAGAACTGTTCACACAAGGGTCATCATCCTAATTAAGAGAGCATACAGTCTTGCACAAAAAGGCATTTCTTTCAGGAACCAAAATCTTTCCCTCTATTATATTCAAGGAGATTCTAAAAAAATATCTTAATTGTAAAAATAATGCTCCCAATTGACTCTCATTGAGTACATACTATGTGGTAATTTAAATAAACTACTTCACTCAATTCTCTCAAAACATTAAGGTTGTTATTAATTTTTATTATTTACTTGACTTGATTTGTTTTACTTTATTTTATACATGGGCAAACTGGAGCTCAGAAACATTAAATTGTCCAATGTCATGCAACTAGGAAATGGTAAAATTTGGTATCAAATACAGACAATAAGACTGCAGCATCTTATTTTCCTTGCCCTCCTCTAACTTCTACTTGGTAAAGGAAAAAAAAAAAGATCATTTCCATCTTACTCATCATTTTTTTGTTTTTTTTTATTAAGGTATCATTGATACATGATCTTATGCTCAGGTTGTACATAAGCAACATTGTGGTTACTACATTACCCTGTATTATCAAGTCCCACCACATAACCCCTTACAGTCACTGTCCATCAGCGTAGTAAGATGCTATAGAGTCATTACTTGTCTTCTCTGTGCTATACTGCTTTCCCCATGCCTGCTTTATATTATGTGTGCTATTCATAATCCTGCTTAATCCCCTTATCCCTCCCTTCCCATCTACCCTCCTGAGTCCCTTTCCCTTTGGTAACAGCTAGTCCATTCTTGTCTTCTGTGAGTCTGCTGCTGCTTTGTTCCTTCAGTTTTTGCTTCATTTTTATACTCCACAGATGAGTGAAATCATTTGGTAGTCGTCTTCCTCCACCTGACTTATTTCACAAATGCTAGGATTTGTTTTCTTCTTAACTCATCATTTTTTGGCAAGACTTTATTAGTGTGTCTGTTTGATTTTCAGATCCATAATGCAGCTGATTTCACCTTTTTTTTTACCCCCAGATGTTTTGAGGTTACTGAAACCTGGCCTCACTCTCCAGGGAGCAGTCAACTTTTTTTGAACTGTAAATGAAATATGAGTTCAAGTCAGGTTTCACTCACTGTGCTACCCCTGAGCCAAACCCTAACTTTTTTTTCCTCAGCACTAAAATTCACATCAGGACTCTACCTGCTGCATATATTCCTTTCAGCCTAAGTCAGAAGGACTATATATTGATTTGTCATTCAGGCCAGCAGGTGAATTTTCTCACTTCACTTGCAAGTATCTGAAAATGGTATTAGATAACTCAAACCTTCCTATCCTAGAGATGCACCACATTCCTATATAGATAGATTTCCTGGTTATGCTTTTTCTCCCTTTCAAAGAAAAATTAGAGACAAGAATGCTTGTCAGATTTAGAAAATGCTCATGGAGGCAGGTGACATTAATGCTGTAGAATGGAATCTATGAAATCTCTGTAAGAGACCTAAAATATCATGTAATTCAAAGAACGTCATCTATAGGAATAAGGACATGTGCCAACTAGGGGATATCCAAATCAACTGAACATTCTTTTTAAAAATATATATCCTTATCCCATCCCTCAACACATAGCTGCAGAGTTGAGGAAGAAAATGGAGCCCATGCATACCAGGCAGAATAACAGAGAGGGTTTAATAAAGGGATTTAGTTTACAAAGATGTTGAGAGAACTGAAAGTGAAGCATGAAAAGGTTAGGTAATCTAGGGACCAGCAATGTCAGGAAGCCAGTGTCTTTCCTAGGGTTGGAGAGAAACAGTGAGTCAGAGCTCAGGACTGGAATCATGTGGATGGAACTAGAACCCTGAAGAGAGGAACTGCAGTGGGGAAGAAATACCTGCAATACTCCTTCTCCTTGCCAGCCAATTTCTTGTAAATTTCCCATTGGATGACTCTATCCAGAAACTAATTTTCAAGGAACCTGGAAATGTTACTTTGCAAGGCACAGTTCCCCACAGAACAAGAAGCAGGGAATGTAAATATGAGAAAATAGCAAATGATTAGCAGAATTGTTTTAGTCTGTTTCCCTATTGTATATGGGACTGCCTTAATAACTCCAAATAAACAAGACTGTTCAACTTTCTTTAATAACAAATCCATTGTCTCATTCTCATAGCCAGAAAGTTATTTCTGTTATTTAAAGTTTAATTCCTTTTAGTATTCAGTTAATTCATTTTTGGTGGAATACAATGGGTAATTATGCCACATGTAGAGATTTTAACATTATTATATTGCTAAAATATAAGAATATATTTGCCATACTTATTTTAGTGTCAACCTTTTGATGGCCAAAAAAGTTAGCACTTTACTGTAATTTTTAAATTCTTACATGTTTCCTTGTCTTACCATAATGATGATTTTATGTTTGCTGTAGGGGTTTTGTAAAAACCACATGCTATACAAGATGTGGAGATCCACATGCTAACAAAGACATGTCTGTGTTTCCCTTTTTTTTCTTAAAGTTCATGTTTCTTTCTAAAGCCATTTATACCAAAACTAAAGAATCTTCATATAACATGTTGAATAAATTATTATTAAGATAAAGAAAATATTACGTTAAGACTTTGGAGGGGGTTAAATGTCTTTAACGGTATACTCAATTATTTCAAAAGTGAAATAATACTATTTAATACTACTTTAAAAGAGCATATGTATTAAGTTACTCTTGTGCCCTGACTCATGATCTCTCAGCCCCTAGAAAACCCTGACTCTTTTCTATCAGCCATTTCTGGTGCAGTGTCTTCAGGTAGGTGGAACTAGGTAGCACACCCCACCTCAGAAGCAGGCTCTTCCTTTCTGGGCCTTCTTTGATATTCAGTGTGGGAACCTGAAGTAATCCTGATCATACACAATCTGACTGTGCTAGGAAGGTAATCTGTTGGGTAAGCCTAGACTGATTTGGGGGGCACCCAATGGATAAATGCTATTTTCTTACAGGCCACAGATAACCCATTCTGTGGTACATTCTACACAGCTCTCAGAATTTTCCAGCAGGACTGAGGACACATTGCTGTCCATGGTTACCAATCTGAAAATGCCCTGTTGTGTTGTTTTTTTCCACTCATCATCCCAGGTAGACTTAAGCCCTTGTCTCAATCTCCACTTTCTTGGAGAACACAAGTTAAGACAATTTGAAAATGCAATTTTTATTTCTATCATATGTTTTACTACATTGTATTTTTATTTAAAATTTTTATTTCAATTTTTATTTTATTGACCAATATTACTGAAGATCATTATCATATGTGTGTGTGTGTGAACTTTGAACTTTTCAAAGGATTTAAGGCTATGTCTATTATTTTGAAACCATAAAGTAGGCAAGGTGATGAATATTTCTCTATTTTATAGGAAAGGAAATTAATATGCAGAAGGTTTAAGTGATTTGTTCAAATGTTAACTCCGAACCCATAGAATGGAGTACAAATTCAATCTGCTTGTCTAGAACTTGTTTTTGTGCAGCTCTAACCAATCAACTGTATTATCTCTTCCCTGGAGTTAATGTTGATGGCACTTTACTAAGTGCAGCTTTAAATGATGACGTGAAACAACCATGGCCTTTTGAAAAACTGGATTGCTGCACTAATTATTATGGCATGCAGCCTTTATCAATGATCCATTCTTTTATTAGTAAAGGTCATAACAGGAGAATCTTTGTGTTCTTTCTTGAGAGAACACAAGCTGCAAAGTGCTGTGGAGAAGGTAAAGGATGCAATGTGTAATGTAAAGAACACTTAATCATAGAAATTTCTACCGCAAAGAGACTTCAAGGCCATAGTTAGTAGAAAACACTCCTGGTTACATCAGCAGTTATCTCAGTCTTATAGATATGAGATGTTTGTATTGGAAATTCTCACTGTTATTTGAAAACTAATGACCTTCCTTCCAAGGTCTCTGTTAGTCAGACCTTGTGAGAATAATGTTTTTATTAGAAAGAGAGAAAAAGCTGAGATCCTTAAAAGATGGCAAAATAGAACAACAAAAACTTGTGATTATTTGCCACCAGAAATATGTACCAGGAGAACATTGATAAACATTGATGTGCTTGAAAATATAACACTCACTTAATATGATATCTCTAATATATAAATTGCCTTGGACAAGAACTCTGCTGTCCCTTCTAACATTTATAACTTCCCAGAGAAGTTAAGTGATTTGCTTAAGGTGACTCAGATTATTAATGTGAAAACCAGAATTAGGACCTAGTTTGTGTCAATTTTTGGTTCATGTCCATTTCTGCTCTATCAAACTGTATCCAAACTTCCTGACCATTGTTCTAACAATCTCATTTTATCAATTTTCAGTATTAAATAAGAATTGATTAATTTGATATTAAATTAATGCTTTTAATGTTTCTCAAAGAGTAACTACTTGTTAGGTTATTAAAAAAATACCTAAATTTTGTAAGGTTTCATTTCATATTTGTATAAAGTATAAAGTAGGCAATTGCAGTTATGTTTTCTGTTGAGGGACACTAAAAAAAGACCTTTTGATTAAAAACTTTCATCTATGTCTACATGTCTGTAAGGAAAATGGAAGTTCTCATGGCCAGGGTGCTCACCTGATCCACTAATCTACTTGTCCACTATGCATGTTCAATGATGCAATAATTGGCCTACTGCATAGGTGTAGGCTTACATGTGGGGTGGCAATAGCCATTATTGTTTTGTCTGTGTTGCTATATAAAGACTGCCACCCAAGTGCAGAGGCAAAGGAGATGGCAGAGGTGGTGATGGATTGCAGATAAGGATGTGTTCTAGTGCTTGACCTCCTGCTGTGAGAATAAAGCTTGGAATAAACCTTTTTACCACCAAACATTCCAATGTTGTTATTTGATCTCACAGAATCCAAAGTGAACTTGCTCAGAGCTGAAATCCCCTAGTGCTGCATTTTGGTGTAGTTGGCAGGATTTGCTGCAGATTGAGAAAATGGAATAAGTTGCCCTCATGGAAGGGGTGCTTCAGCAAGCTGCCCTTATGAATGGGGGGATACTCGGATATTCCCCAATCAGCATGTGGTCCAAGGTGATGATCCTCCTAGAGGGAGAGGTAGTGAGGTGGAGTGATACCTGAGGTGGTGGTGGAGGCCCTCTATAAAGCAGAGAAATCCTTGGAGAACAGAGTGCCCCTGGTGGTAAGAGCCATGGGTTGGCTTTTTCTTACTGTGTTAAAAAAGGGCCATAAAGGAGGACATGCTCTTGCGAGAAGCACAAGAGGCAGCACAAGAGTGTGAGCTGCAAATGTGGAGGAGGTGAGAGATTTTTTGAAGAGTGAGATGACATTGCTGCAAGGCACTTTGGAAGAGGTAAAAGGCATGAAGAAGGATATACTCCTATGAGAAGCACAAGAAGTGGAAGCATAAGAACACAAGCTGTTAAGTTCTGTGGAGAAGGTAAAGGATGTAATGGTGGAGGCACTCTGCAGAGCAGCAAGACAGCTGCTGTCAGCCCCAGAAATGATGGAAGATATATCAGAGAAGGACAAGGAGCTGGAGGTGGTGCCAGAGGCACCATCCACTCCTCTATTGAAATCCTACCCAGTTGTAGTCAAGAATATAAAGACACAGCAGTCGCGAGTTCCTCCAGGAGAGATACAGCCCCCTTCCCAGGTCATGGAGCACTCCACATTCCAGCCCTATGCGCAGATGTTGCTGGTGGATTTGGGCTTCCAGTTTTGGCAGAAACACTCAGATTCCATATTATTCAGGCTCCTGCAACTTTGGGATGTAGGCATAGATAGTATCTTCCTATCTGAATCAGAGCTGGGAAAGCTGGATTCCCTGACAACCCAACATGCCTTCTGGTAGCGACTGCGGAATGCACCTCAGATCCCAGGGAATTGTTAACTTCTAAAACAGCTTACAGCTGCCATTAGCACTGATTGGCCCAATCAGCATGATTTAGAATCTTCCCCCACTAGATGGAAGATGTATGCCAAACATCAGCAGGTGTTACAGGAGTTGGGAACAAAAAATGTTATTTATAATACAGCAAATAATGTCCCAGATGAGGAGCAGTTTACCATGGGGATGAGAAATTGGTGCTGCAAATGGATGCCTCATTCCTCCTTGGGCCCAAAGTGGCCATTGTTGTCCCTCACTTAGGGCAGCCTATAACTGTGGTTACCTGTACTGTGGCAGATTTGGGGGAGGCTGAAGCAGTGTAGGCACAGAAGGAGTGTAGTTCATTACTGAGAGGAAGGGCTTAAAAAGTCCCATAAATGCCATGAATACACATATGTGGGTCAATTTGATAAAGGTAAGAGCAGACAAAGAGAAATTGGATAGGAAGTCTAATAAAATGTTAATGAAGCTGTGGCAACAACTGAAGCTGGAGCAGTGGTTTTGGCTGCTAAGGACCAAGAGACAGAAGCTGGAGACAAACCACAAGTCTGGTCTATGTGTCTGCAAGACTTCCTGCTGGAGAGTGAGCCAACCTTGCCTTAGTATCCAAAGGAAGAATATTGGGCAATACAGGTTGACTGAGGGGAGGCTAGAAGCACCCACCTTAGGGGACTGGGTGGGGACAGGAGGCCACATGTTGAAGTATAAATGTACAATGTTTCCTGGCTCTAGTAGACACAGGAGCTGAATGCTCACTGATTTATGGCAACCCTGAGTGGTTTCCCAGGACACCTGTTATTATAGATGAATACAGGGGTAAGGCTATCAGAGTGAAATAAGCCTGAATATTATTGGGAATAGGGCATCTACTTCCAAAGGAGTATACTGTATATATTTCTCCCATCCCCATATATATTTTGGGATAGATATTATCTGTAGGGCCTATGGTTACAGATCACTGCAGGTGAGTTCAGACTGAGGATGTATGTGGTGAAGGCAGTTCTGAGGGGATACACTAAGCATCTGCTTGTAGCTTTGCCTGTGCCTCAGTGGGTGATGAACACCAAGTAATACGAATCTCCTGGAGGGCATAAAGAAATTGGAGAAATGCTCCAGGAACTGGAGAAGGTAGGTATTATAAAGCCCACCCATAGCCCTTTTAATTCCCTTGTGTGGCCAGTAATAAAACCAGATGTATAACTATGGATTACAGGGAATTGAATAAAGTTATATCCCCTCTGCATGCTGCCATGTCCTTTATTGCAGCCATCCTGGACACCCTCAGTCATGAACTAGGGACATATGTTCAGGATCTTGCTAATGCTCTATTCTCTACTGATACAGCACAGTAAAGTTAAGAAGTTTGCATTCATGTGGGAAGGACAGCAATGGACTTTCACTCTCCTTCCATAGGGGAACCTCCATGGTCCCACCACCTATCATGGACTTGTAGCCCAGGACTTGGTATCATGGAAGAAACTGCCAATGGTATGGCAGTACCATTATATTGGTGATATCATGCTTACTTCTGATTTTCTTGAAGATCTGGAAGGTGCAGACCTAGACTGCTGCAACATCTACAGGAGAAAGGATAGGCCATTAACAGCACCAATGTTCAGGGACCTGGTTTGTCAGTCAAATTCTTGGGGGTTGTCTGGTAGGGTAAGACCAAAGTTATCCAAGAAGCAGTCATAGAAAAAGCCCAGGCTTTTCCTACCCTTACAACCATGACACTATTGCAAGAGTTTTTGGGTCTTTTAGGCTACTGGAGAGTGTTCATTCCATACATGGCACAAATTCTGAAGCCCTTATACAGTTTTGGTACTAAACGACATCAGGTAGGACTGAGATGAGACATGTTCATTTGCTTTTACTTCTGCAAAATGGGTGGTCAATGCCATGCAGGCTTTGCTGGCTATAGAGCCCATCCCTGGAATAGTCAGGTGGGGCACATTACTTACAGCAGCAGAGTGCCCACTCTACTCCTTCAGTAGAAAGCTCCAATGCTTACTGGGGCCAGTAACATACACCAGTGAAAGGCAGGAAGAACTGCTTTAGAGCCATTAGTAGCAGAGAGCCCTTAATGGGGGGGAAGAACCCCTATATCTGAAGATACATGGTATACAGATGGCTCTAGCTGTGGGCAGCCTTTAAAATGGAGGGCTGTAGCTTTCCATCCTAAGACTAAGACAATATACATGGAAGATGGTGAGAAGAGCAGTCAGTGGGCAGAATTGCAGGCAGTGTGGCTTGTGATCACCCAGGAGCCCTCCCCACTGGTTGTCTGCACTGACAACTGGGCTGTCTATCAAGGCTTGACTCTGTGGCTGCTGACATGGTACCATTCCAACTGGTTGGTTGGACACCAACCTCCTTAGAAGCAAGAGTTGTGGCAAGACCTATGGGCCTCTGGTCAGACTAAAACAGTTATAGTATATCATGTGACAGGCTATTTTCTGCTGGCATCCCCAGGAAATGATGAAGCAGATGAACTGGCTCAGGTGCATTGTCTAGAAGGAAAGCCTTCACTGATATGGCTCAATGGTTAGTTACATCAACGCTTGTTGCATATGGGACAGAAGACAATGTGTGCTGTATTCCACTGGTGAGGCCTGTCTTAAACCCTTGAAGAAGTCAGCAGATCCTGGAAGGAGTGCATTGTATATTCTAAAGGGACTTACACTGAGTCCCACAGCAACCTGGGCTGATAGCTAAAGAGTAGATAGCTCTAATCAGATGGCAGATAGACTACATTGGGCCTCTGCCCATATCAGAAGGGTATTGATATGTCATGACTTGTATGGACATAGCTACTGAATTTTTGGTTGCTTTCTCTATGAGTTGTATGGACCAGCAAACAATGAGAAGTAGAAGCCTAGAGCACCATTTTGCTGCCTATGGCTGACCACAAGTAATTGAGAGTGATCAAGGTACCCACTTTACTGGACATGCACTGCAAGAATGGGTGCGACAATTAGGGATAAAGTGGAAGTTTCATGTACCATGTAATTCTATTAGGGCAGACATGATAGAGAGAGTTACAATGGTTTGTTCAAATCTGGCCTGAAGTCATATATTAATAGTGTACAGGAATGATCAGTCTGCTTATGGACAGTGCTATGGCATTTGAATGAGAAGCCTCAGAAAGGGACATTGAGCCCTGTAGACATGCTACCACACATTGCTGCCTCTCCTATACAAATGCAAATACAAATAAAGGAGGAATTGTTGAAGCCAGGGTTTGGCCTCGGGACTATCTTGCTGCCACCATGGACTACAACTAACACCAGAGATGCCGTTCAGTGGATGTGGCCTTGGATGTTTCAACACATGGACCAGTAATGGCTGCCCCTCATGGTGCCTTTGGGGCAAGGCCTGGAGACTGGCCTCCTGTGCATTCCTGGAGTAATGTCACAGTGGACCCATATATCATAGTAGTGTACCCTAACTGGCCTGAAGGTAAGGGCATTTTATGAGAGAGTTTTGTTTCATCTTTATGGTCAGTGTATGTACCTCCAATAGCTCTATACATAGACCCTTCAGTAACCCCCACAGGGAGAGGAGTAAAGGTATGGTATACTACATCTTTTCAGGACCCCCTTCCTGCCACAGTCCTATCACAGGACCATTCCCTTGCATGCATCCTACCTGATGGACATAATTTGCCTATGTAGATATCATTAAAACATGTGTCTTACTGCCCTTAGGGTTAATCTCCTCAAATGTTTTCATGGATTGGGTGTACACCCTAGCAAAAACTGCCAATACATCTGCTTGCTAGGTGTGCACAGAGCTCCCTACGAGTTCTGCTACTGGTCTTCTATGGAAAGTGTGAGTCATGAACTCATCTGAGTAGGACTGGTTTGAATAGAGCTGGAATGACCACTTCATGGCAGTTGATCTCCTCAGGTCTGTGGCTGACTATTGTTATAATTTTTGTTGTTATCTATATGTTTTTGTAGTCTCTATCACTGTTGCAGAATCTGGTTACAATATTCAAGCTTTTTCACACAGGGACCATTACAGAAGATAGAGGGCATGTAGATTAGAGGGGTGGAATGTAGTGAATATGGAAGTTTCATGTCCAGGATGCTCACCTGATCCTAATCTACTTACCCTCTGTGTATGTACAATGATGCAATAATTGGTCTACTTTGTAGGCACATTCTTACATACATAATTACCTATGTTGCTATATAAAGATCTCTGTGCAGTTCTCCATGTGGAGGTGAAGGAGAAGGTGGAGGCAGAGACAGACTGCTGATGTGGACGTGATTCTAGCACTTGACCTCCTACTGTGAGAATAAAGCCTGGTATAAAACTTTTTACCCCCAAACATTCCTCTGTCTTATTTGATCTCACCGAATCCAAAGTGAACTTGCCTGGAACTGAAACCCTCTGATGCTACAATTACTATCTAATTTTCATTGACAGCAATTGACTTCTTTTAACCAAGCATTATCCTATTCCTGTTATGTTCTTATGAATTGCAAATATTCCTGAGAAAAATAACATATTAAGTCACTGGTTCCTTATTGCTAATATGCAATTTCAGATTATATTATAGTGGCATGAAGAACAAGAGATTTGAGAAGAGAGGAAACCTTGAACAGAGAAGAAAAGTAAAATGGTAGGAGAAGAGAAATTGGAAAAAAACACTAAAGATAAAATCTGCAGGCTGAAAAGCACCTTAAAATCTTTTACCAGCCCTTATAGATGCTTGAAGCCAGTTTGCAATAATTCAGATGTTCCAATGACAAGATGCTCTGTGAGAAAGTTTTTGCCATCTTGGAGAGCTGGAACAATTATTCTAGAAAGTTACAATTATATTGAACTGAAATTTGTCTCCCAGTAGTTTCTTCTTTTGATTCTTATTTCCTCATCTACTTTACATACTTTCCAAGAATACAAGAAATGATCTGTCTATAGCATGCCTCCTCTTCTACAAACTAAATATTCCCCTTTCTTTCTGGAACTATGACATATTCCTCCTGCAGTTGTTCATCTTATATGTTTAGTCTTTGCTAAAACGTGGGTCCTAGAATAAAACTTCACTATTTTTGCTAGAACTTTTTCTATTTTGAATGTCAGACTCAGGTGTTATCACAGATGTCAAAGGGAAGCAACTTCTTCTTTTTTAATCCATAAGAGAGAATGTTAAAGAAAGCAGTATGGTCTTCAAAGCTTTGTGCTGAAAAGGAGACCCAGGATATAATGAGGCTCTGGGTGCTTTTAAAATAATCAAATCAAACAAGTTCTACAACTCTCAGGAGATGTAGATAGAAAAAACTTGCAAAGGTGCCAATTAGGGATTCAGAAAAGAAGATTTTAGAGTCTTCCCGTTGGATTAAATGTATAATAGAAATTAAAACCTAATATAAATTCTGAAAAATCCACATAGGTCTCTCTAAATATAAGAACAGTCCTTAGGACTTGTCTTTTAGCCTCAGAAAAACAAGACTATATTGAGAATGCCAGTGTGTCAATCTATGTACATAGCCCCTTTAGCCCTTTGTCGTAATCTATTCATAGCCAGAGAGGAAAAAATCTATTGGTGGGGGGTATCACAGATTTTTTTTTTTGATGTCTTTTAACCAGTCACTTTCCACTATAGAGCATAAGAATTCCAAGTAGGCTTCATGTCTCAGTACACCAAGTTTTTAGCATTATGAAAATTAACCCACTTTAGAGGGAACTCAAATCTGACCCCAAAGGCAGTCAGATGAATGGCAGGGTGTGGCAGGGTGTATAAGACAATTTCAATACAGCATGCTCCCTCCATGTAAACACATATGAATGGAAGTTAATAATTGGAAAATGAGATTAAGGCCTCATGACCTGCTAACATGCATTTATTTGAGAAGGCTAACCCATTTACCCTTGATGAAAATGTTTACCTTATGCTGAATTGTTTCAGTATCTTTCCAGATACCACTGGTTGAGGGAAGAAAGAAGCAGGAAACTGATGCAAGAAGAAGAAAGGGAAGACTGAGACCACCAAAATTAACTTTGTTCACTTGAGAAATTTGTGCACAGTAAGGGCAGCTGCTACTCAAGTCACTGAATACTGAGTCAAGACCCCAAATTCAATTCATGCAATTCTCTTATTCAGTTTTTATATTAACATAAGTATTGCAAATATAATTTCTCAGCTCTATTTTTTTCCTGTTAATATCTTCCCTGTTAATTTAGTCCATACCCATATCTTAAACTCTCTACTCCATCTTCTATGGGTTTCTGCCCAAGGAATCCCATGTCTTAATGCTCACATTGTCCCAGTTTAAATGCCTTCTTTTCATTGATATTTCTGAATTCTCTCCTTTTCTAGACAAGCTGACTTTGGGAACTTCACCCCATCATATCCTGTGGATATGCTTGACTCAACATTTTCCAATCTGACCACTAACCATTTTGATATCCTATAATGTTTTATCTATTTGATCTGTTTCCTATGAAGTTAGTGTCTCCAGTTCTCCAGATTGTCTTTCATGGATAACTGCCTTGGCAGACTCCTGGAGAGAAATGTTTAGTTCCTATTCATCAGAATGTCATAGTTAGATGTAGAGAGGAGAAAAGAAGCCTGTATACTCATAAGTCTTTTATTCATTAATTCCTCAAGTATAATTCATTACAAATCTGCTGGGGCATTCAAAATTACCATTATAATGACTCTTTAGGCTAAAAATTTGATTTAAAATGACCTGGTTAAATTGAACATAAATTTGCTGGAAAGAGGAACATTACACATTAACAACCATTAATTCACCATTAGAACTTAGTTTATCAGATTTTCTGACTGTCAGATCACAGAGATCTGGTCCCTGGGTAATAGGACTCAGGAAAGGGAAATTTGAATGATATAAAAGGGTGTCAAAAATTTTCAGAGAATGAGATGTTTAGAACCTCTCTTGTTAATAGATTTCCCAGTCCCATGCTCACCTAGCAGCTCTGTTATCAGTAAAGGAACAAGGACAGGAAAAAGAAGAAATAATGAGGCATTTTCTGTAGGGCAAACTGAACATATAAATGTATAACAATGTTCTCCTCTAAGGATTACTGTAAGGAAGAAATATCATTTTGTGTTTTTATAGTAAATAACTATTTGATTTTTTCCATAAGATCTCATAATCTGTTTTCCCATCTGTAGAATTTGGATGAAGAAAATACAGATATACACAAGGGATGGAGGAGGATACTCAGCAGACTGATGGTCACTCCAGGATCCAGGGAACTCTAGAAAATTAGCCCATTCAATTACATTGAACTTTCTTCTCCTTGGAAAGTAATTTTCTTGCAGACTGACAAAAGAAGAACAGTGAAAAAAAATCAAACCTAGAAACAATAGAATGAAAGGACTCATTTGTGTTCATGAACTTCAGTGACACTTATTTCCAAGAAAGAAAGAAGGGCAGACAATTAGTTACTACTAGGCAATTTCCTGGTACTCTTTTATGATGATAATAAACATTCTCTCTGACAAACTAGATAGTATATTAGAGCTTATGATGAAAGCTCTTAACTGTGGATTTCCCTTTCCTTAGGGAACCAGATTGCACATTTATTGTTCCTGCTATTGTTCCTTTGAGCAAAAATGTGAGTTTTTATTAGAAGAGATTTCCAGAGGGAAGCTTACTTTTCACTGGACTTTTTAATTTAAAAAACATACATGTACATGACCACACACATACACACATTTTAGGCTCTACTTTGTATCAGAATTTATGGTGCAAGAGGCTTTATGGGTGTTATGTCAATGTACTCCCATGACAATTTGTAAGGCTATATTATCATCCCATTATCTAGATTAAAAAACAAAATATACTCTGATGTTCAAGACAGTCAACTTTTTAAAAAACACAATATATATTTAAAATGTTTCAATATGGAAAAAATAAAGAATAACACTCTCAGATTTTTAGCATGTTTTTATACTTCCCAAGCTCTTTGATGTTCACTACCTCATTAAATTGTTATGACAGCTGTTTGAAGGAGGAAAAGTTAAGTAACATTATAGTTACTTCACATATGAAAAAAAAAAGAGGTTCAATGACTTACTAGGGTTATAGAGTCAAGTGGTAAATCTGGAACTAGAAACACTGTTCCAGAAACACTGTTCACACTCTGTGCAAAAGGTGACAGAAATATGACTTTAAGATAGATGTTTACTAAAATTTGCACATGTATATATTATATATTTCCTTTTCTGTTTTTATTTAAGAAAATACATATTTGCTATGGAAATGTAATGATGCAGAGGAATGTGATTGAGAAGAAATGTTTCCACCACCCAACGACAATTATTACTATGCTTTTGGAGACAATTATTCTAGATGTTTATAATATAATACAGTATTATAAATAATACATAATGTAATGCAATTGAATGTAATCATATATAAATGGTATGATATGATATAAATGTTATAATATCTTATAATATAATATGCTGTTGTATGGACCTGGATTTGAACCTTGATCTTATTACTTAATGGCCAGGTGTCAAAGTTATTTACTCTCTAAATTTCACTTCATTCATCTATAAGTGAAGATAATAGTAATACCTACATAATTTTAGGTGTGCATTAATTGCTATAGTATATGTAAGGCACTTAGCACATTACCTTGGACATGAGTAGGTATTTAATAAATGTTGGTGGTTATTATTCTTTGTATCATCATTATTCACCTGCATATATGTTAATAAATATATTCATGGAATTTTTTTTTTTAACATTTAAAACATTTTTTTATTGAAATATAGTTGACATACAATATTATATTAGTTTCAGGTAACAACATAGTAATTCAATAATTATATACTCCATGAGGTGCTTACCATGATAAGTGTAGTTATCTGTCACCATACAAAGATGTTACAATATTATTGGTCATATTTCCTGTACTCTACTTTTCACCTCTGTGACTATTTCATAACTGGAAGTTTGTCCTTCTTTATCCCCTTCAACTATTTTGCCTATCCCCCATTCCCTCCCCTATGGTAACCAGCAGCCTGTTTTCTGTGCTCCTGAATCTATTTCTGATTTGTTAATTTTGTTTTTTGTTTTTTTTTGAATTTTAGTTTTATTTATTTATTTATTTATTTATTTATTTATTTATTTATTTATTATTTTTTTGAGAGGGCATCTCTCATATTTATTGATCAAATGGTTGTTAACAACAATAAAATTCAGTATAGGGGGGTCAATGCTCAATGTACAATCATTAATCCATCTCAAGCCTAATTCTCGTCAGTCTCCAATCTTCTGAAGCATAACGAACAAGTTCTTACATGGTGAACGAATTCTTACAGAGTGAATAAATTCTTACATGGTGAACAGTACAAGGGCATTCATCACAGAAACTTTCGGTTTTGATCATGCAATATGACCTATAAACCATCAGGTCAAATATGAATATTCATTTGATTTTTGTACTTGATTTATATGTTGATCCCACATTTCTCCTATTATTATTATTATTTTTATTTTTAATAAAATGCTGAAGTGGTAGGTAGATGCAAGATAAAGGTAGAAAACATAGTTTAGTGCTGTAAGAAGGCAAATGTAGATGATCAGATGATCAGGTGTGTGCCTATGGACTAAGTATTAATCCAGGCTAGACAAGGGCAGCAAGACATCCACGGATGCAGAAGATTTCTCTCAAAGCAGGGGGGGTGAGGTTCTGAGCCTCACCTCTGTTGATCCCCAAATTCTCACCTGATGGCCCCCCTGCGACTGTGCCTGTCTTAGGTTGTTCCTCCCTTGAGGAATCTTACCCGTCTCTGGCTAACCAGTCATCTTCCGGGGCCATACAGGGAAATGTAAAGTTGGTAAGTGAGAGAGAAGCCATATTGTTTGCAAAGGTTAGCTTTTTACTTCTTTGCAGATTTATGCCCTGTGGCTTCTATGCCCAGCACTTGTCTCGAGGTATCTTTACCACCTGGAGGAATTATGATACTCGGTAAATTCGATATGAGGCACGAATTCTATTTAAGGTTTGTAATTAGGAAGGAAGAAGAAAAGCTATAGATGTAGCATATGAAGGAAACTTGGGAGGATTGATTATTTCTTTGACATATCTTCTTGTATAGTACCTTAAGTATGTATAGCTTTTAAACTACTAACTAATTTGCACACACATATTAACATAATAGGAATACGGTGACATAAACAAAGCAAATCTATAATTACCAGCCATCTCCAGTGAAGCCAAGAAAACCATTTAGGCACCCTAGGCATTTGTGAAAATTTATCTATGATATGATGGATATTTTCCAACTGTACTTGAACCATCAGACAAATTAAAGCAGCCCATTTCTGGGATCTGTTCACATCCCATATGTTCTTTTAACCGTAGATAGTCTATAGTCATGAGATTTTGGGGTGCTACAACTTGCACCCCTCCCAACTCCTGGTTGAGTTCCAACAGTACAGATCCAGTCAAATTCGTTGTCTCACTGTATGCACATGCCAGCCTAGACATCTCCCTCCTCCTTCTTATGGCAAGTCCAGGAGACGGTGGGCTGGATGCAGCCACAACCACAGCATCGTCCGGATCCCTGTGGAGGCTTTTTGATGATCATCCCCCGGCACGAGTCCTCCAGAGAGTGCTGATGCCGGAAGCTCCTCCTCATATCGTATCTTAGTTCATTTTCTGGGTATCCAAGCTAGGCCTTGATCTTCTGCGTAGAAACAAACAGACCCTTTGCCCACACTTTGACATGCCCTCTATACCACTGTGCAGAACTCATTGGAGGTCAGCACACAGTAACTGCTTTTTTTTTTTTTTTTAAGAGAAAGGAATATTATCAGAAAAGAGTACCTCCATAGCTGATCATCTGACACCCTTTAAGTGATCAACATTAAGGATATTTAAAGCATGCGTTGATCTTTGATTTACCAATAGTTTTATCCTATCAAGGAGTAATCCCCCTTTTCTTTCTTTCTTTCTTTTTTTTTTTTTTTAATTTTTAATCTACACTTACATGAAGAATACTATGTTTACTATGCTCTCCCCTATATCAGGTCCCCACTAACAACCACATTACAGTTACTGTCCATCAGCTTTATCAGCTTAGCAAAATGTTGTAGAGTCACTACTTGTCCTCTCTGTGTTGTGCAGCCCACCCTCCCCTTTCTCCCTCCCCCCCATGCATGCTAATCTTAATACCCCTCTTCTTCTTCCCCCCCCTTATCCCTCCCTGCCCACCCATCCTCCCCATTTCCTTTCCCTTTGGTACCTATTAGTCCATTTTTGGGTTCTGTAATTCCGCTGCTGTTTTGTTCCTTCAGTTTTTCCTTTGTTCCTATACTCCTTAGATGAGTGAAATCATTTGGTATTTCTCTTTCTCCACTTGGCTTATTTCACTGAGCATAATACTCTCCAGCTCCATCCATGTTGCTGCAAATGGTTGGATTTTTCCACTTCTTATGGCTGAGTAGTATTCCATTGTGTATATGTACCACATCTTCTTTATCCATTCATCTACCTATGGACATTTAGGTTGCTTCCAATTCTTGGCTATTGTAAATGTGCTGCGATAAACATAGGGGTGCATCTGTCTTTCTCAAACTTGATTGCTGCGTTCTTAGGGTAAATTCCTAGGAGTGGAATTCCTGGGTCAAATGGTAGGTCTGTTTTGAACATTTTGATGAACCTCCATACTGCTTTCCACAATGGTTGAACTAATTTACATTCCCACCAGCAGTGTAGGAGGGTTCCCCTTTCTCCACAGCCTCGCCAACATTTGTTGTTGTTTGTCTTTTAGATGGCAGCTATCTTTACTGGTGTGAGGTGATACCTCATTGTAGTTTTAATTTGCATTTCTCTGATAATTAGTGATGTGGAGCATCTTTAAATGTGTCTCTTGGCCATCTGTATTTCTTTTTTAGAGAACTGTCTGTTCAGTTCCTCTGCCCATTTTTTAATTGGGTTATTTGTTTTTTGTTTGTTGAGGCATGTGAGCTCTTTATATATTCTGGACGTCAAGCGTTTATCAGATCTGTCATTTTCAAATATATTCTCCCATACTGTAGGGTTCCTTTTTGTTCTATTTATGGTGTCTTTCGCTGTACAGAAGCTTTTCAGCTTAATGTAGTTCCACTTGCTCATTTTTGCTGTTGTTTTCCTTGCCTGGGGAGATATGTTCAAGAAGAGGTCACTCATGTTTATGTCTAAGAGGTTTTTGCCTATGTTTTCTTCCAAGAGTTTAATGGTTTCATGACTTACATTCAGGTCTTTGATCCATTTTGAGTTTACCTTTGTATATGGGGTTAGACAATGGTCCAGTTTCATTCTCCTACATGTAGCTGTCCAGTTTTGCCAGCACCATCTGTTGAAGAGACTGTCATTTTGCCATTGTATGTCCATGGGTCCTTTATCAAATATTAATTGACCATATATGTTTGGGTTAATTTCTGGAGTCTCTAATCTGTTCCACTGGTCTGTGGCTCTGTTCTTGTGCCAGTACCAAATTGTCTTGATTACTATGGCTTTGTAGTAGAGCTTGAAGTTGGGGAGTGAGATCCCCCCTACTTTATTCTTTTTCAGGATTGCTTTGGCTGTTTGGGGTCTTTGGTGTTTCCATATTAATTTTTGAATTATTTGTTCCAATTCATTGAAGAATGTTGCTGGTAATTTGATAGGGATTGCATCAAATCTGTATATTGCTTTGGGCAGGATGGCCATTTTGACGATATTAATTCTTCCTAGCCATGAGCATGGGATGAGTTTCCATTTATGAGTGTCCCCTTTAATTTCTCTTAAGAGTGACTTGTAGTTTTCAGAGTATAAGTCTTTCACTTCTTTGGTTAGGTTTATTCCTAGGTATTTTATTCTTTTTGATGCAATGGTGAATGGAATTGTTTTCCTGATTTCTCTTTCTATTGATTCATTGTTAGTGTATAGGAAAGCTACAGATTTCTGTGTGTTAATTTTGTATCCTGCAACTTTGCTGTATTCCTATATCAGTTCTAGTAGTTTTGGAGTGGAGTCTTTAGGGTTTTTTATATACAGTATCATATCGTCTGCAAATAGTGACAGCTTAACTTCTTCTTTACCAATCTGGATTCCTTGTATTTCTTTGTTTTGTCTGATTGCCGTGGCTAGGACCTCCAGTACTATGTTAAATAACAGTGGGGAGAGTGGGCATTCCTGTCTTGTTCCCGATCTCAGAGGAAATGCTTTCAGCTTCTCGCTGTTCAGTATAATATTCATGGAATTTTTATAAAAATAATATTATTTTGCTCATGCTCAGAAATTTTCTGAATTCCGCTTCTTTTTCACTCAATAATAAGCTAGGGGTATTTTTATCCATGAATGGATATTCATAACCATCTTTTTAATGGCTTTTTACTGTTTAATGTATGGATGTACCATTCTTTATGGCCTTCTCTATTGATAAACATTTAACTTGATTCTTAAAAATTATTAAAAATAATTCTGAAATGAACACCTTCATGTATATGTCTCTACATGTTCAGCTCTTTCATGAAAATAAATTCTTATTATGGGCTTAATTTGTCAAAGAGAAGTAATGGCAAAAGAAGTGGCTCATCTAGGAAAGTGAATTTGTAGAGGAAAAGAACAGTTAATCAAATTGTATATTAGGCGTATCAGTTGAGATGATTTAGTTGCAAGAAATAGAAAATATTTATACATCTAGGATAAACAACCAAGGGAACTATCATCTCATAAATAGCATTATCAATATTTGAAGTTTCTTCCTTTGTTATATTCTGTTATAAAAAGCAGATCAATTTATTTCTTTCATTTCCTCATGTCTTTAAAATGGATACATTCTTCCAGTTATATCCAGACACCACTAGTCCAATGCAAAAAGAGATCTCTTTTTGTATGTTCTTTTATCAGCACAGTTAAAGATGGTTAGCTAGCATGTTAACTATCTAGATATAATGAGACAAAAAGCAAGCCATGTGAGATAGAATAGTGAAAACAAAAAGGAGGTGAGAGCTTGAGAGAAGAGATATCTCTTAGGCACTGACCCTTCCAATAAATTTTATTACAAAGAATAATGAAGCAGAAAGTCTAAAACAAAGGCCAGAATGAGCCACTATAATGGAGGGCCTATACTGTGATAAGGTAAATTTTTTTCTCTTGGAGGGGAGATATTTAAAAGGGGTTACTCAAAAATAAAAGATTCTTGCTGTGGTTAGAGTATTTTCTTCTGTATATTCCCCTATTTAAAACACTTTAAATTCTTAATCCAATGTTTAAAGGCACCAAGTTATAATTATTCAGGACCATTATACCTTCCTTTGGGGAAGACATGAGAGCACATCAGGGGAGTTCCCACACTTAAAGGCTGTTCTCTTCATAGTAAAATTGGTTCTCTTGGGTCCTCCTGGACCCAGATACATTGACAGTTCAGCTTTTAACAGAAGTCTTTGCATGGGCCTTAATCATGTTATTCAACTGCAGAGAAGTTTTAAAAACTGCCATGGTAGTCCCCATCTCAAATTAAACCTACCCATCTTTTTCAACATAGCTAACTCAATGTAATCAAATGAGCACCACACACCCCTATGTATCTATTACAATAAATAATGATCCATGTTTACTTTCCTCACAGATATTGAAGTCCTAAGAAATTGAGTTGCAAATTTCTGTCAGTACATCCTCAATTTCTTATTGAATTCAGCTTAGTCAGAAGGATCTCACTCATATTTCTGGGATAGTCATCTTCAGCAGCTATAGACTAGATTGTTCTCCAATAGTACGTGTATTAATTTTCTAGGGCTGCCATAACATGGTACCAAATACTGGGTGCCTTAAACAACAGAAACATATTTTCTTAGAATTCTAGAGGTGGGCAGTCCAAAACCAAAGTATCAGCAGGTTTGATTTATTCTGAGCCTTTTCTTCTTGGCTTGTAGATGGCCACCCTCTCACTGTGTCATCACATAGTCTCCTCTGTGTATGTGGATCCTAGCATCTGTGTGTGTCCAGATTTCCTCTTCTTATATGGATGCCAGACTGGATTAGGGCCCACCCATATGACTTCATTTAACCTTAATTACCTCTTTAAGGGTTCTATCTCCAAACAGTAACATTCTGAGGCACTGGGTGTTGAAGCATCAATGCATGAATTTTGGGGGTACACCTTCAGCCCATAACAGATGGATATAGGTTTTCCATTAAATGTAAAAGTTTGCAAATTTCAACAAACTAAGACTCTAAGTATTAACTCTTCTCACACAGGCAAAAATGCTATTTCCCAATTTCCATCTGTTGTTGCCGAATATCCTTCAAGCACCCCAAACTGAGGTTTCAAACTACTCAACACTAGGTTACTTCAGTTTGTTCTTTACCATATGTAGATTTAAGACCCTTTGCTCTTGGGTTTAATTTTCCTAACACAGTTATTTTAATTCTTTCCTAAAGTACCCTTGTAATAAAACACATAAAGTCCTAGATATCTGCATATTCTCAATGGATTGCTTCTAGGTTTAACCATATTTATGACTCTGCTCAAAATAAGTAGCTCTGGCTGGCTGATCGTTTGATGTTTCATGACCAGTTGCTGTCTCTACATGGGCCCAGGTAGATAAAATATCTTTGCTATAGAACCTTAGAGTTCTAAGTTGTGATTCTATTTTCTGGTCTTGCTTTTTTCCCTGTATAACACAGATACCTCTAAAACAATACCATGCCACAATGTATACTCAAGTGGCAATGCTATTTGCATCATAGCATGAACTTACTGCCACTCCATTTCCTTCTCTGGGCTCCCCAAACTGGTAGTCTTCCTTGGCTTGTGGTAAGTGGATTGGAGCAACACCCTTAAGTGTGATATATGATGCTTCCGAATACCCTGAAACAAGCCTAACAGATGACATACTTACTTCTTACTGGTAGGAATTTGCAATAATTTGTCTTTTACTAGAATGTGGATGTCCTAGGAAATCCTGGACTACTGGATTCCCCAAAATTTCACTGATGTAGCAGACCACTTTCTGAAACTCATGCTTCTTATCAAAGCCTCCAATACACTTGCCACTTTTCAATCATCTGGCTTGGTTAACATAACATTCAGTTTAATGGACAAACATGTCATGCTGCAAAATATCAGATAATTCCAGTCCCTTTGAACTACATTTTGAGAGATGGCAGGAACCTAAGAACAAGACCAGAAATATATATTTCTTGTCTTTCCCATATAAATGTGAACTATTTATGGTCCTTATTTTGATAGGTATGGAAAAGAGTGAATTTATCAGATCAATAGCATTGTGCTATATATCTCTGCAAAGATATCTGGTATCGTGGCTGCAATCGGGCCTATTATTTGGTTGGAGTTGAGTAGACTACTGTCATTATTCATGATCCAACTTATTTTTGTAGAGGTCTCATTGGTGAATTAAGTGTTTATAGTATGGTAAATGTTACTTCTGTATTCTTCTCCTGGGATGTGATACTGTTTTTGATTTAAAATTTTGTTCAGTAGTAGAGGGCAGATTTAAAAGCTTCCACCTAATCATTATTGCCCAAAAGGCCAAGGAACCAATGGGAAAGTTCAGCCAACCCCCAGGTATGTCCATTTTAAGTATATATATTCAGGTGTCTTGAAAATGACCACTGGTCTTAGTGTACCCAGTATGAGTTGGACCTCATCTTAGACTCCATTTATTACTTGGCTTCCATATGCCTCCATTTTAATAAGTTTTGTATGATGATATCTTGTATTTCCAGGTATTAATGTCAGCTTAGATTCTGTGTCTAGTGATTCTCAAAGTTTCTGGGTACCCCCTCTCTCTAGTGTATGGGTATCTGAGCAAAAGTCTATATGACACTATGGAGAAGGGCAGAATTGTTGTACACACATAGGCCATGTTTATGCAGTTCATTATTCCTCATCAGTCAATAGATTCTGAGAGCTGGCTCATCCAGAAATGGGACAAGAAATCATGACTTTATTGGAGTAGCTTCCTATAGCCTCCTGATCATTAATCATTGATTTTTCAGGGTGTATAGATAGATCAACAACCTTGTTGACTGTCCATTTATTTTGCCCTTAATACTGTAGTATTCTATTACACATTTCCATAGCTTTCTACAAGTGAGATCCCTCTCATTTCTATGCTGACTTGCTGCTCAAAACAATAGTTGTACATATCTAGCTTCCAATTATTAAGCACTGCCAAGTGGCTTCTATTATTTTGAAATCCTAACTCTCCCACTGTTATTAGGAAGCTAGTTCTATACCCACATCACCTGCTTCAACATTTTCTTACTTGCAGTGCCTTATGGCAATATCTCAAAACAATTGCCTAGTGAGATTTTGGCCACTATACAGCATATTCATTCTATCATGCCCAATTCTTTGAGAATTTTGATTTCCTCTTCTTTGTTAGTAACAGCTTTTCTGGCATTTCTATCTCAATCAATGTGAATTGATGACTTTTCCAAATATGCAAAAAGCAACATGTAGTGTATTTATTAGTATCATCTCTCAGAGTCTTTTTAGGATGTTGAATGCTGTATCTCAGGAGTATTCTAATATACTGATAAAATCTTCTATATTTAAATTTTTATTCCTTTACCTTTAGCCAGTACCCTGAGAGTCCAGTCTCATATGTTCTCTACTGATACTTGCTAGTACATGTTGGCTGGGTTCTATAGATTCATTAGCATATAACCACCTTCTCCCTTAGAAGGCTCAGTATTCCTCTGGCCTTGTGACTTGACCCTAGTTATTAGTCCGATGGTCAGAGGGAAAGTGACAATAGAAAATGTTGTAGGCTCTGTATTTTTTATAAGCAAGTGGATGAAGCTCTAGCCTTTTAGAAGGAGGATGAACTACTTTCAGAAACTGAAAAGTTCAGAAGAATCTGAAAATTAATGGTTTTCAGGTACATTATCTCAGATAGTTCCATTTAAAGTCTCAGGGTCCCATTCCTTGACATTCTAGAACCAATAATAGCATGCATTCCAGGGTTGAGAATACAGTCTTTTCTAGAACTCTATTACGAACTGATTCTCCCCTTTGCTGTTTCCTAGCCACAGGAGAAAATATTTTTTAAAGCTGCAAGGATCTCTTCTGGTTCTCATACCTAATGTTGTATTGGTAATCAATTACCTCAAGTCTTTCAGTGTTTTTTCCAATGTATCAGTGATTTCATAGTATTCATACCTATTGTTTTCCTCAAAGCTCCCTAACAACTCTCATACTATACTTATTAGTTCATTTCCATCCTCTACTATTCTATCTTTTACTACTAGTGAACTTACTAACACTGCATCACAAATGCATGCTAAAGGCATTAGTGCTCCATGTAAACACCAGTGATGCCATCCTCATTGCAAGTTAAGGATCCAGATCTGAAATCCCACTTTAGAGTACTTCCCAGAAAAACTTCTAGTTCCAACTATCATGAATCTGGTTCCCTGGAAAACAGGGTCAGAGACTTCTGATATTTATGTGCATGGGGGTACAATCTCAGTAATAACATTTGTCAGGGATTCAGAGTGCTTGACTGGTTAAAAGAAAGAGTTGAACTGAGATGTATTTGCAAAAGTGTACTCAGCTGAACCCTGGGAGAGGATGGCCCTTTAAAGTCTTTATGCATAGAGTCAAAGGACCAGGCTGCAGTACCCATACCACAACTAGTTATTGCATGCAGAATTTTTGAGAGGAGTGTAACCCTGATTGAGTCAGCTTTCTTTGAATGTGGGCTATTCCTTGGGAGGGATTCAGCCATGTGCCACCAGCAGGTAACATACTGACAGTTGGAGAAATGAGTGCCTTGGTCCTAAAGATTAATGTGGGGGCCTACAATAATGTCCACTGCATTTTTTTTCATGATAGTAGAAAGAAAATAAAGGGAATTCTTAGGAGACAGTTCACTGATTTATGAAACAGAAAGATGTTTAAGAATTGTCAATTCTGTCCTTCAGAAAGGACCAAGAGTGTACCAAACTATCCTCCTCCTTCTGTTAACTGGATTCACACTACAAAATGTGACCTTGGCATAGAGGAAAGTGAGATCTTAGGCAACAATTTGAGGTAAGTAGTGTTCCCAAGAAATTTTAGGCTTCATTCAAAGAAGGAAGTAAAAGAAAAATGACTGAGAATTTTGTCACATGTGTGTTATGAGAGAAAACAGCATGTGTGAATTTACTTACAGTTAGAGCTGATCAGCATTATAATAATATGCTATAATTTATTAAACACATTTTATAAACAGGGAGTATATCCTTGCAATTTGGAGAATAAAATTCAGGTCAACATAGGTTAAGTTATTTAAGCATGATCACACAGAAACTAAGAGCTAATATGAAGATTACTAACCTTATTCTGTTGGATTCAAAATATGTGTGTGTGTATGTATTCTTTGTACTACACTCCTCAGTGCATAATGAAATATCTTGAAATTTGAGCCTAAGGTAGTAATTATGAAGAACAAGGATGAAAAGACACAAGACATTAAACTTTGGACCAGAGACACATATCAAAATGAGTCATGGGAAGGGACAGGTTGAGCAGATTTGAGTTGTTTAATTTAATGTGCCCAATGTTCCAAATGAGACTGCAAATGGTGAGAGGTTATTGGGATATGGAATTGTTGACTGGGAGCTCTGTGGAGAAATCTCTAAAAGACTTCTGAACTTGGAGATTTTTTTCCAAGCTTAGTCATTTATCATTACATCTTTGCCAAATATTTCTGTTTATAAACTGAAGTAAATTTAAAATGAAACTTTACAATTTTCTTTATGATTACAGTAGCAATTTCATGACTGTTTTTCTTAGGAATCCATTTGGTAATCACCAAAACTCCGAAGCTAATTATGTTGTTATGTTGGTGGGACATAGCTATGGATGAAAGTCGTTTCCATTAACAGGCTCAATTTGTAGGCACTCCTAATTCTACTTTCACCCTAAATTTCTCTTCCCTTTTATCTAACCCCTTAGGAGTGGAGGGAAGCAATAATAAAATTGATATGACCCTTTGGAGAGGGAGACTTTGTTAAAAAATATGTTTAGTCAGAATAGAAAATAATTTCTCCTTTTTAAAGAGCAAGCAACAAGCCATGTCATTTGAGAGATTCTGAAAACACAAAGATTCTGTATGCCAAGATGGCAAACTGGTTTCCAAAAGGACAAAGGCACGTTAACAAGGCAGAGTTAAATAGATTAAAAATAAGTTATATTAAATAATCATAGACTGCATTGTTGTGAAAAGCTAATATCCAACACCCCACATGAGTAGGATGCTGTTTCTATAAGCTGTCAAGTGTGTAGCGAGGTGTGAGGCTTGAAATATTCAAGACTATAAATGTACTTGGACAGGCAGTGTATTTAAAGCATATCACATTGAACCAAAGGCAGCTGTGTGTTTTAACAATACTACATTTAGGTAAACAAAACAGCAAATTTGTTTAAATAGAATGTCACAAATTCAAATAAATAAGGGGAAATTAAACACATCCAAGGCAACAAAGAATGTAGCAAAGAAGGTAAATTGCCACATATCGAGACATGCCACATTAAGCTGACACAGCAAAAGCATTTCTGCTATATTCTTTTATCTTCATGGAAACAGAACACAGTCATATATTTTGGAAAATGGAAATAAGTTCTAATCTTGCCTCCAGGACATACTTGCTTTGTTGCCTTGGACAAGGTTACTGACATTGCATTGTTTCTTAGTTTCCCCATTTAAAACAGGACAAAATATACTATCATGCTGGAATGGGGAAAAGAGAAGACCTTTTATCATAGTTAGAAATATTTGCAAATAATACTTAAAAAATAAAATAATTTGATTACAAAAATTTCTAAATCTCTGATTTAGTATAGTCCTTAGTAATGAAAATGTATCAGAAAATGGTCCTAAGGCGTGCTTAATTTAAGCATGTCTGTAACATATGTGTTTTGGTGGACAAAGCTATGCTGTAAAACCCTGAATTCTTTGCAGAGATTTAAGACAGATGTTGGTTCTAATCCTGTGTCTGCTGTCTACCAAGATCCTTTACTTTGCAAAAAATATTTCAGTTCTTAATATTTCAGCTTTTAAACTCTGAATTTCAGTAGCTTTAATGTAAATTAAAGATAATAACACCAATCTCACAGAGTTGTTAAGAATCAAACATAAGCAAAATACCTACTACAAGTAGAAAACATTTAAAACATTTTCTGTAATTTTACATGCAATTCAGAAAGAAAACTACTATGGTGGTTTAAATATTATCTTAAACTTAGAGCTAAACTGAAGTTAATCATCATTGTCTAGATTTTTAAATCTTTATTTCCCTATCCACCACCCCTAAACAGCAAACAGGAGCAAGAACAAATCCGCATTAATATTGGCTATTTCTAAATGGGATCTTGTTTTTATGTTGTAAAATAATATTGCTTGTGAAGAAGACAATCATCTCAAGTAGACTTTGTTATTGTCATGCAAATGAGTTATTCTAATGAGAAAGTAACATTGTTTCACATAGTAGGCCCTTAATAAAAACATGTTGATTACCTGATTAACAAAGCCAAGTAAAATAAAGTCTGTTTGGATTCCAAGCATATTTATATGTTAGGAGAAAAATCAGAATATGAAATTAATTATTAGTATGGTAACATTTGAGATTAGAGCAATTATATGTCTTATTGATAAGGCACTGATGATTAGACTTGCTTTATGACCTGATAAATTTTTGGAAAGAGATAAAATATTAAAATAAAAAGAAAAAATAATGGTCAAAGGTCATATTTCTGAGTGCTGAATGAATGAATTGACTAATCCTCAAGTGGTTATCCTAATTCATTCACAATTATTATATTGAAAATAGAGTCTTAGAACATCCATGAAGTACTTCATTGGACATATATACATATATACATATATATATACATATATATACATACATATACATATACATATACATATACATATATATATATACCACATCTTCTTTATCCATTCAGCTACTGATAGACAATTAGGTTGCTTCCTTTCATATTCTGGTTATTGTAAATAATGCTGCAGTAAGTGAAGGGGTGCATACATCCTTTCAAATTACTGTTTTTGTTTTCTTCAGGTAAATACCCAGAAGTGGAGTTACTGGATTGCGTGGTATTTCTGTTTTTAATTTTCTGAGAAAGCTCCATACTTTTTTTCCATAGCAGCTGTACCAGTTTACATTCCCAACAATGGTGCATGAAGTTCCCCTTTTTTTCCCCTCCTTGACAACACTTAATATTTCTTTTTTTAATACTAGCCATTGTCACTGTTGTGAGGTGATATTTCATTGTGGCTTTGATTTGTGTTTCCTGATGATTAATGATGTTGAGCATCTTTTCATGTATCTGTTGGTTATATTTCTTATATTAGGTAATTAAATTTGCTGAACTCTGAACTCAGACTTTAAAAACTGTATTCCCTATTGTGTGAATATACTGATGTCTGGTCAAATCTCTGTGTGTGTATGTGTGTGTGTGTGTATGTGTGTCTGTATGTAAGTCTGTCTCTTTAGGGATTTCCTTAATCACAATCGGCCAATATTTAGAAAGAAGTTATTGTCAGACATCTCAAACCAGGAAGGCTGCCATTCTTTCTTGATCAGTTTGTTTCTGTGTGAAATTCATTGAAAAATTATAGCAAATCCCCACCTATCCCAAGCTTTCTTTTTTTTTCCTGAAGCTTCTCTCACATATGCACATGATTTTGTAGTTAGCTACAACATTTCTTTGACTCTCTTGCTTCCAAAATCTTCTTACATTTTTAGCTTTTCTACCATTTACTTAAAACTGAATCCACCACCTTTATTAAGTAAATCAGGAGGTTTTGCTGCCTAACCTGGAATGGATGGAAATGTGCCTAGTTAAGAACATCACAAATGCTCTATTCTTTTGTGATTCAGTAACATTTGCTACTTGAATTTTTATCTGCTTTTGATCATTTCCCAGTGTCTTGAAATAGTTGTTTATAATTACTTTATCTAATTTCATACTTATTTTTGCAGAGGAAAATCACCCAATCATTTCATACTGTCATTACCAGAAATATAGGCCTAGATGGATATTTCAAAATGCAGTCAATAAATTCTCTAGCACATTTATGTTTGGGATCTTCTCTTTACCTAGATTAAATATTCTGTAAAGTTCATAACTTTGATGTTCATGTATATAATAGATAGTTCTATCATTGCTTTAAGATTTCAAAATAGACTCAGTTAAGAAATTAGAATGTTTAACCCAAGATAAAATCCCAAATTTTGTGATTTGGTAATACTGGATTAAATAATTAATATTTCTTTTTTATAATATTCTCCCTGTACCCCACACTCCTCCCAGCTCAGTTCTGCTTCAGGTTGCATAAAGGTATAGTTCTGTTGGTTCTCTAACATTAGAGTCAGTTTTCAACCCCTGCAGTGTGAGATCAGAGGAGAGAGTGGAATTAGAAAGAAAAAGAAATATCTTGAATTAATGAAGTTGTAAGCCAGCTCTGTCCCTACAAAAGTTCAAAGATTCTTTAAAATTTCTATGATCAAAGATTGTTCACTGAATCTCCTTGTATTATAAGAAATGTACATTTTTCTCTAGCAGGCTATCTTTGACCCCTTTCAGCTTTTGTTTCTCTGACAGATGGCCCTGCCCAAATACTACTGAGGTTCCCACTTTTTGGCAGAAGTCCTTTTGAATAAGACTTTGGTTAGCTCGAAGCTACCTCCCTCTCTCTCACAACCTATATCTAATCCACAGGAAACTCTGTATATTCCTTGCTCCAACACATTCTGGGAGCTCTTGTCTATCCAAGCACAGATACCTCTACTCTGCTGTCACAGCTGCTTGAGTTCTTAGGTATGAATCAGGTACCAATACATGATTTCCATATATCTAAGAAACACTTGGGAAGCATTTTCACTGGTACATTTGAAGCTCCCTTCACCACACTCTTACAAGGAAAGGGATGGAGACTCATGGCAACAGCTCACAAAATTTCTTATTCTCTGTTATGTTCTTACTTGCTCCTGAGAGGTAATATAGTGCAAGGTTTAAGAGTGGAAACTGTAGTATTATAACTCTTCCATTTCCTGTTCCAACATTTGCTAGTCAAGTCATCTATTACTCTAAGTCTCACTTTTCTCATCAATAAAATTATGCAATAATACAACCTATCATAAACAATACAGTATGGTTATACTAATTGAAACCATGTAACACTTTTAATCACATTTGAGCACTCAGTGAATCTTGACTTTTTCCTATCTATCATTATCTATGTATGTATGCATGTATGTATGTATGCATGTATGTATGTATGTATGTATGTATCTATCTATCTATCTATCTATCTATCTATCTATCTATCTATCTACCTATCTATCATCTTAATTTCCAGTTCAACACCTTAAAAACACCAAGGGACAATTAAGTGAGCAGGTATTTTCAGCATTGATATTTTCAACACATATTATCATTGTGCTTGGACTAATTCATTATCACAACTAACTAGAGCAAAGCTTATTAAATTATAGTTACGGACTGCAGGCTTTCTAGTTTGCTAGACAGCTCTAGGTAGATACTTTGTCTAGGGACTTCTAGGCATGGATTTTGTTTTCTCACCCAGGTGATATTATGACCCTGTTGTTACTGAATTTGGCTCAAGAAAGCAGGCCTTAGATGAATGAATATCTCCTATTCTTCTTTGGTAATTATGTAAGCTCTGTATTGCAGACCAATTTCCCTTAGATCTAGTAAGACCCTAACTTGCTCTAACAGTGTAGTTTCGGTAGCCATTTTACACCCATTAAGGATTCTGGGGATTAAAGAAGGATGCACCAAGATATACCATTTTGTATGTTTTCATGATTCTGTAAGATTTTGTATCTTTAATAATTATATTGAGAATTTAAGCCTATCTTACTGTATGCCTATGTGTGCACACATATGTGTGTGTGGTTTCTTTTTAATAATCTGTCTGAAATAATGTACATTTTTTCCTACCTATCCAATGATATAATTTCATAATTAAAATGTGTAAAATTGCCTTCCTCACAACTCATTTGGCAGTAATCTAATACTCATAGTAACCTCTGTGGAATCTGTAAATGTACATCTCCAAATGAAAATGTTATTTATATGAATACATACTTAAGGGCCTTTATGAATGTGATAAGAATATTTCATTTTCCTGTTTTCTAGAAAAATCTAGGTGTAATTTCAATTAAAAATTTTTTTCAAATATCAGCCAAAGCTTGCCATGTAATTGGTAAATAATTCTACCTTCATCTGAGAATCATTTAATATACAGTCATGATTATATATTTATTCATATCATCATTTCACAATATACAAATGGAACACTAGAAAGACTAGTTCTAAACTGAGTTGAGCAAATACGATAAATGGCAGCAGATAGTCTAAAGCAAAGTCAAATACCCAAGGTAACAGATATTTGAGAAATGAAGGAAAGTTAATGGGCACACTATTGTCAGAAATGAAACACAAACTCAGTATGGTATTTGTTAGTAAATATACCATGTCTGGGAAGAGAGAGAGGTTGCCAATCAGTAAATTTTCCTCCTTTTGAATGTATAAGCAATTGCTTTTGAATTTTTCAAGTAAAAAGTTATAAAGCAATAAAGTTCATAAGAGATAAATACTGATATCACTTATGTTAATGCAACTAATATTTGCTCTAAGAATGTTAGTAAGAATAAATGTGCACTGAAAGATTCAGACATTATACACAATACATATGTACACTTCTTATTTAAATTACATTTTGTCTCATTTGCTTTACCATTGTTGATAAGAATTAGTTGAGAGCAAATTGGAGATATTGTGCTTCTTTATATGTTAATAATTAATTTGTATCTCCTAAGAACAAGGTGTTATCTATATAACCATAGTATTATCATCAAAAACAATATTTAATATTGATACAATTCTTACTTAATCAATGGTCCATTTTCCAACTTCATCAATAGTCCCAATAAGATCTTTTATAGCTATTTTGTTCCTACTCCTGAATTCAATCCAGAACCACACATTGCATCTGGTTATGTTTCTTTAATCTTACTAATCTAGAAGAGAGCCTCAGACTTTCTTTTGTCTCTAAACCATTTGCTTTTAGAAGTACAAGCTGGTTGAATTTGGAAGTACAAGTTGGTTGAAAGTACAACCAATGTTGATTTGGTTTTGCCTGATGTTTCCTCATAAGATTTAGATGATGTATTATTTTTGGCAAAAATAGAACATAGTGACATAGTATGCTGCTCATGGCATTATATCAGGAGTCATAAAATGCTGGTTTGTCTCAATATTGGTCATATTAACTTTGATAACATTTCACTGTCTAGATTTAATATCCATTGATTTATCATTGCTATATTGTTTCTACTTTAAGGAATATAAGAATTTAAGAATGTTTATTTTTTATATTTTCAGTATAGACTCACAGATTCCTACTTTTTCAAATACATTATAATTCATTACTATAGTATAATCTGATACTCAAATTATCCTTTTATGCCCTTTTGATATCTCCAAAATCCTTTAAGCATTTCCTTTCTTCTTCATTCAATGAGACATTCCAAGAGAATCTTTTACTCTACCTGCCCCAGCCCTGGCATCAGACTTTCATCTATTAGTGGAGAATGCCAACTATTTTTAAATGAATGATTAGAAGAGAAATGCATGTGAAGGAGCTTTCTAATCTAAAATACTGAAAAATCATATTGTCCATATTACAAATAAGTAGATTCATCATTTTCATGTTAATTGTAGGTTATCATGAGCTAGCATCTAAAGCATAAAAAAGGAAACTCAAGACAACAATTCAGTTACTATTTTTGGCTCATGCATCTTTGTTATCTTCACAGTCTAAGAGAAAAAAACAAAGTAAAACAACATTTAATTTTCTTCTCTCTTAAAAATGCATTTCTTTTTCTGTTTTTTCTTTCCTCTTTGATCCCCATGCCAATGCCTGTATTATGGGAATAATAAGATTAAAACTTTACCAAAGATAAATCTTTTGAAAGATTTGGTGGGGGTGGGGAGGGTTATGAAATAAGTGAAGGGGATAAAGAAGCACATAATCTCTATTACAATATAAACTAATCATAGGGATGAAAGAAGAGCATAAAGAATATGGTCAGTAATATTGTGCTATCTTTCTTTCTTTGTGTGTGTGTGTGTGTGTGTATATGTGTGTGTGCTATCTTTCTATGTTGACAAGAACTACACTTATTGGGGTAAGCATTTAATAATGTAGTTAACTGTAAAAAAAAAAAAGAAAAACTACCAAAGATAAATAAAGCTTGTATTTTCCTCCTACAAATCTCTAAGGAAAGGCATCTCTAAATATCTAGCTACCTGCTTAGAACTTGTCTGTATTTTAGAGATGAGGGAATAGAAAAATTACACAAATGAATTAATGTACCGATAAATTATCTTGTCCCAGCTCTTTCTCTCTTATCAGAAGATCATTTTTGCTTGCTATCTTCATAACTAAGTATCCAACATATTGCTGCATATTTGTATGTGATTATATACATCAGATTCAGCAGGGTTGACTCTATGTAAAATTGCTTTCCTGCTGCACTGGGGTCTTGTGAGAGAAAGCCAGTGAGTAAATCAATTCACTTTAGGTACCTATAAATTTAAAGTGTTCACCCTTTACAGGCCATGGGCTTACCCACTAAAAGAAAAGAATGCTGAACTCTAAAGAATGGAAATCTATAGCTATTTGGTAAGATATTGTTTGGAGAAAGGGTCAGGAGATGACCTGGTAGAATATAACCCTTTTTTTGGAAACATCATGAACCTGAACACATAGATCTATTTACATTAAGTAGGTCAGAGTCTCAAAGACTATGTAATACTTTTGAAATGGGAATTGTATAATTAAGACAACTTAGAATAGGTAATAATGCATTGCTAAGCTATAAAACCAGAAGGTAGAGGTTTGTGCATAGGGATTCAACCCATCTGGAGTATATTCCCAGAACCATTGCTGAATAAGTAATAGGGATTCTCATTTGGACAATTTTTGCTTGCAGGTGGCAAAATGAGTCTTCCCATTTGCTCTGGCGGTTTAGAATTTAGAATCTTGGCAAAGCATGAAACTCCTTCTGTTTATGCAGAAACCGATAGAGCTAGGAGTTTACATTCATTTGTAATTTCCTTAGGGATGAAGTAGGTTCAATTATCAGCAGGAAATGTAGCTGTCTCTGGAAAAGCTAAGGATGATGACTTTCACATTTTCTTAATATGCATCAAGAAGTGGACATTGACCTTCAATGAGTACAGTGTTCGTTTATTGAGTAATGAAGCAATTTGCTGTCGTTTCATTAGACCGTATTAGTCACCTGGGATATAATGGATAAAGAATTTAATTTTATTATTTTCATGGGACCTAACCATTGGGACTGAGTCTAATTTAGTAAGACATACTAGTACATGTATTTTCTGTAGGTTCCTAAGAAAAACTATTTTAACTCATTTGAAATGATGGGCTATAAAAGGTCTTGTGAGGTGATTTACTTTTTATAAGTCCTTAGACTTGATAACAGGGAGACAAGTTCCAAATAGCAGTTGTGTCTCTGCGGTTGGATTGTGACAGAAAATCTTCAAGACAATCTCGTCGCAGAAAAAGAAAAATTCATATCTACCCAATAATGCTTCAACTTCAACATTCAGTTTTCTACCATTCAGGATTCAGTTCTACTAAATTAAATGGAAGTATTTTAACACAAGATAAATTTACTTGAACAGACTCAAAATGGGGAAAATGTTGGTTCTGAGAGAATTCTTTTGAGACTATATTGGTTTAGACATAAACTGATACTTCATCCAGATGAGATTGGAACTCATGATCCTATTTCAATCTTAAGAGCAACTATGCTGTTAGATAAATGGTATCCACATTTCCCTATTATCAGCAATACATATTAGCTGCACAGCAGGATGTTACCTGAGAATTCAAACAGTATATTCTAATTTCATCAAATTGCTGAGACTAAATAAAATATTCATGATCTGATTCCATCTGGTGGATGTCTTTTCCTTATCTGATTATACCATCAGAGTATTCCAAACCTAGACCTTGTTGGGTTTGATTCCTTCTGAAATGCCTTTGTTCACTTATAATTTACTATCAGTTTTATGCTACTGGCCTTTTATAAGGATGATGTAAGAAAGTTTTGTCATAAGCATTTCTTCTTTAATCTTACTATTTGAAAATAATATACATTATGTTCTCTCAAAATAAACTTCCATTACATTTGGTATAAGAAAAAAATTGTCAAAATAGTCTTTTGATAAGATTGAATTAATTAGATTTCTATAATTATTCCAACTCTCCATTTGTTATGGTATTTAGGAAGCATTGGAGTAAATTAATATTCAGTCACTCATATTTTGTTATACCATCTTGTCCATTTCTCTATCTTCTATTCAATTTTGGTATTGTATGTGCCCCTGACTTCACTTTTTATTGAAAATCACCTAATACATTTTGAGGATATAAAGGATAAATATCCTTTCATCAAAATAACTATTCTTCAAGATAAAGTCACCATAATATTTATTTAATAAAGACAAACAGCTTGTTATGTGTCTCTTTAAGCAATGTAAGATGGAGGGAGTAGATGGGAAGATTACCAAAAGTCCCTACAATCTACTTTTAGCTTCCCTACTTTACACTTTTTTATAAACTGGGTATTAACCAACTTAAAATATTGTCCAAAGTTTGGTTAGGATTTATTCTGTGTATCAATAAGTTATTATCAGAGTTTGTCTGTTAGTTGAAATAGATGGCTCATGTTGCTGTGTGTTAGGGTTACTTGAGAATTCAACCAGTATTTACTATCTCTATGAAATACACTAATTATGAGTTCAGTTCTTGAATGAACCATTTCCATTTTATTTACTCCAACACCTCAAAAAGCACCAACATCTTTACTTAATTCTTAAGCAAACATGTACAGACAGATACAAGGTTAGGTAGATATGAAAAAAATCAAATATTTAAATGTGAAAATGCAAAAAAGAGTCAAATATACAAATAAAACCTTGTTTTTAAATGTAGCCCTACCAAAATATGTGTTATTGTTTAGTTTCATCCAGAACTAGGATATCAATCAGTGGCAAAAATTATAAGAGTGAAAGCAATGAAGAATATTTACCTGTAGGTGCTGCAAATTGTTAGTTGACTATATGAGGATCATATGTAAATTAAGTCTTAAATTTACTGTTAGCATTGTAGACTTCCTTACCCCTTTAAGAAGAATTCTATTTCCAGACTAATCACTACTTATCCTTCCTGTTGCATCAGAATCCATTAATTTTTACATAGCCTCTTTCTTATAGCATATGATCAACAATAAAGAATATGCAGAATGTTTCTATTTAAATTTCTTGATGCAGAATATAACCTTGACCTCAGCAACCTAATTCTTATTACAAGTTTTGCTTAAAGAGACATTTATAAAAGACTGCCTCAAGAGTTTAGGATCCATCCTTTTCTCTAGCTCTTTCTTAGATCAAGTCAGTCCATCAGAAAAGGATATACCTGGAACAGATTCCTCTGGACATTGACAGAATTATTTATGCCAATTATACCAGTGGAATAGCTTGAGGAGAATTGTAAGATACAGAAGTATGAAAAATATTCCTTTCCTGTAGGGAAAAATTCGTGACAAGGTGACCTCTAATACTAAATGGTGACCTATCTGTGGCTTATTTGTGATGTTTCAAAGCAGGGATCAGTAAACTACATACAGCTAGAAGGACAAAATCCAGCCCACTGCTTGTTTTTGTAAATAAAATTGTATTGTAGCACAGCCACATCCATATTTTTAATGTATTGTCTCTGCTTCCTTTCATGTTACAATGGCAGAGCTGAGTAGTTGCTAAAGAGATTGTATGTCTTACAAAACTTAAATTATTTACTTTCTGGCCCTTTATAGAAAAAATATTTGCTAACCCCTGATATTGAATAACACTTTCACTGAGCAAGTCATGTAACAAATTCTCTGAGCACTGTGAATTTATTCAGGATAGACTTTCCCTCTTGCTTTGGTAACTGGGAAATCCTTAATCAAACTTGGTACCTACCTCTAGTATAGTGTCACTATGCTAAGCATTTTGTGTACTAATGTAACTGCATCTACATCTTACTGGCACATTTTCATGTTTTATTCCTCCATATTCTCTCAACTTCTAAAAATCTAGTTTTACTGTAGGTGTTTCTGTACAAATTTTCATAGAATCTTTACATTCTACAAAGAAAACTAATTTATTTGCATTCAAATGCCCTCCTCTCTTCACAAATCAAATTTTTCTCATAATAAGTCCAGATGGAACTTATCTTGTAGCAAACATGATTTGGCAATTAAAGATACTGTGGTTTTTAATTTAATATAATTCAGGTCCAAAAATTTTTTTAATCAAAGGATTGATATTTAAATATTTATAAATAATTTGAGGATTTAGCATAAGAATAGTAACAAGACTATAGTAAAACAATCAGACATAAGCAAAACTAGGTTCAAATTGTGACTATACCAGCCTTGAGATATAGGTAAGTCATTAAACTCCAAGAGACCCATTTCTCTCATCTATAACATAGACAGAATGTAATAAAATTTCACATGCTTAATATGAAATTAAGTGGGATCGGGCAGAGATATTTGTCTGTTTTGTTTACTGGTGCATCACCAGTGCTTGGCACATGGTAAGTACTAAATAGGTAGATAGATAGATAGATAGATAGATAGATAGATAGATAGATAGATAGATAAATAGATAGATAGATAGATACAACTTGTAGATTCATGGCATATATAAGTGCTCAATAAAAATAATTTTCTGATTTCTTTTTAGACATTATTCTTTATAGTAGGGTTCTTTAGTCTTATTTAGAAATATTTACTAGTCACTGGAGAGGATAACTTTTTAACCTATCATGGTATCAGTCAGAGATAGAAGACATTCTGCTTATATCCAATGCACACATGGGTTACTTTTAAGTGTGGCACAAAAACTCCAAGGAACATGTTTTTAGTGCAAATATTTTTAACAAACATTCTTGGTTCCTGGATTTATGGTTCTATCACTGTTAAATATGGAATGTTCAGCCAGAATATGTGGGTTTGAGGATGGGGAGTTAGGATTGGTCTGCCACTAGAAGATGAGGTCATTCTTTTGATGATGCTAAGGAGAACAAAAAATTGTAAACAAGCAATCAGATTGTACATTCACTGGTCTGTTGTTTCATTCATTTATTCATTAAACAACTACTTATTAATCATTTGTATGTATCAAGTAATAGTTTTACATTTGTTAATAAGATAAACAATGCCCCTGCTCTCTAGTAGGATGCTTACAATCAGATTGTTGGTGTATCTCCAGGGGGAAAAATCCTGGGGCAAAATACTTCTAAAACCAAAATCAGTCAAATAGAGAAATAAAGTTTAAAAAACCTTTTATTTATTACAAGCACTCGTCACCGTCTCTCTCTTGACCAGAATGCAGCAAAAGAGAGCTCCACCCAACCTCTCTGGTCCAGATAAACCCTCACTCTTACCTTATCCACTATATAGGATGACTGATTTCATTCAGCATTAAATAAGTAATCATTTAGGATTTCATGCCTGGATGTATCTACTAGGAATGACAGCCAACCAAAAAGTACATTTTTTTCTTATTTTGAGAACTATTATAGTAAAATAACAATAATAATAATAATAATAAAAACCTAACTTCCTATTTTTTTTTCATAATCTAGGGTGGAAAGTAATAGCAGAATTGATAATAATTAATAGTGATACAATTGCTATGATTGGGATCTTGTACACATGTAAAATATTAGGGAAATGGAAAATCATGTTTTTTCTCCTGGTCCCTGAACCTGGTCAAATTTATATAGCACTTGAATGGACAGGGCATTTAATGCTTATATGATCTTTTAATATGACACACAAGAATGCTTGAAATGCCAACCCTAACTGGATAGATATACATTGTTTTACATCTTTAACTTTTACAGTAGAAGTGTCTCAGTCCTGGCAAGGCTATGCTCCATGCTTTAATCAGTCAAATCATTCAATATTAAAATGGTGGGCTTTTACTGTTGTTGTTTTAATCAATTTGTTCTGTATATTTTGCAACTAAAATTAATTCACCATTCAGTTGGGATTCATTTTAAATTCAATTTCTTGACCAAATTGCAATTTTAGATTAAATTACATTCTTATGGATCTAAGTTGTGTGAATATAATAATTAATAAGGTGATATAACTTCATATATTAACCATAATTGGCTACAGTGAGTGGTAAGATAAATTCCATTATACAGAATCTGATTTGAGAGACTGAAGATAGGGTGAGTGGGTGAGGGGCTTTTACATTATTGTGGAAATATCCATTAACTAAGAGGGATTACTATTTATTCACATGTAAACTTGTTTTACTTAGCTCAACCCTGATTTGTTTTTAATGAATGAGTAAATGAATGAAAAAGTGACTAACAATGACAATTTTCAAGTGCTGTTTAAGATAGCAAAATAGTAATAATCTTTAAATAGACAGTATTTTCCCTCCAGGAAGAATATTTTTTCTACTAAATTTTGAGTGCAAAATTATGGAAGAACAATAAGAAAATGTTCTATATTCGAGCCTAAATATCTTATGAATTTCACACATGTACACCATAGAATTTTTAAAAAATGAAAGAAATTTCACTAGTATAATGGAAGTGACTACTAGTTTAAAGTGAAATTGCCTTTCTGAGTATATTACAAAATATATATTGTATCTCCAGGAAACTTAGGCACACTCTCCTTCCTTCACCACTAAATTATCCACAAAGAGTTTTGTTTTAGTTTACTTTGGTAATGTAAGTATCTGGGAAGGGCAAGGAGTAATCCTTCATCCTCCATGTTTCCTGTATAGTCCTTACATGTTATGTTTGCTACTGAACTGTAGACCAACAAAGTGGATGAGATGGTTAATTTTATGTGTCAACTTGACTGGGCTGAGGGATTCCCAGACAGCTGGTAAAAGGTTATATCTGGGTTTGTTTTGAGGGTGTATCTGAAATGGATTGGCATTTGAATTGGTAGACTAAGTAATGAAGATCACCCTTTCTCATGTGGAACTTTTCTAACCATTAAGGGCTTGAATAGAACAAAAAGGTGGAGGAAGGGCAAATTTGTTCTCTTTGCTTGAACTGGGATATTCATCTTTCTCTGCCCTTGGACATCAGGTGCTCCTTGTTCTTCAGCCTTTAAACTTAGACTGGGACTTACACTATTGAATATACAAGGGGAAAAGACAGCCTCTTTGATAATTGGTGTCGAGAAAACTGGGGAGCTACATGCAAGAGAATGTAACTGGGTTACTGCTTAACTCCATACACAAAAGTAAATTTGAAGTGGATCAAAGACCTGAACATCCAACATGAAACCATAAAACTCTTAGAAGAAAATATAGGCAAAAATCTCTTGACCATAAGTATGAGCAATTTTTTCCTGGACACATCTCCTTGGACAGAGAAACCAAATAACAAAGGAACAAGTGGGACTACATCCAACTAAAAAGCTTCTGTACAGCAAAGGACACCATTAGCAGAACAAAAGGAAGCCTATAGTATAGGAAAATTAATTTGTAAATGGTTTATCTAATAAAAGTTTAACATCCAAAATATACAAAGATCTCACATGCCTCAACACCAAAAAAACAAATGATCTGATTAAAAAATGGGCAGATACCTGAACAGACATTTCTCCAAAGAAGAAATACAGATGGCCAACAGGCACATGAAAAGATGCTCCACATTGCTAATCATTAGAGAAATGCAAATCAAAATAATAATATACCACTTCACACCAGTCAGAATGACCACTATTCAAAAGACAAGAAATAAGTGTTGGTGAGGATTTGGAGAAAAGGGAACCCTCCTACACTGTTGGTGGGAATGTCAGTTGGTACAGCCACTCTGGAAAGCAATATGGAGGTTCTTCAATAAACTAAAAACAGAAATACCACTTGACCCAGTAATTCCATTTCTAGGAATTTATCTGAAGAAAGCAAAATCCCTGATGCAAAAAGATATATGCACCCCTATTTTTATTGCTGCATTATTTACAATAGCCAAGATAACAGAAGCAACCTAAGTAACAATCAATAGATGAATGGATAAAGAAGTGGTACATATACACAATGGTATACTATTCAGTCCTAAAAAGAAAATAAATCCTGTCATTTGCAGCAACATGTATCTAGAGGGTATTATGCTCAGTGAAATAGGTTAGGGGGAAAAAGTCATATACCACATGATTTCACTTATTTGTGGAATATAAATACAAAGCAAAATAGAATGAACAAAACAGCAGTAGTCTCATAGACATTGAGAAGGGACTGATGGTAAACAATGGGGGAGGGGTTAGGATTGGTGGGTGAGGAGGATTCCCAATCAAAATATAAATTGGTCATGGGGACGGTAGTACAGCAAGGAGAATATAGTCAATGATTTTGTAACATCTTTCCATGTTGATAGATAGTGACTGCACTAGAAGGTGTGAGGATTTAACAATATGGGTAACTATTGAACCCCTGTGTTGTACATTTGAAACCAATACAAGATTGTGTATCAATGATATTTCGATTAGAAAAATAGAAACAGGAGTGCAAAATGTTACCTACTATTTCAGACAGTCTTGTGTTATTATCCCTTTTTTGTTTCCTGGTTTAATTTCCTTGTTGATTGTATAGCCTTTAAGCCTATACTACAGGTAATTCTGATTTCTTTGTAAAGTTGTAACATGCTTATGAAATATCTCTTTATGATGTACAGCCAAGACTGTACCTGTATCCAGAGTCCACTTTATGTACCAATATTAGGAAGTACTTTTTTCTTGAAAAAATTACAGATAAAATTTCTTAATTTTCTGTTACAATAATTGAATTAGAAGCCGAAATGAGCTGATGTTTTGGAATGTTAGCGCCACATTTCATATAATGTCAGAGATAATTTTACTTGCCAAATTAATTCAGTTGGCTCTGTTATGAGTCCTATCACATGGATGATAAACAGGTGGATGTGCTATAAACAAAAGATAATGATAAATGGCAGTGTATCAAGAAGGAGGTGTAGAGATGTCAAATGAAATGTCACTAAAGTCAGTGATAACTAGACTGACTTAACAACTTAACAGTCTGGTACATGAAGAGAGCAATACAATGAATCACATGTCCAAAGGGTCTATTTCCCATGACACAAGGGTGGCTAAGGAAATACAGTCAGAAGAGGGGGAGAGATTCATAATGTCAGGACTCAATATCTATATTTTTCATAAAAATGTGAACAAGGAATAATTTTAAAAGATAATAAGAAATTATATTACAGCAAAAATTTTAATACAAAGTGAAAGTATGAGACTCATATAAATGAATATGAAATATTTTAAAGAGTTCCAGTATTTAGTTACCTATTTATATTATTATATTCCAAAGGTCATTTTTTATGTTGGAAACAAAATTAGATATGATTTTTTAAGTGAAGGAACTTAAGATTTATATTTTCCCTATAGGTATTTGCATTTCCCTAAATCTTACCAAGCCACACTTGATTAAGAAGCTCATGGTAGCAGATAAATTATAGCATAGGACATATTTTGAAATTACACTTTTTTGAAAAAGGACATGTTTTAAGTCTGTTCAGGAAGCACTGAGCTATGCAGAAAAAAAATAGATATGTATTCATCCTTAAACATACACTTGTAGTGATTTACTTTTGGCAAAGCCAAATACTTAGACAGACATGGCCCTTACCCACATAGAGTTTTCAGTCTTAGACAGCAAAGTCTCTTGAGTTTGAATCCCAGTCCTGCAGTTACACTGGGTAAATTTTAGTGAGATACAGAAACTACTGAGGCCATAGTTTTTTGTCTTCGTTTTTGATGTATGAAGTAGGTCTAAAAGTACTTACCCTATATTGTGGTTGTGATGATACAATGAAATAAAATGCTTAATGCATGACTCCATATTTGTTATATAGTAGACAATCTTTTTGCTTTGCTTTTCAAATGTAGTACCAGTAAATAACATAGCAGGCACAGAATTCCACATGCAAAAAGGAAACCGAATACAATCTTGACTGTTTCTAGTAACATTTGAGGTGAGAAGACACCTTGTGGACAAATTTAATTATTTTTATCAAGCACTGATAGTTTGGAGAGTTTATTAAATTCTTAGATAAGTAAACATTTAAGGTAAAGAATGAAATTATTCATATTTAGAATTCAATCCACCTATTGAAAATTCTACATTTGTGTATGAAAGATGTCTATCAACTATACTGTAGCATGTGCTTTTAATTTTTCATCAGATCATGGAATTTAGGTATAGTAAGTCTTATATACAATTTCCTCTGTGCTTAGATTTTTTCCAAAATAAGTCTCATTTGTGAGAGCATGGGCTAAATTCAGGTAAGGGCTATGTTCTCAGGAACTATGAGATGTTAAACATGTCACATGAGAATAGTCTGTGCTCTTGGCTTTTTATATAACAGTACATATTAATGCCCAAGTTGCATATCATTCACTAATGTAGATATCTACCAGGGAATAAGCTTTCCTAAAGAAAGGGGTATAAAAATCATTCTTTATCTGAATGGACATATTCCCCATGATCTCTTCAATTCTATTTAAAAGATTATAATGTTAATATTTTAAATTGTCTATACCCAAGGTGAAATTACAAACTTCAATATGGAAGCCAGTTAATTTAGAATGTATTAGGTAAGGTCAAAAGCTTAGAATGAGAAAGAAGATACATTGCCTATATTTATCTTCCATCTGCTCAGAATTTTTTCAGCTTGCCAACACACTGATGCACCATTTACTTATAATAATGTGTTAATCACAATAATGAGCAATCAATTTTTAGATGTTAAATGAACACTCAGAATAGGAAACCTTGTCATTTAGAAGGCCAGTTAATGAGAGCAAGGTGGAGAAATTGCCTGATTAGGCAGTTAACTTTTTTTAATACAAATGTTTGTGTTGTCATGAATTTGCAGTCTGCTAAATAATTGAGCTTCTTCATGTTGATTCTCAACAAATATAGAGAAACAGACTGCTTTTAAGAGGGAACTTCAAGTACAATGCTTCACTGAGAACTTAAAGTGTATATGATGCTCACTATGTGACAGATTTAAATTAACTGGTATAGTTTGTAGCAAGTGGAGGATAGGAAACTCATAACCTCAATTGAATGGGTAAACTAAGAAAATGGTAGCACAAAATTCATCAGATGGAAATTGCAATGGAAATATTATTTTCTATAAGAACGTACATTACGCATAGACAGGCTCTCACATAAGTGAAAATTTCTGAAATGAAAATGTCCCTTTTCTTTGGTAGTGCCTTGGCCATCTATTATGGACAGGTCTTTACTTTCATAGGTTCCCTACATAACAGACTTTGCTTGCTTACAAACTGTAACCAAATTTAATGTCAAATAAATAGCCTATGGCCTAGAGTAGAGGATGGCAATCTATAGCCCACTAGTAAAATTCAGCCAACCAACTATTTTTTTGAAAAGCATGTGAACTAAGAATGTTTCTTTTTCACCATTTATTTACTGTTTTTTTGTTTTTATTTTATATATGTATATATATATATTTATTTATTAAGGTATTGTTTATATACACTCTTATGAAGGTTTCACATGAAAAAACAATGAGGTTACTACATTTACCCATATTATAAAGTTCCCACACATACCCCATTGCAGTCATTGTCAATCAGTGTAATAAGATGCCACAGATTCATTATCTGTCTTCTCTGTGCTACACTCTTTTCCCTGTGGCCCCTCACACCTTGTGTACTAAACATAACACACCTCAATCCCCAACTGCCTCCCTCTCAACCCACCTCCCACACCCCTCCCCTTTGGTAAACACTATTCCCTTCTTGGAGTCTGTGAGTCGGCTGCTGTTTTTTTCTTTCAGTTATGCTTCGTTGCTATACACCACAAATGAGGGATATAATTTGGCACTTGTCTCTCTCTGCATGGCTTATTTCACTGAGAAAAATATCCTTGAGCTTTATCCACATTGTTGCAAATGGTAGGATTTGATTCTTCTTATGGCTGACTAGTATTCCATTGAGTATATCTACCATACACATTCTTCATCCATTCATCTACTGATAGACACTTAGGTTGCTTCCATATCTTCGATATTGTAAGTAGTGTTGCAATAAACATAGGGGTGTATATGTCTTTCTGAATCTGAGAACCTGTGGGATTCCAGGGTCAAATGGTATTTCTATTTTTAGTTTTTTGAGTAACCTCCATACTGCTTTCCACAATGGTTGTTGACAAGCTTACATTCCCACCAGCGGTGTAGGAGGGTTCCCCTTTCTCCGCATACTTACCAGCATTTACTGTTCTTAGACATTTTGATGTTGGCCACCCTTACTGGTGTGAGGTGGTATCTCCTTATCTCACTGTGGTTTTAATTTGCATTTTCCTGATGATTAGTGATGTGGAGCATCTTTTCATGTGTCTGTTGGCCATCTGAATTTCTTCTTTGGTGGATTGTCTCTTCATATTCTCTGCCCATTCTTTTTTTTTGAGAGGGCATCTCTCATATTTATTGATCAAATGGTTGTTAACAACAATAAAATTCTGTATAGGGGAAATAATGTTCAATGCACAATCATTAATCCACCCCCAGCCTAATTCTCGTCAGTCTCCAATCTTCTGAAGCATAATGAAAAAGTTCTTACATGGTGAACAAATTCTTACATAGTGAATAAGTTGTTATATGGTGAACAGTACAAGGGCAGTCATCACAAAAACTTTCGGTTTTGATCAATCATTATGAACTACAAACAATCAGGTCAAATATGAATATTCATTTGATTTTTATACTTGATTTATATGTGAATCCCACATTCCTCCCTTGATTATTATTATTATTTTTATTTTTAATAAAATGCTGAAGTGGTAGGTAGATGCAAGATAAAGGTAGAAAACATAGTTTAGTGTTGTAAGAGAGCAAATGTAGATGATCAGGTGTGTGCCTGTAGACTATGTGTTAATCCAAGCTAGACAAGGGCAATAAAAGATCCACGGATGCAGAAGATTTCTCTCAAAACAGGGGGGGTGAGGTTCTAAGCCTCACCTCTGTTGATCCCCAATTTCTCACCTGATGGCCCCCCTGCGACTATACCTGTCTTAGGTTGTTCCTCCCTTGAGGAATCTTACCCATCTCTGGCTAACCAGTCATCTTCCGGAGCCATACAGGGAACTGTAAAGTTGGTAAGTGAGAGAGAAGCCATATTGTTTGAAAAGGTTAGCTTTTTACTTCTTTGCAGATTTATGCCCTGTGGCTTCTATGCCCAGCATTTGTCTTGAGGTATCTTTACCACTTGGAGGAATTATGATACTTGGTAAATTCGATAGGAGGCACGAATTCTATTTAAGGGTTGTAATTAGGAAGGAAGAAGAAAAGCTATAGAGGTAGCAGACGGAAGAAAACATGGGAGGATTGATTATTTCTTTGACATATCTTCTTGTAGAGTAACTTAAGCATGTATAGGTTTTAAACTACTAACTAAATTGCACACACACATTAACATAATAGGAATACGGTGACATAACCAAAGCAGATCTATAATTACCAGCCATCTCCAGTGAAGCCAAGAAAACCAGTTAGGCACCCTAGGCATTTGTGAAAATTTGTCTATGATATAATGGATATTGTCCATCTGTACTTGAACAGTCTGAGAGAAATCAGACAAATTAAAATAACCCATTCCTGGGAACTGTTCACATTCCATATGTTCTTTTAATAGTAGATAGTCTGTAGTTGTAAGATTTTAGAGTGCTACAAATTGCACTACTCCTAATTCTTGGTTCAGTTCCAACAGTATAGACCCAGTCAAATTTGTTGTTTTACTGTATGCACAGGCCAGCTTAGATATCTCCTTCTTCATTCCAATGGCAAGTCCAGGAACCGGTGGGATGAATGCAGCTACAACTGCAGCTACAACTGCAGCATTGCCTAGATCTTTGTTGAGGATTTTTGATGATCATCTTCTGGTATGACTCTTCCAGAGAGTCCTGATGTTGGAATTTCCTCTTCATATTGTATCTTAGTTCATTTTCTGGGTAAATAAATTAGGCTTTGATCCTCTGTATAAATACAAACAGACCCTTTGCCCACACTTTGATATGCCCTTTATACCATTGTGTAGAACTCATTGGAGGTCACCACACAGTAACTGCTTTTTTTTTTAAGAGAAAGGAATATTATCAGAAAAGTGTACCTCCATAGCTGATAATCTGACACCCTTTAAGTGATCAAAATTAAGGATATTTAAAGCATGCATTAATCGTTGATTTACAGTTAGTTTTATCCTAACAGGGAGTAACCCCCCTTCACTTTCTTTCTTTTTTGTTATCTTTAATCTAACTTACATGAAGAATATCATGTTTACAAGGCTCTCCCCTATACCAGGTCCCTCCTATAAACCTCTTTACAGTCACTGCCCATCAGCATAGCAAAATGTTGTAGAATCACTACTTGTCTTCTCTGTGTTATACAGCCCTCCCCTTTCTCCCACCCCCTCCTATGCATGCTAATCTTACTACCTCTATTCTTCTCCCCCCCATTAACCCTCCCTACCCACCCATCCTCCCCAGTCCCATTCCCTTTGGTACCTGTTAGTCCATTCTTGGTTCTGTGATTCCACTGCTGTTTTGTTCATTCAGTTTTTCCTTTGTTCTTATACTCCACAGATGAGTGAAATCATTTGGTATTTCTCTTTCTCCACTTGGCTTATTTCACTGAGCATAATAGCCTTCAGGTCCATCCATGTTGCTGCAAATGGTAGGATTTGCCCTCTTCTTATGGCTGCATAGTAAGTATTCCATTGTGTATATGTACCACATCTTCTTTATCCATTCATCTACTGATGGACATTTAGGTTGCTTCTTGGCTATTGTAAATAGTGCTGTGATAAACATAGGGGTGCATCTGTCTTTCTCAAACTTGATTACTGCGTTCTTAGGGTAAATTCCTAGGAGTGGAATTCCTGGGTCAAATGGTAAGTCTGTTTTGAGCATTTTGATGAACCTCCATACTGGTTTCCACAATGGTTGAACTAATTTACATTCCCACCAGCAGGGTTCCCCTTTCTCCACAGCCGCACCAACATTTGTTGTTGTTTGTCTTTTGGATGGCAGCCATCCTTACTGTTGTGAGGTGATACCTCATTGTAGTTTTAATTTGCATTTCTCTGATAATTAGTGATGTGGAGCATCTTTTCATGTGTCTGTTGGCCATCTGTATTTCTTTTTTGGAGAACTGTTTTTTAATTGGGTTATTTGTTTTTTGTTTGTTGAGGCGTGTGAGCTCTTTATATATTTTGGACGTCAGGCCTTTATCAGATCTGTCATTTACAAATATATTCTCCCATACTGTAGGGTTCCTTTTTGTTCTATTGATAGTGTCTTTTGCTGTAAAGAAGCTTTTCAGCTTAATATAGTCCCACTTGTTCATTTTTGCTGTTGTTTTCTTTGCCCGGGGAGATATGTTCAAGAAGAGGTCACTCATGTTTATATCTAAGAGGTTTTTGCCTATGTGTGTTTCCACGAGTTTAATGGTTTCATGACTTACATTCAGGTCTTTGATCCATTTTGAATTTACTTATGTGTATGGGGTTAGGCAATGGTCCAGTTTCATTCTCCTACATGTAGCTGTCCAGTTTTGCCAGCACCATCTGTTGAAGAGACTGTCATTTTGCCATTGTATGTCCATGGCTCCGTTATCAAATATTAATTGATCATCTATGTTTAGGTTAATGTTTGGAGTCTCTAATCTGTTCCACTGGTCTGTGGCTCTGTTCCTGTGCCAGTACCAAATGGTCTTGATTACTATGGCTTTGTAGTAGAGCTTGAAGTTGGGAGTGAGATCCCCCCCTACTTTATTCTTCTTTTTCAGGATTGCTTTGGCTATTCGGGGTCTTTGGTGTTTCCATATGAATTTTTGAATTATTTTTACCAGTTCATTGAAGAATGTTGCTGGCAATTTGATAGGGATTGCATCAAATCTGTTTATTGCTTTGGGCAGGATGGCCATTTTAATGATATTAATTCTTCCTAGCCATGAGCATGGGATGAGTTTCCATTTGTTAGTGTCCCCTTTAATTTCTCTTTAGAGTGACTTGTAGTTTTCAGGGTATAGGTCTTTCACTTCTTTGGTTAGGTTTATCCCTAAGTATTTTATTCTTTTTGATGCAATTGTGAATGGAATTGTTTTCCTGATTTTTCTTTCTATTGGTTCATTGTTAGTGTATAGGAAAGCTACAGATTTCTGTGTGTTAATTTTGTATCCTGCAACTTTGCTGTATTCCGATGTCAGTTCTAGTAGTTTGGGTGGAGTCTTTAGGATTTTTTATGTACAATATCATATCATCTGCAAATAGTGACAGTTTAAGTTCTTCTTTACCAGTCTGGATTCTTTGGATTTCTTTGTTTTGTCTGATTGCTGTGGCTAGGACCTCCAGTCCTATATTATATAGTAGTGGGGAGAGTGGGAATCCATGTTTAGTTCCCGATCTCAGAGGAAAAGCTTTCAGCTTCTCACTGTTCAGTATAATGTTGTCTGCAGGTTTATGATATATGGCCTTTATTATGTTGAGGTACTTGCCCTCTATTCCCATTTTGCTGAGAGTTTTTATCATGAATGGATGTTGAATTTTGTTAAATGCTTTTTCAGCATCTATGGAGATGATCATGTGGTTTTTGTCTTTCTTTTTGTTGATGTGGTGGATGATATTGATGGATTTTCGAATGTCTACCATCCTTGCATCCCTGGGATGAATCTCACTTGGTCATGGTGTATGATCCTTTTAATATACTTTTGAATTCTGTTTGCTAATATTTTGTTGAGTATTTTTGCATCTATGTTCATCAGGGGTATTGGTCTGTAATTTTCTTTTTTGGTGGGGTCTTTGCCTGGTTTTGGTATTAGGGTGATGTTAGCTTCATAGAATGAGTTTGGGAGTATTCCCTCCTCCTCTATTTTTTTGGAAAAATTTAAGGAGAATGGGTATTATGTCTTCTCTGTGTGTCTGATAAAATTCCGAGGTAAATCCTTCCGGTCAGGGTGCTTTGTTTTTGGGTAGTTTTTTATTACCGTTTCAATTTCTTTGCTCGTAATTGGTTTGTTTAACTTTTGTGTTTCTTCCTTGGTCAGTCTTGGAAGACTGTATTTTTCTAGGAGGTTGTCCATTTCTTCTGGGTTTTCCAGTTTGTTGGCATATAGGTTTTCATACTAGTCTTTAATAATTCTTTGTATTTCTGTGGAGTCTGTCATGATTTTTCCATTCTCATTTCTGATTCTGTTGATTTGTGTTGATTCTCTTTTTCTCTTAATAAGTTTGGCTAGAGGCTTATCTATTTTGTTTATTTTCTCAAAGAACCAGCTCTTGGTTTCATTGATTTTTGCTATTGTTTTATTTTTCTCAATTTTGTTCATTTCTTCTCTGATCTTTATTATGTCCCTCCTTCTGCTGACTTTAGGCCTCATTTGTTCTTCTTTTTCCAGTTTTGATAATTGTGATGTTAGACTATACATTTCAGATTGTTCTTCCTTCTTCAAGTGTGCCTGGATCGCTATATACTTTCTTCTTAGGACTGCTTTCACTGCATCCCACAGAAGTTGGGGCTTTGTGTTGTTGTCATCATTTGTTTCTATATATTCCTTGATCTCTATTTTAATTTGTTCGTTGATCCATTCACTATTTAGGAGCATGTTGTTAAGCCTCCATGTGTTTGTGAGCCTTTTTGTTTTCTTTGTAGAATTTATTTCTACTTTTATACCTCTGTGGTCTGAAAAATTGGTTGGTAGAATTTAGATATTTTGGATTTTGCTGAGGCTCTTTTTGTGGGCTAGTATGTGGTCTATTCTGGATAATGTTCCATGTGCACTTGTAAAGAATGTTTATCCTGTTGCTTTTGAATGTAGAGTTCTATACATGTCTAATAGGTCCATCTGCTCCACTGTATTGTTCAGTGCTTCTGTGTCCTTACTTATTTTCTGCCCGGTGGATCTATCATTTGGGGTGAGTGGTGTGTTGAAGTCTCCTAAAATGAATGCATTGCAGTCTATTTCCCCCTTTAATTCTGTTAGTATTTGTTTCACATATGCTGTTGCTCCTGTGTGGGGTACATATACATTTGGAATGGTTATATCCTCTTGTTGGACTGAGCCCTTTATCATTATGTAGTGTCCTTCTTTATCTCTTGTTACTTTCTTTGTTTTGAAGTCTATTTTATCTGATATTAGTACTGCAACCCCTGCTTTCTTCTCGCTGTTTTTTTGCCTGAAATATGTTTTTCCATCCCTTGACTTTTAGTCTGTGCATGTCTTTGGGTTTGAGGTGAGTTTCTTGTAAGCAGCATATAGATGGGTCTTGCTTTTTTATCCAGTCTATTACTCTGTGTCTTTTGATCGATGCATTCAGTCCATTTACATTTAGCGTGACTATTGAAAGATATGTAGTTATTGCCATTGCAGGCTTTAGATTTATGGTTACCAAAGGTTCAAGGTTAGCCTCTTTAGTATCTTACCGCCTAACTTAGCTCACTTATTGAGCTGTTAGATACACTGTCTGGAGATTCTTTTCTTCTCTCCCTTCTTATTCCTCTTCCTCCTTCTTCATATGTTATGTGTTTTGTTCTGTGCTCTTTTTAGGAGTGCTCCCATCTAGAGCAGTCCCTCTAGAGGTGGTTTGTGGGAAGCCAATTCCCTCAGCTTTTGCTTGTCTGGGAATTGTTTAATCCTGCCATCATATTTAAATGATAGTCATGCTGGATACAGTATCCTTGGTTCAAGGCCCTTCTGTATCATTGCATTAAATATATCATTCCATTCTCTTCTGGCCTGTAGGGTTTCTGTCTAGAAGTCTGATGTTAGCCTGATGGGTTTTCCTTTATAGGTGACCTTTTTCTCTCTAGCTGCCTTTAAAACTCTTTCCTTGTCCTTGATCTTTGCATTTTAATTATTATGTGTCTTGGTGTTGTCCTCCTTGGGTCCTTTCTGTTGGAAGGTTCTGTGTATTTCTGTCGTCTGTTCGATTATTTCCTCCCCCAGTTTGGGGAAGTTTTCAGCAATTATTTCTTCCAAGATTCTTTCCATCCCTTTTCCTCTCTCTTCTTCTTCTTGTACCCCTATAATACGGATATTGTTCCTTTTGGATTGGTCACACAGTTCTCTTAATATTGTTTCATTCCTGGAGATCCTTTTATTTCTCTCTATGTCAGCTTCTATGCGTTCCTGTTCTCTGGTTTCAATTCCATCAATGGCCTCTTGCATCTTATCCATTCTGCTTATAAATCCTTCCGGAGTTTGTTTCATTTCTGTTATCTCCTTTCTGGCTTCTGTGATCTCCCTCTGGACTTCTTCCCATTTCTCTTGCGTATTTCTCTGCATCTCTGTCAACATGTTTATGATTTTTATTTTGAATTCTTTGTCAGGAGGACTGGTTAGGTCTGTCTCCTTCTCTGGTGTCTCTGTGATCTTGGTTTGCCTGTAATTTTGTCTTTTCATGGTGATAGGAATAGTTTTCAGAGCTGGAGCAAGTGATGGCTGGAAGAACTTCCCTTCTTATCGGTTTGTGGCCTTCCTCTCTGGGGAGAATAGCGACCTCTAGTGGCTTGTGCTGGGTAGCTGTGTGCAGACAGGGCTTCTGCTTCCTGCCCGGCTGCTATGGAGTTTATCTCCACTGTTGCATTGGGCGTGCCCTGGCATGGGCAGCTGCTCCAAAGTGGTGGAGTTGCGTTGGAGGGGGAGCGGCCAGGAGGCTATTTATCTCCATAAGGGGCCTCCTTGTTCCCTGCAGCCCAGGGTATTAGAGTGCCCAGCGATCCCTGGATTCCCTACCTCTGGACTAAGTGTCCCACCCTGCCCCTTTAAGACTTCCAAAAAGCACCCACCAAAACAAAACAATGACCACAAAAAAAAAAATCTCTGCACATTTTTTAATCAGGTTATTTGCTTTTTAGATGTTGAGGTGTGTGAGATCTTTATATATTTTGGATGTTAACCCCTTGTTGGACATGCTGTTTAAAAATATATTCTCCCATACTGTAGGATGCCTTTTTGTTCTGTTGATGGTGTGCTTTGCTATACAAAAGCTTTTTTGTTTGATGAGGTCCCATGGGTTCATTTTTGCTTTTGTTTCCCTTTCTCAAGGAGATGCATTCAGGAAGAAGTTTTTCATGTTTACATTCAGGAGACTTTTGCCTATGTTTTTTGAAAAGCATGTGAACTAAGAATGTTTCTTTTTCACCATTTTGTTTATTTTTGTTTTTATATTTTCATTATATATATATTTTTTAACAAGGTATTAAGGATAATTTTGTATCCTTCCAAGAGTTTTATGATTTCATTGCTTATATTCAGGTCTTTGATTCATTTTGAGTTTACTTTTGTTTATGGGGTTCAACAATCACTGAGTTTCATTCTCCTGCATGTAGCTGTCCAGTTTTGCCAACACCAGTTGTTGAAGAAGCTGTCATTTCCCTATTGTATGTCCATGGCTCCTATATCATATATAAATTGACCATATATGTTTGGGTTTATATCTGGGCTCTCTAGTCTGTTCCATTGGATTATGGCTCTGCTCCTGCACCAGTACTAAATTGTCAAGATTACTGTGGCTTTGTAGTAGAGCTTGAAGTTGGGGAGTGTAATACCCCGTGCTTTATTCTTCCTTCTCAGGATTCCTCTGGCTATTCAGGGTCTTTTGTGTTTAGATATAAATTTTTGAATGAGCATTCCAGTTCGTTGAAGAATGCTGTTGGTAATTTGATAGGGATAGCATTAAATCTATATACTGCTTTGGACAGGATGGCCATTTTGATGATATTAATTCTTCCTAGCCAAGAGCATGGGATGAGTTTCCATTTGTTAGTGTCCTCTTTATTTTCTCTTAAGAGTGTCTTATAGTTTTCAGGGTATAGTTCTATCACTTCCTAGGTTAGGTTTATTCCTAAGTATTTTATTCTTTTTGATGCAATTGTGAATGGAATTTTTTTTCCTGATTTTTCTTTCTCTTAGTTCATTCTTAGTGTATAGGAAAGCAACATATTTATGGGTATTAATTTTGTATCCTGAACCTTTGCTGAATTTAGATATTAGTTCTAGTAGTTTTGGAGTGGATTATTAGGGTTTTTTAGGTACAATATTATGTCATCTGCAAATAGTGACAGTTTGACTTCTTCCTTACCAATCTAGATGTCTTTTTTTTTCTTTATGTTGTCTTATTGCCATGGAAAGGACCTCCAGAACGATGTTAAATAATAGTGGGGGAATGGGCATCCCTGTCTTATTCCTGATCTTTGGTAAAAAGCTTTCAGCTTCTCACTGTTAAGTATGATGTTGGCTGTGGATTTGTCATATATGGATTTTATTATGTTGATGTACTTGCCCTCTATACCCATTTTGTTGTGAGTTTTTATCATGAATGGATGTTGAATTTTGTTGAATGCTTTTTCAGCATCTATGGAGATGATCATGTTTTTGTGTTTCTTTTTGTTGATGTGGTGGATGATGATGGATTTTCTGATTTTATATCATCCTTGCATCCCTGAGATGAATCCCACTTGATCATGGTGTATGATCCTCTTGATGTATTTTTGAATTTGGTTTGCTAATATTTTGTTGAGCATTTTCGCATCTATGTTCATCATGGATATCAGTCTGTAATTTTCTTTATTTGTGATGTCTTTGCCTGGTTTTGGTATTAGAGTGATGCTGGCTTCATAGAATGAGTTTGGGAGTATTCCCTCCTCTTCTATTTTTTGGAAAACTTTAAGGAGAATGGGTATTATGCCTTCTCTAAAGTTCTGATAAAACTCAGCGATGAATCCATCTGGCCTGGGTGTTTCTTGGGTAATTTTTTGTTTACCAATTCAATTTCATTTCTGGTAATTGGTCTGTTTACATTTTCTGTTTCTTTCTTCGTCAGTCTTGGAAGGTTGTATTTTTCTAGAAAGTTCTCCTTTCTTCTAGGTTATCCAGTTTGTTAGCATATAGATTTTCATAGTATTCTCTAATAATTCTTTGTATTTCTGTAGTGTCAGTCATGATTTATCCCTTTTCATTTCTGATTCTGTTTATGTTTGTAGATTCTATTTTTCTCTTAATAAGCTTGGCTAGGGATTTATCTATTTTGTTTATTTTCTCAAAGAACCATTTCTTGGTTTCACTGATTTTTTTTGCTATTGTTTTATTCTTTTCAGTTTTATTTATTTCTTCTCTGATCTTTATTATGTCCCTCCTTCTGCTGACTTTGGGTCTCATTTGTTCTTATTTTTCCAGTTTCAGTAATTGTGACCTTAGACTATTCATTTGGGATTGTTCTTCCTTCTTTAACTAGGCCTGGATTGCTATATACTTTCCTCTTAAAACCGCCTTCACTGTATCCCACATATGTTGGGCATTGTGCTGTTGTTTTCATTTGTCTGCATATATTGCTTGATATCTGTTTTAATTTGGTCATTGATCCATTGATTATTTAGGAGCATGTTGTTAAGCCTCCATGTGTTTGTGATCCTTTTTGATTTCTTTGTACAATTTATTTCTAGTTTTATGCCTTTGTGATCTGAAAAGTTGGTTGGTAGAATTTCAATCATTTTAAATTCACTGAGGCTCTTTTTGAGGCCTAGTATGAGGTCTGTTCTGGAAAATGTTCCATGTGCACTTGAGAAGAATGTGTATCCTGCTGCTTTTGGATGTAGAGTTCTATAGATGTCTATTAGGTTCATCTGTTCCAGTTTGTTATTCATTGCCTCTGTGTCCTTACTTATTTTCTGTCTGGTTGTTCTGTCCTTTGGAGTGAGTGGTGTGTTGAAGTCTCCTAAAATGAATGCATTGCATTCTATTTCCTACTTTAATTATGTTAGTATTTGTTTCACATATGTCAGTGCTCCTGTGTTATGTGCACTGTTGGACTGTCCCCTTTATCTATATGTAATGTTGTTCTTTATCTCTTGTTACTTTCTTTGTTTTGAAGTCTATTTTGTCTGATACAAGCACTACAACACCTGCTTATTTCTACCTATTGTTTTCATGAAATATCTTTTTCCATCCTTTCACTTTTAGTCTGTGTATGTATTTGGGTTTGAGGTGAGTCTTTTGTAAGCAGCATATAGGTGGGTCTTGCTTTTTCATTCATTCTACTACTCTGTGTCTTTTGATTGGTACATTCAGTCCATTTACATTTAGGGTGATTATCAATAGATATGTACTTATTGCCATTGCAGTCGTCGGATTCGTGGTTACCAAAAGTTCAAGGGTAGCTTCTTTACTATCTAACCATCTAACTTTAACTCACTTATTACACTATTATACACACAGTCTGATGATTCTTTATTTCTCTCCCTTCTTAGTCTTCCTCCTCCACTCTTTATATGTTACTTGTTTTATTCTATATTCTTTTGTGTTTCCCTTGACTGCTTTTGTGGATAGCTGATTTTATTTTTTGCCTTTAGTAAGTATTTGGTTGGTCTGCTTTCTTTGCTGTGATTTTATTTTCTCTGGTAAGATGTATTTAGCCTTAGGAGTACTTCCATCTAGAGCTGTCCCTTTAAAACATCCTGTAGAGGTAGTTTGTGGGAGGCAAATTCCCTCAACTTTTGTTTATCTGGAAATTGCATAATCCCTACTTCTAATTTAAAGGATAATCTTGGTGGATACAGTATTCTTGGTTCAAGGCCCTTCTGTTCCATTTCATTAAATATATCATGCCATTCTCTTCTGGCCTGTAAGGTTTCTGTTGAGAAATTTGATGATAGCCTGATGGGTTTTCCTTTGTAGGTGACCTTTTTTCTCTCTCTGGCTGCCTTTAATACTCTGTCCTTGGCTTTGATATTTGCTATTTTTTAAATTATGTCTTGGTGTTGCGCTCCTTGGGTCCCTTGTGTTGGGAGAACTGTGGGCTTCCATAGTCTGAGAGACTATTTCTTCCCCAGCTTGTGATATTTTCAACAATCATTTCTTCAAAGAGACTTTCTATCTCTTTTTCTCTCTGTTCTTCTTCTGGTTCCCCTATTATGTGAATATTGTTCCATTTGAATTGGTCATACAGTTCTCTCAGTATTCTTTCATTCCTAGAGATCCTTTTTTCTCTCTGTGCCTCAGCTACTTTGTATTCCTCTTCTCTAATTTCTATTTCATTTATCTTCTCCTCCACCATACCTAATCTGTTTTTAAAACCTTCCATTGTATGTTTCATTTCTGATACTGTGTTCCATAATGAATGGATCTCCAACTGGAGTTCATTCCTGAGTTCTTGAACATGTTTTGTACCTCCATGAGCATGTTAATGATTTTTATTTTGAAATATATTTTAGGAAGATTCATGAGATTGATTTAATTTAAATCTTTCTCTGGTGCTATATTCATAGTTTTGCTTTAAACCAGGTTCCTTTGACATTTCATATTTGTATGTTGTGTTCTTTACTGCCCAGAAGCTGTACTCTCTGAGCTGCTCACAAGGGTCACAGGAGAGTGGTGTTGATGCCTGGGGTGTGAAAAGAGCTGTTTTCTGCTTCCCGACTGCTATGTCAGTCTCCACTGTCAGAACCAGTGAGCAGAGCACACAGGTATAAGCCTCTGTGCTTTGCATTTGTAGTTTCTGTAGATGGGCTTCTCTCTGACTGGCCTAACGTCAGGGTAGGGTTTGCCGGTTTGTGATCCAGGTGGGGCTGGCCAGAAGAAAGGCACAGTAGGCTGTGTATCATTGAGGGGGGCCTTGGAGCTGTGTAGCCAGAAAGGGGGCTAGAGTGCTTGAAGACTGTGAAAGTTCCAAACCGGCTGGGAAGAGTGTACCCAGACAATCAATTTTGTATCATTAGTATACAATTACATGAGCAATACTGTGTTTACTAGATTTCCTCCATTATCAAGTCCCCACCACATACCCCATTACAGTTACTGTCTAGCAGTGTAGTAAGATGTCATAGAATCACTACTTGTTTTCTCTGTGTTTTATTGCCTTTCCCATGCCCCCCCCACTACATTATGTATGTTAATCGTAATGCTCCTTATCCTCCTTATCCTCCTTATTCCTCCCTTCCCATTGATTTTCCCCAGTCCCTTTCCCTTTGGTAGCTGTTAGTCCATTCTTGGGTTCTGTGATTCTGCTGCTGTTTTATTCCTTCAGTTTTCCTTTGTTCTTATGTTCCACAGGTGAGTGAAATCAATTGGTACTTGTCTTTCTCCACCTGGCCTATTTCACTGAGCATAATACCCTCTAGCTCCATCCATGTTGTTACAAATGGTAGGATTTGTTTTCTTCTAATGCCTGAATAATATTCCATTATGTATATGTACCAGCTCTTCTTTATCCATTAATATACTGATGGACACATAGGTTGCTTCCATTTCATGCCTACTGTAAATAGTGCTGAGATAAACATAGGGGTACATCTGTCTTTTTGAGACTGGGAAACTGCATTCTTAGGGTAAATTCCTAGGAATGGAAATCCTGGGTCAAATAGTGTTTCTATTTTCAGTTTTTTGAGGAATCTCCATACTGCTTTCCACATGGTAGAACTAGTTTACATTCCCAATAGTAGTTTAAAAGAGTTCTCCTTTCTCTGCATCCTCACCAGCATTTGTTGTTCCAATTCTTTTCTATGTTGGCAATCCAACTGGTGTGAGGTGGTATCTCATTGTTATCTCAATTTGCATTTCCCTGATAATTAGTGATGTGGAGCACCTTTTCATGTGCCTGTTGGCCATCTGAATTTCTTCTTTGGAGAAGTGTCTGTTCATGTCCTCCACCCATTTTCTAATAAGTTTATTTGCTTTATGGGTGTTGAGCCATATGAGTGCTATATATATTTTGGATGTTAATCCCTTGTTGGATATGTCATTTACAAATATATTCTCCCATACTGTAGGACACATTTTTGTTCTGCTGATAGTGTCCTTTGCTTTACAGAAGGTTTTTAGCATGATGTAATTCCATTTGTTCATTTTTTATTTTGTTTCCCTTGCCCAAGGAGATGCATTCAGGAAAAAGTTGCTCATGTTTATATTCTAGAGATTTTTGCCTATGTTTTCTTCTAAAAGTTTTATTGTTTCATGACTTACATTCAGGTCTTTGATCCATTTTGAGTTTACTTTTGCATATGGGATTAGACAATAATCCAATTTCATTCTATTGCATGTAGCTTTCCAGTTTTGCCAATACCAGCTGTTGAATAGGCTGTCATTTTCCCATTGTGTCTCCATGGCTCGTTTATTATATGTCAATTGACCATATATGCTTGGGCTTATATCTGGGCTCTCTAGTCTGTTCCATTGGTCTATGGGTCTGTTCTTGTGCCAATACCAAACTGTCATGATTACTGTGGCTTTGTAGTAGAGCTTGGAGTTAGGGAGCATAATCCCCCCTGCTTTATTCTTCTTTCTCAGAATTCCTTTTGCTATTCAGGGTCTTTTGTGGTTCAATATGAATTTTAGAACTATTCGCTCTAGTTTTATTGAAGAATACTGCTGGTATTTTGATAGGGATTGCATTGAATCTGTAGATTGCTTTAGGCATGATGGCCATTTTGACATTATTAGTTCTTTCTATCCATGAGCATGGGATGTGTTTCCATTTATAGGTATCTTCTTTAATTTCTTGTGAATGTCTTATAGTTTTAAGAGTATAAGTCTTTCACTTCCTTGGTTCAGTTTATTCCTAGGTATTTTATTCTTTTCAATGCAATTGTGAATGGAGTTGTTTTCCTGAACCTCTTTCTGCTGGTTCATTGTTAGTGTATAGGAATGATACAGATTTATATGTATTAATTTTGTATTCTGCAAGTGTGCTGAATTCAGATATTAGTTCTAGTAGTTTTGGAATGGATTATTTAGGGTTTTTTATGTATGATATCATGTCATTTGCAAAGAGGGACAGTTTAACTTCTTCCTTGCCAATCTGGATGCCTTTTATTTCTTTGTGTTGTGTGATTGCCATGGCTAGGACCTCCAGGACTATGTTGAATAAAAGTGGGGAGAGTGGGCATCCTTGTCTTGTTCCTGATCTTAAAGGAAAAGCTTTCAGCTTCTCGCTGTTAAGTATGATGTTGGCTGTGGGTTTGTCATATATGGTCTTTATTATGTTGAGGTATTTTCCCTTATACCCATTTTGTTGAGAGTTTTTATCATGAATGGAAGTTGAATTTTGTTGAATGCTTTTTCAGCATCTATGGAAATGATCATGTGTTTGCGTTCTTTTTGTTGATGTGTTGGGTGATGTTGATGGATTTTCTAATGTTGTGCCATCCTTGAATCCCTGTGATGAATCCTACTTGATCATTATGGATGATCTTTTTGATATATTTTTTAATTCAGTTTGCTAATGCACCCGGACAATTTTGGCTACCTGTCCTTTCTCCTGAGCAGTAAGCGCTGTGCAGTCACTGTCGCTTTAGCAACCCTCTCACTGTTAGGAAGTCTCTCATGCTGCCTGCCTTTGTTTTTTCCCAGAGCAGCCAGATATGGGTTCTTTCCACAAGTGGCTAGAGTCTCAGTCTCTCCAGGTTTTTGGCCTGTCTTATCTTTCCAACTCCCCTAATCATGAGAGCTCTATGAAAGCACCGTGAAATGTAGGTTTGGGCTCACAGAGCAGATTTCCAGAGCTAGGTGTTCCGCAATTCCAGGCCTCCACTCCCTCCCCTCTCTGTTTCTCTTCCTCCAGTGGGTGATCTGGGTGGGGGAAGGGTTAGAGTCCTGCCAGCCCACTTCTTTGGTATGCTACCATGTTCTGTGAAGTTAATTCTTTTCTCCAGGTGTATGTAGTCTGGTGCAGCCCTCTTTCCTGTTGTTCTTTCAGGATTAGTTGTATTAATTATATTTTCATATTATATTCTGTTTTAGGAGGAAGCCTCTGTCTCACCTCTCATGCCATCTTTAATCTCCTTTTACCCCATTTTAAATTGTTGAAATAAATCAAAATAAAAATATTTATGACACAAGAAAACATTTATAACATTTAAGAAATTTAAATTTCAGTGTCCATAATGGAGTTTTATGTACAGAGCCATATGTACTCATTTACATATTGTCTACAGTTGCTTTTGTGTTACATTGGCTGAGGTGAGTACAGAGATGCTTTGGCTGACAAGTTGAAAATATTTACCATCTTACCCTTTAATTAAGTTTGCCAAACTCTGGTCTAGAAGGTATAATGTAGAATATAAGTACTGTAGAGATGGGGTGAAGTATAACACAGAAATCAAGTTCTACCCCTTATCCTGCCAGTAGGTGAAATTGACTGAAACAATTTTTCTGCATTTCTGCTTGGTTATCTTAAAACTTTGAGATAATATTCAGTTTCATCTTTTATGCTTAATCTGATTATGCTCTAAAAGGAATGGTGTCAGTTTTCTATTGATTAATCACCATTTATTCTTCTAAGACCTAGAATTCTCAATTCAAGGGAAAACAATACACTGAAAATTATATTTGGGTATTGTGTTTAGCTATTTCAAATACTATATAGAGCTATAAGAACAAATGTAAAAACAAATTAAGACTCTATTGTAACCCATTGCTACTTAATGATATTCATTGATAGGACCTGCTCTCTTAGGTCCTCCATGTTAGAGTATCTAATATAAAAAAACATGCATTCTCACCTAGCATGTCCCACATATAAAATATCTCACTATGCTCAACATATTTACAGTAGCAATAGTAAGAACTATAATGACCATATTAATAAACAACAAAGATTTGTTGACTATCATTTTGTCCCAGGCCTGTTTTAAATACTTTATATGTGTTAATACATTCAGTCCTCACTGTAATCCTGTGATCTCCATACTATTTTATGTCCATGTTATTGATAAGGAAACAGAAACAGAAAATATTTCAAAAGTTTTGTAAGTCTGTTCAAACCCCTCTCTTTTCAAACTTCATGAAATTTAAGACCTCTGAAGCCAAACTTGAAATAATTTTGGAGGAGTGTCATGAATCACAGTGCTTCTTGTTATCTGAGGCTTGTCAACCTCCCTTTCTCCCTTTACTTTAATGTTGCAATAGGATGCTGTGATTAATTAATTAAGGATATTTTGGGGTTCATCTATTGAAAAAGTATTATAATGTTGCTCTATAGGTGATACCATCCAAACATCATAGCAACTAAATGTCCTAGGTCTTCATGACACTGAAATAGGAGGAGGTATCAGATGTGGCGCGGTCCACAGAGTTTTGAATGACTTAGTAAGGAGCCTTTGTTAATGATTTACTAGTATTGCACTGGGGATGTGAATAGTTTGACATTCTTCCTCTGTCTGAGTGAAGTGGGACAATCTTGTGGGATATAGTTCATTTGCATAATGTTTCCTCCAAGATAAAACCTACATGGTTATGCAAACACTACATATGTTTAGAAATTAGATGCATTATGCATGCCTAGATTCAATTAGATTCAATTATTGGAATATTAATTTGTGTTTGTTTTTTGTTCTTCCTGTAGAATTCCTTCCAATCTCCTTTCTTATATTTAACTCAACACAGGTGACCAGACATTTGGATCTGCCTGCCTTAGGAAGAAGCTATGATGCAGGGGTCAAAAATAGAAGATACTCAGGGATATCCTGCCTTTCTGTTAGTGACTGGGGGAGAGGTGAACCCTCTGATTTTTGATAGTTGGAAACTTCCTGAGCCTGGAAAGAAGACCAAGGCCCTGGGAGCTGCCTTTGTTGGGGTACCTATTACCCCTTAGGAACCACAGGGAGTGGTAGGAGCTAAGAGGAAGATGACTGAATTCTAGAAAGATCTGGTTCTCAACCTCAGCAAAGATGTTTGTTTAAGCTTGGAACAGGAATAGCCGAGGACTTGGATATCTAGAACCCATCTCGGCTCAGACAAGAAGTCAATTAGTGGTGACTGTGATGACAGAAAACTAGAGCCCCTCCTTCCTTTTTTCAAGCACTTGTCAGGCCTCCTTGTTTGGCAGCAACCTCAAAGAAGGTTCTAGCCCTTAGGTTAATTTCTGAGAATGAATTTTTCTCTATTCTAGCAGAAAAGAAACTTATAGTTGAATTCAATTTGATTTGAAGAATATCAATAGATGTTGACATTTCTTGCACACTTGAGATTGCAGGACAAAATGCATAGTCACTACACATGTACATACATATAAATCATTCTTCTAAACATCCCCAACCACATGCCTTCATATCATTCTCCCTCTGAGATGCATTAAACTATGCCTAACTTAGAATGAAAGGGATTACCCAATAAATAAACACACAAATTCTTACTTTAATTTCTCAGCATGTTACATGAAAAATGGCACCCTGGCTTCATCTATAAAAAGCAACAACATGTGCCTCAATTACTATTTTTTACATGAATTTTCCTTAGTTTTAGACACTTTCTCTGAGGCTTTTCTTCTGCCACATTGTTTTATCTTCCCTCAATATGGATGAAGATCTAGGATGCTTGGGTTCTTAAATTGTCTTTCCAACTGAGTCACAGTATAGTCACAGTATAGCCTCGGGCAGGCACTTAAATTTCTCCACTGAAATACAGCAGTCAGAAATACCCACCAATACCTCTCAGATCTCATCTGATATTTCTACTTAATTATTGGTGAAGGATTTGAGACTCTCTAATGAAAGCCTCTATTGTAGGGCAATATGTTGTAATTTAATTTGGAATTGTTATCCTGCCTTGTTCTGCCTTCAGAAGGATATGTAGAAATCCAGCTTTGTATTAAATAAAACTCTTTGTGAGGTAAATAACTAAGAACTGTGAATAAAAGTAGAACATTACAGATTCAGAAGAGGTCAAATGGCCAATTCTTTAAGTAAAGGAATTTAATTCACCATAAGCCTATTAACTGCAGAGAGAAAATGTTATTTTGTTTACTGTTTATGGTATTTCTTTAATAACACTATATTTTAGACTAGACTTAAACATAGCATTTTATTTTCTCTCCACCACATATTACTGAGGTTTTGTTTAATCAATAAATTAGTTTTATTTCACTTCGGGCTTCTGAATGCTGTGCAACTATATTATGCAGATACTAGACATTGTTGTTTTATTTTTTTCCTTTCTACTGATCCACTAACAATATAATAAAGAATTTCAATTTTCACATCAATAGCCATGATCTGTGGTTGTATTTGGGAAGGACATAGGGTGGCCTAATATCATTTTAGATAAGTTATTTTTTAATCATGATTTGGAGAGAACATGGCATTTGAAGACCATTAATAAACATTCAGTTCTGTCTGTAAACAGAAAGTTTGAATAAAGTAGACTGAGCTGCATATAATATGTTGTTCTTACATAAGAAAAAAATGTGATATGATTGATCATTGATTTCTCATGAGCGGTGGAGGAAGGCCTTCTTTGAAATAGGGAGAATCAATAAGTGCCAAGAAGATGTCATGTGACGGGTATTTGAAAGACCATAATTTCTAAAAATACGCCCCAACAACAGTACAACACTGTAGAAAATACTTCCAAAAGTAACAGTTTCTTTAATTTTCTGTCCTTTGTTTGTCTTTTTTTACTTGTTATATTAAAATATTCTTGGCCATAGAAATTAATTATTTAATCTAATTGGCTACATCTTGAAGGCAGGTTTTGTGGATGTCTTGGGAGCTGAACAGATAGGAATAGTGTGTTTCTGTCATCAGATGAAAAAAACTCTAAAGGTATCTGAAGACTAGTGGGTGACTGGAGGACAAAAGACAAATGTCACCTCTTCTCTAGTACCCCTTAAGAGTTATTCTGTCCATAGGATTATACGTGTCCTAATTACACAATTATGTTTCTTCAAGGTATTTATTTCTTTGGCAAATGCTTTGATGATATTAAGCTCTGTATGTATTGAAAATGTGGTTATCTGATGGTCAATATTTTCCCCCACCCTCTTACCCAATGTCTATTATTTTATAGTCAGTATTTCTTTCTCCACAGGGTACATTTTATTACAAGAAGATTTTGTACCACTCATAAAGATGAGATAGCACAATATTGTAGTACTCTAGAACAGACTGCCTTGAAATACAAAAAATGTGGTTGTTTTCTAGCTGTGGGACCATGATAAGTCATTAATTTCTATGTCTCCACATTCAAAAATTAAATTTTTAAATTAACTTAAATGAGGATGGTAATACTATCTATTGAACATGGCTGTTAGTAAGATTATATATTTTTTTGGTGTGTATGTTAATTGAGATATCACCTAGAACACAGGGCTCAGAATGTATCATTACCATTAATTATTACTTACTTAAAAGATATTTATTAAGCACCTATTGGATGCCATGTAGTTCCTTAGCACTAAGGATACAACAGTAAAAGCAAAACAAAAACTATCCACATAAAGCTTACACCTTGAATTACAAGACTTGGCTATTACAGCCCATTAATTCCTTAAAGCAAGGAAAGAAGGCTCTTCCATTGTCAAATTGGCTAAAGAATACAAGTAGAGGAGGCCATATTTTGCTTTGGAAGATTTGTATTAACCAATTTAATGCATATGTAACCAATAGCTAAGACAAAACAGCTTAAATAATTAAGAATGAGAGTTTGCCATAGACTTGGTCTAAATCAAAGTGTACATTGTTGCTTATTGCTTTTCAGGTCATTTGTCAATCGTTCCCAATGGGTCATTGACATCCACTTTTTCATCATGACAGCACATCTCCTTAAACCCTGATAAAACATGTACCATCATTTGGCATTATTTTAAGTAGTCAATCTAATGGGAGTTTATTCATTCCTCCAAACTGGAAAAAGACCTTTAATAATTACTTATGTAATCCAAAGACCAATTAAGATCAACTAAAACCAATAAATGTTTGCTAATATTTTCTAGAGAGGAGTAACACCTTAAAATATTATAATACAATCCTTATTGCTTAGAAATTACTTCTTTTTTTTTCTTCATTGCTTTTTCCACACCTGTCCAGAAGAATTAGGAATAACTTTGGATAACCTACTTACTCTTACAACTATTCCTCTTCAGGCTACAGATTGATTGACTTCTCAAACTTTCCTTAATAGATTAGGAGAAGAAAGTATAGTTTTGAAAACCCATTGGATTATATGATCTATTTTGGAAAAAATAGAAGAGTTGCAGAATTTTACAGTTGAAAGGAACATTATGGATCATCAAAGATAACAGCCTCTAAGCTTTATTTTTTTAAGCTGTGTAATTCTTTCTTCAAATAAAAATTTATGCAGAAGTTCAAAATGTAAAACAGATAAAAGGAGTGATACTTTGATAGAAATAAGAGAAAAGCCCTGAAGCTCAGCTCCTGTAGTGATGGCAATGGAATTCACTGCAAGTCAAGAAGCCTCATTTAAACTCCCCTGACCAAATTCAAGTCCTTCACTTTACATCTGAAGAAATTTAGGTCTGGAGACATAAAGATATTTGTTTAAGTTAAGAGAACAAGTACAAATAGGACCAGAAGTATAAGAAAGTCTGCAGATGGCTACCTAATTTTTTTCACTTATATTAGGAAATAGCATTTTGCACTATAATTAAATTGAAGGTTAAGTCAGGTAATACACTACTATTACAATGGCAAGGTCACATTTTAAGTAGTGAATGTGGGTTGGAGGATATTGTTACAACCTTTTTGGAAAATAAAATCTGCCACAATCCTTTAACCACAAGAGTTCACATAGTTCCAACATGGAAAATAGTCCTATCCCCTTCCATGCATATCCAAGTTTCATCCCATTGCTGCATCAGTTTAAAACCCCTGCTGTCATCACAACCAGGCTCAGGTGTACAAGAGGTTTCTCAGATACAGCTTATTGGGTACTGTTCCCCTTAATCAGATCAGTAGTGAATCAAATAGACAAATTTTTTTAAATATCACACCCAGCAAATGAAAGTGAGACAGGCATAGGATAACTGCTATAGACACTCATGTTCATAAAGGACAGGAAATGGGAGGCACAATGCAATTATAGATCCATAATAATTCAGAAATACAGCCAGACAACATGCTGCTAGTTCCTTGATTTGGGCTCAGTCCTACTCTCTGGGAATGATTCTGTATAGGTCATGGTTTCATCTCCGGGCCTCTTGTGTTTGCCCTCTGCTCATTTCTTTTCCATAAGAAATGGCTGATGTTTGCAGCTGAGCAGCTTTTCTCAGATGGCTTCTTTCTTATAGAAAGAAGTTCAAGGGTCTAAAGATCTTTTTTAAAATTTTGTACTGCCTGTACTTTTTCCTCTGTGATGGCAATGTTTTCTTACCCTCTTAAAAAATTGTGGGAGCTCTATGCGTCTTATTAGTTTTGTTCATTATACAAAAGCCATGCTCCTCCTTTATTTGATGTAAACCCCTCTTTAACTTGAGGCATCTTGTGAAACTGTGTGGGACAATACTCAGGAGTCTTTGAAGCCCTTGAGATGTATGTCTAAGATGCTAAAAGAACAATTTGTGTATTTGAAAGAATGCTATACTTTATATCTTTCTGAGAGTTCAATGAAATTCTTTGCAGTCTTACCCTTGGCTTCCTTCTTGAACCATGTTTTTTTTATGATTGCATCCTAGAGTTAGTATATACTCAAAGTATTTATTAAATTACCATATTTTGGCATCTAAAGAGATTAAAACTGAGGAATAGTTTATTTCAAACCCAGAAAGTCTTTACTCCTTTATGTATAAAAACTTTTCCTTTAGTTTGCTTTTTCTTTTTCTATTTTATTGCAGTATAATTTATAAATACAATTGTAATATATTAAAGTGACATGATGATTTGATACATCTAACATTGTCAAAGGATTCCAATTGAGTTATTAATAAATCCATCACTCACATACTTATCTTTTTTTGTGTGTGAAAACACTTAAGTTCTACTCTCTCAACAAATTTCAATTATACAGTATAGTATTATTAACTATAATCACCATGTTATACATCAGGGCCACTGATCTTATTCATCCTATGAAAGTTCATATCCTTTTATTAACTTTTTCCATTTCCCCTAGCTCCCAACCCCAGACAACCAGCATTCTCTGTTTCTGTGAGTTCCACATTTTTTAATAATAGATTTCAGATATAAGTGATATCACACAGCATTTCTTTTTCATAGCATGGTGTTACTTAGCATAATGGCCTCAAGTTCTGTCCATATTGTTGCAAATGACAGGATTTCCTTTTTTTTTCTTTTGAAGGCTGAAAATACATATATATATACACACATACAAAAACATACCACATCTTGTTTGTCCATTCATTTTTCTATGGCTATGTGGGTATTCCCACACCTTGGCTAATGTATCTAATACTGCACATTTGTTTTCTTTGGATATATTCCCAGAAGTGTAATTGCTGTATCATACAGTAGTCTTGTTTTTAATTTATTGATGCACCTCTGTTCTGTTTTTGATAGTGGCCATACCAGTTCATATTCCCACTAACACTGTATAATAGATCTCTTTTCTCCACATCCTCATCAATACTTGCTGTCTCTTGTATTTTTGATGATGGCCATCCTAACAGATGAGGTAATGTTTCATTTTGATTTTCTTTTATCTGATGATGTCAAGATTATCCCCTATGTTTTCTTTTAGGATTTTTACAGATTGAGGCCATAAATTCAAGTTTTCAATCCATTTGAATTGATATTTTTTGTTATTTCCAATACCTTTTATTGGAGAAACTATCCTTTCTCTATTGTACATTCTTTGTGACTTTGTCAGAAATTAATTTACTATATATGTGTGGATTTATTTCTGGGCTCTTAATTGTGTTCTATTCATCTATTTGTCTGATTTTATGGTAATAACATACAGTTTTTATTACTATAGCTTTGCAATATGATTTGGAATCAGGAGGTGTGATGCTTTTAGTGTTCTTTCTAAAGATTGATTTGGTTGTTCAATAGGTGGTTCTGTAAAAAAATATAGTATTTTTTTCTATTTCTGTAAAAAAGTCTTTGGAATTTTGACAGAGATTGCATTAAATCTATGTTTTCTGTTATTTGATATATAGGAGTCACTCAACTAGTTTCTGGACTTCTCTGAGAGGGAATTGATCTGTGTGTAGATGTATATTTTGTGCATCTTTGGGGGGAAAATTCAGGAGTCTCCAAGGTTCTATCTTGGTGACATTACTCCTTTCAAACTTATTCTTTTATTGTTGTTTCTCATTTTATTATCAGCTCTTAGAAGCCAAACATGACATATAACACTTTACCTGGAAATCTCCTTAACTAAATCATAGAATTGATTAGGTTTAGTTTCTACTTTCCATATTTTCACTGGTAATAATGTTACTCAACTTTCTGCCATTACACAAGTCTTTTATTCCCCATTATTTAATTGAATTTTCTTTCTTTTCCTTTCCACAGAGATTCTCCTTAGGGTTCTTTAGTCTCAAAGATTTTCAGATACTGCCTTTCATCATTTGCCAAAGGCAAAGCCATATGTTTTGGTTTTATTATAGCAGCATCCCCACTCTGGATACAAGAGATGCAAAATAATTATCTGAAAGTTAGTGAAATGTAACAAATGACAATCAAATATTACTATTTTTTCTCATGGCTTTGGGAACAGACTTTGCTTAGTTAGGCATTTTCTTAGGGGTCTCTCATGTGGTTGTAATAAGACAATAGCTGATTCTGGGAGTCATCTCTAAGGCTGACTTACATATTTGATATTTGATGATGGCTGTAGTATGGAATCTCAACCTCACCTCTCAATGTGGCCTAAGCTTTCTTGCATTATAGTAACTGGATTCCAAAAACAAGCTCCACAAGAGAAAAACAAGCATAAGTCTTACTGTCTTTTATGACCTAACCACAGAAATCAAATAACATCACTTTCACTATATTCTGTCAGTCAAGGTTGTCACAATATTCCACCCAGTTTCCAAGGGAAGAAACATCAGCTCCTTTTCTAGATGCAGAAATTGAAGGCCATATGATAAGAAGTCCATGAGTGATGGGAGAGATTGCTACACAGGTCTTTGGAAAAACAATCTGCCACAATCATTTATCACAAAATATCATCTATAATGTATCACACAGTAATAAGAAAACATAAAGAAAAAATTAGAATAATGATACTAAATTATTTCTTATTAAATAAATGATAACAATTTAAGGTATTTATTTAAAAATTTAAGATAAAGTATTTGCCACAATAGGGGTATTTGGAAAAAAATTGACTATGTCAATCTTTTGGTGTTTGAAAATAGACTCACCAAAATGTATGATAGTTACTGATGGGAAAAGTAAATATTTCACAATAAATGAGATGAGTCATAGTAAGTAGGACTAATAAATATTTCAGACTGTTCTGAAGAGATAAAAGTTTATGTACAAAAAGAATAATTCTGTACTAAATTCTAAGATTCAGTAATGTTTTAAAACCTAATTTCTGAAAAATTAAGTTTTGTGATTTTAAATACTTTTTGCTTAAGAGGTCTTCCTCTCTACTTCCAGAGATTTTATTGTAAGATAAAATATATTAAAATAAAGTAAAACCTAAGTACTTTAAATGTTGTAGCTGCTTTTGGTCAGGGACTCAACATGCTTTCAAATATAGATTGGAAAATTCTTTCACCTTTTCTTATGGAAGAGGGAAATGGGGATAGATTAATAGCTTTCAAACTATACATTTTAAGGTTGTGGACATCACAAATGTCAGGGATTACTTTATCATAATTATTTAAAGTTCAAAGAGATGGCCATGCTAGAGATGGCTTTTGTTAGTGTCCTGCTTTTATGAAGTCAAATTTGCCTCCCATAGTAGCTCTATTTGTATATCCTCCATTGTTAACTCATTGTATTTATTTAGGTCTTTAATGAATTCCATAAAAAGAAAAAATTATTGAATGATTTATATGTGCTAGGTGTTATGCAGGTCTTCTTAACATCAGATCTTATTTTAACCCTCATGACTTCCTCTGGTATAAGTTTTCTTATCACCATTTGCCTTAGAATATATTTGCTTGTTCAATTATTGCCTGATTTTATTTGAAAGTTACTTTGATGAAATACTACAGTCATGTAAAAACATAGAAAAGCATATAATAGACATCTGTATACCTATCACCTAACTTAACTAAAATATTTCACATAAACTGAAGCTTTGTATAGCTTTCCATGATCTCATTCCTCTCCTCATCTGAGAAATAATTATTATGAGTTTATTACTTTTACACATAAACTATTTTATATGGTTTTACATATCTTAAAATGCAAAAGATGTTATTATACTTTCCATAACATTTTTCCCTAAAATTATGTTTTTACTTTTATGCCTATTGATGTAGGAAAGGTTTAGTCATTTTATTTTACTGATATAAGTTGCATAACATTAATTACATTTATCCATTCCTTTTCCTTTGATAGATATTTGCATCACTTAAAATTTTCAACAGTACAAACTATGTTGCAATAAATATTTTAGACATTATTTATTGGGTTTTACTATTCTCTCAAAATATAAGTCATGATTTTTTTGTTGTCACTCTTTAAACTATAATGAATATAAAAAATAATTTTCATTACCAAACCACATAGTGTTTTGTGATTAGTTTTCTCTTCTTTCACTACTTTTTTTTAAACCTTATGTTATTGTGGGAAGAAGAGCTGTGAGTAGGGAAAGTATGTTTTTTAGTCCTTTAGTTGTTTTATTAAACAAGGATTCATTTTTGAAGGATATAAATAGCACTCTGATAAAATTTCACATATTAAAATGAAAGAAAAATATGTGTCAAAGGAAATAAGGTAAAGATAAAGAGGAGAGGTAAGAATAACATGTTATCTTGATTATACACTATTTATTCAAATACATTCGAATATGTTTGCATTGTACACTAGATACGTTCTACTTCAACCAGTATTTAACTGATCATTTTTTCCCTATTGAAACACTGTATTATTTTGAATTTAGCAAAAACCCACCACCTGGTTTTCTTCGTACTTCCATCTTTTCCTTACATGGTTTTACTTCCATGTGCATAATTTCAACATATATAACTTACACCATCAAAACAAAATTTCTAATTTTTTGTACTCAACCTCTTTCCACCCATTCAGTTGCTCAAGCCAACTCCTAGGAATAATCCTAGATTTGTTTCACTAATTCTTCACATCCAATCCTGTGGAAAATAGTGTTCCCTTACCTCCAAGCCATCCACTTTTTTGTCACCTTTACCATTTCTCTAATTCAAATCACCACCATCTCTTACCTGGACATCACAAAATTCAAATTGGTTTACTTTCTCCTGCTGTTTCTACTTCCTTTTCCACATGAAAATTCTATTCATCACATAGTTTCCAAATTTATTGTTCTTTTTAATCTAAATATAAAACATCCTTTTCCTATATAGAGTATTCCAATGTAATCACATTTTATTTACAATGAAATTCAAACTCTAACCTGGATTATCAGCTCTACATAATATAACCCTGCTAGTACCTCTCCAACTTCATGTCATAGAACACCCCCTTTATCCTCCAATCTTCAACCATAGTGTCCTTTAGAAGTATTATTTCTTCTGCCTAAAATTCTTTCCTCAGGATCTCTACCTGGATGGCATCTTCTTATCACTCTGATTTCAGTTTAAAGGTGAGTTCTTACCGAAAGACAAGCATTCATTTGTTATCTACACCCCACTACAATATAAGCTCCATGGTGGCAGGGATCTCATCTGTTCACTGCTATATCCCCAGTTCCTAGAAAAATGGTATTCACATAATTGAATCCTCAATGTGTGTTGCCTGAGAGAATTAGATACCTTCTAATTTCCAATTTCAAAATTCCATATTTATATAAGACTTATGAACAGTAACCTTGCACAAATATGCATAGTATTTTTATAATATCTACACAAATATATTCATATTCTGAACCAAATTCATTAGCACTAACATAAAAGGAATGTCAGTTTACTTCAGGCCGATGTTTTCGAAAGAGTACCAGATGGAATATCTTGACATCTGAATTCTGGGTTTTGTCCTAACCCTATGTCATATTAGAACTTCATTTTCCTGAATTTTTTTACTAATATGATGAATGTAACATTCTGAGAGTATTATAATCCAATGCACTCCAACTAACACAATATTTGATGATGCTAGTAAAGGAGTATTATCTTGATATAGGATTCACCCTTTTTTCTCTCTGATTGCAACTATTGTCTGTGTTTTTCTGGGATTACAGTTAAATCAATAAAGACAGGTGATTGTATTACTTAATCTATTTGTCATCTGGAGAACATAAATGACAATCTTCACTTGTAAGTAGGTTCTTCCTTTAATGTTAAATAGGTTTAATGTTTAAAAGTATTCCCTAGGGTTCTACTTTAGATAAACACAATAATACTTCTTATAAAAATTAACTCTTCATTATTATTGAATATACTTGTGTTATAGTTGCTTTAGGATGGTGGATGGATGAGTTTGAACAGAGGGTATGTGCCAGTTTGTAACCACAGCCACATTGGTATGTGCCACAGAACAAAAGTAGTGTCACTTTAAAAAGTATTTTCTTGCCATAAGATAAAATATTTCACCTTATAAATTGCTTCACCTATATGTTAATTAGTTTCTTTAAAATATAACAAATATTCATGAGACTTCACACATTCTCACAGAAAGATTCCCTAATGTGGAAAGAAATCTAAATTACTTTTCAGACTTAGTGATGCTTCTCCAGATGTTGATAAAATGCCTCTTACATCTCTGAATAAAAATTTCTTTCCTCAATATTTTTTCCATTACAAAGTATTTAATAAATGCGAGTCCTTGTTGTCAATGAAATTTAACTTTTTTTAGTGTATCATGCAATTCCATAGCTTACCAACATCAGACAAATCCAAATAGTGTATGAAAGTGTTAAGGAATTTGATTATAAGAAAATATAATATTTAAAGAATAAAAGATGCAGCTATCACTTTGTCCTTTCTTACCTCATAAGTCATTGCAAACTACAAGAATGAAACATAATAGGATCATGAAATTGTCAATCTCTGTAAATACATGTTGAAGGCCTTGCACATACAATTTTAAGTCCTGTGTCCATACTTCACAGAGATATTGCAGCTCCCCACCCCATCCCTCTCTGTATTTCTCCAGCTATGCAGATTTGGCAAATGTATTCCTTTTGTCATACATCTTTTACATCCCCTTCCCAGGTCTAAAATTTCTTACTTGGCATTTGTGTGGCTAGTGACCATGATGGATAAGATGGGAAGTTGGTAGATCTAGTGAAATAACATTTCAAGAAAATATATAAAAATAATAATAGCACCTTTTAGGAAAGGTGTGTTTTCTGAAATGAACAGAGCTGATGGTGAAGTAAACCAGTGGAATTCTTTCAGAAAATAATCTAATATTCAGGAATATTATCAGATTCTACAATTACTAATTCACTACTAATTTTCTTCTACATTTATTAATTTCTTTCTGACCCTGGATTATTTTTAAGCAAATTCCAAAAATCACATCAGCTCATCTGTAAAATTCAATACTCTTTCTGAGACACAGATTCTACTTTTAAAGTATAACTATAATACTGTCATCCTCCTCAGAAATAAACATAAATTTTTAATAGCCTCATACAAATAGTGCCTACATTTTCTTGATTGATTTATAAATCTTACCTACCTCCCCCTCCCTTTCTTCTTCTCTTCTTTTTTAAAGTTTTCATTGAAACTGGTTGCTGTATCTCTTAAATATCCTTTAATCTATATTAACATCATTATCTGTCACTTGACGGGAATATGGACAATTGTGTCTATGTTTGCTTGTTTTTGCATTTACCTAATTTACAAAATAAATGAATTGACTTACCTTTCAAAATGAATACAATACATTAAATATAAACAAATTCCAATTTGACTAAAACTTCTAATTTAACAACAAATAGAACAATCGTGTTAGATAAATAAAATGGCATAATAGAGTGGAAAAAACATAGTTATTACTGATTTTTTAACATTTATTTGATTTACTTTTTCCAAGTAATATAATGTGATAGGCTACTCTACCCTCTCCTCCTTTGATCATTTCCTATAGATTGTATTGGAAACCCCTAAATTACAAGTAGTTACTCTTTCTCCTCACTTATTTTGTTTTCTACCATATGAGCTTTCTAAGTCTGGTGTATTTAAGAATTTACTCTAACTTGTGTCAGGAGATGATGTTGTATGCTCCTCTAACATAGCCAGATTACTCTAATAAATAAGTTAGATTAAAGAAGGACCTGAAAGAGTAGAATACAGTGATTAATAACCATTTTCATTGTATTTTCCCAGTGTGTATTGTCAGAAGAAAAGAGTAGTTTAGGATTGATTTACGAGGTGAGTGCACATTTGCAAGACTCATCCAACAGCATAAGAAAATTTAAGTAGACACTCAATCTCTGCAAATAGCATTCCATCCCTGTGGAGCTCCTGGATTATTATTCCCTACCTGTCAATGGTTAGATTTAGAGTCCTAACAAATTCTCTGTTCTAGATATCACAGCTATCTTTCTCCAACCTTCTGTAACACCACTATACTGCAATCTGTGTTTTTCCGTGAAACACTCTACAGAGAGATTCTATTTTTTGCCATGATCTAACACAAAGATAAGGCCTTGTTTTATACTTTTTGCTTATAGATGTTGCTGCTTTTACAATAGGCAAAATTAAACATGGTCAGGGTCTTCCTCTCATACCTTTCAGTTACTCTTCACTTTTTTCAGAAACTCTGCAGATATCCAATGTCTTCAGGCTGGCCAGCATAGAGCTGTGAAGAGACCTGGTAATCTTCTTTCTCCTCTGCCATCAAAAGTTTCCAGTTCTGTCAAAAGATAGAAACTTCCAGTTACAAAATAAATAAATCATGGTGATTTGATGTACAGCATGGTGACTATCACTAATAATACTGTTTTGCATATTTCAAAGTTGCTAAGAGAGTAAATCTTAAAAGTTCTCATTACAAAAAAAAATGTTCTGTAGCTAAGTATGGTGATGAATATTAACTAGAAATACTGTGGTGATCATTTTGCAATATATACAAATATAGAATGATTATGTTGTATACCTGCAATTAATAGAATATTATATGCCAATTATACCTCAATAAAATGTAAAGTTGAAACTTAAAAAAATTCCTTTTCTATATCCATTTGTCTAACAGTATATCTTCCTAATGTAACACACTTTTCCATATTAGTGTGATGATCAGTGAATATATGAAAATTCACCATTTATTGAACATTGCTATTTACCAGTTGAGGTTTATTGCATATAATACATTTTGTAACATTTGCAAAATCATCTATTTTAATCTCCTCTTTCTCTGAGGAGGACGTTTATATTCTTTAACGTGAGAAAATTAAGGTTCAGTGAGATAAATAACTTGGCAACTTTACAAAATTAGGAAACATTAGAGCTGGGTTTTGAAACCAGAACTACCTAATTGCAAAGCCAGTGATTTATTTTCCATTTCTAGTTTTCCCTACTCTCAGGAAGTATCATAAACTTTGGAGAAATCTGAGTTTATCCATGCATTCTTACATGGTATAAAATGTCTTATGTGTGCACAAATTTGGCATGCAGGAAACTGCTATTACAAATGCCAACCATAATTTCATAGGATATTTGTAGATTTGGTAAATGGCAAAATTTAGCACATCTAAAAGGGAATTCAGTATCATATTCTATCTTCTGACACTGGAACAAAAATAGAGAAGTTTTATTCTTAGAATACATGTTGCAATATGTTGCCAACAAAACCTATTTGAGTTAGAGTTTTGTCCCACTGAACTAGTGCTATGAAGACAAAGCTTGAATTTAGTAGCTATTTGCTTAGCAGAAGTCCCAAATCATCTGTGGGAAATGGAGTACCGAATAACTCTAAAAGTAGGGTCTTTTTTACACAGCTATACAAGGATTAAATTGTATTCTTTACCTGAGCATGGAAACATGACTAATTTAGGCAATGCTCTCTCCACAAACTAGCTTCCTTTTCTGCATTATTAACAACAAATGACAAATACATTAAATAACAAAAGAGAAGCTATCACTCCTTCCTGGTTGGCAGCATGGTGAGAATAGGTGAAAGGTTCCGGGTTAACCATCCATGGCAGAACAACTGTCTTAATGCCCAAATATGAATTACGCAGTTTAGTCTGTAAAAGTATTCATCTAAATGTCCTTAAAAAATAATGATGAGTTACATGGAAAAAGTGGAAATATTAATTATTAAATCTGTCTGCACTCATAAAGACCTCCCATCTAAACACTAAATATTTCAAGTTGAGTTTTGACCTTTCCTACACCTTTCACATAGGCTCTCTTTCTTTTACAAAATGCTAGAGAATGGAAGTGTTGTCAATTAAGTAAAAAGGGTGTTTGCATCAACCTTTTCATGTGTGGAATTTAATGACATTTTAAGGTTAAAGTAAAAGTCAAACATTGATTTTTTAGTGTCTTCCTCTAATGCACCTAATGAATTAGAGATTCCAATAAAAACCTTTTAATCCATTTAAACCTTCCACTACCAAAAGACTTATTTTATTTTTATTATCAAACTTTTTTTCCTCCACTGACAAAGATTTAGGACAGAAAAAAATGCCAAGTCAAGATGACCTAGGGAATTCAAATCCAGAAGATTTTGACAATGATGTAGATGTATTCTAAAATAAAGTTAATGAGATGAATCACACATATGCATATACCTTTTAGAAATCAAAAGACTGAAAATGCAGAATTTAGGCAACATTAGATTGAATACTGGTACTTTTCTAGATCACTAAAAAGATGCTCAAATCTCTTTTATTTACCTACAAGGTATAATATAGAGGCATGCTTGCATCTACATATTTGCCCAAATAAATTCAGCCTGGATGAAATTAGATAAGTTCTGCCCCATAATATCATGAACCACAGTATGAATTATAATAAATATAACCATTTAAGTAATTACAATTTAAATTAAACTTTTCATATGTAATGTTCACCTCACAAAGTGATGTGAGGTTGAAATGAGATAAAATTTATTTTATGGATAATTCTCAATGTTTAGTAAAATAATATTATTAGAGAAAAATTATTTTTGTCTTGACGCATTTTTATTTCAAATCCTGAAAAGCATGGAATAGATTAGCACATTAAACAGATAAATTAGTAATTAAATTTTCTCCTAAGTGCTAGATAATAATAATAGTAATAATAATATAAGAGCTAACATTTATCTGGTACTTACTGTGTACAAGGCAATTTTCTGAGTGTATTACATGTATTAAATAGCTTAATATTCATATAACCTTAGTTAGTAGATGCATAGTTGTACAATGAAGGAAAATGAAAAAGAGATCATTTTAAGTAATTTGCCAAAGTTTCCATAGCTATTAAGTTTCAGGGCTCTGATTCAAACCTTGGCTATCTGCATCCAATGTCCATATACTCAATCACCATGCAGTTCTGCTAGAAACTAGTTAAGATGTGTTGAAGGAATGGAGTTTTCATCCATTGTTGGGGAGCTAATGAGGTAATTTTTGTGGCAATAAAGGCCAAGAATATCAGGATGGTCTACTGCATCTGTGTATGCATGTTTCTTGGGGTTTAGGGTGGTCCAGCAAACCAGAGATCAGAATAGGTGAGAAGATACGAAAGAATAACCTCAGTTAATTGCTCTGCTAGCAAGCTTCTGCTCTAGCCCTAAATTATCAATGATTGCAAACTGAGTTCAGTGTTTCTTCTTCACACAAATTTCCATAACACACAGAAAAGGCATTATATATTACTCTTTAATCATTTCTTCTTAAAGAAGTTCATAAAAGATATTTGCTATTTCAGGTCTGAAACTGGGATATGCCATAGCTGTGGAAAAGTACAGTCTTGCAATTGGAATCAAAAGATATATTTTGAATCTAAATTCTTTCATTAATTTGTTGTGAGATCATGGAACTCAATTTACTTATCCCAGGTGAATTTCAGTTTTTTCATACGTACAGTGGAGATAATATTATTGTCACAGGATTATTATAAATGTTAAATAAAATCTTATATATAAATGACAGTGATTAATAGAAATAAATGGTCATGATAGGCCATTTTAGTTAATTAACTATTAATTTTAATAGAGATTTAACATAGCTATTTTTGGACAAGTCATGTATCTTCAAAAAGTTAGAGGGTGATAAAAGACAATTATCACTAAAATCATACTGAAATATATCAAACCTCTGACTTGAGAGTTTGTCATTAATTTGAAATATTAATGATATTCAAATCATCTGAGGGATAATGTGATTGAACATTGAATGAAGAGTTGTATTAATTTGTTTGCTTCTGTAACAAAATACCACAAATTAAGCAGCTTAAAACAATACAAATTTATTAGTTCAAAGTTCTGTGGGTCCTAAGTCTGGGTTCGGTGTGACTGGCTTCTCATCTGAAGGCTTCACTAAAAGTCTGTTTTCAAGCACATTTAGTTGTTAGAATTATTCAGTTCCTTATAGTTGTAGAACTGAATGAAGTACCTATTTTCTTGCGGACTATCAGCCAGGGGATGTTCTCAGCTCCTGGAGTCCAACCACACTTCTTGCCATGTGGCTACCTCCATCTTCAGTGTAGAATCTCGTTCACATTCCCTTTTAAGGGTTTGTCTGATTAGCTCAGACTCACCCAGAATAATCTCCCTATTTTAAGGTCAATTGTTTTGGTGTAGGTAAAACTGCAATATTTTCAGAATGTCTCTGCCTGGCCTTAGTGTTCAAAATCACTTCATAGCATTGCACAGATGACTATTTATTTGATTGAATAACTGGGTAAAGATGTTTGTGCATCAAGGGGAGGGAATCTTAAGGAGAAAATTTGGAATTCCAGTCACCACAAGGATCATTCAGTGTTTCCTATTGCTAGAATAGTGAAGTGAGTAGCTTTCAGAATATTCTGTTCAATTCAGTGGCTTAAGCTGTTCATGATGTCTACCACTTTTCTGTAAAGAAACCCCCTTGCACTTTCCCTGTAACTAAAATTGATGAGTGTCACTATCCAAATCCAAGAGAGTGACAATCCTGAGCCCAGACAAAAGTCCCAACATAGTTTATATAGACATATTTTTATAACTCTCAGCCTGGAACTGGGATTCATTCCCACAATCCTGATTCTTTTCCTCACACAGCATTAAAAAATATCAGGGTTTTGTTTTTTACATAGGTGCAGTCAGAATCTGGGTGATATAATATTAAGTATTCATAAATTAGAAGAATGTTTCTCAGAATCAAGATATTACATAAGGGCAGAGGGACAAGTTCAGAAACGGTAGCTACCATTTTCTTTGCCTGGACTTATATATGAGGCATGAGTATTTTGATTTAGTTGAAATAAAGATGGCACTCAGCCAGGCATTTAAACAAGATTTAATATTAGTGATGTGATGGGTTCATGATCATTCACTGTATTACCATTATGAATTTATATAGGTGCTACTCTAACGATGGCATAGAAGAATGTTTGTCAACATTCTATCTGAGGACAATTGTTAAAATGCAAATATCTTGGCCTCTCAAAGACTTACCAAATCAGACTATCTGGGAATGGGCTTTATGAATCAGTCTGCATTTCTAACAAACTTCCTAGGTAATTCGAATATCCACTGGTTTGAAGTGCTGGGATTACTGAAAATACTTTTAATTCTCTTCAATTAATTTAACATAAAGTTTTACTACTTAAAGCCCTCACAGAGAACTATAAAAGTGGATTCCACCTCACAGTTTAAACTGTGAATCATCCTTCCTACTTTAGATGGTGTTCCAATAGCTTAGTGTCCAGGTTTACTGCAAATAACATGTTCTCCTCCTGAGTCATCTTAAAGCGATGTTGTTATCAATAACATTTCGTTTCAGCAATGATTTTATAAATCATCTAGACCAATTTTCTTATTTCCCAGATAAGAAAACTGAGGCCTAAAAAGTTGAAATGACTTAAGTCATTCTGACCTTTAGAGGGAGATGATGACTTTCAGTGTTCAAAATTTGAACTACAGCAATCTTTTCAATGGATCACACTGCCTACATTATTAAAGTGAGTCTAGCCAATATTGAAATGCTCCGTTAAAAAAAAATTATTAAAATTTAGGGCAATCATGTATGATCATGGTTTCATCTTGAAGACATACAATCATGGCTTTTCAAAACTTTAACTCATTCCTATCATACTATTAGAAGTTCACGGACTTTTAAAATAAATTAGTTGATAATACTGCAATTTGGTTTGTATCCAGTAAAGCAGAACTGAAATAAAGTGTTTCATTTTTGTAGCACTTGAAATGTTCCATATGCCATCCTTAGTGTATTTGAATCTTGTTTTATTTTGTATGCATTTTTTAATAATTTAGGTGGCAGATGTCTAATGCTTTAGCTTTATTTGTGTTGCCATATTTCTAAGTAGATTTTGCTTAGAGTTTAAATAATTTTTAAACCTCAAAATTTTAAACCTGTTTTATTTCACTGAATAGTAATGCTTCTATTTTCACATCATCAATCTTTTATCCTGATATACAGCTGTATTGTAGGGAAACAAAATAATTCAGAATCCCATTGCATTGGATTCTGAAAAAGCTTTCATAAAGTTTTTCCCTTGTGGTAACAATAATCCTTTATGGAGATCCTCCAGAAAAGTGGAGGCTCTTCACATTTCTAAATAAATAACTGATAAAAATAATTACTTAAAAGCCTCATAGTCATCCAGATAATGTCATTCTAACATAATACCTCTTATTCTGAGTTTGAAAAACATTGTGGAACTTTGAGCATTTTAGATTCTGAGGATTTACAATTGAAGAAAGGAAAGAACCTGAGGGGTAGGATTGTGTTAGTGAAACTGACTCTGAACCTAGACACCCACACTATCCTCCAATTTTTACTATATTCCAATATATTTATCAGTTTATCTTGTTATGTAACAGGATTGTCATTAATCTCAGGCTCACCATCACTGAAGTTAACAAGCTTTGTATCTAAAATTAAATATGTATAGGATATAAAAAAATTTTCAGTCATTGCATACAATTGATTAACTGAGATTATTTCCCTCCAGTTTTTGAGTAAATTTATTTGGAAGTTTTGACTGATGGGAGAGGATGGAGCAAGGAATTTTGGAATAAAGAATATTCTGGAAGATGGGTAAGTCTAGCTAGTGTGATATAAATAGTGTCTTTGAATAATAGGTGGGGATGAGGAAACCAAAGAGGACTTGTGGAAGGCTGTGAGCATGTACGTGTGTGTTTGTTTGTGTGAGAGAATGAGACAGACAGAGAGACTAAAAGGATAATGGGAAGATACTTGCCAGTTCTCTGGCTCTTGGCCCAGGCTTCAATGAATGCAATGGATTTCAAATCAAAATTATTTTCCAAGAATTTGAATGCAATTCAATTCCCAAAATATAGCTATTGTGTCTCTACTATATTGTGACAATTCAGGAAAACAAACAGACAATCCTAAGTTTTTCTATCTTTATCATTAGTTTAAATAGGATAACATAAAAAATAATTTTTTCAACATAATCAGAAAGCCACAGAAATTTTATAATTATAAGAAATGTGGATATTATAGACAGTAATTCTCTCAGCCCACAGAAAAGGAACTTAGTCCAAAGGAGGTAAAGTGATTTGCCAGGAGTCCTAGACAAATCTGATATTATCCACCTACTTATAAGCTAGTTTAGTTATGTATGTGACTTGTTATACAATCTCTTTGACCCTATCTTGGCTCTGAGGCACAACTGAACTACTGATTCATCTTTCATCAGGGTGAGGTTTTAGCAGGTTTATCTTCCTTCTTAAGAATTCCCCAATTCTCTTAACTCATTGTGAAAACAAATGAAGTTAGCCAATCACCATAATTTCTAATGTTATCTTTAGACAGGATGCTGTGGGGTTAGCCAGCTGGCAGATTCTAAAGTACTAGGTCACAATCAAGGCCAATTAGAAATCCTCAGCATCCTCAGTGAGCCTTATGCACTTGGTCCAGTCACTGCAAGGGTCACTTTCTCTATAGCAACTGTTGAGTACCAGCTGCCAGTTGAAAATAATCTTTTGAGTGGCCTTTCAAAATACCTTTTCACATGATTAGGAGGTAACTGAAAGTGGACCTGAGATATTTCAAACAGATTTCTGGTAAAACTATCTAAGGTCTGAACACTCATCATTTTCATTGCAGAAGCTTATAATGTCCTTCCAAGCCACAGGAACCTTCCCTTATTTCTCTCTTCATTCAGCACAGTTTAGGAATCTTTTCCTCATCAAAGGAATGTGATACAAAAACATTCTAGTCATTCAGCAGCATTAATTCACCTCAGTCCCAAAGATTTCTCCAGCATTCCTTCCTGGTTAAAAACTCTGCCTCTAAGGTCTATTCTTTTTTAATACCATCTCTTTAGTATCTTTGTAGAATGAGTCCTAATGTACACTGAGTCTCAGATGAAGGACTAAGAAGGCCATGAGCTTCTTAGCAGAAGCACCATTTCTAATGTACTCTTTTTGATAAAGGTGGCCAGTGCCCACTCAACCCTTAGGATATCAGTTACATGGTTATTATGCAATCATGAAGTCCCAAGGCCCACAGTATATATGCATCTTTATTAATTTTCTCAATCACATAAACAAATCACATAACCCAGGAGGACTAAATATCCTGTTCTGGAGCAGGTCAGGATTTTGAAACTAACATCTGCATCTTGCAATTTTTCTGCCTTAATTTTAACAATAAGTAATTACAATGCATGTACTCTTCTCAGATTTTGTTTCAGTATATCATAAAAAGGATTAAAACAGGTGAAGTTCGATATATAAGTATATGCTGTAGAATTTTGCTTAGACATCTTTTGAGTAAAAGTAAAACAAAACATTGCCTAATTGAGCAAAATATGTGATATAGCCCTGATATCTTGCCTTTGAGTGCTCAGCAGAAATTAAGGTGAGGGTTTGTCAATTGTTATATAATGAAATTATCATAGATGGTAAAATTTGCCTCTGCAGAGACATTCATAGCATTTGGTGTCCCTTAGGAGAAAAAAAGAAGAAGAAGAAACTATTCAGAATTCTAAGTAGTTTATGAAAGAAAACATTAACTGTAGGGGAAAAGGAAGGATAGGCAGAGTGAAGGCCAGAGAAAATTGATTCAGGAATCAGAATGTGCTGGCGGTACCTCCTGTCTGTGGTCCACAAAGACCCTATGCCTGCTGCTGTTTCTTGTGACATTGGCCTCTGCTTCTCTTCTGCTTGCTAGAAATTGCATGAATGTCTCTCACTGGTAAAATCTAACCTAAAACCTTGTTCTGAGGTTTTCTAGGATATAGAATTACTAGGCTTCTATATATACATAGCCCATGCAATGCAGGGGAGAGAAGAAGGAAAATAATTTAATTATTGAAAGATAACATGTCACAGCCATGACTAAATATCACAGCATGGTCTCACACTGAACTAAGAAGGTTGGATCATTAGATGACAGTAAACTATGGAGAAAAAATATAATAAGCCTCTTTAGGTTTCTCTAGAAATACTGGAGTTTATTCATTTGGAATTTATTATTTATTTATTTATTTATTTATTTTTATTTTGGTATCATTAATTGACAATTACATGAAGGACATTATGTTTACTAGGCTCCCCCCTTCACCAAGTAGCCCCCACATACCCCTTCACAGTCACTGTCCATCAGTGTAGTAAAATGCTGTAAAATCACTACTTGTCTTCTCTGTGTTGCACAGCCCTTCCTGTGCACCCCCCACACTATACATGCTAATCGTAAATGCCCCCTTTCTTTTTCCCCAACCTTATCCCTCCCTTCCCACCCATCCTCCCCAGTCCCTTTCCCTTTGGTAACTGTTAGTCCATTCTTGGGTTCTGTGATTCTGCTGCTGTTTTGTTCCTTCAGTTTTCCTTTGTTCTTATACTCCACATCTGAGTGAAATCATTTGGTACTTGCCTTTCTCTGCCTGACTTATTTCACTGAGCATAATACCCTCTAGCTCCATCCATGTTGTTGCAAATGGTAGGATCTGTTTTTTTCTTATGGCTGAATAATATTCCATTGTGTATATGTACCACATCTTCTTTATCCAGTCATCTACTGATGGACACTTAGGTTGCTTCCATATCTTGGCTATTGTAAATAGTGCTGTGATAAATTTAGGGGTGCATCTGTCTTTTTCAACCTGGGGTGCTGCAGTGTTTTCTAGAAGTGAAATTCCTGGGTCAAATGGTATGTCTATTTTGAGGATTTTGAGGAACCTCCATACTGCTTTCCACAATGGTTGAACTAATTTACATACCCACCAGCAATGTAGGAGAGTTCCCCTTTCTCCACAACCTCATCAACATTTGTTGTTGTTTGTCTTTTGAATGGTGGCGATTCTTACTGGTGTGAGGTTATACCTCATTGTGGTTTTAATTTGCATTTCTCTGATGACTAGTGATGTGGAGCATCTTTTCATATGCCTGTTGGCCATGTGAATTTCTTCTTTGGAGAAGTGTCTGTTCAGCTCCTCTGCCCATTTTTTAATTGGATTATTTGCCTTTTGTTTGTTGAGGTGTGTGAGTTCTTTATATATTTTGGATGTTAACCCTTTATCGGATCTGTCATTTACGAATATATTCTCCCATACTGTAGGGTACCTATACCTTTGTGGTCTGAGAAGTTGGTTGGTAGGATTTCAATCTTTTGGAATTTACTGAGACTCTTTTTGTGGCCTAGTATGTGGTCTATTCTGGAGAATGTTCCATGTGCACTTGAGAAGAATGTGTATCCTGTTGCTTTCGGATGTAGAGTTCTGTAGATGTCTATTAGGTCCATCTGTTCTAGTTTGTTGTTCAGTGCCTCTGTGTCCAACTTATTTTGTCTCGTGGATATGTCCTTTGGAGTGAGTGGTGTATTAAAGTCTCCCAGAATGAATGCACTGCATTGTATCTCCTCCTTTAATTCTGTTAGTATTTGTTTCTCATATATTGGTGCTTCTGTATTGGGTGCATATATGTTTATAATGGTTATATTGTCTTGTTGGACTGAGCACTTTATCATTATGTAATGTCCTTCTTTATCTCATTACTTTCTTTGTTTTGAGGTCTATTTTGTCTGTTATTCGTATTGCAACACCTGCTTTTTTCTCCGTGTTGTTTGCATGAAATATCTTTTTCCATCCCTGACTTTTAGTCTGTGCATGTCTTTGGGTTTGAGGTGAGTCTCTTGTAAGCAGCATATAGATGGGTCTTGTTTTTTTATCCATTCAGTGACTCTGTGTGTTTTGGTGGGTGCATTCAGTCCATTTAGATTTAGTGTGATTATTGACAAGTATGTACTTATTGCCATTTCAGGCTTTAGATTCATGGTTACCAAAGGTTCCAGGTTACTTTACTTACTATCTAAGAGTCTAACTTAACTCACTTAGTATGCTGTTACAAGCACAATATAAAGGTTCTTTTCTATTTCTCCTCCTTTTTATTCTTCATTCTTTATATATTAGGTATCAAATTCTGTACTTTTTGTCTATCCCTTGATTGATTTTGGGAATAGTCAATTTAATTTTGCATTTGCCTCACAATCAGTTGCTCCACCCTCCCTACCGTGGTTTTACTACCTCTGGTGACAGCTATCCAACCCTAGGAATACTTCCATCTATAGCAGTCCCTCCAAAATAGACTGCAGAGATGGTTTGTGGGAGGTAAACTCTCAGCTTTTGCTTATCTGGGGGAATTGTTTAATCCCTCCTTCAAATTTAAATAATAATCTTGCCAGATAAAGTAATCTTGGTTCCAGACCCTTCTCCTTCATGGCATTAAATACATCATGCCACTCCCTTCTGGTCTGTAAGGTTTCTGCTGAGAAGTCTGATGTTAGCCTGATGGGATTTCCTTTGTATGTGATCTTATTTCTTTCTCTGGCTGCTTTTAACAGTCTGTCCTTATCCTTGATCTTTCCCATTTTAATTACTATGTGTGTTGGTGTTGCCCTCCTTGGGTCCCTTTTGTTGGGAGATCTGTGGATCTCCATGACCTGAGAGACTCTCTCCTTCCCCAGATTGGGGAAGTTTTCAGTAACTACCTCCTCAAAGACACTTTGTATCTCTTTCTCTCTGTCTTCTTTTTCTGGTATCCCTGTAATGCGAATACTTTTCTGCTTGGATTGGTGACACAGTTCTCTCAATATTCTTTCATTTTTAGAGATCCTTTTTTCTCTCTGTGCCTTAGCTTCTTTGTATTCCTCTTCTCTAGTTTCCATTTCATTTATTGTCTCCTCCACCGTATCCAACCTGCTTTTAATATCCTCCATTGTGCTCTTCAATGATTGGATCTCTGACCTAAATTCATTCCTGAGTTCTTGGATGTCTTTCCGTACCTCCATTAGAATGTTGATGATTTTTATTTTGAACTCCCTTTCAGGAAGATGCACGAGGTCCATATCATTTAAATCTTTTTCAGGAGTTGTATTAATAAGTTTACTCTGGACAAGGTTTCTTTGGCATTTCATGTTTGTATATGGCACCCTCTAGTGTCCAGAAGCTCTATTCTGGAGCTGCTCAGCATCTGAAACAATGTTGGGTGTCACAGGGGAGTGGTACTGATGCCTGAGGGGAAGTAAGAGCTGTTCCCTGCCTCCTGGCTCCTGTGCCTGTCTTCACTGCCTGAGCCAGTGGGCAGGGCACACAGGTGTAAGTTTTTGACCCAGAGCAGCCAGATATGGATCCCTGGTTTCTACAAGCGGCTGGAATTCCAGTCTCCCCTGGAACTCTGCCTGTATTAACTTTCCAACCCGGTAGTCATGTGAGTCTCATGAAAGCACCATGAAATGTAGGTTTGTGCTGCCAGAGCAGATCTCCAGAGCTAGGTATTCAGCAGTTCCACGCCTTCCACTCCCTCCCTGCTCTGTTTCTCTTCCTCCCGCAGGTGAGCTGGGGTGGGGGAAGGGCTCAGGTCCCACGGAGCCTCAGCTCTGGTACATTACCCATTTGGTGAGGTCTGCTCTTTTCTCCAGGTGTATGCAGTCTGATGCCATCCTCTTTCCTGTTGCTCCATCAGGATTAGTTGCACCAATTAAATTTTCTAATTGTATCCAGTTTTAGAAGGAAGCCTCTGTCTCTCCTCTCATGCTACCATTTTTAATCCCCTTTCTCTCATTTGGATTTTTTAAAAGAATAGTCCCAGAAAACATACTATCATATATGGGAAATAAAGTTCCAAAGTTTAATTGACTAGTGGAAAAAGAACTAGTATTCCAATGTTCACATTCTTTTGAATGTCATTTCAGAATTGGTTCAATAAAATGTTAGTAAATACATGTGAAAATGATTGTGAGATTTTTCATTTCCATATGTTTGTTGTTATTGATTCATAAGATTTGGAATAGATTCTAACATTTATCTCCTTCTTCTCCTCTCGAATTAAGCATGCAAAGATACATACAGACACAGGCATGTTAGTATGCACATACACATACAGACTTGATTATGTTTTTATATGCAGAAGATAGAAGCAGATGGTAGAAGCTGTGAATTCCTAGCAAAAGACTTTAAGACCACAATATTATTTCAGCAACACAACAAAACATACCACTCATGTGAACTGATCAATATATAACTCATTAAGAAGTTTTATGATGTTAGACTATTCATTTGGGATTGTTCTTCCTTCTTCAAGTGTGCCTGTATCGCTATATACTTTCCTCTTAGGACTGCTTTCGCTGCATCCCACAGAAGTTGGGGCTTTGTGTTGTTATTGTCATTTGTTTCTATATATTCCTTGATCTCTATTTTGATTTGTTCATTGATCCATTGATTATTTAGAAGCATGTTGTTAAACCTCCATGTGTTTGTGAGCCTTTTTGTTTTCTTTGTAGAATTTATTTCTACTTTTATACCTTTCGGGTATGAAAAATTGGTTGGTAGAATTTCAATATTTTGGAATTTACTGAGGCTCTTTTTGTGAGCTAGTATGTGGTCTATTCTGGAGAACGTTCCATATGCACTTAAGAAGAATGTATATCCTGTTGCTTTTGGATGTAGAGTTCTATAGATGTCTATTAGGTCCATCTGTTCTAGTGTGTTGTTCAGTGCCTATGTGTCCTTACTTATTTTCTGCCCGGTGGATCTATCCTTTGGGATGAGTGGTGTGTTGAAGTCTCCTAAAATGAATGCACTGTTCACCATGTAAGAACTTATTCACTATGTAAGAATTCATTCACCATGTAAGAACTTGTTCATTATGCTTCAGAAGATTGGAGACTGACGAGAATTAGGCTTGGGGTGGATTAATGATTGTGCATTGAGCTTTGACTCCCCTCTACAGAATTTTATTGTTGTTAACAACCATTTGATCAATAAATATGAGAGATGCCCTCTCAAAAAAAAAAAAAGAAGTCTAAATATTTCTAGCAATTTATTAAATAATTAAATCAGCGATGATATACACAAAATTAATATATTATGCTTAAGTCTCCACCCTCAGGTTATCTTAGGTTTCCACAGATGATAAAAGAAATTAAAATAACTTAATTTTCTTTTCCAAGGAAAATTACTCAAAAAGAAAAAAAGGGAGTTTTTTTTTAAGACAGAACTGAGCATGAGAATACAGATTACTTAGTATAAGGGAAAATTTAAAAACAAAATCAATCAAAAATAAATAAGCTGATTTTTATCATTCACAAGGGCACCCCTAATGCAGATATTTTAGATTTGGAGAGCATAGGATTCTGGCCTGAAGAGCACACACAAACACGCACACACACAGAGTAAAAATGCATCTTTATTATCCAGTGAAACAATAAACAATAAGCTTCTCAGTCAGTACAAGAAATAAAACTCTCAAAGAGTTATTAAGGGAGAAATTGATGCTATTGTGTTATTTGCTTTATAATATCAGAGTCTATGTAAGGAACCTCAGGCTAATACAAATAGGTAATAAACCATCAGATTATCAAACTGTCTTCAAAATCTAACAGCGATAAAACAGTGTATTGATCAGAAATGCCAATTCAATTAATTCAATGAATGGTCAGTGATCATGAGCTACATATAAAAAAAATAAATACGTCCTAGGTCAGAAAAGGATTTCCAGGAGTCATTTTTCTTCTCTTTGCAAGATTTCCTTTCATGCAAAAGAGAAGCTTTGTTTTTTACACTCTGCCTAAATTTATTCTATTTCAGTTAGGCTCCACTGATTCTAATATTTAGAAAACACTTTTATACAATCATGCCTAAATTCCCATATTTTTTTTTTCTTATCTGCTTTTGAAAAACAAGCTAAAACCATGATCACATAAAACAGTCTTAGAGATTTGGCCTGAAGTAGGGTCTTCTTCATAGGATTATCATTGTTGCTTTATTCTTCTTCGATTGCTGCTTTTCTATTCTTTAAAATTCAGATTCAATATTTAGAATGCTAAAAATCAGCGGAGTATCATTATTTAGGATTAGCTTAAAAAGAATAGTTGTTCATAATATGAAATCCACATCATCCAGAAAATAAATGTATTAATTTCCTCCCCCAAAAACACCAGAATAATCCATTGATCAAACAAAGTCCAGTTCATTACTGCAGAAAGGGAGCATTCCACTTTGACAAAGTGTTAGTAGTTGCTCAGAGAAGGAGGCTAGGGTAGATAATCATAGAGTTTACAGTTTTTGTTTGGAATAGTTTAAGTTGGGTCCTTCCATGCCAGATTTGATTGGCATTGGCCACACTGTTCCATTATAATAGCTAGCTTATTATTCATAGACACAGTGATGATGTAGTCTCGATGAGTAAATTGTGATAAGCAAGCAAATTATCTTAGTAGAGTCATCTATTGTCCCAAGAAGGGCTCTATCCTGATGGGCAAGTTATCCTGAAAAGTAAACTTAACAGTCTATCCTTTGATTAATGGAATTGTGAGGAGTTCCTGAGACTAATAAGAAAATAGTTACTGGTTTACAGCCTTACATTCTTATGCATAAATTTCCCAGGACAAATAGCAGAGGCATGTTGATTAAGGCCTCTGTTCTTCAATTTCCATAATGAAGCTAGGAGGCTGCAGACTTTCAGTTTTCACAACTGAACCCACATGATCCAGAAATCAATATATCAATTTATATTTGGAGATACACCACAGCCCTTCATGAAGAATACAGAACCACCTTCTTAGGCTCATATCTACTTAAGAAAACATGGTTGCTAAACAGAAAAACTGAGATCATGAGTATAATGTAAACTTGCCCATTTGATTTATTGTGACATTAAGCACATGCCCAGGTAGAGAAGTGGAAAGAAGACCTTTTCTCCTCCTTCTGAGCCATTGTGATGTGATAGCTGTGCTGGCCAATACTGAAATAATTCTCAAACCCTAAACCCTAAAGAGGTGAGAAGAAGACAGAACAAGGTGCAAATGCAGAAGCTCTAGGTTTTCCCTGTGCACAAGGAGACAGACAATCCCCAAGGACAAAGAGTGGAGCAAAACTTCCAGACCAAATATTTGTCTGCTGTATAATGACTCAGATGGCACAGAGCCCAGCACAGCTCTGTGTCTAAGGGAGAGAAGGTGCAGGTGGGCTGTGGTTGCCAGTATCACATCAGTCCTGTGACTACTGATGTGTGGTAGTGAGGAAGGTAAGCTGGAGCCATGAGTGAGCTGAATAGTCATCTTCTCTCTGATCTCAACTGCAGTGAAAGAACATTTAGATCCTTTAATCACAACTTGCTAATTTCTCTGAGGGGGTGGAAAAGGAAAAGATTTAGTTCTGTGTAAAAAGAGATAACATTGAGATTCATGCTAGATTGGATTATATTTCCTTGTATTTGGAAGATTATATATATATAATATATATATATATATATTATATATATCAGACATTAGAATGTTATGTATATATATCCAGAACATTATGTAAATGGTCTGAATCAGGTCATATTTTGTTTTTTGTTTTCAGTTTAAAAGCTACTTAATAGACAATACTGATGTAATGCTTGAAACTTTTTATAAAATGCCTTTACTTATATTGCCAGGATTTTCAACCTGTAGAGAAAACATGTCCCAAGGGAAATGTAAAAAAGTAAAGAAGAGACATATGTTATAGGTTGAGGTCAGGAATATTTCCAGAGAACTAAAAATACTATAAAATGTATGATCATTGTGTAAAATGCACATTTTCCCAAAAATTACACAATGCATAAATGACTTGTGCAAACAAAAGAAAATTATAGGCATAAAATTTTTGAAAAGAATTGTTTTTTGCTTCAAATTCTCCTTCTCAGCCTGCCTGAAGTGATGTTTATTTGACAGAAAAAAATTTAGTATAACCATCAAAAGAATTGGCTGATAAAGACTTTTGCAAGTGTTCAAAAAAGGGATTCAGTAATACTGAATTTGGTAGTTTCATATAAATAGTATGCAGAAATTAGAAGAAATTTAAACACCAGCTCTCTTCCATTAATAAAGGGGTTAGAAATAAATCTCTGTTTCTCAAATAGAATATGGACTTTTGAACTTTTCTTTGAAAATATTTTTTCAATTTCATAATTTAAAAAGTCTCTCCAATCTTTCCTTTACAAAAATTCCTGTTACACTCTTTGATTATTAGTTTCATTTTAAAATTTTGGTCTGTTCCTTTCCTTCAAACAAATTCAACTATTTTTGCTCAATAAATGTTAAAATGATGGCAAATGACAAAGTTTACCACTTTAAAAGTATTGAACAATCGACATCTTTCTTTGAAATACATCATCATAGAATCATCACTCTTTTGCTTTCTGCTTACACTCATTTTTATAAAATAATGCCAAAAGGCAGTAAAATATTCAAATAACTTTAACATACATAATGTTATATAGGTTAAATATGGTGACCTAGCTGAAACAGGAATATTGGCAATCAAATCTTGTCACATTATGATGGAGAAGTTAACATTTGCCCCTGATATCATAACTCTCAATTTGAGGTTCATCTGACTCTATATCATGGAGTCTTTAAATTATTTGAACTAGGTAAGCACCAAGAGACTATATACTTTGTTGGGATTGCTCAGTTCTGTATCCTCCTGCACAGAGTAACTTGGAATGTACCAGGCTCATCATGAATATTTGTAAAATTAGGAGGAAGACAGATTTCTTATAAATGTTACATAATGTTTTTGCTCACACTCTATTCTTTGCAGTAGAAATAGCAGATAAAAGTTGTCCACATAGAAACATATTCCATGACTCTGAAGTTGAACACATGAAAGAAAAACTGGACCCAGAGGCTGCCAACAACACAGGAAAAACAATGAGGAAGATGTCTAAAGTAAAGGAAAAATTAGTCTGGGTGTCATTCCATTTCCTGGAGGTACTTAAAGAGAAAGATGGCAGATCCCAGACCTGGGAAGGCTGGGGTAATATTCATGGGATTAAAATGGACTCTCTTGCACAAAGGGGTATAAAAAGTAGATAGTGATGCTTAGCTGCAAAGCATTGATTTGATCACTAGCAAGAGATCTATTATTGAGGCCCATGTAATTATAAAATATGGCCAAACTAAGCCTTTATGAAATCTCACATCTGAAGCCCTAACCTTTGGTTTTTTAAATTTAGAAAAAAATGACTCAGATCATAGTCATTTTTTCTCAAAATTCAGCTTTATACATAGCTAGTTAACTTTATACATAGCATGGAAGCTATGTATAAAGCTAACTAGCCCTATCTTCTGAGAAAATAATCACTCGAGGATTATAAATCATGGTGGCAGATAATTATAACTATAGTGTGTTGGATATGTCTACAAGATTCATTTGATTTAGCCAGGTTCTACTACTGATTCCAAAAGTATGTTTACAAACCTAGGAAAAATGTCCTTTAAGTGATATTACACAGAAGCATTAAGAAGAGCCTAAAATAGGACAGGGGATTTGATTTATTTTTAATATGTTTTAAATTGTTACTTATTTTTAAATAAAAATAAGAAAATTTTAGCCATGGATTATTAGGTATGATTGAAATGGAAGAAATAGCATAAATTTTTAATCCCTATCTTCCTTAATTATTTCCCTCATTAAGAAATAATCATTTCCCCCACTTGGGAAGTACTGAATTATACACTTATAAATTAAATATTATACCTCAATATGTAACACTTAAGCAATAATGTACACATTATGTAATATACAAAATGTGGAATTACAACCCATTGTGTTGTAAGGGAAATGGTCATCATCATAGTGAATAATGTGGACCAAGATAAGTCCCTCCTATATAGAATCTTATTAAATCTCAGGCTTGAAGGGTTGTTATTTTTTTCTAAGGACAAATCACTAGTAAATAGCAGAGCCAGTTTTTTAACAAGGGACCACTTAATTTTAAATTGCTCTGTATGCCTAGAAAGCTTAAAATATTAATCTCTAAGGAGTCATCAATGAATGTAAGATTTGTATCTTTACAATAACTGTATCATTTTATCACTCTAAAATCACATATAGGTCTGGTCTTCTCTGTCATATGGTAAACTAAATATACCATAAACAAAATACTTTTTATGTGTGCTTATTTGAAGGCATATTGTACTTTCTAGCTAGAACTGTGTCTATGGAACACTTAGTTCCCATACTGTAAACATGCTAGTATGTTACCCTTGCTACTAGTAGTTGTTAACACATGCTACTAAAAGATAATTTATTTTTCAGTGCTATGACTTCTGGCTACTAATGAGAATTAGGATATGTAGTTTAGCTATCTCATTAATAGAATTACTCTCTGTCTCATTTTCCATAAATTGACATAATTAAAAATAAGCTGTATCTAACTAGTACATGACATATTAAATGTATTCCATTGTAGATGTATATCTGTGCCAGAATTCAATGGATATTGAATGCCAGATACAAGAGTATCTACATAAGTTAGAGGGTTACTGTGCCTGAGTTAATTCATTGTTGCTATAGTACCCCTGTCCAAAATAGATTAAATTATTCAACATAGATTCTTTGGGTATTCATTTTAAAAGGGAGATTTTGAGGGTTTCGTGTTCAAATCCAACAATAAAGAAAAGAATCAGAAACCAGAATCAGATTTTCACAGTCAGACAAAAAAAAAAAAAAAATCAGAGGTCAAAATAGAGATTTAGAGAAGGAAAACTCTTAGATCAGACCACAGTCTAGAGAAAAAAGAAAAGAACAAAGAAGATAGATTAGTAGGAAAGATGTCCCACAGAATAAAAATGTTGGAAGTCTGGTTAGAATATCTTTTCCCTTACTTGGCTCTGTTCTACTCCAACCCCATACCCTCCTTGCTGCAGGGCTAGGGCACCAGCTAACTTTATAGAACTTGCCTTTTCTCTCACAATTCTCTGTTTGATAAGACTTCATATGTATGAGTTTCTCTATTCCTGAGAAGCCAAAAAATACAAGAAAAATCGACCTGAACTGCTAAAAGAATATGACTGTAGGAGCTGACAGGTGAGGAAGATACTGGTTTGGAGTCTGCAGAATTGTATAAGGTTGTATTTTTTCTAAATTAGTTTGACTACAAAGGCTATCAAGAACAGGAATTTTTAAAAAAACAAACAGATGATCAGAACTTCTGGATATTCTAATTCTTGATGTATGGTAGGGCTAAAGAATCTACACTTTAACACATTTTCAGGGTGTTTTTATGATTAAGAATGGTAAACAAACATTAGTACATGTTAGCATTAAAAGGTATGTGGCTATTGAGGCTGGAAATAATACTAAAACATAGGAGCAACATAAACTGATTTTAATTATTCAAATTAAGGCTTTGGGAAACAAGTTGCAGTATGGTTCTAGAAAACAACAGGAAGAACTTCGAGAACAGGAGGCATTTTAACTATTTGTTAAATTATCCTAATATATAAGAAAATTTACCAAACTAGTAGGAAATATTTATTATAGAAAAATAGAAAATCTATTAAACAAAAAGAAAACTAAAAATAATTAACAAAATATGTCTAAGAGGAATCACTACTAATTTTATTGTACAATAACTTCAACACTTCAGGGACATGTTCCTGAAAGGTCTCCATCATGTGTGGATAAAGTCTGTTTAACAAGATGTTTTTATAGAAACAAAGATATAGAACACTAAAAATGGTTTTCAGTATATTAAAAAAAATAATCAACATTGAAGAGAGTCCTCTCTTACAAATTAACTATTTGTTGGTATCTAAAAATACTTCTCCACTTAAAAAAGATAAGTCTTAGAATTTTTTTATTATTTGACATTTTATGTGGTGTTGCTAAGGTCTGTGAAGATACAGAAAGTCTTGTGAAGACAGAGAAAAACACTACCTCCTAGAAGGCATAAACATTTATATTACTCAAATTTAGCCAGCTTTAACAATTCTTCCTTAGTAATTGAGCAATGTAATTATTAGAGAAAAAACATACATGAAAAGTAAAAAACGAACAAAATACCTGAAAGATGTTCATCAATTTTTCACAAATTATTGCAATCTACTGGGAAAGATTATTCTACATGCATTATGTTAATAAAACCTCTTCTTGATGTTTTGAAACAGCTCATATTTAAAATGACTATTGCAGTTGTTCTCCCTTTTATTAAGGCAATTATGGCAAAATATAATGTAAAAAACTCAATGTCTCAATCTCTTTCTTTCTGTCTGTAGGATATATACATACATACACACATGACGTTTAGAACAAAGAATAGCTATAGTCTACACATAGCAAATTGCACTTCTGGCCAAATTTGTGAGGCAAATACAACATTATAAAATTTGGGACTTTTTGTAGTCATACTTAAAAAATACAACATCTTAATTCAAATTAAACATGTACTGTGATTTGATCTTAAAATGCCTGAGACATTTCCAGACTAAAAATTAGTATCCAACAAGATTAAGGAAACAATGTTTTCATTAATCAGAATCTGAGGGATGTGTTTGCTGAATTTCAGGAAATGTTAGACATGTAATTTATGATTCTAACAGAATAAATCCTAACCAAGAACACTGCATGCTCTACTAACTGATGATAATCTCTTACTCTGCCAAGTCATATACAAAGATAAGTTTCTATAAAAATTCCCGTTGATAGAGCATAGGAGGTTACATATGTTTACAGAAGGAACTTCAAGCAAGAAATGACTGGGATAGTAAAGGAAGTAGTAAACTAATCAGTTTTCTTTCTTGCAGTCACCATCTGGTGGAATGTAATAAGACAGTATTTCTTATGCCTTAGCTACTACCTCATTACAAACACTGTTTCTCAGCTGCTCATTTGTCTCTCTACTCTCCACCTGCATACCCTCCCAGCCAATTTTCAATAATGGCTGTCCCTTTTCCCAGACCTCAATGTGCCAAGCACTGGACAAATTCTGAAAAGCTTTGCTTCACAGTGAAATGGAGAATTTGGCCAGGACTTAGCTGCCATGGAGACACCCTTGATATTTTTCTTCCAAAGAACATTTGTCTGAATTGAGTATTTTTTCCTTTTTCCTTTTTCTTCTTAATGGCACATCTTTCCCAACTGCTCTAGAGCTATTCTCCCAATTTATGGATTAAAAGAAACAGCATTTTCTTCTTCCATTCGTTTAGTATAATTTAACCACTTTTTCTATTTTGAAGTCTATGATGCTTACCCTATTATTTATCCTTATTGTATCTATCATCCTCCAGTATTATTTTCTATTTCTGTTGGAAACTTCATTTCCATTCCAGCATCTAACAGTCTGGTGGTTATCATCAGCTCTTACACTGAAGGCTCACTTAACATCCTGTGCATTTTTAGCTTATTAATTTCAAATTATTCTATGCACCTCTTCAATTGACAAAATCATCACTCCTTGTACCCACTGCTATTTGGAGCTATATTTTATTTCATCTAAAAATAAGAAAATATTGAAAATCTCTTCTAATTCTAACCACATCATCCTTCCAACTATAGTCATCTCTGCGCTGGAATGCTAATATTGGTTTTCTCTGAATCTATTTCTCCATTTTAATCCATTCTCCATTCTCTATTCCCCAAAATGTAGCTTCAATCATGTCCCACAACCTTAGCCACAACCCTACTTTAAAAGGTTTCAAATTCTTCATTGCTAGAAAGACAGAGGCAGTATTATACTGTTAAATATTTGACAATGAGTTGTCAAACTGATTTGGAGGATAAAAAACTAATTTGTAACATTTGACTTTCCATAGTTTACTCCTATGGTAGCCAATTACAAACTAGCAATGTGACATCACTGAGTGAAGAGTTGGAAAAAGATGTGACCTGTGTTAACCTAGACTATCCACTGACCACTCTGAGCTTCTGTTTAGTTTCTCAGATGTGCTTGCTCCATTCTCTGCTCCCTCTAGCCAGAGAAACTTCATATATGTTATTCCTCTCACCTGGAACACTCTCTCTACTTCGACTCTGCCAAAGTTAAGATCTCAGCTCTATTTAAGTTTACTTAGGGAAGACTTTCCTGATCCCTATAGCACTCAGACTAATCCAGAACCTCCTACTGTGTGCACACTGGGCATCATGTAATTCTTCCTCTCTTAACATAGCTATCATTATTGTATCTATTTGTGTAACCCTTCTATGAATGTCTAATTTCTCAACCAGACTGTAATTTCTGTAGGTGCAAGGGTTATGCCTGAGTGGACTCATCATTGCATAATCAGTGCCTATGTCCAGCGCAGTTCTAAGCATATAGTAGTATAGAAAAAATAATTTAATAATAAGTTGGTGAAAAAATGAAGAAATTCTTATTCTTCTACTGGACATTACTTAACATGCAGTAGGGTATTATTGGATGTTTATTGATGACAGGTTGAAGATTTTATCTAACTCTATTTGCTTATTTCTGCTGAAATGTTTTCACCTTTACTACGATCTTTATTCCTCAATATTCTTCAACTCAATATTATTCTCTACCCCTTGTCTGCTATCTTACAATTCTCTATTTGATCTATAATAATCCTCAATGTTTATGTTACAAATCATTTTAAATGCCATTGTTATAACTATACCCTGATGAACCATCAGCCTTTATTACATTTAGCATGAACACTACATTCTTACCATTTAGATAAAAATCCATTGATGTTAAACTTAATCCTTTTCAGAAGATGTTGGATTGAAAAAATGGTACTAAGTCAAATAATAAAATGATTTAACATAAAATTATTAAAAATTACATATAGGGATGAAAATTCATCTTGACATTGATATTTTGTCAGGAAAATGTGATTGCTTACAAATAAAGGCTGTGAGTGGGATCTTGAAAAATGTTTGGCAGTACTTTAGTATAGCCATTCAGAAGAATGTTAAGTCATTAAAGTGGTAGATTTAATGAGCTTATTCTGACATTCTGATTTCTAATACAGTTGGCATGTATGAATGAACCCAGATAGTTAAGGAAGGTTCTCATAAAATCACTGGTGGCATTTAGTAAATAAATTGTGATTCTAGTGAATGATGTTATGTAGGTGTTGTTACTTTAATGTAAATAACCTACTTGTATAAAAACAAACACAGTAAATCAATAGTCTTTCCTGCCTGTAATGTCTGATTCTTTTTCCCTTGATACAATGTTCAACAGAACATCTGTTAAGGTTGTTTCACTGTTTTTTTTAATCTCTGGAAACTGGGTAACTCTGTTTGTTTCTAGGTCTTTTGCTTAAAAAGTCAGATGCTTCTGTTTCTTCCAAAAAGTCAATTTTTAAAAATTAACTCCAGAAAATAAGAGGCAGAAAATCTTTCAAGATTTCCATTAAACACTGTGTTTAAAAGGCTTGTTGCCTAGTGTTTTAGAAACTAAAGGTAGTTCTTTTGAAGTGTCAGTCTTACTATTATCATGATTTTGATGGTAATTATAGTGGAATGCCCATATTTCAAAGGATGAGATAAGAAGTTCATTTTAGTCTCTGCACTGAATGAATCTGGCAGTGTTTTTGTGGCTTTTGAGGGCTAAGTGCATACATACATTTGCAATGCATTTTGATGTAACAAACTTATTGTTTGGGTTTATCTGGTTGGGTGGTCCAGTTGGATATATTAGCAAATAGTTCTAAACTAAATTAACATATGGTTTAAACTTATAATATCTAATGTTACAATCATATTTGAAGCTTATTTTAAGAAAGACATTATCACAGATACCTCATGCTTCTCTCTGGAAATTATTTTGAGTATAATCAAACCACAAATTAAATAATATGTACATATACATATAACTATATATGTACATATGTGTACACATATATATGTAAACATAACTACATATATATACATATATGTATATATACACACACACACTTTGATTAAGGAAAGCTAAAAGGGAACCAATGAAGAATACAAAAAAGTAACATTACTCTTTGGTCTCCACTTATGGGAATAAGACAAGAACATTGAAAGTGGATAAAAAGAAAAGAGAAAAATGACTGACTATGTAAGACAATAATATAACAAATCACAATGCAGTATCTGGTTAATTTATTAAATGAGGTTTCTGTGCATATAATCCCATAGCATCTTCCTTCCAAAAGCAGGAACCACAAGAAATGTAAGAATAAATAAATGGAAATACATAGTATTAGCAGTCTTTCACACACCATTCTCAATTCAATGCAGTTAATTAGGCAAAAATAAGTGGGGACATAGAAAAACTAACATAAGTAAAAATGTACATGTCATAATATATTGAAATTGGCATGATAATAATTAATACACATTTTCAAACATATACATTGAAATTCATGAAAGCTGCCCACATATTTGCTTGCAAAAACAAAATAAATTCATTTTATAAATCAAGATTTATACCAACAATGTTATTACAATACAAGGAAACTAGATGTTAAAACAAGATTAAAAAACTAAAAGGCTTCCTACACTGAAAAAAATAAATTATTGTGTCAAAGGGTAAATGAAAACTGAAGTTTAAAAAAGTAATTTAACAACAATAAAGATAACAAAAATTAGTATATTCCAGAACCTACAACATTTAAAAGACATTATAAGAAAACTTGTAGTATTATTTACTTAATAAAAATACATGAATGGAAAAAATATATTAAATATTCAAATAAAAAAATATTGAAAAACTATCCTGAAAGAAAATAGAAAAAGTGATACAGTAATGTATTTTCTAAAAAAGAAGAAAGTAATGAATAAGAATAAAAGCCTTAGGACTAATGAAAAAAACTGCAGAAGTTCATGCTTTGTAAAAAATAACATAGGTAAATCATTATTTAACCCGATCAATTAAAAAAGGAGAAAAAAAAAGCATAAATGTAACAGAACATGGCAAAAGGAAAATAATTACAGAAACACAAGTTCTGTTCTGGGTGAATGCAAACAAGAAAGCAGGCTTTTCTCTTCTCCTGGTTCCCAGTCTAGGGCTATAGTTTCTCTCAAAGATCAGCAGACCAGCAGCATATTTCACCTATATCCCACCACCTTTTAGTTTCAGAAGCTCTATTCCAGGTGAAATGAACTGAGATTTCTGGAATTCTCTTCTTTCACTTAGCTACTAATCACGGAACAGAGGTTCTCTTTCAGGTATGACAGACAGATAATATTGGACACCAATTATCCACCCTCATGTTATTCATAGGACAGAAGTTTCAAAATGGAAGGCAAGGTGAGAAGAACAGAGGCTATTGCTCCCACCCGGTGACCCACTTACAGATCAGAAGTATCATTCTGTCTCCATCTGTGCCTTCAAAGTAGTGGTGACACAGAGGTTCTCCGTAGGAGGAGAGGCAAATCATATGAACAGAGAGTTCAATGGTTCACCCCACTTACTAAGGGGACTGACTATTTTCATAGAGATGGAGAAGTCCAAGACTAAGGACACTGTCAAAAACAATGGAGGCACTGATGGCAAGCGATTAAGAAAGTGTTGTCAGTTCCATGACAGCCACTAGTGAAATGATGTGCAGCTAGAAGTTTAACGGAGGGAACCAGGAAGAGATTGATAAAAAGAGCCTTTCTAGGCTCAGAACAGTATCAAAGACTGGTCTCAAAGATAATCTCTTCAAAGAGTTCAAATTCAACTTGATTAAACTGTGGAGTAATTTATTCTGTAAGAATGAATTATTATCAAAAACAATAAATCAGCTAGCAATAAATGAAAGCTAACAGTTGAGAGAAGTTATCACCAGAAGAACCTCTTACAAGAAATACTAAAATAAATTATTTAAGCTGAAAGCAAGTAACACCAGAAAACAAAAGGACAGAAAAAAATATGACCATGCAATTGACACTACAAATGAGCCATAATTGTTTTCAAAAAACTGTAACAGAAATAAGAGGGATATTACATAACAATAGAAGGATCAATCCACAAGTGAGATATAATAAATATAAACACATATGCACATACCAAGAGATAAAAAGCCATGAGGCAAGATTGACAGAATTGAAGAGATCAATAGATAAGTAAAAAATAATAGCTAGTGGAGCAACAGGAACTGTCATTCATTACTGGTGTGAATCCAAAATGGTATAGTCACTTTGCAAGAGAGTTTAGTGGTTTCTTACAAAGCTAAACATAATTTTACCACACAATCCAGCAATTACACTTCTTGGTATTTACACAAAAGAACTGAAATCAATGTATTCTTCCTTAACATATAATAAATATTCATATCTTAGCCAAAAGACAGCACTTTATTTAATGGGATACAGAGGACATATTCAGTGAAATCTGGGAAGGACAAAAATGCTTTCATATCTACTTTATTTAACATTGTATTAGCATTAGTATCAGCTGAGAAATATATATGAAGACTTGAAAGAGTATAGCTTCCATGGAGTCAACCTCAGATATTAGAACAAAGCATGAAGCCTCTGTAATTAAAACAGTATGGTATCAGCACAAAAATAAGATAGAATAATGGAATACAGTAGAAATTCCAGAATCATCCTCAAGAGCACTATGTTTATATTATAAAAGTAGCATCTAAATTGCTGGATAAAGATAGATATTCAAAACAGTGTTCTGATAATGGGGTACCCATTTATAAAAAAGATAAAATTATTTTAATACTTTTGCTCCATAAATTCAGTAATAAATGGCTCCCAGATTTGAATTTCAAATAAATAAGTAATAAGACAAGAATAAATTATTTTGTAACCTGAGATATGGAAAACTTTTCAAAGTTCAGAAACAGTATAAGAAAGGAATGACAAAACGACATTAAAACAAACATAAATATATGAACCAAATTATAAAACAAAATGACAATCTTGGAGAAAATATTTAAAACTTGAATCATTGATAAGGAATCAATCTCATTAATATGTAAAGAGCTCTTAAGATTGAGAATAAGAACAAAAACCTAGTAGGAAATGGGACAAGACTCAAATGGGCATTCAAAAATGAAGAAATGCTCTTTAAACATATATAATCTAGCTCAAAATAAGAAAAATATGAAATACAACGGTGTATACATTCTCTGCTAATTCAGCTGTCAATAAAAAGACTCTCAGATTTCTGGTGAGAGTACACAATCATACAACCCAAATGTAAGGTACTTTATCAGTATCTCTAAAAATTGTATATTTATTCTGACACTGCAGTTCTGCTGCTAGTGAGCCACACTGAAGTTAAACCTCCAGAAATACAGAATGTATACATAATGCGATTTATAATAGCATTTGTATAATAGCATTAATTATAGAATTTTTGGTAATAAATTCAAACATGTACATTAATAACTACACATTTTATAAATTATGGTATATTCAATTATGCAACCTTAAAATATAATGAGAAAGTCTTTCTAGTAATGTACTGTGATTTTGGGGATATATTTTTAAGCAAAAAAAACAAGATTCAAAGCATTACATATAGTATGGTAGTGTCTGTGTAAGAAAGATAGTAAAACACATATGTACACACATGCACACATATGCTTCTTAGCAAAGAAAATACACAGAAAAGATAAATTAGAAACTAATTTGTATAAATGGTTTCCCTTGACTATAGGGATTAGAGTAGAAGGAATAGGAGTAAAAGCAAAATTTTGTGTGCCTTTTAACATATCTGACTTTGAACCACGTATTTATAGTTAAACTATTAAAAAATACTAATTCACTTTAAAACATAAATATTCTACCATTTATCCATTGATCTTTAGACTAATACATCATCTGTCCATTCCGTCTACACATATGTATTAAGTGCTTTCTCAGAACTGTTGCAAGAACAACAGAAAACTGGAGAGCATGACTACTTGTTCTCATGGAGCTCATTTGGCTGTTTCTGCCTTTTTCAAGTGGAATGCTCTATTCAAAGGGCCACAAAGTCCATTTTAGACATAGGTTTGTATGCAAAACCCTTGATTTAAAGGAATGATTTTGCAATACATTTCACAGTAAAAAATCAATAGGAATGACATTTGGGTCATATGTTCAGATCAGCAATATGTTTAAAATAGAGCTAGAGATAGACCGATTCATTGATTGCCATTACCGAATATACTTGTGGAATGGTCTTAGAGAAAGAAGAAATTATCAAATATTAATCTTCTTGTCTTCTTGTAGTTACTCTGTGAAGGTAATAATGAAAATAATTACACTCTAAGTAACTGTGTACTATGATCCATTCTGCTTAGGGCTTTTTTTTTATATCCCATTATTTATCTCCATAGAAGTCCAGTCATTTTACATAAATAACCTGAGGCATTAGCTATTAACAAATTTAACTGATATATTAAAAAAATACCTAAGATAAAGGTAATTAGGGGGAACTAGCACTCTAATCTTATTGTTTCGAAATTCAGATCCTATATCCTAATTCACTACTTATAGAATGTCTAAAAGTAAAAAATAAAGTTTTCTGAGGAAAGAAATCAAACAGTACTGGAGAAAAGAAAGAATAAGACAAAATGGACAAATATGAAGAGAGAAAGAAGCACTGAATGCTTTAAATAAATGTCTATAAAACTTTATATTGAACATCCATTAACAGGCAAATATTGAGATGTTAAAAACAGTAAGTCACTAGAGAGGAAACATTAAACTATAAATTTATCGAAATAAACAAGAATATGTTTTATTTTCCCTCTATAGTTTTCAATAAAAATAAAAATAAAAATTAATTCAAAAATTTTCTTGGCCCAGACAAATTCATCCCAAATTTATACTTGGAAATGAAATTATTAAACCCATGTTTTATTTACTAAATTATCTTGAAGATTGGAGAAATGGATGAAAGATTGGAAATAAGGAGGCAATTTTAACTTTCATAAATGTGAATACTATAAATCATTGAGGTTAATATAGATCCCAAATGAAATCCTATAGTAAATGATTTAAATGGATATATTGTCATCACCAGAGTAGGATTTCTGACAGTCTGCATGGGTTAAATTCCTGTCAGCTTAATCCAGTTTTCCAGCCTGGTATGATGACTAGATCAGGGAAATGAGGTTGAAATAGATAACCAAATAGGTAAGATTTTCAAAAATGTCTTACATGACATATCTTAAGAAATATAAATTTGAAAGAAGAAAAGCCACAAGAGTATTACCAACTAATGTATTACCCTAAAATAGTGCTTAATTTTATCAATCTTGATTTAATATTACATGTCTGATTTTGGACTGCATACAAATTTGTAATTGCTATATGTTTTTCCTACTAATATTTTTGTTTCAAATTCCATTTCTCTGATATTAGCTTTGATATTCCAGATTTCTTTTAGGTAGCATGGCCAAGTATATCTTGTCCCATCATGAATTTCATTTTTTCCTATATGGTACTGTTTGAAAATAGCATAGAACTAATTTTTTTCTTTTTCTTTTTTTATATAGTCTGATAACTGCTATTTTATAAATGCATTTAATCAATTTATTTTTTTATAAGCATTGATATTTATGGAGATCATTTCTTCAATATTATATCTTTTGTTCTCTATTTAGAATTTTACCCTTTGTATATTTACTTCTCTATTTCTTTTCTGGACTGACCTGTTGAAATATTCTACTTCCCATCTTTTTAACTAACCTGATTTTTATACTTGTGTTAGGTTGAAAGGAATAGATTATATTTATTTTATACTTCTTTCACTTGTTGACTTAAGTAATTAATTATTAAATTTTATATTATATACCCAAGTGTATACATAAAATTCATTTGAGTAACCCATGCTGGGATGGAAAAAGGAAATTGGAGTTGTTCTTGGAGATAAAGAGAAAAAATAACAACATAAAATTAAAAAAGAAGGGTTATGGTCCAGGCAGATGGCTATGGATGCCAAGTTCAGTGTGATTAATTCCTTTCTATATTCTTGAGATACTCAAAATAAAGTTACTCAAAATTCATCCATTCCCAAATAAAACATATTCAGCAAATAAAACTTTCAAAAGACCCATATTATTTGTTAACTAGATTTAATTTTATCTCTTTGAACATTTTTATTTTCTAATGCTTAGTCAATTTCTGTCTTATTTTTATATTGTGTGTGTCTTTAGCCTTTCTTTCAAGTTCACTTTGCTTTTTGCAAAAATGTATGCAAAGTGTTGGCAAACTTTGAATGTCTATGTAAGTCTGAAAGTGTCTTAATTTTGTTCTTCCTCTTAAATGAGAATTCACCTCAGTTAAAGCTCCAGATTGTTGGTTAATTTCTCTCAACTCTGCAAAATTATCATTACATTCTCTTTGGCTTCTGTTGCTGTTTTTCAGAAGTCTGTGTCAATCTAATTGTTGCTCATTTGTAGGTAATCTCTTTTGTGACTATTGATTTTTAAGATTTCTTCAACCTTTACTATTCCGCAGTTTCACTGCAAGGTGTCTAGTTAGGAGTTTGAGTTTACTTATCCTGTTTTTTGCAGAGAGTTTACTTTTGATGTCAGGCATATTGTTTTCTTTAGTTCTGCAAAATTAAGGGTTATAATCCCTTCAAATATTCTTACTATCTTACTCTTTCTTCTCCTGAGAAAAATCTGTGAATCATATTGGCTGGGTTCAAATTCTAACCAATCATTAGCTGTGTGGCTGCAGAAGATTAATGTAACGTTTCTGTGCATTGGTTGCCTTATCAACAAAGTGAGGATGATGACTATATATAATAATTGTTTCTGAAACCATGCTTTTGTATTACTCTTGTATATTTCCTATATATTTCTGTATATCTTTTCCTAGTGACCTTTTCAGTCTTGTCTTGTTTAGAGTTTAACTTCTTTTCAGTAATTTCAACTACATCCTTTTTTTTTGCAAGGTTCTAATCAATATTTGTTGTGTGTTGTTTCCTACTTGTTTTTTTTTATTTTTTAAATGAAATATTTGTTCATGCATCTCATATTTTTGTTTACAGACTACCATTTTTTGGAGTAGAGGATGAATTGCAGTCTCTATTTCTGCATTTGCCAAGCCATACTAAGCAGCTTTTGGGTGGTCTCTAACTGACCTTAGGAATTCTCAAACCTGAACTAGCCTTTAATGGTGTTTCTTTTGGATTTTGGTGGGTAATGATTGTCTGGGATAATGCATGCACAGTCACTGAGTAAATGGGCTATTTGGTTCACTTTCTAGTCAAAAGCAGGTCCTTTCTTCTTATCTCCCTTACACAATCCACAACTTCTTATATGACATAACAAAACAGATCAATCCATAGAGTTTTTGATTTGCATATCTCAATTTTTAAAAAAATATCTTTGATTGTTTTCCTCCTAGAATTACTACGCTTCTGCATTGCTTCAAGAAATGTGAGTCTACTTTTGGTTCCCTAAAATGGACATTATCCATGAGAACTTAACTCCTAGTCAGTACTATCTGATTCTAGACACAAAGGCCAACATGCCCATAGCATCATACCTAAGCTTTGTGTTTTGGTACAGTCTTGGTCCAAAATAATGTTTATCTTGTTATTGAGATCAATGCTTTTTTTCTTTTCCTTCCTTTTCATTTATTTATTTATTTATTTTGTCATCAGTGTGTGTTTAGAGTAGAACATGGGGTGGGAAAAAAACTAAATAGAAATTCATGACATCATTTTGGCCATAGTTCCTCTATCACTTACTTTTCAATGAATATTATTGTATGCAATTCCCCTATTTTAGGACATTAATATTCCATGTTTATGATTTGCCTTCTAATAAACTATACTGAATATGACCAACATGTTACTTCAAGAATAACTGATAAAACTGAGGGTGTTTGGCCCAGAAATAGACAAGCCAGGAGTAGAACTGCTAAATAAAAGTTTTCATATTTCTGTGAAACTTGAAATAGAAAGGGTGTCAAGTATAAATATATTTCATTCATTAGTATTGTTGAAGCACAGAAAGTCAGTATGACTAAATAAGGAGCAGCCTTCAGCTACAGAAAGATAGAATGACAGCCTGGAGATACAGTAACTCTCCCAAAGTTTTCACTCATTAAATGGGTAAATATGGAATATGTAGGTGGATTAGATAAGAAGAGCTGCAAGTCCTTCCCACAACTGCGATTATGAATTTTATTTACTGAAAAGGGAAATATAGAAAATTCTGAGATTATCTTTTGCACTAAAGTTGCTATAAGCTTGAGGCTTTTACCTGCTCCCAATAACAAATGGATGATATCTTCTGTATTTTCTCAAGTAAAGCAACTTTCTATTGGGCAGAAAAGCTTGAACAATGGTGAATAGGAGGTCATTATGTTAACTTCCTCCCACATACACATCAAGGAAGCAACCGCATCTAATACATCTAACTCTGAAAATGAACTGAAGACCAGCAGAACAGACCTACTCCTGACCAAAAAAATGTGGATCACATTGAGAAATGTAAAGAAAATTATAGCACTGAAGGACATACTAGACTAAATGGATTTAACAGAAATATACAGAATATTCTATCCAAAATCAGCAAGATACACATTCTTCCAAAAGCACATGGAATGATTTTCAGGATAGATCACAGAGTAGGTAACAAAACAAGTCTCAATAAATTTAAGAAGATAGAAATAATATGAAGTATCTTCTGTGGACCATAATAGTATAACAATATGAAACTAGAAATCAATAGCAAATTAAAAACAGGACAAAAAACTCAAACATGTGGAGACAAAACAACATTCTTCTAAATAAACAATGGATCAAGGAACAGATCAAAGAGAAAATCAAATATACATAGAAACAAATGAAAACAGAAACACAATGGTTTAAATTCTGTGATTGAAGCAAAAGTGGTTCTAAGAGGGAAGTTCTTAGCAATTCAGGCCTACCTCAAGAAACAAGAATAATCTCAAATAAACAAACTAACTTTTCAACTAAAGGAACTAGAAAAACAGGAACAAACAAATCCCAACGTTAGTAAAAGGAGCGACATATAAACTAATAAAGATCAAGTGGAAATAAATAAAATAGAAACTAAGAAAACAATGGAATTAAATAAATTAAACTAGGAGCTGGTTCTTTGAAAAGAAAACCAAAACAGACAAAACCTTTAGCCATGCTTATCAAGAAAAAGAGAGGACACAAATAAACAAAACCAGAAATGTAAAAAGAAAGTTACAACGAATACTACAGAAATTCAAAGAATTATAAGAGAATTCTGTGAAAAATTATATGCCAATAAATTGGACATCTGGAAGAAATGGATAAATTCCTACAAACAGGCAATGTTCCAAGACTGACCTTGGAAGAAATAGAAAATCTGAGCAGACCAATTACCAGTAACAAAATTGAACTGTTTATCAAAAACCAGAGTTTCATGGATGAATTCCACCAAACATTCAAAGATGAGCTAAAGCCCATCCTTCTTTATGTATTCCAACAAATAGAAGAGAATAGAATACTTCTGAACTCATTGTATGAGGCCAATATTACTCTAATACCAAAACCCAACAAAGACACTACAAAAAAAGAAATCTATAGACAAATATCCCTGATTAACATAGATGCAAAATTCTAAAAAAAAATAACAAACCAAATCTAAGAATACATCAAAAGGATTATTCATCATGACCAAATGGGATTTATTCCCGGGATACAAGGTGGTTCAAAACCCACAGATCAATCAATGTGATATACCACATTAACAAAAGGGAGGATAAAAACTACATGATCAACTCAATAGATGCTATAAAATCATTTGACAAAATTCAACATTCATTCATGATAAGAACTCTCAACAAAGTGGGTAAGAAGGTAGATACCTTAACATATTAAAGACTATATATGACAAACCCATAGCTAACATCATACTTGGTGGTAAAAAGCTAAAAGCTTTTCTCCTAAGATCCATGCCAATACAAGGATGTCCACTCTCACCACTTTTATTCAACATAGTACTGGAAGTCCTAGCCATGGCAATTAGACAAGATAAAGAGATAAAAGGCATCCAAATTGGTAAGGAAGAGGTAAAACTGCCACTATTTGCATGGCATGATACTATATCTAGAAAATACTAAAGACTCCACTGAAAAACTATTACAATGAATGAATTCAATAAAGTTTCAGGATATAAAATCAATATACAGAAATCTTTTGCATTTCTGTATACTAATAATGAAGTAGAAGAAAGAGTATTCAAAATATTTGCGTTCAAAAAAATAAAATACATAGGAATAAATTAACCAAGGAGGTGAAAGATCTATACTATGAAAAATATAAGGCATTGATAAAAGAATTTGAAGACAACACACTTAAATGCAAAGTTATTCCATACTCATTGGTAAGAAGAATTAATATTCTCAAAATGGTCAATTGCCCAAAGCAATCTGCAGATCAATGTAATCCCTATCAATATACACAGCATTTTTCGATGAACTAGAGCAAATAATCCTAATATTTCTATGGAATCAGTAAAGACCCTGAAGAAACCAAAGCAATCTTGAGAGAGAACAACGAAGCTGGACATATCATGCTTTCTGATTCCAAGCTATTGCAAAGCTACAGTGATTAAAACTGTATGGTACTAGTATAATGATAGATACATGGATCACTAGAACAGAGCAGAGAGCCCAGATATAAAGCCACGCCTACATGGTCAATTATATGTGATAAAGAAGGCAAGAATATACTATAGGGAAAAGATAGTCTCTTCAATAAATGGTGCAGGGAAAACTGGAAAGCTACATGCAAGAGAATGAAACTGTATCACTGTCTTTACACCATATACAAAAATAAACTCTACATGAGTTTAAGACCTAAATGTAAGATGTGAAAATCATAAAAATCCCATAAGAAAACATAGGCAGTAATTCTTGATCATCAGCATTAGTATTTTTTCTGGACATGTATTCCCGGGCAAGGGAAACAAAAGTAAAATAAATAATCAGGATTACATCAAACTGAAAAGCTCCTTATGGCAAAGAAAACAACAAAATGAAAAGGTATTCTACTGTATGGGAATATATATTTACAAATGATATATGTGACAAGGGACTAATTTCCAAAACCTATAAAGAACTTATACAACTCAACACCAAAAAAACAAAATAATGAAAAACCCAATTAAAAAATGGGTAGAGGACCTAACAGAAGATTTTCCAAAGAAGACATGCAGATAGCCAACAGAAACATGAAAAGATGCTCAACATCACCAATCATCAGGGAAATGCAAATCAAAACCACAATATCACCTCACACTAGTACAAATGGCTACTATCTAAAAGATAAGAAATAACAAGTGTTGGAGAGGATTTGGAGAAAAGAGAGCCTTCCTACACTGTTGGTGGGAATGTAAATTGGGGTAAATTGGTCCAGCCACTGTGGAAAGCATTACGGAGGTTCCTCAAAAAATTGAAAATAGAAATACCATATGACCCAGCAATTCCACCTCTGTGAATTTACCCAAAGAAAACAAAATCACTGATTCAAAAGGTATATGCAGTCCTGTGTTTATTGCCACATTATTTACAATAGGTAAGCCATGGAAGCAGCCTAAGCATCCACCAAAAGATGAATGGATAAAGAAGATGTGGTACATACATACAATAGGATATTACCATATATATTACTATAAAAAAAAGAAATCTTGCCATTTGCAACAACATGGCTGGACCTAGAGAGTATTATGCTAAGTGAAATTAAACAGCCATAGAAAGACAAATACCATATGATTTCTTTTACAGTAGAATCTAAAAGACAAAAAAAAATGAACAAAACAGAAACATATTCAAAGACACAGAAGAGACTGTTGCCATGGAGTGGGGTGTGGGGGGTGCTGAAATAGGTGAAGAAAATAAAGAGGCACAAAATTCCAATTATAGTATGAGTCACAAGAATGTAAGCACAGCATAGTGAATGCAGTCACTAGTACTGTAATACCCTTGTATGTTGACAGAGAATAACCATGTAAATAACTATCAAATTACTATGTTGTGCACCTGAAACCAATATAATATTGTATATAAACAATTCTTCATAAAAAAAAGTTTGCTATTACTATCAGCTAGCTTCTATTATAATAGAATCATCTCTGCTTTAGATGCATAGCTTTGTTTTGTAGATCATGGCTCTTTGAATTGAGGCTTAGTGTATTTAACAAATACATATACTGTGGACAGGAGTTTTCTGTGTGTTTCACAGATTTTAACTATTTTCAAAGTCTCAATGAAGGCAGGTAATAATACTGTTCCCAATTTAAAGATATAGAAAGCTTAGGCAAAAAATGGTTAAATAACCTCCTAGGGTCATAAAGTTGGTAATGAATGACAGGGAGAAGGTTTGAATCCAGAAGTTAGGGACCTGAGTCTTTGGGTTTAAACATTACACTGTTCAATATAAAAGCACTCACTAAATCACAACTACTGTAAAGATCTTTAGCAACTTTGCATTTTATATTGGAGGATACTGAAAATGTTATTTTTACATTAAATTGGGAATCAATTTATATAATAATATACTGTGGGTTGCTGGTCCAGGATACACTATTTAATATATAATCAATATAATGTATAATATATAATTAATATATAATATATAATATATATATTAATGTAAAAACAGAAAATGGAAATAGAAATGTCACAATAGAATTTCAAGCTAAAATTTAATTATTTATTGTCATCTTTAAGTTCATTGACTAGCTATTTTTCCAATGTGTTTTAGATGGTAAAAGTGGAAATAAATTGTTGAATTGCTATTTTCCTTTCAAAGGAGTGTTAAAGTAATCATGTGAACATATAAGTTTCACTGAAGGATTCCAGGGTGATAAATCACTTCATTAAGAAGCCTAAAACAGGATTAACATTCCAGCCATGACTTATCTAGCAGCAGCCATGTTTGTGGAACAATTTGTATGTAAATTTTTAAAATTAAATTGATATTGAGATTATCTAAGAATGGTTACTTTATACATATGATTTATGATCAATTGTGAGCATGGTGTTTATCATGCAGACACAAGAAATAAATTGAACCACCAAGGTAAATCATAAAAAGTGAAGAAAAGTACCCAAGGACTATTAATACTGACACATGTTCACAGAAAATTGTGTCTCCATTCATGTTCCCTCAAATTGTTAATATATACATAAAATAATGCCATGGAGAATTTTCACCATGTCTAATAAAATATGTTACAGATGCACTCCATTTATATGAATTGACTTTACTGGTATTCAAAAACAAAAGCCTTTTAAATACAGGAAAACTTAGATGGATAGTTTTTCAGATAGTTAAGTAGGTAGATAGATAGATGATAAATTCTGTTGCTAGATAAAGGGAATACTTTAAACTATAATATTCAAAAATAAAAGGCACAGTTACCTGAAAATGTGTTGCTAGTTTTCAGCAAGTGCCCCAAAGACAGTAAGTATTGATCCTTGTTTTCCCTGGAGGTGGGAAAGGGCGGTTATAGATCATGAAAGTCACTGAGTAATTGAGGTTGAACAGTTTCCCTATTTAATGTTTCTCAAGTTTATGTGGAAATGTCTTATATTTCAGTTAAGAGTTGGTTTCAAACTAAGCCAGTTGATTTGTTGGCAATAACCACTTGTTCCGATAAAAGGATAGAAAGTTGTCTGTGAAGTTTCTTTTAACTATAGTCAGCTCAATTTATAATCTACGTGAACATACCACCACAGATTCATCCTGGCACAACTTTAACCTTTATTTGCTTTGGGAATGGTTTTATACCCATTCATGTGATTGCCCTAGCAAGTGGAGTAAGCCGTGGTATAACTGCTGATGAATTATTTCTGTGATGATGATAATTATTTCAAAAAGGAGATGGTGGCTTGCTCCCCTGAGCTATGAGATAAGCAATTAACAATAATAGTTTCCCTTTCTAATGCAACAACTGGTGCTTTCATCCATTAATCCATGCAGAGTAACTGGTATTGCTAGAATTCCCTGAACATGTTTTGAATATGGCATTTCAAAAAAGTTTCTAGAGAGTCCATTATTATACATTATTATACAATATAAACATAGATCTCATTTGTAGAATTCTCAATATGCGGCAAACATTGTGATAAGCTCTTTAAATAATTTATGTAGGTATCCCCAAACCCTATGAAGTAACCCCTACAATCATGCTTTTATTCTATGTTATATGCTTGGTACATAGCATTTACATAGTAAATGAGCAATATATAGAAAACGATGATGTAAAATTTCTCTTCCTCAAATTCATGAACTCCTTAACTATCAACAAAAGAACACTTGTGATTTCATGGACTCCCAGTTAAGAATCCTTGCAGAATCCTCAACTGACTAAACCCTAAACAGCACTGTGGTCAGATTTCATAGTGCTTAGCCATTGGGTAGAAAGGTCAGTCTTTTTGAGGCTATGAATTCTCCCATAAATAAATTCCCTATATACTCCCTTCGGTACATTGAAACAAACTAAAATATATTTTAAATACTTAATCCTACTGTCTCTATTTAGCATACTTGTCTTTCATGAGAAAATGGGTTTTAACTAATTTTAGAAAATTCTGAACCATATGAGCCATAACTAAAAGTATCAGTGTTGCTTTGAAGCTCACAAGGTACTACCCAAATGATCTACTGGTGTAGCCTGACCTTGATCATCAGTGACATGTAGAAACTATTGAATTCACAAAGCTGGAATATCAACTGTGGAATTTTTCAGTTAATTAATTTTCCATATTTATACCGTGAATCTTTATTAGCAAGGTATGTTTAAGCTATTTCTTATTTATTACTGGCAAACCTCAGAATAACGTTGCCATGTACCTCAAAGCTGAGATAGTTTGAGGTTCAAGTCTCAATTAGAACATAGTACAAATTTCTTTTACAGATGAAAGCACAGTAAAATAATTATTGCCTGGAATTTCAAAAAACCTTTTATAGTTCCTGCTATCGCCTTCTTGCCAAAATGAACTACCTACACATTTATTCTGAACTAGAACTGTGTAGTTAACAAAGATCAACAAGATTAAAAACATGATGTAAAGCCAGCATAACATAGCATTTAGTATTTCCTTTTGTAAATACTGCTCTCCCATGCTTAGTTAAGTATTTTTTAAGATGCTATTGGATCTTTATAGAATGTTCACATCATTAAAAATTTAAGCTGGACATTAATACATGTATGAAGTTCTGTCAAGTATTATTAATGATTAAACAATGAGGAAATATGTTATTACAATGTGTTCAATTTTTCATGTCCATTAAATCCACTTGGTATGTGTAAGTGGAAACAATACTAACTACACTTCTTGCTCTCAAGTAGTCCTTTACATAGTATAAAAAAATGAGTGTCTTACAACACTAATCAATAAATGATGAAAGGTAACCACAAGGAGTGACTGTAATTTGAATGGGCCTTTCACAGAAATCCTTTTATCCTCCTACTAGGGATAGTGCAGAATAGCCATCCTGCTTCCCGCTTTGTAACCAAATGCCTGTACATGTAGCACTGTGATTATATTACTATCTTGGTACTTACATCATCTTCAGCATCACAGAGTCTGAAATCCCATTAAATCATTTCAAGGAAACACAAATGTTCTTTGAAATAATCTTGAATGCTGTTCTAATGTTTTATATAAATGTCTAAATTCAGTATAGGGAATAAATCTGCTTGCATGTATGCACAGAGGTATATGTATATATACTTTATTTACTTTCTATTTTAATTGCTCTCCTAACTAAATATAACACAAATAATGTAAATGTTTGCCAAACTTTATATAGGCTGTGATTAACATGTACAATACTGGCATTTATAAGTGAATTGATCCTAAAAAAGCCTTCCTGAATAAATTTAAAAAAATGAAAGAGCATTGCTGCAAAATTGAGTTTTTACTGCTTATGATTTTCTGATCTAATAAAAAATGAGTACATCATGCAATTTAACCCAATTTCCTTTCATTCATAACTGATCCTCATGGAATTGAGGGAATTTGTCTTTGTGTACATCCCCAAGGGAAACCTTCCACCTAATTATTTTGAATGAGTCAGCATCATTCAATTTTCACTGTCTAGAAGTCCTAAAATAGGTACAGAATTTATATTAAATCCCTCATTTTCTACTTTAGGGTGTTGTTGAATCATCAAGAGGCTCATGCTAACCATATTGATTGTAAGAATAATATAAGCAAGGGTTGTGAAGGCTTTGTATCTTCTGATAAATTTGCTCTAAGTATCATTTTTTTCTCTTAAATGCTTATTTTTGTTTTAATCATGAAGACTCATGATTTATTCCTGTAATCTGTCTTCCTGAATTTTCTCAGCTAAATTTAGAATTCTTGTGTGTCAAAAATTGTTCACATTTGGCTATTTGTTTAATTTCTTCCAGATACCCTGACATAAATAAAATTGTGATTAATTTCTTTAACTTACAAAGGTAAGCATCATTTATGGTGCCTTCCAGGTCCTAATAATACCCTTTTTTCTGAGAACATAGCCATCCAAACTCCCTCTATTCCTATGCCCCCAGAAAATAGAACACAACTACAGTTGTCCTACAGGGTCCTTCTTCCTGGTCACAGCTGATGAGGGATAGATTACTGCATTAGGCCACATTACTGAGATTTTCTTTCCCAGGAATTTAGAAGTGAGAAAGATTCTAATTCAGTTTGAGTTGTTCGCTTGAATTTAAGATGTACAAACACGAGAGATGGAGGTGAGGAAGAGCTTCTTTATACATAGAAAATGGGAGAAAGCCAATCTAAATAAACAATGAATAGATGAGCAGTTAAAGCAGAAAAAGGAACACAAGATTGTGGGGTGGGGTGGGGAGGAAACATTGACTAGCCTTCTCATATCTTTCCAGTTGTTTCACTTACCTGAGGAAACAGGCAATTTTGAAATTTTTAGGCCTTTATTAATGTCATATCAGTAAGTTTCAGATCTTGGTAGCAATTAATTATTTATTTTCATAAGGCAAGATAAGTTCTCACATTTTTGTTTACCTTGAATTGCATTAGAGAAGTCTTGTATCTAAATCCTATAGCTCTTCTTCCAAGAAGAAACATACTCCTGACTTTTTTTTAAATGTTGTTTGTAGTATATGCTACATGACTTGGTTTCCTAGGTAACAGTGTATATAGACTTAGTTGTAAAGTTTTTCTTTCCCCGAGCTCATACTTGGAAGGAGTTCTAAATATATATGCATTTCAGGATCAGAAATTCTCCTCTCATCATTTACTACCTCTTATCACCTGTCTTCTTACAGGATCTATATTTATGAACTTTCAAGCAGGATTTGATGTTCTCCAATTTTCCCACAGACCATTAGGAGTTTATTTCTCGCCTTATGAAATTCCTAGTCTATGCTACTAATGAATCATAGGAATGATTTAAAAATGTATACATAATACAAACATATAATATTAAGCCTTCACTGAATACCAAGCACTCTTTGTCCTTTATATAAAGCATTATTTCATTTGATTCACACAACATACTAGACACTAAATATGATAATCATTTCTTTTTAGCAGGTGGGGAAACAAGTTATATGAAGGTAAATGACTTGATCAAAGTCAAAAGCTAATAAACTAATGATGTCAAGATGTGCATCTACATCTATAAATGTCAGATGTTGGGTCAATACACCATGAAAGATAACCAAAAGTCATGTGTTTAGTTGTATTTTTGTATCAAGGCACATGGGGAGGCAGGAAATTGATCAGAATTCCTCTGTTTGGGGTCCCAGATAATAAGAGGTAGAGATATACATTCGTAGATTAGGAGAAATTTGACTTGTAGCATGTATCATCATGTATTTATCTCTTAGGTCACAGAGGACATTGCATATCTAAAGTTTCACCCATTACATAATGCCTCACCATTGGCCATCTCTTAATAAGAAGTTGATTGATTAATAATTGGAACCATAGATGCAGCCTGTATGCCATTGCTAGGACAACTGTTCTAAACTATAGCCTCTCCTTTTGCCTCCACACTTTGGTTCAATAAAAAATTGATGTTTCTTATTTTTCAAAATTTCCTGAATATAGCCAAAAGAGATCACTGAAAAAGCATCTAATAGAATATATAAGTATATACTAGAAAAGGTTGGATTTCTTGGTCATTTTTAGCTCACAGTGATTTCTTTCACTTCCAACCTCCTATAACAGGCCACCAATTCTCCTTCTGAGAACCTCAGAGATAGATGGAGTCTTGTCCTTTGTCATTATTTTTCAGATGAGGAAACTGAAGGTTAAAGAGATAATGGGGCTCATCTAATGATCCATCCCACTAACTGATGACCACAGAACAAGAAGTACAATTGAGGTTTCTCAATGCAAAGTCCTGTGATACATCTGTTACATCTCCCATAACCACTTTGGTCTTCACTGCTTTTGTCATCTCTACAGTTAAGCTTTTGATTACAAACAAAATAAACCAACTTCGGATGAATTGAAGATAACTGATCATATATGTAAAGCACGTCAAATTGCATAGACTTGGTAGAGTATTAAAGAATCAGGACAAAAAAATTAGCAGAGGTTTAGAGAGATTGGGTACCCAGAACAACTGCCAAAATCCTGTCATCCTTCATGACCATAGTAAAGAGTTGTGGGAACAGTTATGGCCATAGGGTCACTAGTAGTATCACTGCTTCCAAATTGGATGCAGCCTTTACCACCAATGCTACTGCTTCTGGAATGGTTTCCAGACTGGCTCCTACTTATTTGCATAAACCACTCCAGAATTGAAGTAGGGGGCTCATTAGCCCAAAATAAGGTTAAGTCAGAGACCCACATTTTCACTGCCAAGGACACAGAAGACAGAAAGAAGTCCCACTTTTCAGTTTTCTTAGTGGAAGATAAAACCTTGCCATTCTTTCTTGAGATTTCACCAAACCAGGAGGGAGTCAGAGATTGGGTAGCTGCAAGTGAGAAGTGTTTGCTAAACATTCTGAAAGTGTTTATGTGCATTGTCAAATAAAACGTGTAGTGAACAAATTAATCAGGGAAAGATTTTAAGAGTATTGCAATAAGGGAGAGAGCTTGAACTCAAAGAGCAGAAGAGTATTTAAGTGCTGAAATGAGCTAGTGGAAAAGCACTGAAAGTACTGGAGGAAGTTGGAGAGGAAGCTGGTCCTTGGGATTAGGCGACTGTGTGCTGATTGGTGCTTATCAATTCAGGCTCCTATCCTCCCACAAAGACTGGGAGATAGCGGTCCTATCCTTCTTAATGATTACATTTCAAAGGGTTGACTCCTAGATCCTTAAGAAAGACATCTCTGGCAGAAGGATAGGAGATTTATTTCTGAAAGGGGCAGAAAAACAATTAGGATTGAAAGTTTTCAAGAGTAAACAGATGGGGAGAGCAGGGGCTATAGGCAGGAAGACCACTGTCTAAAGTTTAGTCAGGAATACTAAAGGCCATCTTGGTAGTATATCCTGTTCTGGTTCTTCAACTTGATAGAAGCCTTTATAAGACTTCAATTTATACTATTATCTCTTTCTATCCCAAACGGCTGACTACCAATACTTTCTAAATATGGCAATGGTAAAAGATGATATTTGAATGAACATAATGGAAAGTTATAGAACTTTTTTAGCTTCTTCCTTTCTCTCATCACAACTTTTGGACAATATCTTACTCAAAGATTTCACAAACCTTTTTTTTAAATCCCTGAGGATAAAAACAGAGAAGTTTCTAAAGGTATGAATGCAAAATTAAATTAATATACATAAAATTGAAAGACGAATGGTTCCCAGGCTAAGTTGACTTTTGGTTGTCTAGAGATATTGACAAGGAAAATTTGAATTCCTGTGAGGAAGTCAATTTGGAGAAATGGCAGTAACAAAAATATAATTGCAGTTCCATTGGTTTTGACTTCCTTTGCCATTTTACTGAAAACATTATTTCAATATTCAAGTTTAGAATCTGTTTTCAGAATGGGTACATTGAAAGGCCATCCCCAAATGTGTATTTCCTCTCACATTGTAAAATAAGCTTGTAGGGGGCTGCTGTACTGAGTTGTAGTGAAATGCAAAAGGCAGTTTTTTTGTTTGTTTGTCTTGGTTTTGTTTTCCTGCCCTCAACAAAACAACCCTTTATTTCTGCAAAATTAAATTGACTATATCTTAAGTCACTACACTAAACCATGATAAGAACTCAAAAACAACTAAGTACTAACACTGAACTGCAGCTACCTTTAAAGTACGTATTTCAAAACTAGAATCCCTGTCACTGGAAATCCTTACCGCTGCACATTTTCTTCCCTTAGCATCCCATTGCCTTTCAGAACAACAATAATAACAAATCCAGGAGGCTATCAAAATGAAGAATGCCAGGATAGAAGCAATTGAGTTATATCAATGTATTTCAGATCCGAAAGTAAAGAACACTTTTAGAGTGATTTCCATGATAGTTGAATTTACTCCAGGAAGATACAGATGGGGTGAAAAAACCTGATTGGGAATGTGTGTGTGTGTAAAATGTTAGACAAATATAATTCTTGGTATTTTTTATCAAGGCAATTAAAGCAACAATGTTCATGCATTAACCCATTCTCATTTGTGAATACAAAAACTTCTATTAAAAATAATCTCTTATGACAATCTCTAGTGTTGTTGTTGTCATTTGTTTCCATATATTGCTGGATGTCCATTTTAATTTGGTCATTGATCCATTGATTATTTAGGAGCATGTTGTTAAGCCTCCATGTGTTTGTCAGTCTTTTTGCTTTCTTTGTACAATTTATTTCTAGTTTTATGCCTTTGTGGTCTGAAAAGTTGGTTGGTAGGATTTCAATCTTTAGGAATTTACTGAGGCTCTTTTTGTGGCCTAGTATGTGGTCTATTCTGGAGAATGTTCCATTTGCACTTGAGAAGAATGTGTATCCTGTTGCTTTTGGATGTAGGTTTCTATAGATGTCTATTAGGTCCATCTGTTCTAGTGTGTTGTTCAGTGCCTCTGTGTCCTTACTTATTTTCTGTCTGGTGGATCTGTCCTTTGGAGTGAGTGGTGTGTTGAAGTCTCCCAAAATGAATGCATTGCATTCTATTTCCTCCTTTAATTCTGTTAGTATTTGTTTCACATATGTTGGTGCTCCTGTATTGGGTGCATATATATTTATAATGTTTATAGCCTCTTTTTTACTGACCCCTTTATCGTTATGTAATGTCCTTCTTTATCTCTTGTTACTTTCTTTATTTTGAAGTCTATTTTGTCTGATACAAGTACTGCTACACCTGCTTTTTTCTCCCTTTTGTTTGCATGAAATATCTTTTTCCATCCCTTCATTTTTAGTCTGGGTATGTCTTTGGGTTTGAGTTGAGTCTCTTGTAAGCAGTATATGGATGGGTCTTGCTTTTTTATCCATTCTATTACTCTGTGTCTTTTGATTGGTGCATTCAGTTCATTTACATTTAGGGTGATTATTGAAAGGTATGTACTTACTGCCATTGCAGGCTTTAAGTTTGTGATTACCAAAGGTTCAAGGTTAGCTTCTTTACTATCTTACTGTCTAACTTAACTCGCTTATTAAGCTATTATAAACACAGTCTGATGATTCTTTATTTCTCTCCCTTCTTATTCCTCCTTCTCCTTTCTTCATATTTGGGTGTTTTGTTCTGTGCTCTTTTTAGGAGTGCTCCCATCTAGAGTAGTCCCTGTAAGATGCCTTGTAGAGGTGGTTTGTGGGAGGCAAATTCCCTCAACTTTTGCTTATCTGGGAATTATTTAATCCCTCCTTCATATGTAAATGATAATCGTGCTGGATACAGTATTCTTGGTTCAAGGCCCTTCTGTTTCATTGCATTAAATATATCATGCCATTCTCTTCTGGCCTGTAGGGTTTCTGTTGAGAAGTCTGATGATAGTTTGATGGGTTTTCCTTTGTAGGTGACCTTTTTTTCTCTCTGGCTGCCTTTAACACTTTGTCCTTGTCTTTGATCTTTGCCATTTTAATTATTATGTGTCTTGGTGTTGTCCTCCTGGGATCTCTTGTCATGAGAGTTCTGTGTACCTCTGTGGTCTGAGAGGCCATTTCCTCCCCTAGTTTGGGGAAGTTTTCAGCAATTATTTCTTCAAAGACACTTTCTATCCCTTTTTCTCTCTTCTTCTTCTTCTGGTACCCCTATAATGCAGATATTGTTCCATTTCGATTGGTCACACAGTTCTCTTAAAATTCTTTCATTCCTGGAGATCCTTTTATTTCTCTCTGCATCAGCTTCTCTGTTTTCTAGTCCATTAATGGTCTCTTGCATCTCATCCATTCTGCTTTGAAGTCCTTCCACGGATTGTTTTATTTCTGTATTCTCCCTCCTTAGTTCTTGCATATTTCTCTGCAAGTCCATCAGCATGGTTATGACTTTTGTTTTGAATTCTTTTTCAGGAAGACTGGTTAATCTATCTCCCCAGGTTCTTTCTCAGGGGAAGATGTAGAAGAAGATGTTGAATTTGTCTGGGTTAGTCTTGTCTGGATCAAATTTTTTTGCCTTTTCATGTTGATAGGTGCAGTGGTATGCTATTGACACATCAGTCAGCTGGGAGAGCCTAGACTTTTTCCAGTTGCTCCTGGCCTTTCTTTACTGGGACAACTGCAACCCCTAGTCATTTGTGTTGGGCAATTGCGTATAGACTGGGTCTCTGTATCTTGCCCGGCCGGTATGGAGAAAGCTCCCTTGCTGTGGGAGTGGCCAGCCTCAGGCTGCTGCTCTGCTATGGTGGGGCACCGGAGGGGTAATGGACGGGGGGCTGTTTGGCTGTTTACCTCTGTAAGGGGTCTCAGAGCTGTTGCCCAGGGGATTAGTGCACCCGGAGTTCCCTGGAATTTCCAGCTGCTGGACTGTGACCCGGGATGCTTCCATCCAGCTTTGGGGTCCCTGTCCCTTTAAGACTTTCAAAAAGCACTTGCTTTTCTTTGTTTCAGGAGCTCCAGCTGTGGGACCCACTCACAGGTATTACTGTCCTGCTTCCCTAGTTTCCGGCACCCCACGCATGCACTGTGTGCCCGCACTCTGGTGCAGATGGCTAAGGCTGTGTTTTCAGCAGTCCTGGGCTCCCTTTCCTCCCCACTCTGACTCCTCTCCTCCCGCCGGGAGCTAGGGTGAGGGGCCTCGGGTCCTGCTAGGCTGCGGCTTGTATCTTACCCCTTTCACCAGGCACTGGGTTCTAGCAGGTGTGGATATAGCCTAGCTGTTGTCCTGTGTCTTCTGGTCTCTCTTTTAGGGATAGTTGTATTTGTTGTATTTTCAAAAATATATATGTTTTTGGGAGGAGATTCCCACTGTTCTACTCACACCTCCATCTTGGCTCTGCCTGTCTTATGACAATCTCTATAAAGGACAATATACCTTAAAGTTTGGCCAAAGCAAAGCATATCTATCCTACAAAGGTATAGCTGTAGGTAACCCTGAGAATCCTTTCTAACCATGTTTGAGAGACTGAGCAATGAAAAAGAAAAGTAACAAATGATTCTCTTAGCTTTTGGTTGTTGCTATTGTTTGTTGTTTTGGGTCAGCATTGCAGAGGACCACTTGGAGGTATTTGAGACCTTGAGTTTCTTGTTCTTTGGATTTTACACTGAAACTGTTTGAAAAAGAATTGAAATAGAATGAAGAGGATGCTGGAGTTCTTGTTCATGAAGTCGAAGAATGACAAGGTAGGGGAGCAAGGTGCAGGCTTTTATTTAGAGATGAAGTGAGAGGACAGAGCTCCCGGCTCACACCAGGAGGGGACAAGAGATTCCGTGGTTGGCTCATTGTCTAGGGGTTTTATGCATGGTTGAGGATTTTCAGGAATGAGGGTAAAGGGTTAGGGGTGCAGACTTGTAAAACTGCCTGCCCTGCCCCCAAGGTGGGCTGGGTTGTTGTCTGTTTGCTTGGGTTGTTTATAGTTGAGATTGCTTACCAAAGTAGTCTTTTGCCTAGGTTACATATTACTTGATTACGATTAGAGAATAGAAAATAGCATATAGTTACAATTAAAATAAACTGGGCCTTTAAGTAGGATGAGGTAAATTTTACATTGTCACGATGCAATTGATACAATAAAGTGATGGTTTATGCTGAGATACTTTTCTTTATCTGCAGAACACTCAAACATTCCAGGCCGAGTTGCTCCTGGCCTTTTGAGCCTTAAGTGATTTCACTTAAGAATGTCTATATTCCTAGTCATGTATACAAATCTTTACCCTAGAGAATTAGTGTGACTCTGACTTTGCATAATGCTTAACACAGAGTTTTGATAGGGACTTCTTTGCATATTGTTACATTATTGTGACTGTAATTATCTTGCTCTGCTTTTTCTCTGGAGGCCCTCTCCCTACTCTGACTACACCCATGGTCCCTGTCTCAATGACAATGATTCTTTTATTGATAAAGTGCTTCAACATTTACTTTGTGGTTTTTTTAATACATTGTATATATTTTGAATTCCACTGAAACACTGTGAAGTTTACAGAGTAGATTTTGTCTCCGTTTTACAAGCTGAGAATACGGATATCATTGACAAGTAAATGGAGGAGCCCAGCTTAGATTTCAGGTTTTCTGATTCTTAGCACACTGAGTTAACAGATATAAAACACTTAGCACACTGTTTGGTCTATGGAAAAGTTTCAGTAAAATGCTAGTCATCAGTATCAGTAGTACTACTAGTAGTTTAATAAGTATTTTACAATATCCCTTTCTGAATCAAATTGTCAACCAGAAATTACACAATAGATCCTACTTTTGCCCTGGGAAAGCATTTTACTTTATTCCTTACTCATAAGATCTATTTTATTATACTACTTTAAAGGAGATTGCTTATTCCTCCCAAGACAGCAGGACAATGTATTAGGCATACCACTTGTTTGCCAGTAGCCCCTGAATGAATTACGCTAATGTCTATGGCTAGCCTAATAAGAAAGTCACTGATTATTTTCTCCCCATCAAAACCCATGCTCCCATTTTCCCACTAGGATTCCTTTTTTACCACAAGTACACAGAACATCTGGGAGACAAGGGTTCTATTGTTATTTAAAATGGCAATCTACTGCAATTGTCTGTCTTCACAACAATCTCACTGAAAATCTCAATCACTACTTGGATGACATGGATGCTAAGCAAAAGAGGAATCATTTACTACATTGGAAATCAGAAGAAAAAATAGATGAATTTGACTGTTAAGCAAGTAATTTCTATTCTGCAAAACTGAATTTTGCACTGTGATTGGCAGTTAATGTTGATAGGCTCTGAACTGAAAAGATTACAAATTAAACCCCTACCAAGCCAAGCAGCAGTTAAAACCTCAACTGGATTAGGCCTATTTGATTCCAGAAGATGCACTCATTCATGAACCTTCTGCCCTAATTCCTATTTTGTCAAGGTGATTATTGTGGTCTTTTATTCATGAAATCACTTTGTAAAAGAATATGTAATTACCACTCACTAATCATGATATAATAACCTAGTTCTTTTGGGCAGGAATAAATGATTTTTCATATTATTTATACTATTTTATTATTTACTATTTATTTTCTATTTTATTTTTAAGGTTTTAAAAATTATTTTTAATTTTAATTTTTGTTTGTGTTGTTCCTAAGGACTATCACTGTAGGGTTAAGAAAGAGAAAAAAAATGTGGCTTGAAAAACATGTCTAATGCTGATATGTAGTAGATACTTGATACACAAATGAATAAGTTCAGAAATATTTGTATTGTTCTGAAGGTGGTTAATGGATTATCATTCTTTATTGCCAGAGTTCATCATGGATCCTAAAAGATTTCTGTACTTAGAGAAAATTTCAGGCATTGAGCTAGAAGTAGTAAGTCAGTTATTCTGTAGTACCTCTTTAGTTAAAATTAAACTGGTAAGGCTAACTTCCTGAGCTGTCAAATGGTAAAGAAACATGTGGGTTCTGGAGAGGCTGATGCCTTTAGGCACTCATTATTTAGTTGTTCATTTAAAACACATTTATTTTGAGTCTGCTGTGTGCTACACATTGCTTTATGTGTTGGGAATATATCATAAATAAATGATATGTAAGTATCTTTCATCACAAGTTACTGAACTCATAATAGTTTAAACAGAAATGGGAATGTATTGGTGCATGCAACTGCAAAGTTCAAGGGGTGAACCTGTCTTTAGATGTTGTTGTATTCAGAGTCTCAGTGTATGTCACTGGAATATTAGCTCTGTCTTTATCACTCAGTTTTGTTTTCCTCTGTTTTTGCTACTTGAGCAGGTTTTCTTCATTTGTTAGCATTTGAATTTGAAAGCACTCATTGTAAAAGCTGAGAAAATTCTATAGTAGAGACAGACTCCTTGTTAATTGTCACAGCTTATGTCCCAGAATTGGATGAGATGTACATTAATAAAGCCACATTGTACAAAATGGCAATGTTTTCACTGCCCAGATCTGCAATTGCTGTAGGGATGGGAGTGAGTATATGAAAGAAATCTCACTCCAAACACAAGGACTAAGAAGAGAAGAGAAGTGATTTTCTAGGAAAACCAGAGTGGCATGGTCAGAATAACAGGAAATGGAAGATGACCAAACTTATCAGAGATATCCACTACTTAATTTATATGACTCGTAGTCAATTAAAATGTTGTTATTTATGATTAAAATATAATCACAAAATGTTACTTTATAAAATAATTAAATTAAGAAACTGGAGAAAAAATTACTTGTTTGAGCTTTGGACCATGGTACTGTATTCTCAAAGAAATCACAGGCAGACATCAGGGTGTCTCCTACCTTAGTGAGAAATTCTTATATAGGCACTCTTTTTTGAGTCCCTTGTGGGAGAAATGAGAAGGTAGTACTGATTTATTTCTAGTTCATCTTTAAAGTACTAGAGTTCTGGGTGGTAGTCTCCTAATAGACTTTCTATTTTGACTATACTGTGAATTTTGTCTCTTGCATCTATCTCTTGGTCCATTGAAGTCATTTAACTTGAACTGAAAATGCTTTCAATATTAAATATGGCTTTCAACAAAATAAGAAGTAACAAGTGTTGGTGAAGTTACAGAGAAAAGGAAACACCTGTGGGGACTGCTGGGGGGAGTGCTCATTGGTACAGTGACTGTGGAAAAGAACATGGAGGTTTCTCAGAACACTAAAAATAGAAATACCATATGGCCCACTAATTCCACTTTTGGGAATATACCTGAAGAAAATAAAATCATTAATTCAAGAAGATGTATGCACCCCTATGTTTATTGCAACATTATTTACAATAACCAAGCTATAAAAGCAACCGACCTGTCTATCAATAGATGAATGGATAATAAAGATGTGATATATAATATATATATATAATATATATATAATATAATATTACTCAGCCATGAAAGAATAAAAACTTGCCATTTTGTGACAGCATGGATGGACCTAGCAGGTATTAAACTAAGTGAAATAAATCAGTTGAAAATGAGCACCATATTGTTTCATTTATATGTGGAATCTGAAAAATGAAACAAATAAAGAAAACAAAAATAGACTCATAAACACAGAGAATAGATAATTGGTTACCATGGAAGGGGTGAATGGGTGAAATAAGTGAAGGGGATTAAGAGGTATACACTTCAAATTATAAAATAATTTGGTCACAGGGATAAAAGTTCGGCATAGGGAATATAGTTCATAACATTGTAATACCTTCAGTGACAGATGGTAACTATACTGATTGTAGTGAGCATTTAGTAATATATATAATTGTCAGATCACTAAGCTGTTCCTGTGAAACTAATATTGTATACAAACTATATTTTAATCACCAAAAATTTTAAAATAGTAAATATGACTTTCATGCCCTACTTATCTGAGTTTCCATCTTCATTTAGTTTAGCCTGAGCATGTCTTATTTTCTAAGGTCAAGGATACATTTAAATTAACATTTAAAATACTTTTTACCCCAGAAATTTTCATTGTTTTCACAGAAGCAGAAGCCTAGTTCCTCATATTGCTAGAAACTGGTATCTAGAAAGCAGATTTTTACTTTATTTTGTTGGCTTTGGAAACCAAATATCATTGGCTATTGTAGAAAGAACAAATTAGACAAGTTGTAGATTGAAGTCAGAGTGATAATTTTAGAAACTAACTCAATACAGCTGTATAAATAAGATCTATTCAGAGTATAAACTAAAGCTGGCTTAGCTAAAATGGAGAAGAAGGAACAAATACTAGACAATCAAATATTTTCAAGTACAGAGATACAGGTGCATGAGCCTCAAGAATTAAACATTTTCTCTTGAATTCATATTGTTGGAGAATACCAGATAGTAATTAATCTATGTTAAGTTTCACTTGAGGGTCCATTGAAAATAAGTTACAAATTGAACTGAATCATAGCAATATGAACGATTTTGGGGACCTTTACTCACTCACTATAGTGGAATGTGTCTAGTTTTGAAGATGTTCAGAACAAGCTTCCCTAAAACCTACTACTTTACGATGTGGACAATTTTGAGATGAAGGCAGTCAAGACCGTGTAGGTACCAAAGAAGTTTTTGAATCTCCCTAAACTACCTAGAAGAATCATCAGGGGTCTTTACAATGAGAGTAGATTTGGGTGTTTTAAAATTTGTGGAAGGAGTAAAAAAGAGAGCAAAATGAGAAAACTGGGGGTCTTTACTAGAATGACTTTATTAGGACTTTATTAGAACATCTATATTAGAACATCTAATACTTTATTAGAACATCTAACTACCAAACATCTTCTTTTATTGTGCTGTGAATTGCCCTTCTCCTCTTTAAAGCTCCAGGTCCCTTTCCCATTCCTTAGTTCAAGAGGGCATATTTATTTATTTTTACTTTACTGTTTTTGAAATTTTGATGTATGTGGGGGTTCCTGTGCATATACAATTAAATTTGATTCTCTCTTGCTAATCCATCTCACATCAATTTGATTTGTTTTATTGCCCTTAAAGAGAGCAGTTGGAACTTGTGAGCTAAAAAAGGGGGCAGGAGAGGAGGAGAGAGTGAGAGGGAGAAAGGAAGAAAAAAGCTTAGTTAGGCAGTGGTAGTTTGCATAATAAAGGCATAGTAAAGAATAGCTCAGATTGAAGAGATCCTGGAGTATATGGACTGATATACTTTAAATAGATATAGAAAGAGAATGAGAAAAATGTCACTCTTTGAGTTTGTCTGTGATGAAATTGGAAGGTAATGTCTTATGTTGAACAGAGATTTTTTTCCCAAAGCCCACAAACAGCTATTGAATTCCTAATTTTACTCTATGCTAAACACTATGGACTTTACAGTAGGGAAGAATCCTTGATCTCAGCTTAGATTTAAGATGAAAAGGAAGAAGGGAACTAAAGCAGAACTGAGAAGGAAACAAGAGAGGGAAGATTGGAGGGAAAGAGGAATGAGTGAATGAAAGGAGGGAGTCAATAGCATATTAACATGACATGTGAAGTGCTGAGATATTGGAGCTCACTTGCAACCCTTTAACACTGTTATTTAATTACATCAGAAAACATACAAACAATTATGAGATAACTTTTGTTATAAATAAGTAGCCTAATTTTTATATACATGTTGATTGATAAAGCAGAACAGAGTGCTAATTAACTGCTGTTGATTTGACTTGAACAGACCATAAGTAATTTAAATTAGTGAAGGATTTCTAGAGAAGAGAAACCTTGAGGCAAATGCGGAAAATAAAATAATGAAATGGAAAGCTGCCTTTTATTTAGCTTTTTGGCAGCTATACAACACATACACAAAACTTCTATTTTACATACTTTTGTAAATGTAAAACAATGGATCCTTTGCTTTCTAAATAACTAAAGTGAAAACCAAAACAAATAAAAATTGTGGCTTGCTGAATGTTGGCTTAATAACACCCTATTCCTTAATAACTCTCTAAACAGAAACTGGATTTCTCTTCCATTGTCTCATATTGACAAACTGTTCTTCCAAACTAGTGAATAAATAATGCAAGGAGAAAATTGAAAGTGGAGACAATAGGTATGACTGTATTCTTTAAGACATAAGGCCTTATGGACATTTTTATGACTGTTACCTGAAGTCACAAATTATATTATGCTCTCCTAAACTCTGATTACTAGTGAGAATAGAAAAAGAAAAAAAAGTTTAATTTCAGGAAAGAAAGTAATGAACAGAGAACTGGTTTCTGTCAATGCAAGGTAAAGTTAGAATTGGGAATATTTAATGTCCTCCAGAGTTTCCTAAACATTTTTTTCTACATGTTTATATAGCTGATTTAGATGGATGCTTTATCTACTTCCAATTTCTATCCTAAGATGACTTTCTCTGTCATACAAAATGATTGCTTTCACCTATTACTGCTAACCTGTCATACATTTTGAATCAACAAGTTGAAGGAATATAGGCTGAGTAAATTCATTAATGGGAATTGCCTGATGTCATTTTTCACTCTAATAAGAAAAAAATTAGGAAGAATAGACTTTTTTTGACAATAAGTATCAAGGATCTTTGTTTCCAGGTCTGATATCAAATATGTCATCATTTTGAGAATAAGGGGTCGCATTACCTGCATTCTTTGCAAGTCTTTAGTCACCTAAAATACGGTTACCTCATATTCTCATTGTAAGATAAAAGAATCAGATTGAAGAATGATTAAGGAGTTACACTGAGGATAAAAAGCAAAGTGAAACAAACATTTTTAGAAGATATCATCTCAGTTACCTTAAAGATTAATTTTCAGATTAATTTATATGAGTAATGACAGAACCGTATGATTTCAGTGAAGATTAACACAAGTTATACCTTTAAAAAAAATCAGTTCAGAAATACTAAGCCAGGCAAGCATGCAAAATTCAGATTATAAAAAAATACAAATCTTGGTTGCTCAGACAAATATATCCCTCAGGAGACGGTGGATCAGAGGATGCCAAACAGACCAAATGAATTAGAAGCTTACAGAGACACTTTGCTGAATTAGCAGAACAATTCTCTCATTTTATAAATGAGGAAAGGGTGCAGACATTAACTGGTGAAGTTCACATGGCTAGATCAGGGGTATATGCAGGTCCAATTCTTGGTGCAGTTTGAAAGTACAAAGAGAAAGGACAGACATGTTTCTATTGATTTACTCACACAGAAAAAGTTATACAAAAGGCACAGTTATTTATATACATATATACATGTATCATGTACACACATATGTACATAAATAAAAAATTATCAGAAAATAAAAAAGTGGCATTATATGTCAAGTTGATCCCTCCTTTTCTATTTTCTCCCATCTCAATGTTTTAAGACTTGATAATTATCTTTCATACTTTAATTACACAGTCACCACTATGAACTCTCAATAGTTACTACATGTTTTACTGTTACTCTGTCTCCATCCAAGCCCATTCATTATTAAATTTTTAACCTAGCTATTCTTTGGAATAAGGAAAGAATAAGCGAGATACTCCTTCTGCAGTTTAGAACATAACACTGACATCCTTTGGTGCTTACAACAAAATGATTACTCTTTATCCTCCCTACAATGATGGATGTGATCTGATAGATATCTATGTTACCAAATCCATCCTCTAACACTTTCTCATATAGCTCACTGGGCTTCTTTCTGTGTTTTACATGTATCATTTATTTTTCTCCTTGGGGTTTTTGCATTTATTGCTTCTTTGTCTGGAATGCTCTTCTTTTAGCCCCTTCTTTTATCCTCCTCAAAATTTAGATACCAACTCAAATATTTTATCCTTAGTGATGTCTTCCTTGATTATGCATATAAAGCACTTCCCAATTTCTTGTAGTTTGCCACTTTCTTTGGCACATTCATGAAACCCATTACAACTGTAATTACCTTATTTGTTTACTGATGTATATTCTGCTCTAGATTTTCTTAAGGGGATTCCCATTCATAATATTTTGAAAAGGTAAAGAGAAAAAGCAAGTGTGTGACCCCTAATAAATCTCTCGAGTAAAGAGATATACTCCACACTCCAAATTTTTGTAACCTCAGAATATGAGGTATTTTGATAAGAAGCATCCTTCCTATTCCTTTAATTTTAAGATTCCAAAAGGAATAGTAAGTCTTTGAGGTTAACTGGGTGAAGGGAAGGAAAGAAGTGTCCCAAGCAGGAGAAGTACTTACAATGGACTTTTCTGAAGACAAGGGAGATGAGAGAGTATAATGAGTTCAGAGACCAAAGATGCTTTAGCTTGGATATAGAGTGGAGAAGGAAAATAATACAAGATAATATTGGAGAAATAAACTGAGGGCCATGGGGGCCATGGTGTTACTTGTGAATGACAAATAATAGATGTTAAAGTAACTTCAGATAAAGAATGATTCAGGTGTAAGATGTTTGTTTTAGAAAAAGCGAAGAGCACAAAGAACAATTGATTCCATAAAAAGCCACAGACTTCGAAATAGGGGTTTGGCTCCACTGGAGACAAGCTAAGTGATTTTGAGTAAGTCACTTCAGGACTGCAGACCTGAATGAGCAATTGAACAGGTGATTTCTAAGTTCCTTTTCTGCTTTAAAATGTTGGACATAAACAAATCAGTCTAGCACTTGTCCACTATTACTCCCTATTAACCATCCTTGCAGATTGTCATTCTTTTTATTTCATTAATGTTTATCAACTAGTTACTCCTCCCCATCTCCATAAAATAGCATTTTCCTACTCATGACTGGTGTTAAGACAAAAGAATTTCTATGGCTACTATATGACCCTATATTTGTTTTTTGGCCCTTTATATCAAGGTTTGAGCCTGGCTGAAGTTCTAAACTTGCACTGTTGTATGGAATCCCTGTTCTAATCATATGTACATCCCTTGTTTTTTTCCTCAAAAATATAAATGTATGTTTCCTAAACTGAAGAGAAACTGATGAACAAAACAGAACAAAAATCCTGATTGAGGTCACATCAACAATTTCAACAAATCAACAAAGGAATTAAAGGGAATGAACTTATTCCTTCCTAATAGCATTTCAGTTTGTTTCCATATTGCCTTTTTTTTTCTGTTATTATGCAGTTAATGCAATCTAATGCAGTAATGTTTTCTGAATGATTAAGCCATTTATGATTGAACTTGATGAAGGAAATGAGAAAAGCCTCTTAAACATCTAAATAGAATAATTCCTATTAACTGTTATAGATCACAATCAGAATGCTATTGAATTCAGCATCTTGCTCAGGCACAAATATTTCCAGAATTGAGACATTTTCATCAATATTTGTAATAAGACTTAGAATTAGAACTCTAACATTAGAACTATTTGAATGGTTTGCAGAATTTCCTCTCTGAATTATATCTTGTGGTGATATCATGTTCCCTCTACAGAACAGCAAGTAGAAAGATCAGGCCAATCAGAGGATTTTGTATGAAAGTGCCCTTCAATCTATCAGGAGGAGAAAATAGCCTTCTTAGACCCTGATAAGATATGATATTGTCTTTTGCAGAAGAACTTCACATTATATTCCAAATATTGTGTGGGGGGTGTACATAGGACAATCTATAACTGTTTAGTTGGAAAACATATTTTTAAAAATATTTTAAAAATAATTTTAATGTTAATAATCATGTTCCACCATACACACCACTTATCAAATATTAACCTATCTGAATAATATGATTGCATTAATTGTGCTAGGTTTCTTCATGTGAATGCAGTCTTTGAAATAAACATGCTTTGCCATCTCTGCTCACACTTAAATGGCTTGTACATGCTCGATGATTAGAGGTTCATAGCTCTGTGATGATTTTCTTTTTTTAATTTAGGCTTGAATATGCATCTGTGTCCTAACCTATGTAAGGAGACACTCCAGTCTTCAGTTCTAGGCTCAGTTGATGCCAGGAAAGCTTAAATCACATCTGCTGCTACTACATGTTCTTGGGTGGAATATTGGTTGGTTGTAAAATACCAAGGGCATATTGTATTGTATTGTGGTAATGTTATATAAAGTTTCAGGCCTTTTATGTGGTTCCTTCTTCTACAAATATATTTGTTTAAATACTATTTTTATTTTTAAGTGAAGTGAATCACTTTTAAAAGATACTATTTTACATAGATGAATAATTTCCTTAAACAAGATTAAAAAAAATGATGATGGATGAAGTAAATCAGGATTTACATGAAATGACACTACCAAGACCTATCAATTCTTCAGTTATTTTGACAGCACAGAAAGCAAAAAGACTGATACTTATATATGGTCTCTCAAAATGAGAATGCATGATGTATAGATTATAAGTACATCTGCTATTAGACTCAGGCAAGCAGTGCTTCTACCTCAGGTTTTATGACTCTGGGGCATCCATGTTTTGGAATGTCTTCCTTGAAAACTTGTAAGTTTCCTTTGGTCTCTGGCACAGGGCCAGGTTGATGGCCATCTGGAGAGGACATCCAAATTTGGGCTGGAAACCACGTGGGGTCTGGAAAGCATTCTTCAATTCTTTGTCTCATATGTGAGGTTGGCTAGATACCCTTAAGGTCTTAGAGACTCATGCCTATGGGGTTGTCCCAGCAGCTTGTAGCCATGCTCCCATTGCAGAACAATATCGTTTCCAGAACTGTGTAAAATTGGGTCATCAGGATGGTGCTGAAGAGGTTAATTTAGGTGGCTCAAATGGTTTAAGTAGATAAGAAGTCTACAAAATTTGTTGTTCAGTGTCTTGTATATACTAGAGGCAGCCCTGATTACATGCCATTAAAGTTTAACTTTGATGTTAATAAAAATTATGCAATTCTCAGTATGTTTTATTCTGCACATTTGCACAATAGATCCAACATAATTGACAAGGTACAATCTTATTTTGAAACAAATATAGTGAACATAACTGTCTCGGCTTTGTTTATCAAAAATAAAATGACAACGTTCAAAAATTATATCAATAAATATTGAAACCGACTCATTAATGCTATTCTACTACTCAAATAAGGTATATCATGTATCAGGAGGAAGTATACATAATTAGAAAAAAATGTTGACATTTGTGCTATTGATACAGTGGTGTTCTGGTCAACTGTGCTATAAAATAAGCCACTCCATGACCTAATGGTTTAGAGCAACAGAAATCACAATTCTGCTCCCAGATCTGTAATTTAGGTAAGTTCACAAGGGATAGCTTTCATTGTTATGCAAAGCATTAGTTAGCTAGGGCATCTCAAATAGGACTGATCCACTTACAAGATGGTTCACTCATCTGGTTGGCAAAGTTGTTATTGGGTGTTGGCTGGTAGCTTAGTCAAGTCTGTCAGCAGCCCTCAGATCCTCTTCATGAGGGCCTTTATCTAATCAGGCTTTAACATGGTACCTGGGTCTAAGAGAAAGTGTTCCAAGTGGTAACTATCTTGATGCCTGGGCTCAGATGCCTGGCTCTATGTCATTTGCATGTACCTAGTGCTCAAAGGAATTACAGAGGTTCTACCTGTGATTCAAGGGGAGAGGATATAGATCCTATCTTTCAATGGAGGCAATATCAAAGTATCTATGGCCACCTTTAATTCACCACAGGTAGCCAAGCAGGTAACTACAAAGTACAATTAGACTTCTTGTCTGATTCCAAAGAAATTGTCTAGACTCAAAGGAAAAATCTTCCATTCTAAACAATGTAATGTGAGAAAATTAGTGTCTAAAACTGCTTTTGCCATTATGAGTCTATGAGGACACCTGATCCAAAGATGAAACCATCTCTATGGAACTAGGGATACCATTGTCTTATCCTTACTTCCATAAAAAAGGTAAAAAAAAAATTGTTTCAGGCCATTGTTTGTTTAAAAAGCCTCACCTGAATCTATATCATCTGAAATTTAGAGGTATTTAAACAACTAAACTTCCTACATTGTTCAGTCTAATTTAAGTGACCTTTTGAATTAGTTGCAAGTAAGATTTAACTGACTGGAACAGTCCTTTTAAATATATGGAAATAGAGGTCCAGTCAGTCTGGACCTAAAGCACTGGACTTCAAGTGAGTCTTAAATATTTAAACAGCAGTTTGGTAGTAGAATCAGTTCTTAATTTAGTGCTTTTGCCTTTCCTATTTCCATACATTGTACCTGATATTTCAAGCATGTGCTGTATTTATTCTCAAATATTATCTTGAAGAAGTTAATTAAAATGTTTGAATAATATATTAAAATAAGCAAAATGCCACAACCAATTCTTCTTCAAAACTTAAATAAACACAATTGCTTGAAGATTCATTTTCTCATAGTGATTATTCTCACTCATGGCCTTTGTAAAAACAAATCATACAAAGATATCTGGGCCAAATATCAGTTGTTGATCATTTCAAAGGCTGTAAAAGTCAGGTTGTAATGAATGGTTTAGTGTATTCACTTTGAAATGTTGCCTGAGAATTATTTTCAGATTTGAAAGTTCTACCTAAAGCCTTTGAAAAAGACTCTCCTGCATGTAATACTATTCATCATGAATTGTCCTTTAGAAAAGGATATAAATGAGTTTTACCATCAGCAAAATGAGCTCAATTATAATTTCCTCAATGCCAATGGCATATTTGTGAGTAAATAATGCTTCATAAGAATAAGAAGTCTTTAAGTATGTAAAAAGAACCTGTGAAAAATTCTGAATATTGAAATAGTAAAGCTTAATGCTACTATACTTAATAATAATAACGATAATAGCTCATTTATTCATTCATTCATCCAACTAGTATTATTGAGCCGCACAAGTTATGAGAAAGACCAAATTATGTGAAGAATCATAGGGTAAGGAAGTAAAATGGGAAATAAATGAAGCCCAAAATCTTAGCTAATAATAATAGCCAACATTAATACTGTACTTATTATGTGCTTCAAACTTGAAATTCTGTTTGCAAGCATTATCTCATTTAATTTTTATTATTATCTTATCATTTAGTTTCTGTGATTATCTCCTTTTCAAAGATGAAGTGACTGAAATGTTGCCCAAATGTTTTATGTTTACAATTGAATTCATTGGGAAATACAAAGGATGTCAAAAAAAATGCAGTATGATAAAATTTTATTTTTTATTGTATATGATTACTTTCTACTCAGAATTTCTCTGAACAACTCCTTCTTTCCCTTTTTCCACTGACATTCAGGAAACAGCCTGGATTCTCCAGATGAAGAGATGACAAAACAAAAATGCAGAGATGAAAATTCCTTACTTTTGAGTTTCAAAAATGGTAGATTAGACTTAAAACAAAATATTTGAAAACTGTATCAGTGCTAGATTTTCTTTCCTACAGACTAGTACATTTTGCCTAAACTAGAGAAGGGGAAAAGATTCTAATTAGAAATAAAGAGAACTTGGTGAGTTTCTGTGAAGAAACTCTGGTCATTCCCCCTCTGTCTGAGACCTAAAATAAGAAACAAAGAAAAATGCCTGGGAGAATTTGGGAACCTGGGAGTGGAAGGAGTTTGAACTTCATTTCCTGTAAAGCCCAGGGAAGTGACAAGACCTCAGGCTTCCTTCCTGGGCAAAAGCAGATAAAATGTGTAAGTGGTGTGGATGCTTTGCACAGTTCTGTAGTATGATTCAGGAGATGTGGGAGTTCTCCAGTGGTGTCTAGATAGGCACTGACACTACATAGGGAATTAAAAAACCTAAGAGTTCTTGTGATGTAGAGAAAAGAGTGGCCACTCCAGACAAATAAGTGAAGTCCAGATGAAAGTGCAGATATTACACCTATCTCCATCAAGGATAGCTGACAACACTGAAGACCAAGTATCACTGTCCTGATAGTAACTACACTAGTTGGGGTGAGCATTTAATAATGTAGATAACTGTCAAATCACTATGTTGCATTCTTGAATCCAATAAAGTATTGTATATTAAGTATACTTGAAAAAAAATTTAAAGTCAATCAATAAAAAATAGATCACTGTCCCTCCTCTTCTCTCCACTGTTTGAAACCATATTAGTACTCAAGATTAGTTATAATCATTAGGAAGAAAAGGGGGGGATCTTAAGTATATCAAAAGCAACTCCTATCATTCTACAAAATAATGGTTAAATGGAAACTAAGTTCATATATAGAAAAATTAAGAAATTTACATTTCTTAGACACCAGAAAATGATTCTTGCCATAAATATATTTACCAGCTTGGCATGGGAAGAATAGAATATATAATTATCATGTTAAAATCAGTTATTTGTATTTATTTTTTTCCATTTTTTCATATTTTCCCTGACATATTCCTTAATTTATATATATGTGTGTGTGTGTATGCACACACACACACACACACACACACACACACACACACACACACATATATAGAAGTATATATACATATATATATATTTTCAAAGACTGGTTTCCCTTCCCTGAAAGATTAAGAAGTTACAGATGAATTGATTCCTGAAAAGTACAGCCTGATAGCTTATTGGAATAAACTTTATAAATAGAAATAAGCCTTGGTGGATTCAGTTAGAATATGGGGGTACCCAAGCAACAATGTGCATTGTTGTGGCATGCAGACCTTGTAGTTCCTAGCTTAAAACATGTTCAGTATCTTGAGAACACATAACCAGCTGCAGATAGGCTTCACTGGCTACTATTTGCTGGGGTTGTTAGATACAAGAAGTCTACTACAAAGTAAGTCAATCTTATATTCAGTCAAATAGACAGAAAAGAATGAGGAGAGTGTTAGAATTCTGACAGGGAGTATCATGATTATATTGATAAGCTGTATTGGTAATTTTATTTTATGTGTATCAAAGATTCTGATAAGGTAAAAGATGGGAAACAGTCATGACTTCCCCATAAACACACACGTAACCTCTTCAAAGTATTTTCCTGGAATTTTGTAAAACGATGTATTAATTACTACAAAGCAGAAAAGGTATTTTCCTGGACACGTAAATCATTATTATTATAATTTTTAATAGCCTTTAAAATATTCATAAAATTCAGCATGGATTTCAATTTCTAAATATTTAATCTTAAAAATAATTGTAAACTCAAAGATTTACAAATTATTCTTTAGAACATTATTTATTATAATAAAATCCTGTTAATTTCCTAACAAGAGAAAAATAATTAATTAAATGGTATGTTAGCAGTCCTCAAAAACTATTTTTGAAACTTAATGGCATGGTTAAATATATCATGAGAGTAAAAACAAAACAGAGTAAAAGCAAAAATAAAATCAATTTAAGTTTTGCTATCTGAGAGAAATAGATAATATTTACAATAGTTAAACTTGTGTAATATTAAGCTTATGGATAATTTTTACTTTATAATTTCTGTATTTTCTAAATACAGTCCTTGCATGTGTGACTTTTTAAATAAAAAAACAATACTATTTAAAAACAAAGTAAATGTTCAAAATGCAATATGAAACTCAAAAACTTGGCTAGATGCTCTTATTTAGTACTCCACATGCATGGGTCAGGGCTTTGAATACTGCTGAGGACAAGGAAGAAAATCAAGCCACAGGGTCAACACACACCAATGCTCAATGAGTCTCCAAAGACTCAGCTTGGATGAGCCCCAAAATATTCAGCTGTGCTATTGAAAATTAACATGTACCATTTGAACTTCTGAGGTTTATAATACTGAAGATAAAATTTGGCTTAATTAAAGAAATAAAAGTATGAAGAACAGTTCAATTCAGACTTGACACTTCTTGTAGGTTTTTATATTTCTGTGATTTTTACTAAGGCTGAGTGAAATAATAAATTGAAATATGCATTAAATAATAAGCTTAAATGCACTTACTCAAGACATGCTTCCATTAGGCCCAATGTTTTTATTTTTAATTACATAGTGGAAATGGCTTCAATGTTTGTTTTCTCCTTCTTGATATAATTTATATGTGCTTATCGTAAATATACCTCACCACACATATACACACATGCATATAAACACATGGACAAAAAAAAAATCAAACAATGAATAGGAAACTAAATAAACTACAAACAGATGCATATCTCATATAATGCAGGCACCTTTTTTGTTTATAGATACACACACAGATACAGGATTTTAAAACTGTTACACTTTTATCTATTTCCCTTAGATAACGACTTAAATCAAACTGATAACACCATTTATCTTTAACCAATACAAAAAATGCTGCTCTTCAACTTGATTTTTAGACTAAATGTAACGAATATTTTTCATTGTCAATAAACATACATCTTTGCCACCAGTTTCAATAGCTGAATACTATTTTATCATATGGCTAAACTATAATTTATTTAATTTTTCTCATAATGATGCACATTTAGGTTATGTATTGCATAGTCACTAGATGGAAAAAGATATTCCATGTTAACACCAATCAAAAAAATAAACAGAGTGTCTATAATGATATCAGAAAAAATACATTTTAGCATAAAAGATATAACAGGGATAAAGGTCATTTTGTAATAACAAAAGTTAATTTATTAATAGTGCAGAAAACCTCAATATTTGTGTACCTAATAATGTAACTTCAAAATACATGAACTAAAAATGGATAGAACTTTAAAAGGAACAGACAAGTCCACAATTACAGCAAGAGATTTAAATGCCCCTCTCAATAACTGATAGAACAAGTAGACAAAATATTAGTAAGCATAAAGATCTGAATAACACTGCTGTGCAAATTTACCTAATTTACATTCATGAACATTTCCTTCAACAATGACAGAGTATATGTTATTTTCAAATGACAAAGAAACTTTACCAAGAGAGACCATATTTGGATCCATAGTAAAAGTCTCAATTGAAAAGGATTCAAGTTATAAAAACTCTCAAATTGAGTTTTTTTATGTCTCAAATTGAAAAGGATTCGTTATAAAAACCATATACTCTGACCATAATGTATTTAAATTAGAAGTAAATAATATACAAATATATGAAAAATAAAATCCAATTTATGAAAAACTAAGGTATACACTGTTCATCCATGGTTCAATGAAGAAATCAAATTCCAGGATGAGATGGATTCACTCGTGAAATTTATAACATTTAGGAGGAAATAATAACAATTCAATACAAACTGTTCCAGAATAGTAAAGAGGAGAGGGTACTTTACAACTCATTGTATGAAATTAGCATTACTCTGGTATCAAAGTTCGATAATAATTACAAACCAAGAAAACTACAGACCAGTATCTCTCATTGTATAGATGCAAAATTCTCAACAAAAACTTAGCAAATAAAATATAACAATACATAAAGATAATATTACATCATGACCAAGTATGCTTTGGAGGGCAATATCAGTTTAATATTTAGATATCAATCAATATAGTATCAATTGTTGATTTAAAAAATACCTCACAGAAAACTTAGAATAGAAAGAAATTTCCTTATCCTAATAAAGAGCACTTATGGAAATCCTGCTGCTGACATAACACATAGAGACTGAATGCTTTCCTTTAAAGATAGAGAATGAGACTTTTCCTTTCTCCACTTCTTTTCAACATTGTACTACAGTTTCTAACCAGTGTAATAAGTCAAGAAAAAGAAATAAAAGGCATCATGATTAAATATAGAGGCAAAATTGTCTATTATCAGACATGAATTTCTCTTAGATATCTGATAGGATCTACAAAAAACTACTAGATCTAATAAACGAGGTTCACAAGGTTGTCGGATACAAAATCAATAAACAAAAATCCATTATGATTTTAATATACTAGACACATTGTGACTTTGAAATTTTAAAAAATACCTTTTTGATGGCATCAAAATATCAATACTTAGGGAAGACCTAACAAAAAAGAAAAAAAAATGTACCCCAAAACACAAAGTGTTTGTGTTTGAGATAAAGTGTATCTAAACGGATTCAGGGATAGATCATATTCATGTGTTAAAAGACTCAGCACTGCTAAAATATCAGTAGTTCCCTAATTGATTTATAGATTAAAGAAAATCCCAACCTGAATCCCAGTAGGCTTTTTTAAAATCATTTTTTTCTTTTAATACATAGTCATAAGAAAAGATGATAAATTGGACTTCATCAAAATTAAAAGCTCCTGTTCTACAAAAGATATTTAAGAAAATGAAGGGGCATGTTATAGACTGGGAGAAAATATTAGCAGATCATCTGTCTGACAAAAGATTTGTATATGGACAGAATAAAGAAGTCTTAAAAAATAACAATAAAAATATTGAAAATAGTCAAAATATTTAACAGGAACTTTACCAAAGAAAATTTTGTAATATCAAATAAGCTCATGAAAAGATACTCAGGTTCATTAGTCATTATGGAAACACAAATTTAAACAAAAGCCAGATATGATCACAAATCTATTAGAATGGCTAAAATTTTTAAAGTCTCAACATACGAAGTATTGATGAAGATATGGAAAAACTAGAACTCTCAGGGACTTCTGATGAGAAAATATCATGGTACACTTAATCTGGAAATCATTTGGGCAGTTTCTTAAAATATTAAATATTATCTACTATATGATTTGATCATTCCACTCTGGTATATTTTCCCAAGAGAAATGTAGTCATTATATATATAACAACTTGTACATTAATGTTTACAGGGTCTTTGTGATACCCAAAGACTGGAAAGAACCCAAATGTCCATCAACAGATGAATAAAGAAACCGTGATCCATTTGTATAATGAAATACTGCTTAGCAACAACAAAAAATATAATTATTGCTACATACAAAATAATTATGATCTGTGAAAAATGCAAGACTAAAAAGTGTACATGCTTTTAGTGTTTATCATTCTATTTATATGCAATTCTTGCAAATGCAACTAATAGTGAAATTAAGCAAGTCAGTGGCTGCCTAGGGATAGGGAAGAGAGAAAAAGGGAGAGAGGGATCATAAAAGAGTGAATCAAGGAAAAATGTGGGTGATGAATATGTTCATTATATTGATTGCAATTGTAGATTCATGGATGTATATTTATTTCAAAGCTTATCTAATACTACACTTTATAAATATCTTCAGTCAACTGCATTTGGTGATACTTCAAACAAAACAAAAATCCTTCCTAAATGATGAAGTATGTTTGAAGATGGAATAAACTGATTTAGCATGTTAAAATAAATGTGTTAGACGCAAATATGATATATCATCTTGTATTTCTAACAATGACATTCCATTATTACAGCCCTATAGTGGGCCAATCCTTTTTAAATGTTCTGAGAACTGAATTTATCTGTGATGACCTATAAAATTATGTTGCCAATTCAGAAAGAATTAAAATGATCCTGATCATGTGATTCCAAATATATGATTCAATCCAAATATATTTTCCATGCAGTATAATTAAAAAGTATAATGAAATAAAATGAAATAATGAACATTAGGCAATAATTAGCCTGTATTCTTTACATGACAAAGTACAGGTTATTTCCCACCTTCATGAATGACCTGGCCATTTGACATACTGAAGCCACAAGTATGGAGTGAAAGTTTTTTCTGGATCTTACATACCCTTCTCACATATTATTAGGCACTTGAATTCACACCTTCGGTGTGTTAGATTGTTGAAAATATTCCATGTGAAAGACAACTTCCCCATATTGGATATAAATCATTACATAGAATAGAGATACTTCTTTTCTTTAAATTGCTAAGAAAGAAAATGTGACTGAATTTCACATAAATGAAGTCTATACTTAATATAGCAAAATTAATTCTTTCAATCCAGTGATTCAATAGTCTTCTTTCTGTTAAGACTTAAAAGTGAAGAACTCAAACCAAACAAGCCCTGTCAAGTGTATTCTACATTTTTCTAACTCAAGTATAAAGTAGTTTCATCTGAATCTATAACAGGGAATTATTAGGTAGCCATAGATATCGTACCATCTCTAGGGATTTAAATAATGAAGAACACCCTTCAGATGTGACGCTGGAAACTGCTTGATTTATATTAATGCTGATATGCACTTAGTGTTTTAGAAAAGGATTTTATTACTATCTAAAAGCAGCACTATGTTAAACCCACAAATTAACTTCTATTCTGTTGGAATCTAATTATCTTTATGTAGGGCAGTAGTCCACCAAGCCAGGGGCAAAATCTTACCTTAAATGGAGACTTGACTAGTGAAAATGATAGGCTGCTAAGCTAAACAATATTTACTGCAGAGAGTCCACATGGAACTGGAGTTAAGGTTGTATGGAGACCACAAAGGCATCTGCTGCCAACTTAATTGTAGACAGGAGGGCCAAATTCTTCCTTGACATTTGGTACTTGCATCTTTTTTAGATGTATTCAAGGTTAATTCTTATCATTCATTTCATTTTAAATTTCTTTTGGGTACTCAGTCATAACTCAATATACTATTCTGGTTGTCAGCTCTTCCCAGGCTTTTGTAAAGCTCAAGTCCTCATCTTTTCTGGGCATAGCATGAGATCGCTGATTTAATAATTTTTTAAAATTTTATCTTTTATGATCTATCTTATATTCACCTTAGATATTTCTGTAAAGACCCAATGGTAGTAACCAGACAGGTATGGAGAAGATATGCTTATAAAATGTCCATAGAGAAATAAACTTGGCTAAAGAAATATTACTGAAAGAAACATTTTTTACCATATATGCCTAGTATGATCAAAAGCTTATGTAATTTATTATATAAAGTTTGCTACTGAGTTAGCTCAACATGAGAGGAAACCACAAAAATGTTACATATTGAAATTTCGTATTATCCCCCAATTTCCCTATTTTTGGAACTGGTTCATATATTTAATCAGGTATTAAAAGGAGATTTTCTTTATTTTTTTATTAATAAAAAGAATATTTAGTGAACATTTCCATGTGTTGGACATTGTGTAAACCACTAAGGATATTTCTCCATTCTCTAGGTGGCCAGACTACAGCCAAGATCAAAGGGCAGATAACTGCCACTCAGAGAATAAACCAGTGCATGATTCAAATTCACTGAGAACAGACAACATGCACACCATGTTCAAATTATACAATCCTTACTTGCAGCAAGGGAGACAGAGTATACATGATCTAGATCTAGGCACATTGCAATGCAATAGTCCCTTATGGTCTGTGTTTCCACTCTGCATTAGGAAATGTGGGTGATATAGTTATAAGCAAGCCACTCGTGCTGCCATGGAAGGATCTTGACCCATCCCCGTGGGGTATGAAATATGCTAGGGGCGTGTCTGAGACCCATTGACACATATCTTAAACAGAACAGAGAAGTTATATCTGGCCTGCAACAGGGAAAGACACTCCCTCACAAAGCAAGGCCAGCACAGGCTGTGAGGACTCAATCTCCCAGTAAGGAAATGCTTCAGTCCCAAGGCCCCTCTTATGCAACCATGCAGTGGGCAAGAAACTAAGTCTGACTATACTTCTTAATATGGGATATAATGGTAAGCAAGGTGTAAATGTTGCCTTTCTTGTGGAGATGAGTCTAATGAGGATAAAAGATACAGTATAATTAGAAAATTAAGTGAATTAATAAAAATTTGGGATAAATGCTATGAAGAAAAATTACAAGATACTGGTGTATATAATACCAGAGGGAGTCTGATAAAAAAAAAAAAGGGTTTTTAGAAAAAAGTGTTCGAGGAAATTAAGGGAATGATGCCTTATCTGAGATTTTATAAGAGAAAAAGAGCTGGCAAAGTGATGTGAAGGTGAATACTAATTAGATGATATAAGTCTGAGGACCCTTTGTTGGAATGAGTTTTGTGCAATTCAGAAATGAAAGAACACCATGAGGCTGGTGAGTTACAGTGCTGAAGAGAAGGATACAGTGAGGGTTGGGAGAGGAGAGGAGATGAGGAAGGACTGGCATGAGTTGAGCATGAGTTGGGCAAGAAGCAGATACAAGATCATCCATGTTTAGATTTCTCTGTTTATTTATATATAGTCTTGACTTAACTATGTTGCCTTGTATGTGCCCGATATATTGCTTGTTACTATCAGCACCCTATCAATATTCCCACATGGTGACATATACCAGCATAACCTCAACAAGGCAATTTAATCTGCATTCACAGAAAGTTATTTTCACTTTAAGAAAATATTTTTATTAACTATTTGATTATATGTGTTTTATACATTGCTTCTGAATATTTACTTCAAAAATTTACAGCCTCAATTGGATTAAAGACAGCAGTGTGAAAGGTGAGATAGAGGTTTCCTCCTAAAACTGCATATAATATGAAAATATAACTAATACACCTAATCCTGAAAGAGCAACAGGAAAGAGGTCTGTGCCAGACTGCATACACCTGGAGAAAAGAGCAGACCTCATGAAACAGGGTAATGTACCAACGCTGTGTCCCGGCGGGACCCAAGCCCTTCCCCCACCCAGGTCCTTGGTGGGAGGAAGAGAAACAGAGCAGGGAGGAAGTGGAGGCCTGGGACTGCTGAATACCTAACTCCAGAGATCTTCTCTAGGAGCGCAAACCTACATTTCATGATGCTTTCATGATACTCTCATGATTAGGGGGTTAGAAAGCTAAGATAGGCAGAATTCCTGGAGAGAATGAGATTCAAGCTGCTTGTGGAAAGCAGGAATCAACATCTGGCTCCTCTGCAACAAAAGAAAGGCAGGAGGCCTGAGAGACTTCCTAACAAGGAAGCCCTTAGCAAGTGGGCTGCTAAAGGGGCAAGGATTGCAAAAAGCTTACTGCCCAGGAGAAAGGACAGGTAGACAAAATAGTCTGGGTGTACACTGCCCAGCAGGTTGGGAGCTCTCAAGATCTTCAGGTGCTCCAGCTCCGAGGATGGCTATACAGCTCCAAGGACCCACTCTGTGATACATGGCCTACTGCACCTTTCTCACAGCCAGCCCCACCTGGCTCAAAAACCAGCAAACCCTACCCTGGCATTAGGCCAGCCAGAGAGAGGGAAGATCTGTGTACAGCAATGACAAATGCAATGTATAGAGGCTCATACCTGTGTGCTTGGCCCACTGGTTCAGGCAGTGGAGAGAGGCATAGCAGCCAGGAAGCAGGAAACAGCTCTTTCCTCCCACCAGGCACCAATACCACTCCCCTGAAACCCCCAATATTGCTTCAGGGGCTGAGCAGCTCCAGGGGGTGGAGCTTCTAGACACTAAAGTGTGCCATATACAAATATGATAGGCCAAAGGAACCTGATAAAAAGTAAAATTATTAATACAACTCCTGAGAAAGATTTAAATGACATCCACCTCATGAATCTCACTGAAAGGGACTTCAAAATAAAACTCATTCACATGCTCATGGAGGTACAGAGAGATATTCAAGAACTCAGGAATGAATTCCGATCAGAGATCCAATCGTTGAAGAGCACAATGGAGGGTATTAAAAGCAGATTAGATATGGTGGAGGAGATGATAAATGAAATAGAAACTAGAGAAGAGGAATACAAAGAAGCTGAGGCACACAGAGAGAAAAAAGGATCTCAAAGAATGAAAGGATATTGAGAGAAATGTGAGACCAATCAAAACAGAACAATCTTTGCATTGTAGGGGTACCAGAAAAAGAAAAGAGAGAAAAAGAGATAGAAAGTGTCTTTGAAGAGGTAATTGCTGAAAAATTTTTTTGAAACCCAAGTTTGAAAACCAATTTTTGGGAAGTCTCTCAGGCCACAGAGATCCACAGATCCCCCAATACAATGGACCCAATGAAGACAACAGCAAAACATATAGTAATTAAAATGGCAAAGATCAAGGTAAGGAACAGACTATTAAAGGCAGCCAGAAAGAGAAATAAGATCACATACAAAGGAAAGCCCATCAGGCTATCATCAGACTTCTCAGCAGGAACCTTACAGGCCAGAAGGGAGTGGCATGATGTATTTAATGCAATGAAGCAGAAGGGCCTGGAACCAAGGTTACTTTACCGGGCAATATTATCATTTAAATTTGAAGGAGGGATTAAACAATTTCCAGATAAGCAAAAGCTGAGAGAATTTACCTCCCACAAACCATCTTTATAGTCTGTTTTGGAGGGACTGCTATATGTGGAAGTGTTCCTAAGGTTTAAAAGCTGACATTAGATGTAAAACTACAATAAAGAATGTAGAGAAACTAATGACTAAGCAAATGCAAAATTAAATTACTATCCCCAAAGTCAATCAAGGAGTAGACAAAGAGAATAGAATATGATACCTAATAAATAAAGAATCAAGAAGGAACTAAAAGGAGGAGAAAAAGAAAAGAACCTTTAGATTGTGTTTGCAATAGCATATTAAGTGAGTCAAGTCAGATTCTTAGATAGTTAGGAAGTTAACCTTAAACCTTTGGTAACCATGAATCTAAAGACTGCAATGGCAATAAGTATATACCTATTGATTAACATCCCAAATGTAAATGGACTGAATGCACCAGTCAAAAGACACAGAGTCATTGAATGGATAATAAAACAAGACCCATCTATATGCTGCCTACCAGAGACTCACTTCAAACCCAAACACATACACAGACTAATAGTGAAGGGATGGAAAAAGATATTTTATGCAACTAATAGGGAGAAAAAAGCAGGAGTTGCAGTGCATGCATCAGATAAAATAAACTTCAAAACAAAGAAAGTCACACAAGACAAAGAAGGACATTACATAATGATAGAAGGGTCAATCCAACAAGAATATATAACCGCTATAAATAGGAGCACCTACATATGTGAAACAAATACTAACAGAATTAAAATGAGAAATAGAATGCAATGCATTCATTCTAGGAGGCTTCAACACTCCACTAACTCTGAAGGACATATCAACCAGACAGAAAATAAGTAAGGACACAGAGGCACTGAACAACACATTAGAACAGATGGACCTAACAGACATCAACAGAACTCTACACCCAAAAGCAGCAGAATACACATTCTTCTCAAGTGCACATGGAACATTTTCAAGAATACATCATATAATAGGTCACAAAAAGAGCCTCAGTAAATTAAAAAAGATTGAAATTGTACCAACCAGTTTCTCAGACCACAAAGCTGTGAAACTAGAAATCAATTACACCAAGAAAATGAAAAATCCCACGAACACATGGAGGCTTCACAACATGCACCTAAATAACCAATGGATCAATGACCAAATAAAAGCAGAGATCAAGCAATATATGATGACAAACAACAACAATAATTCAACACAGCAAAATCTGTGTGACACAGTGAAGGCTGTGCTAAGAGGAAACTATATTGCAATATAGGCTTACCTAATGAAAGAAGAACAATTCCAAAAGAGCAGTCTAAACTCATAATTAACAAAATTAGAAAAAAGAAGAGCCAATGAGGCCCAAAGTCAGTAGAAGGAGGAACATAATAAAGATAAGAGCATAAATAAATAAAATTGAGAAGAGTAAAACAATAGAAAGAATCATGAAAGCAAAAGCTGGTTCTTCAAGAAAATAAATAAAAATAGATAAAACACTACCCAGATTTATCAAGAGAAAAAGAGACTCTACTCACATAAACAGAATCATAAATGAGAAAGGAAAAATGACTACAGACATCACAGAAATACAAAGAATTATTAGAGAATACTATGAAGAATTATATGCTAATAAACTGAGTAACCTAGAAAAAATAGACAACTTTCTAGAAAAATACAACCTTCCAAAGCTGACCCAGAAAATCTGAACAGACCAATTACCAGCAATGATATTGAACTGGTGATCAAAAACCTACCTAAGAACAAAACCCCTGTACCAGATGGCTTCACCACTGAATTTTAACAAACATTTATTGAAGACCTAATACCCATCCTCCTTAAACTTTTCCAAAGAGTTTCCAAACTACTTCCAAACTCATTCTATAAGGCCAGCATCACACTAACACCAAAACTAGGCAAAGACACATAAAAAAGAAAAATTACATGGCGTGGGCCATGCTGCTCATGCTGTTTGACAAGGTCTAGGCACAAGGAGGAAACCTCATAGCTGTCCCCTGCTAATTCCCACACTTATTTTTGCAGTTATAATGTTGGTGATTGGGCTTATATGGGAAATCTTATGTATCCAAGATTGATTCATCTTTAGTAAATAACATAACCTGAAAATTTGATCAAAACAGCAATTACAGAAACTAAAGCAGTATTAGGGACCAATTGTTCCAGGCATACTGCCATAAATAAGTGAGGCAGAACAACACAGGCCTCTCTTAAAACTAGATGCAGTTCATCTTTCCTTTTGTAAAAATTCAAACATGACTAACCAGAATTTCTTTAGAATATTGGAAGAGAAGGAGTTATGGGAACCTGAGTCATGGAAAAACCCATTCTCCCAAGAAACTTATATAAAACAGCAAAGTAATAAAAAGAGATTAATAGTCCCCACTGCCCATGGCCCCCCTTATGTTGCTTATAATTTTAGAAGACACCTCTGGTATCCACCTCGAAGAAAGAATTTATGAGCACAAGAGGAAGATTTATATTTATAAATATCCCATATATAGAAGTTTACGATGATTCTATGACAAAATATTATATTAATGGTAAGGTAGTAAGAGCAGATTTAGTGTTATTACATAAAAGATTAAAGGGTACTGCAAGGCCTTGGTGCCTGTAGATGCAGGAGGAAAGGTGTAAAGATCTGAAATTGTGGAATGAATATTATGAAAGAACAAGGTGTTCCTATTGTATTCATAGGAATGTTAAGAAATGTCAAAACTTATGGGGGATAGGAGTACCATTCCTAGACTTTATATGCAAGCCTAAACCCACATGTGTAGGATAAGATTTAATTAATAATATAGTGTTACACTCAATAACCAAAAGATATATAGCTTGCATTTTATATAACCTGTTTAAATTTTATAGACTTAGACACATGTCTTAAACTCTATGCTTAAAAGCAGACATTATGCTTAAAAGCAGACACTATAAACCACATGCTGCCACATGCCATTTTCCTGTCTAGCACCTGGCATGTAACCTACATCTCTGACCAAAAAGGTTAGGGGAAAGGTAAACATTAAATGTTATAAGGAAGCTGTTCAAAAAAATGATAACATCTGCAATGAATCAGAATTATACAAAAACTGAAAGGAAAAAACATGGTGCCATCCATGATCAAAGAAAATGTGTAACATCATGTAAACCGTAAAAAGATATAAAAATAAAGACCCTGCCACTTGATGTCAGGAGATGTTTCAACCTTGATCGGGTGTTTCATCTCCTCACCAATGCTTGTCCTTTCCTTCATGACCCACACCTCGGCTGGACCTGGACTCTGGCAATTACAGACCAATATCTCTGATGAACATAGATGCAAAAATAGTCAACAAAATATCAGCAAATCAAATTAAAAAATACATCAAGAAGATCATCCATCATGTTCAAGTAGGATTTATACCAGGGATGCAAGGATGGTACAACATTCAAAAATCCATTAAAATCATCCACTACATCAACAAAAAAGAGAAAAACCACATGATCATCTCCATAGATGCTGAAAAAGCATTTAACCAAATTCAACATCCATTCATGATAAAAAATCTCAATAAAATGGATATAGAGGGCAAATACATCAACATAACAAGGGCTATATATGACAAACTGCACACATTATACTTCACAGAGAGAAGCTGAACGCTTTCCTTTAAGATAGGTAACAAGACAAGGATGCCCACTCTCCCCACTTCTATTCAACATAGTACTGGAAGTCCTAGCCATGGCAATCAGACCACACAAAGAAATAAAAGGCATTCAGATTGGCAAGAAAGAAGTTAAACAGTCCCTGTTTGCTAATGACATGATATTGTACATAAAAAACCCTAAATAATCCACTCCAAAACTACTAGATGTAATATCTGAATTCAGCAAAGTTGCAGGATACAAAATTAGTAATCTGTCACATTCCTATACACTAACAATGAACTAGCAGAAACAGAAATCAGGAAAAGAATTCCATTCACAGTTTCATCAAAAAGAATAAAATACCTAGGAATAAACCTAACCAAGTAAGAGAAAGACCTGTTCTCTGAAAACTACAAGACACTCATGAGAGAAATTAAAGAAGATACCAATAAATGGAAACACATCCCATGTTCATGGATAGGAAGAATTAATATTGTCAAAATGGCCATTCTGCTTAGAGCAATCAACAGTTTCAATGGAACAGACTAGAGAGCCCAGATAAACCCAGGCATATATGGTCAATTATTATACAACAAAGGAGCTATGGATATACAGTGGGGAATTGACAGCCTCTTCAACAACTGGTGTTGGCAAAACTGGACAGCTACATGTAAGAGAATTAAACTAGATTATTGCATAACCCCATTCACAAAAGTAAACTTGAAATGGATCAGAGACCTGAATCTAATTCATGAAACCATAAAACTCTTAGAAGACAACATAGGCAAAAATCTCTTGAATATAAACATGAGCAACTTTTTCCTGAACGCATCTCCTCTGGAAAGGAAGCAAAATAATAAATGAACAAATGGGACTACATCATGCTAAAAGCTTCTGTACAGCACAGGACACCATCAGCAGAACAAAAAGATATCCTACAGTATGGGAGAATATATGTGACATATACAACAAGGGGTTAACATCCAAAATATGTAAATAACTCACACTCTTCAACACCCTAAAAACAAATAACCCTATTAAAAAATGGGCAGAGAATATGAACAGACACTTCTCCAAAGAAGAGATTCTGATGGCCAACAGGCACATGTAAAGATGCTCCACATCGCTTATGATGAGGGAAATGCAAATTAAAAGTACAATGAGATATCACCTCACACTAGTTAGGATGGCCAACATCCAAAAGACAAGAACAACAAATATTGGTGAGGATGTGGAGAAAAGGGAACCCTCCTACACTGCTGATTGAAATGTAAAATAGTTCAACCATTGTGGAAAGCAGTATGGAGGTTCCTCAAAAAACTAAAAGTAGAAATACCATTTCATCCAGGAATTCCATTCCTAGGAATTTACCCTAAGAATGCAGGATTCTGCTTTCAAAAATACATATGCACCTCTGTTTATTGCAGCACTATTTACAATAGCCAAGACATGGAAGCAACCTAAGTGTCCATCAGTAGATGAATAGATAAAGATGTGGTACATATACACAATGGAATATTTTTCAGCCATAAGAAGAAAACAAATCCTATCATTTGCAACAACATGGATGGAGCTAGAGGGTATTATGCTCAGTGAAATAACCCTGGTGGAGAAAGACATGTATCAAATGATTTCACTCATCTGTGGAGCATCAGAACAAAGCAAAAACTGAAGGAACAAAATAGCAGCAAACTCACAGAACCCAAGAATGGACTAACACTTGCCATAGGGAAAGGTACTGGGGAGGGTGGGTGGGAAGGGAGGGAGAAGGGGAATAAGGGGCATTATTATTAGCACACATAACATAGGGGGTGGGCACAGGGAAGGCAGTATAGCACAGAGAAGATGAGTAGTGACTCTATAGCATCTTACTATGCTAATGGATAGTGAATGTAATGGGGTTTGTGGTGGGGACTTGATAATGGGGGAATATGGTAACCACAACGTTGTTCATGTGATTGTATATTAATAATACTAAAATTAAAAAAAAAATTACAGGCTATGTATATACAGGTTATATTCATGTAGTGCTGTTCAAATATGAGGTCTTCTAAAGATAATTTTCTATGTTTCTGTCTAATTGGATCTCTATTTTTATCTTTTTTTTAATTAAAGAGAATAAGAATTAGAGTATATAAACTCAATTTTCACTTTATTTTAAAAAATTATTTTACTAAAATGGGGGTATTTTTGTAAAGGTAGAGGTTTTTTATTTTTTGTTTTTGTTTTTAACTCTGAAGTACCTTTGTATATTTGTGGAAAAATATAATGGCAAGTATGTGAGATACTAACAGAAACTGGATGTAGCCTTCCTCACCATGCTAAGAAAAGGAGTGGTAATTCCTTTTTCTTAGGTAATTGACAGCAGGATTTATGATGAAAGAATTAATGGAACCAAAACAAAATATAGTATGTGCACCCTGAGATTTTGTTTATGATAATCTTAGTGTTGGGATTAATAGGAGAATCAGTCTGTCACTGTTAATGACTTTTTTTCTCCCTTTGTTATATATGGAAAGTAAGTCAAACTGATGGTCTGACTCTGATATCATGCATCAAAAGATGATTTTTAATAGCCAATACAATCCAGCTAGCCATCTGTTCTGTCTTGTATTAAACATCCTACCTACATTAGATAAAGTATCTGAGTCCCTACTAATTAAACCTTACTTTCCTCTGAAAATAAGTCAGTATTAGGAATTCTACCTTCAGCGATCCATACACATACACATATGCATACACATATGCATACACACACACACACACACACACACACACACACACACACACACACACACACACACACACACACACTGTCTTGGCTCTGAATGCTGGACATAGGCCAGGGCTACTGTTGCTGAAATTATGTCTATTTCATGAGGAGTGACCCTGAGACATAATCTAAGTCCCTGACCCTTTGCAATGCAGGGAAATGTTGACCAATTAAACTAAGGCATTGCCCAGAAGAGATGTCATCAACGTGCTCACTGAAGATAAAGTAGAGCTAAGCCTTTGAGAAATTTCTCAGGCCAAGGTTGAAGAAATGGTAGCAGAAAGTTGGAGGGAATAGACATTTGTTATTCTTTCCTCCCATTTTATCCCACCAATTAAATGACCCCTTATTTCTTTTTAGGTGCCTTATGTTAAAAGAAGGGGAGGCTGTAAATTTTTTTTTTCTACCTTAGAAATTCTTTTATCCTAAAATGAAAGAAATCTTAAAGATTTCAGAAAAGATGTGTTTAGAGAAATAAGGTACAAAATAAGAATGCTATGAAAATATGGTCACCTGTCAAAAAGGAAAATATCCTCAAAGAGTGTAATCATGATTTGGGGCAACAGACACAACCCTCTCTGAGAAGCTGAGTGGATCCCCAAGACAAATCTTCAGCTGGTTTGTAAATGGCGGGAGCAGTTAAGGCAAGGTATCCTCAGGCTCACAATTCAACTAGGAGAAGCCCTGCTTGCAAACTCAAGACCCACAGATGTGTCTGAGTGATGGCAAAAGCTACTGTAGTCAGTAATCTAAGGGAAAATATAAACAGTAAAGACATACAACTAATTCTCAGTCTAAGTGTCCTATCCCTCCTCTAAACTTGGATTATCATTTCTTTTGCTCTCCATTTCTTTCATACATATAAAAGTTTACTTATGCTGATGCTATTTTGAGGGTCAGAATTGTGAGGCTGGCTCTCTTTTGTTTTTTGTAAACAGTGTTTGGGATTTTTTTTTTACTTTTTTATTAAGGTATTATTGATATATACTCTTAGGAAGGTTTCACATGCAAAAACAATGTGGCTACTACATTTACCCATATTATAAATTATCCACCCAGACCCCAATGCAATCACTGTCCATCAGTGTAGGAAGATACCACATATTAACTATTTGCCTTCTCTATGTTACACTGTTTTCCCTGTGATCCCCCCCCCACACCATGTGTACTAAACATAATCCCCCTTAATCCCCTTCTCCCTCCCTCCCCACCCACCCTCCCACACCCCTACCCTTCCGTACCTACTAGTTCCTTCTTGGAATCTGTGAATCTGCTGCTACTTTGTTGCTTCAGTTTTGCTTTTTTGTTATACTCCACAAATGAGGGAAAGCATTTGGCACTTGTCTTTCTCCACCTGGCTGATTTAACTGAGCATAATATCCTCCAGTTCCATCCATGTTGTTGCAAATGGTAGGATTTGTTTTCTTCTTATGGCTGAATAATATTCCATTGTGTATATGTACCACATCTTCTTTATCCATTCATCTATGGATGGACACTTAGGTTGCTTCCATATCTTGGCCATTGTTAAAAGTGCTGCGATAAACATAGGGGTGCATATGTCTTTTTGAATTTGAAAAGTTGTATTCTTTGGGTAAATTCCAAGGAGTGGGATCCCCGGGTCAAATTGTATTTCTACTTTCAGTTTTTTGAGGAACCTCCATATTGTTTCCCACAATGGTTGAACTAGCTTACATTCCCACCAGCAGTGTAGGAAGGTTCCCCTTTCTCCACAACTTCATCAGCATTTGTTGTTCTTAGTCTTTTTGATGCTGGCTATCCTTACTTTTATGAGGTGATACCTCATTGTGATTTTAATTTGCATTTCCCTGATGATTAGTGATGTGAAGCATCTTTTCATGTGTCTGTTGGCCATCTGAATGTCTCATCATATCCTCTACCCATTTGGTAATTGAATTATTTGCTTTTTGGGTGTTGAGGCATATAAGTTCTTTCTACATTTTAGATGTTAACCTCTTGTCGGTATGTCATTTAAAAATATATTCTCCCATACTGTAGAATTCCTTTTTGTTCTGTTGATCATGTCCTTTGACATACAGAAAGTTTTTAGTTTGATATAGTCCCACTTGTTCATTTTTGCTTTTGTTTCCCTTGCCAGAGGAGATGTGTTCAGGAAGAAGTTGCTCATGCTTATATTCAGAAGATTTTTGCCTATGCTGTCTTCTAAGAGTTTTATGGTTTCATGACTTACATTCAGGTCTTTGATCCATTTTGAGTTTACTTTCATGTATGGGGTTAAACAATAATCCAGTTTCATTCTATTTCATGTAGCTGTCCAGTTTTGCTGACACCAGCTGTTGAAGAGACTGTCATTTCCCCACTGTATGTCCATGGCTCCTTTATCATATATTAATTGACCACATATGGTTGGGTTTATCTCTAGGCTCTCTAGTCTGTTCCATTGGTCTATGCGTCTGTTCTTGTGTCAGTACCAAATTGTCTTGATTACTGTTGCTTTGTAGTAGAGCTTCAACTCGGGGGAGTGTAATTACCCCTGCTTCATTTTTCCTTCTCAGGATTGCTTTGGCTATTTGGGACCTTTTTTGGTTCCATATGAATTTTAGAACTATTTGCTTTAGTTCTTTGAAGAATGCTGTTGGTATTTTGATAGGGATTGCATTGAATCTGTAGATTGCTTTAGGCAGGATGGCCATTTTGATAATATTAATTCTTCCTATCCATGAACATGGGATGTGTTTCCATTTATTGGTATCTTCTTTAATTTCTCTCATGAGTATCTTGAGTCTTCAGAGTATAGGTCTTTTGCTTCCTTGGTTAGGCTTATTCCTAGGTACTTTATTCTTTTTGATGCAATTGTGAATGGAATTCTTTTCCTGATTTTTGTTTCTGCTAGTTCATTGTTAGTGTACAGGAATGCAACAGATTTCTGTGTATTAATTTTGTATCCTGCAACTTTGCTTAATTCAGATATTAGATATCATAGTTTTGGAGGCTACTTCTTTAGGGTTTTTTAACTACAATATCATGTCATCTGCAAACAGGGACAGTTTTTACCTTCTTTCTTGCCAATCTGAATGCCTTTTATTTCTTTGTGTTGTCAGATTGCCATGGCTAGGACCTTCAGAACTATGTTGAATAAAAGTGGGGAGAGTTGGCATCCTTGACTTGTTCCTGGTCTTTAAGGAAAAGCTTTCAGCTTCTCACTGTTAAGTAGAATGTTGGCTGTGGGTTTGTCTCATTGCCTTTAATTTTTAAAGGAAATATTTCTAAAATACAGGAGAGGAGAAACCAACAGAACCTGCATTCTTGTTGTTTCTGGAAGAGTAGGAAAAACTCTTAAATAATTATACTAGTGTAGTAGCTAAGCTACTACAATTATCACCACTCCTATTTCCACTACTATAGTTAACATTTACTAGTCTTCATGTCTGCCATGTACTATTCTAAGTGCTTTATACATTTATTTTGTGTTAAGCACTCACAAAATCCTACAAGGTAAATGCAATTACACTTTTTTAAGTAAGGAAACTGAGACATACATATTAATAAAATTATGCAAAGACTGCTGTTAGAAAGTTATGACTTGAGGATTTGACTAGGTCATTCTCTCTTGAGAGCCCACTTTTTAAGTTATCACATTATGGTTATGCTCAATTAATGAGATAAGTTGAGGAACTAAATGCACATATACAATATGAGACAATGAACATAAGTGAATAAATGAATAAAACTAATTAGAATAGTAAGCCACTTATTTCTACATATTTTAATACTACTTATTTTATGCTACTCACTAAAAAAATTACCCATGATTTAATAAAAATGCATTTCTCTCTTTCTTATGATTAATTACTTAAAAAGAGTATTTTAAGTTTTCTGCTCATCTGAAGAGAAATTTACGTTGGAGAGAAAAGAATCACTTTTGCACAAATGCCTTTCAATATTAGAGAATATCTCCCTATTTCACCAGAATATAATGATTATATTTACTTATATGGTTGATGGATAATGGAATGTTTACCATAAGAGAAATGTCAATAAAGTAGGATGGAAGTTTAACAGTTGGTCTTTGTTTCAAGCAAACCAGCAATTTTTCACTATACGTCTTATTATCTCTGAGTTCTAGGATGTGTAGTTGAATGAAATTTATCTGGGATAATAGGCTCATTATTTTTATTACCTGATGTGTGAAGTAGCATTTTATTTTCTTTAGACTTCATTATTGAATGTCATTTTCACCAGGTACAGAAGTCAATATTGATATTAAAAAAAATTATTTTGGTACATTTAAAAAGGTTTCCAATTGTCTTCTGGAAGCCATAGTTTCAATGAGAAGTTTTTAGTACTTCTAATTTTATTTTTTGTATATAATATTTTTGTTTATAATAAAATACACATTTTGAAATCACCATCATTTCAAGTGAACTTTCATAAGTGAGGAAATTGACTGACATGAATTTTCCATCCTGTTTGATTTAATATTACATTTTACTTTTGATTTCTGAAGAACTGAGTTTTTTTTTCATTCTCATCTGAACAAATATTCTCCATTATTTTAACTTGCACTACTTTTCTAATGAACTCTGTTTTTCAATGCAAAAAATTATTTACCTGAAGGGATAGGAGATTGTTCCAGAGAGTTTTGAATACTACTAAATAAGCATCTATATTGTTTTCTTTTCTAGAATTTTTATTATCAAACATTTGTACTTCTGATTAGACTGTATCGCTCCAGCTATGGCACTGAAAGATACAGTTCAGATGGTGAAATGCCATCTCAGTGAGTATGTACTGAATGGAAGCCATACTAAGTTTAGTTGGTTTTATGCCCACACCGTTTGGATTGCTCTCTTGTCAACTGAGCATTGCTGTCAGTCTAACAGCAGAAAATCTAAAAGGACCACAAGTTTTCTACATAATGAATCAAGAATTAGCACATTAGGAGACCTAATTTATAGGTTCCTTGACAAATAAATTGCATTTACTACACATTCATAATAAGATAAAAGCTGGGAGATTTGTGGATGAACAAGTATTTCTATGTATATGCATCTATGAAGTGCACAAGAAACATACCTTTAGAAATAGAATGAAAAGTCAGCCACCGTATGTGCATAATTTATGGAGTATAAAAATATTTTTTATATCCAGGTTTTTTCCTTATTGGACTGCCACTACTACTGTTTTGTTAGATATAAATTGCCAAATCCAGCAAGTTTGTATTACAATATATTTGGGAACATGATGACACATTCTGGTTTCTGGGTAGCAATAACAAATTTTGAACCTGGAAGGAAAGAAGACCTGAAGGGAAAAAAGGACTTAGGACAAATTTCACAAACCTCTAAATCTTTCCCAAAAGCAAACTGAAAGCCTAAGTCTCTGTATCTATGTCTATATCACCTATATCTGATACAGATACAGACATAGATATATAATACCCTTAGCTATATTTGATGCCTAGAAGAAAGAGTAAAGAATTGAACATTCAGAGTAACAGCCCACTTTGGAATTATCTATTGGCACCAAAAGATAGGCTTTTCCCCACAATTTTATATTGGAGGCAAGGATTTTAGGTTCTCATGGCACAGATGAAGTTGTAATTGCTTTCCATTTTAACTAAGAGCCAACTTCAAACTTACAAAGTCTGAGTATCTGTCTAAAGTGTTTATGCTACAGGCAGCAGGAGCCATTGTGGAAGGGCAATTAGAAGGATTTTTTTTATGGTGCATTAGTGAAAACTGGTCAGCTTGAAAGAGTTGCTCCATTTTAATAATAATAAATAATTTATTTGAACATGAACAGTTTCATAGACAACATTCCATTTTACTCTTCTCATGCTGAAACAACTATGATAGGATTTCTTAATCATTTTCTAGCATACTTCTTTGACAGCCTGGTAAAGCATATGGACTCTTTCCCAGAAAATGCTTTTAAGGAGCAAAATAAAATACATATGATTTTAGTGGAAACCAATTATATCAAAATATAATTATAAGAATATTTTTGAATAGAAATTTGAGATATAATTATGTACATGTTTCTTTACTGACATTAAAAAATAAGATCTAGCAGTGGGTATAAGAAGTAGTGTAATTTGAATAAATGATGAGTTCAAGTAATGATACATACTGTTTTGAAATATCTGCAAAGGCTGTAACATATAGTTATATCTGTGTCTTTTATTGGTGACTGTGTCAGAGATGGCAGTTCTACTGCAGTTTGTTGCCTTTATTTATAATAGAAGGAAATGTTAAAGTTCCACAAGAGAATAATTAATAAAGATACAATATTTTTTTATTGAAACTCAAATATTCCTATTAAATTCTCTCTATAAATCTTGGGTTGAAAATCTTATTTATGCCAAGTTATTTTTAAAGCATTTTAAACTTTCCAAAGTAGTATATAGCTACATTTTATTGAGCACTGAATATGTACCAGAAACTATGCACTCAAACGTTATCTTGCCCAGTCTTCAAAACAATTCTCTAATTGTTTTGAATTACTATATTCTTTATAAATAAGGAAGTAGAGTCTCAAACTGACGCTGAGGTAAGTGGCAAAGCACACATATAGAGATACACAGAAAAATTTTTCCATTCCTATTTTGTAGAATAAATACAGACAAGTAAAAATTGTGACTTTCATAAAAAGAATCAGGACTGGAACTTAGGTCTTCAGAATCCCATTTTGATGTTCTCTCCACAAAACCATTTCATCATTTGGTGATAGCTGCATTTCAAGAAACTGTTCTTAAATAGTGTCATACCAGAATGCCAGTACTGTGAAAACTGCCACTTTAGAAAGAGATTGGCTCAAAAGATAATAGAAACAACTCCCCCATGAGAAAAGTCAATGATGAATAGAATTATTTCCAACTGCCAACTAGAGGAAACACACAATAAGAAAATTGTACAAACTGAAAAAGAGGCAGAAGGGTAGTAAAGTGTTGGCTTCTAAGAAACAAGTTCATCCAGATAAGCTATCCTAAGGTTTCTGCATAGAATCCCCCAAGCTCAGAGAGGAAAAAAATGAAAATAAGTCATCTAAATACCATCTGAATCTTGGTCTATAATCAAGTCTTTATAGGCCAGTGGTGCAAAAGGTAGTCAGTTATATTGCCTAGTTAATCAAGCACACAATCAATTCAAACAGACATACAGGTTTCATAATAGTTAATTCAATAAAATTTTAGGAAAAGGAAGTATGCCAAGAGCTGCACTGGTGCTTGTGATTTGTGCCATTAAGAAATTTTACTTTTAATACATTTTAGTAACAACTTTGAGTTACAGACTCTAGTGGATATAAATCCTTTCTGACCCAGAGCAGTAGAAAAGGCTTCAAGAAGGGCTCAGTATTTGACCCAAGTGTAAAGGTTGGGAAGGATTCTATTAAGAAGAGGTAGTTAATAATATTGCAATAACTTTGTTTGTTTTATGGTTAACAGATGGTTACTATCCTTATTGTGGTTAGTATTTCATAAATTATATAATTTTCAAATCACTATGTTGTATACCTGAAACCCATATATTGTTTATCCAACATACTTCAATAAAAAGCAATAAAGATGAGAGATTTTAGAAAAATTTAGATATTTACACATGAATGAGAGGTGCTAAATGATTTATATTAGGAAATTTTATCTAGATTCAGATATTGTGAACAATTTAGTAAAACAACAAGGTTTCTCTTTTTTTCCCCCAATGAAAATTCTTATACTAATCTGGGAGAATGGTTGGGAAGTGAGAAATGATGGTATCAGAGAACACTTAGAAAGAAGTCAGAAAATAACAATGCATTTTAAAAGATCTAATTTATAAAAGTCTTCTTGAAATGGAATAAAATAATTTCAAACTCTGGAGACAGAAACTTTGACTTGAAAAAGACTGCATTTGGGGATTAAGGGAGAGACAGTGCCTAAGAAGGACATTAAGATCAATAACTTGACTAACTTTGGAACTTATAAAGACATTTCCTGAGATAGAAAATGAAAAAAAAAGAAAAAGAAAAAGAAAAAGAGAGAGAGTGCAGGCTAGGAAGGTAATACTATTATTCATGCACAAACTTCATAAGTTTGCAGTGCCAGTAAGAGAGATCTTCATAAGTATGTTCAACAGGAATTTGAAAATAAAGTCTCAGACTTGAGAGGAGATGCTAGTATTAGCAATGTGATTTGACCATTGCAGCCATATAGATAAAAATCTAAGTTATATGAATGGATGACATTGCAAAGAAAGAGAACAGAGGGAAAAAGAGGAAATGGATGCAATAACTAAAGTCTATGAGGTAATGGAGGTGTTTACTAATCATACTGAGATTATCATTTTGCAATATAGACATGTACCAAATCATCACATTGTACACCTTAAATCTGTACTATGTTACATGTCAAGCATATTTTATAAAGCTGGGGAAAAATAAATACGGATAGTTTTACTAAAAGAAAATATACAATGTCTTTAATTAAAGTCAGGCAGAGAAAGAGAAGGCAAGCTCACACATCAATGGAATAGACTAAAGAGCCCAGAAAAACAAATGCATTTATTTGTTTTTAATTAATTAATCTATGACAATAATTATGGTCAATTAATCTATGACAAAGGAAGTAAGAATACACAATGGAGAAAAGACAGTCTCTTCAATAAATGGTGTTGAAAAAACTGGAACACTACATACAAAGAATGAAATTGGACCACTATTGATGCCATATACAAAAATAAATCAAAGTGGATTAGACTTGAATATAAGATTTGAAATCACAAAGCTTCTAAAAGAAAACATAGGCAGTAAGCTCTTGACACAAGTCTTAGCAATATATATATACATACATATATATTTATATATATATATATATATATATATATATATATATATATATATATATATATATATACACACACACATTGGACGACTCTCTTCAGGCAAAGGCAACAAAAATTAGAATAAACAAATGGAATTACATCAAACCAAAAGGATTTTTCACTGTAAGAAATCATCAACAAATTAAAAGGCAACCTACTGAATGGGTGAATATATTTTCAAATCATGCATCTGATAAGGGGTTAATAGCCAAACTAGATAAAGAACTTACACAACTTACTATCGAAAAATAAATAAATAACCCAACGAAGACATTTTTCCAAAGAATACATACAGATGGCCAACAGGCACATGCAAAGATGTTCAATGTTACTAATTGTCAGGGAAATGCAAATTAAAACCATAATGAGATTTCATCTTATACCTGTTTAATCAGCTATTATCAAGTAGACAAAAAATAACAAGTATCTCTCAAGGATCTGGAGAAAAGGGAATCCTTGCACACAATTGGTAGGAATGTAAATTGGTGCAGCCACTGTGGAAAACAATATAGAAGTTCCTCAAAAAATTAAAAATAGAACTACCAATTACCAGCAATCCACTTCTGGGTATTTATCTGAAGAAAATGAAAACACCAATCCAAAGAAAAATGCACACTCCTATGTTTATTGGAGCATTATTTACAAAAACTAACATATGGAAATGACCTAAATGTCCATCACGTAGATGTATAAAGATATGGTATATAAGAAGCAATAGAATATTAGTCAGCCATAAAAAGGATGAAATATTGCCATTTGTGATAACATGGATGGATCTAGAGGGTATTATGCTAAGTGAATAAGTCAGACATAAAAAGACAAATACCATATGACTTTACTTATATGAGGAATCTAAAATACAAAACACAAAGAGACTTATAGATACAGGAAAAACTGTTGGTTACCCGAGTGGGGAGGTTTTGGGGAAGTGGGTGAAATAGGTGAAGGGGATTAATAAAGACAAACTTTCAGTTATAAAATAAATAAGTTATAGAGATATAATGCACAGTATGGAAAACATAGTCAATAATATTAAACAACTTGTATAGTGACAGATGGTAAGTAGATTTATTGCAGGGTTTATTTTATACTATATAAAAATATTGAATCACTATGAGGTACACTGGAAAGGAACAGGATATTATATGTCAAGGAAGGAAGGAAGGAAGAAAGGAGAGAGGGAAAGAAGGTAAGAAGGTCCCTGTAAACATATTAGCCCCTAACATGGGAAGGGTTTAAGTAAGTACTGATGTAGCAAATGTTTGAAAATTGGGCAGGAGACATCAAGAGAGATAATAGGAGAAAAAGAATACAGTATTGTCACAGAAATAAAGATAGAGTGAGTCTCAGGAAGATGCTGCAAAACAGTGAAAATTTTGTAGGAATGAGGCCTAATAATAGATTACTGTTGATTTTGGCCACTTGAAGGTCTTTAATTTCCCTTTTAAGATTTATTCACGTAGACTTAGAGAGACTACAGTACTGTGAGGAATAAATGGAAAAGGAGAAATTGGACTCAGAAAAGCTGCATTTTTGAGAAAATATTTAAAGATAAAAGTATGGTACTTGAATAAGAAGCAATGTTAAAATAGGATATAGAAGAATTGAACATTTTTATTGGCCCATTGGATGGGCAATAGATAAAAGCTGAAGATAGAAATGGGGAGAATAATTTGGAAAAGTCCCAAAGGAATAAAGAAGCCAGAAATGGAGAGTGAAAATATAAGGGTCATATGTGAAGATAGGTAAAAAGAAGACATCCTATGGAAGAGGAAATGTATTGAATCCTATTCTACTCCTTCAGAATAGGTTGGACCCATTCCTCTTGATGGTAATAAGAAATTGGGAAAGCAATGAAGATATCAAGCTGCCACAATTGGTAACTTAAGCCAAAACATGAAACTAGCAGGAATATAGTCAGAAATGTTCTAGTGCAGGTCTCCAGTAGCAGACCAGTGAGGCAGTTCTGATTCACAGCCTTTTATTTTTGTTGTTATATACCATACAAGTGGGGAGAAAAAAATGACAGCCAAGTACTAAACTCAAGGATCGTGTTTCTCTTGGTATTTCCCTCTTAGTCTTCTTATTTTCTTCTCAGTTATTTCCTATTATAGTCCAGTATTTGCAGACCATGACATGTGCTCTAAAATCTACCAGGTTGTTTGATGTTTGTTACCTTAAAGTAAAAAAATATTTATAAGCTTATTTAACAACAATGGTAAGCCTTTTCAAATATTCCATTTTTATATTTCATATTACACACTTATACATATTATACACTTAACATTGTGTGTTTAGTGCTCCAATTTTGCAATCTGGATCTATTACTGGAATTACTATGAAATATTCTAGAAAAGTCAAGTTAGTCTAGTGAATGGAAAAACAAAAATAGAATTGGGTGATTGTGTAAAATACTGAAAAATACGCTTTAGAGGAAGAATAACTGTGAAATGCAAAAATATAAAATTATCAAGCAATTTTAGAGATTGCCAGTTTAGAAGCATAAAAGTGTACCTAGAAAAAAGCACTTTGCAAGCAATAGCAGATAGCACATATTGAGTTGTATACCTACTGACGTTTTCATATATTAGTATGTACCAAAATGTTAAAACACCTTCCCTAACTTCCTACTCATTTTTGGGAAGAACGTAAATTCCACTGGCAAGATTTTAGTCAGACTACTACTCATGGGTTCTCTCTCATGCCCTAAAAACTAGTCCCCTAGTCCCCCTCTGCCTTGCTTATCCAGTCAGCATGTGACTCACATTTAACAGTATTTTTCCCTGGGAAGTCCATGAATTTTTAATGTAGATCTAAAGAAGAGATTGTGACTGGGCCCCTGAGCTTCAGGTAAATGAGGGGGTAGGGAAGAGAGAACTTCTTTACCAATGAAAAAGCCTATCAGAGTTGAATAGTTTATGAGAAAAAACCCTGGAGATACATGGTTCAAGGGTTCAGTTCTTAAAGTTCTCAGAGCCACTCTGGATACTACCAAGTGGCCCTCATTTTTTTTTAACAACTCAAATATTTACTCATATTTTTCTTTTACATTATTTTGAGTTAGGCCTTTTCTTACTTAGAATCTAAATAGCCCTAATTAATAGACTAACCTAAATTAATACAGTTTAACTGTTTAGAATTTAGCATTAGTTCAGTTTAGCTCTAATTTTGTATTTATGATAACACAGTATTGAAAAAGTTAATGTTTGTTATGGTGTTAGTAATATTCTAAATTAAAAATGATGGCAAACAAGACTGTAGAAATAATATTTTACCTGAGAAAACTGTTTTCAAGTAGTCTGCATTCAAAATATATGCCAATTACAATTGATGCTTGATGTTTATTATAATAGGTCTCCCTGAACACCAAATGGAAATCAGCCTGTATTTTTATTGGAAGGTATTTGATAATATAAAAACACGTATTTTGTTGTTATGCATGATGAATACATTCTTACTTTTAAAATCACAATACAATATTTATTCTCTGTTGATACATACATAGTCTAAAAATGAATGTTTTGTCCAGAAATAACCACTATTTTAAATATGACATTTATCTTCCAGATGATATTCTTTCATTTCCCTGCTTATCTTATAAAATACTTATAAAACTATGTAGAACTATGTGTATCATAACTGCATTTTTCCTTGTGTATTTTAATATAGATTAAACAGTTTATGTACTATTAAGCCCTTTTCATTCAGGGACATTCTTAAAAGATTTTCCATGGATGTAGACATAAAATTAAATCATCCTTTTAAAATGCTGCATTGTTTTCCATAATATTGATACATTATACTTTCCTTAACCCATTTCCCTACTAATGAGAATGTAGGTTGAGTGGTGAATAGTTGGATCTTATTTTTGTGCTTTCTGCCAACAACAAATGAATGAACCTCTTTGTTGTACCTAGGTCCCTGGTTGCTCTTGTTCTCTATCCTTTTTGCCACTGTCAACATCACATGGGATGAACACACACACACACACACGCACGCACATACATTCACTATATATCCGAAAAAGTTATAAAAACTCTAAGGTTAAGAAAGACAATAATTTATGTAAAATAAGCATGCAAACAAAAAACTGGTAGATTTTGGAAGAAGGATTTGTGAACTAATCTTAATTACTCTATGGCAGCATCAAATAATTTCTCTCAAAATTAGGATGGGTTAAATTAACTCTCCCCAAGCTAAAACTGAGTTACAGACTGATCTAATTAAAATTTTTGTTTCTCTTTACATTCATTTTTGGAAAGAGTAATCTTAATTGATTTAAAATAGTTTTAGACTTGTATTGTATTTGGGATTACAGCCTTAAATGTGCTTATGTCTGTGATGGTAAATTAACTGAGCATTTGGTGGAACTGATAGCTAATAATTCTTTGCTGAGGTCCTCCTAAAGGTAAGATGTTCACTAGTATTATCATCTGGTGTGTGATGGTTTCTATGGGAAGAATTGATAGCTGTAAATAAGTAAAGTCCTTCTTAATTGTGCTAAAAATATGTTAACCAATGTGTAACTTAATATTTGGGGAGTAATGTTTAATTTTTAAATTATGAATAAATATTGGTTATTGTGTCTAGCTGTCTGATGGCACCAAATAATCAATGTGAGTAACAATAGAAAAATAGTCATATCTGAAATACAGAAAACTTATAAGTGATTAAGTAAAGACCACACCTATAAACAGAAAAATTGTATTCTAGAGGGTTGAAAACATCTGTTTTTGGTATTATCTAAATATTATTTGTTAAGCAGGGTTTTTTGGAGACAATTAAGGAGCATTCTCTTGAAATCTGTATCATTTAAGGAGAACAGGTGCTGAATTTAAAAGATGGTAGTTCTTCAAATAATCATCTTCGTACTCTAGTACAATCCCATTGCCTAATGATATAGCAGGGTTAGAAAACATCTCTGAGGTTAAATGTCACTGAGAACTTTGTTTTTCCCCTATAGGGACCAGACTCATTTGTTATATAAGCAAGGAATACAAAATTTGTAATCTGATGGAATAAGATAGCTTGTAGACAAAGAAGAATTTTGAAAGTTGCTGGAAAAGAAAACAAAGAGTCATTTTATATTTTTCCAAAGTGGAAAAATATTTAGCAAATTTATCCAAACCAGGGCAATAAACATAAGTCCAGACTACTGAGTTTTTTTTTTAATCTAGAAGACAATGGGTGTTCTGCACATCTTAAGTAAATTAAGTCATCTAGGAATCCATTATACTTAAGAGATATAAAATCTGTCTTTTACAATCTTCTGTTTCAGATTTAATATATGCTGTATTATATAATCTGTATTCTAATGTAAAGCATTTTATGAACTGAACAGATGTTTCTGTTAATATAACAGCTGAGTTATTTAAACTTGCATCATTGTTTATATGGAAATGATCTTAAATGCACCTCAATAAGGATGTGAATAGCTTATTTTAATTATATTTAATGAAATGTCAAAGAGTGACACATTACCCAAAGACACAAAAAATAAAATTAGTCTTTTAATTTTCATAAATTTAAATATTTGGTGTAAAAATGTTTTAGGATTATTATACAAATTTAGGTCTATTGCATCAGAAACAAAAGATATCAGTCTACAAAACTTAAATACATATATTTTATGTAGTTAAAGAGGTGTTATTCTTTCTCTTTCACAAAAATGTTTTATCTGTTTTTCATAAGACTGTATCATAACTTAAAAGCAGTATTATAGTAAAAAGTGTTAGAATTCAAAACAAGTATCGAATACGAAAATCAATGTCAACAAGTAAAATAAATTATCAAGGAAATTAGAAAATAATAATAAATAGTGTACCTGAAAGTACATTTTGCTATTCTCTTTACCCAATAATGGTTGAAAGATCTGATGAAATCTGAAGATGAAACTTTTCTCAGGCTCTTTGCAATTGTTGAGTAAAAAAAATTGGAATCTTGCCTGGGAAAATAGAACTGCTTTTCTTATGTTGCTTCTTAGAGTTAGGGCTACAGAAACTGCTATAGCGATGCTTGACTTTCTTCTGCTTGGAGATTTATTTAGTGACATGAGACCCACTTTTAATTAATTCTCTATAAGGTCCACCAGAAGACACTAGCTAGATATGAGAACTGATATATCTAATTTGTGGATACTTAAAAATAGGTATGTGTTCATGTAATTATGAGACAGGCACTGTACAAAATCCTTTAATGACTCTCTTATAATGCATTATATAGGTATATGCAATGCATAGTATATGCATGTATATAATGCATATTTGTAATGTGTGTGTGTGTGTGTGTGTGTGTGTGTGTATGTGTACCAGTCAGTATAGAGCCTGAAACAAAGAATATTGTATATGTAAAGTTACAAGTTTATAAGTTCTGGCTATTTTCACTATATACAAGTCAAATCCACATTTTCTCTATCTTACATCCTTTTAATGTTTATTGTAAATATATATTTATTATAATTATAATAATTATAAATGTTGTAATAAATAATGTTTTAATTATAATATCTTTTTATTTGGATTATTTGGCTTACTTTTCCTCTTATTAATTTCTGCCAATATAATCAGCAAATTTGGGTGTTTTGGATTGTCAGTAATCTGGGCCAGGACCAAGAATGACTCAGAAATATTATGACAAATGTTTATAGTAAAAGTTGGAAATGTAGAAAAGTATGTTCATACTTAAATGCTTGAATAGTATTATTTAATAATCTATCCTGAAATTTATATCCTTTCTTTGGTTGTTCTTCACCAAATGTTGCCATTCTTTTAAATCCCAAATTTTCCAGGTATCATAAAAAAGAATGTGGGTACTCTGAGGAAAAGGAAAAGGGGAGCTCTAGCCCTAGCAGTCATTTAAGTATTGACTGAAGTATCTTAAAATGAATGGTGAGGAGAATTAATTCACAGATTGACACTACAGCCATGCGAAAACATAAGAACAGCATAAAGAAGTAAAATTATAACATAGTCTAACTCTTAAACTTTCAAGCTTTGATATAGAAATCAGAAATATAAACCAACTTAGTCAAAATATAAATACAGCCTCGTAGGCTGTGAAGAAATGACCAAACAAGAATGGGTAGCATTGCAATTTAAATTCCATCACTGAGGCCTTCAAACACAAGTTGGGTAATCACTACCTAAAAGATATCAAGTACAGTATAGCTAGCTTGGACTACCTTTTGGACTCTTCTAATTATGAGCTTATGCAGGAGAAAATAGGTGTAGGAAATGGAAATGAAATTCTATAGTATTTGGATTTTACACTACCACAACTAGTGTCTTCCATTGGAATGGCATGTTTCTGCTGTCTTTGTTTAGTTTTGAGAATTTTGTTAAGATCAGTATATAATCAGCATTTAGAAGAATGTATAGTAGAGACACAAAGCATAGGTCTTTTCATTGTATTTGGAGACTACTGCACATCATATTTATTGTTTTGTCTTTATTTTCACTTTCAAGAACTTGGTATTAGCTCTTCAAATATGTTGCAATAGTTCCAACAGCCAAAACACACAACAGAACTCTACCCAAATTAACAATGGATTATATTTCATTTCCCTAACAAATTTGGAAGCAGTCAAGTACCAAATAAGTATTTGAAGATTGAGTTACAAAAGTACCAGAGGAAGGAGGATTGAAGATGGTGGCATGAGAGGAGAGACAGAGGCTTCCTCATAAAACTGGATACAATTGGAAAATATAGTTGGCACAACTAATCCTGAGAGAGCAACAGGAAAGAGAACGGCACCACACTGCATACACCTGGAGAAAAGAGTTGACCTCACTGAAGGGGTAATGTACCAGAGCTGTGGCTCGGCGGGAAGGGAGCCCTTTCCCCACCCCCAACTTACTGGCGGGAGGAAGAGAAACTGAGCAAGGAGGGAGTGGAAGGCTTGGGACTGCTGAATACCTAGCTCTGGAGATCTGCACTGGGAGCACAAACCTACATTTCATGGTGCTTTCATCATACTCTTATGATTACTGAGTTGGAAAGCAGGGACACACAGAAATCCTGGGGAGACTGGGATTCCAGTCACTTGTGGAAAGCAGGGATCCATATCCTGCTGCTCTGGGGCAAAAGCTTATACCTGACTGCACAGCCCATTAGTTCAGGCAGTGGAGACAGGCACAGTAGCTGGGAAGCAGGGAACAGCTCTTTCCTCCCCCCAGGCATTAATACCATTCCCCTGCGACCCCCAACATTGCTTCAGGGGATAAGCAGCTCCAGAATAGAGCTTCTGGACACTAGAGGGCACCATTTACAAACATGAAATGCCAAAGAAACCTGGTCCAGAGTAAAATTATTAATACAACTCCCAAGAAAGATTGAAAGGATATGGACCTTGTGACCCTTCCTGAAAGGCAGTTCAAAATAAAAATCATCAACATGCTAACAGAGGTACGGAAAGACATCCAAGAACTCAGGAATGAATTCAGGTCAGGGATCCAATCATTGAAGAGCACAGTGGAGGGTATTAAAAGCAGGTTGGATATGGTGGAGATGGTAAATGAAATAGAAACTAGAGAATAGGAATACAAAGAAGCTGAGGCACAGAGAGAAAAAAGGATCTCTAAGAATGAAAGAATATTGAGAGAACTGTGTGACCAATCCAAATGGAACAATATTTGCATTATAGGGATACCAGAAGAAGAAGAAGAAGAAGAGAGAGAGACAGGGATAGAACATGTCTTTGAGGAGGTAGTTGCTGAAAACTTCCCCAATCTGGGGAAGGAGAGAGTCTCTCAGGCCATGGAGATCCACAGATCTTCCAACACAAGGGACCCAAGGAAGATAACACCAAGACACATAGTAATTAAAATGGCAAAGATTAAGGATAAGAAGAGACTGTTAAAAGAAGCCAGAGACAGAAATAAGATCACATACAAAGGAAAGCCCATCAGGCTAACATCAGACTTCTCAGCAGAAACCTTACAGCCCAGAAGGGAGAGGCATGATGTATTTAATGCCATGAAACAGAAGGGCCTGGAACCAAGATTTGTTTATCTGGAGAGATTATCATTTAGATTTGAAGGAGAGATAAAACAATTTCCAGATAAGCAAAAGCTGAGAGACATTACTTCCCACAAACCATCCTTACAGGCTATTTAGGAGGGACTGCTATAGATGGAAGTTTTCCTAAGGTTGAATAGCTGTCACCAGAGGTAGTAAAACCACAGTAAAGAAAGAAGAACAGCTAATTATAAAGCAAATGCAAAATTAAGTTAACTATCCCCAAAGTCAATCAAGGGATAGACAAAAAATACAGAATATGATATCTAATATATAAAGAATGGAAGAGGAAGAAAAAGGAGGAGAAACAGAAAAGAACCTTTAGATTGTGTTTGTAATAGCATACTAAGTGAGTTAAGTTAGACTCTTAGATAGTAAGGAAATTAACCTTGAACATTTGGTAAACATGAATCTAAAGCCTGAAATGTCAGTAAGTACATACCTATCGATAATCACCCTAAATGTAAATGGACTGAATGCCCCAATCAAAATACATAGAGTCACTGAATGGATAAAAAAAAAGACCCATCTATATGCTGCTATACGCTCCTAAAAGGAGACTCACCTCAAACCCAAAGACATGCACAGACTTAAACTCAAGGGATGGAAAAAGATATTTCATGCAAACAAAAGGGAGAAGAAAGCAGGTGTTGCAGTACTTGTATCAGACAAAATAGACTTCAAAACAAAGAAAGTAACAAGAGATAAAGAAGGACATTACATAATGATAAAGGGGTCAGTCCCACAAGAGGATATAACCATTCTAAATATATATGTACCCAACACAGGAGCACCAGCATATGTGAAACTAATACTAACAGAATTAAAGGAGGAAATAGAAGGCAATGCATTCATTTTGGGAGGCTTCAACACACCACTCACTCCAAAGGACATATCTACCAGACAAAAAATAAGTAAGGACATAGAGGCACTGAACAACACACTAGAAGAGATGGACCTAATAGACATCTATAGAACTCTATATCCAAAAGCAACAGTATACACATTCTTCTCAAGTGCGCATGGAACAATCTCCAGAATCAACCACATACTAGGCCACAAAAAGAGACTCAGTAAATTTAAAAATTTGAAATTCTACGAACCAACTTTTCAGACTGCAAAGGCATAAAACTAGAGATAAATTGTACAAAGAAAGCAAAAAGTTTCACAAACACATGAAGGCTTAACAACATGCTCCTAAATAATAAATGGATCAATGACCAAATTAAAATAGAGATCCAGCAATATATGGAAACAAATGACAACAACAACACAAAGACCCAACTTCTGTGGGATGCAGTGAAAGCAGTTTTAAGAGGAAAGTATATAGCAATCGAGGCATATTTAAAGAAGGAAGAACAAATTCAAATGAATAGTCTAACATCACAATTATCGAAATTGGAAAAAGAAGAACAAATGAGGCCTAAAGTCAGCAGAAGGAGAGACATAATAAAGATCAGAGAAGAAATAAATAAAATTGAGAAGAATAAAACAATATAAAAATCAATGAAACCAAGAGCTTGTTCTTTGAGAAAACAAACAAAATAGATAAGCCTCTAGTCAGACTTATTAAGAGAAAAAGAGAATCAACACACATCAACAGAATCAGAAAGGAGAAAGGAAACATCATAACGAACCCCACAGATATACAAAGAATTATTAGAGACTACTATGAAAACCTATATGCTAACATGCTGGAAAACCTAGAAGAAATGGACAACTTCCTAGAAAAATACAACCTTCCAAGACTGACCAAGGAAGAAACACAAAATCTAAACAAACAAATTACCAGCAAATAAATTGAAGTGGATATCAAAAAACTACCCAAGAGCAAAATTCCCGGGTCAGATGGATTTACCTTGGAATTTTATCAGACATACACAGAAGATATAATACCCATTCTCCTTAAAAATTTTAAAAAAATAGAAGAGGAGGGAATACTCCCAAACTCATTCTATGAAGCCAACATCACCCTAATACCAAAACCAGGCAAAGACCCCACCAAAAAAGAAAATTACAGACCAATGTCCCTGATGAATGTAGGTGAAAAAATACTCAACAAAATATTAGCAAAGTGAATTCAAAGATACATCCAAAGGATCATACACCATGACCAAATGGGATTCATCCCAGGGATGCAAGGATGGTACAATATTTGAAAATCCATCAACATCACCCACCACATCAACAAAAAGAAGGACAAAAACCACATGATCATCTCCATAGATGCTGAAAAAGCATTTGACAAAATTCAACATCCATTCATGATAAAAACTCAAAACAAAATGGGTATAGAGGGCAAGTACTTCAACATAATAAAGGCCATATATGATAAACCCACAGCCAAGTATGACCTTCTCCCCACTGTTACTCAACATAGTACTGGAGGTCCTAGCCATGGCAATTAGAAAAAACAAAGAAATACAAGGAATCCAAATTGGTAAAAAAGAAGTTAAACTGTCATTATTTGCAAATGACATGATATTGTACATAAAAATCCCTAAAGACTCCACTCCAAAACTACTAGTACTGATATCGAATACAGCAAAGTTGCAGGATACAAAATTAACACACAGAAATCTGTGGCTTTCCTATACACTAACAATGAATTAATAGAAAGAGAAACCAGGAAAACAATTCCATTCACAATTGCATCAAAAAGAATAAAATACTTAGGAATAAACCTAACCAAGGAAGTGATAGAACTATACCTTGAAAACTATAAGACACTCTTAAGAGAAAATAAAGAGGACACTAACAAACGGAAACTCATCCCATGCTTTTGGCTAGGAAGAATTAATATCATCAAAATGGCCATCCTGTCCAAAGCAGTATATAGATTTAATGCTATTCCTATCAAATTACCAACAGCATTCTTCAACGAACTGGAACAAATAGTTCAAAAATTCATATGGAACCGCCAAAGACCCCGAATAGCCAAAGCAATCCTGAGAAGGAAGAATATAATGGGGTGGGGGGGGGATCTTGCTCCCCAAGTTCAAGCTCTACAACAAAGCACAGTAATCAAGACAATTTGGTACTGGCACAAGAACAGAGCCACAGACAAGTGGAACAGAATAGAGACTCCAGACATTAACCCAAACATATATGTTCAATTAATATATGATAAAGGAGCCATGGACATACAATGGTGAAATGACAGTATCTTCAACAGATGGTACTGGCAAAACTGGACAGCTATATGTAAGAGAATGAAACTGGATCAGTGTCTAACTCCATACACAAAAGTAAATTCAAAATGGATCAAAGACCTGAATGTAAGTCATGAAACCATAAAACTCTTAGAAAAAAACATAGGCAAAAATCTCTTGGACATAAACATGAGTGACTTCTTCATGAACATATCTCCTCAGGCAAGGAAAACAAATGCAAAAATGAACAAATGGGACTATGTCAAGTTGAAAGGCTTCTGTACAGCAAAGGACACCATCAGTAGAACAAAAAGTACCCTACAGTATGGGAGGATATATTCATAAAGGACAGATCTGATTAAGAGTTGACATCCAAAATATATAAAGAGCTCATGCACCTCAACAAACAAAAAGCAAATAATCCAATTAAATAATGGGCAGAGGACCTGAACAGACAGTTCTTCAAAGAAGAAATTCACATGGCCAACGGACACATGAAAAGACCCTCCACATCACTAGTCATCAGAGAAATTCAAATTAAAACCACAATGAGATATCACCTCACACCAGTAAGGATCGCCACCATCCAAAAGACAAACAACAACAAATATTGGTGAGGTTGTGGAGAAAGGGGAACCCTCGTGCACTGCTGGTGGGAATGTAAATTAGTTCAACCATTGTGGAAAGCAGTATGGAGGTTCCTCAAAAAGCTCAAAATAGACATACCATTTGACACAGGAATTGCACTTCTAGGAATTTACCCTAAGAATGCAGCACTCCAGTTTGAAAAAAACGGATGCACCCCTATGTTTATCACAGCACTATTTACAATAGCCAAGATATGGAAGCAACCTAAGTGTCTATCCGTAGATGAATGGATAAAGAAGATGTAATACCTGTACACAATGGAATATTATTCAGCCATAAGAAGAAAACAAATCTTACCATTTGCAACAACGTGGATGGAGCTAGAGGGTATTATGCTCAGTGAAATAAGCCAGGCGGAGAAAGACAAGTACCAAATGATTTTACTCATATGTGGAGTATAAGAACAAAGAAAAACTGAAGGAACAAAACAGCAGCAGAATCACAGAACCCAAGAATGGTCTAACAGTTACCAAAGGGAAAGGGACTGGGGATGATGGGAGGGAAGGGATGGATAAGGGTGGGGAAAAAGAAAGGGTGCCTTACGATCAGCATGTATAATGTAGGGGTGGGGGGCATAGGAAGGGATGTTTAACACAGAGAAGACAAGTAGTGATTCTATAGCATCTTACTTCGCTGATAGTGAATGTAATGGGGTTTGTGGGGGGCACTTGGTGAATGGGGAGTCTAGTAAACTTAATGTTCTTCATGTCATTGTAGATTAATGATAACAAAATGAATAAATAAAAAGTACCCGAGGAAGAAAACAGGGAGAATAAAAGAAATCATTTGTCTTATCCCAAGCCTGACCTGTTGAATTACACAATTACTATTTTAGAACTGATTCTACTATGTTTGTTTGTTTCCTGTTTACTGGTTTTCACCTTCCTTTCTGTTCTTTCCTTCTTTCCTCCATGGTCCTTCACTTTTTTCTCTCACTTCTATTCTGCTATGTTACTGTTCTTTATCAACCCAGGCAAATATTTAGCAATTGGATGTAAGCTCACCTGAAAGAGAACCAGATAGGAAGAGTGCCTTCCACTCTTATTTGAGGAAGGAAACCAAAGGTGAAGCTAAAATAAAAGAATAGGTTTCAGACCTTAGGAAGAATAACTCCTAGCAGAATTTATAAAAACATTTGGAATCTCACTTTTTTCTAACCAGAACACCATGGCTTTGATTTTCGAAGTTCAAAGTATCTGAGAAGAAAGACAGTGAAGAATGAAATGCAGTTATAGAAGAATACTTAATGACATGTCAGTTATTGTCATTTTTAATATTGCTATGTAGAATAATAAAAACATTTGATATACTGCAATTCTTCTCTCCATCTCTGCCCTAATCCCCCACTTTCTCCTTCAGTGTTCCTTTACTTTAGAAGCTTCTGAAGGAAGAATCAAAAGTTGCTCACAGATGGCCCCTTCTTTTATCTTGTGAAAGACAACAATTTAACGGATTGCATTAGAAATTACAAATTAAGAGAGGAGAGAAAGGAATGTTGCTGAATTGGAGTAGAGACTAAATTATAATAGTGCATTTTTTCTTGAATGGGCAATGAAGTGTACACATTCAGAACAGTATTTGCCCAAGGACCCAGGTAAATGACAAACTCTCAGAGGTCTTCTGCTTCTGAATATGCCCAAGTAGGTTAGATCTAGGAATCAGGAAGTTTAGATTACCAAAAGTCTATCATGTCCCTAACTTGGAAAGAAAGTAGAAAAGTTATTGGCTATGCCAAGGACAGTACTGTGCTTGCACAAGGAAAATATCAGCAACAGTCATTAGAGATTGAAATTGACCTGGTTCCTGTTTTTGTGTTCTGTAAGCCTCTTAGGGGGAGAACTCACTCCTATAATATTTCACTGAATTTCCTCCCATTTCTATAGGATGAGGGTCAGAGTTAGGACTAATAATTTATTATGAAATATGTGCAGATAGAAGAATGTTTTACAAAAATATTTAGTACATATGAGATGATGGATTAACATTCAAATACCACACAGCATTATGAAGGGAAGGCAGGAATTCAGGAAAAGAAATTCAAGTTACTTTTTATGATAGTGTTTATATTTTAAAGTATGATACAAAGCAAAAAGCAGAGTCATATATATATATTATGTAGCAAAAGTGAGTACAATGGATATTATGTAGCAAAAGTGAGTACAATGGAAATCACTAATGCATTTAAACTTGGGCTGCCAGTTTTTTTCATTTATTTTATATATGTGGAATACATCTTTTCCTGAAGGAGATTTTAATTACTTATCAATATGCAACTAATTACAAAGTTTACAGGTCTTCACTGGTCTTTAAAAAAATGTACACCTCTATTCCCACAAATTTATACAAACAAATATACTACATAAATTCTTACAAGCTAGGATTTTTTAAATCCTAGGTGAATCACAAATATATATCATTAGATACAATAGTTAATTGTGAAATTGTAAGTGCACAATTACATATTTTGGTGAATCAACTTTTAGTTATAGGTTTTTCCAGCAAATACTATAAGTTTAGAATATTTCTTGCTTAAAAGTTATCTACAATAAGGAATTAATGTAGTATGAAATTTTAAAACAACTTTTCAACCTTCTAGACTAATGAAATTGAAAGTACATGGAAATTGGAGGGTGAATTGATTAAAGTGTGTAAAAACATTTAAAAAAGAAAAATTACATATAATAATGTTTTTATATATATAACTAATACGTATGTAAATAGAATTTTCATGATATTGAGCAACCAAAAATATCAAGAATTAGTGACCTGAAGCCTCAAACTCAACTTATAATCTTTTATTTCAAATATTTATTAAATTCTTGTTATTTATTGACTTTATAATATATAAGTATCCTCAGTTTAATCAACAAAGATTCTTTATTGGTGGATGAATTGAAAAAATTGGAAGAAGGTACTATTGTTACCAAAGTTTGAAAAAAGTCATATGGTTTAGTTATATTGGTGAAGTAGAAGATACATATGTCACTGGGTGTTTGCCACAAATTACTCACTATCTGTCATCTAGTGTTTATAGACATTTCCTTTGTCTATTAGACATGGAATCAATGATTGCACTTGCTGGTCCTTAACTTTTCTGGCTGCTAGCTTCCTTGGAACAGAAAACTATAAAATGGCTTCAACTATGTAGAAAATCTCCATAATTAACTAACACTTTGCAAATATCAGCATGAAGATACATTATATGTGGATATGTTATTTATCATATTCTTCTATTAGATCTAACAAACATATGACAGGACTAACATAATAAAGAATATAACCCTATCTATTATTAGGATTAGGAATTCCCAGGACTGCAAGAGGAGCAAGTCAGAAGGAAGTAATGATGCAGAACATTCTAACATGCCCTTATCTGAAGCCAACAAAATTAGTAGAGAGAAAAAAATGCATGGATGGATCCATTTGGAACCTATATCTAAAACTCAGATTTATTTTAATCATGGGTAATAAAGCGTAAAAGAAAATAAATATCTGATGTTGAGACATTGTACTGTATTAGCAAGTTAATGATTTTTGCACAGGGTCCCTTCATGGTGGATCAGAATGCTTCAATAGTGCTGCCTTATAAGAAATGGAATTGCTTCTTCACTCTAGTGTTTCCTTGCCCAATCTTGAGCTTGAGGAAAGCGTTTGGGAGCAAAAGAACAACACTGCAGAAGATGAAAACAGTTCAGGTGCAGAGGAGTTTAATTAATACAGTTTTAATGACAGATAAGGAAATTTGTAAAAGGAGACCATTCATTGTTAGCTGAAGGAAGAAATAAATCTGACTCTGTGGTTATGAAAAGAGAGGCAATTTCAAGAGAATTTCTTGATGCTCTATTATTATTTTTATACATTAAGAACAAGTTACTAAAAGTTCACTCCATGTAAGAGTACTAAACAGAATTGTTCCCTGAACCACTTGCCCTTGCATGGTCTCTGTGAAACGTGGAAAGGTTTAGAACACTCTTTAGGTCCATTTTTGACAGCACTGTTTATTCATTTTTAGGGGTAAACTCGATGTTTTTCATTCATTCTTCCAAAAGAAATTAAATACCACCTGAATATTAGTCATTGTGCATGACACCAAAATAAAAAGATGAGGAAAGCAAGCATTTCCTACTGCCATGGAGTTTATAATCCCAAGAGTGAGCACATATTACTCAAATTAACAGATATGTAATTACCAGCTGTAATAAATGCTATGAAGAGAAACCATAGGATACTTTAAACTTAAAAATGTATTACTGGAAGGGGGCTTAAAGATGGTGGCATGAGAAGTGATACAGAAACCTGCTCTAATTCCTCATATCATATGAAAACATAGCAAATACAACTAATCCTGAAAGAGTGATAGGAAAGAAGACTGCAACAGACTGCCTACATCTGGGGAAAAGAGAAGACCTCACAGAAAAGGGTGAAGTAGCAAAGCCACAATCTGGAGGGAGTCAAGTTGTTTCCCCACATGAGCTCATTGGCAAGAGAAGGAGAAACAGAAAGGGGAAGGGGTGGAGGCACAGGACAGCTGAACACCGAGCCCTGCAGATCTGCTCTGGGAGCATGAACCTACATTATATGATGCTCTAGAGATTAGTGGGGTTGGAAAGCTAAGACAGGAGGAATACTTGGAGAGACTGAGATTCCAGCTGCTTGCAGAGAAGACAGGTACCCAGAAATGGCAATTCTGGGACAAAAGAAAGGTGGGTACTCTGAGGGACTTCCCAAAAGTGAGAAGCCTCCTAAAGGAGGCAGGATTGCATAGAGCTTGCAAACCAGGAGAAATGATGTGGACAAAAGCATCCTGGCACACTCAGAGCAGCAGGTTGGGAACTTTTTGGAGCTTCAGGCACACCATCCACCTGGCTGCCAATGCAGCCCCAAGGCCCCCCACTGTGATATGCAAACTGTAACTCATTCCTCCCAGCTGGCACCAGCTCTCAAACCTGAGGTCCCCAGCATTGCACCAGGCCATCCAGAAGGCAGCCGCACCAAGCATAGTTACAGAGGTGTAGAACAGAGACTCTACCCTGTGCACTTGTGGTGGCCCCTGCGACCACCGCCATACCGCCATTAGTCCAGGTGCTGAATAACTGCAGAGAGTAGAGCTTCTGAGCACTAGAGGGTGTAGCATATACAGTTATTATTCCATATTATTCATAACAAATATGAAATGGCAAAAGAACCTGGTACAAACCCAAATTCCATGAACACCAGAAAGAGGACCAAGTGAAACTGAAATCACCAGTATTCCTTATAAAGGTATCATAATAAAAATTATAAACATGCTCCTGGAGCTACAGAAAAATATTCAAGACATCAGGGAGGACTTTATGAAAAAGAGTGAAAATGAAAAATACAGTATCCAAAATGAAACATACAATGGAGGGATTTAAAAGCTGATTGGAAGAGGTAAAGGAGAAGGTAAATGAAAGAGAAATTAGAGAACAGAAACACAAAGAAAATGAGGCATGGAGAGAAAAAAGGATCTCTAGGAATGAAAAAATATTAAGAGAACTGTGTGACCAATCCAAATGGAGCAATATTCTCATTATAGGGGTACAAGAAAAAAAAAGAGAGAAAAAGGGATATAAAGTGTCTTTGAGAAAATAATTGCTGAAAACTCCTCCAGTCTTGGGAAGGAGATAGTCTCTCAAGCCATGCAGGCCAACAGAAGGGACCCAAGGAGGACACCATCAAGATGTATAATAATTAAAATGGCAAAGATCAAGGACAAGGACACAGTATTAAAGGCAGCCAGACAGAGAAAAAAGATCACATACAAAAGAAAATCCACCAGGCTTTCATTGGACCTCTCAGCAGAAACCTTATAGGCCAGAGGGAGTGGCATAATATATTTAATGCAATGAAGCAGAAGGGCCTCCAGCCAATAATACTTTTCCTGGAAAGATTATCATGTAAATTTGAAGCAGGGATTAAACAATTTCCAGATAACAAAAAGTTGAGAATTTACCTCCTATAAATCAACTCTACAATGTATTTTTGAGGGACTGCTACAGATGGAACTACCCTAAGGCTAAATAATTGTCACCAGAGAAAATAAAACCACAGTAATGGAATTAGATCAATTAATTACTGAGCAAATGCAAAATTAAATCAGCTACCCACAAAATCAACCAAGAGATACACAAACAGTACAGAATATCACACCTAATACAAAAAGAATGGAGGAGGAAGAAAAAGTAGGGTGGGAAAAAAAGAACCTTTAGATTGTGTTTTATATAGCATACTAAATGAGCTAACTTAGACTGTTAGATCGAAAAGACGCTACTCTTGAACCTTCAGTAATCATGAATCTAAAGCCAGAAATGGCAACAAGTACATTTCTATCAATAATCACCCTAAATGTAAATGGACAGAATACACCAATGGAAAGCCACAGAGTTACTGAATGGATAAACAAGACCCATCTACATGCTGCCGAAAAAGACACACTTCAAACCCAAAGACATACATAGACTAAAAGTGAATGGATGAAAAAGATATTCTATGCAAATATAGGGAGAAAAAAGCAGAAGTTGCAGTACTTGTATCAGACAAATAGACTTCAAAACAAAGAAAGTTACAAGAGAAGGACACTACGTAATGAAAAAAGGGTCAGTCCAACAAGAGGATATAAAATGATAAACATCTATGCAACTGACCTAGTAGCACCTAAATATGTCAAACACATATTAAAAGAATTAAAGGGGGAAATGGAATGCAATTCATTCATTTTAGGAAACTTCAACACACCACTCACTCCAAAGTACAGATCAACCAGACCGAAAATAAATAAGGACACAGAGGCACTGAAAAACACATTAGAACAGATGGACCTAACAGACATCTACAGAAAATTCCACCCAAGAGCAACAGAATACACACTCTTCTCAAGTGCACCTGAAACACTTTCAATAACAGATAATGCACTAGACCACAAAAAGAGCCTCAGTAAATTCAGAATGATTGAAATTGTACCAACCAGCTTCTTAGAACACAAAGGTGTGAAATTAGAAATAAATTATGAAAAGAAAACAAAAAAACCCACAAACACATGGAGGCTTAACAACATCTGCCTAAATAATCAATGGATCAGTGACCAAATTTAAAAATAGATCAAGTAATATATGGAGACAAATAAAAACAGTAACTCAACAACACCAAATCTTTGGGACACAGTGAAGGCCATGCAAAGAGGGAAGTATATTGCAATACAGGCCTATTTCAGGAAAGAACAAACCCAAATGAACAGTCTAAACTCACAATTAATGAAGCTGGAAAAGGAACAAATGATGTCCAAAGTCAATATAAGGAGGGGCATAATAAAGATCAGGGCAGAACTAAATAAAATAAGAGAAGAATAAAACAATAGAAAGAATCAATGAAAGCAGGAACTGGTTCTTCAAGAAAATTAAAAAAAATAGATAAGCCTCTGGCCAGACTTATAAAAAAAAAGAGAGAGTGTACACACATAAATAGAATCAGAAATGAGAAAACAAAAATCACTATGGACCCCACAGAAATACAAAGAATTATTAGAGAATACTATGAAAAATTATATGCTAACAAACTGGATAACCTAGAAGAAATGGACAAATTCTAGAAAAATACAACCTTCCAAGACTGACCAAGGAAGAAACAGAAAATCTGTACAGACTAAGGAAGGAAATTACCAGCAAGGAAATTGAATTGGTAATAAAAAAACTACCTAAGAACAAAACTCCTGGACAAGATGAATTCACCATGGGATTTTATCAAACATTTAGTGAAGACCTAATACCCATCCTCTTTAAAGTTTTCCAAAAAGTAGAAGAGGAGGGAATACTTCTAAACTCACTGTATAAGGCCAGCAGCAGTCTAATACCAAACCCTGGCAAAGACACCACATAAAAAGAAAATAACAGACCAATATCCCTCAAGAACATAGATGTAAAAATCCTCAAGAAAATAGTAGCAAAACAAATTCAAAAGTACATAAAAAATATCATCCAACATGATCCAGTAGGATTTATTCCAGGGATGCAAGGATGGTACAATATTCCAAAATCCCCCAACATCATCCACCACAACAACAAAAACACGGACAAAACCACATGATCATCTCCATAGATGCTGAAAAAGCATTTGATAAAATTCAGTATCTGTTCATGATAAAAACTCTCAACAAAATGGGTATAGAGGGCAAGTAGCTCGACATAATAAAGGATATATATGACAAATCCAGAGCCCACATCATACTTAATAGCAAGAGGCTGAAAGCTTTTCCTCTAAGACTGGGAACAAGACAAGTATGCCCACTCTCCCCACTTTCATTCAACATAGTTCTGGAGGTCATAACCATGGCAATCAGACAACACAAAGAAATAAAAGGCACCCAAATTGGTAAGTAAGAGGTTAAACTGTCCCTGTTTCCAGATGACATGATATTATACATAGAACACCCTAAAGAATCCACCCCAAAACTGCTAGAACTAATAACTGAAGTCAGCAAAGTTGGAGGATACAAAATTAATGCACAGAAATCTGTTGCATTCCTGTATACCAATGATGAACTAGCAGAAAATCCAGAAAACAATTTCATTCACAATTGCATCAAAAAGAATAAAATACCTAGGAATAAACCTAACCAAGGAAGTGAAAGACCTATACCCTGAAACTACAAGACACTCATGAAGGAAATTAAGGAAGACACCAATAAATGGAAATACATCCCAGGCTCATGCATAGGAAGAATTAATATTGTCAAAAAGGCCATCCTATCTAAAGCAATCTACATATTCAAAGTAATTCCTATCAAAATAGCAAAACCATTCTTCAACAAACCAGAACAAATAGTTCTAAAATTCATATGGAACCACAAAAGACCCCCCATACCCTAAGCATTCCTGAGAAGGAAGAATAAAGCTGGGGTCATTATGCTTCCCAACTTCAAGCTCTACTACAAAGCCACAGTAATCAAGACAATTTGATGCTGGCACAAGAACAGACCCATAGATAAATGGAACAGAATAGAGAGCCCAGATATAAACCCAAGCATATATGGTCAATCAATATATTATAAAGGAGTCATGGATATACAATGGGGAAATGACAACCTCTTCAATAGCTTGTGTTTGCAAAACTGGACAGCTACATGTAAGAGAATGAAACTGGATTACTGTCTAACTTCATATACAAAAGTAAACATGCGATGGATCAAAGACCTAAATATAAATCATGAAACCACAAAAGTCTTAGAAGAAAACATAGGCAAAAATCTCTTGAATGTAAACATGAGCAACTTTTTCCTGAACACATTTCCTAAGGCAAGTGAAACAAAAGAAAAAATGAAGAAATGGGACTACATCAAACTAAAAAGCTTCTTTACTGCAAAGGACAACATCAGTAGAATAAAGAAGCACCCTACAGTATGGTACAATATATTTGTAAATGACTTATCTGATAAGGAGTTAACATCCAAAATATATAAAGAGCTCACATACCTCAACACCCAAAAAGCAAATAACCCAAATGGGCAGAGGATCTGAACAGACACTTCTCCAAAGAAAAAAATCAGATGACCAAAAAGCACATGGAAAGATGCTCAACATTGCTAATTATCAGGGTAAGATAAATTAAAAGCACAATGAGATATCACCTTATACCAGTTAGGATGGCCAACATTGAAAAGACAAGGAACAATGAATGCTGGTGAGGATGTGGAGAAAGGGAAACCCTTCTACACTGTTGGTGGGAATGAAAATTAGTTCAACCATTGTCAAAAGCAATATGGAGGCTCCTCAAAAAACTAAAAATAGAAAAACCATTTGACCCAGGAATTTCACTCCTAGTAATTTACCCTAAGAAAACAGGATCAGATTCAAAAAGACATATGCACCCCTGTTTATTACAGCCCTATTTACAACAGTCAAGACAGGGAAGCAACCTAAGTGTTCATCAGTAGATGAATGGATAAAGAAAAAGTGGTACACATACACAGTGGAATATTATTCAGCCATAAGAAGAAAACAAATCTTACCATTTGCAACAACATGGATGGAGCTAGTGGGTATTATGCTCAGTGAAATAAGCCAGGCAGAGAAAGACAAGTATCAAATGATTTCCCTCATTTGTGGAGTATATAACAACAAAGCAAAACTAAACGCACACCATCCACCTGGCTGTCAATGCAGCAGACTCACAGACTCCAAGAAGGGACTAGTGGTTACCAAAGGAGAGGGATGAGGGAGGATGGGTGAGGAGGGAGGGAGAAGGGGATTGAGGGACATTATGATTGGCACACATGGTGGGTGGGTAGTGACAGGGAAGATAGTGTATCACATAGAAGACAAGTAGTGACTCTGTGGCATCTTACTACACTGATGGACAGTGACTGCAATGGGGCGTGTGGGGGACTTAATAATATGGGTGAATGTAGTAACCACAATGTTGCTCATGTGAAACCTTCATAAGGTGTATATCAATAATACCTGAATAAAAAAAATGTATTACCAGAGCTTATATTGGAGGCAGTATGGCTTACACAACTGTTTCTCAGCAGAGGTGACATTTAAACTCATGTTTATATAACAGGTAAGAATAGTTAGATAATAGTTGGGGGGCGAGAGAAAAGAGGCCCAGGCAAAGGAAATACAATATGTAGAAAGAACTGTGATCAAAAGCATCATTTATCGATTTAGGATGTCCATTTTGCCTTAATTGCTGATGAGTGAAGTAACAGAGGTAACACAACATGATGAAACTGAGGTTAACTAATATCAGGCAAGGTGTATGTGAATAAATATTAAATGAAAAATCAACTGCATCTTTGACATTCAGCTATTCTTAACTATCAGACATCCTTAACTTTTATGTAGATTCCTGAAACCTTCTGCTTATCTGAAATATGAAGAAACACTTGTATTTCTCTGTGGGGTGGATGGGAGAGTGTAAGTGTGAAAGAATACTATGAATAAGTATTGGGTGTGAGGAAATAATAAACATTTTTAGCCACTGAATGATAGACACTCATCTAAGCACTTTGCATGTAATTTTTATTTGATGCCCATAACTACCCTATGAGATAGGCTGTATAACATCTCCATTTTACAAATCAGGAAACCAAAAATGTAATACAGAGAAATTAAGGGACTTCTGCATGATCAGTCAGTTAACTAGTGGAGTCGAAATTGAAAATCCAACAACCTACAGAGCCTAAATGGCAGGAAAAAAGATAGTGGTAATAATCACTCTATCAAGTCCAGCCTTTTCAAGCCTTTCTCCCCATTCTCCTTTATAAATGTCACAAATTTGGGAAGAGATGTAAGCCCCCAACTCTAGTTGGATATCTTTCCTCTATACTAGATCACCAGAAAATCAGAGCTACAGTATTTAATAAGCATTCTTATGGACTCAGGGCATTGCTCTCATTTTATTTGCCGATAGGTTATTGGCTCAAGGCACAATCAGAAATCAGAGACATTCCAGGTGTTCTGAATCTTCAATAGCAATTAACTGTATGACTTTTGATATTGAGTCCCTTTGAATTTGAGAAGGGTTGGACACTATTTTTAAGGTAGATATTAGTGACATTTCCATGGACAAGAGTGAGTTATGTTAGTCTAATAATATTCATTCTCCTAAAATTGAAATATAAAAAGACACATGTTCTGAGAACTGAGGAAATGGGTGGTCTTTGGAACTGAGTCAACCTAATGGAATCAAGAGAGAGGCCATACATTATTAGAAACCTCAGGATTTTCTGTCTTTTCACAGTCAATAGGTTTGCTTATTCAAAGTGTTTTTCTTGGATATGTATGATGGTATTCCAGAGTTACTTTGCATTGCTTTGCAAATGTTTAATTGATGTTAAACTTATCTTTTGATCATATGGAAGAAGTTACAACTACTGGAGGTCATGAGATAGACTTTTAAGAAACATGAAACTTGATCTAGATCCTGACTAAGTACAGAATGAGTGTGTGTGGGTGTGTGTATGTGGGCATGGCATTTCAGTTGAGTGAGGGGAGACTCAAGAACAGATCAGTATTGAAGATGAGGCTCCATCACTGAGTGACAATATGTCTACAGTTAAGAATTTGTAGGGAAACAGAAGTTTTAATAAAATTTATAGGGAAATACAGACATGTTATAGGGGCCAACCTGCAGAGAGGACTTTGAATGGCATTGAATGTCATGTCATCTTTAAAATACAGTACTGAAATATTTATTAGTGTAGCATTAAAAATATATCATTTTTTTCTTAGGGTTCTGTTGTATGGCCCATTGAAACAGCAGTTCTGAGCTTGGATGAAAGGCCAGGTTTCTCTGAGAAAGAGCTGTACCAGGGTTAAGCGTCAATGTATGCTATAAAAAGCCCTAAGTACAGATTGCATACCAATGACTAGGTACCTTCTTTTGTTCTGGAAGGTTTGACAAAAGAGGCTGTCCTTTATCTTCACTCTTTAACAAATGGTATGTGTAATGTATATTGCTGCCATTTAATAATGAAGTAGAAGGCTTCTATAAATGCATGCTAACCTGAACTTCAAACTAAAATGTGCCCTACATACAAAAACTATCCAAAATTTGAAAATAAAAATAGCTTTTCAATAAATTTTTGAAAAAACAATATGCAACCAACCAATCACACTGAAACAAAATACACATTATTAAAATAAGCTTTGGCATTTCATTTAACTGATATTTTGATCTCTTGGGCTTATCATATTAATAGGAATATAGAGCAAATTATAAAAAGCTCTTAATGGTCTTTATGTTTCTAAAACCATGATGGTATTACTAATCCTTAAGGTATATGATGGCCTCTATTGGGTTTTATTATAGTGTCTTAGAAGAACTGATTAATTTATAGAGTATGATGATTTGTGTGTCTAATGTAGTTACATTCACTCAGCACCCCAAAGAAAAAACATCACTCCTGGGATTCATGTAATTGTTCTAATTAATCCCACCATGCTTTAGTAGGTAATTTATGGAACAGTAATAGAGACAAAAAGCTTCCAATTACACATACACAAAGCAATCCATTACTGATATATTCTATTTTCTTACAGGTGAAGAGATGCTTATAAATGATCACTTTTAAATTAGCATAAAACATTGGAACAAAATAGTATTTGTGGGAAAAAAGCACATAACAAGTTCAAAAGTGCATAATTGTATTGTTTGGACATGATGTGGACCCATTCTCAGATACTTAAAGAAAACTATAATTGAAAGGTAGATTTTGCTTTATTAATACCTTTGAAGATACAAAGGACAATTTCTGTCTTAAAATGTATTTCTAGATTTCTGTTTAAAAAAATAGATCAGTGAATGCAGATTTTTACTGTACTAGAAATGGAAAAAAAGCTACATATGCATGTATATATATTTCTAGGTCAGGATCTATTGTTAATAGTCTAGATATTTCCCAAAAAATTATTAAAAGAAATGAGATCATTATCCACTTTCTAGTTTTCCCAGGCATTCTAAAATCAGACAGCTAATGTCACCCACACCTCACATACCAAATCAGCAAAAATTCAAAGAATTCTTCAATAAACTCTGCTTCTCCTGTCTATTCCTTTTGTAAAGTGTGACTGTTTTTGTAAATCTAGATGATAAAATGTCAAAGGACTCTGAAGTCATTTTTGCAGGTAGAGATGAGTTCTGTCAAAGCATTATGACACATGAATGTAGGGATATGAATGGATAAAACCGAGGTATCATTAAAGCTCTGCTAATATTAAAGTGGGTTGACTGTCTTGAATCACCTTAGCTCACTTCTAATCCTGAATTTCCAATATGTGAGAGCTAATGTATAGTTTAAATATAATTCTCATTCATGGAAAAAACTTGCTTATAATAAACTTCTACTACTATATGTAGTCTGCATTTTTAACTTTAGATAAAATGTTAAATTGTGAAATGAGGAAAACCGTATATAAATTAAGTAAAGTGGTTTTTAAAATTAATGGAAATTTCTTCAAGTTATAAATTACATATTGACAAATTTCATCAGAGGTAAAATAGATTTTTAAAAGGTAACTTCTATTTTTGTTCTTATACTCCACATATGAATGAAATCATTTGGTACTTGTCTTTCTCCACCTGGCTTATTTCACTGAGCATAATACCCTCTAGCTCCATCCATGTTGTTGCAAATGGTAGATCTGTTTTTTTCTTATGGCTGAGAAATATTCCATTGTGTATATGTACCACATCTTCTTTATCCATTCATCTACTGATGGACATTTAGGCTGCTTCCATTTTTTGGCTATTGTAAATAGTGCAGCAATAAACATAGGAGTGCATCTGTCTTTTTCAAACTGGGCTGCTGCATTCTTAGGGTAAATTCCTAGAAGTGGAATTCTTGGAATGAACAGTGACTGTGAAGGGGTATGTAGGGGGTACTTGGTGAAGGGGGGAGCCTAGTAAACATAATGTTCTTCACGTAATTGTAGATTAATGATATCAAAATAAAAAAATTAAATTAAAAAAGGTAACTTCTAAAGATATACATTTAATTATACCTTTAAATCATATTGGGTGTATTGTACTGATTGAACATGCTTTGGACAAAGCCAATAATAGACGTCTTGCTGGCCAATTATTTTATCTATTCTTTCCATGAAAATGTGAATACTGGAAGAATGTTTGGAAAAGAATTGAAACAATAAAAAGTAAACATTCCATATATTTCACTTACATGTGGAATCTAAAAAAAAAGAACAAAAAACAAAACACACTGAAACAGAAATATACTCATAAATACTGAGAAGTGACTGGTTGGCTATGATGGGAAAGCTGTTAGGGGTTGGTGAAATAAGTGAAGAGGTTAAAGAGGCACAAAATCTCAATCATAATATAAATTACTCATGGGATGAAAGGACAGCATAGAGAATATAGTCAGTCATTCTGTAACATCTGTGTTAACAGTGACTACATTAGTTGGGGTAAGTATTTAATAATGTAGATAACTGTCAAATTACTATGCTCTATACCTGAAAATAATATAATATTATATATCAACTATAATCAAATAAAAAAGTAAAGTTCCCCAGCCAACTCTGACCAATTCCACAGACCTTACAGTATAGCCAATTTTAATAGGTTAGTGTATATTTATGTATACATATACAAATATCTAGTTATATAAGTGTAAATATATATGTGAATTCATATTTTTTACTTTAATGGAACAATACCGTACATGTGATTTCAGTTTGCTTTTTTCACTTAACTATAAGAATTAGGGAGCTCTATTCATACCACTATCTTTAGAGTCGCTTCCTTTTTAATAGCTGCATAATACTCCATAGAATAAAAGTAGCCTAATTTAGCTGTTGAATTTTAACTTATAAATATGCAAGACATTTTTTGAGTTTATTTATGCTAATATGTAACAGTATTTTTCTCAGATAAATACACAGAAGCAGAATTTCTGAATAAATAATTACAGTCATTTAAAAATTTTGAAAATTTACTCTTAAAAGAAGCTTGACTTTCACATCTCCACCAATAGCATATGACTGTCCATTTTGCCAAATCCTCCTCAACACTGGATATTATTAATCTTATAATTTTGGTCTCTATGTTAGAAGATATGTTACATCTACTTTTAATCTGTTCTGTAATCTTTTGTCAACCTAATTTCTATGAAATGTATATACATTTTATTTGGCAGTTTCTTAATGGGTTATTGTGTCTTTTTATATTCTTTTTAGAAACTTATCAGATATTAATCTTTATATTATAAATTTTGTTAATGTATTTTAGTTTGTCACTTAACTTTGTATATGGTAGCTTTTTAATAATGAATTTAAAATGTGTACATAGCCAAATATGTCTTGTCTTTCTTTTTTTTTTTTTTGGCATACCATCTTTTTTAATTGAAGTATCGTTTATATACACTTTTATATTGGTTTCAAGTATACAACATAGTGGTTCAACAGTTACCATATTATTAAATCCTCACCCCTACTAGCACAGTTACTATCTGTCAACATATGTCTTTCCTTTATTTATAGCTTTCGGCTGTTTCATGAAAAGCTTTTGCCAAAGTAGAATTTATTTGTATTCTTTGTCATATTTTAATAGTATAGAATATATTTATATATGTATTGGATCTAAAATTTATTTTTAATAAAATTGAGTACATGCATCTAATTTATCTTTTCTCATAATAGTAGCTTATTAGTCTAACCTTTACATCACTTATTAAGAACACCATATTTATCATATGAGATACTATATATACATGGTTCCCCATACATATTCAATCATCCTATTTAGCAAATATTTATTGAGTACCCACTATAGGAACTAGGGATACTGTTCTGAAATAGACAGTGAGAATCTTATCTCTCATGAAATCAAACTCTTACTCACTTAAACAAACAATATAAATTATATGCATAATGACATAGTTAATAAAATTATATATATAGGTATCCCTGTGACATAAACTATAGGTAAAATGAAGAAAATTTGAATCAGATGTGTGGCAGGAAAGGGTGGAAAAAATCACTATTTCATAGTAGATGGTCATGAAACCACTTATAAGGAGATGACATTTGAGCTTAAATAGAAATGAAAAAGGAAGTGAGCCATACAAATTTTGGTTAGGGAATCTAAAAGAGAGAAAACAAACACAAAGGCCCTGAGTCTAGGGGATATGCATAATAACAAAGGTTGCAGTGAGTCAGGGAAAGAGGAGCATCTAAATTTATAGAGTTTAGGCACTTGATGAAAAAGGGCACTGTTGAGAACACTTTTTAAGTGTTCAACGAAACCACTGCAAACTTTGAGGAAAGAGTGAAATGAACAGACTTGCAATTTTAGAGGATATATCTGCTTCTTGTTTGGAGAACAGACTTTGCAGGAGATAGGAGGTAGGGGATAAGAGGAACAAGAAAATAATTTAAAAAAGAAATTCAATGATTAATAGGCTACTGAGCAATCTGGGCAAGAAATGTTAGTGGCCTAGATTTAGGAAGTTAGCATTAGAGGAGTGGCTGGCAGATTCATATACATCTTGGAAACAGGGACATTAGCATTTACCATTGGATTTGATATAACTTATGAAAGAATGAGAATGTTTCTAACCACAAATTTTTCTCCCATTTTAAATCCATTCTCTTAATTTTTATGAAGCAATTAATCATACAGAACTCAAATAATGAGTGTTTAGTCTCCCCCTTAAACAATATTAATAGATCTTTGTTCTTTTCTTATTCCATTGACTAGGGCCTTTTTACATGGTTAAATCACGTAAGTAATATTGCTGGTCTTGTTTGGTCACTGACTTAAATGTAGCTGTTTTAAAAGATCTAAAAGTAAACATCCTGTCAGATATTTCTGGTGGATATCATTTATATCTGTGTTAAGCAATTTGCTAAATTTTATCAAATACTACTGTAGAGAATCTAGTAAGATAATTTCTGAGGGTTTAATATAATATTTCAGTAATGTATTAGCTAAATTACACAGCTTGTGCATTTCTGGAATAAATCCTACTTTATTATGAAACAATGTACATTTAAATCACTACCAAATTATATTAGGCCTTCTTTTATTTGTAACTGGTTCATTTGATTATAAAATCTTGATGTTTTGTTTTTTTCCCCCACTATCCTTTCTCTGGAAAATAGTATTTTTTTTTTTATTTCTCTGGATGGTGTTCTATGATATAGGGATTTAAACAATAAAATTTAAAAAAAAATCTCACCTGTAAAAATGTGTGGGCTCATGACTATTAAGTTATATTTCCATGACTCTTGGTAAGTTCTTCTAGGGCTACTTGTCTATGGGTGTTACACTTCCACTTTCAATTTTGGTTATTAATATTTTCCAAAAAATTTTGCATTTCACTTAATTTATAAAATTCTACTGATATAAAGTTCTACTGATTAATTTCAATACATTTAAATATGTTGCATTCTATAGTTATGTTCTATTTATTATATATTTTTTATGAAACTTCTCATTAAAGTTTTTAAAATACAATGACTAGCTAAATGTTTATTTATTCCAGTCACTGTTCTAAAGGTAATGATGTTGATTTTATTTATTTTTTTGTCTATACTTTTGGATTTCTTACTTTTTATTTTATTATTGTTTATTATTTACTTTATCACCTCAATTTTTTTAAAGCATATTCTATTTAATTCTATCTTCTTGTATTAAATGTTTACTTCATTTATTTTTAGTCTGTCATATTTTAATGAAACTAAACAAACAAATTTTCTTTTGAATACTTAGGACAGTATCCCATCTCTATCTTTTTATTACATTCCTATTTTTTTTAATATAGGCTAATAACAAAATATGTGCAGTATTTATGTACGTGTTCTATTTTTTGTCATCTTCTGATTTTGAGTTTTCTATTTATTTGTAAAATTTTCCTTTTAAGGTAGTATATAGCTGGAATATGTTGCTTTTATTTATTTGTTTAGCTTGTATAATCTGTAAGAGAAGTTATATGAACCAATTTTATTGCGACTGGTAGACTTACATCAACTGTTTCCTTTTTAATTTTAGGTTTTCTATTTAAAATTCTTCCTTTTGTTAATTTTTTTTCTTTTCTCCTTTTAAAAAAGTTCTCTTTAGTCTTACATATTTTTCCTAAGCTTTGGAAACTTTACAATTTAAATCTAGTAATTACATTTAAATTTGTATTCTGCAAATTTAAATAGACAACATTGGATGCTTAGTGAATATTTTATTTATGTCCTTTCCCCAAATTCAAAGAACATAACAAACCACCATCTTTATCTTTTCCTCCATCCCTTATATCATAAAGCATCTATTTTTATCTTTCCTGGTTATTTTTTAAATTACTAAACAATATTTCATAGATTTAAACAGAAGCATTATTTATTAATTTTTAAACCACATTTGTAGTATCTAATCCCTTCTCTTTCCTTTGATCCCTCTTTTTTCTTTTCCTAATAGAGGTTGTGGTGATAAATGCTCAGCTTTTACATATTCAAAAATAAATGTCTATAATTTGCCACCATACTTGAATTCAGGAACACATTAGAAAAAATAAAATCAATGAAACAAGAAACTTGATTTTCAAATAAATAAATAGACAAGAATAAAACAATGATAGACAAAGAATGTTACCAAGATAAACCTAGATTGAAAAGCCTAGGCAAGAAATATCTAACTCATTGGATGACCTGTAATAAATTCATACTGTCACAGTCAATGAGTGTGGAAGCATGGGCCTCATTGTCAGGAAAACCAATAGTAAAACTCTTGTCCATAGGGGTTCTGGTTCAACACAGTAATATAGGAAGATCCTGAACTCACCTCCTCCCACAGACATACTAAGTCTGCAATTACATTCTACAGTTGCCTCCAAGCAAAACTCAAAAAATAGCTGAGCAACTCCTACACATGTGGCAAAAGAGAAAAAACCCCACACTGTCTGGGTTTCAAGGGGTGGGAGAGGCTAAAGTACAATTTCAACATAAGACAACACTGCTGGAGCAGCAACATAGAGTCAGGAGAGAACTCACAACTCTGAGCTTCTCCCTGAGGAGTGAAGAGTTTGAACCACACATCTGGAATGCCAACTCTTAAGACCTGTTTGTGAGAAAGAAGACCTTAAAAACATCTAGTTTTGAGACTCATCAGTACTTGTGTACATGAGACCCACAAGGCTATATCAAACTGAGAAATACTTCTTAAAGGGCTCACATATGCAGACTAAATCACTCCAGGTCCCAGGGCAGAAGCACCCACACTGTCTATGAAAAAGGCTTGTTACATTTGAGTAAAGGTTCATTCACCCTGAGGGGCAGGCATATAATATATAACATACTTAGGACTCTGCTGTAATACTCTCCAAAATCAGAGGCTTGTGCATACATCTGTGCTCTAGTTTTTACATATGGTACCCAATTTTTGTGATTGCCATCCAGGGGATGTCCCTTAATTGCCTAGCTTGGTGGCCAGTGGAATTCTGTGCATGAGTTCCATCAGACTGTAACATAAAGAGACAGTTCTTGGTCAGCTGTCACCCATATGACTGCACAAACACATCAGAGTGAAATGTATCTCCAGTCTTTCTACAAAAGAGTCCTATTTGCTTGACTTGGAGTTTCATCCTTTAGAGCCATCTTCTGGTTTGGCAATCATCTACTTAGTATTCTCCAAGGGCAGAGGCTACTCGGCAACATCTTTATGCTCTTACTCTGCCTCATTCCAGATGCTGGTGTCAGTAAAAGATGCCTGTTAGCTAATCTTCATAGCTGTGCATGGAGAGGTAAGCTTTTAATTAGAAAGACATCTAGGGGCTGCCTACAATACTCCTCAGAGACTAGGAAGGCCAGGTAGTACCTTCATGCTCTTATTCTGACCCACCTCAGACATTCATTGTTTCAGAGAAAGGAACTTGTGCACAAGTCTGGAACCTAAGCTTCTATGTCTGCCACCAAGGGAACATACATTAGTAGCCTTGATTTGGTGGTTAGCAGGGCTTGTGTCCACAGGTATAAAGGAATAGTAGAGAACAAACAAAAATTATTTCTGATTATCACACCAGGGCTCATAGCAGAAGGAGCAGGCAGAAAAGTCAATCCCCCAATATATCTCTAAAAGAGGCATATTTGCAAACTTTAAAAGCTGCTGTCTATGTTCCAAATTTTTATCAGCCTGAATACAGGAGCCAACTGAGATTCAGAACTTTGGGACACTGACATGTCTTGGCAGACGCTTAATAACTGGAAGTCATTAAAATAGTGTTTGGGGAAATCACAACAGTTTGAGAGACAACCAAGAAGTAATACAGAGTTGAATGATAAGAATTATCTACACAAGGATACCCTTTCAAATGGGGAGAGTTGGCTGTTATATCTAATAAATACAATCCAAAACAGAGACTAAAGAAAAATAAAGAAATAGAGGATTATGTTCCAAATGCAAGAATGAGACAAAACCTCAGGAAAGGATCTTAATGAAATGAAGATAAGTGGTTTCTTACCCAATCAAAGCAGCAAAAAGAAAAAACATATGAAAAAGGGAAATTATAGTTTAAGGAAATTATGGGTCAACATCAACTAGACCAAAATTCTCATTCTAAGAGTCTCAGAAGGAAAAGAGAAAGATAAAGAGACAGAAAACATATTTAAATAAATAATGGCTGAAAATTTCCCTAACCTGCTTGTGGAAAGCAGGGATCCATTTCCGGCTACTCTGGGACAAAAGCTTATACCTGTGTGCTTGGCCCACTGGTTCAGGCAGTGGAGACAGGCATAGCACCGGGAAGCAGGAAACAGCTCTTTCCTACCACCAGGCACCAATACCACTCCCCTGTGACCCCCGACATTGCTTCAGGGCTGAGCAGCTCCAGAGTAAAGCTTCTGGACACTAGAGGGCGCCATACACAAATATAAAACACCAAAGGAACCTGGTACAGAGTAAAATTAATGTAAGCCCTGAGAAAGATGACATGGACCTCATGACTCTTCCTGAAAGGCAGTTCAAAATAAAAATCATTAACATGCTAATGGAAGTATGGAAAGATATTCAAGAACTCAGGAATGAATTCCGGTCTGAGATCCAATCACTGAAAAACACAATGGAGGGTATTAAAAGCATACTGAATATGGTGGAAGAGATAATAAATGAAATAGAAACTAGAGAAGAGGAATACAAAGAAGCTGAGGCACAGAGAGAAAAAAAGGATCTCTAAGAATGAAAGAATATTGAGAGAACTGTGAGACCAATCAAAACAGAACAATATTCACATTATAGGGGTGTAAGAAGAAGAAGAGAAAGGGATAGAACGTGTCTTTGAGGAGGTAATTGCTGAAAACTTCCCCAATCTGGGGAAGGAGATAGTCTCTCAGGCCATGGAGATCCACAGATCTCCCAACACAAGGGACCTAAGGAAGACAACACCAAGATATATAGTAATTAAAATGGCAAAGATCAAGGATAAGGACAGACTGTTAAAAGCAGTCAGAGAGGAAATAAGATCACATACAAAGGAAAGCCCATCAGGATAACATCAGACTTCTCAGCAGAAACATTACAGGCCAGAAGGGAGTGGCATGATGTATTTAATGCAATGAAGCAGAAGGGCCTGGAATCCAGATTACTTTAACCAGCAAGATTATCATTTAAATATGAAGGAGGTATTAAACAATTTCCAGATAAGCCAAAACTGAGAGAATTTACCTCCCACAAACCATCTCTATAGTCTGTTTTGAAGGGACTGCTATACATGGTAGTGTTCCTAAGGTTTAATAGCTGTCACCAGAGGTAATAAAACCACAGTAAAAAAAGTAGAACAGCTAGTTACTAAGCAAATGAAAAATTAAATTAAATATATGCTAAGTCAATCAAGAGACAGACAAAGAGTATAGAATAAGATACCTAATATATAAAGAATGGAGGCAGAAGAAAAGGAGGAGAAAAAGAAAAGAACCCTTAAATTGTGTTTGTAATAGCAGATTAGGTGAGTTAATTTAAACTCTTACATAATAAGGAAGTTAACCTTGAACTTTTGGTAACCACAAATCTAAAGCCTGCAATAGCAATAAGCACATACCTATCTATAATCACCCTGAATGTAAATGGACTGAATACACCAATTGAAAGACAGAGTCACTGAATGGATAAAAAACAAGACCCATCTATTAGCTGCCTACAAGAGACTCACTTTAAATGCAAAAACATACACAGATTAAAAGGGAAGGGATGGAAAAAGATATTTCATGCAACTAATAGAACAAAACAGGAGTTGCAGTACTTGTATCAGGCAAAATAGACTTCAAAACAAAGAAAGTCACAAGACACAAAGAAGGACATTATATAATGATAAAGGGGTCAATCCAACAAAAAGATATACCCATTATAAATATATATGCTCCCAACATAGGCCTACCTACATATGTGAAAGAAATTCTAACTGAATTAAAAGGGGAAATAGAATGCAGTGTATTCATTCTAGGAGACTTCAACACTCCACTCACTCTAAAGGACAGATCAACCAGACAGAAAATAAGTAAGGGGACAGAGACAATGAACAACGCATTAAAACAGATGGACCTAACAGACATGAACAGAACTCTACATGCAAAGCAGCAGAATATACATTCTTCTCAAGTGCACATGGAACATTTTCAAGAATACATCATATAATAGGCCACAAAAAGAGCCTCAGTAAATTAAAAAAGATTGAAATTGTACCAACCAGTTTCTCAGATCACAAAGGTATGAAACTAGAAATAAATTATGCAAAGAAAATGAAAAATCCCACAAACACATGGAGGCTTCACAACATGCTCCTGAATAACCAATGGATCAATAACCAAATAAAAACAGAGATCAAGCAATACCTGAAGACAAATGACAACAATAATTCAACACCACAAAATCTGTGGGACTCAGTGAAGGCCGTGCTAAGAGGAAAGTATATTGCAATACAGGCCTACCTAATGAAAGAAGAACAATACCATATAAGCAGTCTAAACTCACAAATAATGAAACTAGAAGAAGAACAAATGAGGCCCAAAGTCAGTATAAGGAGGGACATAATAAAGATTAGAGCAGAAATAAATAAAATTGAGAAGAATAAAACAATAGAAAGAATCAATGAAAGCAAGAGCTGGTTCATCAAGAAAATAAACAAAATAGATAAACCCCTAGCCAGACTTATCAAGAAAAAAAAAGAGTCTGCTCACATAAACAGAATCAGAAATGAGAAAGGAAAAATCACTATGGACACCACAGAAATAAAAATAATTATTAGAGAATAATATGAAAAATTATATGCTAACAAATTGAATAACCTAGAAGAAATGGGCAATTTTCTAGAAAAATACAACCTTCCAAGACTGACACAAGAAGAAACAGAAAATCTGAACAGACCAATTACCAGCAATGAAATTGAATAGGTAACCAAAAATCTAAGAATAAAATCTTTGGGCTGGACAGCTTCACTGCTGAATTTTATCAGGTATTTAGAGAAGAACTAATACTCATCCTCCTTAAAGTTTTCCAAAAAGTAGAAGAGGCCAGCATAACTCTAATTCCAAAACTAGGCAAAGGCACATAAAAAAGGAAAATTACAGACCAACATCCCTGATGAACAAAGATGCAAAAATCCTCAACAAAATATTAGCAAGGTGAATTCAAAAATACATAAAAAAGAATATCCATCATGACCAAGTGGGATTTACTCCAGGGATGCAAGGATGGTACAATATTCAAAAATTCATCAACACCACACATCACATGAAAAAAGGACAAAAAAAAAATCATATGATCATCTCCATAGATGCTGAAAAAGCATTTGACAAAATTCAACATCCATTCATGATAAAAACTCTCAACAAGATGGGTATAGAGGGCAAGTATCTCAACATAATAAAGGTCACATATGACAAACCCACAGCCAATACCATACTTACCAGCAAGAAGCTGAAGATTTTCCTCTAAGATCAGGAATAAGAGAAGGAAGCCCACTATTCCCACTTTTATTCAACATAGTACTGGTGGTCCTAGACATATCAATCAGACAATACAAAGAAATAAAAGGCATACAGTTTGGTAAGGAAGAAGTTCAATGGCCACAGCTTGGAGATGACATGATATTGTACATAAAAACCCAAAAGAATCAATCCCAAAACTATAGAACAAATAACTGAATTCAACAAAGTTGCAGGAAATAAAATTAATACACAGAAATTTGTTGCATTTCTATGTACTAGTGATGAGCTAGCAGAAAGTGAAATCAGGAAAACAATTCCATTCACAATTGCATCAAAATGAATAAAATACCTAGCAATTAACTTAACAAAGGAGGTAAAAGACATACTCTGAAAACTACAAGGCAGTCATGAAAGAAATTAAAGAAGACACCAATAAATGGAAATGCATTCCATGCTCATGGATAGGAAGACAATATTGTCAAAATGTCCATCCGGCCTAAAGCAATCTACAGACACAATGCAATTCCTATCAAAATATCAACAGCATTCTTCAACAAACTAAAAGAAATAGTTCTAAAATTAATATGAAACTACAAAAGACACCCAATAGCCAAAGCAATCCTGAGAAGGAAGAATAAAGCTGGGGGAATTATGCTCCCCAACTTCAAGCCCTACTACAAAGCCACTGTAATCAAAACAAACTGGTACTGGCACAAGAACAGACCCACAGATCAATGGAACAGAATAGTGACCCCTGATATAAACCCAAACATATATTACCAATTAATGTACAATGAAGGAGAGCTATGGATATACAATGGGAAAAATGACAGCCTCTTCAACAATGGGCATTGGCAAAGCTGGACAGCTATATGTAAGACAATGAAATGGAATTATTGTCTAGCTCCATACCCAAAAGTAAACTTGAAATGGATCAAAGACCTGAAAGTAAGTCATGAAACCATAAAACTCTTAAAAAAATGTAGGTAAAATTCTCTTGAATATAAACATAAGCAATTTTTTTCTGAACATATCTCCCTAGACAAGGAAAACCAAAGCAAAAATGAGAAATGGGACTACACCAAACTAAAAAGCTTCTGTAGAGCAAAGGACACCATCAGTAGAACAAAAAGGCAACCTACGGCATGGGAGATTATATTTGTAAATGATATATCTAACAAGGGGTTAAAATCCAAAATATATAAATAAATCACATGCCTTAACACCCAAAAAGCAAACAACCTGATTAAAGAAATGGATCAAGTATATGACACTTCTCCAAAGAAATTCAGATGGCCAACAGGCATATGAAAAGATGCTCCATATCACTAATTATCAGGGGAATGCAAATTAAAATAACAATGACATATCACCTTACACCAGTTAGGATGACCAACATCCAAAAGACAAGGAACAACAAATGCTTGTGATCTGGAGATAGGGGAACCCTCCTACACTGTTAGTGAGAATGCAAATCAGTTCAACCATGTGGAAAACAATATGGAGTTTCATCAAAAAACTAAAAATTAAAATACCATTTGACCCAGCAATTTCACTTCTAGAAATTTACCCAAAGAAAACAAAATCCCAGATTCAAAAAGACATATGCACTGCTATGCTTATCACAGCCCTATTTACAATAGTCAAGATATAAAAGCAACCTAAGTGTCTATCAGTAAATGAATGGATAAAGAAGAGGTGGTACATATACACAGTGGAATATTATTCAGCCATAAGAAGAAAGCAAATTCTAACAATTGCAACAACATGGATGGAACTAGAGGGTATTTTGCTCAGTGAAATAAGCCAAGTGGAGAAAGACAAGTATACCAAATGATTTCACTCATTTGTGGAGTATAAAAACAAAGGAAAACTAAAGGAATCAAACAGCAGCAGACTCACAGACTCCAAGAAAGGACTAATGGTTACCAAAGGGAAATGGGTGGAGAGGGTGGGTGGTGATGGAAGAAGAAGGGGATTAAGGGACATTATGCTTAGCACAAATAATTTAGGGGATCACACAGAATGCAGTAAGGCACAGAGAAGACAAATAGTGACTCTATGTCATCTTACTATGCTGATGAACAGTGACTGCAATGGGGTGTGTTGGGGGGACTTGATAATATGAGTGAATATAATAACCACAATGTTGTTCCATGAAACTTTCATAAGGTTGTATATCAATGATACCTTAAAAAAAAAGACATGCCATGAAAATGGAAAGCAAAAGAAAGCTGGTTAGCCAAACCCTGATCAGACAAAATAGACATTAAGATAAAGACTGTATCAAATAAGGTCATTATATAACAATAAAGGGGTCAGTACAACACAAGGATGTAACATTTGTAAATATTTATGCATCCAACAGAGAAGCACCACATTTATAAAATGAACATTAACACACTTAAAGGGAAAAATAGACAGTAACGCAATAATAGTAGGATGCATTAATATACCAATTTCATCAGTGGAGTGATAACACAGGCAGAAAATCAATAAATGAACATGGGGCTTAAATGAAATATTAGACCAGATGGATTTAACAAAACATCACATTTAAAAGCAATAAAATGGATATTCTCAAGTGCACATAGAACATTCTACAATATAGGTCATATATTAAGCCACATAATATGTCTTAATAAAATTTAAGAAAATTGAAATCATAACAATCATCTTTTCCAGTTACAGTGGTACAAAACTAGAAATCAAATACAAAAAAAAATCCTGAAAATTCACAAATGTGTGGCCATTACACCACAAGCTACTAAACAATCAGTGGGTCAAGGAAGGAATCAAAAGAAAAATCAAAAAGTACTTGAAATAAATGAAAATAGAAATACAATATTCAAAAACTTAAAATGATGCAGCAAATGTATTTCTAACGATATGTTCATATGGATAAATGCCTACATCAAAACATAAGAAAGATCTCAACTTAAAAACATAACCTTATACCACCAGAAACTAGAAAAAGAACAAATGAAGCCAAGAGTTAGTAGAAGAATTGAATTAATAAAGAACAGGTCAGAAATAAATGAAATGGTACTGAAAAGACAATAGAAAAGATCAACAAAACTTTATTAGCTGGTTTGTTGAAAATATAAATAAAATTGGAAAATATTTAACTAGACTAACCAAGAGAAAAAACTCATTCAAATAAAATCAGAAATGAAAGAGGAGACTTTAAAACATATACCACAGAAATATAAAGGATTACAAGAAACTACTATGAACAACTGTACACCAACAAATAGGACAAACTAGAGCAAATGGATAAAATTCCTAGGATAAATGTACAACCTACCAATGCTGAAACATGAAGAAATAAAAAAATCCAAACAGACTGATTAATACAAAGCAGAGTGAATCAGCACTAAAAACTCCCAAGAAGAAAATACTACAGAACTAGATGGCTTCATTGGTGAAGTGTACCAAATATTTAAAGAAGAATTAACCAAAAGGGAAACGACTCTATAAAACAGAGTAATTGCCTGGCAGATGAAGCAGGTAAAGTAGCAGCCAGTAAGGAGACAGGTGAAGCTCCTTCCCTCACCATGGCCCTAATGCCCCCAGTGGAGGCCCCTCCACCCAAGAACACTGAATAGGAGAAAGACTGGTCCATTGCTGAAGGAGCTACGCTAACCAAGAAAGGGTGGTGGATGCTGCCCAATGGACACATCTTTGTCCCAACTGCAACTGGAAGGCATCTAGTCAGCGAGTACCATCAGCTCACCCATCTAGGAAAGACTGTATTGAAAGCCCTCCTCAAGGAGCAATACTGCATCAGTCAGTTGCCCGCATTGTGTCAGGCAATAAGTAAGTGGTACATGACTTGTGCCAGGAATGCTCGATCTGTGCTATGATCCCCGTCAGGTGTCCAAAGAGCAGGAGTTGGTCCCTTTGAAGACCTAGAAATAGACTTCACAGATGTCCAGCCAAGCAGAGGATTCAGATACCTCCTAGTGATAGTGTGTACATACTCTGGATGGGTCAAAGCCTTTCCGACCAGGACAGAATGAAGTCAAGACGTAGCCAAAGCTCTCCTGAGTGAGACTGTACCCCAGTTTGGCCTATCGTCTACAATCCACAGTGATAATGGATCTGCATTTGTAGCAGATGCGGTACAGATTTTAACCAAATGTCTCAATGTCACCTGGAAACTCCACACCACCTACAGGCCCCAGATTTCAGGAAAAGTGGAGCAAATGAATTGTACCCTTAAGGGAACCCTAGCCAAGTTCTATCAGGAAACTGGCCTCCATGGCGGGACCTACTAGCTCTGGCCCTTTTGCATGCCCATTGCACACCCAGAGCACAAGTGTTTTCTCCTTTTGAACTAGTGTATGGATGCCCCCTGCCCCCCATGTCTGAGGAGCCTTCCAGGGAACTTACACCAAATAGGAGATAAGGGGGTAAGGGAATAACTCCAAGCCTTAGGAGCCACCCTAAATGAGCTACAACAATATACCATAGAAAGAGCCCTATTCTCCTTGGGGACCCTAGTACATTCCTTCCATCTAGGGGACTCAGTCTGAGTCAAAGATTGGAGAAAAGACATCCTCAATCCTCAGTGGACTGGGCCCCACATTGCTGTTCTAATCACTCCTACTGCCCTCATGGTTTCAGGCATCACTCTGTGGGTCCATAATTCCAGAGTGAAGAAAGCCTATCATCCTGACAAAGAAACATATCAGTGGAGAGCCCAGCCAGACTACAAGAACCCCCTCTGTCTCCACGTCCAATGGGAACCCACTGACTGATGGACATCTGCATGCCGTGGTTCCTGGCCCTTGTCGGTGTGGGATCCCTCATCCTGGGAACTGGACTCTCTGCTGCCACCCCTTCTGACTGTCCCCCACAGAGCTGCCATTGCCATTACTTATTGGGTGACTGTAGGATACATTGTTGCATTTACTTTCTTACATAACTTCTTTCCCTTCCCTTCCACCCCCTTACTCCCAGGAAACCTCAGCGTGATTGCATAAAGTCAGACAAAGGGGGGACCAGGTTCAGTGCCTATACCTACATGCCCACCAAATATTATAATAAGAAAAGGGCCACCTTTTGCCTTAAATATGGGGAAAATACTAGACTGGAACAATAAGTAAACAGGACTCAGACTGTGAAATTTGGGGAAGAAAGGGATCCACTGTCTGCTAGACCTACCTCACCCACATTGGAATGTCTGATGGGGGAATCCAGGATCAGGCCTGAAGGAACAGGGATGAAAAGGTCAAACAGGCCCTAAAGGCGACACTGACTGAAGAGTCAGTTTACCACAATATTGACCTTTCAGAACTCCAACAACTAACTCAGACCCTAGCCCCTACCCATGAAGTCAACCAGGTCATTAGAGCTGCCTACGAGTTGATTCAAAACATCAGCAACCACATACAAGCAGGACCTATATTGGAACCTCAGTGCCATCATATTGGAGCTCCACTCAGGCAAATAAAAATAATACAGCCCAGAACCAGACTGAACTAATTGGTCCAGTAGCCTATAACATCCAGCTTCAACCCACCACAGACAACATAATATGCCTGACCAACTCAAAGGCAGGTAACATTAGCTATGGCTCCATCCCAACCGGTTGTGTTCCAAAAACTACACCACCAATCAGTCAGAAACTTATTGTGCCCCCCAGTAATTTTTCTCCTGTGCGGCAGTACTGCCTTCTGATGCCTCCAGATAAACTGTACAGGTTTATGCATGCTGGTCTTCCTCACCCCAGATATGTCTGTCCAGTCCTGACCAAGAGGTTGAGCAAGCTCTCAGCCCCTTTCCAATGATACAAAAGTGGGTAGCTCTAAGCATGGTTTTGTTGGGTGTGTGAACACTTGCAGGAATTGGAGCAGGGGGAGCTAGCTTAGGACCCCCCTCTATTTTTCTTACAAACTTTCTCAAGAACTAAACGAGAACCTGGAAAAGTTGCACACTCCCTCCTTTCCCTGCAAGGTCAGATTAATTCACTTGCAGCAGTCATACTCCAAAACCGACAAGCCTAGACCTGCTCATGGCTAAAAAGAGAGGAACCTATATATTCCTAGGGGAAAGTGCTGTTATTATTGAAACAATCAGGAATAATAGCCACATAAATCAAAGAACTAAAAGAGAATATTAAAAAGGAGAAAGGAATTAGAGACAGGGGAGATGTGGGGACTTAGCCAGTGGTCCTCTTGATTGCTCCCACTGGCTGGGCACCTTATCTCCGTCCTACTCCTTGTCACTATTGACCCCTGCATACTAAACACCCTCATAAAGTTCATAGAAAACACTGTTACAAATCAAGCCACTACTCATATACTGGCCCTTCAAGGCTATCGGTCTGTCATAGATCAGGATGATGCCCCCTAAAAACAAAATGTTTAAGAAGAGCATAAGAAGGGGGAATGATAGGGAAAATAACATTTTTCAGCATGGCCAATAGGGCTAACAGGAGAATCTCAGGCTCCCCCACACCCTGCCTTGGGACCCTTTTGGGTTCTTCTTCTGCCCGACTATATGTGAGAGAATGGAACTTCTGCCCAGATATATGTAAGAGGATTATTGTCTAACTCCACACACAAACGTAAACTCAAAATAGATCAAAGACCTGAATATAAGTCATGAAACCATAAAACTCTTAGAAGAGAACATAGGCAAAAATCTCTTGAATATAAGCATGAGCAATTTTTTCCTGGACACATCTCCTTGGGCAAGGGAAACAAAAGCAAAAATGAACATGTGGGACTACAGCAAGTTTGGTAAGGGCTAACATCTAAAATATATAAAGAACTCATATGCCTCAACACCCATAAAGCAAATAACCCATTTAAAAATGGGCAGAGGATCTGAACAGACACTTCTACAACGAAGAAACACAAATGGTGAACAAGCACATGAAAAGATTACCCACATCACTAATCATCAGCCAAATGCAAATCAAAACTACATTGAGGTATCACCTCACACCAGTAAGGATGAACAACATCGAAAAGGCAAGGAACAACAAATGCTGATGAAGATGCAGAGAAAGGGGAACCCTCCTACACTGCTGGTGGGAATGTAAACTAGTTCAACCATTATGGAAAGCAATATGGAGGTTCCTCAAAAAAAACTAATAATAGAAATACCATTTGACTCAGCAATTCCACTCCTAGGAATTTATTACCCAAAGAAAGTGAGATCCCTGATTTAAAAAGACATATGCACCCCTATGTTTATCACACACTGTTTGCAATAGCTAAGAAAATGGAAGCAACCTAAGTGTCCATAGATAGATGAATGGACAAAGACAATGTGGTGTATATACGCAATGTAATATTATTCAGCCATAAAAAGAAAAGAAATACTGCCATTTGCAACAACATGGATGGAGCCAGAGGGTATTATGTTCAGTGAAATAAACCAGGCAGAGAAAGCCAAATAACATATGATTTAACTTATTTGTGGAACACAAAAACAAAGCAAAACAGAAGAAACAAAACAGCAGTAGAATAATAGACACTGAGAAGTGACTAGTGGTTACCAAGGAGGAGAGGCTGGAGTGGGTGCAAGTGGATGGGTAAGGGGATAAATGGGCACAATAATCTGCAATCACAATATAAATTGATCATGGTCTGTTGAACTACTGTGATGTACATTTGAAAGCAACATAAGATTATATGTTAATGATACTTTAATACAAATAAAACAAGTGTTGTTGAGGATATAGAGAAAAGGGATCCCTCATACAGTGTTGGTGGAATATAAATTGGTGTACCCAGTATGGAAAACAGTATGGAGGTTTCTCAGAATATTAAAAATAGAAATACCCTGTAACTCCATTTCTGGAAATTTACCCAAATATAACTACATGACTATTTTGAATAGATACATGCACTCCTGTGTTTATTGTAGCATTATTTACAATAGCCAAGATATGAAAGAAACCCAAGTGATCACTGATAGAAGAATGTATAAAGAAGATGTGGTACATACATACAATAGAATATTTCTCAGCCATATAAAAGAATTATATCCTGCTCTTTGCAAAAACATGGATTGACCTATAGGGTATTATGCTCAGTGAAATAAGTCAGAGAAAGACAATTACCATGTTATTTCACCTATAGGTGGAACCTAAAAAACAAAGAAAAACAAAAAAGCACAATAGTGGTTGCCATAGGGGATGAACAAAATAGGTGAAAGGGATAAAGAAGGGCAAACTTCCAATTATAAAATAAATTAGTTGCAGGGATAAAAGTATAGCATAAGAAATATAATAAACAATACTGCAATATCTTTTTATGTTGACAGTAACTACACTTACTATGGTGAGCATTTAGTCATGTATTAATTTTCCAATCTTTATGCTGTAGAGCTGAAAACATTGTGGTATTGTTTATCAACCATAATTTTAAAAAATAGTATAGATCTTAGGAAAAAAAGATCTGCAGATGGGGAATAAGCATTATAAAAAGATGTTCAACATTATTTATCATTAGGTAATTGTAAATTAAAACTAACAAGATATTATAATACAACTATTAGAATGGCCAAAATGGTACACTTACAATACTAAATGGTGGTGAAGATATGAAGCAACAAGAACTCTTATTGATGCCAGGAATGCAAAAATGGTATAGCTACTTTGGAATATACTTTGGAATTTTCTTACAAAACTAAACATAATTTTGCCATACAATCCTAAAATCATGCTCCTAGGTATTTAAAACAATGAGATGAAAATGTGTGTCTATGTAAAAACATGCACATGGATGTTTATGACAGATTTATTCATAATTTCCAAAATTGGAAGCAACAAGATATCCTTTAATCTGTGAATGGATAAACAGTTTCTGGCATATCCATAAAACAGAATTCAGCAGTGAAAAAAATGAACTATCAAACTACAAAAGAACATGGAATAACCTTAGCTGTATATTTGCTAAGTAAAAGAACCCAATCAGAAAAGGTTGTATTCCATATGATTCCTATTATGTGACATTTTGGAAAAGGCAAAACTGTGGAAATAGTAAAAATATCAGTGGTTGCATGGGGTTAGGAGAAAGGACAATATGAATAGAAAGAGCACAGAATTTTTAGGGCATGTATATTACAACAGAGGTTAGATAAATTTCATTATACAGTTGTCAAAACCCATAGAATATACAACACCAAGAATGAACCCTAATGCCAAGAATGAACCCTAATGAAAACTACAGATACAGAGTGATAATGATATGTCAAAGTAGGGTCATCAATTGTAACAAATGTACCACCCTGGTGAGGGATGTAGGTGGTAAGGGACGTATGTCAATAATGTATGGAGGGACAGGAAGTATATGGAACTCTGTACTTTCTGTTCAATTTTGCTTTGAACCTAAAACCACTCTAAAATATTTGTTTATTTTGAAAAGAGGAATCTGATGAGACATTTAAAGATCAGGAATATGTAAATATGCAAATAGAGCAAAACTGTTCCACAGGGGTGTAGGAGACCAAATGAATCTCTGTTGGATAGAAGAGAATTTGTCTGTCTGTAGACAAGAGTTATTTTACATTGCTATTAGTTATCTACAACTTAAATAGTTTAAACTTGCCTCCATAGAATCAGAATCAGATGACCCTGAAAGTATCCTCTACAATTTAAAGGATGCTTTGAAACACAAATATTATCCCACCTTGGGTTTTTGTTTCCTTTTATAGTTTCTGCAGAGTTAATTCTAGGCAGGAAAATCAGTATCTCATGTTCTTCCTGAGTCAGAATTAAGGGTGAACACCATCTGCTTTAGTAACTTCTACAAATTTATCATTATTCCTTTTCTATTCTTGGTACTTGTTGTTGTTTTCCAGCAATATTATGTAACATTTCTCTTTGAAAAATGCAAAACTAATAACATTTTTTCCATTCCTCTAAGCATTTAGGAATTCATATGTGATAAGTCACCTTTATAATAATTAACCAAGTAGTTATTTTTAAACATTTTTCTTCTTTTCCTTTAAAAAAAATGAAGTAGCAATATAAATATACTTTTTCACATTTTATGATAACTGTGGATTTCCATATTTTTAAAAACTATGTTATGGCATTAAGATGTAAAGACTTGACTATTTCACTTTAAATTCATGTTGTAAATAGATATTGTCTTAGGATTGAAAATATTTTATCTAATTAAGAATAGTTAAATATTCTGAATGCTATAGATTCTCAAATCTATTATCAGCTTGATATACTACATATTGAATATCATCATTTGATGATCCAGCAATCTGCTGGATTTGATGCCTTTAATAGTTACAGTTTCTACACATTTATAATAAGTAATATATGCCATAAATTTATAAGTCATAAATACTAATTGCCTTCCCTTGCTTGCACCTTTGGTTTGAGTCATTTAATGTAAATTTATGCCCTTTATCAAGTAAGAAAATGGAATCAGAATTTTCACTTATGGAAAGAACCCTTATGTATATAGAAATAGTGAAAATTACATGAGACTTTTAAAAGGGAAAACAAGTATCCACAATTAATATGGCGTACTGATCATCATACCAGTCTATTTTCTTAGAGCCCAATAATCATTCTAGAACATTCCCTTGACAGTTAAGTCCTGGTACTCATCTTATTATCTTCCTGCAACTATCTTTCCCTATTCCCAAAATCTACTACTACAAAATATGAGAATGATACAGGATCCCACCATTGTTTGTTCTTCTGGTGCTTTTTTCTATAGCTAGGTTGAAAAACAAAACAAATAAGAAAAACATAGAATATAAGCAATGTTCAGCAAGTCTCATCCAAAGATAGTGTTGACTTGATTTTTTTCTTATTTAAATGCAAATACTTTATCTTGTTGAAACATTCACTTCCATTTCAGAGGCAATTACTGACTGTGCACAGCTGTGCCCCACCCCTCAATTGTAAATAATGTACTATTTCAACCATAGGAAAAAATTATTCTTTAACTGTTATAACAAGACTATTTTTGGATGTATTAGCATCATCCTCTTCCATGTTACAGGCTTCATTGCACTCCAATTCCAATTTTTTTTTTACTGCTACAGTCAATTCTACTCAAGGGACCTGACCAAAGATAAGGTTTGTAAGGCAATGATTTCAGCTATGAAAATTCCCTGTCAACTCTGAGTTTTCCCTTACACCTCTTGTAAACCTGAGCTATTCTACTATTTTTAAATTTTGTTAAGGCCTTTGCTGGTGTTCTCAGGAAATGCTATGATCTAAGAAGCATGTATAGTATTTATGTAGTATAAAATTCATTATATAACTGTTATTTATGAAGGAACAAGACATATTTAGGAAGACTGTGAATTTTTTGAGACAAGTGCTCATGAAACAGCTTTTATATATGGTCTGCTAGTGTAGCCTCTTAAAGATCAAATGAATCCCAGCTTCTTTAGATAATTAAAGGATGAAATTAGCCTTGGGATTTACAGAGTTCTCTCCTGTAAGTTGAACTGCCAGAGAGATAAAAATGTAGAAAAGAATAAAATGGCTTCTCTTCAAATTTTAAAAAAGAACATTTGGATTTTTTATTTTAATTAAATGGCACAATGTGTGGCATGATGACTGTATTTATTAATACAAAGTATAGTTTCTTCAGAAAAAATGAAGGCTTACAGAAAGGCAACTATGAATTAAAGTTGATGATATAACTATACCAGATTGATAAAGTATTTTATATACTACATGACAATTTTAATGATTTATTTCATCCTCAAAATTTTCATAGCGACAGCAGAACAGCAGTATCCTGACTTGGTTTGCAGAGTGAGATGGTTTTGTTTTGACCTCTCATTCCACAACTGCCCAGCTGAGTGACTTTGTAAACTTCTTTGACCACTCATAAAAAAGGAACATTAATGTTAAATGAAAAAATGCAGATAAAGAACTTGGTACATTGTAAGTTCTTTATATATTCATTATTATCATGATTATACAAGTGAGAAAATTTAGAACTAGAAAGTTTAAGCATGCTCATGTTGATAAAGTTAATATATGGTTTGCTGGGCCTTAATTCCAGGTGATTGTAATTTAGTCCATATTGGTTCTGGAGATAGAATGTTTAATTTAATCCTGCCTCCTACATGCTTGGGGGAACATTATTAAATCTGCTTAAGTCCAATTAACATATTTACAATCAGGGTGATAATAATAATACTTCAAGTGTTATCCTGAAATGCAAATGAGTTGGTGCATGAAGTAACATTATCACAATATCTTGCCTTAGAAATCACTCTATTATTGTACAATATGCATATTACACCATGCATAAGTCTGGTGCACAGTGATTCTTTTAACTAGGAGTATACAAATGTAAAAACAAAACCAAGCTTAGGACTGTATTGACTTGTACAGATAGAGGGCTCATAAAATAAATCTTTTGCTGTTATGCTTTAAATCAACTAGTCCTTCTAATAATACTTGACTGTACCAACTTATTTTTTTATTAAGAAAAAAAAACTGGCATAGCAGGAATGGCTTTATTTTGAAACTAATTAATGCAACTGAGTGCTGCTAAGAATACTTGATTAAATTTACCCAAGACAGCTGACACCTTTGCAAGTCCAAATTGTTGGTCTCTGCATAACTAAATCAACTGGCAGTCAGTCATTGCTATTTAGAGAACTTTCAGAATATAATGGAGTCGTATAAAGGAACATATAGCTCCTGCCCATGAAGACATTTCCAGTTGTTGAGGATAAAGGACCAGACACATTGTTTTTCATTTATTAGACATATGGAGAGAATTAACAGTTAGTAAATAGTATCTCACCAGAAAAAGGTAAGACCTAAATTTAAGTGACCAGAGGAGAAAATGCAGAGGGAAGAAATGTACAAGGAGAGAAAGTACAAGAGACAGCATGGAGTCATATAAATCTCAGATACTATAATTAGTCACTACAGACTATGCTTAATGTGTTTAAAGAGATAAGTGACAACCTTGAAAATAATTGTAAGCAACAGATACATATAAAATGTGACATGAGACTACTTTAAAAGAATCAAATCTTCTACCAATAGAAAATAACCAAACTTTAAACACCAACATAATGTACTGGACAGAGTAGAAGAGAGGATAATGAATTAGAAGATAAAACACACACACACACCCAGAATGCAGAACAGAGATAAATAAAGATACTACAGAAGAGTGTATAAGAAATATGAAGTATACACTGAGAATGTATAACATATTGGATTGGAGACTCAGAGAGTTTGAAGGGGAGAAAGTGTAAAGGCTATATATATAATTTTTTCCATTGATGTTTTTATTTTTTATGTTATATTTTTTTATTAAGGTATCATTGACATACACTCTTATGAAGGTTTCACAAGAAAAACAATGTGGTTATTACATTCACCCTTATTATTGAGTTTTCCCACTAACCCCATTGCAGTCACTGTCCAACAGTGTAGTAAGATGGTAAAGGCTATATTTTCAAAGATAATAGTGGTAAGATATGGAAGCAACCTAAGTGTTCATCAATAGATAAATGGATAAAAGTTGTGATATATGTATCTACAACAGAATTTTACTCAGTTATAAGAAAGAATGAAATCTTGCCATTTGCAACCACACAAATGCACCTAGAGGGCATTAGGCTAAGTGATATAAATCATAGGGAAAGACAAATACAGTATGATTTCATTTATATGTGGAATCTAGAAAACAGAAATAGACTTATAAACAGTTTGCCATTGGGTAGGTACTGGTGAAATAGGTGAAAGGGTTAAAGAGGTACTAATATGCAATTGTAAAATAAATTAGTCACAAAGATAAAAGTACAGCATAGGAAATACAGTCAATAATATTATATCTTTGTTGGCAGCAACTAGACTTATCATGGTGAGCATTTAGTAATACATTTAATTGTCAAGTCACTATGTTATACACCTGAAACCAATATAATGTTGTACATTAACTATATTTCAATTGATTTTTTAAAAAAATCCAAAAAATCAAATAAATCAAAGAAAATGGCAGAAAACCTGCCATTAGTAATGAAAAAATAGGTTACCAAAGAATCTATGGGATGGTGAAGAAAAAGGAAGAAAAGGAAAAAGGGGAGGAAGAAAATGTAGAAAACAGGAAGGAGGGAGGAAAAGGAAGGAAAAAAGGAAAATATCCATGTGTTTTTGAAACTGAAAAGACATTACAGAAAAGAAAATATCCTAAAAACAGTAAAACAACAAATATTTTGAAAGGAATGGCAGCTAAACCAAAAATATTCTTCAAATAGCAGCCTAAAAAGCTGAAACTGCTGGGATGATATCTTCAGTGTGCTGAAAGAATATAATAATAAACTTAGAATTCCATACTCTGGGAAATATTTTTCAAGAATGGGAGACAAATAAACATATTTTCAAGAAAAGAGTTCATCACCAAGAGATATTTGCTAAACAAAATCCTAAAAAAGAAAAATCATAATACTAAATGAAAACCTGAAAAAAATTATGTAGAACATGTTAACAATTATATATAAAAATATTCTATGTAAAATGGTAATTACAATATATGGTATTTTACAAATCAAGGGGTAGACTAAAATGACAAATGAAACATTGGTGAAGAGTGGGGTAATTGAAAATAAAATGTAATTAAGTACTTGTAATTTAAGATAGAAACAAAAGAGTTAACTAAATTTTGTTAAAGAATGATTGTGTAATTTCTAGAAAAATACTAGGACAAAGAATCTGAATTTATAGCTTTAAAACCCACAAAAAGAGGAAAAAATTGAAACGTTAAAAAATATGAGTAATAAAAAAAATAAAATCAGTACAACAAATAGGATGAAATAAGATTTTAGAGCTAAACTCCAAAATGTAAGTATTTATATTAAATGAAAAAAGAATTGCATGCTTCACTTAAAGATTAACAAATTAGAGGAAATAAGCTCAATTATATGCTATTTATGAGATGCAGAAGAGTTAAAGAGGTACAGAGATACAGAAGAGTTGAAAATAAAAAGATGGGGAGCAGAAAAAGATGGTAGAATAGGAGGTCATTGTGGTAAACTCCTCCCACATACACACTGAGGAAACAACTACATCTTATACAACTAACTCTGCAAATGACTCCAAGACTGCATAATAGACCTTCTACAATTGTTGAAAAAAGAGAAGACCACAATGAGAAGAGTAAAGGGGTATAGCCATGATCCCTCAGTGACCAAGCTAGTGAAAGTAGTGGCTTTATGTAGGTGTCCTGTGGTGCTGATTACTAAACCCACTTGCTCACCAGAAACAGTTGCTCCAGGGGTGTCCCATGTTATGTCTGCGCTGTGACTGCTCAGCCTACAAGCAGGAGGGACAGAGGGATGGACAGGGGAGGAGAAATATGCTCAAAAGCCCAGCCTATGTTACACTGGGGATCTGCTCTGGGAACACCAGTGCTCATATTATCAGGTTTTGAAGATTAACAAGGCTGGACAACAGGACGAGTTAGAACACTATTGGGGTTGTGGGGAGGTGGGTGGCTGAGTCACCACTTCTGGAATGCTGACATGCTCTGTTAATCCCTCTGAGATTCATACAAACCAGCAATTTGAGGGGAGATTTGCCAGTCTTGGAAAGTGTGCTAGAGGGGCAGGGGTCTGAGGAAACTCTTTCTGTAGGAGAAAGGGCTGACAGACACTTTTCCAGCCCTCCCTCAATCCACTGGCCAGATGCTTGTGAAATGTAGCTCTGAAATTCTCTATCTACCTTGCAGGCTCAGTGCCTACCTTCCTCTGAAGACATTCCCTATACAGCAATCCAAACACAGCTGTAGTTGATCATTGTACACAGCCAGGCAGAAGGCATCTAGCACACAGTGGGTCCTAGAAAAGCTAAATGTCATGATCTGAGGCAGAGCAGTGGGGAGGGCCATTGGCCACAGTACACCAACTGCAGTCACAGCTCAGACAAACAGGGGACACTCTTGGAATACCTGGTTCTAGTGAGCAAGGGATTTTATGCTTCTGGTCACCAAGGACACCTAATACACAAAGTCTCTACTTTCAAGATCAGGAGGCATAGCTGGTCTATCTAATACACAGAAAAAAGCACAGAGAGTCAGACAAAACAAGAAGGCAGAGGAATATGTTCCAAGCAAAAGAACACAACAAAACACCAGAAATAATGCTAACTGAAATAGAGAAACCTAATAAAGAATTCAAAGTAATGGTCATAAAAGTGCTCACTGGACTGAAAACAATAGATAATCTCAGGGAGGACTTCAACACAGAGATAGAAAATATAAAAAAGAACCAGTGGGAGCTAAAAATACAATAACAGAAATGAAAAATATAATAAAGAAAATGACTGACTAGAGGATGCAGAAGAACAGATTAGGAAACTGGAAGACAGGGTACCAGAAGGTAATCAGCTGAGGAACAGAGAGCAAAAAGAACCTCTAAAAATGAGAAGACTCTAAGAGAGTTCTGAGACAACTCCAAATAAAACAATATTCACATTATAGGGGCCCCAGAAGGAGAAGAGAGAGAAAATGGGGTAGAAATTCTATTTAAATAAATAATAGCTGAAAACTTTCCCATCTTCGGGAAGGAAAGAAACATTGAGGCCCTGGAAATGCAGAAAGACAATAAAAGATGAAACCACAGAGGTCCACACCAAGACATACAGTAATTAAAATGGCAAAGATTAATGATAAAGAGAGAATCTTGAAAGCAGGAAGAGATAAGCAGAAATGCAAGGGAAACCCATAAGGTTATCAGCATATATTTCAGCAGAAACATCACAGGCAAGAAAAGAGTAGCATGAAATACTCAAATTGCTGAAAGGGAAAATCTATGATCAAGAATAATCTACCCAGCAAGGCTATCATTCAGAATTGAAGAAGAAATGAAAAGTGTTCCATATAAATGAAGGTTAAAAGAATTTATCACCACTACACCAGCCTTATAGGATTATGAAAGGGGCTTCTTTAGATGGAAATGTTTATAAAGTTAAATGTTTATCATCAGTAAAAACAAGCCTACAGTAAAGATAGTAGACAAATTACTTAGAAAAAAGTCGTATGAAGCTTAAAAGACAAAAGTGGTAGAATCAAGGGTATTACGCTCAGTGAAATAAGCCAGGCGGAGAAAGACAAGTATCAAATGATTTCACTCATCTGTGGGGTATAAGAACAAAGAAAAAAATTGAAGGAGCAAAACAGCAGCAGACTCACAGAACTCAAGAATGGACTAACAACTACCAAAGGGAAAGTGACTGGGGAGAATGGGTGGTAAGGGAGGGAAATGGGGGGGGTGGAGAAAGGGGGCACCATGATTAGCATGTATAATGTGTGTGTGGGGACACGGGGAGGGCTGTACAACACAGAGAAGACAAGTAGTGATTCTACAGCATCTTACTATGCTGATGGACAGTGACTGTAATGGGGTATGTGGGGGGGAACTTGGTGATGGGGGGAGTCTAGTAAACATAATGTTCCTCATATAATTGTAGATTAATGATACCAAAAAAAAAGTATATGAATCAGAAAAAAAGTAGTAGAAAATCAAATATACACATTAGGCCAGAGATACACAAAGTAAAAAGATGTAAATTCTGACATCATTTGTAACATCCACTAGTTCCAATCAATTCTGCTTGATAATCTATGACACCAGAGCTATAGTAAACAACTAAACTGTTCCTGGACCCCCACATCCTCACAGTCTGTGTGAGATACTAAATGCTTTTACACTAATAAGTTTGGGATAACACATAATACAGCAATAGATAACTAATACTCCAAGTGTATTCCTGTCAAAATATTTGTTCTTCCACTTTTAATGACAATTTAACACACTTCAATTGTATAAGTCTGATTATTAGATCTTCCACAATCTTGTTTCTGGTTCCATATATCCTGCACTTTGTTTTTCCTCTACTTCCCACATGTTTCTAGCCCTGGGTATTACAGGATATACACAAACTCCAGCCAGAACATTCTTGTCATGATAGGAATATTCCTGGAAGTCCTGGACACAATAAGATGGCTAGCAATTACTTAGATACTTGCTAGCATGAGTATAAACTACATACATAGATCTTTCCACACTCAATCTAAAGGCATTCTCAATTCCTAGCCAAATCTATAAAACAGCTCTTGCTGTTTGACTGCTTCCCTATATAGAACAAGAAGAGAGTGACAGGAAATAAAAATGGAGTAAGACAGTAGTCCTAATTGATTATGGTTAAAATATCTCATTTTACAAATTTTATAAAAAGCATGTGACTAAGTGAATAAATTACTAAGTCCTCCTGCTAGAACTCAGAATAAAGGCCTTCAAAGGAGATGCCCTAAAGCTTCAGTTTCATTAGTTTCATTATATACCTCTTGGCCCAAGACATTTTAAAAGCCATATATTTTAATCTGTATGTATTAAACCCAAAGGTTATATTTATTCATTGGCTAAGTTTCCAACCTACTGAATATCATTATGAGGTTATTTTCATAGTTCTTTGAAAATAAAAATACTGAACTTAACTAGAATTACAAATGAACATTAAATGGTATTTTTAATGTTACAAGATCTGATTCTTATAAAAATAACTGTCAAAGAAACAAGCATGCCAACTCTTTAAACTCATTTGCTTTTGTTTTCTGTTGAATGATGAAATGTACAAAAGAGGAAATGCCATCTGCTTGTTTATATTTTCAAAAAAATAGAAGAGTTGCCCATCAACCCCCCTTTCCATAGTGCTGCCTCAGCATTAAAATGTGCATGACACCAGATTTTCATAGTGGAAAAAGATTGTTTAGGATAAAAGAAAGAATTACATTTTCTCTTTTTCTCTTCAGTTTGACAGTGCAAAGAATATACATAAATGAATCTAATAATGAAAGCAAACACTGAGATACATTAATATAAAAAATTAATATAAAATAGTTGTCCATTTTCCACTTTAACTTATAAAGTACTTGGAAGTTGCCATTCTCATTCAAAACAGCTGAATAAGAAAAAAGCTGAACATGAAATCAACAGTTCTTCTTAGAATGACTACAGAATGCAAGTCATTGAGCAAACTGCCTCACCCGCACCAAGCCCAAACACTGAAGAGGCAGGTGAATACAAGAATCAAAACCTGGGAGCAGAAGCCACTGGAAGGAGCTTTAAAATAGTAATTAACGAGTTTTTGTTGGTTGAGTGTAAACTAGCTTGATAGGTATAATTCAGGAGCCCAATCTTTCCAGGTATATCCACACTTTGATGAATTTTACTTTCAGAAGTCCTACTAGGGTCTTGTGGTAAATGTCAGAAAGAAATCCTCTCATGCTTTGGGCAGACAGAAGGGAAAGTAACCATTTCAAAATATGTCCAGAACATGCTGTGGCTAGGGCCTGCCCCTGGGGGGAAATGTTTTTCTAGAGTCTTGTCTGACTAATGGAAAGAACAATTAGACAGCTCAAGACCCCACTGTTCTTTCTGTTTCCCTTAGTGGGGCCAAAAGGGCTAAGAAACTTTTAAAGGTCACATGCTGGGGACTCTGGTTCATTAAAAAGAGAGTTTAATCATATGTTTGTAGAACATTTTTGCTGCCCAATACCATGCCACCATTTCAATAGGGCTACAGTATAATAACATGAATTACAACTAATAGAGCTCCAAGTCTGAGTCTACTTAAAAATAAGTTTTAAGGGAATCCCAGAGAAAAAGAAGAGGTAAAAACAGGGATATTCAAAATTGAAGCCCCTGACCCCTACAACTATGGGAAACATTAAACACAGTCTAACTCTTAGCCAGTTGAAAACAAAATGACATATGAAAGGCCTTTTTAGTTCAGTTCTTATTACTTATCATATGCATCTTTCAACAAAAAATGAAAAGGTTTACTAAAAAACAGGAAAAAAGATAGCATGAAGAAACAAAGCAAATACCAGAAATAGAGTCATCTCTGGTAGAAATTTTGTGATTCTAAGATAGGGTATTTTAAATCACTGAAGTTATACCCTATGGTGTTGATGAAGAAAATGGGCAACACTCAAGAACACATGAGTAATCTAAGCAGAGAGATTTGTAACTCTTCAAGAAATAGTAAGAAATGCTAGAAATCAAAAATGTTACAACAGATGAAGAATTAATCAGTTCAAGAGAAGACTGCCTACAACCAAGTAAGAATCAGTAAACTTCAACATTTGTCAGGTGAAACATCCCAAACTGAAATGCAAAGAGAAAAAGGAGTAATAGAAAAAGGACCAAAATATCCAGGCACTGTGAGGTAACTATAACAGGGTTAATATATGTATCTATAAATATATATATATATATTTATTTATTTAATAGGAATACCTATTTAAAATGCAGAAAACAATAGACAAAGAGAAAATCTTAAAAGAGCCTAGAAAATAAAAATACATTACTATTACCTATAGAGAAAAAAATGTAAAAATTAGACCTTTACTTAAAAAAATATATATATAGGCAAGTAAGCAGAGAGTAAGTGTTGGGAAAAAAAAATCCACTAACCTAGAATATTGTATCCAGGCTAATTGTCCTTCAAAAGTGAAGGAAAAAACAGACTTTCTCATACTAAAAACAAAAACAAGGAATTTTGTTGCAAAAACAATGTTAAAAGAAGTTCATCAGAGAGAAGGAAAATGATGTAAGTTGGACATTTAGAACTAAATAAAGAAAGAATGAGTGCTAGAAAATGAACTTAATGAAAGTAAAAACCTTTTATTTTTCATATTCACAGCTGATCTAATACAAAACTGCTCAAAATATTAATGGCAACATTTTTGGAGTGATTATAGGTTACGGATAACAGAAATGAATGTAGCAGTGTTATAAAGGATGGGATGGTGGAAATAGGAATACAGATAGCTGTACTATTTAAGTGCCAGAGTTTTATTTGATAGTGGACTTAGATTATATATGAATATCTATTGAAAACTCTAAGAGCAGTATTAAAAATAATTTAGAAAGAGGTATAATAGATATACTAAGAGAAAAGAAAAAATGGAATCATACAAAAAGCTTAATTAAAAAGGCCTTTGCCCCTTGAAAAATGGCAATTAGTGAAAATTTAGATGGCAACAATGCAAACTTCAAAGCTTGGTACAATGAGATTGTAATTGAGAGAAAGATAGTTTTTACATGTCCATATAATTTAATTATTTGTAATCATTTTATATTAGGATCATTTCCATTTTCTAATGGTAATGACCTTGCTCAGAAAATAGTAAGATCTCTTCTGGCTCTTCGCTCAGCCATAATATTTGACTCATGGTTTTCTGTGAACCCACATCTATTTCCAGGTTGAGTAGGTCATGGAGATAATCTTTCCAGATATTATGTTTGTATCTGGATTATAGATGATAGACCATACACACATCTATTCCTTTTTCTAAATTTTAGATCAATTAAAATATTTTATAGAAAGATGGGGCAGAACAAATGTTCTACTTTATATACCTAAGTGACTGATGGAAACCTCTTATCAGTTCTCACTCTAAATTTTCTAGAAAGAGTACCATAAAGAAGATGGTTTTGGCCAAAAATACAAATAATATTTTATAGTCCCCTAGACTCTTCTTATGAACTCTTATAGCCATTTGTTTTTATTTCAACTATAGCAGTTCTAATACCATATTTCTGAATGGGTCTAAAAGACCCCTTAATTGTAATATCTTCAATTACTGTTGAGGGCAATAATCATTAATATCTATACCTCTTATTTCATCCATTATAGGCATTTTTACAAATATCTAATCAATAAATATTTATTGAATGGATGAATTTTCAATAACCTAATCTCAAGAATTACTTTGTAAAAGGATCTGTGGTAGATACAAGTGTCAAGTTCTGAGTATAATTATGGATCACTCAAATAATTAAAAGAAGATGAATAGATATCAAGAAGCAAATATAAAAAACAGAACTGAAAAAAATGTATGTTACCCTATAGTCACAAAAGCTGCCCTAAGAAGCAAATGCATTTCATTAAATGAAAATTGATAGTCTGATCAGGTCACTCTTGGCATAAAGCCCTTCATGGTGGTTGATTCATTTTAGAATATATTCCAAACACACTGACATTATTTAAAAGATCTGGCCTCTGCTTACCTCTATAGCTTCATCTATGGTCATTCCTCAATTTATTCTTTATTTATTTATTTATTAATTAATAAAAAAATTTTAAGTGCCTTTTTAATATCAGACATTATTCTAAACTACAGTGACATAGTTGGTAAAGAACACAGCAAGATTTCTCTTACCACAAAGTTTATATTCCACTGTGTGCATGTGGCAGGATGGAAAGAAAAATTGGAATGGGTGAAATGAGGAGTCAAAAATGCATAAATTAATGGAGAATTGAATTAGGGTAACAGGACAGAAAGTGACTTCTTGGGATATTTTAGTTTGTGTGTTGGGAGATGGCCTTATGAAGAGGTATATTTGGAGCAAGGACCCAAAAGTGAAAGAGAACAGTTATATAAACAAAAATGGGGTATGGAGCATTCAAGCCAGCAAGAACTACCGGTTGGTTAGAATATATTGAAATAAGTATTCTTATCTGAAAACAAAGGAGAATAAATATGACATTGAAGGAGAGGCATACCACAGCTCTAGTACATGGCTTCCTTTCATAGTAGTGATTATTATCATTTACTTTCTAAGTATAAATCTCTGGACTTTCTGAAAATTCTGAAAAAGAAATTTATACTTGATAGAAAACATTAATTTTCTGTGATCGCATTAAAAATGATTTAGTGATAGAGTATCTTAATCTATGAAGGCATAAAGATAAAATGAAAGCAAAAAAATAGTTGATAGATATGTTACAGTTATAGATTTTAACACCACCAATATTGTTAATCAGAATAAACAGATAGGTGTTTTTGATTTAAGCAAGATGGATTTTGGGTGTGTTGAAGATATCTGTAGCAGATTGACCTATTGCAGAACTTTGAGTACTAAATTGTTTGGGATAGATTCTCATTTGCTTTTGAAAGTTGAAATGTAAACCTGTTTTGAAAATACTTTTTCACAGTTAGGAATTTGTAAACTGTTGACAGCAAAAGTCTCAAGTTTTAGAAGGTCAAATAGGATATTAAAAATGAGAGAGAGACAACTGTTAGTCCAGTCTTGGGTTCTGTGATTCTGCTGCTGTTTTGTTCCTTCAGTTTTTCTTTGTTCTTATATTCCACATATGAGTGAAATCATTTGGTATTTGTCTTTCTCTGCTTGGCTTATTTCACTGAGCATAATACCCTCTAGCTCCATCCATGTTGTTGCAAATGGTAGGATTTGTTTTCTTCTTATGGCTGAATAATATTCCATTGTGTATAACAGTTACCAAAGGGAAAGGGACTGGGGAGAATGGGAGGGAAGGGAGGGATAAGGGTGGGGAAGAAGAAAGGGGGCATTACGATTAGCATGTATAATGTGTGAGGGGGATTGGGAGGGCTGTGCAACACAGAGAAGACAAGTAGTGATTCTACAGCATCTTACTACACTGATGGACAGTGACTGTAATGGGGTTTTAGGGGGGGGATTTGGTGAAGGGGGAACCCTAGTAAACATAATGTTCTTCAAAAAAAATGAGAGAGAGAATATTATTTGAAATACTATTTTGAAAGTAACATGTTTAAATTATTCAGATGTTTGAAATGTAAAAATTATTTCAAATTATTATACACCTAAAATTTTATTTTCTAAAATTTGTTAGATTTGTTTTTTCCCTGAAGGGAGTGGAAAGAGGGTTTGGATAATGCTCTAGAAAAAAAAAAGAAAATGAAAGTATATGGCATTTGATTTGGTTACATTAAAATAACTTTGACCCCAGCCTTATAACTATTACATCTTTATAGCTCATAAGCCATTTTAATGAAAAGTAGTTTTATTCTTTATTGGGAGAACACTATATTATCAAGTTGAAAAAATTATTCATAACTAACTGAATGTTATCTTATTGTAGCAATGATCTATATAGAGGATCTTCATTCAAAAAACCAAAAATAAAAAAGCAAAACCAAGCCAAACCTACACAGACCCAAACACATACTAAAATACTCATATACAGCCTCCTCCTTTCTCAGTCTGGAGTTCGACAATCCAGAAACTAGGTTAAATGGTAAAAATTGTCACATACAAAGGGGAATAACCTATGATAGCATTTATATTTTTATACTTTTGTTAAAACCTTCAAGGTGTAATCCTTTTGACTTTATACCTTGAACCTAAGTAAAATGTATATTAAGAAGAAATTGGAAAGAATGATGGCAATTAGAACCTGATTAACAAATGCTGAATGCCAGCCTATAATGTTTCTAACTAAATACTAATTTTAACTTCAGCTGTGGCCATGCCATCAGCGCTGCTATTGTGATTTCCATTCAAACTCCATTTTGCCAAAGACCAGCTGATTCCCTCCACATTCTATTTCAATAAATACAGGTTTCACTGTAATTCTCAGCACAGCATTCAGTTACCACATAAAATGAACTTCCATGGTACATTATTATGGTCAAATAGAATGACTGGATGGAGTTCTAAATCCATGATTATTTTATTACTGTTATTTAGACATTTCCAAGCCAAGATCACAGGGAGGGTAATCTAATAACATATTTAAAAGTTCCTGCTGGAGGGCTACCATTTAAGACAGGATGGCTGTTTGCTTAGAATTAGCAGAAATCTGTTGTTTCCTAAGCATTATTTGCATTGCCCTCAAAACTACATTGCTATCTATTTTAGTTAGAATACAGTAGATATAGGTCAACCTCATTAAATGTTTCTTAACAAAATATTTTGTCTTAAAATATTTCATTTAGTTATAAAATATATTTACTGTTAAATATTACACTTATATGAAAAACTTCTCCCTCCACCTCAATTTCACATCTTCTTTATTAATTCAGCAAGCATGTATTGAGCATTCATGTTCCACTTAGAATATAATATCACCTGCACTAAGCAAACCATACTTTCAATGAATAGTTCAAACAAGAAATATCGATTAAGTAGTTTCATTTGGCATTGTAATTCTTTTCTTGTACATAAAATTGACACTTAGAAACCTGAGCTGAAATTGAATTACTTTATTGCCACACACAATTCTCTGGAAGACTATTCAAGCAGACCCCAATATAGCATTGTATAATATAGCAATTTCCAGATTCACTGTAAATTACTTTAATTAAATCTTATAAAAATTGTTTCCAAATAAGTTCCTCGAATGAAGTATTTTCCAAACTCTATCTATATTTTTCAGAGTGTTAAAATCTCACTTACCTTAATCTGAGGGAACAACTGTATCATTCACAAAAGAAGTAAAGAATGTTAATTTTTAGCTTAATTTCTGTTGGTACAACCATTGTATGTAAAACAGGAGTACTTCAAGCAAAGAACAGTAATAGGAAGCTGCAAAATTGAGATGAGTAGAACCCAGTATTTTTGTATAAATTAAGGGTTACTGGATTTCTCCTAATAAAAATTCAAGATTGATACTCAATGTCTTGTCCAAGCAAAGTGTTGACATCACATTTTTTTTCAATTGTTCTTGTCTGCCTAATTTAGTGACTTTTCTTAGTATAATGTTATAATCAATTTAAAAGTATTGATATGCTTAAATACGTTAATGTTGTATTAATTGGCCTAAAATGTCCATATTAATTCATTCAAAAATTTAAAAAAGGAATAGCATTCTTAAAGCCTATAAGTAAAAAAATGGGTAATAAATTGTGGTATGTAATGGAATACAATGTAAAATGGAAATTAACATAGGGTAATTATACACCAACATAAATCTTATAAATATAATTTGGAACAAGCCAGACAACTTTTATTATTTTATTTATGTAGAATTCAGAAGTAGACACACCTCATCTATAACTATTCAATTCAAGAGAGTGGTTGTCCCTGAAAGGTGGGTAATGATGCCTGAACTAAGATATAGTTCCTTAGAGAGTTGAGTTGGGACCAGTTTCTGAAAGACCCTAAAAATATGGGAAGACAGTAAATTATTAAGCAGAAAATTGAAAGAACTAAAGTGGTGCTTTAGGAAGATTAATCTACAGTAAAAAATAGTGAACAAATCAGATGTGGAGGAGACTAGTTCTAAGTTCACTGTAATAGTTCAGTTGATATGACAGTAGGTTTTGAAGCAAAGGAATTTTGTGTATTAAAACCATAAAGGATTTGAGTACTGAATGTAAGGACAAAAGAAAAGGAAAGAAACAAAGGAATTTTCTGTTTCAAATATGAGTCCCAAGAAGAAGAATGGTAGTACAGATAAACAATTAGCGAGTTATGAAGTTTTAGTAAGACATCTTCAAGAGAAAGAGATGTAAAAATTTAAATCATAAATATTTATTTAAATGGACCTGCTTTTAGAATAAATCTGAAAACAAAAGTGAATTTATCATCTAACAAATAAGGGCTTCAAAAGTTCCCCTGATGTCATTTGCAATTCCTTTTTGTCATCATCAATATCAATATTACAATTATTTGGTTATTATAACTCTCTTCTCTACTAGTCAATAAACTCTCTAGAAACCATTTTAATAATTCTAGTGCCTAGCACAATATAAACACTCAATGAATAAAGATGTTGCCTAAAACAAGGGTCATTTCCCAATTCTCTTACCAAGTATTTGGGGTCCTGACAACTATCTAGAACCCTACAGCACATAGGGAAAAAGAAATCTCTGTATTCCTCAAGTTACCAATGTAGATTTCCAACTAACTGCTGAAATACTTGGAAGGCTTGCTTACCACCATCTGCCTATCTCCCCAATTAATTTCTACTGGCTTTCTTCAAACTGAACCATTTATTAAGTTTCTGAAGTTAAACACAGTCTTCATGGAGACCAGAAGTGTTTAAATTTTTTTTTTTGCCATGCATATTTTCTCCTATAATCCAAATTTGCCCTGAATAGTACACAGAGTTGAAATACTTTCTTATATTTATTTATACCTGGCTCCTGTTAACCTAAAATACTAGTTATTTTATCTCCTTAAAATGTACTACTAGCTCATGAGTTGATCTTTCAGTATATTCATCCCCTGCCTTCTGAAGTTGTTTGAAAAATGAAGGATGATTATTTTATCCTTACATTCAGAAAAGAGGTTTCTTGGACTTTCACCTGAAGTCAACTTTGTAAAAATACCATATATTTTCCCATGTAGGAGAAGAAGATACAACCATCCATTTTCAGTGAGTCAAATTGTACAGCCTCCACACTGCACAAGGTAATTAGATCTATTTAAGGGGTATAATATTTAACTTTTAAAATACATTTCTCAATGAACTGGAAATTCACTTCATAATTTAGTCTCCCCCCCCCCTTTTTTTCTTTCAGGCTTAAAAGAAATGTCATTTCAAAAGACTTCCGTCTTCAAAAATTAACTTCCTCCATTTCTTTTACATGTACTTCTTCAGTACAAGAAAGATAGTATTCTAACAAAGACATTTTGATAGAAGTGAATTTAATGTACTAGTTTTTCATGGCTTGGATGTTGGGAACCTATTTTTTATAACTGTTATATCAATTTGACATATTGACCCCTTCCTCATTATTTAATGACTTTCTTTTTCTCTTATTACCATTTTCGTCTGAAGTCTATTTTATCTAATAAAAGTATGACTACATCCCCTTTTGTTTGGTCGCCTTTTGCTTACAGTATCATCTTTCACCCTTCACTTTGAGTCTGTTTGTCTTTGGGACTGAGATGAATCTCCTGAAGGTGGTATATACTTGGGTCTCTTTTTCTAAACCATCCAGCCATTCTGTGACTTTTGAATGGTGGATTAAATCCATTTACATTTACATTTACGGGGATTATTAATATATGAGGGCTCATCTGCCATTTTATCTCTTGTTTTGTTTTGTATCTCCATTGTTTATTTTTATTGTGTGTTTCTGCTTACTTTGGTTTTCTGTGATGATTTGCTCATTTCCCCTTTTTATATATTATGTGTTCTAGCTTTAGATTTTTGTTTTGTGGTTGCTATGAGGTTTGTATAAAACAGCACATAAATAACATAGTCATTTTTCTGCTTAAAGGAACTATCTTCATTTGCCTATACAGTTTCCATTATTTTCCTTCTCCCTTTTTATACTGCTGTTGTCACAAATTATCCCATTTTACATCATGGATTTGTTACTAAATTGTGGTAGCTCTAGTTTTTATAATGTTTTCCTTCAACATTTATGCTTTCATTATTTAACACCCTATTCTAAAATACAGTTACAATTTTCTGATTCTCTCTATTACCTTACTCAAAGTTTAGTGTACTTGTGTCTTTTCATTTCAGGTAGAAGTGCTCCTTTCAACATTTTTTATTAGGTCTAGTGGTGATGACCTTCCTCAGCTTTCGTTTGTTTAGAAAGGTCTTTATTTCTCCTTCACATCTGAAGGATAACTTTGCTGGACAGAATATTCTTGGTTGGCAATCTTTATCTTTCAATACTTTGAACATTGCATTCCACTCTCCCTACCTACGTATAGAGTTTCTGCAGAGAAATGTTTTGATAGTCTAATGTGGGTTCCTTTGTATGATATTTTCTTTTTCTCCCTAGGTACCTTTAAGATTCTTTATCATAAAATTTTGACAGCTTCATCAAAATGTGTTTTAGAAAGGGTCTTTTTATAATTTTTAAGTGTGTACCATTCAATAGTGTTAAGTATATTCACATTGTTGTGTAGTCACCTCCAGAAAGAACTCTTGCAAAACTGAAGTTCTATATCCATTAAACAACAACTCCTCATTCTCTCTACCTCAGCCCTGGAAACCACTGTTCTACCTTCTGCCTTTATAAATTTGACTCCTCTAGATACTTCATATAAATGGAAATGGAATCATCCAGTATTTGTCTTTTTGTGACTGGCTTATATCACTTAGCATAAACTCAACATTCATCCATGCTGTAACATGCGTGAGACCAAATGCAATTTCTGCTATCATTTTTCTTTCTTCTAGTTGTATTTATGTCCATTTTATATTTTTCAAGTAAATATTTTGCTTTCTGCTTTATTAATTTAACCTAAAAAGCATTTTCTTATGTTGAAAAATGTCTTAGGGGGCTGATGTGTTCTTTTAAAAAAAAGTCTTAGAAGTGTAATTTTAAATTAGTGCATATACACTTTTAAAGTATATGAATTTGCTATTCTCCTCTGCCCAATATTCTCTTTCATTGCATATTTATTTTGAATCCAGTTTGATTCTATTATTTTTAATTGGTGAGGTCAATTTATACATATGTTAGCATAAATAACTTTTTGTCCAATGTTTATATATTGACTCATTATTTGATTAAAAATGACTTGTGAATATATACTGTATGTCAGGCACTTGCAAAGTACTAAAGGTGCAATACTGAGAAGTAATATAAAACATAACTCCTGTTCTTATTGTGATTATAATTTTACAGGGGAGACAGATAAATCAAATAATTATTTGAACAGTCTGAAAGTATAGTTATGGGAAGGGTTAAAGGTAAAGGTAAATTAAAATATCAGTCTATAGCAGAGTTTTAGTACTAAGATCAAAGAAAGCTTCTCTGAGGAAGTGAGACTCCAGTTGATATCTAAAGAATGGGTAGGAGTGAGTTAGATGAAAGGGATGAGTAAGAGGATTTCAAGCAGAGGAAATAGCATGTCCCAAGACCTTTGGTACCCATCACCAAAGAGGAAGTGGATGAGTAACAAGAACTGAAAGTGGGTGGGCCTGTTAAGATAGCAGGCAGAGATATGGAGGACCCGACCACACTACAAACTTTTAGCTCATGGAAAGCCACCGAAGGGTTTTAAGTAAAGGGTTCAGATTTTGAATGTAAACTGAGGGAAGCATACACTGGTTAAAGGGTAAAGAATGGATTGGAGGGCTGCCAGAGTGTAGAAAGTCTAGTTAAAAATCTATTTTATTTGTCCAGAATAAAGATGATGGATATCTCTATTGATAGTAGTAATGATAAAGATGGAGAAAAGTGGATGAAGATAAAAATTCCTAACACTTAAAACTGGACAGTCGGGGGAAGGGGAGGTGCCAAATGTGATTCTTTGGATTCTGGATTGGGTAGTGTCTGGCTAGGCATTGCTGATGGTAGGAGGAACTTGGAAGAGGTTTCTGGGGAGGAAGATCATAGGTTTAGTACAGGATGTATTGAGTTTAAGCTGTCTTTGAGACATCCAATAAGAAATGGCCAAAAAACCTAGTTGGCCTGTAAGTCTGAAGCTCAGACTTTATGTATATAAGATATGGTGCTTTGTTAATGATTACTAGTTTTTGTTTTCTTATTGTTTTATAGCTATTGCTCTTTGCCATATAAGCTATTTGGTTTATATTACTATTTGCAATGATTAAGAGCAGTGATTAGCAAACTTTTTCTAAAAGGGCCAGATAATAAATATTTCATGCTTGTCCTTGTCACAGCAAAAGCAATCATAGACACTATGTAAATGAATATGTTTTTTATAAAACAAGGAGCCAGTATTGAGTTGTATTTCCTGGCTTAGAAAAGTTACTGCACTTTAAATTATTTGAGATGCCTGTGTTTAAGCTAACATCTCTATCTACATATCTGATCTATAGTTCTCAAATTATGGAAGCAGCATCACCATTTATTAGAAATGCAAATTTTCCAGTCTATCCAAACTTATTGAAACAAGAACTCCAGGGACGGAGCTCAGCAATCTGTGTTTCAACAAGCCCTCCAGGTGATTCTGATGCATGTAGAATCTGAGACACACTATAGTGGTTCTCGGCCCAAGCTACACATTAGAATTACCTGGGAGATTTTAAAAAATGTATAATCCCAGAATGCTACCTAAAATAATTCAGAATCTGGGAATGAAGGCCAGCAAATATCATTATATTTAGAATGTTATCATGTGATTTTCATATGCTGCCAACATTTAAGAGCCACTAATTTTGTATCAATGTTATAGGCTAGTTTAAAAGTTATCCATTTCTCCTGAAATTTAATTTCAATAACAATGTACCTAAACTAGTAATATCAAGAAAATTAAAGTTCGAATGGAAACAGACTTATGTTGATTTCACTATTACATGTAAAATTAATTTCATGGGAAATGGTTTGGTCTAAATAAATAGATTACAGATAAATTGAAATTAATAAATCCATCATTTAATTTGTTTTTGCTGTTTTGTTTTTAATAAATGTTCTATGAATTCCTTCAAATTCTGGCAAAATTTTGGAGAAGAAAGCTAAAAGAAAATTCACCTCAAGTTATTTGAAATTTATTAGGAGGTAATCTATTTCTTTAAATTTAACCTTAAAAAATTATAGAAGATATAAATTATATAATCTGGCCACATCCATCTCACAAAAGCATGCAAGTATTTATATGCATGCAAAAATTCATGTGCATAGTCACTATTTATGATTGCACAACTTATGTAATTCAACTATATAATGCTATCATTCAAATTTGCTGACATCTCATTAAATATGATTTCAATACTGGACATCTGTAGTTTGTTCTACTTAAGTTGACTGCTTTAGAGAAAACACTAAAAGTTTCAGTGGTAGTCATCTTGTTTCCTTAAATTTGTGAAATGAAAATCTCTCAGCACATTTATAGCTAAAAAGTTGCTGAATGGATGTATTTCACATGGATCCAGTCACTTGAAAGCAAAATTTTCAACTTTTCCTTTTGGTATTTTGATATTAACAGAGTTTCAATATATGTCATGTTATTCAGAACACATTACAAACACATTTTTTCCAGGAAAAAAATGTTAGGGACTTTGATTAAAAATCTTACTGATTTTTATAGGAAAAATATTTCAGATAAGTGGCTCCATGGAAAAAGTGGCTCCAAGTGGTATTAGTTCCATTTGAAACTTCTGCTGCAATAATGATGGTTTATATGAGTTATTCAGAACTCCCAAATAACTGGATTTTATTCCATTTTAACATTTATCTCAATCAAGTGTAAGGAGTTCGTGAAATATTACAGAGTGAAATGTTTGTGAAGCATTGCAGATAAAAGAGCACCAACTTGTAATAAATTATGGGTGCACAGTAGGAAATGGATTAATAAAATGCTTCAGATTAATTGCATCATCTTCATCCAGACCAAGGGGAGTTCTCTGCCAGGAGGAATAACATTATCAACCTAAGATTCTTGTTAAAATCATTTGGATCATGTAAAATAAAGGAGCCAATATAAAATTTCCACTCTGATTGATTTTATTTATGTTTTTGTAAGCATGACAAATAAAAATACTTTTTTGGGTTAATTCCCTGAGATTTAGTTGTATGGCCTGATTTTTAGTTATACAATCTAAATGCTCACCCTTCTTTTTTTTAAAAGGATACCACAATTGCTGACACAGTTTCCATTTCTATTTCTACCACCCACTAATATTGTTGAATAACTTCAAAATGTATGAATAGACTATGCAATACTGGTGTTTATGTTCCTTTATGCTTTTCGAAGAAATCTACAAGTGATTTTTTAAATCAGAAAATAACTTGTGTAAAGACCAGTCATCTTGTGTTTATTTTTAATTCAATTTGTTACCTACATCTGTAGTTCAAAATAAAGAGCACATCAAAATCACTTTCAGATTCAGTAGGTCTGGAATAGGGCCTAACAATTTGTATTCCTACCAAGTTGCCAGGTAATGTGATGTAGCTTCCAGACCTCTCTTGAAGAAACAATTACATAAATCATCAGTAAGAAAGGAATAGCTCATTTAATTTTACTCATTAGGAAAAAGTTTATAACTGATTTTACTCAAGAGTGTGGCTAAGCTAGGCTCATAAAATCTGGGTTTGGTCTTGGCTCTGAGAAACTGAACAAACAAATGGGCAATTCCTTGACCACATATGAAAATAAAACTGACTCACAATCTCTGCAGCAACCAGCTCGGGAAGTGAAACCATAACTTCTGCAGTAACCAGTTCAGGAAGTCAAACCACAACTTCTGAAGTAATTGACCCAGAAAGGTTAGCACTTGGTCAGTGACTGCCAGCTTCCTTCTTTTTGGCCCCTCTTCCAGTTAATAACCAACAAAGCCAAATGCGACCCCTAAACCAATCACTTTAAGATGCCTTGCTTCTAGTTAGCCTACCTCCAGCTTCCTCATATTAGCAACCTCCGATAAACATTCAAAGCCTTCTCTTTTTTCATTTAAAAAATCTTCTCACTCCTCTGCTTGCTTTTGAGTCTCTGCCAAACACAACTAATGGCAGCTGACTTCCTTGATAGACCCATGTGAATAAAGAGTCTTTTGTTTTCATTTCATGGTCCTCGTTTATTTCCACAGCTCCACCAGTTATGGCTGTTTGATCTTGGGTAACTTAAATTCTTTATGCATCATTTTCTTCATATATAAAATTAAGGTAATACTAGTATTCATAAATTATTGCAATTTGATTCATTTTAAATTCTATTTGTCAGCTTTGAAGAGGATGATTAAAAACAATATTCCCTATTGTAATATATCTGTTTTTATAAGATTAAGTTGAAAATATAAAATCTACGAGGAAACATAGAATCTATATGATAAATTTTGCCTTGAAATCTATGAAATCTATACAGGACAATACTTCATGAACTTGTAGAATTTGTCTTGCCAATGGGTTTCAGCCCTGAACAAGTTCACTAGGGATTCAGTGAGACCGAAAAAAATGACAGTGGAACATTCTTGGGGTGAAAGGGTTTATACCCAACTTTATTTCCATGGTGGCACGTCCACCTCTACAATCCTGTCCACTCAGAGCAAATCTGCATGTAGGAAGCCAGTCTCTGTTTCTGGGACTCTTTGCCCCACAGCCATCTGTCTCTGTCCTCGGCGCTGCCACCACTCCAACTTCTGCTCTCTTTTAGACTTGCAGTATCCCAGAGCACTGGCTAAAGCTCTTTGTATAGAATTAATAACTACATATTGCCCACATGTGTTTAATGAGCAAGCCAACCAGGGCCAGGTGAGAATTGTGGCCATACGAAACTTCACTTCCTCTACAAACTTGCAAAACAAATATAACTCACCAAAGATGTTTCTATACATTTTTATTCAAGTATAGTTGATACACAATATTATATTGGTTTCAAGTATTGCATAGAAAGTGAAGATTCCTATGGCCAGATTCTCACCTGGCCCTGGGCCACTTGCTCACTGCACATGTGTGGGCAATATGTTATCCTATATAAGGAGCTCTGCACAGAGGCTTTGGGCTCTAGGCTGCATGGCTGCATGGCTGCATGGCTGCAAGGCTGCAAGGCTGCAAGGCTGCAAGGCTGCAAGGCAGCAGGAGAGCAGAGATGAGTAGCAGCAGCACTGAGCACAGAGACTGAGATGGCTGTGAGGGCAGAGTCCCAGAAGCAGAGACTGGCTTGCTACATGCAGATTTTCTCTGAGTGGACAAAATTCTAGTAGTTGATGTGCCACCATGGAAAGAAAGTTGGGTATAAATCCACTGTCATTTTTTTCGGTCTCACTGAGTCCCTAGTAAACTTGTTTGGGGCTAAAACCCATTGGAAAGACAAGTATACAAGTATACAGCTGTTTTTTTTTCTTTTGTAATAGTTGCTGAGAAGCTCATAACTATTACTATTGCTGTATTTCATTAAGGAATATTTTTTTCTTTGAAGTTGATTTGTCAGTGTCATTATTTTATAAGCTACCTCAAATTACTTTTGAGACAGGAAAAGTGAAAACCAAGGCATACATATACTTTTAAAAAATGAATTTACACAAGAAATACATATCAAAAAATAACCACACAGATAAGTAAAAAGTCTTTTTGACTATGACCTCAATCTCCATATCCCCTTTCCTGAAGTCATCACCAATATTAGTTTGTTCTTAAATTACCTACATTTTTTCAATGAATTTATAGACATACTCATATTATTGAGGTCTTTTTTTACTAACATCTTATTTGCTCCTTGGAAAAATGTTTGCCTTGATATTTTAGTCTTTCCTGATTAATATTTTCAGTCATTAAATATACTATGCACTGAGATTTTTAACTTGAGTTTATGAATTATCTAGTTCTATGTCATTTTAACTAGCACTAGATGTGGGAAAGTTGGGATTCCTATGGCCAGGCTCCTCACTGAACTTAAACCACCTGAAGATGGACCTGGCCTGTTGCTGGGCTGCCACTTCTACACCTTTAGGCAATAAGCTATTATTGCGCTATATAGAGAGCTCGGCCCAGTGCTCTGCACAGGGGCAGAGACATTAGTGCTTTACCTACCCCTGGAGAACAAGCCGGATAATAAACCCTTTCACCCCAAAGAACGTTTTGCTGTCAATGTCTTTGGTCACACTGAATCCATAGTGAACTTGCCCAGGGCTAAAACCCATTGGCAAGACAATTGGTGAAAGTTGGCAGGGTTCACTGTTGACCAAGGAAAAAGACAGGCTGCCCTTATGGGAGGGGAACTTCAGCAGGCTGCCCCTGTGAATGGGGAGACAGTGAATTGTCCCCCAATGGGTATGTGGTTTGAGATGGCTTGCCTCCTAGAGGACTGGGCCCACCCCAGGAATGGAGGCAAGTGGAGGTGACACCTGAGGCAGTAGGGGTGGCTCTTGATATAATAAGCAGATCCTTTGAGAAGCAGAGTGCCCATGAGACAGCGGAGAGTGTGGGTGTGGGTTGGCTGCTTCTCACAGGCTTAAAAAGGTCTACAGAGGAGACCCAAGAAACAGCAGCTCAAGAATGTGAACTGAAAACTTCAGTAGATTCCCTGAGGAGGGAAATGGCATTGATGCAAGAGGCGGCATGAGAACGAGAGCTGCCAACTTCTGTGGATGCCCTGAGGAGGGAAATGGTATTGATGTGGGAGGAGGTGGCAAGAGGATATTAGCTGCAAACCTCTGTGGATTCCCTGAAGAAGATGTCCTTGATGCGGGAGGAGGCATCATGAGAGCGCCGGCAGCAAAGTGCCATTGGAGATGAGATGGCAGCACTGTCAGGTGTTCTGAAGGAGGAAGAGGCCATTAAGGAAAAAGATGAACTCCTGAGGGAAGCACAGGCAGAGGCGGCATGAGAACATCAGCTGCAAAACATGGTACTGAAGGTAAGACACATTCTGAAGACTGGGGTAGCATTGCTGCAAGGCACAGTAGAAAAGGTAAAGGTTGTAGCAGAGGAGGCACTTAGGGGAGGGGAAAGAAAGGTGCCATCAGCCCCAGAAATGGAGGAGCTGGAGAAGGATGAAGGGGTGGTGCCAGAGGCACTAGTGCCTCCTGTATTGAAAGCATGCCCAGTGGTTGTAAAAAAAATAAAGACCCAGCAGCTGAAGGTTCCCTAAGGAGAGGAGCAGTCCCCTCCCAGGTCATGGAGCACTCTATGGTCCGCCCCCATACTCAAGCTGAGCTGTCGGATTTGGGCTCCCATTTTAGGCAGAAGCCCTCGGAGTCAATATCAGCTTGGCTCCTGCATCTGTGGGACTTAGGGGTGGATAGAATTGTTCTTTCGGGATCAGAGATGGGACAGCTGTCTTCCCTGACAGTGCAGCCTACCTTGAGGCAATGATTACAAAATGCACATCAGACCCCAGGGAGTCACTCCCTCCTTGATTGGCTCATGGCTGCACTTTGTGTTGTGTAGCCCAATCCAGGTCTGCCATCCTCTCCTGTTAGATGGCAGACATATGCTGAACTCCAACAGGTGCTATGAGAGCTAGGCATAAGAAATGCCATCTATAGTTCAGAGAATTATAACCCAGATGAAGAGATTTTCACTACTGGGATGAGAAATATTGTACTTCAAATGGCTCCTACATCCCTCTTTGGGTCTCTAGTGGCCATTCTTTCCCCTCACTTAGGGTATCCCATAAGCAAGGTGACATGTACAGTAGCAGACTTAGGAGAGGCAGAAGCAATGAGAATCTGGAAAGAAATAAGACCTGTTACTCATAGGAAGAATTTACAGGGTAGAAATGTTAACACATATGGTTGTCTCCCCTATACAACTGCAAGTACAAACCAAAGAAGAATCACTGAAGCTGAGGTTTGGCCACCAGAATAACATCTTGCTGCCAGCACCAACTGCACTGAATCCTGGAGACTCAATTGAGTGGATGTGGCCTTGGACCTTTTGACTTATGGACCAATGATGGCTGGCTCTCCTGGCACCTTGGGGAAAAGGCCTGGAAGCTGGCCTCCTGTGTATTCCTGGAATAACAGCAGAGTGGCTGCCAAAGGTTACAGTAGTATATCCTGAACGGCTAGAAGGTAAGAGCATCTTACCAGGGAGTTTTGTTTTATCATTGTGGCCAGTGCATGCACCTCCAGTAGCACTATATATAGACCCTTCAGTAACCCCCATGGGGAAAGGAGTAAAAGTATGGTATACTAGACCTGGAAGGGACCCCCTTCCTGCTGCAGTCCTATCACAGGACCACTCTCTTGCATGCATCCTACATGATGGACAAGATTTACCTGTGTTGGTGACATTAAAACATGTGTCCTATCACCCCTAAAGTCTTTGTGGATTGGGAACTTCCTCTGGATTGAGGATTATTATAATTTTTGTATCAAAATCTTGCTGTATCTTAATTTTTATTATCTCCAAGTTGTTGTTATCCTCTGTTTCTATTGTGGAATCTGGTTACAGTGCTCCAGCTTTCTCACACAGGGACAATTGCAGAAGATTGAAAGCATGTAGATTGTAAGGCGAGAATCCTGGAGGGGTGGAGTGTGGGGAAGTTGGGGTTCCTATAGCCAGGATCCTCACTGAACTTAAACCATTTGATGATGTAACTGGTCTGTTGCTGGGCTGCTGCTTCCACACCTTTAGGCAATAAGCTGTTATTGTGCTATATAGAGAGCTCGACCGAGTGCTCTGGGCAGAGGCAGAGACGCTAGTGCTTGACGTACCACTGGAGAACAAGCTAAATAATAAACTCTTTCACCCCGAAGAACGTTTTGCTATCAATTTCTTTGGTCACACTGAATCTTTAGTGAATTTGCCTGAGGCTGGAACCCATTGGCAAGACACAAGATTATTTGAAAAGTCTAGTTAGGAAATAAATCACTGATTTAGACTGCTTTGTAGTATTATAGAACAGAGAGGCTTGGATCCAATCTAGCTATTTTTTTTCCATAAGAACAAAGAGGATATAGGGATTGATTTTTTCCCTATAGGGATACTAGAGAAATTGCTTGGAAGACAGATGTATTCTAAAGGAGCATAAAAGATCATAAACAGTGACAGACTTTAGTGCAAATTAACAGCAATCAATCACTGAACAAAATATACAAAAATAACAGCTAGCAATTATTAGTGAATATTTCTTGCTTTCTAGGTACTTATTAATTTAATATTTCATCAACCTCATCGTCAAGATGAGGCAACTGAGATCTAGAGAAACTGAGTGAACTCCCAAGCTTACACAGCTGGTGAACAGCAGATGGAATGTGAACACAAAATTTCCACATTCAGAAATTAAACTTCTACACACTACTACTTCTCAACGAATAAATGTGTTTTACCAATGAGAAAAATGAAAAGCTATATATTAAATATTGAGAAAAGCAGAGAGAATCTTTACCCTTCCCCTAGGAAATCACCTTTCTTATTCAGCAACGGAATATCACCCTTTTTCTCAGAAGCTTTGCAATGGATTTTAGGTCATATTTCCATAGTTAACAGGACAGCAGTTTTCTCTTTCTCCTGACTGTAATATAGACTGACAGCTGCAGGGTTTTAAAAAAGCATTCTTTTTTAATCTGACTCATAAAATATGTGGTAATCTGCATGAAAATGAGGAGGACTGAATATGGAACACTCTTAGGCAAGAGTGGCAGGCATAACTGAAAAAGTCCTCTCAATGCAATGTGCATTTAATTTTTAATTTTCTTATTAGCTTTAGAAGGGCAGGCTGATTTTCTACAGGTGTAAGCAATATATATAATTAACGCCACACCTCAAGTCTCCTAAAAAGATCACTGGCCAGGATTAGCTGCATATATGCTAGGTTGAAATCAGATCATATCTGATAATCAGTTTTGAAGTTATAACAATTATGAATGATGTGATTCATATATGCATTTGAAAGATGTTATCATTTCCTTTTACTTTTAAAAACAGCTTCAAGACGTCAACATAGCATTCTCTTGGGGAAAAAGGAAAAGCTCTCATTAATCCATGAACAAGAATCATGTAGACTGTTAAAGCTTCAGTGAATGTGGATAAAATTAAGCTGAATAATGACATTTAAAGTAAAACAGAAAGATCTACAATTTATTTGCCAATTCTGAACACTGAATGCACAGTTAAATTGCAGTTATTTGGAGCACAGGTTCTTTTAAAAAACAATTGTGTGGTATCAAAACCATTTCCAGACTTGAATTATGTACATTGAAGATATTTTCTAACTATTTTCTGTATGAAGAATGGATTCAAGCCACAGTTGTTCAGAAGGCAAAAGGGCTTCTGCCAAGTTCTATTTCTAACTGCCAAGTTCAATTTCCCAAATCATGGTAAACAGAAAAAAAGAGACCCAACTGGAATATCACCTGAGTTTTAGTGACCTTGCAGAAGACCTCTTTACAGCTTTGAACATTATATGATTTATCTCTTCTTATTACATTCTCCATATTATTTCATCAGCCCTGAGCTCCTCTGCAGGAAGCTGATATGCCAAATTTCAGTAGGGAAAAAAAAACCCCATGGTTTCAGTAGGTTGGTCTGAAATCAATAGAGACCCAAGTGATTTGCTTTCTGATTATCTGAGAACTCTCTCCTTTGTTCAAATGAGATTCTAAAAGGAGACATTGTGATTGGCTAGGTCAATGGTAAAGTGAAACCTTGTAATTCCTCTTATTCCAGTAAACTATCTCCTTGCAGATAAACATAAGATGATGATATTACTGACCAGTCAATTGGGAATAGTTTTTTATTACTAGAAACAGATTAGGATTGTTCCAGCTAAATATGAACAAGAGGAAAGAATTACAGAATGGCTGATTGGGGCATGGCAAATTTTGTAACTGCAAAACAGGGAAAAACTGATTGAACCACATGAGGATCACTCAAAGCAGTATTTTTTTCTTCTCTCATCTGGGTCTCTTGTCCAACTAGAGTAGTCACAAATAACCTCACAAAAATAAATTGTATTTATCTAAGGTCTTTACTTCAATGATGTTATTTACATCATCTTCATAATTTCCTTACTTGTAGTAAGTTAATTGTCATATGGTGTTAATCCTTTTGTAAGACATTTATTGACTTGTATGTTTATTCAGAAACATGGCTTAAAACAATTTGTGTATGCCAGAAACTATTCTTTTTGCTAGCAGTAGAGAAATAAGCAATATAGTAATAAGTCTTCAAAAGAGTATGGGAAAAAGTGATCTGGATAGGGCTATTTTAGATTACTGGCAGGAAAGTCTTCTCAGAAGTCACATGAATATTGTGCTCCTTCATCAGAAAACACATTCCAGATAGAAGGAACATTAAATTTGAAGTCCCTGGCATGGAAAAAACATATATTTGGGAGAGTTAAAAAGAGAGAATGCCTAGGATATAGTGGGAGAAAAGTATAAAGACAGGAAATAGGTTTTCTGGGCAAGGTCTTGTATGATTGTAAACTTTGGGGAAAAGTTTGGATTGTATCCAATGGGAAGTGGAATGCAATGGGAAGGCATTTCAGGGAATGACATAGTCTAATTTATATATTCAAAATGATACTCTGGTTGCTGTTTACAGAATAGACTTTGGGGTGGGGATGCAAGATGAAAGCAATGACATGAATTAAGAGGCAAATAAAGTATAGACTTCTCTTCTGATTCTCTTCAGGGATGTGAAAGCAAAACATGGGGTTACCAGTGGAAGACAGAAGGGGAGTCATTTGGGAAAACAGGAAGATGAGTGGACCAAGAAATTGTAGTGTGTCCATAATCCATGCTAAGGGTAATTAAGAATTGAGGCCATAATATTACAGGGATTTGAATTAGTTCATCCAACTCATTCAGTAATAGAGAAAAACAGAGAAGCAGATTGGGTCTAAGATGACAAACTAGCTTGAGAAAGTAATTTAAAGAACAATTTTTAAAAACTGTCTCTTGAATTACTAAGCCTTTCATACTTTTTCTCTTTTCCCTTGTTTCTCTCAAGGTGGCATCAAAACTTTTAGGGCTAAGCCTTACCTGGCCATATTGGGAAGGGGGAAGGGAGGGTCCAGCTTTATTCTGTGGTGGGTTGGTGATCAGTCAAGTGCCATCTCTCTTTTTGAGTATTTAGATGATCCTCACTTACAAGTGAGTGTTTAGGCCTGACCAGAGAGACCTAGTGAAGTATTTCTCATACTCAGAGGTCTTATCTTCCTCCATGTCAGGCCTCTACTAGTCCACAGTTCCTCTCAGACATTCTCACCAGGGTTCATGGGAATACATAAAGAACCTATTCATAAGTCTCGTGCTATAGTGAGCCAGGAATCCTGTCTCAAGCCCATTTATTAAGCTGCCTCCCACAAAACCTCATTTCATTGCTTCTGAGACAGTATTGTCACAGTGTATCCAAAAGCTGGGAGTCTCCAAAGATATTCAGCTATCCAATACTATGTCAGCAAAATCATACATCTTCAATTAACTTTGGCTCATTGATATTTATGTAAGTATTGCTGAGCAACTCTCTCCTGCTCTGGAATCCTATGGGAGATGAGGGCAATGAGGCACTAGAGTTGCTGGCAAGAACCCTGGCACTTTATCTGGCACTATTCTTCATATTGGCCTAAAGTAAAACTCAAAAACATAGGCTGCCAGATTGGTCTCTTGAAATGTTAATGGAATTACATTGTAGAAGCCTCTGGGTTTTCTTTAAACAAACAATAAAAAAGTGGCTTTCAAAAGTCTTGGTAAAGATACTAGAAAATCTGCTTTGAACTCTGAGCTGGCCAATAGCCTCTTTGTTCCATGGTGCAAAAGGCTTGGAGATGGAAATATCCAAGAAATCATGAATTCAATAGGAAACAAAAATGTACTTTTTTAAAGTTCCTGAAATGTTATACTTCTTGCAAAGATATAAAAATTGAGATTTTTTTCCCCCTGGCATCTGCATGGTAAAATTAGAAGGAAGCTGGGAAGAAGCTTCTGTTTCTTGGACCAGAATTTTTTGTTTGTTTGTTTGTTTGCTGAACAAAGAAATTATGCACAATTGCTGATTGAATAAGTATTTTAAATTTACATACTTGTGGTCAAAACACAAATAGGATGAATTGAGTATGCTATAAATCAGACACAACACAAATGTTTTTTATTTAAAAAAGTACTGCAGGGCCATCCTGCCTAAAGCAATCTACAGATTCAAGGTAATATCAACAGCTTTCTTCAATGAACTAGAGCAAATAGTTCTAAAATTCATATGGAACCACAAAAGACCCCAAATAGCCAAAGCAATCCTGAGAAGGAAGAATAAAGCAGAGGGAATTATGCTCCCTAACTTCAAGCTCTACTACAAAGTCACAGTAATCAAGACAATTTGGTACTGGCACAAGAACAGATCCATAGACCAATGGAACAGACTAGAGAGCCCTGAAATAATACCAACCATATATGGTCAATTAATATATGCTAAAGGAGCCATGGATATACAATGGGGAAATGAGAGCCTCTTCAACAGCTTGTGTTGGCAAAACTGGACAGCTACATGTAAGAGAATGAAACTGGATTATTGTCTAACCCCATACATAAAAGTAAACTCAAAATGGATCAAAGACCTGAATTTAAGTCATGAAACCATAAAACTCTTAGAAAAAACATAGGCAAAACTCTCTTGGACATAAACAGGAGCAACTTCTTCATGAACATATCTCCCCGGGCAATGGAAACAAAAGCAAAAATGAACAAGTGGAATTATATCAAGCTGAAAAGCTTCTGTACAGCAAAGGACACCATCAGTAGGACAAAAAGGCATCCTACAGTATGGGAGAATATATTCATAAATGACATATCTGATAAGGGGTTAATATCCAAATTATATAAAGAGCTCACCTGCTTCAACAAACAAAAAGCACATAAGTCAATTAAAAAATGAGCAGAGGAGCTGAACAGACACTTCTCCAAAGAAGAAATTCAGATGGCTAACAGGCATATGAAAAGACAGTGATGCTCCACATCACTAATCTTCAGGTAAATGCAAATTAAAACCACAATGAGATATCACCTCACATCAGTGAGGATGGCCAACATAGAAAAGACTAGGAACAACAAATGCTGGTGAGGATGTGGAGAAAGGGGAACCTTCCTACACTGCTGATGGGAATGTAAACTAATTCAACTATTGTGGAAAGCAGTATGGAAGTTCTTCAAAAAACTCTAAATAGAAATACTATTTGACTCAGGAATTCCACTGTTGGGAATTTACCCTAAGAATGTAGGATCCCAGTTTGAAAAAGATATATGCACCCCTATGTTTATTGCAGCACTATTAACAATAGCCAAAATATTGAAACAACCTAAGTGTCCATCAGTATATGAATGGATAAAGAAGATGTGGTACATATAAACAATGGAATATTATTCAGCCATAAGAAGAAAACAAATTCTACCATTTGGAACAATATGGATAGAGCTAGAGGGTATTTTGTTCAGTGAAATAAGCCAGGTGGAGAAAGACAAGTATCAAATGATTTCACTCATCTGTGGAGTATAACAACAAAGAAAGAACTGAAGGAACAAAACAGAGGCAGACTCACAGAACCCAAGAATGGACTAACAGTTACCAAAGGGAAAGGGACTCAGGAGGATGGGTGGGAAGGGAGGAATAAGGGTGAAAAAGGGGCATTACAATTAGCACACATAATGTTGACGGGGGGACACAGGGAACACAGTATACTACAGAGGAGGCAAGTAGTGATTCTATGCATCTTACTACACTGATGGACAGTGACTGTAATGGGATATGTGGTGGGGACTTGATAATAGGGGAAGTCTAGTAATCATAATGTTGCTCATTAGCGATACCAAAATAAAAAATGAAGCATACTACAGCACTATATGAAAGACAATGAAATATAGCAGCTCAGCCTTATGAATCAATTTATTTTCATATTCCAGCCCTGTAGTTTATTATATCTGTAAATTTTAGCAAGCTGCTTCACTTTCCTTAAAATTAGTATGTATGGCTCTGAGAAACCATGGTGGTATTGTGAAGATTGAGAAAAACCAAAGTTGCTGTCACTGGTGTTAACATTGTTGTCATTATTATTATTAATTTATTATAATTTAAAAGACCCAATCTACTATTAAATACTTTGCAATTTGATAATGCAAATAGGACAGTCAACAAATCAGTCTTGAATAAAATATCCATTATATGAGATATAAGATAAAAGTTGTTGGGGAAGAGTTCAGGATTCTGCCATAGAGAGGTTAAAAATAGTGTGATCAGAGACACAGTCATAATAAACAATGCTTATTGTGTCTACAAAGACCTAGTAAAAGTCTTTCACAGAGGACTATAAACTGATTTCAAATCTATGAGATTGCCAGACCTACTCTTCCTTATAAAAGGAGAAAGAATACAAAAGACATATACTTTCCTACCCTAGCAACATGTGAGCTCTGTGTTTCACCTGCAGCCCATTCATTCCCTTAAACAGAAAATCAGAGAGCTGCTACTTTTAGGCAAGTGCACCTTGGCCAGAAATTTTACAGTGTCATTTTCATTGTGTCTGAGGGCTGTAATTATGGTAATTATGTGGCATACACTTAATGACTTTCCTTTCTTATTACTCCTGACCCCAATCCTTTCTGATTTGTACCTTTACAAATAAGTCTCACCAGTATCAAAAGCCTTTCTAACAAATATCCTCTTACTGAATTGATATAGCTTTCATTTTCAGCCCTGTACTGCAAAATATTTTGTTCCATGAGAATGTGTCCTGTTATTCCACTTACATAGAATGTTATTTTTTAGGGATCTCTGTCTTTCATAGTATATAACTAAGAAATGAATACCTAGAATGATCCAAATATATGTTACTGAATGGGTTTTATTGAGCTCTTATTGATTTATGTATAATGTACACATAATCCAAATATCATCTGAATTCTCTGAATTAGTATTGTACCTATAATTTTCCAGTTAAGAGCATGCTATAGAACAACTCAGTAGTATTTTGTTTCATTTTAAGTTCTTTCTTTGCCACTATACGAGTTCCAAACATAATTAATTTATGAACACTAGGCTTGGGGTTTATTTTAAAGCAGATCAGCAATATGTCTGCACGAAACCACAGCTGCTGTAGTTATGCATTTGCATCTGGACTCTTCTCATCCAAACTAAATTTGTTGCACCATCAGGCTTATTTGAAATCTCAGTTCTTTTGGTACTCAAATTCAAGTCACTTAAATAATCTAAGTTCACTAAAAGGAAAAAAAAAGACAAAGCTCTTTTGTATGGTTCCATGTTGCCTACAATAAAGTAAATACATAATTTAATGTGATGTTTTGACAAGTCTAAGTATGCTCTTGTTCATATATTTAAGCTATACATCTAATTGCTAAGGTGAAAAATTAGTATGATATTATGTTTCACAGAAATTCAGGCTTAAATTGGATTCCTTTTGCATGGGATATTCTCTTTTTATATATACCTATAATATATTGAGTTAAATATAATGTATTTTCAAATTATGAACATTCAGTACACTAGCAGATGTTCTTCAAATATATGAAGTAAATAAATGAAAAGTCACACACACACACACACACACACACACACACACACACTACTCATATTCTTCTAGCATAACAGCAGATCAAATTAAATTGTAATTTTCCTTAAATATGCCCCAACTCATCTTCTCATTCTTCAGGTGAACACAATATTGCCCAATATGTTATGTCCTCTGAAGAACACAGTAAGACAATGCATTCTCAAACAAAAATCAGGGAGAATTAGGACAAATTAAAGATGGTGGTGTGAGAGGTGAGACAGAGGCTTCCTCCTAAAACTGCATATAATATGAAAATATAATTAATACAACTAATCCTTAGAGAGCAACAGGAAAGAGGACTGTGCCAGACTGCATACACCTGAAGAAAAGAGCAGACCTCACGGAATAGGGTAACATACCAAAGCGGTGGCCTGGCGGGACCCAAACCTTTCCCCACCCCAGCTCACCAGCGGGAGGAAGAGGAATGGAGCAGGGAGGGAGTAGAGGCCTGGGACTGCTGAACACCTAACTCTGGAGATGTGCTCTGGGAGCTCAAACCTACATTTCATGGTGCTTTCATGATACTCTCATGATTACAGGGCTGGAAAGCTAAGACAAGCAGAATTCCTGGAAATACTGAGATTCCAGCCCCTTGTGGAAAGCAGGGATCCATATCTGCCTGCTCTGGGACAAAAGCTTATACCTGTTGCTCGGCCCACTGGTTCAGGCAGTGGAGACAGGCATAGCAGCAGGAAAGCAGGAAACAGCTCTTTACTTGCCCCAGGCACCAATACTACTCCCCTGCAACCCCCGATATTGCTTCAGGGGCTAAGCAGCTCCACAGAGTAGACCTTCTGGACACTAGAGGGCACCATACACAAATATGAAATGCCAAAGAAACCAGGTACAGAGTAAAATTAATATAACTCTGGAGAAAGATTTAAATAACATGGACCTTATGACTCTTACTGAAAGGGAGTTCAAAATAAAAATCATCAACATGCTAATGGAGATATGGAAAGATATCCAAGAACTCAGGAATGAATTCTGGTCGGAGATGCAATCATTGAAAAGCACAATGGAGGGTATTAAAAGCAGGTTGTATATGGTGGAGGAGATAATAAATGAAATAGAAACTAGAGAAGAGGAATACAAAGAAGCTGAGGCACAGAGAGAAAAAAGTATTTCTAAGAATGAAAGAATATTGAGAGAACTGTGAGACCAATCAAAATGGAACAATATTCGCATTATAGGGATACCAGAAAAAGAAGAGAGAGAGAAAGGGATAGAAAGTGTCTTTGAGGAGGTAGTTGCTGAAAACTTCCCCAATCTGGGGAAGGAGAGTATCTCAGGCCATGGAGATCCACAGATCTTCTAACACAAGGGATCCAAGGAAGACAACACCAAGACATATAGCAATTAAAATGGCAAAAATCAAGGATAAGGACAGACTGTTAAAAGCAGTCAGAGAGAGAAATAAGATCACAAACAAAGGAGAGCCCATTAGGCTAACACCAGACTTCTTAGCAGAAACCATACAGGCCAGAAGGGAGTGGCATGATGTATTTAAGACAATGAAGTGGCAGGGCATGGAACCAATATTACTTTAACTGGCAAGATTATCATTTAAATTTGAAGGAGGTATTAAACAATTTCCAGATAAGCAAAACCTGAGAAAATTTACCTCCCATAAACCATATCTGCAGTCTATTTTGGAGGGACTGCTATAGATGGAAGGTTCCTAAGGTTTAGCTGTTACCAGAGGTAGTGAAACCACAGTAAAAAAAAACAAATGTAAACTTAAATTAACTACCCCCAAAGTCAATCAAGGGATACACAAAAAGTATAGAATATGATACCTAATACATAAAGAAGGGAAGAGGAAGAAACATGAGAAAAAAGAAAAGAACCTTTAGATTGTGTTTATAACAGCATATTAAGTGAGCTTAGATAGACTCTTAGATAGTAAGGAAGTTAACCTTGAACCTTTGGTAAAGACAAATCTAAAGTCTGCAATGGCGATAAGTACATACTTACCAATAATCACCCTAAATGTAAATGGACTGAATGCACCAATCAAAAGACAGAGTCACTGAATGGATAAAAAAACAAGACCCATCTATATGCTGCCTACAAGAGACTCACTTTAAACCCAAAGACATTTACAGACTAAAAGTGAAGGAATGGAAAAAAGATATTTCATACAACTAATAGGGAGAGAAAAGCAAGAGTTGTAGTACTTGTATCAGACAAAACAGACTCCAAAACAAAGAAAGTCACAAAAGACAAAGAGGGTTATTACATAATGATAAAGGGTACAATCCAACAAGAAGATATAACCATTATAATTATCTATGCTACCAACACAGGAGGACCCACATATGTGAAACAAATACTAACAGAACTAAAAGGGGAAATATAATACAATGCATTTATGCAAGGAGACTTCAACACTCCACTCAGTCCAAAAGACAGATCAAGCAGTCAGAAAATAAGTAAGGACACAGAGGCACTGAAGAACACATTAGAACAGATGGACCTAACAGACATTGACAGAACTCTACACCCAAAAGCAACAGAATACTCATTTTTCTCAAGTACACATGGAACATTTTTAAGTATAGATCATATAATAGACCACAAAAAGAACCTCAGTAAATTTAAAAAGATTAAAATTGTACCAACCAGTTTCTCAGATGACAAAGGTATCAAACTAGAAATAAATTATGCAAAGAAAAGGGAAAAATCCCACAAACACATGGAGGCTTCACAACATGCTCCTGAATAACCAATAGATCAATGACCAAATAAAAACAGAGATCAAGCAATACATGGAGACAAATGACAACAATAATTCAATACTGCAAAATCTGTGGGACACAGCCAAGGCCATGCTAAGAGGAAAGTAAATTGGAATACAGGCCTACCTAATAAAAGAACAATCCCATATAAGCAGTCTAAACTCACAAATAAGGAAACTAGAAAAAGAAGAACAAATGAATCCCAAAGTCAGTAGAAGGAGGGACATAATAAAGATTAGAGGAGAAATAAATAAAATTGAGAAGAATAAAACAATAGAAAGAATCAATGAAAGCAAGAGCTGGTTCTTCAAGAAAATAAACAAAGGAGATAAACCCCTAGCCAGACTTATCAAGAAAAAAAGAGAGTCTACTCACATAAACAGAATGAGAAATGAGTAAGGAAAAATCACTATAGACACTACAGAAATACAAAGAATTTTTAGAGAATACTATGAAAAAATATATGCTAACAAACTGGACAACCTAGAAGAAATGGAGAACTTTCTATAAAAATACAACCTTCCAAGGCCAACCAAGGAAGAAACAGAAAATCTGAACAGATCAATTAGCAGTAATGAAATTGAACTGGTAATAAAAAAACTACCTAAGAACAAAATCTCTGGGCCAGTTGGCTTCACCGCTGAATTTTATCAAACATTTAGTGAAGATCTAATGCCCATTCTCTTTTAAGTTTTCCAAAAATAGAAGAGGAGGGAATACTTCCAAACTCATTCTATGAGGCCAGCATCACTGTAAAACCAAAACCAGGCAAAGACACCACAAAAAAAGAAAATTACAGACTAATATCCCTGATGAACACAGATGCAAAAAAATACTCAACAGAATATTAGGTAACTGAATTAAAAAATACATCAAAAAGATCATCCATCATGATCAAGTAAGATTTATGCCAGGGATGCAAGGATGGTACAACATTCGAAAATCCATCAACGTCATCCACCACATCAACAAAAAGGATGGAAACCACATGATCATCTCCATAGATGCTGAAAAAGCATTTGACAAAATTCAACATCCATTCATGATAAAAACTCTCAACAAAATGGATATAGAGGGCAAGTACCTCAACATAATAAAGGTCATATATGACAAACCACAGCCAACATTATACTTAACAGCGAGAAGCTGAAAGCTTTTTCTTTAAGATTGGGAACAAGACAAGGATGCCCACTCTCCCCACTTCTTTTCAACATAGTACTAGAGGTCCTAGCCATGACAATCAGAGAACACAAAGAAATAAAAGGCATCCAGATTGGCAAGGAAGAAGTTAAACAGTCCCTGTTAGCCAATGACATGATATTGTACATAAAAAACTCTAAATAACCCATTCCAAAACTACTAGATCTAATATGTGAATTCAGCAAAGTTGCAGGATACAAAATTAATACACAGAAATATGTGGCATGCCTATACACTAACAATGAACTAGCAGAGAGAGAAATCAGGAAAACAATTCCATTCACAATTGCATCAAAAAGAATAAAATACTAAGTAATAAACCTAACCAAGGAAGTGAAAGACCTATACTCTGAAAACTACAAGACACTCATGAGAGAAATTAAAGAAGATACCAATAAATGGAAACACATTCCATGCTCATGGATAGGAAGAATTAATATTGTCAAAATGACCACACTGCCTAAAGCAATCTATAGATTCAATGCAATTCCTATCAAAATACCAACAGCATTCTTCAACAAACTAGAGAAAATCGTCCTAAAATTCATATGGAACTACAAAAGACCTCGAATAGCCAAAGCAATTCTGAGAAGGAAGAATAAAGCTGAGGGCATTACTCTCTCAAACTTCAAGCTCTACTATAAAGCCACAGTAATCAAGACAATTTGGTACTGGCATAAGAACAGATCCATAGACCAATGGAACAGATTTGAGAGCCCTGATATAAACCCAACCATACACAGTCAATTAATATACGATAAGGAGCCATGGACATACAATGGGGAAATGACAGCCTCTTCAACAGCTGGTGTTGGCAAAACTGGACAGCTACATGCAAGAGACTGAAATTGGATTATTGTTTAACCCATACATGAAAGTAAACTCGAAATGGATTAAATACTTGAATGTAAGTCATGAAACCATAAAACTCTTATAAGACAACATAGGCAAACATCTCCTGAATATAAGCATGAGCGACTTCTTCCTGAACACAGTTCTTTGAGCAAGGGAAACAAAAGCAAAAATGAACTCATGGGACTACATCAAACTAAAAAGTTTTTGTACAGCAAAGGACATCATCAACAGAACAAAAAGGCATCCTACAGTATGGGAGGATATATTTGTAAATGATATATCTGACAAGGGGTTAACATCCAAAATATATAAAGAACTTCCACTCCTCAACACCCAAAAAGAAAATAATCTGATTAACAAATGGGCAGAGGATATGAAGGGACAGTTATCTAGAGAAGAAATTCAGATGGTCAACAGACACATGAAAAGATGCCCCACATAACTAATCATCAGGGAAATGCAAATTAAAATCACAATGAGATATCACCTTACACCAGTAAGGATGGCCAGCATTGAAAAGACTAAGAACAACAAATGCTGGTGAGGATGTGGAGAAAGGGGAACCCTCGTATACTGCTGGTGGGAGTGAAAATTAGTTCAACCATTGTCCAAAGCAATATGGAGGCTCCTCAAAAAACTAAAATAGAAAAACCATTTGACCCAGTAATTCCACTCCTAGTAATTTACCCTAAGAAAACAGGATCAAAGATTCAAAAAGATATATGTACTCCTATGTTTATTGCAGCACTTTTTACAATAGCCAAGAAATGGAAGCAACCTAAGTGTCCATCAGTAGATGTATGGATAAAGAAGAGTTGGTACATATACACAATGGAATACTATTCAGCCATAAGAAAGAAACAAATTCTATCATTTGCAACAACATGGATGGAGCTGGAGGATATTATGCTCAGTGAAATAAGCCAGGCAGAGAAAGACAAATGCCAAATGATTTCCCTCATTTGTGGATTATAACAAAGTAACACTGAAGGAACAAAATGACAGCAGACTCAGAGAGTCCATGAATGAATTAGTGGTTACCAAAGGGGAGGGGTGTGGGAAGGCGGGTGAAGAGGGATGGAGAAGGGGATCGAGGGGTATTATGTTTAGTACACATGGTGTGGGTGATCACGAGGAGAACAGTGTAACACAGAGAAAGCACATAGTGGATCTGTGGCATCTTGCTATACTGATGGACAGTGACTGCATTGGGGTTTGGGTGGGGACTTGATAATACGGGTAAATGCAGTAACCACATTGTTTTTTCATGTAAAACCTTCATAAGAGTGTATATCAATCATATCTTAATAAAAAATTTTAAAAAATATCAGGGAGAATTATTGTATTCATTAGAGCATACCTTATTTTAATAGAAATATTGACACATCAAAACAATACTGACACACTGGAACACACCTAGAAGAGAAGAGTAAGGGTAAGAGGCTTACAGAAAAAGCTGAGGCCTGAGCATTGTTTTCCAGGAAAGGAGATGACTCATGGACACGATAGTGTCTTCAAATTTTTGAAAAGTTGTTGTGTAGAAAAGTAAATTATCTGGTTTTATCTGAACTCTTAAGGAAAATCTAGGACAAATAGGTACATACTAGAATAAGGCAGACTTGGGGTAAAAATAATAAATGGCTTTGCGAACAATTACAATTGTCCAGTAATGAAATGTATGAAAAGATACTGAGTTTCTTGTCATTGGTGGTATTTGAATTTGAACTTCAGAAAATATTGTGGAGTATACCCAAACATCCTAATGAGAAGTTGGCCAAGATGTTCCCTATGTCCCATTTGACCCTGAGATTTGCTTATTTAAAATGCAGGCATTTAGTCTGTTTGCTAACAGCCTAAAATATTGTACCCATCTTGAGTACTATTAATATTTTAACCCAGTGTAATTACTGACCAATTAGCCCATTTGTTCTAGGATAGATCAAGTTTACAACTATTTTTCCAGCAAAATTATTAATAATGCCCATTTTCACTCAAAATATTGTCATAATTTTGAACACAAAATCCACATGGTTATACTAATTATATTCACCATTCTTTCAAAGGGGTTAAACATCAGTATTAAAAAAACATAACAGATATTTGTTTTATATCTCCTGATGTTAATAAACAATGGATATACATAAAACAATAAATTAATCAACAATCCATTAATACAGAAATAACACATCATATTTTTCATACTGCTAATTAAGGGAAGTAATAATATTGAATTCTTTTAAAATATCGAAGTATTATTTATTTCCTTAAAAATTTAATGTACATAACCTTCTCTGGAAAATGCTCAGGAAAATAGAAAAACAGGTAATATGTTACTTCTAAGATGGAAAAATATTGGAAAATACTTCAGAGGAATAACTTGTAAAATATTCTGTCTAGAAATAGCTTTTGGATGAATGTATAGAGAAATGGACACTTTTTTGTCCAAGTGTTTCCATTTTTATCATTCTGCTTCAAGGCCTAAGATTTATTTTTTCCTTTACACCAGATGTACTGATAAACAGCTGAAGTAAACAATATTCACTTCTACTGTAACATCTTCATTCATTTTCCTATGGTATAATTTTAGCATTAATAATGTAGAATAAAGTTGAAGTTTGATTTAGAAAGCATGGCTGATTGAAGTAGCAATTGCCAAAAGGAACTGCAGGATCATTTGATTATATTAAAAATGGAATTGGCTTAATTAACTGATTGAATAAAACTTACAAAGGCATTTGTTTAAGTAAAAATGAAGAATGATTTTACTCAATACAAGATTTTTGATACCATAGAAATGAGATATTTGAAGTTTTATTTTACTGATATCTGATATATACCCTTTAAGACTTATTTCTCTTAATGAAAATTATAATCAAGTAATGTCAAGAGTGACCTATCTTCTTCAAAAAGTCTTTGTGGAATAATCATATTAACTCTGTTCATTCTTTGATTTTGGCATTCAAAAATATTTATTGAGTCTTCCATGTGCCCAGCAGTGTTCTAGATGAAGTAATCGCTGAAGGTTTTATGCCATGCAATTTGGTAAACAATCCATATACATTAACTCTTCTAATCCACATAACATCATTGGATGAGGAATTCTGAACTGAAATTTGATTTGGGCAGTGTAGCTCTACACTGTTAAGTTCTTCTTCTTAGGCCACAATTTTTAGTACTTCCTTAAATATTTTATTTTCTTCATGTAGCTAAGGCTGTTTTGTTTTGTGGTTGTATTGTTTGTTGCTAGTTTCCCTGTATAACCTGAGAGTATGTGGTTATGTTAAATAGTGGAAAAATAGAAATATTACAACAAAGTGTCTGTGGATTAGTATAATGTGGCATTTTTGTTAGTACAAAATAAATAAGGAGTGAATCTTTGTCAAGGGGAAAAGAAGTTTCCAAGGGTTAGAATAATAGAGCAAAAAAAAAATTGCAAGTATTATAATGAGCTACATAAAAAAACAAACATATGTATCTATCAGGTAATACTTTTTCAACATATCCAATAGTAAACAAATTTTGATGAGTCAATATGTAATTATGATCCCATTACCTGAAGACAATAGTGTATTATGATGAAATGAGCTTTAAAAAGAGAATATATTTGGTAAAGAACTTACTTTGTTTGGGATTATTTTATCTGTATATGGAAGAATTGACAGAAACCTTAGTAAAAATGTGGTTAAATAATACATAGTAAATCTGGTTGTATACTGTCAATTACCTTGGCTAAAATAAAAGCTCAAAGAGAGCAAGCACAGCATTTGCCTTGCTTAACAATAAATTCCCAATACTTCACAATCCCTAGCACAAAGTAAGAATTTAATAAGTGTTTGTTGAATGAAAAAATACAGGAACTATATCATTCTAGAATTGAAGGCTTCTGATGACATCTTTTTCACAATCTCTTGTACCTTGACTTCTGGTGAGCTCCATTTTTCTGAATTTGCTTCTATATTTTTATTTCTCTTCATCTCTTTAGTGTCCTTATTTCCCCATTTATGTCTTTAAACAGATACATTTTTTAAAATTATTAAGATATATTTGATATACAATCTTATGTTCAGGTTTCACATGAACAACATTGTGGTTACTATATTCCCCCATATTATCAAGTCCCCACCACATACCCTATTTGAGTCATTGTCCATCAGCGCAGTAAGATGCTACAGAGTCACTACTTCTCTTCTCTGTGCTATATACTTCCTTCCCCTTGCCACCCCTATATTATGTGCGATAATCATAATATCCCTTAATTCTCTTACCCCTTACTTCCCACCACCTTCCCCAACTCCTTTCCCTTTGGTAACCGCTAGTCCATTCTTGGGATCCATGAGCCTGCTGCTGTTTTGTCCCTTCAGTTTTTTGCTTTGTTGTTATACTCCACATATGAAGGAAATAATTTGATACTTGTCTTTCCCTGCCTGGCTTATTTCACTGAGCTTAATACCCTCTAGCTCTTTTCATGTTGCAAATGGTAGGATTTGTATTCTTCTTAAGCCAGGATAATATTCCATTGTGTATATGTACCACATTTTCTTTATCCATTCATGTACTGATGGACACTTGGGTTGTTTCCATGTCTTAGCTATTATAATAAATAGTACTGTGATAAACATAGGGGTGCATATGTCTTTTTCAAACTGGGCTCCTGCATTCTTAGGGTAAGTTCCTGAGTCAAATGGCATTTCTATTTTTAGATTTTTGAGGAATCTCCATATTGCTTTCCACAATGTTTGAACTAATCTACATTCCCACCAGCAGTGCGGGAGGCTTCCCCTTTCTCTGCATCCTTGCCAGCATTTTTTGTTGCTTGTATTTTGGATATTGGCCATTCTAACTGGTATGAGGTGATATCACACTGTTGTTTTAATTTGCATTTCCCTGATGATTAGTGATGTGGAGGGTCTTTTCATGTGCCTATTGTTCATCTGAATTTCTTCTTTGGATAAGTGTCTGTTCAGATCCTCAACCCATTTTTTAATCGGGTTATTTGCTTTTTGGTTGTTAAGGCAGGTGAGCTCTTCATATATTTTGGATGTTAACCCCTTATTGCTTATGTAATTTATGAATATATCCTCCCATACATCGATGCCTTTTTGTTCTACTAATGGTGTTCTCTGCTGTACAGAATATTTTAATTTGATGTAGTCCCACTTGTTCATTTTTATTTTTGTTTCCCTTGCCTGAAGAGATATGATCATGAAAAAGCTGATAATGTTTATGTTCAAGAGAGATTTGCCTATGTTTTTTCTGAGTTTATGATTTCATGACAATTAGGTCTTTGATCCATTTTGAGTTTACTTTTGTGTATGGTGTTAGACAATAATCCAGTTTAATTCTCTTCCATGTAGCTGTCCAGTTTTGCCAACACCAGTTTTTGAAGAGGCTGTCATTTCCCCATTGTATGTCCATGGTTCCTTTATCATATATTAATTGGCCATATATGTGTGGGTTAATATCTGGACTCTCTATAATGTTCCACTGTTCTGAGGGTCTGTTCTTGTGCCAGTACCAAATTGTCTTGATTAATGTGGCTTTGTACTAGAACTTGAAGTTGGGGAGGGTAATCCCCCCACACACACATTATTCTTCCTTCACACACATTATTCTTCCTTCACAGGAGTGCTTTGGCTATTTGGGGTCTTTGGTGGTTCCATATGAATTTTAGAACTATTTGTTCTAGTTCATTGAAAAATGCTTTCAATATTTTGATAGGGATTGCACTGCATCTGTATATTGTGTTAGGCAGGATGGCCATTTTGACAATATTAATTCTTCCTACCAAAGAGCATGGGATGAATTTCTATTTATTAGTGTCCTCTTTAATTCCTCTCAAGAGTGTTTTGCAGTTTTAGGCTATAGGTCTTTCACTTCCTTGGTTAGGTTTATTCCTAGGCATTTTATTCTTTTTGATGCAATTGTGAATGGAGTTATTTTCCTGATTTCTCTTTCTACTAGTTCATTGTTAGTATATAGGAATGCAACATATTTCTGTATATTAATTTTGTATCCTGCAACTTTGCTGAATTCAGATATTAGTTCTAGTAGTTTGGGAGTGGATTATTTAGGGTTTTTTATGTACAATATCATGTCATCTGCAAACAGTGATAGTTTTTCTTCCTTACCAGTCTGGATGCCTTTTATTTCTTTGTGTTGTCTGGTTGCCATGGCTAGGACCTCCAGCACTATGTTAAATAAAAGTGTAGAGAGTGGGCATTCTTGTCTTCCCAATTTTAGAGGAAAAGCTTTCTGCTTCTCACTGACAAGTATGATGTTGGCTGTGGATTTGTCATATATGGCCTTTATTATGTTGAGGTACTTGGTCTCTATACCCATTTTTGTTGAAAGTTTTTATCATAAATGGATCTTGAATTCTATCAAATGCTTTTTCAGCATCTATGGAGATGATCAGGTGATTTTTGTGCTTCTTTTTGTTGATGTGGTGTATGATGTTGTTGGATTTTTTAATATTATACCATACTTTCCTCCCTGGAATAAATCCCACTTGATCATGATGAGTGATCTTTTTGATATGTTTTTGAATTAGGTTTGCTAATATTTTGTTGAGTATTTTTGTATCTATGTTCATCAGGTATATTAGTCTATAGTTTTCTTTTTTGTGTGGTGTCTTTGCCTGGTTTTGGTATAAGAGGGATGCTGGCTTCATAGAATAAGTTTGGTACTATGCCCTCCTCTTCTACTTTTTGGAAACCTTTAAGGAAGATGGGTATAAGGTCTTCTCTAAATGTCTGATAAAATTCAACAGTGAAGCCATCTGTTTCGGGTGTTTTGGGTTGTTTCTTGATTACCGATTCTATTTCATTGCTGATAATTAGTGTGTTCAGATTTTCTGTTTCTGCCTGGGTCAGTCTTGGAAAGTTGTATTTTTCTAGAAGGTTATCCATTTCTTCTAGGTTATCCAGTGTGTTAGCATATAATGTTTCTAGTATTCTCTAGTACTTCTTTGTAGTTTGGTGGTGTCTGTAGTGATTTTTCTTTTCTCATTTCTGTTTCTGTTTATGTGTGTAGACTCTCTTTTTTCCTTGGTAAGTCTAGATAGGGGATTATCTATTTTGTTTATTTTCTCAAAAAACCAGCTCTTGGTGTCATTGATTTTTACTATTGTTTTATTCTTCTCAAGTTTATGTATTTCTTCTCTGATTTTTATTATGTCACTCCTTTACTGACATTGGGCCTCATTTGTTCTTTTATTTCCAGTTTCAATAATTGTGAATTTAGACTGTTCATTTGGGATTGTTCTTCCTTCTTTAAATAGGCCTGAATTGCTACGTACTTTCCTCTTAGTATTGCCTTTGCTGTGTTCCACAGACGTTGGGACACTGAGCTGTTATTTTCATTTGGCTCCATATATTGCTTGATGTGTGTTTTAATTTGATCATTAATCCATTGATTATTTAGGAGCATGCTGTTTAGTCTTCATGTGTTTGTTAGCTGTTTTGTTTTCTGTGCACAATTTATAGTTTTATACCTTTGTGATCTGAGAAGTTGGTTGCTACAATTTCAGTCATTTTGCATTTGCTGAGGCTCTTTATGTGGCATAATATGTGATCTATTCTTGAAAATGTTCCAACCGTACTTGAGAAGAATGTGTATCCTGCTGCTTTTGTGTTGAGTGTTCTGGAGATGTCCATTAGGTCCATTTGTTCTATTGTGTTTTTTAGTGTCTCTGTCTCCTTACTTATTTTCTGTCTGGTCTATCTGTCCTTTGGTGTGAGTGGTGTGTTGAAGTCTCCTAAAATAAATGCATTGCATTTTATTCTCCCCTTTAATTCTGTTAGTATTATTTGCACATATTTGGGTGCTACTGTGTTGGATCTAAATATAGATATTTATAATGGTTATATCCTCTTTTGGAATGACCCCTTTATCATTATATAATGTTCTTCTTTGTCTTGTTACTTTCTTTGTTTTGAATTCTATTTTATCTTATACAAGTATTGGAACTCCTGCTTTTTTCTCCCTATTATTTGCATGCAGTGTCTTTTTCCATCCCTTAATTTTTTAGTCTGTGTATCTTTGGGTTTTAAGTGAGTCTCTTGTAGGCAGCATACAGATGGGTATTGCTTTTTTATCCAATCTGTAGATCTATGTCTTTTGATTGGTGCATTCAGCCCATTTACATTTAGGGTGATTATCAATAGATATGTACTTATTGCCGTTGCAGGCTTTGGAATCATTTTTACCAAATATTCAAGGGCAGCTTCTTTACTATCTAGCAGTTGAACTTAACTCACTTATTATGCTATTATAAACACAATCTAAAATTCTTTTTTCTCTCCATTTTCTTTCTTCCTCCTCTACTTTTTAATGTTAGGTGTCATATTCTGTTCTCTTTGGTATCCGTTGACTGACTTTGTCAGCTGATTTAATTTTGTATTTGTTTAGTAACTAATTCATGTACTTTCTTTACTGTGGTTTTATTTTCTCTGGTGACCACTATTTAAAAGCCTTAGGAGCACATCCATCTAGAACAGTCCCTTTAAAATACACTGTAGAGCTGGTTTGTGTCATGTATATTCCCTAAACTTTTGCTTGTCTAGAAATTGATTAATCCCTCCTTCAAATTTAAATTGTAATATTACTGGGTAGAGTATTCTTGGTTTGAGGCCCTTCTGTTTCATTGTATTAAATATATCATGCCACTCCCTTCTGGCCTGTAAGGTTTCAGCTGAGAAGTCTGATAATAGCCTGATGGGTTTTCCTTTGTAGGTGATCTTTTTCTCTCTCTGGCTGCTTTTAATACTCTGTCCTTATCTTTCATCTTTGCCATTTTAATTATATGACTTGGTGTTGTCCTCCTTGGGTCCCTTGCATTGGGAGATCTGTGGAATTCCATGGCCCAAGACACTATTTCCTTCCCCAGATTGGGTAAGTTTTCAGCAATTATTTCTTCAAAGACACTTTCCATCTCTTTTTCTCTCTCTTTTTCTGGTACCCTGACAATGCGAATACTGTTCCATTTGGATTGGTTACACAGTTCTCTTAATATTTTTTCATTCCGAGAGATCATTTTTTTCTCTCTCTACCTCAGCTTCTTTGTATAACTGTTCTCTGATTTCTATTCCATTTACCATCTCCTCTATCTCATCTAATCTGTTTTTAAATCCCTCCATTGTATGTTTCACTTCAGCTAGTGTATTTTTAAGGTGTCTTCTCTCTTTTGAATTCATCCCTTAGCTCTTGATTATTTTTTATAGCTCCATTAGCATCATTATGACTTTTATTTTGAATTCTTAATCAGGTAGATTGGTGATTTCAGTTTCACTGAGCCCTCTTTCTGGTGTTTGAGGGATTTCGGATTGAACAAGGTTCTTCTGCCTTTTCATAATCCTATTGGATAGTGAGAAATATTAGATTTGTGTAGGCGACACCCTCCAGTGCCCAGAAACTCTGCTCTTCAGAGATGCCCAGTACTTTGAGTGATGGCAGTGGTCACAGGCAAGAGGTTCTTGTGCCTACACTGAGGAGAAAGCTCTTCCCTGCTTCCTGGAAAGCAGGACCAGTGAGTCACACACAGGGGGCAGCCTCTGCTTAAAGCACTAAGCTGCTGTAGGCAGAGCTTCCCTCTGGCTGGCCTGGAGCAATGGCGGGGGTTGCCGGTGATCGGCACTGATGCCTGATGGGAGAACAAAGCCCTTTACTGCTTCCCGGCCACACTGCCTGCCTCCGCTGTCAGGGCCAGTAAGTTGCATGCAGAGAGCAGCCTCTGAGTTAAGCCACTGTAATTGCTGTAGGCTGACCTCTGGATGGTCTGGTGCGATGGTGGGGCAGTGGGTTTGCATGCAGGTGCAAGCATGAAGGAAAGAGCAGCAGGCTGCTTATCGTGGTGGGGGATCTCAGGGCTGCATTGCCAGCCAGGGTGATGAGTGACTGAAGCTCCTGAAAGTTCCCAACCTGTTATGCTGAATGTGCCAGGACAATTTTGTCCACCTGTTCTTTCTCCTGAATCCTTGCCCTTTTAGCAGTCCTCTCAGTTGGGAATTCTTTCAAAGCACCCATCTTTCTTTTGTCCCAGAGCAGCCAGTTGTGGGAACTTGTTCACCACAAGCGGCTGGAATCTCAGTCTCTGACTTTGGTTTTCAACCTCTCTAATCTCCAGAGCACCATGCAGTGTGGGTTTGTGCTCCTGGCATAGATTTCTAGGGCTGGGCATTTAGCAGTCCTGGGCTTCTACTCCCTCCCCGCTCTGATCCTCTTCCTCCTGCCAGTGAGCTGGGTTGAGTTTAGTGCTCAGGTCCCAACGGGTTGTGGCTTTATTACTTTACCTTTTTCCATGAATTGTTCTCTTTTCCCAGATGTAGACTGGCTGGTGCAATTTTATTTCTGGTTACTCTTTTAGGAATAGTTGTGTTTGCTGTATATTTGTAGTATATGTGGTTTTGGGAGGAGATTTCTCCCTCTCTTCTCATGCTGCCATCTTTTTCCCCTCTCTTTTTTTCTATTTTTAAGATTATGACTTAACCCTTTGTTTCATCCAATTTAGGCACTACTGAGGAATTCCTCCATTTTCAATGCCTCAATCACCATATAATTTATTGGTAAAAGGAATCATGCTGGTCCTGTGGTTGAACCTTTTATATCATGTTTGAATCTTCACAGCCAAACAAGTGGTCATTAAACTAAAGTTATATATCTTTAAGATTGGAAATTTTTATTTTGAAGCTACCAATCAGTTGCTATTAGAATAGGAATTGAGGTTATTAGGGGAAAAAAAGCAAAATGTTATGAAATAATGGAGGGGTATCTAAATCTGGTTTATATTTTAAGGCTTCTTTGAACATATGAAAATTAAACTAAGCTTTGAGATATGAGAGGTAACTAATTTGGTAAAATATATTGGGACAAAGGAGTTAAAGAAACAAAAAGAGCCTGTGTGGTTAGAATACAAAGAATAAGGGGAAGAGTGGCTTGAACTGGTAAGATTTGGGATTTCAGCTTTACTTTAATAAAGAGTCATGTTTAAACAAGGGAATGGAGGAACCAGTCTATACTTATAACAATCCCTCTAGCTGCAGTTTAGGGAATTCTATCAGTAGGAATTAAGGAGGAGAAAAGGTAAATGCAGAAATACCAGTTAAAATGTAATTGTATTATTCCAGGCAAGTGACTGTGGCAATTTGGCCAAGAAAAGTAGCAGTTAAAATGGAGTAAATGTACCAGATATGAGAGATATATAAGGTTTTCCTACTGCAAAGAAAGGAAACATGAAGAAATTATTGTTGCTGGGAAGAATAGTGATAAGTCTGGAAATAAGGCTTTTGGAGAGACAGAGGGAGGCAAGACTCACAGCTTTGAAATATACAGGCAAGAATATGGCTGGATGGGTAGGTCGTCTATAAAAGAATTGTCTACTTTACAAAATGAATTAAAATCTGTTTTCCTACTCTGCAAAGTATTATTTTATTATGTTCTAAGGAGGATGGGGTTTACAAACATTCCATCTTGCACCATGAAGGCAAAGTGAGGCACACCATTGATTTTTATCTTCTTTACCTACACTGAATCATCAGCAGTTTGGAGGACAGTAAATGACCTATTGAAACCCCAGCACTGTTTCTTACAATTATCATTTCTGAATTATCATTATAGGGCTCCAATTCAAATGACCGGCAACTGTGCTGACTTTTGAGTCCCAACCCAGTTGTAGAACCAGTACATAGAAATAGAAATTGAACACATATTTGAAAGAGACCAGTGCAGGGAGAGCTTAACGAGAGAAGTATAAACAACAAGGATAATAGCATGCGAAGGCATCATCAGTTGTACAAACCACAGTTTCTGGATTTTCAGTGACCAAGTCCAACAGGGAAAGTTAAAAGAGAAATACTGAAAGCTCGATTCAGCTCTGGCTGTTGATATTGACCACATATTAGGAAACAAAACAAAGACAGATATGCAAAGAAAATATAAAGGAATTGGACTTTTATATAGTATCTCAATTTATTTATCTTGGAAAAAGGAGAATTTCACTTGAAATGAAAAGCAAATATTTTATTTTGCCATTGAGTTTCAGGTAGCAGACACACAGACTACATGAGCACACAAATGTACATAATTAAGAGGGATTTATCTGTCTATCCTGGTAGCTTCTCCACATAGCTTCAAGCCTGAGCTATTCCTGTTTTTGTCTTTGGTTGGTAGAGACATTTTTGATTGGGATATTTAACCATTGTATTAGAACTTCAAATAAGTCATTGCAAAACAGCTCAGCAAAGAAAAAAAAAGAAAAGATCAAGATGATATTGATCACACTAAACTAAAGAACTTGGGCTGGTAGTCATTTTCTTAAATGCTTTTTGTCTTTTTACCTAAAATTTAAGGAAAATGATGTCTAACTAAAATAATTCAAAAGATTGTTAGGGATAAAATACATAATTTTGAGAAATTTTCTAATCTAACATGGAAAAATAAATGATGTGAAAAAAATGGGAAAGTTGCGCTCAATATAATTTTTTCCTTAATACATATTTTTGTGATATTATTGAATTTACTTATTTATTTATTATTATTTTTTAAGATATAGATTTTATTTCCTATGTAACTTTGATTTATCCACTTCTCTGTCCCTGCCAAACCAGTCCAAGGCACCATCATCTGAAACTACACCACTATACAATGCTATTTCCTTCTACATGAGTAAAAATCCAGGTTTTATAGAGCATTCAATTATACAATTGAGAGTAGGTCTTTAAGAAAATAATATACATAATTAGGTATGAAAATAGCATTTGCTTAAGACAAAAAATGAATTTATAAAACACTAAAAAATTCACCATTTTGACAAATACCACATAATCTTCATTTATTTTAATCAATTAACCACCTGATATGCCTTTATAATATCTGTCCTTTCTTTATTTGGCAAGAATTTTGTAAAGAATTTCCATAAAGAAGACAGATCACTTAATCGTCCCTCTGGCATTGTAAAGGAAAGTTTGGTTTTTTACTCTTGATAGTTTTGATACATAAAGCATGTTATTTCACACCCAAATGCAATGGCTTATTTAAATACTACTATATTGGGTCCTCCAAACAGAAGGATTTTGATACATTTTAGTTTGTATACATACCAGCAAAAAAGAAAATATACACATACACAAAAACACACACAACACTTAAAATTGTATATACTGAATTATCAAGAATATTCCTCTGAGAACAGAACTGTTGTTTTCTGACTTAGAATCTATAAAAACCAAATATTCTACTTGTAATTGTTTTATTATGTCATGATTGGAAGATTTTTTTCCATAGAGTAGCTTTAAACAATGAGGGACTTGAGTCTGTTCTCTATGTATGTACTTGTGGAAATGGGTACAATGGGACACCTTTATTTCACAATAGGACCTATGACCTTGCACCTTCTCTTCAAGATGCAAATGAGATGAAACAGTGAACTTTAAGGAAAGCATTAAGCTCTACCTACACTGGATTACTAGCAACAAAATAACTATACTTGGTAATGACGACAAGATGCATACATATATTCTATTAAACCCAAAGTGAACTGCATCTGTATTGCAAACTCCCCTTAGCTGGATCTACAAAATGCCTGTAGCCACCTCAATGTCACCAAAAATAAGGGGAACTGTGAGTAGAAAGTCACAGAGAAATATCAGAGTGGACATAGAGGTCTTCATCAATTATAGTTAAAATAGTTGACAACAGCTAATTTAAAGAGGAAAATGTGACCATGTGAATACACTTCTGGGATGGTAGGGCTCTCTTAGTATCCGTAAAGGAACCTCTGCAAGTAAACGGCCTTGAAGCTTAAGCCTTCTTAGCTTTCTGGTAACTCTGCTTCTATGTGTTTCTTTATAGGTGTACTATTACCATTTTAGACTGAGCTCTTTTTCCTTGTGTGAAATTGTATGGTGCTCTTCGTGGCTCTTAACATCCTTGACTCTCTTGAAATTAAACACCAGTAGAGCCCCCTCCCAACTACAGTGCATTATACAAAGCCCACATTTTCAGCATTAAGAAAAAAAAGATATAAATATAAAATCAAGAATGTTAAATAAAATCTCTTATAATGCTAAATTTGATTTTGACATGTCAATGTAAAACAATATTTTCGTAGTTGTACAAAAGGCCTAGAAGCAGTGACAGTACAGTGGCGATGAACACACTTAGGACTCTGATAGCAGTCTCAAAAACCAGTGCTTCTTGGAGTAATGGCAGATTCCTGGTTGGGCGCCTTGTTATTCCAGAGAGCAAGTGAGCCATGCAAGACCAATGGGAGTCATGTCAAAGGAATACAAGAACCAAATTTAAGGAGCTTCTGTTACCTAGGATAGGACATAAGCATTTTTTAGAAAGGGCAAAAGGGTAGGAATGTGTGGAGTTAAACCTAAAGGCAAAGGTTATCTTGTTTTGCCACCTGTATCTTCACTAAACTCAGACCTGTGGTTTCTGTCTTAGAGAAACCACAAGGAACCAGCAAAAGATGGTGGAGGATAGTTCTGACAGCATTTGGAGTGACCTAAAATTAACTGTCCTCATTATAATGCTAAAATCTCCACCCAAGGAGGAGCTAAGAGCTAATGAACATAACATACAATGCATGAAGAAGCATGATCAGTTAATGAGCTTGTACTGACTTCACACTGTCTCTACATGTAATGACAAACTCAATGACCTGCCTCCCTAAGGCTGCTAGTCTGGAAAATTAAAACCTTGCCCTTCCTTCAGGGAAACACTGCTTTGGAAACTATCCTCTGTATTTCCTTACTTGAGCCAAGTAATAAATCCTATTCCTAGCAGAACCTTGCTTGGTGTGACTTTGTTTGACTAAAGTTCACCAAGAGGTGAACCCATTTCATTTAGTAACACTTCCTTTTGGCCACAGATGGGACAATTTAAATATAAACAAGAATAATTACTGTAATTGATTAAAACAGGCTACATTTTATACAGTGAGACAAACTAATTTGACTGGATCTGTACTGTTGGAACTCAACCAGGAGTTGGGAGGGGTGCAAGTTGTAGCACTCCAAAATCTTATGACTATAGACTATCTACGGTTAAAAGAACATATAGGATGTGAACAGATCCCAGAAATGGGCTGCTTTAATTTGTCTGATTTCTCTCAGACTGTTCAAACACAGCTGGACAATATCCATCATATCATAGACAAATTTTCACAAATGCCTAGGGTGCCTAAATGGTTTTCTTGGCTTCACTGGAGATGGATGGTAATTATAGATTTGCTTTGTTTATGTCACCATATTCCTATTATGTTAATATGTGTGTGCAAATTAGTTAGTAGTTTAAAACCTATACATACTTAAGGTACTCTACAAGAAGATATGTCAAAGAAATAATCCTCCCATGTTTTCTTCCATATGCTACATCTATAGCTTTTCTTCTTCCTTCCTAATTACAACCCTTAAATAGAATTCATGCCTCATATCGAATTTACCGAGTATCATAATTCCTCCAGGTGATAAAGATACCTTGAGACAAGTGCTGGTCATAGAAGCCACAGGGCATAAATCTGCAAAGAAGTAAAAAGCTAACCTTTTCAAACAATATGGCTTCTCTCTCACTTATCAACTTTACATCTCCCTGTATGGCCCCGGAATATGACTGGTTAGCCAGAGACGGGTAAGATTCCTCAAGGGAGGAACAACCTAAGACAGGCACAGTCACAGGGGGGCCATCAGGTGAGAATTTGGGGATCAACAGAGGTGAGGCTCAGAACCTCACCCCCCCTGCTTTGAGAGAAATCTTCTGCATCCGTGGATGTTTTGCTGCCCTTGTCTAGCTTGGATTAATACTTAGTCCATAGGCACACACCTGATCATCTGATCATCTACATTTGCCCTCTTACAGCACTAAACTATGTTTTCTACCTTTATCTTGCATCTACCTACCACTTCAGCATTTTATTAAAAATAAAAATAATAATAATAATAAAGGGAGAAATGTGGGATCAACATATAAATCAAGTACAAAAATCAAACGAATATTCATATTTGACCTGATTGTTTATAGGTCATAATGTATGATCAAAACCGAAAGTTTCTGTGATGAATGCCCTTGTACTGTTCACCATGTAAGAATTTATTCACTATGTAAGAATTCGTTCACCATGTAAGAACTTGTTCATTATGCTTCAGAAGATTGGAGACTGACGAGAATTAGGCTTGAGATGGATTAATGATTGTGCATTGAGCATTGACCCCCCCTATACTGAATTTTATTGTTGTTAACTACCATTTGATCAATAAATATGAGAGATGCCCCCTAAAAAAAAAAAAAAAAAACAGGCTGCATTTTTCCAAAGAAGACATACAGATGGTCAACAGACACATGAAAAGATGCTCAACATGACTTATCATGAGGGAAATGTAAATCAAAACTATAATGAGATAAAACCTCACACCAGCTACACTGGCTAATATCAACAAGACAAGAAATAACAAGTGATGGTGAAGATGTAGAGAAAAGATAACCCTTGTATACTGTTGGTGGGATTGCACATTGGTGTAGACACAATGTAAAGTTTTACAAAGGTTTCTAAAGAACTAAAAACAGAAATACCATTCGACCCAGCAATTCTACTACTAGGAATTTACCCACCCCTGATAGACATCACTCAGAAAAATCACTAATCCAAAAAAGATATACGCCCTCCTATGTTTATTGCAGCATTATTTATGAATGCCGAGATATGGAAACAACCTAAATGTTCATCAAGAGATGAATGGATATAAAAGATGTGGTATATATATACAATGGAATATTACTCAGCCTTAAAAAGAAATGAAATCTTGCCATTTTCAACAAGAAGGATGGGGACCTAGAGGGTATCGTACTAAGTGAAATAAGTCAGACAAAAACAGATACTATATGACTTCACTTTTATGTAGAATCTAAGAAACAAAACAAGCAAGCAAACAAAACAGACATAAACTCACAAACACATAGAACAGACTGGTGGTTTACATAGAAGGGCAAAGTGAGGATATGGGTGAAATAGATAAAGAGGGAAAAATTAGTGAAAATGTTTGATATCTTGATCTGGGTGATAGTCAAATATACACATGTCAAAATTCATCAAGCTGTACACTAAGATTTGTATGCTTTATGTACCTCAATATAAATAAAAAAATAAAAAACTCAATGTGATATTTATAATAAAATGTACATTCCTCTTGAACTCTCCCCAAATTTTTAGGGCCTGCTACAAGTTCACTTGATATAAACCAAACTATTTATTTGAAATACCAGAGTTCTTATCTAAACTGATCTAAGAATAATAAAGTTTCTAATGGGAATGATTTTTTTAAAAGTTGGATATATAAAATCACATATGTTCATAATGATACTCAAAAAAAGGAGATTGTGGCAGGAGCTGAGGGAAGAAGTGAAAATACTTCAAAAAGCCCTAATGGGGAAGGGGTCAGGGTGGGTGGGTGAGAAGGCTGAGGAAGATATAGAGGCACAAATATTCTCAATCATAATATAGGTTGGTTATAGGAATAGCAGTACAGCATGGAGAGTATAGCCAGTGACTCTGTAACATTTTCCTATGTTGACAGATAGTAGCTGTACTAGTGGGGGTGAGGATTTAATAACATGGGTAACTTATGAACAACTATGTTGTATACTAGAAATTAAAATAAGATTGCATATCAATAAAAAAATTTTTTTTAATTATGAAAAGAATCCCTAATGCAAACAAGCAATCTGTTAGAAGACAGTTTTGAGATAACTGGGAAACCTGAATAAAGATTTGTCCTATGTGGTCAAAATATGACATGTTACTCACTTTATTATAGGCCTTTCTTTTTACTGCCTTTTTGCAAGGCCCTACCAACACATTACTTTTTATTGTTGCAAACTCACCTTGGGCCAATCTCCTTTTTGTTCCTATATTTCAGCCCTAGGTAATTCTTCAAGTTCCCATAAACTGCTAAGGTCACCCTTGCTTCACTGTCTGCACCAATACCATTCTCTCTTTTCTTTGATCACACCCACATATGACACCAAAATCAAACATAATATTGCAGCAAGCTCTCCTGCTCATTTTCCAAAAGGTGTATGTTGTCAGTTACACTTTCCCATAGCACACTTTTGCTTCCTAGAACTTACTCCATGTTGTAGTTATATATTTGCTTTGTGTTTATTTGTAAGAATCTGTCAGCTCAACTACAATAGGTTTCATAGGTGGGATGCTGTGTCTCTTTTGTTCTCTGTTATATGATGAGTTCCTAGGACAGTGCCTGACACATAGAAGGTTCTCAAAAATATTTTCTGAATGAAGATACAAAATATAATTTAAAATTAAAAAAATAAACATTCCCAAAGCATGCTTAAAAGTGATATATAAGACAGAGGATTCATACAAAATGCTTTTGGAAATGAATGTATTCATCTCTTGTACTTCTATCCTAAATATTATGTTGACATAATCACAAAAAGTCTGGTCTAGTAGTACATAGACAGTCTTGCTAAATCTGATTGTTGGCTAAGTTTTAACACAAAGTTTTCAATAGTAAATTTTAAAATATTTTTGGAGACACAACATTTGATATTCAATGTTAAACCCATAAAAATTTCTTTCCTTTCCTGCTTCTTTAAGACTGAATACCAACATCAAGTTATGTGACAAGTTATTCTCAAACATACATATCTAGACTTGCCAGAAATGTAAGTAACTGGAAATAAAAGAGGCTTCTTAGTTCCAGTAAGGAATAGACTGAAGACTCCCACAAACACTCTATTTTCCTTTCATTAAAAAGGTTTTTATGAATGTGGTTTCAGCTGGGGAAATGAACCATTCATTGTTTCACAAAATAGGGCCTGATTTGGCAGAGATTCTTGTTGTGGGGAATGGGAAGATGCAAGTTTGTCTGTTTATGAAAATGCTGATTTAGAGTGTTTTCTCTAGGAGTCACCATGTGGGATACTAAGACGGATGAGGGGAAAAAATATAGACTACCTGACTACCATATCATAAAAGAATAATTAAAAGCTATAAGGAAGGAAGTGAAAATGGGAGAGGAATCCCCATTCTGTAAATAATTTTTGTTTTTGCACTTTACAAAGACACATTCATCTTAGTTTCCCAAAAGGAAAAAAATCTGAAGAAGGTTCCATTTAGTATAGGTAGATAATTAATTAATTTCAATAAGACTTATTTGTCTTTACAGCCCAAATTATCTAATTAGACCTTCTAGGCAGTTTGCTTTCTAGAAATAAATTTTTTAAATTGGTGTTGTGAAAATATGGAATAAATGTCCAAAACAACACTGCCCTTGTATTTATTCTTATCTCTGACAATGTATTCATTTTTTCCAGAAGTGTGGATGTGTAATTTTCATAAAACAAAATTTACTCACTTTACATATATTATGTACTGAATTTTAGTAAATGTACACAGTGATGTAGCCAATACCACAATAAATATGTAGATTCCACTACCCTAAAAGATTTCCTCTTGCCCATAGGCAATGAATTTCCTCCCACTACACTAGCTCCAGGCAACCATTAATTTGCTTCCTGTCTCAATACTATCAGTTCTAGAATTTAATTGAAATGGAATTACACAGCATGTAGTCATTTGTGTTTTACTTATTTCACTTAGCAAAATGTTTTTGAATTCCATCCATGTTGTAGCATGTATCTTTATTCTTTATTTGTGAACAGTATTCATATGTGTGTATATACAAGTATACATACAAGTTTATACACACATAAACCAATTTATCTATCCTTTCATCAGTTGATGGATATATGCTTGTTTCCAATTTGAGACAATTATGAATAATGAATGCTTCTTAGAACAATCATTTAAATGCCTGTGTGTGGACATACGCTTTCTTTTTTTTTTGATGTTTCTAAGAATGGAATACTTGGGTCATATATTAAGTGTATTTAACTTTAAAATGAGACCATACATTTATCCAAAATGGCTGTATTATTTTGCATTCTCATTAGTAATGCTAACTTCATAAACCTTAGAAGTGTGCCCTCTTTTTCTATTTTCTGAAAGAAATTTTGAAGAATAGGTATTCTTTCTTTCTTAAATGATGATAGAATTTGCTAATGAAATTGTACCTTGTTTTCTTTATTGGGCTGGAGGGTTTATACTGTTCAATTACTTGTATATCTATAATCTGTCTCTATGTGTCTATCTATATCTATATATATAGCTACATGTTTATATATAATCTGTAAATAGCTACGTGTGTGTATATATATGTGTGTATATATATTCACATTATATATATATATATATATATATGTAATATATATATAATAGGTGTGTGTATGTGTTTTAACCAGTGATATGATATACTATTTCTTTTTATCTTTGGTCTCCCTCTCCCTTTCTCACCCTCTCTGTCACTATTCAAGTATTCTATCAATTCTTCAGTGAGTTTTTTATACTTTGTGGATTTTTAAGGAATTGAATTTTATTTAGATGATGGAATTTATAGGTATAGGATTTTTCATAGTATTCTCTTTCTAGCCTCTTAATGTGTGTATGTTACAATGTCCTCTTTTCTTGGTCCTGATTTAGTAATTTGTTTCTTTTCCTCCTTCCCTCTACTCCCTCCAACAGTCTGTCAGGAAGTTTATCATTTGTATTGATTTTTTAACACAATTACTTCTGATTTAACCGATTTTCTGTATTTTTGGTTGCTCTTTTCAATGTCATTAGCTTTTGCTCTTAATTTTATTGTGTACTTTCTGCTTCTTTTTGGATGCTTCCTTTTACTTCTGTAGTTTCTAAAGAGGCAGCTTTGCTTACTGACTTAGAATTTTTTGTAACAGAAAAACTTAATGCTATAAATTTCTTTCTAAACTTTGCTTTAACTCCATCTTATCAATTTGATATATAATATTTTCCAGTTCAGTTGAAAATATTTTTAAATTTCCTTTCAGACTTTCTCTTCTTTGTTATTTAGAAATGCATTATTTAGTTTCCAAATATCTGAGGATTTCCATATATTTCTTTCATGAATTTTTTGTTATTTCTGTTACAGTTTGAGAATGTACTTTGAATGATTTATATTCTTAAAAATATAAGATTTGTTTCATCCCTTGCAATTTCCATTTGAGAAGAGTGTACATTCTGGTTGTTGATTGGAATTCTACAACTGTAAATCAGGTCAAGTTGGTTAATCTTTTATTTTTTTCCAGATAATTTGTATTGTTTTTCTGCTTAATTGTTCTGTCAATTATTGAAAGAACAGTGGTGATTTCTCCTAATATAATTGTGGCTTTGTCTATTTCTTCTTTCAGATCAATCAGTTTTTGTCACATGCATTTGTATGCTCTATTGCTAGGTGTGTGCACATTTAGGATTTTTATATCTTCTTGGATAATTGCCCTCTTTACCACTGTGTAATATATCTATTCCTGATAATATTCCTTTTTCTGAAATATTTTTCTGATATTAATATAGTTACTCTATTTTTCATTTGGTTAGTTTCTATATGGCATGTCTTTACTCATTCTTTTACTTGTTTTTAAAATCAAATTTTAGAATGATTTGATATCTTCATAGGGTTTCCCATGTAATTGCCAGTCTTGATGAATCTTTGTAAGATATTTGTATGCTTCTTCATTTGTGTTTGTCTGATGTTTTCTTCTTTACTAGATTGTTATAATGGATTTTAGGAAAGGAAAGTGCAGAGATGAAGTACCCTGTTCATCCCATAATATCAGCGAGTATATGCTATAGACATGAAATATAACTGGTGATGCTAACCTTGACCACTTTTAAGGTAGTGTTTGATAGGTTTCTGTACTACAAAGTTACTATTTTTCCATTTCCCATATTCTATTCTTTGGAAACCAGTCACTAAGTCTAGCCCACACTCAAGGTTGGGCAGGATGAGCTACACTTCACTGTCTACAGGGGGCCCATCTATATATACTATCTGAAACTCTGTAAGAATGGCTGGTCCCCTCAACTCCATTCATTTATACATTTATGGACTTATTTTTTAAATTATTTATTCATATCAGTATGAATTTATATTTTGTGTTTTGTGTTGTAATCTAATTGCACACTATGTTTTTTTTTTTTTTCTCAAATCATTCCAGCTTTGGTTATTGGGACTTCCTTCAAGTTTGTTCCTATTTCCCTTGACAAGTCCTTATTATTTTGTTTTTAGAACATCCTTTTATTTGAGCCTTTTGGTACTTTATAATCAAAGTGAGTTTCTTGTAGATAGCATATAACTGATACTTGACATTTCTATCCAGTCTGATGATTTTTCTTTTAATTGGTATGTTTAGACCACTCACATTTAAAGTGATTATTGAAATATTGATATGGTTGAATTAAAATCTGCCCTGTTTATATATGCTTTCTATTTGTACTTGTTCTTTGTTTCTTGTCTTTTACCTTCTAGTATTCTGAGCATTATTATGCTTACATTTCATCTCTCTCTCCCTGTCTCTCTCAATAGATAGACAGAGTTGCTCCTGGTGTCCAATAAACATATTTTAAATAATTTAAAATAATATACAATTATGTATATGCTTAACCATTTTATATTGTCCTAAAGGCTTTGAATGCTCTATTTTAATTGCTTTTCTTTTTCTTTTACTTAATTTTTCTATTTCCTTTAAAATTTTGGTAATTTATATTGTCCTGCTATCACTGATTTATTCCTTGGCTCTTTTGAGTCTTGTGGTATGCTTCAGAAAGGCATTCCTCATTTTTGTTAGTATGGTTTTAATTTCGAACATGTCCATTTGATTCTTTTTTAAAGTTTTTAATTTTTCTGATTAACTTACCTACCTTTACTGATATGGAGTCTATCTTTTTCCTAAGCACCTTTGACTTAATAACCATAAGTTACTTAATAACCATAGCTACTTTAAATTCCCTAATAATTAAAATATTTGTCATAGTTGAGTCTAATCATATAGATGTATTTGTCTTTTGAGACTGTGTCTTCTCTTGCTTTTGTTTGTTTATAGTTATTTCTTGAAAGCTAGACATGCTGTATTGGGTCATAGATACTAGGTCAAATATGTTTATGCTTGGAAATGAGCACAACTTCACTACTGTAAGGGGTTTAGTGTGGGAGGTTGCTTTATTATAGGTCAGCAGTTGGACTGGATATGAAGATTACTGTTCTAAGTTTACTCTAGTGCAACACAGGCTTCAGATATGTCTAGCAATACCTTGTGTTTATGGTAAAGCCTGTATTGTACTGTTATTTTCATTAAACATGTTAGTATGAAGGTGGGAAGCATAGGAAAAGGGAGCATTTTTTTAATGTTGTGATTAAGATTCAACCTTATGAGGCTGAGCAATACGAAATACATAATTTAAAAAAGTATTCACAAAAATGACAAGTCAGGAGATTAAAGATGGCGGCATAAGAGGAGAGACAGAGGCTTCCTCCTAAAACTGGATACAATTAGAAAATTTAATTGGTGCAACTAATCCTGAGAGAGCAACAGGAAAGAGGATGGCATCAGACTGCACACACCTGGAGAAAAGAGCAGACCTCACCGAATGGGGCAAAGTACCAGAGCTGTGGCTCCTCAGGACCTGAGCCCCTACCCACCCAAGCTCATGGGTGAGAGGAATAGAAAAAGAGCAGGGAGGGAATGGAAGGCTTGGGACTGCTGAATACCTAGCTCTGGAGATCTGCTCTGGGAGCACAAACCTACATTAAATAGTGCTTTCATGAGACTCACATGACTGTCGGGTTGGAAAGCTAACACAGGCAGATTTCCTGGGGAGACTGGGAGTCCTGCTACTTCTGGAAAGGAGGGATCCATATCCGGCTGCTCTGGGACAAAAACTTATACCTGTGTGTGCGGCCCACTGGCTCAGGCAGTGGAGACAGGCACAGGAGCTGGGAGGCGGGGAACAGCTCTTTCCTCCCACCAAGCACCAGTACCACTCACCTGTGACCCCCGACATTGGTTCAGGGGCTTAGCAGCTCCAGAATAGAGCTTCTGTACACTAGAGGGCACCATATACAAGCATGAAATGTCAAAGGGACCTTGTCCAAAGTAAAATTATTAACACAAATCCCGAGAAAGATTTAAATGATATGGACCTTGTGACTCTTCCTGAAAGGGAGTTCAAAATAAAAATCATCAACATTCTAATGTAGGTATGGAAAGATATCCAAGAACTCAGGAATGAATTCAGGTCAGAGATCCAATTGTTGAAGAGCATCATGGAGGGTATTAAAAGCAGGTTGGATATGGTGGAGGAAATGATAAATGAAATAGAAACTCAAGAAGAGGAATACAAAGAAGCTGAGGCACAGAGGGAAAAAAGTATCTCTAAGAATGAAAGAATATTGAGAGAACTGTGAGACCAATCAAAACAGAACAATATTCACATTATAGGGGTGCAAGAAGAAGAAGAGAGAGAAAGGGATAGAAAGTGCCTTTGAGGAGCTAGTTGCTGAAAACTTCCACAATCTGGGGAAGGAGAGAGTCTCTCAGGCCATGGAGATCCACAGATCTCCCAACACAAGGGACCCAAGGAAGACAACACCAAGACACATAGTAATTAAAATGGGAAAGATCAAGGATAAGGACAGACTGTTAAAAGCAGCCAGAGGCACAAATAAGATCACATACAAAGGAAATTCCATCAGGCTAACATCAGACTTTTCAGCAGAAACCTTACAGGCCAGAAAAGAGTGGCATGATGTATTTAATACCATGAAGCAGAAGGGCCTGGAACCAAGATTACTTTATCCAGCAAGATTATCATTTAAATTTGAAGGAGGGATTAAACAATTACCAGATAAGCAAAAGCTGAGAGAGTTTACCTCCCACAAACCATCTCTGCAGTCTATTTTGGAGGGACTGCTATAGATGGAAGTGTTCCTAGGGTTGGATAGCTGTCACCAGAGGTAGTAAAACCACAGTAGAGAGGGTGGAGCAGCTGATTGCGAGGCAAATGCAAAATTAAATTGACCATCCCCAAAGTCAATCAAGGGATAGACAAAAAGTACAGAATTTGATACCTAATATATAAAGAGTGAAGGAGGAAGAAAAAGGAGGAGAAATAGAAAAGAACCTTTAAATTGTGTTTATAACAGCATACTAAGTGAGTTAAGTTAGACTTTTAGATAGTAAGGAAAGTAAACTGGAAACTTTGGTAACCATGAATATAAAGCCTGAAATGGCAATAAGTACATACCTATCGATGATCACCCTAAATGTAAATGGACTGAATGCACCAATCAAAAGACATAGAGCCACTGAATGGATAAAAATACAAGACCCATCTATATGCTGCTTACAAGAGACTCACCTCAAACCTAAAGACATGCACAGAGTAAAAGTCAAGGGATGGAAAAAGATATTTCATGCAAACAATAGGGAGAAAAAAGCAAGTGTTGCGGTACTAGTAACAGACTAAATAGACTTCAAAACAAAGAAAGTAACAAGAGATAAAGAATGACATTACATAATGATAAAGGGCTCAGTCCAACAAGAGGATATAACCATTCTAAATATATATGTACCCAACACAGGAGCACCAGCATATGTGAAACAAATACTAACAGAACTAAAGGAGGAAATAGAATGCAATGCATTCCTTTTAGGAGACTTTAACGCACCATTCACTCCAAAGGACAGATCCACCAGACAGAAAATAAGTAAGGACACAGAGGCAGTGAACAACACACTAGAACAGATGGACTAAATAGACTTCTATAGAACTCTACACCCAAAAGCAACAAGATACACATTCTTCTCAAGTGCACATGGAACATTCTTCATTATAGACCACATACTAGGCCACAAAAAGAGCCTCAGTAAATTCAAAAAGATTGAAATTCTACCAACCAACTTTTCAGACAACATAGGTATAAAACTAGAAATAAATTGTACAAAGAAAGCAAAATGGCTCACAAACAAATGGAGGCATAACAACATGCTGCTAAATAGTCAATGGATCAATGACAAAATTAAAGTGGAGATCCAGCAATATATGGAAATAAATGACAACAACAACACAAAGCCCTAACTTATGTGGGATGCAGTGACAGCAGTCTTAAGAGGACAGTATATAGCAATCCAGGCATATTTAAAGGAGGAAGAACAAACCCAAATGAATAGTCTAACATGACAATTATCAAAATTGGAAAAAGAACAAATGAGGCCTAAAGTCAGCAGAAGGGGGGACATAATAAAGATCAGAGAAGAAATAAATAAAATTGAGAAGAATTAACAATAGACAAAAATCAATGAAACCAAGAGCTGGTTCTTTGAAAATATAAACAAAATAGATAAACCTCTAGCCAGACTTATTAAGAGAAAAAGAGAATGGAAACATCGTGACAGACCCAACAGAAATACAAAGAATTATTAGAGACTACTATGTAAACCTATATGCTAAGAAGCTAGAAAACATAGAAGAAATGGACAACTTCCTAGAAAAAATACAACCTTCCAAGACTGACCAAGGAAGAAACACAAAATCTAAACAAACCAATTACCAGCAAAGAAATTGAATGAAGCAGTAATCAAAATACTACCCAAGAATAAAACCCCTGGGCTAGATGGATTTACCTCGGAATTTTATCAGACATACAGAGAAGATATAACACCCATTCTCCTTAGAGTTATCCAAAAAATAGAAGAGGAGGGAATACTCTCAAACTCATTCTATGAAGCCAACATCACCCTAATATCAAAACTAGGCAAAAAGCCCACCAAAAAAGAAAATTACCGACCAATATCCCTGATGACTGTAGATGCAAAAATACTCAATAAAATATTAACAAACCGAATTCAAAAATATATCAAAAGGATCGTACACCACGACCAAGTGGGATTCACCACAGGGATGCAAGGATGGTACAACATTCAAAAATCCATCAACATCATCCACAACATAAACAAAAAGAAAGACAAAAACCACATGATCATCTCCATAGATGCTGAAAAAGCATTTAACAATATTCAACATCCATTCATGACAAAATCTCTCAGCAAAATGGGTATAGAGGGCAAGTACCTCAACATAATAAAGGCCATAAACCCACAGCCAACATCATACTGAACAGCGAGAACCTGAAAGCTTTTCCTCTGATATTGGGAACGAGACAGGAATGCCCACTCTCCCCACTGTTATTAACATAGTACTGGAGGTCCTAGCCATGGCAATGAGACAAAACAAACAAATACAAGGAATCCAGATTAGTAAAGAAGAAGTTAAACTGTCACTATTTGCAGATGACATGATATTGTACATAAAAAACCCTAAACGCTCCACTCCAAACTTCCTAGAACGGATATCGGAATTCAGCTAAGGTGCAGGATACAAAATTAACACACAGAAATCTGTGGCTTTCCTATACACTAACAATGAACCGATAGAAAATGAAATCAGGAAAACAATTCCATTCACAATTACATCAAAAAGAATAAAATACCTAGGAATAAACCTAACCAAAGAAGTGAAAGACCTATACCCTGAAAACTATGAGACACTCTTAAGAGAAATTAAAGAGGACACTAACAAATGGAAATTCATCCCATGCTCTTGGCTAGGAAGAATTAATATCATCAAAATGGCCATCCTGCCCAAAGCAATATGCAGATTTGATGCAATCCCTATCAAATTACCAGCAACATTCTTCAACAAACTGGAACAAATAGTTCAAAAATTAATATGGAAACACCAAAGACCCCAAATAGCCAAAACAATCCTGAGAAGGAAGAATAAACTGGGGGAATCTAACTCTCCAACTTCAAGCTCTACTACAAAGCCATAGTAATCAAGACAATTTGGTACTGGCACAAGAACAGAGCCACAGACCAGTGGAACAGATTGGAGACTCCAGACATTAACCCAAACATATATGGTCAATTAATATTTGATAAAGGAGCCATGGACATACAGTGGGGAATTGACAGTCTCTTCAACAAATGGTGCTGGAAAAAGTAGACAGCTACATGTAAGAGAATGAAACTGGATCACTGTCTAACCCCAAACACAAAAGTAAATTCGAAATGGATCAAAGACCTGAATGTAAGTCATGAAACCATAAAACTCTTAGAAAAAAACATAGGCAAAAATCTCTTGGACATATACTTTAGTGTCTTCTTCATGAACATATCTCCCCGGGCAAGGAAAACCAAAGCAAAAATGAACAAGTGGGACTGTATCAAGCTGAAAATCTTCTGTACAGCAAAGGACACCATCAATAGAACAAAAAGGCACCCTACAGTATGGGAGAATATTTTGATAAATGACAGATCCAATAAAGGCTTGACATCCAAAATATATAAGGAGTGCACACACCTCAACAAACAAAAAGCAAATAATCCAATTAAAAAATGGGCAGAGGAGCTGAACAGACAGTTCTCCAAAGAAGAAATTCAGATGGCCAACAGACACATGAAAAGATGCTCCACATCGCTAGCTTTCAGAGAAATGCAAATTAAAACCACAATGAGATATCACCTCACACCAGTAAGGATGGCCCCCATCCAAAAGACAAACAACAACAAATGTTGGCGAGGTTGTGGAGAAAGGGGAACCCTCCTACACCGCTGGTGGGAATGTAAATTAGTTCAACCATTGTGGAAAGCAGTATGGTATGGAGGTTCCTCAAAAAGCTCAAAATAGACTTACCATTTGACCCAGGAATTCCACTTCTAGGAATTTACCCTAAGAATGCAGCACTCCAGTTTGAAAAAGACAGATGCACCCCTATGTTTATGCAGCACTATTTACAATAGCCAAGAAATGGAAGCAACCTAAGTGTCCATCAGTAGATGAATGGATAAAGAAGATGTGGTACATATACACAATAGAATATTATTCAGCCATAAGAAGAAAACAAATCCTACCATTTGCAACAATATGGATGGAGCTAGAGGGTATTATGCTCAGTGAAATAAGCCAGGCAGAGAAAGACAAGTATGAAATGATTTCACTCATCTGTGGAGTATAAGAACAAAAGAAAAATTGAAGGAACGAAACAGCAGCAGAATCACAGAACCCAAGAATGGACTAAGAGTTACCAAAGGGAAAGAGACTGGGGAGAATGTGAGGGTAGGGAGGCATAAGGGCGGGGAAGAAGAAAGGGGGTATTATGATTAGCATGTATAATGTGGGGGATGGGGGAAAGGGGAGGGCTGTGCAACACAGAGAAGACAAGTAGTGATTCTACAACATCTTACTCTGCTGATGGACAGTGACTGTAATGGGGTTTGTGGGGGGGACTTGGGGTAGGGAAGAGCCTAGTAAACATAATGTTCTTCAAAACAATTAAAAAATAAAAAAAATAAAAAGTAAAAACAATGATAAGTCAATTTAGTTGAATAATGATAACATCTTAGAAAATGAGTGGAACAGGGAGAATTGGGGGAAAATTTTAACACGAATGTTACAAAACTACCTTAGTAAGATTAAAATTTTAATTTTTGTATTTTGTCCTAAAACATAATATATAAATTACTCTGTCAGAATTGTCATAAATTGGTTATAAGTACAATTGTTAAGTACAGTCTTTCTACTCTATTTATATACATAAATCAATACAACAGTTTATTTGTAAGTACCAGTCTTCTTATCAAAACAAAAAGTGAAGGGTTTGTCTCTGAATCCTTCTTTCCCCTCTACTACCTTCCTGTCAAGATCTCCGATAACTTTCATTTGGCCAATTTTGATAATCAATACTCAATATTGATTTAAATTGATTTATTGCCTGAGTTTGAATTGATCACTTGTTTATTCTTCACACAATTGTTTCAAATCACTAGCCACTTTTTACATTTCTCTCTGCTAGCTGCTTTTAAAGGAATCTCCTCAGCTTCCAAAAGTTGAAGTACCCTCTCAGGTTTAATTATTAACTACTTTATAAAACTCACTCTTAAGATATTATCTCCAAGTGTTTAAGCACTAAGCATCATCTATAATATATTTTCTATACTCTGATATTTCCAAATTCATATCTGTAATCTGGAACCCTACTTTGAATGTCATACTCCTAAATCTCATTCCCTATTCATTTCCTACTCAATATCTCCATTTAATGTCTAATAATACTTTAAATTCAACATAACCAGAAAAAAACTCCTGCTTGACCTGTATGGTCAACTTCTCCTATTTCTCATCTTTGAAAATGGCAACTCTAGTTTTCCACTCAGGTGTAATAAAATTGTTATGCCATCTTTCTCTCCTCTTTCTCTTATATCTCATGTATATCTATCTTTAAATGTTAGCTTAATCCTCAGTAGATGTGAAAAATATAGTCTCTTCTTTTTACCCCACTGTTAACATTATTTCATTTCTGAATTATTATAATAACCCATTAAACATTTTTGTGTGCCCTTTCTCTGACTCTTATATACTTTCACACAACAACCAGAATGATTCTTATGGATACAAGTCATACTGTGCTATTTCTCCTTTCAAGTCATCCAATCACTAATCATTTTACTCAGAGTAAGAGCCAGAATACATATTGTCAACCATGAAATCTAGATATTCGGGCCTCCTCAGTATCTTTATGACCTTACAGGCACCCTCATGTTTCTTTTTCCACTCTAGATTAGCCATACTGGCCTCATTTCACTTTTCAAATATATCCAACATTGTGTAAAATCAAGGTCTTTGAACTTAATTTTGTCTCTGCTCAAAGTGCTTTTCCTACAAATGGCTGCATGGATTTCTTCTTCCCTTAATTAAGTCTTTCTTAATGAACCTTATAAAATAACAACACCTTGTCTTCCACAAGCCCTTATGCCCTCCACTGTGTTTTCAGTTATTCATGGCTCTGCTTAATATAGTATATACTTATTTGTTTGTTGTCCCATTACCCATTAGAATGTAAGGTCCTAGATAGCAAAGAGTTTTCTATTCTATTTACTACTGTATTCCCTTTGCCTAGGAGCATATCTGACACATTATAGTCACCGAATTGATAGTATGTATCCTGAATGAGTAAATGGATGAATAAATTCCAGTCATTTTACTGTCCCCAGAATGCTTTTTTCCATGGATAGCTCCATATAAAATACATTGGCTTTTTGAGTAGAGGCTAGATCTAGACTTCTCCAGTAATTTATAAAGATTTTAACAATCTTATCATATGTTCCCCAAAGGTCATCTTCTGACAGTCCCCAAGTAATACAAATAACAGAATATTGGTCTGCCAAAAACTTAACCCTCAACAGGGTGCAATCCACTAAATTTACAGAGAAGCTGTTTATTTGGAAAAAGCTTCTAGAGATTACATTATTTATTATAGAAGATGAGATTTAAACTGCTTTTAATATTTTAGAATTGTGTCTAAAATCACTGGCAATTTAGGGCCATGGCTAATGAAGTTAAATATCTGGTAGGTTTGACCCTTTTTTTAAAATTCTGTAAATTTTGTTGTTGCTATATATGACATTTTACATTATTTGTTAGTCTCTTCAAAGAAGTAAGGAGACATTTTTGATTTCAGATTATAGCCAAAGAAAAACTGAGTCATCAGTTAGCTTCTAAATCCCCATGCCTCAAATATACTATTCAAGTAAAAGAGCCCTTTTGTTAAATTTTGTATTCTATTCATCCAGCATGAAACATAGTGAAATCAGAAGGTCAAATAAAACTTCTAATTAAACACACAGGTTAAATACATAGATCTAGTATCTGGATTTAAAAGCTAAAGCTGTCTTAGAATCACAAGCATATAGAATTATAAATTTAAGGTAAGCACATTTAAAATGTACAGTGCATATATACAGTTCTACCCAGCAGCCACAGATGATTATGACCATATTCCACCACAAGTGAATGCATCAAGGAATTATACCATAAACACACCCAAGAGAAATCCTTGCTGGCTAATGATCAAAGATGTGTAACCCATACTGCATTTATCATTTAGATTTCAACACAACAACTATATCCCGGACCTTTAAGTCCTGTTTATGGTAATAGAGAATGTTTACAGAGTTCACACTGCTTTTGAAACCAGCCTCAAATATCCCCTCAGGAAATTCTGTATTACCACCTAAAGCATCAGAGATGAATTCAGTTCAATCCACTCAAACGGTGTGATTATATACTATAAAGAACATCAAATTATTAAGTGCAAATACTATGGTTTCTTCAACTGTGTCTAAGTCTAGATCAGGACTGCTCCCTACAGAGCTGCTGTCCTCAAATAATTCTCTTTCCCAGATTCTAAGAGTCAGAAAAAAAAAAAAAAAGGAGGGGGAGGGGAATTACCAAATCTTGGAACCTTGTTTTGTAAGAATGCATTATTTTTCTTTTACTTTTTTCACAGATACTATGAAGTGATAAACCAATAACTAACTATAATAGTTATTCATACAAACTCAAAAATCAGTAACACTGAAAAAGGTAGGTAGAGGGGAAGGGGGTGGTCTGCCTCAAAACTCTTCTAGATCAATGGAGATTAAAAATAATTTAAAATATTAGTGTAGATAGCAGGGAACAGAGGACTGATTTGTGAATGGCTTTTTAACTTGCTCTCTTAGTGATAATAAGCAAAACTGACTTCATCACAAGATAATTTACATAAAACCATGATGATTTCCTTGAAAACATAAAAATCTGTCAACAGCAAAATTTAAAAATTCAAACACAAATATATTTTTTTCATTCTTTTGATAATTCTTTCTTACCAAGTTTAAAATTCTTCCATCTTTCCCACCTTCCTCAGTTAACTTTCTCCCTACTGGATTATTTGCATGACTATTCTATGAATATTCAAGTATTATCCCCCACATTAAAACAAAACAAAACAAAACACAACTCCTCCTAAGACCCCTTATTTTTCCAGCAACCATCCCATCTCCCTATTCTTTACAAAGTAAAATCCCACACAGTATTTTCTCTACTCACTGTCTCTGTTTCCCAATCTCCAATTCTTCCCTCAGTCTACTCCTCCTGGGCTCCTGTCTCTACCACTTCTTTAAGTTTTTCTTTACAAAACCATCAATGACAATGGAAGCTATTCTTAATTACTCCTGTTCCCACAATCCATACATTCAAACCATTTAAAAATCCTGTGGATTCTACCACCAGAACATTACTTAAATCCTTCCATTTGTTTCCATCTGTACAACTAACATCCCAGTCAAATCCATTATTCTTTGGAATTTTTCCAGTGTCATACTTGATCTCTCTTCTATTTTCTCTAATTAGACAGCATCCATAATAAGACATAAATCAAATAATATCACTTCCCTGCCTATAATCCTTCAGTAGCTTTATTTTGCACTTAAAAGCTTAATTCCCTGTTATGTCCTTGGGTACTCTATATTGTCTGGGACCTGTCTATACTCTGGCCTCTTATACCAAAATGCCTTCTGTTATTCAGCTCTAGCCACAGAAGCCTTCCTCTGTTGCTTGAAGCACCACACTTCCTACCTTAAGCTTTTATGCTTCATTCCCCAAAGCAAGGGTGGAGACCAGGGTGATTGTCCAATTGCCCACCCTAGGAATGGACTTGGAACTGTCCATATAAAACATGAGGCTCTTTCTTCAGAATTCCTAAACTAACATCAGTATTGTCAGAGGGAGAGCATATAATTTATTTTACAAAGGGCTCATAAAAGTGAATGAACCAAGGACCTTGAGTCTCCTCCATCTGTTTTCCTTTCTCCTTCCTTTCTACTTTGGACCAGGTATTCAGTCTTCCCACTTTCTAAGCTTTTTAATACCAATCCCCATTGTTCTACCATACCATCATACACTCTGGGAAGTCTGTGATATAAAAACATATATTTTTATTGAGACTTATTCACATAGGAATGTTAACTTTGCCAGGTATTTATAGTCTGAAAATGTGTGATATTTAATTCTGATATCACAAGTTTTACCATATAATTAAAGCAGTTTTAACAAAATATGACAAGAGGTAAAGGAATTGGGCCAGAGAACAGACAAAAAGAGGAATATTGGGAATACTATTTAATAAAACTGAAATCACCCTTTGATAACTCTGGCCCTGACTGCAATGTGCTTTCCTTGTTCTCTATTGATTTTATAGTGAGAATCTGGCTTCTAGGGTCCCTTCTTCTCTTTATTTTCCTGTCTTTAATTCCTTCCCTTTCTTGGTATCCTCTTTGTCATGGTCTTATTTCAGGCCTTAGTCAAGGCCCACTAGAGTCAGAACAATAGCTCCAAATCTTGCTCTGTCATATTTTATACTGTGGTTTGAACACATTTCAAAAGAAGACTATAAAGGAAGCACTTAGGAAATATGAATGTATCAAAAAGTTATGTCACTAATCTACTCAAAGTCATTCAATCCTCCCCTGCCCCATCACCTTTAGATTAAAATGTAAAACTTTCAGATCCATGCATGGGCCTTGTGGCCCTGGCTACCTCAGAAGTGTTTTTCCCTGATTCTGCTGAAGCATTTAATGCTTCAGACTAAGAAAATCATGAATTCCCAAAGGAACCAAATTTCCCATGTTCTATGTCAAATACATGAATGGATAAATTCTTCAGAAAAGATCACTTGGAGGGAATAAGATCTGAAGGCAGTAGGAAAACCTGAAACAAGAACTTTTTTCTATATAAAGATAAATTAGAATGAATTTCCCAAAGATGAAGCATACTGAGTAAATCATTAACCAGAACACATAGCTCCCAGTAATCATATTTACACATGTCATAATATAAGAATGCATTGATATTTCTGCTCCAACAGACTAATCTGGCAAAGAAGTTTTAAATAATCTAAATGTACATGGATTATCCTGGATCTACAACATTACAAAAATTCAGTTAGGATGTGACAAAACAGAACACCATCAGAGCTAATGGTAAATTTATAGAAAAGAGTACTGATCTTTACAAATAGTAAACTGTTTTAAATATCAAAGCTGTAGTGTTACAACCCTTTTACTCAAATGATTTTAAGGACTTCACTGCTCCTTCTTTTACTAAATAGCTTCTTTGATATAGCAAGCAGGTTAATACACTTAGTATTTAAATAAGTATCACTAATCAATCCCAAGTACATAGATGCATAAAAAAAAATCACAGAAATATTTTCCCAACTAAAGTAGTAGCCACACAGCCCAAGAGTAAAGATGATGACAAATGATTCATTAAATAATTAAATTTGTATTGTCTAAAATCATTGAACAAAAGGCTAGGGAATGCTTAATTAACTATCTATTATATATAAGTAATTTTAAATACTTTTATAATTTAATATTGACATTAAACTTATAGGTACTATCACCATTTTGCAGAGGAGGAAATTGAGACTAATGGAGTTTAAATATCTTTCTAAGGAAACAAGGACAGTGAGCAGAACTTGGCCTCAAGCCCAGAACTGCTATTCCTAATCTCCAAATACAGATAATAATAAATATCTTACAGAGTTCCTATGATTATTAAATGAGATAGTGTATTAAAACTGTCCATCATAAGGTTTCTTTCACAATATATTGTAAGAAAATGGATGCTTCATACCAAGTTGCAAGTATGTCTCCATAGGCCAAGGATTTCAATAACTTTACAACAATAATCTTAGCAAATTTTATCCATATTATAGACTTTAACTTAAATTCTCTAACTTCGGGGTTGTGAATTTAAATGCCTGCTGGTGGGGCTTATAGGCTTTTAGGAGATTTAGAAAGTGCATGACATAAGTACAAGTATTAAATTAAAAACAGAAATACTCCAGCTGTTCAAGTACAAGAAACATTCTCTGACACACTAAGTCTAAAGACCAACAGTTCATGAACTTGACCCACATGCTGTGGAAAAAGCCAGACCCCTCTTAGCTTGGCCTAGAATCCAGAATTGATTCTCCCTTTCATCTCAAAAGTTAACCTCATCTGGAGCAGAGAAAAGTATCCATCACCTGTAGATCTAGCCATGGAAATTTTCCTAATGCCCCAATATTTAACATCCCTCAGGCAAGCCTGATAGACCAAAGACAACACCTAATTTAGAATCAGCCATTATTTCCCTTGGTGAGGACCAATCAGTTCCTTCCCCTTGAAAATTTGAACTGAATGCAAAGACTTTAGTTGTATTTTTTTAAACTAGAATTTAAATTTTTTAAACTAAACTAAATTTTAGTTGTATTTTATCATTCAAGCAGAATGATAATGTAGAGTCTCGACTTCAGTTGTAAAGGCATTCCGAATTCACAAGGAATCTAAATATAGGGAACAGCAAGAACTACAAGTAGAGGGAGCTGCCTGGGGGAGAGGTGAGCAGGAAAGAGAACCCACAGTAGGAAGGAGTGGTAAGAGAAAAAGAGAGACACCATGTAACCTCTCAGTGTTACTGAGATAACTCTGGCTCCAACATTTCTAGGTCTGATTTCCTTGAGGTCCAGTTGTAGAACAGCACCTAAATTATATTTCCATGAGATGTTCACAACTTTACAATATACCACCATTGTATGTGAATATATTTGATTGTGTTTTTAGGTGTTGGCTCCTACAAGAACTTGGTAAAAACAAACATCATCAAGTCTTCCATTACATACATTCTTTTGCTTCAATACTACTTCATATTATATGTAAATTCCCTCTTCTCGGGAATTTGCATGATTTCAATGCCAATGCTTAGGATATCTAGCCATTTTATAAATTGTTTAAATTTCCATGTAATCCTGAGACAAGAAAATGGAGACTGATGGATAGGGTACAAAGATTACCTCTAGAGGACTAAGGGTCTCTAGAGATATGTAATTATTTCTTTTTTATGCATGTCCCCAAAATTCTTTCTAAAAGCACTATATAGCTCTTGTATAGCACCACTGAACAAGGTAATCCTATAGCAGGTGTTTTTTTTAATTGCAGTATTGCTGGCATTGAGATTCTTTTTTTTTTAATTCCATGAGAATATTAATATATAATGTACCAAATATTTTAAAAACCCTGGTTTTTGGGTGTAGTAGCAATAACAAGAATAAGAACGATTTAGCTTGGGTACTCCTGAAAGAGGAGACTCTTGAGTGTTTTTAAAAAGGACAACATGATATAGTAAAACAAACAAACAAAAGCAATGGAATTTAAGGAAAAATACCCAGGTTCTGGCATGTCTTACTAGCTAATATGTTACTTTGATAAGGAACCTACCTTTTTAATAATACACAATGGTAACATCATTTGTAAACAGGAATTTATTTAACATATGTATATTTGTTATGTATTTAGACTTATCTAAGTTGAATGATATAGAGGTGAATTTAAAACATTCCCTCATGTAGAGATATAACATTCAGACCAAATCTCCTATGAATAATAACTACAAAATCTGGAAAATAAAAATTTTTTTTAGTCTATTTAAAATTATTAGAGCTATACAAGTGCTAAAGAATTACTGGGTCAAGTTCCAGAAAGAACAGATAATTCCAAAGATGTGAGTGCAATTTTGGGGACACTATTTCTCTAGAGATTTATGTCAGTCCCAGAAGAGGTCCTTGCAAGACTTAGAAGCTAAACAGTTCTGAGAGATTATGGAGTGAATGACAAACATTGTAGTTGAGAGCCTATTAAGGTGAGAAAGAGAGCAGGTAAATCTCATGGGCTTTCATCTAGAACCACAGTGCATTGTACTACAGGTATGAGGGTGAATCAGAACTGGAATTGTTCTCTAAGGGACCAAAGAACAGTTTTTGTCCAGTTTACTGAAATGTAACTGACATACAACACTGTGTAAGTTTAAGGAGTACAACACTTATGATTTCAGACACTTATATAGGGAAAAATGATTCCTGCAATCAAATTAATTAACACCTCATCACCTTGTATACTTACATTTATTTTTTTGTGGTGAGAACACTGAATATTTATTCTCTTAGCAACTTTCAAGTATATAGTGCAGTATTAACTATAGTCACCAAGCTATACATTCGATTCCTAGAATTTACTCATACTAAAGTTTGTACCCTTTGGCTAACATCTTATTTCTCACAATCCCACTCCTAACAACCTCCATTCCACTCTCCAATTCTATGAGTTAGGTTTTTATAGATTGCACATGTAAGTGAGATCATACAGTATTTATCTTTCCCTGTCTGATTTATTTCACTTAGTATAATGCTCTCAAGGCCCATCCATTTGTTGAAAATGACAGGATTTCTTTATTTCTCATGGCTAGATGGATTGTGTCATATATATAACATCTCTTTTTCCATTCACCTATCAATGGACATTTAGGCTATTCCCATATCTTGGCTATTGTGAATAATGTTACAATGAATATTGGGATGCAGATATCACTTGGAGATTCCGATATTTCCTTTTGATATATACCCAAAGTGGAATTGATGGATCAAGTTTTATTTTTAATTTTTTGAAAAACCTCCATACTGTTTTCCACAGGGGCTATGTCAATTTACATTTCCTCTAGGAGTGCAACCAGAGTCCATTTTTCTCCACATCCCCACCAATACTTGCTATATCATCTTTTTGTTAATAGCCACTCCAAAAGGTATAAGGTGATATCTCACTGTGGTTCTGATTTGCATTTCCCTGATGATCAGTGATGTTGAGCATCTTTTCTTATACAGATACCTTTTCAAGTACCCATATTTCCATGTATTTTTACATTACCTTTTCATGTACCCAATATCTTCTTTGGAAAAATGTCTATTCAGGTCCTCTGTCCATTTTAAATCAGATTGTTTATTTTTTTATTGAGTTGTAAGGACTCCTTTTATATTTTAGATATTTACGCCTTATTAGATAAATGGTTTATAAATACTCTCTCCCATTACTCAGGTTGTCTTTTCATTTTGTTGACTGTATCTTTCACCGTGGAAAAGCTTTTATGTTTGATGTTATTCCACTTATTTATTCTTGCTTTTGTTGCTATGCTTTTGGTGTCATATCAGAAAATTGTTGCCAAGACCAATGTCAGGGAAATCTTCTGCTCTGTTTCCTTCCAGGGTTTTTATGGTTTCATGTCTTATGTTTAAGTCTTTAATCCACTTTTGAGTTGATTTTTGCTAGTGGTGTGAGACAGGAGTCTAATTTAATTCTTTTGCATGTGGTTATGTAGTTTTCCCAGCAACAATTGTTGAAGAGGCTATCCTATCCTTACTGGGTATTCTTGCCTCCTTTGTCAAATATTAATTGACTATATTTGTGAAGGTTTATTTCTGCGGTTTCAGTTCTGTTCTATTGGTCTATGTGTCTGTTTTTAAGCCACTACCAAATTTTTTTGATTACTAGACCTTTTTAGTAGAGTTTAAAATTGGGAGGTGTGATGCCTCCAGCTGTTTTCATTCTCAGAATTGCTTTAGCTGTGTAGGGTCTTTTTGGTTCTATACCAAGTTTAAAATTTCTGTGAAAATTATTGGAGTTATGGAATTTTGATAGGGATTTCATCGAATCTCTACATGGCTTTGAGTAGTATGGACATTTTAACAATGTTATTTTTTCCTGTCTTTGAACACAGCATATCTTTCCATTTATTTGTGTCTTCTTCAATTTCTTTCACCAAAATCTTACAGTTTTCAGTGTACAGTTTTACCTCCTTGGTTATGTTTATTCCCAAGTATTTTATTGTTTTGAGGCTATCATGAATGGGATTTTTTTTCCAGATATTTTATTGTTAGTGTATGAAAACACAACTGATTTCTGTATGTTGATTTTGTATTCTGCAATTACTGAATTTGTTTTTTAGTTTTAGCAGTTTTTTTTGGTGGGATCTTTGGAGTTTCTACACATAGATTATATATATGAAAACAGATAAAATTTTATTTCTTATTATTGACAAACTGCTCTGTTTAGGACTTCCAGTACTATGTTGTTGCATAGGAATGTTGAGAATGAGCACCCTTGTCTTGTTCCTCACTTTAAAAGAATAACTTTCTACCTTTCATTGCTATATATGATTTTAACTGTGAACTTTTTATATATGGCCTTTATTATGTTGAACTATTTTCCTTCTATATCTACTTTAGTGAGGATTTTTATCATGAAAGTATGTCATACTGTGAAATGATTTTTCTGCAAACAATTGAGTTGATCACATGATTGTTATTCATTCCATTATATGGTGCATGACATTATTGATTTGGATATATTAAGCCATTCTTGCATCCCAAGGCTAAATTCCGTTTGATTATGGTTTATAATACTTTCAATGTTGCTGTCGAATTTGGCTTTCTAATGTTTTTTTTTATTTTGAGAGGGCATCTCTCATATTTATTGATCAAATGGTTGTTAACAACAATAAAATTCTGTATAGGGGATTCAATGCTCAATGTACAATCATTAATCCATCCCAAGCCTAATTCTTGTCAGTCTCCAAACTTCTGAAGTATAATGAACAAGTTCTTACATGGTGAACAAATTCTTACATAGTGAATAAGTTCTTACATGGTGAACAGGACAGGGGTAGTCATCACAGAAACTTTCAGTTTTGATCATGCATTATGAACTATAAGCAATCAGTTCAAATATGAATATTTGTTTGATTTTTATACTTGATTTATATGTGAAGCCCACATTTCTCCCTTATTATTATTATTATTATTATTATATTTAATAATCTGCTGAAGTGGTAGGTAGATGCAAGATTAAGGTAGAAAACATAGTTTAGTGTTGTAAGAGAGCAAATGTAGATGATCAGGTGTGTGCCTGTAGACTAAGTATTAATCCAAGCTAGACAAGGGTAACAAAACATCCATGGATGCAGAAGATTTCTCTCAAAACAGGGGGGGTGGGGATCAACAGCCTCACCTCTGTTGATCCCCAATTTCTCACCTGATGGCCCCCCTGTGACTGTGCCTGTCTTAGGTTGTTCCTCCCTTGAGGAATCTTACCTGTCTCTGGCTAACCAGTCATCTTCTGGGGCCATACAGGGAAATGTAAAGTTGGTAAGTGAGAGAGAAGCAATATTGTTTGAGAAGGTTAGCTTTTTACTTCGCAGATTTATGCTCTGTGGCTTCTATGCCCAGCATTTGTATTGAGGTATCTTTACCACTTGGAAGAATTATGATACTCGGTAAATTCGATATGAGGCACAAATTCTATTTAAGGGTTGTAATTAGGAAGGAAGAAGAAAAGCTATAGAAGTAGCAGATGGAAGAAAACGTGGGAAGATTGATTATTTCTTTGACATATCTTCTTGTAGAGTAACTTAAGCATGTATAGGTTTTAAACTATTAATTAAATTGTGCTCACACATTAACATAATATGAATACAGTTACATAACCAAAGCAAACCTATAATTACCAACCATCTCCAGTGAAACCAAAAAAACCTGTTAGGCAACCTAGGCATTTATGAAAATTTATCTATGATATGATGGATATGATGTTCAAGTTCAACTGAACTTGAACAGTTTGAGAGAAATCAGACAAGTTAAAACAACCCATTCCTGGGAACTGTTCACATCCCATATGTTCTTTTAACAGTAGATAGTTTGTAGTTGTAAGATTTTGGAGCGCTACAACTTGCACTTCTCCTCATTCTTGGTTGAGTTCCGACAGTATGGATCCAGTCAAATTTGTTGTTCTACTGTATGCTCAGGCCAGCTTAGATATCTCCTTCTTCATTCCCATGGCAAGTCAAGGAACCGGTGGGATGAATGCAGCTACAACTGTAGCAGTGCCTGGATCTTTGTTGAGGATTTTGATGATCATCTTCTGGTATGACTCTTCCAGAGAGTGCTGATATTGGAAGTTCTTCTTCATATCGTATCTTATTTCATTTTCTGGGTAGCCCAATTAGGATTTGATCCTCTGTATAAACACAAACAGACCGTTTGCCCACACTTTGATATGCCCTTTGTACAATTGTGTAGAACTCATTGGAGGTCACCACACAGGAACTGCTTTTTTTGTTGTTGTTGTTATCATTAATCTACACTTACATGAAGGATGTTATGTTTACTAGGCTCTCCCCTATACCAGGTCCCCCTATAAACCCCTTTACAGTCACTGCCCATCAGCATAGCAATATGTTTTAGAATCACTACTTGTCTTCTCTGTGTTGTACAGCCCTCCCCTTTCTCCCCCCATTATGCATGCTAATCTTAATACCCCTCCTTCTACTCTCCCCCCCTTATCCCTCCCTACCCACCCATTCTCCCCAGACCCTTTCACTTTGGTACCTGTTAGTCCATTCTTGGGTTCTGTGATTCTGCTGCTGTTTTGTTCCTTCAGTTTTCCCTTTGTTCTTATACTCCACAGATGAGTGAAATCATTTGGTATTTCTCTTTCTCTGCTTGGTTTATTTCACTGAGCATAATACCCTCCAGCTCCATCCATGTTGCTGCAAATGGTAGGATTTGCCCTCTTCTTAGGGCTGAGTAATATTCCATTATGTATATGTACCACATCTTCTTTATCCATTCATCTACCAATGGACATTTAGGTTGCTTCCAATTCTTGGCTATTGTAAATAATGCTATGATAAACATAGGGGTGCATCTGTCTTTTTCAAACTGGAGTGCTATGTTCTTAGGGTAAATTCCTAGGAGTGGAATTCCTGGGTCAAATGGTCAGTCTGTTTTGAGCTTTTGAGGAACCTCCATACTGCTTTCCACAATGGTTGAACTAATTTACATACCCACCAGCAGTGTAGGAGGGTTCCCCTTTCTCCACAGCCTCGCCAACATTTGTTGTTGTTTGTCTTTTGGATGTAGCCATCCTTACTGGTGTGTGGTGATACCTCATTGTAGTTTTAATTTGCATTTCTCTGATAATTAGCGATGTCGAGCATCTTTTCATGTGTCTGTTGGCCATCTGTATTTCTTTTTTGGAGAACTGTCTGTTCAGTTCCTCTGCCCATTTTTTAATTAGATTATTTGTTTTTTGTTTGTTGAGGCATGTGAGCTCTTAATATATTTTGGACGTCAAGCCTTTATCGGATCTGTCATTTACAAATATATTCTCCCATACTGTAGGGTTCTTTTTTGTCCTATTGATGGTGTCTTTTGCTGTACAGAAGCTTTTCAGTTTAATGTAATCCCACTTGTTCATTTTTGCTGTTGTTTTCTTTGCCTGGGGAGATGTGTTCACAAAAAGGTCACTCATGTTTATGTCTAAGAGGTTTTTGCCTAGGTTTTTCTCCAATAGTTTAATGGTTTCATGACTTAGATTCAGGTCCTTGATCCATCTTGAATTTACTTTTGTATATGGGGTTAGACAATGGTCCAGTTTCATTCTCCGACATGTAGCTGTCCAGTTTTGTCAGCACCATCTGTTGAAGAGACTGTCATTTCGCCATTGTATGTTCATGGCTCCTTTACCAAATAATAATTGACCATATCTGTTTGGGTTAATGTCTGGAGTCTCTAGTCTGTTCCACTGGCCTGTGGCTCTGTTCTTGTGCCAGTACTATATTTTCTTGATTACTATGGCTTTATAATAGAGCTTGAAGTTGGGGAGTGAGATACCCCCTACTTTATTTTTCTTTCTCAGGATTGCTTTGGCTATTCGGGGTCTTTGGTGTTTCCATATGAATTTTTGAATTATTTGTTCCAGTTCATTGAAGAATGTTGTTGGTAATTTGATAGGGATTGCATCAAACCTGTATATTGCTTTGGACAGGATGGCATTTTGACAATATTAATTCTTCCTAGAAACGAGCATGGGATGAGTTTCTATTTGTTAGTGTCCCCTTTAATTTCTCTTAAGAGTGACTTGTTGTTTTCAGAGTATAGGTCTTTCACTTCTTTGGTTAGGTTTATTCCTAGGTATTTTATTCTTTTTGATGCAATTGTGAATGGAATTGTTTTCCTGATTTCTCTTTCTATTGGCTCCCTGATAGTGTGTAGGAAAGCCACAGATTTCTGTGTGTTAATTTTGTATCCTGCAACTTTGCTGTATTCCGATATCAGTTCTAGTAGTTTTGGGGTGGAGTCTTTAGGGTTTTTATGTACAATATCATGTCATCTGCAAATAGTGACAGTTTAAGTTCTTCTTTACCAATCTGGATTCCTTGTATTTCTTTGTTTTGTCTGATTGCCGTGGCTAGGACCTCCAGTATTATGTTAAATAACAGTGGGGAGAGTGACCATTCCTGTCTAGTTCCTGATCTCAGAGGAAAAGCTTTCAGCTTCTCGCTGTTCAGTATAAGGTTGGTTGTGGGTTTATGATATATGGCCTTTATTATGTTGAGGTACTTGCCCTCTATTCCCATTTTCTGAGAGTTTTTATCATGAATGGATGTTGAATTTTGTAAAATGCTTTGTCAGCATCTATGGAGATGATCATGCGGTTTCTGTCTTTCTTTTTGTTTATGTTGTGGATGATGTTGATGGATTTTTGAATGTTGTACCATCCTTGCATCCCTGGGATGAATCCCACTTGGTCATGGTGCACGATCCTTTTTGATGTATTTTTGAATTCGGTTTGCTAATATTTTGTTGAGTATTTTTGCATCTACATTCATCAGGGATATTGGTCTGTAGTTTTCTTTTTTGGTGGGGTCTTTACCTCGTTTTGTTATTAGGGTGATGTTGGCTTCATAGAATGAGTTTGAGAGTATTCCCTCCTTTTCTATTTTCCTGCGGGTTTTGTTCTTTGGTAGTTTTTTGATTACCGCTTCAATTTCGTTGCTGGTAATTGGTCTGTTTAGATTTTCTGTTTCTTTCTGGGTCAGTCTTGGAAGGTTGTATTTTTCTAGGAAGTTGTCCATTTCTCCTAGGTTTCCCAGCTTGTTAGCATATAGGTTTTCATAGTACTCTCCAATAATTCTTTGTATTTCTGTGGGATCCGTTGTAATTTTTCCTTTCTCATTTCTGATTCTGTTGATTCGTGTTGACTCTCTTTTCCTCTTAATAAGTCTGGCTAGAGGCTTATGTATTTTGTTTATTTTCTCAAAGAACCAGCTCTTGGTTTCATTGATTTTTGCTATTGTTTTTTTCTTCTCAATTTTATTTATTTCTTCTCTGATCTTTATTATGTCCCTCCTTCTGCTGACCTTAGGCCTCAATTGTTCTTCTTTTTCCAATTTCGATAATTGTGACATTAGACCATTCATTTGGGATTGTTCTTCCTTCTTTACATATGCCTGGATTGCTATACACTTTCCTCTTAAGACTGCTTTGGCTGTATTCCACAGATGTTGGGGCTTTGTGTTGTTGTTGTTGTTTTTTCCATATATTGCTTGATGTCCATTTTGATTTGGTCTTTAATCCATTGATTATTTAGGAGTGTGTTGTTAAGCCTCCATGTGTTTGTGAGCCTTTCTGCTTTCTTTGTACAGTTTATTTCTAGTTTTATGCCTTTGTGGTCTAAAAAGTTGGTTGGTAGGATTTCAATCTTTTGGAATTTACTGAGGCTGTTTTTGTGGCCTAGTATGTGGTCTATTCTGGAGAATGTTCCATGTGCACTTGAGAAGAATGTGTATCCTGTTGCTTTTGGATATAGAGTTCTATAAATGTCTATTAGGTCCATCTGTGCCTCTGTGTCCTTACTTATTTTCTGTCTGGTGGATCTGTCCTTTGGAGTGAATGGTGTGTTGAAGTCTCCCAGAATGAATGCATTGCATTCTATTTCCTCCTTTAGTTCTGTTAGTATTTGTTTCAGATATGTTGATGCTTCTGTATTGGGTGCATATATATTTATAATGGTTATATCCTCTTGTTGGACTGAACCCTTTATCATTATGTAATGTCCTTCTTTATCTTTTGTTACTTTCTTTATTTTGAAGTCTGTTTTGTCTGATACAAATATTGCAACACCTGCTTTTTTCTCTCTTTTGTTTGCATGAAATATATTTTTCCATCCCTTGAGTTTAAGTCTGTGCATGTCTTTGGGTTTGAGGTGAGTCTCTTATAAGCAGCATATGGAGGATCTTGCTTTATTCTCCATTCTATTACTCTGTGTCTTTTGATTGGTGCATTCAGTCCATTTACATTTAGGATGACTATCGAAAGTTATGTACTTATTGCCATGGTAGGCTTTAAGTTTGTCGTTACCAAAGGTTCAGCGTTAGCTTCTTGACTATCTTACTGTCTAACTTAACTCACTTGTTGAGCTATTATAAACACGGTCTGATGATTCTTTATTCCTTCTTATTCCTCCTCCTCCCTTCTTCAGATGTTGGGTGTTTTGTTCTGTGCTCTTTTTAGGAGTGCTCCCATCTAGAGCAGTCCCTGTAAGATGCCCTGTAGAGGTTGTTTGTGGGAGGCAAATTCGCTCAACTTTTGCTTGTCTAGGAATTATTTAATCCCTCCTTCATATTTAAATGATAATCATGCTGGATACAGTATTCTTGATTTGAGGCCCTTCTGTTTCATTGCATTAGATATATCATGCCATTCTCTTCTGGCCTGTAGGGTTTCTGTTGAGAAGTCTGATGATAGCCTGATGGGTTTTCCTTTGTAGGTGACTTTTTTTTCTGTCTGGCTGCCTTTAATACTTTGTCCTTGTCTTTGATCTTTGCCATTTTAATTATTATGTGTCTTGGTGTTGCCCTCCTTGGTTCCCTTGTCATGGGAGTTCTGTGTACCTCTGTGGTCTGAGAGGCCATTTCCTCCCCTAGTTTGGGGAAGTTTTCAGCAATTATTTCTTCAAAGACACTTTCTATCCCTTTTTCTCTCTCTTCTTCTTCTGGTATTCCTATAATGTGTATATTGTTCCTTTTCGATTGGTCACTCAGCTCTCTTAGAATTCTTTCATTTCTGGAGATCCTTTTAGCTTCCTCTGCATCAGCTTCTCTGCATTCCTGTTCTCTGTTTTCTAGTCCATTAATGGTCTCTTGCATCTCGTCCATTCTGTTTGGAAGTCCTTCCAGAGCTTGTTTTATTTCTGTATTCTCCTTCCTTAGTTCTTGCATATTTTTCTGCAAGTCTACCTTTATGGTTTTTGTTTTTCATTTCATTCATTATATTCTTCAGCTCCAGGTTTTGTTTAGCTGTGTACTATGATGTTTATCTCTTTATAAAACTTCACATTATGCTCGTGTATTTTTTCCTGATTTTGCTAATTTGTCTTTTTGTGTTTTCTTTTAGCTCATTGAGCTTTCTTAAAACATGTCTTTTAAATTGTTTTATCAAGTAAATCTCAGATCTCCATGTCTTTTGGGTTAGTTACTATGAGATTATTGTGATTCTTTGATGAGGTCACATGTCTTTGATTTTCATATTCTTGAAGTTTTGTGTTGCTGCATTCACATTGAAAGTATCAGTCATCTCTTCCAGTCTTTACTGACTGGCAGTGTACATGAAATACCTTCCAACAGCTCTGCTTGACATTTTGAGGCTTTTTTAGACCTTCCATGGATATGTCCAATCCATACATCTTGTTCCTTCTCATGGAAATATTCTTAAGCTTATATGCTTTCTCTCAGTCTTGAAACATACCAGGCTGGGTATTCACAACCACCCTTTCTCTTTCCCAAGTTTAGTGTAAAGATCAAGTTTATGGTTTTTCCCTGTACTACAAATTTGGGACATCTTTTTGTACATGCTCACTGGCCATCTACTACAGTTCACACTTGTCACCAGCAGCATCATGCTCAAGGAGCCAGGTACAAGATTGAGCATGTGTGAGTGAGGCTTGTGGAGTATGGGGATGCTCATGGGCCATCTTGGGGGAGCCACAGACAAGGCTTCCATAGCAGTTCATCTGTGGGCTTCTTGATGAATTGGCAATATGATTAGTAGGATCTGCCTCCCTTAATTACTCTCTGAGAATCCTATCTGCTGCTCTGACACCCTTTTCCCATCTATAGTCTTTCACACATGACTCAGTACTCTGGATGGGATAAGAAAGGCTTGTGTCTCTTAGCCTGATTCCCTCACAACTGGGGAATCCCAAGTTCTAACTCCCATGCTCTTACTTTCCCTAGAGGAATGAATCTTAGGCTGATACAGGTCTCTTGGTACTGAGTTGTGCTTGGGAGTAGGTTAACATGGGTAAAATCAAACTGTCCTCTACCTTCTCCAATCAATTCAAACTCTATTTTTTTTCTCTCCAATCTTGTACTGGAACTTCACCTCTGAACTCCTGTACTTCTACAGAGACTCTTTCATCCATGGGTGATTATTTAAAACAATGTTTCCAGGAGCTCCTAGACTAGCTGTGAGGGGCTGGAGCTGTTTTATAGGCAACCAAGGTCTATATGCCTATTATCTAATGCATCAATGGATGAGACTCCTCCTGGATCCCTTGGCATATGATGCTATATCCCACAGCTTCCAAAAAGGCACTTTTATTTATAGATGGTTGCCTAATTGTTGAGTTGTGGGACATAACAAGGTATGCCTTGTTTGGCCATCTAGCAAAAGTACAGTTTTGAATACTGATTATATTCTAGTAATGCAGGATTGCTTGCTGATTTATAGGCACATGTCTGAAGCAACTTTACATATTAACTGCAATAAAATTATGTCCTTCTTTTCTTTAAGTTATCTATATTTAAAAAAATAATTCAGTTATCTATCAAAGATAGTATGACTTATTGGATGACCAAATAATCTGATTTTGAAATCAAGAGAAAGATAGAATATAAACAGTGAATCACAGAGTATCCAGCTAATAAACTTATTAAACAATTAAACATGGATTTTAAAATACATGTTTTGAATTAAGAAAAGTAGCCCATTAACTAAACATTTATTTTTACATAATTAATGGTTCAGAGAAACAAATGAACAATAAATAACAACAGTGATAACACAGAGAAAAATTATGGTACAGGACTACATGTACCCTAAAAAAGACTAAGATTTTGACTAACCCTTGTAAAAAAATAATAATTGCCCATTCTGTTCTGGGCATATAAAATGCATTATTATTTCATCAGAAAAGTATGAATTTTTTTAAACAAAAGCTAAGTGAAATTTGTAATTTAAAGCACAACATCTGTTATTAAGTAATTACTGGATGCCTGAAGATAGCATGTAGCTAAGGAGAGAATTTTTAAAACTAGAGGAAAGAGCAGGAGATGAAGCCTAGATAGGAAAAAAGAATATATGAAGAAAAGAGAATTTATATCATAAAGAAGAGTAATTGAGTTCTTTGCTCTATATGATCTTTAAATGGAGTAGCAAATGTAGATTGAGAGGATGGTAACAGAAAAAATATTGGAAGAGATCATAGCTGCTAATTTTCTAAAACTAATGAAAGTTACCCAGCCATATATTCAAGAATTGCTACAAATACATAGAAAATCATAACCTGGCCCAAAAGTGTGAAAGTACTGTTAAAGGAAAGTCTTAAGAATAATCTTTTTTAAACAAAAGGAGAAGTAACTCAGAAAGACAGAATGCTGACTTCTCAATGCAACAATGAAACAACTTCTCAATTAAACATTGCTTTATTTATTAGAACACTAATTTTGGAGTTGAGATGAGGGACTGTCTACCCAACATTCTTTATCCAATCAATTTTTCTTCAGAAATGAGGGTAAAGGATATTTTAGACAAAATAATTTTTTTTTAAATTGAGGGAATTTATCATAACCACATCTACATTTAAGAAAATACTGAAAGTATATATTAGGTATAAGGAAAATAATCCTAAAAGCTAGTTGTTAGATGGACAAGATGATAACAAATTAATATGGATATTTATTGCAAGAAACAATAATAATAACAACAACATTTTATATAGCTTAAAATAGAAATGTAATTAAAATCAACCCAGAAAACATGTACAGGACTGCTGCTAAAGGATATGAAGAATACAATTTTGTACATGAAAGTTTATGGGTAATGAAGTGCAAGAGAAAACAATATATAAAATATATTTCTTCACTCAGAGTATTTGTAAATTTGAAAGCACTTGTTTTGAGGCAGAGAGATTTGAAAATTAAAAGTTCTGACTTGGTATATTTAGTCAAGCTTTTCATTCTTGGAGTTAAAAATACCAAAAGATTTCTCAAGAAGTCTCAGAGATTATGAGGAATTTATCACTTCCCAGGTTAGTCTTAAATGCTCAGAGGCCTGATTTTTGCTAGTAAAATGACAACAGATTTTTCTCTCAAGAAAGACTCCTATTAACCAAGATTATTAGACTAATTAGGTCACAAAACCAAATTTTGAAATTATATGCATACCTCTTACAATACTCAAAATATTCACAACCCTATGACAATACCATTTTCTTGATACCACATTATTTTTCCATGAAAATTATCACGAAAAAAGAGACATAATGCAGAGATTAAAGATGGCAGCATGAGAGGAGAGACAGAGGCTTCCTCCTAAAACTGGATACAATTAGAAAATTTAATTGGCGCAACTAATCCTGAGAGAGCAACAGGAAAGAGGACGTGTCAGACTGCACACACCTAGAGAAAAGGGCAGACCTCACAGAACACGGTAACGTACCAGAGCTGTGGCTCCACGGGACTGAGCCCCTCCCCCACCCCAGCTCACTGGCAGGAGGAAGAAAAACCGAGCAGGGAGGGAGTGGAAGGCTTGGGACTGCTGATCACCTAGCTCCAGAGATCTGCACTGGGAGCACAAACCTACATTCATTGGTGCTTTCATGAGACTCGCATGACTACCGGGTTGGAAAGTTAATACAAGCAGAGTTCCTGGGGACACTGGGATTCCGGCTGCTTGTGGAAAGCAGGGATCCATATCTGGCTGCTCTGGGACAAAAACTTATACCTGTGTGCCCGGCCCACTGGCTCAGGCAGTGGAGAAAGGCACAGGAGCCAGGAGGTGGGGAACAGCTCTTTCCTCCCCCAGTACTGCTGCTCCTCTGCGAACCCTGACATTGCTTCAGCGGCTCAGCAGCTCCAGAGACTACAGCTTCTGGACACTAGAGGGCGCCATATACAAATATGAAACGCCAAAGGAACCTTGTCCAGAGAAGTAAAACTGTTAATACAATTCCCTAGAAAGATTTAAATGATATGGACCTCGTGACTCTTCCTGAAAGGGAGTTCAAAATAAAAATAATCAACATCCTAATGGAGGTGAGGAAAGACATCCAAGAACTCAGGAATGTATTCAGGTCAGAAATGCGATCGTTAAAGAACACGATGGAGGATATTAAAAGCAGGTTGGATACGGTGGAGGAGACAATAAATGAAATAGCAACTAGAGAAGAGGAATACAAAGAAGCTGAGGCACAGAGAGAAAAAAGGATCTCAAAAATAAAAGAATATGGAGAGAACTGTGTGACCAATCCAGGCAGAAAAATATTTGCATTATTGCGATACAAGAAGAAGAAGACAGAGAAACAGGGAAAGAACGTGTCTTTGAGGAGGTAGTTGCTGAAAACTTCTACAATCTGGGGAAGGAGAGAGTCTCTCAGCCCATGGAGATCCACAGATCCCCCAACACAAGGGACCCAAGGAAGACAACAGCAAGACACATAGTAATTAAAATGGGAAAGATCAAGGATAAGGGCAGACTGTTAAAAGCAGCCAGCAGCAGAAATAAGATCACATACAAAGGAAAGCCCATCAGACTAACAACTGACTTCTCAGCAGAAACCTTACAGGCCAGAAGAGAGTGGCATGATGTATTTAATTCCTTGAAGCAGAAGAGCCTGGAACCAAGAATACTTTATCTGGTGAGATTATCATTTAAATTTGAAGGAGGGATTAAACAATTACCAGATAAGCAAAAGCTGAGAGAGTTTACCTCCCACAAACCATCTCTGCAGTCTATTTTGGAGGGACTGCTATAGATGGAAGTGTTTCTAGGGTTGGATAGCTGTCACCAGAGGTTGTAAAATCATGGTAGGGAGGGTGGAGCAGTTGATTGCGAGGCAAATGCAAAATAAAATTGACTATCCCCAAAGTCAATCAAGGGATAGAGAAAAAGTATTCAATCTGATACCTAATATATAAAGAGTGAAGGAGGAAGAAAAAAGAGGAGAAATAGAAAAGAACCTTTAGATTGTGTTTGTAACAGCATACTAAGTGAGTTAAGTTAGACTCATAGATAGTAAGGAAAGTATCCTGGAACCTTTGGTAACGACGAATCTAAAGGCTGAAATGGCAATAAGTATATACCTATCGATAATCACCCTAAATGTAAATGGACTGACTGCACCAATGAAAAGACATAATGCCACTGAATGGATAAAAAAACAAGACCCATCTATATGCTGCTTATAAGAGACTCACCTCAAACCCAAAGACATGCACAGACTAAAAGTCAAGGGATGGAAAAAGATATTTCATGCAAACAATAGAGAGAAAAAAGCAGGAGTTGCAGTACTAGTATCAGACTAAATAGACTTCAAAACAAAGAAAGTAACAAGAGATAAAGAAGGACATTACATAATGATAAAGGGCTCAGTCCAACAAGAGGAAAAAACCATTCTGAATACATATGTACCCAACACAGGAGCACCAGCATATGTGAAACAAATACTAACAGAACTAAAGGAGGAAATAGACGGCAAAGCATTCATTTTAGGAGACTTAAACACACCATTCACTCCAAAGGACAGATCCATAAGACAGAAAATAAGCAAGGACACACAGGCACTGAACAACACACTAGAACAGATGGACCTAATAGACATCTACAGAACTCTACACCCAAAAGCAACAGGATACACATTCTTCTCAAGTGCACATGGAACATTCTCCAGAATAGACCACATACCAGGCCACAAAAACAGCCTCAGTAAATTCAAAAAGATTGAAATCCTACCAACCAACTTTTCAGACCACAAAGGTATAAAATTAGCAATAAATTGTACCAAGAAAGCTAAAAGGCTCACAAACACATGGAGGCTTAACAACACACTTCTAAATAGTCAATGAATCAACGACCAAATTAAAATGGAGATCCAGCAATATATGGAAATAAATGACAACAACATCACAAAGCCCCAACATCTGTGGGATGCAGCAAAAGCAGTCTTAAGAGGAAAGTGTATAGCAATCCAGGCATATTTAAAGAAGGAAGAACAAACCCAAATGAATAGTCTAAAAATCACAGTTATCACAATTGGAAAAAGAAGAACAAATGAGGCCTAAAGTCAGCGGAAGGAGGGACATAATAAAGATCAGGGAAGAAATAAACAAAATTGAGAAGAATAAAACAATAGAAAAAATCAATGAAACCAAGAGCTGGTTCTTTGAGAAAATAAACAAAATAGATAAGCCTCTAGCCAGACTTATTAAGAGAAAAAGAGAATCAACACCCATCAACAGAATCAGAAATGAGAAAGGAAACATCACCACGGACCCAACAGAAATACAAAGAATTATTAGAGAATGCTATGAAAACCTATATGCTATGAAGCTGGAAAACGTAGAAGAAATGGACAACTTCCTAGAAAATTACAACCTTCCAAGACTCGCCAAGGAAGAAACACAAAATCTAAACAAACCAATTAACAGCAAAGAAATTGAAGTGGTAATCAAACAACTACTGAAGAAAAAAATCCCTGGGCCAGATGGATTTACCTCAGAATTTTATCAGACATACAGAGAAGACATAATACCCATTCTCCTCAAAGTTTTCCAAAAAACAGAAGAGGAGGGAATACTCCCAAACTCATTCTATGAAGCCAACATCACCGTAATACCAAAACCAGGCAAAAGACCCCACCAAAAAAGAAAATTGCAGACCAATGTCCCTGATGAACGTAGATGCAAAAATACTTAACAAAATATTAGCAAAGTGAATTCAAAAATACATCAAAAGGATCATACACCACGACCAAGTGGGATTCATTCCAGGGATTCAAGGATGCTACAACATTCGAAAATCCATCAACATCATCCACCACATCAAGAAAAGGAAAGACAAAAACCCCATGAACATCTCCATAGATGCTGAAAAAGCATTTGACAAAATTCAACATCCATTCATGGTAAAAAACTCTCAGCAAAATGGGTATAGAGGGCAAGTACCTCAACATAATAAAGGCCATATACGATAAACCCACAGCCAACATCATACTGAACAGCGAGAAGCTGACAGCTTTTCCTCTGAGATCGGGAACAAGACAGGGATGCCCACTCTCCCCACTGTTATTTAACATAGTACTGGAGGTCCTAGCCACGGCTGTTAGACAAAACAAAGAAATACAAGGAATCCAGATTGGTAAAGAAGAAGTTAAACTGTCACTATTTGCAGATGACATGATATTGTACATAAAAAATCCTAAAGACTCCACTGCAAACCTACTAGAACTGATGTCAGAATACAGCAAAGTTGAAGGATACAAAATTAACACACAGAAATCTGTGGCTTTCTTATACACTAACAATGAGCCAATAGAAAGGGAAATCAGGAAAACAACTCCATTCGCAATTGCATCAAAAAGAATAAAATACCTAGGACTAAACCTAACCAAAGAAGTGAAAGACCTATGTGCTGAAAACTATAAGACACTCTTATGAGAAGTTAAAGAGGACACTAACAAATGGAAACTCATCCCATGCTCTTGGCTAGGAGGAATTAATATCATCAAAATGGCCATCCTGCTCAAAGCAATATACAGATTTGATGCAATCTGTATCAAATTACCAACAATATTCTTCAATGAACTGGAACAAATAGTTCAAAAATTCATATAGAAACACCAAAGACCCTGAATAGCCAAAGAAATCTTGAGAAAGAAGAATAAAGTAGGGGGGATCTCACTCCACAACTTCAAGCTCTACTACAAAGCCATAGTAATCAAGACAATTTGGTACTGGCACAAGAACAGAGCCACTAACCAGTGGAACAAATTAGAGACTCCAGACATTAACCCAAACATATATGGTCAATTAATATTCAATAAAGGAGCCATGGACATACAATGGGGAATTGACAGTCTCTTCAACAGATGGTGCTGGCAGAACTGGACAGCTACATGTAAGAGAATGAAACTGGCTCACTGTCTAACCCCATACACAAAAGTAAATTCGAAATGGATCAAAGACCTGAATGTAAGTCATGAAACCATAAAACTCTTAGAAAAAAACATAGGCAAAAATCTCTTGGATGTGAACATTAGTGACTTCTTCTTGAACATATCTCCCCGGGCAAGGAAAACAAAAGCAAAAATGAACAAGTGGGACTATATCAAGCTGAAAAGCTTCTGTACAGCAAAGGACACCATCAATAGAACAAAAAGGTCCCCTACAGTATGGGAGAATATTTTTTTATAAATGACAGATCCAACAAAGGCTTGACATCCAGAATATATAAAGAGCTCATGCTCCTCAACAAACAAAAAGCAAATAATCCAATTAAAAAATGGGCTGAGGAGCTGAACAGACAGTTCTCCAAAGAAGAAATTCAGATGGCCAACAGACACATGAAAAGATGCTCCACATCACTAGCTTTCAGAGAAATGCAAATTAAAACCACAAAGAGATATCACCTCACACCAGTAAGGATGGCCACCATCCAAAAGACAAACAACAACAAATGTTGGTGAGGTTGCAGAGAAAGGGGCACCCTCCTACATTGCTGGGGGGAATGCAAATTATTTCAACCATTGTGGAAAGCAGTATGGAAGTTCCTCAAAAAGCTCAAAATAGACTTACCATTTGACCCAGAAATTCCACTTCTAGGAATTTACCCTAAGAATGCAGCACTCCAGTTTGAAAAAGACAGATGCACCCTTATGTGTATCGCAGCACTATTTACAATAGCCAAGAAATGGAAGCAACCTAAGTCTCCATCAGTAGATGAATGGATAAAGAAGATGTGGTACATTTACACAATGGAATATTATTCATCCATAAGAAGAAAACAAATCCTACCATTTGCAACTACCTGGATGGAGCTAGAGGGTATTATGCTCAGTGAAATAAGCCAAGCGGAGAAAAATAAATACCAAATGATTTCAGTCATCTTTGGAGTATAAGAACAAAAGAAAAACTGAAGGAACAAAATAGCAGCAGAATCACAGAACCCAAGAATGGACTAACAGTTATCAAAGGGAAAGAGACTGGGGAGAATGGGATCTTAAGGAGGGATAAGGGCAGGGAAGAAGAAAGGGGGTATTATGATTAGAATGTATAATATGGGTGGTGGGGCAAAGGGGAGGGCTGTGTAACACTGAGAAGACAAGTACTGATTCTACAACATCTAACTATGCTGACGGACAGTGACCTGTAATGGGATTTGTGGGGGGGACTTGGGGTAGGGGAGAGCCTAGTAAACATAAAAAAATAAATAAATAAATAATAAATTGAAAAAAAAAAGAGACATAATTTTTTGGATGATCAGACTGGTCTCATTTTAGACAAACCTATTTAGAATGAGACTGAATTTCAGAATGAGGCTTGTCCACAAAAGTCTCAAAACATGTAGTCTTTGCTAAAAGGCCATACTACCCCTAGTCCATCAGCTGAGGATACTACTAATATATCTATGGATATGCCTTTTTGATCCATCCATGGATGATCAATGATCACTGGTCATATCTCTCCTTGACAAATTCCTGTATTTGAATACATTAATATATGTGATCTGACATTGGAACTATCATGTTTCTTGAAGCACTTTGCATATTTATTATAGTTATTAAATTACTAATTTATTATAGTTTGGTTTCACATTTTAAATCACAGACAGTACTCATATTTCTTCTTTCTCACATTTTTTATAAATTTACCTATATACTGACAAGAGAAAATTTATGGCTCTTAAGTAAAATAATTAAGTATACATCAAACATACAAGTATGTGTGTTATCCTAACTTGTCTCTGTTGGTTACTGTTGCTCTAAAAAAATCTGTTGAAAATTTTAACAGCTGCTCTTTCAACTTACCTGGTAAACAATGATGTTTTCACATCATTTGCAGCCTCATAAGGACTGCCCAACAGGTGGTATAGAATGTGTAAATGGCCCTCTTAGACACATTATTAAAACTGACAATCAGTTAAAATTTGTGGGGTGGAGCAGTAACAGATATGATATATAGATATGCTTAAAATGTATTAAAAGATATTACTAACACTATTGAGAGACTCTGGACCAAAGAACCAAGGAGAATCTAAATAATTTGAAATTAAGAGGAAAATATGACAGTATACCTATCTGGATCATAAAAATTGGTTTATTGTAGTTAGATGGAGAAAAGGTCCTTGTATATAGCATAATCCTAAAGCACTAAAGGAATTATTAACAGAATAATAGATATGGTAGGTAGTTATGATTAAAAAGATGGAAAGATGTGAATGAATGACTCTGGCAGATTGTGAATTAAAGACTGTCTACTTGAGGGATTTTGGAAGAATGTGCTATGTTTGTATTCCTGACAGAAGCACTTGCCAATTATTGAGTTAAAACTGGAAGCTGATACCTCTGTTTTAAGCAAGGTCTGTCAAGAGAATGCCTGTTAGAAACGATGAGGCTTCCCTAGAAAAGAAGGATACTTCAATCATTTTACAGATGAGGAAACTGAAGATTAAAGTAACCATCTAGCTTTCTAAAGTTACACAAGAAGTAGGAGATTTAGATAAGCATTTGCACCTAAACAACCTAGCTGAATATTAATAATAAAAGTAAGATACAGTTTTAAAAGAAAAATGTATAAGAAAGACAGTGATATCAAATGATAAATTTCATTTAAAACAGCATGATGAAGTGATCATCAAATAATTGAATGAAACTATAATATAGAGGAATTGCACACAGAGAATACAGTTTATAAGACTTCCTCTGAACTCAGCACTCTCAAACCAATTGTACTATAGTTTGTAGCACAATTCTATAATTGTGCTATACCAATTTCTAGCATGATCTCTCCACCAGGGCTCTCACAACTAGAATCCTTCTCCTCAAGGAATTCATGGCTTAATATACAAGATATTACTGGTAAGGACACTCTAAAGTCAATTACAATAAAAAAAATCTTAGAAAATAGCAGAAACCAGATTATTAAGGTCAATATAAGAACAAATGAAATTTCAGGAAATGGTAAAAAGCAGACATAAATCAGCAATCTTCTTCTCTGTGTCTGTTAACATCTCTTAGATTAGAATTTGCTTGGATCCAATTTAATTGCATTGATTCACTTATTTACTTTCAGTATGGTTTGTTGGCCTCATGCTTCAGTCCCATGTTAAGAAGATTTCTTGTTACTTCACATTTTTCACAGAACAGTCTAATTAAAACTGGATGAGATCAAGAGGCAACTTTAGTTCACCAAATTTAAAATAAGATTGAGTAGATAACAAACTTCACTGATTAGAATAATACTGTTTTAAAGAAAAAGTCATAGATTATATGTGAAATGGACTTAAGCAATGCCATATGGCAAAAAGAACATGACTGGAAACCTAGTGTCCCTGGTAATATCAATGATTCCTAAACTTAATGGATCATCAGAATCACATTTCCATATTCCATCAACAGAAATTCCAAATGAGTAGTCTTAGAGCCAGTAAATTGTTTTAACCAGCCATAACCACACCTACTCCCCCCATCCAAACATGCGTACACATTGTTGATGATTCTAATAATCAACTAAATTAGGGGTTCATTAAGTTAAGTGATTCTGAACACTTCACTTAACCTCATCTGTAAGTGTAAGAGGTTCAAATGAGATCATTGCTTAAAGTGACTTTTGATTGCAAATGTTACATTTCTGATATAGCCTCTTGCCTGGTCTATGGGTTTGTTCTAGAGAATGTTTGACTGATTATCCCTCAAGATCACTTAAAGAAAGCTTATTCTCTCTGGCTATTTGTTCCATTGTTATAGAGCTCTCTATGCTGAGCCAAAATATTGCAACCTCTACTGATTAGACCATGTTATACCCTTGGAAAAAATATATTCTCCTGTCCATCTGATAGCCCTTCAAATGCTTAAAGACTGATTTTGCATCTTTTCTATATAATTTCTCCTTCAGGTTTAAAAGATGCAAATTTTCTTCTTGATGAGCCACTTAATGGAAGAACTCTCAGAATCAATAAGATGTTTCACTAGAAAGAAGGAAAAATCAATAAAGTAATTTGGAGTCCTGTATCAATACTTGAATTTTGAGGAAATCTTGCCAAAAAGGCTGAGGAAAATTGTAGGAGTATTACAGCCTACTAACAGATGGAGTGTGGTAAATTCCAAAGTGAGGAATGGGAGACTGAGAAAAAGATAAGTTACACACATTTGAATAACTTCTAAAATCAAACTGTGTAGGCTGTAGCATATTATTTTAAAGTTACAATAGTATTTTGGACATCTTGTTTTTATCAAAGAAAAATTAAATCAATGCCCAGATTTTTTTTACATATAGTCTTTCAAATATAACTAGTCATATATAATGATAATTAACTCAACTACATAAAAAAAATGATGCAGTCTAAAAAACATGATAAAGCAAGAATGATAGAATCCTATTTATCTATGAAAACGTGATCATAGTAAAAATACATTATATACCAAATCCAAGAATACTATAAATAGTAGGCTCTAACATATAAAAAAGAAGCTAATTCAGGATAAATTAAAGTAAATATTATTTACAGTTCAGGGAAAGAATTATTAAACTTATTTCATGTGATGCAGTTATTAGCTACTTACAAATGTACATGTAACCAAAACTCCAAAACTCTTCACATCACTATGACAGTCTTAGCATTCTTCTTTCTTTTATTCAATTTTTAATTTCTTCTTTATTCAGCTTTAACTTTATTTCCTACAAACTTACTACTGTCTTTTCCATTTTCAAAACTGTTATCATACACTTCACAAAATTGTTAGGTCAAAAGTCCTTTTTTCCAAATATGCTGTGGATATTTTTGTCTCTTGACATTATTGATCAGTTTTCCTTCTTGAAATTACCCCTAAATTCCAATACTTTCAACTGTCCTGATTTTCATTGTACTGTTTGTCTTTCTTTAGAGGGGATTTTCTTCTTTCATTTGTCCTACAGTAAGCAAACCTATTCTTGTTCCTTTTTTAAATACAAAATCAATAATAATCAGTCTTCAATAATAATATCTACTTCTGAACTCTTCATCAGCTTCTAATCCCTTTTCTCCAACTCTCTCCTCAACATTTTTACTTGGATATCAGGCTATTATCTTATAAAGTCAAATAGTGTTAGAATCCCAACTGACCTGGAGATTATTTAGTCACATCTCCAGTGCTAGCTAAGGGCATAACTTGAAAGAATAACCATGCAAATTCACTCAGTTTACTGGGGCAGAAAAAAGACTTATACAGAAGTTCTGTATTCTCCAGTCCCCAAATATTTTATAATCTAGCACAATTAGCTCCTGTGCTACCTTGCACACAGATGATGATGATGATAGATAGATAGATAGATAGATAGATAGATAGATAGATAGATAGATAGATAGATAGATAGATATAAAGGGATTAGAAGCTGATGAATAGTTCAGAAGTAGAGATTATTATTGAAGACTGATTATTATTGATTAATGTATATATATATAGTTGGTTGACATTTTTAGATTAAATTAATAAATTATAGACCACAATCCATTAAGTAAATTAGCAATTGGCACAAGACAACATAAATATCAACTTTAGGCCAAATATATATTTGGCAACTTCAAAGACTAACTCACAAAAAAAATAGTTTTTTGGATTTAGGATCATTTTTGAAGTTTTTGAGAACATATAAAGTCATTTCTTTTAATTTAATTAGCTCAGTTCTTGTTGGTTGATATACTTGATGACCCACCTATACCTCAAAATTTGGAATCTGCTCCAATGACTTTATTAAGGTTGTTCTTATCAGATTTAGATGTCTGGGATGCAGCTTGAGGAGCTCTGTAGTCCCAGTCTCAAGGAAACAGTAGTGACAATTGGTGAAAAGCATAAAAAGATAACCATTTAAAGTCCCTCAAAATTGTTCTAAGGACATACAGAATTAAGAAACATTTAGTTTAGAAAAATCTACTAAATCTTAGTAAGAACAGTGTGAGTCTGTGACACTTAGCCATGACCTGCTCCCTCACTCCCCTGTTCTTCTTCTCCTTGGAGAATAAGCACAGCTTCCACCATGCCTGGTCCCTTGGACCCAAATTCCCTTCACCAACAATGTTTCTGGTTCATCACCAGCTCAGGAGTTGGCCCTACCTCTTCCCTTCATGCCCTGTTTAGCTCATATAAAGTAATAAATCTTGATTGTGAATATGTATATATAGTGCATGATGACAAAAGTTCCAATCCAGGCAGGATGACAATGAAAACAGAGCATCCTCTTCCCTCACCTTCCAATACTGCATCTCTTTTCTGTATCTTCCCTCACCTATCCTGTACTCTTATCTCTGGGGCAAGCTACCAGAATTTCTCCTCTTCACATCACTATGACAAGTTGCAGAGGCTAAATTCTTGGTATGTCCAAGAACTTGGGAGCCCCCTTCTATAGCTGTACCCCATAGAACAAAGAACCTAACCCAGGCTGAGAATTTAGGAGCCCTTATTGCTCTTGCCCCAAATTATTCACAGGTCAAAAGTTTGATATTGGGAGAGGCAAGCTGAGGAGACTAGAGGCTACTACAACCACCCAATACACTCATAAGAAAGGGGTTTTATTTCTGGAGAAGGAGGATATTGTTCCTGTTCTCATCTCTGGAGCAGGGACTCAGATATTTTGCCTAAAATGATAGGTAGTAATAAGAATACAGAGTTCCAAAACTCTCCTTAAAGGAACAGAGAGGTGAATGTGATTTGATTGTGGTAGGGCTGGATCTTCCATTTCTGAAAGGACTCCAGAACCTGTCCTGGACCCAGTTGTTGTCTCTGTCAAATGTCAGAATCTCTTGCATTCCAGCTCAGATCCTGCTAACCAGTTCTGGCAATAAAAAGAAGTCTCCCTCAACCTTTTGTTACAGGAAAATTCTATAAATCATGGCAAGAATTTGGTCAAAGCACTCAAGGCTCATTTTAGTCTAGCTCTATCTAAACCTTAATTGAAGTTTTATATAACAAATTCAGAGTAACACACTAGATTGAAACCTGGTCTCAGTCCTAACTCATTAAAAATTGCAAGTCTTTTCCCAACCCAAATTACATTTTATAATATTGAAATTTGATGAAATCAAGGTGCATATGTCTTTTTTTTCTGCAAGGACATACTAAGAATCTGATCTGACTTCTTAGATTAAAAAATAAGGTAAACTTAATAATAAATGTGAGAGTATGTATAATACAGCTAGCCACTGCCTCTATTCTAACCTTTGTTCTTGCTTTCAAATCAAAGTATTTTTCCATGGATACTTCCCACTGAGAAATCCTAACCACTGGTCTGCTAAATATTTCCTCTAAATTTTTATACTCCTTCATAATATCACTAAATTTCTACTTTACATGGGAAAACACTCTTAAAAATTATAACTAATTCTCCTCCAGAAATTTTTAAAAATAATTTGAGACCTACATATTCTTAAGGAAATACATAGAAAAATTAAAGGAAAATTTTTAAATGCTTACAACGATTGTATCTAAGCATCACCCAAGAGATATCTTCCGTTTTTTTTTTTTAGTTTGAAAAATAAAAATTCACATTTCCATAAATAAAGCTGACACGTTTTAATTTCCCTTCTTCACACAAAGGAAATTCTTGTTATAAGTGTAAATACCTCAGCAAGACTTAAGATATAAAATTTCATTAATTTATGGAAAACATTTAGCCAAATACCTCAGCATTGAGAAGGTAACTTCAACATTATTAAGGATTTTTACCACTCTCTGAGTAGAACGTTTTGGTAATTCTTTATCCCAGGCAATCCTGAACAGTTTTATATATTTATGAACTGACCTAAAGGACGGAGCAGCTGAAATGGGTCCCTGCGCATTGGACCTTGGCAGACATGGGACCGGGGAATCCAGGCCTGCAGCCTGAGGCGCTTCCCCGCGACCATCAGCCTCCTGAGGGGCGCGAGCTTTGCAGCACGCGCATGCGCCGTTCGCTCCCCCGTGCTCGCCGGGCGGTCTCGCCCCAGGCCGCTGCCTCTCGCGCCGGCCTCCTGTCAGCCCGAAGGCCACACCGGGCTGGGCCCTTGGGCGCGACGTCTCCTCTCTGTGACTATGACTTTCGGGAGGGAAGGCGTCCATGAGGATTGAAGTTTACTTCTTAGGTGGCGTCACAGAGCCTCCTTACGAACAGTGTGAGATGATGGGCCTCTGGCGCCAGGATCACCAAGGTAAATTTGAAACATACATATATACACAAACTTCCACTTCTAGAAGTGCTGCATGACATAACCACTGAGGGAATACTTATCAACCCATAGCACAACTCTATAGTTTTTAAAGAAATACCAAGACAATTGATTTGTCCTTCAGGTACATATTAAAGGATGATTAGAAGAGCAATAAATAAGAAAGTGTGGGCTAAGAAACTAGATATATGAGGAGCCCGTTTTACAGGGAGTATTGTTTTCACAGATTGGTGTTTCTGGGAAGTAAATTCTGATACAGAGTATTGGGAGAGGAAATGGACCTGGGTCCTCAGCAATCTGGTACATTTTCATTGGTCTGTGCCTTAATTGTGAAACTCTGGCCACTCTTTAAACACATTTCTCAGAGTTGTCTGATGTAGGAAGAATCTTGAGGCATGACACGATGTCTCCCTCTTGAAAAAGAGCAGGTTTGTTCTCAGCCTATCAAAAGATGCTAGATTCCCCCAAGCTCATGCTTCTCTTCTGTAAGAGAAAATAAATTGTGTGTGCAGACATCCATCTGGGATGTGAGTTTTGCCGTATTGGACTCGGGGGCCATGGGAGAACTGATTCAAATTGTATTGTCATGCTGCTTGCTTTGTCGTGAAGAAGGACTTTATTTGCCTCTGAACCAAAAGTCTAATTTCTTCAGCCCACATTCATAAGAGGGCAATAGGCTTTTAGTTTGTAAGTAGGCTAAAGCCAGTTTCAGACCCTCATGCACAGATTTATATGGAGAAAGTTTATTCATGAATGTGCTCTGTGGGGTATGAAAGAAACAAAGTTAGGCAAAGGGAGAAGTTGATCTGAGATATAGTGATACCAGAGACCTCAACCAAGGCTAGAAGGAAATTAGCAGCTGGGATAACCTTGCAAAGATGCCCCAGATTGAGGAAAGAAGGTCTGGGCTTTGTGTCCCCACATCAAGCAGTCTTTGTATGTGGGCTTCCCCCAGTCAGGAAGCATGATCTTCAACAAGGTGGCTCTCTTGGTCTGAGGGCAAGAAAAATAGGGGTAACCTGACAATGCACATCAGTGTCTGTTACAACTGCAGATCATAAATATCAAATGAATGGCTCTGCCAAACAATGAATTTCCTTTGAAAATACATGGCATTTCTCTTTTGACATGCAGTCATATTTGTGAGTTTTAAAAATACACTTCTGAGATAAAACTGTTTTTGCTGAAAGTCTAGGTTCCATGTGTGAATAAAATTGGAATAGTTACTTTGGTAAGTTTTGTGACTCCTATTTTGAAAAAAATCCACTTTAAAAGCAAAAAATAATTGTACCAGTATAGCTTTTGTGGCTAATTATTGACAAAATACTATCCATTATCAACAACGAATCCACCATTAAAAACTTTCCCAGTTAAATTCCACCCACCCTTCCTTGTTCACCTGAATACTTTGGTAATTTTTTTATAGTATCTAGACATCTGAAATGTGGTGTCCAAGCACATGAAATACAGATCCACATGACATAAGTTAGAATTTTCAATTAAACTCTTTATTTTCTGCTTTGCTTTGGGCACTCTGTTTAATTTGCCTTTGCTACAAATTTCTATTCAATACAGTGAGAATAATAATTGTGTTTAGATCAAAGGGTTATTGTTAGGATTTGAGATATTCCAGTTGACTGTGTGCTTAGGAAAAGTAAGTTCTCATATCTTAACCACCATTATTATGCTTTATCTTAGTTACATCCAGACTCAAAAGCCCTCCCTCCCTTTTATGAAGAACTTTTATGCAGATATATCCTTGGGCTCAGTTCATCATCTAAATATCCCTACTGTCTCTTTTAAGGGTATGGGCAAAGTCTAATTTAACTGTGTATCCCAATGCTTATTACAGTGACTGACACACAAAATGAATTTATCTACTTATTAAGTAATTAATGAATGGATGGATTAAATAATGAATTTTCCAATGTTGGTAGGTTTGATCCAGAAACATAATGTATAGAGACCTTCATGGCAAATGAAATTGAAATCAAGGCTGTCAATAGAAATGGTTTTGAGTAACAACTGTAGTATCTAAGGACGGTGCCATATAGGCTAGGGAGTGTTTGTTCAACAGATGGGATTACTAACATCACATGTGGAATTTTTATCTCTTGATGGCACTTGACAGCAAATTTTCTCTGTCCCTTTATTACAGTAATGCCAGGTATAAAAGCTGGAAGGGACTAAAAGAGTAAGGCAAGCAAATAATTCCTTGTTATTCAATGTTATCAGTACAATGCTATGTGGATTCATATCTGGTAGCACTTAAGGAAGGGCACCTGCTTTCCTCAGAGGAACATCATGGAAGAGGTGGTGTCTGCGGTATAACTTGAAAGGCAAGATAAACTGAATGAAACTAAGAGATGGGTAGAAGAGGTCTTAGGGAGAGTGTTGCAAGCAGTCCAGTGAGTAGTATGTGCTAAGTAGCCTATATGAGTAAGAGAACTTACTTGGGACTATAAGTAATGTAGCTAAGGTGGCAAAAAAATGAGTGAAGGGAAATGGAGGAAGAGAAGAAGTGAGAGGTAAGATTCAGGAGGTATCATTATTTTGAATTCCTCTTAAAGCAGAGTCTGAGGCAAGGACTTGGGTGTGGCAATTTTATTTGTAAGGTGATCCCAGGAAGCAAGAGTGAAATAGCATGAAAGATAATTCAAGGAAGAAAGAAAAGTAAATGTGAGAATATTTATCAAGGTCATTTCTTTGTATAACAGGAGCTCGATTTCACAAGACTTCCTGAAAAAGATAAATAATATTTCCTAGAATTGTCCTCCTAAAGGAAGGAAGACTTGAAAACTTACCTACAGGCATTCAACTCCTACTAACTTGGGTTGTCCTGGTGAATTAATTCCTCCATATTTACAGGATATACCTAGGAGTTCTGCCAGCCTGGCATCACCTTTCACCCCAGAAGAATCACTGGGCTAGGAGGCAAGTGAAAGATTTGATGCATACAGTTGAAATGGGATGCTGTTGTCAAAGAAACGAATTGGAGACAAACTGCGGACATAGACTGTCCACAGTACTGCAGATGATTTCAGAGATGGACTAAGGGGACATGATGTGAGAATAAAAGAGTCTCTACAGGTAAATGAGCAGGTCCAGACCATGAAGGTCTTGTATACCTTGCTAGGGAGTTTGGAAGTTACGTATTTTCCCATATAAACTGAAATGTTTAGATTAGGAGAGTAATATGACCAGATGCAGATGTTTTTGGACATGGCATATCAACATGTCCTTGACAAAGCCACATGATAGATAAATTAAAATGTCAAAATCCAGTTCATACTAACTTTGAAGGATTGCATAGGACTACCAAATAAATATCTGCCAAACTGGAGACAAGATTACATGTCTTTTTTTTTTTTGAGAGGGCATCTCTCATATTTATTGATCAAATGGTTGTTAACAACAATAAAATTCTGTATAGGGGACTCAATGCACAGTCATTAATCAACCCAAGCCTATATTCAACAGTCTCCAATCTTCTGAAGCATAACAAACAAGTTCTTACATGGTGAACAAGGTCTTACATAGTGAATAAGTTCTTACATGGTGAACAGTGCAAGGACAGTCATATCACAGAAACTTTCAGTTTTGATCACACATCATGAACTATAAAGAATCAAGTCAGATATGATTATTCGTTTGATTTTTATACTTGATTTACATGTGAATCGCACATTTCTCCCTTATTATTATTACTATTTTTTTAATAAAATGCTGAAGTGGTAGGTAGATGCAAGATAAAGGTAGAAAACATAATTTAGTGCTGTAAGAGGGCAAATGTAGATGATCAGTCTGTGCCTATAGACTAAGTATTAATCCAAGCTAGACAAGGGCAACAAAACATCCACGGATGCAGAAGATTTCTGTCAAAACGGGGGGGGGAGTGAGGTTCTAAGCCTCCCCTCTGTTGGTCCCCAATTTCTCTCCTGATGGCCCCCCTGCAACTGTGCCTGTCTTAGGTTGTTCCTCCCTTGAGGAATCTTACCCGTCTCTGGCTAACCAGTCATCTTCCGGGGCCATACAGGGAAATATAAAGTTGGTGAGTGAGAGAGAAGCAATATTGTTTGATAAGGTTAGCTTTTTACTTCGTTGCAGATTTATGCCCTGTGGCTTCTATGCCCAGCATTTGTCTTGAGGTATCTTTACCACTTGGAAGAATTATGATACTCGGTAATTTTCGATATGAGGCACTAATTCTACTAAAGGGTTGTAATTAGGAAGGAAGAAGAAAAGCTGTAGAAGTAGCAGACGGAAGAAAACATGGAAAGATTGATTATTTCTTTGACATATCTTCTTGTAGAGTAACATAAGCATGTATAGGTTTTAAACTACTAATTCAATTGCGCACATACATTAAGATAATAGGAATACAGCTACATAACAAAAGCAAACCTGCAATTACCAGCCATATCCAGTGAAACCAAGAAAACCAGTTAGGTACCCTAGGCATTTGTGAAAACTTATCAATGATATGATGGATATTGTCTAGCTGAATTTGAATAGTTTGAGAAAAATCAGACAAATTAAAATAACACATTCCTGGGATCTGTTCACATCCCATGTGTTCTTTTAACAGTAGATAGTCTATAGTCGCACGATTTTGGAGCACTGCAACTTGCACTTCTCCTAATTCTTGGTTGAGGTCTGACAGTATAGATCCAGTCAAGTTTGTTGTTTTACTGTATGCACAGGCCAGCTTAGATATCTCCTTCTTCATTCCAATGACAAGTCCAGGAATGGGTGGGATGAATGCAGCTGCAACTGCAGCAGTGCCAGGATCTTTGTTGAAGTTTTTTGATGTTAATCTTCTGGAATGACTCTTCCAGAGGATGTTGATGTAGGAAGTTCTTCTTCATATCGTATCTTAATTCATTTTATGTGTAGTCAAATTAGGCTTTAATCCTCTGTATAAACACAAACAAACCCTATGCCCACACTTTGATATGACCTTTATACCATTGTGAAGAACCTATTGGAGATCACCACACAGGAACTGCCTTTTTTTTTTTTAAGAGAGAGGAATATTATCAGAAAAATGTCCTTCCATAGCTGATCATCTGACACAGTTTGAGAGATCAAAATTAAGGATAAGTAAAGCATGCATTAATCGTTGACTTGCAGTTAGTTTTATACTATCAGGGAGGAATCCCCCTTTTCTTTCTCTTTTTTTTAATTTACATTAACTACAATTATGTGAAGAATATTATGTCTACTAGGCTCTCCCCCATACCAAGTCACCCCCACAAACCCCATTACAGTCACTGTCAATCAGCATAGCAAAATGTTGTAGAATCACTACTTGTCTTCTCTGTGTTGCAAAGCCCTCCCCTTCCTCCCACCCCTCACATTATGCATGCTAATCATAATACCCTCTTTCTTCTCCACCCCCCCTTATTCCTCCCTACCCAACTATCCTCCCCAGTCCCTTTCACTTTGGTACCTGTTAGTCCATTCTTGGGTTCTGTGATTCTGCTGCTGTTTTGTTCCTTCAGTTTTTCCTTTGTTCTTATACTCCACAGATGAGTGAAATCATTTGGTATTTCTCTTTATCTGCTTGGCTTATTTCACTGAGCATAATACCCTCTATTCCATCCATGTTGTTGCAAATGGTAGGATTTCTTTTCTTCTTATGGCTGAATAATATTCTATTGTATATATGTACCACATCTTCTTTATCCATGCATCTACTGATGGACACTTAGGTTGCTTCCAATTCTTGGCTATTGTAAATAGTGCTGCGATACACATAGGGGTGCATCTGTCTTTTACAAACTGGAGTGCTGCATCCTTAGAGTAAATTCATAGGAGTGGAATTCCTGGGTCAAATGGTAAGTCTATTTTGAGCAATTTGAGGAACCTCCATACTGCTGTCCACAATGGTTGAACTAACTTACATTACCACCAGCAGTGTAGCAGGGATCCCCTTTCTCCACAACCTTGCCAACATTTGTTGTTGTTTGTCTTTTGGATGGTGGCCATCCTTACTGGTGTGAGGTGACATTTCATTGTGGTTTTAATTTGCATTTCTCTGACAACTAGAGATGTGGAGCATCTTTTCATGTGTCTGTTGGCCATCTGAATTTTTTCTTTGGAGAACTGTCTGTTCAGTTGCTCTGCCCATTTTTTAATGAAATTATTTGTTTTTCATTTGTAGAGGTGTCTGAGCTCTTTATATATTTTGGATGTCAAGCCTTTATCAGATCTGTCATTTACAAATATATTCTCCCATACTGTGGGGTACCTTTTTGTTCTACTGATGGTGTCTTTTGCTGTACAGAAGCTTTTCAGCTTAATATAGTCCCACTTGTTCATTTTTGCTTGTTTTCCTTGCCCGGGGGAGATATGCTCATGAAGAATTTGCTAATGTTCATATCCAAGAGATTTTTGCTAATTTTTTTTCTAAGAGTTTTATGGTTCCATGACTTACATTCAGGTCTTTGATCCATTTTGAATTTCTTTTGTGTATGGGGTTAGACAGTGAGCCAGTTTCATTCTCTTACATGTAGCTGTCCAGTTTTGTCAGCACCATCTGTTGAAGAAACTGTCATTTCCCCATTGTATGTCCATGGCTCCTTTATCGAATATTAATTGACCATATATGTTTGGGTTAATATCTGGAGTCTCTAATCTGTTCCACTGGTCTGTGGCTCTGTTCTTGTGCCACTACCAAATTGTCTTGATTACTATGGCTTTGTAGTAGAGCTTGAAGTTGGGGAGATCCTCCCCACTTTATTCTTCCTTCTCAGGATTGCTTTGGCTATTCAGGGTCTTTGGTGTTTCCATATGAATTTTTGGACTATTTGTTCCAGTTCATTGAAGAATGTTGTTGGTAATTTGATAGGGATTCCATCGAATCTATATATTGCTTTGGGCAGGATGGCCATTTTGATGATATTAATTCTTCCTAGCCAAGAGCATGGGATTAGTTTCCATTTGTTAGTGTCCCCTTTAATTTCTCTTAAGAGTGTCTTGTAGTTTTCAGGTTATAGGTCTTTCATGTCTTTGGTTAGGTTTATTCCTAGGTATTTTATTCTTTTTGATGCAATTGTGAATGGAGTTGTTTTACTGATTTCTCTCTCTATTGGTTCATTGTTAGGGTATAGGAAAGCCACAGATTTCTGTGTGTTAATTTTGTATCCTGCAACTTAGCTGAATTCTGATATCACTTCTAGTAGTTTTGGAGTAGAGTCTTTAGGTTTTTTTATGTACAATATCATGTCATCTGCAAATAGTGACAGTTCAACTTCTTCTTTACCAGTCTGGATTCCTTGTATTTCTTGGTGTTGTCTAATTGCCATGGCTAGGACCTCCAGTACTATGTTAAACAACAGTGGGGAGAGTGGGCAGCCCTGTCTTGTTACCGATCTCAGAGGAAAAGCTTTCAGCTTCTTGCTGTTCAATATGATGGTGGCTGTGGGTTTATCATATATGGCCTTTATTATGTTGAGGTACTTGCCCTCTACACCCATTTTGCTGAGAGTTTTTATCATGAATGGATGTTGAATATTGTCGAATGCTTTTTCAGCATCTATGGAGATGATCATGTGGTTTTTGTCTTTCTGTTTGTTTATGTGGTGGATGATGTTGATGGATTTTCGAATGTTGTACCGTCCTTGCATCCCTGTGGTGAATCCCACTTGGTCATGGTGTATGATCCTTTTGATATATTTTTTAATTCAGTTTGCTAATATTTTATTGAATATTTTTATATCTACATTCAACAGGGATATTGGTCTGCAATTTTCTTTTTTGGTGGGCTTTTTGCCTAGTTTTGGTATTAGGGTGATGTTGGCTTCACAGAATGATTTTGGGAGCATTCCCTCCTCTTCTATTTTTTGGAAAACTTTAAGGAGAATAGGTATTACGTCTTCTCTGTATGTCTGATAAAATTCTGAGGTAAATCCATCTGGCCCGGGGGTTTTGTTTTTGGGTAGTTTTTTTTATTACCGTTTCAATTTCTTTGCTCGTAATTGGTTTGTTTAACTTTTGTGTTTCTTCCTTGGTCAGTCTTGGAAGGTTGTATTTTTCTAGGATGTCCGTTTCTTCTAGGTTTTCCAGCTTGTTAGCATATAGATTTTCATAGTAGTCTTTAATAATTCTTTGTACTTCTGTGGCGTCTGTCATGATTTTTCCATTCTCATTTCTGATTCTGTTGATTCTCTTTTTCTCTTAATAAGTCTGGCTAGAGGCTTATCTATTTTGTTTATTTTCTCAAAGAACCAGCTCTTGGTTTCATTGATTTTTTCTATTGTTTCACTCTTCCCAATTTTGTTAATTTCTTCTCTGATCTTTATTATGTCCCTCCTTATGCTGACTTTAGGCCTCATTTGTTCTTCTTTTTCCAGTTTCATTAATTGTGATGTTAGACTATTCATTTGGGATTGTTCCTCCTTCTTTAAGTGTGCCTGGATTGCTATATACTTTCCTCTTAATACTGCTTTCACTGCGTCCCACAGAAATTGGGGCTTTGTGTTGTTGTTGTCATTTGTTTCCATATATTCCTTGATCTCTACTTTAATTCATTCATTGATCCATTGATTATTTAGGAGCATGTTGCTAAGCCTCCATGTGTTTGTGAGCCTTTTTGTTTTCTTTGTAGAATTTATTTCTAGTTTTATACCTTCGTGGTCTTAAAAGATGGTTGGTAGAATTTCAATATTTTGGAATTTACTGAGGCTCTTTTTGTGAGCAAGTGTGTGGTCTCTTCTGGAGAATGATCCATGTGCACTTGAGAAGAATGTGTATCCTGTTTCTTTTGGATGTAGAGTTCTATAGATGTCTATTAGGTCCATCTGTTCTACTGTGTTGTTCAGTGCCTCCTTGTCCTTATTTATTTTCTGCTCAGTGGATCTACCCTTTGGTGTGAGTGGCATATTGAAGTCTCCTAAAATGAATGCATTGCATTCTATTTCCTCCTTTAGTTCTGTTAGTATTTGTTTCACATTTGTTGGTGCACCTGTGTTGGGTTCATATATATTTAGAATGGTTATATCCTCCTGTTGGACTGAGCCCTTTATCATTATGTAATGTCATTCTTTATCACTTGTTACTTTCTTTGTTTTGAAGTCTATTTTGTCTTATACTAGTACTGCAACCCCTGCTTTCTCCTCTCTGTTGTTTGCCTGAAATATGTTTTTCCATCCCTTGACTTTTAGTCTGTGCATGTCTTTGGGTTTGAGGTGAGTTCCTTGTAAGCAGCATATAGATGGGTTTTGCTTTTTTATCCATTCTGTTACTGTGTGTCTTTTGATTGGTGCATTCAGTCCATTTATATTTAGGGTGACTATTGAAAGATATGTACTTATTGCCATTATTGTCTTTATATTCGTGGTTACCAAAGGTTCAAGGTTAGCTTCTTTAGTATCTTACTGCCTAATTTAGCTCACTTATTGAGCTGTTATATACACTGTCTAGAGATTCTTTTCTTTTCTCCCTTCTTATTCCTCCTCCTCCATTCTTTATATGTTGGTTGTTTTATTCTGTGCTCTTTTGTGTTTCCTTTAACTGCTTTTAGTGGGTAGTTGATTTTATTTTTTGCATTTAGTTAGTATTTGGTTGGTCTGCTTTCTTTGCTGTGATTTTATTTTCTGTGGTGACATCTGTTTAGTCTTAGGACTGCTCCCCTCTACAAGAGTCCCTATAAAATAACCTGTAGAGGTGTTTTGTGGGAAGTAAATTCCCTCTAATTTTGCTTGTCTGGGAATTGTTTAATCCCTCCTTCATATTTAAATGATAATCATGCTGGATACAGTATCCTTGGTTCAAGACCCTTCTGTTTCATTGCATTAAATATATCATGCCATTCTCTTCTGGCCTGTAAGGTTTCTGTTGAGGAGTCTGATGATAGCCTGATGGGTTTTCCTTTATAGGTGACCTTTTTCTCTCTAACTGCCTTCAAAACTCTTTCCTTGTCCTTGATCTTTGCTATTTTAATTATTATGTGTCTTGGTGTTGTCTTCCTTGGGTTCTTTTGGTTGGGAGTTCGGTGTATTTCCGTGGTCTGTTTGATTATTTCCTCCCCCAGTTTGGGGAGGTTTCACCAATTATTTCTTCAAAGACACTTTCTATCCCTTTTTCTCTCTTCTTCTTCTTCTGGTACCCCTATAATATGGATATTCTTCCTTTTGGACTGGTCACACAGTTCTCTTAATATTGTTTCATTGCTGGAGATCCTTTTATCTCTCTCTATGTCAGCTTCTATGCGTTCCTGTTCTCTGGTTTCTATTCCGTTAATGGCCTCTTGCATCTTATCCATTCTGCTCATAACTCCTTCCAGAGTTTGTTTCACTTCTGTAATCTCCTTTCTGGCATCTGTTATCTCCCTCTGGACTATATCCCTTAGCTCTTGTATATTTCTCTGCATCTCTGTCAGCATGTTTATGATTTTTATTTTGAATTCTTTTTCAGGAAGACTGGTTACATCTGTCTCTTTCTCTGATGTTGTCTCTGTTATCTTGGTCTGCCTGTAATTTTGCCTTTCCATGGTGATAGAGATAGTTGGCAGAGCTGGCACGAGTGACGGCTGGAAGAACTTCCCTTCTTGTTGGTTTGTGGCCTTCCTCTCTTGGGAGAACAGCGACCTCTAGTGGCTTGTGCTGGGCAGCTGTGCACATAAAGGGCTTCTGATTTGGCCTGGCTGCTATGGAGTTTATCTCTGCTGTTGCTGTGGGCATGGCCTGCCTTGGGCGGCTGCTCCTATATGGTGGAGCCGCATTGGAGGAGGAACGGCCGGGAGGCTATTTATCTCTGTGAGGGGCCTCGGTGCTCCCTGCTGCCCAGGGGGTTAGAGTGCCCAGAGTTCCTCAGATTCCCTGCTGCTGGACTAAGGGTCCCTGGACGCTTCCATCTGGCGGTGGTGTCCCTGTCCCTTTAAGACTTCCAAAAAGCACTCGCTTTTCTTTGTCCCAGGGTGCAACATCTGCAGAGACCCGCTCACAGGTCTTACTGTCCTGTTTCCCTTGTTTCCAGCACCTCACACATGCAGTGTGTCTGCGCTCTGGTGCGGATGGCTGGGGCTGGGTGTATAGCAGTGCTGGGCTCACTCTCCCTCCCTGCTCCAACTCCTCACCTCCTGCCCAGAGCTGGGGTGAGGGGCGCTTGGGTCCTGCCAGGCCAGGGCTTGTATCTTACCCCCTTCACAAGGTGCTGGGTTCTCTCAGGTGTGGATGTGGTCTGGCTGTTGTCCTGTGTCTTCTGGTCTCTCTTTTAGGAAGAGTTTTCTTTGTTGTATTTTCAAAAATATATGTGGTTTTGGGAGATATCTGCTGCTCTACTCATGCCGCCATCTTGGCTCCCATGATCTCATTTCATTATCTACATGTCTTTTTTAGTATTCTTCTGCTACCCAATTAAAAACTCCCCTTAAAAAGACATTCAGGATTAAAGATGGTGGCATGAGAGGAGAAACAAAGGCTTCCTCCTAAACTGGATACAATTAGAAAATTTAATTGGTGCAACTAATCCTGAGAGAGCAACAGGAAAGAGGATGCTTCAGACTGCAGACACCTGGAGAAAAGAGCAGACCTCAGTGAACGGGGTAATGTACCAGAGCTGTGGTTCTGCGGGACCCAAGCCCCTCCCCCATCTGAGCTCACCTGTGGGAGGAAGAGAAACAGAGAAGGGAGGGAGTGGAAGGCCTGGGACTGCTGAATACCTAGCTATGTACATCTGCTCTGGGAGGTATAAACTTACATTTCATGGTGCTTCATGAGACTCACATGACTACTGGGTTGGAAAGTTAATACAGGCAGTGTTCCTGGGGAGACTGGAATTCCAGCTGCTAGTGGAAAGCAGGGATCCATATCTGGCTGCTCTGGGTCAAAAACTTATACCTGTGAGCCCGGCCCACTGACTCAGTCAGTGGAGACAGGCACAGGAGCCAGGAGGTGGGGAACAGCTCTTTCCTAACCCCAGTACCCCTCCCCACCACTCCCCTGCGATGCCTGACATTGCTTCAGGGGCTAAGCATCACCAGAATAGAGCTTATAGACACTAGAGGGTGCCAAATGCAAACATGAAATGCCAAAGGAACCTTGTCAAGAGTAAAATTGTTAATACAACTCCTGAGAAAGATTTAAATGATATGGACCTTGTGACTTTTCCTGAAAGGTAGTTCAGAATAAAAATAATCAGCATCCTAATGGAGGTAAGTAAAGACATCCAAGAACTCAGGAATGAATTCAGGTCAGAGATCCAATCATTAAAGAATATGATGGAGGGTATTAAAAGCAGGTTGGATATGGTGAAGGAGACAATAAATGAAATATAAACTAGAGAAGAGGAATACAAAGAAGCTGAGGAACAGAGAGACAAAAGGATCTCTAAAACTAAAAGAATATTGAGAGAACTGTGTGACCAATCCAAGCAGAAAAATATTCACATTATTGGGCTACCAGAAGAAGAAGAGAGAGAAAAAGGAATAGAACGTGTCTTTGAGGAGGTAGTTGCTGAAAACTTCTGCAATCTGAGGAAAGAGAGAGTCTCTCAGCCCATAGAGATCCACAGATCCCCCTACACAAAGAACCCAAGGAAGACAACACCAAGACACATAGTACTTAAAATGGGAAAGATCAAGGATAAGGACAGACTGTTAAAAGCAGCCAGCAGCAGAAATAAGATTACATACAAAGGAAAGCCCATCAGACTAACAACTGACTTCTCAGAAGAAACCTTACAGGCCAGAAGGGAGTGGCATGATGTATTTAATGCTTTGAAGCAGAAGAGCCTGGAACCAATACTACTTTATCTGGTGAGATTATCATTTAAATTTAAAGGAGGGATTAAACAATTTCCAGATAAGCAAAAGCTGAGAGAGTTTACATCACACAAACCATCTCTGCAGTCTATTTTGGAGGGACTGCTATAGATGGAAGTGTTCCTAGGGTTGGATAGCTGTCATCACAGGTAGTAAAATCATGGTAGGAAGGGTGGAGCAGCTGATTCTGAGGCAAATGCAAAATAAAATTGACTATCCCCACAGCCAATCAAGGGATAGAGAAAAAGTATAGAATCTGATACCTAATATATAAAGAATCAAGAAGGAAGAAAAAGGAGGAGAAATAGATAAGAACCTTTAGATTGTGTTGGTAAAAGCATACTAAGTGAGTTAAGTTAGACTCTTAGATAGTAATTAAAGTAACCTGAAAGCTTTGGTAACCATGAATCTAAAGCCTGAAATGGCAATAAGTACAAACCTATCAATAATCACCCTAAATGTTAATGGTCTGAATGCACCAATCAAACGACATAAGGTCACTGAATGGATAAAAAAAAAGACCCATTTATATGCTGCTTACAAGAGACTCACCTCAAACCCAAAGACATGCACAGACTAAAAGTCAAGGGATGGAAAAAGATATTTCATGCAAACAATAGGGAGAAAAAAGCAGGAGTTGCAGTACTAGTATCAGACTAAATAGACTTCAAAAAAAGAAAGTAACAAGAGATAAAGAAGGACATTACATAATGATAAAGGGCTCAGTCCAACAAGAGGAAAAAACCATTATAAATATATATGTACCCAACACAGGAGCACCAGCATATGTGAAACAAATACTAACAGAACTAAAGGAGAAAATAGACTGCAAAGCATTCATTTTAGGCGACTTCAACACACCATTCACTCCAAAGGACAGATACACCAGACAGAAAATAAGCAAGAACACAGAGGCACTGAACAACACACTACAACAGATGGACCTAATAGACATCTATAGAACTCTACATCCAAAAGCAACAGGATACACATTCTTCTCAAGTGCACATGGAACATTCTCCAGAATAGACCACATACTAGGCCACAAAAACAGCCTCAGTAAATTCCAAAAGATTGAAATCCTACCAACCAACTGTTCAGACCACAAAGGCATAAAACTAGAAATAAACTGTACAAAGAAAGCAGAAAGGCTCACAAACACATGGAGGCTTAACAACACAATCCTAAATAATCAATGGATCAAAGACCAAATCAAAATGGAGATCAAGCAATATATGGAAAAAACGACAACAACAACACAAAGCCCCAACTACTGTGGGATACAGCAAAAGAAGCCTTAAGAGGAAAGTGTATAGCAATCCAGGCATATGTAAAGAAGGAAGAACAATACCAAATGAATGGCTAATGTCACAATTATCGAAATTGGAAAAAGAAGAACAAATGAGGCCTAAGGTCTGCAGAAGGAGGGACATAATAAAGATCAGAGAAGAAATAAATAAAATTGAGAAGAAAAAAACAATAGCAAAAATCAATGAAACCAAGAGCTGGTTCTTTGAGAAAATAAACAAAATACATAAGCTTCTAGCCATACTTATTAAGAAGAAAAGAGAGTCAACATAAATCAACAGAATCAGAAATGAGAAAGGAAAAATACAACAGACCCCACAGAAATACAAAGAATTATTGGAGAGTACTATGAAAACCTATATGCTAACAATCTGGGAAACCTAGGAGAAATGGACAACTTCCTAGAAAAATACAACCTTCCAAGACTGATCTAGAAAGAAACAGAAAATCTAAACAGACCAATTACTAGCAAAGAAATTGAAGCAGTAATCAAACAACTACCCAAGAAAAAAATTCCTGGGCCAGATGGATTTACCTCAGAATTTTATCAGACATACAGAAAAGACATAATACCCATTCTCCTTAAAGTTTTCCAAGAAACAGAAGAGGAGGGAATACTCCCAAACTCATTCTATGAAGCCAACATCACCCTAATACCAAAACCAGGCAAAGACCCCACCAAAAAAGAAAATTGCAGACCAATGTCCCTGAAGAACATAGATGCAAAAATACTCAACAAGATATTAGCAAAGTAAATTCAAAAATACATCAAAAGGATCATACACCACGACCAAGTGGGATTCATCCCAGGGATGCAAGGATGGTACAACATTTGAAAATCCATCAACATCATCCACCACATCAACAAATAGAAAGACAAAAACCACATGATCATCTCCATAGATGCTGAAAAAGCATTTAACAATATTCAACATCCATTCATGACAAAATCTCTCAGCAAAATGGGTATAGAGGGCAAGTACCTCAACATAATAAAGGCCATATATGATAAACCTACAGCCACCATCATATTGAACAGCAAGAAGCTGAAAGCTTTTCCTCTGAAATCGGAAACAAGACAGGGATGCCCACTCTCCCCACTGTTATTTAACATAGTAGTAGAGGTCCTAGCCATGGCAATTCGACAAAACAAAGAGATACAAGGAATCCATATTGGGAAAGAAGAAGTCAAACTGTCACTATTTGCAGATGACATGATATTGTACAGAAAAAATCCTAAAGACACCACTCCAAAACTACTAGACCTGATATCGGAATACAGCAAAGTTGCAGGATACAAAATTAACACACAGAAATCTGTGGCTTTCCTATACACTAACAATGAGACAATAGAAAGAGAAATCAGGAAAACAACTCCACTCACAATTTCATCAAAAAGAATAAAATACCTAGGAGTAAACCTAACAAAGAAGTGAAAGACTTATACCCTGAAAACTATAAGACACTCTTAAGAGAAGTTAAAGAGGACACTAACAAATGGAAACTAATCCCATGCTCTTGGCTAGAAAGAATTAATATAGTCAAAATGGCCATCGTGCCCAAAGCAATATACAGATTTGATGGAATCCCTATCAAATTACCAACAACATTCTTCAACGAACTGGAACAAATAGTTCAAAAATTCATATGAAAACACCGAAGACCCCGAATAGCCAAAGCAATCCTGAGAAAGAAGAATGAAGTGGCGGGATCTCACTCCCCAACTTCAAGCTCTACTACAAAGCCATAGTAATCAAGACAATTTGGTAGTGGCACAAGAACAGAGCCACAGACCAGTGGAACAGATTAGAGACTCCAGATATTAACCCAAACATATATGGTCAATTAATATTCGATAAAGGAGCCATGGACATACAATGGGGAAATGACAGTTTCTTCAACAGATGGTGCTGACAAAACTGGACAGCTACATGTAAGAGAATGAAACTGGCTCACTGTCTAACCCCATACACAAAAGAAATTCAAAATGAATCAAAGACCTGAATGTAAGTCATGGAACCATAAAACTCTTAGAAAAACACCTGAGCAAAAATCTCTTAGATGTGTACATTAGCAAATTCTTCATGAGCATATCTCCCCCAGGCAAGGAAAACAGAAGCAAAAATGAACAAGTGGGACTATATCAAGCTGAAAAGCTTCTGTATAGCAAAGGACACCATCAATAGAACAAAAAGGTACCCTATAGTATGGGAGAATATTTTCGTAAATGACAGATCCAATAAAGGCTTGACATCCATAATATATAAACAGCTCCCTCTCCTCAACAAACAAAAATCAAATAATGCAATTAAAAAATGGGCAGAGGAGCTGAACAGACCGTTCTCCAAAGAATAAATTTAGATGGCCAACAGACACATGAAAAGATGCTCCACATGTCTAGTTGTCAAAGAAATGCAAATTAAAACCACAATGAAATGTCACCTCACACCAGTAAGGATAGCCACCATCCAAAAGACAAACAACAACAAATGTTGGTGAGGTTGCAGAGAAAGGGGAACCCTCCTACACTGCTGGTGGGAATGTAAATTAGTTCAACCATTGTGGAAAGCAATATGGAGGTTCCTCAAAATGCTCAAAATAGACTTACCATTTGACCCAGAAATTCCAGTTGTAGGAATTTACCCTAAAGATGCATCACTCCAGTTTGAAAAAGACAGATGCACCCCTATGTGTATCAGAGCACTATTTACAGTAGCCAAGAACTGGAAGCAACCTAAGTGTCCATCAGTAGATGAATGGATAAAGAAGATGTGGTATATATATATATATATATATATATATATATATATATATATATATATATATATATATATATATATATACAGTGCAATATTATTCAGCCATAAGAATAAAACAAATCCTACCATTTGCAACTACCTGGATGGAGCTAGAGGCTATTATGCTCAGTGAAATAAGCTAAGAGGAGAAAGAGAAATACCAAATGATTTCACTCATCTGTGGAGTATAAGAACAAAGGAAAAACTGAAGGAACAAAACAGCAGCAGAATCACAGAACCCAAGAATGGACTAACAGTTACCAAAGGGAAAGAGACTAGGGAGAATGGGAGGGTAGGGAAGGATAAGGGCAGGGAAGAAGAAAGGGGGTATTATGATTAGCATGTATAATATGGGGTGTGGGGAAAGGGGAAGGCTTTGCAACACAGAGAAGACAAATAGTGATTCTACAACATCTTACTATGCTGATGGACAGTGACTGTAATGGGGTTTGTAGTGGGGACTTGGGGTAGGGGAGAGCCTAGTAAACATAATGTTCTTAAAAATATATAAATAAATAAATGTATTAAGAAAAAAAAGACATTCTGTATAAATTACTAACTTGAAATAGCCCTTAAAATACATTTTATTATTGAAAAGAGATGTTTTCCTTTACTGAATTGGTAAAAGGTTACTGTGTAAAAACCATACTGAAACATAGTAACTTGAAAAAATCAATTATTTACTGCTCTCAATCTGCAACTTGGCTAAGAGCTAGCTGACCTAGGCTAGGCTTGGCTGAAGCAATTCTAGTCATCATGTTCCTAGGCCCAGTGGACTGGCCAAAGTACCTTCTTTCTGTGGGCCTAGCTAAAGCATAAATGAACAAGCAGAAATATATAAGGTTCCTGAAGGAATAAGTTTAGATCCTCTTCATCACCACATCTGCCTGGTTCCTTTAGTCCAAGAAGTCGGACACCCAAGCCAGAAGGCAAGAGACAGGGAAATAGACTCTTCCTGTTAAGTGAGAAGTTAGTGTAAGTGTCCATACAAAGAGATGCAAAATACTGTGGTCAATAATGTTATCTACCACACTGTATTAGTTTCCTCAGGTTACTGTAACAAATTACCACAAATTTGGTGGATTAAAACAACAGATGTTTATTCTCTTATAGTTCTGGAGGCCTGTGGTCCAAAATTAAAGTGTTGGAAAGGTTGGTTCCTTCTAGATGCTCTGAAGGACAGTATGTTCCAAAATTCTTTCCTAACTTCTACTTAGTGTAGGCAATCATTCAGGTTCCTCAGCTTGCAGATGCATCACTTCTATGTCAGCCCTCTTCTTCACATGGCATATTGATGTCTCTGTATGTCTTCTTTTCTGGATTTTATGAGGAAACTTTTATTGTATTTAGGTTTCAATCTAATCCAGGATGATGTTATCTCAAGATCCTTACCTTAATTATACCAGCAAAGACATTTATTCCACATAAAGTCACATACTGACCTGCTAGGTGGGCATATCTTTTGGTGGGGGGTACTATTCAATTCACTATACAAACTCATTCCCAAATAGAGTGTTTTTAAGATATTTTACCATGAGTATCATTATTTTCAATTTATTTTTTAAATTTAGCACCTTAATATTGTATCAATATAGTCATTTTAATTCTTCAAAAATTTGGAATTCAAATACTATAAACCTTAGGTATTTAAACAAACCAAATTTTGATAATTAAATTTTTCATGTATGACAATACTGTATCACCCTAATATGTAAGAAGATTGAAGTAGGAATTATGTGAAAAAATAAATCAATTTGCTATACCAGTTTGATTTAACTTATATGTACAAATGACATGAAAAATGTTACTGAAACCATGTCATTGTATATTTGTTAGTTTTATATGTCCTTAATGCATACCTCAGTTCTGGACTCATAAATGTAAAATGCAATCAGATATGGAACAAGTCAGAGACTGGTGATTTGATACAAGTTTCCAGAAAAGCATGTATCTAGAAACCCCTGAAAGTATTTATATACACATAGCTTAAGAAGTTAGATTTCTGTTATCACTACTGTTTTCCACAGATTATAGCAAAGCGATGGAATAAAGCAATGCTGGAGTAAAAGATGTGGCCCCAAACTGATGCCAGTACATAAACTGCTTATGACCATTTATTACCAGTCTATAATGATATAAAAACGAATTCAGAGTATTTAGCAACTTCTGTTGAAATCTAATGTTAGCTCCACATCCTAAGTATGTGATTATTGGACTCATGTGGAACATGGTCTAAATCATTTGAGTTGCATAAGGAGTGAATTCGGGGCTACTCATGTACACATATAACAGTATTTGATAATTAAAGATTTATATAACTTTAATCCAAAAATGTATTGAACTACTAAATCCATTTCTTTCATCAAAAGATCATTTAATTTTTTGGAACTGGCTACTGATGAACAGAAGATATTTTAAAAATACAGCCTCACTTGCATTTGAATAATAGTTAAAAGTGATTATCCTGAGTTTTCTGAAATTGCTTGAAAATGTTTACTCCATTCCCATCCACTTACCTGTTTAAGAATGGTTTCTCTACTGTCATTTGTATTGAGACAAAATATAGAATCAGTTTTGATATAGATAATCCTTTGTCAAGCAGTCAATAATGAAATCTGGATTAGGTAAGTCAATAAATTTACTTAATCTCATTTGTCAGATTAAAAATTCTAAATATTGATACACATGTCAGTCATTCAAAATATGTGAACATACATTTAATATGGAAATTCTTATTTTGGTTATAATCTTTCCTTAAGTTATAACTTTCTCATGACAAAAATTGAAAGTTTAATAACATTTATCTATATTAATTGCCTCTATGTACTTTTTCGGTGAATTTTTAATGAATATCATGTCAGTTTTTCATTTTTTTCTTTATTCTTACATTATGCTTGTTATGACTATATTTGTTGTTGAAATATAATTAAATATCTAGAGGGTCTAATATAAAAGATAGGGTATATTAAAATGTGCTTTGTGTTTTTTTCCTGTTTTATTTTCCTAGTACTGTATTTTTATTTTACTTTAAAATATGCATATTGGCTAATGAAAGATTGGTGATTTGAATAATATGGCACAGCATGAATAGTTTGAAAAGCAATGACGTAGGTGGCTCTTGGCTAGTTTTTGGGAATTATCCAGGAATGAATATAAATGAGCCCACCTCATTTTATTGTGCTTTGCTTTATTGCACTCCACAGGTATTGCAGTTTTTACAAATTGAAAGTCTGTGGCAACCCTAAGTTGAGCAAGTTTATTGGTGCCATTTGTCCAACAGCATTTGCTCATTTATGTCTCTTCTGACACATTTTTATATTCTTTCAATATTTCAAAATTTTCAATGTTACTGTATTTGTTATAGTGACCTGTGACCAGTGATCTTTTATGTTACTGTTGTAATTGTTTGGGGGATCTTTGAACCACACTGATATAAGATGGTAAACTTAATCTATAAATGTGTGTGAACTAATTGCTCTACCAACCAGCCCATCTCTTTCCCTCTTCTCAGGCCTCCCTATTCTCTGAGACACAACAATATGAATTTAGGCCAATTAATGACTTCACAATGGCCTCTAAGTGTTCATGTAAAAAAAAGAATCACATATCTGTCACTTTAAATCAAAAGACAGAAATGATTAAGCTCAGTGAGGAAGGCATGTTCAAAGCTGAAACTTGTCTAAAGGTTGGCCTTTTGTACCAAACAGCCAAGTTGTGAATACAGAGGAAAAGTTTTTGCTATTCCAGTGAACACACAAATTCGAAGAAACTGAAATAGTCTTACTGCTGATAAGGAGAAAGTTTTAGTGGTCTGGATATAAGATCAAGCCAGCCACAAAATTTCCAAAACCTAATCAAGAGCAAGGCCCTAACTCTCATCAATTGTTAGGTGAATTGAGGTGAGAAGATGCAGAAGAAAAGTTAAAGCTAGCAAAGGTTATTTCATGAGGTTTAAGGAAAGCAGCCATCTCCATAACATACAATTCCAGGTGAAGCAGCAAGTAGATATCTGCAACAAATTATCCAGAAGATCTGGTTCAGATAATTCATGAAGGTGGCTACATTAAACAAAAGATTTCAGTGTAGATGAAACAGCCTTTTAGTGGAAGAAGATGCCAGCTAGGACATCTATAGCTAGGGAGGAGAAGTCAATGCCTGGCATCAAATCTTCAAAGAACAGCTTGACTCTCTTGTTAGGGGCTAATGCAACTGATAATTTTTCAGTGGAAGCCAGTGTTCATTTACCATTCTGAAAATCCTAGAACCCTTAAGAACTATGCCAAATCTATTCAGCCTGTGTTCTAAAATGTAACAACAATGCCTACATGATAATACATCTGTTTATAACATGGCTTACTGAATATTTCAAACCCATTGTGAGACCTACTGCTCAGGGAAAAAATCCCTTTCAAATTATTCCTGCTCATTGACAAATTTACAATGCACTTAGTCACCCAAGAACTCTGATGGAGATGTACAGTGTGATTAATGTTGTTTTCATCCCTGCTAACACAGTATCAATTCTGCAGCCCATTGACCAAGGAGTCATTTTGACTCACAAGTTTTATCATCTAAGAAATACATTTTCTTAATTAGGCTATAGGTAAGCTATAAGCTGTAAAGCTGTAGCTGCCATAGATAGTGATTATTTTGATGGAGCTGGGCAAAATAAATGGAAATTTCTTAATTAGGCTATAGGTAAGCTATAAGCTGTAAAGCTGTAGCTGCCATAGATAGTGATTATTTTGATGGAGCTGGGCAAAATAAATGGAAAATCTTCTGGAAAGGATTCACCATTCTAGTTGCTATTAAGAATATTCATGACTCATGGGAAGAGTTCAAAATATCAACATTAACAGGAGTTTGGAAGAAATTGGTTGCAGTCCTCATGAATGATTCTGAGGAGTTCAAGACTTCAGTGGAGGAAGTAACTGTAGATGTGGTGGAAATAACAAGAGAACTGAAAATTAGATGTGGAATCTGAAGATGTAACTGAATTGCTGCAATCTCATGATAAGACTTTAATGATGAAAAGCGGCTTCTTATGGATCAGCAAAGACAGTGGTTTCTTGAGATGAGATCTACTCCTGGTGAAGATGCTATTAAGATTGTTCAAATTACAACAGAGGATTTAGAATATTACATAAATCTAGTTGATAAAGCAGTGGCATGTTTTTGAGAGGATTGACTCCAATTTTGAAAGAAATTCTACCATGGGCAAATGCTTTCAAATGGCGTCACATACTACAGAGAAATATTTCATGAAAGGAAGAGTCAATTAATATGACAAACTTCATTGTTCTCTTATTTTAAGAAGTTGCCACAGCTATACCAACTTTCAGCAACCAAAACCCAGATCAGTCAGCAGCCATCAACATCAAGTCAAGAGCCTCTTCCAGCAAAAAATTTATGACTCCATGAAAGCTCAGATGATAGTTGGCATTTTTTTTTAAATACAGTATTTTTAAATGAAGTTATATGCATTGTTGTTGAGACATAATTCTATTGCACACTTAATAGAATTCCAGTATAGTGTAAATAAGTTACATGCACTAGAAAACCAAAAACTCATTCAACTTAATTTATTGTGATACTTGCTTTATTTTGGTGATCTGAAACTGAAGTTTCAATACCTCCAAGGTATGCATGTACTAGTATGTGTATTAGTACTGGTATAGATCATACTACTTTTTCACAATATCCAGAATACATAGGAACCTATGGTAACTATGTATGGTAACATAGTAAGTGTGAGACAATCTATTGAATAATTTATTATGATAATGATATTAAGTTATAATTTGACATCTTATAGTGCTTTTTAAATTATTTTTTAAACCCTTGTGAATTTAGACATGAAATGTTCAAAGCACTATATCTTAATTCAGTATTTCCCGGGGGATCTTTGATGATAATGTTACTACAGAAGTGTCAAAGAAATGACACATTACCTCTCTAATTGTTATCTTACAAAAGTGATATACAAGTGCTTCTCCCACTGGCAAATAACACTGGACAATACAGCCGCTAGAGGTAAAAGACATCCTAAAAGGGAAAAAAATCCAGAGAAACACCTAAGTTCAGAAGGCACAGAGATGAAATATTTTCAGCAGTTCCTACAATTCTCATTGTTTAAAGGCAGTAATGATAATATACAGCTATCATTTTTTGAGCACACAAAATGGTGGGCATCCACTACACATGCATGCATGCACACACATAACCACATTCACTCACAAGCCCACACATTCTCTTTGATGCTCAAAGGAAGACCATGATTTAGGTACTATGATAGTCTTTCATTTTTTTTTCACCTTAAACAACAGAAATTTATTTTCTCACAGTTGTGGAGAGTAGAAGTCTAAGATGCTAACAGGTTTGGTGACCAGTGAGGGTTCTTTCTGTGGATTGCAGACATCCTCCTTCTCTCTGTGTGCTCACATGACTTCTTTACATTAATGTGGGGAGAGAGGAAAGTGAGCTCCCTGGTGTTCCTCTTTTTTTCTTTTTTATTAAAGTATCATTGATACACCTTTTTTATTAAGGTATCATTGATATCATATGTAGGTTTCACATGAGCAACATCGTAGTTACTACATTCACCCATATTATCAAAAAAACATACCACTTGTTACTTCAATTCTTCTACTAATGTTTGGATTAATTTGTTCTTTTACTAGATTCTTCTGGTATGAAATTAGGTTTTAAGGTGAGGTCTTTCTTATGTTTTGATATAGGAATTTATCAGTATGAATATACCCCTAGAACTGCTTTTGCTGCATCATTTTAAGTTTTTGAATATTGTATTTCTATTTTCATTTATTTCAAGTACTTTCTTATTTTTCTTTTGATTTCTTCATTGACCCATTGGTTGTTTAGTAGCTTGTGGTGTAATGTCCACACATTTATGAATTTTCAGTGTTTTTTATTCTATTTGATTTCTAGTTTCATACCACTGTACCTGGAAAAGATGATTGATATGATTTCAATTTTCTCAAATTTATTAAGACTTGTTATGTGGCTTAACATATGATCTATACTGTAGAATGTTCTATGCGCACTTGAGAAGAATGTCCATTTTTTTTCTTTTGAATTGGATGTTTTGTTATGTCCATCTGTTCTAATGTTTCATTTAATCCCAGTGTTCATTTATTAATTTTCTGCCTGTATTGTCTGCCCATTGATGAAATGGGGATATTAGTGTCTTCTCCTATTATTGTATTACTGTCTATTTTTCTCTTTAGGTGTGCTAATATTCATTTTAAAAATTTGATGCTCCTCTGTTGAATGTACAAATATTTACAAATGTTACATCCTTGTGTTGGATTGACTCCTTATTGTTATACAATGACCTTCTTCGTTACAGTCCTTAACTTAATGTCTATTTTTTCTGATAGAAGTTTGGCTACCCAGCTTTCTTTTGCTTTCCATTTTCATGGCATATCTTTTTTTTAAATTAAGATATCATTGATATACAATCTTATGGAGGTTTCACATGAGCAACATTTGTGGTTTCAACATTCACCCACATTATCAAGCCCCACACACAATCCCATGCAGTTACTGTTCATCAGTGTGGTAAGATGCTATAGAGTCACTACTTGTCTCTACTGCTTCCCCATGACCCCCTTACATTATGTGTGCTAATCATTGTGTCCTTTATTCCCCTTCTTCTTTCCTCCCCACCCCCTTTCCTTTGGTAACTGCTTGTCCCTTCTTGGAGTCTGACTCTGCTGCTGTTTTCTTCCTTCAGTTTTGCTTTGTTATACTCCACAAGTAAGTGAAATTATTTGGTACTTGTCTTTCCCTGCCTGGATTATTTCACTGAGAATAATATCCTCTAGCTCCATCCATGTTGTTGCAAATGGTAGGATTTGTTTTCTGCTTAAGGCAGAATAATATTTCATTGTGTATATGTACCACCTCTTCTTTATCCATTTATCTACTGATAGACACTTAAGTTGCTTCCATATCTTGCTATTGTAAATAGGACTGTGATAAACATAGGGGTGCATATGTCTTTTTGAATAAATTCCTTAAAGTGGAATTCCTGGGTCAAATGGGATTTCAATGTTCTTTTTTTGAGAAACCTCCATATTGCTTTCCACAATGGTTGAACTTATTTACATTCCCACCAACAGTGTAAGAGGGTTCCCCTTTCTCCTCGTATGACTATATATGTGTGGGTTTATATCTGTGCTCTATTCTGTTTCATTGATATATGGGTCTGTTCTTGGGCAAATACCAAATTGTCTTGATTACTATGGCTTTGTATTAGAGCTTGAAGTAAGGGGTGCATAAATGCCCAATTTTATTCTTCCTTCTCAGGTTTGCTTTGGCTACTGGGGGTCTTTTGTGGTTCCATATGAATTTTAGAACTTTTTGTTCTAACTAGTTGAAGAATGCAGTTGATATTTTGATACGGATTGCATTGAATCTGTAGACTGCTTTAGGCAGGATGGCCATTTTGACAATATTAATTCTTCCTATCCTTGAGCATGGGATGTATTTCCATTTATTGGTGTCTTCTTTAATTTCTCTCATGAGTATCTTATAGTTTTCAGGGTATAGGTCTTTTACTTCCTTGGTTAGGTTTATTCCTAGGTATTTTATTCTTTTTGATGAAATTGTAAAATAAGTTGTTTTCCTGATATTTCTTTCTTCTAGTTCATTATTAGTATATAGGAATGGAACAGATTTCTGTGTATTAATTTTGTATCTTGCAGCTTTGCTGAATTCAGTTATTAGTTCTAGTAATTTTGGAGTGAATTCTTTAGGGTTTTTTATGTACAATATAATATCATCTGCAAAGAGGGATGGCTTAACTTCTTCCTTACTAATTTGTATGCCTTTTATTTCTCTTTGTTGTCTAATTGCTGTGGCTAGGACCTCCAGTACTATGTTGAATAAAAGTGGGGAAAGTGGGCATCCTTGTCTTGTTCCTAATCTTAGAGGAAAGGCTTTCAGCTTTTTGCTGTTAAGTGTGATGTTGGCTGTGGGTTTGTCATATATGGCCTTTATTATGTTAAGGTACTTGGCCTCTGTACCCATTTTGTTGAGAATTTTTATCATGAATAGATATTAAATTTTGTTGAATGCCTTTTCAGCATCTATGGAGATGATCATGTGTTTTTTGTCCTTTTTGTTGATGTGGTGTATGATGTTGATTGATTTTTCAAATACTGTACCATCCTTGCATCCCTGGAATAAATCCCACTTGGTCCTGATGGATAATCTTTTTGATGTATTTTTGAATTCTGTTTGCTAATATTTCTTTGACTCTTTTTGCATGTATGTTCATCAGGGATACTGGTGTGTAATTTTTTTTTGTGGGGGTGTCTTTGCCTGGTTTTGGTATTAGAGTGATGCTGGCCACATAAAATGAGTTTGGAAGTATTCTCTCCTCTTCTACTCTTTGGAAAACTTTAAGGGGGATGTGTATTAGGTCTTTTCTATATGTTTGGTAAAATTCAGCAGTAAAGCCATCTGGTCTAGAGGTTTTGTTCTTGGGTAGTTTGTTGATTGCCAATTCAACTTCATTGCTGGTAATTGGTTTGTTCAGATTTCCTGGTTATTCCTGAGTCAGTCTTGGAAGGTTGTATTTTTCTAGAAAGTTGTCCATTTCTTCTAGGTTATCAGTTTGTTAGCATATAATGTTTCATACTATTCTCTAATAATTCTTAGTATTTCTGTAGTATCTGTAGTGTTTTTTCTTTCTCATTTCTGATTCTCTTTATGTATGTACACTCTTTTATTTTCTTGATAAGTCTGGCTTGGGTTTATTTATTTTGTTTATTTTCTCAAATAACCAGCTCCTAGTTTCATTGATTTTTTCTAATATTTTATTCTTCTCGATCTTGTTTATTTCTGCTCTGATCTTTATTATGTGCAGTCTTCTACTGACTTAGGGCCTCATTTGATCTTCTTTTTCTACTTCCATTAATCCTGAGTTTAGGCTGTTCATTTGGTGTTGTTCTTCTTTCTTGAGGTAAGACTGTATTTCAATATACTTCCCTCTTAGCATGGACTTTGCAGCATCCCACAGATTTTGGGGGTATTGAGTTGTTGTTTTCATTCATCTCCTTATATTGCTTGATCTCTGGTTTTATTTGGTCAGTGACCCATTGATTATTTAGGAGCATGTTGTTAAGCCTCCATTTGTTTGTGGGTTTTTTTTTGTTTCCTTGCATAATTTATTTCTAGTTAGATACTTTTGTGGTGTGAGAAGGTGGTTGGTCCAATTTCAATCCTTCTGAATTTCCTGACACTCTTTTTGTGGCCTAGTATGTGATCTATTCTCAAAAATGTTCCACATGCACTTGCGAAGAATATGTATTCTGCTGCTTTTGGGTGGAGTGTTCTGTAGATGTCTGTTAGGTCCATCTCTTCTAATGTATTGTTCAGTGCCCCTGTCTCCTTACTTATTTTCTGTCTGGTTGATCTGTACTTTGGAGTTTGTGGTGTGTTTGTCTCCTAAAATGTATACATTGCCTTCTATTTCGCCTTTTAATTCTGTTAGTATTTGTTTCACATATGGAGGTGCTCCTGTGTTGGGTGCATAGATATTTATAATGGTTATATCCTCTTGTTGGACTGGCCCCTTTATCATTATATAATGTCCTTCTTTGTTTCTTGTTATTTCTTTTTTGTGAAATCTATTTTGTCTGATCCAAGTACTGTACCTCCTGCCTTTTTGCCCCTATTATTTACATGAAATATCTTTTTCCATCCCTTCACTTTTAGTCTGTGTATATCTTTGGGTTTAAAGTGAGTCTCTTATAGGCAGCATATGGATGGGTCTTGTTTCTTTATCCATTCTGTAAATCTATGTCTTTTGATTGGTGTATTCAGTCCATTTACATTTAGGATGATTATCAATAGATATATACTTATTGCCATTGCAGGCTTTAAATTAGTGGTTACCAGTTATTTATGGGCAGCTTCCTTACTATCTAATAGTCTAACTTGTTCATTCTGCTATTTCAAACACAATCTAAAGGTTTTTTTCTCCCTTTTTTTTTCTTACTCCTCCACTCTTTATATATTAGGTCATATTCTGTACTCTTTGTGTATCTCTTAACTGACTTTGTATGTCATTGATTTAATTTTGCATTTGCTTAGTAATTAATTGGTCTACTTCCTTTACTGTGTTTTTGTTTTCCCTGGTGACAGCTATTTAGCTTTAGGCCTACTTCCATCTAGAGCAGTACTTTTAAAATACACTGTAGAGATGGTTTGTGGGAGGTAAATTCCCTCAACTTTTGGTTATCTGGAAATTTTTTAATCCCTTCTTCAAATTTAAATGATACTCTTTCTGAGTAAAGTATTCTTTGTTTGAGGCCCTTCCATTTCATTGCATTATATGTATCATGCCACTGCCTTCTGGCCTGTAAAGTTTCTGCTGAGAAGTCTGATGATAGCCTGATGGGTTTTCCTATGTATGTGATCCTTTTTATCTTTATGGCTGCTTTTAATAGTCTCTTTTTATCCTTGATCTTTGCCATTTTAATTATCATATGTCTTGGTGTTGTCTTCCTATGGTCCCTTGTGTTGGGAGATATGTGTACTTTCATGGCCTGAGAGACTTATTTCCTTCCCCAGATTGGGTAAGTTTTCAGCAATTATTTCCTCAAATAGACTTTCTATCCCCTTTTCTCTCTCTTCTTCTTCTGGTACCCCTATAACGTGAATATTGTTCCTTTTGGATTGGACACACAGTTCTCTTAATATTCTTTCTTTCCTAGAGATCCTTTTTTCTCTCCTTGTCTCAGCTTCTTTCTATTCCTTTTCTCTAATTTCTATTTCATTTTCTGTCTTCTTTACCTCATCTATATTCTGCTTTTACATCTCTCCATTGTATGTTTCATTTAGATATTGTATTTTTCGGTTTCTCCTTGAATTTCTCCATGAGATCTTGAATATTTTTCTATAGCTCTGTGAACATGCTCATGATTTTTATTTTGAAATCTGTTTAAAGAAATTTGGTAATTTAAGTTTCACTTCACCCTCTTTCTAGTGTTTGAGGTATTTTGTTTTTTATAAGATTCTTTTGCTGTTTCATATTTCAAATGATTTCTGTGGAATAACTTTTTGTCTGTGGCATCCTCTAGTGCCCAGAAGCTTTACTGTCTGGAGGTACTCAGCACCTGGAGTGATGGTGGGGGTCACAGGTTTGTGGCACCCATGTCTGCCAGGAGGAATGAGTTCTCTCCTGCTTCCTAGGTGCAGTGCCTGCCTCCACTGCCAGGCCCAGTGGGCCATACACTTAGGGAGGAGCCTGTGCATTACGCTCTTGTGGCAGCCATAGGTTTGGTTGTCCTCTGGCTGGCCTGGCATGAGGGCGTGTGTAGCTGTTTTTTGAACCAGTGCCAGCCAGGAGGAAGTAGCTGCAGGCCTCTTATTAACGTTGAGGGGCTCAGTGCTGCATTGCCAGCCATGGGGATAGAGTGCATAATGCTCCTTAAGGATCCCAATCAGCTGAGCTAAGTGTGCCAGGATGATTTTTTCTACCTGTCCTTTCTCCTGAGCAAAAATATCTTTCCTCTTTAGCACCCCTCTCACTACTGAGAAGTCTTTCAAAGTTCCCACCTCTTTTTTGTCGTGGAGCAGCTGGTTTTGGATACCTGGTCTCCACAAACAGCTGGAATTTCAGTCTCTCCAAGTATTCTACTTGTCTTTGCTTTCCAACAGCACTAATCTCCAGATCACCATGTAATGGGGTTGATGCTCCCAGAGCATATCTCCAGGGATGGGTGTTTAGCTGTCCTGAGCTTCTAATCCCTCCCCACTCTGTTTCTCTTCCTCTACCTGTGGGCTGGGGTGCAGTGAGGGCTTGGGCCCCCCGGATCACAGCTTTGCTACTTGACCCTTTTCTGTGAGGTCTTCTCTTTTCCCCAGATGTAGGCCATCTGTTACAGTCTTCTTTCTGGTCATTCTGTCAGGATTAGTTGTATTTGCTGTATTTACATGTTATATGTGATTTTGGGAGGAGGTTTCTGCCTCACTTCTCATGCCACTGTCTTTTCACACCCTGTGATAGTCTTTTTATCTCTTTTATCTTGGCTTGACTATAGTCACTGGTTATTCTATCAAACAGCATCTAAGAGTTGCTATGAAGATATTTTGCAGATGTGATATGTTTAACTTTAACCAAAGAAATTGATTGTAGAAAATCTTTGTGGGCCTGAATCGATTAGTTCAAAGGCCTTAATAGAAGAACTGAGGCCACCATAATGAAGAAAATAATTTGTTTGTGAACAGCAGCTATAGCCTATGCCTGAGTGTTTGTCCTATGGACTTCACATTTAACTAGCCATCCCTCAATTGTGTAAGGCAATTCCCTGAAATAAATCTCTTAAGGTATATCTGGTTAAACCCTGACTGATAAAAGTATTATCACATCTGTTTTATAGATTTTTAAAAGTGTATTTCCTTATCAAAGTTGCAGTTAGCTTGTAAGTACCATATAAGGATTTGTACTCAGGTTAGCAAACTCAAGTTTGCACTTTAAAAACTGTGCCTTAATAGTTCCAGAACAAAGGCTGTGATGAACTTTTAGGTTTTTATGTGATTAGCAGACTTTTCACCTAGGTCTCAACCATCTTTTAGCAAAAAAGAAGTGGACCTTATTATCAGACAGAGCCTATTACATATCCTCTAGAGTACACTGAAAATAGAGAATGGTTTACTGAGCATAATTCTTACTGGTGAATGTAGGTTAAGCCAGTCCCAACTTTTTGATGCTGGAGTCAGCCTAACCTAAGAAGTGGTGCATGTAGATATTTGAAATGGGAGGATCTCATTCTACTATAACAGTCAAGATTTCTAGCAAAGGCTACAATTGGAAAGATGTATTTAGGAGCTCTTTCATTTCTCTTCCAGCACTTAATTTAAAATTCTGTCTTTTGGTTTGCTAGAATGTGCATTGTGCTTTCGTAAAGATATTTTTCTACTTATCTTCACAATTCAGAGATAATCCGAGTGGATATTTCTCTTATTAGTCATGAAATGTAAGACTTAAAAAAAAGGAAGTCTTGCTTAAAGTCACACAGCAACTAAGCACCTAAATCAGAAGTTAAAAGCAGTTTTTCCCACTCCACTCTTACTTTCATGTTCCATATATGATCACCATATGAACAGGGTTCCTTCCTTTCATGTTTCTAGATGGCCTAACTTATGAATTTAGAAACAAGGAGACATCAAAGAGAATTGTTTGGTCCTGGGTCATGTAGTGAAAATAGCAGTATAAATAAACCATTTTCTATTGCTGCATAACAAATTACCATAAGCTTAGCTGCTTAAAACAACATCCATTCATAATCTCAGTTTTCATATTTCAGAAGTTCAAAATGGCATTGTTGGTTTCATAAGACTGAAATCAAGATGTCATCCAAAGTTGCAGTTCTCATCTGGGGCTTGGCATCTTCCAAAATCACTGGATGTTAGCAGAATCCAGGTCCCTGTGCTATTGAAATAGCCCCCTCCATTGTCAAGCCAAAGCAACAGTTCAACTATTTCTCATACTACAAATTTCCCTTATTTCCCTTACTCCTTCTTCTGTTTTTCAGGCTTTTTTGGTGAAAATAACATTAGACCTGGGTTCCCATCCTGCCTCTGCAACCACGAGCTGTATAACCTTGGGAAACACAAACTTTCAAGGCTTCATTTCCTTAGATGTAGAATGAGGACACTGAAGTCTACTTTTTCTCTCAACAGATTTCCTGACACATAGGAATCACTGTAGGGTCTCTTTCAGTTATAATTTTGAATCATCTAAACAGACAGTACAGTAATAAAGATGTCCTTTTTCCCAAATACATAAAAAGATTCCCTGACTATGCTCAATAAAAGTTCATTCAGTGAACAAAGTCACATTAGCAACACTTTTCAAGTTATCCATATTTCACTAAGGGGAAAAATTAAGCAATAATAATAGTGCTTCTCAGATTCCTGACCTCTCTGCATGACTTACGGATTTTATTAACTGTTGATTCATGTGAAACCCAGTATCTGATAGCTATGAGTCATGAATAGTAATTAGACTGGTGCCACTCAAAAAAGAGTTAGAACCTAATACATAACAATGATCAGTCAATACTGTAAGAAATCTCCCACATAGACTTTAATATTGAACTACAGATACAAATAATGTGTTCAAAGAATAATGTAGTTATGCCTCCACTGTGCATGGTTCTATATATGACAAGCAACATGAAGTTAATTTTTAAAGTTTTTTTTTCTACAATGTGTTGTGACAACACCATTGCCAATGGAAAACTTTGTTTTAAGTTGATTGTTCTACACACATGCTGAATTGCAACCTCACCTACCAAAACTGCTGTTCTGAATAAACAACCAAATACTTTTATAAAAGCCTTATTTAGCAAAATCAACAAGCATCAAATGTATTGTGTTCATTGGGAATATAGGTGTTAATCAAAATGTGTGATCTTGAGGAAAAACTGAAAATGGTGTATTATGGATAACTTGAATGAATTAGTTTTTAAATTTCTGAAATTTGAGACACAGGTTTTTATGTAGCTATCAATGAAGAGGCAGAGACTTTTCTTGCTAAGTTTATGTTAATGGAGCTGTGACACAGAAAACAGACTCTAAGTAGAGTTGTACACAGATTTATATGGAAATGGCTTCAGGATATTCGGCTTTAAGGAAATGAAGGAAGGACTGAACAGAGTGACATGATGGCCTTCAATATACTCATAACTAAGGTCTTTGTAATCCCACATTAGTCAATCATTCGCACAGTGGGACGAAGAAAAATCTTAGACTAAACAATTCTCTGCAACTGAGGACAGTTCTCAGTTTTCTATAGCTGTGTATAAAAATAACTTTAGTGGTGTAAAGCAACACATTTATTATCTTGCAGTTCTGGAGATCAGAAGTATAATGTAGGTCTCACTGGGCTAAAATCAAGGTGTCAGGAGGGTTGTGTTCTGGAGGCTCTAGGGAAGAATCCATTTTCTTTCTTCCTTCTTGAGTTCTGGAGACTATCCTCTTTCCCTATTTCCATTTTCAAAGCCAGTGCAATTTTCTCATGCTTCATCACTGTAACACTGACACTCTTGCTTCCTTCACTTTATAAGAGCCTTGTGATTACATTGGAACCACCTGGATAATCCAAAATAATCTTACTATCCATCTCAAGGCCATCTGAATAACAATCTATGTGCAACTTCAGTTGCCCTTTACCATGTGACCTAATATATTCACAGTTTCTGGGGATTAGAATATAAACATCTTTGAGGTACCATTATTTTGCATATAACAGGTACATGATACATTGACCCCTGAAGAAGATACCTAGTGGAACACAAAAAATATAGTTGCCAGACTGGTGAATTGGATGGAGGCATGGATAAGACCACCGTTCTTTGAGAGTGGCACTCTTCTCTGCCATTGTCTGCCAGGATGTGTAATATATATTTTTATAGCTTACTTAGTTAACATTCACTTACCATAAATCAGACATGTTTACAATTAAATTATTTTTAGTGACTTTATAGACCTTTATAACCATTACTACATACATATTAAAACACTTCCATTACCCTAGTAGTTCCCTTTTGCCCATTTCCAATCAATCCCCATTCTCATCAGCCCCAAGCCAATTATCTACTTTTGGTTTCTATACCTTTGACCTTTCTAGACTTTTATATAATATGTAGTCCTTTGCATCTGGCAAATATGGTATGAATATAACATATTGTGTTTATCCATTACTGGTTGATACACATTTAGTTTTTTTCCAGTTTAGAGATATTTTGATTAATGCTAATATGAACATTCATACACAAGTCTTTTTATATTTCTTGAGTAAATACTTAGGAATGGAAAGGTAGGGCCAATGTGGTATATGTATCTGTATTTATTTTTAAAGAAATTGTCACTCTTTTCTCAAATAGCCTAACCAATTCTATTTCCACAATCAGTGTTTTAGGGTACCTGTTTTTCCATATCCTTACCAATACTTGCTGTTTTATATCTTATTGATAATAGCCATTCTTGTGTGTATGTTGTGATATCTCAATATGTGTTTCAGTTGCATTTCCCTAATTACCAAGGGTATTGAACAACTTTTTATGTGCATATTAGATGTTTTTTGATGAAATGTCTATTCAAATCTTTTGCCTATTGCTTACTTGGAATTTTTGTCTTTCAAATATTGGCTAGAAAGAGTTATTTATGTATTCTGGATACAAGTCCTTTAAAAGATACATTGTTTTCAAGTGTGACTTATATTTTCAATTGTATTAATATATTTTCTGAAGCACAGCAGTTTTTAATGTTGATGAAGTTAAATTAAAAAATGTTTTCTTTTATGAATCATATTTTGATGTTATATATGTAAGATCTTTAGCCCAAGGCCCTGAGGATTACCTCCTAGATTTTCTTCTAGAAGTTTTGTAATATTTATTCTTACATTTACATCTATGCCCATTTTGAGTTAATTTTCATATATAGTGTGAGATAAGATTCTAAGTTCATTATTTTCCTATAGATAATTGTCCCATGACCCTTTGTTGAAAAGGCTATCTTTTCCCCAGTTGCCTTTTTTTCTTTGCCAAGAAATAATTAACCAAATTTAATAGTTTATTTCTAGATGCTCAGTTTTGTTCCGTTAGTTTATATACCTCTTTGTATACCAATATAACATTGTTTTGATTACAGCAGTTTGATAGTAAGTTTAGAAATGAGATAGCATATGCCTGCCAGCTTTGTTCTTCTTTTTCAAGATTGTTAAATTCATTGCACTTACATATTAATTTTAGTAATCAGCTTGTCAGTGCTTACCAAAAATGCCTGATGATATGTTCTGTTGATGAATTTGGGGAGAATTGTCATCATAAGAAATATTAAGTCATCCAATCAATAAACATGGAATTTTTACTAATTTATTTGTATCTTTTGACATTTCAGCAATTTTTTGTAGTTTTCATTGCACAAGTCTTTAATTTCTTTGTTTAAATTTATTACTAGTGTTATTCTGATCACTGGTATTGTGAATAAATGTTTTAATTACTTTTTCAGAATATTCATTGTGATTATATAGAAATGCAATTGATTTTTATATATTGATCTTATATGATCTTATTAAATGTGTTTATCAATTCCATGAATGGAAATCAGTGTGTGTGTGTTCTTGTGTGTGCATGAGTGTACATGTATGTGGTTTCCTTAGGATTTTCTACATACAAGATTATGTCATATGTGACTGAATAGAAACAGTTTTGCTTTTTTCTTTCAAATATGAATATGTTTATCTTTCTTGCCTTACGGCACTAGCCAGAAAATATAGTGTAATTCTATATAGATATCTGCTGAGAGTGGATATCCTGTTTTTTTCCCTAAAAGAATGTTGTTTTGGTAAAACATTCAGTGTTTCACCATTTAGTATATTAATTGTAGGTGTTTTTGTAGATACTTTTTATTAATTTGAGGAAATTCTCTTCTATTTCTAGTTTGCTGGATGTTTTATCAAAAACAGATGTTAGATTTGCCAAATGCTTTGTCTGGATCTATTGAGATGATCCTGTGGGGTTTTTTCTTTACCCTATTAATATTAAATCTGTCATGACAGAGGTTGTAATGGTAATGTTATTATTGATAGACTAACTTGATTTGGTGAAGGAATTTCAGGGGATTTCATTTATCTTTCCCTACTACAATGGCTCTTATCACAGAAACTGGAGAACCAATATGACTGTTATACTAACTATCAAGTTTAGTCAGTCCAATTATACATTTGGAAATTGAGTAAAGGGCCACTATGTGGGTCCATGAACCCAGAAGGTTCACTATGAGCTGGACTTAGGTCAGGACTGCACTTACTAACTGGCCACCATCTGCCATCATTTTAACTATGGCAAAGCTATTTGGTGCTTTGGATTCTTGGACATCAATGCCAATCCATCCCCTAATTCCATTAATCCTCAAAAGATATTGGTATCCCCTTTGCCCACTATGTGGTTATTGAAGTAAGCTGTTCCTTGGTCCTTTTGGGGAACAGTTTTTTAATTACAGAGAAAGTATGAAGACAGTATAGAGTGTTTCCACATACTCATTGCTTAGGTATAGCTTCTTTTGCCTTTAGTCTTATTAACTTCATTCATTTCCAGAATTACTCAGATCAGCACATTATTCTTTTATCCTCTTCATTGAGGTTTCATACATTTGTAAATATAGTAAAATTGTTTTGTTTGTTTTTGAACATATAATATCCCTTCCTTGGATCCTCTGAACTCCAAAATTATTTTTTATGAGTACATATCCTTAAGGTTGATTCTTTGTGCTGGAAAGTTTTATGGATTTTAGAAAATGTTAGTGTCATGCATCCACTGTTTTAGTGTCATACACAATCATTTCATTGCCCTATGAATTTCTTGTGCTTCATTTATTCAACCTGTGCTCTTTCCTGGAACCACCAATCTTTTTTACTATGTCTAAAGTTTGTCTTTTTCAAAGTGTCATATAATCGGGATCATAGAGTATATCACCTATTCACACTGGCTTCTTTCACTTATCAATATGCATTTCATATTCATCCATGTCTTCTCCTGGCTTGATAACTCATTTATTTTTATTGCTGAATAATATTGTTTTGTATGGATGTGAAACATTGTTTATTCACTCATCTATGGAAGGACATCATGGTTTTTTCCAGTTTTGAGTGACCATGAATGCATCTTTTATAAACAGTCATGTGTAAGTTTTTGTGTAGACACCATATTCTCAGATCAGCTGGATAAATATCTGGGAGTGTGATTGGTGGATCATATGGTCAGGCCGTAAGGCCGTGTTTACTTTTGTAACAAGCTGTCAAACTGTCTCTCAAAGTGGTTCTACCATTTTGCATTCCACTCAGCAAGGAGTAAGTGTTCTTGTTATTCAATACTGTCAAGTCTTAGAGGAAAACCATTGTCAATTGTTTTCTGATAATACAGAAAGGAATCTTTATTGATATACTTTCTAATAGTGTTATATGAACTTTTGATTAATTACAGTTATTGAATTTTGCTTAGGCTTATGCTTATTATTAGGGATACATAGTAGAATGTTAATTTATTTTTAAATTTAAACACCTTCCCAATTAAATGGATCACCAAAATATGTGCACTGATTACTGACTGAACATTACTTTTGTGAATATGGATTTCTACATCATAGGATTAAAAATAAAAATTTTTAAGAAGATAGTCATAGCATAAATAACATTTGATTCTTTCCAATTACATAATTTGTATACTTCCAAATACCTACTGTAATTTTTCCATTAATTTTTTTCAAGTGCATTTGGAAATGCTAATTTTATTTAGGTAGTAGGTGTTTAACTTGCTCCCATACTTATATTAGGTGAAAATACATTTAAAATAAAATAGCCTGCTTGTATGTTATAACCCACACTTCTATTCTGAAATTGGATGATTATTAGGCATATAGTTAATAGCTACTCTTAGGTTAAAAATGCTCAAATGTGACCTTAACTTTTCTTTGAGACTGAAACATACAATTTTCACTATTTATCCATCTGAATTCTGCTACTTAACATGCAATTTTAAAAGTTAAGTAGGTACTTTTACATTACTAACTGTCCTACACATATATTTAAGCTTAGGTTTATATTGTATTTGAAAGAATATAATTGATAATAACTAAGATCAAGTTTGATCTTAGTTATTATTAGAAGTGATTCTAATTTTTGTGAATAGGTATCCTTTAAACTGGTAAAATAAGAAGAATATAACTGCAGTCAAATACATGCCTTTCTGTTTAAAAATAAATTAACTTAAATAAGGTTTATAATATATTTGCATATGTGTTGTCCTATTAATCAGAATTAATTATAGTCCAGTAAATTATCAAATGAAGGGAAAGTAAAATCTCACTACATTTTTGTCATCTCAATAGGGGTGCTGAATTTTGCTAGAATAAATTAAGCAAAATATTTCACCTACGCACATTTTTCTCTTATTTAAAACTTATTAAAAGATAATTGCCACTCCCAACAATAGGTGTGCTTTATTCAGACAAACCTTCCTAATAAGTAGAACTAACTATAAATAATAATAACCACAAAACATATATTTGGAAACATCAGAAGGTTACCAACATAGCAAGAATTTGAAGGATCAATATAACCTAAAAAAGATCAGAAAGGTGAGCCCAATATTTGGAATCACTTTTCTCCTCAAAAAATTTGCTGATTCAAAACTAGACACGTGGAAGCAAGAACTTTCTAAATCTCAGATGGAGTAGGGAAGATGGAAATTTGGGTTTAGATCTCAACATGAAGGTACGGCTTCATGTTTTCATTTGGGAAACTCAAAGGGCTAAAGTTAACAGAAAGAGTGAATTAGAAACTAATGGTCTTTCACTAATGCTGAAGTCCAACTCAAGTCAGTTTAACCCTTGAGTAGATGAAAGTACTTACCTGCCTGTCAAAAGCAGAAATTAACGCTGTCTTGAGAAAAATAGTATCATCAAAAAGTTATACTACCCCTTCAGTTTTTCAATACAATTTAGGGCATTCAATCAAAACTATATATTTTTCTTAACATAGAATATAGCAATTGATATATGGGCATGCTAATATTAGAATTAGTGAACATAAGCCTTCAGTTATTTGTGAGTAATATGTTTAAGAAGATAAACCAAAATGTGAAGAGTTTCAGCAGAAAACTAGGGAGTATATTTTTAATAAGGAAATTCTAAAATGAAAAATGCTGTAACTGAAAATAAGAACTCCACAGATGAGTTTGTTAGGTTATATATAATAAGATAAATAACTGGAAGTTAGTTCACCTGAAAATATCCAGTCTGAAACATAAGAGTAAAAGATGGAAAATATAAAAAAAGTAATAAGAGATATTGGTAATACAATGTAAATGTGCATAATGTATATTATGTGAATACTTGGTTGTCCAAGTAGAGCAAAACCCAATAATATTGACAAGTCATATTTGGAGATATAATGGATAAGAATTTCCTAAAATTATGAAAGACATGAAGTTGGATTAAATAAGTCTTAAAAACAACAAATATGATAAATACAAAGAAATCCCCACCTTGGTGCTTCATAATAAGATTCCTAGAAATCAACGACAAAAATGTTAAAACTTGACAGAAAAAAAAGACAAATAATAAAATATATAGATACATAAACAAATAAAAATAAGATGCATAAAAATTGGCAGAATTAATCAGTGACCATACTGCTCAAGAGAAGATACTAAAGATACCACTATAGGCAGAAGGAAACTTATCCCATACAGTAAGTAGTACAGAGATACAAAAGGAATTTGGAAAAATAGTAAGTAAATCTTTGAGTATAATGTTGAATATAGAAAATGGTAATGTCTTAATGGGGTTTAAAACTATGTGACAACAAAATAGCAAAAGGTAAAGAGTTATGTGGAGTTAACCTTGCACTGCACAAGAAGTGGGCCCCTTCCATTTACATGGGTCTGGTGAATATGTTGGGGTCCACGTCATGAAAAGTTGCAATAGTGAATGGATTTGCAGATATAATTAGAGTCTCAAATCTGCTGATTTTGAGTTAATCAAAAGGAGGTTATGTTGGTTAGACTTGACTTAATCATGTGAACCCTTTAAAGAAGAGTCCAAATCTTCCCTCAAGGGAGACAATAAGAGACCGACTCCCATGCTAGTTTAAAGTGAACTTCTGAGAAAAGGCCTCATGGCTGGGACCTGAGGACATCCTCCAGGAGCTGAGTGTGACTCCCATCCAACAATCAATAAGGAAACATTGACCTTTGTCCTACAGTTGCAAGGAGAGAATTCTGCCAATAACCAGTGATCTTGTAAAAGGACCCCAAATAGCAAAATGACATGACAGCCCTGCCAGGACATTTTAAGTGCAGCCATATGACACCTTGAGCAGAGGACCTAGGTAATCTATGCCTGGAGTCCTGATCCCATTAAAAAAGTTCACAGCTCTTACAGCTATGTTAAAAACATATAGAGTAGAGTTTAACAGAAGAGGCCTTACTAGAGATAAAGAGGAATATTTTATGATATAAAAGAATTAGACCCCCAAAAGATATTAACAATTCTAAATATATATGTAGCTAGTAAAATTGTCTCAAATTTATATAAATCAAAATTTAAAAATGAATAGGGGAAATAAGATAAATCCATGATTATTATGGCATATTTTATCATACATGTTTGTTTCCAGGTTCAAGATACATTTCAAATATATTGCTGAAACAACAGTATTGTAATTTATAGAATTTTAAAAACTAAATTACAAAATATAAGAATTTGAAGGAGCTAAAGAAAGAATGACTTCAGAAGACTAGATAGATTTTGAAATAACCCTTTAAAGCAAACATCTTTCAAAAATCTATTCCTTTAGTAGTGATTTAAACCTTCAGGTTGGAAGTAATCTTCAGATAAATTGTTTGTATATATTGCTTGTCACAGTAATATGTTAGTGATGTCATTAGTCTAGTTAGTGTGGCAACATTATTCTCACTAGATTTTTATGCCAGCATGTTGTTGAATTCATTTTAATAAATAGTGAAGTATCCAATTAGAGACCATTTTCCATTAAGAAGTAATAACACTGAATGCAAAACAGAAATTTATAGCTTGATCTTTTACAAATGTACTTTTTAAATTGCAACGGGCTATGTTTCAGTGTCTGTAATTTACTTTAAGATATATCAGCATATAATATTAAGTATGCATGTGTCAATTCTACATCTTTAGAGGCAGTCAGTTCTACTTCAAAATGTATATTATGTATATTTCATGGATGACTACTATAAGCATTTTGCTTTTCTGTATCTCAATTAACACTTCAGAATTTGTTCTCTAGCACTTATTAATTATTTTTGAAATTAACATAATTAGCATAATTATAATTAGAAATGGACTTTCATTGGTGAAATTAAAAGTACTTAAAAATTTTGAATTAGCTAAAATATCTTAGAGGCACTTGCCATTTTTGCATGCATGAAGTTTAAAAATCTAGAGAAACCTCTTCCTTGCTTTCTTAGGGATGGCCTCTAAAGTGTCATCCTTAAATGATTCTATGTTCAGTTACAGGTTAGGAGTGATTTCAATTCTCTGATACCAGCTAAAAGTAAAAAAATCCTGCTTCTGGAAAATTATTCTGTATGCCTGACATTAACATTTCATGTATGGTGGTTATAACACATTAAATATAGCTGGAATTTATTGAATTTACTGAAGATGTTATATAAAAATGACTTGTGGCTTCTTCCTAATAAACAAATGTTTGGCAGAATTCATTCTGAGATTTACTTGATTTAAACTTTGAAATGAGATTACAGAGAATAACTACTAAAGTTCATCAACTTCATACATGAATTTTTTGAAAAATCTAATGGTTGTGCATGACCATATTTGCTTAGGCCATATGCATGACCAAAATCCACTTCTAGTTGTAATTATACAAATTATTCTGCTTTTACTTTCATGTAGTGGTTAGACAAAACAAAATAAAATCAAGGCAAAAAGAAAAGATTCTTTTCATGTGGAAAAGTAGTAAGGTAGTAGAAAATGCAAACAAAATGGTATGAAGTTTCAACAGAAGAGTTCACATCCTGTATCACTCAAGAAAGGCATCATAAACCAAAGGAGAACAATTACAAATGAAGAGGGTTGGGCATTATAGGTAGGAAGAACCATGAGAAAAATACTGAGGAGGGAAGGCACATTGAAATATTTGGGAAATAGCAGTGTAAGATAAAATGCTCATGTAGTAGGTGTTCAAAAAATATTTAATGAATGAATAAATGAAGTTGTGTTGTTTGAGGCTTAGGCTTCAAGATAACTTACAAATTGTTTCTTATAGAGGAAAATAATAGTTACTTAAGAAGTATGTGATTAATTCATGTAAAAGTGCAGGTATTATATTAGGAACATTTTTGTGGGCTTCCCATATACCAGCATTATCTTAAGTGCTTTATCTGTTGTTTCTCAATTACTTCTTACAACCATCCTGTAAGGTAGATACTATTACTGCTCCCATCTTTCATATATTCCACCTGTAGCACAGAGAGTTTAGAGAGCTAGTAAGTAATAGACCTGGAAGTCATACATGTACAATCAACCTGAGCAGACTCTAGAAATCATGTTCTTAAACATTATGTGTGTGAATCAATATGACTGACTTAAGGTCCAGTATTGAGTAGGAAAAAAAAAAAACCTCTAAAAAGCCTCACAACAGGTTGATTTAAATTTTAAGTGAGGATAATTAACTAGCATAATTTGGGGATGATCAGTTAAATCTGTATAGTCATATAAAATATGCATTATCATGTGATAAGATGATCTATGGAAAAGAGTGAGAAGATCTGGACAGATATTGGTAGAGAGAAAATTATTTTGAATTTGGAACATATCACTTGGACTAAGCATTCAACTCAATGAATGTTCAATATTTGCCAGAGAGTACACTATGCAGATAAATTTAGGATTGATTGGAAACCACAATCCAAACAAATTGGAAGGCCAGTGTCATTTTTTATTTAGATACAATTTTTTTAAAAAGTTAGTAAGAGATGAAGATAAGCTCTGTAAAGAAAAAAATAATTATGTTTTTTAAGTTTGGCTATTCATCTATTATCTCATGAAATTTTTACACATTAAACATAGTGTTTAATAGGATATGGTAACCTCAGTAAGAACTGTTATAACTTACTCTGTCTTTGGTAATATACTAAACATATTTCCCTTAATCACTTCCTTTGTGGGGGGGTTTTATTCCATTCATAAATGTATCTTGAAAGAAATGTAAACCTAACATATATCATCTAAACACTCCTATTAATGGCATTCATATTTTTATTTAAAGCAGGCAGTGGCAGTATTTACTAAAAAAGGAAATTCCCTACACAGATATATTTCATATATAACCATTGTTCAACTATATTGTCTATAAAATATTTTACAGGCTCTTTAATTTTAAACCTCATTTGCACATAGTTTACAATTTATTTTATAATTATCTAAATTTTAAGATGATAGAAGTAAATGAAAGAACAGAATAGTAGGTCCTGACCTTCAGAAGCTGTTCTGACACTCACAGTTAGGGCATGTTTTTCTCCTATCAGGCATAAATAATCTCACAGAATACTCATCTCAGGAAAGGTTACTTGAGACCATGATAAAATGGGAGAAAGGAAGCACACTTCATTTTTTTCTAAGCAGAAATAAAAAACAAATTTCCTCTACCTCCCACAAAAATACCAGATGCCCTATCACTCAGCCAAAATAAACAAATGCTCCTTCTTTACCAACTACAAATTTATTCTTGTACTAGTCTCTCTTTCCTATTAATATGACTTATTGAAGTGCCAAATTAGAGAATTTCCCCCACTTTCTGACCGCATCCAATCTAGTAAACCCCCACTTCTTTAGACCTCCCCCAAATCACCCAGCCAAAGCTTAAATTCTATAACATATTCTAACACCCTTTTACAGAGAAACCCATGTTTTCCCATTGTGTGTGTTCTCCCTCATTACATGTAGTAAACTCACCATGCACCATTACAATATTGTTCCTGTTTCTCTTTGACTTGGGTCATTGATATAAAGCAATGATTAATTTATTTCTTCAGGCAATTTTGCAGCACAACTGAATGCTTTCTAAATGGCCGGCACTGTATTAGACACTGGAGATATGAAGATACTAAAGTTCATGGTCCCTTACCATCTAAGGAGCTCATAGCCAATGCCTGAATGAAACAAAAACTATCCAGTGTAATTATTACTATTCTGTAAAGTATTAAAGCATAAAGGGGCATATAATTATTTCTGGTTATTGTGGTTGGGGTTACCTTGAGAGTGAAGATGGCTTTTAATCATGGCCTTGAAGGATGAGTAGCATTCTGTCCTGAAGAGAAAGAAATGTGATATTCACTATGATACCAAGTCAGCTTTAATTTAAATTTTCTAGAATCCATTTCTGCTTTTATAAGGAAAACTATTCTGTTCTATCCACTGATGGTGTTTCATAGTATTAAATGTATGGTTTAAAGCTGCTTTACATCACTTTTCAAAAATAGGCATATTCTTAGATAACTTTTTTTGGGAGAGAGAAGAAAAAAATAGCAAAATTGTATTATATTTTCATTATAAAATTGTACTGGGAGACATTGGAAACTAAATTGTGAGTCTTATTTTCTGGATAGTTTTATTAAAAGAAATGAATAAATTAGACTGTTTAATCTTTTAGACAATGAACAGTAGAGTGAATGGAATAAATGGAACAATGTAAAGTACTTGTGCAGGATTAATCACTAGAAAAATCAAACCCTACTATTTCTGTGACTGAAAGGCCATCATTTCAAAGTCATACCTCTTCACCTGAAAACTGGAGATGCAGTTTAAACAATCCTTGTTAGAGTTTCAGGAAAAAGAAATGTCTTATGAAATTATCAACTCATTTATTGATATTTCATTTATCTTAGTGATTAAAAATATTTAAAAGTTTTAGACTGATATACTGAAAGAGCTACTGGAGTTATGAATTGGTGCTTTAATAAACTAAGAAAAATCACTTACTTTTGGATTGGGTCGTTTTTTCCCCCTTAAATTCCATTGGTAATATAGATGGCAAAAAAGTTATAAAATCTTTAAGAATCTCCTTCTCTCCCTCCCTCAAATTTCACCATTTTCAATATTATGATTTATGTTTTCTAGGGCTTCTATTTAGTGGGATGATTCTACTTATAAGGTATGTAACCTAAATAATTATTTTATTATCATGAGATAGGACCATTTTTTATTTAGAAATTTGCTGAATAATTTGCTGGTGATTAAATATGCTTTTATTTTTTTTCTGTTTTAATAACTGTGATGAAAATGACTATACAGATGTGTGTATACATTTACCCTACTATTCCCATAGGAGAAATTCTTAGAATTATCATGCCAAAGGCTGTTGTTGTATATTGTCAGTTTTTTTTTAAATGTCAAAAAGCATACCAATTTAACAGTTAATAATCCGTGCTGTCTTATATTTTTTGTAAACACGTCCTTCAGTAAGCGAATGGATAAATAAACTCTGGTACATCCAGACAATGGAATATTATTTCATATTTACTGAATATTGAGTTTGATTTAATATTATTTCAGAGACATGTAGAGGGTCCATGCCAAAACCTATACTATTTGACTTTTTGCAGTATAAAGCTATCTACAATAGGCTAGATTCAGAGAATGTAATATGGAAGGGCTAGCTTTAATCTCCTGTTTAGTTGCTGGCAGTTTTCATCTGTGAAATCATGAAGTAAACTGAGTGAAGTTGAAGGTTCACTAACCCACTTTGATTGAGCTTAATCAGCTAAGAAGAATCTACATCTAACACTCAAGGAAAATTCTGGAAATTAGAGTAAGAGGAGAGTGTAACAGAAACTTTCTATTAAAAAATTGTTTAAAAAAACTTCAGGGGATCACATTTTTTTGGTGTTCTGCTGAAAACTGCTTTGATTTAAATAATTTTATTATTAAAATATATGCAATAGGATTGTATATTATGTTTCTATCCTATCATCTTTCCAAAATCTCAGCTCTATGATTTTGTTTTTCGAATCAACTGAAGAATGAGAGTATAGATCAGAGTTGTATCTTTACCAAATGCCCAGCAGGTTTATTTACTTTTCTTTGGAGGTCCAGTATAAATCCAATTTTTTTTTTCAATTTCATGGGATTCTAAAGATTTTCCTGTCTGTTTTTGTTGTTACTGTTACTATTGTTGCTACTGTTGTTTAGGGAGAGTGTGAGCAAGGGCTGATTTAATTTTCCTGAATAGCATTTGATCCAATCTTCAGCTAATATATCTATAATAATGCATTAGTGAATACTTAAGCATTTCCTGATTTGCATAGTCTGTTAATGTGTCTTAAACTCTCAAGCTCCTTTCCTAGTATGCTGAGCAGTTCTTGTAATGTTGTTCTGCATTCTGAAAAAACTTGATGAAATAAATGGAAGGAAACATTTTCCTTGATCTTTTCCAATGCACATGTGAATAGGCTGGGCAAATTAAAGATAACTTGTAGATGAAATACATTGTATCTGTCAAAGTAGCACTTATACACATTGGAAGAAGTTTGATTTATAATTGTGAAATAGTTCTAGAACTTCTAAAGTTACAAAAATTTAATCTGAAATTGCATACTCCCCAGAAATGTAAAAGATGGTAGATAATAAATAGTGCTTTAAAATACTGATCAAGATGCAGCCCAACATCAAATATATCTAAACCAGCAAAAGTGTCCTACCAAAGTATGCCTAACACAGCATGTGGTTGAAGAAACATAAAAAGATGTGTTGGTTGGCAACTGCCCAGAAAACTCATCACATTATAGTGGTTCATAATCAGTGACAAATCAAAAAGAAAAGTGAGAAAGAAAATGATATAAAGATACATTTTAATGGAGGTAAGAAAGCATATGTAGCAAAGAACAAAGTGGCAAAAAAAAAAAAAAAACCCAAAACACTCCCAATGGGTGTTAGCAAGGTTTTATGATAAGTATAGAAATAAATGTAATGGGAGCAATAGAAGAAAATGACCTTGACTCAATATGATAGTCACACAGGCACAGTAGTTTCTCTAGAGTTTTATGTTAAAGTTTGACAGACAGAATCTGTTTAGACTGTGCAACAACTCAAGCACTTCATTCTGAGTAGAGAAAAAAAAGTTTTCAATAGCAGCAGGAAAGAGGCAGCATCTGTCACTTTTCTCTGATGTTTCTATATAGGCCCAGAAAATAGACTGAAGCAAAGAGCACCTGTGTTCCTCAGAATGCTATAAACCATCTTGTTTCTTTCATCCACAGCCCATTGCTTTCTATTTCCAACCCATAATCAGATCAGGATTTATCATTATTATTGGCGTCATGATTACTATTACATGTCATTAGACTCTCCATCCTCAACAAGAGATCATTATGGCTTATTTTTTTCCCCCTAAGGTTTCAACTATTTCCAAAATGTAAATGTTTATTATTGCTTCAGAAGGAGACCGCACTGAGCTTCTTCATCCAGGAACTCATCTAGACTTCAAATGGCTCTGTTTGCATTCCCTGCTGGCTGCTTTAAAGCTAAAGCAGAGGAACAATGTTGATTTAAATGGCAAAAATTCCTTTTTTAAGTTTACATTTGAATGATTGATCCAGGTTTTTTGCAAAATATCTCCAAAGAATATAGATTCTTGATGGAAATAGCACTAAAACTAATTACTGTTTAAATCCCTATTTCAACTGATAGAAACAGCATGGTGTAGTGGAAATAACCTTGATTCAGGGGTCAGGATTCAAGTTGTACTAGTTGTTTCAAGCTTTTATGTGCACTTAGGCAAGACGCTAATTTTTCTGAGCATATCTAAAATGTTAAGACTCTTAATGTTGAGCTCTGAAGTTATTCTTAGTTTTAAAGTTCTGCCATTTTGGGGCCAAAGACAATGCCTTATTTTAAAGGATTAAGGTAGAAAAAATACATGTCGGTGACCAAGTTTGGTATTCTTATCTTCTGTAGACCTGTATTTAAGGTTTTATATATTGATCTGAAAAGGGATTAAATTTTGAATTAAAAAATGGTGGTAACCTAAAAAGCTTTAAAAAGTAAATGCTAATAAAATGACCAAATTAGAAAATTCTGATTGTTTCCTCCTGGATGTGTTAGAGCAACTTTTTAGTTGGCCACCAGTTCAAAAAACCAAAACTAAATTTTAATCTTCTAACATGTTGTGACCTTAGTTGGCATTTTATAGCCTATTTTTGCAGGTTCTATACAGTTCGATGATTATGTTAGTCTGCACCTGTGATTTCTCATATTATTGCACTCTACCTTGAAACTATTTTAAATATTTCCAAGAATATATGGAAGTTCCCTGAGTGTGATGAAAACAAAGAGCATGTTTAAACTATAGGCATTAAAACTATATATTGACCAGCTCCTTTGTATAAAAATCTTAAGTTCCAACAGCTATTTTATATTTTGATTCTTAATTTTGTACATTCTAAGTTTGTCCTTCTAAATTAAAAAATACATAACTGCTTGTGATTGTTTAGCCACATGAACTCTTTTATGGTAAGTCATCCCCATAACATGACAAAATCTTTCTCTAAAGTCCAGAAACAGAATATTTCTCAGGAATAAGACAGCTTTGTTTTCCTCTCTGTGTCCAGAATGTGTATCAGCTTTTCTTGGATAAATGTATGATTAGAGTAAGAATGAAGCTTTAATAAGTTTATTAATTCTTGCATTAATTTTATTAGCAAATGTGAATTTTCCACTTGAGACACCTTGGTAATGCGGCACAATAGGAAAAAAAACTACAGAACACTAGATTGTAAATCAAGAACTGTATGTTAGTTATGGACCTGACAATTTTTAAAACATTGTGCTGGTCTCTTATTCTTTCTGAAGCTGAGATTCTTAAAATGAGAAGATGAGGAAAACAATCTTTAAGGTCTCTTTCACCTAAAATATTATGATTTCTCTCAATAAACCAAGATTGGCTATTTTTATTCACTGGAATAATGGTAAGGGTATCAAAGGAAACCTAGCAAAGTTTATATTGACTTCCAAAATATTCAAGGACAATCTTTGTTCAGTACTAAGTGATGTTAATGATCCAGTTTTGGGACATTCTGCATGAGCAGTGAATCATGCAAATAAAATACAGTGTCATGGTGTTTAAGGGGAAAGTTTCTCCCAACATATTTTAATTTATTGTCAATTGTCAACACATCCACACGTGCAACATTATCAAGTAGTTCCAACTGTCTATTTCTTTAGAATTGACCAGCTGCAGCTCACATATCAACATTAGAACAAAAAAACCTGATACCTTTTGGACTACCAATCTAAAATTTCATTAGGCAAGCTGTTTTAACTAAAATGTAAGATAAGACAATCAACAGTGAGAATGCAAGAACAGAGTAAATTGTATATGCTATTTAGAATATAAAATATATATAAAGAACTCATATAATGTTATGACATAATTAGAGACCAAACAGACAAGTCAAAAATGATCTCAACATTTATTTACATAAGAACTATAACCAGTAAACAAAGAAAAGGATAGTTGTTAATTTTTATTGGACAGATTTTTTCCTTTTCTCACATATATCCACATATTTACTTTATATGGATGTATGCATGTATGTGCATGTGTGTGTGAGTGTATACATATATAGGGATTATCATACTAATAACCAGGTAGAAAAAGGTCCAGCACAGTTTCAGGATGATAGACAAGTTAAAATATTTAAGAAGGAATTGATTTAGAGAAGATTTGAACTTCCTTCTGTGAGAAGAAGTCTCTGGATTATATTATTGATCATAATGAGGCAATGAGGCACTAATTACATGATGAAGAAAGAGTAAACTGATGTAGGCCAAATGGGATAGATACGAAAGAAGAACAGGGAGATTCCACGAAGGGACTTAAAGTCAGAAGAGGTGGTAGTAGAAGGAGGAAATAGTATTTTGTGGGGTAAAATTATGATGATACCTTTTGGATCATAGGAACTGCAATATGGTATGAAATATTAGTAGGTTTTATTTTTTGATTCTGTACAGTTTGTTAGTTGGGATAATAGTTGTATCTGGGATGACTAGAAAATGTTCCTTCTGAATAAACTTGATTATAACTCAGTGATCTAAGCCTGTGTTGGCATACTGCTTGGCTTTAGTTTAGTGTCCTCATTTCAAATTTGAGTTTCCTTTTCTTTATTCAGGCAGTGCAGAAGACTCAGGGAAACTCTCATATGCAAAGCTTAATTAACTACTCATGGAGCTTTCTAAGGGCATCTCCTCAGGATCATATCTTTTCCCTGGTCTGGGTTTTAGAGCCAAATGCTGAAATGGGGAGGATTCTTTTAATAAACTGGGGCAGTAATCAGGAAGAACTTCAGTAGCTGAAATTCCCAGTAAATATATACTTATTATGTTATTATGAACCATTTTTAAAATATTTCAGGTAGAAAAAATATTTTTAGAAACAGTCATAATGTTAGAATGTTGAAATTAATGGCTATGCTATTCTGAATTGTAATAGGGGAGCAGGTATCCTGCATAACAGAGAAATCGGTCCATGAGGTCCAGCTTGATTGGTTTGGACATGGATCCATTCACCTTGCTTTGAGATTATTGACCATGTTTCATTCTGGAGTATCAACATTCACTAGTTAGAGAAATATGAATTATTACACTGCAATAATATGTCATTTAACAACTATTTATCCTAAAAAATGCTATTGATTCAAAGCAATGAAACTAGAATAAAACTAGATACTGTGATGGATTTTTGGTATCAACTTACTGTATCATGGGGCTCCTGGATATTTGACTAAACATTATTTCTGGGTGTGTTTTTGAATGTTTCTGGATAATATTAGCATTTGAATCAGCAGACTGAATAATGCAGATTGTTCTCCTCAATGTGAATGGGCATCATCCAATCCACTGAGAACCAAAGTAGAACAAAAAGGCAGTGGAGGGAAAAATTCTCTCTCTCTGCTTGACTACTTGAACTTGAACATCTGTCTTCTTTTGCCCTTATATTGGGATTTACATCATCATGAGTGCTCTAGTTCTCAGGCCTCTGGACTCAGACTGGACCTCTGCCACCAGCTTTCCTAAATCTCCCACTTTCAGATGACAGATTTATGGAGATATAATTAATGTAAGTATTGAGGTATAATTTATATAAGGCATACTGTACATATTTAAAGTGTATAGTTTTGACAAACACATCTATACATGCACTCACATGTGTAAAGCCATCATCAAAATTAAGATAATAAACAGTCCATCACTACTAAAGTTTTTCATATACCATTGTAATTTCTTCCTTCATCCCATCCCTTACTCCCAAGTAACCATTGATCTGCTTTTTGACATCACACATTATTATGCACTTTTCTAGATTTTGATATATACGTTTTTAAGCTTTTTTCCCTTAGCATAATTATTTTAAAATCCATCCATATTGTAATGTGTATCAATATTTCATTGCTTTTTCTTAGTAATAGTATTCCATTGAAGGTTATACTACAATTTATTTATCCTTTAACCTATTGATAACTATTTGAGTTATTTCCACTTTTTGGCTATTCCAAATAAAGCTACAATGAGCATTAGTATATAAGTCTTGAGTGGATACATACTTTAATTTCTCTTTGGTAAATGCCTGTGTGTTTCATGGATAGTCATATAGTAGGTGCATGTTTAATTGCTACAGAGTCGGCCAAACTGTTTTCCCAACTGGATGTGTCATTTTACATTCCCCCAAGCAATGTGTGAGAATTCTAGTAACTCCTCATTTTCACCAAAATATTGTTTGATTAGTCTTTAAATTCAGCCATTTTAAGAGTTGAGAAGTATTTAATTGTACATTTATTTTGTGACTTCCTTATTGCTAATGATGCTAATTCCCATTTTAGGTCTTATTTTTTATCTTCTTTGGTAAGTGCATGTCGAAAGTTTTACCTTTTCTCGTTGAATTTTTTTCTTTTCTTCTTATTGAGTTTTATTATTTTTTTATTTTTATTCTTACTTTTGAGTTTTCTACATTCTTTATATAGTCTGAATATAAGTCCTTTATCAGATACATGATTTGCAAATATTTTCTTCTAGCCTATGGCTTGTCTTTATTTTTCCAGCTTTATTGAGGTATCATTGACACATAAAATTGTATAAATTTAAGGTGTACAAGGTGTTGATTTCATATATCATAAATTGAAAAAAAAATCACCACTCTCATTGGTGATTACAAGAACTCTTATTAGTCCTTTGTAACCTTTAGAGATTTTTCCTCTGATGTCTTTCTCTTATTGTTCTCTTGTCCTTATGTAGTTCTTCTCATGCATGCACTAATATGTATTCATCCCAAAGCTTGAAAGAAATGGTTCAGTTCATTTTTACCCTTTCTTTCTTCAGCTTTCTAGTACTCTGAAAACTCTAGTTTACCCTCTCAGACTCTGTCTAGATTGCTTTCCTTACATTACTGTCTGGGAACCTCTCTTTAGTCAATAAGATACCCGGTATTCATAGGCATATCTTGATTGTGCCTTCAGAGAGAACTGTTCTTTGCCTAATATCTTGAAGTAAGTTTTTCATACATTTTGTCCTGATTTTGTTGATGTTGTGAGAAGGGTAAATCTATATTTATCAGTTACTGTATACTAATAGGAAATAGAAATCATAACAACTTCTAAAAAATTTGAAAAGATGGCAAATATTGCATAGCAATAAATTAACAAATAATAAAAACAATCTAAATTATCAAAAATGCTTAATTGCAAAAACAAAAAAGCAGGAAGATAATCTATAATATCCTAAATATTTAATATTAGAAGATTAAATAATTTATATTACCTCCTTTTAACATAGTATTTTGTAGGAAGCATGATCTATATGCAGAAGTGGAAAGACAGACTTTGATGTTAGTAAAATATGGGTAGTAATTTATACCCAAAGAGTTTTTGTAAGACATATGTGCCCTTATAACAATATTTAGCATCTAGAAAATAATCACTTTATGTTAGTACTTAGTGTCACACAGGCATCATCCTGCATTTGTGTGGGAAGTGTGTGATGCTTAGCAAAGTAGTTTAGAACTTCCCAGGGAGCCCAGAGGAATGGGATTCTAATGAACCAAAACATATTTTCTTCCATAGTTGATTTTATGCCTTCTTTGATTTTACTTGGTATACCCTTTCTCCAGCATCTCACCCTTGCTACATAAGCAGTATGAACCATATCACTGTGCAAAGACTGTCCTCACTCTTTACTAAGGTAGCAGCTATTTTGTTTTTATATCCTCTAAATAATGTAGTCACAATCCCTTCTACTTGCCCTCATGACTGTACCAGAAACCAGTTGTTGTTGGTCTTTGACAGTATTTGCAAACAAGAATTGTGGGAATGCTTTTAATCGGGTAGATTTTTATTTTTGTGAAAACACAAAGGCAACTAAATATAATAGAATGTCTTTCTCTCACATTAGTTTATCAAATCTATTGGATCCAATGACAGTTTAGTAAAACTCCTACGGAAGCATTCATGATAGTCTTTATTGGAAAAAATTATTTTGGTATGAACCCACATTAGTGGGTTCTGATGTGAAGATAAGTGTTTTTTTCTTTCTCACTCCCAACATTTCTTACAGTGAGCTTTTCACACTTTTGGTTTTCTGTAGGAATAAAAATAGAAGTACAGAGGGGAAAATGAAAGCTATTTTTGAGTTGGCTCTGAGTTGATTGTAAGTTGCAATCAGTGAAATTATGGCTCTTTTCTCTTTTCAAGATAGCAATACCAATAATGACGATAACAATAATGAAAACTTAACACCTTGCACTTATGTGCATTCTTTTACCCCAGTTTTAGAAACAGCAATTGTAGTTTACAATAGTTTATAGAGTGTTACATGTTACAATAGCCATTAAGTCCTGTAAAAGGGATGAGCAAATGGACATATATATTGACCTGTGCTCTTCACTTTCTCTGTTTTATCACCAAAAACAAAGAGTATGATGATCTGTGTAAACTAATGGAAAGCCTAGTGAATTTATCTAAATAGGGTTACTAGGAAAGTTGATTTAAAATGATAAAGAGTAAAGGTTATTTTTATAACTAGAAAATTGAACAGGATAATGTTTTCTTTCTCTTCAAATCTTTCCTGGAAACTCAATTTATAGTCTTATGTGGTCCCCAGAAAACAAAGAAAAAATACATGATTTTTACCCTGCTTTCCTTTTATACTGAAAAATTTCTTGCCTTGAACATATTTTATAATATTCTTAATCCATTTTTTGGAACAAGAAATTAAATTTATTATTATGTAAATAACTTTTAAACTATGTGTGTATGTATATATATATATATATGTATGTATGTATGTATATGTATATATATATATTAGACACTTACTTGATTAATGGTCCACCAAATATTTACTGACTGCTGGAGTACTTTAAGGACTTCTAAAAAACTAAGCTAGAAAACTTACTTTGGGCATTCTTTGATTAGTACACACCATTTATCAAGCAATTTCAAAGCATGATGGAGGTCTGTAAATGTATGTTTTTTATATTTGAATATTTCATTCTCAAAAGTGGATTTTTTCAAAAGAACCCATATTTAAAGGATCATAAAACCAGGTAATGTCTTCCAGATTAGTAAGGGAATTGACAATGTTTAGATAATTAGAAATTTCCTTTTCAGAAAGCAAATAAACCATAGTAGATAGAACTATCAGTTGCATAAGCTAGAATGCTTTTCTGTGGATTAGAAAACTAGATATGTCTGCTAAATTGACAAGGAAGATAAAACTGTCCAGATACCTGGTTTTGGAGTGAGTTCAGACATGGGTACTTGTCACCACAGAAGACAACAAGTGGCAGAAGATGGACAGAACAGCTAAGCATGGTTGTTGGAAGTTCTAGTTACGATCTTGGCATCAAAAGCCTGAAAATAAGAACACATATCTCCAGTGATGAGCGGCCAACATCACATAGAATAATTTGAGAAATATAAATATGAAATCATCTCTTTGTTAATCTAATTTTTCTTTCATTGATCACTAATGACATTTATTAGTAATTTTATATTCTCTTCTTGAAGTCGTTTTTCTTATTTGGCTCATAATGTTTATTTTGCACTGTATATCCTGTTTAGTAAATATTTTTCCAGTTTTTCAGTAAGATTTTTAATATTGCTTGATGTTTCTAGTGTTAAGTAGTCACACCTATTAATATTTTATCCAAGTACTTTTCTACTTGGAAATTATTTTCCCACCACAATGTATAAAATATAAGATGAATTAAACCTATCAAATATATGTGAATACTAACTCCTAAATACATCCCAAACCTGGGGAAATTATGGCTTGAATTGAGGCTCTAAATTAATCCTCCCTAAAAGCTTATTTTCTTCACACTTTCACTGAGGAATCTTTTCATTTCTGAATGTTTGTATCATAAAATCAATATCATTGACATATTAGGGTTTACACTATAATCATTCTCTTTATTGTTAAGTTTGTGTGTATCTATGATTGCCATGACAATTTTAATTATTGTTGACTTAAAAATATGTTTCAATATCAATAAAGCAAGTTGTATTACTCAGGGTCCTCCAGAGAAACCAATAGTGTATAATAGGAGATTTATTGTGATAACTTGGCTCACATAGTTATGTAGTCATAGAAGTCCCACAAGCTGCCATCTGTAAACTGAATACCTAGGAAACCCAGTGATATAGTGTGGTCTGAGTTTGAAGGCCTGAGAACCAGGTGAGAGAATGATAACAGATCCCAGTCTGAGAATAGGTAAAATGAAATGAGATGTCCCAGTTTAATAGGGAAAAAGGGACAAGTTTCTCCTTTGCCTTTTCTTCTATTTAGACCTTCGATGGATTGAATGATGCTCAATCATGCTCAATTTACTTTAATGAGTCCACCAATTCACATGCTAATCTCATCCAGAAACACCTTCACACGTATCTGGAAATCTGGAAATCTTGTTTAATATAGGCACCCCATGGTCCACTCAAATTGACACATAAAATTAAATATCACAAATTTCAACTAACTTACTCCTTTATAAATACTTGGTCTTCTACTCAAAAACATAATCTTTCTCTCCAATCGTTTTCTCAATTCATCTTTCAATTGTTTTTTCAATTCATCTTTCATCTAGCAATGCTTTGAAATTTCTTATTAGATTTGTTTGCATTTTATTGTTATGTTTGCCTAATATAAATATATATCAAATATATAAGTATAATACTTTATAAATTTAATGTTGGCCTAATAATACATATATACATACATATATTTTTTAATTAAACTCAGTTGCTTACTGGAAGAGTACTAGAGTCAATATTTGTGTTGGTTCATGTTTACAGGTAATTAATTCCCCATGTTCTTTGCATTTTGACCTTGGTTAGGGGGCAAGGTAGTCCCTTGAATTTACCCTCAAGTTCAGGTAGGGCGTCAGTGTCCAAGACTATTAAATCACAGATTAGCCCAAAAGTCAGCAGGAGGAACCTCACTCGAGGGCAGCTGATCCTCAGACTCATTTACACTGTGTTCCCTTTCCTGTCAGATCTTTATATACCCTTTTCATTTAGATAATCCTTATACTATCTAATCTAATACTATCAATTCTTCCCCTTTCATTTGAGTTTCTTACCCTCCTTTCTTATCCTAACACAGCACCTTTCTTATGTAGTAAGTGTGCTGGCACGCTCTGAGAAGAGTTAAGCAATAGACAGATCTTTTTTTCAAATCTCAATTCTGCCATAGTTAGTGCTGGGAAGTGAAACGTCCCTCATGCTATAGCAAAAGAGCAGAAATTGATAAGTGTACCAAGAACAATGTGATTAATACTTTGAGTTATAGGTGTATATAAAACATAAAATTTTTAACTAGCCCTCTGTAAATGGTTATTTGATTAAAGTTAAAGTTTTAATGATTTAAAGTTTTTATTTTCTTGGATTTCCTTCGTATATCAGTATATTATATGCAAATAAGGATCAATTTCCCACTATTCCTGTAACTTTTCAGTTTAATTTTCTAAACTTTTACTTTAGTTTTAATGAGTTAATTTTATGAGGAAATATTAACACTTGCTTGGTGTAGAGTTCAAAGACTAAAAACATTGTGTAATATATAAATGTTTGCCTAATAAATATACATACATACATATATATAGATACATAGCAACAGTTATGTTCCCTTAATTGTACTTTTGCTGCCAGATGTAACCACTATGAACAGTTATTGTGAGTGCTGATGTTGCCGTCTTAGCAATGTAGACATAAACTGTTTAACTTTGACACACTAATCTGAAATGTGGATATTGTAGTTAGAGATTTAGATATTTTCTAACCTTTTAGTATTACATTGACCCAATAAACTTCCCCACAGTGGATTTGTCAGAGTATGCACTTTGCTAATTTTGATAGAGAGTATCACAGTGCCTTCCAAATTGTCTATTCCAGTTTACACACACACCTGCACCCTATTTGCCCTCATACTTGCCAATTTGGTCTTATGTACACAGAATAAGATTAGACAGGATGCTTGATTTATGACATTCTTATCACTGATTACATATTTTATATTTTACTTATTTTTAAAGTTATTTTTCATAATACAAAAATCATCTGTGAAATAACTATTCAAAACATACAGTATGACCTTGAAAATAACCTAGATTTAGTCACTCTTGCAAATGTGACAAATAAAAAATTCTCAGTTTTAAAAATTTGTGTTTCCCTGACTACTAGCTTTTCTCATGATATTTTTCCCCTTACAATTTGTTTCTTCTCTTATGAGTTAGCTGTTCATATGCTTTATGCATTTTCTTATTGAGCTGTCTTTATATTACTTATTTGTAAAAGTTTGTATATATATTTGAATAGTAATCCTCTTAAAAATATCTCTCTTATCTTCTAATTCTAATTACAGTGTCTTAAGTCATAGTTAAATGTGATTTCAGTGTAGTTACATTTACTAAATTATGGTAGAATGATGCTAGCTATCCACCCAAACTGTATTATTTTCTTCCTACATGTTATAGTCTCCCTTATATAGTTAAGTGTAGGGATGTGACTAAATTCTAGCCAATGATTATATGCAACAAATCCAAAACTCCCACTGAAACCTTCCTTGCGTCATCTTCTTTGTTGGTTTCCTCCTTAAGACTGGCAGAAATGTGAACTACCCATAGAGTGTCCGCAGAGCACCATGACTCAGAGCAGAGAGCTACAAAGTGAAAGGAGCCTGAGACTGAATAAGATCTTGGAAGAATAACAATACATTGTTAACTTTAGCAAGAGAATGTTATTGTCTTCTTTTTCTAAAATTTTGGGATTTACTACTTCAACTCTTGTTAGGTAGGATCTTAACTACTAAATAATCTTTTCATATATTTTGTATTTACTTCTTATAGAGTAATTATGAATACTTTTTAAAGAAAGGGAATAGATATATGATTATGTATGTTTCCTAATAATTTTACAGTGTTATAGTTTTTTGTTTGGTCTTTAATCAGTCTGGAATTATTTGTGTGCATGTTTTAGTATAAGAAATCTATTATGTGTCATTTCAATAGGTAACCAGTTTTCTCCACAACATTTATTAAATTGTCCAATATTTTCTTATTAACTTGAAATAGCTAAATTAACACATATAAGTCATTCTGTTTCTAGGCTCTTTATTTTTTTCTCTGAAATTTTTCATCTCTTGGTTTCTATTCTGATTCCACAAAAATGTAATAACTATCTTTTTAAAAGTTTCTAAGTCTAACAGGTAATCTTCTTCCTAAATAGTCTTACTTCATAAATTGATTAGTTACTTTACATTTATTCCTATATATGGATTATAGAATCATGAGGTCAAATTCTATTTAAAAAAATACTGTTAACATTCTCATGAGATTCCATTAAAAATATTTTGGTGAAGAGCTGATATCTTAACAATATTAATATTTTCCATCAAATATATGATATATCTATGTTAGTATAATAATTAAAATTTTTATTATAAGGACAAGCCTATTATTAGTTATATGATTATTAGATTTTCATTTTTAATTAATTTTTGTTTGCAAGGAGTAACTTTTTTTAGGAAAACTGTAATTCAAATATGTCATGAATTCATATACAGTAAAATGGAATTTTCTAGATTCTATAATTTTTTTAAAATTTTTGTGAGGTAATTTACTGATTAGTAGAGGAAGAAGAGGGGGATGGTTATCTGCTAATCAGTAATTTAGTATTACAGAATAGTTTGAGATACTAAATAATCCCAAAATGTTAATAACTTATATAGCCATTGTGCAGGTATCAAAATTAATAAATTAATATTGATACGTTAATATATTGCTAAACAATAATACAGATTTATTTTCCAATCACAAACTGTACCAGAATCCAAAATAGGATTTCACATTATATTTAGTTATGTCTATTTAGTGCTCTCCACTACTATGAGGTTCTCAGTCTTTCCCTTTCTCTACTTCGGCATTTTTAAACATTACTGGTCAGTTATTTTGTAGGGAAATTCACACTTTGTGGTACACAATTCTATGAGATTTGACAAAAGCGTAGAATTATATTTCCACCACCACAGTCATGATACACAAAATTTTATCACTCAAAAAATTCCCTTGCTGCTCCTTTATAGATAACCACCCCCCTCTTCTTCCTCTACTAATCAGTAATTTGTTTTTTGTCCCTAGCATTTTGCCTTTTCCAGAATGCCATATAAATGACATTGTGTAACATGTAGCATTTTGGGTTTGGTTTCTTTTACTATGAAGAATGCTTTTAAGATTCATTCATGTTGGAACATGACCATTTGATGCCTGTATTACTAAGCAGTATCCCATTGTATGTATGTATCATAGTTTATCTATTCACTATTTTGAGAGATTTCTCATTTGTTTGAAGACTTGGCTATTATGAGTAAAGCTGCTACAAATATTTGTGTGTGTTTATGAAAAGATACATTTTCCTTTCTTATGAAATTGACAGGTCATTGACTTTATAAAAATCACCAAATAGTGCTTGCATTATTTTTCATTCCTAAAAATGTCCTTTCCATTTTCAATGATACATAAGAGTTCCAGTTACTACACATTCTTTTAAGTATATGGTATTGTCAGTTTCCTTAATTTTAGCCATTCTAGTATATATAGGTGGAGTATATCTCACTATGGTTTTATTTTTGCATTTTCCTAATGGCTGTTGTTGAGTTTCTTTTTATGGGCTTATTTGCCATCTGTTTACCTTCTCTGAAGTAATGTCTGTTTTGATCTTTTGCCCATTTATGTGCTCTGACCTAACTGCACATATATTTATTTTTCCCAATCCTTAGCTATATTTTTGCTGGGTAAAGAATTCAGTTTTGAAAGTGGTTTTATCTCAGCACTTGGAAGATATTTCTTTTTTTTTTTGCATTAATTTTGCTACAGAAAATCTTTTTCTGATACCAATCTAAGTCTTATTCTTGAAGATCTTTTTTTTTTTTTTTCCGGTCCCTGGAATATTTTAGGTCTCTTCTTTTATTATGCACACTGTCAACTATCACTGCTGTATGTTCAGTCCTGTGTATGTGTGTGATCCTTCATGGTATTCAGTGGGCCCTTTGCATATGGGAAATGTTCAAAGAATTGTTTTCCTTATTTACTTATTTACCTAATTAGTTTTTTCTGTGTTGTCATTTTCTCACTTCTTCCCTACTGAAACTCTTTTATGTGGATATGGGAATTCTGAATCTGGTCTCCATGTCCTTGATTTTTATCTTATATTTACCATGTACAAGTTTTGATATGCTGAGATCTTTGTAACTTTATCTTCTAGTCCATTTGTATTTTATTCCACTCTTACATCCTCTCGCATATATATTTTTTCCCCTCTCTCTATATGTTCTGTTTCCCTGACCATATTTTTCCAACAACTTCATCACCTCCTTGAGTTCTTTTGTATTTCAGAAAAGTCAAACTGATCTTATAACGGATAGAGGAATTGAGTGAGAATAATATTTCTTACTTCCTACATTTTTCTTTAGAAATTTGTGGACTTTTATCCTCAGAATTCGAGTTATATCATGTTTTTTAGTAACTGAATTATTTTTTATGTTTAATAAAGTATCATTGATATACAATCTTACGATGGTTTCAAATACACAACACAATGTTTTAACTTTCACCAATATTATCAAGTCCTCACCCCCTCCATTGTGGTCACCGTCTATCAGCATAGTACCATGTTATAGAATCCTTGATTGTATTCTCCATGCTGTACTACCATTCCTGTGACCTACCAATATTGTGACTGTGAATTATAGTGCCCCTAATTCCCCTTCTCCATCCCCACTCACCCTCCCCAAACCCTCTCCTTTGGTAACCACTAGTCCTTTCTTGGTATCTATGAGTCCACTGCTATTCTGTTACTTCTGTTTTGCTTTATTTTATACTCCACAAATAAGTGAAATCATTGGCATTTCTCTCTCTCTGCCTGGCTTATTTCACTGAGCATAACACCCTCTAGATCTATTCATCTTGTTGCAAATGGCACGATTTCTTTTATTTTTATAGCTGAATAATAATCTATTGTGTATGTACCACATCTTCTTTATCCATTCATTTATTGATGGACACTTAAGTTGCTTCTATATCTCAGCTATTATAAATAATGCAGCAGTAAATATAGGGGTACATATGTCTTTTCAAATTAGGGAGCTTGATTTCTTCAGGTAAATTCCTAGGAATGGAATTCCTGGGTCAAATGGTATTTCTATTTTGAGTTTTTTGAGGAACCTCCATATTGCTTCCCACAATGGTTGCACCAATTTACATTCCCACCAACAGTGTAGAATGGTTGCCCTTTCTCCACATCCTCGCCGACATTTGTCATTTCTTATCATTTGAATGTTGGCCATCCTAACTGGTGTGAGGTGATAGCTCATTGTGGTTTTAATTTGCATTTCCCTAATGATTAGCAATGTGGAGCATCTTTTCATGTGCCTGTACTTCTTTGGAGAAGTGCTGATTTTTCAGGCCTTATGCCCATTTTTTAATCAGGTCATTTGTTTTTTGGGTGTTAGGCATATGAGTTCTTTATGTATTTTGGATATAACTGAATTTAAACAAGAATATGTTCACCTCAAATTTTCCTGATATTAATAGTGCCATGTCTTGAGAATAAATTGGAAATTACAGAAACATCTGAGTAAATTCTGGGATATTGTGTATTCATTATAGTGAATCAATTCTGTCTCTATCTTTAAAACACTGTGTAGGCCTGCTCTTCATATTACATTCTTATACAAAAGGAGAGATTTATCTACATCTGCATAAAATATCTGTAGTGAAAAAAGCAGGAAGAGAGAAATTATAATTCCAAAAGGATGAGGTTTTTGAACAAGGTGGTTTTTGATGAGCAAAGTACCTATGAATAGGAAGAAGCCAGCAAGATTTGGTGGTAGAGATAGAGCCTCAGGTTATTAAGATAAATGTGAAAATGACAATAAATTAGAAAACTGGAAAAAATGTTCAGAATTAAATCTGAAATCCCAGGGCAGGTTGCCCTGAAATAAGGAGAAGCTTGATAGAAAATTTAATTTCAACAAAACTGCTAATCCAAAAGAAAGCTTTAAATGTAATGAATGCTCTTTGTAGGAGAGGCATGAGATTCACGAGAGGTGGTATATTGTAATGGTTCAGAGTTTGGGTATTGCTGCCAGGAGCTATGCTGCCAGTGTGTGGATCCCAGCTTTATGAATAACTAGCTTCTCTGTGCCTCAGGGTCCTTGTGTATAAATGTGTCACCATTACATTGTAGGATTCTTGTGAAGATTAAATTTGTTAATGCATGTGAAACACTTGGAAAAATGACATAACTGCTAAATTACAATACGTAAGCAGGTAAGCATTTAGAAAAGCATGTTAACATTTATCCATATTTAGGTGACAGAATAATATGTTGATGATGAACTTTTATTAATCCCATTCTGTGTTTTAGGCATGTGCCTAATCTATTAATCCTAAAACAGTCATATAAATTAAATGCTATTATTATTCCTTTGTTTGGTTAAGGAATCTGAGCTTTTGGGTGGATGGGTATTTTCCCAAATTCATAAAGATGGTGAGTTCAAGAACTAGGAGTTTGACTGGATCCAAGCCTTCAGCACTTGCCATTGTGCTAGGGTTCTTTGGTTATCATATCATTAGTTATTTGTATAGGATCCTAGAACAGGTAGGTGGTTTTTTATTTGACATTAACTGAGGGCTGTGTCTTTTAGCCTTCAATTTATAAAATAATATACTTTCAAATTGACAATGCAACTTTAACATCCACACTTCAGAGCTATTGAAAGAGAAGGAGATTTTTGCTCTTGGAGAGACATAATGGGGTTAAGTGAGGAGAAAAGAGATTTCACCCTGCATGAAGGGCTCAATGTCACATCTTATAAGTTCCCAGACAATTAAGAGATCCTGACACTTGACTTCCCAACCCCTTTCTATGTAGACTTTAGTTTTATAAATAACATACAAAAAGGAAGAAAATATTTGGTACTTTCTAGAACTAAGGGGTTTGAAAAGTGCCTATGAGCAGGATATATGTCTGAAAATAAACCAGACATTCTCAATCAAGTAAAAAATAAAAGATGTATCCCAGAATTCTTGAAGTTTTTTTTTTTTTTGAGAGGGCATCTCTCATATTTATTGATCAAATGGTTGTTAACAACAATAAAATTCTGTATAGGGGAGTCAATGCTCAATGCACAATCATTAATCCACCCCAAGCCTAATTCTCGTCAGTCTCCAATCTTCTGAAGCATAACGAACAAGTTCTTACATGGTGAACAAATTCTTACATAGTGAATAAGTTCTTACATGGTGAACAGTACAAGGGCAGTCATCACAGAAACTTTCAGTTTTGATCACGCATTATGAACTATAAACAATCAGGTCAAATATGAATATTTGTTTGATTTTTATACTTGATTTATATGTGGATCCCTTTATTATTATTATTATTATTATTATTATTTTAATATTTAATATTTAATAAAATGCTGAAGTGGTAGGTAGATGCAAGATAAAGGTAGAAAACATAGTTTAGTGTTGTAAGAGAGCAAATGTAGATGATCAGGTGTGTGCCTGTAGACTATGTGTTAATCCAAGCTAGACAAGGGCATTGCAACATCCACAGATGCAGAAGATTTCTCTCAAAACAGCGGGGTGAGGTTCTAAGCCTCACCACTGTTGATCCCCAATTTCTCTCCTGATGGCCCCCCTGCGACTGTGCCTGTCTTAGGTTGTTCCTCCCTTGAGGAATCTTACCTGTCTCTGGCTAACCAGTCATCTTCTGGGGCCATACAGGGAGACGTAAAGTTGGTAAGTGAGAGAGAAGCCATATTGTTTGAAAAGGTTAGCTTTTTACTTCTTTGCAGATTTATGCCGTGTGGCTTCTATGCCCAGCATTTGTCTTGAGGTATCTTTACCACTTGGAGGAATTATGATAGTTGGTAAATTCGATATGAGGCACAAATTCTATTTAAGGGTTGTAATTAGGAAAGAAGAAGAAAAGCTATAGAGGTAGCAGATGGAAGAAAACATGGGAGGATTGATTATTTCTTTGACATATCTTCTTGTAGAGTAACTTAAGCATGTATAGGTTTTAAACAACTAATTAAATTGCACACACACATTAACATAATAGGAATACAGTTACATAACCAAAGCAGATCTATAATTACCAGCCATCTCCAGTGAAGCCAAGAAAACCAGTTAGGCACCCTAGGCATTTGTGAAAATTTGTCTATGATATGATGGATATTGTCCAACTGTACTTGAACAGTCTGAGAAAAATCAGACAAATTAAAACAACCCATTCCTGGGAACTGTTCACATCCCATATGTTCTTTTAACAGTAGATAGTCTGTAGTTGTAAGATTTTGGAGTGCTACAACTTGCACTTCTCCTAATTCTTGGTTGAGTTCCAACAGTATAGATCCAGTCAAATTTGTTGTTTTACTGAAAGCACAGGCCAGCTTAGATATCTCCTTCTTCATTCGAATGGCAAGTCCAGGAAATGGTGGGATGGATGCAGCTACAACTGCAGCATCACCTGGATCTTTGTTGAAGTTTTTTGATGATCATCTTCTGGTATGACTCTTCCAGAGAATGCTGATGTTGAAAGTTCTTCTTCATATTGTATCTTAGTTCATTTTCTGGGTAGCCAAATTGGGCTTTGATCCTCTGTATAAACACAAATAGACCCTTTGCCCACACTTTGATATGTCCTTTATACCATTGTGTAGAACTCATTGGTGCTCACCACACAGGAACTGCTTTTTTTTTTCTTAAGAGAAAGGAATATTAAGAGAAAAGTGTACCTCCATAGCCAATCATCTGACACCCTTCAAGTGATCAAAATTAAGGATATTTAAAGCATGCATTAATCGTTGATTTACAGTTAGTTTTATCTTATCAAGGAGAAATCCCCCTTTTCTTTCTTTTTTTTTTATCTTTAATCTACACTTACATGAAGAATATTATGTTTACTAGGCTCTCTCCTATGTCAGGTCCCCCCTATAAACCACTTTACAGTCACTGTACATCAGCATAGCAAAATGTTGTAGAATCACTACTTGTCTTCTCTGTGTTCTACAGCCCTCCCCTTTCACCCTCCCCACCTTATGCATGCTAATCTTAATACCCTCTTTCTTCTTCCCCTCCTTATCACTCCCTACCAACCCATACTCCCCAGTCCCTTTCCCGTTGGTACCTGTTAGTAAATTTTTGCGTTCTGTAATTCCACTGCTGTTTTGTCCTTCAGTTTTTCCTTTGTTCTTATACTCCACAGATGAGTGAAATCATTCGGTATTTCCCTTTCTCCACTTGGCTTATTTCACTGAGCATAATACCCTCTAGCTCCATCCATGTTGCTGCAAATGGTAGGATTTTCCCTCTTCTTATGGCTGAGTAGTATTCCATTGTGTATATGTACCACATCTTCTTTATCCACTCATCTACCGATGGACATTTAGGTTGCTTCCAATTCTTGGCTATTGTAAATAGTGCTGCGATAAACATAGGGGTGCATCTGTCTTTCTCAAACTTGATTGCTGCATCTTTAGGGTAAATTCCTAGGAGTGGAATTCCTGGGTCAAATGGTAGGTCTGTTTTGAGCATTTTGATGAACCTCCATACTGCTTTCCACAATGGTTGAACTAACTTACATTCCCACCAGCAGTGTAGGAGGGTTCCCCTTTCTCCACAGCATCGCCAACATTTGTTGTTGTTTGTCTTTTGGATGGCAGCCATCCTTACTGGTGTGAGGTGGTATCTCATTGTAGTTTTAATTTGCATTTCTCTGATAATTAGCGATGTGGTGCATCTTTTCATGTGTCTGTTGGCCATCTGTATTTCTTTTTCGGAGAACTGTCTGCTCAGTTCCTCTGCCCATTTTTTAATTGGATTATTTGTTTTTTGTTTGTTTAAGCATGTGAGCTCTTTATATATTTTGGACGTCAAGCCTTTATCGGATCTGTCATTTACAAATATATTCTCCCATACTGTAGGGTTCCTTTTTGTTCTATTGATGGTGTCTTTTGCTGTACAGAAGCTTTTCAGCTTAATATAGTCCCACTTGTTCATTTTTCTGTTGTTTTCCTTGCCCAGGGAGATATGTTCAAGAAGAGGTCACTAATGTTTATGTCTAAAAGGTTTTTGCCTATGCTTTTTTCTAAGAGTTTTATGGTTTCCTGACTTACATTCAGGTCCTTGATCCATTTTGAATTTACTTTTGTGTATGGGGTTAGACAATGGTCCAGTTTCATTCTCCTACATGTAGCTGTCCAGTTTTGCCAGCATCATCTGTTGAAGAGACTGTCATTTTGCCATTGTATGTCCATGGCTCCGTTATCAAATATTAATTGATCATCTATGTTTGGGTTAATGTCTGGATTCTCTAATCTGTTCCACTGGTCTGTGGCTCTGTTCTTGTGCCACTACCAAATTGTCTTGATTACTATGGCTTTGTAGTAGAGCTTGAAGTTGGGGAGTGAGATCCCCCCTACTTTATTCTTCTTTCTCAGGAATGCTTTGGCTATACGGGGTCTTTGGTGTTTCCATATGAATTTTTGAATTATTTGTTCCAGTTCATTGAAGAATGTTGCTGGTAATTTGATAGGGATTGCATCAAATCTGTATATTGCTTTGGACAGGATGGCCATTTTGACAATATTAATTCTTCCTAGCCATGAGCATGGGATGAGTTTCCATTTGTCAGTGTTCCCTTTAATTTCTCTTAAGAGTGACTTGTAGTTTTCAGGGTATAGGTCTTTCACTTCTTTGGTTAGGTTTATTCCTAGGTATTTTATTCTTTTTGATGCGATTGTGAGTGGAATTGTTTTCCTGATTTCTCTTTCTATTGGTTCATTGTTAGTGTATAGGAAAGCTACAGATTTCTGTGTGTTAATTTTGGATCCTGCAACTTTGCTGTATTCTGATATCAGTTCTAGTAGTTTTGGAGTGGAGTCTTTAGGGTTTTTTATGTACAATATCATATCATCTGCAAATAGTGACAGTTTAACTTCTTCTTTACCAGTCTGGATGCCTTTTATTTATTTGTGTTGTCTGATTGCTGTGGCTAGGACCTCTAGTACTATGTTAAATAACAGTGGGGAGAGTGGGCATCCCTGTCCAATTCCCGATCTCAGAGGAAAAGCTTTCAGCTTCTTGCTGTTCAGTATAATGTTGGCTGTGGGTTTATCATATATGGCCTTTATAATGTTGAGGTACTTGCCCTCTATTCCCATTTTGTGGAGAGTTTTTATCATGAATGGATGTTGAATTTTGTCAAATTCTTTTTCAGCATCTATGGAGATGATCGTGTGGTTTTTGTCTTTCTTTTTGTTGATGTGGTGGATGATGTTGATGGATTTTCGAATGTTGTACCATCCTTGCATCCCTGTGGTGAATCCCACTTGGTCATGGTGTATGATCCTTTTGATATGCTGTTGAATTCTGTTTGCTAATATTTTATTGAGTATTTTGCATCTATATTCATCAGGGATATTGGTCTGTAATTTTCTTTTTTGGTGGGGTCTTTGCCTGGTTTTGGTATTAGGATGATGTTGGCTTTATAGAATGAGTTTGGGAGCATTCCCTCCTCTTCTATTTTTTGGAAAACTTTATGGAGAATAGGTATTACATCTTCTCTGTAAGTCTGATAAAATTCCGAGGCAAATCCGTCTGGCCCGGGGGTTTTGTTTTTGGGTAGTTTTTTTATTACGATTTCAATTTCTTTGCTCATAATTGGTTTGTTTAACTTTTGTGTTTCTTCCTTGGTCAGTCTTGGAAGGTTTTTTTTTCTAGGATGTTGTCCATTTCTTCTAGGTTTTCCAACTTGTTAGCATATAGGTTTTCATAGTAGTCTTTAATAATTCTTTGTACTTCTGTGGCATCTGTCGTGATTTTTCCATTCTCATTTCTGATTCTGTTGATTCTCTTTTTCTCTTAATAATTCTGGCTAGAGGCTTATCTATTTTGTTTATTTTCACAAAGAACCAGCTCTTGGTTTCATTGATTTTTTTCTATTGTTTCACTCTTCTCAATTTTGTTCATTTCTTCTCTGATCTTTATTATGTCCCTCCTTCTGCTGACTTTAGGCCTCATTTGTTCTTCTTTTTCCAGTTTCATTAATTGTGATGTTAGACTATTCATTTGGGTTTGTTCTTCCCTCTTTAAATATACCTGGATTGCTATATACTTACCTCTTCAGACCGCTTTTGCTGTGTCCCACAGAAGTTAGGGCTTTGTGTTGTTGTTGTCATTTGTTTCTACATATTCCTTGATCTCTATTTTGATTTGTTCATTGATCCTTTGTTTATTTAGAAGCGTGTTGTTAAGCCTCCATGTGTTTGTGAGCCTTTTTTTTTTCTTTGTAGAATTTATTTCTTGTGTTATACCTTTGCGGTCTGAAAAATTGGTTGGTAGAATTTCAATATTTTGGAATTTACTGAGGCTCTTTTTGTGGGCTAGTATGTGGTCTATTCTGGAGAATGTTCCATGTGCACTTGAGAAGAATGTGTATCCTGTTGCTTTTGGATGTAAGGTTCTATATATGTCTATTAGGTCCATCTGTTCTAGTGTGTTGTTCAGTGCCTCTGTGTCCTTACTTATTTTCTTCCTGGTGGATCTGTCCTTTGGGGTGAGTGGTGTGTTGATGTCTACTAAAATGAATGCATTGCAGTCTATTTCCCCCTTTAGTTCTGTTAGTATTTGTTTCACATATGCTGGTGCTCCTGTGTTGGGTGCATATCTATTTAGAATGGTTATATCCTCTTATTGGACTGAGCCCTTTATCATTATGTAATGTCCTTCTTTATCTCTTGTTACTTTCTTTGTTTTGAAGTCTATTTTGTCTGATATTAGTACTGCAACCCCTGCTTTCTTCTCACTGTTGTTTGCATGAAATATCTTTTTCCATCCCTTGACTTTTAGTCTGTGCATGTCTTTGGGTTTGAGGTGAGTTTCTTGTAAGCAGCATATAGATGGGTCTTGCTTTTTTATCAATTCTATTACTGTGTCTTTTGATTGGTGCATTAAGTCCATTTACATTTAGGGTGACTATTGAGAGATATGTACTTATTGCCATTGCAGGCTTTAGATTCGTGGTTACCAAAGGTTCAAGGTTAGCTTCTTTAGTATCTTACTGCCTAACTTAGCTCGCTTATTGAGCTGTTATATACACTGTCTGGAGATTCTTTTCTTCTCTCCCTTCTTATTCCTCCTCCTCCATTCTTCATATGTTGTGTGTTTTGACCTGCACTCTTTTTAGGAGTGCTCCCATCTAGAGCAGTCCCTGTAGGATGCCCTGTAGAGGTGGTATGTGGGAAGCAAATTCCCACAGCTTTTGCTTGCCTGGAAATTGTTTAATCCTGCCATCATATTTAAATGATATTCATGCTGGATACAGTATCCTTGGTTCAAGGCCTTTCTGTTTCATTGTATTAAATATATCATGCCATTCTCTTCTGGCCTGTAGGGTTTCTGTTGAGAAGTCTGATGATAGCCTGATGGGTTTTCCTTTATAGGTGACCTTTTTCTCTCTAGCTGCCTTTAAAACTCTGTCCTTTTCCTTGATCCTTGCCATTTTAATTATTATGTGTCTTGGTGTTGTCCTCCTTGGATCCTTTCTGTTTGGAATTCTGTGTATTTCCATGTTCTGTTTGATTATTTCCTCCCCCAGTTTGGGGAAGTTTTAAACAATTATTTCTTCAAAGAGACTTTCTATCCCTTTTCCTCTTTCTTCTTCTTCTGGTACCCCTATATACAGATATTGTTCCTTTTGGATTGGTCACATAGTTCTCTTAGTATTGTTTCATTCCTGGAGATCCTTTTATCTCTCTCTATGTCAGCTTCTATATGTTCTTGTTCTCTGGTTTCTATTCCTTCATTGGCCTCTTGCATCTTATCCATTGTGCTTATAAATCCTTCCAGAGTTTGTTTCACTTCTGTGATCTCCTTCCTGACATCTGTGATCTCCCTCCAGACTTCTTCCCATTGCTCTTGCATTTTTCTCTGCATCTCTGTCGGCATGTTCATGATTTTTATTTTGAATTCTTTTTCAGGAAGACTGGTTAGGTCTGTCTCCTTCTCAGGTGTTGACTCTATGATCTTTGTCTGCCTGTAGTTTTGCCTTTTCATGGTGATAGAAATAGTTTGCAGAGCTGGTATGAGTGATGGCTGAAAGAGCTTTCCTTCTTGTTGGTTTGTGGCCTTCCTCTCCTGGGAGAATAGTGACCTCTAGTGGCTTGTGCTGGGCAGCTGTGCGCAGACAGGGCTTGTGCTTCCTGCCCGGCTGCTATGGAGTTTATCTCCACTTTTGCCATGGGAGTGGCCTGGCTCTGGCTGCTGCTCCAAAATGGTGGAGCCCCATTGGAGGGGGAGCGTCCTGGAGGCTATTTATCTCCATAAGGGGCCTCCGTGTTCCCTGCTGCCCTGGGGTTTAGAGTGCCCAGAGATCCCCAGATTCCCTGCCTCTGGACTAAGTGTCCTGCCCTGCCCCTTTAAGACTTCCAAAAAGCAGTCTCCAAACCAAAACAACAACAACAACAACAACAACAAAAAATTAAATAAATAATTAAAAAATTAATTAATTAAAAAAATTTTAGAAAATGCACGATTTTCTTTGTCCTCAGGCGCCGGTCTCATGCACCCGACTGGTCTTACTGCCCTTTTTCCCTAGTATTGGGGTCCCTGTCCCTTTAAGACTTCCAAAAAGCTCTCTTCAAAAAAATAAAAGAAAAAAATAATGGCCACTCCTGTTTCTTTGTTCTCCAGTGTTGGCCTCAGGCACCCACTCACCCGTCCTGCCACCCTGTTTCCCTAGTATCCAGGACCCCACACATGCACTGTGTCTGCGCTCTGTTCTGGATGGCTCGGGCTGGGTGTTCAGCAGTCCTGGGCTCCTTCTCCCTCCCACTCAGACTCCTCTCTTCCCACTGGGACCTGGGGGGAGGGGTGCTTGGACCCACTGGGCCGGCGTTTGTATCTTACCCCCTTCGTGAGGCGCTGGGTTCTCACAGGTGTGGATGTGGTCTGGATGTTTTCCTGTGTCCTCTGGTCTCTATTTTAGGAAGAGTTGTCTTTGTTATATTTTCATAGATATATGTGGTTTTGGGAGGAGATTTCTGCTGCTCTATTCATGCTGCCATCTTAAAACATTCGAGGTTTTTTTTTTAAATGAGAGAATTTCTTCCCTCCCATATTGTATGTATCAAGGCAGACTATTTTTATTGCAAAGTATATGATCAATTTGCAGCATAGGAGGTAACAGAAACAAAAAAAGACAGCAATTGTAGCAGGGACATATACTAAGAATTTATCTTAGTAGAAATTTATCATGTATGTTTCTCTGTACTATTTATATTTTAAAATCTTTTATAAGGGCAAATAGTATCTAATTGTGATAAACGTACATACGAAGACTCATAATGTCTGTCATCTGCATGGAGTTTACTCCCCTTAATTTATCACATATTCTTATACAATGATGCCTAAAATTCCAACATTATGCTGTCTTTTAGAATCTCATTTTGTCTCTTAACTGTAGATTGAATTTTCTTCCTTTCCAATATATTCTTATATATTGTGTATGTATGCATATATGGCATGTTCATCATAAATTATATAATGTACAAGAACAATATAATCAAATAATTTTCCACAACTACCTCACCTCCAATCATAATTTCTTGAATGTTCCATTATTATCACTATGGCGGGCACCCTTCTTTTCCCATGGTAAGGTGTGTTTATTATACACAAATGATACATACATGTATATATATATATATATATATTGCACATATGAAAGTGAAATCATAAGGTAACAATGATTCATGTTTCCATATGTCTAACATAGTTTGAATTAATGACAACAGAATATTCATAATAAAGGTGGATCATAATTTATTCAACCACTCCAATTTTGCTGTATGCACTTTAATATACTCATTTCTATAGTATTGCTGCATTAAAAATGGTGGTAACATGCAACATGAAGAATATAGCCAGTGATTCTGCAACACATTTCTATGTTGACAGATTGTAACTGCATTTGTTGTGGTGAGGATTTAATAATGTGGATAACTGTTGAACCACTGTGTTGTATACTTGAAACCAATATAAGATTGTACATCAGCTATACTTCAATAAAAAGCATATATGTATATGTATATAAGGAGGCTTCTGAAAAGAATGGTGGACAGAGAATTCATGGCTCACTTATGACCTGTGAAAATGCAAATGAATAGTGAATTGCAATAGACAGAAAAATGGTGTTCCATGTAAATTTGTATGTACTCATGTCTGTAGTACTCTGCAACCATCCTTTCTTAAAATACACATTGATTTCATTGATTGTCTAATGCAAGAGTGCACATTAGATTTATTAGGTCAGTTTCCTCATGTAATAATATATCATTAGTACAGATTTCCTCCTGTGCAATAATGAATAAGGGGGTAGTTGTTTATGTATAGAATAGAGGTGAGAAGCAGTCACAAGGGCCAAATTCATGAAATATGAAATAATTCTGAGGCAGGTTTGTACAGTTGAATACATATCTATGTAAAAAGTATATATGTGTATATGTATATGAAAGTATACAGATATATACATATATATATATACAGACTTTAAATGGAAATTTGTAGCTGTTAAAATGATATATTACTGATTCTCAATATTATAAATATTTATAAAATTTCATTATATGAAATAAATTACATATATTTTTATTATAAAATTTTATAAATTATCTATTAAATCATACTTGTTTTAGTAGAGACATGCCATTCTCCAAAACAGTAGCCTTAAAATTAATAGTTGTTTTAATCCTGTAACACATGAAAATCAGAGATAGTCATTCCAGGACGATGCCCCAATTAAAAGATCTAGTTGTGGGAACCTAAGCTCCTTCTAACTTCCTGCTCTGTTTGTTTTAATGTGCAGCTTCTGTCTCCATGGTTATAATATTGCTACTGTACTCCAAGGTATTGATCCCTTGTTCTAGGCAGGAAAAAGAGGAAACTACAAGGAGAAATGGGGATGCCTGTGAGTCTATTCTTTTTTAATGCTTTCCCAGAAGAACTAAACCATGGCTTCTCTTTATATTCCACAAGGAAGAATTGCCATTTGGCTCCTACCTGCAAATGTTTCTAAGGAGGCATTTTGTGTGGTCACATTGCCATTAGTAATTGAAAAAGAGAGAATGGATGTCTGGAAAGCCTTCATACTTTATTTGTCATAAGCATATGTGTGTGTATTATTTGTATATATTTGTGATAACTATGAGAACCAAATTCAGTTGTGATACATTATAATAATAACAGCATATTTCACAGCACAGATGCCCAAGGAAGATGAATTGATTTATTAAGGAATTTACTAACAGAGCTTTACTTTTTCTTGAGTTAAAAATAATACATTGACTTCTGTGTTGTAAAACAGTATTTCCAAATAACCAAATGCTGAAATCTTCTTTTACCTGCTTTCCCATTATAAAAAATGTATACATAACAAAAATGGCATGAAATGTATCCATTCCCATGACATAAGCTGTAATGGAAAATTGTCCAAGCCTAGCCTACCCTTAAGATTTTAATCTTGTGATCCTCTTCATATGTCATACTGTAGTGCAAGGACTATATCCAGCACATTTGATTTAAAGCTATTTTCAGAAAAATAGTCTTGTAAAACTTACTAACCAGCTTTCTTCAGCAGACACATTTTTCTCTTCACAAAATGTCACTATTCCTTCTTAGAACAGCGAAAGATAATGTTTGTAATTCACAGTGCTGATAAAGAATTCCTAATGTATTCTTCACTGAGTTTTATGTAAATGCTTAGAAAGATATTTGAACACCTGAGAAATTTTCTAGACAATTCAGAAAAATGAAACGCTTCTCCTGAATTGTCAAGGGTAATGGGTTATTTTGGCTCCAGTTAACTGAGAATGAAAAATGATAAAATATCACATATAATGCCTCATTTTAGAACATTCTTTCTATACCTACATATTTATCCTTCTATATCTACATATTTTTAAACTATATGGCCATAGTTTGAGGAGGAAGTTTAATAGTTTAATTTTATAGACCATTTGTACAATTCTAAAATTGGCTAATTTCTTTAATTGACTAATAAGTATTTTTTTGTATTAGGGAAATTTTCAAATTTAAAAATAATGTATCTATCACCCACATTGAACAAATGAGAAGTCATACTCAGTACTGATTCATCTATACCCTTAACTCCCCATTCCTATATATTTTATAAACATTTTATCAGCAAATGTTTTAGCATATATCTGTAAAAGATAACCAGCCTTTTTTGAAAAATATTTCCATCTTACCATTATCACATCTAAAAATCAAATAGCAATCCCATAATATTCAGAAATATGTAGTTAGTGTTCAGTTTTTAATTGTCTTTCATTTATGTTTTACTTAAAAAGATGTTTTTGTTGTGTTTGAATCAGAATCATTTCAAGGTCCATACATGGGTATTAATTGGCAGGTCCCATAAATTTCTTTTAACATATGCTTGCTCCCTGCACCCACCTCTTTCTCTCTCTCTTTTCTCTTTCCTTTTTCTTCCTGTTGAAGACTGTGGGTAGTTTATTTTGAGTTTTCCTCAAAGTCTGGATTATATTGATTATATCCTCTTCATGTTGTTGGTCATGCTCCTCTGTCCCCTGTCCCTTTATGGTGCCTATAATTTAATAGCTGGAATTAGAAATTTAATTACATTTAAGTCCTAGTTTTCAGCAGGCTCATTTATGGATGATGTGTTCTTCTAATTAAATTTGAATGTTTATATGTAGTGTGGGCTACGATAATGACTTTCAAAGTTATATTTTTACTCTTACAATGAAATAGTCACTTTTCTATAATATTAATGTTAAATCAAGGAGATATTTTCCTCATGAAACGTTTTTCTTACATTGCTTCTTCAAAATGGTAGAACCAAAGGGCAATGTAATTCTTGCACCATTCCAGGAAAGTTTTTTGCCATCATATTGAATCAAAAATTCAATGAAAGTAATAACAATAGCTAAACATTTTGGCATATCTTATCTCACTTAATCTAACTAAAGTATGAGATGTGTGTAATTTTTATTTTAGAGAGGATCATACTGAGGGTCATAGTGGTTAAATACCTTACCTAAGAACACACAACAATGGGATAGGGGTTCATACTCAGGCAACAAGACTCCTCAGTGTCTGCTTTTAACCACCGTATGTATACTGTCTTGAAGACAGTGATAATTCTACATAGTAGTAATTTTCTCCAAAAATGTGGTTTTAATACTTCTGGAGATGCCAAGCGACATTCAAATATTCAAAATATGCATGAAAGTGATTTGATGCAACTAATAGTGGTGCTATAGTGTCTATGCTTATGTTGGGGGTGTTTGATATAGAAATTATAAAATAACTGTTATGAAGTGGGTGCAATATTTATCTCTATATAAAATACAATGCTAAAATTGTATTCTTACAATTTTTAGGGGACACTAGAAATCTTTAACCTACTCCAAATCAGGTGGCATTCGCTTATACGCATTAAGCAGTACTTTACTACTATGAGAATCATTCCATATTGGCAGCTCTAACTTAGAAGGCTTTTTTGTTTATTTGTTTGTTTTTGTTTTTTTCCTGCCCCCTCCCTTCCCACCCGTCCTCCGCAGTCCCTTTCCCTTTGGTAACTGTTAGTCCATTCTTGGGTTCTGTACTTCTGCTCCTGTTTTGTTCCTTCAGTTTTCTTTTGTTCTTATACTCCAAATATGAGTGAAATCATTTGATCCTTGTCTTTCTCCGCCTGGCTTATTTCACTGAGCATAATATCCTCTATCTCCATCCATGTTGTTGCAAATGGTAGGATCTATTTTTTTCTTATAGCTGAGTAATATTCCATTGTGTATGTGTACAACATCTTCTTTATCGATTCATCTACTGATGGACATTTAGGTCGCTTCCATACCTTGGCTATTGTAAATAGTGCAGCGATAAACATAGGGGTGCATCTGTCTTTTTCAAAATGGAGTGCTGCATTCTTAGGGTAAATTCCTAGAAGTGGAATTCCTGGGTCAAATGGTATTTCTATTTTGAGCATTTTGAGGAACCTCCATACTGCTTTCCACAATGGTTGAACTAATTTATATTCCCACCAGCAGTGTAGGAGGGTTCCCCTTTCTCCACAATCTCGCCAACATTTGTTGTTGTTTGTCTTTTGGATGGGGGCCATCCTTACTGGTATGAGGTGATATCTCATTGTGGTTTTAATTTGCATTTCTCTGAAAGCTAGCGATGTGGAGCATCTTTTCATGTGTCTGTTGGCCATCTGAATTTCTTCTTTGGAGAACTGTCTGTTCAGCTCCTCTGCCCATTTTTTAATTGGATTATTTGCTTTTTGTTTGTTGAGGTGCACGAGCTCTTTATATATTTTGGATGTCAACCCTTTATTGGATCTGTTATTTATGAATATATTCTCCCCTACTGTAGGATACCTTTTTGTTCTATTGATGGTGTCCTTTTATGTACAGAAGCTTTTCAGCTTGATAGAGTCCCACTTGTTTATTTTTGCTTTTGTTTCCCTTGCCCAGGGAGATATGCTCATGAAGAAGTCACTCATGTTTATGTCCAAGAGATTTTTGCCTATGTTTTTTTCTAAGAGTTTTATGGTTTCATGACTTATATTCAAGTCTTTGATCCATTTCGAATTTATTTTTGTGTATGGGGTTAGACAGTGATCCAGTTTCATTCTCTTATATGTAGCTGTCCAGTTTTGCCAGCACCATCTGCTGAAGAGACTGTCATTTCCCCATTGTATGCCCATGACCCCTTTATCAAATATTAGTTGACCATATATGTTTGGGTTAATGTTTGGAGTCTCTATTCTGTTCCATTGGTCTATGGCTCTGTTCTTTTGCCCATACCAAACTGTTTTGATTACTGTGGCTTTGTAGTAGAGCTTGAAGTTGGGGAGTGAGATCCTCCTTTAATTCTGTTAGTATTTGTTTCACATATGTTGGTGCTCCTTTATTGGGTGCATATATATTTACAATGGTTATATCCTCTTGTTGGACTGAGCCCTTTATCATTATGTTATGTCCTTCTTTATCTTTTGTTACTTTCTTTATTTTGAAGTCTATTTTGTCTGATACTAGTCTTGCAGCACCTGCTTTTTTCTCTCTGTTGTTTGCATGAAATCTTTTTCCATCCCTTGACTTTAAGGCTGTGCATGTCTTTGGGTTTGAGGTGAGTCTCTTATAAACAGCATATGGATGGGTCTTGCTTTTTCATCCATTCTATTACTCTGTGTCTTTTGATTGGTGCATTCAGTCCATTTACATTTAGGGTGATTATTGAAAGGTATGTACTTATTGACATTGCAGGCTTTAAGTTTGTGGTTACCAAAGGTTCAATGTTAGCTTCTTTACTATCTTACTGTCTAACTTAACTTGCTTATTGAGCTATTATAAACACGGTCTGTTGATTCTTTATTTCTCTCCCTTCTTATTCCTTCTCCTCCCTTCTTCAGATGTTGGGTGTTTTGTTCTGTGCTCTTTTTAGGAGTGCTCCCATCTAGAGCAGTCCCTGTAAGATGCCCTGTAGAGGTGGTTTGTGGGAGGAAAATTACCTCAACTTTTGCTTGTCTGGGAATTGTTTAATCCCTCCTTCACATTTAAATGATAATCGTGCTGGATACAGTATTCTTGGTTTGAGGCCCTTCTGTTTAATTGCATTGAGTATATCATGCCATTCTCTTCTGGGCCTGTAAGGTTTCTCTTGAGAAGTCTGATGATAGCCTGATGGGTTTTCCTTTGTAGATGACCTTTTTTTCTCCCTGGCTACCTTTAATACTTTGTCCTTGTCTTTGATCTTTGCCATTTTAATTATTATGTGTCTTGGTGTTGCCCTCATTGGATCCCTTTTCATGGGAGTTCTGTGTCCCTCTGTGGTCTGAGATGCCATTTACTCTCCTAGTTTGGGAAAGTTTTCAGCAATTATTTCTTCAAAGACACTTTCTATCCCTTTTTCTCTCTCTTCTTCTTCTGGTACCCCTATTATGCAGATATTGTTCTGTCTTGATTGGTCACTCAGCTCTTTTAGAATTCTTTCATTCCTGGAGATCCTTTTATCTCTCTCTGCATCAGCTTCTCTGCATTCCTGTTCTCTGTTTTCTAGTCTATCAATGGTCTCTTGCATCTTGTCCATTTTGTTTTGAAGTCCTTCCAGAGATTTTTTAATTTCTGTATTCTCCCTCCTTAGTTCTTGCATATTTCTCTGCAAGTCCATGAACATGGTTATGACTTTGTGTTTGAATTCTTTTTCAGGAAAACCAGTTAAATCTATCTCCCCAGGTTCCTTCTCAGGGGAAGATGTAGAAGATGTCAAAACTGTCTGGGTTAGTCTTGTCTGGATCAAATTTTTTTGCCTTTTCATGTTTATAGGTTCAATGGTATGCTATTGACGCATCTGTCAGCTGGGAGAGCCTAGACTTTTTCCACTTGTTCCTGGCCTTTCTTTACTGGGACAACTGCGACCCCTAGTGTCTTGTGTTGGGCAATTGCATGTAGACTGGGTCTCTGTATCTTACCCGGCAGGTATGTAGGAAGCTCCCTTGCTGTTTGTGTGGCCAGCCTCAGGCAGCTGCTATGCTATGGCGGGTCCCCTGAGGGGTAATGGACGGGGGGCTGTTTGGCTGTTTACCTCCATGAGGGGTCTCAGAGCTGTTGCCTAGGGGTTAGTGCACCCAGAGTTCCCTGGAATTTCCAGCTGCAGACTGTGACCCAGGATGCTGCCGTCCAGTTGTGGAGTTCCCTGTCCCTTTAAGACTTTCAGAAATACTTGCTTTTCTTTGTCCCAGAGGTGCTGGCTGTGGGTCCCACTCACAGGTCTTACTGTCCTGCTTCCCCAGTTTCCAGCACCCCACACATGCACTGTGTGTCTGTGCTCTGGTGCGGATGGCTAGGGCTGGGTGTTTAGCAGTCCTGGGCTCCCTCTTCCTCCCCACTCCGACTCCTCTCCTCCCGCTGGGAGCTGGGGTGAGGGGCCTCGGGTCCTGATGTGCTGCGGCTTGTATCTTACCCCTTTCACCAGGTGCTGGGTTCTCGCAGGTGTGGATGTAGTCTGGCTGTTGTCCTGTGTCCTCTGGTCTCTCTTTTAGGGATAGTTGTATTTGTTGTATTTTCAAATATAGTATGTTTTTGGGAGGAGATTCCCACTGCCCTACTCACACCACCATCTTTGCTCTGCCTCTAGAAGGCTTTTTAAATCTGGAGTTGAAATCAATCTTTCTATAACTTACGTATTTTGACAATGAATTGTCACAGTAGAAATGGACAGTATGTCTAAGCTTTGTCATTAAATCAAACTTCAAAGTATTAGTTCTTCAAGGATCTTAAGTCATTTGGTACATGAAAACCTCTCTGTATACAAAGCATTTAATTCTTTCAGCTTTATGCACATGACAGTTAAAAAAAGTAGTGCTTAAAATGTCCTTTCCTGACACTCCTGTCTAAATCAGTTTCCTCTGAAGTTTATTTTTAGAACACATATTGCAATTTTTAATTATAGTGTTATTTGATTTACAATTTAACATCCATTTTACTAAGTTGTGTGTTCCGTGATTACAGCAGGTACTCTATATCTTTGCTTTACCGCTGAATACCAAAGGCCTAAAATAGACTCATAAAAGAAATGATTCAATGCATGAAGGCAAATGAGTAAATACTTTAATAAATAATTTATTTTCCTTGATTCCTCCCTATCCAGATTGTCTGATAGTTAAGGTAATTTCTAAGAACTTTTGAAGAACTTGCACTTCAACAGTAATCATTAATATAAAATGGACAGTATATTTCAGATGCAATTTAACCAATGTAAGGTTCATTGAACTGTTCACTGCTTTTATATGTACAGTTCTTTTAGTGTCAATTACCTGGGTGCATAGTGGATTTTAGTTTTTTTTTGGTTCCTTCTTCTAACAACTGTAAAAAAATTTCTTCTTGTCATTTTGATCATTTCAACAATCTGTGTCTTTTTAGCATACTGATTCTATCACCCACTATACTCATGCAGGTATTTTTACTTTTTGAAACGTGAGTAGATAGTTCTTCATTTAAATTCAATTTATTGATTAAGATATATTTAATAATGTAGCATAACACATTAAAATATAAATATTTGAGCCTTGCCACTTGGAGATTTCTTTGCAGATTGAAGATAACATGAGTTTTGTTTTCATGATTCAACTACCTAAAAAATGTCCACAAAAGAGTATGACCAACCTACCCCATCAATCTCTTACTCTCTTTAGGTCAAGGGTAATATGACTTTGTTAAATGTCTTGCTGAGATCACAGTTAACTTTTTATAGTCTTTGTTCTAACAATACTATAAAGTTTTAAAAAAAGAGTAAAGTGCTGAAATAGGCATTGCATACTCCTACTTAATCATGTGCAAAATAGCACATGGAAGTTTGATATGAATTTATGTTACCACTATTTTGTTATTTGCAACAACCAAACTGATAGTAGCAGTGGAAATCTACTCATGATGATGATGATAAAATAATATTAGTAATATGTTGGAGAGAATATTTTCTATAACTAATCAGAAACAAAATACAGAATCATAAGGGGATAATGAGTATGGATATATTTGTGAAAGTAAAAGAGTGAGTTAATGTAAGGTTCATTAATACCAGTTTGGTCATAAAACTTGGATGGAGACTACATTTTCACAGCAGTCTTTCCTATAGCATTTATTCATTGTTTTAGAGGCTCTCATACAGGAGTTTATGAGAGTAATTAAATATAATTAATATGCCAGTCTCTATCTGATTTTCACATAAAGCAGAAACTAAAATAGATAGTTTTTGGGTTATTACTTTATTAAGGAGTATATGCCCAGAAAGTACTAAAGAGGCGCCAGGAGAATGAATTGGGGAAGGCAAGAAAGCAAATACACAGATACAGTTTTAAATTGCCTTTTACCAAGGACAACTTACTGTTCAATATCATGGGACTGACCCTTAATAAGCCTTATGAATTTCCATAACAGCCATGGGAGGAGGAGAGTTGGAGGAGAAGTAAATAATTTATCCATTGGCTCCCAACTCTCATAGTTTCACCCTTGGACTTCAAATGGGCAAGTGATGTCCCTCTTTGTGTTTTGGGGAAGCAGATCGGCAGGTGGCAAGAGGCTTTGCCTAGGCATGATTCAGTGTGCTGCTAAGTGAAATTTGCTTGAAAATGCTGAAAACCACTAGAAAGCTGGCCCCTGACACAACAGGTAGAACAAGAGATATGCAAAGTTAAGAGAATCTGAAATACCAAAGAATAAAATTGGTACCAAAGCACCAAAGAATAAAATTTCAAGGTCTCTCTCTTACATTCAATGTACAATTCACTTTAACAAACATTTTCACATGCTTACAGTGTGAGACATTTTGTAAGTACAAGGTGTATAGATGTAAATGTAACTAAAGCTCCACCTACACAGATCCTCAGTGTAGTGAGAGAAAGAGTAATCAACTAATGGCATGTGACATGTTTGATGAAAATGCCATGATTACAGATGGATAAAATGTTTTGGATTTGGGGAAGGAAATCTGGGATAAATATTACAGAAGTTAAGAGATTGATCTGGCAATTGAACTATGACATATGATATGCAGAGTAGTGTTAACAGTCTGAATAAAGGTGCTGAAATTTCAAACTATGATAGGTTCAGCAGTTGATGTGTGCAGCTGAGTGTGCCTGTCTGAGCAAGGAGCAGAAGACAGACCTGGAGAATAAGATTACTAAAATCTCCTCAGTACCCAGTAGAATGTCAGGAATAAGGAATATTTAGCAGATATAAGCTTTATGGGAATGTCAACAATTGTTAAATACACACACAAAAGTGGATTTTGAGGTTGTGTTTAGGAAACTTCTGTTAAAAAATGAAGCAGGATTCTTTGTTGTTGGACTTTGCAGAGATTTTGCTGCAAATTATGACTGATAGCTAATATGTAGTATTTATTAAGATTATTTTAAGTGAAACTGGTTTTGTATCACATATATTGTGGGATTCTTGTTCTATACAGTATATTTCAAATAATGGTATACTAGAATATAGTGAATGTGTGGAAAGGAAAAGAGAACTGGAGGGGAATGAAACCTTGATTGATATTAATATATCAGCTATTGCATTTTCCACAGTATCTTATCTAAGGGAATGTTTGGAACAAAATTACAAACTCCATTGGGTGACAGCCCAAGTAAATTACTTTTTCTACATTCTGTTCTAGAAGCTAACAAACATTTGTAGACATTATTAGACCATGTTTTATTTTATAAGATAAAAGTAATCCTGATATATATGTATGGAGGGTGGGAAATGAGAGATGTGAGTGGGATAGATCCTGCAGAGGTATTTCCCAATTAGTCATATAACAGTAACACACCTAAAATCAAGTGTGATTTGAAAGCAAAAAAGTAGGCTGATTTGGCATAGGTACATCTGGATAATATTTGAATTTCCCATTAAAGTGGAATTAAAATGTTTTCCATAAATCTATAGGTGCCACCTCCATATTTCTATGCATTTGACCCTTTGAATGTCCTCTTATTATCTGACAAAGTTACAGGTGATTAAGGTGGCTTCATTGCTAGAATCAGACTTTTGCATCTTTTGTAAAGCATGTACTGTGTGTCAGACACTGTGCTAGATGCTATAAGGGTTACAAATATATATAAAATACTATTGGCCTTAAGAAAATTGGACTCCAGATGGGAAGATGAAGTCTGTATAAAATAATGACGGCCATTATCATACAGCATAAGATAAATGCTGACAGGAGTTTAAGAGGCCATTACTGTTGTTATAGTTGGTTGTGACCTTGAACTCTAGGGAGATGGGTCCTGAGACCTTCTGAGCCTCAGCAACAAGGGTATCTACAAAAGTGTTTAAATAAGAAGCTGTTTGGAAAATGTGGGAGGTGTATTGGTTACAGGGAATAATACACCAATTCCCTTCGTGCTGTTCTACATCACCCAGCAATTATTTAAACTTTACTGTATTTTTCCACCTCATTTATGCCACATCTGTGTTCTGATCCATGAAGGGGAATTGTATATACTCCCTGGTGTTCACAGCAATTTCTCTGTAATTCTCTGTTAAACCATGTTTTGATTTCACTACAGTCTTTTATTTGCCTTGATTTCTTGTCTCCATAGTCCCCAACTGAACCTGGTCCATTCTCTTACTTTCTGGTGTTTGTATATTGTCTATTCATTACTCTAATGTGAAGATGCATCCTATTTTGCCTGAATAATAACCTACTCAAGCTCTGGTCCCTTACATATAGTCCAGTCCTCAGCACTGTATCCTTGACTGATGACAGACAAGTTTTCTTTTCTTTTTTGACAAAGGAAATAGGAGTTAGAGATGAAAAAAAAGGAAGATAAAGGGGGGAAAAGAAGAAAAGAGTTTATAAATCAGAGATAAAAGAAGGAAAAGGGAAGGGAAAGAGAAAGAAAGGAAAAAGAAAAGAAAGGAGAAAGAAGGAAGAAGAGAGAAGAAGGAAAATAAAATCTTCAGTGGAATTAGAAACTCTAAAATTGATCATTCTCAATTCTGCAGATTGGGCATAAGACCCTGAATGGATATATTTATCTCTGTGGTAGTCAGTTCATGTTTCTGTGGAATGTAATCTGTGGAGAGCACACTGTGACTTTCGGTTATATAATATATAATTTGCTGATTTTATTGATCACATATAAAGCCCTAGTAATTGTATACTTCTCTAGAGCCCAGAAGTGAATCCTATAGCAAGTAGCTTTTTACAAACTAAAGGCTCATCCAGGAAGCAATTTACTGTATCTTCTTTATGTCTTGAAGGACTTATTTTATATAGTTATTTATATGAAAAGCAACACCCAAGTAATGATCTGTCCAGTTGTAATCATATCTCAAGTCTATGGAAATATTTTGACAGATATATTAAATAAATCATATATATTAACATCTGTTTTCTTCCTAATGTTTCAAAGTAAGAGACTGGTTATAGAAGGAATACATATACAGTGAGAAGGTTGTCCACTCATGATTCACTTCAGTGAACAGTGGATTATGCATTACTTTGAAGGCCTCATTTTGCTTCAGAATTCTCAGTCCCTTCTTCTAAGATGCAAAAGCAGAAAATTCACCATTGTTAAAATCCCAACTACACTAAATATATGTCTTCATATATTCAATAAAATTTAGTGACTTCATTGGCTTCATTATTTTAAACATAAATATTAATACCTTTTGTTCAAGGTTTCTGGGCATGTATATTCTGTTGAAATATAAATGATTTGTCTTATTATTGATTGGTGGAAAGGCAGCTCAGCTTTTCTACCAGCAATGAAACTTATTGTCTTTGTTAACACATACAATAAAATGTAAGTAATGTATACATGAAGCTTTCAAAGATATGAATAGCTAGTATCCAACTAAACTTCATCTTGTCATAATTTGTTTCTAGAAGGGTTACAAATGTTAGCAATAAGAATGCTGTTTCTATAGCCTCAGTAACACATCCTAGTCCATTACACAGGATATGAGCAAAGGATCAAGAGAGATGGATGATGAATGATAAAATTAAAATCCTTTGCACTTTTAGGCCAAGTATTTCTAACTGTATAACAATGTATTCATTCACTATTCTTTTGTACAAACCAGTCTATATGAGAATCTAAATTCAAATTTGCAAAAATTTGCAAACTTAGACAATAGTTTTTAGCTCCCCTCTTTTCTCAACATTTACAGTAAAATAGGTAAATAAATCTTACATATGTAATAACAACCTAATGGATAGTTTCTAGGTCACCCCACAAAGGTAAAATATCTCTTGAGAACCACTTAGGTGCTGAGCTGACTAGCAAAGCCTGATGGAAGAAAAAAACTCATCTTGATACTTTACTATCAGAACCATCTTACTTTTCATTTACACTAAATTTGTTTATCATTTATCAACTAGCCTAATTAATTTTGTTTCATGACTTTAATCTAATTTATTGGAAATGTATTCTGGTTAGCCATGGGTTTATCTTTTGTAATTTAGCCAAGTTTAGTCATATCCAATACCTGCTTCACTTCTGCACATCTGGGGTGGGATTGTGTTCATTTTGTTATTGTCATAAACTTTAGCTCTCTGTCTGTTGCTTTTCAGACAGTCTGTTTCACTTGGGTGTATTTATCCTTCACTCATTGGAAAATTATGAGCATGAGCATTAGAGGGAGGGGGCATAATAAAAATCTACTGAAGAAGTCACATATTTCTTAAATTTCAGGATATCCAACTTTGTATTTTTGGAGTGTTGCAAATTTTTGTTTTACTTATTTTAATTATTTAGAAAATGCAGTAGAAGTCAAGAATACTCATTCTTTTACTTACAGTCAAGACTTTACTGGAAATAACTTTAGTTACTTGAGGCTAATACTTTGTTTATTTGTAGATGCTCCACTTGTTATACTTTGGCCTTGGAATATTATCATCACCCTTGAGCACTGGTTCTTTATTCGTACTTTTCAGAATTCTTATGTGGATTCAAAGTGTATTTAAAGATTTGGGCACATAATAAAATATATTAATCTGTGACAATTATTCTAATCAGTTTTCTATGTTACTACATAAATCAGGAGATTTCAATACTTTATCAGATTCATCATATTATTGCATATCTTTTCTTGATTTATCCTCTGTCTTTTGTATTTGAAAGGTGGAAGCAAATCAAATAACAGTTATTTCCTTACAAAATTCTTTTGAGCCATATCAGTATCCATCATATTTATGTTATTACCACAGTAGAAGCTAAATGGTGAGAGCTCCTTCCTTAGACATTAGAGAATCTTATAAAACTGTATAATCGTGATGGATGCTATACAACACTGTAAACAGACTTGACACCTTTAAAAGTTTTAAGACATTTTGTTCTTACTATTTCCATCTCTTGTAACTTTTGTGAAAGGATTTAGATTATGGACTGAGCAATTATACATGGTACAAAAATTATAAACTGTTAGCTTTAACCCACAAATAATGTTAGGAAATAATTTATTTAAATAGATTAATCAAGTTCACAATATTTATTGGATACTGCCCATATACAAAGTACAAATAAAAATAAACAAGCTTGCAGAAATGAAGGATCCTACTATAGGGAATATAGCCAATAATATTGTAAAATCTTTGTATAATGACAAATGGTAACTATACTTATCAGGAATTTCATAATTATATAGTTGTTGAATCACTATGTTGTACACATGAAACCAATAAAATATTGTATATAAGCTATTCTTCAATTCAAAAAGAAGAAATGAATGATCCTACAATTGAGTTAATTACCAAAACCAAGTAATCTATACTATGTGTGAAAAGTATGGCAATAATTAGTTTCAGCAGCAATTCTAAGAAGTGAGTGATTTCTGGAAACAGTGCAGAGCCAGGAAACCTTGAGTGATAGGGAAAATCTGGTTTGAAGAATGAGTTTTGAGGATTATTCAATGCATGCAAAACAGTGAGATACATTCAGGATTGGAAATCAGTATGAGCAAAGTATAAATGTAAGATTCTATGAAATTACTAGAGTAAATAGTTCTAAAATTCATATGGAACCACAAAAGACACTGAATAGCCAAAGCAATCCTGAGAAGGAAGACTAAAGCAGGGGGAATTACTCTCCCTAACTTCAAGCTCTACTACAAAACCACAGTAATACAATTTGGTACTGGCACAAGAACAGACCCATAGACCAGTGGAACAGACTAGAGAGTCCAGATATAAACCAAAGCATATATGGTCAATTAATATATGATAAAGGAGCCATGGATATACAATGGGGAAGTGACAGCCTCTTCAACAGCTGGTGTTGGCAAAACTGGACAGGTACATGAAAGAGAATGAAACTGGATTATTGTCTAAGCCCGTACAAAAAAGTAAACTCAAAATGGAACAAAGACCTGAATGTAAGTCATAAAACCATAAAACTCTTAGAAAAAATTATAGCCAAATATCTTTTGGACATAAACATGAGCAACTTCTTCATGAACATATCTCCCCAGGCAAGGGAAACAAAAGCAAAAATGAACAAGTGGGACTATATCAAATTAGAAAGCTTCTGTACAGCAAAGGATACCATCAGTAGAACAAAAAGGTATCCTACAGTATGGGAGAGTATATTCATAAATGACAGATCCGATAAATGGTTGACTTCCAAAATATATAAGGAGCTCACACACCTCAACAAACAAAAAGCAAATAATCCAATAAAAAAACGGGCACAGGATCTGAACAGACAGTTCTCCAAAGAAGAAATTCAGATGGCCAACAGACACATGAAAAGATGCTCCACATCACTAATCATCAGGGAAATGTAAATTAAAACCATAATGAGATGTCACCTCACACCAGTTAGGATGGCCATCATCGAAAACACTAAGAACAACCAATGCTGGTGAGGATGCAGAGAAAGGATAACCCTCCTACACTGCTGGTGGGAATGTAAACTAGTTCAACCATTGTGGAAAGCAGTATGGAGGTTCCTCAAAACACTCAAAATAGAAATACCATTTGATACAGGAATTGCACTCTTAGGAATTTACCCTAAGAATGCAGCAGCCCAATTTGAAAAAGACATATGCACTCCTATTTTTTTTGCAGCACTATTTACAATAACCAAGAAATGGAAGCAACCTAAGTGTGTATCAGATGAATGGATAAAGAAGATGTGGTACATATACACAATGGAATATTATTCAGCCATAAGAAGAAAACAAATCCTACTATTTGCAACAACATGGATGGAGCTAGAGGGTATTATGTTCAGTGAAATAAACCAGGTGGAGAAAGACAAGTACCAAATGATTTCACTCATCTGTGGAGTATAACAACAAAGAAAAAACTGAAGGAACAAAACAGCAGCAGACTCACAAAACCCAAGAATGGACTAACAGTTACCAAAGGGAAAAGGACTGGGGAGGATGGGTAGGAAGGAAGAGATAAGGAGGAAAATGGAGCATTATGATTAACACACATCATGTATGGGGGTGGGGACATGGGGAAGACAGTATACACAGAGAAGAAAAGTAATGATTCTGTAGCATCTTACTATGCTGATGGACAGTGACTGTAATGGGGTATGTGGGGGGGACTTGATAAAGGGGGAGTCTAGTAACCATATGTTGTTCAAGTAATTGTACATTAAGGGTATCAAAATAAACAAACAAACAAATAAATAAATAAATACAAAAAAAGATTCTATGAAATTAATTTGAGATATTGGATGGACCATGTAGTTCAGAGTATGTGATCCATTCATAAAATGGCACAAAATCAATGTTTATAAAAAAAATCAATGATATGTGCCACGTGTGAAGATAATACATTGATTTATAGCAAAGTATATATTTTAGGGAGGGGTAACTAACAGTGTATTTTCTATGTATCAGTAAGTTTTCCGTACATGTCATGAGCTTGCTGATTAATGCATTATTGGACAGTAAGGGAAGGGAAATGTCACTGGTGGAACACAAAGGTAGTGTGGGGGACCCATGTTTTGTAATTACTCACTTTTTTCTCTTCTAAATTGTGAAATGTAAGTGATAGGCAGTTTAGATTGTCAATTTATAAGCTGCTGAAGCTGATGTCAGAAAAGAGAAAGGAAAGAAAAAGCACTTTGTAAAGGCCAGGTTGCAATCCCATTTGAAGTAAAATTTTAAGAGAAAAATATTCGATCTTGCTTTAAAAAAAGAAACACATATCTTGTAAGGGTGACTGAACTTGAAGAAAAAAATTTCTCTTCAAAAATATATTACCAACACTGGCAACAATTCAACATATTTGAGAAAAGGAAAGTAGGGAATTTAGTGGTCGCAAATGCAAAGCAATAATAAGATGTTCTTGCTTAATGTAATACAAAATCCTTTTATAGAAAATCAGAAATTACCATTTTTGAAATAATACAGGAATGTCTCTAAAACTTGACAGCTCTGTCATTACCTAAGAAAAATGTATAGAGACTTCTTGGAGAATAATGATACTTAAAAACCATAAAAGGGAGACTTTTGAAACTTTGATGCTATTGTATAGTGATTTGTAGACAATTACAATGAACTATATGACACATTTTAATCTGCTCAACCATGTTACCATAAGGTAGAGTGTATGAATTGGTAAATCTCTAATGCTATTGGAAAGGATAACTAGCAATAATATGATTAAGTAGATAAATTTTTTCGCACAATTTACAAAACTCCTCTCCTCTGTTTTTAACTTCTGATTCTTTCTTTATTAGTATCTCCTCCTCACCTTTCTCTTTCCTCTAAGCAGCCTCTAATTCCCTGGAATTTTGTTAGTGACAATAACAAATGTATATATATATATGAATCATTTAAGGGGAAATATATATAAAAAGGCAAAAAAAGTGAAAATGGAGCAGTAGATGTAAGGATTTGTACTTTGTGACATTTCAATACCTCCTCCTCTCAGGTGTCATAAGACTGTTGGCTCTTTTGCAGTAGTTGCAGCAAAAATGCAGAAAACATTTAAGACTTCACTTAAAAATTTAGGACATTTTCCCCCTTTGTATTCACATCTAACTTCAGTCTAAATTTAGAGACAACCAACAGAAAGCGAGGAAGAGGAAGAAAAATACAGGGTGCCCATGATTCTTGTATGCCAGAAGGTTTTAGAGACATAGTTCTCAACCAAGGAAAGAATGTATATTAAAATCATCTGCTGAGATTTTTCAAACTACACGTTGTCCACGTCACATACCTTACTTAAGGGCTAGTTTATGCTTAAAAAAGGGAAATTAAAGGAATGAAAATTCTAAGGCAGATAGCTAATAAAATAAAGAGAACCTAAGTCCCTTTGTTATTCTTTTGGGAGTTTAGAGCTCACAGTAATTTAAAGTTTACCAATTCTGATGATAAGGTTTTAGATCTAGTAGCAACATTTATCTTTGTTAGTGCAGTTGTGTTTTGTGTGAGAAGATGAAGAAAATAAGTTTGGTGGGTCTCTTAGGTACTACACATACAGTTAGTTGTAATCATACCTGCGTTATAGAGTATTCAGTGGCTTATTAACCTCACCTACAGTAACTGATCTGGTGGATAGTCAGAAAGGAAAAATAATCCAGTTGTTTGTCTTTGCTTCTTTGTATTTTTTATTAATTTTTTTTCTATCAGGGAAAACAAAAGAGGGAGCCTTGGATTATCAAAATAAACGTGGATATTAGATGTTTTCTTGAAAATAGAAGTGGTAATAGGATGAGTATAGACGTTGGCTCCAGACATAACAGAACATACATTAAAATAAGACCAAATAAAATTAAAATTCATTATTACAAGAGCATATTTCAAAAGGAAGAATTTCAAAACCAAGTTGATACGGTAAAAAAAAAAAGTAGAATGTTCATTTTAAAAAGACAAGCTAAAATAAGTCAATCATACTAAGCAAAAGAGACAACGTACAGGGATTAGGGAATTAGATGTTGCCTAATTAAGATGTGATGTAGGGTCAAGTTTTAAAGTTATCCTAGAATTTAAGTATGATGTATTAAATCACAAGACAATCACCAGTCATTATGCTAAAATATTCAATATGTATCAACATAATATCCAAGTGATTCTTATCAATCATTGTATATATGGAAATTATGCATTAGTCTAACTTTTTTTTTGGAATCTTAACATGGAGGAATATAATAAACAATTGAAGTAAGAATTGCTTCATAAGAGGAAAAAAGCAAGTTTTATCTTTTGGGAAGGGAATTGATACTGAAAAATGTGTTCAAAGATTTCACTTGGACAAAAAGATGTAAATATTTGCTCTAAATTTCAGCAATTCTTTACCACACAAAAATAAGAATTACTAGTATACTGTAAGCTTGTCTCACTTTAAAAAGTTTATCTAAATTGGAAGCTACAGGTCAAATAAAGACTCTTAGTTTCAAATAATTTGAATAAAAATTCAGAGATAGGAACATGCAGCAAACTTAGATGAGACAAATGTTAGAGGTGGCAAAAGATATATCATATAAATACTTCTTAGGAAGGATGTCACAGTCAAATCTTATTTCTCCCAATGATATTGACCAAAATCACAAGATAAGAAATTCCACTTTTAGTGACAGATGTTAAGCTTGGCAAGAATAACTGAAGAGGGTGAATCAGAGTGATAAATATATGGCTATTTTGTTTCTTTCTTACTGGCTTTTATTTTTCTTGTAAAGCAGTGAAAAATAATGGAATACTGCCACTAGAATTAGAAGTTTCTTGAAAAAAGTTGTGTGAATTTTGGGAGAGGAAATGGTATCCAGTATATATCAGACATAACCATGGTAACTTGATCCCAGGATTACAGGAATTAATTAGTATATGATAGTCTATTTCTGGTTTCTCTTGTTGTCAAATGTATGATCAGCAGCATTTAAATACTGCTTGCTTCACCAATATATCTCCCTATCCTGAGATAATCACAGAAGGAACAACTTCTGCAGTGGGTTGATATGCTGTAAACCAACATCACAATTTTTACTTTCCCAGGAAAATAAGGGTAGTCAAAAACATTTCAGTTTGAAGTGCAGAAACAGGTATCAGAGTATCAGATTTCAGAAACTATACTTTGTTGTAACTAGTCACTAATGAATAAAGGAGATCCTATATCTGATGTTAGAAAATTGAAGTCACCGAAAAGATTAAATGAAGGAAAAAAAAATCTGGTGCGAGAATTCAATCCACATATCCTACTACCATAATCTCTGCTTTTCTGTAGAAGAAAATCGGCCTAAAACCAGAAACTAGGTCATTCTGTGACGTCTCATCCCTCAAAGACCCTACAACCAAATTGTGATGGGATGGTTCCAGGCTTGGCTTGAACTACTGATGGAAACTTAGAGCTCTTAGTACTTTCTCATTGTTAACTTCTCCTTTTACAAGTATCGGGGGATCAAAAATGGCACAAAAGACAATTGGAAGCTTAAAATAGCAGTCTGTGTATCCAGTTGCAATATTAAGAGTAGAAAACATAGAGCCTTTATTCTCTTTCTTTCCGTCCCTCAGTGTTAGAAGTAAATTATCTCTTAAAAAGGGAGCTCTGCAGTTTTTTGGATCTCTTTGATACAGAAACTGTGTATTCAATGGAATTCTCATAAAGAATTCTATTATCCTCAGTAGCACCATCCTCCAAAGAAACATCAAGGCAAGGGACTTGCATAGACATTTCTTTAAAGAAGACATAAAAATGGCTGACAGATACATGAAAAAAAGCTCAGTGTCACTAATCATTAGGAAAATCTGAATAAAACCCACACTGAAATATTACCTCGTATCTGTCAGTATGGCTGTATCAACAGAAAGGAAAAACAGTAAGTATTGTCAAGGAAGTAGAGAAATTGGAGCCCTTGCACACTGTTGGTGGGAATGCAAAATAGTGCAGCCACTATGGAAAACAGTATGGCAGTTCCTCACAAAATTAAAAAAAAACTAAAAATAGTTCTATTTTTATAGATTCAGCAATCCAACTTATGGATATTTATCCAAGTACTTGAAAAGGAAATTCTGTCATATTCTACAACATAGATGAATCTTGGGGTCCTTAAGGATGAATAAGCTCTAGAGATCTACTGTACAGCATTGTACCTATAGTCAATAATAATATATTGTACACTTAATATTTTTATGATGGTAGATTTCATATTAAGTGTTCTTACAACAATTTTTTTCAAAAAGCATGTAGTATAACACACAAAGTACAAAGAAAAAAGATTTCGAATGTCATTATTCAGAAAAAATAAATACCACATTTGTGAATATCAAAAAAAGAGAAAATATAGGAATTGGCTCAGGTCATTTCTCTTGAAAAGGAGATACCTATAACAATGTCTTTACTCGTGTGGGAACACTGTGCTATAGATACTCTGCTTTTTGATAAATAGAATGATATCATTTGGTTATTTTCATATTAGGTCTAATTCAAATACATACTCATTCATTCAACACATGTCTATGGAATGTCTTTTAGGTACAGGTTTCCAGATATAAAAGCTAACAAGTTAGGTAAGGTCTCTGCTAAAGTTTATGTTCTAGTGGGAGGAAGCTAGCTATAAACAATTATCAAGGAAATAAGGAAAGAATATAATTACACACGGCAAGAAAATAATGTTTGCTGTTGATAGAAAATGAAAAGGAGTGGGAAGCTAACTAGAGTATGCTATTTAGGGAAGGTTTCTAAGGAAATTATATATAAGTTGACACCTGAAAGGTGAGAAGGGGATGAATAGTCTCAAGTATACTGAGAAGAATAGATTTGACAGAGAAAACAGGAAATGCAAAATACCTCAGGTAGGAAATTAAAGTCCAATGTGGATGGAGGACAATAGAAAAAAAGCAAAAAAACACAAGCTAGATGAGTTTGAATGATATGGGCTTTGTGGATGAGTAATTTCTGAAACCATATGCCTGAAATCAAAATTCGGGTTTTTATTTACTGATTGATCTTCAAGTATTTTCTGCCCTGTTTATGTTAGCTCAGTGAGATTTGAGGTATTATTATTTTTTTATTCCCCATCATTTACATCTACTATCCATACATGAAGATCTTGAATTTAATTTTAAGAAAGATCTGACATAAGGCTTTCAAAAACAATTTGGTCTTAAAATTTCACACACATTGACTACTTCATAGTTACACATGATATAACTTACTAGGTGAAATAAAACATATTTAATAGGATATAAATAACAACTTTTAGATATACCTTTCTTATTTTTTAAAATCTTATTGGTAGTTAATGGTCATACAAAAGCTATGAGATGCCATAGAAGGAGTAGCAGCCTCTACTGTTGCCATTTTCTCCCTTTCCAGTGCTAAACAAAACAAAGATTCTATTAACTATATGACCAAGATTCCCCCAAAATATCATTTGTTTCTGAGTAGTTTGGAGTTAGGAATACATATCATAAAAACTGCCTACAACCTCCATGTTAGAGCTCATCAACGAGTGACACCAATCTAACAGCCTGGCCCAAACATGCAATTTAGTCATAGAGTTGTAAGGAAACTTGAGAGAGACCCTGATCTTTGGTTAAAAAAAAAAATATGTATATGTATATTAAACTAGAAAAACAATTTCTATAGGGGTAAGGTGTACAGGGGGATAAAATATCTTTGTACCTTTCTTTAACTTTGCTGTGAACCCCCTCAAAAAAACCAAAAGCAATTTCCAAGTTAACTGTTCTCTTGGGTTTTCAAAATGTGAAACAACCAATTCCTCATGAAAAACTCAGTGTCTTTCTATCTACTTGTTTATTCCAGCTAATTGCTCTACCCATGAACTCTTCCTAAACCTAGATTACTCTGTAATAAAGAGAGGGCCAATACTCACAATGATTTAAACAATACCAAAACACATCCTCAATTCACTCAATCAGTGACTTAATTCTTAAGGACCAAAATAAGGGACTAAGTCCATTTCTTCCTCCAACTAACTTGCATATACTTTCCTACAAATTACAGAAATTCAGGGAAATAATGAGGAAACAATGCAAACTCAAATGACCATCTTAAAAATACAGTAATTATCAACAAATTATTTTCTGAAACACAGAAGCTTTTCAAGATACAGATCTAAGGGGGGGTGATCAAAAAACATGGATTGCTGTGTAACATTATAGTATATTCACTTGATCCCATAGTGAAAGCCATTTGAAGACAGGGATTTCTTTGAAATTGTAACAGGAACACTAGAAAGTAATCAGTTCTCATTTCTCTTTTCTTGTGATTTCACCTTCTTTAGGTCTGCTGTTCAAATTAGCCTGGATGGCAAAGACAGGCTTACCTTGTTCTTGTTTCTTGTGTTACCATCACATCAAGAACAGGCGCCATAGGTTTCTTTCTCAATCTTTGTATGATTTCTCTCTCTTACTCGCACTGTTGCCTGCCATTTCTCCAGAGAGTAGGGCTGGGAAAAACCTTATACTTCTAGGATTTAGACCAGGAGGGTGTTAGTAAGCAATTGGATTACTGAGTTGATCTGAAGTAGAGGAGAAAAAGAAAGCTATGGAGCTTTTATAGTATGCATTAGCTCTTTGAATGTCTGATAAATTGCTTGTTCGTTATTCACATTCTACTCATCCTTTAAAAGACAGTGCTACTAATTTTGTTCTTTTTCACAGAATAAGTAGGTTATTCCAGACAATCTTAGGATTTATTAATTCACCTCATTTTCTTGAGAGAGACTGATCTTTTGAAAGTAGCTGACTGGGTAAAACAAATACTTTCTATTACTGTAGAGAAGAAATCCTTTACATGGAAAAAGTTAAAGCAGCTAGTTGAATGAATATTTAAAAGCCAAGAATTTTTCCATCATGGGAGATATTTGAGAGGAAACACAATGTAGAAAAAATTGGGCCTTCATAGAAATAACACTTATGTAATTAAGCAGATTCTAACACTGATTGTGAAAACTCTATCATTTATCCTAATTACATGATTACTGAGAGGAGTTAAGGAAATTATTGTGTAGGCACAAAAGGGCAATGGTGGAACCACAAAACTAAGCTCAGTAACTTAACAGTGTTTGGATGTGTTGAAGCCCACTGTCTTCCTTATAAAATCAAACTGTGAATACCCAATGCAAGCAAAGGAGAATATTCATATGACAAGATAGTTAAATCCAGCATTCCCAAACAAGTTTCACTTCACTCTGAGACTCTGACCTCTACTGCTTACAATCTGGTGAGCTTGAATGGGTTAGTTAACTTTTCTGAGCCTCAGGTTTCTACTTATTAATGGACTTTTAATAGCAATATCAATTACTATCATTGGTAAAATTAAAGGAGATAGAACTTATAAGAATGGCTATAACATTTTAACTGTTATTTTTAATATTACTACTACACAGACCTAATACTCTTATCTGTTTAATGTTCCTCCCTAGATGGTTACATGAAAAATTTTCTCATACAATCTTTAACTGAAAGGTATTAGAATGGATTACTTAAGCAAAACTTTATTAAAGACTCAGAGCTAATTGAAAACATGAATTATAACACATAATTGGATCACCTGGTTTGAAAAATATAGTTCTCAAGCATCTTCAACATGGCCTGGTATTCAAGGTCTCCCCATATTCAGTTTCTGGTCATGGGAATATGGTGAAAGTCTTCATAAATTCATTTCTAAATAATCCTTAGAGGAGTTAAAACTCTTCAAATCCAAATGCAGGGACATGATTTACAAAGAAAGCTGAAAATTTCCTATTTTGAACTATTAAAGCCCCTCATATTAAGATTCTGCTTCCTTTTTCAAGACTTTCCTCTTCCAAAGATGAAATAGAAGATGACTTATTTCCTCTTCAAGGGAGAGCTAACCATTAAGCTATGGGTCAGACCCTTACCCTGTGGCTGCAGACAGTCACTGTTGTCAGAACACAACATGACAGCATGTACAATAGGGTGTGCCATTACTGACCTCCTTTCACAGGTCAGCCAAGAGGGATAAGATTTGCATAGAACAGGTAGCCACAATAGAGAATCACTGAAGAACAAACTAAAAGCTAATCAAGTGAAAAATCTTTCTTTTACTGACAAGATGAAGTGTAAGGAATATCTAATATTTACCTCTCTAGATTAAGAATGAAGTCTATACTAAAATGCAAAATTTGGCAAGCAACGCATTATTTCAACTTCAGCCATGGGTGTAGCAAGTATAAAGCAAGTTAATTCATTAGATAAACCAGTTCATAACAGAGCCCAGATGGAATGCAAGATGGGAGAGGAAAAACCTCCTAACTGATTGTGGGCTGGACCACTAGCCTCTTGCCATGAGGCAGACTCTGGTAAAATACTTTGGATTAATAGAGGATTGCATGAGTGGAGCATTGTAACCAAAAGACAGAGGGTCTATGGGGAAAGATTTAGACAGGGTAGCTAAGAATAGAGAGAAGGCAATGAAAAGCTCTAGTTCATAATCATTAATGATATGAGTGACTGAAACTATAAACAGATGGATGGCAAAAGCTGATAGAGCTAGACAGAAGTTAAGAGACCAAACCTCTTGAACACCCCTGCCTGAAATATTTGGACAGATCAAAGAGTGATTGTGCATGTGAAATTAAAAAACAAAACAAAACAAAATCCCTAGAGTTACATTAGGAGAGATATGTTAGGACAAGATTCACATACAGAAAATGACAGACTCTAAATTAACCGTCTGCCTGCCTGCCTGCCTCCCTGCCTGCCTACCAGCCTTCCTGCTTTTTTGCCGGCCTGCCTGCCTTCTTGTCTTTCTCATATCTATTCACAAAATGGGAAAAAAGGATAATGAGGAAGCATGAAGCAGGGAACTGTCCTCTGTTGCCAGAAATATTTATAGATAACCCTTTGGATAGCACAGTGGCAGAGTGGCAGGGCTAAAAAGTACAACAGTCCTTTTAGTATTATGACATTTAGGAGGAGCTGTAGGCACCGCCTACTGGCTAGCACTTAAATATCAGTAGTAAGCTTAGGCATTTACTATTGAAAATGAGTAATGGAACTGTGTTAAAAAGATAACTCTGTTATCTGTGTAATTCGTTAGAGGTAATGAAATTAAATCCTTGCCCATCTTATCCAGATTGTGCTGGCCTCAGCTATTTGCCTTGCTGTAGGCAATGACCCAGGAATTAAATGCTATACTCACAGAAGATAAGAATTAAAATGAACCTGAGAAATTTCTAGGATGAAAGTTCCAACCTTTAAAGTATGGAATTAGATAGACACAGTGTCTACAATTGTCCATCTTCATCATTGATCTTATAAAACATTTTCCTGGTCATTAAAAAATCCTTAAGATTTTGAAATAAAATAAAAGCTAGGCATTAAAAGCTGTCTGTCCAGTTTTGCCTTTTACTTGGCTATATGGCTGATTAAGTCAGTTCATCTCTCCAGGTTTAGCCTGCTTCTTTAAAGGACAGTGTTGAATTTAATATAATAGAGGTTTTTTTCCTTCTAAGACTGCATGGTTCTGCATGGTTCTCTGAGTAAGGCTCACCTTATATGTCTCTTTTTGTCTTCCCAGCCCCCTGGTATTAGGCAGCACCATTTGACTTATTTTGCCAATAGGTTCCATATAGAGGTAATATGGTTCACTTCTAGGTAGAAACATACAAAAGCAGGATGAGAACACAATGAGAACTCTAACCTTGCCATAGTCAACACAGTGGTTGCATCTTTCACGTGATGTAGTCTCAGATGGTGGACCTCTGAGTATTACCTCATTGCCTGTATACAAAGGGCAAGATTAGAATCAGGTGACAATCCTGGCCATGGAACTTCCATTTTCTCTGTAATTGTCTATTTCTCTTGCTATATGTGAGCTTACTTGTTACTGTTAATTCAAATGAAAAGCTGGATTGACATTCTATAAGCACTATAAAAATTAATTATTGCAATTAAACTTTGTTAAAAATTGCAGGGTATTCCTGATATCAGGGAGCTGTGCATCTTTTGAGCCTGTGAAGATGACTCTTTTTGAAATTAAACCTTTCTCTACTTGTCACATACAACTGAAATTTCAGAATTACTTTCACTAAAGGCAATACTAAGTTTCCTTTCCCAACTCCTTATCCTTCCAAGACAGTTGCTGGTTTGATCTTCCTCGAATGTATATTTGATTCTGTTATTTCCCTATTTAAAAATTTCAGAACTATCCTGTGACTGTAGAATAAGTCTGGACTTCCCAGGCTAGTACTTATCATTCTCCAAAATGATGGCAAATCCGTTTACCAGTCACATTTCTTACTCTTTCCTAAACCAGAGTCTATGTTCCTCCTGCCTCCTACCTCTCTCTGACTCTGTCTTTACTCATATTCCCATTTCTTTGTATGGTCCTCTCCTGTTCTGTTTGTTTTCATCCTACTTCATCCTACTTGATTTTCCATTTTATTTTTTTTACCTTATCTTTAAATCAAGAGCTCAATCACTACCTCCTCAGAAGTTCTTTTTCTCTTTCTTTTGTCTCCATCTCCAGCTGGAAACAACAGAACCCCAGCCCAGTCATACAGCCTCATTTGAATTTCTCTGAACTTCTTAGCTGCAGTGTCTATTTTATGTTTCTTCTTTTGGGTTTTCACAGTACCTGGTACAGTCTTTGCACATTTTAACTACCAATAATATATAATAAAATAAGGGCATAAAGCATGATTGATTGAAACCTTTAAAAAATTAGCCTCACATGTGTTGAAAAATGGAAAAAAAAGAAACACTTAAAATAACACCAGATCCTCTTATAAGTCTGTTCTGGATTGATTTCTGGATTGTAAGATTTTATAAAATGAGATTTCCTGATAAGCAAAGTAAAATAGAGAAATATTTTCCCCTACTTATCATTAATAAAGAAGAAAATGTTTATCTTTTGATATTTATCCATATTTATATGTTAGCAGCATTATAATTTTAAAGCCTTACTGTATACACCATAAATACAGACATTGAAGGTAGAAATTGGATTGGTTTTTTACAAATAAAAGTCATACTTGGAAGTTGTATTTTTTCATCTAAATCTGATTTTTTAAATAATTTTCTATTTCTTCCAAAGCGGAAGAGTCACTCTTTGTCAAATTTCAATTTGAGGAAGGTTTTACAATTAATCAGGATGGCATCACTTTTTCCCATTTTGTTCAAATGAGAACTTGTAAAAGCCCATCCATGAAACACTCTAAACAGCTGTGAGTGATTACTTTTATCTGGCCATCTGGAAAAAAAATCAGGTTTAGGAGTGTCTTGCCAATGGGTTTCAGCCCCAGGTAAGTTCGCTATGGATTCAGTGTGACCAAAGAAATTGACTGCAAAACGTTTTTTGGGGTGAAAGGGTTTATTATCTGGCTTGTTCTCTGGTGGTAGGTCGAGCACTAGCATCTCTGCCTCCACCCAGAGCACTGGGTCGAGCTCTCTATATAGTGCAATAATAGCTTATTGCCTAAAGGTGTGGAAGTGGGGGCCCAGCGATAGGCTAGTTACATCATCAGGTTTAAGTTCAGTGAGGATCCTGGCCATAAGAACCTCAACTTCCCCACATTCCACCCCTCCAGGATTCTCGCCTTACAATCTATATGCTTTCAATCTTCCGCAATGGTCCCTGTGTGAGAAAGCTGGAGCAATGTAACCAGATTCCACAATAGCAACAGAGGATAACAACAACTTAGAGATAATAGAAATTAAGATACAGCAAGATTTTGATACAAAAATTATAATAATCCTCAACCTAGAGGAGGTTCCTAATAACAAAAATTATAATAATCCTCAATCCATAGAAAGTTCCCAATCCACAAAGACTTTAGGGGTGATAGGACACATGTTTAATGTCACCAACATAGGTAAATCTTGTTCATCAGGTAGGATGCATGTAAGATAGTGGTCCTGGGATAGGACTGCAGCAGGAAGGGGGTCCCTTCCAGGTCTAGTATACCATACTTTTACTCCTTTCCCCATGGGGGTTACTGAAGGCTCTATATATAGTGCTACTGGAGGTGCATGTACTGGCCACAATGATAAAACAAAACTCCCTGGTAAAATGCTCTTACCTTCTGGCTGTTCAGGATATACTACTGTGACCTTTGGCAGCCACTTTGCTGTTATTCCAGGAATACACAGGAGGCCAGCTTTCAGGCCTTGTCCCCAAGGTGCCAGGAAAGCCAGCCATCATTGGTCCATGTGTCAAAAGGTCCAAGGCCACGTCCACTTAATGGAGTCTCCGTCATGCCTGCTGCAGTAGGATTGTATGGCACATGAAACTTCCACTTGATTCCCAGCTATCGTACCCATTCTTGCAGTGTATGTCCAGTAAAATGGGTCCCTGATCACTCTCAATCTCCTGTGGTCGGCCATAGGCAACAAAGAGATGCTCCAGGCCTCTTTTTGTTGTCTGCTGGTTTGCACAATGGGTAGGAAAAGCAACCAGAAGTCCAGTAGCTGTGTCCACACAAGTCATCGCATACCAATATCCTTCTGACACAGGTTGAGGTCCAGTGTAGTCTATCTGCCACCTGATGAGGGGTATAGGCCCCTTAGCTATTGTTCCATGTTGCTGTGGAACTCGGTGTAAGTCCCTTTTGGAGTGTATAACACACTCCTGCCGGGCTCTCCTAACTTCTTCGAAGGTCAAAGGCAAGCCCCACCAACGGGCTACAGCCCACATTGTCTTTTGCCCTGCACACAACAAACACCGATGTAGCCATCAGGCTACATCAGAGGCAGGCTTTTCTTCTAACCAACGTATCTTGGCCAATTTATCGGCCGCATCATTTCCTGGGGATGCCAGTGGCAACTGACCTGTCACATGGTATACTGTAATTATTTTAGTCTGACCACAGGCCCATAAGTCTTGCCATAATTCTTGTCCCCAAAGGGGTCAGTGACCAACCAGTCACTTGGCATGGTAGGTCAAGCACTAGCGTCTCTGCCTCCACCCAGAGCACTGGGTTGAGCTCTCTATATAGCACAATAATAGCTTATTGCCTAAAGGTGTAGAAGCGGTGGCCCAGCAACAGGCCAGATACATCATCAGGTGGTTTAAGCTCAGTGAGTATCCTGGCCATAGGAACCCCAACTTCCCCACAAGGAGTACCAAAAACAAATTAACAGTCAAACTGGTAAGAAAATTTAACTTTCTTTTTCCCAAATAAAACTTTTAAGGGGAAAAGGAGAGAGAAGAATTTTTTCGAAGTATCTAAATGAACACAGGTAATGGAATTTAATTTACTTAAACTCACAATTTTGGTTTCTTACCTCCTTTCAGGAATGGCAGAAGTGAATGCAAATAATTTTTAGGATTATAAATTAGTGTTAATTTGAACAAGCATCAAATATTTTGTTTCAATCCTTGATTATATTACCTGATTATTTTTCTGTAATTATACACACCTAATTAGTAATTTAATTATGCATTTTAGTTTTCCTTGTGTATTTTTTTACTGAGTTCTTTGGTCAACCTAACTCTCAAGAAAAGAAAGATTGGCTTCCCAGCTTCAAGGAACTATGTGTTGACAGGCAAAGAAGATTGGTTATCACATTCTTGAGTCACATAGGCAATTTCTCCTTGATCTACACTTTTAAATTTGAAGCAAATCCTTCAAAATATGAAACTCCGTAGATGAGACATTTAGGCAAAAAGAGGTTTATAGTCCTTGAGATTCAGTATCCAAACATTCAATATCTTTCTCTCAATGCCTGCCTCTATTGATGTAAAAGCATCGGCTTAATTTGCAGAGCTGAAGACATCGTTAAGTGCAACTTCAGAAAAAGCATTTCAAAAAAAAATTTCTAAAGCAAAAAACTTAATACTCTGAAAACTTGAAACTTCTAACTTTTTTCATCATTATTCCAAAGTTCAAAATCTAAAGTGAACTCAGACTTTTAAAAAAAATGTCTATTCATAGAACATGATTCCTCACAAGCCTTTCCTTAATTATCATTTTCTTGGTTATCATTAATCTACAATTACATGAAGAACATTATGTTTACTAGGCTCCCCACTTCACCAAGTCCCCCACACACACCCCATTACAGTCACTGTCCATCAGCGTTTTAAGATGCTGTGGAATCACTACTTGTCTTCTCTGTGTTGCACAGCCCTCCCCATACCCCCCCACATTATACATGCTAATTGTGATGCTAATTATCATTTTATAAGTTGCATATTTTACTGGACAGTATGTCATTAAAGAACTCCTTAGAGAATTTACTAGCACTGTCATGGTGATCATGTCTGAACTTATTTAATTTTAAAGCTTATAAGCATGTTTTACTTCTGAGTTCAAGTGTTCTCAACTTATATAAACTCATAATTGTATATATGATGATGAATTCCACCATAAATACAGGCATTTGCTTATGTTATACCAGTGACCACTCAATGGAGAATTGCAATTTTTTTATTGAAATGAAAATCTTAACCATTCACATATTCAAAATCAAATCTGGCCATTCTTTTTAATGATGAATGCTACTGCCTTGTTCAGTCAGTATTTATTTCTTGGATAGGTACAAAGCTTACCAAGTCTTAAGAAACTCATTATACATTCTTTATGCTGAATTCAGAGTAAGTTTCTAAAATACAAATTTGATGATACCATCACCTTGCTTAAAATTCTGTCATGCTTACGTGTTGTCAGGATAATGTCTAAACTCTTTGCAAAGACAGCCAAATCCTTAATGAGATGGTCACTTTGTAAATGTCTAGTCATCCAACTACCTGTTGTATCTCTTGTACTTTGTAAGATGTCTAGCAATCCTAAACACACAGTTAGGATAGAATGAAGATTTGTGGAAGAACTGTTGAATGAGTCATAGAGTAGAATCATCTCATCTGCTACATTTCCAAATATATTATCTTCCATCATTAAAAAAAAAGTCCTCTGGCAACTTAACTATATCTGTATCTTCAAAATGACAGTATAAATATGCTAGAAAACCTTAATTGATATCTCCCCTTACCAAACATATATACTATTGTTGTTTGATATTTTATGTTTATCTAATTTTCCTTTTTTAATCACATAGATTTGACATTTTACTTATGGTTTCAAACAGCCATTGTTAGTTCAAATTTACCCATATAGTTAACAAATTCTGTTTGCCATCTCATCTCATCTTTCAAATTAATTGTGCAATTTTAGTTGTTCCTGAAGTTAAACCCATTAGCAATCTCTGTAGTAAACTTCTTTTGGTGTCAAAATCTGTCAATTATTATAGCTCTGAAAAAGTCCATATTTTAGCTTTGATCTTGAAATATATTTGTACATACAATTTAACATTGGCAGTAATTTTTTTCTCAGCTCATTGAAGATGTTAATCATCCATCTTCTGGATTCCACTGTTGCTGTTAATGATCAAACATCATTCTAATTCTCATTTATTTGAAGATTTTTTTCCTCTGTGACTGCTTTTAGGGTTTTTTTTTAAATAAACTACATTTTATGCATTTTAAAAACATATCAAACAATTATTTTCTATTTTGTGATCACTCCAACATCTAAAGTCTTTGTTGGTTTGTTTCTGTTTTCTGCTGTTACTTCTGGCTCTTATTCCTTCTGCCTTCCTATATATTTCATAACTTTTTTTTATTGTCTCAAATTCCTTGGATTTTGATTTGTGATAATTTTTGATAACTGTGCTAGAGTTGATTTCCTCCGAAATTGAATTTGAATTTGAATTTGTCAAAATTTGTATTTGAATCTGTCAGAAACTTGAAGATACTAAAAATTTCAGACATCTTTCTCACTTTAAGGATTTTCAAATCATATATACACCAAATTCAGGCAATGATTCCTCAGGAATTCAAATTTTGCATCCAAATTTCATGAGAGTTTTTTTGTTTTTGTTTTAGTTTTCCAGAATAAAAGTTATCTGAGCTATTACCTTTTCTATATGTTTGTGAACAGTTCTATTTTCTATATGTTTATTTCTAGTTTACCTTTGGGACCCCATTTTTGCATAGCATCTCTTCTTAGATTATACACTTAGCTCTGTAAATGTCTCTTTCACAGTCATCAACCAGTTCATTGTTTAACGAGAGTTTGAACGAAACCACCAGGGCAAAAGTTGACCTCATTGTGAATTTTTCTCTCTGACTTTCCACTTTTACTTTGTTTTAAGGCCACTGAATATTTATTTTTAAATTTCTCCATAGCTCAGCAAAGCTTGTAGAATGGTTTGTTTTAATATATTTTAGCCAGAGTTATTTGTTGATTTTAGCAGGAAGTTTATGTAGGTTACCTCTTTAGTCATGCTTCAAGAAACAGAGTTTTCTCCTGTCTAAATTTTTTGCCTACTTTATGAAACTCCCAATGGCAACAATGATTTCTTTCAAAAGCGGAGACTCTCTGACTTATGATTCTTCTGCTTTCTCTGCCTACTCTGATACAGTTGATGAAAAAAAATGTCCTTTTTAAGTATCACTCCTTGGACTTCCACCACAAGACTTTCTCATTACCTTCCATAATTCTACTCACACTTCTTAGCTTTTTTACTGAAACTTCTTCTTCTGCCCACTCCTTTACTCCTTTATTTTTGTTGTACCTATGTATGATGGTTAATTTTATGTGGCTATCTGGCTAGGCTGTAGTGTCCCAAGTTACTAGTTAAAACATCAGTCCAATGCTGCTGTGAAGGTGTTTTTTAGATTTGATTAACATTTAAATTAGTAGATTTTGAATAAAGTATGTTGCCCTTCATAATATGGGTTAGCCTCAACCAATCAGTTAATGGCCTTAATAGAAAAAATTAAGATCTCTCAAAGAGGAAAGAATTCTGGCTCCAGATTGCCTTCAGAGTTAGGACTGCAGCATAAAGGCATGACAGAATTTCCAAACTGAAAGTCAGCCCTGCAAATTTCAAACTAGCTAGTCCCCATAATTGCCAACCCAGCTGACAGCTTGATTTTGCAATTCTAGTCTCCTAAGCTATGAGACAATATGTATCTGTGGCTTAAGCCATCCAATCTGTGGTACTTTGTTATATGAGCTTTAGCAAATTAACACACCAGAGCTCTATCCCAGCCTCTTTCTTTTTTTCTGTTTATCCAGTATTTTAAGAAGAATGTATTTTCTCCCAAGCCTATGACTTCTGAGTTTATTTAACTATGTCTAACATTATCAAAAGTTAGTCATTCAAATGCTTATTAAGCATCTCTGCCTACATGTCTCATCACAATGAAGCTAAATCAACTATTCCCCACACTGATCATTGTCTTATACAATTCATCTTGATTAAAAACCTTCTGTTTATTCATTGCCTCAGTTTCACATTAAACTTTTCCTTAGTCTCACTCCATATTTAATTTATCCCAAAGACATGTCTCAATAATTCTGCCATCCTTAGTTCAGGCTATCAACATACCATTTTATAATATCTTAAATTGGGAAGCAGCACAATATAGCATTATTTAGATTTAGATTTAAATTTGAATCTCAAATGTCAGGAGAATTAAAGTTCCAGAGTCTTTATTTCATTATTTGTAAACATAATTTTTCCCTAAAGTTTGGACCTGATCATGTCAATTTCCTAATTAAAAGTTTTCAATTTAAAAAGTTTAGAAAACCTCCTATGCCCATATGAAAATATTTAAACTCCTTAGGTTAGCAAATACATTTATTTTCAAAATATTCCTTTAGCCTCCATACTTTCTGCTTGCATCCTATGCACAAGTCACACTGAACTATTTTTACTTTCCTAAAACCACTACATTTTTAATGTCTGTATGTGTTCTCTCTGCTCTCAATGTCTTTCTGTTTATTTAGCTGCCTGGTAAAACTTTCTTGCTCTTTTTAAGATCAAAGACAAGGATTCTCTTCTGGAAAGTAGTTCCCTAACTCTGTACTTACTCCTTTTTTCTACTCTTGATAAACAATGACCAGCATCTGTTAGAACATTTGCATTATGTATATGTATGTATTATGTTATATTAATTTGTTTACATATATTTATCTTAGGCAAAAGCATGGTTTCTTGAAATGTAAGGATTGTGTAATTTTCATTCTGATCCAAAAGTGTGGACATTGTTTAATATCATTTGGAGTCAATAATTCCTCTTTATGAGTGAATGAACATAGTGATTACTTACAAGCTAGGTGATTCAAATTAGGCCACATCAAATGAAAAATCTTGTGAAGGACAAACCATAGTTTGCCATCATTTCTTGGTAACTATAAGAAATTTTTCTAATACCCAAATTACAATTTAAGTCATAATTATTTAAGTGACAATGGGTAGGTGCTAGTAAGTTATAAGTATGAATATAATTCTGTATTATCTATGTTGAAAGACATTTACTCCTTGATGACATTGAATAAATAACCAGGGTTTCTCAAAACATTATTATGTTGATTTTTTCTAGAAAGGATATACAATCATCTCTAAATAAGATACTGTTAATGCTTGCTGACCTAGGCAGAAGTCATTTATTTTTACATGATGACTGTCTGTTTCTATGGTTGGGGTCATGTGTCTTGATTTTAAACTTAACTCATAATTTCCACCTTCCCAGTGAAAGGGCTCCTTTCTATAACTACAAATAGCAACATTCACAACCCCAGCTCTGCTATCAAATAGTTGTAAGCCTTGAACAATTCATATCTTATCTAGTTGCATCATTTTATAAAATTAAAATAACAATGTTTACATACCTTACCTCCCAGGAATTTTTGTCAAGTATGAGACAATGAATACTGTTGAAACACTAGAAATATGAGAAAACACTTTAAAATGTTTCAAGAATTTTTATAAGACTCATATTTAGCTTCATGGGGTGTATGTTGTGCTTCCCTTTGACTAGTTATTTATAAACTAAAAAAAAAGATAGTTTTTATTATCATTGCTTGAGCCATGTCATGTTCTATATACAGATGTAATATGAGAAAAGAACTTGTAAAATCTATAAGAATCTGTCTTCTTTAACTTACTGGGCGGCCAGATGACATTAAATTATAACCTGTATTTCAGTTTCATAACTCAGTTTTCATGCTGGCATCTGTAACTTTGCAAAGATACTTTTAATGGAATTGCCATGAATGGTGGTGTTAGGGAGGAGTTTTTTTCGGTGTTGTTAAGGAAATCAGATAGAATGAGATGTAAAACTAAAGTCAAGAAAGCAAAGGAAGTTTTATTACACTCTATAATAGAGCAGGCGCCAACTTAGTGGTCTGACAGGCCCTACATATACACAAAAGGTTCCTTTTTAGGGGTTTACAAGAGGTTTTTAGGAGAGGTAGGGTTATGAAAACAAGTGTTGATTGACGGGGCTGGCAATGATGTAGCTAATTTTTACTGTGCATGCTCTTTCCTAGAATTCTTTGATTGCCCACCAAGGGGGGCTAAACTACAATGCAGGGGTTTTTTTTAATGACTTTATAATGAAAAAAGGTCACTTCAAGACACTCCAGGAGCATGCCCAGTTGGACTCTAGTTTGCGGAATTTCTCTGTGGTTTTATTCTTCTTGCTAGGGATTTTCTCATTGGTGGAAGCTATCTGTAGTCTCAACTTCTCTGTGATCAACTTGACTTCTCATGTTTATTTCTGACTTCCTGCCTAACAGAGGAGCTGGCACAAGTCTAAAAACACTTTCTGATATTTCAGGTGACTCCTCAGATAGATTATTTTGATGTTACATAGTTATCTAACACTTTTTGGCTTGTAGGATATTTTACTGCATGTCAAACCAAACTATTTCTTCCTAAGGCATAGAGTTGTTGCTTTAGCTGAAAAAGATCCATTTCTAGACTCCAGATACTTCATATTGCCCAATGAGATAAATGTAGGGAAGTTCACTGGAGCTTGCTAAATACTTTCATCTTCAGTTACTCGCTAGTTATTAGAGTTTCCTAAGAAAACCAGATACTTCCTTTTTCTCTAAGTGCCTGCACCAGCACGATGAGTCATAGATGAACAGTTCTGTCAATGTATTTTCTTCTTCTTGGTTGGAATCTATTTGGTCAGTGTGAGCTGTCACCTTAGATCTAACTCTTTCTGAATTTCTGCACATGTACAGCAAAGGTCAAGTCCTTAGGCACATTTAAAAGCTGCTGGTTTGGCCTTGATGTTAAGAAATTTTCTTTCTTCTAGGGGGAGGGATTATGATAATGAAAATGAATATGGTTAGTGCATTGCTTATTCTTCATAATATCCCAATTAGCTCTAAAAAAAAATTGTATGTATCATATGTTTGGTAGACTAATGCTTGGTTGCTTTACCATTTTGTTAACAAACAGCTTAGGAACTTATCTATCCATTCACAGTTTGGCCATTTATTACTCTAGTTATGGCTGAATTTTGCTGAGATTGATCTTGTGTCTATATTAATTGCTTAGATTAAAAATAATAATTTGGAATGCAGTTTTTGGGACTTGGAATCAAGTACTAAGTGTGCAATTCCTTTTGTACATTTTGAACTAACCATGATGCATTTAATTTGGTGTTTTCTTTGGTTGAAAGGGAAGGATAACATATCACAAGGAATTAACAGGTTGCATCAAGACATTAGCTTACCAAGACATTTACCTAATTAAAGCATTAATTATACTAAATAAGCAACAGACCATTGTATTGTTTATAATGACTGAATTTATTGGTCACTTTTTCTTAATCAAATTTTTACCTAGCCTGTATATATCACTCCAAATTCCATTACTGTCAGTTTTAAAGTTATGGACTTTAAAAAATGGACTTTTTGCTTGTTTGTTTGGGATTCATACAGAGTGCTTACTAATCCTTTACTAGTATCTATGAGAGTAATAAAGATAACTTTGAGAAAATCTATTGAAGATTTTAGTTGCTATACAAAAGTCTTGGATTTTAGTGATGTAAATAATGGAAAACCATGGGAGATATTTGAAGGAAGGGTAAGTTGGAAAAGGCCCTTTTTTCCTGTTTTATTGAGATACAATTGACGTACAACATTGTGTAATTTTAAGGTGAACAAGGTAACATTTGATACATGTGTATGTTATGAAATGACTACCACAATAAAGTTAGTTAACATATACATCACCTCACATAATTACCATTTATGTAGTGTATTTGGGGAGAATATTTAAGATCTACTTTCATGTTTATGATATAGTATTGTTACCTGTAGTCACATGTTGTACACTCAATTCTCAGAGCTTGTTCATCTTATTACTGGTAGTCTGTACCCTTTGACCAACAACATATTCCTGTTTCTTTCATCCCCCAGCTCATGGCTATCACCATTCTACTATTTTTATGAGCTTGGCTTTTTTTAGATTCCACATATAAATGAGATCATACAGTATTTGTCTTTTTCTGTTTCTTATTTGGCTGAGCATAATGCCTAGGAGAGCTTTGTTTTTTTCCTAAACTTGGTTATCGGTATGCACATACCTCAGTTAATTGAATTGATTGCACATGATCAAGTTCACAAATAGACTGGCAAAAACAAACAACTGATTTATAATCAACACATGCAAGGATTCAGGAGGTCATGGAAGGCATATTCAACAATTAGTGAAGCCTTGGCCACAGCCTGGGATTCCTGCAATTTTAAGGGCCCAAAAGGAGGATAAATGGGCACAAAAATTCTCAGTCATGATATAAGTTGGTCACAGGGATGGTAGTACAGCATGGGGAATATAGCCAATCATTCTATAACATCTTCGCATGTCGACAGATAGTAACTGCACTAGTTTGAGGTTAGGATTCAATAATATGGGTAACTGTTGAACTACTGTGTTGTATATTAGAAGTCAATATAAGATTGTATATCAACTATACTTCAATAACAAAAACAAAACTGGAGGCTGAGTGAGACTAATCAAGGGTATCAGGAAGTCCTGAGAGATAGGGGAAGCCCCTAAGAATGGTCAATATACATCAATAACTGACTTAATTAAGATATGGCCTTCACAAAGATCTCTTTAATTCTTGAATAAAGTTCTTGAGTAAAGTAAAATTCTTATTAAAACTCTGTTCATTTTTTTCAATCTTTATTCATTTAAAAAATGTTTATTGATTGCTTACTGCATTACAGGTGGTTTGGGGCATTTACTAAGTAGCTGTAAACTAGATATTAAAAAGCCCTTCTTTTGTGAAACTTATTAGAGTGGGTTGGGTGATGGGTAAGGAGGACAGTATACCAATCCACACAGAGATCCTGGTAACTTTTACAGCATTGGCTTAGTTGAGTGGAAGGACTAGAGATGGAAGGAGTTGAAAAAAGAATGGAACATGATAAAATGGGAATTGTGACAATAGATACCTCCCTGAGAATTTTTGTTGGAGAGAAGAATGAAGAATAAGGCAGTACAGGGAGGGCAACATGTTGTGCAGGGAGTTTTCTTTAGGATATTTAAGCATTAATGAAAATGGAAAGGCTGAAACTTGATAAGACACAATGGCTTTGGTTTAATTAATGATCTTTAACTTAAAAAATTTAAACTAGCATCATTTCTAGTGCCACTTGAAGTCTTAAATGGTCCATATTGAAATTAAATTAAACGATGTAGGTGGTCAGTAGATTTTGATCAGAGAATTTTTCAAATCATGAAGGAAACAATAGGATAATATTTTGAAAAGAAAAAATATTATGATATTGTTGAAGCAGCAGTTATGTTATTTTAAAATTATAATATTATGAATTAGATCTGAGTTTTCCCCAATTGTGGATAGGAACTATTACCTGGTATTCTCAGGGGTGTGTGTGTGTGTGTGTGTGTATGTGTGAGAGAGTATGCATGTGTGTGTAATCAATATGCTGTATTTTAAATACAAAAGCTATAATAGTATTTTCAAATAAAAGTATCCAGAAATTCTATATCAGGAAGATGCAAAGCTCTCAAATATTGTTCTGAATGACTGAAAATATGTCCCTTTTTATATTGTAGATGACCTCTTGCAATTGTGAAAAATATTTATAATCTGTACTTTTGAAACATATTTATTATTATTACTTTTCCTTTAACACTCTAAGTGTAGAAATACCACTGTAAATCACAAAAGTATAAAAAATATTAAAATGGATACTACCCTGAAAATGGTCTAATCATGCCATAACAAAGATTCATATAGAAAATATCTCTTCAATTACAGTTTCTACCAAATATTTAAATATATCTAAAACTTAATTCTTACTTATTCTTTGCAACTTCATATAAATTTGTTTATCTATCATTATTTGTATATTCAAATGCTGCTACATTTTTATGAATTCTATTCTTTTTCATGCTTTTAATATGTATTTGTTGTATTCCATCTCTTGTCTCTTGTAAACAAGATATTTCAATGTGACTTTTTTCACTTTATTAATATTTGACATTAATAAATCAAACCATAAAATTTCTTTTCTTCTTCAATTTGCTCCATTACATGAAGAAATGCCTTGCAAGGAAAGACTGCCAGAAAATAGTCATCTTAATGAGTTACTATTTTCAAGAAATGATAATAATCATTAGACACAGATTCCCTGGAAACCTAAGGCAACAACGTTCACCTGCAAAATAACACGATTCAATTATAAACAAAGTTTCTGAATGTGAAAGCAATAATTTCCAATTTTCATACTTTCCACTACCATTTTGAAATTATTATACTTTATTGTAGCTCTAGCTTTGCCAACTTACCAAACCCAAACCTGCTTTCACAAGCAGAAGGAACATCTGTGAAAATGTGAATTAAGAGAGTCCTAGGAGAGATCTTGTATCATTAGAATTTTAACACAAACTACATGATGAGACAATATTAGTACCATGATAGATAATGCTACATTTCCTTGATTAAAAAGAAGACATAAAATAAATATAGGAAATATTGGTTCTTGGTGACATACCAAATTAGTTGATAATTTAGTAAACTTATTTTTGACAGAGTAATATGGACAAGTAAACAGTCTGAAATTTAAAATAAAATTAATCTATAGATGTACACTGCAATCCAGTACAGACTCCAAATGTATGTTTATCACATCACTTAAAATGTTATTTGCTTTCAATTGACTCTAGAAATCCAAGAATATATGAGCATTTTTATTGATTTTTAAGCTTAAGATATCCTCACTAATAGTATCTCAACATATTTTGGTAAGAAATACCCCAGGGATGCAGTCATACAATATGCCCATGTGCATATTGAACTTGTACCCATAGTATAGACAAAATATTCACCTTGAAATAAGTGGCTCTGTGCTGGCTGCAAAAGGTGTGATATAAAAAAATTTGGAAAACAGAACTAGGTTTCTACCATTTTACTATAAATTGATCATGTGTACCTTATATTTGGTGGTGCCGTTTTTCTCCACTCTAGTAAAATATTTTTTAAAAATCATTTATTTTCCCAAATAAAATAGACTACATACATGCATTGTGCAAATACAGAATGGCTGAAAAAGTAACTGTTATAAGGAACTAATGCATAACATAAATCTTTACCTACAGTAACCAGACACACCCTGAAAGGGTTAATTTCTCCTCCAAATAACACATTCAGTATACTCCCTTAACCTTAGTGATACACTATAGCTTCTTTGTAGCTTTTTAAAAATCAGAGCACTAATTTTGAGATTATTATACTTCTTATTTCACACTTATTTTGAATTTATTTTACAAAAAGTGAATAAATAATGAGGAAATGGAGAGTTTATTACATTGTGAACAGACATCTTGAGGTTTCACTCAATTTTAAGTTTTGTGTATGATGCATCAAAGAAAAATTGCATCAGACAAGTAACAGTCAAGGAAGACTTCATTCAATACTGTTGCAATAGGGATGATAAGTTAAACTGAACACTTCCCAAACAAGACTAGAGTGTTTATAACTGAGCTAAAATAGTGCAAAAGTGCTGATGGCGTTACTGGAGGTTAGTCAATGTGATTAAGCCTTCTGTGTTTGCTAATTGATACTTATTGAAGTTAGGCTCCCTGTTCCAGCAGTTACACACACACACACACACTCACACTTCTTGGACATAAGGATCTGTCTTCCTTTATTAGGTTTCAAATGAATGACTCCCAGGTCCTAGGGAATGTCCTGGCAAAAGGCTGAGAGAATATTCACATCTCATAAGGGCAGAAAAAGAATTTACAATTGAAAGTGTTCTAAAGTAAATGCACTAAGGGGAATGATATAGATTATATGGTGAAAAATTTTGGTGCTACTTTTCGTTGGAAATATCTATTAAATCAACTTTTATATTCACTATATATAGCTATATATACCTTGATTTTGACTTGGTAAATATATATTTTTACTTCATTCTAAGCTTAAAGTGCCTGTCTCTGTGTAGTATTTATAGTTTTTCCTAAGGCCATATAAGCTAGAAGAAATGACCAAGGCTGAGGGGAAAAGCCTAATAATCTGTAAGATTATAGAGTTTTTGAGACCACAAGGCCTTCATTCATCTTCCTTTCCTCTTGTATACCTGGTGGAATCTGCACTTTCCTTAATAACTAAGTCAAACAGCAGTTGAGGTCTCTAGTTGCCATACTACCTGCCTTGCTATCTGGAGGCCTCAAGGCTGCTTCTGTGGCTTCCCTTTTGACCCACAGCCAGTCTTGAGGCTTATACTTCTGACATCTCTGCTCTTCTTGTTTACCTTAGCTGTTGTCTCTTGTCTCTTGATACTGTTTTTGCTTCTAATCTCAACATTTGCTTTTCCCATGCAGTGATTGTATCATAACTCATGGTGACTTCTCATTGGCATTCTATTTCTTGCACTGTGGAATATATCTCTCTTTATAATTTAGAATAGCTCTCTAGAAATGACATAACAAAATGCATTTGCATAGTTACTTCATGTTTAGAGGAACGTACATAGACTGTGGTTACCTAGAGTCAAACAACATGAATGTAAGCATTCTTCACAGGAACCACCTCAGCTGTTAAATAACTAGGCCTCCTGGAGACACTGGTGAGACTAAAGCACAGAAACTCTAGCAACATTCTGATATAATTACTATATTCTCTGCCTCTGTGTCTCTTTCTACTTATTTCATCTTAATTCAATTCCATTAACTAACAATTCTATTAATTTCATATTCAAACCTCCTAAGAAATACAATATTGATCATTAACCACCACACGGTGCACCCATTTTAAATGGATATATTGGGCTGAGGAATTTCTGTTTTGTCTTGGTCCTGAGTTCTTATCCAACTAGCTCTGTCCAAGAGCAGAGCTTTGGGACTGATTATCAATGAACAAATTATTTTAAAAGTTAACTATGGGTATGGCAGGACCTTTTTATAGAAGTCTTCTCTAGGTTATCACAAAAGAAAGAATGTGATCATCTGAAAAACTATAGTAGACACTAATATAGGGTAAAATATGAATAAAAATAGTGTGGTAAAAAGTTCAACTTTCTAGCATAGAGCTACATTTAGAGGTTACAGAACAGTACTTCCCAAGAAGATGCAAGCTTCTCTGGTCTTCAGGTCTCTTCATTTAATGTTGCTGCTGCCAGTAAATCTGCTTAACTGGAGAAAGAATCATCACATCTTTCAAGGAGAGTAACCTTTGCCATTCTCATATCAGATTTTATGTATTTTCTGGGAAATTTCTCTCCTGATTTTTCTGGAAAACCTAACCTTTATAATTACCTGCCAACCAGTATGAGGTACTAGAAAAATCTCCGTATGTTCTTGAGTGCCTGCTGAAGTTTGAATTAATACCAGTTTTTCAGTCACTTTCCTACGTGTACAACACTCCAGGTGAGTCCAGGCTTTATGCTTGCCTGAGTCTATTCCTGCATTTTGCTCTACAAAGGATGCTCATGTGGCATCAATAATTATCAGTGTGCAAAATAATTCTCCCCAATGTCCAAAAAGCAATTTTCTAAAACAGAGCCCAGATAGCACAACTCTCTTTTCTCAGATTGAGTGCCCTGATCATCCATAGCACTTTGCTTCCCATAGTTTCCTGTCCCTTTGTATTGAGAGTTTTGCCTTCATTCCCTAAGAGTTTTTAATTTCCAAAGTTTTTTTCACCATTCTGAAAGAAGACATAGAGAGTCCTAGTGGAGAAATAATCATTGTTTATCTACCTTGATAGTCTAGTTCTTTTCAAATAGCAATGGGAAACAAACTCTTTCGTTATTTTTGTTCTTTGACTTGGTTTTTATAGTACTTTAACATATCATTACACTAGTTCACATATGTTATTGTAATCAAAGCTTAAAAGCACTGTAAGCCTGGCTTTGTTTATTAACAATCAAGATCAGCTGACAAGTGGGGTGAGCTGGAACTTGAATTCAACTATTTTGTTCCCAAACTGCTCTTCCCATGATATGACAAAAGTTATGTTATAGTAATACTGCAGCAAAACTGGGGAGCACTAGGGAGTTATTTTTAGAAGCAGTCAGGCCTGATATAAATTCACATTCTTCTATTATTTGACTATACAATATCTCCAACCACATTTTTTTATAAAAGTATTGAAACAGAAAAATTTCAGCAACATCCATATACCTACCACTTAATTACTGACATCAGTATTTTACCATACATTATTTTATAAAACAGTGAACTCTAGCTAAGCAATTTTGACAAGTTATTTTTTTCTCATTGTAGTGCAATTTCCCAGCCTGCAAAATGGGAATAAAGAGCACCTATCTCACCTTTGAGGATTACCCAAGACAGTTGTTTATAATTGATTAGCAGAATACCTGGAAAAGGATGACTCATAAATTCAATGAAAATGTTCTCTGCATTTCTTTGCAGTGAAGGAAAAAGGATCCACACAGGAGAAAAATAACTGAAGTGTTGCCCTTATATATATATCATCAAATACAAAACTTTCCCAATAGAAAATAATTATATTTTGAATAGCTTTATATTTCTTTCAGATTCCCTGGGTTAACAAAAAACTCATTTTAAATTCCGAAGATCCCTAGAAAACTACAAAGTGCAATATTGGTTCTTTCCCAGCCATCAGGAATCCTCTAACTGAATGATGAATATTCAGAAATGTTGCCTTTTACAGTACCATGGGATTCTGGTCAGATTTGTATGTTGAATATACTAGCTTTTAAAATCACTGGTTCATCAGGTCAGATGTTAATTCAGTTTGGCTTTTCACCTTGACTAATGATAATGTTTCCTCTCCTGTCTGTGAGAGCTATCACATATATGAACTTTTGTTTAGGAAATTCTTCACTTTTAAAGTCATTCTGTAGGGATAAAAGACAGGGAAGGCCTCCAAACAGAGATAACTTTAAGGTGCACTAAGGTGTCACTGATGAGAGAAGTCTATTCAAAACAAAGACTGTAAAGAAAGAAAGGGCTAATAGCAAAGCAAAACAGACCAGTGTTAATTCAAAGTAACATTTTAATTTCTTATATAACAGATTGAAATGTGGTTGCATAGGTTGTTACATATACAATAAGTGGGGGGGATTTGCATGATTTATCTCATCTTTACAATTCTAATTTGGAGAGAAAACCTACAAGAATAGGGTTTGAAAAAATAAGTCAAATTGGTGTTAAATAAATGGTACTGTCACTATTCAAGGAAAGTATGATAGGCAAATGATGATAAGAGTACAGGGTTTTCATTTAGAAAAACCCTTATTTGTCTAGGTCTTGACAAATAAATCAGAAAATCTTTGAGTCTTACCTGCAGCACTGAACTCTATAGTCTATGAATTCCTCTATAAAATTTTATCTATAAAATTAGAATATTGATAAAACATTAATCTCCAATTTAATTATCAACTTTGAAACTAGGTAAAGGCTTGAAACTATGAATAAAATATATCTGATTTCTGTAACATCTTTCTATGCTGACAGTAACTGCACTAGTGGGGTTGAGGATTTAATAATATGGATTTAATAACTGCTGAACCACTCTCTTGTACATTGGAAAGCAATATAAGATTGTGTATCAGCAATACTTCAATAAAAAATAAATTTAAAAAAGTGGATACTGAAATAAGTATATGACTATTAATACAAAAGACTGATTAATAGAAAAGCATACTACTTTTTCCTTTTTTATAGGCAATATTAAAAAAATTTATTGGATGTGGAGAAACCAATAGAACAACACAAAGTGTGTACAGAAACAGGTATTATCATGCAAATTAGGGAGAATGTAATTTTGTACTTTGGCAGAGTTTTGATACTCATAATAAGTTGATAAAAGAAGTTGCAGACATACATATAATATGACTCATATACCTAAAGAAGAGGGGTAGGGTTCCATGTGTGTTTTTATGCCTGTTTATTTACATAGAACACATAAGAAAGAATACACATTGAACAGTTGCCTGTCACTATTCAAGGAAAGTATGATAGGCAAATGATGGTAAGAAGTACAGAGTTTTCATTTAGAGAAACCCTTACTTTAAAAATGATCTGTTCTTTGTTTGAAGTTCAATACATTTTTAGGCATGAGGAGCAACAAATGCCTCTAAGCAGAAAAAACTGTAAGGCAAGTGAATTGAAAAACTTCCCCTTTAGATGTTCTGAGGATTCCAGTTAACATTACAAACTAAGCATTTTAGTGAAAAAATGTCCACTTTCACTTTAAACAATATAATAAAATGTCACAGATTCAACAAATGTGGAAATTTGTTCTCCAAAAAATATAGAGAAAAGCAGTCTTGGGGACCTTAAAATAAGTGTGCTTAAAATGTGTAAATAAATAAATAATAGAAATCATCTAAGCACAGGATGGCATAAAAGAAAATGGCTGTATTTATTGTAAAAATGAATAAAATCTGGTTATTGAAAATGAAAAAATGAGTAAGAATAATGTTCGACCAGTTACAACTAAATGGGGAGCTAGTAACTGGAAGATAAAACTGAAAAAGTTATGAAATCTGCAGCAGAGAGAAAGTAAGCTTGGAAACAAAATGAAAAGTTTTGAGAGGATGGAATGAAATGGTAATACAAAAGGAGGGAATGAAAGAAGTCAATATAAGAAGAGAATATTACTGAGAAATGTCTAGGATTAAATATAATCAAGAATTTTCAGACTGATGTCCCAAAAAAGTCCCAAAAAGGGTAAGTCAAAAAAATATGTAACTAGACTTAACAAAGTAAGACTGTCCAGCACTTGAAAGGATGTATTTTTGACATAGTGATTATGAAAGATCTCTGTAGAGACCCCCCACCCCCAAATAAACCTTAAGGACAAACATGAATAGATTTCACTGTATTAAAATTAAACATTTGTGTTTCACAGAGGTCCCACTGACAGTTGACAAATTGGGAGAACCAATTTTTGTTCACTAAATTTGACAAGAGATTAACATATGAAATATATGAAAAACTAGTGTAAAACAGCAACAAAAGAAAAAAAGGCAATGGTATATAGTCAAATGGTATGGATAACCAATCATAAAAGATAATATTTAAATATTAAGATATGATATGATAGATATCACAGAAAGGTGAAATATGTAATATTTCTTTGTACTATTAGAAGACAATTATTGAAAGGATGCACAAAAATATACAGACAACATTCCTGAATACTGTTGGCAAAAAACACTCTATTAGAAGCCATTCATTAAATCAGTTTGGTAGTACCAGAAGATACTAATATTTGTATATCCTATCAGACTATCACATTTGCTGGCATATTTCCCAAAGAAAATTTTTTCACATATTGAAAAGGAACATTAATACGATGTTAATCTTGGTCTTATTTGTCCTCACAAGTAACTGGTGGCAAGTCATGTACATGATTGGGGAAATGTATCAAAAACATGTAGAGAAATTATACTGAGAATATTATACAGTTAGTGGGTATGATGAAATGTAGAAAAATGAGATTATAAAAGCAAGTTTGAGTAAAAAGAAAAAACAGTGGAGTTTAGATCATGTCACTATTAAAATTACACACACATACAAAGCTATGCAAGCATATATGAGGACCTCCATCAAAGTATCAAAGGACGTGTCTTTGAGAGAGCTAAGACGGTGTCCTATTTTCCTGGGTATAAACCACATTTTATTGTTTTTTGCATTTCTCATAAGTTTTGTTAAAAACTGTACACTTTGAAAATTATAAGATTTTGGGAAAACAGATTCTCTCTCCTCCCCAGAGTTTGTTATTGCTCTTCTTACAGATGTTGTTTATTTAATGATTTTATTGAACTAATTTTGTACTGTCTTTAATTCTTTGTTGTGTTTGGCTGCTGAGCACTTTCTGTTCCATTAGCTTAACGTTCAGATAGGGGTTAAACAGAGATTTCTTTAAATGCCTTGGCCAAAATAAATCTTTAATTCTTCATGTTGCTGCAGAAGGAGGGGGTTTCCCACTCCAGGCAAGTTTGCTATGAATTCGATGAGACTGAATAATGACAACAGTGTTAGGGGTTAAAACGGGCTCTTATCAAGTTTTATTCTCAGGGTGATCACCTGACTATGTACAGGTGACAAAAACAGCCTCCCTCTTAGTCTCTCCTGGCTACCCAGCATGGGGCTCCCTTCTCTATTCCTAGCACCCAGGTCCCTCAGCTCCTCTCTCCTGCTTCCTCTTCTCGCTCCCTAAACTCTCCACTTTTCAACTTCCTCACCCCAGCACGGGATGAAGACCGGCCCGCTCCCTACCAATTACCTCCAGGTACTTGTGTGTTTTCTCTCCACCCTTCCCCTCTGAGGAACTGTGCTTACTTGACTGACAGCTGGTTCCAGGCAGATCTTAAAGCAGTATCAACCGTAAATAGTCTTCTGCCAAAGGGCATGCAAGCAGGTTAATAATATGTACACAATGGGGGATATTAGAATCAGGCAAGGTGAGAATCCTGGCCATAAAATTTGCATTTTCTTTACATTTTAAAGCCAGAATCAGTGTGTGTTGGGACATGCTTTCAACACACAGCTGTGCAGTTTACAACTCTGTCTTAGCCTCCATTTCCTGTTTGTACAAAGCTTAAGTGCCAGCCAGAGGAAAGAGCATAAGGCATTTTCAGGTTTTTCCTGAGGAAGGTCATGTGTGCCTATGCTCATAGTTTTCTAGTTTCCCAGAAACATTAGAGCGTCTGAAAACTCTTAGTCCCAAAAGCATCTCATTCCTCAGCTTTCTTCACAAGCATTTTGATCATTTTGATTTCTGTTGTTTTCTCCAACAATTATTCATTGCCCCAGGCTAACATTTACCTGTAAATGTTTTAAACAAATGCTCCCTGAGTACTTGCCTCAGTACTCAGGAGTGTTCTGAGATAGCCATAGGCAAGTCCTTTGGCCATCCTTCAAGGAATCAACACATATTAAAACACACAAGCACAATTCATTGCTAATACCAGAAATGTGGTTGTTACTTCCAAAGCAACCACTTATCTGGGTAGAGAGGGATAGGATCAGGGTAGGTTAAATACCCCTCAATTGTTTATTCTTACTGAGATTCATCCAGTTTTTGGTGATTATGCATTCCTCTGGTTGTTATAAGCTTTTCTTTGGTTTCTAGAGTTCCAAAGAAGTTTTTTCCAACAGTTTTCACCAGTTTATTTGTTACTTTTCTGAAGGGATATACTTTTGGAACCCCTTATTCTTCTATTTTCACTGATTCAGAGCCATAACTGAAAGGAAAGGAGTGACACATAGCAGCAATTCACCAGAGAGTTCCGCTTTATTAGGGAAAGGTGCTGGGTTATATAGGAAGGGGCATGAATTGATTGAGGTGTCACTTCTACGGGGCTGTTGGCTGTTGGCTAGGTGCTGGGATTGGGAGGGGGGCGAGAGGTGATTGGGCTTCAGGTGGCGCCGGCAGGAACTGAGGACCCCGAAGAGAAGCCGGAAGTTTGCCATCTTACTGGTGGGGACCCTTCATTCCCCCCTTTCTCCTCTATGGGTTTGTGGATGTTGCTTTCTCTCTGGCTGCTTCCTGCTGAACAGGGGCGGAGAAGGGAGTGAGTGCTTGAGGATTGGGAGGAAAGGGTTGATAGGACTCCCCGCAGTAAGGATGAGTAGATGTGGACTTCTTCAGGTTTGGAAATCAATGAAGGTTCCCTGTAACCATAGGTTGAGGACCTGTTGATTCTAATGGTGCCAAGAGGATATGGGTGTCAGGAGCCAGGCGTCTGCGGCCATTGTTTCCAGGAACAGTTTCCAGTGGAGAGAGGGGTCCATCTCAGCGTGTGGTGAGGAGGTCACCTGAGGGTGAGGGATCTTCTGTGGCCGGAAGCTGGTAGTTCCTGAGTAAAAGCTGGTTGAAAGCTTGATTAGAGATTTTTCCTACTTGGGATTTGATGAACTTTATTATACAGGGTAAGAAGAGACAGGCGAGAAGAATGATTATTATGGGGCCTGCAATGGGCCAGAGCTAGGTGAGGAGGGGGTTTGTTAGTATTGAAGAGAATGGGTTGGAATTGGAAGCAGAGTGGAGGCTGGAGGCAAGGTCGGTGAGTTTGGTGATGTCAGTTTCTACAATGCCGGATTCATTGATGTAATAGCAGCACTCTTCCCAGAGGAAGACGCAGGTGCCGCCCTTCTCGGCTGTAAGCAGATCTAGGGCCTGCTGGTTTTGAAGGGTGACTTTAGCTAGCGAAGTGACCTGTCTTTGGAGAGAGGCTAGGAAATTGGCAGTGGATGTCAGGGCTCCCTCAAGTTTGGCTTCGAGATCTCTAACTGCCCATAGAGACTGACTCAAGGCTCTTCCCGAAAACCCTGCCCCAATGGCTGAGGTGATCAAAGAGATACCGACCATGATGGGAAGGAAAGCAGCCCTTTTTGTGCACAAGGGCAAGGGAGGTTGGAGCTCAAGGAATTCTGCCATGCTGTAAAGTGTAAACCGTGGGATTAGGGTGACGAGAATGCAGGGTGTATCAGAGTTGAGAGGCAGTGAGTTGAAAAGACTGTCATTACACCAAAAGAAGTGTCCCCGTTGTGTAAAAGTCTTAGAGCCGGAGGTAGGGGTGTAGATAGAGAGGCAGTGAAGTGCACTGGAGGGGGGTGGAGTTGGGCCTACACAGTGGTGGATGGTGAGATTATCTGCATATTCTGGTTCCCATAGGGGTATGTCTGCCAGGGGGCAGAGGGGTTGTCTTTCTGCATGGAAGGAGTAGTTGGAAATATTAAGGGGCACGGTGGCCAGCAGTGGGCGCTGTAGTGATGCGCACAAGAAACAATTGGCTGTGTTAAGGGTGTGGTTGAGAAAGATGGTGGTGTCCTGAATGAGCTGTAATGAAGAGTAGGAGAAATGGGAAGAGGGGTGGAGATAAGAAGATGAAGAGGCGCCATCAAGACTTTGGATAATGACTTTTTCGGAATGTCCGATATCTGATGCAACTTGAGAGATCTGGGAATGAGAGGGAACATACTTTCGAGAGATATGAAGGGTACTGTGGGGGGTCGAGGACCCCCCGTAGTAAACTGAGGCTGTGACTCTGGCAGCCCATTGAGAGTCCCAGGTGAAAGGAAAGGAGCGACACACAACAGCAATTCACCGGAGAGTTCCGCTTTATTAGGGAAAGGTGCTGGGTTATATAGGAAGGGGCATAGGGTGATTGTGGTGTTACTTCTACGGGGCTGGTGGCTGTTGGCTAGGTGCTGGGATTGGGAGGGGGGCGAGAGGTGATTGGGCTTCAGGTGGCGCCGGCGGGAACGGAGGACCCTGAAAAGAAGCCGGAAGTTTGCCATCTTACTGGTGGGGACCCTTCATTCCCCCCTTTCTCCTCTATGGGTTTGTGGACGTTGCTTTCTCTCTGACTGCTTCCTGCTGAACAGGGGCGGAGAAGGGAGTGAGGGTTTGAGGATTGGGAGGAAAGGGTTGATAGGACTCCCCACAGTAAGGATGAGTAGATGTGGACTTCTTCAGGTTGGAAATCAATGAAGGTTCCCTGTAACCATAGGTTGAGGACCTGTTGATTCCAATGGTGCCAAGAGGATATGGGTGTCAGGAGCCAGGCGTCTGCGGCCATTGTTTCTAGGAACAGTTTCCAGCGGAGAGAGGGGTCCATCTCAGCATGTGGTGAGGAGGTCACGTGAGAGTGAGGGGTCTTCTGTGGCCAGAAGCTGGTAGTTCCTGAGTAAAAGCTGGTTGAAAGCTTGATTAGAGATTTTTCCTACTTGGGATTTGATGAACTTTATTATACAGGATAAGAAGAGACAGACGAGAAGAATGACTATTATGGGGCTTGCAATGGGCCAGAGCCAGGTGAGGAGGGGGTTTGTTAGTATTGAAGAGAATGGGTTGGAATTGGAAGCAGAGTGGAGGCTGGAGGCAAGGTCAGTGAGTTTGGTGATGTCAGTTTCTACAATGCCGGATTTGTTGATGTAATAGCAGCACTCTTCTTGGAGGAAGACGCAGGTGCCGCCCTTCTCAGCTGTAAGCAGATCTAGGGCCCGCCGGTTTTGAAGGGTGACTTTAGCTAGCGAAGTGACCTGTCTTTGGAGAGAGGCTAGGGAATCGGCAGTGGATGTCAGGGCTCCCTCAAGTTTGGCGTCGAGATCTCTAACTGCCCATAGAGAGTGACCCAATGCTCCTCCCGAAAACCCCACCCCAATGGCTGAGGTGATTAAAGAGATACCGACCATGATGGGAAGGAAAGCAGCCCTTTTTGTGCGCGAGTGCAAGGGAGGTTGGAGCTCAAGGAATTCTGCCATGCTGTAAAGTGTAAGCTGTGGGATTAGGGTGACGAGAATGCAGGGTGTATCGGAGTTGAGAGGCAGTGAGTTGAAAAGGCTGCCATTACACCAAAAGAAGTGTCCCCGTTGTGTAAAAGTCTTAGAGCCGGAGGTAGGGGTGTAGATAGAGAGGCAGTGAAGTGCACTGGAGGGGGGTGGAGTTGGGCCTACACAGTGGTGGATGGTGAGATTATCTGGGTATTCTGGTTCCCATAGGGGTATGTCCGCCAGGGGATGGAGGGGTTGTCCTTCTGCATGGAAGGAGTAGTTGGAAATATTGAGGGGCACGGCGGCCAGCAGTGGGCGCTGTAGTGATGCGCACAAGAAACAATTGGCGGTGTTGAGGGTGTGGTTGAGAAAGATGGTGGTGTCTTGAATGAGCTGTAACCAAGAGTAGGAGGAATAAGAAGATGAAGAGGTGCCATCAAGAGTTTGGATAATGACTTTCTCGGAATGTCTGATATCTGATGCAACTTGAGAGATCTGGGAGTGAGAGGGAACATACTCTCGAGAGATATGAAGGGTACCATGGGGGGTCGAGGACCCCTTGTAGTAAACTGAGGCTGTTACTCCAGCAGCCCATCGAGAGTCCCATGGATCTGGGATTGATAAGGAGAATAAGCCGTTGGGATATTTCATGAAATGGTTGGAGGAGTAATACTGTGGGTACTGGAAGTCACCCATGTAGTGAATGGTGCAAGACCAGTAGGGGCATCCCCCGTAGGTGTCTTGCCATCGCCTGCAATAGGCTTGTCTTTGGTCATAGAGGAAGCAGAGGTAGGGAGAATAAAGGTAGCTGTAAATGAATATTTCGGTGGAGGGAGGAAAGTGGAGGTACAAAGGCTCAGAGCAGCCTTTCAGAGGGCAGTCTGATGTGGCAATGAGGGCAGTAACTTTTGTTTGATGCTGTGTGTAAGTCTGCTTGACTTTGAATCGCCATACAAAGGAGGGTGGGGCAGCAGGGAAGACAATAGGAATGAGGGAAAAAAGCGAGAGAGCAGTAAAGGAGGAAAAAGTCATGATTCAGGTATGGATGGCAAAGAGGGTGCACGGGAGATGCGGAGCTACAAGGGATCAGAGGGATGAGGCATGGTAGAGTAGACAGCGTCTTGGGCTGTATCTGAAGGACTCTGGATTGTGACTGATGGGTCTTGGGTGTCCAGAGAAGGTGGGTCTTGGGTATTTGGTTTCAACCTGGAGATATGAATCGAAGGGGTGACAGAGTTATCAGGCAGTGAGAGCTTGGTGGCTGAGGGGGTGCAGAGAATAACTGGGTGTGGACCTTCCCATTTTGGGGTGAGAGAGGGCTGATCCTCTGGTGGCTTATAAAACACTAGTTGGCCGGGCTGTAAGACAGGAGGATTTTGGGAGGCGGATGGATCAGGAAGGAGCCAATCCTTATATTTCCACAATTCAGTGCAGAGGAGAGAGAGTAGTGGAAGGGCTATATTGGGAGGAATTGGTCCTTTGTGGGAAGGGAGCCCCAGGGGTAGAATCGGGCGGCCGTACATGATCTCAAAGGGCGACAAGAAGGAAGGTTTCTTTGGGAGGGCTCGAATGCGGAGTAGAGCTAAGGGAAGTAAGCGAACCCAGTCAAGGTGTAGTTCTAGAGATAGTTTGGTCAGATGTCTTTTAGAGTCCTATTGGCTCTTTCTACTTTTCCTGAAGCTTGTGGTCGATAAGGACAATGTAAATGCCAGGGGAGCGAGAGCGACTTGGAGAGGTTCTGGATAATTTGGGCAGTGAAATCAGGACCGTTATCTGATTGGAGGGAAGTGGGCATCCCGAACCTAGGAAAGATCTGGGTGAGGAGGATAGAGGCAACTACGGATGCTCGTTTGTTAGTGGTGGGGAAAGCTTCGACCCATCCTGAAAATGTATCTACTAGCACGAGTAGGTATCTGGTACGTCGTACAGGGGGCATGTTAGTGAAGTCTATTTGCCAATCTGCAGCGGGGACATTACCCCTTGCTTGATGAGCCGGGAAGGGTCGGGCTTTGAGGAGGGTATTAGGGTTAGTGCGTTGGCAGATGGTGCACTTGCAGGTGATTTGGTTAAGTAGGGTTTTGTCTTCAGGAGAGAGAGAAAAAAAAGATTGTAAAAAATGGATCAAGGATTGGGGGCTGGGATGGAACAGGTCATGTAAGAGGCGGAAGAGAGACTCTTTGTCCTGAGAGCAGAGGGCGTCTTGTGATAAGGCTAAAACTGCAAGGGCAGACGGATTGTTGTCTGGTGCATTTTCTGATAGGGCAACTGACCGGGCTACTCTGTCGGCCTTGTTGTTACCTCTTGCAATGGGGGAGTCATCTTTTTGATGTGATTTTCAGTGGACTATGCCTAGTCGGTGTGGGAGTTGTGAAGCCTCTAGAAGTTTAGTAATTAAGGCTGAATTAGTTATGGAATTCCCTTTTGTGGTGAGGAGGCCTTGTTCTTTCCATACTGCCACGTGGGACAAGAGAATGTGGAATACGTACTTGGAGTCAGTGTACAATGTGAGAGATGTGTCCCGGGCCAGAGTGCAAGCTCTGGTGGCTGCAATGAGTTCAGCCTGCTGATTGGTTGTACCAGGGGGTAGGGCTCGTGCTTCAATGACATCTTCGAGGGAGACTACTGCATATCCTGAGTAGTGGATGACCTCATGTTTAAAGGAGGACCCATCAGTAAACCAGATGAGGTCGGAGTGTGAGAGGGCTCCTTCGGAGATCGTGGAGTGGCACGGAAGGAAGTTGTGAAGGGCTTCCAGGCAATCATGCAAGGGAGTATGAGGAGAGTAGGGCAGAGGAAGAAGAGTGGCCGGATTCAGGGGCGGGCAGGGGAGGAAAGAAATGTTTGGATTTTGAAGGAAAGAGGCCAGTAAGGTCAGGAGTCTGGAGGGAGGGAGAGTCTGTAAACTTTTGTAGGTTAAGAGATCTTTTAGGTGATGTGGGGACAGAATGGTAAGGGTCGCTCCGAATGTTAGTTTATGAACTTCTTTCTGCAAGAGCTGTCCAGTGGCTAATGCCCGTAAGCAGGGGGCCCATCCCCTAACTGTGGGGTCTAATTGCTTGGAGAGATAAGCTACTGGGGCAAAGGATGGGCCATAATATTGGCCTAGGACTCCTAGAGCTTGACTGGACCTCTCATGAATGTATAATGAGAAGGGTTTTGACAAATCAGGGAGATGGAGAGCTGGAGCTTCTACAAGGGCTTGACGGAGCTTAATGAAGGAGTGTCGGGGTGAGGATTTCTGTCTTGGTTTTGGGAACGGGCAGGTCAGAGAGGAGTCATTTTCTGTCTAAGGTAATGGACTTTCTTTGTTGAGACAGAAGGAATCCAAGGTAAGTGACAGAAGGGGAAGAGATTTGAGCTTTGACAGGGGATACTCGGTAACCTCTGGAAGCTAGAAGGTTAAGTAGAGACGCAGTGTCAAGTTGAGACTGTTCCCACGAGGGACTGCAGAGCAGAAGATCATCTACATATTGTAATAAAGTGGACTCGGGGTGATCATGGTGAAACTGTTTGAGGTCTTGAGCTAGGACTTGTCCAAAAATATGGGGACTATCTCGGAAGCCTTGTGGTAAAACTGTCCAAGTAAGTTGTACAGAATGTCTGGTGTATGGGTCCGTCCAGGTGAAGGCAAAAAAATCTTGGGAGGAGGGGTCTAGAGGGATAGAAAAAAATGCGTCCTTGAGATCTAGGACTGAGAAGTGGGATGCGGAAGCAGGGATTTGCGATTAAAGGGTGTATGGATTTGGAACTAAGGGATGGATAGGGACAACAGCTATGTTGATGAGGCGAAGGTGTTGGACAAGGCGGAAAGATCCGTTGTTTTTTTTAACAGCTAATATGGGGGTATTAAATGGGGAGTGAGTGGGTCTGAGGTAGTTTTTGTTTAAGAGATCTTGAATGATGGGTTGGAGGCCTATGAGGGCTGAAGTGGTTAGGGGGTATTGGGCCTGACAGATATACTGAGAGGGGTCACGTAATTTGATAGAGGCAGGGGGACATAGGGCCATGGAGGGTCTTGTAATGTCCCAAACTTTGGGATTTACAGGGTGTATAAGGGCAGAACCGGAGCTTTCATTGGGTACAGGGGGGTTGTCGGCTATGAGGGCCATCAGAAAGGGAGTACTGGGGGCTGTGGGATTGGATATAGTTATGGAAACGTGGAGGAGGGAAAGGATGTCCCGTCCTAGTAAAGGGATGGGACACTGGGCATAACTAGGAAGGAGTGGGAGAAAGGTATGGGACTCTCTAGGATTGTGCATAAAAGGGGGGGGGGGTTTAATGGGAAAATCTGTTTACCTCCTACCCCGACTATAGGAGTAATGGCTGCCGTGGTAGGGCCCCGGTATTCTCGCAAGACTGAGAAGGTGGCTCCTGTATCTAGGAGGAAGGAGATGGGGCGACCGTCTACTGTTAAAGTAACCCTGGGCTCCTGTTTGGTGATGGAAATGGTTGGGTGAGAAGCCCCCGGGCCCCGTCAATCTTCTTCTGCCAGCCCCACTATGGTGGGCTTAGGATGGGGGTTGTTCGTCCAGCCTCCCCTTCGGGTGGTTGGGCAATCAGACCCCCAGTGGCCCTTTTTGTGGCATCTGGGGCATGGGGTGGTAGGAGATCTGGGGGAGGGGCATGCCCTTGACCAATGTCCCTCTTTTCTGCACTTGAAACAAGCTCCTGTGGGGGGCTTGTCTGTAGAGGGGCGCCCAGGTTGTGGTTTTATCAGCTGGGCCAACATCTGGAAATTGGCCTGATCAGCCTTTTGTTTACTGCGTTCTTTCTCCTCCTTCCGGTTATGGAAGACTTTAAAGGCCACTGTTAGGATCTCAGTCTGTGGGGTAGCAGGGCCCTGTTCTAACTTTTTGAGTTTAGCTTTAATGTCGGGGTAGCTTTGAGCTAGGAAGTATGTCATAAGGACTTGTCTTCCTTCAGGTGTTTCTGGGTCCAGGCTGGTATACTGTAATAGGGCTTGAGTGAGTCTATCTAAGAACTCGGAGGGGGTTTCGTCTCTCTTTTGAATTATGTCTTGGAGCTTTTAAAAATTGACTACTTTACGAGCTGCCTTTTTTAGACCTGCTATTAAGCAGGAGGCAAAAATATCTCGAGAGTGGAGACCCACGGCGGTGTTATAATCCCAGTGTGGGTCTTGTTCGGGGACAGCAGTGGGACCAGGGGGACAGGTGGGGTCAGTCCTGTGGGTTTCGGTAGCATGCGTTTGGGCGAAGTCCCAAGCTCGTCTATGCTCCTCAGGGAGGAGAGTATTGGCCAGGAGCATGAAAATGTCATGATGCGTGAGGCTGTAAGACTGGAGGGTCCATTGAAACTCCCTGATGTAGGTCGTGGGATCAGTGGAAAAGGAACCTAGGCGTTTCTCTATTTGGGCTAAATCTCCTAAGGAGAAAGGGATGTGAACGCGCACGATGCCTTCGGATCTTGCTACTTCCCAGAGGGTGTCGATAATTTTGGGAGGCCCTCGGGACCGAGTCTGAGGGGGACTGAAGGGTTCTGGCTCAGTCTGTGGGGGAGTGATGTGGTCTAGCCATGCCTAGTCGAGCAGGTCCTGAAGTGCAGAAGGGGGGCAAAGAAAATAAAGAAAGAATCGGACCCACGTGTCGCCAGCTAGCAGCCCAGCTGCTTGCCTCTGCTGCTTTAGTTGGGCTTGAACTCATGACTCTGAGGTTAAGAGTCCCATGCTCTACTAATTGAGCTACAGCAGGGCTCCAGTAAATTGCTTATGGAATGCGTTGTTTTCTATTCCTGTCACATCGGCAAGTGGGGGAAGGGTATTGCTAGAAGCAGGGGCGGTGTTTCTACACATCTTTAAGGTCTCCCTATTTTCAGAGTGAGGAGTCTTGGCAAGATATGTGTTTGTGGACAGATAACTTCTAAGGACTGCACATGTTTTTGTGGACAGATAACTTCTAAGGACTGCACCAGTTTTTGTTTACCTTGTGCTTTCCCATGCTGTGTTCAGACATGGGAGGAGGTGCTTTCCAATTCTCTCTACAAACATGTGAGAAGACAAAGGGGGTCCCTAACAGGGGAGAAACAGGTGATGAGGGCAAAGACGGAGGAGGCCCTTGGGACCTAGTTAAAGGGAGGGCTGAAAGGCTCAGGCTTAATCTGCAGGGGACGAAGGTGGAGGAGGTGAGATGGGGGAGGAGATGGTGGGGGAGGAAGGGAGAAGGGCTGTTTTAGGAGAAGAAGGGGAAGGGAGTGAACGGGAGGCTTCTGCGGGGGCGGCAGCTTGCAGGCTAGGAGAACTTGGGAGGGGGCTGGGGGAGGAGGAGGCGGAAAGCTTCGATATAGGGAATCTCCTTCCATTTTTTCAGGCGCTGGCAGTAGTTAAAAAGATCGCGAGTGATGTTAGGATCAAGAGTTCCCCCTGCGGGCCATTGGTTGTTATTGTCTAGGGGGTATGTCGGCCAATCTTGGGAGCAATATTTACAGAGAAGTTTTGGTTTTATATCAGGCGTCAGGGAGAGGGTAGCCAGATGCTTAAGCAGGAATTCAAGAGGTGAACGTTCAGGGAGGGATGAGGAGGCTCCCATGGCTAAAGGACAGAGAAGGAGACAAACAGGGGAAGACGAACGGAGATCCTCGGACTGGAAGCAGACCACAAGGAGACAAAGGGCGTCCCCAATGATCCTTGGTGGTCTGCGGAAACTCGTATACGAGTCGGAATTTCTTAGGAAGTGTGGGTCGTCACCCAGACTTCCCTAAGAAGGCAGAGTGCTGGAGTAACGAGGTACCTAGCGCTAGGCGTTTTCGGCAGATGGAGCAGGAGGAGGGGGGGAAAAGGGAGCGTTCTCATCCACAAAGGAGTCACCTTGTTTATGGCTGTTGGAGGGGGTGCCTGAGAGTCGTCTGCAGCCGTGAAGGCCTAAGCGGGAATTTATGACTGTCAGAGGAGGGGCCTGAGGGTCCGCTGCAGCCATGAAGGCCTGAGGCGGGGAGAGTTCCCTCCTCATCCCCGAGCATCAGGGCCTTGCCGGACGATCACGGTCAATGGCACTGCGACAGCTCGGAGAAGAGTGGCCCACCCTGGGGAAATTTTGCTTAAAAACTTTCAGCACTGATGGAAGGGATGGTGAATGCATTTATGACTGTCGGAGGAGGGGCCTGAGCATCCGCCGCAGCTGTAAAGGCTTGAGGCGGAGAGAGTTCCCTCCTCATCCCCGAGCGTCAGGGCCTTGCCGGACTATCATGGTCAATGGCACTGCGATAGCTCGGGGAAGAGTGGCCCACTCCGGGGGGAAAACTTACCTAAAGGCCAGAGAGGAGTGGTGAGTGTGATAAGCCAGCGCCGGAAAAAGAGGACGAGGGCAAGCTGCTGCTGGTGTCGGGGGAAGACGGGGCCCAGTTGGGCTGTCCCATCTCCCGGGTTTCGGCACCAATGAAAGGAAAGGAGCGACACATAGCAGCAATTCACTGGAGAGTTCCGCTTTATTAGGGAAAGGTGCTGGGTTATATAGGAAGGGGCATGAATTGATTGAGGTGTCACTTCTACGGGGCTGGTGCTGTTGTTGTTGGCTGTTGGCTAGGTGCTGGGATTGGGAGGGGGGCGAGAGGTGATTGGGCTTCAGGTGGCACCAGCGGGAACTGAGGACCCCGAAGAGAAGCCGGAAGTTTGCCATCTTACTGGTGGGGACCCTTCAATAACAGCTTAAAATATAAAGAACGTAGTTGAGATTACCCACAAAATCTGTATTTTTTATGTATATAAAGAAACTGAAATTAGAAATTCAAGAGTTTTAAATAAGTATGGTTTGGCATCAATATGCAGTGTTCCAGACAAGAATTTGTCTGGAACATAGCACATATTCCTATACATATTTGAAATTATTAAAACATAGCTATCTTGTTGGATGCTAAACTTCATTATGTTCTTAATATTTCTCCACCTGTTTCTGTTTCTCATTTTGTTGATGCCAGGCTGAGAGAACAAAACAGCTTTACATTCCTTGTGTCTTATCCTAATGTCATGGGAACAGGAAGGGGCTCCTCCCTGTTACTGGAACTACTGTGCAAGAACACACTGCAGCAACATGTTCCAAATGGCTTCACTTTGTCTGGATTTTTGAGGATCACTTATACTATACCTATTTTTAAGCACCATCGCCCTGTTTTTTGCTTCTCCTCTTCTCTGAACAAATCAACTGCAGTAGCCTCCTAACTAAGGGTTCTGACTCTGGAATACTTTCTACCTAAGAATACAAAAGTAAAATTTCCTTTTATCCTACTGTCCTATTATTACCAAATTCTATCTATAAAACAATAAAATCCATTTATTTGCTCTTTCTCAAGTATACTATATGTCTCTATGTCTACCTCAAGTGTCCTCTTTACCATTAAAACCTAAATTATTTTTATCATTCATCCAGTTTAAAATGGCACTTAATTAGGGAAGCTTTTCCTCCTATACAAGACCTTTCTACCTGTACACTGAATAGTTTTACTAATAATACTTTATTCTAGTTATTCTTTTATTGTAATCTTCAAGTATATGCACATTTCACTTCCCTGAAAGTTTCCTGAGGCTAGAGATTGGACTTTCTGATGCTGGAGTTCTTGTTTACAGAGCCGAAGAATAAGCTTCACAAACAGTCAAGGTAGGAGAGCAAGGTACAGGCTTTTATTTAGAGATACAGTGAAAGGACAGAACTCCTGGCTTATGCCAGGAGGGGACAAGAGAGTCCGTAGTGGTGCGTTGTCTAGGGGGTTTTATAGGCAGTTGAGCATTTTTCGAGAACATGAAAAAACTTAGGGTTGTGGACTTGTTAAGTGGTCTCTGAATATTTAGAATGAACTTAACACAAGCAACTTCCTCTGATGATTTCTCCCTGAGATACCAGCATCTTGGTCTGGGGGCATATGAAACAAGGCCACCTGCTCAGCCCCCAAGGTGGGCTGAGGTATTGTTCGCTAAAGAGTAAGTTAAGAATTTCTAACGTCTTAACTTCTTGGGTATTAAAATGCAATCTTATCTTTACGGTGGAATCCTTCCTGCCTTTTACTGTGTTGTTTATGCCTGGGCTTACTTGCTAAATTAGTTGCCCAGTTTGCAAAATCACTTCATCAGATCTGAAGGAGAAAGAGAGCACATAAGGCCTGGGCCTTTTAGTATGCTAAAGAGAACCTTACACATGATTATAAATGGCTAGCATAATAAAACATGTGCTACTCTTCTTTATCTGGGGAACATTAACTGATTTTACTGAAGAATGATTCTAGAGCTCAACGTTTAACATAGAGTTTTAGAAGGGGGTTTCCTTGCATGTAGTTACATTGCTCTGACTGCAAATATCCCGCCCTGCCCCCTCTGGAGGCCCTCACCCTACTCTGACTACATCTATGGTCCTTGTCTCATTTCCATCTCAGAATTTCTCCATTACCTTTGTAACTGTTTTTCATAAATTTGCCATTCAACAGATATCTGTTAAATTGAATTAAAGCTCTAATGTAAATTGCTTATCAAAAGTTGGCAATATTCATTCATTAAAAATACCATGCTTTTCATATATGTACATATGCTCTAATAATGATAAATATCCCCAATTATTGCTCTTGTGGCAAAATAAGAGGCAACAGCTATTTTAGTAAAGGTGTTAAATAAATGCTTTTCTGTGCAGAAATGCCAAAGAACTCCCCAATGAGCAACTCTACAATATAAGCTGGAAAATATAGCAATTGTTCTTTTTACTTTATTCAAAAGAGAGTCTGTATTTCTAAGATCAACTGACTGTAATTTAATGGAAATTTTCATAAATATTTATATATTTTGAAGCTAAAATATGGCTCCTTTATTAAAAAGATCATAAATAATTTAAATTATAATTGAAGTTTTATTTACTCTAGGATCAAGGTTATTTTCTGACCTTTTCCTGTCTCCAAAATCATAATAAACATATTTATCTCCTTGCTGTTAGTCAAATGGTGGTAAATGAGCTTTGAGGGAACATTTTCCTTCAGATTCCTTGACTGAATTTTTGTTAGGCTGTGAGCCAAGCCATCCTTACCACCTTAATATTCTTAGTAATTACTCCACACAGTGCTATTTTTGCTCATTCTGCTCCACATTTGGAGTAAGGAAGAGATACTGACTAATTAAATCTGATTTTATTTGTCAAATTTCATCACTATACAACACATATTACTAGTCTTAGAGGGTGGGTCATTTTTAAAGGGCTCTCTACTAGTATTCTTATGGTACATGCCTCAGTATGATTCATCACTTCTGTGGCTCTTTAAGCACTGAATGGGACCAGAAAACTCAGATTCTGACAACAGCCCCATATGCCTGACTGTGCAGTCCCATTCAACCTTTTATCATAACCCTTCGAACTTTCACAAGAACTTTATGTGACTCATTTGATTATCAGTACATCCAAAGAAACAGATGAGATGAAGACGATTACCCTCTTTTACTTATGAAAAATCTGAAACACCGAAAGAGTAAATCAATTATTTCAGTTAAGAAGCAGAAACCAGTTCTATTTTTTTTTCTTCTCTATTTATAAAGTGTTTTACTGCAGTCCCTGGCTGATTATAATCTTCATGGAAAACAATGGCATCATGTTTTTAAGGTTGTTTTTATTTGCTATTGCAAAGGGATGCTGGAAAACAAATGATGCTCATTTGAGCAATTTTGAGGACCACAGAAGAAAAAAACTTAAAACACATTTTAAGCTTGTATAGTTTCTATTTCACCAATAGTTTTTTCCTTAAAGGCTAGTATATTGGCTCTAAGATAGTAATAATTATTTTCTTTTTATCAGCATATTTGAATGGATCATTCATTGAATCACATGTCTAGGAAAAATAACACCAAGAATGCTGAATAATTATTGAAAAAGCATGGGAAATAAATATCCATTCCTTATTCTCATTAACCAACTTCAAATGAACTTTATGAAGCTGTTTATTTTTAACTTCAAAGCAATTTTTATTCCAAACTATGAAAGGAACAAAAGTCAGTGTGGTATTCAAATTACTCAAATTGTAACCTTGGATCCCACTTCCTGGTATCTTGGCCTGTCTAAGTGATGCTGGAGTTCTTGTTCACTGGAGTCGAAGAATGAACTTTACAAACACTTAAACTAGGAGAGCAAGTGAGAGGCTTTTATTTAGAGATGAAGTGAGAAGACAGAGCCCCTGACTCACACCAGGAGGAGATAAAAGAGTCCGTGGTGGTGTGTTGTCTAGGGGATTTATAGGTGGTTGAGAGACGAAGGGTTAGGGATGCAAACCCACTAAATGGTCCCCAAATGCTTATCTTTGAAGAGACACTAAGTTTCTTATCAGTCTTCCAGATTATTTTGCAGAGTTAACACAAGAAATTTACTGCTTTGATTCTTTCCCAGAATAGCAACTTCTTGGTTTTGGAGCATGTCAATCAAGACTGCCTGTCCTGCTCTCAAGGTGGGCTGAGTTATTGTCTGTTATGTTAAGAAACCTACTTTTTGACTTCTTGGGTTTTAAAATGCAATCTTATCTTTAAGATGGAATCTTTCCTGGTTTTACTATGTTGTTTGTGACTGGGCTCACTTGACATTATTACTTGTCTAGGTTGCAAAATCATTTGATTTAGTGCTGCAGGGAGAAAAGCAGCATCTGGGTAAAGTTAAAGGAAATAAGCTGGGCCTTTTAGCAGGCTAAAGTAAATTTTATAATAGCCTCATTTAATTGACACAATGAAGGCATGGGCTATGATGAGGTATTTTCTTATCTGGGGAATATTCAAACATTTCAGGCCAAGTTACTCATGGCTTTTCAGTCTTAATTAATCTCACAGAATAATGCTTATATTACTTTAGAGAATTAATGTTACTCTGACTTTGCTTAATTATTTAATACAGAGTTTCAGTAGGGGTCTTTTTCCGGACGCCCTCACCCTACTCTGTCTAAACCCACAGTCCCTGTCTCATAAGTATACACAAATACTGCTAAATATGTTTTAAAGACTCTTATGACATAATATTTACTCCATTCTGATGAGTTTAAAGAATGACTGGAAAAACATATATTGTTGTATAAGGAACCTCACCTTACAGTTATATCATGTAAAAAGCCTTTTACCCATTGAAAATAATCTTGTTAGAAGATGCAGCAAGAGGAAAATTAAAGAAAGGAAGTGCTTCCAAGTATCAAAGAATGAATGGCTAGTAAATAGGTGGATACAATTTTAAATCTCATGGATGTTTACTTTCTCATGTAGAGCTTAACAAAATAGAATTAACTTTTTAGATACAATATTATAAAGTAAGATAAACCTCAACCCAGGTTGATGATGTTCCATAAGCAATCCTCACTCAGAGAACAGATTGGAATTTAGTATTACTGCTGTATTGTTAAAACTTTCCCATCACCTTTTCATTGTGTTGAAATGTTCTTGATTCATACATTTTCCTCTTTATGGGAATTTGATGGTGTAGTCAATAGCAATATCACAAATGTTCCTTCAGGGGAGAGACAGCTGTGTTAACCTGTAAGTTGTATGTACCATGAAGAACTTAATTCAAACAAATGCAATCCAGTTAAGACATTGTACAGTGTCTTCTCCACCTCCACATACACCTCAGAGCTTAGAAGTAAAGTTCTAAATTGACTGCAAGTTTTGGCAGCCTTTCTTTATTCACAAGTCAATATATTTATAAATTATAATAAAAGGTATTTTGTTATTAAAAAAAATAAAGAATTCATGACTTGTTCCTTTAAGAGATTATCTTTTACTTGTCTGGGTCTTTGTACAAATCAAAATCCTGTTCTCTTTAAATTCAGTCCTTCTGGATAGGTTTTTGTTGAGGTACAAGGTTACTGGACATTGCTTATCATGATGCATGATTCCCTCTATTATAGAACATCACCACCACACTGTTCAACTTAAGTAAATTTCTGAGTGATGGCCTGTTAGACTTTCAGGAAACTTACCTATTATCCCACCAAAACATTCATCCAATGCTTACCTCTATATAAATCAAGTCACTTAGCTACTTACCTATTTGTGAGTATTTTTCATTTGACTGCAGCCACTCTTTCACATATTTTTTTTTCTGTTCAAATTAATGGACAGAAGTGATGCAGTGTATTACAGGGACTGGAAGCTTGCAGACTATATCCCCAAATCCATTGACAGCCAGCCTTCTATGAAGTTCATTAAGATGAGACGTGTCAGGAAGAGAAAAGAGTCAATTTTATTTCTGAAGTGACAGTTCCATTTCAAGATTCAAACACTTGTTGCTCTTTTCCTCTCCAGCAGTTTGAGCAATGGCTATGTAATAGACTAAAATGATCTCCTCCCTAAGTTTCATTTTTCCTTCTAAGTGTTGTTCAAGAACTGCCCTATTTTTTCTTTTATTGTTTCATTTATGACATACTTATAGCCAATTTCATTTACTAAATCTCTCTGTTTGGAATATTGAGAAAGCTTTCTCATTTCTTAATTTGACTCTGATTGATACTGTATTTACTGTAGGAAGTAGTACCAGGAAATCAACCTTTGAAGATGACAGTCTGAGTGGGTTCTCTGACTTGACTAGGCTTGAACATGATAATAACCTCATTGCCAAGGGAAAATGTATACAGTAACAGAAAGTAATCTTACCCATTATCTATTTTTGCTTGGGATGGTAGCACCAATGAAGACAAGGTGTTGTGACACCAGTTGGCTGCTGCATTTGACTTTTTTGGTGGGAAAAATAGTTACAAAGACTCAGACTTACTAGCAATTGCTGATTAAGTTTAGGGGAGAAAAGGAGAAGCACAGGCTTTAAGTCACAAAATAAGGACCACTAACCTTCCATGATTATGCTACAAGTATCTCTTGTCTTGTTGTAAGATTATTGCAGTCAAAATTCAAGGCCAAAATTTGATTTTGCATAAGGGAGAATTAAAATCTAAGTTCACTCATAAATTTTTTGCTCTTTTTGGAAATTTGGAAGTTGATGGAAAAAGACTCTAAGAATTGTAAAGTATATGTGAAGAGTCAGATGAATTTCATAGCTTACGCACCCAAATCTTCCTGAACCTCCACAGTGAGGGAACTCAGTTCATCTCCCCTGTATGAGGAGACTGGCCTTCCTTTGTGTGAAGGATAATGACATCAGCTATGGATTCACCTTTCACAGGCATTTACATTAGCATCAAGACTCCCCTTACTACTTCTTATTGACCCAGGCTCAGAATTAGGGTTATATCCCATTGTGCTTGGTCTAGGGAGACAAATGTAGAGTCTGATTCAAGAAGAAATAACTGATATCCCAAAATATTTTTAATTGCTACTTTATTTCAACAGAAGTTGGAAAATATATCAGAAAGTGAATTTTTACAGTGCTAGAACAGGGCTTATAAAACTGAATTATGTAGAACTGTCTTTGTAAGTAAAGTTTTATAGTCATGCATTCATTTATGTGTATATGCCAATGGCTGTGTTTGTTCACAATGGCAGTATTGAGTTATTGCAACACAATCCTTTTTGCAATGAAGCCTAAAATACTTACTATTAGGTCCTTCAGGAAAAGTTTGCTGATCTCTGATCTAGGCAAACGAAGATGGAGTATCACACTGAATCAGACTAAATTTGTTGATATTGGTGTTTTTACCCAAATCTAGAAGTAATGTGTTTTTTAGAGTAGCTCAATTGATTGCCAGAAGTCTGGAACCAAAATTCTCCTGTATTCGATGAAGCTGAGATAACAGGAATTCTCTAACATTAAATAGATGATTTATGGATATAAATGACCCCAACTAGGTGCCCCAAGTGCTTAGACTCTTTCTCTTCAATCCAACATTATAAAATGCGTCAGTGAGAAAATTGGCACACCAATATTTTTGTGATGACTGACTTCTATGTATCTGAGGTTAGGAGATGTGCCATTAAAATCAGCCCCTCATTTTCAAATGGCATGGTGGGATCTTGGAGTGGCAGGGGCAAAGAGGCAGGAATAGTTATTCTAATGAGGGTAAGGCTGGAACACTACACAAGTGTTTTAATATGTGAATATTGTTGATGGTAATTGGTCATAGCAATGAAATTGATGGGCAGCTGGTAAACTATTACATGGCCCATGTAATCAGGAAGACTCTGAATTGGTGAGTGGAGTTGAGCCATTTCAAAGACAGTAGGTAGTTTACACATGCAGTGGTTTAATGAAAGAAAGCTATGTCTTCTTAAAGAGGAATGCTGTGAATTTCTAGGTTTCTGTTTATATTATGTTCCAGTGGTCTAGAGCTTGTCAGAATATTCCCTTAAAAGACAGAGAAAAGGACAGAGGATTGAAGATAGAGGCATGAGAGGAGAGACAGAGGCATCCTCCTAAAACTGGATACAATTAGAAAATATAGTTGGTGCGACTAATCCTGAGAGAGCAACAAGAGAGAGAATGGTGCCAGACTGCATACACCTGGAGAAAAGAGCAGACTCACCAAACGGGGTAATGTACCAGAGCTGTGGCTCAGCGGGACCCAAGCCCTTCCCCCACCCCAGCTCACCAGTGGGTGGAAGAGAAACGGAGCAGGGAGGGAATGGAAGGCTTGGGACTTCAGAATACCTAGCTCTGGAGATCTGCACTGGGAGCACAAACCTACATTTCATGGTGCTTTTATCATACTTTTCTGATTACGGGGTTGGAAAGCTGGGACAGGTGGAATTCCTGGGGATACTGGGATTCTGGCCACTTGTGGAAAGCAGGAATCCATATCCAGCTGTTCTGGGACAAAAGATTATATCTGTGTGCTCTGCCTACTGGTTCAGGCAGTGGAGACAAGCACAGCAGTCAGGAAGCAGGGAACAGCTCTTTGCTCCCCCCCAGGCACCAATACTGCTCCCCTGTGATGCCTGACATTGCTTCAAGGGCTGAGCAGCTCCAGAATAGAGCTTCTGGACACTAGAGGGCACCATATACAAACAAGAAATGCCAAAGAAACCTGGTCCAGAGTAAAATTATTAATAAAACTCCCAAGAAAGATTTAAATGATATAGACCGCATGACACTTCCTGAAAGGGAGTTCAAAATAAAAATCATTAACATGCTAATGGAATTACAGAAAGACATTCAAGAACTCAGGAATGAATTCAGGTCACAGATCCAATCATTGAAGAGCATGGTGGAGAGTATTAAAAGCAGTTTGGATATGGTGGAAGAGACGATAAATGAAATAGAAACTCGAGAAGAGAAATACAAAGAAGCTGAGGCACAGAGAGAAAAAAGGATCTCTAAGAAAAAAAGAATATTGAGAGAACTGTGTGACCAATCCAAATGGAACAATATTCGTATTATAGGGATAACAAAAGAAGAAGAAGAGAGAGAAAGGGATAGAAAGTGTCTTTGAGGAGGTTGTTGCTGAAAACGTCCCCAATCTGGGGAAGGAGAGAGTCTCTCAGGCCATGGAGATCCACAGATCCCCCTACACAAGGGACCCAAGGAAGACAACATCAAGACACATAGTAATTAAAATGGAAAAGATCAAGGATAAGGACAGACTGTTAAAAGCAGCCAGAGACAGAAATAAGATCACATACAAAGGAAAGCCCATCAGGCTAACATCAGACATCTCAGAAGAAACCTTACAGGCCAGAAGGGAGTGGCATGATGTATTTAATGCCATGAAGCAGAAGGGCCTGGAACCAAGATTACTTTCCGGCAAGATTATCATTTACATTTGAAAGAGGAATTAAACAATTTCCAGATAAGCAGAAGATGAGAGAATTTACCTTACACAAACCATCTCTGCAGTCTATTTTGGAGGGACTGCTATAGATGGAAGTGTTCCTAACATTGAATAGCTGCCACCAGAGGTAATAAAACCACAGTAAAGAAAGTAGAAGAGCTAATTACTAAGAATATGCAAAATTAAATTAACTATCCCCAAAGTCAATCAAGGGATAGACAAAAAGCACAGAATATGATACCCAATATGTAAAGAAAGGAGGAGGAAGAAAAAGGAGGAGAAACAGAAAAGAACCTTTAGATTGTGTTTGTAACAGCATACTAAGAGAGTTCAATTAGACCCTTAGATAGTGAGGAAATTAACCTTAAACCTTTGGTAACCACAAATCTAAAGCCTGTAGTCACCCTAAGTGTAAATGGACTAATGCACCAATCCAAAGACATAGAGTCACTGGATGTACAAAAAAAAACAAGACACATCTATATGCTGCTTAAAAGAGACTCACCTCAAACCCAAAGACATGCACAGACTAAAAGTCAAGGGATGGAAAAAGGTATTTCATGCAAACAGGGAGGAAAAAGCAGGTGTTGCAGTACTAGTATTAGACAAAATAGACTTCAAAACAAAGAAAGTAACAAGAGATAAAGAAGGACATTACATAATGATGAAGGGGGCAGTCCAACAAGAAGATAAAACCATTATAAATATATATGCACCCAACACAGAAGCACCAGCATATGTGAAACAAATGCTAACAGAATTAAAGGAGGAAATAGAATGCAATGCATTCATTTTAGATGTCAACACACCATTCACTTTAAAGGACAGATCCACCAGACAGAAAATAAGTAAGGACACAGAGGCACTGAAGAGCACACTAGAACAGATGGGCCTAATAGACATCTATAGAACTCTACATCCAAAAGCAACAGGATACACATTCTTCTCAAGTGCACATGGAACATTCTCCAGAATAGACCACATACTAGGCCACAAAAAGAGCCTCAGTAAATACAAAAAGATTGAAATCCTACGAACCAACTTTTCAGACCACAAGGTATAAAACTAGAAATAAATAGTACAAGGAAAGCAAAAAGGCTCACAAGCACATGGAGGCTCAACAACATGCTCCTCAATAAACAATGGATCAATGATGAAATTAAAATAGATATCAAGCAATATATAGAAACAAATGACAACAACAACACAAATCCCCAATTACTGTGGGACACAGCAAAAGCAGTCTTAAGAGGAAAGTATATAGCAATCCAGGCATATTTAAAAAAGGAAGAACAAACCTAAATGAATAGTCTAACGTCACAATTATCAAAATTGGAAAAAGAAGAACAAACGAGGCCTAAGGTCAGCAGAAGGAGGGACATAATAAAGATCAGAGAAGAAATAAATAAAATTGAGAAGAATTAAGCAATATAAAAAATCAATGAAACCAAGAGATGGTTCTTTGAGAAAATAAACAAAATAGATAAGCCTCTAGCCAGACTTATTAAGAGAGAAAGAGAGTCGACACACATCAACAGAATCAGAAACAAGAAAGGAAAAATCATGACAGACCCCACAGAAATACAAATAATTATTAGAGACTACCATGAAAACCTATATGCTAACAAGCTGGAAACTCTAAAAGAAATGGACAACTTCCTATAAAAATACAACCTTCCAAGAGTGACTAAGGAAGAAACACAAAATCTAAACAAACCAATTACCAGCAAAGAAATTGAAGCAGTAATCAAAAAACGACCCAAGAACAAAACCCGTGGGCCAGGTGGATTTACTTCGGAATTTTATCAGACATACAGTGAAGATATAATACCCATTCTCCTTGAAGTTTTCCAAAAAATAAAAGAGGAGCTAATATTCCCAAAGTTCATTCTATGAAGCCAACACCACCCTAATACCAAAACCAGGCAAAGACCCCTCCAAAAAGAAAATTACAGACCAATATCCCTGATGAACATAGATGCAAAAATACTCAACAAAATATTAGCAAACCGAATTAAAAATCACATCAAAAGGATCATACACCATGACCAAGTGGGATTCATCTCAGAGATGCAAGGATGGTACAACATTTGAAAATCCATCAACATCATCCACCACATAAAAAAAAAAGGACAAAAACCACATGATCATCTCCATAAATGCTGAAAAAGCATTCGACAAAATTCAACATTCATGCATGACAAAAACTCTCAACAAAATGGATACAGAGGGCAAGTACCTCAACATAATAAAGGCCATATATGATAAATCCACAGCCAACATCATACTGAACAGTGAGAAGCTGAAAGCTTTTCCTATAAGATTGGGAACAAGACAAGGAAGCCCACTCTCCCCACTGTTATTCAACATAGTACTGGAGCTCCTAGCCATGGCAATTAGACAAAACAAAGAAATACAAGACATCCAAATTGGTAAAGAAGTTAAACTGTCACTATTTGCAGATGACATGATAGTGTGCATCAAAAACCCTAAAGACTCCACTGCAAGACTACTAGAACTAATACTGGAATTCAGCAAAGTTGCAGGATACAAAATTAACACACAGAAATCTGTGACTTTCCTATACACTAACAATGAACTAATAGAAAGAGAAATCAGGAAGACAATTCCATTCACAATTGCATCAAAAAGAATAAAATACTTAGCAATAAACCTAACCAAAAGAGTGAAAGACCTATACCCTGAAAACTGTAAGACACTCTTAAGAGAAATTAAAGAGGATACTAACAAATGGAAACTCATCCCATGCTCTTGACTAGGAATAATTAATATAATCAAAATGGCCATCCTGTCCAAAGCAATATACAGATTTGATGCAATCCCTATCAAATTACCAACAGCATTCTTCAACAAAGTGGAACAAATAGTTCAAAATTTCATATGGAAACATCAAAGACCCCGAATAGCCAAAGCAATCCTGAGAAGGAAGAATAAAGTGGGGGGATCTCACTCCCCAACTTCAAGCTCTACTACAAAGACACAGTAATCAAAACAGTTTGGTACAGGCAAAAGAACAGAGCCACAGACCAGTGGAACAGAATAAAGACTCCAGACATTAACCCAAACATATATGGTCAATTAATATATGTTAAAGGAGCCATGGATGTACAATGGGGAAATGACAGTCTCTTCAACAGATGGTGCTGGCAAAACTGGACAGCTACATGTAAGAGAATGAAACTAGCTCACTGTCTAACCCCATACACAAAAGTAAATTCAAAATAGATCTAAGACCTGAATCTAAGTCATGAAACCATAAAACTCTTAGAAAAAAACATAGGCAAAAATCTCTTGGACATAAACATGAGTGACTTCTTCATGAGCATATCTCCCTGGGCAAGGGAAACAAAAGCAAAAATAAACAAGTGGGACTCTATCAAGCTGAAAAGCTTCTGTACATAAAAGGACACCATCAATAGAACAAAAAGGTATCCTACAGTAGGGGAGAATATATTCATAAATAACAGATCCAATAAAGGGTTGACATCCAAAATATATAAAGAGCTCGTGCACCTCAACAAACAAAAAGCAAATAATCCAATTAAAAAATGGGCAGAGGAGCTGAACAGACAGTTCTCCAAAGAAGAAATTCAGATGGCCAACAGACACATGAAAAGATGCTCCACATCGCTAGCTTTCAGAGAAATGCAAATTAAAACCACAATGAGATATCACCTCATACCAGTAAGGATGGCCCCCATCCAAAAGACAAACAACAACAAATGTTGGCGAGGTTGTGCAGAAAGGGGAACCCTCCTACACTCTTGGTGGGAATGTAAACTAGTTCAACCATTGTGGAAAGCAGTATGGAGGTTCCTCAAAACACTCAAAATAGAAATACCATTTGACACAGGAATTGCACTCTTAGGAATTTACCCTAAGAATGCAGCAGCCCAATTTGAAAAAGACATTTGCACTCCTATTTTTTTGCAGCACTATTTACAATAGCCAAGAAATGGAAGCAACCTAAGTGTCTATCAGTAGATGAATGGATAAAGGAGATGTGGTACATATACACAATGGAATATTATTCAACCAGAAGAAGAAAACAAATCCTACCATTTGCAACAACATGGATGTAGCTAGAGGGTATTATGCTTAGTGAAATAAGCCAGGCAGAAAAGGACTAGTACCAAATGATTTCACTCATATGTGGAGTATAAAAATAAAGAAAAACTGAAGGAGCAAAACAGCAGCAGAATCACAGAACCCAAGAATTCTCTAAGAGTTACCAATATTCAAGGGACTGCGGATGGAATTCTCTAAGAGTTACCAATATTCAAGGGACTGCGGATGATGGGTCGGAAGGGAGGGATAAGGGTGGGGACAAATAACAGGGGCCTTGCGATTAGCATGTATAATGTGTGTGTGGGGGGGTGCATAGGAGGGATGCACAACACAGAGAAGACAAGTAGTGATTCTACAGCATCTTACTACGCTGATGGACAGTGACTGTAATTGGGTTTTTGGGGGGAACTTGGTGAAGGTGGTGGTCTAGTAAACATAATGTTCTTCATCTAATTGTAGATTAATGATAACAAAATAAATTAACAAAAAAGACAGAGAAAAGTCAATACATTTTTTACTACCACATATCCCCCATTGACTCAAACACTGGGTACCATACACAAACACTGGGTACCACATTCTTCCTTTTTTTGTTTTGAAGGCAATGTTTACCCATTTGAGTATTTCACTCCAAATTCTCTGTTGAAATGCCAGTTTAAATGAGGCTCAAAGCAAACAAATGCTCTGCAGCAGAAACAAGCTTCATACAAACTCCCCTATTCTTTGGATCTTCTGACACGGTAAATCCAAAGGCACTGAAGTGTTTGTAGCACTTGGATTGTAGCACAGGGATTATTTATGGAGCCTTTAGCAAACCTCAATATATAATCACAATGCCAACCCCTAAGGGATTTTATAAAAGCCAAGTTCCCAGATATGATTTATCTTTTGATAGCTTACTCCTGGGCCCTTGTAGAGACTGAATGCTTCACTAGGAAACGTTAAGCACTGTGCATTCCAGTTGTCACACTATGAACGTGATGTTATCTGATTTTCCAAGCAGCAAAAATAGGGTATGCAGAGTCATAATCCCTAAACAAATGAAAGTAGGACATACTGAATTGTATTCAGACAAATTACAAAGGCACTGTGAATCACATAACTAGAAAACTCAAGCATTCTAAGGTCCTTACTCTTGCTACAGTGATTTATTTCTCTTAATGTACATCTATACTTTCACACTAGGTTTCCTATAACTATAGCACTGAGGATGAAAATACTTGTACAAGGTTTATTCATGGTTCTTCATGATATTCTGACACAATATGGATGGACATAATTTTCACATTACTATAGCAATTTGAGATGGCACTGAAAGATGATGAAAGAAAATCCTTCAAGTGGGCTGTATCTTGTTCACTTTGCTTTGATGGAAAGTCGGTCAGAAGTATAGGTTTATATTGAATTTTGGACAGTGGTTCCTGGGCTAACAAGTCAAAAATATGTAAAGAACATCATCAGAAAATGCTAAAGAAATTTGAAGAAGAGACACATGAATCGGTGTTTCATAATGGACATAGAGATATCTGTATCTCATGGACTCATCTCTAGACAACACCCATGACTTAAAAGTCAGTAGACAAGATGATCTGCCCTGTTTGTATGTTAGCCTCTTCTTAGACACCTAGGTTCTTGCTCAGTAAGACCAGCTACAAAGTCTCCATGGCAGTGAGGATGAACAAATTATACTTGAACTAAACAACATGGGCTTCCCCTCAGCGAAGCTAATTCATTTCTTACCACTGCTGAGTGTTCACCCTACCAATTGCAGAAAACAACTATAAAACCCCAATATATTCCTAATCTCAATAGGCACCACTCAGGCACTTGAAGGTACCTTATTATATCAGACTCCTTGGACCATGAAGGGGGTATAAATTTATTCTTATACTGATACAGACACTAATTGTTGATATGGATTTGCCTTTTCTACCATAAATACTTCTGCCAGCACTACCATCCAGACTTTTACTGAATGTCACAAAATAAATTCGATGAATGATATCCTTTACATTTTGTCTTCTGGAAAAATAATTCATATTTAAATAAAATAAATATAGTTGTGGATTTACTGACATGGGACATAGCTGTCTAACCAAATAATTCATTAACCAGAAGTTGTGGTTTTATCAAATGTTGAAAATGTTCTTCTAATACTTTGTTACCAATTCCCCATACTGAATACCCTTCTGCTTGATCTTCAGGGTGGTATCTGTTACTCTGTCTAGACCATGACCAATACATATGTCTTCATGTTTTGGGCTTGTCTAATATCTGCTGTATCATTAGGTCTGGCCACTGCCCAGTTCAATTATAATTGCCAGACAACAATAAGGAATACTTTTGACTCCCTTCATCCCTTCTAACACTATTATGTGACTAAATCATATAACCAAACAACTAAACCAACTGATATAAATCCAATTTATTTAATTTTAATCTAGGGACACCAATTAATGTGTGCATACTCTTATTTTAATCATTCTAACAAATGAACAAATATGATTTCCTCTCTCATCTTGCTCATATTAAAGGTGAAAAATTAGAAGAACGCTTGAATATAGGAAAGTAACAGGAAAGCATTACTGGAATTTTGTTAAAACTCAACTTAAGCTTAAAATAGCACCAAAGAATATTATCTTGAAAAAAAGTGGGAGATGGAACAAAGTAGTCTGGCTAAGGTACAGACTGGTTAAAACTGATCTATGAATTAGAGGCTTTCTGTTGGATTGATTTTAGTCCCCAGGCAACTAAATACATGGGGTCATCTTTTATTATCACACTGTTTTTGGGAGATGTGCTTGTCATCTATTGGGTAGAGATCCTCGGTGTGCTTTTCAGTACCCTATAATGCATAAGACAGCCCTCCTTCTCCCTAAACAAAGTACAGAATATACTATCCCAAATATTAATAATCCTTAGGATGAAATACTTTCTTTAAATGAACAAAACTATTTTAAAAGATATTCAGGGTTGAAAAAAGGCAAACATAAACTAAAAGTCTAGTAAGCCTATATCCTTATATTTCCAAGGAATGAGAAAGTGAAACCCTGCCGACACCAACATTAAATTACATTTTTCTTTTTTTCTGAACAGCTCTCTCTATCTTCTTTTGGTCAAGTTTCTTTATCTCTGTCAGTTTCAATTTTCTTAACTGCAAATTGAGTAGACTAGACTCATTTAAATGTTTTTAAATAATTTATTGATAATGGACTGTTTTTACCAAAAAAAATTGCATGGCTACCTTATATATAAAAGTAATAAAAAAGAGAAAAGAAAGAGCCTTTATCTTTGAAAGATACTTATGGGTAGATTCTGGTTAAGACACTTACAGATGTCTTGAAACACAGTGATAACCATGATATAAACTGAGACCTTTATTCCTGACTTAATTGCCAGGGCAACTGAGTCTATATTTATAATTTCACTGAACTCTACAGTGTAATGTTTCTTAGCATCATTCTAAAATCTCAGAAATATGCATAGATAGTGTAAAAAAGGTAAGGGCATCTTTTCTTCTTGACTTCCATGCTCTCAGAATACAAATTAAAAGCTGCTTATGAAGAGCTGTCTTGTTAAGAAAATTGTTTAACATAAAATATGTGTGAAAACTCTGAAATTAAAAAAAATGAAGTATTATTATTGTTACTACTATTTACTGAGTTCTAAGTTCTGTATAAATATCTCACATAATTATCATAGCTCTATGAGGTAGAGATTATCTTTATATTGAAAGTATAAAAAACCTAATCTTACTAAGTATTTGCTATGTGCCAAGCCCTCTATCATGCATTATATATGTATTGTACTATCTCATTCATGAATTCTAACAGCCTCCTTCCCATTTTAAAAATGAGGAAAATTAGGCAAAGAAAGTATGAATTGCCTGAAGACAAGTTGATAATAAGTAGTAGAGCTAGTGTTTCAACAAAGGAAGTTTTATACAAAAGCTTGATTTCTTGAAATCAGTTAGACTACCTATTATGTACTAGAATTTTAATGAGAGAAAAAAGAAAGAATTTGTAAGTATATGTTGAATTGTGACTTGTTATAGACCATAGAAGGAAGGAAAATATAAAAATAAATAAAAGAAATTTCCTGGCCAGAAAAGTACCCTGGAGGGAAATACATAGAAAGAGAATGACATAGAGGTGGAAAAAAGTAGTAATAATACAAAAAAGTTAGTAAGATGATTATAATATCTTGTACTTTCTATAATTCATCCAAATATACTCATTTTCTATAGTTTATTTTCATCTGCAAAAAATACAATTTTCTGGGAATCATGATTTATGTAGGTGGGAATTGGATTTATACAACAAACAAGTAGTTTAAAAAAAGAGGCTAACAAGCAGATATTACTGAGCTTTTGTCAGAACCCTACTAATGTTTCAGAGCATGGACACCTACATAGAGTTAATTATAGATGTTTTATAGAGTTTTCCACATTTATGTTATAGATTAAAAAAATGTTCTAGCAGACTTTGTATTGGGCATCACTGGGCCAAAATTACTTCAAAACATATGAAGAGTGCCTATAAAATAACTTAATCCAAAGTGCTGTCTTTTTCCTCACACAAAAAATTTAGGAATTTTTTAGTTTGAAAAATGCTTAAAGAGAAAATATGCTATTATGAGAAGTTAAAATCCTTAATTTCTACCCCTTAAAAACAATGCAAAACATGAATTACTAAATACCCTGTTTACAGCAACCAGCTCTATAAAAAGGCTACATTTCAGGAGACTCAGGGTCCTCATGTTACAAGACCCTGTTAAACAATTAATGTTTTGATTACTCCCAAGGCACTCTGCCTGTGTCAGTAAAACAGGTTATAGGACCAGCAGCTATTTTAGCAAGGCTGAGATACTGAAAGTCTTGGGCCTGCACAGTATAGAGTATAGACACTAGGGTATGGATATTTGGAGAAAACTTCTTACTACTTCAAGTTGCTGATTTACAGGATCTTAGGTGTAAAATCTGAAGGAACATTTACTTTATTTAATGTGGTGCTTTGGTGCCAAGAGATAGAAGTAGAAGTGTCCAAAGCCTAATCTTCCACTTTCTGAGCCAAACATGTCACTAGCACTCTATTTTTTACATATTGTAAGATTTACAAATGATGGGACATTAACTTTTATGGACATGTCTCTTGATTTCCTCCAAAATACACAAACCACACATGTGTTTTCCAAAAACTCCTCTGTGTGATAATACCTCTTTTAAACTGTGCTATCCTTTATCAGATTCTCAGTAGTGATAAATCTGCCATATGCTCAATGTATAGGCTATGCTGAAAATAAATGTTAATCCAGTCATCATGTATTTTTGCAAAGGATTTTCATGGACATCCTTGATTTCTGAGTTAGTATAATGGCCTTTGTGAGAAAAAATGAAATCCAAAGCATTCTATCTGTCTTTGATATTTTATAATGCAACATGTAAATGACTTTTAGAATTACCATAAACATATCTGGACTTAAGCAATTATTTCTTTAGTGATATAAAGTCAAACACTGTTTTTTAACTGGCGCTTTATTTTGCTTAGATAGTTCTTAATCAGTACTGATTTTTGCTTTGGTTCCAATCAGATTTATTTACTGGGGGATTATTTAAAAATAATTAAAGCTGGTTCCATCCCACTCCTATTTTTTTTCCACCCAACTGATATGTTCATTTCTCCCCCGTTATGAATCTAAGAAAAGAGGCTGTTCAGGCGGAGAAAGACAATACTGTATGATTTCACTTATTTGTGGAGTATAAAAACAAAGTAAAATAGAAGGAACAAAACAGCAGTAGATTCATAGACACTGAGAAATGACTAGTGGTTAAGAAGGGGGAGGGGTTGGGGCAGGTGCGCCGAGGGAATGGAGGATAAAGGGACACAATAATTTGCATTCACAATATAAGTTGATCATGGGGACTTTTGAACCACTGTAATGTACATTTGAAACCACCATAGGATTGTATATTAATGATTCTTTAATTTAAAAATAAGGAAAAAGAAATGAGGCTGTTGAAATGTCTCATACTTTTCTAAGTGGGAGGGATGCCCTTTTACTTATGGAGATAAAAGTACTATCCCAACATCATTAACATTGCTATTAATAAGATCAGTTATTCACCATCTTTCTTTTTTCCAACTATTCTACTTAAGTTGGATTTCTTAAAATTCTACAACCCTCCTTATTGAAAATTAGTGGCACAATTGCAGATCATTCTTATTAACACTGTTAAGTAAGCTAAGATTCTGGGTTTACATCTACCTTGTTTATTACTCAAGTTACATAAATATTATAGATGGGAATTATTTATTTACTGTTAGAAATCAAAGTAGGGCCATCCCCCTCTCTCATATAGATATGAATGTAACATACACTCAAGTCTTCATATTATACATTAAACATTAACACTTGTATTTTCAGTATTTTAAATTTCAAAATGACTTTTAAATACTGTCTTTTCAAAAATTTATCTACATGAAAACAACTTACTCAGTTCTAGTTCTAACTTAAGATGTTTCTTGAATATTTCCTGTGATTTCCAAACAGGAAGTCCCTTAGTTATATAGTATTGCCATGGACTAAATTGTGCCCCATTCCCCAGAATTCATGTTGAAACTAAGCCTCAATATAATGGTATTTGGCAATAGGACCTTAGGGAAAGTAATGCTAAATGAAGTCACTAAGTGTAGGGTCCAATTCTGATGGGATGGGTGTTCTTATAAGAAGATAAATAGACACCACACAGTTCTCTTTTTCTCCTGCAAACAACAGAAGAAAGGCCATGTGAGGATACATGAAGGCAGATGCTACATGCCAGAAGGAGAGCCTTCATCAGAAACCAAACCTGATGGCAGGGTTGGCAGCATAATATAAATATGAAACTTCCGAATGTACGTAGAAATTGACAAAACAGAACAAACTTAATAGTCACTTAATAAACATATAATGCTTTACTGAATGATAGAATGATACCATATGCTTCAATAATTTTATTAATATTTAAATACCTTACATTATGGTTTGCATGTTTATCTGGAAATTAAGGAGCTTATTTGGGCAGATAACATCTCAGGATAACCTTTTGAAAAACAGAGGATTCTATTTTGCTGTCTACTATTCATGAAAAAGTTACCTAAATGGAAGATGAAATTGTTATTTAACAATAAACATCTCTCTGATTGAGCTACATTTCATCACACAGACACTAGCATTATTCCTTTCATTAACATGTAACCAACACTTCTTATACCGTATTTTTATTATCTTTAATTGCACATTGCAGTATCTCAGAATCTGGCTTTAAGAATGGCCAAATATAATTGGATACAGCCTGGATTTGATTCTATTTTATGAAATACATTAAAGACCTGAATTTTTCATCTAACAGTGAATTGTAATCATCACCCAGGTTCTGCTTATTTCATGTACCAACGACTTTTTTTGGTATCATTAATAAACAATTGCATAAGCAACATTGTGGTTATTAAATTACCCCCATTGTCAAGTCCCCACCACATAGCCCATTATAGTGACTGTCCATCAGCATAGTAAGATGCTATAGAGTGACTACTTCTCTTCTCTGTGCTGTACTGCCTTCCCCATGCCCCCACTTACATTATGTGTGCTATTCGTAATGCCTCTTATTCCCCTTCTCCCTCCCTTCACACTGACCCACCTCAATATCTTTCCATTTGGTAACTGTTAGTCCATTCTTGGGTTCAGTGAGTCTGCTGCTGTTTGGTTTCTTCAGTTTTATTTTTTTTATGCTCCACAGATGAGTGAAATTATTTGGTACTTGTCTCTCTCCACCTGGCTTATTTCACTGAGCATAATACCCTCTAGCTCCATCCATGTTGTTGCAAATGGTAAGATTTGTTTTCTTCTTATAGATGAATAATACTCCATTGTATTATGTACCACTTCTTCTTTATCCATTCATCTACTGATAGACACAGGTTGCTTCCATTTCTTGGCTACTGTAAATAGTGCTGCAATAAACATAGGGGTGCATATGTCTTTTTTGAAACTGGGACCCTGCATTCTTAGGGTAAATTCCTAGAGGTGGAATTCCTGGGTCAAATGGTATTTCTATTTGTAGTTTTTTGAGGAACCTCCATACTGCTTTCCACAATGGTTGAACTAGTTTACATTCCCACCAGCAGTGTAGGAGGGTTCCCTTTCTCTGCATCCTTGCCAGCATTTGTTATTCCTATTCTTTTCTATGTTGACCTCCTATCTGGTGTGAGGTGATATCTCATTGTGGTTTTAATTTGCATTTCCCTGATAATTAATGATGTGGAGCATCTTTTCATGTGCGTGTTGGCCATCTGAATTTCTTCCTTGGAGAAGTGTCTGTTCATATCCTCTGCCCATTTGTTAATCAGGTTATTTGCTTTTTAGGTGTTGAGATGTGTGAGTTCTTTACATATTTTGGATTTAACACCTTGTTGCATATGTCATTTACAATATATTCTCCCATACTGTTGGATGATTTTTGTTCTGGTAATGGTGTCTATTGCTGTACAGAGGCTTTTTAGCATGATGTACTCCCATTTGTTCATGTTTTATTTTGTTTCCCTGACCTGAGGAGATGTGTTCAGGAAAAAGTTGCTCATGTTTATATTTAAGAGGTATTTGCCTATGTTTTCTTCTAAGAGTTTTATGGTTTCATGACTTACATTCAGGTCTTTGATCCATTTTGAGTTTACTTTTGTGTATGGGGTTAGAAAATAATCCAGTTTCATTCTCTTGCATGTAGCTGTCCAGTTTTGCCAACACCAGCTGTTGAATAGGCTGTCATTTCCATGTTCTATATCTATGGATCCTTTACTATATATCAATTTACCACATGTGCTTGGGTTTATATCTGGGCTCCCCAGTCTGTTCCATTGGTATATGGGTCTGTTCTTGTGCCAGTACAAGATTGTCTTGATTATTGTGGCTTTGTAAAAGAGCATGAAGTAGGGGAGCATAATTCCCAGTGCTTTATTCTTCCTTCTCAGGATTGCTTTGGCTATTCGGGGTCTTTTGTGGTTTCATATGAATTTTAGAACTATTTGCTCTAGTTCATTAAAGGCTGCTGTTGGTATTTTGGTAGGGATTTCATTGAATCTGTAGATTGCTTTAGGCAGGATGGCCATTTTGACAGTATTAGTTCTTCCTATCCATGAGCTCAGGATGTGTTTCCATTTGTTGGTATCTTCTTTAATTTCTCTCATGAGTGTCTTGTAGTTTTCAGAGTATAGGTCTTTCACTTCCTTGTTTAAGTTTATTCCTAGGTATTTAATTCCTTTTGATGCAATTGTGAATGGAACTGTTTTCATGATTTCTCTTTCTGCTAGTTCATCATTAGTGTATAGGAAAGCAACATATTTCTGTGTATTAATTTTGTATCCTGAAACTTTGGTGAATTCAGATATTAGAACTAGTAGTTTTGGAGTGGATTCTTTAAAGTTTTTATGTACAGTATCATGTCATCTGCAGTGACAGTTTAACTTCTACCTTGCCAATCTGGATGCCTTTTATTTCTCTGTGTTTTCTGATTGCTGTGGCTAGAACCTCCAGAACTATGTTGAATAAAAGTGGGGAGAGTCATCATCCTTGTCTTATTTCCTATCTGAAAGGAAAAGCTTTCAGCTTCTCACTGTTAAGTTTAATGTTGACTGTGGGTTTGTTATATATGGCCTTTATTATATTGAGGTACTTGCCCTCTATACCCTTTTTGTTGAGAGGTTTTATCATGAATGGATGTTGAATTTTGTCAAATGCTTTCTCTGCATCTATGGATATGATCATGTGGTTTTTGTCCTTCTTTTTCTTGATGTTGTGGATGATGTTGATGGATTTTTAAATTTTGTAACATCCATTCATCCCTGCAATAAATACTACCTGATCATGATAGATGATCTTTTTGATGTATTTTTGAATTTAGTTTGCTAATCTTTTGCTGCATATTTTTGCATCTATGTTCATCAGGGGTATTGGGAAGTACTTTTATTTTTTTCTGGTGTCTTTGCCTGGTTTTGGTATTAGAATGATGCTGGCCTCATAGAATGAGCTTGGGAGTGTTCCCTCCTCTTCTACTTTTTGGAAAAGTTTAAGGAGGATGGGTATTAGGTTTTCACTAAGTGTTTGATAAAATTCAGCAGTGAAACCATTTGGTCCAGGCATTTTGTTCTTAGGTGACTTTTTGATTACCAATTAAATTTCCTTGCTAGTGACTGGCCTATTCAGATTTTCTGTTTCTTCCTGGGTCATCCTTGGAAGGTTGTATTTTTCTAGAAAGTTCTTCATTTGTTCTATGTTATGCAGTTTGTTAGCATATACTTTTTCATAGTATTCTCTCATAATTCTTTGTATTTCTGTGGTTTCTGTAGTGATTTTTCCTTTCTCATTTCTGATTCTGTGTATGTGTGTAGACTCTCTTTTTTTCTTGATAAGTCTGGCTATGGCTTTATCTATTTTTTAAATTTTCTCAAAGAACCAGGTCCTGATTTCATTGATTCTTTTGATTATTTTATTCTTCTCCATTTCATTAATTTCTCCTCTAATCTTTATTATGTACCTCCTTCTACTGATTTTGGGCCTCATTTGTTCTTCTTTTTCTAGTTTCATTAATTGTGAGTTATTTGGGATTCTTCTTCCTTCCTGACTTAGGTCCATATTGCAATATACTTCCCTCTTAGCACAGCCTTCACTGGTGCCACAGATTTTGTGGTGTTGAATTATTGTTGTCATTTGTCCCCATATATTGCTTCATCTCTTTTTTTATTTAATCATTGATCCATTGATTATTTAGGAGAATGTTATTAAGCCTCCATGTGTTTGTGGGCTTTTTTGTTTTCTTTGTGTAATTTATTTCTATTTACATACCTTTGTGATCTGAGATACTGGTTGGTACAATTTCAATCTTTTTGAATTTACTGAGGTTCTTTTTGTGGCCTATTATATGATCTATTCTTGAAAATATTCCATGTACACTTGAGAAGAATGTGTATTTTGCTGCTTTTGGGTGTAGAGTTCTGTAGATGTCTGTTATGTCCATCTGTTGTAATGTGTTGTTCAGTGCATCTGTCTCCTTACTTATTTCTATCTGGCTGATCTGTCCTTTGGAGTGAGTAGAGTGTTAAAGTCTCCTAGAATGTATGCATTGCATTATATTTCCCCTTTTAATTCTGTCAGTATTTCTTTCACATGTGTAGGTGCTCCTGTGTTGGGTGCATAGGTATATATAATAGTTGTATCTTCTTGTTAGATTGACCCCTTAATCATTTATCATGTAGTGTCCTTCTTTGTCTCTTGTGACTTACTCTGTTTTGAAGTCTATTTTGTCTGATACAAGTACTGCAACTCCTGCTTTTTTCTCCCTATCAGTTGCATGAAATATTTTTCTCCATCCCTTCACTTTTAGTCTGTCTATTTCTTTGGGTTTAAAGTGACTGACTGTCTTGTAGGCAGCATATAGATGGACGTTGTTTTTTTATCCATTCAGTGACTCTATGTCTTTTGATTGGTGCATTGAGAGCATTTACATTTAGGGTGATTATCAATAGGTATGTACTTATTCCCATTACAGTCTTTAGATTTGTGGTTATCAAAGGCTCAAGGCTAATTCCCTTACTATCTAACAGTCTAATTTAACTCACTTAGTATGCTATTACAAACACAACCTAAAAAGACTTTTTTCTTTTTTTTTCTTCCTTTCCTTCCTTCTCCATTCTTTGTTTATTTAGGTGTCATATTCTGTACTCTTTTTCTATCCCTTGATTGACTTTGGGAGTAGTTGTTTTGATTTTGCATCTGCGTAGTAATTAATTGTTCTACTTTGCTGTGATTTTATTTCCTCTGGTGACAGCTATTTATCCTTAGGAATACTTCCATTTGCATTAGTCCCTCCAAAATGCACTGTAGAAATGGTTTGTGGAAGGTAAATTCTCTCAGCTTTTGCTTATCTGAAAATTGATCCCTCCTTCAAATTTAAATGATAACCTCACTAGGTAGAGTATTCTTGGTTTGAGGCCCTTCTGTTTCATTTCGTTAAATATATTTTGCCACTCCCTTCTGGCCTGTAAGGTTTCTGTTGAGAAATGTGGTGATAGCTTGATGGGTTTTTCTTTGTATGTGATCTTTTTTCTCTCTCTGGCTGCTTTTAATAGTCTGTCCTTATCATCAATCTTTGCCATTTTAATTATTATATGTCTTGATTTTGTCTTACTTGGGTCTCTTGGGTTGGAAGATCTGTGCACCTCCATTGCCTGAGAGACTATCTCTTTCCCCAGATTGGGGAAGTTTTCATCAATTACATCCTCAGTGACACTTTCTATCCCTTTTTTCTCTCTCTTCTTCTTCTGGTATCCTTATAATGCGAACATTCCATTTGGATTGGTCACACGTTCTCTCAATATTCTTTCATTCTTAGAGATTGTTTTTTCTTTCTGTGCCTCAGCTTCTTTGTATTCCTTTTGTCTAATTTCTATTCCATTTACCATCTCTTCTACTATGCCTAATCTACTTTTAAATCCCTCCATTGTATGTTGCATTTCAGATATGGATTTTCTTAATGATTTAATCTCCATCCAAAATTCATCCCTAAGTTCTTGAATATTTTTGTGTACCTCCATGAGCATGTTTATGATTTTTACTTCGAACTCTCTTCCAGGATGATTTGTGAGTTCAGTTTCATTTGGCCCTTTTTCTGGGGTTTATGAGGTTTTGGTCTGAACCACATTCATTTGACATTTCACATTTCTATGTGGTGCCTTCTATTGCCCAGAAGCTCTAGTCTCTGGATCTGTTCATCCCCTGGAGTGAGGTCGGGGTTTGCAGGGGAGTGGCACTGGTGCCTGGTGGGAGGAAAGAGCTATTTCCTTCTTCCCAGCTTCAGTGCTTGTCTCCAGTGTCAAAGGATGTGGGCATAGCACAGAGGTATAAGCCTCTGTGCTTCACATCTGTAGCTGTAATAGGTGGGGACTCTGTCTGTCTGGCTTGATGCCAGAACAGTGACAGCCAGTTTACATGCCAATGCCTGCATGCCAGGAGGGAGGCTGCTGCGTATGACAGTGGGGGCCCTTGAAGCTGAGTAGCCAGCCAGTGGGATGGAGTGCCTGAAGCTTCTGAAAGTTCCCAACCTGTTGGGCAGAGGGCGCCCAGACAACCTTGTCCATCTATCCCTTCTCCCATGCAGCAAGCTCCATGCAAACCCCATCCCTTCAGAAGCCCTTTTGCTGCTAGGAAACCTCTCAGACCACCCTCCTTTCCTTTGTCCTAGAGTGGCCAGATGTGGATCCCTGTCCCCCACAAATGGCTGGAATCTCAGTCTCTGAAGTATTTGCCTGTCTTGGCTTTCCAACCCCACTAATCTCCAGAGTACCATGCACTATGGGTTTGTACTCCCAAAGCAAATCTTCAGGGCTGGGTGTTCATCAGTTCTAGGCTTCCACCCCTTCCCCACTCTGTTTCTCTTCCTCCCACTGGTGTGCTGGGGTGGTGGAAGGGCTTGGGTCCTGCCCAATTAAGACTTTGGCATGTTTCCTTTTTCATGATGTCTTCTCTGTTCTTCAGGTGTATGCAATCTGGTGCAGCCTTCTTTCCTGTTGCTCTTTTAGGAATAGTTGTATTAACTATATTTTTGTATTATATGTGGTTTTGGGAAGAGTTCTCTGTCTCCCCTCTCACTCCACCATTTTGAATCCATCTCCCCTACCAATGAATTTTAAAGAATGAAATCATGTATAATAATAGAGCAATAAATAGAACTCTATTTCAGTTCAGAAAAAGATTAAAAATAAAAGAGTGAAGTGTTTAAATTAATGGCTGATTGCCAGAAAAATATATGAATATACTAAAGAAATACTTGAGTTTTCAGATTATGACTTTTAACAACAAAAACATATTGAAATTATTTTATTTAAAAAAATAGTGGATTGGATTGGATTTTTTCAAATCTGAATTTAAATATCAAAATAAATGTTATACAAATAGAATAATTAGAAAGCAATGCAAATTTTTCTTTTTTTTTTGCTGCACTTACTCAATTTTGAGGCTTACTTTTGGAGTTGTCTTCAGAGGTAATTTACTAATCATGCACAGATATCTATCTCATTTATTTTTCCTTCTTTTTCCTGTTTCCTTTTTCAATATCTCAACTCTATCTTCTTTAATTTTTGTTTTCTGTTAATACTGATTTGTAATTGAAAAAATACTAGGGTATTATATTAGATTAATTTTGGAGTTATCTTAGTACAAGATAGCTAAGGAAATCCTGATATGGAACACATTAAGCAGATAAACATGGTTTTCTATCTTGGCTCTTATCTAGAATAAAAATTGTGGTTATCCATAAATCAGATGAATGAATCATATCTATTTGCTAAAGAAAGTAGACATTCCTCTAATACCAAATGGAAAAACTGAAGCCTAATTTGGCAAAAAGGAGAATTTGGAAGAGTAGTTGTTTCTGATATTTCAAGCAGGCATTGACTCTCCATCTACACTGACTTCTGACAGCAGTCTATAAAACAGGAGGCCAAACTTCATAGATTAAGGACACAGGTTAAGTCCACAAGACTGCCCTTACTTCAGATATCAATCACAAATGTGGAGTTCCCCCAACTACTGTCCCTTCTCACCAACTGACTACAAATTTAGGGATCCCTTTTACCCCCTCAGATTTTCTTAATTACCAAGCAGTATTCTCCTGGTGGCAGGTTGAGTGCTAGAATCACATTGCATCTGGTAGACTACAAGTCTGTCTCTGTCTCTGCTCTGCTCCAGGCTCTGCCTCAGCCTCTGCCTCTGCACCAGGCTCTTCTTCCTCTGCTTCAGACTCTGCCTCCACCTACAGCCTCTGGTCTGCCTGAAGTACTGGGCAGAGATCTTTAAACAGTAGCATAGGCAATAATGGCTTATTGCCAATGGGTGTGTAAGCAGTAGCCTACACAGTAGGCTGATTACATCATCAAGTAGATGAGGTTCAAGTGAAGATCCTGGCCATAGGAACTTCTATTTTCCCTATACTCCACCCCTTCAGGATTCTTGCCTAACAATTTACATGCCCTCAATCTTCTGTAATGGTCCCTGTGTGAGAAAGCTGGAGCATTGTAACCAGATTCCCCAACAGTAACAGAGGCACAATAACATAAAGCTAACAACAAAAATTATGATAATCCTCAAGCCTGAGAAGGTCAATTGCCACTGAGTGGTTATTCCAGCTGTATTCAAACCAATTCTACTCAAATGAGGTCATGACTCACACTTCCCATAGGAGGTCAGTAGTGGAACTGAGAAGAAGCTCTGTACACACCCAGCAAATCACAGTTTTTGCTAGGGTGTGTGCCCAATTCACAAAGATATTAGAGGAGATTAATCTTTAGGGTGACAAGACATATGTTTTAATGAACCTAAAGGACCTAAAAACTACGCTCTATTGCCACCAGTATCCAGCTTGTTTTATAATGAAAACCTTACCCCTGTATCCATCTACAATAGTGGGTTCCCAGGAAACTGCTCAGGGTTACCATAAATCAGTGAGCATTCAGCTCCTGTGCCTACAAGAGCAGGACATGTGTACATTCACTAGAGACCAATGAGTTGATATTGACCTCTGGTCCCCACCTGGTCCCCTGAAGCAGGTAACTTGGCCCTCCCCTCCATCAAACTGTATCACCCAATTGTATTCCTGTGAAGGTTCAGGCAAGGTTGATTCACTCCCCAGCAGGAAGTCCTGCAGACACACTGGCTGGACTTGTGAATTTGTCTCTGGCTTCCATTTCTTCATCCTCACCTTAGCTAATAGCTGAAACTGTTTCAGCTTCAACTGTTGTCACAGTTCCAGTAAGTTTGTATTTGACTACTCATCCAATTTCTTCCTGTCTACTCCTGCCTTTAGCAAATAAACCTACATCTGAGTCCTTGTGACTTTCTTGGGGCCCTTTAAACTCTTCCTCTGAGTAGTGGACTACACCCCCTTCTGTCCCCACATCACACCAGCCTCTCCCAAATTTGTCATAGTATGGGTAACCACATTTATGGGCTGTTCTATGTGAGGGGCAAGAATGGCAACTAGGATCCCAAACAGGGGTGAGTGAGCTGTTTGCCGAACTGTATTTCTCATCCCTATCTTAAACAGTTCCTCATCCAGGTCATAATTTACTGGGTTATAAATGCAATTTTTTCATATTTGGCACCTGTAATAACTGTTGGAGCTTGGCATACATCTGCCATATAACAGAGGAAGATGGTAAATCACCCTAATTGAGCCATACAATGTGAAGTACAGCCATAAGCCACTTGAGAAGGAAGTGGTTTCCTAGAGTCTGGTATGCATTTTGTAATCACTTCTGCAAGGCAGGATGAGTTGTCAGGGAAGCCAGCTTTCCCAATTCTAAACCAGACAGAATAATCCCATCAACACTTACATCCCAAAGCCACAAAAGGCAGGCTAATATAGACTCTGAGGGTTTTAGCCAAAGCAGGAGCCCAAATCCATCAGCTCTGCCTGTGTGTAGGGTCAGAATGTAGTGTGCTCCATGACCTGGGGAGGGGGCTGAACCTCTCCTGGAGGAACCTGCAGTTGCTTTGTCTTTATTTTCTTTACTACCTGGAGGAATTTCAATACAGGAGGGATTGGTGCCTCTGGCACCACCTCTACCTCCTTGTTCTTCTCTGGTATAAGCCCTACCACTTCTGGAGCTAATGGTACATGTTTCATTGCTCCACAGAATGCCTCCCTCTCAGGAAACACTACATTCTTTACTTTCTCCTCAGTGCTTCACAACAATAACATCTCAGTCATCAGCAAATCTTTTACCTTCTCCATAGCACCTCACAGCCTGCATTCTTGTGCTATCTCTTCTCATGCTTCTCACAGGAGTATGTCCTTCTTTATGGCTTTTCTTAATACTATGAGAAATAGCCAACCCATGGCTCCTGTTGCCATGCAGGCATTGTCTTGTTTCTTTAAGGATTTCCTAGTTTTATGGAGGGCCCCCACCAGTTCCTCAGGCATCACCTCCACCTCCAATCCTGTCCTGGGAAGGGTACCACTTTTCTAGGAGGAAAGCCACCTTGGTCCACATGCCCAGTGGGGGATACCCAAGTATCTTCTCATCTACAGGGACAGCCTTCTAAAGTACTCCTCCCCATGAAGACAGCTTGTTCCATTTTTTCAGTCTGCAGAGAATCCGGTCAATGATACCAAAATGTAGCTCTGGGCTGGAGGAGTTCCCAGCTCCAGGTTAAGTTCACTCTGGATTTGGTAAGACCAAAATAGAACAATGGAGCATTGTAAAGGGTAAAAGGGTTTATTTATATCAAGCAATACTCTTACGATGTAAGAGTCTAGCAGGTTAAGTGCTAGAATCACATCTGCATCTGGCAGTCTGCAAGTATGTCTCTGTCTCTGCCTCTTCCCCAGGCTCCACTCTGCTCCTGACTCTGCCTCCTCTCCACTGCCTCAGCCTCTGCCTTTGCTCTGCTCCAGGCTCTTTCTCCTCCATTCAAGACTCTGCATTCACCTCCAGCCTCTAGTCTGCTTCATTACTGAGAAGAGCTCTTTATATAGCAACACAGGCAATAATGGCTTATTGCCAATGGGTGTGTAAGCAGTAGCCTACCCAGTAGGCTGATTACATCATTGAGTAGGTGAGGGTCAGGTGAGGATCCTGGCCATAGGAACTTCCATTTTCCCTACAGTTACTATATTTACAATTATAGGGTTTTTATTTTTTATAGCAATAGGATACAAATGAAGAAGTTTAGGAACATTCCCATAATGAAGCTTCCATTGTTATCAGGGATGTGTTACCCTCCTGGTCCATAGATGTGTGACAGTGTGATTATTTTCAACTTCAGTATGTAGGTATGACTCAGTGAATCATTGGTCCTGTGAAATGGATTAATCTGGGGTCTTCTTTCCTTCCCTGCAGATAAGGCTTATATTCTAAGTTTCAAAGCCCCAACCCTCTATACACATGATAGTTCCTTCCTGGTGACATGCCCTCATCCCAAGTCACCTCATTTGTATAAATGATTAGGTGTGGTCTTTGGGACCCATCCCAACAAAGGTAATCCTATCCTCTGGAAAATTTCAAAGGTTTACATGTTATCTCCCAGGGACAAAGTCCAACCAAATTCCTTATTACATACTATTTTGCTGTCTTTCACTGCAGAATTAACAATATTTTATTATTATTGGCTTTAATGATTCTATAAAGAAAATTGTGAAACATTTGGCAAATAAATATTAAAATAAGTTAAAAACAACAATTAAGGTGTTAAGAGCTAGTGGAAATAGATCATTTTTATTGAATGCTTTACAGGAAACAGGTACAATTCTAATGCTTTAATTAATAGGAATCTTACCTTATAGGAACACATAAAGGAACACACTAAATACTAGAGTGTAAATTCACCATTATTCTGATTTTAAATCTGGAGATATTATATTATTGTTGTGTTCCCTGTTTTTAGATTTCATGGATTTCAAAGTAGGAACAAAATAAACAGTTTTTAATTTTGAAAAGCAAAACAAAACTGTGTTTTGGATTATGAAAATTAAGTGCTCACTACTAATTGCTCAGTTCAGTATATAGAATCACTGTCCTTGACCCTGGAGTGGTAATTGTATATGTGCAAAATTTTTGAAAAATGAGAGCAATGTTAAATGGCCATTCAATGCTATGAAGGAATAATTGATCATAATTATTCACTTAATTATAAAGATTACAAGATTAGATAAACTAATGACATTTTAATTATTTTACTTTTGCGAGTAACACATTTCTTTTCCTTCACTGCCCATAATAAATTTTAATAAATCCTGTTAGGACATTAAAGAAAGCAAAAGTCTTTCCCCCTTTATTCATTGTCATTCATTTTTAGGAATATTGGATTCTAAGAACTGAGCATTCAAAAGTTATTTCTAACCTTTTTCATGTTATGAGCCAAATATTGTTAGTAGAATGAATGAAAGTAGTTCATTTACTCATCATTTAATATATCCTGTAATTCATCCTGGAATTGAAAGAAGAATGATGAATTCTCTGCAAGGTTGTTTCTACTTACTTGAAACCCACTTGAAAATCTTACAAGTGATTGCTTCAATAAAGTCAATATTTGGTAAATCGTGAGGGCAGATCTTTCAAAATTTTATAAATTATGTCCCTAAACAGCAATAATTAGACCTTTTCATCTGTGTGGCATGACAGTTCTGTATCTGCTGAAGTCCAGTTAATTAATAAATAATAATTATTCCTGAATATAAAATTGTACTTATTGTCAAATCTTGAGAAGTTAGAAAGCATAAAGTACAAAAACATAAACTATGCATACAGTAATCCAGTATTTAAAATCAACTCTGTTAAATACTGACATTTCCTTTGTTTCACCATGGCACATATATATACACACATACACATACATTGATTATTTATACATTGAGTTTATATATATATTACAAAATAAAACTAAGCCTCCATTAGGTTTTGAATCCTGACTTTTTGAGAATCTGAACACAAATTATGAGAAAAAGGAAGACTATGCAACTGGAAAATGACAGCCAAGTAATAAAATCATTGATAACCTTTTTACCTTTCTATGCACAAGGCTCTGAGAAATTTATTTCATAAACTCTGGGGATAGTCACACACAGTACTGCATCTCCAATTGAAAACTTTCTGTGGGTGCTTTGTAAACCATGTATGAAAACCCATAAACACTTCATGCTGATATAATTTATGCTTTTCACAAATTGAAAATACCACTTAAGTCACATCTGCTGAAAAATGAAGGATTTGTTCATATTTTCATGATAATACCAACTTGAATGTCTAATAATACCTTCATAATCGTACATTTGTAATCATCATAATTGTTTGATGCCCTATGAGACAGGTAGGGCTAATGCTCTAATCTCCAGTTTTAAAGGCTGAATTGGGATTTTAATTGGTAAGTAAATGAATTTTCTATATTAAATTGCGTATTTGGAATAAGTGAACACAGTTTAACCACATGCATTTATATTCCTTCTCTCTAGATTCCATTCAAATGATAGAAAATAAATAGGAAATATAAAGATCCACAAGGGCATTGATAACAAAGGAGTAGACAATAGAAGTCAATAAAGAGAAAATGTTTGGAAAATGAAAGGGAATGAAGGAAAAATGATAACTGATTTATTAAAAAATAATAACCTCCAATTTAAACCCTTTGCTAATGGGACTATTAGTAAGAGGAAAACATTTATTCTTAAGATCCCTAATGAGTCTTAGATTTCGGGGTTACCAAGTACATCAAAGGCTGAACTGCATGACTATAAAGAGGCACCAAGAAAGATATTGTGAGCCACAGTTCCTTATGGCTTGTCTTAGAATGTCTATATTGAGGAAATGTATCTTCAGTACATGGCTGGAGAACTCTTGTTTAGAGAAACTGAATTAGGAAAAAAAAAAAACTAAATCAGAGAAAATATTTCCAAATATTGGCATAAACCTGAAAAAGGGTATCCACTGTCTTTTTTATCCCTTTTTGGTGAAGCCAATGAGTCATTCAAACTGGCATTTATGACCAAATCTTACCACCTTTGAATATTTAATTCTTAAATATAAAGATACAGCTGAGAATCAGCATATGTTATGATGAAAGTTTCCAATGCATATAAAATATAAACACTATTTTCAATTATAAAGTATGAACTTAAATATAAATGTAAAATTTAAATATAAAAAATAAAACAAAGAGAAAGAATACCCAGAGGAAAAGACATACTATTAGTTCATAAGAAACCTGACAGATTATCACATTACATATCTGTAGTAAGTTAAGAAAATAGTTTGCATAGATCTAAATAAGCATGGAGTCTTATGAAAAATGAACAAACAGTGAATCATAAATAGCTCTTGGAAGCAAATGGAATAGCCTAAACAACCACAGCAACAACAAAATGAAAGAGACTTGCAAGATAAAGTCAAAGGAATATGCCTGAAAACAACAATATGATCATTTATAAGAGCTGCTACATTGTAACTAGAAATGAATAGATTTAAATTTCAGAAAATCTGCTCTTCAAGCTTCATCTTCTTTTTTGACATTAGTTAACTTTAAGTTTCATCATCTGTGTAATTTTCAAAGCTCACTCCTCTATGTTTAATCAGAAATCAAATTTTGTTGGTCATGTAATAAAATTATCTTTGAATCTGGTTCTCCTTATTCATATATACTAATGATTTCTATTTTTGGCTCTTAGGCTCTCTTACCAAGTGCTCTGCAATATGCTCTCTAATTGTGGGTCTGCCCCTTGGTCCAGGTCTTTATGTATGTCACTTCTAGTATTATCTTTCTAAAAATTAAATTCTATTATGATAGTTCAAACTATTTGCCAGCTCCTTTTTGCCTAAAAGACCCAAATTATTTGCCCTGGTTTACAAAGTCCTTATTTATCTGCTCTGACACATTCTCAGTTTCATCTCCAGACACACACAAACATTCAAACTCCAGTTATATTAAAATTTTCAGTATTTCATGCATAATTAAGACCATTTATTCATCTGTTGCTTACTTTCCATATGCTAATTTTTTGGACAAATTTCTCAAAACTCCTCTATACAAATCTATATTTTCCTTTGTGAAATGAACTAGTTTTGTTGGCAGGAAGTTAAATGTTAGCAAGAATGCAAACTTGCTATTATTACTATTATTATTTTATTACTGTGATGGAAAAAAATATATATATATATCTTCACTATGCATAAGAAAGAGTTTTTAGAGAGTTTTTAGGTCAGAAAACTGTTAGGCAGAACATAATTTGAAAAGGTCATTTTAAGATCAAACTTCATTATTTTGATAACTCTAGCTACCTTTTATTGGTGTTTTTTTTTCCTTCCTCATACTCAGGTACTCTCTTATTCCTCTTCTAGTCTTCTGTCAAACTCCAACCCCATCTCAAATTAGTTTCCCATTAATGAGCCAGTTAGGAAGTCTTAGCTGTAATTCAAATGTGAAAGACCAAAGTTTTGGAAAAACCAATGTATTTGATGGTTTAATTTAGATATTTATTATTGAAAATAGGTGGGTTTTTAAATATTTCTAGCATTATTATACAGTAAAGTCTAAATTAACCCTTTAATATTTTTTATTTGATGACTAGTTTTGGCTGTGGACAACTAGATATCAGTCTAAAACTAATTCTGTTTACAAAAAAAAAATTAGAAACCATGCAGTTTTAGTTCAGAGATACAGAGAACTGGAAGTGTCACTCCAAATTTCACAACCAAGAATTAGCTACACAAATTATAAATAAGTTAAGTTAATAACTTTTCTTGAAATTATCAGTGAAAAGAAGTCACAGGACAATCAAATAACCTAAAATATGGGGAGTAGAGAAGTACAGATGCCTGCAGGGAGAAACTGTAACTGTAACTTTAGTTAATTACTTTTTAATCCTAAGGAAAAAATGAATTGATTTACTTAAGAAGAAAGTTTTGCCTTGGTACCAATATGCCTTTAGTACCTCTCTAAAATTTTCTAATTTATCTCATTTTTAAATAGACTGAGAGGAGACTTCAGTTTCAGAACTTTAAGCAAACTACAGAAAATATTATTTTATTTTCATTGTGTTATTTGTAGTTGTATTTTATTCATTGAAGCTGATATTGAATTGCCATTTAATTTTAGTGGTATAAAATCTTCCTTTAAAAGTAATGAAGTAACAATGGTAAAAAGTTAAAGGAAAAACATTAAATTATTAATATCATAAGTCCCTGGATAATACACTGTGATGGTTAATTTTATGTGGCAACTTGTCTGGGCCATGGTGCTCAGTATTTGATCAAATATTATTCTGGGTATTATTGTTAAGGTATTTTTGGATGAGATTAACATTTAAATCTTTGGACTTTGAGTAGAGCAAATTACCTTCCATAATGTGGTTGGATCTCATTCAATCAGTTGAAGTCTGAATAGAGCAAAAGGTTTACTTCCTCTGGGCAAAAGAATATTCTGCCAAAAGACTGCCTTTAGATTTCATGCTCAACATTGGCTCTTCTTGGTTCTACAGCAGGACTTTGGACTCTAACTGTGACTATTTTCTGAGCCTCCAACCTGCTGGCCACTCCATCTGATCTTGGATTCAACCACGGCTCCCCAATCACTTAAGCTAAATCTTTAAAATCTCTCTTTTTATGTATATTTACACATACCACACACACATGTCCTGGTAGTTCTCTTTCTCTAGAGAATCCTGACATATATAAATCAAGATATTGGTTTATTTTTGTTTTGTTTCTTTTTGTTTTTTCTTTTGTTATTTTATCAGATAGGGCAAAATATTAGAAGTCAAGTGAAGTTGAATCCGAACCTCTTAGCATGCCATTCAATCAAAAGAGATGCATTTGACATTTTACCTTTACTCTGAATATACAAAACTTTTTAGTTTTTTTCCTCAATAAACTCACCACTGACTGTATAAAATTAACTTACATTCCAGTAAGGGCTTGATAATTGTAATAACAATTTTAAAACCAAGTTAGCTTATTGTCCGTTGGTTTGAGATCTGAGATAATCTTTCTGCCTTTCACTTCACCTACCCACTTGCTACTACCCTCTTTCACTAGTGTATGTTCACTTCTCAGGATCCTAGTTAAGGACATTTATTTATTTACTTATTTATTTTAATTTTGGTATCATTAATCTACAGTTACATGAGCAACATTACGGTTATGAGACTCCCCCCATCAAGTCCCCACCACATACCCCATTACAGTCACTGAATGACATTATATTTTATTATTAAAAATAAAAAGGCTTTAAAGAAATGAAATCTCATGTCAGTTCATTATGCCTCCAAAACAGCTATATATTTATTCTATGAAAATATTAGCATTTACAAAGCAATTGATACTTGCAAAATATTTTGGTTACTTTAATTATTTATGCCAATAAATAAAATGCACTGAATCGCTATTTTGGTATAATCACAAGGAAACTCTAAGGAATAAACCTTAATGTTTTCTGTAGTGGTAATGTCTGAAATTAGATAACATTTTAAAAATAAAAAGGCTCCAATATACTTCCACTATCCACTCAATGTATTTCTGTGCATGTATAAATCTATATTTCCTATCAATCTATCATTTAGATGCATTCTATGATCAGGATATTAGCTCCTAGAAGTCACGAAATTTAGTGTGCATTACAAGGCATCATGTACAATGAAAAATTAATCTTACAATTAATTGTACATTTTAGCTCTGAGAAAAGCTGTTCAAATTCCCAAGGGCATAAAGTGGAAAAGAAATCTACCTTCTAACACTCCTTCACCTTCCAAAATAGGGATTGGTATCTCTTCTCAGATTTAACTGTGAAGGATGCAAAGGCTCTCTTACAAGCAAGCATGAAAACAGAACAAGTATCTCCACTGAAATTCTGATAAAGTGAAATTACCTACTCATTTTAGAAGTCCTCCCAAAGAAGCATGCCCTGTGACCTGATATTGAGCAGGCCTAGAAAAGTGTCCTGGTCCCCAGAGAATCAGGTCTGAAACAGGCTATTATAATGAAAGAACTGTGAAGGGTAAGCTCTCCTTTTCAATGTCCAGGGACATCACTTCCTCCATGAGCTCGGTTAGTAATAAACCAGGAAAGTAATCTTGTGTGCAAACATAAATCCCACCTTCCACTATCTACATAAGCTCTTTTCACATAAAGAGAACTCTGTGGCTATTTTAAATGTATATTGTTTCTTCTTAGGAATATTTACTTCCTGGAATAAAAATAAGTAGAAAAAAAAAAGGAATACCCCAGGAAAATGATCACAGTGGCAAGTTAACCAGTGTATCCTATGCTCCCAGGCCATATACTCAGTAGCCTTGCCATAACTGAGGGTGCATGAATTGTACACAGGGGCACTTCTGAAGGAATGCATTGAAAAGGGAGGCCTTTATAGTGCTGTAAACGTTTTTCTCCCACTCTTTCTGAATGGATAGAATAGATTCCTTTAGCTGAGAAAGACTTGAGTGTGACTTCCTTGCCACTATAAATCAATCAGGAAATAGCAAGGATATCAGGGAAAGAAAAGTCATTCTATGCAGAGATTCTATTGTAGTGCATCTCTCAAAGCTTGCTTGTTCAAAAAATCAAAGAAAAATTCACTATAATCTCACTTACAGCTTATTTTTAATGTTAGTTATATTTCCAGTGGAATGTGAAGTTTGTGTGTATTTTCATCCATATAAGGATAGGAATTCATTAAAAGGGAATCTTGCTGTAACAGATAAAAACAATTTACAGCTAGATGGAGAACGAGAATCTATAAAAAGCAATGACACTTTGGTGAATGGAGAGGCAGGGACGTGCAATCTTTCGTGCCTTTACACTATGATGTCCTTTACCATATGACAACACTAAGTCTTCTGAATAGTTTACATTCGTGTGCATCTTTCCTTTTGATAAAGTGAGGGAAATGTGCTGAACATTAAGAGTTTCTTTCAAAGGAGTATGACCATTCATTTTTGTCTAAAGTGTCTTTAAATAAGAAAATTATTCAATGGTAGAATTATTGGCAATATAAATGAATAAGTTAAAAGGGATAATAATTCATACCCTGATTTAATCAGGTAATTATATATTGTATTTCAGAAAAAAGTGATGCAAATTCTAGAAAACAAAAACATCTATTTGTGATAAAAATGTTAGGGATATTGTCATAAGCACTATAAGGAAATATAAATTTAAAATCTTCAACATCATTATCACTGTGCTAAGACTGCAGTCCTATTTGTGTATGGTGTGTAAAATCCCTTTCCTCTGCATTAAAGCTCTACATACCTGGGTAGAGATTCTGCCTCCATCTCATCTCTAGTATGAGCCTTGAAAATTGTGTTAGTATTTGAGTTTTGAATTCATAAATCTATATCTTTGCACATTTTCAACTTTACATGGCTTATGAATATCTACTCACATTGTTAAATATATTTTTGTGATAAATTTCTTTTCTTTCTTAATGCAAATAATGTGTTACATAATGGTTTCTGAGACCCAAGTGGATTTATACTGAACATCCAGTTAAAATAATCCAAATATTCTATTTATTTTTATTATCATTTAAAGTGTCTATTAATACTTCTGAAATGTAATTTGCTTATGTTTTATAGGTATATGCTAATGTTTCTGTGTCTTTATCCATAAATATATGAAAAAGAGAGAGAAATGAGAAGTAAGGGAATGAACATCAGGGTAAAGAGATCAGGGATCAAAAAATCACTGTAATAACTCTGAGCCATGAATGAGTAAGATAGCTTTTACTTAAAAAAAAATTCAAGTTCCTCTTTGTTTTTCTCTCCCCTACTTTTTCCTTTCTCTCTTCCCCACACTACACACACACATACACTCTCACACTCACACACATGGCTCTGAATATAAATCTTTCCATACTAATTTAAATCAATATAGACTTAATTAATGAAATATTGAAGTGACTGTGGCTGCTAGTTTTATGTGTGCTCATGACTTCTATGCTGCTGCTTAGGCACATAAGAAATCAAATAGTATAGGAAAGACAGATTTTGAAACATCAGGACAGGGCATTAGCTCTGAAGCTCTAGAAGTCTGACAAAAATATGCTCTGAATCCTCAACCTAATTAAACACATTTAAGAAAATGGGTGTTTCAGATTAGTTTCACAGAGACACTGACAGATCTCTTCAAGAAGTTAATCAAATTCAGCTGAATCACATCTCAATAGACAAATGCCATGTCTTCTCCTGACCTGATAGACTAAAGGAACTGTGTTGATTCATTAAGAAATTCTTGAATAAACTATTTTATTTATATTCACTTTATAATTCTTGACCTTGTCAACAGGCAAAGTAATTGTGTTAGGATGAAGAATGAATCATGCTTTCTAACATATGTCTTCAACCCCATGTGTGCTTATTCTTGAGATAAACACTTTACAGAAAATACATGGTACAGATAGTTTTAAAAGAATTGTGTGTAAGATCTTCATTTTCCTGATGTACTTCTGTCTAAAAATGATCCGATTGAGTGTCCTGTAGTTAAGTTCCTATCTACTGAAGATTCTGAAACTTCTTGCTCATCCCCACACTGCATAATTGCCTTTCTTCCAGGTTACCAAGGAAAGGCAAATGGATCAACTTTCCAGAATCCTACTAATCCCATCCGTGTGTGTGGACACCATCGAATGGGATAATTTAAAAAATGTGTCGCTACTGAGGGAGGGTATATTGGCAGCAAAGCAAAATTACCTTATCAAAAACAAAACAAAACAAAAAAAGAAACAAACCTGGAGAATCAGTAACAAGCTCCCTGTGCCACATCTACCTGTGTGCCTGATGGTTATCTATCTATCTATCTATCTATCTATCTATCTATCTATCTATCTATCTATCCATCTATCCATCTCTCCATCTATCATTTATCTGTCTATCTATACCATAGACTTTGAATTCAAAAGTAAGATGTCATAGGACTTGTATTAGCATGATTGTTTTGAAATGGAGCCACTGTAAAATATAAAATGTGATTAAGTCAGACTGCTTTCTGACAGACAGTAAACTCATTTAGTTGATCATTCGATCAGGAGAACAGCCAGGCCAAATGAATTCAATGGTGATTGTTTTTCATAAATTGAATAAATTAACTTTTAGCCAGATAGTCATAATAATAATATTGATAATGATAACAATGATATTTAAAGTATTATGCAAAATGACAGAAATTACCACCTTTCCAGTTAAACCTACTATAAAAATGTTAAAAATCACCTTAAATGGACAGGAAATATACATCACATTTGAAATTCATTTAAGAGACCCAGGAGCAGAAATTCATGTGGACCACTACTTTTTACCCCTTTTATTTCTTGAATGGACTTGATTTCGGACAGTTTTTTCTAATTAATTAATTAATTTTTGATGAGTAATCATTACTCAAGGACAGAATATAAATCACAGGATTTAGAGCTGTAGCATGTACCCCAGGGGACACATGGATTTGCAAACTGCTGTTGAAATAGAACTATCTGAACCTATATTTTGGGCTAATACAATATTAGGTCAGAAAAATACCTTACAGATCTAGAGTTAGCCCCTTCTTTAGTGGTCAAGGAAACAGATCCATAGAGAAGTCAGTTGCCTAAGGTGATAGGGTTGGTGGTAGAGTTGGGATTTGAATTTAGGATTCCCGATTCCAATCCTATTTCCACTGAACCAATCTTCCCTCCATTAAGCTCAGAAATTTTATCTTCTTAAATATTTATATGTTAAAAATCAATAAATTGATCTACAAATACAGTGGAGAGCTATACCTGATAAATGTACCCAGAAATTATTTTATCAGTATAAATGAAAAATACTCTTAGCACCATGGAAGCTATTTACTACTAATTAATGAAAGCAGTCATCATTTCATGCCTAATTGACTAGCTTTGTTTAATCAGGCTTCTAATGCATTATGTTGCTCTGTTTCAAAGGGGACACAGTATAGCCAGTTGTGTCATAGTGGAATCTTAATGTATTTGTATTTAGGGAAAGATATTATTGGAAATAGGATCTATCTACAGAATCATTTCTAATTGTGTGTGTTCTGTTTTGATTCTTTGTTTATTTATATTTGCTGAGCTTTTACAGATAATTTTTTGGGAATTATATCAGTAATGTTCCATGGCATTTTCATGTCTAGATTTTTTTGTTACATTAACCAAGAAGTCTAAGTTCCTGCAGCTCATGTCAGCGTTTTGCTTTGTTGATTTGTTTATCTTCAGCTTAAATCTGCAGCTTTTCCCCCAGTCTCAAATAGACTAATTTTTAGCAAGAGACATTTAAGTGTCTTTAATCAGGATATTTCATAAACCAGTCTATATATCATTGCCATTGTCTGTCAGAATTAAAATTATATTTGACTTTCTAAAACAACCCCTGAAAATGTTTACATTGAATTCAAATACATTGTTGCACTTAAGCTGTATCTATGCAAATATCAGTATAACCTACTGTTTGAGAGCATAGACTTTGAAGTCATACTTTGGAGCCTATGTCCTTATTCAGTTATTGATTAACTGACATTAGGCAAGTCAAGTGCATCTCCAAGTCATAGTTTTTTCATTTATAAAAAATGGAGAAAATAGCTGTAACTAGCCCAAATATTTATTTTGAGTATTAGATGAAATAGTCTGTGCAAAGTGTTAGTATATATCGTGGCTGTGAGAAAGCATTCTATAAATGTTCTTCACTATTATTACTGATTTATTCTTTAATCTAGCAAACACTATATGTGTTTCATTTCTTAAGAATCAGTATAAGATCTATGTTCTTTTCTCTGACTTCTCTAAATATTTAGCCCACATTGATTTCCTTCTTTCTCAATTACAATTATATTCCTTACCCCATTAATATATAGTGCATTTCTATGTATTTTATAACATTAGCTATGTCACTGTAGATGGGATATATAAGTTCCTTGAAGTGAGAGTCCAGAGTGCTAAATATCTAGTAGCCAATTAACACAGTCACTGAGTTACTCATTAAACCTTAGAATGGGTATGAAAGCTCATCTCTTAAATGACAAAAACATATAATTTCTTTAAATATAATTTTATCACAGCTATAAAAAGAGGACATATTTAAGGATAAAAGAAATGCCAGAATAGCTATTTTGGAATTTGCAAATCATATATCAGAATAGTAACAGACTGAGCAGTTAGAGAAAATGGAAAATGATGCCAGCAGTAGGGGAAGCACATAGGCCAGACCATATGCATCATTGAACCCCAAAAAGGCTCAGACATTGGAAGGATGAAATATATATGAAAAAGGACATTGTTTTGAGAACATGAAAATAAAAGAATTGTTTGCATGTTTGTAGGAGTCAGATCTCAAGATCCCAGGGGAAACCTAAAAATTTATTCTCTGGAAAGTTTGAGTAGGTTCTTAGGGACTCCAAGCATGATTAAAGGAAAATTTTATAATGAAAACAACATGTTAATCAAAGATTTCTTATTGCCATTTAACTTTTAAAATGGTACAGAAATTAACAGTTCAAAGGAAAAGTCATAATGACTCAACCACCTCACCCTGCAGGGAAGTTCACTATTAACAAGGTAAACAGCACCAACAATAACTGCAGAGATTTTTGTCCCCATTTTCTAGAGCCTATGCATTTGAGCATGTTTCTGTTGGGTTCCAGGGGTTGTCACTGAGGTTTTGGGGCAATGGAAGAGCAAAGAAGGCAGCGGGAGTCATCATGGAGGGTACTCAAAAGAGGCAACTTTATTCTGCGTAAAGCTGTACTTCTTATACTGCTGTACAGCTAATTCATGGTTACATAAGTGTTGAAGATGCACATGCGTGTGGCCTTCATGGCCAGGTGTCTGGCCTTCAAGGCCCTTATCAAGCTCCTTTCTCATGGGTACAACATGCTGTGTTTTCAGGTTTCTCAAGGCCAGATGTTTGGCTCCATACCAGGCCAGACATATTTAGGGTGAAGCAGTGGACAGCTGTCTTCATAGAACAGTAGGGAAAGTTGGAGTGGGCCTTTTGTACAGTTTCTTAACATGAATGACAAAAAATACAATAGAAAGAGACATAAAATACCAGGTGAAACAGACAATTCAAAAAACAGAAGTCAATATAAACAAAATAAACCAATGACATTGTAATAAATACCATTAAAGAGCATATATGTATATATAAGTAAAAATATTTCTATGAGAAGACATTTAGGCTTTAAAATTGCTCTTTGTAATTAAAAAGAAGATAGCATGAAACACAATAAAAAGGAAAATGTTGAAAGAAAAGAGAAACTCTCCCACTAATTATAACTCATACACACTGACACATAACTTGAAAAATAAGAGAGCAGTTATAGTATTCCTAGAAGATAAGCCCAGGAGGTTCACCATCTGAATAGTAAGAATACAGAACAAGTATCTGAGGAAACAGAGGGGCTATGCAGCAAAGACATAATATTGAAATGTTCAAAATTGAAAAAATTTTTATAGGTGTAAAGAGGTATAATATTTAAAGATAGGTTGTAACAAGTTAAAGATAGATATTATGAATTCTAGATGTATCACTATAAAAATAATAAAAGAAAGAACTATAATTGATAAACCAATGGAGAAGATAGAATAGAGTACAAAAAATGCTCAATAAATCTAAAAGATGGTGGTAGAGATCAAGGGCTAATAGAACAACAAATAACAAACTATTATATTTATGCCCAGCTACATCAATAATTACATTAAATACAACTTGTTAAATACTCAAAATAAAAAGCAGGGATTGCAAAACTAGGTACATGCAACAAGTGTTATGTACCAAAAAAATGCACTATAAATACAAAAACTCAGAGAAGTTAAAGGGTGGGATTAGAAAAGGTAAAGTAGGAAAACCAGAATCATAAGAAAATTAAAATGACTATATTTATATCAGATGGAATGGATTTGAAGACAATGATTATTAGGTGAGACATTCTGTAATAATAAAATAGTAAAAAAATAAAAAGAAAAGATTTGAATTTCTAGATAGAAATAACCCACAAGTATTCATCACAGTGGAGAACATCCAAATCAGGTATATATATATATCATCATTGAAAAGCAGAATATTGGGCAGAAATAGAACATTCTTAAAGCTTACACAGAAAAAATATCAAATTACATGCAAAGGTTCACAAATATGTGCAGTCTCAAATTTCTTAGCAGCAAATAATACTTAAAATTGGACAAAATGGAATAATGCCTTCATATTTTCCAACTAGAAATCTTTTACCATTGCAATTATCTTTCAAATACAAAGTTAAGAGAAAAAAACCTGAATCTTATACATTCTCAAATAAAAAAAGAATCCCATGCATCATTTTTTAAGAGTTCCTGGAAGATACTCTATACCAGAAGAATAGAGAGAGGAAAAACAACAGATGAATATCTCAACACCACAGAGTAATAAATACTTCCCAGGAGAGAAGGATTTTGGGAGATTTCAGGAATATGGCTCTAAGAAAACAAAGAAACTGTTAGAATACTTGATAGGTTTAAATCGATAAAAAGGAGATTTATACTTTCTACAGGTGTCACATAGAGAACTAAAAAAATGAAAGATAATTATTAACTCCAGAAAAGACAAAATGGTATACAAAAAGTGAAATGTAATCAAAATATTCTACATCATTCAACTGTAGACAAAAGTTATGTGTCAAAACATTATAAATGCCAATTAATATTATAAGCAGAATTATAGTAGATTTCTGAATTAGAAAAGCAAAAAGCACTTGTGTCTAATGTGTTAGAAGATATGGTAACTAAGCTTTAATTTTCTATTTCAGGGAGACAAGGATACTATCTGAAATAAATTCAGGAAATATCTACATAATCATGTTGTTTAAAAATATTAAGATATGTTCCTGAACATACTACTGAAAATTTAAATGGTTGCCTCTAGGGAATAGAAATACAGGAAGGGAAGTTAAAGTAGGACTACTGTTACCAATTTTAAAATGTGGCAGGACAATTGACTTTTTTTATTGAAATGTAGTTTATATACAATATTATATTGGTTTTAGATGAAATACAATTAATCAGTTATGTACATTATTAAATGCTCACCATAAGTGTATACCATCTGTCACCATACAAAGATCATAATATTATGAGCAATATTCACTATGCCATCATCCCTGTGACTGAATTATTTTATAATTTAAAGTTTGTGCCTCTTATCCCCTATACCTATTTCACTCTCCCTCCTCATCATGATAACAAACTGTTCCATGTTTATGAGTCTATTTCTGTTTTGTTTGTTCATTTCTTCTGTTTTTCATATTCCACAGATAAGTGAAACAATATGGTGTTCCTCTTTCTCTAGCATACGAATTTCACTTAGCATAATGTCCTCTCTCCATCATGTTTTTGCAATTAACAAAGTTCCTTTTTTATGGCTGAATAATACTACATTGTATATATGTACCACTTATTTATTCATTCATCTATTGATGGACACTTGTTTAATATCTTGGCTATTGTGTAAATGATGTGGCAGTAAACATACAGATGCCTGTATCTTTTCAAATTGGAGATTTTGTTTTCTTTGGTTAAATTCCTAGAAGTGGAATTACTGGGTCAAGTGGTATTTCTACTTTCAGTTTTTTGAGGAACCGCCATATTGTTTTCTTTAGTTGCTGCACCAATTTACATTCCCTTCAACAGTGTAGGAGGGTTCCCTTGTCACCACATCCTCACCAACATTTGTTTTCTTGTATTTTTTATACTAGCTCTTCTGACTAGTGTGAGCTGATATCTCATTGCAGGTTTTTTTTTTGGTATCATTTATCTACAATTACATGAAGAACATTATGTTCACTAGGCTCCCCACTTCACCAAGTCCCCCCACAAACCCCATTATAGTCACTGTACATCAGTGTAGTAAGATGCTACAGAATCCTTACTCATCTTCTCTTGTGTTGTACAGCCCTCCCCGTGCTCCCCCCCACATTATACATGCTAATCATAATGCCTCCTTTCTTTTCCACCCCCTTATCCCTCCCTTCCCACACATCCTCCTCAGTCCCTATCCCTTTGGTAACTGTTACTCCATTATTTGGTTCTGTGATTGTGCTGCTGTTTTGTTCCTTCAGTTTTTCTTTATTCTTATACTTCACACATGAGTGAAATCATTTGGTACTTGTCTTTCTCCACCTGGCTTATGTCACTGAGCATAATACCCTCTAGCTCCATCGATGTTGTTGCAAATGGTAGGATCTGTTTTTTTCTTATAGCTGAGTAATATTCCATTGTGTATATGTACCACTTCTTCTTTATCCATTCATCTACTGATGGACACTTAGGTTGTTTCCGTTTCTTAACTATTGTAAATAGTGCTGTGATAAACATAGGGGTGCATCTGTATTTTGCAAACTGGGCTGCTGCATTCTTAGGGTAAATTCCTAGAAGTGGAATGGCTGGGTCAAATGGTATTTCTATTATGAGAATTTTAAAGAATCTCTATACTGCTTTCCGCAATGGTTGAACTAATTTACATTCCCACCAGCAGTGTAAGAGGGTTCCTCTTTCTCCACAACCTCACCAACATTTGTTGTTGTCTTTTGGATGGTGGCAATCCTTACTGGTGTGAGGTGATATCTCATGGTGGTTATAATTTACATTTCTCTGATGATTAGCGATGTGGAGAATCTTTTCCTGTGTCTGTTGGCCATCTGAATTTCTTCTTTAGAGAATTGTCTATTCAGCTCCTCTGCCCATTTTTTAATTGGATTATTTGCTTTTTGTTTGTTGAGGTGCATGAGCTCTTTATATATTTTGGATGTCAGCCCTTTATCGGATCTGTGATTTATGAATATATTCTCCCATACTGTAGGGAGAACTCCCAGGCCATTTTGACGATATTAGTTCTTCCTAGCCAAGAGCATGGGATGAGTTTCCATTTGTTAGTATCCTCTTTAATTTCTCTGTGATTTATGAATATATTCTCCCATACTGTAGGATACCCTTTTGTTCTATTGATGATGTCCTTTGCTGTACAGAAGCTTTTCAGCTTTATATAGTCCCACTTGTTCATTTTTGCCTCTGTTTCCCTTGCCCTGGGAGATATGTTCATGAAGAAGTCAATCATGTTTATGTCCAAGAGATTTTTGCCTCAGTTTTTTTCTAAGATGTTTATGGTTTCATGACTTACATTCAGGTCTTGGATCCATTTTGAGTTTACTTTTGTGTATGGAATTAGACACTGATCCAGTTTCATTCTCTTACATGTAGCTGTCCAGTTTTGACAGCACCATCTGTTGAAGAGACTGTCATTTCCCCATTGTATGCCCATAGCACCTTTATTGAATATTAATTGACCATATATGTTTGGGTTAATGTCTGGAGTCTTTATTCTGTTCCACTGGTCTGTGGCTCTGTTCTTGTGCCAGTACCAAATTGTCTTGATTACTGTGACTTTATAGTAGAGCTTGAAGTTAGGGAGCAAGATACCCTCCACTTTATTCTTCCTTCTCAGGATTGCTTTGGCTATTCGGGGTCTTTGCTGGTTCCATATGAATTTTATAACTATTTGTTTCCAGTTCATTGGAGAATACTGTTGGTAATTTGATAGGGATTGCATTGAATCTGTATATTGCTTTGGGCAGGATGGCCATTTTGACGATATTAGTTCTTCCTAGCCAAGAGCATGGGATGAGTTTCCATTTGTTAGTATCCTCTTTAATTTCTCTTAAGAGTGTCTTATAGTTTTCAGGGTATAGATATTTCACTTCCTTGGTTAAGTTTATTCCTAGGTATTTTATTCTTTTTGATGCAATTGTGAATGGAATTGTTTTCCTGATTTCTCTTTCTTTTTGTTCATTGTTAGTGTATAGGAAAGCCACAGATATCTGTGTGTTAATTTTGTATCCTGAAACTTTGCTGAATTCAGATATTAGTTTTAGTAGTTTTGGAGTGGAGTCTTTAGGGTTTTTTATGTACAATATCATGTCATCTGCAAATAGTGACAGTTTAACTTCTTTTTTACCAATATAGATTCCTTGTATTTCCTTGTTTTGTCTAATTGCCATGGCTAGGACCTCCAGTACTATGTTGAATAACAGTGGGGAGAGTGGGCATCCTTGTCTTGTACCCGATCTCAGAGGAAAAGCTTTTAGCTTCTCACTATTCAGTGTGATATTGGCTGTGGGTTTATCATATATGTCCTTTATTTTGTTGAGGTACTTGCCCTCTATGCTCATTTTGTTGAGTGTTTTTATCATGAATGGATGTTGAATTTTGTTGAATGCTTTTTCAGCATCTTTGGAGATGATCGTGTGGTTTTTGTCCTTCATTTTGTTGATGTGGTGGATGATTGTGGATTTTCAAATGTTATACCACCCTTGCATCCCTGGGATGAATCCCACTTGGTAATGGTGTATGACCTTTTTGATGTATTCTTTTAATTCGGTTTGCTAATATTTTGTTGAATATTTTTACATCTACGTTCATCAGGGATATTTGTCTGTAATTTTTTTTTGTAGGGTCTTTGCCTGGTTTTGGTATTAGAGTGATGTTCGCTTCATAGAATGAGTTTACAAGTATTCCCTTCTCTTCTATTTTTTGGAAACCTTTAAGGAGAATGTGTATTATATATTCTCTGTATGTCTGTTAAAATTCCAAGGTAAATCCATCTGATCCAGGGGTTTTGTTCTTGGGTAGTTTTTGATTACCACTTCAATTTCTTTGCTGGTAATTGGTTTGTTTAGATTTTGTGTTTCTTCCTTGGTCAGTCTGGGAAGGTTGTATTTTTCTAGGAAGTTGTCCATTTCTTCTAGGTTTCCCAGCTTGTTAGCATTTAGGTTTTCATAGTAGTCTCTAATAATTCTTTGTATTTCTGTGGGGTCAGTCATGATTTTTCCTTTCTCATTTCTGATTCTGTTGATGTGTGTTGATTCTCTTTTTTTCTTAATAAGTCTGGCTAGAGGCTTATCTATTTTGTTTATTTTCTCAAAGAACCAGCTCTTGGTTTCATTGATTTTTTCTATTGTTTTATTCTTCTCAATTTTGTTCGTTTCTTCTCTGATCTTTATTATGTCCCTCCTTCTGCTGACTTTAGGTCTCATTTGTTCTTCTTTTTCCAATTTCAATAATTGTGACATTAGACTATTCATTTGGGATTGTTCTTCCTTCATTAAATATACCTGGATTGCTATATACTTTCCTCTTAAGACTGCTTTTGCTGCGTCTCACAGAAATTGGGGCTTTGTCTTGTTGTTGTCTTTTGTTTCCATATATTGCTTGATCTCTATTTTAATTTGGTCATTGATCCATTTATTATTTAGAAGCATGCTGTTAAGCTTCCATGTGTTTGTGAGTCTTTTTGCTTTCTTTGTACAATTTATTTCTAGTTTCATGCCCTTGTGGTCTGAAAAGTTGGTTGGTAGAATTTCAATCTTTTGGAATTTACTGAGGCTCTCTTTGTGGTGCAGTATATGGTCTATTCTGGAAAATGTTCCATGTGCACTTGAGAAGAATATGTATCCTGTTACTTTTGGATGTAGAGTTCTATAGATGTCTATTAGGCCCATCAGTTCTAGTATGTTGTTCAGTGCCTCTGTGTCCTTACTAATTATCTGTCTGGTGGATCTATCCTTCGGAGTGAGTGGTGTGTTGAAGTCTCCTAAAATGAGTGCTTCTATTTTCTCCTTTAATTCTGTTAATATTTGTTTCACGTATGCAGGTGCTCCTGTGTTGGGTGCATATATATTTATAATGGTTATATCCTCTTGTTGGACTGACCCCCTTATCATTATGTAATGTCCTTCTTTATCTCTTATTACTTTCTTTGTTTAGAAGTCTATTTTGTCTGATATTAGTACTGCATCACCTGCTTTTTTCTCTCTGTTGTTTGCCTGAAATATGTTTTTCCATTCCTTGACTTTTAGTCTGTGCATGTCTTTTGGTTTGAGGTGAGTCTCTTGTAAGCAGCACATGGATGGGTCTTGCTTTTTTATCCATTCTATTACTCTGTGTCTTTTGAGTGGTGCATTCAGTCCATTTACATTTAGGGTGATTACTGAAAGATATGTACTTATTGCCATTGCAGGCTTTAGATTTGTGGTTACCAAAGGTTCAAGGTTAGCTTCTTGAATGTCTTCCTGTCTAATATAACTTGCTTATTGAGATATTATAAACACTGTCTGGTGATTCTTTATTTCTCTCCCTTCTTATTCCTCCTCCTCCGTTCTTTATATGTTGGGTGTTTTATTCTGTGCTCTTTTGTGTTTTCTTTGACTGCTTTTGTGGGTAGTTGATTTAATTTTTTGCCTTTAGTTTGTATTTGGTTGCTCTGCTTTCTTTGCTGTGATTTTATTTTCTGTGGTGACATCTATTTAGCCTTAGGAGTGCTCCAATCTAGAGCAGTCCCTCTAAAATACCCTGTAGAGGTGTTTTGTGGAAGGCAAATTCCCTCAACTTTTGCTTGTCTGGGAATTGTTTTATCCCTCCTCCATATTTAAATGATAATCATGCTAGATACAGTATTCTTGGTTCAAGGGCCTTCTCTTTCATTTCATTAAATGTATCATGCCATTCTCTTCTGGCCTGTAAGGTTTCTGTTGAGAAGTCTGATGATAGCCGATGGGTTTTCCTTTGTAGGTGACCTTTTTCTTCTCTCTAGCTGCCTTTAAAATTATGTCCTTGTCCTTGAGCTTTGCCATTTTAAATATTATGTGTCTTGGTGTTGTCCTCTTTAGGTCCCTTCTGTTGGGGGTTCTGTGTATTTCTGTGGTCTGATCAATTATTTCCTCCCCCATTTTGGGGAAGTTCTCAGCAATTATTTCTTCAAATACACTTTCTATCCCTTTATCTCTCTTATTCTTCTTCTGGTACCCCTATAATGTGGATATTACTCCTTTTGGATTAGTCACACAGCTCTCTTAATGTTGCTTCAATCCTGGAGATCCTTTTATCTCTCTCTGCATCAGCTTCTATGCGTTCCTGTTCTCTGGTTTCTAATCCATGAATGGCCTCTTGCATCTCATCCATTCTGCTTTTAAATCCTTCCAGATATTATTTTATTTCTGTATTATCCGTCCTTAGCTCTTGTATATTTCTCTGCAAGTCCATCAGCATAGTTATGACCTTACTTTTAAATTCTTTTTCGGGAAGTTTGGTTAGGTCTATCTCACCAGATTCCTTTTCAGGGGAGACTTTCTGGGTTAATCTGGTCTGTATCAAATTCTTCTGCCTTTTCATGGTGATAGAGATAGTCGTGGGTAGTTGGCATGTGTCAGCTGGGAGAACGTCCCTTCTTTCTAGTTTCTTTCTTTCTAGTTCTTCCTTTCCTGGGGGAACTGTGACCTCTAGCGGCTTGTGATGGGCAGCTGCACGCAGATGGTGTCTCTGATTCTTGTCCTGACTCTGTGAAGGAAGCTCTGCGCTGTGGGCTCCTCTATGGCAAGGTCACGCTGGAGTGAGAACGGGTGGGAGGCTGTTTATAGCCATGAGGGGCCTCAGAGCTGTGCTGCTGCCCTGGGAGTTAGGGCACCCAGAGTTCCCTGGGTTCCCATCTGCTGAGCTGATTGTGCCGGGGCACTTCCATCCAGCTGTGGGGTCCCTGTCCCTTTAGGACTTTCTAAAGACACTCTCTTTTCTATGTCCCAGGGGCGCTGGCTGTGGGGACCACTCACAGGTCTTATTATCCTGTTTCCCTAGTTTCCAGCACCCCACGCACGCACAGTGTGTCTGTGCTCTGGTGCGGATGGCTAGGGCTGGGTATTTAGCAGTCCTGGTTTCCCTCTCCTTCCCAGCTCTGACTCCTCTCCTCCCGCCAGGAGCTGGGGTGAGTGGCGCTTGGGTCCCGCCAGGCCACAGCTTGTATTTTTCCCCCTTTCTGAGGCACTGGGTTCTCGCAGGTGTGGATGTTGTCTGGCTGTTGTCATTTGTCTTCTGGTCTCTCTTCTAGGAATAGTTGTGTTTGTTGTATTCTCAAAACTATATATGGTTTTGGGAGTAGATTTCTGCTGCTCTACTCATGCCGCCATCCTGACATCACCTCCTTCCTCATTGTAGTTTTTATTTGCATTTCCTTGATGATTAGTGAGATTGAGCATTTCTTCATGTCTGTTGGCCATCTGTATGTCTTATTTGAAAATGTCTATTCAGGTCCTTTCTCCATTTTTAAATTGGATTATTTGGGGGTTTTTTTTGGTGTTAAGTTGTATGAGTTTTTTATATATTTGGATATTAGCCCCTTATCAGACATATTGTTTGCAAATATATTCTCCCATAAAGTAGGTTGTCTTTTCATTTTGTTGATGATGGTTTCATAGCTGTGAAGATGCTTTTTAGAATGATATAGTCCCATTTGCTTATTTTTGTTTTTTGTTTTCCTTTGCTGGAGAGACAAGGACAACTGACTTTTTAAGTTTTATACGAACACAGTTTAAAAAAAAATTAAAGTGAAATGAAAATACTTGTAGACATTAATCAAAAATTATTAGAGTAGTACACTGGAGGAAATGATTCACTCTGTCAAGAGAAGCTAAAAACATTAAAAAATAAAATAAAACAGGTTTCATGTGAGTGGGGTTTGGGCAGGATATCTAATAGCATACAATTCTATTTCCTACCATGCCCTGTACTACAACTGATCTAGGTTACTATTATGTAACTTCACTGAAATCCATACATCCTAGAATATGATAATTAAATTAATCTACACATATGCTGAGGCAGTTGGATAAATAAAAAAATCACAATTCTTGCATCTTCTGACATTTATTGTTTTTTGAACTTTCTGCCTATGAAAGTTTGCTTTCCACCAACTGTATTTCCTGCTTTACTCCTGAGGAATGGTACTTTACCCCCACCAATATTCTGTACTAGAGAGGAGCAATAGGCTTTAACTGCAGCACATATGTTTGAAGACAAGGCATTGAATTCTAAGTGTTTTATATAGACCTGCAGCATGCTGTTTGCTAGAAACTGAGAGTCTGATAAGTGACTCTTTCAACATTTCAGAGCAACTTCCTTTTGCCTAAAACAAAATGGCTTTTCACTTCTCACTATGACACACTGTTCATTACAAACTAAAATTTCTGTCTGCCTATTTCAGACTGCTTCCAGCAGAGGAACTAACAAAGCTATTGAACTTTTGCAATAATATGGAATTCTGACAGTGATTTTGGCAGTCTTTTCTTTGAGGGTTTTGTTGTTGTTGAGTAAATGTTTGTAGTTCTGTTTAGAAAAGAAAGGAAAATAAGAATGCAAGCAAAGATATGTGGGAAAGAATGAAAGGACAGATATAAAATAAAATGATGGTGAAACTGCAGTGCTTATAGAGTTGTTGTAATTGGCGGAAATTTGCTAGTACCAGCTTTCACTTCTTAAAGCTATGAATTCTACTTCTGGGTCAGTTGCTTATATTACCATTGGACATGATAAAGAAATTAGAGAAAGACTATATCAAATGAAAAGTTACAATAATATGAAATTGAATAATCATAATTCTTTTTTAAAGCTTTGAAGCTAGAACATGCTCTATCATTGTCACACTCAGTTCCTTCCCATTTTATCTACTATCACAAGCATGTTATATGGGTGACAAATGTCTTCTACTAAAGCAGATATCCATCTACCTATCCATCTATCCATTTTTTTAATATAACACCATTTTTTTCCTTAAATTGGGAGAAAAATATAGATAGAGTCCTATGCAAGAGGATATTTTATATTTTACAGTCATCTTGTAGCTAGTAAAGAAACTGAAGATTCAGGGCAAGTGCGGAAGCAGGAACCATACCCTTAAGTAAAAGGATTTCTTTTAAAGTCAGATCATTCAAGGAGAATGGAACCCAGTTTTCTTTTAGCTCAAATTTAGTAGAAGAAAGAAAGCAGGTTCATCCTGCTGGCTCAGAGCTGACTTAAAGAGTCTGTTCTTTCCAGATCGGCAGAGTTATACAGTAAGCAATAAAAATAAAATTGACAAAAGACCAAACAAGCCACCAATAGATTCGTCCTCAGCCAAAAAGAACTGGAGCCTCCTAAAGCTTCTTGTTTGACTTACTGATAAATTCACTGTTGTCTCTCTGGAAACCAAACCTGGAAATAACTGCAAAAAAAGTAACAGACAAAATGAACCTGGAAATAACAAGGAAACATTATGTGTGCTAGTCCTCAGTCTTGTGTACCTGCCTCTTCAAGAGTAATTCCTAAATTCTCACTCAAGAGTTAGTAACTTGTCTTTGAATGAAACTTTATTTGGAAATATCCTAGTGATGATGTCATTGTTTCTACACAGATAAATCAAAGAGGATGGAATGTAATTGAAGATTGTTATCTCTTTTCAGGCACTAAGGAGGCTTGATAATAGAAACAACAGAATTTTAGGCTACTAATGCTGGAAGTAGATTTTAAGAAATTAATTCAACTCATGATTTTTAACTTTGAGAAATAATACTAGAAACATTAACTGTAGTGATATGTAACTTATGAAGAATCCCCTTTTCTTTTTTAAAACATTAAAATGTTAGATGAAAAATGTTTTAAAAAATAAGAACCAAACAATGAACACACAATGTTGGAGCACAAGTCATTGCAATGGAAACCATCAACTGCTATTAACAGTAAGGGAGGAAGTGGTCTGCAGGAGAAAGGATCTATGTCTTAAAGGCTGGTGTTCTAAGAGAAACCAGAGCTATAGACCTCATGCTCAGAGGGGGCCTGGTACTTGTTACTCTCACCTAAAACACAGAACTGTGAAAAACACACAGAGTTTGATGATTTAGCAAAAAAAAAAATCAGGTTGCCCTGATATATGAGTGGAATCACATAGATCCTTTTGAAATCACAATCCATGGTCAATGCTGTGTATGCATCCTGGACCAAATAGTTGTAATACCAAAGTAATGCGGAAAGATGAGCACGGAGTCACTCACAAACTGATCTGAATCCAGTGAATTTTATGGAGCCCTGGCTAAAGAAACCCCAATGCTGTCCTGTATAGAAACCTCTACAGCTCAAGGCATATGTGGAATACACAGAAAAGACTAAAAAACTGAAGATCTAGTTCTAAAACTTATATATATTGTCTACAGCTCAAGGCATATGTGGAATACACAGAAAAGACTAAAAAACTGAAGATCTAGTTCTAAAACTTATATATATTGTCCATGTATTAAGTCATTCAATTCAACAAAGATAATTTAAAATGTACAAGAAATAAAAGTTTAAATTTCACTAAATAATGCTGGAAGAACTGCTAACAAGCTTTTTTAAAATTGTTATTATTGATATACAAAATAAGCAACATTGTGGTTTCAGTGTTCACCTATATTATCAAGTCCCCTCCAACTGCATTGCAATCACTGTCCATCAGCATAGTAAGATGCTATAGAGTCATTGTTTTCTCTATGCTATACTACCTTCTGTGTGACCTGCCTACATTGTGAGTACTAATTATAAGTCCCCTTAATCCCCTTCTCCCTCCCTCCCTACCCACCCTCTGCAACCCTTTCCCTTTGATAACTGTTAGTCCCTTCTTGGAGTCTGTGAGTCTGCTGCTGTTTTGTTCCTTCAGAACTGCTAAAAGTTTTAATTAGCAAGAAGGAAAGTAAGGCAAGCAAAGTAGGACTGATATAAATGCAGTAATGGTGAGCAAGGAAGATTTTAAAACATATGGAATAATTTAAATAAGTATTAGTGACCAAATATTAAACAAAAATTTAATAAGTAACATTATAGTATATTAAAAATAAAATGCTAGTAATATAATTATAAGAACATGAAATATGTGAGGGTGCGTTTAGGGAGAATTCCACTTTAGGGAGAGTGCTTTTAAGGAAAGTAAGGAAAACTCTTTTAATGTTAGAAAAAGGTCAGATAATGATTACATTTAGACTTTGCTGGCAAAAGTATTTTAGTCAGACTAACTTATGTTAAGTGATGCTACAGAGAACCCCAGTTTTATCAGTGGCTTAATAATAAGAATTTATTTATAATTTATGCAAAGTCTATTGGAAGTTAGAGTTAAGCAGCTCTCCTGTCTCTTGAATCCATGCATTTGGAGTATGTGTCCTGCAAGGTAATTGTAGCAGACAAAGAGAGGTATGCTGGCTTTTAATTGCCTCATCTTGGAAGGAAACTAATCACTTCACACTGTCCATTAGCTAGTGTTCTCAAATAGCTCCAATCTAACTACAAGTCAGGCTGGAAGTGTAGAGGAACATGAAGTAATTTTGTGAGTCATAAAATGCATATAAATAAAAAATAAATATTTACTAAAGAAGAGGGATAAAATGCTCTGCATCCAAAGTAATAAAGGATACATTGAAATAAAGAAAATTTAATAAATTCCACATGGTTAAGGAAGGAAATGTAAGAAGTTAAGAAAATTTTGTTAAATATAGATACAAAATAATGTTCTATAACTAACTCTAAGTATGTCAGCAAAGCCAATAAATTTAAATTCATCAAACTCTTTCATCAGTAGATAGAGAATCTTATTCATAATATTGATGTATTTGCTTCTTGAAAGGGAGATAGCTAAAATATAATGATACAAGGTTGAAAGGAAGGTATAAAAGCTAATCAAATAAAGTTAATGTAACATGGTTGCAATCATGGAAAAAATTATTTTTTGCTTACAAAAAGTAATCATTCTCCATTGTTTTGGCTAATTAAATCTTGACACAAAAATTGGACAAGGATAGAAACCAAAAAATTCTAGGGCAGTCTTAATCAGAAGTATGAAATGCTAAATCTAAAATAACAGATAATCACAATTAGCAGACCATATAAAAACAATCAACCAAAAAAAATAAACCTCATCTGTAAAGGTAGGATTAACTTTAAAAATGTTAGGAGAGTTCACAATTAGGCATGTACAATACAAGATTCTTCTTGATAAGCAATTAAATAGAAAAAGCCCATAATCATGTCAATAGAGAAGGAAAAAAATACATAAATTCTATACTCTATCATGAAGTAAATGCTTAGCAAGCTAATAATTGGTCTAATACAGGATACCTATGAAATATCTCTAAGAAATATAAAAATTTAATAGTGAAATATCAGTTGCATTTCTATTAATTTAAGAAACAAGATAAAGAAAATTATTATATATTACATGTCTTCTATTTTACTGTTAGGGCATTTGCCAAAAGTAGAGTGTAGTACCCTTTAAGTACCGGGGACACAGAAGTTGATGTTTGAGGTTATTAAGGAGACTACAATTTTAGAAGGATGTGATAAAGACAGAGATGTGAATTTATTTATGAATGCTGTTTCATTTCAAAATATTTGCAGACCAGTAAGCTGTGTTAACTCACTATGAAATTTCTAGAAACTGAAGAAAAAGTAGTAGCTGGACAACTAAAGAGCAAAGCAGAGGTCCCTGTGTTTTTTTGATTCTGAGAAGTAATGTTCAAAGCCTGACAAGTTAGAGGCCCTTGGTAAACTTCTAGGACTTTAGTTGACAACACACAAAGTTTGTAACTTTAACCATAAGAAAAAAATGAATCAGAGAAGAAGAGCATAGATATATGGGCCATGCCCAAGAGGAAAAGAAACACAGTTCAGAGTAAAGTCAAACCTGAAAAATGCAACAATACCTCAAAAAGCTTAAAAATAAATTAATTAAATTAACACAATTTTCTGGGACACTGACTCAAGCCAAAGGAAGATAAAATTCTCCTTGGAAGAAATATAAGCACTAGCATCTGCAATTGTTATAAATAATGTTTGTATTCAGTAAAACTTACCAGACATTATAAAATGACCAGGCCAAAATACTAAAGAAATCATGAGAAAAAAATAGGAAATAGACATAAATAGGAGATCTAAATATTGAACTAATAGGTTTGAAGAAGATCCAAATATTGGATTAATAGAAGAGGTAAGGAAGAATTTTACTAGAAAATTTAAATATATGTATTTTAAAAAAGAATCAAATGGAAATTTTGAAAATGAAAAACTATAGAAATTTAGCAGTATAAAGAAGAAAATAAGTGATACTTATAGAACATGGTGGATAAATGTAATTTAATTGTATTTCAGTTTATACAGAGGCTGGGAGAACAGGATAGCAATATTTGTAGGATAACTGGATGAGAAATTATTAAAAATGAAAAATTTACAAAAAGACAGCCATGATGGGGGAGTAGAAGGAGAAATTCATGACCTTTAAAAAAGCTAGAACAAATAACTGAAATGTTACTTTTCAACAGAAATTTTATAAGTCAAAAGCCAATGAAATTATTTCTTGAAAGAGCTTAAATACTTGTGAACATACACCTTTATAACCAGCCAAACCATCTTTCATAAAAAAAGCAAATAAAAAACTTCCAATAGAAACAGAAACTGAAGAATTCTGAGGCAATAGTCTTGTACTAATAACAACCACAACAGAAAAGTACTTGAGGGTATGAATTCAGGCAAAAGAAAATTACTCACAGATGAATCATGGTTATGCCGAAAACACACACATTCACAACCCACAAAGAATATGGGTAAATCTAAACTTTTATAGGCTTTTAAATATATGACATATTGGGAAATATAAAAACAAAAATACAAACCCACATGAAGTGTAAAGGTAAAGTTAGGGGAAGTGTGGCATTGTCCAAGAAAATGCAACAATAATAATTAAAGTAGTCTATAATAAATTAACTATGAATGTTATAATCTCTCTGTTAATTAAAAGTATAAGGAAAGAGGGGGCGGAGCCAGGATGGCGGCGTGAGTAGAGCAGTGGAAATCTCCTCCCAAAAACACATAGAGCTATGAAAATATAACAAAGAAAAATCTTCCTAAAATAGAGACCACAGGACACAGGACAACATCCAGACCACATCCACACCTGCAAGAACCCAGCGCCTTGTGAAGGGGGTAAGATACAAGCCCCAGCCCGGCAGGACCCGAGCGCCCCTCCCACCGGCTCCCGGCGGGTGGAGAGAAACCGGAGCGGTTTTTTTTTTTTTTTTTTTTTTGGCGAGCACTTTTTGGAAGCCTTAGAGGGACGGGCCCCCGTTGCTGGGGAGGCAGGGTGGCGGGACCGGTGAGGAGGTGCCTGGGAACGGCGCCGGAGGACAAAGAATATCCCGCGTTTCTCCCCGCGAGACCGGCGGGCGGGTGCCTGAGACCGGTGCCTGAGGACGGAGGAGGTCGTGCGTTTTTCCCCCTTTTTTTTTTTTTCTCTTTTTGGCGAGCGTTTTTGGAAGCCTTGAAGGGACGGGGACCCCAGTGCTAGGGAGGCAGGGTGGCGGGACTGGTGAGCGGGTGGCTGGGACCGGCGCCTGAGGACAAAGAATATCCCCCGTTTTTCCCTGCGGGACCGGTGGGCAGGTGCCTGAGACCGGCACTTGAGGACAGAGGAAATCGCGCGTTTTTCCCCTTTTTTTTTTTCTCTTTTCTGCGAGTGCTTTTTGGAAGCCTAAAAGGGACAGGGACCCCGGTGCTAGGGAGGCAGGGCGGCAGGACTGGTGAGCGGGTGCCTGGGACAGGCACCTGAGGACAAAGAATATCCCGCATTTTTCCCTGTGGGACCGGTGGGTGGGTGCCTGAGACCAGCACCTGAGGACGGAAGAAATCGTGCGTTTTTCCCCTTTTTTTCTCTCTTTTTGGTGAGTGCTTTTTGGAAGCCTTGAAGGGACAGGGACCCCGGTGCTAGGGAGGCAGGGCGGCGGGACTGGTGAGCGGGTGCCTGGGACCAGTGCCTGAGGACAAAGAATATCGAGCGTTCCTTCCCTGCGGGACCGGTGGGTGGGTGCTTTTTGGAAGCCTTGAAAGGACAGGGACCCTGGTGCTAGAGAGACAGGGCAGCAGGACCAGTGAGCGGGTGCCTGGGACCGGCACCTGAGGACAAAAAAAAAAAAAAATCGCTTGTTTTTTCCTTTTTTTTCCTTTTTTTTTTTTCTCTTTCTGTTCCCTCTCTCATTGTTGCTGTTGTTGTTTTGGTTTGGAGAGTGCTTTTTGGAAATCTTAAAGGGGCAGGACAGGTCACTTAGACCAGAGGTAGGGAATCTGGGGATCTCTGGGCACTCTAACCCCCTGGGCAGCAGGGAGCACAGAGGCCCCTTACGGAGATAAATAGCCTCCTGGCCGCTCCCCCTCCAACGGGGCTCCACCATTTTGGAGGAACAGCCCCAGCCAGGCCAAGCCCACAGCAACAGTGGAGATAAACCCCAAAGCAACTGGGCAGGAAGCAGAAGCCCTGTCTGCGCACAGCTGCCCAGCACAAGCAACATTCTCCCAGGAAAAGGCTACAAACCAACAAGAAGGGAAGCTCCTCCAGCAGTCACTTGTATCAGCTCTGCAAACTATCTCTATCACCATGAAAAGGCAAAACTACAGGCAGACAAAGATCACAGAGACAACACCTGAGAAGGAGACGGACCTAACTAGTCCTCCTGAAAAAATTCAAAATAAAAATCATGAACATGCTGACAGAGATGCAGAGAAAAATGCAAGAGCAATGGGATGAGATGCAGAGAAAAATGCAAGAGCAGTGGGATGAAGTCCGGAAGGAGATCACAGATGTCAGGAAAGAGATCACAGAAGTGAAACAATCCCTGGAAGGTTTTATAAGCAGAATGGATAAGATGCAAGAGGCCATTGAAGGAATAGAAGCCAGAGAACAGGAACGTATAGAAGCTGACATAGAGAGAGATAAAAGGATCTCCAGGAATGAAACAACACTAAGAGAAATATGTGACCAATACAAAAGGAATAACATTCGTATTATAGGGATACCAGAAGAGGAAGAAAGAGGAAAAGGGATAGAAAGTGTCTTTGAAGAAATAATTGCTGAAAACTTCCCCAAACTGGGGGAGGAAATAATCGAACAGACCATGGAATTACACAGAACCCCCAACAGAAAGGATCCAAGGAGGACAACACCAAGACACATAGTAATTAAAATGGCAAGGATCAAGGACAAGGAAAAAGTTTTAAAGGCAGCTAGAGAGAAAAAGGTCACCTATAAAGGAAAACCAATCATGCTAACATCAGACTTCTCAACAGAAACCCTACAGGCCAGAAGAGAATGGCATGATATACTTAATGCAATGAAACAGAAGCGCCTTGAACCAAGGATACTATATCCAGCACGACTATCATTTAAATATGATGGTGGGATCAAACAATTCCCAGACAAGCAAAAGCTGAGGGAATTTGCTTCCCACAAACGACCTCTACAGGGCATCCTACAGGGACTGCTCTAGATGGGAGCACCCCTAAAAAGAGCACAGAACAAAACACACAACATATGAAGAATGGAGGAGGAGGAATAAGAAGGGAGAGAAGAAAAGAATCTCCAGACAGTGTATATAACAGCTCAGTAAGCGAGCTAAGTTAGGCAGTAAGATACTAAAGAAGCTAACCTTGAACCTTTGGTAACCACGAATCTAAAGCCTGAAATGGCAATAAGTACATATCTCTCAATAGTCACCCTAAATGTAAATGGACTTAATGCACCAATCAAAAGACATAGAGTAATAGAATGGATAAAAAAGCAAGACTCATCTATATACTGCTTACAAGAAACTCACCTTAAACCCAAAGATAAGCATAGACTAAAAGTCAAGGGATGGAAAAACATATTTCAGGCAAACAACAGTGAGAAGAAAGCAGGGGTTGCAGTACTAATATCAGACAAAATAGACTTCAAAACAAAGAAAGTAACAAGAGATAAAGAAGGCCACTACATAATGATAAAGGGCTCAGTCCAACAAGAGGATATAACCATTCTAAATATATATGCACCCAACACAGGAGCACCAGCATATGTGAAGCAAATACTAACAGAACTAAAGAGGGAAATAGACTGCAATGCATTCATTGTAGGACACTTCAACACACCACTCACCCCAAAGGATAGATCCACCGGGCAGAAAATAAGTAAAGACACACAGGCACTGAACAACACACTAGAACAGATGGACCTAATAGACATCTATAGAACTCTACATCCAAAAGCAACAGGATATACATTCTTCTCAAGTGCACATGGAACATTCTCCAGAATAGACCACATACTAGCTCACAAAAAGAGCCTCAGTAAATTCCAAAATATTGAAATTCTACCAACCAATTTTTCAGACCACAAAGGTATAAAACTAGAAATAAATTCTACAAAGAAAAAAAAAAGGCTCACAAACACATGGAGGCTTAACAACATGCTCCTAAATAATCAATGGATCAATGAACAAATCAAAATAGAGATCAAGGAATATATAGAAACAAATGACAACAACAACACTAAGCCCCAACTTCTGTGGGATGCAGCGAAAGCAGTCTTAAGAGGAAAGTATATAGCAATCCAGGCACACTTGAAGAAGGAAGAACAATCCCAAATGAATAGTCTAACATCACAATTATTAAAACTGGAAAAAGAGGAACAAATGAGGCCTAAAGTCAGCAGAAGGAGGGACATAATAAAGATCAGAGAAGAAATAAACAAAATTGAGAAGAATAAAACAATAGCAAAAATCAACGAAACCAAGAGCTGGTTCTTTGAGAAAATAAACAAAATAGATAAGCCTCTAGCCCAACTTATTAAGAGAAAAAGAGAGTCAACACAAATCAACATAATCAGAAATGAGAATGGAAAAATCACAACAGACTCCACAGAAATACAAAGAATTATTAAAGACTACTATGAAAACCTATATGCCAACACGCTGGAAAACCTAGAAGAAATGGACAACTTCCTAGAAAAATACAACCTCCCAAGACTGACCAAGGAAGAAACACAAAAGTTAAACAAACCAATTACAAGCAAAGAAATTGAAACAGTAATCAAAAAACTACCCAAGAACAAAACCCCGGGGCTGGACGGATTTACCTCAGAATTTTATCAGACACACAGAGAAGACATAATACCCATTCTCCTTAAAGTGTTCCACAAAATAGAAGAAGAGGGAATACTCCCAAACTCATTCTATGAAGCCAACATCACCCTAATACCAAAACCAGGAAAAGACCCCACCAAAAAAGAAAATTACAGACCAATATCCGTGATGAATGTAGATGCAAAAATACTCAATAAAATATTAGCAAACAGAATTCAACAGTATATCAAAAGGATCATACACCATGACCAAGTGGGATTCATCCCAGGGATGCAAGGATGGTACAACATTCGAAAATCCATCAACATCATCCACCACATCAACAAAAAGAAAGACAAAAACCACATGATCATCTCCATAGATGCTGAAAAAGCATTTGACAAAATTCAACATCCATTCATGATAAAAACTCTCAGCAAAATGGGAATAGAGGGCAAGTACCTCAACATAATAAAGGCCATATATCATAAACCCACAGCCAGCATTATACTGAACAGCGAGAAGCTGAAAGCATTTCCACTGAGATCGGGAACCAGACAGGGATGCCCACTCTCCCCACTGTTATTTAACATAGTACTGGAGGTCCTAGCCACGGCAATCAGACAAAACAAAGAAATACAAGGAATCCAGATTGGTAAAGAAGAAGTTAAACTGTCACTATTTGCAGATGATATGATACTGTACATAAAAAACCCTAAAGACTCCACTCCAAAACTACTAGAACTGATATCGGAATACAGCAAAGTTGCAGGATACAAAATTAACACACAGAAATCTGTAGCTTTCCTATACACTAACAACGAATCAATAGAAAGAGAAATCAGGAAAACAATTCCATTCACCATTGCATCAAAAAGAATAAAATATCTAGGAATAAACCTAACCAAAGAAGTGAAAGACTTATACTCTGAAAACTACAAGTCACTCTTAAGAGAAATTAAAGGGGACACTAATAAATGGAAACTCATCCCATGCTCATGGCTAGGAAGAATTAATATCGTCAAAATGGCCATCCTGCCGAAAGCAATATACAAATTTGATGCAATCCCTCTCAAATTATCAGCAACATTCTTCAATGAATTGGAACAAATAATTCAAAAATTCATATGGAAACACCAAAGACCCCGAATAGCCAAAGCAATCCTGAAAAAGAAGAATAAAGTAGGGGGGATCTCACTCCCCAACTTCAAGCTCTACTACAAAGCCATAGTAATCAAGATAATTTGGTACTGGCACAAGAACAGAGCCACAGACCAGTGGAACAGATTAGAGACCCCAGAAATTAACCCAAACATATATGGTCAATTAATATTTGATAAAGGAGCCATGGACATACAATGGCAAAATGACAGTCTCTTCAACAGATGGTGCTGGCAAAACTGGACAGCTACATGTAGGAGAATGAAATTGGACCATTGTCTAACCCCATATACAAAGGTAAACTCAAAATGGATCAAAGACCTGAATGTAAGTCACGAAACCATTAAACTCTTGGAAAAAAACATAGGCAAAAACCTCTTAGACATAAACATGAGTGATCTCTTCTTGAACATATCTCCCCGGGCAAGGAAAACAACAGCAAAAATGAGCAAGTGGGACTACATTAAGCTGAAAAGCTTCTGTACAGCGAAAGACACCATCAATAGAACAAAAAGGAACCCTACAGTATGGGAGAATATATTTGAAAATGACAGATCCGATAAAGGCTTGACGTCCAGAATATATAAAGAGCTCACACGCCTCAACAAACAAAAAACAAATAACCCAATTAAAAAATGGGCAGAGGAACTGAACAGACAGTTCTCCAAAAAAGAAATACAGATGGCCAAGAGACACATGAAAAGATGCTCCACATCGCTGATTATCAGAGAAATGCAAATTAAAACTACAATGAGGTATCACCTCACACCAGTAAGGATAGCTGCCATCCAAAGACAAACAACAACAAATGTTGGCGAGGCTGTGGAGAACGGGGAACCCTCCTACACTGCTGGTGGGAATGTAAATTAGTTCAACCATTGTGGAAAGCAGTATGGAAGTGCATCAAAATGCTCAAAACAGACCTACCATTTGACCCAGGAATTCCACTCCTAGGAATTTACCCTAAGAACGCAGCAATCAAGATTGAGAAAGACAGATGCACCCCTATGTTTATCGCAGCACTATTTACAATAGCCAAGAATTGGAAGCAACCTAAATGTCCATCTGTAGATGAATGGATGAAGAAGATGTGGTACATATACACAATGGAATACTACTCAGCCATAAGAAGTGGAAAAATCCAACCATTTGCAGCAACATGGATGGAGCTGGAGAGTATTATGCTCAGTGAAATAAGCCAAGCGGAGAAAGAGAAATACCAAATGATTTCACTCATCTGAGGAGTATAGGAACAAAGGAAAAACTGAAGGAACAAAACAGCAGCAGAATTACAGAACCCAAAAATGGACTAACAGGTACCAAAGGGAAAGGAACTGGGGAGGATGGGTGGGCAGGGAGGAATAAGGTGGGGGAAGAAGAAGGGGGGTATTAAGATTAGCATGCATGGGGGGGAGGGAGAAAGGGGAGGGTGGGCTGCACAACACAGAGAGGACAAGTAGTGACTCTACCACATTTTGCTAAGCTGATGGACAGTAACCGTAATGTGGTTGTTAGGGGGGACCTGATATAGGGGAGAGCATAGTGAACATAGTATTCTTCAGGTAAGTGTAGATTAAAAATTTTAAAAAAAAAAAGAAAGAAAGAAAGAAAAGGGGGATTACTCCTTAACAGGATAAAACTATTGATAAATCAAAGATCAACGCATGCTTTAAATATCCTTAATGTTGATCACTTAAAGGGTGTCAGATGATCAGCTATGGAGGTACTCTTTTCTGATAATATTCCTTTCTCTTAATTAAAAAAAAAAAAAAAAGCAGTTACTGTGTGCTGACCTCCAATGAGTTCTCACAGTGGTATAGAGGGCATGTCAAAGTGTGGGCAAAGGGTCTGTTTGTTTCTACGCAGAAGATCAAGGCCTAGCTTGGATACCCAGAAAATGAACTAAGATACGATATGAGGAGGAGCTTCCGGCATCAGCACTCTCTGGAGGACTTGTGCCGGGGGATGATCATCAAAAAGCCTCCACAGGGATCCGGACGATGCTGCGGTTGTGGCTGCATCCAGCCCACCGTCTCCTGGACTTGCCATAAGAAGGAGGAGGGAGATGTCTAGGCTGGCATGTGCATACAGTGAGACAACGAATTTGACCGGATCTGTACTGTTGGAACTCAACCAGGAGTTGGGAGGGGTGCAAGTTGTAGCACCCCAAAATCTCATGACTATAGACTATCTATGGTTAAAAGAACATATGGGATGTGAACAGATCCCAGAAATGGGCTGCTTTAATTTGTCTGATGGTTCAAGTACAGTTGGACAATATCCATCATATCATAGATAAATTTTCACAAATGCCTAGGGTGCCTAAATGGTTTTCTTGGCTTCACTGGAGATGGCTGGTAATTATAGATTTGCTTTGTTTATGTCACCGTATTCCTATTATGTTAATATGTGTGTGCAAATTAGTTAGTAGTTTAAAACCTATACATACTTAAGGTACTATACAAGAAGATATGTCAGAGAAATAATCAATCCTCCCAAGTTTCCTTCATATGCTACATCTATAGCTTTTCTTCTTCCTTCCTAATTACAAACCTTAAATAGAATTCGTGCCTCATATCGAATTTACCGAGTATCATAATTCCTCCAGGTGGTAAAGATACCTTGAGACAAGTGCTGGGCATAGAAGCCACAGGGCATAAATCTGCAAAGAAGTAAAAAGCTAACCTTTGCAAACAATATGGCTTCTCTCTCACTTACCAACTTTACATTTCCCTTTATGGCCCCGGAAGATGACTGGTTAGCCAGAGACGTGTAAGATTCCTCAAGGGAGGAACAACCTAAGACAGGCACAGTTGCAGGGGGGCCATCAGGTGAGAATTTGGGGATCAACAGAGGTGAGGCTCAGAACCTCACCCCCCCCTGCTTTGAGAGAAATCTTCTGCATCCGTGGATGTCTTGCTGTCCTCGTCTAGCCTGGATTAATACTTAGTCCATAGGCACACACCTGATCATCTGATCATCTACATTTGCCTTCTTACAGCACTAAACTATGTTTTCTACCTTTATCTTGCATCTACCTACCACTTCAGCATTTTATTAAAAATAAAAATAATAATAATAATAGGAGAAATGTGGGAGCAACATATAAATCAAGTACAAAAATCAAACGAATATTCATATTTGACCTGATGGTTTATAGGTCATATTGCATGATCAAAACCGAAAGTTTCTGTGATGACTGCCCTTGTACTGTTCACCATGTAACAATTTATTCACTATGTAAGAATTCGTTCACCATGTAAGAACTTGTTCGTTATGCTTCAGAAGATTGGAGACTGACGAGAATTAGGCTTGAGATGGATTAATGATTGTACATTGAGCGTTGACCCCCCTATACTGAATTTTATTGTTGTTAACAACCATTTGATCAATAAATATGAGAGATGCCCTCTCAAAAAAAAAAAAAAAAGTATAAGGAAAGATATCGACTAACAGCCTCATAAAGGAAAAAAGAAAAATAATAACTGACTAATCAAAACCAAGACAAGAAAGGAGAAAGTAAAAGATAAAGAATAAATGGAACAATTGGAAAATAAATACCAAGTTCGTGGACTTAAGCCCAAATATATCATTTACTCGATTATATGGAAATGTAACAAATATCCATGTAGAAGAGAAAATTTGATGGACATGAATAAAAAATAAAAGAAAAACTCTATATTGCCAATAAGGGTCACATTTTCAATATGTGGGAAAAAACTGAAAATAAAATAATGATGTATCATGATATATTTTGTAAAGAGGTATCACACAAATATTTATTTAAAAAATCTGGTAGTCTTTAGGGCATGTATTATCAGAAATTAAAGGGATAGTTTATAATGATAAAACAATCAATATAATAGAATGATATATTGATCTAAATTATTTATATGAGTAATAAAAACTGACAGACCTACAGACATATAAAAACTCACAAAAATTGTTGGTTTTAAGATAACTAGTGATAAATCTGATAGAACAAATATAAAAGAGATATTGGTGATTTGAAAAATGTACTTAAGAAACTTAATCTAATTGAAATATAGGGAACACTAAGCACAGTACTTTCAGAATCCACATTGTCTTCAATGTCATGTGGAATATTTATCAAAATTGATCATATAATGGACCATAAATCAAGATTTAACAAATTTCAAGGATTGAAACCATACAGAATATATTATCTGTCCATCCACATTGGAATTAACCACATTGGAATTAGTCCACATTGGAAATCACTCACAAAATGAAAAATTAGTAAATCCTCAACTGTTTGGAAATCATGTAACACTCTTCTAAATAACTTATGAGTCTGTGAAGAAATGTAATGAAAATTAGTATATATTTGAATTATAATATATCAAAACTGTATCATAAAAGTTTAATGTAGTGCTTAGAAAGTAATATAGAACTGTAAATGCATGCAGTAGAAAACAAATAGGGCTGAAAAATCGATGTCATAACTTTAACCTCAAACTAGGAAAAAGAATCCTCCAAAAAAGTAGAAAGAAAATGGTTAAGGTAAAAGCTGAAATTTAGGAATGAGAAAGAAAATATAATTTTCTATAAAACTCAACATAGCTAATCATTATTTCTTTCATATAATTAATACTATTAATAAACTCATTTCAAGGCAAATCAAGAAAAAAGAAAAATTACAATATCAACAATGAAAAAGAATATATTACTTAAATGTCTGAAAGATAAGAGCTATGAAGTTTGTATTTAATTTTTCCTAGCTATATCAATATATACTTGACAAATAAAATTGTATGTATTTAAACTGCACAAAGCAATGGCTTAATATATGTATACATTGTGAAATAATTACCACAATCAAGTTAAACACATCCATCACCTCAGTTACCTGTTTTTGTGTGTGCTAAGAACATTTAAGATCTATTCTTAGCAAATTTCAAATATACGTTATTTTTAACTATAATCATCAAATTGGTTAATTAACATAATTTTCTAGGACACTGATTTCAAGCTTTATACATGAGTTTGTACCATTTGACCAATATCTGTCCCTTTTCCTCACCTCCAGTCCCTGGTAACCATCACTCTTATGCTCTGTTTCTGAGTTCCACTTTTCTTTTTTTAGGTTCCACACGTAAGTGAGATCATGCAGTATTTACCTTTCTCTGTTAGGCTTATTTCACTTAGAATAATGCCCTTAACAATTTTTTGTTCAAAAAGACAATTTAGGTAAAACAGACATGTTCCTTGAAAATCACAACTTAGTAAACAGTAAGTTGTGATTTTCAAGGAACTTGTCAACAAAAAATCTCAATCCTATACAAATTCCCCTAGAGACAAGGTATAGAAAAAAGGTGTCATTCTTACCAGTATACTTATGAGGATTGCATAGTATTGATTTAAACAGCTAATAAGGACATGACAAGAAAAAATTATAGGTAAATGTCTTCTGTGAATAGACACAAAACATTAAACCACATAAATGATAATACATAACAACCAAGTGAAATGTATTTCACAAATGCCTGTATAATTTAACATTAAAAAACTAATCAGTGTAATTCCCTACATTAATAGAATAATGTAGACAAAAACATACAAGTGGAAAAAAATTTGTTGGAATATAACACCACTTTGTAACTAAAAACTCTTATTAACTATTAAAAAACCCTTAACAAAAATTTAAAATATAAAAATCTCTCATAGAAGCCCATCAATATCAATGACATACAACTGTGCAATTGAGAGGGAAAAAAGACAGTAACACAATAGTTTGGATATAAAGCAATTTTTATACATGATCAGAACATAAGTTGATGCTCTCTCTTCATTTCTGTTTTTTTTCCAGATCTATTGAGGTGTAATTGACAATATCATAAGATATTTCAGCATACATTATGGTGGTTTGACAGATGGATACATCCTCCATGTAGTTAATTAGCACATAAATCACCTCATGTTTATTATTGTTTTTTTGACGAGAACATTTAAGTTGTACTCCCTTAGCAAATTTCAGTTATATAACATGGTGCTATTAACTACAGTCACCACATTAGATTCTCAGACTTTATTCATCTTACAGCTGAAAGTTTGAACCCTTTTACCAAATTCTTCCTATTTCTCATAACTGCCAGCTCCTGGAGGTTCCAGCTTCTGGAAACCTTTTTTTTTTTTTTACTTTCTTTTGTGTGTGTGTGTGTGTGAAATATATATTTTTCTAATTCTTAAAATGAAATATTATAAGGCAATGAAAAGTAATAGATTCTGCTATATATAAGAATATGAAAAATATCTCTGGTGCAATGGAGAATGAAAAATGATAGACTTAAGAGTATATAATGCAATTCTCTTTTTTTTTTTTTGAGAGGGCATCTCTCATATTTATTGATCAAATGGTTGTTAACAACAATAAAATTCTGTATAGGGGACTCAATGCACAATCATTAATCAACCCCAAGCCTAATTGTCAACAGTCTCCAATCTTCTGAAGCATAACGAACAAGTTCTTACGTGGTGAACAAATTCTTACATAGTGAGTAAGTTCTTACATGGTGAACAGTGCAAGGGCAGTCATCACAGAAACTTTCGGTTTTGATCACACATTATGAACTATAAACAATCAGGTCAAATATGAATATTCATTTTATTTTTATACTTGATTTATATGTGAATCCCACATTTCTCCCTTATTATTATTTTTACTATTACTATTATTATTATTATTATTATTAATAAAATGCTGAAGTTGTAGGAAGATGCAAGATAAAGGTAGAAAACATAGTTTAGTGCTGTAAGAGGGCAAATGTAGATGATCAGGTGTGTGCCTAGAGGCTAAGTATTAATCCAAGCTAGACAAAGGCAACAAAACATCCATGGATGCAGAAGATTTCTCTCAAAATGGGGGGGGAGGGGTGAGGTTCTAAGCCTCACCTCTGTTGATCCCCAATTTCTCACCTGATGGCCCCCCTGCAACTGTGCCTGTCTTAGGTTGTTCCTCCCTTGAGGAATCTTACCCGTCTCTGGCTAACCAGTCATCTTCCAGGGCCATACAGGGAAATATAAAGTTGGTAAGTGAGAGAGAAGCAATATCGTTTGAAAAGGTTAGCTTTTTACTTCTTTGCAGATTTATGCCCTGTGGCTTCTATGCCCAGCATTTGTCTTGAGGTATCTTTACCAGTTGAAGGAATTATGATACTCGGTAATTTCGATATGAGGCAAGAATTCTACTTAAGGGTTGTAATTAGGAGTGAAGAAGAAAAGCTATAGAAGTAGCAGATGAAAGAAAACATGGGAAGATTGATTATTTCTTTGACATATCTTCTTATAGAGTAACATAAGTGTGTATAGGTTTTAAACTACTAATTAAACTGTGCACACACATTAACTAATAGGAATACAGCTACATAACCAAAGCAGACCTACAATTACCAGCCATATCCAGTGAAACCAAGAAAACCAGTTAGGCACCCTAGGCATTTGTGAAAACTTATCAATGATATGATGGATATTGTCTAACTGAACTTGAATAGTTTGAGGAAAATCAGACAAATTAAAACAACACATTCCTGGGAACTGTTCACATCCCATATGTTCTTTTAACAGTAGATAGTCTGTAGTCGCAACATTTTGGAGCGCTGCAACTTTCACTTCTCCTAATTCTGGTTGAGTTTGGACAGTATAGATCCAGTCATATTTGTTGTTTTACTGTATGCACAGGCCAGCTTAGATATTTCCTTCTTCATTCCAATGGCAAGTCCAGGAACCGGTAGGATGAATGCAGATACAACTGCAACAGCGCCATAATCTTTGTTGAAGTTTTTTGATGATCATCTTCTGGAATGACTCTTCCAGAGAATGTTGGTGTTGGGAGTTCTTCCTATTATATGCTAATTCGTTTTCTGGGTAGCCAAATTAGGCTTTGGTCCTCTGTGTAAACACAAACAAACCCTTTGCCCACACATTGATATGCCTTTTATACCATTGTGAAGAACATTGGAGATCACCACACAGGAACTGCTTTTTTTTTTTAAGAGAAAGGAATATTATCAGAAAAATGTATTTCCATAGCTGATCATCTGACACCCTTTAAATGATCGAAATTAAGAATATTTAAAGCATGCATTAATCATTGATTTACGGTTAGTTTTATCCTATCAGGGAGTAATCCCCCTTCTCTTTTTTTTGTTATCATTAATCAACAATTACATGAAGAATATTATGTTTACTAGGCTCTCCCCTATACCAGGTCCCCCCCACAAATGCCTTTACAGTCACTGTCCATCAGCATAGCAAAATGTTGTAGAATCACTACTTGTCTTCTCTGTGTTGTACAGCCCTCCCCTTTCTCCCACTCCTCCCATATGCATGTTAATCATAATACCCCCTTTCTTCTTCTCCCCACTTATCCCACCCTACCCACCCATCCTCCCCAGTATACCTTTCCCTTTGGTACCTGTTAGTCCATTCTTGGGTTCTGTGATTCTGCCTCTCTTTTGTTCCTTCAGGTTTTCCTTTGTTCTTATACTCCACAGATGAGTGAAATCATTTGGTATTTCTCTTTCTCCGCTTGGCTTATTTCACTGAGCATAATACCCTCTAGCCCAATCCATATTGTTGCAAATGGTAGGATTTGTTTTCCTCTTATGGCTGAGTAATATTCCATTGTGTATATGCACCCGATATTCTTTATCCATTCATCTACTGATGGACACTTAGGTTGCTTCCAATTCTTGGCTATTGTAAATAGTGCTGCGATAAACATAGAGGTGCATCTGTCTTTTTCAAACTTGAGTGCTGTGTCTTAGGATAAATTCCTAGTAGTGGAATTCCTGGGTCAAATGGTAAGTCTATTTTGAGCATTTTGAGGAACCTCCATACTGATTTCCACAACGGTTGAACTAATTTACATCCCCACCAGCAGTGTAGGAGGGTTTCCCTTTCTCCACAACCTCATCAACATTTGTTGTTGTTTGTCTTTTGGATGGTAGTCATGTGAGGTGTGAGGTGATATCTCATTGTGGTTTTAATTTGCATTTCTCTGATAATTAGCAATGTGGAGCATCTTTTCATGTGTCTGTTGGCCATCTGTATTTCTTTTTTGGAGAACTGTCTATTCACTTCCTCTGCCCATTTTTTAATTGGATTATTTGTTTTTTGTTTGTTGAGGTGGGTGAGGTCCTTATATATTTTGGATGTCAAGCCTTTATCGGATCTGTCATTTACAAATATATTCTCCCATTTTATAGGGTACCTTTTTGTTCTATTGATGGTGTCTTTTGCTGTACAGAAGCTTTTCAGCTTAATATAGTCCCACTTGTTGATTTTTGCTGTTGTTTTCCTTGTCTGGGGAGATATGTTCAAGAAGAGGTCACTCATGTTTACATCTAAGAGATTTTTGCCTATGTTTTTTTCAAAGAGTTTTATGGTTTCATGACTTACATTCAGGTCTTAGATCCATTTTGAATTTACTTTTGTGTATGGTGTTAGACAGTGGTCCAGTTTCATTCTCCTACATGTAGCTGTCCAGTTTTGCTGGCACCATCTGTTGAAGAGACTGTCATTTCTCCATTGTATGTCCATGACTCCTTTATCAAATATTAATTGACCATATATGCTTGGGTTAATGTCTGGAGTCTCTAATCTGTTCCACTGGTCTGTAGCTCTGTTCTTGTGTCAGTACCAAATTGGCTTGATTACTATGGCTTTGTAGTAGAGCTTGACGTTGGGGAGTGAGATATCCCCTACTTTATTCTTCTTTCTCCAGATTGCTTTGGCCTTTCGGGGTCTTTGGTGTTTCCACATGAATTTTTGAACTATTCGTTTCCAGTTCATTGGATAATACTGTTGGTAATTTGATAGGGATTGCATCAAATCTGTATATTGCTTTGGGCAGGATGGCCATTTTGACAGTACTAATTCTTCCTAGCCGGGAGCATGGGATGAGCTTCCATTTGTTTGTGCCCCCTTTAATTTCTCTTAAGAGTGACTTCTAGTTCTCAGGTTATAGGTCTTTCACTTTTTTGGTTAGGTTTATTCCTAGGCATTTTATTCTTTTTGATGCAATTGTAAATGGAGTTCTTTCCTGATTTCTCTTTCTGTTGGTTCATTGTTAGGATATAGGAAAACCACAGATTTCTGTGTGTTAATTTTGTACCCTGCAACTTTGCTGTATTCTGATATCAGTTCTAGTAGTTTTGGAGTGAAGTCTTTAGGGTTTTTTATGTACAATATCATTCATCTGCAAATAGTGACAGTTTAACTTTTTCTTTACCAATCTGGGTTCCTTGTATTTCTTTGTTTTGTCTGATTGCCGTAGCTAGGACCTCCAGTACTATGTTAAATAACAGTGGGGAGAGTGGGCATCCCTGTCTTGTTCCCGATCTCAGAGGAAAAGCTGTCAGCTTCTCGCTGTTCAGTATGATGTTGGCTGTGGGTTTATCATATATGGCCTTTATTATGTTGAGGTACTTGCCCTCTATACCCATTTTGCTGAGAGTTTTTTACCATGAATGGATGTTGAATTTTGTCAAATGCTTTTTCAGCATCTATGGAGATGATCATGTGGTTTTTGTCTTTCATTTTGTTGATGTGGTGGATGATGTTGTTGGATTTTCGAATGTTGTACCATCCCTGCATCCCTGGGATGAATCCCACTTGGTCATTCTGTATGATCCTTTTGATATATTTTTGAATTCGGTTTGCTAATATTTTATTGAGTATTTTTGCATCTACATACATCAGGGATATTGGTCTGTAATTTTCTTTTTTGGTGGGGTCTTTGCCTGGTTTTGGTATTAGAGTGATGTTCGCTTCATAGAATGAGTTTACAAGTATTCCCTTCTCTTCTATTTTTTGGAAACCTTTAAGAAGAATGGGTATTATATATTCTCTGTATGTCTGTTAAAATTCCGAGGTAAATCCATCTGGTCCAGGGTTTTTGTTCTTGGGTAGTTTTTGATTACCACTTCAATTTCTTTGCTGGTAATTGGTTTGTTTAGATTTTGTGTTTCTTCCTTTGTCAGTCTGGGAAGGTTGTATTTTCCTAGGAAGTTGTCCATTTCTTCTAGGTTTCCCAGCATGTTAGCATATAGGTTTTCATAGTAGTCTCTAATAATTCTTTGTATTTTTGTGGGGTCAGTCATGATTTTTCCTTTCTCATTTCTGATTCTGTTGATGTGTGTTGATTCTCTTTTTCTCTTAATAAGTCTGGCTAGAGGATTATCTATTTTGTTTATTTCTTCTCTGATCTATATTATGTCCGTCATTCTGCTGACTTTAGGCATCATTTGTTCTTCTTTTTCCAATTTTGGTAACTGTGACGTTAGACTATTCGTTTGGGTTTGTTCTTCCTTCTTTAAATATACCTGGATTGCTATATACTTACCTCTTAAGACTGCTTTTGCTGCATCCCACGGAAGTTGGGGCTTTGTGTTGTTGTTGTCATTTATTTCCATATATTTCTTGATCTCTATTTTAAATTGCTCATTGATGCATTGATTATTTAGGAGCATGTTGTTAAGCCTCCATGTGTTTGTGAGCCTTTTTGTTTTTCTGTAGAATTTATTTCTTGTTATATATCTTTGTGGTCTGAAAAGTTGGTTGGTAGAATTTCAATATTTTGGAATTTACTGAGGCTCTTTTTGTGGGCTAGTATATGGTCTATTCTGGAGAATGTTCCATGTGCACTTGAGAAGAATGTACATCCTGTTGCTTTTGGATGTAGAGTTCTATAGATGTCTATTAGGTCCATCTGTTCTACTGTGTTGTTCAGTGCCTCCATGTCCTTACTTATTTTCTGCCCGTTGGATCTATCCTATGGGGTGAGTGGCATGTTGAAGTGTCCTAAAATGAATGCATTGCAGTGTATTTCCCCCTTTAGTTCTGTTAGTATTTGTTTCACATATGCTGTTGCTCCTGTGTTGGGTGCATATATATTTAGAATGGTTATATCCTCTTGTTGGACTGAGCCCTTTATCATTATGTAGTGTCCTTCTTTATCTCTTGTTACTTTCTTTGTTTTGAAGTCTATTTTGTCTGATATTAGTACTGCAACCACTGCTTTCTTCTCTCTGTTTTTTGCCTGAAATATGTTTTCCATCCCTTGGCTTTTTGTCTGTGCATGTCTTTGGGTTTGAGGTGAGTTTCTTTTAAGCAACATATAGATGGGTCTTGCTTTTTTATCCATTCTATTCCTCTGTGTCTTTTGATTGGTGCATTAATCCGTTTGCATTTAGGGTGACTATTGAAAGATATGTACTTATTGCCATTGCAGTCTTTAGATTCGTGGTTACCAAAGGTTCAAGTTTAGCCTCTTTAGTATCTTATGCCTAACTTAACTCTCTTATTGAGCTGTTATATACACTGTCTGGAGATTCTTTTCTTCTCTCCCTTCTTATTCTTCCTCCTCCATTCTTCATATGTTGGGTGTTTTGTACTGTGATCTTTTTAGGAGTGCTCCCATCTAGAGCAGTCCCTGTAACATGCCCTGTGGAGGTAGTTTGTGGGAGGAAAATTCTCTCAACTTTTGCTTGTCTGGGAATTGTTTAATCCCTCCATCATATTTACATGATAATCGTGCTGGATACAGTATCCTTGGTTCAAGGCCCTTCTGTTTCATCGCATTAAATATATCATGCCATTCTCTTCTGGCCTGTAAGGTTTCTGTCCAGAAGTCTGATGATAGCCTGATGGGTTTTCCTTTATAGGTGACCTTTTTCTATCTAACTGCTTTTAAAACTCTTTCCTTGTCCTTGGTCTTTGCCATGTTAATTATTATGTGTCTTGGTGTTGTCCTCCTTGGGTCCTTTCTGTTGGGAGTTCTGTGTATTTCCATGGTCTATTAGATTATTTCCTCCCCCAGTTTGGGGAAGTCTTCAGCGTTTATTTCTTCAAAGACACTCTCTATCCCTCTTTCTCTCTCTTCTTCTTCTGGTACCCCTATAATATGGATATTTTTCCTTTTGGATTGGTCACACAGTTCTCTTAATATTGTTTCATTGCTGGAGATACTTTTATCTCTCTCTATGTCAGCTTCTATGCGTTCCTGTTCTCTGGTTTCTATTCCATCAGTGGCCTCTTGCATCTTATCCATTCTGCTTATAAATCCTTTCAGTGTTTGTTTCACTTCTGTAATCTCCTTTCTGGCATCTGTGATCTCCCTCTGGACTTCATCCCTTAGCTCTTGCATATTTCTCTGCATCTCCATCAGCATGTTTATGATTTTTATTTTGAATTCTTTTTCAGGAATACTGGTTAGGTCTGTCTCCTTCTCTGGTGTTGTCTCTGTGATCTTGGTTTGACTGTAATTTTGCCTTTTCATGGTGATGGAATAGTTTGCAGAGATGGGATGAGTGACGGCGGGAAGAACTTCCCTTCTTGTTGGTTTGTGGCCTTCCTCTCCTGGGAGAACAGTGGCCACTAGTGGCTTATTCTGTGCAGCTGCACACAGAGAAGGCTTCTGATTCCTGCCCATCTGCTATGGAGTTTATTTCTGCTATTGCTTTGGGCGTGGCCTGTCTTGGGCTGCTGCTCCAAAATAGTGGAGCTGCGTTGGAGGGGGAGCAGCTGGGAGGCTATTTATTTCCGTGAGGGGCCTCCATGCTCCCTGCTTCCCAAGGGATTAAAGTGCCCAGGATCCCCAGATTCCCTGCCTCTGGACTAAGTGTCCCGGGTCACTTCCATCCAGTTTTGGGGTCCCTGTCCCTTCAAGACTTCCAAAAATCAATCGCAAAAAAATAAAATTAAAAAATAATTTTAAAAAAAAGCTTCTTGCTTTTCTTTGTCCTCGGGCACTGGCCTCAGGGACACGCTCACCGGTCTTGCTGCCCTGTTTCCCTAGTATCCAGCACCTCTTGCATGCACTCTGTCTACGCTCTGGTGCGGATGCCTGGGGCTGGGTATTTAGCAGTCCTGGGCTCCCTCTCCCTCCCCTCTCCGACTCCTCTCCTCCAGCTGGGGGGAGGGGCACTCGGGTCCCGCCAGGCTGGGGCTTGTATCTTACCCCCTTCATGAGGCGTTGGGTTCTCGCAGGTGTGGATGTGGTCTGGATGTTGTCCTGTGTCCTCTGGTCTCTATTCTAGGAAGAGTTGTCTTTGTTATATTTTCATAAATATATATGGTTTTGGGAGGAGATTTCTACTGCTCTACTCATGCCGCCATCTTGGCTCCACCCATCTAATTCTCTTTTTATTATGTTCAAAAGCACTCAAAATAAATATTGTTATTTTAATGAGTACATACTAAGAAGGGTTATAGGTAGGCTGGTTATGTTCTATAGCTTCATCTTGTTGAATTCTACATAGTTGTGTATACTTTATGTAAAATTCATCAAGATATACAAGATTTGTGAATTGCATAAAATGCAATAAATGTTAACAAAAATGTTCAACATATAATATGTGTGTAGGGCAATGATCATATAAAATATATGAAAGAACAAGTAAGGTACTATTCAGACTGTGAAAAAATGATATATTATTAAAAAATATGTTTAACAAAAGTGTACAAAACTGTGTAAAGAAAATTAAGAGAATATTGCAAAAACTGTTCATATCACCAAATAGTTTTCCAAATTGGTTTCTGAGTTGTGCAAAGTATAGGTTTATACTTTATGCCCATTATATTATGAAAAATCAAATAGAAATTCTCAATGTTAATGAGCATTTAGAAGGTCCAAAGTCTCATGCACATTTTATAAACCTTTAAATATGTTTAGTAACATTGAAGAGTAGATCAGAAATTCTACTTTCAATTCTGCCAGTTTTACTTTATTTATTTTGAATCTCTGTTAATTGCACACATATTTAGGAATGTTTTCTCTTATTATTATATAATGTCCCTTCATAACCATAATAGCATTCTTTTCTTTGAAGTCTTTTTGTTATAAGTACTCCTACTTTCTTTTATTAATGTTTGTGTGCATATTTTTTGAGCCTTTTACTTTTAACCAACCTCTCTCCTTAATATTTAAGTTGGATTTCTTTTAGAAAGTATATATTTGAATCTTGATTTTGCAGTTGGGGAAGGGCTCTAATTTTTTCAGTGCTCTAATTTATTTTTTAGAGCAGTGTTAAATTCCCAGAGAAATTGAGTGGAAGTTACAGAGATTTCCCATAAATTCCCACCCTCACTCATGCATAGACTTCCAGATCTTGCTTTTTATCCCACCTGAAAGTCTCTTTGTTTTGATTGGTGAGTTTAGACAGTTTTCATTTAATGTTATTGTCAATATGATTAGATTAAAATTCATCTTTGTTTTATTTTGATTTATCCTTTTTTCTATCTCTCACATGTATATTTTTATAGATCAAAAAAGCAGTTTATATTTCATTATATTACTTACTTATTGAAATACAATAAGTTACTTTTAATTTCTTATAACTTTACAGCAAAAGTATTTTTTCAATCTTTAACAATGCTTTTGATGTTATTTTAAATAATAAATTTATTTTAATTTGTGCCATATTATTTTCTGTTTATGGTTTTATCATTTTTTATATGAAATTTTTTTGGGGGAATCATTAGTATGCAATTACATCAGCAACACTGTGGATACTAGATTGCCCCACTAATTGCCCCACTATCAAGTCCGCACCACATACCCCATTATAGTTGATGTTCATTAGCATAGTAAGATGCTATAGAGTCAATACTTGTCTTCTCAGTGTGATACGGCCTTCCCTGTGCTCCCCCCTACATTATGTGTGCTAATCGTAATGTCCCTTATTCCCCTTCTCTCTCCCTCACACCCACCCTCCCCAGACCCGTGGCAACTGTTAGTCCATTCTTGGGTTCTGTGAGACTACTGCTGTTTGTTCCTTCAGTTTTTGCTTTGTTCTTATGCTTCACAGATGAGTGTGATCATTTGGTACTTGTCTTTCTCTACCTGGCTTATTTCACTGAGCATAATACCCTCTAGCTCCATCCATGTTGTTGCAAATGGTAGGATTTGTTTTCTAATTATGGCTGAATAATATTCCATTGTATATATATATATATATATGTGTGTGTGTATATATATCTTCTTTATCCATTCATATTCTGATGAACACTTAGGTTGCTTCCATTTCTTGGCTATTGTAAATAGTGCTGTGATAAACATAGGGGTGCATATGTCTTTTTGAAACTGGGATACTGCATTCTTAGAGTAAATTCATAGGAGTGGAATTCCTGGGTCAAACAGTATTAATATTTTGAATTTTTTGAGGAATCTCCATACTGCTTTCCACAATGGTTGAGCTAGTTTACATTCCCACTGGCAGTGTAGAAGGGTTCCCCTTTCTTCACATCCTCGCCAGCATTTGTTATTCCTTTCCTTTTCTATGTTGGCCATCCTAACTGGTGTGAGGTGTATCTCATTGTGGTTTTAATTTGCATTTCCCTGATAATTAGTGATGTGGAGCATCTTTTCATGTGCCTGTTGGCCATCTGAGTTTCTTCTTTGGAGAATTGTCTATTCATATCCTCTGCCCATTTTTTAATAGGGTTATTTGCTTTTTGGGTGTTGAGGCAAGTGAATTCCTTATATATTTTGGATGTTAACCCCTTGTTGGATATGTCATTTACAAATATATTTTCCCATAGTATAGGATAACTTTTTGTTCTGCTGATAGTGTTCTTTGCTGTACAGAAGCTTTTTAACATGATGTAGTCCCATTTATTCATTTTTTATTTTGTTTCCCTTGCCTGAGGAGATGTGTTCAGGAAAACGTTGCTCATGTTTATATTCAAGAAATTTTTACCTATGTTTTCTTCTAAGAGTTTTATGTTTTCATGACTTACATTCAGGTCTTTGATCTATTTTGAGTTTACTTTTGTGTATGGGATTGGACAATAATCCTGTTTCATTCTCTTGCATGTAGCTGTCCAGTTTTGCCAACACCAACTGTTGAATAGGCTGTCATTTCCACGTTGTATAGCTGTGTCTTCTTTATCATATATCAATTTACCACATGTGCTTGGGTTTATATCTGGGCTCTCTAGTCTGTTCCACTGGTCTATGGGTTTGTTCTTGTACCAGTACCAAATTGTGTTGATTACTGTGGCTTTGTAGTAGAGCTTGAAGTTGGGGTGTGTTATCCCCCCTGCTTTATTCCTCCTTCTCAGGATTGCTTTGGTTATTCGGGGTCTTTTGTTATTCCATATGAATTTTAGAACTATTTGCTCTAGTTCATTAAAGGCTGCTGTTGGTATTTTGATAGGGATTGTATTGAATCTGTAGATTGCGCTATGTAGGAAGGCCATTTTGATCATTTTAATTCTTCTTATACATGAACATGGTTTGGAGTTCCATTTATTGGTATCTTCTTTAATTTCTCTCATGAGTGTCTTGTAGTTTTCAGAATATAGGTCTTTCACTTCCTTGGTTAGGTTTATTCTTAGGAATTTTATTCTTTTTGATGCAATTGTGAATGGAATTGTTTTCCTGATTTCTCTTTCTGCTAGTTCATCATTAGTGTTTAGGAAAGCAACAGATTTATGTGTATTAATTTTGTGTCCTGCAACTTTGCTGAATTCCCATGTTAGATCTAGTAGTTTTGGAATGGGTTATTTAGAATTTTTTATGTACAATATCATGTCATCTGCAAACAGGGACAGTTTAACTTCTTCCTTGCCAATCTGGATGCTTTTTATTTCTTTGTGTTATATGATTGCTGTGGCTAGGACCTCTAGACCTTTGTTGAATAAAAGTGGGGAGAGTGGGCATACTTGTCTTATTCCGATCTTATAGGAAAAATGTTCAGCTTCCCGCTGTTATGTATGATGTTAGCTGTGGGTTTGTCATATATGACCTTTATAATGTTGAGGTACTTGCCCTCCATACCCATTTTGTTGAGAGTTTTTATGATGAATGGATGTTGAATTTTGTCAAATGCTTTTTCAGCATCTATGGAGATGAACATGTGTCTTTTTGTCCTTTTTGTTATGTTGTGGATGATGTTGATGGATTTTCGAATGTTGTACCATCTTTGCATTCCCAGAATAAATCCTACTTATTCATGATAGGTGATCTTTTTGATGTATTTTTTAATTCACTTTGGTAATGTTTTGTTGAGTATTTTTGCATCTTTGCATTTTTTAATTTGGTTCATTAATATTTTGTTTAGCATTTTTTCAACTATGCATCTGTAACTTTCTTTTTTTGTGGTCTCTTTGCCTAGATTTGTTATTAGAGTGATGCTGGCCTCATAGAATGAGTTTGGGCGTATTCCTCATCTTCTACTTTTTGGAAGACATAAAGGAGGATGGGTATTAGGTCTTCACTAAATGTTAGATAAAATTCACCAGTGAAACCACCTGGTCCAGAAGTTTTTTTCTTAGGTGATTTTTTGATTACCAGTTCTATTTCCTTGCTAGTTATTGGTTTATTCAGACTTTCAGTTTTATCCTGGGTCAGCCATGGATGGTTGTATTTTTCTAGAAAATTGGCTGTTTCTTCTAGGTTATCCAGTTTTTTAGCATATAATTTTTCATGGTATTCTCTCATTATTCTTTGTATTTCTGTGGTGTAGTGATTTTTTCTTTCTCATTTCTGGTTCTTTTTATGTTTGTACACTCTTTTTTTCTTGATAAGTCTGCCTAGAGGTTTATCTATTTTGCTTATTTTCATGAAGAACCAACTCCTTCTGTCATTGATTCTTTTGATTGTTTCATTCTCAGTTTTATGTTTTCTGCTATAATCTTTATTATGTCTCTCCTTCTACTGACTTTGAGCCTCATTTGTTCCTCTTTTTCTACTTCCATTAACTGTGAGTTTAGACTGTTCATTTGGGGTATTCTTCCTTCTTGAGGTAGGCTTGTATTACAATATACTTCCCCCTTAGCATAGCCTTCATTGCATCCCACTGATTTTGTGGTGTTCAATTATTGTTTGTCATTTGTCTCCATATATTGCTTCATCTCTGTTTATATTTGGTCATTTATCCATTGATTATTTAGGAACATGGTATTAGTCTCCATGTCTTTGAGGGCCTTTTCATTTTCTTTGTGTAATTTATTTCTAGTTTCATACTTTTGTGATCTGAGAAGCTGGTTGGCACAATTTCAATCTTTTTGAATTTACTGAGGCTCCTTTTGTGGCCTAGTATATGATCTATTCTTGAAAATGTTCCATGTGCACTTGAGAAGAATGTATATTCTGGCTGCTTTTGGGTGTAGAGTTCTGTAAATGTCTGTTAGATCCATCTGTTCTAATGTGCTGTTCAGTGCATCTGTCTCCTTACTTATTTTCTGTCTTGTTGATCTGTCCTTTGGAGTGAGTGGAGTGTTGAAGTCTTCTAGAATGAATGCACTGCATTCTATTTCCCCTTTTAATTCTGTTAGTATTTGCTTCACACATGTAGGTGCTCCTGTGTTGGTTGCATAGATATTTCCAATGGTTATATCTTCTTGTTGAATTGACACCTTTATCATTCTGGAATGTCCTTTTTTGTCTCTTGTGACTTTCTTTGTTTTGAAGTCTATTTTCTCTGATACAAATTCTACAACTCCTGCTTTTTTCTCCCTATTAGTTACATAAAGTATCTTTTTCCATGCCTTCATGTTTAGTCTGTGTATGTCTTTGGGTTTAGGGTGAGTCTTTTGTAGGAAGTATATAGTTGGGTCTTATTGTTTTATCCATTTAGTGACTCTATGTCTTTTGATTGGTGCATTCAGAGAATTTACATTTTGAGTGATTATTGATAGAAATGTATTTACTGCCATTGCAGTCTTTAGATTTGTGGTTACCAAAGGTTCAAGGATAATTCCCTTACTATCTAACAGTCTAACTTAACTCACTTAGTATACTATTACAAACACAACCTAAAGGTTTTTTCTTTTTTTCTTCCTTTTCTTCCTTCTCCATTCTTTGTTTATTTAGGTATCATATTCTGTACTCTTTATCTATCCCTTGATTGACTTTGGAAGTAGTTGTTTTGATTTTGCATCTGCTTAGTAATTAATTATTCTACTTTGCTGTGGTATTATTTCCCGTGTTGGCAGCTATTTAGCTTTAGTATCCTAAAGCTAAATATACTTCCATCTATAGCAGTTCCTCCAAAACGCACTGTAGAGGTAGTTTGTGGGAGGTAAATTCTCTCAACTTTTGCTTATCTGAAAATTGTTTAATCCCTCCTTCAAGTTTAAGTGATAACCTTGCTAGGTAGAATATTCTTGGTTTGAGGCCCTTCTGTTTTTTTTTTTTTTTTTTTTTTGCATTAAACATATCATGCCACTCCCTTCTGGCCTGTAAGGTTTCTGTTGAGAAATCTGATGACAGCCTGGTGGGTTTTCCTTTGTATGTGATCTTTTTTCTCTCTCTAGCTGCTTTTAAATGTCTGTCTTTATCCTTTATCTCTACCATTTTAATTATTATATGTCTTGGTGTTGTCTTCCTTGGGTCCCTTGTGTTGGAAGATCTGAAACACTATCTCCTTCTCCAGATTTGGGAAGTTTTCAGAAATTACACTCTCTGTGACGCTTTCTATCATTTTTTTTGTCTCTTTTTCTTCTGGTACCCCTGTAATGCCCAATATTGTTCCATTTGGATTATTCACACAGTTCTCTCAATATTCTTTCATTCTTAGAGATCCTTTTTTCTCTCTATGTCTCCGCTTCTTTGTATTCCTCTTCTCTAATTTCTGTTCCATTTACTGTCTCTTCTACTACATCTAATCTGCTTTTAAAACCCACCATTGTATGTTGCATTTCAGATATGGATTCTCTTAATGATTGGATCTCCTTCCTAAATTCATCCCTGAGTTCTTGAATATTTTTCTGTACCTCCATAAGCATGTTTATGATTTTTATTTTGAACTGTCTTTCAGGAAGGTTGGTGAGTTCAGTTTAATTTGGCCCTTTTTCTGTTGTGAAATTTTGGTCTGAACCAATTTCTTTTGACATATCATGTTTCTATGTGGCACCTTCCTTTGCCCAGAAGCTCTAGCATCTGGAGCTACTCAGCTGCTGGAGTGAGACTGGGGGTCCCAGGGGAGCAGCACCAGTGCCTGGGGTGGGAAAGAGTTGTTTCCTACTTCCTGGCTGCAGTGTCTAACTCCAGTGTCAGAGCCAGTGGGCCGAGCACAGAGGTGTCAGCCTCTGTGCTTTGTGTCTGTAGCTGTCATAAATGGGGCCTCCCTCTGCTGGCCTGCGGCCCAGCGCAGTGACTGACTGTTTGCAAGCTGGTGCAGGCAGGCCAGTAGGAAGGCTCAGCAGGCTGCATATCACAGTGGGGGCTTCAGAGCTGAGTAGCCAGGCAGGGACATGAAGTGCCTGAAGCTCTTCAAAGTTCCCAACCTGCTGAGCAGAGTGTGCCCAGAGAACCTTGTCCACCTATCCCTTCTCCTGCACAGCAAGCTCCGTGCAACACCCCACCTCTCCCCTTCAGCAGCCCTCTTGCTTCTAGGAAGCCTCTCAGACCACCCGTCTTTCCTTTGTCCCACAGCGCCTGGATGTGGATTCCTGTCCTCTAGAAATGGCTGGAATCTCAGTCTTTCAAGTATTCTGCCATCTTAGTTTTCCATCCCCACTATTCTCCAGAGCACCATGCAATGTAGGTTTGTGCTCCAAAGCAGATCTCCAGGGCTGGGTGTTCAGCAGTTTTAGGTGTCCAGCCCCTCCCTGTCCCATTTCTCTTCCACCTGCCAGTGAGCTGGGGTGGGGGAAGGGCTTGGGTCCCGCTGGATCAAGACTTTGGTACATTACCCTGTTTCCTGAGGTCTGTTCTGTTCTCCAGGTGTATGCAGTCTGGTGTAGACTTCTTTCCTGCTGCTCGTTTAGGATTAGTTTTATTAACTATATTTTTGTACTATATGTGGTTTTGGGAGGAGTTCTCTGCCTCACCTCTCAGGTTGCCATCTTGAATCGATCTCCTCTGTTTCATCATTTTTATAAAGAACAGGAAACCATGTACTCACCAATAACATGCAGCTTTACTTTTATTAAGAAATAAGCTTAAAGATGGCTCTAATTTTTTGTCCCTAAGTTTGAATTGAATGCTACACAATTTTATATATAACTGAAAAGAATGTACAGTTTGAGTTCATATTTTGATGCTGAGCTTTTATTTGTAGACTGACAATGATAACACTTCCATAATATTTAGTTAATATCTCAAGACATGGTGTTCTCTTATTTGAAATTGTTGGCTTTAGGGAATAGAGATTAAATCATCACAGTTCACCTCATAATATGGCTATCAGGACTTTTATTTGTGTTAGTAGTATGACTTTGGGCATTTTATTTCTTGCTTTTGTTTGTGTTATTAGTACTATCTTTAATCTGACAATCATTTGTAATCATCTTTTAAAGCTACTGTTACTTTTAGTGAAAGGCATATTAGCCAAAACTATGTGATATAATCCCTAAATCAGTTTAAGCTGGCAAATATAAACTTACAAATCATAATACACAGAAAGGTGGTGAAGGAGCAGTGCCCTTGTTATGAAATTTCTGCATTGTGTAACTTTGACTAAGCCCTGCTGATATACTTCATGTACTTTAAAATTTGTTTTTTTTTTTGTTATATAGACTGAATAGAGTACTAGGGGGAGGGTCCATATATTAAATATCAGTAACACTGATATTTCTTTTTTAATGTAAAAATGGATAGAATTAAAATTCTAAAATAATCACTTAACACAACAATAAATCATGTTGAGAACCCACTAGAATACATGTATCTGTCTTGAGGAATCAGTGACCTCAAGACGGAGACATAAAACGTAAGCCAACAATTAACTATAGGCTTATAAGCATATTTTCCTAATTGTATCATTGCCTGACCTGTGATTCATAGCACTTCCTTTGCTCTCCCCAGATCCATTTCCAAGTTAATATATGACATCTCCTTGTAGTTCTTGCTTGCTTTGACTGTGACTTGAATTCACAGCATGGTACTTGCTTAGATTCTCACTAGTACAGAACTATAAACACATACTCATTATGTGTAAAAGGTATGTGGGAATTAAAGAACTATAACTTCTGTGTGACATGAAAATGGTCTGGGAATCTGATTCAAACCACTAGTTACTAACACAGTCTTAAGCCTCTTTAATATTTTCCAACTATTTATGCATACATTCAGGGTATGTGTAATGTATGCCTCAGGAAATAGCCTCAATAACCACATAGCACTAGCTATTTCCTCCACTCTACTCAGATACCTACATAATGTCTGGGGTCTGGTCTTCTACTACTGGAAAAGATGCATTAGAACAACTTACAGGTTCTTAAGAGTAGTCTTGAATTCATTCAAATCACAGTTAACTTGCTATTTTACCCTGAAACCATTATATAATAATTCATTACTCTTTTCACATATTTTTATAGCATTTTTATAACTTTCTATGGTTCTTGCATAAAGAGGCATTTCCCTGAGACTTAATTTATTAGCTTTTAATTAAAAATTAAATTTTCTTTTTGTAGAGTTTTTATTTAATCAATCAATCAATATGCATTTATTGATTTCTTAAGTAGTGTTAAGCATTATTCATGGGACTGATATCATATAAAAGAACTGTAAGAGTAGATTTCTTTCTAGTCATTAGGCAGTATAACTGGGGATTCAAGAAAAGTGCAAGAAATAAAACGTGGTAACAGGAAATCAAATGGGAAACCATCCTTGTACTATTGTTCTGCCTGCTGAAGCATGTGACTATCACTTCAAATGAAAAATGAATTTTTAAGGAAGTGCTTTATAGATTTCACCTCATTCCAGAATTTCTACTTACTCAGTGTTGCTTCAGAACAAAGACATTGAACTTTAAAATATAGTTTTGTAATAAATTAGTCAGATATTTAAAAATTTTTCCTTTGGTGTCCATATTCTCTTGAGGAGAACTTAAGCTCCTCAAGGGCAAACAATGTAATTTGATTTCTTTGTCAATTCTCTAAATATCTAGAAAAGTATTGGATAAAGAGTTCATGAAGGATTGCTTTAATGGAAACTAACAGATAGTGCAGTATCCCTTAGTACCTGAGGAGACACTTGCATATAGAGGTCCCTGTGGTCTTAATTCCCTCCATGTTGTGGGGAAGGAAAAAAAAAACAAACTCTGATTTCAGTGATTTTGAAAGGGAAATATAAAATTTTCCTTTGGGAAAAACCCAGGCAAAAATAAAATGCCTCTTATAATCCCTTCCAGTTTTTTGATTCTATGATTATATGATTAAGTATCTAATTTACAGTTGATGCAGGAAATAAATCTTTTCTTACTTGCCAAAGCTTCTCCCTTGCATTCTATCATTTTAGGCTATTATTTATTATTCCAGAATTATTTACAATACTGAAAAACAGGACTGAAGATCTCACATTTGCTGACTTTCCTTCTGATAAAATGAAATAGTTTGGTAATAGTTTGGCTACCGAAAAAGTTCTGTTCATTGAAAGTAAACCCTGCGAAGATTATAACTGAAACCATTTGGTTTGTTTCCAGTCTGAAGTACAATAGTTTTTACCATAAATATTGGGAACTAGCAGTAGAATTATACTTTTTATTACATTGTTAGTAAAAATTTTTCTTAAAGTATTTTAAAACCTCATGGTTTGGGTCTAAATAGTCAAAAGGAATAAAAATAGTCAGGGTATTATATAAAATGGTTAAGTTAGTTAAGAAACTTGTTAGTTAGCCCAAACTTGACAGTAGCTTTTGGAATATGACATGCAAATTTAACTTTGGATTTAACTGGAACATAATACTTATCTCTTTGGAAGCAATTCTTTCTATATAAAAATCTATTCCTTGAGAACGTATTCGCTTAAGTAATAAATCTTTTTTTATTGACTAACATATTTGTAATTTTTCTCAAATTGTCTTGTGTTAGGTTTTCTACCATTACAACTGTCTTCATAGACCTAATTTTCCTTTAATGTTTTTTATGAACAATTCTTTATTAATGGTTGATAGAGAATGACTTCATAATTCATTTCTGAACAAATGTAATAACCTAAGAACAGGTGTATCTACTTAGTGGCACTTTTGTTGAACCGTGTTTGTATTTGGAACCTTTAGAAGAATGTTGACTTAGCATTAAAAAAGTATTAACTGGTGAAACTATAAAGAAAACAGTTTCTACTCAGTTTTGTTCTAATAGTACACATCATAAAGCCAATGAATTTCAAAGACCTAAATGCTTAATTTTGTGATGTCTCCTGAGATCAGAGAATTCAAAGAAAAAAATCCTCCATAAATATGCATCAAGTACAACTGTTTGATTTATACATTATGCAGAAACATTAAGAAAACAGAGCTGTGTGTAACCTTGTTAAAAAGTAACACCCACAAAAACAAAAACAAAAACAAATTATCATTTCAAAAGATGTAAAGCATTTCATTCTTTCATGAAAAATGAATAGTACATTTTTTGAAATTTGCCACTTAGATACATTTAAATCATTAAGAAGTTACCCAGACATTTCTTCAATGCTCAATTCTCCTAGTTTTCTTTACAATAAAATGTACTTTTCAAACCTAAGGGAATTTTTCAATTTTGATAAGATGCAAATCCAAAATATGTCATCAGGATATAGTTTTAGAATCTTCTCTACAATATAGATGACATAGCTCTTTCCTCAAGAAATGGACAGTCCCTCCTACAGGCAGATTTTCTGGGATATAACTTGGGCCTCTCACTTACAGAGACCTGTTCCAAACCCAGGGAGGCATGCACTCTGGCTTCTAAAGGCAATATATTTCTTATGATTGAGGTAATGAGCTTTTAAGATTTGTAATTGTTTTGGTATTTTCATCATTAAAAATGAACATGTCAATTTGTTCCTAATTTTGTGTTCATAATTAGTCATTTTATTTAATGAGCACCCCCAAATTTGTGTAAGTTGTACAACCTGCAAAACCTGAATCACCCCCTTGGTCCTTGCCTAGGACTGTGTCTTATCATCTGTGTCAGAGAATTAGGCTTGGCTAGTGATTTTAGAAACATTTGACAGCAAGGACCACTGAAGATAGAAATGGCTTCCCATTCATTTTTTTCTGAAAATGAAGTTTTAAGATCTTTGCTCAAGTTTCCTTCTGATTTAGAAGAACTTTACCCTATTTGTGTCTGTCAGTATTTTACTCATTCTCTGATGCTCCGTATAAATAGTACATTTTCTTTCCAAATTTTATCTCGCTGGAATTAAAATCTTTCTTGTAAGATACAGAAAAACAAACAAATGAGAAAAGCCCTGAGATACAAAGTTATTTAATTGTAATCTTACCAGAGTATATCCTGTAGTATATTCCTGATTTATACTTATTTAGATTCTTGTCTTATCTCCCCAACTTTCAGTAGAGGAAGGCTGAAAGCTGATATTGTACACTGTTGAATTCTACATTCTCAAAATGCCTAGAGCAGTTCAATTAACATGGTAGACAGTTATTCAGTACTGGTTGAAATGGATTGAAATAATTAAAAGGATGGATTTAATGAGTTAGGATCCTTTATTTAAATATTTGTGTTCCCCACAAATGTTTGGGTTTGTAACCTTTATTGACTGAAGTTCACTTTTGCTGGCAGAACGTTTTGCTTCTTGGCCCCCCCCAAAAGAGTTCTTATTCTACTTTGTTTCATTTTCTATCTATAGAACTTAGAAGAGAAACTGCTTGATATGCCAAACATCTCATTGCTTTTGCATTAACAATCAACAGTCAAAAATTTAAAATGCATTGTTTTATTAACAACAAACCACTGTTCTATATTTTCTGTGAAATAAAAGTCTCTTCCAAGAATTGATAGTTAAGTGATGGAGATGTGTTGGAGGAGAAAAACTTAATTAAGATAAAAGATTAAATTGTTTCAGTGATTATCATGTTAAAGTTATCAAAATAGCTGTAGAGATTACTATCTAAGTTTGTGTTATAGATTGCACTATAACTAGAAAATACATATATGGGAAAAATGATTTCCAATGCAAGAAAAATATGAGTATTTGGAGTTTCAGAGTGAAATATAAATGGCTGTGGGTTTTGTTGTAAGAGGATTAGAAGATACTGGAGCTTGGACTTGAATAATGGATAGGAGTTAAATTATTAGGTTGGGAGAGTGTAGGTTGATATAGTCATTTAGTCAAAGATGAACTGCATTGGTGGTTAAATAATCTCTAAGTCATTTGAACATACATAGATTCAAAATCACCACATGACAACTAACCTTTATGAGAAAAAACATAAGTCAAGCACTGAAGGAAATTTGAAAAAGGAGAGTGATGAAAGCTGGATTGGATAGGGATGAAAAGATCCCATCCATGAACAGTACATACCTCAGATAAAGACCCATCAGTAGTGCTGAAGTCAAGATACCCAGCAGTGTGTGGCTGACTGGACACCCAGACCAATCCATCTCTACAGAGACACAGACACGTTGCACTGATTAACTGAGCAGAGTGGCATATTTCTAAGATTTAGATCCTGCAGAAGTACAATCTCAAGTTCAGGAATTTATGCAGCATTTAATTCTAAATGGTCTGTTCAGAAGCAGAGAAAACAAATGAGTATAAATTTAGCTGCAAAATTTAACCATAGTAACTGTGAAAAACCACTAAGAAGTACCAAAGTTTTAATTCTGCAATATTAATATTTAATATAAAGAGAGTAATGTAGAAGTATACCAATAAAATTGAAGTGATCTAGGAATACACAGTTGTGTGAAATATGTAGATATAGGGATTTGGAGTAGAATAAAAATGTCAAATTTATCAGTTGAGGGTTAAAATTTTTGTAGAAAGGAAATTTCAGAACTCATGTGAAAAAAAACTGCTTTTGATATTTAAGAGTCTGTGTACAGTTGCTATTAAAGACAGATGATTCTACAACCTTTCCCTAGCAATGAGGCTCACAACTCAGAAGCCAGATACAACTCCAAGACCATTTTTGGACACCTTATTCTAACTCTTAATTAAGGACAATACCAGTGGTTATAACTTGGGGATTAATTTGTCAATGATGTGATCATCCTTCTGTAACATTTAAGGAAGGCCTTGTGGAACATTATATGCTAAAGCTTTAATTTTACTTTAATGTACTTATTCCACTAAAATCCTATTAAAAATTGGGATATGTTATTTAACAACAGGAATTAAATTCTCAAATATTAGATTAGTTACTGAGCCACATGATGAGAAGTGCCACTGAACTGTACTTTTGGATTATTTCAGATTTTCAAGTTTAAATATAAAAATGATGACTCTTAAACCACTCAATGATATTATTATTTTACATCCACTAACAGAAACAGCATCCACATTTATTTCAAAGAAAAGAAACACACTGCTGTTTTTATTTACTCAACATAACATGGCTATGTTTCAAAGCAATGATTTTATTTGGAGCTCTCATAACATGTTTGCTTTCCACCTTATTGCAGAACTTCCCTCTTACATATCCATTATTTGAAACATATTTGCCTACCCAGAAAAATATAGTAATGTCTTTAGGCTTCTTTTTTTTCTTCAGAATGGAATGATCAGTGTTGATGCCCTACCTAACCTTTTATTATTACTCATAGCTAAGGAAATAAATTACACTATGCCACTAGTCTCTGTGAACACTAGCATTTTTATTTCAGAAACCTGTGTCTACATTTTTACTTCTAAATGGGACTTATAATACCTTTCTAACCAAATGATCTAGAACATTTACTGATAGTTTTAACTTAATGCCTGGCATATGATAGGCATATGCCTGACATGTTAGCTTCTCCTTTCTCCTTACATGGTACATGGGTCCCAACAGCCGAATGAATAGAGATGATACTAGAGAAAAATCCCACCTTTTTTCATCCCTCCCTCCCTTCCTTTCTTCCTCTCTCCTTTTTTCCCTCCCTCCCTCCCTCTCTCCCTCTCTCCCTCTCTCTCTCTCTCTCTCTCTCTCTCTCTCTCTCTCTCTCTCCCTCTCTCTCTCTTCCTCTTTTTCTGTCTCTTTCTTTTCTATATTGTTCTGCAGATTAACAAGCATCACTACCAAATGCTAGATTGAAGTCAAAGAATGAGCACTGATCTTTATCTTTATGGAGTCAGGGTTCCCTAAGAACTTTATTAATGCAATAGCTCTCATTTTTTTCTACTCTCTTGCTCTTTCACCTAAATGTGATTTATATACAGAAAAGTAGTTGAAACTATCCAGTTTTTGTCAGTTTAAAAAGAATTTATTCTGTATTTTATTAGATATTTGTAGCTGAGCACATTTCTTCTATTAGCAAGTTCTCAAACCACTTTTCTGTAAACGGGATTTAGCTTTGTTCTGTAACAATGCACACTGAGTTTCTCATTTGCCCTCAAGCTCCTTGGCCTGGTGACACTCCACTTAAAGTTTAATCAGACAGAAAAATCACAAAAGCCCCATTCTCAAGTGACCACTTTGACCTTTTTTTTCCTGAAAGCTTAAAGAGAAGAACTTTCCCTGTTTTGGGTAGACAGTATGTGATTCTCTGCACATCTGTGCACTGTGTTTGTTTCAAACCCAGGGTGACCCAAGTTAATGCCACCTCTGTTAGTGCGAAAACCAGTACTATGCTTTGAAGCCACCATAAGCAATCATTTCTAGTACCTATCTCCCTGAGGGTATAATTTTCATCAGGGTTTTTTTGAGGAGAGGCAAAAAAGGTATGAGAAAGACTCAGAGAGTTGCTTCCTAGGGCTTGACTAAATAAGAAATTGGATTTGACTCATTTATAACGGCCATGGTTCTTGAGCAACAAGTGTACTTAAGAAGTCATACTTCTCTGATTGGGCCCCGGAAACCACTTGTGTGCTGTACCTCACATCATCTTATGAATGTGTGGTTGGGCTCCTCAATTAACAATATAAAATCCATAGAGATATACTGACCTTTTCTAATGGTTATATGAAATCCAGGGTACTTTTAAGACATTTATTTATTTTTCTTTAATTTCAGCTTATTGAGGTATATTTGACAAATAAAATTTTAAGACATTTGAAGTGTACATCATAGTAATTTGATATATGTATATATTGCAAGAGGATCCCCAACATCTGGTTAATTACCACATTTATTTAGTTAGTTAGTTTGGTGGGAACATTTAAGTTTTACTCTCAGCACATTTCAATTACAGAACACAGTGTTGCCGATGATAGTCACCATGTTTTACGTTAGATCCTCAGACCTTATTCATAATACAGCTGAAAGCTTCTATTCTTTTACCAAATTCTCCCTATTTCCTCCACCTACCAGTTACTGGCAACCACTTTTTTACTCCCTGATTCTATGAGCTTGACTGTTTTTTTAGAGTCCACATGTAAGTGATACAGCTGTATTTTGTCTTCAGTTTATTTCCCTTAGCACAGTGCCCTCAAGGTCCATCCATGTCACGAATAACAGGATTTTCTTCTTTCTCATAGCTGAATAATATTACACCATATATATACATCTTCTTCATCCATTTACATACTGATGGACACTTAGATTGTTTCTGTATCTCAGCTATCATATGTAATGTTACAGTGAACATGGAATGTAGATATCACTTCACTATCCTGCTTTCATTTCCTTTATATACATACACACACACACACAGAATTGGGATTACTGGATCACACAGTAATTCTATTTTTTTTTTATTTTTTGAGGAACCTCATATTGTTTACCAAAGTAGCTGTACACATTTACATTATCACCAATGGTGCACAAGGGTTCCCTTTCTCCACATCTTGTCAACACTCACCTCTTTATCTTTTTGAGGACAGCCATTTTAACAGTTGTAAAGTGATACCTCATTGTGGTTTTGATTTACATTCTCTCAAGATTAGTGATATTAAGCACCTTTTCATGTACCTGCTGACCATTCATATAACTTCTTTGGAAAAATGTCTCTTCAGCTCCTCTGACCATATTTAAATCAGATTGCTTATTAATTTGCTGTTGAGTTATGAGTTATTTGTATGTATTTTATATTAACCCCTTATTGGATATATGATTTGCAAATATTTCCTCCCATTCTATAAGTGTGCCTTTTCAATTTTTTTTTGGATGGTTTTCTGTGCTGTGCAGAGATGTTTTAGTTTGATAGAGTCTCACTTGTTTGTTTTTCCTTTTGTAGTCTTTGCTTTTAGTATCAATTCCAAAATGTCATTGTAAAGACCAATACCAGAGTGCTCCCTGTGTTTTCTTCTAGAAGTTTTATGGTTTCAGGTCTTATATTCAAATCTTTAATCCATTTTGAGTTGATATTTATGTATGGTGTAAGATGGGGCCACATTTTCATTCTTCTGCATGTGGCTGTCCAGGTTTCCCAGCACCATTTATGGAAGAGACTGTTGTTATTGTGTATTTTTGGCTCTTCATAAATTAATTTTATGACAAGGTGGTAAACTTGAATGGCATGCACATTATCTGTATGAAGAGTGTTAAGTTTACTATATAACTTTTTACTGCGTATTAAAATAAAAAGTCATCGTGGATTACAGATAAAAGGCATCCATGTGAAGGAATACAGAATTATCCAAGGACTCATTTCTACTACAAAACTTGCCCAGGAAAACTCTCCTAATACCCATAAATACGTTTTCTAATTAGTGAACAATAATCTTAAACTGATTATTTTGTTCCTCTGGGTAATCTAGTAGCCTTCATTTTTCAACCATATAATAGACAAGGTCAGATGAAACATTAATTCTGGAGATGGAAGTGGGGTTCATTAGGGGAGCAAAAATAGGAAGCATTGGCTCTTCATGTAGCCCAGACTTATGAAAATGGGGTCAAAGTTCAAGTTAGTATCAGTTTGGTTTAATGGTCTTTGGAGAATGATAAGAAAAGTGCTTCAGAGAGGCACATAGTCAAGAACACAGTTTGGTATGCAGGATATTGTTTTATCAGGTTCATAAAATGATTCTTTGTTTATGATTTGCATTCAAATCTCATTTCATGGATTCTGAAGAGCATAAATGTCAATAGTAATTCATTTTCAAAGCACCACCTTAATTGTCAGACTCTATGTGAATGGAAAAAATACAGAAAGAAACAGTGATTCATGAGAGGCTACTGGACTTAAACAAACTTATTGTGTGTTTTTAGTTTGCTGAATAGGAATTAGGTAGTGGAGTAATGAGTTATATAAGGTGATACTTAGCAACTAGAGGCTGTAATATTTTAACATAAAAATAAATGACTTCCAGTCAAATTACTTAACCTTGATAGGTTTTATTTTTTTCATCTTTAAAAATAATATTATAGAACCCCTATAGTCACTTTTAGCTTGAAAATTATTTTACTTAATGTTTTTTGAATGATCATGCTATTATAATTCATTTTTATCATTTATAATTCATTTATAATTCAGATTTTTTATCTGAATTACTAGGAACCCTAATTGGACATATAAATAAATATGATGTACATGTCAAAACTATGTGTTTCCAATTTTATGGCACATACTATAAAATTTAAAATATTCTAGACAACCAAGATTCTTGGAATCACCTGTAAAATAATTTTCCTCTTCTTAATGCTAGTTGTAGAAACTTGTTAAGTGATATATGGACCCATTAGTCGTAAGTACATATTTTTTGTAACCTATTTTATTTGCTCAGCTCTATTGTTACCTTTAAACTACCCATTCAGTACCACTGTACATGGACTAGACCCCACATCAAAAACTGACCTCCAGAAGTTACTAGCTTTCCATGAATTTAGTGTTAGGTTGTATGGCTGGTCTGCTTTATACACCAAATTCCATTTTGTCTCTTATTCCTCTTCATAGATTGCCTTTCTTACAATGAAATTGCTATTGTCATCTCTGCAAACACAATACAGATATTATATCTGGCCACTGTACCTCCATCTGATTATATTACAATGTAGGACAATACAATAAGTAGCGTGCCCACAAGTCATTTTTACCACAGTGACAACATAATAATTATGATGGGAGCAGCTGTTGTAGTATATATTCATTTACTTAGTTATGATGCTGTATCATTTAATGAGGAAAAAAAAGACTTTATACATAAACAGAAGCTAAACATACCATTAAGTTATTTTTGACAAACCACATAATATATGTATAACTTCTAAAATTCATGCAATGTGATAATGAAAACAAATATTCCAAGAGCTTGACATAAACTATTTTTATTTCATAGGCCTAATTTAATGTACTTAATTCCTTCAGTATCTTTTATTTAGTTTCTATTTTCATGTGCTGAGTTACCCAGAGTTGAGAGAGAAGTGGTTGAACTTAGAAGTACACACTTCCCCTGCTCCTTTTCTGTGAAATTCCTATGCTCTGGGAAAAATTTCTGATTCCTGCAGACTGACTGGGCAGTGTTTCTAGTGTGCAGGAGGACAATGCATTAATAGATACTGCACAATTCTAGAGAAAGGAGCTATGATGCTTTCTCTAGAATTCTCTTCCAAAGTGAGGAGAGCAGTCATCTGCCTCACACCTCTGTTGCTTCTTCTTTTGTCATACAAGAAATTAAGAGCACTGTTTTCCTTATGACTTCAAGCTTGAGGTTGGATGGTCACAAAAGTTGTGTTTTGAGTTCGATTAGGAGTGGTAGGAGGCACTGCTTACTCACATAGTGACACCTGTTTTAACCAGAGAGCTCTGAAATTAGACTTGCAATACTAGTTCATCAATAATAAATAAGTAATGTTTATTTGTCATTGTTTGTTCATTTTTCTTTGTGTGTAATGCTCCCTTCAATTTGAGATGCCATAAATGCAGAGATCAAGAATAAAAGGAAATTATGAGAACTCAAAAATATGCAGCATCCCTATGCTCCTAAAAAAATCAATGGATCAATGACCAAATGAAAACAGAGATCAAGCAATATATGGAGACAAATGACAGCAATGATTCAACACCATAAATCTGTGGGATGCAGCAAAGGCTGTACTAAGAGGGAAGTATACTGCCATACAGGTCTACTTCAGGAAAGAAGAACAATTCCATATGAAAAGTCTAAATTCACAATTAACGAAACTAGAAAAAGAAGAACAAATGAGGCTGAAAGTCAGTCGAATGAAGGACAAAATAAAGATTAGAACATAAATAAATAAAATCAAAAATAATAAAACAATGGAAAGAATCAATGAAAGCAAGAGCTAGTTCTTTGAGAAAATAAACAAAATAGACAAACCACTAGCCAGACTTATCAAGAAAAAAAGAGAGTCTACACACATAAACAGAATCAGCAATGAGAAAGGAAAAATCACTACAGACACCACAGAAATACAAAGAATTATGAGTGAATACTATGAAAAATTATATGGTAACCAACTGGGTAACCTAAAAAGAAATGGAAAATTTTCTAGAAAAACACAACCTTTCAAGGCTGACCCTGAAAGAAACCAAAAATCTGAATAGACCAATTACTAGCAAGGAAATTGAATTGGTAATCAAAAAACTAACCCCTGGATCACATGATTTCACTGCTGAATTTTATCAAACATTTAGTGAAGACCTAATACCTATCCTTAAAGGTTTCCAAAAAGTAGAAAATGAGGGAATACTCCCAAACTCATTCTACAAGATCAGCATTACTTTAATAGCAAAACCAGGCAGATGCCACAAAAAAGGAAAATTACAGACCAACGTCCCTGGTGAACATAGATGAAAAAATACTCAACAAAATATTAGCAAACTGAATTCAAAAATACGTCAAAAGATCATCTACCATAATCAAGTAGGATTTATTCCAGGGATGCAAGGATGGGACAGCATTCGAAAATCCATCAACATCATACACCACATCAACAAAAAGGACAAAAAGCACATGATCATCTCCATAGATGCTGAAAAAGCATTCAACAAAATTCAACATCCGTTCATGATAAAAACTCTCAACAAAATGGATATAAAGGGCACGTACCTCAACATAATAAAGGCTATATATGACAAAACCACAGCCAACATTATACTTAACAGTGAGAAGCTGAAAGCTTTTCCTTTAACATGGGAATAAGACAAGGATGCCCACTCTCCTCATGCTTTTATTCAACATGGTTCTGAAGGTCCTAACCACAGCAATCAAACAACACAAAGAAATAAAAGGCATTCAGATTGGCAAGGAAGATGTCAAACTATCCCTGTTTGCAGATGGCATGATATTGTACATAAAAAAACTCTATAGAATCCACTCCAAAACTACTAGATCTAATATCTGAATTCAGCAAAGTTGTGGGATACAAAATTAATAACAAAATCTGTTCCATTCCTATACACTAAAGATGAACTAGCAGGAAGAGAAATCAGGAAAACAATTCCATTCACAATTGCATCAAAAAGAGTAAAATACCTAGGAATAAACCTAACTAAGGAAGTGAAAGACCTATACTCTGAAAACTACAAGACACTCATGAGAGAAATTAAAGAAGATACCAATAAATGGATACACATCTCGTGCTTACAGCTAAGAATTAATATAGTCAAAATGGCCATCCTGCCTAAAACAATCTACAGATTCAGTGCAATCCCTATCAAAATACCAACAGCATTCATCAAAGAACTAGAGAAAATAGTTTTAAAATTCATATGGAACCACAAAAAACCCAGAATAGCCAAAGCAATCCTGAGAAGAAAGAACAAAGTGGGGGTGTGGGGGGAGGGTTATGCTCCCTGACTTCAAGCTCTACTACAAAGCCACAGTAATCAAGATAATTTGGTACTGGCACAAGAACAGACCCATAGACTAGTGATCCCAGATATAAACCTAAGTGTATATTGTCAATTAATATATGATAAAGGAGCTATGGATATACAATGGGGAGATGACAGCCTATTCTACACCTGGTGTTGGCAAAACTGGATAGCTACATGCAAGAGAATGAAACTGGATTATTGTCTAACCCCATACACAAAAGTAAACTCAAAATGGATCAAAGACCTGAATGAAAGTCATGGAACCATAAAACTCTTAGAAGACAACATAAGCAAACATCTCCTGAATATAAGCATGAGCACTTCTTCCTGAATGCATCTCCTCAAGCAAGGGAAACAAAAGCAAAAATGAACTCGGGACTACATCAAACTAAAAAGCTTCTGTACAGCAAAGGACACCATCAACAGAACAAAAAGTCATCCTGCAGTATGGGAGAATATATTTGTAAATCACATATGTGACAAGGGGTTAACATCGAAAATATATAAAGAACTCACTGCCTCAACACCCAAAAAGCAAATAACTCTATTAGAAAATGGGTGAAGGATATGAACAGACAATTCTCCAAAGAAGAAATTCAGATGACCAACAGGCACATGAAAAGATGCTCCACATCGCTAATTATCAAGGAAATGCAAATTAAAATCACTATGTGGTATCACCTCACACTGGTTAGGGTGGCCAACATAGAAAGACTAGGAACAACAAATGCTGGCAAGGATGCGGAAAAAGTGGAACCCTCCTACACTGGTAGTGGGAGTGTGAACTAGTTCAACCATTGTGGAAAGCAGTATGGAGGTTCCTCAAAAAACTCAAAATAGAAATACTATTTGAACCAGGAATTCCACTCCTAGGAATTTACCCTAAGAATGCAGTATCCCAGTTTCAAAAAGACATATGCACCCTTATGTTTATCGCAGCACTATTTGCAATAGCCAAGAAATGCAAGCAACCTAAGTGTCTATCAGTATATGAATGGATAAAGAAGATGTGGTACATATACACAATGGAATATTATTCAGCCATAAAAAGAAAACAAATCCTACCATTTGCAACAATATGGATGGAGCTAGCTCATATTATGCTCAGTGAAAGAAGCCAGGAGGAGAAAGACAAGTATCAAATGATTTCACTCATCTGTGGAGCATAAGAACAAAGCAAAAACTGATGGAACAAACAGCAGCAGGCTCACAGAATCCAAGAATGGACTAACAGTTACCAAAGAGAAAAGACTAGGGAGGGAGAAGGGGAATAACGGGCATTATGATTAGCAAAGATACTGTAGGGGGGCACAGTGAAGGCAGTACAGCACAAGCAGAAGTAGTGACTCTATAGCACCTTACTTCACTGATGGACAGTGCCTGTAATGGTATGTGGTGGAGACTTGATAATGGGGGGAATCTAGTAACCACAATGTTGCTCATGTATTTGTATATTAATGATTTCAAAAGAAAAAGAAAAAAAGAAAAAGAAAAAAATGCAGAATCCCTATGATGGCAAAAAGGAGTCTCAGGAACCATCTGGAAATCAGAGGGATCACCACTGCAAAATTTTAAAAGTTAAAAAAATACTATGGGATTGCAAATGAATGTTCTCCAGTAATAGAGACAATAAATGTATGTGGATTGTCTATGAAGTATATGGAAATAGAGTGGTAGGATTTATTTAATGTTTAAATCTTTCTTTTAATTTTATATTCACATATTGTGAACCAGCTGGGACAGTTTGACTGGTCTCCTGGCAAAATCGAAGCCAATTTTTTTTTCATTTTTATTCTTTTCTGCTTTCACTTTGTAAGGTTGCCTTGCTCTATCCCCACTCCACTGTCTTCCACTAGATCTTTGTTGCAGTGTCTGTTATATACACCGGTGGCATAGCATCACTGGGAAAAGTTTAGAAATTTTGAATCTGGGCCCCGCCCCAGAGTTACTGAAACAGAGTCTACATTTTAACATCATCTCAGGTCCAAAGAGGCACAGTTGATAAAAGTATAATTGTGCTATTCGCTATTACTTATTTACCTATTACCACTCGCCTGGGAATGGTAATAGGGGCTTTTGCTACAAATTAAGGCCAATTAAGAAAAGGTAGAGAAATGGAGGTATGGGAATTTTTTTTCTCCCCTATTAATTTTTCCATCCTTTTAGTTCTCTCCTATGAATCATGGCCTAAAGATAATCATGATGATGATGATGATCCATGAATATCGTTGTTCTACTTGGGGGAGAACTTTTTTGGAACCAAGAGTTCTTTCATAGACTGACTAGATTCTAGGAGCCTGATTGGACCATGTTTATCAAATGGGCTGCAGAATAAACAAAGTATTTTCTGCCTTCAAAATACTGTCTGATGGGTCATAGTAGGAAATTTAATGGCATTTCACATAAATTGAACTACAGTAAGATAGGGATTACATGTAAAATTGCCTTAAATATCACAGTTAAAAATGTGGCTTCATTCATCAAAGGAGAGGCCTTGAGAAATTCTGTGTAGAGAGATTACCTAATATAGTTCAGTGGTAGGAAGTAAAATGATTTTGGATTAAGCATCTCTGGAAACAGGCAATAATTCAGAATTTATTACAATACCGCAAACATAAGGTGAAAAAATCAAGTTAGGAAAGTAAAGGAGGAAGTAAAAGTAGAATGTAAAAGTCTTAAATGACATTTGCACAAAAGTGTCAGTGGGAAAAAAAGGACTCTGACTTTATTTTGGAATATTTTAATAATGATGGGGCATTGATAGTGTTAAGAGCACTGGAGGAGTCCAGTGAATTTTTATGAGGGAGAGAATATGTTCAGTCCTTGTTAGGCTGTGAATGTGTCAATGGTTAGGGAGGTATAAATACAGTAGGTCAGGAGTTAAAATACAGGGATAAATATCAGGGAATTTAACTGTCTAGAAGTGATTACTTGAAGACTAGGAAAATAATTTAGTATACAGAGACAACAGAAGAGTAGAAGGTGAGACAAGGAGAAAAAGCAGAAGGGAAGGAAAGGAAAAGAAAGAGAAGGAAAGAAAAGGAAGAAGGAAGTGAACATAAAACAGTAAGAAGAGATATGGGAAGACCTGAATAGAAATGATGATAAAAGGAGGTGGCAAGAATTTGGGACATATAAAAATTTGTGAGATATGAAAAAGAGAAAGTCAAGAATTAAAGAATTAGGGTCACTTAGATCCATCCTTCTGTTAACGAGGGTAGTATAAGTAAAGTATCACAGCAAACATGAGAGAAAAATTTTAGAAAAATGTAGTGTCAAATTCTGTAAGCAGATTAGCAAATTTAAGGACAGAGATAGACTCCAGGATTGGGGAATTTGGCTATTTTGAATAGTGCTAATTGGGGGAAATATAATAGGGAAAAAGGTAGACTGTTGGACTCGATGAGATTACTTAGAAGAGGCAAGGAAGAGTGAATTTACGCTGGAAAATTAGGATTAAAAAAGAGAAGAAGGAAAGCACTTAGTATATGACAATTGAAGAGCAATGTGCTAGAGAGGTATTGCGGAATGACAAGGACCTATAAGACAAAATCCTTGCCTTTGTAAGTCTTATGCTTTAATAGGATGGTAACATATCTCAAAATAAGTGTATGATAAATATAGGGAGATTTCAACTATTTGCATGTCCTTTTCCTCTTCCCCTACCCAGAATGTGAATATAGACTCCATATTTATTGCTTGCATTATTTTAAGACTTGTAACTACCTTACTTTCATGACTTCTAGTCCATTCTCTAACTATGATTCACAATTGCAGAATATTTTGTATAACCATCTGGGTCTTTTTGCTTATCAAATTAGTGAGTAGGATCAAGAATGCTAGATATCTGCAATACTAGAGCAATCCTATATAACTAATTGCTCTGCATGCCTTGTTTTTTTAAATGTCCAGGCAGGCTAAACCCATTTCACATATATACCAATATCATTATATAACATAATAACTCTGGAAAAGCTGCTACCAGAAATTATATGAAAAGCTCAGTAGTTTAGAGAATGTTATTTTTGAAAGGAAAGCTTATATAGAATAAGGTACATGATGTTAAAATTTATTTAACTATGTATCCATTCTGTCTCTTGTTCTATCATAGCATCTCCAACCACACATTTAATTGAAAAGAATTACAATGCAGAAGTGCAATTAGTATAAACTCAGTGGAACTTATGGCAGATATGTAATAATGGAAATTTTGGAACTCCCTTTTTAAAATTGTACTTATTTTTTATGCTTGATATACAATCATATTTGTTTCAAGTATACAGCACAGTGTTCAACAGTTACCCACGTTATTAAATTCTCACTGCAACTAGTACAGTTATTATCTGTCAACATAGACAGATGTTACAGAACCATGGCTTTATTCTCCATGTTGTATTACTATCTCTGTGACCAACTTATATTATAATTGAGAATTTTTGTACTCCTTCCTCCCCTTCATCCTCCCTACCCAACCATTCCCACATAGAACCACTAGTCACTTCTCAGTGCCTATGAATCTACTGCTATTTTATTCATTTAGTTTTGTTTTGTTTTAAGATTCCACAAATAAGTGAAATCATATGGTATTTGTCTTTTTTGTCTGGTTTATTTCACATAGCATGATACCCAATAGGTCCATTCATACTATCACAAAAGAAAGGATTTCTTCATTTTTTATGGCTGAATAATATTCTGTTGCATATATGTACCAATTCTTCATCCATTCATCCATTATGGACTCTTTGGTTGCTTCCATATCTTGGCTATTGTAAATAATATGGCAATAAACATAGAGATTCATATATATATTTTTGAATTGGGTATTTTGTTTTACTTGGGTAAATTCCTAGAAGTGGACTTACTAGGTCATGTGGTATCTGTTTTTAAGTTTTTTGAGGAACCTCCATGTGTCTTTCCATAGCGGCTGCACGAATTCACATTCCCATCAGCAGTGTAGGAGGGGTCTGTTTTCTCCACACCCATCCCAACACTTGTTCTTTCTTTTCTTTTGCATAGTGGACATTCTAACTGGTGTGAGGGGATACTTAATTGTTGTTTTGATTTGCATTTCCCTGATGATTACTGATGTGGAGCATCTGTCCATGGGCCTGTTGACCATCTGTATTTCTTTGGAAAAATGTCTGTTCAGATCCTCTGCCCATTTTTTAATTGGACTATTTGTTTTGTTGTTGCTGTTGAAGCATCAAAGTTCTTTATATATTTTGGATGTTGACCCCTAATCAGATAAATCATTTATGAATATATTCTCCCATATTTCAGGTTACCTTTTCTATTGATGGTGTCCTTTGCTGTACAGAAATGTTTTGGTTTGATGTAGTCCACTTTTCACTTTTTATTTTGTTCCCTTTGTTCAGGTAGATGTATCCAGAAAAAAAATTGCTCATGCTTATGTTCATAAGATTTTGGCCTATGTTCTAAGAAGTTTATGGTTTCATGTCTTATATTTATGTATTTAACTGGTTTTGAGTTTACTTTTGTGTATGGAGTCAGAGAATAATCAACTTTCATTCTCTTGCATGTAGTTCTCTAGTTTTCCCAACACAATTTATTGAAGAGACTGTGTTTTTCCCACTGAGTATTCATGAATGCTTTGTAATATAATAATTGACCAAATATGTGTGGGTTTGTTTCTGGGCTCTCTATTCTGTTCCATTAATCTATGGGTCTGGTCTTCTGTCAGTATCTTAACTGTTTTGATTATTATTATTATAGCTTTGTAGTAGCTTGAAGACAGGTAGTGTGATACTACTGGCTTTCTCCTTCTCTCTCAAGATCACTTTAACTATTTGGGGTCTTTGTGATTCCATATGAATTTTAGGATTATTTTCTCCAGTTCACTGAAAAATGTCATTGATATTTTCATAGGGATTGCACTGAATCTGTAAATTGCTTTGGACAGGAAGGTAATTTTGACAATTTTAATTCTTCCTAACCATGAGCATGGGATAGATTTCTATTTATTTGTGTCTTTCATTACTCTCATGAGTGTCAGAGTTTTCAGAGTACAGGGCATTCACTTCCTTGATTAGATTTATTCCTAGATATTTTATCTTTTTGATGCAACTATAAATGGAATTGTTTTCCTGATTTCTCTTCCTGCTTGTTCATTAGTAAATAGGAATGCAACAGATTTCTGTGTATTACTTTTGTATCCTACATCTTTCCTGAGCCCAGTTATTAGTTCTAATAGTTTTTTGGGGGAGTCTTCAGGTTTTCTATATATAGTATCATCTCATCTGCAAAAAGTGACAATTTAACTTCTTCCTTACCAATTTGGATGCCTTTCATCTCTTCATCTTTTCTGATTGACATGACCAGGACTTACAGTACTATGTTGAATAAAAGTGGTGAGAGTGGGCATCCTTGTCTTGTTCTTGACATTAAAGGAAAAGCTTTCAGCATTTCTTCATTGAGTATGATGTTAGCTGTGGGTTAGTGGTATATGGCCTTCGTTATGTTGAAGTATGTTTCCACTCTATCCATTTTGTTGAGAGTTTTTGTCATGAATGGATGTTGAATATTTTCAAATGTGTTTTCAGCATCTATTGAGATGATCATATGGTTTTTATCTTTTTTGTGTTATGTGGTGTACCACACGGATTGATTTATGAATATTGAACCATCTTTGTATCCCTAGAGTACATCCTACTTGGTCATGATGGATGATCCTTTCGATGTATTGAATTCTAAATTTAGTTGGCTAATATTTTGTTGAGGATTTTTATGTCTATGTTCATCAGGGATGTTGGTCTATGAGTTTCTTTTTTTGTCGTCTCTTTGTGTGGTTTTGGTATTAGAGTGATGCTGGTCTCATAGAATCAGTGTGGAAGCATTTCTTCCTCTTCAAATTTTTGGAGTACATTAAGAAGGATGGGTATTCACTCTTCTTTAAATGTTTGGTAGAATTCAGCTGTGAAGCCATCTGGTAATGGGTTTTGTTTGTTGGGAGTTTTTTGATTTCTAATTCAGTTTCATTACTGGCAACTGGTCTGTTCAGATTTTCTGCTACTTCCTGGATCAGACTTGGAATATTTTACTCTTCTAGAAATTTGTTCATTCCTTCTATGTTGCCCAGTTCATTGACATACAGTTTTCATAGAATTCTTTCATAGAATTTTTATAAAATTCTTTTAATTTCTGTGGTGTCAGTTGTAACTTCTCATTTTTTTGTCTCTGATTTTGTTTATATGTGTCCTCTCTATTTTTGACTTGATAAGTCTGGCTGGGGGTTTGTCCATTTTGTTTATCTTCTTGTAAAACCAACTCTTGGTTTCATTGATTTTTTTTCTATTGTTTTATTCTTCTGTATTTTATTTATTTCTACTCTGATTTTTATCATATCTCTCCTATTAACTTTCTTTTTCTTTGTTCTTCTCTTTCTATTTTCTTTAGTTTGATTTAGATTGTTTATTTGGGTTTGTTTTTGTTTCTTGAGGTAGGCCTCTATTCCTATGAACTCCCCTCTTAGAACTGCTTTTGAGGCATAGTGCATATTTTGAACTGTTGTGTTTCTGTTTTCACTTGTCTCCATGGATTGTTTGATTTATTCTTTGATTTTTTCATTGATCCACTGTTTATTTAGAAGTATGTTATTTAGCCTATGTGTTATGGTGTTTTTTAAATTTTCTTCATGTAATTGATTTCTAGTTTCATAACCATTATGATCTGAAAAGATGCTTGATATAATTTCAACCTTTTTTAATTTACTGAGGTTCCTTTTATGTCCTAATATGTGATCTGTTCTAGAGAACTTTCCATATGCACTTGAGAAAAGTGTGTATCCTGCTGCTTTTGGTGGAATGTTCTGTAAATATCTGTTAAGTCCATCTGATCTAGTATGTTTTTCAGTGCCTCTGTTTCCTTATTTATTCTCTGTATTTTTGATTGTCCAATGATGTAAGTTAGGTTTTAAATTCCCCCAATATGATTGAGTTGCAGTCTATTTCTCCCTTTATTTATGTGAATATATGTTTTACATATTTAGGTGCTCCTTTGTTGGGTGCATGGACATTTATAATGGTAATATCCTCTTGTTGGACTGATCCCTTTATCATTATGTAATGTCCTTCTTTATCTCTTGTTACTTTCTTTATTTTGAAATATGTTTTTTCTGATATAGGTACTGATATTCCTGCTTTTTTCTCCCTATTATTTGCATGAAATAACTTTTTCCATCCCTTCATTTGCCTTCTGTGTATGCCTTTAGGTCTGAAATAAATCTATTGTAGGCAGCATATGGATGGGTCTTGTTTCTTTATCTAGTTTGCCACCCTATGTCTTTTGATTGGTACCTTCAGTCTATTTTTTTTTTTTTGCAGTTCCTCTCTGATTCTTTGTTCCTGTCTTATACTCTTCTCTTATTATTTGATGGCTTTCTTTAGTGTTGTTATTGGATTTCTTTTTTATTACATATTTTTTTGTGTCTATTATAGGCTTTAGGTTTATATATATAGTTATATATATATATATATATATATATATATATATATATAAAACTGTGTATATTCACTTGATGGTCACTCAATCTCAAATACAGTCTAAATGTAATGCTTTTATCTTCTTAGTGCTCCATGCTTTATGTATTAGATGTCAAATATGGATTTTTTTGTGTATGACTTATTTTGTATATAGTTGGTTTTAGTACTTTTGCTTTTTTTCTTTTTCTTTTTTAACCTCATACTTGTTTAGTAAGTAACTGGTCTGTTACCTTTATTGTGAGTTCATTTCTACTGATGAAAAATATTTACTCTGAAAATAGTGTCCACCTACAGAATTGCCTTTAACATATCCTGTAAGACTTGTTTAGTGGTGGTGAATTCTTTTCACTTTCATTTATCTGGGAAACTTTAATCTCTCCTTCAATTCTGAGTCATAATCTTACTGGGTAAATAATTCTTGGTCCTTCTGTTTCAATACATTAAATATTTCATGCCACTCCCTCTGGCCTGTAAAGTGTCTGCTTAGAAGTCTACTTAGATAGCATGAGTGAATTTCCCTTGTTAATAATCTTTTTTCTCTCTGTGACTGCTTTTAATATTCTTTCTTTATCCTTAATATTGTCATTTTAATTATTATATGTCTTGGTGTTGTCTTCCTGGGGTTCCTCTTGTTAGGGGCTCTCTGTGCTTCTAGGAACTGTGTATCTGTTTCCTTCCCTAGATTAGGGAGGTTTTCAGGTATTATTTCTTAAAAGAGACTTTCTACTCCTTGGCCTCTCTCTTCTCATTCTGGAACCCCTTTTATGCAAATATTGTTTATTTTGGAGTCATCACACAGCTCTCTTAGCATCCTCTCATTTCTAGAGATTCTCTCTTCTCTCTGTTCCTCAGCTTCTTTCTTTTCCTGTTCTCTAATTTCCATCTCATCAATTTTCTACTCTTCTTGCAGCAATCTATTGTTCATTCCCTCCATTGTATTTTTTTATCTCAGTTACTGTGTTCTTCAGCTCTGAGTCACTCTTTTTCAACTCTTCTATCTCTGTTGAAGTTTTTCCTGAGATTGTCAATACTTTTCAACAAGTCAGTGAGCATTTTTATAACTGTTACTTTGAATCTTTATCAAGAAGATTGGTGATATCCATTTCATTTAGCCCTCTTTCTGCTGTCTTACCCTGTTCTTGTTTGGAACATATTCTTCTGCCTCCTCATTTTGTCAGGTTTTCTGTGTCTTCTCCTTTGTATTAGAAAGATCAGCTATGCCTCGTGGTCTGTGGATAATGGCTTTATGAAAAGGCATACTGTGGAGCTCAGAAGCACAGGATTCTTTGCTTCCCTGTGCCTGATTCTCCATTGTGGTGGAGCTATGGTTGCTGGTGGTTAGCTGTGGGGAGGGCTGCCTTTCTTGTCTGCCAGAAATGGTTGGCCCTTTGTGGGTTGTGTTGCATCACATACACACCAAAGATGCAACTACAGCATCATGTTGTAATGCATCATGTATTGCAAATACAGGATTATGTTGGTGGGTCACCCTCTGCTTCCTGGGCAGTGAGGTTGTGCTGCTCTGCCTGAGGAGTTTGCAGCCAGGCATGTGTGTAAATATGTAAGAAAAAGCCTCAAGGCTGAGCTTCTCACAAGAGGGGTAGAGTGTTTGGGGCTGGCTCCCACCAGTGTCTGACCAGTTGAGCTGGGGAATCATTGACCACTGCCTTTTCTCCTATGGTAAGAGCTCTGACCAATACCCCATCACTCCCAGCATGCTTCCCACTGTGGTAAATATTTCAAACTGCTGCCTCTGTATTGGGTGTCAGTGGGACCAGTGGAGTGTTCCCATCCTCCACAGGCAGCAGGAGTCTCTCCCTCCCTGAGTCTCCAGCACATCCTGGTGTCCAGCCCTGTTAATAACCAAAGCCCAGTGCAATGTGGACTTACATTTTCAGAGCAGTCCTCCAAAGCCAGGTGTGCAGAGTTCCTGAGCAATTATACCGTGCTTGTTCTGTTCCTCTCCCTCTCACTTGTGGGCTGGGATTGAGGAAGGACTTGGGTCCCATTTGATAGTGGCTTTGCCACTTTACCCTTCTCTGTGTGGTCTTCTCTTCACCAAGGATAGATGGTCTGTTCTGCAGTCAACAGGTCATTTTTAGGGTTAGTTGTATTTGCTGTAGTTGCATCTTTGGTGTGTATGTGAGAGGTTTCCACCTTGCCTTACTACTCTGCCATCTTTTCATCTCCTGTCCAAGTTTTGGAACTCCTTTTGATAGATTTTTTTTTAATGTTGTAAATCAGTGGAGATACATGAAAAAAAGGTATTCCATGAATTTCATTTGTAAAGGTTGTTTAAAATATAATAATATACTGTTTAAGTCCTATTTGTATTTTTGGAAACTGTAGTGAAATGATAAATAATAAAATTTGTAAAAAATTTAATATGGAAGATTTTGATTTGGTTGAGCCTTATTTTCTTTCTTTCCCTGCTATTTTCCCCAAAGGCCTCTCACATATTTCTTCTATGAATCTTGTATCACTGTTTTTTCTTCCTGTTTTATCATCTAATCTTTATCTTTTATAGAAAAATATAATCTCCGAGGTCTTTTTACATGTTAGAGGCATAATGCCAATAGGAGGGCTTTTAAGACAAAATGTATGTTTTGTGATGCTTACTCACCATTCCATCATATGCCATAAATACAGGGAATTATTTTGATACTATGCTTATGTATAAATGAAACTGTCTCATTTGGTAGTGTATCATATATTTGTTCACTCTGTGTTTAATTTTATGTTCAGCAGGGAGCATGATATTCTTATTTCAGTTACACTGCTCTATATTTATCTATATCTCCTCATTACTAGCTTGCTTTTTACTTTTCATTTTTTAATATATCCCTGTTCTTTCAATTTTAAACATATTGGGCACACACTGTATTCCAAGAATATCTGAGATACTAAGTATATGACACTGAAACAAAAAAGTTTGCATCTCTTTCCTCAAGGAGATTGCATTCCACTGGGGAGGAGTGAAAATGAACCAATGAGTTAAATATTTATAAGTGGTAATCCTTGCTGTGGAGAAAAATAGGGTAAGAGGAATTGTGAGTGGCACAGTAAGAGGACTTTTCAAATTTTACAAATGTTTAAGGAAGGCCTTGCTGGCAATGATTTTGAGTTAATTAGGTGGAAATAAGGGTGGAATATATGGGTTTCAAGACCATAGAGTAGCAAATCTAAAGGCCCTGAGGCAGGAACTTTCTTGGTATCTTTAAAAACTTGCAAGGAGGTTAGAACAACTGGAGCAAAATAAGTGGGAAAGGAAATTGGAGAACTGCAGGAGGCAGAGAATGAAGGATTTGAAAACCAATTTCAGAACTTAAGTTAATGACCTGTTTTAACCGGGAATCCAGGGAAAATGAGAAGCTTATTTTGGACACTATGGCATAATCTGACCTACCTTTTAAAAGAGTCACTGTGGATTCTGTTTTGAGAATGGTCTTGGGGCTAAGGTATAAGCAGGGAGATCACTTGTATGGCTAGACCAACATATATTGAAAGAATAGTAATAATACAAAATTAAGAATATTCTCCATCTACTTTAAGATCCAGCTCTATGAGTGATTCCTAACTGAAAGCCTAATGATGACTTCTGTGTTCTGAAATAAAGCAGTACTTAGCTAGAAATTACTGCCTTGCTTTATTTTTTTATAGCAATTATTCTTTCAACAAATATTGACTGGGGACTTAAAATGTGCCAGATTGTGCTGGGCACTAAAGATAAAACTGCAAGTAAAGTATGCACACTCTTTACTTCCTTGGAGATTATAATCTAATGAATAAATTGCCTTAGAGCTTGTATTTATTGTTGTCCATATTTGTTCTTTTCCTGCTTACCAAAATTCCATATCCTTTTGAAAATGGATTACGTATCCATTTATATATAAGTGGATTGCTTTTTTTATTTATTCATTCTTATAGTAATAAAAAACCTGTGTGCCATGTTATGAGCTATTTGTATCTCTCAGGTAAATTGGATATTGCTGGCACTAAGTGGATGTTCAATAAAGCCAGCAAAGTTGAACTGAATGGAGTATTGGAAGCAATAAAAAGGAAGGGAGATGGCTAAAGGGTTAAGAGACTGTATTATAAAATGTAATCAGAGAGCATGAAAACCATCTTTCTTATTTTGGAGTTGCTGAACCTAATGACTTTTGCTAATCATTTGCAACCCTTTCTTATTCTCGGTGTACTTTAATGACCTCCACTGTCAAGGCAGGACAGTAATACTTGCTGACCTTTCAGGAATGGAAGAAAGAGAAAAAGAAACATGCAAATGAGTGCATACAAATGATCAAGCTGAGACTGGCCCAATATAAATGCTAACTAGAAAAGGATGCAGTTCACTTCACACTATAATTTCAATGCTTAAGGAAATAGCAGACCATCGATTACCCCTCTCATACTTAAAAAATACAAAGGTCTTCTTGAAGAAACAAATATATTTTTTTTAATATGGTTGTGAAACACATGGGAAATGTGTATTATTGTCTTACAATTTTCAAGGAATAGAATAGAGAGGTGGACTAATTTACTATCTGAAACAATCTCTTCTCTGGTCATTCAAATGGAAGGGAAAAAATTGTTAAATAATCAAAATCTTTACATTTTTGTTTGTCATATCCAACTGGAAAGGTCATTATGAATTATAAAAATCCTTTCAAATTATTAACCTGAAGTAAAAACTTTTAGCTATTTTTTTACTCTTTACCCCAAATTTTTCTTTATTATAAATGAAGTAATGATTAGTTTTGTTAATTTATGTAAAAGGTCCTAATTCTTTGCATGTTCTTTTCCTATATATTGCTATGAATGTTATATTTGATTTAGACTCCTCATTCCTATATTATTTTTAAGTAAAGTGGACCTAACAACAGGGATCCTGAGTGGATAAGACACAAGGTGTATACATGGAAAAATATTATGATATATTACTTTTCAACAGTGCATATTTTATTTGATACTGTATAAATTGGGGGGGAAATTATCATTTTATTGATTTCTCTCTCTTCCTCTCTCCTTTTCTGCCTCTATCCCTCTCTCTGTTTCTGTCTCTCTCTCTCTCACACACATACACACACACACACACACACACACACACACGCATGTGCACATATACATGCATGCATACAAAACATCTTAGTCTTGGAACCATTTGACAGTAAGTTGCAAAATGTATGGCACTTCATTCCTAAATTTCCATTGGTGTCTCCTAAGAACAAAAATATTCTCTTGTATAACTATACATTATGAAGATACCCAAGAAATACAACACTGATACAATCATTTTATCTAATAGAGTCTGAATTAAATTTCCCAATTATCCCAAAAGTGTCATTAGAACTTTTTTGGAGTGAGAAGGGGCATTCAAGATTTAATCTACCCTCATGCATGATATTTCATTGTCATATCTCCTTGGTTTTCTTTGATCTGGAAAACTTTCTCTGCCTTTTTCTTTTTTTTTTTTTTACTTTCATGGCAATGATATATTTGAAGAATCAAATCAAGGTATTTTGTAGATTCTCACAAACCATGGGTTAACTCTGATTGTTTCTTCATTATTAAAATCAGGTGAAACAATTTCGGCCCAAAGGGGATGATAATTTTAAATGCATTGCATCAAGAAGTACATTACATTTTTTTCTATTATTGATCCCTTGGTTTAGTTAGCATCCACCAGAATGCTCCACTATAAAGTTCCAATTTTCTGTTTTAAAATTAGTAACTAATTTATATAGGATAATTTGATACCATTGGAATATCCTGTTTCACAGAATTTACCTGCTTGTTTAAGCATCCAATGGTGATCCTTGTTTAAATCTGTAATTTTATTGCTTATTGCAGAATGATGATTTTTCTAAGTCTCTCTCTGGTTTCTATACTTATTAGTTGGCATTACCTGGTAATAAAGAACACTACTTACTCCTCTGAACGTCACTCAAACTTTTTGACTTGCTATTCTATTAGCAATGTGTTATAACCCATTAACATCATTAATATTTTAATGTCCTATTTATCACAAAATTAGCAGCAATAAATTCTTTAAGATAGGCTCAATGTCCATTTAATAACAAGATTGATTTATAATATACATACATAAAAATGCACAGAACATAAGGAGATAGCCTGATAAATTTGACAAAGGGAACGCAGACCCAAAGGTATAACCAGCACCCAAATATGAAAAAGAAAACATTATCAGAATCACAGAAGCCCCTTCACATTCTCTGCTGGCCAATATTCTTCTGTAAGGTTAAACAGCTTCCTCACTTGAACATCATAGATTTGCTTTCTTCTTGAATTTTAAATGTTAAACAATTTGTTCTTAAATTTTACATAAATGTAATTCTACAAATTGTATTCTTTGGCTTCAATTGTTCACCATAATATTGTGATATTCATAATGTCGCATCAGTAGTTAATTTTTACTGCTATTTTCGATTTTACTATGTAAACTTAACATAATTCATTTATCCATTATATTATTAATGGACAAGTGAATTATTTCCAGTGGGATGTGATAAATAATGCTGTTATGAACATTTTATTAAATACCTTTTTTAAAAAGACATGCATTTCTGTTGGGTAAATACCTATGAATGGAAATGATGGGCTATACATTATATATCTTTTCTGCTTTCTTAGGTGATACCAAACATTTTTCAGTGTTTTTCAGCAGAATCTGAGAGTTCTGACTGATACATGTTGTCACCAACAATTGCATTTTCTTTTTTTCCATAGTCATCCTGATGGATTTTTTGTGTTGTGTTTAAATTTATATTTAGTCTTCTAGTTTACTTTAGGTTGGATTGTGCTGATAATTTGAATAGTTTTTCCATCTTAACAATATTACACTTTTGATCCATGATGTTATATCTCACTGTTTAGGTCTTCTTTAATTTTTCATTTTAATGTTTTATACTTTTCCACATCGATCCAGCTTTATCCCTAGAGAGTTCATATTTAAGGATGGTACTGTATATAGTATTTTTAAATGTTTAATTTTGAAATCTTTATTATTAAAGTATAGAAATAAAACTGATGTTTGTATGCTGTTATACCCTACCATATAGCTAAACCCGGTTATTAGTTCTAATAGCTTTTTAAATATTTTATAGAATTTTTTATATAGACAATCATGAATATTGTGAATAAAGATAGTTTTATTTCCAATCTTAAGGCTCTTTTCTCTTTTTCTTGCCTTATTATACTAGCTAGAACTACAATGTTGAATGGAAATGGTGACAGCAGATGTCCTAACCATGTCCCTGACCTTAAAGAAAAACTATGTAGTCATTTACCATTAAGTATGAGATAAGCTATTGTTAATTTGCTGACAGTTTTAACAGGAATGGATATTTGATTTATTGCTACCTTTTTATTGGTAAGATCATATAATTTTTCATTTTTATTCTATTAATATTGCAAATTATATTGATTTTTGAATATTTTTCCAACCTTTATTCTTGAGATGGATTCCTTTTCTTGATGTATTGTTTTTTATATATCATTGGACTTAATTTTCATAAGGAATATTTTCTTTCTTTGATCTCTTTGTGTAATTATTTTGTCTAAGTTTGATATCAGTAATGCTAGCCTTACAAACCCTGTCTTCTCTTGTTTATAATCTGATTTTTATCCCTTTTAAGTGAATTTTAAATTTCACTAATTATTTTTACTGTTATTGAATGTCCACCTGAGTTTTACAGATTAATTTGTTGATTTTCATAATTCCATTTTGTCCAACTATTTTTATTCATTCTTTGATATAGTAATGAAAATTATTTTGCAATATTGTCAACTAACTAAAAAACCTAAATTGACTATAGATCAGTTTCTCTTGTTTTTTTTTAATTATCATTTCTGGTGGAGCTTCCACATTTTTATTGTACATATAAGTTTTAGGGACTCCTGATGATGATGTTATTCATCTCCTGAAGTTCTTCATCTCCTGTGCTTGACATATGGAAATGTGTCTGATCACAGTACTTCAATCAAGAATGGTGTGAGTTTGAAGTTGAGTGCTATCTTTGTAGGAATATCTATTTTGCCTTTCTCTCCCCCAGGGTTTTCAATTAAAAGCTTAGTATCTTTTATGGTATCTTTTTGGCCAATTCAAACTAATTTTACTCAAGACACTGCTAGAGGCTTCTCACATAAGTTATTCATCTCCATTCCTGCACTAAGTTAACATATGGCTATGTCCTATAAGAAATGGCAGCTAAATTCCTGACAATTGCCAAGTCTACGACAAATATTCCTTTAGTTCTCTGTTCTCTATCTATGGATCTGACTAGAGCTAAGTAAGAATTCTCAGATGATTGCTTCTGTTCAGAATCAGTGAATTACCCCCAAGTTAAAAGTGACTGCAGAGATTATTTCAATTTTATGAGGCCCTCTCCTTCTTGTAGTCTTAGCTTCTTTATATCTTATTGCTTCATCAGCTCTCTAAAATTTTTAAATTGATATTTCTGTATGTATTAAAATTTTTTTAGTATTTTTCTGCAGTAGAACTGAGAACCCAGCCTACTTAATGGAACCTAAAAACAGACTCCACTTATGTCCTTGTGAAAATTTCCCACCAATATTTGAACACTTTTTAGTTTTCTTGCACAGAAGTAAGTTACATGGGATCAAATTATATTTTTCTGGGCCCTAACCTCAAATCACCCACTTTTCCAAACACTTGTTTCAATAATAATTAAAGATTAAGTAAGGTTGTGTTAATGTAAAGTAGGCAACAGTTTGTTTGGGTTTGCTCAAATTGATTTTAATGTGCTTTGAGTAGGAAGTCTAAATATTGGATAGCTGTAAGTACTAAACATACAATTGAGAGTATTAGAAACAACAGAGATAGTCGTCCTGAAGAGTATGTTCAGAATGAGCAGAGAAAAGGTAAAAATTGGAATTCCTTTGAACACAAAAATTTAGATCACCTAAAAGGCTGTATAATTCTTCTGAGGTAGTCAAGACATACTAATAGTTTAATACTTAAACCATTACCAGCTCATTTAATTATTAAATTTAGGTAAGGTTTTGTTGGATTCCCCTGAGGAAGGCGCCGCCCCAAATCACTCACCAAAGACGTTTCTTGATGCAACAAGCAAGAGGAATTTATTCGGAAGCCAACTAGTTGGGGTCCAAGTCAGCCTGTCGCAGCAGGTCTCAACGAGGACCCCGAGCACACTAAGGCAGAAGGTTTTATAGTATTTTCAAAAGGGGTAAAATTTTCCATAATCACAATACAGAGTTTTTTCTATAGGCTCATAAATCTTTTGCTGGCGCCACATCCTGGGGTCTGATTAGATGAGATCACCTACGGAATGTCTAGGGTGGTTCTAGTAAGATAAGCTAGGCGTGTATGATTAACTGATTTACGGTTAGCTAACTAAAGGTCACTACAATTGACACAGGCTAACTAACTTGTTTTTCAAGATTCTAATGATTTTGCTTCTTCTGGGTTAGGGGGTGGTATTTAGGCCTTAAGATGGCTGTACTTATGCTAACTTTTGATTCTTCAGATCCTACATTTCCCCATTTCTCTTTTTGGGGCATTCCAATCATGGAATGTTTGTATCTTCTTGTGAGTTGAGTGAGTGGTATTGTTGCTTCAACATTAGTACATGAACGGCACTCACTCTTTCTCTAACAAAAGTTATTAACCGGTTTAACATGCAGGGTCCTAAAGTTAGAAGCAACACAAGGATGAGTAGGGGCCCAGCCAGAGTGGATATCAGGGTTGTAAACCACGGGGACCTGGTGAACCAAGATTCAAACAGTCCTTGGCCTGCTTCTCGCTCTCTCTTCCTCTGATCTAGCCTCTCTCTAAGTTTTGACATTGAATCTCTTACTATCCCGGAATGATCTGCATAAAAGCAGCATTCTTCTCTTAAAGCTGCACACAGTCCTCCTTCTTTTAGGAACAGTAGATCCAGCCCTCGTCTATTCTGTAAGACTACCTCAGAGAGGGAAGTTAGAGATTCTTCAAGTTTTGTAATGGATTGCTCTATTGTTTTTAGGTCTTCATCAATAGCAGTCCTTAGTCCTTCATAATGCTGGTTCCCTTGAACAATAGCGGCTGCCCCCGTTCCCACTCCGGCTGCAACTCCTATCCCTAACAACACGGCTAAGGTCAGCGAGACCGGCTCTCTTTTATATCTATGCCTAGGTTCAAATTCAGTTACGAATGAGAGATCATCATGATACATTAACCTGGGTACTAGCTGAACCATAATACAGAAATCGCGAGAGGAATTGAAGGCAGAAGTAGAGACACATGGGGTCACTCCAGTATTACAAGCCCACCATCCCTCGGGGAGAGGGACTAGATACTCATTTTTACCTGAGGGGGTTATAGCTACGGTTTCATTACACAAGGCTTTATGGATGGGGGGGACTGTACCTAAACATTTTCCTTTTCCAGTTACTTCAGTTAGAGTTAGTTTCCGGTGGCTTCCCCAGCTACAGATCTCGTGACGGGTTGTTTTATTAAAACTGCCTAACAATCCTAATCCTTCATAATAAGGCGGCCCAGAAGAGAAACACAACCAACAGGATTCAGTAGTTTTAGGATCGGTGGTGTTTAAGGCCTGAAAAGCTCCTTCAAGGAGGTTAAGGAGGCGTCGTCCTGTGCTAGGGAAAGGGGCAACTTGACCAGGAGTGGAAACAGAGGGAGTGGCGGTAGAGTCTACAGGGGGGGCTGGGGTCTGCTCGGGGGCCGGGGCTGGGAGACGCGGCTGGTCCTGCAGGACAGTGTTGGGTCCCACTGGGATAGCCGGGAGAGTTTCTACTTTTAGCCTGAGCATAAATAAGACTCCATTGTCATACCCACTCTGGTACAGTCTTAGTCCCCAAGTAAGCCCCTTTTCCCAGTTTGCTGCCCTTTTTCCTGCATCTGTGAAGGAGATATCAATGAGATTGCAGGTGGGATGAGTCTTGCACTGGGCATGAGTGGCACCTCGTTGGATTTTTATAAGGCCTGGAGGGGGTCTCCCTGCGCTTCCTGTCAGCCAATGGCATGTCCCTGTCTGTTCACAACCCCAATTCTTACAGAAAAAATCTGTCTGCCCTCCACATTGTGAGACCTCGGCATCAGTTGAGGGGGCCGGGCATACATAAAAGCAGGCACTTTGAATTTCTTTCATAGTCCCAGAGCCCCAATGCACTATATAATCCCGAGTGCTACATCTGGGTACTCCAACTGTGTCCTCATACCTAGGGTCTTGCTTGAAAAGAGTGCATACGTCTACAGTGAGGGTAGGCCACCAGGTTCCCTTAGGGTGTTGTCCTGTTATCTGGACTACTATTTGGCGGGAAGCTGGGGTAATGATTTGCCATGTCAGTAACCTGGGCTCATGAGGGTTAGGGTTCTGGTGGGTTGGAGGTAGCAGAAACATCAGAATTACTAACAGCATAATTCTTTTTACACAAGCGAAGCTTAAGGGGGTTATCAGTCCGAGTTACTCGCCAGTCTGGGTCCGGGGGTGCCTTCTTTAGATGTGAAGCGTGTATCCAGGAAGAGACGCCGTCCACTTTTACAGCTGTGGGAGTAGTCAGGAGGACGACGAAAGGCCCCTTCCACCGTGGCTCGAGGTTTCCTGTCCGGTGCCTCCTTACATAGACAGGGTCTCCCACCTGGAACTGGTGAGGCACTGAGAGTTCCTCTGGCCGATAGGCTTCCTTGATGGAGGCCCACACCTCTTTCTGCACAGCTTCCAAGGCTCGTAACCTTTCAAGCAAAAACTTATTAGTTGCACACTCAGGGAATACATGAAGATGTGCTGACTGAAGCGGAGCTGGGGCCCCAAACATTATTTCAAAAGGCGTTAGTCCAAAGCGGCCGGGAGTGTTCCTGACTCTAAATAGGGCGAAGGGAAGGAGGACTAACCAATCACATAAGCCAGTCTCTATGGACAATTTAGTCAAGGTCTCTTTTAGAGTTCTGTTCATCCTTTCTACCTGTCCTGAGCTCTGGGGCCTGTATGCACAATGCAATTTCCAGTCCGTTCCCAGGATCTTGGCCAATCCCTGACTTACCTGGGCAACAAAAGCAGGGCCGTTGTCGGAGCCGATTACCTTTGGGATTCCAAACCTGGGAAATATTTCTTCAAGGATCTTTTTAGACACCGTCTGAGCTGTCTCAGTTTTGGTGGGGAACGCCTCTGTCCGTCCTGAAAATGTGTCTAGAAAAACTAGAAGGTACTTATATCTATACTTGGCAGGCTTAATTTCAGTGAAGTCAACTTCCCAATAAGCTCCTGGGCGATCTCCTCGAAGTCTTTTCCCGGATATTGCTTGATTTTTGCTCACGTTTACTAATTGACAGGGAACACAATTTTTTACAATCTCGTCAGCTAATTTTCCTAATTTAATAACATGATAAGGGGAGTCTCGAACTAAGGTCTTTAGGTTTTTTGCTCCCAAATGTGTCAGTTGATGTAATTGCCTTAAGTATTCTGCTGCCTCTCTCTGGGGCAGGACAACTTTCCCTTTTTCAGACTTGTATATCTCTTGGGGCAAAGAATTTTTGAACCCTAATTTGTCTATACAAATGAGATCTTCAGGTGTGTACTGGAAGCTCTTGATGTGAGTGGCTTCCGGACACACTTGGAGGGGCAAAATGTTCATTCCCTGAGCCGCTTGCTTTGCGGCTTGGTCTGCTCTCCGGTTTCCTCGAGCTATTGGAGAGTCATCTTTCTGGTGTCCAGGGCAATGTATTATTGCTACTTCTTTAGGCCTATGGATGGCTTCTAGCAAATCTAAAATTTCTTGTTTGTTTTTAACATCTCTCCCGGCAGAAGTTAACAGCCCTCTCTGTCTATAAATAGCCCCGTGTATATGAGCAGTGGCAAAGGCGTATCTGCTGTCAGTGTAGACGTTAAGTCTCTTACCTTCTGCCATCCTTAGGGCCTGAGTCAGGGCGATGAGTTCTGCTCGCTGTGCAGAGGTGCCCGTTGGGAGTCCACTGGCCCATACAACTCGGTCATCATCTACTACTGCAGCTCCAGCCATTCTTTTACTATCCATGATGTAACTGCTCTCGTCCGTGTACCAAGTCAGGAGTCCTGTTCCCCTTAAGGGCTGGTCTTGCAAGTCCTGGCGGGTTCCTGTCTCTTCAGCCAGGATTTCCTGGCAGGTATGAAGCACTTCTTTCCCCAACTCGGGGAGCAGAGTGGCCGGGTTTAGGATGGCAGGGGGGGCAAACTCTACTCGATCACGATTCAGGAGTAAGGTTTGGTAGTGAGTCATTCTGGCATTCGACATCCATCTCTCGGGTGGCTGCCGAATTACACTCTCCAACGCATGTGGAGCAACCACAGTAAGTTTCTGTCCCAGTGTCAGTTTGTCAGAATCTTTAACTAGGAGGGCCACAGCTGCCACTACTCTCAAACAGGCAGGCCATCCACTACTTACTGGGTCTAATTTTTTTGACAAATAGGCGACAGGTCTCTTCCAAGGTCCCCATTGTTGGGTCAACACTCCCCGAGCTACTCCACTCCGTTCATCCACAAAAAGGACGAACGGCTTAGCTACGTCTGGGAGGGCCAGAGCAGGTGCCGACAGGAGGGCATTCTTGATCTCATCAAAGGCCTGTTGCTGTTGAGGTCCCCAAACAAACGGGGCTGCCCCTTTGGTCAGGGGGTACAGGGGGGCAGCTAAGGTGGCATATCCGGGTATCCATAATCTGCAGAACCCTGCTGTTCCCAGAAATTCGCGGACTTGGTGCGGAGTAGTAGGGACCGGGATCTGCGTCACAGTCTGCTTCTGGGCTTCAGTAAGCCACCTTTTCCCTTCTCTCAGGGAATACCCTAAATAAGTCACTTGTTGTTGGCAGATCTGTGCTTTTTTGGCAGATGCTCTATACCCCAGCCTAGCAAGTTCAGTCAAAAGGGCCTCAGTAGCCGCTTGGCAGACTTCCTGTGTAGGAGCGGCTATCAGTAAGTCATCAACATATTGTAACAAGGTTACCTGCGGGTTGGAGGCTCGGTAAAAGGCCAAGTCCTGGTGTAAAGCCTGGTCGAAGAGGGTAGGTGAGTTCTTGAATCCTTGTGGCAAGCGAGTCCAGGTCAATTGTCCAGTGGTTCCTGTGGAGGGGTCTTTCCACTCAAAGGCAAACAGCGGTTGACTACTCTGATGCAGGCGCAAACAAAAGAAGGCGTCTTTTAAATCTAAGACTGTGTACCAAGTGTTTTCTGGGGCCAGAGAGCTTAGCAGGTTGTAAGGATTCGGCACAGTGGGATGAATGTCCTGTGTTCTCTTATTAACTTCTCTTAAATCTTGCACTGGTCGATAATCTCCTGTTCCCGCCTTCTTTACGGGCAGCAAGGGAGTGTTCCATGGGGATTTACATTTTACTAATATCCCCTGCTCTATGAGCCTCTGGATATGGGGCCTAATCCCATCTCTGGCCTCTTTACTCATTGGATATTGTCTCACAGTTACTGGTGAGGCTGAGGCTTTCAATTCTATGACTACCGGGGGCTGGTTTACAGCAAGTCCCATACCTGCCGTTTCTGCCCAGGCCCCTGGAAACTGGTTGAGCCACCTCTGATTAACTCGGGAGGGTTCTGGTTCCTTAAAAAGGCGGTACTCGTCTTCTAACTTTATGGACAGATTGCTTAGGCCCAAGGGTCTCTTTTTGCTATCAGTCACTTGGGTATCTTCAGTCTGAAAGGATATTTGGGCCCCGACTTTGGTCAAGATGTCTCTTCCCAACAAGGGTGTAGGGCATTCTGGTATAACAAGGAATGAGTGGTTTACTTGTCCCACTCCTAAGTCTACTGTTCTTTGGGTAGTCCATGCATATTGTTTCTGACCCGTGGCCCCGAACACCCAAGACTTTTTACTAGAAAGGGGGCCTCTAGCTTGGGTCAGTACTGAATGTTGAGCACCGGTATCTACCAGAAACTCAACGGGTTGCCCCTCCACTTTCAGAGTTACCCTAGGCTCGGGGAGGGGCTCCGAGCCCCGTCTTCCCTAATCTTCATCTTCTAGCAGGGACAACACTTTCTTCGGAGGTCCCCGTGGTGGTTTCTTAGGGCATTCTTTCACCCAATGCCCCTTTTCCTTGCAGTACGCACACTGATCTTTATCCAAAGGAGGTCGGTTGCCCAGGGACCCTGCCTTACTAGTTCTACCACTAGAGGGCGGTCGTCCCTTACTTTCTACTATTGCGGCCAAGATCTTTGTTAAATTTCTCTCATGCTTTCTATCTCTCTTTTCTTCTTTACTTTCCCTCTCCTTCTCTTTCCTTAACTCTTTCTCTTCCTCAGTCTCTCTCTTATGATAAACTTTCTCTGCTTCTTTCACTAAATCTTTCAGCGACAAATCCTGTAAGCCTTCCAATCTCTGAAGTTTTTTCCTAATGTCGGGTGCCGATTGCCCGATAAAAGCAAGGGCCACTGAAGCACTATGCCCCTCAGAAGTGGGATCAAAGGGAGTATACCGCCTGAAGGCTTCTATCAGGCGTTCTAAGAATACTGCAGGTGCTTCAGTGGCTCCCTGGCTGACCTCTCTTACCTTGGCCAAATTGGTGGGACGTCTTGCGGCCCCACGGAGACCCGCCACCAGAGCCTGGCGATAGATGGTTAGTCGCTCCCTACCTTCTGGAGAATTAAAGTCCCAGTTGGGTCTAGTCAACGGGAACCCCCTCTCTATGTCATGAGGGAGTTGCGAAGGCCGTCCGTCGGTTCCAGGCACATTCCTCCGTGCCTCCAGGAGAATCCTCTCTCTCTCTTCCGTGGTGAAGAGCACCTGTAAAAGCTGCTGACAGTCATCCCAGGTGGGCTGGTGGGAAAACATCAGGGACTCTACTAAACCAGTTAGTTTCTGTGGCTCCTCTGAAAAGGGCAGGTGGTTAGCTTTCCAATTATACAAATCAGCAGAGGAGAAGGGCCAATATTGCAGAGGTTGGAAAGGCGGTTCCCCTTCTTCTCCAAGGATGGGAACTCCATAAGAACGGAGAGGAAAGATACCCGGTGCGTCCAAGATGGCCCCTCGGCGGCGCCGGGTGCCCTGGGCAGGTCCCGGAGCCGGCCCTACTGCCTCAGCATCAGGGACTGAGGGTGCCGGAGCTGGGGGTGCTGGGGGTGCTGGGGGTGCTGGGGGTGCTGGGGCCGGGGGCACCGGGGGTGCCGTGGGGGCAGGAGGGTAAGGAGGGGGAGGGGGATCATCAATTATAAGCGAATCTTGAGTATCAGGGTAAACTTTGGTAGTTTCTTTTTCTTTTTTCTGAGGTTGAGTCTGGGCAGCTAAAACTCGAGGGCCCATTTTCTTTTGCACCCAGGGCTTTACCCAGGGTGGTGGGTTCTCCACCAACTCTTGCCAGACTACAATGTAGGGTTGCTGATCCGGGTGTCCTTGAGACGAATCCTGAAAAACAATAGCTTTTACTGCTAGTAAAGTGGGGAGATCAAAAGTCCCCTCCGAGGGCCACCCAACATTGAAGGTGGGCCATTCGGAGGAACAGAAAGTCTGCCATGGTCCCTTTTTCACTTCTACTGACAAGTTACGTGCCCTCGCTCTAACTTCCGTCCAATGATCTAGTGTCAGGCTAAGGGGGGTCGTCACTGTCTGTCCCATTGTCAGTATAACAATAATTAGACACGTAAAGGACACAAAAAACAAAGACACACACAGATTAGACACACAGCGGCCGCTTTTGGTTCTTTTCAGAGCCTCGAACAGAAACCGAAAGAAATCAGAGGGTTGAAATTCTCGGCGCCCAAAAATCAACCCTATCTCATCAGGTTCAGTTTGCCGGAAAAACAGACGGGAGGCTACCAGGCGTCCCTGGCCCCCCAACCTCCCTGAGGCGTCCCCCAGGGTTGCAACCTGCGGTGCTCTAGTACGTCTACCGACCGCAGTCACAGCCCCTGTACGGGATTGAGACGGCTGCCAGACAACGGGTACCCTTCAGAACTCTGACCGGTCTCACTGAAACAGAAAACAGAACACAAACAACAACTCAAGGCACCACCAATCTTACCTCTTCCTCCAAGAGCGACTTCGGGAGTGAAGCGGGGTGGACAACCGATCCCGGACGAGCCCCCAAATGTTGGATTCCCCTGAGGAAGGCGCCGCCCCAAATCACTCACCAAAGACGTTTCTTGATGCAACAAGCAAGAGGAATTTATTCGGAAGCCAACTAGTTGGGGTCCAAGTCAGCCTGTCGCAGCAGGTCTCAACGAGGACCCCGAGCACACTAAGGCAGAAGGTTTTATAGTATTTTCAAAAGGGGTAAAATTTTCCATAATCACAATACAGAGTTTTTTCTATAGGCTCATAAATCTTTTGCTGGCGCCACATCCTGGGGTCTGATTAGATGAGATCACCTACGGAATGTCTAGGGTGGTTCTAGTAAGATAAGCTAGGCGTGTATGATTAACTGATTTACGGTTAGCTAACTAAAGGTCACTACAATTGACACAGGCTAACTAACTTGTTTTTCAAGATTCTAATGATTTTGCTTCTTCTGGGTTAGGGGGTGGTATTTAGGCCTTAAGATGGCTGTACTTATGCTAACTTTTGATTCTTCAGATCCTACAGTTTCTAAATCTAAGTGCTCATGTTTTATTATAGTCTATATATACTGAGACATATCTCAGGTAGGCATTCTTTATTGGATGTGCAAGTAAACTGCACCCTCAGGACACTAAAGAAAACTTATTGGCTTGCAAATATTTATGTTATTCTAAAGTATCTGAAGATTTCTTATTGATAATAACTGAGTGGCAATATAATCATGGCTACTAGATATGTCTTTCAACGACAAATGAGATTTATTGAAACAAACATTGAAGTGCTTTGTATAAACGTTCTGTTTAGACATCATATTACCACTTCCAGAAATTGTCCATTGTCAATTGCTCATTTCTGACTCCTTTTATGAAACACCTTATACACCTTAGTCTCACTTTAAAGAAGAATAGTATGAAGAGTAGATCGATTACAATCTTCAATTCTTGCACTATACTGACAATTGTGTCACTTAAAATATTAATTTAGAAAAGTTATACAATTAACCAAAGAGATCATTGGATACCAAAGCCTTTTGATTTGGCTTTATATTACTAATGCTGCTTTGTATAGTTTTTTATATTGTAATACAAAATTTACCTATATTTTCTTTCAAGATTTTAAATGGTAAGTTTTCTACAATATAACTTAAATCTGTATGCAGTTTTACTTAATTGATAAAATCTCCAGGATGTTACATTGATTAATAAGTTATTAAATAAGTATTGCATTAAATAATGTCATTGAGCAATGACATTAATGTCAAAATCACTTCATTTTTATGTATAAAATTGTGCTTATGTCTATTGTTTCCTAGTATAGCCTATTATATTTGTAAACAAGAAGCATATATTTATAAACATTAAGCATAGAGAAATCATTTCTTGCCTGAAAGTTTTAATTTATTCAATAAATATGACACCAAAATTATTACAAAATAAGCATTGATAATTATATGAAATTTATTCCTAAGAAATTAAAGAAGACATTCTGTACATCAACTTTTGACACTAACTACTGAGCACATCAAATCCATAAATAGTTAAGTCACTCTCATGTAACAATGATAATATATAATCATAACTCATTTTTTTCATTAACTTATGTATTAAAAATTCTTTATGCCATACAGATGAAGAAGACAGGTTAAAATAATAAACCTTGGAACTTTTATTTTCTGCCACTTGTAGAGGAAGGACCGACCTTATTCTAAATCACCTATTTAGAACAAGAAAGAGCCTTAACTAGCTTTAATTCATTGCTATTCTTATTACTCATAAACTGAGAAAAGAAATCCTTTGTGCTTTTGTACTAGACAGGCTATCACATGAGCAGAAGCTATGAAACTGGAAAGTAGAAAAGATGGGAACTCCTAGGAAGATTACTCTTTGGACCAGCTTTTCAAATGTCAGGGCCAAATGATCTTCACAGAAGTAATTGCTAGTATATAGTAAGCTGTTCTGCATTCTGAAGTTACTCTTTCATTTTCCCCTTTCAATAGTGTACTCTTAGGAAGGAAGTCTGTGCACATCCCACACCTCAGGAGTGGGGAGTTATGAGGGCAAAGTCTAAACATAAATAATTTGGAATTCTGTGTGGAAGACTTGTCTCTTCTCCACCATGTATTACTTTAACCATTTACTTATATCACTACAAACTCATAGATATTTATTTTATATTTTGGTTTATAAGCTAATATTACTCTATTCTGTTGCTCACATTGGTCCAACTTTTGCCATTATGAGCTATCTCATTGACTTTCGTGCTTTGCTGACATAACCCATCAATGTGAGTTTTTTTCTTTTTTGAGTACATTCTTTATTTCAGGTACTACAAGGTGCCCCATGTTCATTTTGTGTATGTCCTGCCCTAGTCCTAGACTTAAACATTTCTCCAAGGAGCCTTAGCTCCTTGTATTGGAAAATGATATTAAAAATCAAGAAATGAGTGCTGTGTTGCTCATAGTTACTGAAGTGTTTCTCTAGGCCCTTTCAAGTGACAAAGCAAAGAAATAAATGTGTGCACAATAACCAATATGTATGTATATAGGTATCTACATATGTAAATGCATCTATCTATCTGTGTGTGTGTGTGTGTGTGTATATATATTCTGTATTTAACCATTTATTTCTATAATAGGGTAAATATGAACTGCTGTTTCCTAAGTTACTAGTGGTTATCCTTTACTGCAATCTCATTTGAGCTTTCTGCTTTGCTTATCTGTCACCTCCAGCTCCAATAGTAAGAAAACTGGCTTCCAATATCCACCATCCTTTTACTTAATTGTTCAATTCCAGTATATATCTATGGTGGTGTTAGAATTGTTAACTTGTACTCAAGTGGAAAACAACTTTATTAACTAGAGTAAACTGCTGATGTGTTGTTTCTTTTGTCTTTACTCTTGGGATTTTTGCTCATTTTCAAAGTTATATTAACATCTTTTCCACCTGCCTCTAGGTTCCACTTACAAATTTCTTTTTCCAGTGTCTGCTTTTTCTCCTGAATCCTCCAACTCCCTAATTGACTTTTAATTTTTTAATATATTAAGATTCAATCAATAACTTTTGAAGGAATCATTCTTTTGAAAAACAAATTAATTACCCTGACATCAATATAATATGAATAGAAACCACAATTTTATATCTCTATTTAGAGCCCACATAGAGCCCACTTCTATAATAGCTGTATGTTCAAAATACTTAAGGAAATATTTACACAATTTTAAAATTAAACAATAAAAGTAAAATCATTGCTTTTATTTCTTTTAAAACAGTTTCTCAACCTTATTTCCAGTACATTATCCCAACCTATATCTTTTACTTCCCTGACCAGGCTGAAGGTTTTCTGAAATATGGTGCAGTGTTCTGGTGATTGAATTGTGTAGAAACATTGTAAATTGGAGGCCAAAGAGCTATGAATGGAAAGTAAGAAAAATTTAAAACTGACTGAAAATATAAGAGAATGAAAAATGGGAGGTTTATAATCACTTAGTCCCAATGCCTGCGGCAAAGGGGAAGATGCTAAATAGTGTTTCCTGCTAAGTAACCCTCTGTGCATTACATGACAGCAATCCAACAGAAAGGAGATGGAGAAAGATGATGGTTTAACTGAAATGAGTAAGATTACCATCAATTACAACCCAGTTTCATGCAAAGCAGAAAAGGAAAAAAATCTTTCCTCCTTTACTTTCTCTGTTAATTTGAGGAAAGGAAAATGGAAGGAGCCTGTATGAATCTAAAAGTATCCTTTCCTCTCATTTAAAATGTTTGCTTTTTTTCTGTGCTGTAAAAATATTCGTCACGGAATTAGCCTTGTTTATTTTAATGTGATGAAAAGAAGCACATTTAGAAATCAGCCACAGACATAAAAATTGATTTCTGATTTACCTGGTATAGCTTTGAGTTTCTCGTTGAGCCAGGGAATAATTGATTGCTGGAAGCTTTGTAGCAGTGGTTAAAAATTGATAAATGCTAAGCAAGCACGATGGTTTATATCTTCTTAAGTGTTGTGGAACCTCTATACTTCTCTCTCATCACCAGTTCTAAATCAAGAAGTAAAATTTAAAAGACTTTTCGTCTTCTCTGTAAATTATATCCAGCTACTTAGAAACCAAGTAGCTGAATGGAACCATGGATACCTTTAATTTGACAGGCAGATGTATGATTTATAAATGTAGGGTGTATATTGGGTAGTATTTTATTGCTTTGTATTAACTACACTAATTAGAGAAAAGCCTTTTAACAATACGTTTTGAAGTGACAGTCATTTAAAGTTTGAGCTTTAGAAACTGACAATACTAAAAACAAATATATTAAAATTTTTACTGTTTCCCTAATTCACCAATTTATAATTATAGTTTTTAGACTAGAAAAGAATTAGAGAGCTCTCAAAATCTAGCCCACTGTTTTGTTCATTTACTATTATTTCCTTGTTGTAGAGAGGCTAAAATTTTTTCTCAAACTCAAAAGATGAAATAAAATTCTCTAATTGTATTTTTCTCCAGTTAAATATGTAACCTCCAGAAAAATTAGTTTTAAAATTACCTAATAAATTTAAACAAGGGGTGTCCAAATAATTGTATCTATCATTTATTAGATAAAGGAAAAATTTCTTAGTTTTAAAAAATATTTTAAGTGATACTTGAAACCATATAGGAGAGGTTTATACCAAAATATACCTTAACATTTATTTCATAGAGTAACAGAACTAGGAAATACCTTCTACCTTAAATCATTAAATTACATTAAATTTTATATTCATTATCAAGAATCTGTCTTAAAAATGAAACTTAGGAAACTCCTTTAGCAATAATACAGTTAATGATAAAAATTGTAGTTCTTATAATTTATAATGCTTATCATAAATTTACATTAAGAGAGTAGTTTTCTAAGAATTGCTTAAAAAACACTTTATAAAAGAATGAATGTGTTTTCTGGGACTATAGTGAAGAGTTTTGTTACATTTTCCTTTTCTAATATCTTAAAAGTAATGTATGAGATAAACTAACTGGAAACAGAAAAAACAAAACAACAGCAAAAAAACCATGAACTTCACTCCTCTTTTCCTCAGGCTGATTTTAGTGGAGAAATAAGTTACATACCAATGATGAACTGAATTAAGTTATTACCTTATACTCCTATACACTAAATCCCAGGCATGTCCAGCTACTACTAATGATGCTTAATATACACCACTAGGGGAATTTAGTTTTTAATGGCTATATGGTGAAACAATAGTTGTGAAATGCTCCCTCAGGTAACATGAGGTAGTAGGCAGGACAATCTTGATTTAAAAATATCCATAAATTTTAAATCAACTAACTGCTCTGCAAATTCCAGAGAATGCAAGGGGAAGACCTTTTAAAACATAGGGACATACAAAATAGATAATGGATGGATCCAATATCCCATAAACCCATTAAGTTATTAAGTACTTAGAAATAATCCCAGTATATTTCTTTCAGTGAAGCATAAAAGCAATAAAGGTGGATTTTATTCTTATAAACTGATGAAATCCATCCATGAATAATCTGTAAATATCAATGGACACATACAGTAACAAAAGCAGTAGACTGGCAGATGATGTTAATTAATATTCCCAACAAGACACCACTGACTAAGCTTAGTACTATAAAAAAAAACTGTGTCCTCTTAGTTGATTCTGAGAACATTTTGACAGTATTGCTGTTTCAAACTCTTACAGCTGTGGTTTGGTCAAATGTTAAAATTTTAAGGACTTAATGTCTAATAGTTCAGTTTTCATTGTACTCTTTGAGTTTAATTCAACCTACACTGGCTGAGGCCTAGAGCATAGTAGACATTGTTCTTTGGTGCTAAGTGTTATTTGGGGCTGAGAGTCAATTTCCATTTCTAAAAATTGCCTATTTTGGGGTTGAGGGCTCAGCAAATGTCTCCCTTTAGACAGTGACAATGGAAATAGCAGTATGATACTCTGTAGTATAATTACCAGTTGTAACACTGTGGAGGAAGCATTCTTACTTACTTGAGCAGACCTTAGAGAAAAAATGAATTTTGGGAAGTTGGATCAATGTGTTTAATAACAAAATATGAACGGAAAAATGGAATTAATACCATCAGAATGTCAGAATTGACATAATAAATAAAAGACCTTAGAGAAAAAATGAATTTTGGGAAGTTGGATCAATGTGTTTAATAACAAAATATGAATGGAAAAATGGAATTAATACCATCAGAATGTCAGAATTGACATAATAAATAAAAGAAAATAAATAATTACATTGATATGTATAAGTGATTGGAAAGGAATTCACCAAAATGTTAGCAGTAGCTTTCTACAGTTGTAATTGTTTGTGATTTTTACTTTTCTATTTTAAAGATTTGTACATTTTCTAAATCACCTACAATAAATATTTCTTTATATGTTTACTTTATATACATGCATATTTATTTCTAATTGTATTACCTGGCTGTAGAGATAATTTCAATTTTCCAATAAATATTTATAATTTGAAAAATAAGTGCTTTCCAATATTACTATACATGTATTTTTTATTTTCTGTTCCTCATATAATAGTATAGCATGCAACTTTAAAAAGCGCTGTTTCAAAACTAGACTGAACTCAAATGCTAGATGGAAGAACATGAGCCACATAAGAGAAAATTATTTAAAACTGAGATGGGAAGAATTATTTAATCTCTGTTTACCATAATGTAATTACCTTATATTACCATATGTAATATAAAGACAGAACTAGGACTTACTTCCCAGGGCTGCTGTGAATTTTTAATTAGGTAGTATTGAAAAATACTAAAGAATGTGGTAGTGATTCAGTAAATCTTACTATCAGTAGTAAAATTTTATATATTCTGTTCTTCCATAATATCTCGAAGTTGTGAAATATCTCTAGCAGCCATATAAATTAGATTATCATTATCTGAAATTGCCATTATCCTGAGAGGATTCCATAATAATTTATACTTTGGTATTAATTCTTCTCTTGCTTAAATAAGAAAAAGGACAATAAAAGGGCTGAGCTGATGGGAATAATTAGAAAGAGAAAACTGGAGAATTAGGGCAAGAAGAATCCAAAGAAAGAGAGAGAGATGTTGCAAATTTTAAAAGATAAATTCATTATTTTTCCAGTGACTGACAGTGATACTTAGTCCCAAAGTCTAAATGCAAAATGCTTCATCATCAGAGTTTTTTCTACAAACATTATATATACCAGTAATACTATTATTGCCTTTATCTTGTAATTGGGAGATTTCTCTAGAAAGTACATACCAAGTACATTCCCTTAGTAAGTATATTCCTTAGGAGAGGACATACACAGATGAGTGAAGAAGTGTCTATTAAAGGTTGTCTGTGCCCTGGTGTGTTACCTATGGTTGTTTATATATCCTGGTGGTATATAGGATAAAGCATATAATCATTGAGGAATTCTGTGGTATAAAACTTTAAGACATAGACTCAAAAACAAATTAGTTTTTTTATATGGTATTTGAAATTGTATGTTTAATTCTTTTTTTCTTTAACTGTCAAGGCATGTGATAAGGAGAAATCAGCAACATTAGTCTTTTCCTCCTACTTCATGTATTTTTTTAAATTAAAGTATCATTGATATACAATCTTATGAAGGTTTCACATGAACAACATTGTGGCTTCAACATTCAGTCATATTATCAAGTCCTCACCGCCCCCCTCTCCATTGAAGTCACTGTCTATCAGTGGAGTAAGATGCTATAGAGGCATTACTTGTCTTCTCTATGCTGAACTGCCTTCGCCATGATCTACCTATATTGTGATTAATTATACAGTCCCTTAATCCCCTTCTCCCTCTCTTCCCACCCATCCTCCCTACCCCCTTTCCCTTTTGTAATGGCTAGTCCCTTCTTGGAGTCTGTGAGTCTTCTGCTGTTTTGCTCCTTCAGTTTTGCTTTGTTGTTATACTCCACAAATGAGGGAAGTCATTTGGTACTTGTCTTTCTCTGCCTGGCTTATTTCACTGAGCATAATACCCTCCAGCTCTATCCATGTTGTTGCAGATGATAGGATTTGTTTTCTTCTTATGGCTGAATAATATTCCATTGTGTATATGCACCTCTTCTTTATCCATTCATCTACTGATGGACACTTAGGCTGCTTCCATATCTTGGTTATTGTAAATAGTGTGGTGATAAACATAAGGGTGCATAAGTCTTTTTGAATTAGGGATCTTATTTTCTTTGGGTAAATTCCTAGGAGTAGAAATCCTGGGTCAAATGGTACTTCTACTTTTAGTTTTTTGAGAAACCTCCATATTGCTTTCCACAATGGTTGAACTAATTTACTGAACTAATTCCCACCAACAGTGTAGGAGGGTTATCCTTCTCTACATGCTCGCCAGATTTATTGTTATTTGTCTTTTTAATGTAGGCCATCCTAAATGGTGTGAGGTAATATCTCATTGTGGTTTTAATTTGCATTTTCCTGCTGATTAGCAATGTGGGGCATCTTTTCATGTGCCTCTTGACCATTAGAATTTCTTTGGAGAAGTGTCTATCTGTTCAGATACTCTGTCCATTTTTTAATTAGGTTATTTGATTTTTTGGTGTTGAGGCATATGATTTCTTTATATATTTTGGATGTTAACCCCTTATCAGATAAGTTGTTTACAAACATATTCTTCCATATTGTAGGATGCCGTTTTGACCTGCTGATGGTGTCATTTACTGTACAAAAGCTTTTTAGTTTGATGTAGTCCCATTTGTTCATTTTTGCTTTTGTTTCCCTTGCCTAAGGAGATATGTTAAGGAAAAAATTACACATATTTATATTCAGCAGATTTTTGCCTATGTTTTCTTCTATGAGTTTTAGGACTTCATGATTTACATTCAGGTTTTTGATCCATTTCAAGTTAACTTTTGTATATGGAGTTAGAAAGTGGTCCAGTTTCGTTCTCTTACATGTAGCTGTCCAGTTTTGACAATACCATTTGTTAAAGAGGCTGTCTTTTCCACAGTGTATATCCATGGATCCTGTGCTGTATATTAAATAGCTATATATGTATGGGTTTTATCTGGGCTCTCTATTCTGTTTCATTGATCTGTGGGTCTGTTCTTGTGCCAGTACTAAATTGTTTTGATTACTATGGCTTTGTAGTAGATCTTGAAGTTGGGGAGAGTAATACCCCAGGTTTGTACTTTTCTCTAATGATTACTTTGGCTATATGAGGTCTTTTGTGGTTCCATATGAATTTTAGAACTATTTGGTCTAGGTTGTTGAAGAATGCTGTTGGTATTTTGATAGGGATTGCATTGAATCTGTAGATTGCTTTGGGCAGGATGGCCATTTTGACAGTACTAATTCTTCCTATCCATGAGCATGGGATGTGTTTCCATTTATTGGTATCTTCCTTAATTTCTCTTAAGTATCTTGTAGTTTTCATGGTATAGGTATTTCACCTCTTTGGTTAGGTTTATTCCTAGGTATTTTATTTTTTATAATGCAATTGTAAAAGGAGTTTTTTTCCTGATTTCTCTTTCTGCTATTTCCTTGTTAGTATATAGGAATGCAACAGATTTCTGTGTATTAATTCTGTATCCTTCATCTTTGCTGAATTCAGTTATTAGTTCTAGTAGTTTTTTGATGGATTGTGTAGGGCTTTCTATTTACAATATCATGTCATCTGCAACCAGTGACAGTTTAACTTCTTCCTTACCAATTTGGGTGCCTTTTATTTCTTTTTGTTATCTGATTGCCTTTGCTAGGATCTCCAGTACTATGTTGAATAAAAGTGGTGAGAGTGGCCATCCTTGTCTTATTCCTGATCTTGGAGGAAAAGCTTTCAACTTCTCACTGTTGGCTATGGCCTTAATTATGTTGAGGTGTATAGCCTCTATACCCATTTTGTTGAGAGTTTCTATCATGAATGGATGTTAAAGTTTGTCAGATGCTTCTTCAGCATCTATTGAGATGATCATTTCATTTTGTCCTTTTTGTTGATGTGGGTGAGATTCTGATTGATTATCAACTATTGTACTATCCCTGCATCCCTGGAATAAATCCCACTTGATTATGATGGATGATCTTTCTGATGTAGTATTAGATTTGGCTTGATAATATATTTTGTTGAGAATTTTTGTATCTATGTTCATTTGGGATGTTGGTCTTTATTTTCTTTTTGTCTGGTGTATTTGTCTGGTTTTGGTATTAGAGTGATATTTGCCTTATAGAATGAGTTGGGAAGTATTCTCTCTTCTACTTTTGAGAAGACTTTAAGGAGGATAAGTCTTAGCTCTTTTTTATATATTTGATAAAATTAAGCCATGAAGCCATGTGGGCCAGGGTTTTGTTCTTAGGTAGTTTTTTGATTACTAATTTAATTTCATTGCTGATAATTGGTTTGTTCAGATTTTCTGTTTCTTCCTGGGTCTGTCTCATAATGTATTTTTCAAGAAGTTGTCCATCTCTTCTAGGTTATCCAATTTGTTGGCAGATAATATTTCAAAATATTCTCTAATAATTCTTTGTATTTCTGTGGTGTCCATAGCAATTTTTTCCATTCTCTATTTGATTCTGTTTATGTGGGTACACTTTCTTTTTCTCTTGATAAATCTTGCTAGGGGTTTATCTAGTTTGTTCATTTTCTTAAAGAACCATCTTCTGGTTTCACTGATTCTTTATATTGCTTTATTCTTCTAAATTTTATTTCTGCTCTGATCATTATTATGTCCCTCCCTCTACTGACTCTGGTCCTCATTTGTTCTTCTTTTTCTAGTTTCATTAATTGTGAGTTTAGATGGTTCACTTGGAATTGTTCTTCTTTCTTGAGGTAAGTCTGTATTGCATATACTTCTCTCTTAGAACTGCCTTTGCTGCATACCACAGGTTTTGAGGTGTTGAGTTGTTTTCATTTGTCTCTATATATTACTTGATCTCTGTTTTTATTTGGTCATTTATCCATTGATTATTTAGGAGCATGTTGTTAAGCCTCCATGTGTTTGTGGACTTTTTTGTTTTCTTTGCACAGTTTACTTCTAGTTTCATACATTTTTTGTCTGAGAAGCTGGTTGGCACAATTTCTATCTTTTTGAATTTACTGTGGCTCTTTTTGTGGCCTATTATGTGATCTGTTCTGGAGAATGTTCCATGTACACTTGAGAAGAATGTGCATCCTGCTGCTTTTGGGTCGCGTGTTCTGTGGGTGCCACCCCCTAGTGTCTGTTAGGTCCATCTGTTCTAATGTGTTACTCAGTGCCTGTGTTTTCTTACTTATTTTCTGTCTGGTTGATTTGTCCTTTGGAGTGAGTGGTGTGTTGAAGTCTCCTAAAATGAATGCATTGCATTCTATTTCCTCCTTTAATTCTGTTAGTATTTGTTTCACATATTTAGGTGCTCCTATATTGAGTGCATAGATATTTATAATAGTTATATCCTCTTGTTGGACTGACCCCTTTATCATTATGTAATGTCTTTCTTTGTCTCTTGTTATTTCTTTGTTTTGAAATATATTTTGTCTGATATAAGCACTGCTACTCCTGCTTGTTTCTCCTTATTATTTGCATGAAGTATCTTTCTTCTTCACTTCACTTTTAGTCTCTGCTTTTAAAGAGAATCTTTTGGTGGCAGCATATAGATGGTTTTTGTTTCTTTTTATCCATTCTGTAAGTCTATGTCTTTTGCTTGATGCATTCAGTCCATTTATACTTAGAGTGATTATCGATAGATATGCATTTATTGCCTTTGTTGGATTTAGATTTCTGGTTACCAAAAGGTTCAAGAGCAGCTTCCTTCTTAACAGTCTTTCTTAACTCACTTATTATGCTATTCCAAACATAATCTAAAGGTTTTTTTTCTTCCCCCTTTTTCTTTCTCCTCCACTTTTTCATATATTAGGTGTCATATTCTGTAGTCTTTATGTATCTCTTGGCTAACTTTGTGAGTAGTTGATTTAATTTTGTATTTTCTTAGAAATTATTTGGTTTACTTCCTTTACTGTGGTTTTATTTTCTCTGGTGACAGTACTTAACCTTAGGAACACTTCCATCAAGAGCAGTCCCTTTAAGATACACTGTAGAGACAGTTTTTAGGTGGTGAATTCTCTCAACTTCTACTTATCTGGAAATTGTTTAACCTCTGCTTCAAATTTAAATGATAATCTTGTTGGGTAGAGTATTCTTGATTGAAGGCCCCTTTGTCTCATTGCATTAAATATATCATGCCACTTCCTTCTGGCCTGTATGGTTTCTTCTGAGACATCTGCTGGTAGCCTGATGGGGTTTCCTTTGTAAGTGATCTGTTTTCTCTCTCTGGCTGCTTTCAATCCTCTCTCCTTGTCCTTGATCTTTGCCATTTTAATTGTTATATGTCTTGGTGTTGTCTTCCTAGGGTCCCTTTTGTGTGTGATCTGTGTACTTCCATGACCTGAGAAACTACTTCCTTACCCGACTGGGACGTTTTCAGTAATTGTTTCCTCAAAGAGACTTTCTATCGCTTTGTCTCTCTTTTTCTTCTGGAACCCTGTCATGCAAATATTACTCCATTTGGATTGGTTGAATATCTCCCTTATTATTCTTTCATACCTAGACATCGTTTTTTCTCTCCTTGCCTCATCTTCTTTATTATCCTGTTCTCTAATTTCTATTTCACTTACCATCTCCTCTACCTCATCTAATCTACTTTTAAATCCCTCCATTGTATATTTTATTTCAGATACTGTACTTTTCAAAATTTATATCTCTTTGTTGAAGTCCTCCCTGACATCTTGAATATTTTTCTGTAGCTCCTTGAGGATGTTTATGACTTTTGAAATCTTTATCAGGAAGATTGGTGATTTCAGTTTCACTAAGCTCTCTATCTGGCATTTTTTCTTGTAATTTTGTTTGGACCTAATTCCTTTGCTGCTTCATTTTTTTGTGTTTCCTATGGAATAATAACTTTGTGTAGGTGCCACCCTCTACTGTCAAGAATGACACTCTGGCGCTGCCATATGCCTCCAGCAATGGCAAGCATCACAGGCCAGTGGAACCAGTACCTGCTGGGAGGAAAGAGCTCAGCTAGGAGGGTTTCCTGCCTTTTCAGCTGTAACACCTGCCTTCACTACCAAGTTCACTTGGCCATGTGCATAGAGTTCAGTCTCTGTGCTACTGCCCAGTAGCTGCTGTAGGTGGGGCCACCGTCTGGCTGTCCTGGCATGATGTTTGGAGTGGCAGGTAAGTGGGACCGGCACCTGGTGGTTGGAAGGAGTAGCAGTCTGTGTACCACATTGGGGGTACCTCAGGGCTGCATTGCCAGCTAGTGGGAAGGAGTATCTGAAGCTCCTGAGAGTTCCCACCCTGCTGGCCTGATCATGCCATTTTTTTGTCCATCTGCCCTTTCCCATGGTAGGAGAGCTCTGTGTAATTTTACCCCTATAGCACCCCTCTCACTACTGGTAAGTCCTTCAAATTGCCTGCCTTTCTTTTGTCTTGGTGGGTTAGTATGTGTAACTGTTCTCCACAAGCAGCTGGAATCTCAGTCTCTCTGAGTATTCTGCCCATCTTTGCTTCAACCCCACTAATCTCCATAGCACCATATAATGTGGGTGTGTGTTCCTGGAATAGATCTCCAGGGCTGGATGTTCAGTAGTCCTAGGCTTCTACTCCCTCCCCTCTCTGTTTCTCTTCCACCCTTGGTAGGGGGAGGGGGAGGGCTTGAGTCCTTTGGGATAGTGACTTTGCTATTTTTACCTTTTCTGTGAGGTCTTCTCTTTTTCCTCAGATGTAGGATGTAGGCAGTCTGTTTTACAGTCTTTGGGTTGCTTTTTCAGGATTAGTTGTATTTGCTCTATTTTCATATTTTATTTGATGTTGGGAGGAGGTTCTGCCTCACTTCTTATGTCACCATCTCTTTTCCCCTTCATGTATCTTTTTTTAAATCAACTTCTGTTATTGATTTACTTCAGTCATTATGGCTCTAATTCAGCCTCCTTGAAAAATCTGAGCTGCCCAAGGTAGTTTCTTACCCTGGCAGTTCAGGAAGCCATGACTGAAGTCAGCCATAAATTCTGACTTCACATAGGAGTGCCTGTGAGATTAGCTATTCCATGTGCAGTATCAGAACTGCTTTAATCTGGAGTAATTGAGTTGACTAGGGTGAGGGGTCAATAGTGTCATTTAAAAAATACAGCTTTTTACGATTGACTGCAGAGAAGAACATTCAAAAGCCTAGGGGGCCTTTGAATCTCCATAAACTTCACATGTTTTGGTGCTCAGAAATGGATTTTGGAGTGATTGCTTTGATCTTTGACAACTTGAATATATCATGCACTTGGGCTGCCTTTTAGCAAACTGTGAACAGAAATCACAGAAGATAGATTCATCATGAAAGACCATGGCATTGAAACCTTTAAATGTTCCCATGTGACTCTCTAACAAAATCACAAAAAGCTGAAGCTTATGGCCCTCTTACTGTTCTCTTTTACTAAATCAGAACTGGTATATGTGAACACTTTTATGTACATGTGCACACACACACACAAACACACACACACACGCACACACTATACATTGTAGAAAATAGTATAGCCAAATCTGTGGCCTAGTCTTAGCAATTATACAAGTCCTTAAAGTATATGTTTTATATACCTAGCTTCACTATTTACTTTTTGTTATTTACTCTTTGTTCTATTGTCTCAATTATTTCAGCAATATGCTTTAATATTACCTTTTTAAGCTATTTAAAATCCTTTTTTGGAACAAAGATGGTACAAATTAAAAATTGTATTTTATAAGCTACCCTGTGGTTATAGCCAAACTGGAATCTCTTTTGTGAAGACTAGTCAAGTTTATGAAGGGTTATTAAATCCATTACTATAAGAAAAAGTTGGGAATTGGAGCTTTTTGCCATAGAGCACAGAAGACTGCTTTCAGAGGCGCCTGACACACTGACATTGCTTGACTTTGCTGTTTTTAACATATGGCTAGCTTGATCAATTAGAACAGAACAATCTCAGAAGAATAATCAGTTTAGGTCACTACTGACCTCTTCTAGAAAGTTCTGTACCGCTGCAGCCACCTGCTAATAGAAATTTTAAGGACAAGTTTTACCAACACGGTTTATATATATCTATAACTTGATTGCGTAGTGAAACACTAGTCCATTTAGTTAGAAGTTTCCTCCATAGATTTCACTCAAAGATTTATACATACTCTGGACTACTCTTTCTAGATTTTATTTCTCTAAGGCATTTCACTGTCTTTTGGAACACCTATAAGTAAATATTTCCACATCATAAACCTTGTCTTTGAACTTTCACCTCTTTGCCTTAAGATGTTACAAGTGAATAAATGTGCCTCTCTGCCATATTTGCCATGTGAGGACTTAACAAATAGGCAGCTGACTACAAGCCAGAAAAAGATCTCTCACTAGGAATCAAATTGGCTGGCACCTTGGCAGACTTCCCAGCCTCCAGAATTGTGAGCCATTTCTGTTGTTTCAGCCACCATTTATGGTATTTTGTTATGGCAGTCTAAGCAGACTAATATAGATGACTTCAAAAATAAGTATAAAAAGAATTTCTAGTATTTTCTTCCTGTGTTGTAATGGATAGCTTGTATACCACTGTAGGTTTCGCTCCCCATTTTGAAATCATCATGAGACTATAATTAAATCTTACATGTTTTTATTTTTATATAATTGCAGTTTATATTTTTGGTTTGAAACTCTTATTTTGAAAATAACACTGAATTTAGGCCTGAAAAAATGTGTTTGGTGTATTATTCTTTTATTTCACAACCAAGTTATTAATGGAGATAATCAGCAATTTCTATATGTTTATGAATGTTATTCAATAGCTGTAATCAAAACATTGTAAACCAACACTCATGAGGTGTGGCAGATATAGAAGAACATCATTTCATTAAGGTCCATCTACTGACCACAGGTTCTCACTCTTCCTTGTTAAATTTAGTTCCCATAACTCTGTAAGGCATTTACTAATGTCTGCTTCCAAATCATGAAACATTGTCTTGATCAAAGGAAGATGAAAACGCAAACTCTTTCATTAAAGGAAATGTGTTTCCCTTAAGACACAGTTATAGAATCCTCTACCTTACATTTTTGTGTATTTGGAAGGATATAGCAATTCACGGTGAAGAACCTCCACTCTACTAAACTATCAGTAATATGTAAGTAAATTTAACATCCCAAATATTTAGTGTATCCATGATTTAAAAAACTATTCAAAATATTTATTCCAGAAATTGAAGTTGTATTTTGGCCAAATCTGTTCAGTTCTCATAAAATTATCTCTAAAACAGTTCCCATTCTTATACTTAGAGACTCATATTCCTGCGTTCTGTTTTGAGCTTTATAACTTATTTTTAACACTCCCATTATATCTACCCTAGTCTCTAGCCAAAGCAAATCAATACTTTCTTCTCCTGATCTTTCTTTCTTATTGTATATAAATGATTATAGAGAATGAAACAAATATGGATAAAAAGGAAAAGAAATAAAGGAGGGGCATTTACAAATACTATAGAAAGTTACAGTTTTTTCATAATGAAAGGAATAAATATTTCTAAGATATTATATGTATCACAGGTTGGTGCCCTGACAAAGATTTTATGCTTTGTGCCTGGGACTCCACACTGACAAACCAGAGTTTGAAGTGATATACAGCCCCATTTGAACATTGGCTTCTCTGGGAAAGGAAAGCTAGGTCTGAAGTTTCTGGTCCTAGTTATAACAAGATGTAATCTGTTCGCACCGTGCTGCCTGACAGGTTAGATTTTTCCTACTCTTTTTTTAATTTCCCTGGGCCTATATCTTACCTCACCATATCCTGAAACATCTGTCAAAACCTTTGCCAGAGCAAATTTACAAAAGTATAATAATATTCTGCCTCACCATCACCACCTAATCTGCTAAAATACAACATACATTTATTTATAAGGAGTTTGTCATTTTTATTAAGAGGAAATTTGAAAACATAAGTATAAGAGAGAGCAGTAGAATTCTATTATATCTATGCAATGGGAAAGTATGTCACTATAAAAGGTGATTATGAAGAATATTTGGTGAGAAAATACTTGGAAAACTGCTTTGAGTTTTTAACTGGAAAAGGAAAATGATAATGGGTCAAATGGTATTGTCTCAATTTTATAAAACATTTTATATACACAAACATTTCTAAAATGTGAATGTTCAGCTACTGCTAAAATATTAATAGTTCTTAAATACAGATTTTTTAATTACATGTTTTTTAAATAATTTTTAGGTTTGAATTTTCTAATGCTACTGCAATGAACATGAAATATATTTATAATCAGGAAAACATTGCCTCTATCATCTCCCTAATCTAGGGATAGGCAGTTATTTCTGTCTATACTACCAGCTGTGATTTAATGGATACTGGCTGCCTGGAGCACTGACTTACAATAAACCCGAGGCTCATCAGGAAAGACAATGTTTTCAGTTAACTGTAGATGTCATTTGTTAAGAAAACCAAGTAAGGTACATGAAGCCCCATATTTGCCATCCTTTCTGAAACATGTTCCTTTTTTCTTTAATTATTCAAAAAAGCAGATGGGTTATTTTATTTGCATATTAGAACACCTGGTACATATTTTCAACTTTTTCTAATAATTCTATTATTCATTTGGTTGAAACATCAGTCACACATAGTAGCTTCTGATTTTTGATTACGCATTAATAGAAAGACCATCATATTAAGAATGCTACAAAAGTAAATGCATAAATTGAAGAGATTATGGCTTGAACCTGAACTAATTACTAGTGCTATATCAGGAAGTTGGAACAATTTCTTTTCTATTGAAAGTGACACATGGGCCCAGCTCAAGGAAGAGTTTAATTCTTGTAGCACTTCAATATTTTATTTCAGAGAATACTGTAAAACAATATCTGACATTCTGGGGAAAAGGTGTATTATCTATAAACCAGTTTCTTAAATAATTACAACTTAATCATTTAATAAACTTAACAGATATAATCTTCTTGGGTCTCAACATTTCTCTAAATGTGTCTTTTTTCCTTAAAAAAATTTGAATATAGGATACCAAATACATACCCTATTTGATTTCCTATTTTAAAACTTAATTACTCACTCAATGAATTTATTAATAGGTGGTCCAAGATTTCCCTCTTTGTGTCTCAAATGTTGCCCCCTTTCATCTTAGCATACTCTATGAGTTCTCAAAGCTTCCTTACTGAGTCCTCAGGAGCCAGTCACAGCTGTTAAATGAAAGAGAGAAGAGAAAGGGAGTCTTTTGTATCAAAAGGACCCTTGCTTTCTTGTAACTCCTTCTTGTGTTACATACACAGCAGGGTGTCTTGTGCACATGCCTGCACAGTTCTCACTAGTGCCACATCCTTGGGTTCCCAAGGTTAGGATTCTTTTGATTATACTTCATTCTCAGGCATTGTGCCCAAATAAGACCACCAGGCCAGCATATCTGAGGTTAGAGGGAGCCTCTAGCCTGGGATATAAACTGTGCCAGAAATAACATTCTTCTAATTTTCACATTTGGTGTTGAGATGGAATCACTAGACCAGACCCCTTCCCTCTTCCTTTATAACGAGTTTCCATTTTGGATCATACTACTACTTTCTATGAATACAACATAACCGGAACCACATCTCAATCCATCAGTGAGGTCTGAGTTACTTTGAAAGGATTGGGACTTTAACCATTTCTTTTCAGAACTTGCATTAAACCTACATACCAGTTTTGAGAGAATTGACGTCTTTACTATGTTGAGGCTTCCAATCCATGAACATGGTTATATTTCTCCATTTCTTTAGATTTTCTTTAGATATTTTACTTTAGATTTTTCTTTTCAGAAAGTTCCTAGGATACTATATTAATCTTTTCATATTCCTTCCTTGTACCTAGCTTTGTATTCCAAGGAGTTAAGTCTTTAAAAAGACACTCTCCCAGGACAGTGGATATCTATTTCCTAATCTGAGGCTACAGATAAACACAAAATTTTAAAAAGTGAAATTCTGCTGAAGAGGAATTTTCACTTTCATTTTAGCATAAAAATGATTGACAAAACATACATGCTGTCTTAAAAGGTACCAAACCTGGTGATTGTTGTCTTGATGACAGTATTATCATTACAGCTATTATACATTACACTGTGCCCGCTCCCTTAACCTGGAAACGTTGAATCATCCTTCAAAGTTCAGTTTAAAGCATTACTGTCTCCTAGATTTTAGCAAACATCGAAGCAGACTTTTACCATTTAATGGGTTCACAAGCTGCTGCCTTTATAGCTTATAGTACATATGCTTGCAGATATAAATGATCCATTTGAACTAAATTGGCACAGCTGCTAGAACATCTCCTTGCCCATTTTGGAGGCAAAAAAGAAATCTAGAACAGTATAACATTTTCAAAATAAAGGATAATTTCCCTCCAAAGACAAAATAAACATTTTCTTCCTCTCATCATTACATAATAATCAGAAAAGAAACATGATATAGATGTGGATTCAAAGAGTGTTTAGACACAAATGTGAGAAGTAATTTTTTTTTATTTTGGCAGGAAGAAACCTATGTTATACACCTACCTGACCAACTCTTATTCAAGAATGATTTTAAAAACTCTATATTAAAAAGGAGAAGCTCTTAGGAACAAGAGCATGGTTACCATGCAACACTATCAACAAGTTTAGGATCATTGTTTAGGCATATATTAGACATATATGTCAAAAGTACTCTTTTTACATGAAACCAAAGTACAATAGAGTAGATGATTCCCAAAGTAGACTATGATAACTAACCTCTTTGCAAAGGATAATACTGATATGATATTCACAACATTAAATTGGCAAGTGTAAAATAGCAATCACAGTAATTGTCACCAATGCAACACAATAAAGTGAAAATGCATTTTAAAATCAGTCCTGAAAAATTCTCCCAATGAATAAGGGACATCTGATTTTAAATTCTCAGTAGTATTCACCTATTATGCTAATAGAACTTTCAAGCTTCCCCAGTAAAATTAATTTATAATCCAGTAGGGATTTTTCAGTTGGAAAAGAAAGAAGGCTTGATGTAACAGTACTTTGAAATATAGAATGTTCCTAGACATTACTCCCTCAAGGGCATAGGCTTGAAATTAAATTAAGCCCTTAGAATATTAGGCAAAATAAATTGATTGCAACTCATTTCATCAGTTGAAAGCTCATTGTGTCTTGAAATGATTAACAGAGATATATAATTCTCTCAGGTACTACCTATGGTGGTACTTAGTAAGCAATAGAAATCTTGTAATCTTCAGGAACACAAGCTAGATTTTGTTCTCTACTAAACGTTTTCAAACTAAACCCTCTTCCTTTTTTTCTTATTATTTTATAGAAGTGACCATTATCTTGGAAACTTTTTCACATAAAAACAATTTACCCTCTTAAGATTTACAACCTCTTATTAGAATCTTAATTTAGTGATTGTCTTACTCTCTCATTTACTAATAGCATGACAAGACTGGAATTTGGAGGCAAAATCTCTTTAATGCACTCAGTTAAGTTTCAAGTTTCTTACAATTCTAGTCTTTCTAGTATGAAATGTTCATTTAAAAACATAATTCTTACTCACCTCACATTACCATGAAAATAGCTTTTCTTCTCCTGATTATCTTAATTTATGTCAACCATAAAAAGTTTAAAATGGTACAGAAAAGTTATCAGGACAATCACCTAAAGTTTCACCCTCAAAGACTACCAATGTGAATATTTGGTGACATCTTTCATAACAATTTACTCATAAATATATGCCTGATATAGTATATTTTCATAAATGGCAATAACAAAAATGAGCACAATTTAAAAAATACTTTTTTGCTTACTTCCCATTTTCCTTGTGTTTTTCTATTTCCACATTCACATTTAGTGGCCAATATTAAGGAGTTTACTGGCATCTTTCTATATTTTAATTTCATTATTATTTCAAATTTCAAACATATTTTAAAGTTTTATAATTCATATTTTTTTACAGACATGAAATCACAATTTTTATTCAGTGTATTTTTAATACTTTAAATATATTTTAAATACTTCAATTTATTTTTATTTTCCTTTTCTTATTTAACAAATGCAACAGGAATACCTCTGAGTTAACTGAAATATTTTTAACTAGTTCTTCATAATGTCTATGCAAAATTCTAAAATACAATTCATTCCAAAATTCCACCACTGATTTACATTTTTTTTTCACTATAGGAGTATTGCAATAAACAACTTTTACAAAGATTCTTGAATTCTAGTGACTTTTTTTTTTTTGGTGAAGTAGAGGGTCAAGGGTGAGACTGCTGGGCTGAATAGAATGTGCATTTTTTAAAATAGGTACTGTCAGAATATTTGCAAAATAAATAAACTATATAACATTTAATATTCTCAAAGTAGTGTTTATGAATATCTTCTCCACATTCCCACTGGTGATGGTTGTTGGGTTTTAGCAGTGTATCTGATTTTTTTGCATGATGTTACTCAGGGATCCACTTTCATCTTCATGCCATCAGGATAGGCAGAGGTACCAGGATCATTTATTGGAAAAACTCCTGTCAATGACTACAGACATTCAGGGACTTTGGTTTTATATCAAATGTCCATCTATGTATGCATCTATTTTTGAACTTGATTTTTATGTTCCACTTATCTATGGTATGTTCCACTTTACTATGGTATGTTAAAGATTCTTTCTATTCATCACAAATGGAACTTATAAAGTATCTTGAGCATTAGTGTCTTATCAATCCTGGTATTTATTTGTATCAACATAATAACATATTACTATAGTGTCAATAAGCAGCTGTCTAATAGAACAAGTCCCCACACCTGTTTCTTAACAATGGTATGGATTAATCTTGTTTTTTCCATATATGTGTCATATTAATTTGTCAATTCCACTAAAAAACCCCCTTTGGATTTTCATTGGAATTACATGAAATATAAATAAAATTGCTCTTCCAAGATAACAAATGTAATAAAATAATAAACTTTATATATTTCTACTTATTTAAAATTTTTTAAACCTCTTCAATCATGTTTATATACCTTGCCATGAAGGATTTCCACATATTTTTGATAGATTTATTACTAAATAACACTTACTTTATTATGAAAATTATGGATATTACTTTGATGTTCCACATTTTTACTATGGTATGTTAAAGATTCTTTCTATTCATCACAAATGGAACTTATAAAGTATCTTGAGCATTAGTGTCTTATCAATCCTGGTTAATTCTCACACAAGATTGTCTTAAAGTATTAACTCTCACAATGTTACTGTGTGACTCTTTAGAATGCCTTCTTTATACTTTTTATTTTGTTTTTAAGATTATTCTGTCTTCCTTGTGTTTCAACTTTATATTTTCCATTTCTTTATTTCTCTGGGATTTCCTCAGATTAATTTCCAAATAAATACTTTTCTTTTCAGGCATGTTTAATCTGACATTTAGCCTATATGTTAAGTTTCTAATTATACTTAGTTTTTCATTTCCCAAAGTCGCTTTTGGTTTTGTTTTAAGAAGTTTTATAAAGACTTTCATTTTATACAGAATTTCAGTGCAATTTTTTTCTTTAAGTAATTAGACAATTATTTTACATTCCTTATCTGATTTTAATGTATCTGTAAGGCAAAGGAAGCTTCATTTATGCTTTTTTAAAAAAAATTAATTCTGGCTTCTCAAGTTTTCCTACCTTTCCTTCCAGAAAAAAGCTTCATGATGAAGACTTCTTACTGGAGTCCCAGGGTCATCTCTTCCTCCCTCCCTTCCTTCCTTCTTTTGTTTTTCTTTCTTTCTTTCCTTGTCTTATTTAAGACAGATCCATCTCCTTTGGTAGTTTGCTCTCTATCTTTGTGTATTTCAACAATATGTCCCTGGCAAAAGAATAAAGAGCATGTAGTACTTCCCCATCTTGAGCCTGACTGTAACTAGGGGACCTGTTCCAATGGGAAGCAAACTGTAGAGAGTTTGTCCTTCAAGTACACATACACAGAAGAGGTTAGGCAGAGTGCATTGAATCTCTCTTGCTTGGGAGGAGCTTCAGTGAAGGCACACAGATAGACTAAAATTTTACCTAATAGAGATCCATTACTACTGTTATGAAGAATCCTGGGAGCAGAGGGCTTCTTCTTGGTGTTTCATTAGAAAAGAGACACGTTGAGAAAGGTGGAGCATAAAGATTGCCATTTCCCCCAGCCCTGAGTATATCTTGACAGCTATTAACAGAATGACTTCTCCTAGGAAACTTTCACAGGCACTTGGGTGTTCCCTTGACCTAGCAAAATCATCATTTGTATAGATTGTGTTTTGAAGCTACTTTCTTAGGCACTGGACATCTGATGACACATGTCTACTTTAGTCTGCTTAGGCATGGATCTGGCACCAGTGGTCTGAATTTCCTAGCTTGATGAACTATATTTCAAAGGTTTCCAAGTGGTCCCAAGTGGGCTTGGGGTTTCTTAACCTCAGCATTAATGACATTTGACTGATAACTCTTTCCTATGGTTAGCAGGATGGTTAGCAGTATTCCTAGTCTCTGCCCACTAGCTTTCAGTAACACACCCTCAATTGTGACAGCCCAAAATGTATCATTGGGCAGTAAAATTACCCCTAGGTTGAGAACTAATGGGTGAGAGGTTAGCATCCTGTTGTGCCTACAGGAAGAAAATTCAGTGATACAGCTCTTCTCCTCTACACTCATCACCATTTTATATCTTCTGTGTGGGAAGGGATTTCACAATCATGAAATTTTTACTGAAATTCAGATTTGTTTCACTTATTCAGTTACTGTAGTTTTAATAGAAGCAAGATGAATCTAACATTCTGCATTACGTACACTATATGCATGTTTAGATACAGCTCTATAGATGATGAGCTTTTAACATTTACGGAAGGAATTAAGCAGATCCATATTTGCTGACGTGGAAAGGTATCAAAACATATTTTTAAATAAAAATCAATTCAAATTTAAATATTAATTATATGATCCACTTTTCTAAAAAGTTAATACACTATTTTAAAGAAATGCATATTCATATACATGTTTGCATACATGCAGACACATACACACAGATACACACATATGTGGACATATATATGTATACACACACATGCATACACATATGACTTGGAGGAAGATAAAATATTTACAATGTTTATAATATTGTAACTTTTTTAAATATTAAAAACATTAACAGGTATGTTCCAGAACAGGTTAACACTCATATAATGTAGTTATTAATGTTATTCAAAGATGTATATTTAAATGTTAATTAACCACCCTAAACCATCTCCAAATTCATTTAAAAATAATATAGGTATCTGATACTTCCCAGAATTAAAAATCAGAAGGGAAACTTGGGAACTATCTTGGGCTATAGTCCAGATCCAAAAAAAATGGATTGTAGAAGATAAAGGTAAATATGCTATCAATTAAATGGATATATCAATTAATATCCATATGTCACTTGCAAATGATAAGAACAATTAAAGTCAGATGAGAGCTTGTTCAAGAATGAAAAACAATGGAACTAATAATTAATAAGGTACTTTTTAGACTTATTTTTTAATGAAGAACCCTAGTGTGAAAAAAAAAATCTTGAAGCCAGGCTGGAAGAAGCATTGAAATTAAAATTAGAAAGAAGAAATAATACCATTGATATAAAAAAAGAAGGCACTTAACAACTGTTAATAAAGTTCCAATTGCATGTTGAAATTGTTTAAAATTAAATAATATTACCTTTTTAAACTCAATGAATATGTGTTTCTCAATAAATCTTCTCCACTTCATTAATTCTGTTCATTTCTTAAGCTTTTAATTAAGCTTTTCTCTGATATTTAGCACACACATTCTGTCCCCCTATTTGCTTTGCCTTTGTTTCTGGTCTGTGCCATAACATAGAAAATAAATCAGGAGGTATCATTTTGCCAAATGTCAGTTTTTAAGTTTGGAAAATTTGTTATTAAATGTCATTTGTCAACTTCCCTTCCCTCGAATAATTTGATCTCATTTTGCTTCTTCAATTAATGTTGATTATTCCTGCTTAAGTCCAGACTTCCTGGTACAGTGTTGGTCATTCCTCTGCCTCTTTCTCTATACCTACTGGGTTTATGTATATTGCTATAAAATGCTCATAATAGTATATCTTTCACTAGTCAGTGAGCTTGTTGAGAGGAAGACCTTAGGGGTACCTAAAGTCAGAGTTGATATTTTAAGAAGATTCTGGATTTAAAGCTGCTCTATGAACTTCACCATCTGGAAGGATGAATTTTGATCCTACTGTTCATTAGCATGATGCAACTCTAATTAATGTGCCTTTATTTTAATATTTTCCATGACCAAATCACTGTTCCTACCGTTTATCTCTGCTGTCTCAATAATTCTTCTACATGGTGGTCATAACTTCTCTGGTCCTTCCTTATTACTTTTATCTCCTTTTACGTCCTTCTTGTTGTTCTATGCCATTTGTCATGGGTGAGTTGCCCACAGATGATTGTCCTTGCATCAGATGACCACCCTTTACCTAATAACAATGCTTAGGGCGAGGGTTGCATTGTGTACTACCAAACACTGCTTCCTAGGTCAACACTGGATATTTATTTCTTTACCTGTTTCCTTAAGAAGATAAAGGAGGTTTTTCTGGCAAAGATTGAAAACTCCAGAAAAATGATTTGTGGAGTGCTAATAGAAGCATTTTTCCAAGACCACATGTTAGTCTCAATAAATTATTTTCAATTCCTAGTCTTGAAACAAAGATGACCTTTGTGATTCTCATGAAACCCACTGAAAAGTCTCATTTTATTTCTTTATATTCCCTTCTCTGGCTCTAGGACAACTACTCAATCAAATACATTTCTTCAAGTTTTAGATAGTTCAAGTTTAGATAGAATGCTGATTCACAGAGAAAGAATTAACCAAAATGGAGTCTTGTTGTAATTGCACACACAAAAAAATCAATGTTTGCCAAGTGGAAGAGAAGAAATCAATAGCAAAAAGCATGTAATTGTCAAACTTCTAAAAGGATTTTACCACCACTGGAGAGTAGACATAATTCTGTGTGAAAATATATCAGCTCTACTACCCTTTAGTATAATAGATTAAGATAGTATAAAAAGTAAACAGATATACAAAAACATTGTGAATGCATACTATGGAAATTAAGGTAAAATAAATGTAAACTAAATAGCTCCAAATATGGTATTTAAACAATGTTCCTTCAGGACTATTATCTCTCTCAATGTAGGTTTATCTGTTAGTTGTTCCTTGTGGTTAGAGTGAGGTATTTATCTTAGTTCTCCACCTCTGAGAGAATTAACAATTATATACAGATATGTCCTTTTCTTCCGTGAGGAACCGTATGTACTTGCATAACTTAAAAAGTTATAGTAACTTTTAATAGATCTGGATTCTTCAATAAGCTGATATACTTTACTAATACAAGATGACAATTTCATGAATGATGGATTTTTTTTTTAGGAGAAAAATTGGGTTTAAGTTTTAAAAAAGTGGATAAAGAATCACCATCATTAGTGTGGCTTTGGCCTGGCATTTCTTTCATAAGTAAAATACTTTATTTTGAAGTTCTACAAGGTGAAAAATTAATATTTACAAAGATAACTTTCCTGTTTTGTTTGTTTTTTTGAATGCACAACAAAAAGCTTTATATCCAGTTCCTAATACTGGTTATCACTAATAGTATTACCTATTTTTCAAAGAAATTTTGCAAATATAACTAAGCATGCTAGAGAGGTATTACTTGTTTTATTAAAGACTGTTGAACCTTGAAATAAAAATAATAATTCAATTACACAGTCAGAATTTGACTAAAGATCATTCCATTTTCAGACTTAGATCAGAAAAAATACACATATAATTGACACTTAAAAAAGGCAGCAAAGTAGGGTAGCAAGTTCAAGTTGTCCTTTAAATATAGAAGCAGGACATCATGGTCTTTTTGAAAGTGAACTACGGAATAGGCTGTTTAGATAAACTCTAGAATCAGATCAGACTTCCTTCCAAATCCAATACTATTTCTCTTATTCTCCCCAAAAAAGTGGGAATTTTATAAAGGAAATGTTTGAATTTGCACAAAATTGCCCTTGAAGATTTTGCTATTCTATAAACACTAATCTGTGACAAGCCAATGAAATATTTTCTATATGTACATTAAAACACTGTTTTATAATAGACCAGGAACTTTAATTCTATTAAGCATTTTAATTTTTTTAATTCAGTTACTTTTACTCATTACATGATGTTTTTAAAATTGCTTAATATAGATGTTTTTCTTATTCCCATGTTTGGATAATTCCCAAATATCTCTAACTTCTGATATCTTCATGCCTCAGCAATATTAAACATGCTTATAAAGACTTAATCATTGTAATCTGAGAAATTCAAAACTACATGCCATTGGGTCTTAGGAAGATGTCATACCGAAAAAATAATGATTAATCATTAAAAATTTTTTGTTCAAGTGTAGTTAATATACAGTATTATTGGTTTCATGTACATATAAAACATAGCAATTTATCAGTTATATACATTATTAAATCCTCACCCCAAACTATTGTAGTTACTACCTCTCAACATAGAATGATGTTAAAGAACTATTAAGTATATTTTCTATGCTGTACTTTCTTTCCTGTGACTTATTTACATTATGACTGAGATTTTGTGCCTCTTCATCTCCTTAATCTAATACACTGATCCACCCCAACCCCTCCCTCATGGTAACCAACAGTTACTTCTCAGAGTGTATAATCTAATACTGTTTTGTTCATTTTGTTTTGTTTTGTTTTTAGATTCCACATATTTGTCTTTCTCTACCTGGCTTATTTCACTTAGTAAAATACCCTCTGGATACATTCATGTTGTCAAAAATAGCAGGATTTCATTTTTTTTATGGCTGAATGATTTTCCATTGTGTATATGTACCACCTCTTCTTTATCCATTCATCTATTGAAGGACACTTTGATTAATTCCATATCTTGGCTATTGTAAATATGTGGCAATAAACATAGGGTTGCATATATCTTTTCAAATCAGAGATTTTGTTTTCTTTAAGTAAATTCCTAGAAGTGGAATTGCTGGGTCATAAAACCTGTATTTTAAGCTTTTTGAGGAACTTCCATACTTCTTTCCATAGTGGCTGCACCAATTTACATTCCTACCAACAGTGTAGGAGGGTTCCTTTTTCTCCACATCCTTGACAACACTTGTTATATCTTATCTTTTGGATAGTGGTCATTCTAACTGGAGTGGTCTTATATTTGGTCTGTAATTGCTTTTTATTTACTTTTGTGTATAGAGTCAGACAATAATCCAGTTTTATTCTTTTGCATGTAATTCTCTAGTTTTCCCTGCACCATTTATTGGAGAGACTGTCTTTTCCTCACTGCATATTCATGAATTCTTTGTAATGTATTGACCAGATATGTTTGGGTTTGTTTCTGGGCTCTCTATTCTATGCCATTGATTTATGGGTCTGTTCTTGTGCTAGTACCTTACTGTTTTGATTACTGTAGCTTTGTAGTAGCTTGAAATCAGGTAATGTGGTACCCCTGACTTTGCCTTTCTCAAGATCATTTTAGCTCTTTGGGTCTTTTGTGGCTCCATAAGAATTCTAGGATTATTTTCTACAGTTCACTAACAAATGTCATAGGTATTTTGATAGGGTTTGCATTGAATTTGTAAATTGCTTTGGACAGGATGGCCATTTTGATAATATTAATTCCTCCTATCCATGAATATTGGATAGATTTCCATTTATTTGTATCTTTCATTACTCTCATCAGTGTTTTATAGTTTTCAGAGCACAGGACTTCCATCTCCTTGATTAGGTTTATTCTAAGGTCTTTTATTCTTTTTGATTCAACTGTAAATAGAATTGTTTTCCTGATTTCTCTTTCTGCTAGTTTTTTGTTAGTATATAGGAATGCAATAGATTTCTGTGTATTACTTTTGTATCCTACATCTTTGCTAAATCCAGTTATTAGTTCTAATAGTTTTTTGGTAGAGTCTTTAGGTTTTCTATATATAGTATCATCTCATCTGCAAAAAGTAACAGTTTAACTTCTTTCTTATCAATTTGGACATCTTTACCTCTTTATTTGTCTGATTGCCATGGCCAGGAACTATAGTACTATGTTGAATAAAAGTGGTGAGATTAAGCATCCTTGTCTTGTTCCCAACATCAGAGGAAAAGCTTTCAGCTTTTATCCATTGAGTATGATGTTAGCTGTTGGTTTGTTGTATCTTTATTATGTTGAGGTATGTTTCTGCTATACCTATTTTGTTGAGAGTTTTTGTCATGAATGGATGTTGAATTTTGTCAAATGTGTTTTCAGCATCTATTGAGATGATCATTTGGTTTTTGTCCTTTTTTTCTTAATGTGATGTATTATATTGGTTGATTTGCTAATATTGCACTCTCCTTTTATTGCTAGAGTAAAATCCCACTTTGGTGGGATAGATGATCCTTTTGATGTACTTTTGAATCAATTTGCTAATATTTTGTTGAGGATTTTTGTATCTATGTTCATCTGGGATATTGGTCTATGCTTTTCTTTTTATGCAGTGTCTTTGTCTGATTTTGGTATTAGAGTGATGCTGGTCTCATAGAATCAGTTTGGAAGTATTCCCTCCTCTTTAACTTTTTGGAGTACTTTAAGAAGGATGGGTATTAGCTCTTCTTTAAATGTTTGGTAGAATTCAGCTGTGAAATCATCTGGTTCTGGGTTTTGTTTGTTGGGCGTTTTTTTTATTTCTAATTCAATTTCATTACTGGAAATTGGTCTGTTCAGATTTTCCACTTCTTTCTGGGTCAGTCTTGGAAGATTTCTAGAAATTTGCCTATTTCTTCTATGTTGCCCAGTTTATTGGCATACAATTTTCCACAGAATTTTCATAAAATTCTTTTAATTTCTGTGGTGTCAGTTGTAACTCCTTTTTTGTTTCTGATTTTGTTTATATGTGTCCTCTCTCTTTTTGATTTGACAAGTATGGCTGGGGGTTTGTCTATGTTGCTCATCTTCTTGTAAAACCAACTCTTGGTTTCACTGATCTTTTTCTATTGTTTTATTCTTCTGTATTTTATTTATTTATGCACTGATCTTTATTATGTCCTTTCTATTAACTTTCAGTTCCTTGTACTTTTCTTTCTAATTTCTTTAGTTGTGATTTAGATTGCCTATTTGGGTTTGTTCTTGTTTCTTGAGGTAGGCCTCTCCTATGAACTCCCCTCTTAGAACTGCTTTTGAGGCATCCCACATATTTTGAACTGTTGTGTTTCTGTTTTCACTTGTCTCCATGGATTGTTTTGATTTCATCTTTGACTTTTTCAGTGATCCACTGTTTATTTACAAGCATGTTATTTAGTCTATGCATTACTGTGGGTTTTTTAATTTTCTTCATGTAATTGATTTCTAGTTACAGCATTGTGATCTGAAAAGATGCTTGATACAATTTCAATCACCTCTGTGTGCCATTTGTGTGCCATGAGTTGCTTCTGCTGTGATTCATTATGGTTGGAGACATCCTCTGCTTGCCTATCAGTAATGGCAGCCCCCTGCTGGGTGTGGTGGCCAAGTAGGGTGATGGGGGCAGTACATGGGAGCACCTCTGCAGGACTGTGCCACCAGCAAAGGAGCTGGAGAGTGTCGTATGTAGCTCCCAAAAGTGCCCAACCAGTTGGTCTGAGGGAGGGCTTGGAAAGCATCTACCTGTTCTTTCTCTTCTGGAGAGAGCTCCCTTTGACCCCCACTCCTCTGGTAGACTTCCCACTGCTGGTAAATCTTTCAAACTGCCACCTCTCTGTTAGGTCTTAGTGGGATGGAGAGTTTGGTTCTGTTTTCCACAGTGACAGGAATCTCATCTTCCTAGAGTACTCCATTTCTTCCTGATGCCCAGCCCCATTAATCATCAAAGCCCAGTGCAATGTGGACTCATACTCCTAGAATAGACTTTCAGGGCCAGGTGGGCCATGTGAGCATTTATTCCCTCACTTCTGCTTGTAAGCTTTGATGGGGGAAGGGCTTGGGTCCTGATTGATCATGGCTCAGTCTCTTTGCCCTTCTCAGTGTGGTTCTTTCTTTTTCACCAGGTGTAGATGGTCTGTTTGTGGTCTTCAGGTCATTTTCAGGGTTAGTTGTATTTACTGTAGTTGCTTCCTTGGTGTGTACATGGGAGGAGATTTTTGCATTCCTATCCTACTCTGCCATCTTTCACCAAGTCCCCAGTTAATCATTTTTTAGGCAAACAAACTTCAGAACATCCCAGCCAAACTTCAAAAATGTCACATTAGTAGCATTTATCATGCCTATGTTTTTCTATGATGTTTTTCAAGGACTCATTTTGGTAAGTTTCGTACTTACACTAAACACCATTAGTCCTCAAAGTATAAATAAATAAATAATAGTTCAATTACACAGAATTTAAATAATACTCTTCTTTTGAAAACTCTCTTTGAAACGAGGCATGCTTCAACATTTGAAGTTAAAATTAAGCAGTGATTTACACTGAAACTGAAACATAAATTAGAGGTAATGCTCATTGCACATACTTGTACAGAATGGGTATATTAAAACTATATGTTGAAGAGGACAATTCAAATATTTTATAGTTTGTTTCAAATTGCTTTGAGTAATATAGCAACAGATAAAGACATGCATCAGCTCATTTTCTTATTTAGAACACCAAAGGGTAATACATATATTTAATTTACACAGTGCAGAATCTATACATGAGTAACTAAACCATTGAGAAGATAAAGTTTTGCCCAATATTATGACTTATAAAGAACAAATAAACAAATAAAGCTATAATAAATCTAAAACAACTATAATTCTTCACATGTTTGGTTATATATTTATACATTCCATGGCTAGACAATCTCCAAATTTATAAATATTTATTGGAGTATAATACTTAATAGCTAGATTAAAACTTTTAAAAATTAAGAAGTTTCCAATACCTTTAATTGATGTGATGTACAGTATTTTTCTAATGTCCAGTTGTTAACTGTAAGTGTAACAATGTAAGATAAAAGATTATATAAGTATATATGAATTACTTTCCTGAATAACTGAAGTAAGGCTAGTTTATATGGCCTATTAGGTATTCCTTGAGTTTCAATATTTTTATTATAACTATCCATTAGTAATTGTAAATGAAATTTTAACAAAAACAAAGGCTTTGTAGAAATGGCAATCACCCACACTAGAAAGTTCAGCGTAGTTCTAAGATTAATTATTATGCTAGGAAAATATAGAAATGGCATGTAATAGGACATAACCTGATATTAGCTTTACTTCAGTCACCCTACTGATGTTTAATTTAATGAAGTAATAAATTTCTAAATATTCTCCTGCATGCATGTATTTCTAGGATTTATCTTATGGAAATGTATTTATGGAATTAAAAACTCATTATACTACACATTACCAATGATTTATAGAAGGAAGATTACTTCAATAATTGTTAATAAGCAAAACAGGCTAATTGCCATAAAACATGTCAAAAGAATGATTATTAACAGTCCATATACACTGTGAAAACCACTTGAACCTGACTATATTTGTACACAGATACAGTCTTCCTTGGAATGACACATTTTTGAATATTGACAGTTTTTGGTTATGAAAATGAACATGGTTTACACAAAAAAAATATTGAAATGAAAAGGGGTGTGTGAATAAGGCAGTGTGTACATATGTGCATTTTGGTATTACTGATTGATTTTGCTTTTCATATTAGGTATTAGTCATTTTTCCTGAATTCATTAGGAAGGGAAAATAGCCTGTGTGATGTAAGATGCAGGCAAATGCTGTTTCCAAAATTTGTTCAGCTGCAAAGTCAACTGCAGTTCTGAGTCACGTATATGGAAGATGAAAAACAAATAAGAGAACTGAATTTTTTTAAAATTAAGAATAACAAGAAAAGATAGAGGCAGAATGTATACTTATTTAAGGAAGAATTTGAATAATAATTGAAGAATAATGAAATTTTGGATTCTTTCATTTCTTCTTTTTCTCCCATTTACCATTTCTTCTCCTTCAGAACAAAATATCACTATCCTCAAATAAAAGCAAAGACTTCTTTTGAATAAATCAGTAAATTAAGCATAATATGAATAAAAAATTACATAAATGAATATTTTCTCTGTTTATATTGTATAAATAAGACTCTGTAATATTAGTTGTTCAAGTTGAACTAGTAAACTTTTATGTGACACAAGACCTTTCAAAAGTTCCAAAGAGATTGTTAAGTGGAGGTAAACACCTAAGTTTTCATCATTACCAAACAGAAGTATTGTGGGGTTTCCTAATGGCAGCAGTTAGAAGTGGAATGGCAAATATCCAACAATAACCTCACCTTATTGCTCTGTAGGTCATTCTTCTTATATAAGAAATAATTTTCCCTCAACTTTATAAAATACACAGGATCATTCTCATAAAATTTTTGGTCTCTCACAGTGATTCATACTCTGTAATGATCTTACCATTGCCCAAGGAAGGCTGATCTCAAGTACAAACATAGAAAGGTCAAACGCAACTTCATTTCTAGTCCAAGGGCAAAGAAAGTATTTTTGCACTCTAATAGAGATCTATATAAAGGTACATATTGTTGCGGTTAGACAGAAATATCATAAAATGATACCAGATGCTAATATCTGTACATAAGTCACCTGTTATATTTTGTCTATTAAAATATCTCTTAGGAAACTGTATTCAACTTGTCAACTTGATATCAGCCATAATCCCTTTTCCATATCTGTACTAGAGTTTGGCAAATAAATGTATAGAATTAATTAACTGACAAAGATTTTTATTTTTTTATTATGATGCTCTTTCTAAAGAACTCAAGAAGTAAAGTAAAAATCCTTGGGAGGTAAAGTAGAGCTAGGGTATAAGTTCTTAAGTGAATTGTTTTGTCTAAGTACCAGTTTATACTACTTTTCTGAGAAACTTTTATGCCATATTTATATCTGTTCTTGTCCAATTATAAACTGCAAGAATCATTACAAAAAAGTAATTCTTATAAGAAGTAATTCATTGTTTATTTGAAGAAATTATTTTACTTTATTTAAATTAGTATCAGCATAAATTTGCATGAATTAAAAAACCACTTAATGTCTCTTTCATTCACCTACACTGAACAACCTAATACTCATTATTGAAAAACCACTGCAATCAATTAATAACCATTGGTTATTTTCCTCCACAGATGGTTGCTTACTGAGTCATAAGAATATACTGAATAAGAATTGTTCCCTAGAAGTAGACTAGGAGTTAAGCAATTGGCATACTGATATTTCAATGATGTAGTTAAGGTTTTCTTGCTTTATTGCATTACAAGAGGAAACATATTATATGGTTCCTTGATAGAACTGTTATTTAGGGTTTTCAGAAATTTAGGGTTATTTAGAAATATAAAAGAACTTTAAAATTAGCCTTAAGAGTTAATGTCTTGCAGAATACAAAAATGAATAAAGTAGTACCCTGGTCTCTGCATACCAATCTACCTAATGAGGAGGACTTTTACGTGAAAAACAAAAGTTCTAAGGAATGATTAAGGGCAGAAAAAGAACTGATTAAGTTTGGCTGGCAGAAACTTAAAAACTTAACTTGCTGTCTTTCAATATGTGAGTCACCATTCATTCAAATGATGTTTATCAACTACCTGTAATGTACCAAATTTTGATTAAGGCATTAGGCTAAAACAGTGAAAATCAAAAGTTCCAACTGTCATGGAGAACACAAGTATTAAGACATGACTAAATAATAGTGATAGTAACAGTAATAATAAAATGATAGTTTCCATATTACTTATTTACCTGGCATTGGTCTAAACATATTATCTTTGTCAAATTACTGAATCCTCATGCCAGTACTATGAGACAATTCCTAATAGTATTTCCATATTATAAATATGGAAGAGACATTCTGCTAAGTAATTTAACCAAAGTCACACAGCTATTAAATAGTGTAGCTGGTAATATCAGTTATATAATATTAAGTGTTATACAGGGAAAAAAACATAAATAATATATAATAGGTAATAATGGAATATGGCAAGAATGAGGGAAATGGTTATTTTATAAAAAGTTGTGCTATGGAGGGTCACACTGATAAAGTGACATTTGATCACAAACCTGAAGGAATGAAAGAAGTAATATGTCAAAGAAAAATGGTCCAGGCAGAGAGAAAAGTACAGGGGTTTTAATGTGTTCAAAGAACAGCATGGACATGCCTAGGGCAGGGTGAGTGAAGACCACAGCAGAGGAAGTAAAACTGATTAGCTGATTTGGCTTTGATGGTGAGGGAAATGGGAAGGCTCTGCAATATTTCGAGAAGAGGAGAAGAAATATGATCTAATTTTTGATTTAGAAGATCACTTGGACAACATTAGTGTTAATAAATGAAGGCAATTAAGGGAGAAAGCAAGGAGGCAAGTTTGGAGGAAACAGGTTCAGTCTAGTCAAAAGACCATAGTGACCTGAATTTGGTAGGATTGAAGGTATGGGCCTTGGTTGAAGTATGGATATGTGATTTGCTGATGAATTTTGTCAGGTATGAGAAAAGATGAATTGAGAGGGATTCCAAGTTTATGATTAGTCCTGATAGATTAATGATTCACTCAGAGAACACTGTGGTGGAAGTTGGTTGCAGGGGGGAGAAATTAAATGTTGCAAAATAAAAAAAAGAATATATCTTAGTAAGCACGAAGGGGTAAAAATAATGCATGGGACTGGTTTTAGACTGAGGCTCAGCAAGCTAATTTGTTTTAACAAGAAGAAAAAGTGTCTACGGGCAAAGATGAAAGTGAGTTGTTAAATGGTAGTATAGTACGTGAAAGTTTATTCTGAATTTCTTCTATTCTATAATGAAATAGGAAGAAGTCATTAGAAGGAGGCAGTAGAGGGAAGAAGATATTGAAGGCCTGAGAAAAGAAAAATAATATTCGTTGCTCAAAGAGAGAAACAAAATAGATTAGTTGTCTATCCATATTCAGCTGTCCAGATGCAAGTTCAGAGTAGGTAGAGTGTTATATTAAATAAGAGTGGATTTTTTTCCAAACTTAATCATGAAGAAATAGAGTGACAAGGAATTTGAGTATATATGCAGTTAGTAGTTGTGGTAATGGACTATTTAAACCTAGCAAATTAAGGCATGAAATAAGCAAGGAGTAGTGAAAAGTTTGTAGGATCAGTAGATTGCAGATCCTAAATTAGGGAAAGGGTTGTTCATGTGGAGTACCAGAAGAAATAACCCGTAGTTTTCAGTTTGTCATTTACCAAAAACAGACAAGTTAAATTGTAATAGTCGGCATTGGCAGTTCTATTGAAAAAAATCAGGCAATTATCCATCTAGCCTCAAGCTATTCCAGTTTTCTCTGTTTGAACAGGTTTTGCTAACAGTCCTTTCAAACCATCAGAAATGCTCACTGCAGTAAATGTGTAGCTGAGTAAAATATTGAGTCCCAGGGAGTGAAGGTGCATTGCATTGAACAGTAATGCTAAACAGCTTCCCTATATGCTTAAGCATTCTGTAAGATGATTAAACTTTTTCTAAGTTCAATCCAAAATGGCTCACAAATCAGTCAGAAGGTATGTAGTAAATGGTTATAAAGCCTTATGATCCAATATTTATTTGTAACGGGCACTGTAAGAAGGAACCTAATGTGTACTAATGTCTCTTAGCCCATTCATAACAAACTTCACAGTCAAATAATAAAACACACTCACTCTGCAATATGCAAATGTAAATTCTGCTTCATATATATTTGTGTGCTGATAAAAAAATATGCATATTTGAGATTCCAGTGTATGTGTATCATAGTTCACTCCTAGAGTTTTCCTAAAAAAAAAAAAACACAATTAGAAATAAGTGTAATATATTTGTGAATTACCTTTTATTAACTAATACAGCCATGCATATTTGACTAACTTTGCGCTAAGACAGTCCTGCATTAGGCAATGGGGGATTTAGAAGAAAGATAAGAAGTATTTCTTGACCTCAAAACTATCTGCTTCAGTTTTTCAATGTTCCCATTATGTGCTCTTTTGTTTCATTCTCTTTCTCTCTTAAACCACCACTCATTTTTCCAGTTCTTATGCTGACAACCTTCTATTCCAAATACTTAACTTCATTTATACTCTTTAATCCAAATATCATAAATGTTTCTAATCTCCTATACCATCTTTGGTTTATAACTATTTGATACATTTTTAGGATCCTGCAAATTAATAGCACATATTCATGTATGTCCTAAGGTATTTGTCTTTGAAAATGCTCAAATATATTACCATATACTTTTGGATTATTTCAGGGTCTATTATTTCCTTACATATCAAGGTTATCTTTGGCAATGCTAGAATTATGAATGCTGTCTTACCAGCAGCAAAAAAAAAAAATTTTTATGAATAAATATTAAATTTTAAGTTAACTAAAAAGAAGTAATGTTCAAAACTTCCACATTGTGTTGATAAACAGACTATCAGAAAAGTTGGCATAGTTTTTCCATTCCCAATTTCAGCCTGGGAATCACTTGTTCTGCATTGGGCAACTTCTATCTGGTACACTTTCAGTCCCACTTTTTCACCTGTACCAAAATAACTTAGTATTTTTCAGCTACATTTCAAATGATGAAAGGCCCCAAGTCATAAAATGTATTAAATACATATATATTCAGAATTAATCAAAACAGAGGTCAAACCAGTATGCTCTATTCTGTTAAGTATGCTAAGAAATCTCTTAAAAAATTCTAAATTTCTGCCAAGAGGTCAATGCATTGGTTATGATTCAGCATTTGGAAAACCATTCAAATCTCTATGATAGAGAACTTCATATTAAGACCCCATTTCTTGACAGGTTAGTGATGCAAGGCCTTATCTCTGAGTAGAATACTAAAAAACAAGATTGCTTTTATTAAACAATTTAGTAGGAAGCCTCACAATGAGAATTTTGTGTTGGAGGAATTCTAAATTTGGGAAACATTCTTTTATATATGTACAATTATCAAGGAAAGATAATCCATATTTTATTTTTCATTTTAAGCGTGAACAGACACAACATGATCATTTTGCCTTAGAATTTTACAATTGCTCAATATACAGCATTGTATTTGTATGTGCCATCTTGTGTTGTGATGATAGCAAAACTTAAATATACCTAGGCTTAATTGTATTTTCTTTCCTTGACATTTTCCAATTTAATTAAAGCCTCCATAATGTAAAAGATTGCTCAAATTAAATCCTAAATAAAGAGGCACAGCAATCATGAATATTATACTTTCCTGTTCATGTTCAATCCATGATATTTTATACTTTCAAAAATCAAAGTGTCAGAGCCAACATGGTGGCGTGAGTAGAACAGTGGGAATCTCCTCCCAAGAACATATATATTTTTGAAAATACAACAAATACACCTAATCCTAAAAGAGAGACCAGAAGACATAGGACAACAGCCAGATTACATCCACACGTGCGAGAGCCCAGCGCCTGGTGAAAGGGGTAAGATACAAGCTCTGGCCCGGCGGGACCCGAGGCCCCTCACCCCAGCTCCCAGTGGGAGGAGAGGAGTCGGAGCGGGGAGGGAGAGGGAGCCCAGGACTGCTGAACACCCAGCCCCAGCAATCCGCAACAGAGCACAGACACAGTGCATGCATGGGGTCCTGGATACTAGGGAAACAGGGCAGCAGGACCAGTGAGCAGGTCCCAAAGCTGATGCCCCTGTGACAAAGAAAAGTGAGTGCTTTTTGAAAGTCTTAAAGGGACAGGGACACTACAGCTGGACAGAAACAACACAGTTCACAGTCCGGAAGCTGGAAATTACAGGGAAAACCGGGCGTACTAACCCCTGGGGAACAGCTCTGAGATGCCTCACGGAGGTAAACAGCCAAACAGCCCCCCATCCATTACCCCTCCAGGGCGTGGTGAAAGCAGAGAAGCAGCCTAAGGCTGGCCACACCCTCAGAAAGGGAGCTTCCTCCATACCAGCCAGGCAAGACACAAAGACCCAGTCTACACGCAATTACCCAACACAAGCCACAAGGGGTCGCAGTTGTCCCAGTAAAGAAAGACCAGTAGCAAGTGGAAAGTTTGGCCCAACCAGCTGACAGTCAATAGCACTGATCAACATGAAAAGGCAAAATAATATGATCCAGAGAAGACTAACCCAGACAGCTTTGGTATCTGCTACATCTTCCCCTGAGAAGGAACCTGGGGAGATAGATTTAACCAGTCATCCTGAAAAAGAATTCAAAACAAAAGTCATAACCATCCTGATGGACTTGCAGAGAAATATGCAAGAACTAAGGAAGGAGAATACAAAAATAAAACAAGCTCTGGAAGGACTTCAAAACAGAATGGATGAGATGCAAGAGACCATTAAGACTAGAAAACAGAGAACAGGAACACAGAGAAGCTGATGCAGAAAGAGATAAAAGGATCTCCAGGAATGAAAGAATTCTAAGAGAGCTGAGTAACCAATTGAAATGGAACAATATCTACATTATAGGGGTACCAGAAGAAGAAGAGAGAGAAAAAGGGATAGAAAGTGTCTTTGAAGAAATAATTGCTGAAAACTTCCCCAAACTCGGGGAGGAAATGGCCTCTCAGACCACAGAGGTACACAGAACTCCCATGACAAGGGATCCAAGGAGGGCAACACCAAGACACATAATAATTAAAATGGCAAAGATCAAGGACAGGGACAGAGTATTAAAGGCAGCCAGAGAGAGTAAAAAGGTCACCTATAAAGGAAAACCCATCAGGCTATCATCAGACTTCTCAACAGAAACCCTACAGTCCAGAAGAGAATAGCATGATATACTTAATGCAATGAAACAGAAGGGCCTCGAAGCAAGACTACTGTATCCAGCACGATTATCATTTAAATATGAAGGAGGGATTAAACAATTCCCAGACAAGCAAAAGTTGAGGGAATTTTCCTCCCACAAACCACCTCTACAGGGCATCTTACAGGGACTGCTCTAGATGGGGCACTCCTAAAAAGAGCACAGACCAAACACCCAACATATGAAGAAGGAAGGAGGAGGAATAAGAAGAGAGAGAAATAAAGAATCATCAGACTGTGTTTATAATAGCTCAATAAGCAAGTTAAGTTAGACAGTAAGATAGTAAAGAAGCTAACCCTGAACCTTTGGTAATGACAAACTTAGAGCATGCAATGTCAATAAGTACATACCTTTCAATAATAACCCTAAATGTAAATAGACTGAATGCACCAATCAAAAGACACAGAGTAATAGAATGCATAAAAAAGCAAGATCCATCCATATGCTGCTTACAAGAGACTCATCTCAAACCCAAAGACATGCACAGACTTAAAGACAAGGGATGGAAAAAGATATATCATGCAAACAACAGAGAGAAAAAAGCAGGTGTTGCAATTCTAGTATCAGACAAAACAGACTTCAAAATAAAAAAAGTAACAAAAGATAAAGAAGGACATTACATAATGATAAAGGGTTAAGTCCAACAAGAGGATATAACCATTATAAATATATATGCACCCAACACAGGAGCACCAACATATGTGAAACAAATACTAACAGAATTAAAGAAGGAAATAGAATGCAATGCATTCATTCTGGGAGACTTCAACACACCACTCACTCCAAAGGACAGATCCACCAGACAGAAAATAAGTAAGGACACAGAGGCACTGAACAACACACTAGAACAGATGGACCTATTAGACATCTACATAACTCTACATCCAAAAGCAACAGGATACACATTCTTCTCAAGTGCACATGAAACGTTCTCCAGAATAGACCACATACTAGGCCACAAAAAGAGGCTCAGTAAATTCCAAAAGACTGAAATCCTACCAACCAACTTTTCAGACCACAATGGCATAAAACTAGAAATAAACTGTACAAAGAAAGCAAAAAGGCTCACAAACACATGGAAGCTTAACAACATGCTCCTAAATAATCAATGGATCAATGACCAAATCAAAATGGAGATCCAGCAATATATGGAAACAAATGACAGCAACAACACAAAGCCCAACTACTGTGGGATACAGCAAAAGCAGTCTTAAGAGGAAAGTATATAGCAATCCAGGCATATTTAAAGAAGGAAGAACAATCCCAAATGAATGGTCTAATGTCACAATTATTGAAATTGGAAAAAGAAGAACAAATGAGGCCTAAGGTCAGCAGAAGGAGGGACATAATAAAGATGAGAGAAGAAATAAATAAAATTGAGAAGAATAAAACAATAGCAAAAATCAATGAAACCAAGAGCTGGTTCTTTGAGAGAATAAACAAAATAGATAAGCCTCTAGCCAGACTTATTAAGAGGAAAAGAGAGTCAACACAAATCAACACAATCAGAAACGAGAAAGGAAAAATCACGAAGAACCCCACAGAAATACAAAGAATTATTAGAGAGTACTATGAAAACATATATGCTAAGAAGCTGGAAAACCTAGAAGAAATGGACAACTTCGTAGAAAATTACAACCTTCCAAGACTGACCCAGAAAGAAACAGAAAATCTAAACAGACCAATTAAGAGCAACGAAATTGAAGCAGTAATCAAAAAACTACCAAAGAACAAAACCCCCAGGCCAGCTGGATTCAACTCGGAATTTTTATCAGACATACAGGGAAGACATAATACCCATTCTCCTTAAGGTTTTCCAAAAAATAGAAGAGGAAGGAATACTCCCAAACTCATTCTATGAAGCCAACATCACCCTAATACCAAAACCAGGCAAAGACAGCACCAAAAAAGAAAACGACAGACCAATATCCCTGATGAACGTAGATGCAAAAATACTCAACAAAATATTAGCAAACCGAATTCAAAAATACATCAAGAGAATCATACACCATGACCAAGTGGGATTCATCCCAGGGATGCAAGGATGGTACAACATTCGAAAATCCATCAACATCATTCACCACATCAACAAAAAGAAAGCCAAAAACCACATGATCATCTCCACAGATGCTGAAAAAGCATTTGACTAAATTCAACATCCATTCATGATAAAAACTCTCAGCAAAATGGGAATAGAGGGCAAGTACCTCAACATTATAAAGGCCATATATGATAAACCCACAGCCAACATCATAATGAACAGAGAAGCTGAAAGCTTTTCCTCTGTGATCAGGAACTAGACAGGGATGCCCACTCTCCCCACTGTTATTTAACATAGTACTGGAGGTCCTAGCCATGACAATCAGACAAAACAAAGAAATACAAGGAATCCAGATTGGTAAAGAAGTTAAACTGTCACTATTTGCAGATGACATGATATTGTACATAAAAAACCCTAAAGACTCCACCCTAAAACTGCTAGAACTGATATCGGAATAGAGCAAAGTTGCAGGATACAAAATTAACACACCAAAATCTGTGGCATACCTATACACTAACAATGAACTAACAGAAAGAGAAATCAGGAAAACAACTCCATTCACAATTGCATCAAAAAGAATAAAATACCTAGGAATAAACCTAACCAAAGAAGTGAAAGACTTATACTCTGAAAACTACAAGTCACTCTTTAGAGAAATTAAAGGGGACACTAACAAATGGAAACTCATCCCATGCTCATGGCTAGGAAAAATTAATATTATCAAAATGACCATCCTGCCCAAAGCAATATACAGATTTGATGCAATCCCTATCCGATTACCAGCAACATTCTTCAATGAACTGGAACAAATAATTCAAAAATTCATGTGGAAACACCAAAGACCCCGAATAGGCAAAGAAATCCTGAGGAAGAATAAAGTAGGGGGGATCTCACTCCCCAACTTCAAGCTCTACTGTAAAGCCTTAGTAATCAAGACAATTTGGTACTGGCATGAGAACAGAGCCACAGACCAGTGGAACAGACTAGAGACTCCAGACATTAACCCAAACATATATGGTCAATTAATATTCAATAAAAGAACCATGGACATACAATGGCAAAATGACAGTCTCTTCCACAGATGGTGCTGGCAAAACTGGAAAGCTACATGTAGGAGAATGAAACTGGACCATTGTCTATCCCCATATACAAAAGTAAACTCAAAATTGATCAAAGACCTGAATGTAAATCATGAAACCATTAAACTCTTGGAAAAAAACATAGGCAGAAACCTCTTAGACATAAACATGAGTGACCACTTCTTGAACATATCTCCCTGGGCAAGGAAAACAATAGCAAAAGTGAGCAAGTGTGACTATATTAAGCTGAAAAGCTTCTGTACAGCAAAAGACACCATCAATAGAACAAAAAGGAACCCTACAGTATGGGAGAATATATTTGTAAATGACAGATCCGATAATGGGTTGACGTCCAAAATATATAAAGAGCTCACATGCCTCAACAAACAAAAAACAAATAACCCAATTAAAAAATGGGCAGAGGAACTGAACAGACAGTTCTCCAAAAAAGAAATACAGATGGCCAACAGGCACATGAAAAGATGCTCCATATGGCTAATTATCAGAGAAATGCAAATTAAAACCACAATGAGGTATCACCTCACACCAGTAAGGATGGCTGCCATCCAAAAGACAAACAACAACAAATGTTGGCGAGGCTGTGGAGAAAGGGGAACCCTCCTACACTGCTGGTGGGAGTGTAAATTAGTTCAACCATTTTGGAAAGGAGGTACATCAAAATGCTCAAGACAGACTTACCATTTGACCCAGGAATTCCACTCCTAGGAATTTACCCTAAGAATGCAGCAGTCAAGTTTGAGAAAGACAGATGCACCCCTATGTTTATCGCAGCACTATTTACAATAGCCAAGAATTGGAAGCAACCTAAATGTCCATCGGTAGATGAATGGATAAAGAAGATGTGGTACATATACACAATGGAATACTACTCAGCCATAAGAAGAGGGTGAATCCTACCATTTGCAGCAACATGGATGGAGCTTGAGGGTATTATGCTCAGTGAAATAAGGCAAGTGAAGAAGGAGAAATACCAAATGATTTCACTCATCTGTGGAGTATAAGAACAAAGGAAAAACTGAAGGAACAAAACAGCAGCAGAATCACAGAACCCAAGAATGGACTAACAGTTACCAAAGGGAAAGGGACTGGGGAGGATGGGTGGGTAGGGAGGGATAAGGGGGGAAAGAAGAAGGGGAGTATTGAGATTAGCATGCATAATGGGGGGGGAGAAAGGGGAGGGCTGTACAACACAGCGAAGAGAAGTAGTGATTCCACAACATTTTGCTATACTGATGGACAGTGACTATAAATGGGTTTATAGGGGAGACCTGGTATAGGGGAGAGCCTAGTAAAAATAATATTCTTCATCTAAGTATAGATTAATGATAACAAAAAAAATAAAGAAAGAAAAGGGGGATTACTCCCTGATAGGATAAAACTAACTGTAAATCAATGATTAATGCATGCTTTAAATAACCATAATTTTGATCACTTAAAGGGTGTCAGATGATCGGCTATGGAGGTACATTTTTCTGATAATATTCCTTTCTCTTAAAAAAAAAAAGAAAAAAACAGTTCCTGTCTGGTGACCTCCAATGAGTTCTACACAATGGTATAAAGGGCATATCAAAGTGTGGGCAAAGGGTCTGTTTGTGTTTATACAGAGGATCATAGCCTAATTTGGCTACCCAGAAAGTGAACTAATGTACGATATGAAGAACTTCCAACATCAGCACTCTCTGAAAGAGTCATACCAGAAGATGATCATCAAAAAACCTCAACGAAGATCCAGGTGCTGCTACAGCTGTAGCTGCATTCATCCCAATGGTTCCTGGACTTGCCATGGGAATGAAAAAGGAGATACCTAATCTGGCCTGTGCATACAGTAAAACAACAAATTTGACTGGATCTATACTGTTAGAACTCAACCAAGAATTAGGAGAAGTGCAAGTTGTAGCACTCCAAAATCTTACAACTACAGACTATCTACGGTTAAAAGAACATATGGGATGTGAACAGTTCCCAGGAATGGGTTGTTTTAATTTGTCTGATTTCTCTCAGACTGTTCAAGTTCAGTTGGACAATACCCACCATATCATAGATAAGTTTTCACAAATGCCTAAGGTGCCTAACTGGTTTTCTTGGTTTCACTGGAGATGGCTGGTAATTATAAGTATGCTTTGGCTATTTAACTGTATTCCTATTATGTTAATGTGTGTGCACAATTTAATTAGTAGTCTAAAACCTATACATGCTTAAGTTACTCTACAAGAAGATATGGCAAAGAAATAATTAATCTTCCCATGTTTTCTTCTGCCTGCTGCTTCTATAGCTTTTCTTCTTCCTTCCTAATTACAACCCATAAATAGAATTTGTGCCTCATATCGAATTTACCGAGTATCATAATTCCTCCAAGTGGTAAAGATACCACAAGACAAATGCTGGACATAGAAGCCACAGGGCATAAATCTGCAAAGAAGTAATAAGCTAACCTTTTCAAAGACTATTGCATCTCTCTCACTTACCAACTTTACATTTCCCTGTATGGCCCCAGAAGATGACTGGTTAGCCAGAGACAGGTAAGATTCCTCAAGGGAGGAACAACCTAAGACAAGCACAGTCGCAGGGGGGCCATCAGGTGAGAAATTGGGGATCAGGAGAGGTGAGGCTTAGAACCTCATCCCCCCTGTTTTGAGAGAAATCTTCTACATCCGTGGATGTTTTATTGCCCTTGTCTAGCTTGGATTAACACTTAGTCTACAGGCACACACCTGATCATCTACATTTGCTCTCTTACAACACTAAACTGTGTTTTCTACCTTTATGTTGCATCTACCTTCCACTTCAGCATTTTATTAAAAATCATCATCATCATCATCATCATAATAATAATAATAAAGGGAGAAATGTGGAATTCACATATAAATCAAGTATAAAAATCAAACGAATATTCATATTTGACCTGATTATTTATAGTTCATAATGCGTGAGCAAAACCGAAAGTTTCTATGATGACTGCCCTTGTACTGTTCACCATGTAAGCACTTATTCACTGTGTAAGAATTTGTTCACCATGTAAGAACTTGTTTGTTATGCTTCAGAAGATTGGAGACTGACGAAAATTAGGCTTGGGGTGGACTAATTATAGTGCATTGAGCATTGCCTCCCCTATACAGAATTTTATTGTTGTTAACAACCATTTGATCAATAAATATGAGAGATGCCCTCTCAAACAAAAAAAAAAATTAAAGAGTGGCACAGAGCCTGGCACACAGAGGATATTTTTACACAGAGTAAATATTTACTGAATTTTAATGGAGAGATCTTCATAACATAGTATTAATAATAGCTTAAATGCATTGAGAGTTTGTTAGGAGCCAAAATGACTCTAGATTAAGAAGGACTAATTTACATACTATTTTGACAAGTGCATGGCATTTTGTCACAGTAGTTTGACATTAAGGGTGTTTTGAAAGATCCTGTTCCCCCCCCCAAAAAAAATGACAATAGAAAAACTATATATTTTCAAATATTTCATATGTTATTTTAAATATTCAGTAATTTTTGGTACAGTTATTCCATTACATCCTTGAGCATCCTAGCATCCCTATACTCCTAGGCCAGAGAAAACAATTTGACAGTCAGTAATGGAATGAATTTCAGGGATGGGATGGAGGTCATTGATGATGCCAAATAACAGCTGCAGTTCAGAAATAGCTTTGCACACATTATTTAGTGATTTTAAATAATTAACAAACCAGTAGACAATAAACATTTTGTATACATTGGCCCTGTTGCTTTGATGTATTCATTATGTTAACAAGGCTTATAAATTCAACAATGACAAATGTCCTATTTGTGTTAGGCATAATATACTAAGGGAGCTTCAAAAATACAGATATTAAGATTGATTTTTATTAATTTTCAGGCAGTAGCTATTCTTACTTGGTTACAACTATCCCAACCTAATCCCTACCCAAATACATGTGCCTGGATTCCTTAGGTTTCTGAATTGTAGTAGCTTATTAACACTTAGAATAGAAAAAAAATACATCTATTCAATTTCTTGTTACATCTAAAACATGAAAAATAGTAAGTACTGGTATCCAAGTTATTTTTAAGAGGAAAAATGGATCAGCACTTTTATTTTTAAAAAAGTTCAATTTTGCTTGAAAAGATGACTGCTAGGGCCATTTGTCTATTTCCACATTAAATCTATATGTTTGATGGAAAAATATAAGGGACATTTTATTAGGAAAAAATTTAGTAGGCTTTTGTCCAACTCCTTGCCTGGAAGACTTTCTAGAACTAAAGTTCTTTCTTGAACCACATAATGAAACAGTCTGATTCTTAAAGTGTTTATCTGACCTCAATCGATTTGATAACTTTTAAGATTTCTCATTAAATTTGTTATTTATTAATCACACTTTTTTAAAGACAAAAAATTGCAGTCTTTATCTAGGGAATATTTCATTTATGCACATATACAAATTATTGTTAATACTTTAGGGAGCTCTCTGAATCCCAGAATACTCATCTCTAGTATTCGGGTAATAGAAACACTTTATTGGAGGCAGCTGCCTTTTGCAATGTTAGAGTCTAATATCCATGGATTTTTATTTTCATTATTATTTCCCTTTTCTCAAAATTATGTTGACTTTCACTTCCAACCAAGGTAGAGAAAAAGGAACCAAATTTGACCTTCCACTAGAAACAAACAAAAAAAGTGAAAAAAAATGAAATAGAAAAAAAAACATGTAGGTTTCAAGAGTTTAGACATAGAGAACAAAGTACAGTGCCCTAAGAAACAGGAGTGGGGGAAGTCGAGCACTAAAATTGACTTAGTTTATTAACTTGAAAATATATTCAGGCTGACGTAAAAGGAACCAAGATGAAGTCCAATGAATTGTTTGACTTGAGGAGATAAACCAAGAGTCAAAGATATCAGGAAAATTCAATTAAAATGGAAGATTTGCCCTCATACATTGCTGGTGATAATGCAAAATAGTACAATAGCTCTGAAAAATAGTTTGGAAGTTCCTCAAAAAATTAAGCATAGTGTTTCTATATAACTCAGTAATTTCATCCTAGATACGTATCCAAGATCACTGAAAACATGGAAGCCAGAAGTATGTGGCAAATTATTTTTTTTATGTGCTGAAAGAAAAGATCTGTCCATTCAGAATCTTATACTCAGTAAAAATATCATGCAGGAATGAAAGGGGAATCTAAACAATCCCATAAGAAGGAAAGTTGGAAGTATTTGTTACCAGCAGACTTAATTAGAATGGGTAAATTAAGTTATTTGAACAGAAATAAAATTATTTTTTTAAAAAAGGAAAAGAATAATAAGATATCTAGGAACAGCAAGATGAAAGAACATGGTAAACAAAAACATGGATAAATACAGTAAGCTTTCCTTCTATTAATTCTATAATTGTGTCTAATAGTTGAAACAAAATTATAATGTTGCTTAGTCTAGTTCTAAAGGTATTTAAGGGAAATATTTAAAGCAATAATATTTTAACCAAGGAAGAACAAAGGGACATAGAGTAGTAAGGTTTCTCAAACTGGAAAAATGACAATACTATGAGAATGTGATTAGTTATGTATATGTAATGTAATGCCTATTACATTAAAACACTAGAACATTACTTTTGTGTTCAAAAAATTAAACTTAATGTTTACAAAAACACTAAAAGAGCTACACAAATACACTGTAGATAAATCAAAATGGAATTCTAAACAAATTTTCAAGTAACTGACAGAAAATAAAAAACACAGAGAAATGAAAAATAGAACCAGCAGTATACAAAAAATGAAAGCAACATGCACCATAACATATAAATAATTCCATCAAATGAAAATGAACTAAATGCATCAAAGAAAAAGACAGATTAGCTGAATAGATTTTTAAAAAATAACCTGACTCTATGATGTCTATAAAAAGGTCACTTTAATAATAACGAGGTAAGGTAAAAGTTAAAGTGTCAGAAAAGATATATCATGCAGTCTTTAACCAAAAAAAGGACTACCTGTATTAATATCAGAGAAAATAGACTTCAGATCAAAGAAAATCATGTGTCATAGAATATTGTATCATGATAAAGTGTTAATCCATCAAGAATACAAAGCAATCCTTAAAGTATATACACCAAACACCTAAACTACAAAATATGTGTAGCAAAAATGACAACTTAAATGAGAAAAAAGCAATGATAATATAGTGTGAGACTTCAACACTTTTCTCTCTCAACACTGATAGAACAACTAGGCAGGAAAGTGGCAAGGATACGTAGAACAACCCAGCAATAGTCAATAGAATATCATTGACATCTATAAAACACAACATAACAGCAGAATTCACATCTTTTTTCAAGTATTAATGGAACATACACCAAGATAGAATATATCCTGGGTCATAAAACAACTGCAACAAGTATAAAAGAAATGAAATCATATGAAGTGTGTTCTCTGAGTACAATGGAACCAAATTAGAATTAAATAACAAAAGAATAAGAAAATCTACAAGCACTTGGAAAGTAAACTCCCTTCTAAGTGAATCAGGGGTCAAAGCAGATTCCTTAAGAAGTACATTGAAATGAATGAAAGTCAGAATACAATGTATCTAATTTTGGAGACAAATTTTTTGGGACACTAAAGCAATTCTGAGAGGGACATTTATAGCATTCTAAATAAATACCTTAGAAATAAACAAGTGCCTTAAATCAATTATCTATTTTTACCTTTAACTGCTTTCCAACATTAACTGTTTCGTTGAAAAATCAAAAATAACAATAACATGTCAAGTATTAAATAGATCACTTGAAAAGACGTATAGCTATGAATAAAAATTAAATTTGTAGCTTAAAAAATCCCAAAAAATAAATCTCCAACACCATATGGGTTTCACTGGAGAATTCTACCAAATATTTAAACACGAGTTATATCTGGTCTACACATTCTCTTATACAGAAGAGGAGAGAACGTTTTGACCCATTTTATAATGGTACAATTACCCTGATATTAAAACCAAAGATAGTAAAAAATAGCCACAAATATCCTTCAGAACTATAGATACATAAATACATATCAAAATAGTAGTAAATAGAATCCAGCAATATAAAAAATAATAATACATCATGCACAAATGGGTTTCATTGTGTAAACATAAGCCTGGTTCAATAAAAAATCAACCAATGTAACCCACCATATTAGTAGGCTGACAAAGAAAATAATCTCCTGATCATATTAATCAATGCAGACATGCATCTGACAAAATTCAACATCCATTCATAATAAACACTCAGAAAAATAATAATAGGAACTTCCTCACTTTGATAAAGAGACTTTATAACAACTCTAAAGCTAATATTAGGCTTAATGGTGCAAAAATGTAATGTTTCCCCCCTAATACTGGAAACAAGGCCAGGACATACTCCCTCAAGACTCTTATTCAGTATGGTGCTGGAAGTTCTAGTCAGTGAAATAGGGCACTAAAAGAAAATAAAAGGCTTGTAGTTGAAAAAAAAGAATAAATAAAACTGGCTCTCTTTTTGTTTATGTAGAAAACTTCAGGAAATACACAAATAAATCCCTAGCACTAATAGTTGAGTTCAGCAAGTTCACACAACATAAACAGAAAAATCAATTTAATTTCTGTACCAGCAATGAACACAGAAATGAAAATTTAAAACAATATTAATTACAGTCATTCTGGAAAAAATAAAAGACACATGTAAATCCAAAAACACAGAATGTTTGTGATGGAAATGACAACATACTGATGAAGGAAGTAAAAATCTAAAGAAATGGAGAAATATAACCATGTTCATGGATTGGAAGCCTCAACATAGTAAAGACGTCAATTCTCTCAAAACTGGTATGTAGGTTTAATGCAAGTTCTATAAAACTCTAAATTTTTGGAAAAAATAGACAAGATTAAGGAAAAGCAAGTGTAGTAAAATAGCTGACATTTTCTTTTTTTTAATTTTACAAAGTATTTCAAAAGTATTGCTTTCAGCTCTATTTTTTCATTGCAAATGCACATTATTTGAATGATATCATAAATCAAACAACAATTTGTAAATTGGTCCAAGAACTAAACAATTATTTATCTCATTTCCATGAAACAACATGGTTTAGATTTCAATCATCTCACTTGCAAATAAATATTTGAGACACTATTTCTTTTAGTTTGAGACTTAAATGCTTTCTTTAAATGTGACAGTAGGTTTCTTCAATAAAACTAAGACAGGGAAAGAATAAGAGAAGTAACATCAGTGCACACATATTACATAAAATAACTGAAATATAGAAAAATTTTAGTTAAATATAGATATTTAAATTTTATTAAATTATGTTTTCTCTAATGGTTACTTATATGTCATAATGTGGGATTTATGTATATATGTCTCAACAAGTCTTATATAACCATTGCTTCCATTCTAAAAATAAGTTAGCTTCTATCTACCTACCTCTGGTAATCATTCAAGCCACTAATTATTTGCATGTGATACATAGAAACATAACTATTTAAATCATTGCCCTAAATTATAATATGTCATCAGCAGATCTTTGTTTATTTTGATCATTAGATTTTTAGTTTTTAAAAAGGTATTCAATTTATTTAAATAAAACAAAGTAAGTTACTCACCATATGACTCTTAAAACCACCAATCTGTTCTCTGTGTCTATGAACCTGGTTTTTGAGTCTCTTTATTTTTAAATTTCATATGTAAGTGAAACTATACAATATTTATCTTTATTTTAGACTTCATGTATAAGTGATACTATACAGTATTGTTTTTCTTTATCTGGATTATTTCAAGCAACATAATACCTTCAAGGTCCATCCATGTAATACCAAATGGCAAGAATTCCTTCTTTTTCATGGTTGAATAATATTCTACTGCATGTATATGCCACAGTTTCTTCATCCATACAACCACTGATGGACACAGGTCGTCTTCATGTTTTGGCTATCATAAATAATCCTGCAATGACTGCTCAGGTTCATATATCTTTTCTAATGAGTGTTTTCATTTTCTTTGGAAATATGCATAAGTATAATTGCTTGATCATATGGTATGAGTAGCTAATATATTCTTGATAAAAAAGAATAAAATTGGAGGAATCTGTTTACCTGATTTTAAGACTTGTTATATAACTATAGTAAGCAAGACTGTGTGGTATTGGTGTTGGTCAATGAAACAAATTGAAAATCTAGAAGTAGACTGCTAAATATGCAACTTATTTTTTGACAGAGTAAAATCAAATCAACAGAGGAAGGATAGTTTCCTTTTCAAAATATGGTCCTGGAGCAATTGGATATTCATAGTAAAATAAAACAAAACAAAACAAAAAACCTTCAACCTAACTTTCAAACTTTATACATGTATTAAATTAAAATGGATCATGAAATTTAATGTAAAGTATAAAACTATAATAGTTTTGGAAACAAAAAGTATTTAAGATCTAGAGCTAGCTAAAAAGATCTTAAACTTTATAACTAAAGCACAATAAAAGGAAAACTAAAAAATTGGACTTCAAAGTTAAAATAGTTTGCTCTGCAAAAGAATCTGGTAAAGTAATGAAAAGACAAGATACAGACCAGGAGAATATATTTGAAAACCACATATCTAATGAGGGATTAATATCTAGAATATAGGAAGAACTTCTAATGGTACTATAAAATACTTTAATTAGACAGTCCAGACAGAGATAAAAAGAGCCCCAAACACACATACATACTACCCTTCCCAGTGTTCAACAGAACCAGTTGCCACAGTTGTTATTAAGAGGAACTGGGTAAAGGTTACATGGAATCTCTCTGTATTTTTTTTTTACAGTTTCATGCAAATCTATAATTACCTTAAAATAAAAGGTTTAACATAAATAGCAGAAGGATATAAAAATATGTAATATGTTAATACTAATCACAAGTAAGTTTTGAGTGGTTTTATTAACTTCAGAAATTTGATTTTAGGGCAAAGAATATTACCAGGGATGCTAAATGTCATTTCATAATGATAGAGGTCCATTCATCAAAAGGGCATAACCATTCTAAATGTTTAGGTATCCAATAAGAGAGACTTAATATATGAAACAGAAACTGTTAGAATGGAAAAAATAAGCATATCCTAAATTAAAGTCAAAGATTTCAATAATCTTCTTGCAATAAATGATAGACCCATTTACACAGAGAAATCAGTTAAGATGTGAATATTTACTCAACTCTATCAAATGTACCTATTTATATTTATAGAACACTCCACCCAACAACAGGGTAATACATGTTATTTTCACATTCTTTCTAGTATATCCAGAACATCAATATAGAGTGGTTTCTCAATATAAAACAAGTATACATAAATTTAATAGGATTTGAGGGATATAAAGTAATTAGAAACCTATAAGGGAAAGATACCTGAAAAGTCTGCAAATATTTGGTAACTAAACAACAAACTTTTAAATATCCCATGGCTCAAAGACAAAATCAAATTGAAATTATAAAGTATTTTGTATTACATGAATATGAAAATACATGTGAAAATTTGTGGAATGCTGCTAAATCATTACTTAGGGTTCTATCTATAGTGGTAAATACCAATAATAGTAAAGAGAATGAAATGTCTTAAATCTGTGTGCTTTTAGCATAAAGACAAATAGTTCAATGGAACAGAAAGAGAGTCCTGAAACAGATCTGTAAATATATGGATAACTGACTTATAACAGATGTAAAACAATTCAGTAGAGATTGGATACTACTGTCCATAAATGACACATCAATGTGATATCAATGTGATATCAATGTGAAAATACATCATACCATTGACCAAAATTAACTCAAAATGGACACTGACCTCAATTTAAAACCTAAAATTATGAAACACCTTAGAAGAAAACAAAATAACTTCTGTAACCTTAAAATAGGACTTTTTAACATTGTATCATAGATATGATTCATAATGGAATTAATTGATCCAATTTTCTTCAACAGAATTAAAGACACATGTTCTTAGGTAGAGTTAAGAAAATAAAAAGTAAGCCAGTGAGTAAGAAACTATTTCCACTGTATATGTCTGGTAAGGGAATAACATCTACAATATATATGGTTCTCAAAAAACACAATACAAAGAAATGGGTAAAAGATTTGAACAGACCTATTACCAGAGAAGATATACTAATGACAAATAAGCATAAGATGTTCAATATCATCAGTTGTTAGAACAAAGCTGTGACAACCACAGTGATACACCACTATAGTGACTACACATCTATTAAAATAGCTAATATTAAGGAGACTTGCTGTGTCACCTGTTGACAAAAGTGTAGAAAAATTGAAATACCCACTGCTGAGAGGAATATAAAATGGAGAAATTATTTCAGAAAGCAGTCTTAAAAAGTTAGCCATGTTTTTCCATATGCTGTAGCCATTCCATATCTATGTATTCATTCAAGAGAACTGAAATCTTTTTACAAAAATACATTTGAAAATGTTTATAACAGATTTATTCATAGTTTTTTGGAAATAATCCAAATGTCTATTCACAAATGAAAGTATATCATACCCATAAAATGGAATATTACTCAGCAAAAAAGTAAATGAAATATTAATACAAGCTACAATAGATGGTCATGGAAAGAATCATGCTAAGTGGAAGAATCCAGACAAAAAAGTACATGTTGTATGGTTTCATATATATAATATTCTTAAAAAATGCAAATTATTTTATACTGACAAAAAAGAAGATCAGTGCATAACAGTGGAGGTGGAAGCAGGAAAAGGTGGTAAGGTGGAATTAAAAAGCAGCAAGAAGAAAATCGTTTGCTGTCTTTAGAAAAATGTGACTGTTTCATCTATGTTTTAAGATTTCAAAACTCATAAATGGCACACTGTAAACACATGAGTTTGTTACATATCCATTATGCCTCAATAAAACTGAATATTTGATGCGAGTGGTTCAATTTTAAACAAATTTTAGGAAAAAAATTTCTTTCTAAAAATAAAATAGAGATTTTGTATTTAGGTTTTCTTTGTTTCACTGTGCTTTATTGAGAAATATAAAGCATTAATTGTAAAATTTATATTTTGAAGGGACCTCAGGTATATATTGCCTTGCCTGTAAGAGCTTGAATGTCCAAACCTTCCAGAACAAATGGCATGGTCTCTGAAATGAGATCTCCAAAGCTGGGGCTTCTAAACTTATGTTTCCCAGAAGGTCAGTAATGCTTACCTATGTTTTTTTCTTTATGCTCTAAGACCATATTTTATATCCTAGTTCTCATTTTGATACTCCTACTAATTATGAAAATTTGAATGGTAATAATTCAGTCAGTCCTTACTGTTTTTACTTCAGAACTAAATAGCCTCAATCACTTTCAAATTTGCAGAAGTCATGAAGTCAGTCAGGTAACAACAATGAAAAATAATTTAAACATTGTAGTATATCAGTTTGGAAATGTGGGTAAGTGTTAGCTCTTCATATTCAAAATGTCCATTTTTCTTTCTTTAATACTATATTCACTTAAATTTATTGATTGAACAAAATATCAATTTTTTAATTGAACATATTATTTCCATGCATCATAAATATTCTATTATTAAGTATATGCTGGTCTTATATAAGATAGGCCTTAAGAATTCTGATAATTCATTTATATAATACATTGCATAGTATCACATAAATAATTATTTATATGACATGATGAATTTAACAAGTATTAATGAATCAGACAAATGACAAGTGAAGACATGTTGCAACCTTATAAATAAGATAACTTGAGAAATATGTCAATGTAGTTTTAAAGGAATACCAGCAGTAATATTACAATGGAATAAATTTAAAATGATAATGGCATAATATTGCTCATTGTATGGAACCAACTATTTAGAATAATATCACATTCCCAGAATTGCTTTATCCTTGTCTTTATATATAAATGATTTTAATAATTTTCTATAACCAACTCACTTCTTTCTTATACTTCATACATAATTACTATACAATCCTACAGTCCCAATACTCAGTAGTTACTATAGATAAGTGAAAAAACTTATATTCACACAAAACTTGTAAACAAAGATTGGTAGTAGCTCAAATCATAACTGTTAAAACTGGAAACAACCCAAATATCCTTCAGCAGATGAATGGATAAACAAATGATGCACTTCCATGTGGTGGATGGAATGCTACTTACTAATAGAAACAAACTACCAGTAGATAGATGAACAAGGATTAATCTCAAATACATTATACTATATGAAAAAAGACTAAAAAGGCTGCATTCCCTATTCATTTATATGACATTCTGGAAATACAAAACTATAGAGACAGATAACAAATAACTGGTTTCTATTGTCTGGGGTTAGGGAATGTATCTATTAAAAAGGGGTGTGAGATAATTTGGGGGAGCCATGGATGTGTTCTATATCTTATTTGTAGTAGCAGTAACACAAACAGGTGTTTGCCAAAAGTAGTAGAACTATGTACCAAAAAGTATAAATGTTACCATTCATAAATTATATTTCAATAAACAACTAAAAGTAATCATTTGCCTTTTCTAGATTTTGTCTGAAAATCAATGTTTTATATATGTTCTTATTTGTAAATTACTTTAATAATGGGAATTTTCAGATTTGAGTAGCTTCTATCTGTATTCCTCTAAATAAATATAAATTCACTAAGAGGGCAATTAAATGTATCAACTGAATTTCCTAAGTAGATAAGTTCCCTTATTGCTCTAATGTATACTTTCTCAAATAAATACAAAAAAATGAATAAATTCAAAGATAGTAGTTAAAATGCTAACATATACACCCTATCAGTGATCACTTGGAAGTCATATTGTGCATGATTCTTATTTCTCTGTCATAAAAACCATGATATTATTGTTGCTTCATTTATTCTCATTGAAATCACCAAATAGTCTTGAATACTTGTGAGGCAGAGTTTGCAAATCTGGGTAGTCCTTGACATGTGCAGTTGCACTCAGTGGGAGGATGACTTTGTCAGATAAGGCTCTGTAAATCAATTTTTCTCAGTTTTACTCACATTTGGCCCCAAAAAAGGTGAAGCTACATTGATTGTTTGTTTATAGAAAGAGTGAAGTGAGACAAGGAATTCTTGTGGGGGGCATAATCAATGTCATCATCATATATTTAAAAATCTTGAAAGGAAATGTCAGACACTATTGCAAATTTAACCAGTCACTGCTATTCTGTGCCTTTTATTAATATCTGTAAACCCTCCTTGCAGCCAGGTCTGTGCCCTTGGCCCATCAACTGGACAGTTTGTTTGATAGGGCTTCAGGCATTGTTGGGAGGGATAGTGGGAAGCCAGAAATACCATATTATAGGATGTGGTGAAAGCAGAAAGAGACAATGTATTGAAAACATCCATTATATGGATTAGGGATTCTCAAAGATAAATTTCTTTGTCTTTTAGGAAGTTAACTATGCTTTTCATTGTAAAAAATCATGCTGAAAATCATGGCTAACATCTACTAAATACCCATTTTGTGACATGCTTCATTCTAAGAGGTTTTCATATAGTAATTCATTTACATAATATATTACATAACTGAATTACATAACTGATAATAATCCAATTAGATTTATACTGTAATTATCTTCATTTTAAATGAGAGAGAAGTAATAAGTGAGTCCCATGTTATAAATCAGGCTGAGATTCATGATTTTGAAGCCAATCTGAATCCATGTACTTCTAAGCAGCATCCAGAGTAAGAAAGAAAAAGGGAAGGATTAAAGACGGTGGCAAGAGAGGTGAGACAGAAACCTCCTCCCAAAACCACATCCAATATATAATATGAAAATACAGCAAATACATCTAAAAAGAGCAACAGGAAAGAAGGCTGGAACAGACTTCCTACACCTGGGGGAAAGGTGTAGCTCAAGGAAAAGGGTAAAGTACCAAAGACGTGATCCAGAGGGACTCAAGCCCTTCCCCCACCACAGGTCACCAGAGGGAGGAAGAGAAACAGAGAGGGGAGGGGTAGGTGGCCTGGGACTGCTGAACACCCAGCCCTTGAAATCTGCTCTGGGAGCATGAACTTACATTACATGGTGCTCTGGAGACTAGTGGTGTTGAAAACTAAGACAGGCAGAATACTTGGAGACACTGAGATTCTAGCCACTTGTGGAGAGCAGAGATCCATATCTGGCTGCTTTGGGAGAAAAGAAAGGTGGGCAGTTGGAGAAACTTCCTAACAACAAGAGGGCTACTAAAGGGACAAGAATTGCACAGAGCTTGCTGCTCAGGAGAAAGAACATGTGAACAAAATTGTCCCAGTGCACACTGCCCAGCAGGTTGGGAACTTTGAGGAGCTTCAGGTGCTCCATCCCTCTGGCTGGCTATGCAGTTACAAGGCCCCCAACTACAATATACAGCCAAATATAAATGATCTTCCTCCTGGCCAGCACCTGCTTACAAACTGGCTGCCCCCACCATTGTACCAGGTCAGGCAGATGGTGGCCCTGCCTATGGCAGCTACAAGTGCAAAGCATAGAGGCTTCTCACTGCATGCTTTGCCCACTGGCCCTGGCAGTGGAGACAGGCAATGCACCTAGGAAGCAGGAAAGAGCTCTTTCCTCCTGAGAGGCAGCAGCACTGCTCACCTACAACCCCTGCCATCATTCCAGGGTCTGAGCAGCTCCAGAGAGTAGAGCTTCTGGGCACTAGTGGGCACCACCTACAAACATCAAAGGAAACTGGTTCAAACCAAAATCTCACAAGCACCAGAAAGAGGGCCAAGTGAAATTGAACTCATCAGTCTTGCTGAAAGAGATTTCAAAATAAAAATCATAAACATTCTCACAGAGCTACAGAAAAATATTCAAGGACATGAAGGATTTCAAGAAAGAGATACAAATGTTGAAGGATATAATATCTGAAATGAAACACACAATGGAGGGATTTAAAAGGAGAATAGATGAAGTAGAGGAGAAAGTAAATGAAATGGAAATTAGAGAACATAAAAAAAAGAAGCTGAGGCAGAGAGAGAAAAAAAAGATCTGTAGGAATGAAAGAATATGGAGAGAACTGTGTGATCAATCCTAATGGAATAATATTTGCCTGATAGGGGTAACAGAAGAAGAAAAAAGAAAGGGATAGAAAGTGTCTTTGAGGAGGTAATTGCTGAGAACTTCCCCAATCTGGGGAAGGAAATAGTCTTTCAGGCCACAGAAGTGCACAGATCTACCAACACAGTGTACCCAAGGAAGACAACACCAAGACATATAATAATTAAATTGGACAAAGTATTAAAAGCAGCTAGAGAGAGAAAAAAGTTTACATACAAAAGAAAACCCATCATGTTATCATAAGACTTCTCAACAGAAACTATACAGGCCAGAAGGGAATATTGTTATATATTTAATGCAATGAAGCACAAGGGCCTTGAACCAAGAATGCTCTACCTGACAATATTAGCATGTAAATTTGAAGGAGGGATTAAATAATTTCAAGATAAGTGTAAACTGAGAGAATTTATCTCCCACAAACCTCTCACAAATATCTCTACAGTATATTTTGGAGGGACTGCTGTAGATGGAAGTGTTCCTAAGATTAAATAGCCATCACCAGAAGAAATAAAACCACAGCAAAAAAGTAGAACAATTAATTACTAAGCAAATGCAAAATCAAATCCACTACCCCTGAAGTCAGTTAAGGGATAGACAAAGCATATAGAATATGATACCTAATATATAAAGAATGGAGGAGAAAGAAAAAGGAAGGGAAAAAAGGAACCTTTAGATAATGTTTGTAATAGTATACTAAGTGAATTCAGTTAGACTGTTAGATATTAAGGAAGTTACCCTTAAACCTTTGGTAACCATGAATCTAAAGCCTGCAAGAGCAATAAGTACATATCTATAAATAATCACCCTAAATGTAAATGATCTGATTGCACCAATCAAAAGACATAGAGTTATAGAATGGATAAAAAATGACCCTTCTATATGCTGCCTACAAGAGACTTCAAGCCCAAAGACATACACAAACTAAAAGTTAAGGAATGGAAAAGATATTTCATGCAACTAATAGAGGAAAAAATAGCAGGAGTTGCAGGACTTGTATCAGGAAAAATAGACTTCAAAACAAAGAAAGAAGAGAAAAAGAATGACACTACATAATGATAAAGGGTTCAGTCCAACAAGAGAATATACCTTATAAATATCTAAGCACCCAACATAGGAGCACCCAAATATGTGAAAGAAACACTAACAGAATTAAGGAGAGAAATAGAATGCAATGCATTTATTTTAGGAGACTTCGACATATCACTCACTCCAAAGGATAGATCAACAAGAGATGAAATAAGTAAAGAGACAGAGGCACAAACAACACAATAGAACAGACTGACCTAATAGACATTTATAGAACACTCCACTGAAAAGCAGTAGGATACACATTCTTCTCAAGTGCACATGGAACATTTTCAAGAATAGATCATATACTAGCCCACAAAAGAGCCTCAGTAAATTCAGAAAGATTGAAATTGTACCTACCAGCTACTCAGACCACAAAGGTATAAAACTAGAAATAAATTACACTAAGAAAACAAAACAGCCCACAAATGCATGCAGGCGTAAAAATGTGCTACTAAATAATCAATGGATCAATGACCAAATAAAAACAGAGATCAAGCAATACATGCAGACAAATGACAACAATAACACAACACCACAAAATCTGTGGGACACAGCAAAGGCTGTGCTAAGAGGGAGGCATATTTCAATATAGGCTACCCTCAGAAAAGAACAATCCCATTTGATCAGTCTAAACTTTCCATTAATAAAACTAGGAAAAGAACAGATGAGGCCCAAAAACAGTAGAAAGAGGGACATAATATAGATTAGAGCAGAAATAATTAAAACTGAGAAGAATAAAACAATCAAAAGAATCAATGAAAGGAGGAGCTAGTTCTTCAAGAAAATAAGCAAAATAAACTCCTAGACAGATGTATCAAAAAAAAAAAAGAGTCTATACAAACAGAATCAGAAATGAGAAAGGAAAATCACTATGGATGGCACAGAAATACAAAGAATTAATAGACAATACTATTAAAAATTATATGCTAACAAACTGGATAACAGAGAAGTACTGGACAACTTTCTAGAAAAGTACAACCTTCCAAGCCTGACCCAGGAAGAAACAGAAAATTTGAACAGACCAATTACCAACAACAAAATTGAATTGATAACCAAAAAACTACCTAAGAACAAAACCTGTAGACAAGATGGTTTCACTGCTGAATTTTACCAAACACTTAGTGAAGAAGTAATACTCATCCTCCTTAAAGTTTTCCAAAACGTAGAAAAGGAGAGAATACTCCCAAACTCATTCTATGAGGCCAGCATCACTCAATACCAAAAACAGGCAAAGACACCATAAAAAAAGAATATTACATACCAATATCCCTGATGAACATAGACGCAAAAACACTCAACAAAATATTACCAAAACATATTCAAAAATACATCAAAAAGATCATCCATCATGATCAAGTAGGATTTATTCCAGGGATGCAAGATAGTACAGTATTTGAAAATCCATCAACATCATCACCACATCAAAAAAATGAAGGGCGAAAACCACATGATCATCTCCATAGATGCTGAAAAAGCATTCGACATAATTCAACATCCATTCTTGACAAAAACCCTCAACAAAAAGGATAAATAGAACAAGTACCTCAACATATAAGGGTCATATATGACAAACCCACAGCCAACATCATACTTAATAGTGAGAAGTTGAAAGCTTTTCCTTTAAGATCGGGAATAAGACAAGGATGTCCACTCTCCCCAGTTCTATTCAACATAGTACTGGAGGTCCCAGCCATGGAAATCAGACAACACAAGGAAATAAAAGGCATCCAGATTTGTAAGGAAGAAGTTAAACTGTCCCTGTTTGCAGATGACATGATATTGTACATAAAATCCCTAAAGAATGCACCCCAAAACTACTAGAGCTAATAACTGAATTCAGCAAAGTTGCAGGATACAAAATCAAGTCTGTTGCATTCCTATATGCTAATAATGAACTAACAGACAGAGAAATCAGGAAAGCGATTTCATTCACAATTGCATCAAAAAATTAAATACCTACGAATAAACCTAACCAAGGAAGTAGAAGACCTATACCCTGAAAACTATAGGACACTCATGAGAGAAATTAAAGAATATACCAATGAATGGAAATACATCCTGTGCTCATGGATAAGAAGAATTAATATTGTCAAATGGCCATCCTGCTTAAAACAATCTACAGATTCAATGCAATCCCCATCAAAATATCAACAGGATTCTTCAACGATCTAGAAAAAAATTGTTCTAAAATTTATATGGAACCACAAAAGACACCAAATAGCCAAAGAAATCCTGAGAAGGAGAAAAAAGTGGGGGAGATTATGCTCTCTGACTTCAAGCTCTACTACAAAGCCATAGTAATCAAGACAATTTGGTATGGCACAAGAACAGACCCATAGACCAATGGAACACACTAGAGAGCCCTGATATAAACACAAGCATATATGGTCAATTAATGTAAGATAAACGAGCCATGGATGTACAATGAGGAAATGTCAACCTCTTCAACAACTGGTGTTGGCAAAACTAGATAGCTATGTGTAAGAGAATAAAACTATATTATTGTCTAACTTCATACCCAAAAGTAAACTCAAAGTGAATCAAAGACCTGAATATAAGTCATGAAACCATAAAACTCTTAGAAGAAATCATAGGCAAAATTTTCTTGCATATAAACAGAAAAAATCCATTTTCCTGAATGCATTTCCTCAGGCAAAGGAAACAAATGCAAAGTGAATAAATGGGAGTACATCAAACTGAAAAGCTTCTCTACAGCAAAGGGCAACATCATTAGAACAAAAAGGTATCCTACAGTATGAGAAAATATATTTGTAAATGACATATCCAACAAGGGGTTAACATCCAAAATATATAAATAACTTAAATGCCTCAAATCCCAAAAAGCAAATAATCCTATTAAAAAATGAGCTGAGGAAATGAACAGACAATTCTCCAGTGAAGAAATTCTGATAGCCAACAGGCATATGAAAACATGCTCCATGTAGCTAATTATCAGGGAAATGAAATTAAAACCACAATGAGATATCACCTCATACAAATTAAGATGGCCAACATAAAAAAGACTAGAAACAACAAATGCTGGAGAGCATGTGAAGAAAGGGGAAACCTCCTACACTGCTGGTGGGAATGTAAATTGGTTCAGCCATTGTGGAAAGCAATATGGAAGACCCTCCAAAAACTAAAAATAGAAATATACCATTTGACCCAGGAATCCCACTTTTAGGAATATATCCAAAGAATACAACTTCTCAGATTCAAAAAAGTATGCACCTCTATGATTATTGCAGCACTTTTTACAATAGTCAAGATATGGAAGCAACCTAAGTGTCCATCAGTATATGAATGGATAAAGAAGAGGTGGTACATGTACATAATGGAATACTATTCAGCCATTAGAAGAAAACAAATCCTATCATTTACAACAACATGGATGGAGCTAGAGGGAATTTTGCTCAGTGAAATAAGCCAGGCAGAGAATAACAAGTACCAAGTGCTTTCTCTCATTTGCGGAGTATAACAACAAAGCAAAACTGAAGGAACAAAACAGCTACAGACTCTCAGACTCCAAGAGGGGACTAGTGGTTACCAAAGGGGAGGGGTGTGGGAGGGTGGGTGGGGAGGGAGGGAGAAGGGGATTGAGGGGTATTATGATTGGTACACATGGTGTGGGTGGTCATGGGGAAGACAGTGCAACACAGAGGAGACAAGTAATGACTCTGTGGAATCTTACTATATTCATTGATAGTGACTTCAATGGGGTGTGTTGGGGGTATTTTATAATATGGGTGAATATAGTAACCACAATTTATTTCATATGAAACCTTCATAAGAGTGTATATCAATGATACCTTTTTAAAAAAATAAAAATAAAAATGAAGACATTCAAAGAGAGAGTGAGAGAAGGAATGAGGAAAGAAAGAAGGAAGGGAGGAAGGGAGAGAGGAAAAGATAGAGAGAAAGAAAAGATGATGAAATAAGGAAAGAAAAAAGGAAGGAAGAAAATATATTTCTTTACTGTAAATACACTATGCATATTGTCATTACTAAAACAGGAATATCAGCAGAAAGTCTCTTGATAGCAAAATAAATTATAGTAAAATTATATTTTATAGCAACCATTAAATATATATACATTCGTAATTTAAAATGCAGGCCTATTTAAGATAAATTAAGTATTTATATTGTAATTTCAAGGAAATACCTTGCATTATTACTTGACTACCTATGATTTATATGCTATGAAGTTTTTGGGTTCTGTGAGAAATGTTTTTACTTTGTATTTCACAAATAAAGGGTTAAAAACATTTCCTTCATGGTGGTAACATTGAAAAGATCTCCTATGAGTCAGAATTCTTAAGGAATAATGTATGTTCTAGGCATATTCATTCATTCATTCATTCAAGTAATGTTTGCTGAGTGCCTACTATGTTCTATGCACTGGGGGCACAGTGGTGAATAAAACTATCAAAGTCCCTTCCTAAAAAGAACTATAACTTTTTAAGAGTTACAGTAACCCTTATGTAACATCTGCTTTTCCCAAGAAAGCTCAAAATCTTTCTCAGTGAGGAAAGGTAGAGAAAACAGAGCATTTATGAAAAATTCAGCTGTTTATTTTTAACACATTTATTTCAATTTTTTAAAATCAGTAGCAGCTTACAAATGAAGACTCAGTAAAGAAAGATCGAAGTGGTTTATCCAAGTTCATACATTTGTTTAATTGGGCAACAAAGAAGATTGATTTCCTGATTCTAAGATCAGTTCTCTTTTTACTACACTAGCCTATTGCTTAATGAAGCTGAAAATATTTAGAAAATGTTTTTAAATGTTAGTCCCATAAGTTTCAAACACAGTGGCATTCATACTTTATGTTCTTAAGAACACATTTTAGAAATGATTTTGGAAAATCTTTTCATCCTAAATGTGTATCCAAAGGAAAAAACTCCCAGAAAATGAGAGGAGATAATTTTCATTCTTTTTATCATCACAATTTTATACCTGGTTCTTTAGCATCAAACGTTATGAAAGGAACTAGCCTGCTCATTTAATAGTAACAAATATTGTAATCAGTTATACAAATTATTATTATTATCATTTTCTAAAGCAATTTCACATTGCCAATATCAAAAGCAAATAACCAGGTTATTAGATTGAAGTCTGACCAATTGCCCAAACTTTAGAATTGATCAAAGTTAATGGAAGAGAAATTTCTAATGAGTAACTCTTCTTTCTACCTCTAGAGCGAATAATTGTTCCATGAATCAGATTTAAGATAGATGGAGTAAGTTGGGATAAGATGAGGTCTTGGAGTGTAAAAAGGTACTAGAAAATGAGAAAACGCATTTCAACTCAGAGTGAAATGGAATAACAGTTCCGAAAAATAAAGTGACATGTATTTCTAAAAAAATTAAGAGTCCTTGTAATCAATTTACTTTTATGGCAGAATTGTTCAGTTTAATTAGTGATAGATGAAGAATCCTAAAAATTCAGTGAAGTTTATTAGCTATTTGTTTTTGTCAAATCATATTGAGTGTCTCAGGATATATGAGACCTGTAGAGAAAAATAATAAAATCAATAGTGGGCAGAGCCAAGATGGCAGCGTGAGTAGAGCAGCGGAAATCTCCTCCTAAAACCACATATATTTTTGAAAATACAACAAAGACAACTCTTTCTAAAAGAGAGACCAGAAGACACAGGACAACATCCAGACCACATCCACACCTGCGAGAACCCAGTGCCTCACAAAGGGGGTAAGATACAAGCCCCGGTCCGGCGGGCCCCTAGGGCCCCACACCCTGGCTCCAGGTGGGAGGAGAGGAATTGGAGTGGGGAGGGAGAGGGAGACCAGGACTGCTAAATAGGCAGCCCTAGCCATCCAAACCAGAGCACAGACACAGTGCATACATGGGTCCTGAATACTAGGGAAACAGGGCAGTAAGACCTGTGAGCAGGTCGATGCAGACGGGACCCCGGGGGCAAAGAAAAGCAAGTGTTTTTTGGAAGTCTTAAAGGGACGGGATCCCACAGCTGGACGGAAGCATCCTGGGACACTTACTCCAGCAGCAGGGAACTCCAGGCACCCTAAACCGCTGGATAGCAGGGCAGCTCAGAGGCCCCTCATGGAGATAAACAGCCTCCCAGCCATTCCCCCTAAAACGCAGCTCCACCATATCAGAGCAGCTGCCTGAGGCAGGTCATGTACACAGCAACAGTGGAGATAAACTCCACAACAGCTGGGCAAGAATCAGAAGCCCTGTCTTCATGCAGCTCCCCAGCACAAGCCACTATGGGTCGCAGTTCTCCCAGGAGAGGAAGGCCACAAACCAACAAGAAGGAAAGTTCTTCCAGCCATCACTCATGCCAGCTGTGCAAACTATCTCTATCACCATGAAAAGGCAAAATTAGAGGCAGACAAAGATTACAGAGGCAACACCTGAGAAAGAGACAGACCTAACTAGTCTTTCTGAAAAAGAATTCAAAATAAAAATCATAAACATGCTGATGGAGATGCAGAGAAATATACAAGAGCTAATGGAGGAAGTCTGGAGGGAGATTACAGACATCCAGAGGGAGATTACAGATGTCTGGAAGGAGATTACAGAAGTGAAACAAACTCTGGAAGGATTTATAAGCAGAATGGATAAGATGCAAGAGGCCATTGATGGAACAGAAACCAGAGAACAGGAATGCATAGAAGCTGATACAGAGAGAGATAAAAGGATATCCAGGAATGAAACAATATTAAGAGAACTGTGTGACCAATCCAAAAGGAACAATATCCATATTATAGGGGTACCAGAAGAAGAAGAGAGAGAAAAAGGGATACAAAGTGTCTTTGAAGAAATAATTGCTGAAAACTTCCCCAAACTGGGGGAGGAAATAATCGAACAGACCACAGAAATACACAGAACTGCCAACAGAAAGGACCCAAGGAGGACAACACCAAGACACATAATAACTAAAATGGCAAAGATCAAGGACAAGGAAAGAGTTTTAAAGGCAGCTAGAGAGAAAAAGGTCACCTATAAAGGAAAACACCTATCATCATAGTTCTCAACAGAAACCTTACAGGCCAGAAAAGAATGGCATGATATATTAAATGCAATGAAACAGAAGGTACTTGAAACAAGGATACTGTATGCAGCACAATTATCATTTAAATATGGAGGAGGAATTAAACAATTCCCAGACAAGCAAAAGTTGAGGGAATTTGCCTCCCACAAAAAACCTCTACAGGGTATTTTAGAGGGACTGCTCTAGATGGGAGCACTCCTAAGACTAAACAGATGTCATCAGAGAAAATAAAATCACAGCAAAGAAAGCAGACCAACCAAATACTAACTAAAGGCAAAAAATAAAATCAACTACCCACTAAAAGCAGTTAAAGGAAACACGAAAGACACAGAATAAAAAAACCAACATATAAAGAACGGAGGAGGAGGAATAAGAAAGGAGAGAAGAAAAGAATCTCCAGACAGTGTATATAACAGCTCAATAAGTGAGCTAAGTTAGGCCCTAAGATACTAAAGAAGCTAACCTAGCACCTTTGGTAACCACAAATCTAAAGCCTGCAATGGCAATAAGCACATATGTTTCAATAGTCACCCTAAATGTAAATGTACTGAATGCACCAATCAAAAGACACAGAGTAATAGAATGGATAAAATAGCAAGACCCATCTAAATGTTGCTTACAAGAAAGCCACCTCAAACACAAAGACATGCACAGACTAAAAGTCAAGGGTTGGTAAAACATATTTCAGGCAAACAACAGAGAGAAGAAAGCAGGGGTTGCAGTACTAATATCAGACAAAATAGACTCCAAAGCAAAGAAAGTAACAAGAGATAAAGAAGGACATTACATAATGATAAAGGGGTCAGTCCAACAAGAGGATATAACCATTGTAAATATATATGCACCCAACACAGGAGCACCAGCATATGTGAAACAAATACTAACAGAACTGAAGGGTGAAATAGAATGCAATGCATTCATTCTAGGAGACTTCAACATGCCACTCACCCCAAAGGATAGATCCACTGGGGAGAAAATAAGTAAGGACACGGAGACACTGAACAACACACTAGAATAGATGGTCCTAATAGACATCTATAGAACTCTACATACAAAAGCAACAGGATATACATTCTTCTCAAGTGCACATGGAACTTCTCCAGAATAGATCACATACTAGGTCACAAAAAGAGCCTCAGTAAATTCCAAAAGATTGAAATCCTACCAACCAATTTTTCAGACCACAAAGGTATAAAACTAGAAATAAATTCTACAAGGAAAACAAAAAGGCTCACAAACACATGGAGGCTTAATAACATGCTCCTACATAATCAATGGATCAACAAACACATTAAAATAGAGATCAAGGAATATATGGACACAAATGACAACAACACAAAGCCCCAACTTCTGTGGGATGCAGCAAAAGCAGTCTTAAGAGGAAAGTATATAGTGATCCAGGCACACTTAAAGGAAGGAAGAACAATCCCAACTGAATAGTCTAACATCACAATTATCAAAACTGGAAAAAGAAGAATAAACGAGGCCTAAAGTCAGCAGAAGGAGAGACATAATAAAGATGAGAGAAGAAATAAAGAAAATCAAAAAGAATAAAACAATAGAAAAAATCAATGGAACCAAGAGCTGGTTCTTTAGGAAAATAAACAAAATAGATAAGCCTCTAGCCAAACTTATTAAGAGAAAAAGAGAATCAACACACATCAACAGAATCAGAAATTAGAATGGAAAAATCACGACAGACTCCACAGAAATACACAGAATTATTAAAGACTACTGTGAAAACCTATATGCTAACAAGATGGAAAACCTAGAAGAAATGGGCAACTTCCTAGAAAAATACAACCTTCCAAGACTGACCAAGGAAGAAACACAAAAGTTAAACAAACCAATTCCGAGCAAAGAAATTGAAAAGGTATTCAAAAAACTACCCAAGAACAAAACCCCCGGGCCAGACAGATTTACCTCAGAATTTCATCAGACATACAGAGAAGACATAATACCCATTCTCCTTAAAGTTTTCAAAAAATAGAAGAGGAGGGAATACTCTCAAACTCATTCTATGAAGCCAACATCACCCTAATACCAAAACCAGGCAAAGACCCCACCAAAAAAGAAAATTACAGACCAATATCCCTGAAGAATGTAGATGCAAAAATACTCAATAAAATATTAGCAAACCGAATTCACAAATATATGAAAAGGATCATACACCATGACCAAGTGGGATTCATCCCAGGGATGCAAGGTTGGTACAACATTCGAAAATCCATCAACATCATACATCACATCAACTAAAAGAAGGACAAAAACCACATGATCATCTCCATAGTTGCTGAAAAAGCATTTGACAAAATTCAACATCCATTCATGATAAAAACTCTCAGCAAAATGGGAACAGAGGGCAAGTACCTCAACATAATAAAGGCCATATATGATAAACCCACAGCCAACATCATAATGAACAGCGAGAAGCTGAAAGCTTTTCCTCTGAGATCGCGAACAAGACAGGGATGCCCACTCTCCCCACTGTTATTTAACAGAGTACTGGAGGTCCTAGCCATGGCAATTAGACAAAACAAATAAATAAAAGGAATCCAGATTGGTAAAGAAGAAGTTAAACTGTCACTATTTGCAGATGACATGATCTTGTACATAAAAAACCCTAAAGACTCCACTCCAAAACTACTAGAACTGATATGGGAATACAGCAAAGTTGCAGGATACAAAATTAACACACAGAAATCTGTGGCTTTCCTATACACTAACAATGAGCCAATAGAAAGAGAAATCAGGAAAACAACTCCATTCACAATTTCATCAAAAAGAATAAAATACCTAGGAATAAACCTAACCAAAGAAGTGAAAGACCTATACCCTGAGAACTACGAGACACTCTTAAGAGAAATTAAAGAGGACACTAACAAATGGAAACTCATCCCATGCTCTTGGCTAGAAATAATTAATGTAGTAAAAATGGCTATCCCGCCCAAAGCAATATACAGATTTGATGCAATCCCTATCAGATTACCAGCAACATTCTTCAATGAACAGAACAAATAGTTCAAAAATTCATATGGAAACACCAAAGACCCCGAATAGACAAAGCAATCCTGAGAAAGAAGAATAAAGTCAGGGGGATCTCAATCCCCAACTTCAAGCTCTACTACAAAGCCATAGTAATCAAGACAATTTGTACTGGCCAAGAACAGAGCCACAGATCAGTGGAAGAGATTAGAGACTCCAGACATTAATCCAAACATATATGGTCAATTAATATTCAATAAAGGAGCCATGGACATACAATGGGGAAATGACAGTCTCTTCAACAGATGGTGCTGGAAAAAGTAGACATCTGCATGTATGAGAATGAAACTGGACCATTGTCTAACCCCATACACAAAAGTAAATTCGAAATGGATCAAAGACCTGCATGTAAGTCATGAAACCATAAAACTCTTAGAAAAAAACATAGGCAAAAATCTCTTAGACATAAACATGAGTGACCTCTTCTTGAACATATCTCCCTGGGCAAGGAAAACAAAAGCAAAAATGAACAAGTGGGAGTACATTAAGCTGAAAAGCTTCTGTACAGCAAAAGACCATCAATAGAAGAAAAAGGTACCCTACTGTATGGGTGAATATATTCATAAATGACAGATTTGATAAAGGCTTGACATCCAAAATATATAAAGAACTCACCCACCTCAATGAACAAAAAACAAATAATCCAATTAAAAAATGGGCAGAGGAATTGAACAGACAGTTCTTCAAAAAAGAAATTCAGATGGCCAACAGACACATGAAAAGATGCTCCACATCGCTAGTTATCAGAGAAATGCAAATTAAAACCACAATGAGATATCACCTCACACCAATAAGGATGGCTACCATCCAAAAGACAAACAACTGCAAATGTTGGTGAATTTGTGGAGAAAGGGGAACCCTCCTACACTGCTGGTGGGAATGTAAATTAGTTCAACCATTGTGGAAAGCAGAATGGAGGTTCCTCAAAATGCTGAAAAATAGATTTACCATTTGACCCAGGAATTCCACTCCTAGGAATTTAGCCTAAGAATGCAGTATTCCAGTTTGAAAAAGACAGGTGCACCCCTATGTTTATCACAGCACTATTTACAATAGTGAAGAATTGGAAGCTACCTAAGTGTCCATCAGTAGATGACTGGATAAAGAAGATGTGGTACATATACCCAAAGGAATATTATTCAGCTATAAGAAGAAAACAAATCCTACCATTTGCAACAACATGGATGGAGCCAAAGGGTCTTATGCTCAGTGAAATAAGCCAAGCAGAGAAGACAAATACCAAATGATTTCACTCATCTATGGAGTATAAGAACAAAGGAAAAACTGAAGGAACAAAACAGCAGCAGAATCACAGAACCCGAGAATGGACTAACAGGTACCAAAGGGAAAGGGACTGGGGAGGATGGGTGGGTAGGGAGGGATAATGGTGGGGAGAAGAAAGGGGGTATTATGATTAGCATGCATAATGTGGGGGTTCGGAGAAAGGGGAAGGATGTTCAACAGAGAAAACAAGTAGTGATTCTACAACATTTTGCTATGCAGATGGACAGTGACTGTAATGGGGTTTGTGGGGGGAACTTGGTGTAGGGGAGAGCCTAGTAAACATAATATTCTTCATGTAATTATAGATTAATGATAACAAAAAGAAAAGGGGGATTACTCCCTGATAGGATAAAACTAACTGCAAATCAACAATTAATACATGCTTTACATATCCTTAATTTTAATTTTTTAAAGGGTGTCAGATGATCAGCTATGGAAGTACATTTTTCTGGTAATATTCCCTTCTCTTAAAAAAAAAGCAGTTCCTGTGTGGTGATATCCAATAGGTTTTTCACAATGGTATAAAGATCATATCAAAGTGTGGGCAAAGGGTTTGTTTGTGTTTATACAGTGGCTCAAAGCCTAATTTGGCTACACAGAAAATGAATTAAGATACGATATGAAGAACTTCCTACATCAACATCCTCTGGAAGAGTCATTCCAGAAGATGAACCTCAAAAAACTTCAACAAAGATCCTGGCGCTGCTGCAGTTGCAGCTGCATTCATCCCACCCATTCCTGGACTTGCCATTGGAATGAAGGAGATATCTAAGCTGGCCTGTGCATACAGTAAAACAACAAATTTGACTGGATCTATACTGTCGGAACTCAAGCAAGAATTAGGAGAAGTGCAAGTTGCAGCACTCCAAAATCTTGTGACTACATACTATCTATTGTTAAAAGAACATATGGGATGTAAACAATTCCCAGGAATGTGTTGTTTTAATTCATTTCATTTTTTCAAACTATTCAAAATCAGTTAGACAATATCCATCATATCATTGATAAGTTTTCACAAATGCCCAGAGTACCTAACTGGTTTTCGTGGTTTCACTGGATATGGCTGGTAATTGTAGGTCTGCTTTTGTTATGTAGCTGTATTCCTATTATGTTAATGTGTGTAGGTAATTTAATTAGTAGTTTGTTAAAACCTATACATGCTTATGTTACTCTACAAGAAGATATGTCAAAGAAATAATCAATCTTCCCATGTTTTCTTCTGTTTCCTACTTCTATAGCTTTTCTTCTTCCTTCCTAATTACAACTCTTTAGTAGAATTCATGGCTCATATCGAAAATTACCGAGTATCATAATTCTTCCAAGTGGTAAAGATACCTTAAGACAAATGCTGGGCATAGAAGCCACAGGGCATAAATCTTCAAAGAAGTAAAAAGCTAACCTTTTCAAAGAACATTACTTCTCTCTCACTTACCAACTTTACATCTCCCTGTATGGCCCCGGAAGATGACTGGTTAGCCAGAGACGGGTAAGATTCCTCAAGGGAGGACCAACCTAAGACAGGCACAGTTGCGGGTGGGGCCGTCAGGTGAGAAATTGGGGATCAACAGAGGTGAGACTTAGAACCTCACCCTCCCTTTTTTGAGAGAAATCTTCTGCATCTGTGGATGTTTTGTTGCCCTTGTCTAGCTTGAATTAATACTTAGTCTATAGGCACAGACCTGATCATCTACATTTGCCCTCTTACAGCACCAAATTATGTTTTCTACCTTTATCTTGCATCAACCTACTACTTCAGCATTTTATTTAAAAAAAATAATAATAATAAGGGAGAAATGTGGGATTCACATATAAATCAAGTATAAAAATCAAATGAATAATCTTATCTGACTTGATTGTTTTTAGTTCATGATGTGTGATCAAAACTGAAAGTTTCTGTGATATGACTTCCCTTGCACTGTTCACCATGTAAGAACTTATTCACTATGTAAGAACTTGTTCACCGTGTAAGAACTAGTTCATTATGCTTCAGAAGATTGGAGACTGTTGAGAATTAGGCTTGGAGTTGATTAATGATTGTGCATTGAGTCCCCTATACAGAATTTTATTGTTGTTAACAACCATTTGATCAATAAATATGAGAGATGCCCACTACAAAAAAAAAATCATGTAGTAATCATTATCAAAACTTATTTTAGTGACTCATCAGCTGACAATTCCAGGTCTTATTTTATTTTTGTCAAAAGGAAATGATTGGAAATCATCTGACTTGCTAAAAGACGTGTTACCCATTTTTTTTTCCTGTGAAACCTTCCTAAGAGTGTATATCAATAATATCTTCATAAAAAATAAAAAAAATCAATAGTTGTCAAAGGTTAGATTCTGAGGTGAACATCAAAATCACCAAAACAAAAAAATGAAATCTGCCCCCAAATTAAAGAATAAATTAATTAAATTTTTATTACTTCTCCATTATTTTCTAATTTTGGGAGGGAGAAAAGAATAAAAATAAGCAAGATAGAAAAGAAGAAAGACAAGAGAAATAAAAGGATAAGTAAAAATTTCTAAATCATTGTAAACAAAAATAAAGAAGAGGAGACATTGTTCATTACATCAAGATAAAATGAAGAGCTTAAGACTCAGAGGAAATAAAATAAATAGGTTTCAAAGGACTTGCTGTCTACTGTTCAAGCCTACTGACAAAGTTCAGGCTTTAGAAACCACAGAATGAATGTGTCTGTAGATGGATGAAATCTTCTCTGCTTCTGATTCCTAGTGAGGTTGTACCTCCCTTCAACACCTGTATCCCACTGACTTAACCAAACATCGATGGTGGAAGTATTGGTAGCTTCTCAACTTCTTGTTTTAAAGAGTGAGGAAGAGGAATGGAGAAGCTGGGATTCAAGTATTAAACCACTACCACTAAGTGATGTCAGATTTAAAAAAGGTCTCCTGTTTCCACCTCTGGTGAACAAGTCAGTCTAGTCTACCCTTCACCCCTCCACCTCCAGAATTTTGGGATCTGGAGAAAGGAATTTACAGAAGAGGTTTGACTGGAAAATAGAACACCAACAAGGACTCACTAAATTTAAAACATTTGTTGCCAAAGAGACACAGATGGGAAATTTGTTATAGTTAGCTCATCACAGGATGTTTTTAAATAACCCTGGTTAAGAATCAACTTATGAACATGTAGCCCTTAAAATGCAGTAAATCTAGTCAGCACAATATATATTCAGGGAAAGAACTGGAATAGATGGCTTCAGACTCACTTTTAATGATAGGGTCAAATGGGTTTGATGGTTTAGGAAGTTTTAAGGAATTATGTATTTGCATGTGTGTATACTAATGGAACAAAATAAGCAGAAATCATGTAATAAGTAGGGACTTTTATTCTCATGATATTGCTCAATTTATTGTTTAGAATGTTAGGAATATGCTTAATGCAGTACTAGTTTTTGATTCCCTTATTTAAAAAAATCAGCCTCATGGAAAAATATTCAGGTCAACATAAAATAATAGTCACTGCATTTTTTTTTTTTTTTGGTATATTTCCTTTGCAGTATGAGTCCTTAGAAATACTTTTACTAACAAAAAAAAGTGTGTTTTTGAGCTGATCAATGATCAAATGCTGGAAATTCAGTATTGCTGTGTTATTATTTTCTATTTTATTCTCTGAAAAGAGTGCGGTTTTCTGGGAAGGAACTTATCTTTGGAAGCTTTGGTAAGAAAATGCTGTAATGGTACATCACAGCCTGATGCCGCCTGGTGAGTCATCTTTACCTGGTGCTGGAGAGGCTTTCTGAGAGCCCAACTGGTACACTTTCTCCTATTTGGCATAGCTATATTTAGAACTCATAGCTAGAGAGCCCAGGGCTTCTCAGGGTGGTATTTTTAAAAGTGCCATCACTCTAGACATGCTCTCCCGTCCTTTCCAAATGCTTCAGCCTCCCTTATGCTTTCACACATCCATATGAAAAAGATTCAAGAAAAATCACATTCCTAAGAAATCTGTGACACTAGTCTCATCTGGAATATTAAGCTCAGGGCTTAGAAGCATGCTAATAGCTTCCTTGGCTCTTGTGCTTAGTGATGTTGGAATTCTTCTGGCAGCTCAGTGGTATAATGTACAGCACAGCACTGGGCTCATTGTTCAATGTAAGCATTACAGAAGAACATAAGAGAGTCCAGGGTATTTTTTTCTCTCATATTTTAGAACAAGCTATATAAAGGTTTACATGCTGAATAGGAAATTCCAGCAATTGCTAGCTGTGACTCTGCTCGGTGGTATATTAACTAATGATGAAGCATCATGAGGAAAGCCAGGCTTTTGCTCTAGCTATGAAGTCATCTTGAGTGAAGTCACAAGACACAGGAAATGGAAAGATATCCACACACGGTACATCGAATATGCATAGAGTAAAAAAACATTATTAACATGTCACTGGAATGAGAAATCTTTATGGATAAGGGAAGCCTCCACTGTAGATTATTTGATTCACATCCCTGGGGTATGCTTAAGAAACCAATACTATTTTACATACTTTTGGATTTACATGATCTTGAGCCATAGCAAGGATTCAATGTTGAGGAAATTGATCAATTAGCAGTTTTGTCTATTTATTTAATATAAACTTGCCATGTACTGCTTTGCAGCTTTGTGCATAATAAATTGCTATATACAGTGGATTTGAGAAAAAAATATATAGCATATATTTTTTAATAATTAGCTGGGGAAATTAGGATTATATGTATGATAAGTAAAACTCCAAAACAAGACGTTTTTATTATTAATCTGACATAACTAAGAGTTGATTTTAAAAAACGCTGCCTGGAGAGAGAGGTTTAAAGATGGAGGCATGAGAGGAGAGACAGAGGCTTCCTCCTAAAACCGTACACATTTAGAAAATATAGTGGGTGCAACAGATCCTGAAAGAGCAAGAGGAAAGAGGACTGTGACAGACTGCACACACCTGGAAAAAAGAGCAGACATCATGGAACAGGGTAATGTACCAAAGCTGTGGCCTGGCATGACCTAAGCCCTTCCCCCACTCCAGCTCACCAGCAGGAGGAAGATAGAAATGGAACGGGGAGGGAGTGGAAGGCCTGGGACTGCTGAATATCTAGCTCTTGAGATCTTCTCTGGGAGCACAAACCTACATTTCATGGTGCTTTCATGATATTCATGTGATTAAAGGGTTGGAAAGCTAATACAGGCATAATTCCTGGGGAGACTGACATTCCAGTGCTTGTGGAAAGCAGGAATCCATATCCAGCTGCTCTGGGGCAAAAGCTTATACCTGTGTGCTCCACCCACTGGTTCAGGCAGTGGAGACAGGCATAGCAGCCAGGAAGCAGGAAACAACTCTTTCCCCTTCCCAGGCACAAATACCGCTACCCTGCGACCCCTGACCTTGCTTCAGGGTCTGAGCAGCTCCAGAGTAGAGCTTCTGGACACTAGAGGGTGCCATATACAAATATGAAATGCCAAAGGAACCTGGTTCAGAGTAAAATTAATATAACTCTGGAGAAAGATTTAGATGACATGGACCTTATGACTCTTCCTGAAAGGGAGTTCAAAATAAAAATCATCAAAATGCAAATGGAGGTATGGAAAGATATCCAAGAAATCAGAAATGAATTCAGGTCAGCGATCCAATCATTGAAGAGCACAATGAAGGCTATTAAAAGCAGGTTAGATATGATGGAGGAGACTATAAATGAAACAGAAACTAGAGAAAAGGAATACAAAGAAGCTGAGGCACACAGAGAAAAAAGGATCTCTAAGTATGAATATTGAGGGAACTGTGTGACCGATCCAAATGGAACAATATCACATTATAGGGATACCAGAAGAAGAAGAGAGAGAGATAAAGGGATAGAAAGTGTGTTTGAGGAGGTAGTTGCTGAAAATTTCCCCAATTTGGGGAAGGACATAGTCTCTCAGGCCATGGAGATGCACAGATCTCCCAACACAAGGGACCCAAGGAAGACAACACCAAGACACATAGTAATTAAAATAGAAAAGATCAAGGATAAGGACAGACTGTTAAAAGCAGCCAGAGACAGAAATAAGATCACATGCAAAGGAAAGCCCATCAGGCTAACATCAGACTTCTCAGAAGAATCCTTACAGGCCAGAAGGGAGTGGCATGAAGTATTTAATGCCATGAAGCAGAAGGGCCTGGAACCAAGATTACTTTATCTGGCAAGATTATCATTTAAATTTGAAGGACGGATTAAACAATTTTCAGATAAGCAAAAGCTGAGTGAATTTACCTCCCACAAACCATCTCTACAGTGAATTTTGGAGGGACTGCTATAGATGGAAGTGTTCCAAAGGTTTAATAGCTGTCACCAGAGAAAATAAAACTACAGTAAAAAAAGTAGAACAGCTAATTACTAAGCAAATGCAAAATTAAATTAACTATCCCCAAAGTCAATCAAGGGTTAGACAAAGAATACAGAATAAGATACCAAATATATAAAAAATGGAGGAGGAAGAAAAAGGAGAAGAAAAAGAAAAGAACCTTTAGATTGTGTTTTTTATAGCATATTAAGTGAGTTAAGTTAGACTCTTAGATAGTAAGGAAATTAACCTTGAACCTTTGATAACCACAGATCTAAAGCCTGCAATGACAATAAGTACATACCTATTGATAATCACCCTAAATGTAAATGGACTGAATGGACCAATCGAAAGACATTGAATCACTTAATGGATAAAAAAAACAAGACCCATGTATATGCTGCCTACAAGAGACTCACTTGAAACCCAAAGACATACACAGACTAAAAGGGAAGGGTTGGAAAAAGATATTTCATGCAAATAAAAGAAAGGAAAAAGCAGGACTTGCAGTACTTGTATCAGATGAAATAGACTTCAAAACAAAGAAAGTAACAAGAGACAAAGAAGGACATTAAATAATGATAAAGGGGTCAATCCAACAAGAAGATATAACCATTATAAATATCTATGCTCCCAACACAGAAGCACCCACATATGTGAAACAAATACTAACAGAATTAAAAGGGGAAATAGAACACAATGCATTTATTCTGGGAGACATTAACACTCCACTCACTATGAAGGACAGATCAACCAGACAGAAGATAAGTAAGGAAACAGAGGCACTGAAGAACACAATAGAACAGATGGATGTAACAGACATCTACAGAACTCTAAACCCAAAAGCAGCAAAATACACATTCTTCTCAAGAGCATAAGGAATATTTTCAAGAATAGATCATATACCAAGCCACAAAAAGAGCCTCAGTAAATTTGAAAAGATTGAAATTGTATCAACCAGTTTCTCAAATCACAAATGTATGAAACTAGAAATAAATTACACAAAGAAAATGAGAAAGCCCACAAACACATGGAGGCTTCACAACATGCTCTTAAATAACCAATGGATCAATGACCAAAATAAAACAGAGATCAAGCAATATATGGAGACAAAGGACAACAATAATTCAACAACACAAAATCTGTGGGATGCAGCCAAGGCTGTGCTAAGAGGAAAGTATATTGCAATACAGGCCTACCTCAAGAAAGAAGAACAATCCCATATAAGCAGTCTAAACTCACAATTAATGAAACTAGAAAAAGAAGAACAAATGAGGCCCAAAGTCAGTAGAAGGAGGGACATAATAAAGATTAGAGCAGAAATAGACAAAAATCAAGAAGAATAGAACAATAGGAAGAATCAATGAAAGCAAGAGCTGGTTCTTTGAGAAAATAAACAAAACAGATAAACCCCTAGCTTGACTTATCAAAAAAATAAAAAAGAGAGTGTACACACATAAACAGAATCAGAAATGAGAAAGGAAAAATGGCTATGGACACCATAGAAATACAAAGAATTATTAGAGAATACTATGAAAAATTATATGCTAAAAACTGGATAACCTAGAAGAAATTCACAAATTTCTAGAAAAATACAACCTTCCAAGGCTGACCAAGGAAGAAACAGAAAATCTGAGCAGACCAATAACCAGCAACAAAATTGAACTGGTAATCAAAAACCTACCTAAGAACAAAACCCCTGGACCAGATGGCTTCACCACTGAATTTTATCAAACATTTAGTGAAGACCTAATACCCATTCTCCTTAAAGTTTTCCAAAAATAGAAGAGGAGGGAATACTTCCAAACTCATTCTATGAGGCTAGCATCACTCTAATACCAAAACCAGGCCAAGACACCACAAAAAAAGAAAATTACATACCAATATCCCTGATGAACATAGATGCAAAAATACTCAATAAAATATTACCAAAAAATATTCAAAAATACATCAAAAAGATCATCCATCATGATGAAGTAGGATTTATTCTAGGGATGCAAGAATGGTATAACATTCAAAAATCCATCAATATCATTCACCACATCAACAAAAAGAAGGACAAAAACCACATGATGATCTCCATAGATGCTGAAAAAGCATTTGACAAACTTCAACATCCATTCATGATAAAAACTCTCAATTAAATGGGTATAGAAGGCAAGTACCTCAATATAATAAAATCCACATATGACAAACCAACAGCCAACATTATACTTAACAGAGAGAAGCTGAAAGCTTTTCCTTTAAGATCGGGAACAAGACAAGGATGCCCACTCTCCCCAGTTCTATTCAACATAGTACTGGAGGTCCTCACCACAGCAATCAGACAACACAAAGAAATAAAAGGCATCCAGATTGGCAAGGAAGAAGTTAAACTGTCCCTGTTTGCAGATGACATGATATTGTACATAAAAACCCTAGAGAATCCACTTCAAAACTACTAGATCTAATATCTGAATTCAGCAAAGTTGCAGCATAAAAAATTAATACACAGAAATCTGTGACATTCCTATACACTAATGATGAACTAGCAGGGAGAGAAATCAGGAAAACAATTCCATTCACAATTGCATCAAAAATAATAAAATACCTAGGAATAAACCTAACCAAGGAAGTGAAAGACCTATACTCTGAAAACTGCGAGACACTCAATGGGAGACATTAAAGAAGATACCAATAAATGTAAACACATCCCATGCTCATGGATAGGAAGAATTAATATTGTCAAAATGGCCATTCTGCCTAAAGCAATCTATAGATTCAATGCAATTCTTATCAAAATACCAACAGCATTCTTAAACAAACTAGAGAAAATCGTCCTAAAATTCATATGGAACCACAAAATAACTTGAATAGCCAAAGCAATCCTGAGAAGGAAGAATAAAACAGGAGGAATTATGCTCCCCAACTTCAAGCTCTACTAGAAAACCACAGTAATCAAGATAATTTGGTATGGCACAAGAACAGATCCATAGAGCAATGGAACAGACTAGAAAGCCCTGATATAAACCCAACCATATATGGTCAATTATATATGATAAAGGAGCCATGGAGATACAATGGGGAAATGACAGCCTCTTCAACAGCTGATGTTGGCAAAACTGGACAGCTACATGCAAGAGAAAGAAACTGGATTATTGTTTAACCCCATGCACAAAAGTAAACTCGAAATGGATTAAAGACTTGAATGTAAGTCATGAAACCATAAAACTCTTAGGAGGCAACATAGGCAAACATCTCCTAAATATAAGCATGAGCAACTTCTTCCTGAACCCATGTCCTCGAGAAAGGGAAACAAGAGCATAAATGAACTCATGGGACTACATCAAACTAAAAAGTTTTTGTATGGCAAAGGACATCATTAACAAAACAAAAAGGTATCCTACAGTATGGGAGGATATATTTGTAAATGACATATCCGACAAGGGGTTAACATCAAAATATATAAAGAACTTGGACACTTAGGTTGCTTCCATATTTTGGCTACTGTAAAAAGTGCTACGATAAACATAGGGGTGCATATGCCTTTTTGAATCTGAAAAGTACATAAAATCAACTTGGGTTGAATCAACACCCAAAAGCAAATAACCCAATTAACAAATGGGCAAATGGGCAGAGGATATGAAGAGACAGTTCTCCAAAGAAGAAATTCAGATGGCCAACAGACACCTGAGAAGATGCTTCACATCACTAATCATCAGGGAAATGCAAATTAAAACCACAGTGAGATATCACCTCGCACTAGTTAGGATGGCCAGCATTGAAAAGACTAAGAACAAGAAATGTTGTCAAGGATGCAGAGAAAGGGAAACCCTCCTACACTGCTGGTGGGAATGTAAGCTAGTTCAACCATTGAGGAAAGCAATATGGAGGTTCCTCAAAAAACTAAAAATAGAAATATCATTTGACCCCGGAATCCCACTCCTTGGAATATACCCAAAGAATACAACTTTTCAGATTCAAAAAGGCATATGCACCCCTATGTTTATCGTAGCACTTTTTACAGTAGCCAAAATATGGAAGCAACCTAAGTGTCCATGTGTACATGAATGGATAAAGAAGATGTGGTACATATGTAAAATAGAATACTTTTCCACCATAAGAAAGAAACAAATCCTACCATTTGCAACAACATAGATGGAGCTAGAGGACATTATGCTCAGTGAAATAAGCCAGGCGGAGAAAGACAAATGCCAAATGATTTCCCTCATTTGTGGAGTGTAACAATGAAGCAAAACTGAAGGAACAAAATCTCAGCAGACTCACAGACTCCAAGAATAAACTAGTGGTTACCAAAGGGGAGGGGTGTGGGAGGGAGGTTGTGGGGGGTGGGAGAAGGGGACTGAGGGGTATTATGTTTAGAAACATGGTGTGGGGCATCACGGGGAGAACAGTGTATCACAGAGAAGGGTCGTACTGGATCTCTGGCATCTTGCTGCTCTGATGGACAGTGACTGCATTGGGGTATGGGTGGGGACTTGATAATATGGGTAAATGTAGTAACCACATTGTTTTTTCTTGTGAAACCTTCCTAAGAGTATATATCAATCATACCTTAATAAAAAAAAATTTTTAAATGCTGGGTAGCAGGTGTCCAGATCAATACACACTTGAATGATAAGAAAAACAATAAATGGAAAGAATAAAAAAGTTTGGAATCAAGGATATTATCTATGAAGTGCTTTCTCTAATTCAGGATGACACTAAGGGGGGTTTCAACTTGATCATGGTAGATCAAATGGAAAGGGACTATTTTGAGAAATTTTGTTGTAAATAAAATGATGCCAAATCTAGGGCATAATGTGATGCACTGTATTCTCTACATACCCAGGAGAGTCCTTAAGATATCTGAATGAGTGAAAGGCAAAGAAAAGGCCCCAAGATAAGAAATATGACTTGCACTACAATCCTAAAAATGATAGCAGTAGTAATTGAGGTCTTATCAAATGTCAAGCAAGTGCTATAATGTGCAAATGTAACACAGTGTGCTACAAACTACATACTCATATTCTTATTTAACTCCAGCACCCCAGGAGGAAAGTAGTATTTTCCACAATTCAAAGGAGAGAATAGAGGTGTAAAAACGTTAAGTAAACTTTCCAAAGGTCTCCCATTCAAGATTTCAAATCATGCCTGGTTCCCTCACAAAGCTATGGAACTTCTAAGTATATATTCTCTGGTACATATTCTCTTCTATCACTGGTACAAAAACAAGTTGAAAACAGAGCAGTGACATATAATTGAGAGATATTTATCCATTAATTAAAATGTCTAGCATACAAATCCCTTAAAAATCCCTAAATAATATTCAATTAAATTTACTTTTAGCATTATTTGTTATACCATTCCAGTCCTAATTTTTTTTTGACAAGTTAGAAAAACCCAAATAGAACAAAAAAATCGTTTCTGTATGTTAGCTTTTAACTGTCACTGACTTATCTCTGTTCTTAGTCCAAATAGAGCTTATCACTTTTGTTTGGATTAGTCCATACTGGGAAGAGACACTGTCAACTCGAACACATAACGATTATGTTGTTAACTCAGTCTGAGATTACTTTTACCTGCCGCAATAATGGACTGTCAGCTCCTTGCTCTCCACTGTCAGAGTGCCTTCTTTTGACGACCAGCACATTATAATGAGATGGTTTAAAATGGTTAGGAATGAAGTCTTTTCAAGAAAACATTTTTTTTCTTTTTCTGTTTTAGTCCAATTGATCCTTACTGAAATTAAAACTGTGTCTCTGTAGTTGTTAACACTACAGTCTAATTACCTGAAATAATTGTGCAAAGATGAGCTGAGCTGATAGTGCCATATTTACAAACTATGCACAAGGCTATTTTCAGCCTTGATGAGAGATGACTAAGGACTGGAAATACATGTGATAATACCTTGAAGACAAAATTATATAATTGCTTCTTCTAATTTACCAGTGGAAGTCTTTGTCTCTGTCGTCATATAGAAAAAGAAGAGTAAGTACTTAGGTTCATGGAGGGCCAGTTCAGTGCCAGGTGTTTTTCATCACTATTCATTTGAGTCCTAAAATAGGCCTTTGCATAATTATTACCATCCTTGCTTCATGGAATAGCACCAAGGTTCAAGGAATTTATGTTACTTACCAAATATGGAGAAAACTTTAAAATTTATTTTTTAATTAACTTCTTAGGTAGATGAAGATAATTGCCCTAGGCAATTTTTATAGGCAGAGTTCTTATTTCATCCCCCACAAGACCCTCCAAAAATGGAGCTGCAGAATCACTTTTAAAATCTCTAACATTCGTTTTTTGGTGGATATTTCCACTCCATTAAAGCTTAATATAAATCTTCCATATCCTAGTGTCATTTCTGGGCTATAATTTTCTAGGATTCTGACTGCACTTTTTCATCCATGCTCCTTTGTCTAGATTTACTCAGATACGGCAAGTGTATGAAGGTCGCCTCTGAAAAGCAATATGTTCTACGAGTATCAAAGAGCATCTAAGACACATACCTCCATGTCCTTTCAATACTGTTGTGCACTGTGGTGTGAGGATAGTAAGGTCTAGTATATGTATGGTCCCACACCACCTCACATCTCAGCCAGCCTTTTAATCTTCCTCTGTTCCCCCACCATGGCTGGTCTTTTACATGTATTCAGAATAGAGCAATGTCTAGATAATAATAATAACAGCAATAAAATATGGATATAATATTTAAAGGTAATAGTATAAAAGTAGGTGTTCCCTGTTCTTGGGGGTCTTTTTTGGGCAAAATTTCTTCTGCAGGACTATATTCTAAGGAACTGATTGACTTTCACCCAAGATGATTTGATAAAACTGTGAGGTGGAACAGAAATGTATTACTGCTACTACTGATATGACTACAATTTAAACTACAATGAGAGTTATCCTGCTAGTATTTCAATTACTTTAGCTGCAAACAATTAATAGGGCATTAAATGTCTTCCGTAAACTGTGTGAAGAAATTTACATGGATTATATCTTTAGCTATTGAAAAAGCACACTGGAGAAAGTACTATTATCATTTCTTTTAAGATGGGGAGAGGCTCAGAAATTTTTAGTAAGTTTCTCAGTCACACATCTGGTAGCAGGTAGAATAGATTCACACCCTGTCAGTCTTTGACTCTCTTCTGCTCTTGCTGCTGATGGTAACAGCACAGCAAGCTTACAGTCACATCTGTCTAGTCAAAAAGCTCTGGTCTTAACCACTACATTACGGTGCCATTCAAAACAGTTCTTATACCTAAGTCTTAAGTGTTGAATATTGTCTCTAACAACATGTAGTAAAACAAGAAAGGAAAGAAAGAACTTTCCCAGACAAAGAATTATTTACTTGTAGAAGAATACACAAAGTAAAAAGTACAATTGACTACAAAACTATATGCTACATATTAGAACATAGCACAAATGAAGCAAAATTTGCATATATACATATATATACACACAATTGTAATTAGAATTCAAATTATTCCTGTAATATTATCAATATCAGTGACTCTGACAATGGTTTATTATGGATAGAAAAAGAGTTATAGTCACTATTCTGAACATTGCGTATGGGCTCTTGTGATGCGTGGAGCTAATATCTCTTGGGTGATGTAATGAAGTAAGTTTGAAAATCATACTTCTAGAGAATCAAGGTAACCAGAAACTTTGGCTGCTATAAGCCTATTTCTGAATAAGTGATGGAATACTGATTCTCTCTTGCCCTCATGTTCACTCTTGTTTTCACTTTTTCTTTCAATCTCTATATATGCATATACCACAGTCCTACTGAACTTGAGGGGCTATAGAACTTTGAAATTTTCTAAAAGGAGATTATAGAATGATAGTAATTGATGGTTTCATGATTCCCATATATGGGAGCAATTACAATGTAAATTAGTTATTGAATATTTAATTTATTTATGTCTATATTTTATTAATATATGTATATCCTTATTATTTACAGCTTCACAATTATGATATGGGAGATCTAAAGTTAGTCTTAGCCTTATGGAAAATCCAATTACTGCCAGAGAATCTGTATTTGAGTAAACTTGAGACAGGTTCTTCTGAATCCTTCTTTTGAATATTCCCAAAGTTGAACTCTGCCCTTAGCCATCTTAGTCCAGTTTTAGCAAGAAGTCTGCTGAGTCAGTTTAGTGTAAATTCCTCACCCTTGATACATAATCAAATTCCTCATCCCCCACTTTCTATATCATATCACCCTGGCCTGTCTTCAGCAAGAATCCTGTTGAATTGGTCTATCTACAACAGTTTTTATGTTTTCTCTTCCCACTCTGATCTTGGCTTTTAGTCTCTACTTGTCTTAATTATATTTGAGGCTGATTTCTCCTTGCTACTGCAAAACCCCCATTGCAGTAGTACCTCTTCAATAAATGCTTGTCTTTAACAAGTATCATTAATAACCTGTTCTTTAGCACAACATAAGAAAGATGTCATATCTTTTCCTCACCAAATCTATCAATTACCTGGCTTAAGCCACCCAGTCTGTGATATTTTGTTATAGCAGCATGAACAGACTAAGACACACACTAAAGCCCATCTTCTCACATATTAAGTTAAAATTGCACCTAATCTCCTCAATAATTGATACCAAAAAGTCAGAAAATAAGTAAGATACATAACATTTGCACACCACTACAGATCAAACTTGACCTAAATGACATTTGTAGACTATATCACCCAACACCACCACCATGAAGTATTTACCAAGATAGACCATATATTAAGCTTTAAACAAGATTTAATTGGTTTAAAGCAGATTAAAATCATACAGAATATGTTCTATGACCAAAAAATAATAAATTATAAATTTAAAAAATTTTGGTAACTCCAAAAGTTTTGAGAAATTAACTAATATACTTCTGTGTAGCCTGAGTCATAGAAAACATCACAAAAGGAATTAGAAACATTTTGGATTAAATGAAAATAAAACAGATCATGTGAAAGTTTGTGAGATTCAGCTAAAGCAGTCTTTAAAGAAAAAATTAACATTAAACGCTTATATTTGTAAAATAGGCAAGATCAAAAAGTAATGATCTATGCCTCTGTTTTTTGGAGACCACAGATAGCCACTGGCCAAATCTCCTCTTGTGAGAAACATAGTGGACATAGAAGCATAGTCAGTTCCAGCTGTCACTCTCTTACAACCTACTGTGTTTACATTATAACCATGCTTCTTGCTTCTTCTGGGTTTCTCCCAGCCATCAGATGAAAAGAGTAGGGGTACCAGTGCAAACCTAGTTACATCAAGTTTGGAGAAATGGCCTACCCATATGATAATTTTGACACTATGGATCACTTTCTCTTTTCTCTCAGAGTAGTATTTGAGGCTTTTTGTGTTTACGTGCCTTTTTTATAAATCATACATTTGCAGTAGAGGAAGACATACCACAGACTCTTATTTTAAGAGCCTTTCCTGAATATTCAAAATTCTAATCTTGTTTTTGCTTTGATGGTTTGAATTCTGATTTTTTGCTGCCTAACGCTCTACTGAGTATGGATCTGTTTAGGGGCATAGTTTCTGTGCTCTCTTGGGACATTTTCAGTCATGGACTACTATGGCTATTGTTATGGCCCCTTGCTAGGGAAATTTGTAGGCCAAAGAAAAATACTCTCCAGTATTTTGGAGAATTGGATAATTACCCTCGGCAAACTCAGATGTGTTTTTAGCATGCCAATCTGCTTCTTATACTTTTTCTTCCTATCATATACGTAACTAGTTCTGTTTGTTGGATTTGACTACAATTTTTCCTTGTTCTTTTCTTTCCTTTCTCACATATTTGCTTTCCTAATGCAACCATAAATTTGTGCTGTGAATTTTCCTATATGCATGATTTGAGATCAATTAATTTTGAGTTGTCCAAGAACGTTCATCCTAAATTCCTGATCATTCTCACAGCTGAGCTGAATAATACCATACTCAAGTATCCTCCCTTTTTCTTTCTTACTATGCTAACAATGCTCTTACTTAAGATAAATAAAAGGAAAGAAGCAAGCATCTGTCTGGCCTTTATTATAAGGACTACTTTTAAACTAAACAAAGAACTGATGAGAGAAAACTCCTTTATAGAAAAATCAGAAATAATAAATTCTGGAGAATGAATAAACACCTCAAATGAAATACAGTGGATCAAGGCAATGATGATCAATGTTTGCTAATCCATTGAGTCCATAATGATTAGAACTTTACAATGGAGATGTCAAACTGTACTTCACTAAGTATACAACTGGAAATGCTCAGAACCATATATATTTATTAAAGGTTTTGTACCTGACTCTAAAGCTTTCTCTAGATCTATCCCCCAGCAACTTATGACATATTTAGGAGAAAAAGAACTATATTAAATATATCATGTTTTACACAATGTAGAAAATTACACCAGAGAGATGACATATGGAGAACATATGGAGAGATGACAACAGGAAATTGTTGGCGCAAGGACCACATCAGATAATAAAACTCTGAGAAAAGCAACTTAATTAAATATGAGAACTTGGTTGCACCCTTAATCAAAGAAACCTATATAGACAAATTTTCTGGAAAGCTGAGCTAAGCTGATTGAGAACTGTGCATTTGATGCTATAAGAAGTATTTATTAATAATTATGTAATTAAATAATAAATAACATTTATAAATTAATGATTAACATTGTGTGTGTTTATAGTATTTTTGTTAAATTTAAGAATCTTTATGTGCTATAAATACTTACTAATATATTTACAGTTAACATGATTGGATGTCTAAGAGTGGCTTTATCATAAATACTCCAGAAAACAAAAAGTGGGTCAGGGTAGATAAAACAAGGATTGTGAAAACTGAGTCCTAGAAGGTTTATTTTGCTGTTGTATCTGTTTTTGTGTATGTGAAAACTGCAATTATAGAACATTAATTTATAGGGAATTTGTTGCATCAGCCACAAGAATCCAAGTGATTATCCTTTCCCTGTATAGTTCCCTATTTGAGTCCTACATAGAGTGAAAACACCAAAAGGGATGCATTTGGGAAAGCGTGTTGACAACTGCATACCTTCACTTCTCATTCATAATTTAAAGCTCACACCTTAGATTTCACTAGGTGGGGTGCCTAGATAATTTATCTAGGCAACATATGTTAAATACTATGAAACAGGTGGCCAGCAGTATAAACAGGGAACATCCCAGACAATTGGGCACATGTATATATTATGTTGATATTCAGTTTAAAGTAGTTGCTTACACACTCAGAAGAAGAAAGGGAAAAGAATCTACTTGTAATGCCTAGTAAGATTTAGTCAGTCTCAGTTTAATCGATAAACCCAGGCCATTCTGCACCTGTGTGGTACAAGGACAGACTAGTAGCTTGTACTTGATGACTGTTATGATTGTGAAGCTTACCAAGATGAGATGTGAGTCAGCATGCCTGCTGCACCTCAGCTTACTTGCTCAGACTTTTCCTCCTATTTAGCCAGAACTTACTTAGCTTTGTATATACATAAATAGACACTCCCCAGTAGACGACAAAGCTACAGAGGCACAAAAGAGTCAAAATATGTTACCTCAAACTTCAGTTGCTCAGACAGAATGCAACAGAATGTCAAGGTAAAAATAATTGTACTTGAATACACAAATGCCTTAAACTTGAGAATTTGCAGCCCAAATTCCACCCATGTTTATTTTCCAAGTTTTGTAGACCAATGGATTAGAACCTAACACTCTATTTAATTGAATTTATCTCAGAACTATAGTTCCCTCTATGGTCCCATTCAATTATAAAGATGTAGACTTTTGCCCTAAGGCAAAAGACTCAAATGCCTGCATCTGCAGTTATATCCAAAGAGGGAGAAAACAGAGACTGATCTAAAAATGCCCATGTCCTGCTTCTAACTCACCAGTCAGATAAGTCACTCCTTCTCCCAGGGGAGGGAAATCTCAGATGCTATAGTACTTGATGCCCTTCCATGTAAAAAGGAATGAAAGTTACTGTCATCACTATTGACAGCAAAACTGGGAAGATGTTTTAGCTCTCTCACATGTTAAGTGACAGCTGACTAGTACTTAAGTAGACAAATCAACAGCTGACCAATACTTTAGTAGGTAAAAATTATTTATCTTTAATCATACGCTCTAATAAACATTTCCCTGTTGGAGGCTATATTTCTCTCCTGATGAAACCTCAGAAAAATTGATGATTCTTCTAAAATAGTAGCTATTTCTTTTTAGTGCTTTTTTAAATTATCTTAACTACTCCCCACCTTCTCCTATAGAAAGAAACTGAGCCCTGAAGGATGTAAGTATAGGCTTAACTCTTGAACTAGAACAACATATTAATAATGCAATCATAAAACATGTTATGTTCAGAAACTAAAATCAATAATATCTATCTCTAGATTATATAGAGAAAAATTGTTTAATGGAAATGAAAACTAGTAGGGAACAGATTAAAGTTCTAATTCATAATCATAACACTGACAAGGATGGAGATTGTGAGCAAATTACATAATCTTGAGTTTCTGCAACATTACCTTTAAAAGGGAAAAAAACTATTTTGACTACTTTGAAAGGACTTTTATGCAAACTGTTTATTAAATTCCTTTAAATATGTGAAAAATTAAACATCAAGTTAAAATTGTTCAACAACACAGTGAATGTTTTTGATTCTTATTAAACCATTTTGATTAATTGAAAAAATATTGAGCATAGTTCTACAAAAATATTAACTATGAACAAGGTACTTCTTCATTTTCATAAGTATCATATTAAACTGGTAAAATAAGAATTAGAAGATTCTGAGTATGACTTTACTTATTATCTTAGAAGTACAGAATTTTAAAGCCCAAAACACTGAGCATACATTTTCCAAAGCTCTGTGGTAAATATAAACTCTCACCACATTAAAGAGACTGTTAAATATATCCTTTTTAGGACTCATTAAAGTTTGGCCAAACTAACCCTCCCAGAAGATGAGAGTTTGTTGGTGGTGAGTCATTAATGAAGTCAATCTAATGGAGAATGCAATGGTGTTTGTGCTTCATTCTAAGGAGGAAGATGTGTCTTTTTCCCTTCATAGACAAGTTGATGAATTAGAAGTATTTGCAAGAAGGAGAGACTGAAGGTCTCTCCTCATCTCTGTGGTTTAGAAGCTTGTAGTTGTCCATATACAATCAAGCAGAACACAATAGAAGCCATGTGTCAAGGCTGAGCCAAGGAGAAAAGAGAATCTTTGAAATGCATGTGCAACTGAACTTTTTATTTAGACAAGTCTGAATCATTTAATATTAAGATTGAGTTTCAAGTATCAAAATTTCTGTGTTGAGTATCAAAATTTAACTCTTCTGATAACTGAAATTGACTATAAATCTGTAGCATCTGCTGAGGGCCTTGGACATCTCCAACAAAACATGTTTGAATATTTGAATATACTGTAAGATAAATAAAGGTGCATTCTGTTATACACTCAAAGTCCAGTCTATCTAATCAACTAGCTACATATTTTCATATGGCAATATTTTTTCTTCAGATTCCATCCACCTATCGTTTCAGTGAAGTCTTGAGACTTTATAACCTCTATCAGTCTACCTTTACAATAATTCAAATTAAAACTCTTTTGTATGGATTTTGTTTTTATATCCCAACCATTCATTCCAGAACATAGTCTCTTTCGGTTCTTATTCTTCTGTCCTCTACTTTTGCAAACAAAACATTCTTACTTCTTATGTCTGGGTGAGAAATTTCATATATTAAAACAGTAATTTCCAGTGTATTTACCCCAAATAATGAATTACCAGAAAGATAAATTAAGAAAACAAGCTGTTTTTAATTGCATCAAATAGAATAAAATATGGAGGAATAAATTTGACCAAGGAGGTAAAAGCCTAGTACACTAAAACTACAGGACATTAAGAAATTGAAGATGTAAATGAATGAAAAGATATTCCATGCTCATGAACTGGAATAATTAATACTGTTAAAATATCCACACTGTCGAAGCAATCTATGGATACAGTACAATCCCTATCAAAATTCCCATGGCATTTTTCAGAGAAATATAGCAAATAATCCTAAAATTTGTATGGAATTACAAAAGACCCCAACTAGCCAAAGAAATCTTGAGCAAGAAGGGCAAAGCTGAAGGAACCATGCTCCCTGATTTCAAACCCTATTACAAAGCTTTAGTAATATGAACAGTATGATATTGGCATAAAAGCAGACACATTGATTAGTGGAATAGAATAGAAAGCTCAGAAATAAACCCAGGGACATAAGACCAATTAATTGAGGACAAAAGAACCAAGAATGTACAATGGGGAAAGGACAGTCTCTTAAACAAATGGTTCTGGGAAAACTGGATAGCCACATGCAAAAGAATGAAACTGGACCACTATCTTATACCATATACAAAAATTAACTTAAAAAAGATTAAAGACTTGAATGCAAGATCTGAAACCATAAAAATCCCAGAAGAAAACAGTTAGTAAATTCCTTGACATAATTCTTGGTGATGACATTTTTTAATCCAATACCAAAAGATCAACAAAAAAAAAAGCAAAAATAAACAAATGGAACTATATCAACTAAAAAGCTTCTGTACAGCAAAGGGCACCACCAACAAAATAAAAAGGCAGTATACTGAATGGGAGAAGATATTTGCAAATAATGTATCTGATGAAGATTCAATATACAGACTATATAAAGAACTCATGCAACTCAATAGCAAACAACAAATAACCTTAAAAAATGGGCAGAAGATATGAATACACATTTTTTCAAAAAAGACATACAAATGGCCAATAGGTACCTGAAAAAATGTTCATCGCCATTAATTATCAGGGAAATGCAAATCAAAAGTGTAATGAAATATCTCCTCAAACTTGTTAGATATCTCTTATTGAAAGTTAAGAAATAATAAGTGTTGGTGAGGATGTGGCAAAAAGAGAACACTTGTGCTCTGTGGGAATGTAAACTGGTGCAGTCATATGGAAAATAGTATGGAAGTTCCTCAAAAAATAAAAAATAGAACTATTATACAATCCATTAATTCCACCTCTGGGTATTAACTCCCCAAAAATTAAAACACTATTTCAAAAATATATATGCACCCCCATGTTTATTACAGAATTATTTATAATAGCCAACATACAGAGGCAACTTAAATGTCTATCAGTAAATGAATGGATAAAGAAATAGTGATATATACAAAGGAAAGTTATTCAGCCATTAAAGGGAATGAAATCTTGCTATTTGCACCATGGATGGACCTCAAGGGCTTTAAGCTAAGTGAAATAAGACAGATCCAAAAAGACAAATACTGTATGATCTCTTCTATATGTGGAATCTAAAAAACAACAAACAATAAAAAAAAAGAGAAGCTTATAGATACAGAAAACAGATTGGTGGTTGCCTGATGCAGGGGGAAGGGAGTGGGAGAAATGGAAGAAAGGGAAAAAATATAAAACCATTAAAAACAAACAAAAGGTACATCCTTCCAAGAGCTACATGCAGAGATAAAATAATAAATTAAAATGTACTATCCTTATAATGCTACATTATGGGTTTATTGTCAATCCAGATAATGTCAATCAATTTCAGTCTTCCAATATCTGCATTAATAGTTGTAACATATAATCACAATTATTTACATATGTCTAAGTTAAGACAGTTATAAAATTATAAATTATATATATTTTTAAAAAGACTAAGGGAAAGGATCAATAAAAGAAGGGAAGCAACCTAAATGTCCATCAGTAGATGAATGAATAAAGAAGATGTGGTACATATACACAATGGAATATTACTCAGCCATAAGAAAGAAACAAATCCTACCATTTGCAACAACGTGGATGGAGCTAGAGGGTATTATGCTCAGTGAAATAAGCCAGGCAGAGAAAGACAAGTACCAAATTATTTCACTCATATGTGGAGTATAAGAACAAAGGAAAACTGAAGGAACAAAACAGCAGCAGAATCACAGAACCCACGAATGGACTAACAGTTACCAAAGGGAAAGGGACTGGGGAGGATGGGTGGGAAGGGAGGGACAAGGGTGTGGAAAAAGAAAGGGGACATTATGATTAGCATGTATAGTGTGTGGGGGGGGGCACGGGGAGGGCTGTGTAACACAGAGCAGACAAGTAGTGATTTTACAGCATCTTACTATGCAGATAGACAGTGACTGTGAAGGGGTATGTGGGGGGGAACTTGGTGAAGGCGGGAGCCTAGTAAACATAATGTTCTTCATGTAATTGTAGATTAATGATACCAAAATTAAAAAATTAAAAGAAAAAAAAAAGAAGGGCAAAACAAGTCTGCACACATATTACAAGAAAAAATAGATACCAATTCTTAAAAAGAAATACAGTGATACTACATTAGATCAAAATATAGTCCTGGAAAGAGTATACATTCTCCCACTTTTGAAAACTTAATAAACATTGTGTACTGCTGAAAACAAAACTCAAAGATGAGATAATATTAAGTATTACAAAAAGGGATATAATAGACTTAAGAAAATAAAGTATAAATCAAAATAAAACCTATTACAAAACTAATAAATAATACAGGAACATCAAGAAACAACAAAGGGAGGATTGAAATCAAATTGTGAAAAGTTTGATAAAATAATACTGAATTCAGAATAAAATTGGGAGATCAAAGCAACAAAAATGAAGGTGATAATTTAAGATATCAAATACTATGACCCAAGATATTTTTTGTCTTTGAAATAGAAATCCAAAACTGGAACAAAATCTAGTATTCAGAGAAAATAAAAAACAAAGGTAAAATTTTAAATACATTAATAAATAATTTAGGAAATATGCAGGTATGGAGCAATTGGCAATAATATATGATTAAATTATCAAACTTCCAGAAAAAAGAGAAAGCATTTTTCAGGTAGTTGAGCACAAAAAAACAAGTCATCTACTGTGGAAAAATAAAAATTTAGTCTGTCCTCAGATTTATCCACATTTCTGAGGAAAAATAAAAACCTGAGCTAAGATTTTGCACATAACCAAATTGTCCTTCAAGAACAGTAAAACAGGGCAAAACAATACAGAATGACATATATTTTCAGAAAAGCAGAAACTCAGGGAATATAGCATTTATGGGCCATTTTTGAAGAAAAATAAAGCAAATTTGATAAATAACACCAGCCAACTAAGTGATGAAGCATAACAAAACAAAATCTAAAATGGAAAACCTGTCATAACTGAGAACATATAATTTGTTCAAAAATAGAATTAATACCAAACACCTATGGAAATGAAGGTTGTAATACAGAACTTGAATTTTATAAACATTAGCAAATGTTTATAAAAACATTTATACAAAATCGGCAGTGGAAGAGCACCATTTATCTAATCAGTTTGAACAAGGATCCAAATATAGTTGTCTAAAACAAACATGCATTTCAAAATTGACCATGTCCAAAAGATTAAAAAGTGATCCCTTACTTTTTATGAAAGTACAGAGTTCTTCCAAGTGAAAAATCTTACTTACATTAACTCATTGACTCAAAATATAATTTTGTTTAAAGTAATATGTTTAACATGATGTGATTTCTGTGAAAATAATTTGTGTTTCTCACTAAACTTATTCAAATAGATAGAGAAAGGCAATGTAGAATGAGGTTCATCTAAACTTAACATGGCATTAGATGGAATTTTGGTGATTTTGTATTTTCCTTTTTGTATTTGTGCTTTTCTGTATTACTTAAATTTTTGTATTGAATTCCATTTATAGTGCAAGTACATTATGTTTCCAAAACTAATTACATTAAAGGAAAAGAAATGTAGGTTAATTTTATATCTCTGGTACCAGAATTTTGTACAATGCTCTTTACATTGTAGGGATTCAGGAAAAGCTTATTTAAAATCATTGAGATATTCATCTGAATCATGTCTTTATCCATCAAACTTCATTATTTTCCCAGGCTGATCCTTATCAGATACAAACCATAATAAATGGTGTGTGTGTTTGAAGTATATTAGTTTACTATTCCCTTTCTTACTCTCATCCTTATTCAGAAGAATTGTAACAGGTATCCCACTTGCTTAGATACTAGCACTTAAATTTCCACAAATCAATTAATTGATTTTAAAGTGTTTATTCAGTAAAATATGCACATGAACTCACACATAACATCCCCTGAGGGTGAAAAATATATATTATTTATACTGCTAAAAACAATCCCAAAATTAGTTTTTCCATGCTTCCTAAAACAAATCCTAACTTGTTGTAGGTCCACAATTCTCTGATTCTAACATTTCCTTCACCTGGAATTATGGAGAGTGCAGGAGGAATATGAAACAGGATATGGTGAACATATAGCTTGTTTCCATCTCATTCATGTTCAACAGTGTTCATATATTCTACAGCAGAAAGGAAAATAAACTTAATAGCTCTTAATAACTCATTCATCAGGAACTTTCAATTTCTCTTAAAGTTCAAGGTGTCTTCCTGGTGCAGAGAATTCTTTAGTATGTGTGTGAATATGTGTGCATGTGTGTGTTGCATGTATACTGTTCTTGATCCTTACATGACAAATTTTCAACAGACAATGACAAAGCTGGATCTTCTTTTAAACACAAAATATATGGCTAAGAAGTTTATCATGATCTACTTTCCAAATAATCTCACTGCAAGTTCATCATTCCTTATGTTGGTCATTAGTTTTCACTTATGACCTGCATAGTATTATGTATAAAATCTTTAATTTTTGATTGCATATAGGTCTCTTTCTGAGGGAGGTTAAATCCTTGGAATAAAATATAATATTTTTAACATAAGATAATTTTTACCATCAGCATCACATCATCAAGTGCTTTGACATGTCACACAGCACACACACATCAAATTAGTTATTCTGTATAATTTTTTTATTAAGGTATCATTGATATACAATCTTATGGTCAGGTTTCACATGAGCAACATTGTGGTTACTACATTCCCCCTATTAGCAAGTGCCCACTATGTACCCCATTACAGTCACTGTCTATCAGCATAGTAGGATACTATAGAGTCACTGCTTGTCTTGTCTGTGCTATACTGCCTTCCCCATGCCCTCCTACATAATCATAATGTCCCTTTGTCAATTTATCCCTCCCTTCCAACTCACCCACCTCAGTCCCTTACCCTATGGTAACTTGTTAGTCCATTCTTGGGTTCTGTGAATCTGCGGCTGTTATGTTCATTCAGATTTTGCTTTCTTATTCTCCACAGATGAGTGAAATTATGTGCTATTATTCTTTTCTGCCTGGCTTATTTCACTGAACATAATAACCTCTAGCTTCATCCATGTTGTTGCAAATGATAGAATTTGTTTTCTTCTTGTGGCTGAATAATATTCCATTGTGTATATGTACCACCTCTTTTTTATCCATCCATCTTCTGATGGACACTTAGGTTGCTTCCATATATTGGCTATTGTAAATAGTGCTGTGATAAACATATGGGTGCATATGTTTTTTTGAATCTGTGATCCTGTTTTCTTACTGTAAATTCCTTGGAGTGGAATTTCATTTTTTTGATGCAATTGTGAATGGAATTTTTTTCCTGATTTCTCTTTCTAGTTCATCATTAGTGTATAGGAAAGCAACAGATTTCTGTGTATTGATTTTGTATCCCACAATTTTGCTGAATTCAGATATTTGTTCTAGTCGTTTTGAAATGGAGTCTTTATGGTGTTTTATGTACAACATCATGTCATCTGCAAACAGTGACAGTTTGCCTTCTCCTTACCAATCTGGATGCATCTTGTTTCTTTTTGTTGTCTCATTGCCATGGCTAGGACCTCCAGAACTATGTTGAATAAAAGTGGGGAGAGTGGGCATTCTTGTCTTGTTCCTGATCTTAAAGGAAAAACTTTCAGCTTCTCACTGTTAAGTATGATGCTGGCTGTGGGTTTGTCATATATGGCCTTTATTTTGTTGAGACACTTGCCCTCTGTACCCATTTTGTTGAGAGTTTTTATCATGAATGGATGTTGAATATTGTCAAATGCTTTTTCAGCATCTATGGAGATGATCATTTGATTTTTGTCCTTTTTATTGATATAGTGGATGATGTTGATGCATTTTCAAATGTACCATCCTTGCATGCCTGGGATGAATCGCACTTGATCATGGTGTATGATCCTGTTGATATATTTTTGAATTCAGTTTGCTAATATTTTGTTGAGTATTTTTGTGTCTATGTTCATCAGGGATATTGGTCTGTAATTTTCTTTTTTTGTGGTATCTTTGCCTGGTTTTGGTATTAGAGTGATGCTGGCTTCATAGAATGAGTTTGGAAGTATTCCCTTCTCTTCTGTTTTTCAGAAACCTTTAAGGAGAATGGGTATTATGTCTTCTTTAAATGTCAAAAGTCAGCAGTGAATCCATCTGGTCTGGCGGTTTTGTTCTTAGGTAGTATTTTAATTACTGATTCACTTTCTTTGCTGGTAATTGGTCTGTTGTATATAATTATAAATTTTCTGTTTCTTCCTTGGTCAGCCTTGGAAGGTCGTATTTTTCTAGAGAGTTGTTCATTTCTTCCAGGTTATCCAGTTTGTTAGCATATAATTTTTCATGGTATTCTCTAATAATTCTTTTTATTTTTGTGGTGTCCATCATGATTTTTCCTTTCTCATTACTGATTCTGTTTATGTGTGTAGATTTTCTTTTTTTCATGATAAGTCTGGCCAGGGTTTTATCTATTTTGTTTATTTTCTCAGAGAACTAGCTCTTCCTTTCATTAATTTTTTCTATTCTTTTATTATTCTCAGTTTTATTTATTTCTTCTTTGATCTTTATTATGTCCCTCCTTCTACTGACTTTGGGACTCACTTGTTCTTCTTTTTCCGTTTTCAATAATTGTGAATTTAGTCTGTTCATTTGGGATTGTTATTCCTTCTTTAAATAGGCATAGATTGCTATATACTTTTCCATAGAACTGTTTTCACTGCATCACACAGAAGTTAGGACATTGAGTTCTTGTTTTCATTTGTTTCCATGTATTTCTTGATCTCTCTTTTAATTTGATCAATGATCCATTGATTATTTAGGAACATGCTATTAAGCCTCCATGTGTTTGTGAGCCTTTTTGTTTTCTTTGTATAATTTATTTTTAGTTTCATACTTTTGTGATCTGAGAAGTTGGTTGGTACAATTTCAGTCTTTTTGAATTTGCTGAGGGTCTTTTTGTGGCATAGTATGTGATCTATTCTTGAAAATGTTCCATGTGCACTTAAGAAGAATGTGTGTCCTGCTGCTTTTGCGTGTAGAGTTCTGTATATGTCTGTTAGGTCCATCTGTTCTAGTGTGTTGTTCAACTGCCTGTGTCCTTACTTATTTTCTGTCTGGTTGATCTGTCCTTTGGAGTGAGTGGTGTGTTGAAGTCTCCTAAAATGAATGCACTGCATTCTTTTTCCCCCTTTAATCCTGTTAGTATTTGTTTCACATATGTAGGTGCTCCTGTGTTGGGTGCATAGATATTTATAAGGTTATATCCTCTTTTTGGACTGACCCCTTTATCTTTATGTAATGTCCTTCTTTGTCTCTTGTTCCGTTCTTTGTTTTGAAGTCTATTTTGCATGAAATATCTTTTCCATCCCTTCACTTTTAGTCTGTGTATGTCTTTGGGTTTAAAGTGAGTCTCTTGTAGGCAGCATAGATGGGTCTTGTTTTTTAATCTATTCAGTAGCTCTGTCTTTTGATTGCTGAATTCAGTCCTTTTACATTTAGGCTGATTATCAATAGACATGTACTTATTTTCATTGCAGGCTTTGTATTCATGGTTACCAAAGATTCAAAGGCAGCTTCTTTACTATCTAGCAGTCTACCTTAACTGACTTATTATGCTATGATAAACACAGTCTGCAGATTCTTTTTTTAGCCCCTTCTTTTTCTTTCTACTCCACTCTTTATATGTAGATGTCAAATTCTGTACTCTTTGTGTATCCCTTGACTGACTTTGTGGGTAGCTGATTTAATTTTGCATTTGATTAGTATTTAGTTGGTGTATTTCCTTTGCTGTTGTTTTATTTTCTCTGGTGACAACTATTTAGCCTTAGGCACACTACCATCTTGAGCAATCCCTTTAAAATACACTGTAGAGATGATTGTGGGAGGTCAATTCCATCAAATTTTGATTATCTGGAAATTGTTTAGTCTCTTCTTCAAATCTAAATGATAATCTTTCTGGGTAGAGTATTCTTTGTTTGAGGCCCTTCAATTTCATTGCATTAAATATATCATGCCACTCCCTTCTGGCATGTAAGGTTTCTGCTGAGAAGTCTGATGATAGCCTTATGGGTTTTTCTTTATATGATCTTTTTTCTCTCTCTGGCTGCTTTTAATACTCTGTCCTTATCCTTCATATTTGCCATTTTAATTATTATATATCTTCATGTTGTCCTCCTTGCATCCCTTGTGTTGGAAGATCTGTGAACTTCCATGGTCTGAGAGACTCTTTCCTTCCCAGACTGGGGAAGTTTTCAGCAATTATTTCTTCAAAGACACTTTCTATCCTTTTTTATCTCTCTTCTTCTTCTGGTACCCCTATAATATGAATATTGTTCTGTTTGGATTGCTCACACAGTTCTCTTAATATTGTTTCATTCCTAGAGATCCCTTTTTCTCTCTCTGCCTCAGCTTCTTTGTATTTCTGTTCCCTAATTTCTATTCCATTTACTCTCTCCTCTACCTCATCTAATCTGCTTTATATCCCTCCATTGTTTGTTTCATTTCAGTTATCTCCCTCCTGAATTTGTCCCTTAGCTCTTGAATATTTTTCTATAGCTTCATTATCATGCTTATTACTTTTATTTTGAATTCCTTCTTGGGAAGATTGGTTATTTCAGTCTCACTGAGCCCTCGTTCTTGTGTTTGAGGGATTTTGGATTGATCAAGGTTCTGCCTTTTCATAGTCCTGGAGTGATGGGAGTGGTCACAGTTGAGCAACACGTGGACAAAGCCTTTTTCTGTTTCTCAGTGGCCGTGCTTGTCTCCGCTGTCTGTGCTGGTCAACCACACACAGGAAATGGCTTCTGAGTTACTCCTCTAAACTGCCATGCATGGGATGGCTCTCGGGATGGCCTACAATGATGGCAGGGATTGCTGGCATGTGGCATCAGTGTTTGTAGGGAGGGAAAAGCCCTCTCGCGCTTCCTGGTCACCGTGCCTGTCTCTGCTGTTTGGGCCTGTTAGCCATGAGCAGGGAGAAGCCTCTCTTTAAGTTGTATAGTTGCTATAGGTGGGGCTGCCCTCAGCTGGTCTGACACTGTGGCAGGGACAGCAGGTTTGTGTGCAGGTGCAAGCCAGGAGGAAGGAGCAGCAGGCTGCTTATCACAGTGAAGTACCTCGGGGTTGCATTGCCAACCAGAGGAATAGGGTGCCTGAAGCTCCTGAAACTTCCCAACCTGCTGGGCTGAGTGTGCCCAAATGATTTTGTCCACCTGTTCCTTCTCCTAAACCCTTGCCCCTTTAGCAGCCTTCTGACTCTTGAGAAGTCTTTTAAAGTGCCTGCTTTTCTTTTGTCCCAGGACAGCTGCTTATGGGAACCTGTTCGTAGTCTTAGTCTCTGACTTTAGTTTTCAGCCTCCCTAATCTCCAGAGCACCATGCAGTGTGGGTCTGTGCTACCAGGGTAGATTTCTGGGGCTGGATATTTAGCAGTCCTGTGCTTCCACTCCTTCCCTGCTCTGATTCTCTCTCCCACCAGTGAGCTGGGGTGGAAGTAGTGCTCAGATGCCTCTGGGTCGCAGCTTTTTACTTTACCCTTTTCTGTGACATATTCATTTCTCCCAGATACAGAGTGGCTGGTGTACTCTTACTTCTTTCTGGCCACTCTTTTAAGAATAGTTGTATTTGCTGTATTTTCAAAGTATATGTGGTTTTTGGAGGAGATTTCTACCACACTTCATATGCAGCCATCTTTTCCCCTCCTTTGAATCTATAGAATTTTATGAAAAATTAAGATATAGGGTTATTAAAAGAGAAAGTGAGAGGAAAAACTTACCAAATATATTGGCTATATATTTTTCCACTCAGCATCAATTAGTAGTTACTGGTATTTCACTGGTTACCAGGACATCTATACTCCATACATGTTGTGGAACACTATATGCAATCACATACGATTTCACAGTCCCAGGAGAGTGTACTTAATTATTCAGAAAGTTGATATTTATACAGATCAAGTAGGGCTAATAGGGTAAAAGTAATTTGATTAACTGTTTTTGTGTTTTTGTTTTTGTTTGTTTGCTTTGGAGCAGAAAGTATGTGAAAAAAATGATGGTGAACTCAGAGACTGAAATTAACATGAGCTTAAGTAGAATAGGAAACTAAAGATTGAATTAAGCATTTTAAAGTTTTTGTTTTTGCTATTTTTTAGAGAGATTACTTGGAGCCTTTGATAAAATTTAAGAATGTTTACTTGTTTATTCATTTAAAAAGTATATACTAAATATCACCATGAGCCAGTGTCACATTACAGCTACTCTTAGAGACACAAGAATGACTGTCACAGTCACATTTGCCTTCCAGGTAGTGACAAAGCATTAGAAAAGAAAAAAAAGCATTTCACATGCAAGCAAAGTAGTAAATTCCAATTTATCAGGCCAGTGACTTTTTTTTTGGTATTATTAATATATAATAACATGAGTAACATTGTGGTTACTGACATTCTTAAAAGTTAGAATTTTTTAGATATTTTTTTCAGAGCATTGTAGTGAATGGGTGGGGAAATAGAATTCTAGGTATAAAACACATAGGGGGCTATGGCAGTAATCCAGGAAAGAAATGACAAGAGTCTAATTGTTGAGAGTGAAGGTGGAGACACAGAGAGGGTATAGATTAGAGATATTGAGAGGTAGGACCTCTGTGAATATTAGTATATGGGAAACATAGTGATCTTGGATTTTTCTCAGATTTGTTCTGAATAAAGAGATTGATGGATAGTCTATTAGCCAAGATAACAAACACAGGAAGAGTGAAGATGATGTGTTAATTCAGTTTTGCATAGACTGAAATTCTTAATAAAGTCCACAAGGCTCTCTATGATCTGTTCCCTACATACCTCTCCAACATTAGCTATTCCTTCTTCTCTATTACACTCCAGCCTAAACAAGCAACATACCATTCTAAAAATTCATACTGTTCATTCCTACAAGAGATCACCCCCAACTCAAACACTTGGAGAACTCGGCTGTCTTGGCAATTCTGTTCAGAAGTTCTTTCCTTCACTGAAGCCTTTATCTCAACTCCCAACCTTAAGGAAAGTATCATACCTTAGGTTTATTTGTTTGTATGTCTGTCTACTCTTCAAAACTGCATGTTTTGTGGGAATAGAAATTGTGTGGGAGTGTTAATTCATTTTAGTAGCGCTAATATCTGGTATAATGCTTTTACAAATATTTTTTAGGAAAAATGACTAATAGACTAAATGAATGCTGTAAGATAGAGTGAATGACTAGAAAACTGAATTAATCAATATAATAGGAAAGTTACAAATGAGTGCATGGTAGGTCTTATTAAGGAGTTCTCATTTTATTGGGAATAATCATGGATGGTTTCATGGAGGAACTAATTATTAAGTTGGTACCACCTGGTAAAACTTTGAAGACCTTTATTTCACTTAGAGGAAAGATACTAAGCAAATATGAATGTTAAAATGTTCGAAAGACTATAGGATTACAGTGCAGATTCTGTTTACAAATTGTAAATCTGATATATTGTATAGATTTATCTCATACTTTTTTGATTTATTATAAAAAGTAGGCTAACAAAGATTTGAAACCATTCATAATATGCGATAAATAAACTCTACTCATGTGTCCATATATACCATATATATCTAAATATATGGGTATGTATGTGTTTGTGTGCATATATACCTATATGTGTGTGGTGTGTGTGTGTAATACTAATTTTGAAGTACATACATTTTAAAACAGTGTATTTATATAGTGCTAGATTTCTGTTTGATAGTAATAATAATCTAAAGAGATATTTTAAGCATTTTTAAGTTCTTGTTCCAAAACCATTTAGGTTATTTATATCTTTAGCATGTGTGTATGTGTGTGTGTGTGTGTGTGTGTGTGTGTATAGATTAGCTTATGTTTCCTTGACTCTAAGTGCTATAAAAAACTATTTAATGTGCTTTCAAAACAATGTAGATGAAACAGAGCAGAGACTAACAAAACTATCAATTTCCCTGATTACTTAGTGAAAGAGGAAATAATATTTCATAACCAACATTAACAAAGTTAGCACAAGGCCTTTGAGTCTAAAACTTTTAATGAGGTGGCTAACTTACAAGAATTATAAAGTTGGCCAAGATATTACTTCTCACCTCTTTTGAATTAACAAATTAAAACAATAACTAAATGCTTTTGAAAAGTACGTGATTAGTTGCTCTGAAATTCTAAGATATTTCAGTTATAGACTACTGTAGAAAATTGTGTTTATCAAAGATTACAGATCTGGAATCAGGGACATGGAACTCCTTTCTCTGGCTTTCTCAGGGCAGTTTTTTTCCTCTGGTTGGTGTAGTATATCTTTTCTAGATCCCAGGCATCCCAAATACTGATGTAAATATGCTGACGAAGAGATTTATATATGAGCTGTTGCTTCATTATGCTACATAGATCTTATTGAAATTACTATTAGGGAAACCTTTTGACAATTAGGAAATCAAAGCCCAATGAAACTTTGAGATGACTTCATTTAGTTATGAGAGCAGTACTGTATTTGCTTATTAAACTAAGTATCTGATGACATAAGCTAAGATCTAATAACTAAAGAAAAATATCCATACATATATACTCATTTTTTCCATTGTGTCAGTTATTAAAGATTTGTAAATTACATTAAAAAGGACTATATTTACCATTTAACCACTGGACATCTAGTACATTTCTCTCTTCACAGATATTTGTTGAATAAATGTATGACTAAACTATCATATACCAAGCTGTGTAGGATATCAACAAAAATTGACTTTTAGAAACGTGTATAATATCCATTATACAGGAACAGGTACAATAAAGTTGGCTTAGAACATATTAAAAAGTGATATTTAAAAAGCCAATTATAAATTAAATTGATTCATCCTATTTTTTGTACTAACACAGGTGTTTCTTTTTACTATTGTGTAAGTATGTGGGGTGTGTGAGCTGTGCTGTACATTGATTACATATAAAATAAACTATTTCCTTATATAACAGTACATTCAAACAAATCTTAATTATGGCGTCTCTATGCTACAGATATGTCCCATTTCAGATATAAGATTTTTCCTCCGAAGTTCATTGTTCTGGTTCAAAGAAAACATTAAAACTAGAACTTAAAAGTGGCACACAAACTACTAGCACATTTGAAAGCTCTACACTAACAATATAGCTTCCTACCTCCACTCCATTTTAAAAAGCACCAGCAAGAAGCCCACCAGCAGATGAAAGAAGCTTGTCAAGGATATGTGGCCTCTTCTTTCAGAATTATACATAAATATTTATTTAGACATTTTTAAAGTGACAACGATTTATGACTTCTACTTCATTAATAGACATATGATGTGAGTTCAACAAAATACTAATAAATAGAGTGAATACATGAGTAGAATTCATTTTTTATTTTACTCTATGACTTTATATAAGCCAGTCAAATGATCTTGGATCCATTTCTTTTATTTATTCAATCATACATTTATTTTTCAATTGTTTAATCTCTCACTATGCAGTACAATAGGCACTAAGCTCAACTTAAAGGATACAAAGAGGATTGATATCATGGGGGTTCACCCTCAAATAAGGCAAAATTAGTATTTGGTGACAGAAGTCTAAATAGTCATTACCTTGGAGAACCTAAAAGAAGACATGCATATGGATAAGCTGTAACAGAGAATACAAAGAAGATATTTAATTCATGATTAACTCTGTGTGGTAGACAGAGAAGTCTTCTTATCTGAGATATACATTTGCTGGGCCAAGAGAAGATGGGAATTTCCTGCCAAAGTGTCAGATTCTGAAGCTACAACATTATTGGTATAGGTAATGATCAGATTATAAAGTGCTTTTGGCCCAGTACTTAAGAGTTCTATTTTTAACATGCCAGCAATATGGCATTATTAAAAATTAAGGAAAGGAGTTACATTATCAGATTTTCATTTTAGAAACGAACTGGCTATAGAAATATCTGCCAAGGAAATGGCAAAGTCCCTGGTGTAAGAACCTACTTCCAAGTCTTCAATCACTCCCATTAATATGGATTTTAATCTATTTGAAAAACAAGAAGCAAAACAGAATGCTCATAAAGAAGTTTAATATATGAGAGCTGACTGATAATTAGTTGCCTACAAAGAAAAATACAGTTTTCAAAACTGACAAAATTTGATTAGTGCCAGTCTCTACACTCAAAATAGTTTAATATAGTGACATGTAATCACAATTATATGTCTAAGACAGTTATAAAATTATAAATTGTATTTTTTTAAAAGAGTAAGGGAAAGGATCAAAAACAGAGAAGGGTATGACAAATCTGCACGCATATTACAAGAAAAAAGTATATAAATTTTTAAAAAGAAATACAGTGATGCTACATTGGATCAAAATATAGTCCTGGAAAGAGTATACATTCTCCCACTTATGAAAACGTAGTAAACATTATGTACCACTAAAAACAAAACACAAAGATGAGATAATATTAAGTGTTATAAAAAGGGATATTAATTGCCTAGGAAGATAAGAACCAGTTTACAAACCTGATAAAATTTTGTTAGTGCCAGTCTCTACACTCAAAATAGTTTATATATAGCTCAAGCTATAAAAACAATATTGTATTGCTAAGTTATTTCAACTACAATTCACTAAGTATAAGTTTATTTTTATTTTTTTTCTTAAAGTACCATTAATATACAATCTTATGTTGGTTTCAAGAGTCACTATGATCAACTTACATTGTGATTGTGAATTTTTGTGCCCTTTTATCCCTCTCCCCCAACCCACACTGGCTTCAACCCTCCCCCTTGGTAACCACTAATCACTACTCAGTGTCTATGAGTCCATTTTGTTCCTTTTGTTTGGCTTTGTTTTTATATTCCACAAATAAGTGAAATTATATGGTGTTTGTCTTTGTCTGACAGGCTTATTTCACTGAGCATAATACCCTCTAGATCCATCCATGTTATTGCAAATAGGAGGATTTCTTTTCTTTTTATGACTGAATAATATTCCTTTGTGTATATGTGCCACCTCTTCTTTATCCATTCATCTATTAATGGAGAATTAGGTTGCTGGCATATCTTGACTGTTGCAAAGACTGTGGCAATAAACATAGGGCTGTATATATCTTTTTGAATCAGGATTTTGTTTTCTTTCGGCAAATTCCTAGGAGTGGAATTACTGGGTCAAATGGTATTTCTATTATTAGTTTTTGAGGAACCTCCATACTCCTTTCCATAATAGTTGCACCAAATCGCATTCCCACCAATGGTGTAGGAGGGTTCCTATTTCTCCACAATCTCACCAGCATTTGTTGTTTCCTATCTTTTGGATAGTGGCCATTTTAATTGGTGTGAGGTGACATATTTCATTGTGGTTTTAATTTACATTTCTCTGATAATTAGTGATGTAGACCATTTTTTCATGTGCCTGTTGGCCATTGTATATCTTCTTCAGAGAAGTGTCTGCTCAGGTCATCCACCCATTTTTTAATTGTGTTTTTTGTTTTTCAGGCATTGAGGTATATGAATTCCTTATGTATATTGGATGTTAACCCCTTTCAGATGAGTCATTTACAAATATATTCTCCCATACTATAGGATGCCTTTTTGTTCTGCTGATGATGTCCTTTTCTGTACAGAAGCTTTTTAGTTTGATGTAGTCCCACTTGTTCATTTTTTATTTTGTTGCCCTTGCCCAGGGAGATGTGTCCAGGAGAAAACTGGTCATGCTTACATTCAAGAGATTTTTACCTGTTTTCTTCTAAAAATTTTATAGTTTCATGACTTACATTCATGTCTTTGATGCATTTTGAGTTTACTTGTGTATATAGAGTTAGACAGTAACCTAGTTTCATTGTCTTACATGTAGTTGTTCAGTTTTGCCAATAACATTTGTTGAAGAGGCTGTCTTTCCCACTGTATATCCATGGCTCCTTTCTCATACATTAATTGACCATATATGCCTACGGATTTATGTCTACGGTCTCTATTCCGTTTCATCGATCTATGGATCTGTTCTTGTGCCAGTGCCTTACTGTTTTGATTACTATGGCTTTTTAGTAGAGCTTTAAGTCAGGGAGCATAATCCTCCCAGCCCTGTTCTTTTTTTCTAAGGATTACTTTGGCTATTCAGGGTCTTTTGTGGTTCCATATGAATTTTAGAGCTGTTTGTTCTAGTTCATTGAAGAATGCTTTTGGTATGTCAATAGGGATTGCATTGAATCTGTAAATTGCATTGGGCAGGATGGCCATTTTGAAAATATTAATTCTTCCTATCTGTGAGCATGGGATGTATTTCCATTTATTGGTATCATATTTAATTTCTCTCATGAGTGTCTTGTAGTTTTCAGGGTATAGGTCTTTCACCTTCTTGGTTAGGTTTAGTCCTAGCTATTTTATTATTTTTGATTCAATTGTAAGTGTAGTTGTTTTCCGTATTTCTCTTTCTGCTAGTTTGTTGATAGTATATAGGAATGCAACAGATTTCTGTTTGTTAATTTTGTATCCTACAGGCTTACTGAATTCTGTTATTAGTTCTAGTAGTTTCTGGTGGATTCTTTAGGGTTTTCTATGTATAATATCACATCATCTGCAAATAATGACAGTTTAACTTCTTCCTTACCAATCTGACACCTTTTAACTCTTTGTGTTTTCTGATTGTTGTGACTAGGATCTCCAGTACTATGTTGAATAAAACTGGTGAGAGTAGGCATCCTTGACCTGTTCCTGATCTTAGAGAAAAAGCTTTCAGCTTTCCACTATTAAATACAATGTTGGCTATAGGTTTGTTGTATATGGTCTTTGTTATGTTGAGGTACTTTGTATCCATTTTGTTGAATTTCATGAATGGATGTTGAATTTTATCATATGCATATTTCAGCATCTGCTGAGATGATCATGTGGTGTTTATCCTTTTTGTTAATGTGGTGTATGATATTGATTTATGATCATTGTACCATACTTGTTTCCCTGGAATAAATACCACTTGGTCATGATGGATGACTTTTTCATGTATTTTTGGATTGAGTTTGCTAATATTTTATGGAGTATTTTTGCATCTATGTTCATCAGGGATATTGGTCTGTAATTTTCTTTTTCTGTGGTGTTTTTGTCTGGTTTTGGTATTAAAGTGATGCTGACCTCATAGAATGAGTCTGGAAGTATTCCCTCCTCTCCCACATCTTGGAATATTTTATGAAGGATTGATATTAGCTGTTCTTTAAATGTTGGTAGAATTTGGCTGTGAAGCCATTTGGGTCGGGGTTTTGTTCTTAGGTAATTTTTTGATTACCAATTTGATTTCATTGCTGGTAATTGGTCTGTTCAGATTTTCTGTTTCTTCATGGGTAAATCTTGGAAGGTTTTATTTTTCTAGGATGGTGTCCATTTCTTCTAGGTTGTCCAATTTATTGGCATATAATTTTTCATAGTATTCATTGATAATTTTTTGTATCTCTGTGGTATCTGTTGTGCTTATTTCTCCTTCATTTCTAATTCAGTTTATGTGTGTACACTCACTGTTTTTTTGATAAGTCTGCATAGGGCTTTACCTATTTTGTTTATTTTCTCAAAGAACCAGTTTCTGGTTTCATTGATTATTTTTCTATTGTTTTATTCCTTATTTTATTTCTGCTCTGATCTTTATTATGCCCCTCCTTTTACTGACTTTGGGTTTTATTTGTTCTTCTTTTATTAGTTTATTTAACTGTGAGTTTAGACTGTTTATTTGGGATTGTTCTTTTTTCCTGAGGTAAGCTTGTATTGCTATGTACTTTGCTCTTAGAACTGCCTTTGCTGACTCCCACATATTTTGGGCTGTTGTGTTTTTGTTTTCATTTGTTTCCATGTATTGCTTTATTTCTGCTTTGTTCATTGATTCTGCATCTGTTCATTGATACATTGATTATTTAGAAGCATGTTGTTTTGCTTCCATGAGTTTGTAGGCTTTTTTGTTTTCTCTGTGTAATTTATTTCTAGTTTCATACCACTGTGATCTGAAAAGATGTGTTATACATTTTCAATCTTTTTAAATTTATTGAGGTTCTTCTTGAAGCCTAGTATGTAATCTATTCTGGAGTACATTCCTTGTACCCTTGAGAAAAATGCTTCTTTTGGGTGGAGTGTTTTATAGGCATTTTTTAAGTCCATTTGATCTAATGTGTTGTTCTGTTTCCTTATTTATTGTATGCTTAGTGCCTCTGTTTACTTATTTATTTTCTATCTGATTGATCTGTTTGTTGATGTGAGTGGTATATGAAAGTGTCCTAAAATGAATGTGTTGCAATCTATTTCCCCCTTTAATTCCATTAGTATTTGTTTTACATATTTTATTGATTATATGTTGGGTGCATACATATTTGTAATGGTTATATCCTCTTGTGAGACTGACCCCTTTATCATTCTGTAATGTCCTTCTTTGTCTCTTGCTACTTTCTTTGTTTTGAAATTAATTTTGTGTGATGTATGTACTGCTACTCCTGCTTTTTTCTCCCTATGATTTGCATGAAATTTCTTCTTCCATCCCTTCACTTTTAGTCTTTGTATGTATTTGCATCTGAAATGAGTCTCTTTTAGGCAGAATATAGATGGGTCTTGTTTCCTTATCCATTCTTCCACTCCATGTCTCTTGCTTGGTGCATTCAGTCCATTTACATTTAAGGTGATTATTGATAGATATGTACTTAATGCCATTTTATTAACTGTAGCATTGCATTGCTATAGTTATTTCAACTATAACAAGTCACTAAATATAACTTTATTAAGGTGTGTAAATACTTTATATTTTAACTGCACCATCACACAAAAACTCACCTCAGTTCAATGGTGGTAATTATTCAGTGATTAAATTAGTCTATCCCTTTAAAACAAGTTGGAATTCACTACCACCATAGGAATAACACTGACTGGACATTGCACAAAAGATTACTAGTTTCCTTTGTCTGCCTTTTTTCTCCAATCCATTGTTGCCCATCTCAGAATCCTACTTCTTATAACCCTTGTTTGTAATTGTTTCCTCTCTTAATGTTGTTTTATAACACCCTGACTCTGCTCTTATATTTTAGAGTTTTGGCAGTATACTTACTACCTTAATAATTAGCCATGATGTAAGTTAAATTAGGGTAAAAGTAGAAAGTAAACAGAAGAAAGGACTTAGAATATGCTTTAAGGATTGATGGTAATGACTGAACCTGAAAGGAGAAAGAAAAATAAAGGATGAACACTTAAGTGATATTCCCTAAAAAATCATGTGAAGGGACAGATTGATGGTGGAATAAATAGTGAACAGTGTCAAAGTTTTCAAGATGAGATTTGAGTATTATCATTGTACAAAGCTACATGAAGGTTAAAAGGAGATCTTAGTGGGGTTCAAGAAACACAAACTCCCAAGTATTAAATAAGTAACTCATGGGGACATAATGTGCATTACGATGATTATAGCCTATAATATTGTATTGTATACTTGAAAGTTGCTAAGAGAATAAATTTAAAAGTTCTCATCACAAGAAAAATTCTCTAACTTTGTATGGTGACAGTAGCTAGACTTATTGTGGTGATCATTTCACAGTGCACACAAATATGGAATCATTATGTTATACAACTGAAACTAATATAATGTTGTGTGTCAACTATACTTCAATTAAAAAAGAAATATTTGTACAATTTAATGTAATTATTGAACATAAAAGTTGATTAAATATGAGGAAATGGAAACAGACATAGGTTAAGAGATATAAGCATGGTTTAAAGGGGCAGAGTTAGGACTATAGCAGGAGATAAATGAGAATTCTAATATAATTTTGTTTAGCTTTTGTTGTTAGAAAATCCTGGGTTTTGTAATTAATGGGAAAAATATGAGAAAGATTATATTAAATATGGAAGAAAGAAAATGTGTAATCATTGATATGAAATTATAGAAAAGGGCAAGAAAAAAATCAATACATATGAATGCATATATTTTAGAGGAGAATGGAAAAGGAGCAGAAAGTAAGGATTTCAATATAGGCAGTCACATAACTGGTTATGATACAATTGATGGAATCCTGACTGATAGTTTATACTTTTTCTCTAGAAGAAAGTAGGATCAAGCTCCTTAACTGAGAATGTACTGGAGGGATGGAAAATAATTTCTGTGAAGAAGTTTTAAAATTGTCATTGTGAAGTATATGAGATTATTATGATTTTATTTCACTCTAGCTACACATTAGAAAAAAATCACCCACAGAACATTTCTTACTTAGTATTTATGCAGCATCAAATGCACAGATCTTAAGTGTACAGTACAAAGAGTTATAACCAAGACTCCAATTAAGATACAGAAAAATTTTACTACCCTGGTGCATTTTTTCAGTTTCTTTTCCAAGCAAGCTCCAGGCAACCAATGTTCTTACATTTGTTACCATAGACTAGTTTGCCTGCTTTATAAATTTCATGTAATGGAATCATGAATATAATATTATTTCATGACTGCTTTTTTTATTCAATAAAATATCTTGGAGGTTTGTTCATATTGGTGCATATGTCAGCCATTCATTCTTTTTCATTGCTGAGTAATATTCCCTTATATGTCTAATACACAGTTCAATCATCTACTCATGTGTTGATAGACATTTGGATTGTTTACAGTTTGTATTATTTGAATAAAGCTGTTGTAAGTATACAAGTCTTTGTGCATCACTTTTAAATATTTGTTTATTTTTTTGTAAGCTAAGCTACTTATTTAATATGTTTTGTGTTGCATTTTATCCAAAATACTTATGTGTTTTTACTGAGAGGATTTTCAATTGTGATACTACACTTTCTAGATAAAAATCACAAGTTTATTTCTCTTTTCTATTAATTTTTATTCTTTGTCTAAATGATTAATGTTTAAATGTTTTCCATAAAATTCCTCAAAAAATAGAAAACATGCAACACTTGAAACATGAGCACCTCTGTGTTCTACCTTCCAAAAATTAGTGTATATTAAATTCTTCTCAGGAGAGATAAAAAAGTTTTAAATAGCTTGTGTTTATTTGCTCTTGCCCCTGACCTTCTCAATTGTGTTTAAATTTGTGAGTTATTGAGACCTCAGGTTCATGATTAAGTGATTTTGACATTTTTGCATACTTTATTTCAAGAATTATTACTGAAATTTGCATTCCATTTTATAACCTTATTACCAATTATTAAGAATTAATTCTATTTACAAGTTTCAGTGGTGAATGCAATCCATCAATCACATTTTTCCAAACTTAAAATTTTAAAAGATCTTTATATTGACTCTTCATGGTTTGATCATAGCTTAATTTTTTTCTTCTAGGACTAAAATGCAAAGTTTATTTCACTGTTTGTTATAATGGAAAAAAATTGCAACCAGACTGCCTTCCCTTTCTGTGTTAGCACCTCTTTGATATGTTTATTTGTTCTTTTTTGCTTAATGTTCCCTTTTTCTTTATATTTGTAATACTTTTTTCTTGGTTCTTAAAATTTTTTATTTTTCCAGCCTATGGTAAAATAAGTAGTTTGCTTTTTCCTTTTTCTTTAAAGTTTAATGTGGGGTCCATTACAATCTATATACTTAATTTTCTTTTCAACCAAGAAAAGTTATTATATTCTTTTTTTATAAACTGTTAGTAATCAGTCACCATCATGTTGCATATTTGTTCTCCATATTTATTCACTTACATTGTCACTGATAGCTCTGTATTTTAGACTCTACCTTTTCAGACATTCTCAAATTTGTCCTTTTTCTCAATTATCTGTTTACTTTGCTGTTGTTGTAAATTATATTACAGTTCTAAAATTTATAATTTATGTATTTTATCCTTAGATTGTTTTCTTATTTCTGCCAGTTCCCATTTGATTTCTTTTCATAGAATCTATTTGTTCATCTCTTTATTCAGAGTTTATGCTTTCTTGAATTTTACTGAACATACATGCCTAATTCTATCCAAATTATATTTCTCTCTTCTATTTTTATAATATTTTGTTTCAAAAGATATATTTTGTTTTATGCTATCATTTTCTTACCCTACTTTTGTATTTATATCACCATTATTACCAAAAAGGGGAAAAGAAGAAAAGAGATCTAACAATATATCTGCACATCATTTTGTAGTGATTATGTTTGAAATATTCACTATCTCCATTAACTGTTTTTAGATTTTTTAAGATGGTGTCTTAGTTCAAACTGCTGTAACAAGATACCATAGATTAAGTGGCTTAAAAAACAGACATGTATATCCCACTGTTCTGAAAGCTGAGAAATCCAGTATCACAGTGTCAACAGAGCTCATGTCTGCTTAAGGCACTGTTCCTGGTTTGCAGATGACCGTCTTCTTATTGTATCCTTACGTGGCAGAAGAGCAGAGAGAGGAAGAGAGAGAAAGCAAGTGTCTCTTCTCAGTCAGGCATTAATCCCATGTATGAGGATTCTACCCTTACGACCTAATTACCTCCCAACATCACACTTCCTAGTATCATCACATTGGTGGCTAGGATTCAACATAAGAATTTAGGAGGAGGAGAAGCAAACATTCAGTCCAAAACAGATGGCCATGTAGACAACTGGTTCTTTACAAAAGAGTCAAGAAATATTCCTAACAGAAACTCATGATGTGTTTTCTTCTCTATATTTCTGAGGTGTTTCAGATATGTTTCTAAGCTTGGTTTTCTATTTGTTTCATCCTCTTATCCACCTATAGCTGTGTAGTACTTGGTATAGTATATGATATAACTGTGTCTATTCTTTCTGAACTTACTATCTATTGCATCAGAAAAAGGTATGCTGAGTCAGGAAGAATTGATTGCAGTCCCATGTTCATGACCTTGTGTTCCTTAGATCTCTCTTATAGACGCTTGGACAGCTTTGGGTTCCCAGTGTTTGATTTGTGCTATTTGTCTCCTTGTCTTTTTTACTTGCAATTATTGCTTCTCCTAAACATTTTGTTTATTAGGCCTTGTCTAGCAATCCTCTATTTATTTTCTTTGTAGTTGGGAAGAAGGAGATAGAGAAGAAGCGGTTTGCTCATAGAGTTACAGATCCTTGAGTTACAATCTGTTTTTATTTGTTAGTTTAATTGTTTACTTAGAATATATGGGAGCCAAAGCAACTTAATTAACTTCTCTGGGCCTCAACTCAACGTGATCAATTTCACCCTAAATAAGAATATAAAAGTAAACAAGTCATCTTTTAAAATGATGTAGAATATCTGAGTTTCAGTGTATAACCTTCTTCATATTTTATAGAGTAACCAGGTTTTCTTTTTCCTTTGTCTTACTTATCACTGAATCTTATCTCCTGCATGTAGAAAAGATTTCCTTTTAAAGCCCTATTATTTTAATCCTTGGCTTTGATCTCAAGAGTAATTGAACTGACAATAGAAACAGTTGCATAATGTTGATATAAAAGGATTCCAAACTGACACCAGAATACTAACCAAAGGGCTAAGATTTGCTGCATGTAAACTAGCATTGTTCCTGAGAAAAATGGTAGACCACAGCTCCTTACCACTATCCTTGCTACTTTGGTTCACTTTGTAGTCTGATTGTCACCTCTTTTATTCTCTTCATAGTAATCATCACTATCTGAATTTGTGGTTATTGCTTTCCTTATCCATCATGTATCCTCTGTTTATAGAATGGAAGCCTTCTGAGAATAAGCACTTTTTTCCTTCTTGTTCACTTTGAAATTCCTAGTATTTATATCTAACCAATTGTAGGTGCTCATTAAATATTTGATGAATGAATGATGGCATTCTGACACACTATTATTCAGAGATCATACTTGAGTGAATTTTCTCAGAATATTATCTTTGTGGTACATGTACACTTTAAAACAGTAAAACTATCTGTGCCATTTGTTTTGCCACTGATTCCCCATAAAAAATTTTTTTTAATCTGAGTAAATGACTAGAAAGATCTAAGCAGTCTAAGTAGAAAATGATCATTGAAATTTTGCAATGCTATTGATATAAGAAAGCAAATCGATTTCGAATAGTGGAGGGGTACTCAGTTGAAAAAAGTCTTAGATGAGATGAAGTATAACAAAGCCAAATAATAAGACATTACAGTAAGTTTAAAAAGAATTGCACATACACAGATCCATAGAGGGGAAAGAAATCCCTTTCTCAGCACCTCATTGTGAATGTCACTTGCAGAAATGACAGCAATTGTTAAACATTGATAAGCTAAGAAAGGTGTTTTTCAACATGACTTCATAACCACCCATAATTGTGATTCTCACATGTTAATATGTATATAAGGGAATCTTTAAGAGCAGTTTCCAATACTGAAGATCTTACAAGTAGAAATAGAGCCTGAGAGTCTACATTTTTAACAAGTTCTCAGGTGATGCCTGTTGAATTGTATCTTGTTCAACATAGACCAAGCCTAGAGAATATATCAGCACTTTTAAGGAGATTCTGTTTCATTAGTCTGTTTCATACAGACTTTTGTATGTGCACACATTAACTGTACTAAAATCTAGTCTGATATTGAAGTTTTGAGGTTAGATGATGAACAGAAAGTGGACCAAATCAGGTACTTCTCCACTGATGCTAAAGGTATTCCAGCCTCTAACCAATAGTGCACTAACTAATGACCAATTGAAAATAAGAGGCCTCTGGATGAGCTCTTGTTCTGTTTATTTTATGCAACCAGGAATATGAAATGGAAATACCACGGGACTTTGAATTGAAAGACTTGATCCACAGATGATCTCTGACTGTGGGATGATTAATTATCTAAGAATTACAGATGCATTTCTAGTGGAATTATAAATCGATAAAACCACTTTGCAAAACAATCTGCAACATTATCAAGAGACAAAGATACACAAATGTATTCCTAAGCTGATTTGGAGGTTCTATCCTTATGAATTTATCTTTTTTACATATTTGGAAGTTCCATGTATACAAAACTTCAATAGGTGATGACTGATAAAAGGAGTATTTGATAATTTAGGTATGTTAAATAAGTAAGTGCTTAACTGTGGCATATACTTTCTATGTACTATTACTTATATGGTAAAGAAAATGTCTGATTCACCATCTCATCTAATTCTTCCCCATAAACATGTGATTCCTGTGAGATAAAATGCTTTCCTTTTGTACTCTGAATGTTCTTCCAAACCAACAACTACAAGTTACAAGACACACTCCATTTCAAATTCAAAGCCATTTAAATATAAAAAAAATCTATCTTATGACTTATAAAGTGCATCATAATAATTAACAATAAAGTATAGGCTAGTTACTGCAGTTCAGGAAAGAAAATGCCACATGGCAGCAGTCAGGTGAGGCTCCACAGGGAAAATAAGGAGAAGGAAAAAGTTGGAGAACATTTGAAGCAGATATAACACAAAGATTTAGAAAAGGAGAGCATTTGAGTAAGCTCTGATTAACAAAGAGAATTAATGAGAGAGTTTTTAAGGAACACTTAATGCAACGTCTACCTATGAACAGAGAAAGATAAAAGAAATATGCTTCTCTGTGTATCTTATTATTTAATACAAAGTAAAATAAAAACAACCAACAATGATCTTTTATTGAGATTCTACCTTAAGCTAGGCATTTGTTTCATTAATGCCCTTTCAACTACTACTCACAACACCCAATAAGAACACACCATGTAACTTGTAATAGATGTTCTTGTGTCCTCTGCCTGGGTCTTGACAGACTGAGGATCTGTCTCCTTGTTTAGTTTCTTTTCTTGGAGTAGGAAACTACTCCATCAAAAATCTGAATGGAAGCTTCAACTTTATTATATGAAGCATATCTGGTCCCTAAAATTGATTTAAGCTGGGCCTTCTGTAGCAACACCATCTTTACCAACTCAAACCATACTAATTGGTACAGTCAAGGGATAGAGTCAAAGACAAGAATTCTTTCAGCAGTTCTAACCAGAGCTGGGGAGGAAAAGACTTTTCCTCTGTGACAAGCTAAAGAAATGCTGTAAACAGAAGACCACAAAGAAAACATGCAAATGTAGCAAAGATTTGTCACAAGGAGACAATTAAATACATTTGAATTTGTGGTGCTTTATCCTCGGTTTTTGTCTTCAAGTGGCTGGCTTGGTTGCTGTACCATCCTATGATTATGGGATTACCCCAGGAACACTGAAGACTTTGTTAAACAGAGATTTTAGCAATTCACATTCAAAATTCAAGGTAAATATGATATTAAATAAATGGAATAAAACTGCCTTGTCAAGATCACCTAGCTAATAGAAGTGAAGCTGAGGTCTGAAATCAGGTCTGTTTGATACCAAACACTATTCTTTCCTATCTACCAGTACTGTCAGTTCTATAGAACTTTTTGCACTATCCAATCTCATAGCCAAAGCTCCATGTAGTTACTGAGCACATGATGTAGCTAATACAGTGAGGAACTGAATTTTTAAATTTTATCCCATTGTAATTGATTTACATTTAAAATTAAATAGCCACATATGATTAGTGATTACTGTATTGGACAGTATCTCTAGGCTCTTAACTCCCGCAATTATTGTTGAGTTTCTACTCCACTATGGACATTGTACCACTATGTACTGGATATTGACAAGCTATTTTTCTCAAGTAAGCCTCCATAATAATTCTGATATATGTACATATATAAATGGTAGCTCATTAACTTAAGTAGAAATGGAAACAATAATTAATTATATTACTTAACTAATATAAAATATATATAATTATCACTTATATATCATAGTACTTAACATTATAATGGTTGATAGAGCAAGAATTCTGAATTAGGATTACCAGATTCTAAATCTTTGACTTTTGCAACTGCAAGTATTGGTTTATATGATTCCAGATGAAAAGATATTGAGAATTAGTTTACTTTATTCTTCTTACTTGGACTCAATTGAGCTTTAACACAAATGTAAATTTCACGTATAGCTTTATGACTAGGTTTGGTAGTGGCTTATCTTGGCAAAATAGGATCATTAACTTTTTGGCACTAGAGGAAGTTAACATCTCGTGTTTCACTCAGCCATCTTTGTGGTAAAATGGGGTTTTGTAATAGATGAGATATTTCTCCATCTTGATTGAAGGCAGCAAACAGTGTATATAGAATAAATGTCATAGATGATTATAAAACCACAACATTGGAGAGAAAAAAAAGAAATTACATGCTAGGATAAAAAACTCCCTAAAAAAATTTATATCCAGCAAATTACAAATGACATTGTTAAGAAAATGAAAATGATGGGTAGCTTGGAATTAATATTAATAGTTTGAGTTAAAACTGAGATTAGGTTCAAGAAACAGTGGCTGCAGCCTTTAAAGAACATAGAAGAGTCTATTGCACTGTTTCATCTGTATCTGTAAATACCTATTTTTGTTTTGAACTAAAACCCAGAAATTCATTGACATGTTCAACAAGGGTGACAGCCCATATATAATGTGAAGAATTTGAATTTCAGAAACTTCTGTAGGAAGAAAAACCAGCTGGAGAAAATCCAGTATGTCTGTGTGTAGATATAACAAATGGAAATTTTTCAGGTATGGTATGTAAGAGACCATTTGAGTTTCTAAAAGGCCCCATTATCACTGAAGCAAAAAAGGAGGTTGGCAGCAAATGGTTTGTTTCATCTAATAAAAAAGTATTCATTCACCTTGATAGATCCTCATCTCTCCTAGTTGTACCCATTTCAGGGTCATTCTACAAAAGAAAAGCTCAGGCTTATATAAAGTGCATTGCTAGCAAAATGTCATTCCTTATATTCATGGATGACTTCAACAAAGACCTGGAACCATTTGATAGAGTGACTGAAACCAAAAATGAGTGGCTTACAAATATAGAGTGATTCACATAAAATCTGAATCTGAAAGCTTTAGGAAAAAATGTGTGAAAAATAAAAATCTGTAACCCATCATTATAGTTTCATGCATGTTATCAAGTAAATTTTGTTTTTCATTTTAAATAAATCATTTAGAAATGTTAACATAAGACAGTTTTTTCACTTTTGCAATATTGGCTTACTTGCTTCTAGACAAGAAACTGCACAGTGGAATAAAAAAGGGCTTTTAGGGCATATGGATAGACAGATACAAAATATCCAAGTCAGTCAACTATTTATAAGCATAATTTACATCTGAATTATAAGATACTTAATGTCTCTTTCTCTTTGAAGTTGCCATGTATATTTACAGATTATTCTAATGCCTTTCTATTCTGATTCTCACCACTGTAACTTTACCTTTAAAAATGTAAATAGTCATGAGCTAAGTAGTTGTATCCAAATTATCTACTCTTGGAGACTTATAGAAAATCACCAGAAGTATCAGATTGTATTATATCAGCACACACACAGGTAAATACACACAGAAGTTTATGTGAATATAGCACATGATAGCATTTATGGCATATCACCAGTGAACAGTAACTTGCCACTGCCCAAAGAAAACTGTCACTCTTGTGGATCGGTTCATTAAAAAGCTGGACATCCATAATATTTGGCTATATTACCAAGATTTGGTATGTGAGAAATATTGAAATATTCATCTGAGAGACTGAAAATACTAGGCCTTATTTTTATAAACAATTAGGATTTTAAGAGGTACAATATATTCAATATTACTAAGAATGGAAAAAGAATTTTGCCATGTGCATGATCATAGGAGAATAAAAAACTCACTGACCACCTATGACCCAGAATGATTCTAGAGTAAGCATTGATGTATGCCTTCTCATTCCAGTAAACATTAGAAAAAATGATTAAATCATAGTAGAAATAACAAATGACTTAAAAGACAAAATCTGTAGAGAAACTATTTTCTCTGTCCTTAATAATTTGTAGGTATTAATGAGATCATATTAACAATAACACCACAAATATTTCTGGCATGTATGCATTGTTTCCTCATGCAGAACCTATTAAGTAAAATCTCAATAGCTTTTGGGAGCTTCAGAGTAAGTCCCACATGTGCTAACAATCTCTACTGCCACTCTGAAACTTGTCATACTAGATTGATGCAATTGTCTTCATGTCCAGCTTAAATACTAGATCCCTTAAATTGCCAAAGCTACTGAAGGTTCTATTAAATCTTATTATTTTCTACATCATAGAATACAAAGATGTCCTTCTATTCTAAATTTGGTTATTTATTTTAATGAAAATAAAATCAATTAAAATAAATAAATAAATTTTATTCTTCTTATTTTAACCAAAATAAAAACCTATAAACAGTCTAAAGAGTTTCCCTCTTAACTGGGGGTCTCCAGAAAAGTGATAAAACCTCATAATTTTGGTAAGTTCATGTAGTGAAAAGGTAGTGGAGATGAAGGCCATTAAAAGATTCAAAACAAAGATGTGATGAGGTCTTGCTTGGCAAATAACTTAAAGGTATATTATTTTCCCAGACTCAAACACTTTGCTGTTCTTAAACAATTCCTCTTTACACTGTAGTCAAGCACATAGTTTAGTGTCTGAGATCAAGTCTGTGACAGCTAAGACAATTTGACAAAGTAACTACAAATGACTGTTTTTTTTAAGAAAGCAAGTCAATGGACATTAAGTTATTCATTCAGCAAATATTTACTGTAATTTCACCATGAGCAAAGTGATATGCTGTATATTTTGGTATAACAATAATCAACTTCGATCTCACCTTTGGAAATTGTATAGAAAACATGATAGAAAGTGTATAATTGAATAAATCATGTCATAAGATCATAAGTTTGCTTCAGAGTTCATATTATTAGCTACTACCTTATAATGTATATAGTAACAAGAGGATATCCAGATTAAGGATTTAAAATTAGCACAGAAATGGACTCATGAATATATACAGCATATAATGGAAAACAAGTTATTCAGTCCTGATACTGGACAGGAGCATAAAGACAATGTGTAGAAATTATTAAGGAGGGTTAGAATGTGGCATTTTCAGCCTTAGGATGTGGACCTTCTAACTTGATAATTATGCTGTCATTGAGGAAGAAAATGGGGAATTCTGACATAATGCATTCCAGGACACAAAATGCATAGTAATGTTTAAGATGAATTGGAGGAGTCAGGAGAGGTCCGGAAGAAATGAGATCAGTAAGAAAGCCAAAATAGTAGTTTAGGCAAGCAGCAAAAAAGATCTGAGAAGTGAGATTTAAAGAAAGGTTGTGTAGCATTACAAGAATCTCCAGGCTAGAATTGATAGGCATCATCAACTAACTGCCTCTATAGCATACAGGAAATGTGAGTCAAAGATAAATCTGTTTTTTAGTTTGGGGAAAAAAAGCACGATACTGGTGGCACTGGAAGATATTGACAGCTCAGAGGAGAGGTAAATTGGAAGAAAATGTAATGTGTTCAGCTTTAAAAGTGATCATGAGGTTGTCATACATATTCTAATGGTGGTCATACATATTCTAATGGAAGAAGGCAGAAAATAGAAATACGGGCTTGGAACTCAAGTTTGAAGCTACTAGTATTGAAGTCTCTGAGAGCTTTCAGTACAATGGTAGTAGAAATAGATTGATTGCGAAGGACACTGTTGTGAATGAGAAATTGGTAAATGGTGGTAGAAAAGTTTACACCAATTCTCCAATGATTTTAGCAAATAAAAGAAATTGCATTTTGTTTTGAGATACTGAGGCATGTAAAGGTACTTACCTGTTATTGGCTACATTTAAAGCCCTACTGCACTTTGAGCATTAGTAGAGACTCAATACTTTTATAAGGGCAGACAAACTCTGATACCAAAACTTGACTTGCCATTACAAGAAATAATTCACAAATAGCCTTCATTAATATGGATATAAAAGTCCTTAAGAAAATATCAGCAAATGGAATCCATCAACATACAAGTACATTGTGACTATGTAAGATTTGTTTCAGGAATGTACATTTGGATTTAAGAAAAGCAATCAATGCACTTTGTCATATTAACAGAATAAAGGGAAAAAATATATGATCATATCAGTAGATGTCCATTAAGAGAAACAGAGATAAAAATATTGTGATATATTCATAAAATGTAATTCTACTCAGCAATACAAAAGGATGAACTACTGATAAATCAATTTGAATGAATCTCAAAACCATGTTGAGTAAAAGAAGTAAAAGCATACACACTGTAAGGTTCAGTCTTTGTGGTATAGACAAATCAAAATATCAGTTGCTTATGGGGTGGTACTTAGCTGAAATGGGCATATATAAATGTTCTATGGCAATAGAAATTCTCTATATCCTTCTTATGGTGAGTAGCACATAGCTGTACATGTTTACCAAAACTAAATTTTATACTTAAGATCTGTGCATTTTACCAAATGTAAATTTTACTTTCAAAATAAAAAAGATTACACCTCATCCTCCTGTAAAAGTGCCTTGCAAAAGTCATTGAAAAAGCCAAAGAAAATTACATAATCAGAAGAATAAAAATGAATTAAAATGAAAGAATCTTGCTTTGTAAAGAATAAATTGATGTAAATGAAATAGATCTTCCTACTAAAATAAGATGCATATGCAATGAGGCAAATCACATAAAAATAAATTCTTATTTTGAGTAGAGAACTTAAAGAAATATTAGATCAATAAAATTTGGTTGAGAGAAATGGAAACAATTTGTAAATTTCTAGCCCAGTAATGACATTCACCCAGATTCTATTATGACTTGCAATACTCAAGCTATTGTAACTCTCAAGTGACTAGATATGTCACAGGTCATCAATTAAACAGTGTGGGTTTGGTATGCTGCTGGGGTAAAGAAGATAGAAACTATAGAAAAACTCAGAGATAGTAAGTAAATAGGATATGGGAAAAAAGCAGAATATGAACAGGCTATTTCTAGTTCCTTCTAGTTGTCTGTATATTCAAAAGGCAGAAGAGATTGTCAGACAGAGTATTGGAGCTATAGGAGAGCAAATATGTCCTGGTACAGAGACAAAATTTTCATAAATCAGATTTACCAGGACATCTAGATCATTGGAAGGAGAAAAAGGTCCTCCTCAGAAATAGATGGAGATCAAAGAAGATGAATAACAACCCGGTATCACAAAAAGAGACCAATTGTAAAATCTTTTTGACTAATTCAAATGCAGAGAACTGCATCAAGAAATCCACTGCATCTTCTAATATGAAGGAAAAGGATAGCTTAGACATGGTCTCAGACATCAGGTTAAACTAAAACTAAGGAAAAGTGTGCTCTGTAACCTCTAGCATTGCAAAGAGCACTGGGCCTATGGAAATTACTACATTTTCACAAACCATTTCACTTGCATCTTCAGTGAACTCTGTCCATAATAATGGACCAAATGAATACAAAAGGTGAGGAATTACAAATTCTTTGAAGTACTCATTCTCTCAGAACTGAAGCAGTGCTTATCAATCTAAGGTATAGAAAAAGTTTAGTAGTGGATATTAAGAGATCTGTGAGTCCTATGTGGGTGTCAAGAATCATGTGATTCTCCCAGCTTAAATTCAAAGGTGAAACCAATTTCTTTACCTCCCAGTGTTAAAACAAATTAAGAAAATTAGAAATTAATGGGAAATTAATTTATACATATATATATAAATATATAATACCACAAGCATTGGAAATCAGAAAAGTCATTTAAAAAAAGAAAGAATGGAAAAAAAAGACCCATGGAAGACATTAAAATATCATGTACTAGCTGTGCTGTTTTGTTTTTTACATTGAAGAATAATATGACTCAAATATTCTATAAACTTTTTTAGAGCTCTGTTTTAGAGTGTAAGATGGAAAGCTGTAACAGGACAGAGTATAGCTTGCTTCATACAAACTTAAGTTTTGACATTCATGCATAAATTTTAATCTTAATTTTGCCACTTTTTCATCACAAATTTTGGCAATTTATTCATCTAAATTTTCCTGAACTGTATAATAGTATTAAATGGTGCTAGTCATACCTAAGTCCATGTAATTTTTTTTATTTTTTACCACATCAAATCATTTTATTGTACAGTTTCCATCCAACAGAAAATTACTAAGAATATAAACATAAAATATCTAAAAAAAATACATAGAATAGATGCATGACTTCCTCCCCCAAACTGAGGCCAACCTCAAGGTTCTTTAAAAGTCAATGGATTACATGCATGCCTATCTTTACATGTCTGTGTGGGGTGGGTGACAGAGAGAGAGAGAGAAATGAAAAATGAATGCAAAATAAAGCATTTGATGTTGGGCCTGATATACTATTCAGTAAGTATACTGCAGGTATAGAAAGTTATGATGTTGTATTGGTACTGATAAAACCTGCCAAAGAATCTACACATACAATCAAACAAGCAACACACATTCATTATGAACAACAGTCATATGAAAAAAAAATTCTACATAAAATGTTGTTAAATCACACACAACAGCATAATAAAAAAATTGACCAAAGCAATTTGTATTTACTTTTTAAATGGAAAAATGATTTTTATTGCATTTTAAAAATAATATTTTGTTTAAAAAAACTTGTTTTTTAGTTTTAGAAATTAATCCTCAATTTCCTGTTATTGTATTTTTCTATAACCCTATCCTCCCTAACCATGGCCCCTCACCCTAACCCCTCACCCTCACTATCAGCATCACCCAGAACTCACCGTAACCCTAAACCTAAACCTCACACTTACCCTAACATTAAACCTAGAGATGGTAACTCTAACAATAATCCTGTCCTCCTCATACACATTACTAAAAACATAACCCTAACTCTAACCCTGGACCCTCACCCTAACCACTCACCCTCACCATGAACGTCACCCACACCTCACTGTAATCCTAAACCACAATCTTGAACTTACCTTAACACTAAACCTGAATCCTAATGCTAAAGCCTATACATGGCTCATAGCTGTAACCCCTCATCATTCTCATCAACATCATCTGCACCTCACCATAACCCAAAACATCAAACTCACACTTACCTTAATATTAAACCTATCCCTAAATCTAACCATAAACCTATCCTCCCTGTACACCTAACCAAAAACCTAATCATAACCATAACTCTGGTCCCCCACCCTAACCCTTCACCCTCACCCTCAACGTCACCCACACCTCACCATAACCCTAAACGTCAATCTTGCACTTACCCAAACTCTAACCATAACCCTATTCTCAGCCTACACTGAATCCTAAACCTTAACCCTAGCCATAAGTCTAGCACATAACCCTCCCCCTCACCTTCACCCACACGGAACCATAATGGTTAACCTAATTCTCACATGATCTCTCAGCCTAAACCCACGTCCTACCTCTAAGCCAAACTATAAGTTCATCCTAAACATAACCCTATGTTTAACCCTAACACTAACCCAACGCCTACCCACACTACCCTCACCCTCATTGTCTCCCACACATCACCATAACAGTAAACTTCAGTCCTGCCCTGATCCTAATATTAAACCAGGACCCTAACTCTAACCATAACCCTATCCTCCCCATACAATTTACCAAACACCTAACCCTAATGCTAATCCTGGACCCTTACAATATATCCTTAATCTCACCATCAACGTCACCCACACCTCACCGTAATGCAAAAAATAAATCTCGAATTTACTCTAACATTAAACATGGACCCTAACTCTAACCATAACCCTATTCTCCCCATACACGTTACCAAAAACCTAGTCCTAAACCTAACACTGGCCCTTATGGTTTCCCCTCACTCTCACCATCAAAGTCACCCACACCTCACCACAACCCAAAAAAAACCCTAAATCTCACACTTATCCTAACATTAAAACCAGACTCTAACTCTAACCATAACCCTATCCTTCCTGTACATGTTACCCAAAATCTAACCTTAACCCTAACCCTGGCTACTGACCATAACCCCTCACACTCACCATCATCACACACACACCTCACCATAATCCATAAACTCTACCTCACACTTACCCTAACATTATACCTGTCCATAATTCTAACCATAACCCTATCCTCCCCATACAACTTACCAAGAACCTAACCTTAACCCTAACCCTGGCCCCTTACTGTAAAACCTCACCTTCACCACTGTCACCCAAACCTCACCATAACCCAAAATCTCTATCTCGCACTTACTCTAATATTAAACCCAGATCCTAATGCCAACAGTAATCCCATCATCCCTGTACACCTTACCAAAAACCAAACCATAACTCTAACCCTGGCTCATGACACTATCCCCTCATCATCACCATCAATGTCACACACACTCCTCACAGTAACCCTAAACCTCAAACTCGCACTTACACTAACATTAAACACAAACCCTAACTCTAACCTTTACCTTATCCTCCCCATACATGTCACCCAAGACCTAACTTAAACCCTAAACATGGCTTGTAGTCATAACCCCTCACTGTTCTCATCAACATCACCCACACCTCACCATAACCCAAAATGTCTAAATCGCACTTACCTTAATATTAAACCTATCCCTGGATCTAACCATAACCCTATCCTTCCCATATACCTAACCAAAAACATAACCCTAACCTTAATCCTGGCCCATATGTATACCATCACCCTCACTATCAATGTCACCCACACCTCACCATAACCTATAACCTAAATCTGACACTTATCCTAACATTAAAACTGTACACTATCTCTACCATAACCCTATCCTCTCTTGTACACCTTACCAAAAGCCTAACCCTAACCTAACCCTGACACCTGAACCCAACACCTCATGGCCACCACTGACATCAACACCACACTGCAACACTAAACTTGCATCTCACCCTCACCCTCACATTAAAGCTGGAACCTATTTCTAAGTGTAACCCTATACTCCCCTTAACAAAAGCCTGACCCTATCCTTGAGGCCCCGGAAAACAACCCCTCACTGTACCATCGAAGTCACCCACATGTCACTGAAACCCTAAACCTCAATCTCGCACTCACCCTCACATTAAACCTGGACCCTAACTCTAACTGAAACCCTATCCTTCCTGCACATCTTACCAAAAGCCTAACCCCAACCCTGGCCCCTGATCCCCACCCCTCACTATCACCATCGCTTTCACCCACACTAAACACTAAACCTTTAACACTAAACATCAGTCTCCCCTCACCCTCATATTAAATATGGACCCTAATTCTAACTGTAATTGTTTCCTCACCTTACTCCTTACCAAAAGCCTAAACCTAAGCCTAACCATGGACCCTAAACGCAACCCCTCAGCATTACCATCGATGTCACCCAGACTGCAACATAAACCTAAACCTCAATCTTGCCCTTGCCCTCACATTAGACCTGGCCCCTAACTGAAACCATAAACCTATTCTCCCCATCCTTACCAAAAGCCTAACCCTAACCTTAACACTGGCCCCTGAACTCCACCCCCTACAGTCACCAATGGTGTCACCCATACCACACTGTAACCCTTAACCTGAGTCTCACACTCACCCTCACATTAAACCCAGACCCCAACTCTAACTGTAACCCTATCCTCTCCTTACACCTTACCAAAATCCTAAACCTAACCCTAAGCCTGTCTCCTGTACCCAACCCCTCACTGTCACCATTGACCTCACCCACACCACATCATAACCCTAAACCTCAATCTCACATTCATCCTCACAGTAAACCCAGACCATAAATCTAACTATAACCCTATCCTCCCATACACATTATCCAAGACCTTATTCTAACCCTAAGTCTGGCCCCTGACCCTAATGCCTCACCCTCATGCTCACCTTCTCCCACACCTAAGCATAATTCCAATCCTAAATATAACCTGAAACCTCACAGTGAAAATCAACCCGAACTCTAACCGTAATCCTATCCTCACCCTACACCGATCTCTAACCTTAATCCTAACCCTAACCCTAACCCCAACCATAAGTCTAGCCCATAACCCTCCCCTTTACCTTTACCCACACAGAACCATAACCATTAACCTAATTCTCATATGATCCCTCAGGCTAAACACACATTCTAACTCTAAGTCACACCACAACTTCATCCTAAACCTAACCCTATGCTTAACTGTACACTAACCCAACCCATGCCCCCCTACCCTTACCCTCATCATCACCCACACATCCTCCTAACACTAATCCTCAATCTCGCCCTCGCCCTAACTTTAAACCTGGACCCTAACTCTAACCATTACCCTCAGTACTAATATAGTATAGTAAGAACAAGAGGGACTCCATCTTTAGGCTAAGATTCCATTTAAAAGCCAGGGAGTTAGGAGGTAAGATTCCTAACATAATCATATTTTATGGTAATCTGCAAATATCCTACCTTATCTTAAGGCAAGTCAAGCAGTCCTAATTGATATGTCTCCAAATCTTAAGGGTAACCGGTATCTTAGAGAAAAACAGAATCAAGAAATTCCTTTTGTTAAGTTTATTTTACAGAATACCTAGAGGAAAGACTATGGATGGTGACATGATGTCTCTCACCTGAGATAGACATCATGAGACCATATATCAAGCCTTTGCTCCCCAGACCGCCACTCCACCCTTTGCCCTTTCCTTGAAATCCTTAACAGACACAAATCCTAACCTTTAAGCACATCTCCTCTCTGAAGTTGCCCACATTCCCCTTTCTCCAAGTGTGTACTTTGCCTTGAATAAAGACTTTTCACTGCTCAGTTTATTGCATTTTGTCCCTGCTCTTCCAGTGGTAAGAGTCTTTGTTACTTTGCTATTTCATTCCATTTTCTAGACTTAAGCACATGTCTTCACTATCTCTGTTCTACTTCAGACAAGTAGGGAAGGGCTACTGAGAGCTCTGATTTGGGCCTGCAATTTCCCATTGCCCGGATGACCCAGACAGGACTCCAGCTGTACAGTCATGCTCTTTAGCAGCCTGCTTGACTATCTCCTGTCTTTGCCGTTGGGAATTCCTCAGTGCTCTGCTACCCCAAATCCTGGGGTGGTTGGGGCTTAGTTCCAAGCCTTGCAGATTCAAGCTGACACTGGATTCCAGGTGACTCTGCCTTCAAGAGTTGGTGAGGGATTTGCCAACTGGAGGGAGTTCAGTGAGCTTCCCTCTCCTCCCTCTGTTCTTCCTTGCTCTCTACTGCCTTGCAAGGCTGCTGCCATTCACTGCTAGTCTTGCTTTAATTAATTTCTTCCTTACCTATGAGACAGGGACAGTGGGTGTAGTCAGAGTAGGGTGAGGGCCTCTGGGAAAAGAAGGGCAGAATAATTACAGTCAGAGCAGTGTAGCAATGGGCAAAGAAGTCCCTACTGAAACTGTGCTCAGCATTATGCAAAGTCAAGGTCACACTAATTCTCTAGGGTAAAGATATAGACATCTTCAGTGAGACCAGTTAAAGGGCAAAAGGCCAGGAACAACTTGGCTTGGAATGTTTGAGTGTTCTGCAAGGGTATCAGCATAACCCGTGACTCCACTGTCAGCCCTAGCAATCAGATTATGACCCAGCCACCTTGAGGACAGGGCAGGTGGTACAAGTCGACACCCCTAAGCCTTTTTTTGATGTTCTTGAAAAATCCTCAATTGCCTATAACAGACAGCATCACTACGAGCTCTCTTGTCCCCTCCTGGCATGAGCCAGGAGCTCTATTCTCTCACTTTACTTCTAAATAAAAGCCTGTACCTTGCTCTCCTACCTTGAGTTTTATGAAGCTCATTCTTTGGCTTCGTGAACAAGAACTCCGGCATCACCTACACTCATCAGACCTGTCCAAAAATTCTTTCTCCATTAGTATCAAGAACCCTCCTCCATCCAGGTGGAGGTTTCATCTAGTCCACAGGGAGAGACCTCCCCAGATACAGCTGTCTAACATTATTACTTTTTTCTATATGCATGCACGTATGTTTGTGTTGCTGGGGAGAAAGAAATTTCCTCTACACGTTGCGGTTCTTCTAAAGCTGATCTAAAAATCAAATTGACATGAGACAGATAAACAGGAGATAAAAATGGAGTTTAACTGCATACATAGAGGAAAGCTATAAACATGGGTTCCAAAGACAGTCAGGAAGAATGAGGTATATATGTCATCCTGAACCAAACAAAGAAAAAGGGGTAAGGTTTGAGACTTCATGGGAAAAGAGAAGTCTTTCAAAGGAATATGAAAAGTGTAAATGTTAACCAAATATTCCCTGGGCCAAACAGTAACAGAGAAGGGGTACAAAGGGGAATTTTAACAGACTTGGCCACATCCCTCCTAGTCTACCACCCCTCGTTTACATTATAATACAGCTATCTATGGTGATAGCTCTCCTCCTGGGGTAGTTCCTTCATCTAAATTTTCATTATGCAGTTGGGGAGTGGAAGGTCAAAGTTTACTTCTGAGTCTTTTGGGCCTTGATTGTTCTCAGCTCTGAAATAATCTGCTTGTCACAATGACACATCTTGGGGTGGCCTGCCCTTGGACCCAACACTGTGTATGTATGATCTATCTGTTAGTTATCTATGACTCTCTTGATCTATTAACTCTCTCTTTTCTCTCTGTTACTTAGTGGTTGAGAGAAATTAGACTACAAAGTCAAATTGCTTGGGTATGTTTCTAAGCTTAGTAGCTATAATTTTAGGTATGTTATTTAACCTTATTGTGGATGAAGTTGTTCAATTGTAAAGTAAAAAAATAATAATGCCTTCATCATAGGGACTTAAGGAGGATAAATGACTTCTTATATGTATGATACTTTTGGCCTGGCACATATATTCCTAGTTCTATTAATATCATGATTATGACTATATGATAAGTAAAAATTATTAATTAAAATGATAATATAATGAATAATAGTTATTATATGCTCAAAGAGATAAACCTGGAATATCATCATGAAATATTAACAGTTATTTCGGGATGCTGAATTTAAAAATATTTAAAACAACTTTCATATTTTTACAAAGGTTTTCTTATCTTTCACAAATAAACTAATGTTAAACTTACTGCTATTAAAGATATTCAAGTGAAATTTTAAATTTAGATATATGAGATGTCCTTTTTTCATCTAACAAATGGAAATAATATTTAAAAAGATAAATTAAATCACAATGCTTGGAAAAGAATGGTGGTATTCTAATACATAGCTATTGAAATTGTAAATTGGACCAATAACTCTTATTAAGCAAGCAAGGAATGATTGGATGGTTAGATTAACTTGGGCAGAATTCATGTCATTTTAATATTGATAATTTCCTCCTATATAGCATACATATGAGTATCCATTTAATAAAATTATTTAGTAGATTTTTATTTAAAATTTAAGTAAAACATGTACAGAACAGCACACAAATCAGAAAATTTTCACAGAGTGCACTCACATTTCCACCATTTGAATAAAGAATTCAAATGTTATGAGAACCGAGAAACCCACCTGATTTTCCTTTCCAGCCACTCTCCTTACTCTTCTTAACATGAGGATAACACAAGGTTAACACAAGGCTGACTTCTTTCATGGTAGATTAGTTTTGCCTGGCTTCGGATTTATGTAAATGGAGTCATACCATGTACTCTATGTTGTCTGATTTCTTTCAAATCTCTAAATCTGAAGTTGTGTGCCCTATATTTTTCTATAATCTCTCCTTTTTTTCCATTGTTTCTCAATCAGACAGCCCAAATCTTTGTCTTCTTAGCCATTCAAAAAGTTTTTTCCTTATATTATTAAGCTATATGTGTATATAAATTTATATGATTTTTAATTTCTTGTTATTTAATTATTCATTTTGTTTAATTGACTTTTTTGGTTTTTCAGTTTTCTAGAGACAAAATCATACTTCATTTATCTTCAGTAGTGTGTTATGACAAAATTCATTTCCCACAGTACACCCATTCTTAGGCGCTTTCTTGTGTGAATAGCCATTGTTTTGTTCAAGTGTCCATCTCTCCACCACATGACTCCAAGACAAACTCAAATTTCTGTGAGTTAACCAGAGCTTCCCCCTATTTGCCAGTGATTAATTTATAGATATGTGTTTGACCTTTTTTAACTAAAAGAACATGATAGAATATTTTGTAGAGAAGAGAAGTGGTTTGCTTACTCAAAAGAAAGTAGCATCTCCTTTCTCCACCAGACATCAACATTTTTTAATACAATACCTAAGCTTCTGTAGCCATGTGTTAACTATAAAAGGAGTCAGGCTGAAGGTAAACCAATGCTTTGTGGCTGACAGAGAAGAAAGGTGAAAAGAATCCAATATACCTTTACAATCTTGTTACAGATAATAATACATCTCTTTATCTTATAGATAAGTTGGTTTTGTGTGACTTCATGCAAAAAAGTATTCTTTTAAAAGTTTTCTTAATATTATTCTTTAATTAATATTTCAAAATATCTCTATATGGAAACATATAGAGAATGATATAATCAATGTTTATAGCTGGGTAGCAATAGAAAATCCTAACATGTTGTTACACATTGCTGAGAGAAATAAAATACAAAGTGTGCATATATTCTTTCTTGGACAGTAGAAATTTACCTATAAGCATTGATTCAATAGTTGTTTTATGCATTTATTTAATTAATTTGTGGAGTATCTTCTGCTAATTTAGTTAATTTTTTAAGAAAAATGAACTATCTTTTAGTAAACACACAATTATCATTGTCCATTGAAATAGGCTATTATGTGTTCAATAAATAAATCATAGCCACTCCATGATATTTATCTCAGGAAGTTAGTCACAGGATTTCCATTAAAAGTAAAAATGTAATTATTTTGGTAATATAGAATTAGTATACTTTTACAATAAGTTCTTCAAAATAGTTCTGCTAAACTACAATGGGATATGCAGCAACCATGCTGTGCAATATAATGATGTAATGATTGCTAAGGACTTTTACATACACCTGAAAGACCTTCACAACAGTCCTATGAGGTAGGTTCAGCAAATTGGCATTTCATCATTTTCAACTACCATTCAGTAAGGAAACTCAGGGAGGTACAAAGACATTAAATGAATTTTTAGGCATGTAGATAATAATTGCATAAATTAGATATTTTTAATCTTGGTGTTCTTTCCAAAGTCTCTTAAGGTACAGTAAATATGTTAGTTCTAGAAGATGCTCAGTACACAATATGATGGTTTCTTTATGTAAATCCAAAATGTTTATATTGACATGCAGGGACTATCTACATTGGATGGCTCATTAAGGTCTTACTAGGGGAAAATTGATAGTGATATTCAATAATGTGTCACATTTTATTAAAACCATGCTATTTATCAGGTTTATTTTCCCATTGACCCTTTTTAATGTAAACAATAACTGGTGAGTATATTAGCCCTGATAAGTATATTTGCCATAATGTCTAAAACACAAGGAAGAAAAATACAGATGTACTTAAATCTTCATTCAGCATTTGTCATGTCATATACAAATTGATAATATCTTTATTTTTAAGTTAATTTTTTTGGATACTGTTGACTAAGTGATTGAGTTGTATTCAACTCAAAACATGAATAAATGAAATTGTTCTGCATTCATGCTTTTGGTGTCTTAAATACTATACAAACCATTTTCAAATGATTTATAAGTAATTGGAAATTTACAAAACAACTTTTAAAAGCTCAACTAATTTTCTAGTTTGTCTCATTTGATATTTAACTTATATGGGGATTTTCAATTTTATATGGGAAGAAACTGAGGCAGAGGCAGTTTTACCTAAGAAAACTAATCAGTTTTTGCATGGCTATAAACAAGAGCTTGATATAGGGACCTTTTTCATTCTGGGAATTTTGCCTTAGGTAGCACTGCCTAGGTTTATTAAAATACTAGTTCTTATCATGTCTTGTTTTTAAAGAAAGCATAGAAAACCAATTACTTGTCTTCTATTCTTTGGTCTGATTTCATTATTTTTTATCTAGTTTCCGACATATGCTTGTCACATATCTCTGTGATACTTCTATGTGATTCTATCTACAGTTTTAGTTTCAAGATGCCAACTTGATTCATCTTCCTATACACACTTAACACACCAGTAATTCACCTATGGTAATGTGTATTCTTGAAATCTGCAAAAGTGTAGTACTATCAAAGGAACTAAATAAAGTCAATAGGGACAGAAATCACTAATTGTTGCTTTATAAAAGGCTAAACCCTGGTTGCTCTTATCACATGGGTTTAATGTGGGGTTTTTGTTTGTTTTTTACTTTTTCACTCAGAAAGGGTAAATATATTGATTAATTATTCAATTTCTTTCACAGTTTTTGTTATTTTTCTTAAATGTACTTCCCTGTGAAAATTTCCCAATGCATAATTTCTATTTTGGAACACATGCTAATGATGTAATGAAAGAAGTCATCTATAATAACTTCTCTGTCTTAGTCCATCTCTCTCTCTCTCATTAAACACTAGGTTTTCAATTGATTTTATCCCATACAAATTAAACCCAATATTTTTTAAAGGAACTTACGGAACTTTTCTGAGAAATAAAACAATTTGAAAACAAAATTCTCATTTTCAGAATTTATTGAAAGATAAAGGAAGATTGATATAAGAAAAATAAAGAAGATAATTGCTTTTTCTTTTTAAAAAAATAGTACCTTGAAAATGATTGCTAACTATCAAATTGCCAATCTCAATTTTTTAATGGAAATTGTCAGATATAGGCCAAAAAAGTAATAAATTGAATACCCACTTTCCATTATTTAAGTTCAAGAATTAACGCCATTTAGCCAATTGTTTCCCATATCAACCTTTCCACTTCTATTTGTGTTGTTGGAATATTTAAAGGTAAATCTTCAAGTACTCAGCTGAGTAAAGATATATCATTTAAAGATATATCAAGTATTTAAAGATATAAGTATTTCCTTACATATGATGAGCAGATAAGAGTCTTTTAAAGCATAACCAAATGTGATACCCAAATGATCACACTTTACAAAATTAATAATAATATTTTAATAATATCCAATACTCAGCCTATGTTAAATTCACCCGATTATATCAAAGTATATTTTTACATTTAGCTTGTTGAAATTGAGACACAGACAAGGTCCACACATACAGCTACTTCATGTATATTTTAAATTTTCTTACATTTAAAATAAAACTCCTATTTTAAACTGAGTCGATTTGACCTGTAGAGTATCCTGATTGTTTCCTCATTTTCTCAAATGATAAAACAAGAGGCTTAATTAGATTCAGATGTATTTTGGGGGATCAATAATATTCTTTATAGGTGATATACTCCATTTTGCATTGCCAGAAAATTTATAATATCTACTCATCCCTATAATTGTGAAGATAGATAAGTAGGTTCAGGTGTTTTCAGCCTCATCCATAAGTTGTAAAGTCTTCCATTAACCTTTCACCTACTAGTTTTAATATCCATTGATAATCATTGCCTAGATTATTATTTATAAGTGGTAACAAACAGTGATTTTCTAATTTTATCATTCCTTCTACATCTCTAGTTGTAATTCTCTGACAAGAGGCGAGAAATGATTTTTCTTTATCAAATATTAGATGCTCTGAAATACATTTGTCTGGAAAAGTAAGGATAATTAAATACTTAATTCTTTCCAGTTATTTATTAGTTTCAGAAACATTATATAATGATATAGAAATATCCATAGTTGAGTAATACATGTATTTTAGTATCATTAGGAATGAGTACATTTTTATATATTGAAGTGTTTCCATCTATTGTTGTGTGTTATCACAAGCCCAATTGCATGTCCAACAGGGCAAGTTGTGATAGGGAAGGGCTCAAGAGAGTGAAGGAAAGACCTGGAGACACTATATGAGACATGAGGGTTTATTGGGACTTACATACAGGGGGCCAGCTAGATGAGGTTGCTCACTGCCCTCAGTCTTTCCTACCTGTTTCTATGTGGATATTTTAGTAGTTACTCAGTTCCTGGATTTCTTTCAGAGGTAGTTGCTTAATGTATAGCTATACATTTGGTGTGTCCATGGGAAGAATGAACTCAGGAGCCTCCTATGTTATTATCTTGGTCAACCTCAGCTCCTGTTTCCTTTTGACATTGCCTCAGTAGTATTTGATAGACTACATACTTTATATCACATCCTAATGTCTCAGGCTTATCCAGTACTTTTCACTAGAACTGAAAATGACCGTTTCTCTAAGGAATCTTAATTACTACTTTTGCAGGAAATGGTTCCAGATATCACAGTATAGATTCTAGCAGCACTTATTTTTTGCTGAAACGTTTTAGCTAAATGATATAAAATATATGTTAATCAGAAAGAGGCTGTTGGGAAGAAGGATTTTCCTTCACCCTTCCAGGTTAACAAAAAAAAAACCCAAAATTTAATTGTGTACATAAGGGTAATCCATAGATAGACATATGATTCCCACAGTGAGGCATATGTTTCATTCCAAATTAAGAATAAGAGAGTAGAGGTCGGGGATTTAAAAGGGAAGAAGGCAATTCACAGGAATATGAAAGAGTAAATGCTTGGTAAGCAAATGTTTACAGGACCACACAGAAACAAATGGACACAGAGAATTTTAACAGACACTGCCACATTCTTCCCTGTCTATAACACCTACTTCATATTATAATGAATTATTTTAAAGCAGTTGGTAGGGGTGGGGATGGGAGTGTGGCAAAGTTTCTGAGTCTTTTGGGCCTTGATTGTTTTCAATTCTGACATAATCTGCATGTCAGAGAGGTACATCATAGAACAGTCTGCCCTTAGCCCCTACAAGGCAAAATAAATGTAGTTCATACTGATATTTCCAAAGTATATTTAGGATTACACTAATATATATTATAAAATAGATATTACATTAAAATAGTATTATTGGTAGATATAAATAATATATGATTGCATTTTATGCCTGTATATCCTTTTTATACTGAAAAACATCTTGGTTTCTAACATAGTAAAATAAGTACTTAATTGCTTTATTCAAATATATGCATGTTATCACTTCAAAATATGTATATCATTATTACTATTAACTAGAAAACTACTGAATGTAGTTTGGGATTTTATTAAACATTTAAAAATTTCTTTCCATATATCTCATCAGGATTGTGCAGTTAAAATATATTGTAATGTCATTTGAAATAATTCATTATGTTTTTAGGCCTCCAAATTGATATTTGTCTCAGTCTGATTTTAATTTTTAGGAATTTTTTGTACCTCTTTATGATTTATTTCTATTAATTTTTTAAAAGAAAACTTTATTTAGTTCCAAATTTAACAATATGAAACAAGTTTCTTAGGAGTGTTTATTAAGAAAATTTTAACTTTCATTTCCATCCTTTCTATTCTGTTCTCTTCCTCACTGGTAATTTTTCTTCTTAAATAAGTTTTGGATTTACTCTGTTTTCCTTTCTCAAAATATGAGTAAGTATTACTAACACATACATACAGAGATTTCCCCAAGCTTCTATAATTTGGTGATGTAATTCCCTAAGTACTGTACTGCATATTTTTCCCTTGTTCATAGAATCATAGAATAGGTCTTTATTTATATTAAATTGTTTTCACAATTTTCACAGTGTTTTTACTCTTCTTTGTATGGAACTACCATAGTTTACATGATTAGTCCACACTCCTGAGTGTATCTGTCAAAGACATTGCTCTTTGAACATAAATAAACCTTATGAGCATAAACTTTCTTAAAAACATTTTGTGTACAAAGTATATGAAATTATTATTTTTCAAGTGACTATCATATCTAAGAATAATGAGGCTGGGGTTTAAAGCACAAGAAGGTTAAAAAAAGAAAAGAAACACATCACAATAGAAATAGATTTTGCAATTTTAAATTGTTAAGGAAGCCAGTCACGAAAGACATGTTATATGATTCTACTATATGAAAAGTCCAAAATAGACAAATCTTTAGAGAATAAAAATTGATTAGCAGTTGCCTTATATTTGGATGGCAAGGATTCAGGTAGGGAAGTGTTGGTTATTAGTATGGGGTCTCTTTAAAGGAGATAAAATTATTCCATAATTTGTTTGTGGTAATAGTTGCACAATCTTTGAATATACTAAAAAATATTGAATTCACAACCCTGTGAATTTACTAAAAAGGGTATTTTTATATTATATTAATTACATTGTTGAGGAGGAAGAATTTTCCTCTACCCCTTGAGATTCTTCTAGCTGACCTAAGAATCAAATTGATGAGACAGATTAACAGGAGAAAAATTAACAAAGTTTAATTATGTACATAAGGAGGCCCAATAATAAAATTGAGACCAAGGAAATGAACAGGACATGCAGCTTTTCTTTTAGACAGTCATAAACTTGTGACTGTGAGAAATTGATAAAACAAAGAAAACTTAGGTTTGGGAGCTTTCATTAGGAAGGAATTCTAAAAGCATTTGGGATGGGATAGTAAATTAATAAAAAGTAGCAAACCTTGTTTATATAAGTTTCTTTAGTCTTGAGTTCTCTGTCTCTGATGATAAGAATGTTTCTTTACCACCAAGAGACAGGAATGTACCTTTCACGTGGGAGATTCATTCCTGGTTTCAAGGAGAGGGGAACCAGGCTTGGAAGGATGCAGAAAATTCCTCCTGCCTCTGCTGTTTCTCCAGCTGTTTCATTTTCAAGTAATCAGTATGCCAAAGTGGCACATTTTGTAGTACACCAAGTGTCACCTGCCCTTGGTCCCTACAGTATTTCAACAGAGCTGTTAAAAAAAATATTACAAAGGATATCAAGGAATAAAGGGCAAACTGAGAAAACAATCTCTACAACACAGATAAAAACACCTAATACTTTATCATTTTATAAGCAATGCCTCTGAATCAATTTTTTAAAATGTATTTTACAAATTATTTTTTAATTATTTTATTAAGGTATATCATAAATACACTAAGGTACAGTAACATAAGGTTTACAACTAAATTAGTTTTACAAATCTCTACACCAGTATAACCACCATATCTGACATATGTATATTTATTTTTTGGATACTGACAAAGAGAATAGAATATTTCCAGCACCCAAAGAAACCTTTTTGCTACATTACAATAAACTATCCAGAGACTTGCCACTTATTCCAATTTCTATCAATATTGACTGTGCTATATAATGTCTGTAAAATTAATCCATGTTTATGTATTAGAATACTGTTCTTTTTATTGCAATTTAATTCAGATTTAGTATATCACACATTTCAATGATGTCAGTTTATGGATACTGTGAATAAAGATGCTATGAACATTCTTGAAAATGACATTTTTTTAGACATTTGCCCTTATTTTTCTTGGGGATATAACTAAAAGTGGATTTGCTGAATTATGGCATAAATGTATATTTATTTTTTGGATACTGACAAAGAGTTTTTCAAAACTATTTTGCCAGTTTACACTACAACACTAACATATGCCAGCTTGAGTTGCTGTACACCCTCACTACCAAAGACATTTTCAGTGTTTTTATGTTTACCATTTTGGTGGGTGTTTAGCTGCCTCAGTGTTGTTTAAATTTATATTTCCATGATGACTAATAATTCTGACCAAATGTTTATGCACTTTGGGTATTCGGATATTCTCACTGATAGAGTCCCATTCAAGACTTTTGGCAGGTTTTTATCATGTATTTTATCTTTTTATTAAAAAACTAAGATATTCTTTAGGTATTCTGTATATTGTATATGTGAATTGCAATGTCTTTTTTCATTCTGTGGTTTGTATTTGCACTCTAAGATACCTCTTTTAATGAAGTTCTAAAGTATAATTTTTCTTTGTTTAATGCTTTTCATCCTATTTAAGAAACCTCTGTCTTAAGTCCTTGAAGAAATTATACTCATCTTTTCTCTTAAATCTTTATGATTTTTCCTTGAACACTCAAAATCATAAGCCTCTTGAATAAAATTTTTTTAACATTGAGAGGTAATAATAAAGTTTATTTTTTATATGCTGATATTCAGCGGTTCTAGCACCACTTTTTTAAAAAGTGTAACTACCAGCTTGCTCTAAATTATAAAGGAGTCTTTATATAAATTAGGTGACTACATATCTGTTGATCTGTTTTGGGGGTCTCCTATATTTTCTAGTAGTCTTTTTGTATATACATGCAACTATATCACATTATCTTAACCATTGTAATTTTATAATATGTCTTTACATTGGTTGTCTGAGTCATCTAATTCTGATAATCTTCTTTAAAAATGCTTTGGTTAGTCAATATATCTTGCATCTCCAAAACTTTACTTGAACATTAAATATTGGCTGGTATTGAAATGAGTATGTGGGACAATTAGATCACTTTAGGGAGAATAAAAATGCTAATACCGAACATTTATTTAAGTTTAATATTTCTTAAAATTATATTAGAGTTTTCAGTGTAAATATCTTGCTGTTTCACTTTGATGAGTCTTAGGTATTTTATAGTACTGGATGTAATTTTAAATGACAATATTTTATATAATTTGCAACTTGTTTGTTTGCTAGTATATAGAGACACTGGTTTATCAATTTTGGGTGCATTAAGTTGACCAAATTCACTTACTAATTGTAAATGTGTATTGATCCTTCTGGAAGTTTTAAATATGTAATAGAGAGATTCTGAAAATAATAGTTATGTTACTGCTCCTTTTTTAGTTTTGATACCTCTTAGTTCTTTTTCTTTCTTTATTGCATTGACTAATACCACTAGTAAAATATTGAATAGAATGGTAATAGTGGCAATCTTTGCTTTTTGCCGAAGGCAAAAAAAAAAAGCATTCAACAATCCCCATTAAGCATGATGTTAGTTGTAGGCCTTTCTGCAAAATCACCCAGATTATGAAAGTTCTTTTTTACTTCTAGTTAGCTGAAAGTTTTTTTTTAATAAATGAATATTGACATTTATCAAATAACTTTATTCCTCTATTAAGATGATCATGATTTTTATCTCTGCTGAATCAAAAGCATTAAACCAATGTTGCATTTTTGGAATAAACCTCATTGGTAATGGTCTTATCATATTTATATATCACTATAGGTTCATGAGAGATATTGGCCTGTAATATTGCATTCTTATAGTTTTCTTGTGACTTTTGATGTCAGAGTTGTACTCGCCCCATTCAATGAGTTGGAAAGTGGTCTCACATTTTGATTTTTTGATAAATGTATGGGATATTGATATTAATTATCCTCTTTATATTTGAAAGAATTCATCAGAGGTAGGAAATTCTTCCTTCCTTCATTCTTTTCTTTTTTCCTTCTTTCCTTCTTCCTGCCTTCCTTTCTTCTTTGGAAATTTTTGGAATACAGATTCAGTTACATTGACAGTTAATGAATTATTAAGTTTTTTTTAGTAGAAATAGTTCAGTATCTGCTACTCTATAATTGCCAGACAGAAAACTTTTCATTCTTTTTGAAATTAAAGAAATACTGCTAATATATTTCTGTGTACATATAACAAATATTTAAGGATATTTTTTAAATGGTTGCAGTTTTTAACTCAGGATAAAGTGATTTAGTGACTATTTACTTTTGTCCCTGACTACAGCAGGTGACTAGGATCCATGGTTCTCAAAACCTCCACATGTGATTCTGATGTCTAATCAAATATGAGTACTATTATTATCCCATTTATTATTTTTGCTGTCAAATACCTACAAAGATCATAAAGAAACAGATTTGCATATTTATTATTAGAGTAACATTCCTGCACCTTGACATTACTGACATTTGAGGGTAGGTAATTCATTATCATAGGGGCCTTGCCTGTGCATTGTAGGTTGCTTCGTGGCATTCTTGGCCTCTAATTACTCAATCCAGTAACACACACCACTCCAGTGCAACAACCAAAAATGTTTCCAGACATTACTAAATTGCCCCCATTGAGAACACTGTGTTGAAACAACGACCCTTCCTAGGAAATAAAGAAGCTCTGCAATCAATGACAATGGATAATCACCAGATAAATAAGAAAATGATAAACTCAGGAGCTGAACAATGAATGTATAGAACAGGCACTGCTCCTTTAAATCAGCTGGTCTGATCCATATTCCTAACATTTGGAATCATAAGCAGCCGCCAACATTCTCCCACTTTCAAGGTCCAGAGATCTACATCCCAACCATTTTTATTTTAACTTCTTTTGTGCATTCAGACTTCATATCCTTTAATACCTGTAGACACTTTTTAAAATTTTGTTTGACCTCTGAGACTCATCCTTTGTATGTGGTTCTTTATTTCTGTTATCAGATTCCCATTGTTGACAAATATTTGATTTTATCTCCTTGATTATACATCTTTAGTTCCTCTAATTAAACACAACTTTTTTCCTAGACCCCAAGCACCCTACATATTTAGCCCAAGTTCTTGCAGCTGGTATTGTGACTTTGTTCAATTAACATCTGTTAAGTAGACCCTCTGGGGTATCAGATGGAGGAGCACATTTCAATAAAAGACCACAAGGGAATTGAAATAGAGAAATTTATTGCTCACAGCTACATGGCTTGAGAAAACATGAGGGTTGATTAAGTCAGGATGATGATAGATAAGAGCAGAAGAACATGTGACTTTTTAGGGAAACATACACCTATAATCTAGAGAACTTTCAAATGCAGCAGAAGGCATTTGCTGATGTGATATATGTGTGTGTGTGTGTATATATATATATATATATATGAAGTAATTTTCAACAAAATGCAAAAAATCAAAACAAATGTTAACTTCAAACAGATGAATCCTAAGATACGTGGTCCTGGTTTTCATCACTTGGAGGGAAAGGAGGCCTGTGCCTCTTTATTATCATAAAAACATTCTGTATGTGCACATATGTTTGGGATCAGAAAAACTGTATCAAAGTGTTAATTAGTGGATGTTTCTATAGTTAAATGAGACCACCACATTAGTCTGTATTTAATGAAAGAATATTGTTCAGGAGCCAGGGCTTACTACTTCCAGCCTTCCAGAGGACAACTGTGGAAAACTGTCATCAGTTCTTCTGTTTGAAAAATCTTCTAGGAATATTTCATCATGTCTGTAATGCGAATACTGATGACTGTCTAGGCCACGTGATAGAGTATAAACTATTGGGAACTCAGTTGACATGATAGTTAAAATGGGAGTTTATTGATTGAGATGTTACTTACACTATCCTGGTTTTCCGAAGGGCAAATGCCCTCAGGGCCCCTCAGAACAGAATAGAACCATGATTCATGTGGGTCACTTAAGCCATAATCCTAGAATACTCTGAGCCAGAGTCAAAGAGGCTTGTGGAGCCACTTAGGCTCTTACAAATATGCAGACTTCTGAACTAAGAAACAGAAAGTATTACCTTATTATTTTACCCTAGAAATGAATTATTAAGGTATCACTAAGGAATATATCACTTACATTCTCAATATTCAGTGTCTATTCAATAGAGTTTTAACTACAGTGTGAGTAAATTGCAATATTTTCAGAATCTCTCACCTGGCCTTAGTGCATCTCCATATGAACAGGTGGAGAGCAATAGTCCATCTCCATATCAATAGGTAATTACAAGGGCCAGCAAGGGCATTTCTGGACTAGAGAGGTTAGGTGGAGTTCCTTCTTCTGCAACCAGGTTGCAAGAGGCACAGGAGAGCAGAAGTAGATGACTGCTTGTAAGCAATAAATGCGTTTTTCCCACTTTATTTCTCCCTTTAACTGATATTGGTTTCAAAGGTATTTTGCCCCAGGTTTCCCTCCCCCTGGAGTTACATACAGTTTCAGTGTTTTGATACGTAAGGAAAGTATGTCCCCACTCACCAAAAATTATCTAATTGTGTTTGATTTATTATCCAACATTAACAAAATGAGTGAAAACTTCCCAGGGGCTAAACTATACTTTGAATTGTCTTTACACTGTGACTTTTGTGCATATTTTTTAGAGAGTGTACAGAAATTTGAAGGAGATTAATTTTTCTGAATAAATGGTCAGAAAAAGGGGGCCTCAGCAAAGAGTCAAGTGCAAGTGGAAACACTTGAATTTTGTGGAGCCAAGGAAAGCAAGATCAAGGAACATCATTTCTTCAGAAAGGAGAATTGAGGGGAAATGCTAGAGGGAGTGATCTTGTACCCAGTGAATATTTTAGGTTCCTCTGGTTTTATTGACTATGTTCTTTTAAATGGAGCCAGAAGGACCCGGATATTCATCAAGTTTTATTGTTGTGTTGGATAGTTATTTTGCCTTATCTCACATCCTCTCTATCTAACCTTTATTCCCAGCCATTACTGAGGCAAGCAGATTCATGCAGATGTAAACTAACAGCACTTTGCTTATCATCATTTAAACACTGTTTTGTGCTTTCTTCTGGACTTTAATAGCTTTATGACAGAGAAACCTTCATGAGCCCACTTTGCACTTATGTATGCGTTACTAAAAGCTCAATGCTGTGAACACCCTACTGGGAACACCCTTACGTAATAGGAGATAAAAGCTGATGATCAATACTTCCCTTTTTTTTTTCTTTTTGTGAGAATCCATATATATCTCCCCAGAAGGTCCCAGTTGCATAAAGTACCATTTTTCACTGTAGAGAGCAACTATAGACCTCATCCTTCTACTAGTTTTCCTCCTTTACTGTTTCATTCTCTCCCTTCTCTACTCCTACCCCATCGAAATATTTCCCAAAATAAGCTACCACACACAAAACCTTGCCTCTGCCTCTGCTCTACCTAGGCTAAGACTGGTACTCTACTATGTGCCTGAAAATCTCAAGACTTATAAATGCTAAAACAATCAAATGAAAATCCTGCTTTGATAGAATTTTGAATTTTGTGGAAAGGTGTTGGATTCCCCTGAGGAAGGCGCCGCCCCAAATCACTCACCAAAGACGTTTCTTGATGCAACAAGCAAGAGGAATTTATTCGGAAGCCAACTAGTTGGGGTCCAAGTCAGCCTGTCGCAGCAGGTCTCAACGAGGACCCAGAGCACACAAAGCCAGAAGGTTTTATAGCATTTTCAAAAGGGGTAAAATTTTCCATAATTACAATACAGGGTTTTTTCTATAGGCTCATAAATCTTTTGCTGGCGCCACATCCTGGGGTCTGGTTAGATGAGATCACCTTCGGAATGTCTAGGGTGGTTCTAGCAAGATAAGCTAGGCGTGTATGATTAACTGATTTACGGTTGGCTAACTAAAGGTCACTACAATTGACACAGGCTAACTAACTTGTTTTTCAAGATTCTAATGATTTTCCTTCTTCTGGGTTAGGGGGTGGTATTTAGGCCTTAAGATGGCTGTAGTTATGCTAACTTTTGATTCTTCAGATCCTACATTTCCCCACTTCTCTTTTTGGGGCATTCCAATCATGGAATGTTTGTATCTTCTTGTGAGGTGAGTGAGTGGTATTGTTGCTTCAACATTAGTACATGAACAGCACTCACTCTTTTTCTAACAAAAGTTATCAACCGGTTTAATATGCAGGGTCTCAAAGTTAGGAGCAACACAAGGATGAGTAGGGGCCTAGTCAGAGTGGATATCAGGGTTGTAAACCACGGGGACCTAGTGAACTAAGATTCAAACAGTCCTTGGCCTGCTTCTCGCTCTCTCTTCTTCTGATCTAGCCTTTCTCTAAGTTTTGACATTGAATCTCTTACTATCCCGGAATGATCTGCATAAAAGCAGCATTCTTCTCTTAAAGCTGCACACAGTCCTCCTCCTTTTAGGAACAGCAGATCTAGCCCTCGTCTATTCTGTAAGACTACCTCAGAGAGGGAAGTCAGAGATTCTTCAAGTTTTGTAATGGATTGCTCTATGGTTTTTAGGTCTTCATCAATAGCAGTCCTTAGTCTTTCATAATGCTGGTTCCCTTGAACAATAGCGGCTGCCTCCGTTCCCACTCCAGCTGCGACTCTTATCTCTAACAACACGGCTAAGGTCAGCGAGACCGGCTCTCTCTTATATCTATGCTTAGGTTCAAATTCAGCTACGAATGAGAGATCATCATGATACATCAACCTGGGCACCAGCTGGACCATGATACAGAAATCACGGGAGGAGTTGAAGGCAGAAGTAGAGACACATGGGGTCACTCCAGTGTTACAAGCCCACTATCCCTCGGGAGGAGGGATTAAATACCTGTTTTTACCAGGGAAGGCTATGGGTATGGTCTCATTCTTTCTTCTACAGATAGAGACTCTAGCTGCTGCTAGGGAAGAGGGGTGATGACCGCTCTGGCTGCTTCATGCTGAGAAGGGGGCGCAGTAAAGGGTGCAGCTAGGTCTCCATCACTGGTCAGTTGAGAGGGCTTCAGAAGGCTGGCGCTTCTATTCTGGGTTTCATTTTTATTACTATTTGCAGTTTTGTGGCTTCTAGGCAAGATAAAACAAATTGTGTTATTAGGTTATGTAGCAACATCTGGAGTTGGATTTTTTATTCTGGAAGGAGGCTGCATTATTGAAACGATACTTCTCTCTAAAATCACTCTCATTTTTACTAGAAGTAACTAGGTTAAGAAAATAATTAACAGCTGGCTTGATTATTTGCACAGGTGCAGCAAGAAGAGCAATTGATTACACAGGCTCTTTTAAATATGCTTTGCTGGAACTTTTTGTAAGGAATTTCAGATTGAACTTTTAAAGGCCTCTTGAGGCCAGACAGCCAAGCCAGACTTGCCATCAGGCTTTGCCTGCAGTACCTGTAGATTTGGATGAATTCTTCTCTTCTCGAGGTCTCTGCACCTGCCAGGAAGTGACCTTCTTTACTCACCTGGTAAGGCTGCTGGGAACTCTGTAAGCAAGGTACCAGGCCAGTTCTTCCAAGGGGCTTTGTTGGCTTTATAAAGTCAATCTTAGTTCTTTAAAGTTGTTCACATCTGAGTTTATACACATGTCTCTCAGGTACGACATTCCAGTCAAAGCCCTGGTAGTATAACCAGTGTTCTTAAGTAGTCTTCTCACAAGGAAAGCAGATTCTTATTGAACTCGTGCAAATAAACATACTGCCATGGAATACAAAAACAGTCACTGAAAGTTTTTAAACTCTGGAGGGATCAAGTAGAGAGAAGGATGTTTCAATTCTGCTCATAAAGATAGTCATTTACTAAACTGTTGTCAGTTTCAGAGAACAAGGTTAAAACACTTTACCAGCAACATTTGAAACAAAAAGACACAAAATCATTTTCTTTAGTTTATGTAATCTTATGTAACTAATACCTGTTCTGCTGAAATCTAGTTCTTTACCAGTTTAGGGATAATACTATAAATGACAAAAGACTTACAAATGACAATGGTTAAAGATATGATGAGAGCTTACTGTAAAACAGTTGACATAAGGAAATTCTGATATTTCTGTAATACAAAACATTCAGTAACAAAGTTTAGCATCATTCTCTTTGACAGTGCTTTCTTGGTAAATAAATATATATATATATCAGACAAATAAGCCAAATTAGTCAAATACTTCGTCTAGTGAGAAAAAATTCTTCTGACATGTTCCAGGGGCCCTCTGGAAAATATCAGAGTTAACTAGAGGTAAAAGCACCTTTTTGCATTTAATTTTTTTAGAACTATCATTACACATTTATTGTCTATATACTCAGCACAGTAAACGAGATATCTTAAAAAGTGGGGCAGCAGGGGAGACTGCTGCTGTCAATTTTTAAAGACAACATACAGAAAGTCAAACTAATTCTAGGTTACTAAGCATTCTTGAGAGAATGGTAGCAGATGGTAGATTCTTCTGCTTTCATCTTCAGGAGGGGAAAAAAGCTACAATAAGAATTCATATTTAGCTGAAAGAACTGTCTAAACTCAAGGCAGAGTATAATATTACTAGGCATACAAAAGACCTGTTAGAGATACATACAAAGAATGAATATGGCTATAGTCAAATTCAACTTAAAAGTTTAAGCAGAATCTCAAATTTAAATGTCTCTTTCTTTCACACAGATATTCAGATATGACCAGAAATATGCTTTGAGATGAAAGAGATCAGGCATTTTACTTTTTCATTTAGGGACTGAGAAATGATGACCTTTGGCTTACAATCAATAGCTTACAAACAGTGAAAATAATAAGAACATAACTCAGCATAAGTGTCTAAGACCAGATACAAAAAACAGAGAAAGTGCTTAAGTTTACAGGTCTTCCCTGAAAGCTTCAAGAATGTTTTACTCTTTAATAGTAGATTCCCCCATGTTTTTTTTTTTTTTTTTTAAAACATACAGCATATAAATTAAACAAGAAGACCTGGTGGTTCTCAAAAAATCTATTACAACTTTTTTCAAAAGTGGTCACACGTTCGTCTATCTAAGCCTTCACAGTGAAACCTGTTTTTCTGGGAGAAACATAATCTTGTCCAGATTCTACAGTTTAATAAATTTTGGTTTGTTAACTAAGTGCATTTAATCAGCTGAAAAAAGCTTTGTTACTATTCTGCTTAGGAATTCAATTTTTCAGGCCATGCAATCATTTTTAATAACAAAATATTTCAAAGGCAAATAAAGGTTATACAGTTGTTAACTAACAAACTTTAGCTTTTAGTCCCTTTAACATTACGATTTCATGGCAACTCACTGAGACTTTAAGCATGAGAAACTGCTGTGATCTTTCAACATTAAGAGCAGACTAACAGTTAAAGAAAACTGTTTAACTGGAAACGAGATTTTAATTTTGCTGTGCACTTGATATCAAGACTCACTTGCTTTAATTTCACTAGGCATGACTATATCTGTAAGAATATAGTAATTTATTCTTCATTTGCCCCATGGTCCCAAGCACATAAGCCGGTGAGAATTATGCCTGGGCTTGCCTGCGGCTTGACTGGGTTTATCTCACTTTATCTCTAAACATCCTAACCCTCCCTCCCAAGCAACAGGCTGAGCGGATCTTCTACAACAAAAGGCATCACGCTGTTTTCTCTCTTTGTCTCTCTTTAAATAAATAGCTGTACTTTAGAACAAAGTTACTTTCTTTTATCACAAAACACATTCTTTAGCATGCAGAAGAGTTTTCATTTTTTATACTTTTTCTTATTAAAACATACATCTTTTAGCATAGAGAAATGTTTTTCTTTATTACTTTAAGTGGTTTTAATTAGAACTTAAAACCATTAGAAACTTTAACTTCTAGTGAACACTGAGAAGCAGGACACTGCAAACTGTCAAACTAACATTTTCTAGACTAACAAACTCACGAACACATTCTACAATTTCTGCAACCATGAGCTTCACAGCACAATCTCCCAGCAAACACAGAGCACATTTTATCAACTTAACAAAACTCTAAGGCTTTAAGTTACTACAAAGATTCTCAGGCTGCAGGTAGGCATACACACTGCAACACACAATTTAAAAGGTGTTCACTTGCCACACTTATCCAGTTCACCTACCTGCAACAACTATGCTAGCCTACTCACAAGACCCCCACTGAACACTAGACAAAGCCAAGCTTCTAAGCATTCTATTCTTAAAAGATTTAGCAGATAACATGACTCAAATGACTCTAGGTAAACTCAGGCAGCGGACAACTACCAGGACATGCCCGCCTCAGGCAAACTCAAATTAGCATTAATGCTTAACACTTTTTTACCAGGTTTTCTGGAAGTTTTAGAACACTCAATTTTCACAAGCGCTTGTCTTTAAATCAATTTCATTAATACCATCCGGAGGTAGAAAGATATATTCATTTACACACTTAGGGGGTTGTCTGAGTCTGTCCCCTTGTCAGTATAACAATTATTAGGCACATGAAAGACACAAAAAACAGAGACACACACAGATTAGACACACAGCGGCCGCTTTTTGTTTTTTCTCAGATTTTCAAACAGAAACCGAAAGGAATCAGAGGGTTGATATTCCTGGCACCTGAAAATCAACCCTATCTCATCAGATTCACCTTGCCGGAAAAACAGACGGGAGGCTACCAGGCGTCCCTGGCCTCCCAACCTCCCCGAGGCGTCCCCCAGGGTTGCAGCCTGCGGTGCTCCTAGTACGTCTACCGACCGCAGTCTCGACCCCTTTACGGGATCGGGACAGCTGCCAGACAGTGGGTACCCCCTTTCAGAATTCTGACCGGTCTCACTGAAAAACAGAAAACAGAACACAGACAAACCAAGGCGCCACTAATCTTACCTCTTCCTCCAAGAGCGACTTCGGGAGTGAAGCGGGGTGAGCGCATGATCCCGGACGAGCCCCCAAATGTTGGATTCCCCTGAGGAAGGCGCCGCCCCAAATCACTCACCAAAGACGTTTCTTGATGCAACAAGCAAGAGGAATTTATTCGGAAGCCAACTAGTTGGGGTCCAAGTCAGCCTGTCGCAGCAGGTCTCAACGAGGACCCAGAGCACACAAAGCCAGAAGGTTTTATAGCATTTTCAAAAGGGGTAAAATTTTCCATAATTACAATACAGGGTTTTTTCTATAGGCTCATAAATCTTTTGCTGGCGCCACATCCTGGGGTCTGGTTAGATGAGATCACCTTCGGAATGTCTAGGGTGGTTCTAGCAAGATAAGCTAGGCGTGTATGATTAACTGATTTACGGTTGGCTAACTAAAGGTCACTACAATTGACACAGGCTAACTAACTTGTTTTTCAAGATTCTAATGATTTTCCTTCTTCTGGGTTAGGGGGTGGTATTTAGGCCTTAAGATGGCTGTAGTTATGCTAACTTTTGATTCTTCAGATCCTACAAAGGCACACAATAAACATTTGAGAAAAAATATATGTGATACATAACATAATAAAAATAAATAAAAACTGAAATAAATAAAAATAAAGTATTAGGCATAAAAAATGTCAGTATTGGAAATACCTTTAAAAAAAACGGTTAGGATATAATTCACATACCATATCATTCAAACATTTAAAGTGCACAATTTAAATGTTTTTAGTATATTCACAGTTTGTACAACCATTGCTATTATCTAATTTTGTAATAGTTTCATCACTGTTGAAAGCTTATAGCCATTAGCTGTCATTTCCCCAATGCCTCACATTTCTCTAACTTTAAGCAATAAATATTCTAGATGCTTTGCCTATTCTGGGCATTTCAATGTAAATGAAATCATCCAATATGTGATCTTCTGTAAATGGCTTCTTTCAGTTAGCGTGTTTTCAGGATCAGCCATTTTATTGCACATATTTTTTTTTTTTACTTTTTTTTAACTGGCAAATAAAATTACACTGTATGGATAGACCACTTTATCCATTTATCAGTTGATGAACATTTTGATTGTTTCAGCTTTTCAGCCATTATAAGTAAAATTACTATCAACATATAAATTTTTGTGTGGATTTATTTTTCTATTTCTCTTAGATATATATTTTAAAAAAGAATAGTAGCAATGAAGTTAAACAGGCAAGGAAGACTTTATTCAAGACTGTTGCAATAGGGGAGAGAGATTCAACTCAATTCTGTTGAAACAAAGACAAGAGGATTTTTAAATGTAGGAGTGAGCTAATGAAAAAGTACTGGAAGACATTATGGAGTAGGTTAGTAAATATGAATTAGGCCATCTGTGTTTGATAATTGGAAAGTAAGAAAGCCTTAGGAAGTAAGGCTTCTACTGTCTTCCAGGGACTGAGAGAGAAGGACGCTCTCTCCTTAGATGGTTACATTTCAAAGGAATGCTCTCAAGTCCTTGAGAAAGGCATTCCTGGATTCTAAAACTGGCAAAAGCCTGGTAGAAGATTTACATTACGAAGGGACAAAAAAAAATTTAACGAGAAGTTTGCTTAAAGTAAATGCTCTAAGAAAAGGGAGATCAGTGCTCTATAGTCAGGAAGAAATCTGTCTAAATTTTAGTCAAGCTACGGGGAACTTTAAGGCTCTCTAGTTCACATAGCTAAGAGTAGAACTGCTGAGTCATATAACTGTTTGAGGAGGAGCCAAATTGTTTTCTTAAGGAGCTGCACTTTTACACTCCCACCAGCAGTATCCAAGAGAGATTCTCCTCATCTTCACCAACAGTTGTTATTGCCTGTCTTTGATTATTATATTATTATTATTATAACTTTTATAGCAATCCTGCATTCCTTATGCAGTTTAGATGCTATCACTCAGACTACAACCTCAGATTACATGAAAGCATAATTCTTTTGTAAATTTTAAAAATTTTAACTATTTTTTAATTGAAGTATAGTTGATACACAATATTATATTGCTTTTAAGTGGTTCAACAGTTACAAATATTATTAAATCCTTACCCCAACTAGTACAGTTACTATCTGTCAACACAGAAAGATGTTACAGAACCATTGACTATATTCTCCAAGGTGCATTTCCATTCCATAATTCTTTTTTATATGATAATTACATTAGATGAAATGGAAGAATTATATTTTATTTTCAAAATTCAAAATTCAAAATTTTATTTAAAACAATTAAAAATGCTTGGTAAAGAGTATCTGTGGTACTGTCACTAGGGATTTTTTTCTTTACCTTTATGCCAACTCTCTTATTATTACTAGTTTTTAACATGTTACTTTGGACCTAGAACCCAGGCCTGTCAAGCACTTTTGAAATGATATATATTGACTCAAGTGCCTGTAGTTTCAGTTTCACATTTGTTACTGACTCTCAGATGCTCCAGCCTCTACAGGCAAGACTAGGCCCACTCTTCACTCAGTTTGCTCAGGTTCTTAAGACTACTATCCTGACCTCCTGTGTGGCCAGGCTGGTGGAGAGAAAATTGAACACAAAGCAAGTATGTGTTAGATGGAAGCCTCAAGGAAAGAAAGAGCAGTCTCCTGGGTGGTAATCTGATAGCAGAATGGTGGATAGTATTAAAATACAAAGTTTAGTTTTGTTTTTAATCTTGGTTTCTTTTACATGTAGTTATTTTCATTATCAGCTTTCATGTTCTCAGGAGCACACAGACATAACATCAGAAAACAATACACATTACATACGTAGTGTCCACTTTTGAATTAACAAAATAGTACGTGGTCTCTATTTTTAATACCTTTTCTTACCTCCCATGTGGCTTTACAATTTCCTCTGGTTAAGTGCTATGAAAAATAAGAATTTAACTTCAGATAACTTTCCACAACCTCACTAACTTCTGTTGTAAACTGCTGAAGAGCCAGTCTCCAGGATCTCCTCACTTCCATGCTCAAAATATTGGGGAAATTTTTTGAATAATGTTCCATCAAGGACATCTCACTCATGGAAAGTTATAGAGATAAGCACAAAGAAATGTCTCACACATGATTTATGAGATAAAGTAACTAACAGAATCTTTTACATGGTAAAACTCAAAAGGAAAAGTTATTTGCTGTAAAATAAAGGCACAATGATAATACAGTAACCTCCTTTTATGATAACAAATAATCACAAAAAAATCTACTCCTGGCTGATATTTAATGTAAAAAAGAAAAAAAGAAAAGAATAAAAGAACAGCCAAAAAGTGAACTTTATATATGACTGGTTAGCTCAGTTTATTAAGATGTGGTATTTAGCAGGCCTAGATTATACAATTTGACTTTTATAAGCAAATTCTTAAATTATTGATTTAAACCATTTCATTATAAAAATGACAAAATTGAGTTTATAAAGGTGAACTTGATTTCCCAAGAAGGGGCTTATGATTAGTGTCCTCCTATATGTAAACTCTGTGTTTGCTCTATTTCACACTGTTACTTATATAAGGGTTTTTTCCCCCTATTCTTTTCGATAACACATAGATTTCACTCTCATATTTTGTATAATCTGTATGACAGACACTATATTAGTATAATTCATTCATTGTTCAAACAGTGAATATTTCAAAAAAAATATTTGTATTTCATCCCCATTTTATTGCTGAAGAAACTTGGTTTCAGAGAAGTTATGCAGATTTCCTAAGATCCCAGAGTTAGTAAGTGGCATGGCTAGGCTTCAGGTTCAATAGTGTTGTATCAACCAAGTACATAGTCATTTAGGCAGACTGTGGTGATTTCTTAGCTTTACTTCTGCTAAAGAACAAAGAGAAAGCTGAAGAAAGACAGATTAGTATAAATCTTACTCAATTCAGAAAATATTGATGGCACTGATCTATTATTTTTGGATTATGTAGGTAGGAAAACACAAAGAATCAAACTAAGAAAATGAGAGACCAAACCTAAACAACACAAAAACACAACCGTATCACTTGGAAACAAGGTTAGTAGCATAAACTCTCAATGAGATTACAAAAGAAAGTGTATATAGACTTCTACTTCAGACCACAAGGAGTAACAAAAATTGGATTTACCCTCCCATTTTAAATAATTAGAAACTAGAAACCTATATGAAGACAATATTTTTTAAAAGCAGTTCTGAATTTCTTTTATTTTCTCTCATGTTCTGGCTGGGCACCTAACAGTGATATAATCAAAATATTTTTATGATAGCTTTATATTCTTCTGTAGTTACCATCATAGTTATCATTGCTATATTTATATTTTTGTGTAACTTTTCAAGCAGTAATAGATTTAGTCAATAAATTTAAGAGTATAACTAAGTGGTAGAAGTCAGAATGGATTTTTGGTTGCAGCAATAAGTATTTGTTGGTTTACCAAATAGATACCTTATTGTTTATTGCCTTTTGAAAGCAGTAACAAGATTTTGCCTACCTTCAAAAAATTCAACTAACTTAAGGGTCCAGGTTGGATAAATCGTACTCATTCCCCAACTCCCCATGACAAGGTTTTTTAGCTATCTACCTATCTAGTTTATACTGATGGAGCTAAAAGGTTTAAAATAAAATCTGCCTTGATAATAGAGTGATAGAAGATGATCAAGAATTTTTCTGTTTTCCCTTCTAAGGTCACTTATCTTACAACTTCTGACCAGAAAACTTCACTCCCTGCCCTGTTGCTGTGGAAGATTGCCTTGCACACTGATCTTCAAGAGCATTCTTTCTTCTCACTAGCCATTAACTCTCTGCTTCTGGAAGCAAAATGGGACATTAAAAATCCTGGTGATACTTAGCAGAGAGGATGCCACAGTTTAAAGGGTAAACATATATTTATATTCATAGAGAGAATTACCAGCAAAGGTAAATCTGACACAAGGTAGCTTCTTTTTGTGAGGCCTTATAGGTCATTAGTTCAAAGCTTCATTTTAATAGATTAGCAAATAGTACCTGGGACATTTAAGCAACTCAACTTTGGTTGCAAAGCTAGTCAGTGGCAAAGGAAGTATTGGAAGCTAAAGTAAACATTTTAACCCAGTACTCCTTCCATCACAAGAAAAAAAAAGAAGTCTGTGTTGTAAAGGAAAGAAATATTTGGTTTTTATATTACAAGTGAAGAGACTGAAGGAAAATTAATCAAATTTAAGAGAGATAGTGGCAACTACCTTAGAATATAATTAACGACTCATGATTAACAGCAGGATGCTACTTTTGAACAAAATTTCTTAAAATTTAAATACCAAAACTAATCTCTCATAAGCAAAATTTATCCTAAAACTAGTAATGGTCAACATTTATTGAATGCCTGTATTGTCAGGGACAGTGTTAAATGCAATGCATGTATTTCACTTGATTATCGCAACTACCCTTTAGGTAGTGTATATTTTTCCACCTTACTATGAGAATAAAAGCTTAATGAAGAGAAGAAACTCTCCCAAGATATTGCTCCTCATTTTTAATGGGTTAATAAATAGTGAAGTGAGGATTGGCACCCAGATCTGACTGCCTTCAGAGCCTAAGTTCTTCACCACCATATGGCATACACAGACCAGACTGTTCTTCTCTGTGTGTAACAACCCATTTTTTCCTTTCAGTTCTCAATTTGCTTCACCATAACTCAGGCCTTGTGGTTCCTTCAGTAATCTCTGTTTTTGTATCTCACCCTATTACATTAATCTTGATAGAAGTCTCTACCCATCCTACTTTCCCTGATAATCTATTATGTCAATGTTTTAGGTTTTTCTCTCATGTATTACGATGACAGATACCAGGAATGTCCTGGCTTAGAGCACATATCAACAAACTTAAGCACATGGGTGAAATCCAGACCATTACTTGTTTTTCATGAACAAAGTTTTATTCCAACACACAGTCATGACCATTTATTTATGCCTTATCTATTGCTGCTTTCATATTATAACAGCCAAGTATAGTACACATAACAGAGACCATGTGGTGCACAAAGCCTTAAATATTATGATCTGGCTCTTTACAGAAGAAAAGTTAGCTGCTCAAAGTCTAGTCTGCAGTGTGGTAACTGTTTCCAAGCTGTTTGTTACTATCACTGAGGATATAGGTACAGAAAGTGAGAGTAAACGTTTTAGAAATTTGTTTTTGACAGATTAATAGCTTGTCTTTGAATCTAATAATAACATCAAAAATAGCAGGGCTTTTTATGTATTTCTTTAAAAAATTTTATTTTACTGATAACAGATTTATTACACTTTACAGAAGTATCACATTGAAGAGAAAAGAAAAAAAATACTCATTGCTCATCATGCAGTGGGAAAACCACTAGATTACAATTCATTCCCTGTTATGGATCTGGACTTCCCAATGAAGTAAATTTTAATTTTTTTTTAGGATTTTTATCTAATCTATCCCCAGTTTAGTTCAGTTTTTTTCAAGAGCAAACTCTAGTAGAGCAAAAGCAATTTGGCTGGCCAGATTAATATAGAGTGATGGGGAAATATGCTTATTATTAACATCTCTAGTTAAAAAATAAATATGATTCTGCTTTTGTATGCTCTTGGTAGTTTGTGAAAGTCTTCTGTGTCTAGCTGTAGCTAATCAAAAAAGTTAAATCTGATTGTCATTTAAATAGGTAGCCTAAATTACATAGGGTAGCACTTAGCTTAATAATTTCAATTTCTTCCAACATTCCTTCTACTAAATTATTTCAACTATAATATTGCTACATTGTACCTAATGTGAGCAACAAATGTCTATCATTCAAAATAAGAAGTGTTTGTTCTTTAATCATCTATGGGTTTTTAAATAAGAATACAACCTTTTATTCCAACACACAGTCATGACCATTTATTTATGCCTTATCTATTGCTGCTTTCATATTTTAACAGTCAAATATAGTAGTCATAACAGAGACTGGTCCAGCAAATACAACTTCCAAATGCTTTCTTTTCAGCAAGATCCTAACAATGTTCTAGATTCTAGCATAGCAACTCTTTCTAGTGAAATTTACCTCAGCCTAATGTGTTTTGTAGAAAGATATTTAATACTTGCTTCTGAGAGAGATTAGCATAATTGCTCAATTTGAAGGAGACAACCAAACCTAACAGTTATATCATTTTTTCCATATTTTATTGTTTACTAAGTGCTTCATATGTAGCCCCATTTCATTACAAGACCTTATATCCCATTTCATAGAAAAGAGGCAGAGACTATGATTGCCTTGTGCAGATCTCAGACTAGTGATGGACTGGGACTTGAATCTGTGTTTTCTGAAATCAATCTTCATTTTCTCCATTATTCAACTTTACTCTGCTGTCTCATAGCCTATGCCTTTGCCTTAAAACTTTTTTGCCTTTGTTTATTGCATGTTAACTTAAGGAAGCTGTATTTAATCCCCTAGTGGATCAACAGGGTAAAAATCTAAACCCTTTCAAATGTTCACTGTTCATGAATACTCATTAATTGGAAACCACTACCAAAATATGCTGGGTTGTATAAGAATCTGAGGATAAAGAGTAGACAGTGCATGAGATGCATGAGGGAAATGGAACTTAGGAAAATGTTGTGAGTAGTTGGCATCCCTTATGCAGTGCTACCTTCCAGGTTTATATGCATATAACCCCACAATCCCAGAATAATCACATTCCCATAAAATGAAGCATCCTAAAATGTTAGAAAAAATTTTCTGTCATTGGTGGGTAGGTTATAACTCTGTAGAAAATACAGTTGCCCTAGAGAAAATTTTGATATGGAAAATAGCTCAGATTTATTCCAATGCCTCTCACAATTAACTATTTTACTAAATGGGCCTATTAATCTCAATATTTCCAGGACAGTTGTGGCTCACTGATAAATAGCAAGGCACCATCTGCACATAAAATCTTTTTATGTCACTTTCCTCTTTTTAGTGTATCTTAATGGTAATGTTATTTTTAAGGCCGTATGTATAGACATAGATAGACTTACTGAGCTTAGGATGTCTTTACACACATTTACTAATTTTACCTTTTGGGTGGAAGTTTTCTCCTCTGAAAACTAGCAATGAGTAAGGATCTATGTAACCAGTTCACCTAAGGTAACAACTCTAGTTCACCTTATACTGGGATTGTCTCCACAGATAGTACAGATAGTTAAATGACTTGGGTCGCAGAATACTGAAGTTGTTTCTATCAGCCACTTGTTTGTAAATGGTACATTATATAGTATGTTTAAGTAATTATGAAATGTGTGATGCTGATATAGAAGAGAAAACTCATGGAGGTTATGCTTTTATATGTCATTTATGACCAAATGGGAAATTTAACCATTGTAACATTTCATCAAAATAATCCCACTGTATTCATAATCATAATGTGCTTAATTCTTATTGAAAAAGAGGAATAATATATTTGTTACCAATTTTTCTTAACACTGAGATCAAAGGTGTTGTCAGTGTAATTCATATCCTTCTTTGCTGTAATGAATTTAACAGAGGTGGAGGGTAGCTTATATCATGATAAATGTTGTGTACATTTGGTGAAATGGCTTAATTTCCATTTCACAAAAAATGTGCATTGAATTGATTGACTTTTTGGAAGTTATTTTTTGAAATCTATTTGACTTTTCCTTCCTCTCCTTCTTAAAAATTACACTTCCACAGATTCATAGAATGGTTTATTAGAATTATTTATAAAACAGTTCTTCATTATTCATCATCTTTATTTCTTTATTACTTTGTGTGAGTATTTATAATAAGTGGCAACAGCTGGGCATTATATTAACAAACGATTTCTTTCCATGTATTTTAGGCTTCAGAATCATTCATGTATTAGTTCATTCATTTACTTTTTAAAATATCCTGAGTATGTTCTGTACTGTGTACCTTGATAAGCAAATTTACCTCTGTGTAAAATGTCTCCAAAACTTGTGCTATAGATAAAATAACTTCTATTTTACAGATGAGAAAGAAGACCAGAAAAATTAAGGACTTATATCCAGTAAATTAGAAAGAAGAAATGGAGAAATTAATCTTCTAAAGTTAAGATGAAAGCTCTTTCAATTCTTTCCAGCTGCTTCTTAAACAAATATTAACTTACATATCTCTCTATGGCATCTCCAGGTGAAGGCAGAGAAACATTAGAAGTTAATGCTATGGTCTTAGAATATGGAGAAGAGGTAGAAAAGGGAAATAAAATTTATTGAATGCTTTTATTTTCAGGTACTTTGTATTTGTTTTTTCCTAAATATAGTATATTAAGAGCACTGTACATTACATAAACTAAACAATGAAGCTGGAGAGATTAAATAATCTTTCCAAGATCACACAATCTATGAATGAAAAAGCTACGAACCCATATTTTCTGTGTTTAAACTAAGTTTTTTTTTTTACTAAGATACATTGATATACAATTTTATGAAGGTTTCATATGAGCAGAATTGTGGTTACAACATTCACCCATATTATCAAGTTTCCCCCCACACCCCACTACAGTCACTATTCATTAGCGTAGTAAGATGCTATAGAGTCACTACTTGTCTTCTCTGTGCTATACTACCTTCCCCATGACCCACCTACATGATGTGTGCTAATCATAATGCTCTGTAATTCCCGTCTACCTCCCTCCACACCCAGCTTTCCCAACCCCTTTGGTAACCTCCAGTGCCTTCTTGGAGTCTGTGAGTCTGCTGCTCTTTTGTTCTTTCAGTTTTGCTTTGTTGTCATACTCCACAAAAGAGTGAAATTATTTGGCACTTGTCTTTCTCTGCTGGCATATTTTACTGAGCATACCTTCTACTTCCATCCATGTTGTTGCAAATGGTAGGATTCGTTCACTTCTAATGGCTGAATAGTATTCCATTGTGTATATGTACCACCTCTTCTTTATCCATTCATCTACTGATGGACACTTAGGTTGCTTCTGTATTTTGGCTATTATAAATAGTGCTGTTATAAACATAGGGGTGCATATGTCTTTTTGAATCAGGGATCTTGTTTTCTTTGGGTAAATTCCTAGAAGTGGAATTCCTGGGTCAAATGGTATTTCTATTTCTAGTTTTTTGAGGAACCTCCATACTGCTTTCCACAATGGTTGAACTAATTTACATTCCCACCAACAGTGTAGGAGGGTTCCCCTTTCTCCATGAGTGTTCCCCTTTGTCTGCATCCTCACCAGGATTTGTTGTTTCATGTCTTTTCAATGTTGGCCATCCTAACTGGTGTGAGGTGATATCTTATTGTGGTTTTAATTTGCATTTCACTGATAATTAGTGATATGGCAAATATTTTCATGTGCCTGTTGGCCATCTGAATTTCTTCTTTGGAGAAGTGCCTGTTTGTATCCTCCACCTATTTTTTTAATTGGGTTATTTGCTTTTTGGGTGTTGAGACATGTGAGCTCTTTATATATTTTGTGTTAACCCCTTATTGGATATGTCATTTATGAATATATTCTCCCATATTGTAGGATGCCTTTTCATTCTGCTAATGGTGACCTTTGCTGTACAGAAACTTTTTAGTTTGATGTAGTTCCATTTGTTCACTTTTGCTTTTGTTCCATTGCCCAGGGAGATGTGTTCAGGAAAAAGTTGTTCATGTTTATATTCAAGAGATTTTTGCTTATCTTTTCTTCTAAGAGTTTTATGGTTTCATGACTTACATTCAGGTCTTTGATCCATTTTGAGTTTATTTTTGTGTATGGAGTTAAATAATCCAGTTTCATTCTCTTACATGTAGCTGTCCAGTTTTGTCAACACCAGTTGTTGAAGATGCTGTCCTTGCCCCATTGTATATCCATGGCTCCTTTATTGTATATTAATTGGCCATATATGTGTGGGTTTATATCTGGGCTCTCTATTCTGTTCTACTGATCTATGGGACTGTTCTTGTGCCTATATCAAATTGTGTTGATTACTGTGGCTTTGTAGTAGAGCTTGAAGTTGGTGAACATAATCACCCCAGATTTATTCTTCCTTCTCAGGATTGCTTTGACTAATCAGAGTCTTTTGTGGTTCCATATGAATTTTAGAACTATTTTCTCTAGTTCAGTGAAAAATTCTTTTGGTATTTTGATAGGGATTGTATTGAATCCTTAGATTGCTTTAGGCAGGATGCCCATTTTGACAGTATCAATTCTTCCTATCCATGAGAATGGAATGTATTTCCATTTATTGGTATCTTCTTTAATTTCTCTCATGTGTGTCTTGTAGTTTTCAGGTTATAGATCTTTCACCTCCTTGATTAGGTTTATTCCTAGGTATTTAATTTTTTTGATGCAATTGTGAATGGAGTTTTTCTGATTTCTCTTTCTGCTAGTTCATCATTAGTATATAGGAATGCAACAGATTTCTGTGTATTAATTTTATATCCTGCAGCTTTGCTGAATTCAGATATTACTTCTAGTAGTTTCGGAGTGGATTCTTTAGGGTTTTTTATGTACAATATCATGTCATCTGCAAACAGTGACAGTTTAACTTCTTCATTAACAATCTGGATACCTTTTTTTCTTTGTGTTTTCTGAGTGCTGTGGCCAGGACCTCCAGGACTATTTTTAATAAAAGTGGGGAGAGTGGGCATCCTGGTCTTATTCCTGATGTTAGAAGAAAAGCTTTCTGCTTTTCACTGTTAAATATGATACTGGCTGTGGGTTTATCATTTACAGCCTTTGTTATGTTGAGGTACTTGCTCTCTATGCCCATTTTGTTGAGAGTTTTTATCATGAATGTATATTGAATTTTGTCAAATACCTTTTCAGCATCTCGAGATAAACATGTGATTTTTGTCCTTTTTAAGCTAAGGTTCTTAGAAAGGATTTGGCATTTCTCAAATTCCAAACTTTCACAGAGAACAGTAACAACTACCTAGTTATAGCACAGTTTCAGAGCAAGGATATCAGCAAAGTAGTGGAGCGGGTTGGTCCAAGCCCTTGTGCCCCTATAGAAGAAACACTGGGAGTAAAAGCAGAAAATGCCACATCCAACTCTGTCAGAACTCTGGAAAACAGACATAAAACCAAGTGAACACTGAATCATAAATGGGGCAAGTTGAAATCATTACTCAAGTTTTCTCTTCTTTCAGTTTCACCTGCTTCACTTCTGCTGTGGAGCCTAGCAATCCAGAACCAGAGCATCCATGCACCCAGTGTTGAACTCTGGTTCCAGGTCCCAGAGTGAGGAAAGCAGATCTTATTGACAAAGCATTAAGTTTGTCTGTTTTATACTTCCTGGGGTTCCTCAATGACTGTGCAAGTACTCATATATGAGTATGAGTACATGCCTAAATCAGAGTTCAGCCCAGAAAGCAGTGAGCATGACTAGAAAATGCTGCTAGGTGGACTAACAACCTATAGATGTATGGGACAAAAGGTTACAGTCGAGACATACAATAGACCAGAAAAGGTCTAGGAAGAATAGTTTAGGGAGATACCTTGGGAAATTAGGAAATTCCAAATTACCTGTGTATACAAGCTGTTCAGAAAGCCATGTGCACCAAACAGAATGCCAAAATATACAATGGAAAAAACTGACAGAATTATAGGGAGAAATAGATTTACAGTAATAGTTGGAGTTTTCAATATACCATTTTCAACAATACTGCACCACACTAAAAGAACATGGAAAGAATACCACATGATTACCTCATCAGACCCAGAAAAGGTGCTTGACAAAAATCCAACACTCTGTCATCATAAAAGCATCAGAAAATAAGAAACAAAATGAGGGACTTTCTCAACATGATAAAAGGCATTTGTGAAAAACTCAGAGAAAATATCATAACAATGGCCAAAAATGAAAATTGTTTCTTTCATATCAGGAACAAAATAAGGATGTTTGATTTGGTCACTGCCATTCATTATTGTACTTCAAGTTTTAGCCAGAACAATTACACAAGAAACAGAAATAAAAGACATTATAAATTAGAAATTACAAAGGAAGAAGTAAAACTATATTCATAGATGACATAATCCTAAATATATAGAAAATCCCAAAGGATCCATAAGAAAACTATTGGAGATAATAAATGAATTCAGCATTTATAGGGCATGCAAGATCAGCACATATAAGACAACCTACAGAATGGGAGAAAATATTTACAAATCATATATCTGATAAGAATTTAAGATGCAAAACATACAAACATCTACAACTCACCAACCAGAACTTAAAACCAATTTAAAGTGGGCAAAAAACGTGAATAGACATTGCACCCAAGAAGCTATACAAATTGCCAATAAGCACATAAAAGTGTTTTTTTTATGCTTTGGATGTTCAATAGTATTGGCCATTAAGGAAATACAAATTAAAATTAATATAAGATATCACAGAAACTTTCAGTTTTGATCACACATCATGAACTATAAACAATCAAGTCAGATATGATTATTCATTTGATTTTTTTTTGAGAGGGCATCTCTCATATTTATTGAACAAATGGTTGTTAACAACAATAAAATTCTGTATAGGGGGGTCAATGCTCAATGCACAATCAATCCATCTCAAGCCTAATTCTCATCAGTCTCCAATCTTCTGAAGCATAATGAACAAGTTCTTACATGGTGAACGAATTCTTACATAGTGAATAAGTTCTTACATGGTGAACAGTACAAGGGCAGTCATCACAGAAACTTTCAGTTTTGATCACACATTATGAATTATAAACAATCAGGTCAAATATGAATATTTGTTTGATCTTTATACTTGATTTATATGTGGATCCCACATTTCTCCCTTTATTATTATTATTATTTTTATTTTTAATAAAATGCTGAAGTGGTAGGTAGATGCAAGATAAAGGTAGAAAACATAGTTTAGTGTTGTAAGAGAGCACCTGTAGATGATCAGGTGTGTGCCTGTAGACTATGTGTTAATCCAAGCTAGACAAGGGCATTAAAACATCCACAGATGCAGAAGATTTCTCTCAAAACAGGGGGGGTGAGGTTCTAAGCCTCATCACTGTTGATCCCCAATTTCTCACCTGATGGCCCCCCTGCAACTGTGCCTGTCTTAGGTTGTTCCTCCCTTGAGGAATCTTACCCGTCTCTGGCTAACCAGTCATCTTCCGGGGCCATACAGGGAAATGTAAAATTGGTAAGTGAGAGAGAAGCCATATTGTTTGAAAAGGTTAGCTTTTTACTTCTTTGCAGATTTATGCCCTGTGGCTTCTATACCCAGCACTTGTCTCGAGGTATCTTTACCACCTGGAGGAATTATGATGCTCAGTAAATTCGATATGAGGCACAAATTCTATATAAGGGTTGTAATTAGGAAGGAAGTAGAAAAGCTACAGAGGTAGCATATGGAAGGAAACATGGGAGGATTGATTATTTCTTTGACATATCTTCTTGTAGAGTACCTTAAGCATGTATATGTTTTAAACTACTAACTAACTTGTGCACACGTATTAACATAATAGGAATATGGTGACATAAACTAAACAAATCTATAATTACCAGCCATCTACAGTGAAGCCAAGAAAACCAGTTAGGCACTCTAGGCATTTGTGAGAATTTGTCTATGATATGATGGATATTGTCCAACTGTACTTGAACAGCCTGAGAGAAATCAGACAAATTAAAGCAACCCATTTCTGGTATCAGGTCACATCCCATATGTTCTTTTAACTGTAGATAGTCTATAGTCATAAGATTTTGGAGCGCTACAACTTGCACCCCTCCCAACTCCAGGTTGAGTTCCAACAGTACAGATCCACTTAAATTCGTTGTCTCACTGTATGCACATGCCAGCCTAGACATCTCCCTCCTCATTCCAGTGGCAAGTCCAGGAAATGGTGGGATGGACATAGCCACAACCGCAGCATCGCCTGGATCCCTGTGGAGGCTTTTTGATGATCATCCCCCGGCACAAGTCCTCCAGAGAGTGCTGATGCCAGAAGCTCCTCCTCATATTCTTTCTTAGTTCATTTTCTGGGTATCCAAGCTAGGCCTTGATCTTCTGCATAAAAACAAACAGACCCTTTGCCCACACTTTGACATGCCCTCTATACCACTGTGTAGAACTCATTGGAGGTCAGCACACAAGAACTGCTTTTTATTTTATTTTTTTTATTTTTATTAAGAGAAAGGAATATTATCAGAAAAGAGTACCTCCATAGCCAATCATCTGACACCCTCTAAGTGATCAAAATTAAGGATATTTAAAGCATGTGTTAATCTTTGATTTACTAATAGTTTTATCCTATCAAGGAATAAACCCCCTTTTCTTTCTTTCTTTCTTTCTTTCTTTCTTTCTTTCTTTCTTTCTTTCTTTCTTTCTTTCTTTCTTTCTTTCTTTCTTTCTTTCTTTCTTTCTTTCTTTTTCTTTCCTTTTTTTTAAATCTTTAATCTACACTTACATGAAGAATACTATGTATACTATACTTTCCCCTATACCAAGTCCCTCCAAAAAATCACATTACAGTCACTGTCCATCAGCATAGCAAAATGTTGTAGAATCACTACTTGTCCTCTCTGTGTTGTACAGCCCTCCCCTTTCTCCCTCCCCCCATGCATGCTAACCTTAATACCCCTTTCTTCTTCCCCCCCATATCCCTCCCTGCCCACCCATCCTCCCCAGTTCATTTCCCTTTGGTACCTGTTAGTCCACTTTTGGATTCTGTAATTCCACTGCTGTTTTGTTCCTTCAGTTTTTACTTTGTTCTTATACTCCTCAGATGAGTGAAATCATTTGGTATTTCTCTTTCTCCGCTTGGCTTATTTCACTGAGCATAATACTCTCCAGCTCCATCCATGTTGCTGCAAATGGTAGGATTTTCCCTCTCCTTATGGCTGAGTAGTATTCCATTGTGTATATGTACCACATCTTCTTTATCCATTCATCTACCGATGGACATTTAGGTTGCTTCCAATTTTTGGCTATTGTAAATAGTGCCGCGATAAACATAGGGGTGCATCTGTCTTTCTCAAACTTGACTGCTGCATTCTTAGGGAAAATTCCTAAGAGTGGAATTCCTGGGTCAAATGGTAAGTCTGTTTTGAGCATTTTGATGAACCTCCAAATTGCTTTCCACAATGGTTGAACTAATTTACATTCCCACCAGCAGTGTAGGAGGGTTCCCCTTTCTCCACAGCCTCACCAACATTTGTTGTTGTTTGTCTTTTGGGTGGCAGCCATTCTTACTGCTGTGAGGTGATACCTCATTATAGTTTTAATTTGCATTTCTCTGATAATTAGCGATGTGGAGCATCTTTTCATGTGTCTGTTGGCCATCTGTATTTCTTTTATAGAGAACTGTCTGTTCAGTTCCTCTGCTCATTTTTTAATTGGGTTATTTGTTTTTTGTTTGTTGAGGCATGTGAGCTCTTTATATATTCTGGACGTCAAGCCTTTATCGGATCTGTCATTTTCAAATATATTCTCCCATACTGTAGGGTTCCTTTTTGTTCTGTTGATGGTGTCTTTCCCTGTACAGAAGCTTTTCAGCTTAATGTAGTCCCACTTGCTCATTTTTGCTGTTGTTTTCCTTGCCTGGGGAGATATGTTCAAGAAAGGTCACTCATGTTTAAGTCTAAGAGGTTTTTGCCTATGTTTTTTCCAAGAGTTTAATGGTTTCATGACTTACATTCAGGTCTTTGATCCATTTTGAGTTTGCCTTTGTATATGGGGTTAGACAATGGTCCAGTTTCATTCTCCTACATGTAGCTTTCCAGTTTTGCCAGCACCATCTGTGGAAGAGACTGTCATTTTGCCATTGTATGTCCATGACTCCTTTATCAAATATTAATTGACCATATATGTTTGGGTTAATTTCTGGAGTTTCTAAACTGTTCCACTGGTCTGTGGCTCTGTTCTTGTGCCAGTACCAAATTGTCTTGATTACTATGGCTTTGTAGTAGAGCCTGAAGTTGGGGAGTGAGATCCCCCCTGCTTTATTCTTTGGCTATTCGGGATCTTTGGTGTTTCCATATGAATTTTTGAATTATTTGTTCCAGTTCATTGAAGAATGTTGCTGGTAATTTGATAGGGATTGCGTCAAATCTGTATATTGCTTTGGGCAGGATGGCCATTTTGACGATATTAATTCTTCCTAGCCATGAGCATGGGATGAGTTTCCATTTGTTAGTGTCCCCTTTAATTTCTCTTAAGAGTGACTTGTAGTTTTCACTTTTTTGGTTATGTTTATTCCTAGGTATTTTATTCTTTTTGATGCAATTGTGAATGGAATTGTTTTCCTGATTTCTCTTTCTATTGGTTCATTGTTAGTGTATAGGAAAGCTACAGATTTCTGTGTGTTAATTTTGTATCCTGCAACTTTGCTGTATTCCGATATCAGTTCTAGTAGGTTTGGAGTGGAGTCTTTAGGGTTTTTTATGTACAGTATCATATCATCTGAAAATAGTGACAGTTTAACTTCTTCTTTACCCATCTGGATTCCTTGTATTTCTTTGTTTTGTCTGATTGCCGTGGCTAGGACCTCCAGTACTATGTTAAATAACAGTGGGGAGAGTGGGCATCCCTGTTTGTTCCTGATCTCAGAGGAAAAGCTTTCAGCTTCTTGCTGTTCAGTATCATGTTGACTGTGGGTTTATCATATATGACCTTTATTATGTTGAGGTACTTGCCCTCTATTCCCATTTTGCTGAGAGTTTTTATCATGAATTTTGTCAAATGATTTTTCAGCATCTATGGAGATGATCATGTAGTTTTTGTCTTTCTTTTTGTTGATGTGGTGGATGATGTTGATAGATTTTCGAATGTTGTACCATCCTTGCATCCCTGGGATGAATCCCACTTGGTCATGGTGTATGATCCTTTTGATATACTGTTGAATTCTGTTTGCTAATATTTTATTGAGTATCTTTTGCATCTACATTCATCAGGGATATTGGTCTGTAATTTTCTTTTTTTGGTGGGGTCTTTGCCTGGTTTTGGTATTAGGGTGATGTTGGCTTATTAGAATGAGTTTGGGAGTATTCCATCCTCTTCTCTTTTTTGGAAAACTTTAAGGAGAATGGGTATTATGTCTTCTCTGTGTGTCTGATAAAATTCCGAGGTAAATTCGTCCGGCCCCAGGATTTTGTTCTTGGGTAGTTTTTTTATTACCGTTTCAATTTCTTTGCCCGTAATTGGTTTGTTTAACATTTGTGTTTCTTCCTTGGTCAGTCTTGGGAGGTTGTATTTTTCTAGGAAGTTGTCCATTTCTTCTAGGTTTTCCAGCTTGTTGGCATATAGGTTTTCATAGTAGTCTTTAATAATTCTTTGTATTTCTGTGGAGTCTGTCGTGATTATTCCGTTCTAATTTCTGATGCTGTTGATTTGTGTTGATTCTCTTTTTCTCTTAGTAAGTTTGGCTAGAGGCTTATCTATTTTGTTTATTTCCTCAGAGAATCAGCTCTTGGTTTTGTTGATTTTTGCTATTGTTTTATTCTTCTCAATTTTGTTTATTTCTTCTCTTATCTTTATTATGTTCCTCCTTCTGCTGACTTTAGGCCTCATTTGTTCTTCTTTTTCCAGTTTCGATAGTTGTGATGTTAGACTATTCATTGGGATTGTTCTTCCTTCTTCAGGTGTGCCTGGATCGCTATATACTCTCCTCTTAAGACTGCTTTCGCTGCATCCCACAGAAGGTGGGGCTTTGTGTTGTTGTTGTCATTTGTTTCTATATATTCCTTGATCTCTATTTTGATTTGTTCAGTGATCCATTGATTATTTAGAAGCATGTTGTTAAGCCTCCATGTGTTTGTGAGCCTTTTTGTTTTCTTTGTATAATTTATTTCTACTTTTATACCTTTGTGGCCTGAAAAATTGGTTGTAGAATTTCAATATTTTGGAATTTACTGAGGCTTTTTTTGTGAGCTAGTATGTGGTCTATTCTGGAGAATGTTCCATGTGCACTTGAGAAGAATGTATATCCTGTTGCTTTTGGATGTATAGTTCTATAGATGTCTATTAGGTCCATCTGTTCTAGTGTGTTGTTCAGTGCCTGTGTGTCCTTTCTTATTTTCTACCCGGTGGATCTATTCTTTGGGGTGAGTGGCGTGTTGAAGTCTCCTAAAAATGAATGCATTGGAGTCTATTTCCCTCTTTAGTTCTGTTAGTATTTGTTTCACAAATGCTGGGGCTCCTGTGTTGGGTGCATATATATTTAGAATGGTTATATCCTCTTGTTTGACTTAGCCTTTTATCATTATGTAGTATCCTTCTTTATCTCTTGTTACTTTCTTTGTTTTGAAGTTATTTTGTCTGATATTAGTACTGCAACCCCTGCTTTCTTTTCACTGTTGTTTGCTTGAAATATGTCTTTCCATCCCTTGACTTTTAGTCTGTGCCTGTCTTTGGGCTTGAGGTGAGTTTCTTGTAAGCAGCATATAGATGGGTCTTGCTTTTTTATCCATTCTATTACTCTGTGTCTTTTGTTTGGTGCATTAAGTCCATTTACATTTAAGGTGACTATTGAGAGATATGTACTTATTGCCATTGCAGACTTTAGATTCATGGTTACCAAAGGTTCAAGGTTAGCCTCTTTAGTATCTTACTGCCTAACTTAGCTCACTTATTGAGCTGTTATATACACTGTCTGGATATTCTTTTCTTCTCTCCCTTCTTATTCCTGCTCCTCCATTCTTCATATGTTGTGTGTTTTGTTCTGTGCTCTTTTTAGGAGTGCTCCCATCTAGAGCAGTCCCTCTAAGATACCCTGTAGAGGTGGTTTGTAGGAGGCAAATTCCCTCAACTTTTGCTTGTCTGGGAATTGTTTAATCCCATCATCTTATTTAAATGATAGTCATGCTGGATACAGTATCCTTGGTTCAAGACCCTTCTGTTTCATTGCATTAAATATATCATGCCATTCTCTTCTGGCCTGTAGAGTTTCTGTCGAGAAGTCTGATGTTAGCCTGATGGGTTTTCCTTTATAGGTGACCTTTTTCTCTCAAGCTGCCTTTAAAACTCTTTCCTTGTCCTTGATCCTTGCCATTTTAATTATTATGTGTCTTGGTGTTGTCCTCTTTGGATCCTTTCTGTTGGGGATTCTGTGTATTTCCGTGGTCTGTTCGATTATTTCCTCCCCCAGTTTGGGGAAGTTTTCAGCAATTACTTCTTCAAAGAGACTTTCTATCCCTTTTCCTCTTTCCTCTTCTTCTGGTACCCCTATAATATGAATATTATTCCTTTCGGATTGGTCACATAACTCTCTTAGTGTTGTTTTGTTCCTGGAGATCCTTTTATCTCTCTCTATGTCAGCTTCTATACGTTCTTGTTCTCTGGTTTCTGTTCCTTCAATGGCCTCTTGCATATTATCCATTCTGCTTATAAATCCTTCCAGGGTTTGTTTCACTTCTGTGATCTCCTTCCTGACATCTGTGATCTCCCTCCGGACTTCATCCCACTGCTCTTGCATTTTTCTCTGCATCTCATCCCATTGCTCTTGCATTTTTCTCTGCATCTCTGTCAGCATGTTCATGATTTTTATTTTGAATTCTTTTTCAGGAAGACTGTTTAGGTCTGTCTCCTTCTCAGGTGTTGTCTCTGTGATCTTTGTCTGCCTGTAGTTTTGCCTTTTCATGGTGATAGAGATAGTTTGCAGAGCTGGTACGAGTGACAGCTGGGAGACCTTTCCTTCTTGTTGGTTTGTGGCCTTCATCTCCTGGGAGACTAGCGACCTCCAGTGGCTTATGCTTGGCAGCTGTGTGCAGACAGGGTTTCAGCTACCTGCCCGGTTGGTTTGGAGTTTATCTCCGCTATTGCTGTGGGCGTGGCCTGGCTGGGGCTGCTCCTCCAAAATGGTGGAGCCCCATTGGAGGGGGAGCGGCCGGGAGGCTATTTATCTCCGTAAGGGGCCTCTGTGCTCCCTGTTGCCCAGGGGGTTAGAGTGCCCAGAGATCCCCAGATTCCCTGGCTCTTGTCTAAGTGTCCTGTCCTGCCCCTTTAAGACTTCCAAAAAGCACTCTCCAAACCAAAGCAACAACAGCAACAACGAAAGAGAAAAAAAATAAAGTAATTAATTTATTTTAAAAAAAAAGGGAAAAATGTGCAATTTTCTTTGTCCTCAGGCACCAGTCTCAGGCACCTGCTCACCAGTCTTGCTGCCCTGTTTCCCTAGTATTGGGGTCCCTGTTCCTTTAAGGCTTCCAAAAAGCACTTGCCAAAAAAAAACCGCTCCCGTTTCTTTGTTCTCTGGCATCAGCCTCAGGCACCCACTCACCAGTCCTGCCGCCTTGTTTCCCTAGTATCCAGTACCCCATGCATGCACTGTGTCTGCGCTCTGATCCGGAAACCTGGGGCTGGGTGTTCAGCAGTCCTGGGCTCTCTCTCCCTCCCTGCTGACTCCGCTCCACCCACCAGGGGCCGGGTTGAGGGGTGCTCGAGTCCCACTGGGCTGGGGCTTCTATCTTACCACCTTCGCAATGCGCTGGGTTCTCACAGGTGTGGTTGTGGTCTGGATGTTGTCCTGTGTCCTCTGGTCTCTATTTTAGGAAGAGTTGTCTTTGTTATATTTTCATAGGTATATATGGTTTTGGGAGGAGATTTCCGCTGCTCTACTCAGGCCACCATCCTGGCTCTGCCTTCTATTTATTTGATTTTTATACTTGATATGTATGTGAATCCCACATTTCTCCCTTATTTTATTTTATGTTTTTTGAACTTATTCACTATGTAAGAACTTGTTCACCATGTAAGAACTTGTTTGTTACGCTTCAGAAGATTGGAGACTGTTGAGAATTAGGCTTGGGGTTGATTAATGATTGTGCATTGAGTCCCCTATATAGAATTTTATTGTTGTTAACAATCATTTGATCAATAAATATGAGAGATGCCCTCTCAAAAAAATAAAATAAAATAAAATTAATATAAGACACCAATGAACATTTTCACACTTATTAATTAGGACTGTTATAATTAAAAACACAGAAAATGATAGATGTTGGTGAGGATGTAGAGTAATTGAAATCCTTGTGTACTGCTAATGAGAATGTAAAACGGCATGGCTACTGTAGACAATACTTTGAGATTTTCTCAAAAAGTTAAATGTAGAATTACCATGTAGCCTAGCAATTCCACTGCTGTATATATACCCAAAGAACTTAAAATGGGGACTAAAGTAGATACTTGTATACCAGTGTTCATTGCAGCATTATTTATAATAGCCAAAAAATGGAAACAAGTGTCCAAGTGTTCATCAACAAATGAATGGATAAAAAAAAGTGGTATATATATATACAATGGAATATGACTCAGCCATAGAAAAGAATGAAGTTCTGATGAATACAACAATGTGGATGAATCTTGAAAACATACTAAGTGAAATGAGTTAGACACAAAGAGGAAAATGTTGTATGATTCCACTTACTTGAAATATCCAAAATAGACAAATTCATAGAGACAAAATGTAGATTAAAAGTTACCAGGGGCTAAAGGAAGGGGAAAATTAGGAGTTATTGCTTAATGTTTACAGAGTTTCTATTTAGGGTCATCCAAATTTTGGAAATAGATAGTTGTGATGTTTGTACAACACTGTGAATATAATTAATGCCACTAACCTGTTCTCTTAAAAGTTGCGGCAATGGTAAATTTTGATATGCATATTTTATAAAATAAAAAAAATTTGGACAGTACTCCATATATTTGTTATGGGATTTCCTTGAGATTTTGTTGAATACTGAGCTATGAATGCATATGTTGAAACTCCACAAGAAAGATAAATAAATAATAGGAAACTCAAAGACTAATCATTATCAGAGTAAAAGTTGGAGATGTACATTCAGTCTCCAAGTTACCAGAGTAGACAGTCTTCTTTGGACATTTAGGACATTCGGTAGATATTCCAGAAGTTTCATACATTAGCCAGAGGTCTACATGATAAACAAAGCTTAAAGACAAATTTAGCTGATTTATGTAACTTAACAGTTTACCAGAAAAACTGAACAGTCTTTAGAGGAAGATAACAAAATCCAGGTACTCAAAAATACATTTATGACTTTCAGCATTCAGTTATATGAGGTAGGATAATGTGATCGTAAATAGAAAAAATATCAGATGATAGAGAAATACTAAAAAATGATAGAGAAGATGGAAATATAAGACAGTGGCTTTAAAACAGTACTGCAAATATGCAAAAGGACTTAAAGGGATAGAAAAGAATAATGACTGGGAAGGCTGAAGTTTTATAAAAGAACAAAATGGGGCTTGTGGTGCCAAAAATACAATATCCAAAAGTAAAACATGCAATAAAACTCTCCAAAGTAAAGTGCAAAAAGAAAAAAAAAGGATGAATAGAACAGCTCAGTGACTTATTGGAAAATACCAATCACTCTAATTTATGTCCAATGAAAATCCCAGAAATAGGTTTGGAAGGAAGTGAAGATATATATGAATGAAAAATTTTCAAATTTGATTAAAATATAACCCTACTGCTCAAGAAGTTCAGTGAACTTCAATCAGGATAAATAAAAGAAAAATTGAACCAGTTGCACATCCTAATAGAATTCTTAAAGATCATAGATAAACAGAAAATTTCAAAAGCATTCAGGATAAAAGATACATTACATAGAAAAAAAAAGATAAGAATGGCTGGAGACTTCTCAAATAGAAGGAAAATTATGCCTGATGGAAAAATTGTAATGCAATGAATGAAGAGCTTCAAAAATTTCAGAAATGGTAAATATGTAACTTTGAAATATTATCTCACTATTTAAATTTTCTTTAAAAAAATAATTGACTATTTAAAGAAAAAATATTAATCAAGTATTCTGAGATTTATTAAATATATGGAAATATAATATATGTTATCAAAACAGAAAATAAATGATATGGGAAATAGAAACAAACTGTTGTAAAGTTCTTACTTTATATGTGGTTCAGTGTAATTTTTTTGAAGTTAAACTGTTTATTAATAGTATCCAATGTAAGCTGTAGACATATGACCGAAAACATGAAGCTTTATTTTAGGTAATTGAGATAAGTTGAATAATAATTAATATTAAAAAATAGGAAATCGAATGGGAAATAAAGAGAAGATGGAACACATGGAAAACAAAGAGCAAGAGGATAGATTAAAACTCAATTGTTTCACTTTTTACATTAAGTGTAAAAGGTCTGAAGCCCAATCACAGAACAGATATTTCCAGATTGGAAACAAAACATTTAATTATATTGTATCAATAAGAAACACACTTTAAATCTGAAAGCACAGGTATGTATAAATCAAATAATGGAATTACACATGTCATGAGAAAAACTATTATAAAAGCACAGGAACAATTCTACTAATGTCATGGATAGAAGACTGAAGAGTAGAAATATGAGCAGTGATGAAGGGGTATTTCATGGAAGTAAAAAGAATTCATGAGCTCAACTAGAAAAGAGCATTCTTCCAAATGTATTATTTGACTTATATAAAACTAAGTACCGACAAACCTAGTCTCTAGTGACAGTGAGCGATCAGTGAGTACCTGAACCTGAAAGTGCAAGTGTGACCGAGAGGAGACGCAGAGGGATCTTCTGTGGGCACAATTATAATGACCCCTATAAGCACTGTGGTGGTAGTTACATCCTGTATACATTAGACAAAACTCATTCAATGTACACTTAAAATGCTGCATTTTATTGTATGTAAATTATCAAATAAAGTTGATTTTTTTAAAAGTACTCTCAAAAACATTTAAAAAAATATTTTCTTAGATGAGATGTCATTTTAAAATAACAATAAGTTAAAAATATATTTTACAATGAAGAAATATATATCACTTTTCTCTACAAGATTAAAATAATTTATAAATTCATAAATTACACAGAAATTCTAATAAAAACCACAAGACCTAACCAAAATACCGGATTTTTAGAGATTTGTAACTCATTTCATATATATAACAAGCAAACAACCAAATTGAAAGAGAAAGAGAAAGGAAAAAGGAAGGATTGATTTACAAATGTTAAATAATCAGAAGCATAAAATAGTCCCAGCAGAAATAAGTTTGATAAAATATGTTTACATAAAGTAGGAACTGTGTTCTTTCACACCTACATCCTCAGTGTGTGATATAGGAATATCATCATGAGAGCCAGGATGATAGATTATCTTAAACTGTAGAACACTGGAAATTTAAGACCAAACAAACAATTAATTGTTTATTTTTGGCCCATAAAATTATTTGAAGCAAGTGAAACAATGTCTTAGGATGGTTGGAGAAGGCATAATATTTTTTTGCCTCAGATCCTAGTGCCTTAATTGCAGACTTCTTAAGACATGTGTTACAGCTTTTAGTAGAGGATGTGAATTGCTTATGAAACTACTAAAACTGAAGGAAAAATTGTTTAAACCTTTATTTTCACAGAACTTTTCCTCAGTTAGATGTGTAATATAAAATATGTCTTCTACCTTGTAAGACTATTTAGAGTAGCCTGTCTTTTTATTTATTTTTATCATCTTTTAAAAATATTTCTGTTAAAATCTTCATTAAGCTTACTACACCTGAAATTATTTACTAATGTATCAACTGTGTTTTTAATGCATGTCACTTCCTAACTGAACATAAACTGCTTGAGGATTACGACCTTCTACTACACCACCAGGTTCTGGAACAGTATTTAGAACATAGCAAGAGCTTGAGAGATAGTTTTAAAAGAATGTTAAAGGAAAATATTATTATACTCATCATCCTAAATAGTGAGACTTTTCTTATACGACAAACCTATTCACTTGCTCCCACTTCCGGTCTTTTCTCTTTGTGCTGTTTTGTTCTACAGGTTCCAGGATTCTTAGACACTCTACATCTGATTTTTGTCACTAATCTTTTCCCTTTTCTAGACTTGCAACATATTCCCAATAACTACCTTTTAAACACATATAGGTATATACCGTTGCTATACTCAAAATTGTACCAATAAATAAAATATTCAAGGCCTCCACAATTTTGTTTCATCCTAAATTATAATCATGCCAATTTCCAAACAATTCTGGCTCAAATACATCACAGATCTCACTATTTTCTTAACTGCAGCAAGAATAACTGCTTTAGCCCTTCCAGTAAGTGCTCCTTGTGCACCAAGAACTATAGAAAGCACTTTAAAATCCGTTATCTCATGTAATCTTCATAACACTCCTGTAATTTAGATATCACGGTTACATTCATTGTTATATTCACAGGACAGGAACTTTGTCAAGAGCCCAGAGTGTCAGAGCTGGGATTCTAACTCTTACAGCTCGACTGTAGACCCTGCTCTCCCTGCCACTATTTCTTAGGCTGTTCCTGTTTCCCTGCACAGAGAGGTTTTGTGTGCCTTACTTCACAGTTATGAACACTGAATAGATCTGCTTCAAGTTCTATTCAAATGCCACTTCCAAGTTGATGCCCTGAGTTGTAATTAAATTCTTGTTCTTCCATGTTTTCATATCACTTTATACTTTTTATACATCTACTTTTGCATTCTTTGCTATGTTACTATCAGGAAAATGGAGGCTTGCTTTTATAACACCAAACATATTTTTATCCTTATTAATGTCTGGGCTCCAAATGCATCTATAAAAATCTCTGAAGTGATTCCCTTAAGAATCTGAACAAGGAATGTGAAGAATAACAGAAACAGAGCAACGAATTCTGAGACACTTCCATGATATATTTTTTGGTTTCATTTGTAAAAAAGAAAAAAAAATCAAAGATGTATATGATGAAATGTCAGAACTAGAGAGTAGCAAGAGGGAGTTGCCCAACTTTATTTCCAATAGATTTAGCTGAATCCCAAGGAGTCAAAAAGGCAATTTGCAAGTTAAATTGTTACTAAACCTAAACCCGATTTTAACTTTTCCTGAGCTGATAAGCTGTTGGTTCAGGAGGGAGCATTGACTACTTCCTGGGAGGCACCAGAGAACCCCTGAGCTTCTTGTGCTCTCTCCTCCAGCTTATCTCCTCCTGCTTAAATAAGCTAGAATCAGGAAGAGGTTTATCCAAAAAAGGAAGAAAGGACAGAAGGAAGGAAAGATAAAAGGAAAGAAGGAAGGAATAAAAGGGGGACAAAGATTTGGTATAAAAAGAACAGCATTAAAGAAAAGAGGGAAAAATTGACTGTAGTTTTAAAAAAAATTTCTCCTTCCTTAACATCTTTCTTTTTTGCACATGCTAAATTCCAGTAAATTATACAACATGCTATGAAGCTATGGTAGTTATCAAACCTGGTCTCTGCGGGCGTGAAAAAGTCTAGACAAGTATTTTCCAAAATGTTCTGTGTGGAACAGTAATCCCAAGTGATATTTAGTGAAAAAAAATTCAAAGGGAACTTTATAAAATAGGGCATTTTTTTTTGTTAACATTAATCTACAATTACATGAATAACATTATGTTTACTAGACTCTCCCCTACACCAAGTCCCCCCAACAAAACCCATTACAGTCACTGTCCATCAGCATAGTAAGATGTTGTAGAATCACTACTTGTCTTCTCTGTGTTGCACAACCATCCCCTTTCCCCCAACCCCACATTATACATGCTAATCATAATACCCCCTTTCTTCTTCCTCACCCTTATCCGTCCCTACCCTCCCATTCTCCCCAGTCTCTTTCCCTTTGGTAACTGTTAGTCCATTCTTGGGTTCTGTGATTCTGCTGCTGTTTTGTTCCTTCAGTTTTTCCTTTGTTCTTATACTCCACAGATGAGTGAAATCATTTGGTATTTGTCTTTCACTGCTTGGCTTATTTCACTGAGCATAATACCCTCTAGCTCCATCCCTATTGTTGCAAACTGTAGGATATGTTTTCATCTTATGGCTGAATAATATTCCATTGTGTATATGTACCACATCCTCTTTATCCATTCATCTACTGATGGACACTTAGATTGCTTCCATTTCTTGGCTACTGTAAATAGTGCTACCATAAACATAGGGGTGCATCTGTCTTTTTCAAACTGGAGTGCTGCATTCTTAGGGCAAATTGCTGGAAGTGGAATTCCTGGGTCAAATGGTAAGTCTATTTTGAGCATTTTGAAGAACCTCCATACTGCTTTCCACAATGAACTAATTTACATTCCCACCAGCAGTGTAGGAGGGTTCCGCTTTCTCCACAACCTCGCCAACATTTGTTGTTTGTCTTTTGGATGGTAGCCGTCCTAACCGGTGTGAGGTGATATCTCTTTGTGGTTTTAATTTGCATTTCTCTGATAACTAGTGATGTGGAATATCTTTTCATGTGTCTGTTGGCCATCTTAATTTCTTCTTTGGATAACTGTCTGTTCAGCTCCTCTACCCATTTTTTAATTAGATTATTTGCTTTTGGTTTGTTGAGGTGCATGAGCTCTTTATATATTTTGGATGTCAAGCCTTTATCGGATCTGTCATTTCTGAATATATTCTCACATACTGCAGGGTACCTTTGTGATCTATTGGTGGTGTCCTTTACTGTACAGAAGCTTTTCAGCTTGATATAGTCCCACTTTGTTGCTCTCTGCAACAATGGCATGAAGGAGATGAACAGGACCAGCCTGTTGCTCCCTGGGGCTGAGTGAGAGGGCAAGTGTTGACGACTTGATCCTCCCCTCCTTCTGAGGCAGGGGGAACACAAACCACAGACTCAAACCATCTGATAAGGAACGGTTGTTGTCCAGTGCTTTTGGAAGGGCGAGAAGTGTTCACCTTTGGCAAAATTCAAAATATTTAGAGTAAATAATGCCATCTTTAGTTGATCATGGGGGGAAGTGTTCCCCCTTTTTGTTTTATTAATTGTCATTTGAGGATATGATTGTGTTTTTCTCTGATTGCTTGTCCTTTAGGGTTATAAGAAGTTCCAGTGGCATGAGAGATTTGCCATTTACTCAAGAATTCAGTAAAAGACCTACTGATAAAGCAGGGACCATTATCGGTTTTGATTTGGTCTGGCAAGCCAATGACAGCAAAGCACTGGAGAAAATGGCTTATGGCATGTTTGGATCTTTCTCCCATATGGGCTGTGGCCCAACAAGCATGGGAGAAGGTATCAACTGTTAGAAATACGTATTTAAGCTTCCCAAAAGGGGCAAAATGTGTGACATCAGTCTGCCAAAGGTTATTGGGCCTCAGGCCTCGAGGGTTCACCCCGTTCTTTTGAAGCGGAGGAACCTGTAGAAAGGGCTTGCATGACTTACATGCCCTAACGATATTTTTTAAGTCTTTGATGGGGACTTGAGGGAACCGATGGTGTAATCCCCTCCAATTAGCATGTGTAAGTTGATGAAAAGAGGTGGCTTCCTGTACTGTGTAGGCTGAAGCTAGTCGGTCTGCAAGAGCATTGCCCCTAGACAAAAAGCTTGGCAAGTCCTGATGTCCTCTTAAATGTTGTACAAAAAGGGGAACGAGTCTCTGTTTCAACAAATGGTGGGCTTGAATCATTAAAGGAGTGATGGGATTATTGTCAAGTCTGATGTGAGTGTCCACAAGGTTGGGCAGTATATTGACAACATAAAGGCTATCAGAAAACAGATTAAGAGGGCCTTGGATCTCAGACAGAGCTAAAACAACAGCATAAAGCTCTTTAAACTGGGTGGAGCCCTGCACCTCATGAAAGAGGGTTACAGCCAGAGGGCATTCACTTGTGCCTGGGGGAAACATTACCACAGAGGCTCCCTGCTTACCCCTGTCAGCAAAAACAGAGGGGAAAGAGGGATCAGCTTCAGAAAGGAACATTTTAGGCGGCTGCCATGCCAACTGGCTAAAAGAACTCATCCACTTATAGGGGCCATAGTGACAGTCCACTATTCCCGGAAAGCCTTCCATAGCCATTGCCAATCTGGAATTATTTATTTGTAGCCACAAGAAATCATTGACCCAAAAAGGGACGATCAAAGATTGGGGTTCACACCCAAAAAGACGGACAGAAAGATCTCATCCCTTGACAATGCAGTTGGCCATTTGATCCACTATAGAGTACACTCAGGGTGCCCCTCCCACAGATAGATGTATCCAATGTGCGGGTTCTCCCTCCTTAGCCAAAAGGGCAATGAAGAGGGTCTCTCCCGCCATAATATAGAGGATCAGTGGCAAGTTTGGATCATATCTTTTCAAAGCAGTGTTATCAATGGCATGTTGAACTTTTGTCAATGTCTCTCTATGTATAGGAGTTAAAGTCACTGTTGAAGCTAGGTTAAGGCCTTTTAATAGGTTGAAAAGAGGGATAAGATCAGCTGTGGTTATAGGAATCCAGGGCCTCATCCAATTGATTTCCCCCAGCAGTTTCTGGAGCTGTGGTAGCGTATATGTGTCTCGAATACATAACTGGGACTTAACAGGGGAGACAACATCCAATGTTAAAGTAGTTCCCAAAATTTTAAAAGGAGCTATTTGTTGAACTTTATCTGGGGTGATTTGAAAGTTGTAGTTTTTGAGCAGGGAAAGGCACCTTTTAAAGAGGTCATCTAATTTGCAGGAACAGGTGGCTCCCAAGATAATATCATCCATATATATGTAAAAGAGTATGTCAGATTCTTCTGCTAGTGGAGATAAGATTTTGACATATAGTCTTGACAAATAAGGGGGGCTATTAGCCATCCCTTGGGGCAACATGGTTCACTCATAGTGCTGGTCAGGTCCCTTATAATTTAAGGATGGAAGAGAAAAGGCAAACTTCTCGGTGTCCTCAGGATGGAAGGGGATGGAAAAGAAACAGTCTTTGATATCTATTACTATTAGGTGCTGGTCACTTGGGATGGCAGGCACCCAGGTAGCTCCCTTTGGGGGGTCCCAAAAGGTTCCATTCTTTCATTGATTTTTTCTTAAGTCTTGGAGAAGTCTCCATTTACCATTAGGTTTTTTGATCACAAAGATGGGAGAATTCCAGGGACTTATTGACCTTTGGAGGTGACTCAATGATATTCGTTGTTTAACTAAAAGATGTAGTTGTTGCAGTTTTTGTGAAGGCAAACGCCACTGCTCTACCCAGACAGGGGAGCCCGGAATCCATTTTATTTTTGGCGTCCCGGGGGGAGCAGTGGCCCTTAGGATTGGGGTGGGGCCAGGGGTTTGAATGAGGTTGGCCCTTTCTGATCATTTCGAAAGTGGGGTCATCTCTATAGTCAGGGTAACACCTTTGGCTCCCTTGAAATTGTTGTTGGTATCCCTCCTCATCCAGGAGATCCGTATAAAAGGCTTTACAATCAGTGGAAATATATGCCTCAGCTTCCCCCAAGACATCTTGGCCCAGTAGATTGGCTGTAAGGCCTGGAGCCACAAGGGGGTGCACCTCTCCCGTATTCCCATCTGGGTCCACCCAGGGAACCCATTCAGCAGTTTCTTGGGAGCTAGTCTGTCCACCCACCCCCAGGAGGGGAGGGCCAGGAACCAATCTCCAGTGGAGGGGAACTTCTTCTTTTCTGAGGAAAGTCCTGTCTGCCCTGGTATCAATGAGGCATTTGAAAGCTTTCCCCCCCAATAGTATCATTTTAGGTCTAACCCCAGGCCACAGAGGAATTGTCCAGTGAGCCCGTGTGGGGGGACTCCCCTTATTTAACAGGGCTGGGGAGTGCCCCCTTTGGAGTTTAAAGGTCTACCCTGTATATCAGTCTTAGATCTACAATATTTGGCCCAGTGGAACCCCTTCCAACATTTTGAACAAGGAGTGTGAGGCAAGCCAGGAGGCTGGGGCCTCGCTGGAGGAGGAGGTCCCTTTGTTTATGAGGGCATTCTCACTTAAAGTGTACCCTCCTGACCATACCCAAAGCAAGTATGGCCTTTACCAGGGAATGCCTGCTGTAGAGCACATACCAGGGCAGTCATATCATCCTTGCGAGAGGCTTGCAACACAGAAGCTATGGTCTGGGTCTGATGGGAGTGGGTACCTATATCTTTGGTGGCAATGATCCACTTTTCCATGGATTTATCCTTTAACCCTGTACATGCCATTTTATGTTCTTGATCCATACCTTCCCACACCATCATCTTAACAAAATGATCTCTGAGATCCCCAGGGGAAACTTTCTCTTGATGCTCCCCTCAACTCTATTAATGAAGCTAGCCAGATCTTCATTGGCCCGTTGGTTTATCCCTGCAGTTGGGGATTCCAAGGGGCCTTCCTCAAGCTTCCTCCATGCCGCCAGACCCAGGGCTCATATTTGGTCCTGATAGGGAGGGGGGATGGTGGCCTGTTGGAGTCCCGAGGAAAATTATTCGGAGGTCCCTGCAAGCATTCCCATGGTGATAAGGATTGCAGGGTTGGTGCCTTGATTTCTCTCAGCTTGTTGCTGGCATTCCTCTTTATACAAAGCACACCACTTAATATAGAGGGGGCCAGGAAGAACCACCCAGGCAAGAGCCCTCCAATCTGTGGCGGTGCATGGATGGTGAGCAAGTTCCTGGAGGATGGTCTCAGTCCAGGGAGCATTGGGGCCATCCTCAAGAATGGCCTTCTTTAACTCCTTAAGGTCACCTGGCTCTCAAGGGTACCAGGGGGCAGGGCGGTTACCTCTGGGATCAACATTGACAGGAAATAGCTGACATGGCCCTGGGTCAGGTTGTGGGTGGAGCCCTGAATTCTCTAGAGGTGGACAACCAATAGGAGAGCGCAAGTCCTTATATGGGAGAGGAACTGAAACCCCTGCCTGTTGGTATGGGGGAGGGGGACCTGATGGTGATTTGAAAGGGTTAGAAGGGGAACTAGCACCAGGAAGTGGTGGATACAAGGGGGCCATGGATTTGGGAGGCTAGGGGGCAGCATCAAAAGGGTCAAGGGCACCACTGCCACGATTCTCATCCAGCTCTTTATGGCTTTCCTGTCCTACCAGTGTGAACTCAGACTGAGGAAGGGGATCAGAATTTCCCTGGAAGGGGCTCCCAACCCGGTGGCCTCCCCATTCACTAGGTTATTGGCAGTCGGCTTCGATGGTCCAGGAGGGAAGCAACTCTTAAGGGCGGCTAAAGTGGGGAAGGTCCCCAGAGGGGGGATATCCCCCCGATTAACCTGGGCTTTGCGTAGGAATTGGTCAACCCTGTCCCAGGTCTCCCAGTCAAACAAATTACTCATGGGCAGCCATGGGGCGACCTTATCTAAGGTCTCCCAGGTCTTGGTAGCTTTGCTGTCAGAGAGCTCTAGGCCCCTACTTTGGAGGAGGACCCTAAGGGATTCAAGGGAGGGATCAGACTTGGAAGAAGAATGTCCCATAGTTTATGGGAATACACTTACCCATGGTCCGATTAGCTCATCAGCGAAATGAGAGATCCTCACATGGGGCAACAGTTGTTGCTCTATGCAACAATGGCTCAAAGGAGATGATCAGGACCAGCCTGTTGCTCCCTGGGGCTGAGCGAGAGGGCAAGTGTCGATGACTTGATCCTCACCCTCCTTTTGAGTCAGGGGGAACACAAACCACACCAAGCTGGGAGATGTGTCAGCCTTGGAGGTGCAGCAAAACTCAGCTTTATTGCATCAAAAGCCCAGTTATATAGGGGAAGATAAGAAAGTAGCAAAAGCCAATGGGAATTGATTATCTCATCTGTCACTAGAGTCTTAGGCAGGTTTCAGGTTAGGTGGGGAGGCGGAGTTAGGGCCAAGAGCATGTGCACGGTAAACTAGTCAGGCCATGAACGCGGAAGTAAAAAGGGAGGATGGAAACCTACAGTCTGCGGCCATCACAGGCCTAAAAGAGGCAGAAGGTCCCAAAACGACTTGTTCATTTTTGCTTTTGTTTTCCTTGCCCGGGGAGATATGTTCATGAAGAAATTGCTAATGTTTATGTCCAAGAGATTTTGCCTATGTTTTTCTCTAAGAGTTTTATGGTTTCGTGACTTACATTCAGGTCTTTGATCCATTTTGAATTTACTTTTGTGTATGGGGTTAGACAGTGATCCAGCTTTATTCTCTTACATGTAGCTGTCCAGTTTTGCCAGCACCATCTGTTGAAGAGACTGTCATTTCCCCATTGTGTGTCCATGGCTCCTTTATTGAATATTAATTGACCATATATGTTTGGGTTAATGTCTGGAGTCTCTAATCTGTTCCACTGGTCTGCGGCTCTGTTCTTATACCAGTACCAAATTGTCTTGATTACTATGGCTTTGTAGTAGAGCTTAAAGTTGGGGAGTGAGATCCCCCCCCCCACTTCATTCTTATTTCTCAGGATTGCTTTGGCTATTCGAGGTCTTTAGTGTTTCCATATGAATTTTTAAACTATTTGTTCCAGTTTGTTCAAGAATGTTGTTGGTAATTTGATAGGGATTGCATCAAATCTGTATATTGCTTTGGGCAGGATGGCCATTTTGATGATATTAATTATTCCTAGTCAAGAGCATGGGATGAGTTTCCATTTGTTAGTGTCCTCTTTAATTTCTCTTAAGAATGTCTTACAGTTTTCCGGATATTGGTCTTTCACTTCTTTGGTTAGGTTTATTCTTAGGTATTTTATTCTTTTTGATGCAATTGTGAATGGAATTGTTTTCCTGATTTCTCTTTCTATTGGTTCATTGTTAGTGTATAGGAAAGCCACAGATTTCTGTGTATTACTTCTGTATCCTGCAACTTTGCTGTATTCCGATATCAGTTCTAGTATTTTTGGAGTGGAGTCTTTAGGGTTTCTTATGTACAATATCATGTCATCTGCAAATAGTGACAGTTCAACTTCTTCTTTTCCAATCTGGATTCCTTGTATTTCTTTGTTTTGTCTGATTGTCATGGCTAGGACCTCCAGTACTATGTTAAGTAACAGCGGGGAGAGTGGGCATCCCTGTCTTGTTCCCGATCTCAGAGGAAAAACTTTCAGTTTCTCACTGTTCAGTATGATGCTAGCTGTGGGTTCATCATATATGGCCTTTATTATGTTGAGGTACTTGCCCTCTATACCCATTTTGTTTAGAGTTTTTATCATGAATGGATGTTGAATTTTGTCAAATGCTTTTTCAGCATCTATGGAGATGATCATGTGGTTTTTGTCCTTCTTTTAATTGATGTGGTGGATGATGTTGATGGATTTTCGAATGATGTACCATCCTTGCATCCATGGGATGAATCCCACTTGGTCATAGTGTATGATCCTTTTGATGTATTTTTGAATTCAGTTTGCTAATATTTTATTGAGTATTTTTGCATCTCCGTTTATCAGGGATATTGGTCTGTAATTTTCTTTTCCAGTGGGGTCTTCACCTGGTTTTGGTATTAGGGTGATGTTGGCTTCATAGAATGAGTTTGGGAGTATTCCCTCCTCTTCTATTTTTTGGAAAACTTTAAGGAGAATGGGTATTATGTCTTCACTGTATGTCTAATAAAATTCCGAAGTCAATCCATCTGGCCCGGGGTTTTGTTCTTGGGTAGTTTTTTGATTACCGCTTCAATTTCTTTGCTCATAATTGGTTTGTTTAACTTTTGTGTCTCTTCCTTGGTCAGTCTTGGAAGGTTGTATTTTTTAGAAGTTATCCATTTCTTCTACGTTTTCCAGCCTGTTATCATATAGGTTTTCATAGTAGTCTTTAATAATTCTTCATATTTCCATGGACTCTGTCATGATTTTTCCATTCACATTTCTGATTCTGTTGATGTGTGTTGATTCTCTTTTTCTCTTAGTAAGTTTGGCTAGAGACCTATCTATTTTGTTTATTTTCTCAAAGAACCAGCTCTTGGTTTCATTGGTTTTTTCTATTGCTCTATTCTTCTCAATTTTGTTTATTTCTTCTCTGATCTTTATTATGTCCCTTCTTCTGCTGACTTTAGGCCTCATTTGTTTTTCTTTTTCCAGTTTTGGTAATTGTGATGTTAGGCTATTCATTTGGGATTGTTCTTCCTTCTTTAAATATATCTGGATTGCTATATACTTTCCTCTTAAGACTGCTTTTGCTGTATCCCACAGAAGTTGGGTCTTTATGTTGTTGTCATATTTTTCCATATATTCCTTGATCTCTATTTTATTTTGTTCTTTGATCCATTGATTATTTAGGAGTATGTTGTTAAGCCTCCTGTGTTTATAAGCCTTTTTGTTTTCTTTGTAGAATTTATTTCTAGTTTTACACCTTTGTGGTCTGTAAAGTTGGTTGGTAGAATTTCAATCATTTGGAATTTACTGAGGCTCTTTTTGTGGCCTAATATATGGTCTATTCTGGAGAATGTTCCATGTGCACTTGAGAAGAATGTGTATCCTCTTGCTTTTGGATGTAGAGTTCTATAGATGTCTATTAGGCCCATCTGTTCTTGTGTGTTGTTCAGTGCCTCCATGTCTTTACTTATTTTCTGTCCAGTGCATCTATCCTTTGGGGTGAGTGATGTGTTGAGGTCTCCTAAAATGAATGCATTACATTTTATTTCCCCCTTCAGTTCTGTTAGTATTTGTTTCACATATGCTGGTGCTCCTGTTTTGGGTGCATATATATTTATTATGGTTATATCCTCTTGTTGGACTGAGCCCTTTATCATTATTTAATGTCTTTCTTTATCTCTTTTTACTTTCTTTGTTTTGAATTCTATTTTGTCTGATACTAGTACTGCAATACCTACTTTCTTCGCTCTGTTGTTTGCCTGAAATATGTTTTTCCAACCCTTGACTTTTAGTCTGTGCATGTCTTTGTGTTTGAGGTGGCTTTCTTGTAAGCAGCATTTAGATGGGTCTTGCTATTTTATCCATTCTATTACTCTGTGTCTTTTGATTGGTGCATTCAGTCCATTTACATTTAAGGTGACTATTGAAACATATGTACTTATTGCCATTGCAGGCTTTAGATTCATGGTTACCAAATGTTCAAGGTTAGCTTCTTTCATATCTTACTGCCTAACTTAGCTCACATATTGAGCTGTTATATACACTGTCTGGAGATTCTTTTCTTCTCTCCCTTCTTATTCCTCCTCCTCCATTCTTTATATGTTGGTTGTTTTATTCCATGCTCTTTTGTGTTTCCATTAACTGCTTTTGTGGGTAGTTGATTTTATTTTTTACCTTTAGTTAGTATTTGGTTGGTATGCTTTCTTTGCTGTGATTTTATTTTCTCTGGTGACATCTGTTTAGTCTTAGGAGTGCTCCCATCTAGAGCAGTCCCTCTAAAATACCCTTTAGAGGTGGTTTGTGGGAGGGAAACTTCCTCAACTTTTACTTGTCTGGGAATTGTTTAATCCCTCCTTCATATTTAAATGATAATCATGCTTGATACAGTATTCTTGGTTCAAGGTCCTTCTGTTTCATTGCATTAAATATACCATGCCATTCTCTTCTGGCCTGTAAGGTTTCTGTTGAGAAGTCTGATGATAACCTCATGGATTTTCCTTTGTAGGTGACCTTTTTACTGTCTATAGCTACCTTTAAAACTCTGTCCTTGTCCTTGATCTTTGCCATTTTAATTATTATGTGTCTTGGTGTTGTCCTCCTTGGGTCCTTTCTTTTGGCAGTTCTGTGTATTTCTGTGGTTTGTTCGATTATTTCCTCCCCTGGTTTGGGGAAGTTTTCAGCAATTATTTCTTCAAAAACACTTTGTATCCCCTTTTCTCTCTCTTCTTCTTCTGGTACCCCTATAATACAGATATTGTTCCTTTTGGATTGGTCACACAGTTCTCTTAATATTGTTTCATTCCTGGATATCCTTTTATCTCTCTCTGTATCAGCTTCTATGCATTCCTGTTCTCTGGTTTCTGTTCCATCAATGGCCTCTTGCATCTTATCCATTCTGCTTATAAATCCTTCCAGAGATTGTTTCATTTCTGTAATATCCCTCTGGACATCATCCCTTTGCTCTTGTATATTTCTCTGCAGCTCCATCAGCATGGTTATGACCTTCATTTTGAATTCTTTTTCAGGAAGACTGGTTAGGTCTATCTCCTCAGGTGTTGACTCTGTGATTTTGGTCTATCTCAAATTCTGCCTTTTCATGGTGATAGAGATAATTTGCGGAGCTGGTGAAAGTGACAGCTAGGAGAATGTCCCTTTTTGTTGGTTTGTGTCCTTCCTCTCCTGGGAGAACAGTGACCTTTAGTGGCTTGTGCTGCACAGCTGTGCACAGACAGGGCTTCTGATTCTTGCCCGGCCGCTATGGAGTTTAGCTCTGTGGTAGCTGTGGGTGTGACCTGCCCCAGACTGCTGCTCAAATATGGCTGAGCCATGTCGGAGGGGATACATCTAGGAGGCTGTTTATCTCTGTGAGGGGCCTCCTTCGTGCACTGCTGCCCAGAGATTAGGGTGCCCGGAGTTCCCTGGGATTCACAGCCTCTAGGGTAAGTGTCCTGGAATGCTTCTGTCCAGCTATGGGGTACCTGTACCTTTAAGACTTTCAAAAAGCACTCGCTTTTCTTTGTTTCCAGGGCACCGGCTGTGGGGATCCACTCACAGGTCTTGCTGCCCTTTTTCCCTAGTTTCCAGCATCCCACACATGCACTGTGTCTGCCCTCTGGTGCAGATGGCTAGGGCTGGCTATTTAGCAGTCCTAGGCTCCCTCTCCCTCCCTGCTCTGACTCCTCTTCTTCCGCCGGGAGCTGGGGTGACGGGTTCCGCCAGGCAGTGGCTTGTAACTTACCCCCTTTGGGATGTGCTGGGTTCTCACAGGTGTGGATGTAGTCTGGCTGTTGTCCTGTGTCTTCTGGTCTCTCTTTTAGGAAGAGTTGTATTTGTTGTATTTTCAAAAATATATGTGGTTTTGGGAGGAGATTTCTGCTGCTTTACTCATGCCGCCATCATGGCTCTACCTTCAAATGGGGCATTTTTAAATCTATACATGCACTTTGATGAAGGACATTAAGTATTTTAATAATTCTGATGGTAAGACACTTGTTTAATTCTGGTTAACCATGAATTTCTCAAATTTGGCCACATTACCTAATTCCTTATACTTTTTTACATTTGAAAGTCCCCTACTGTAAAATACTCTGTTAGCACCACACGTTATTGCTGCATGACCCACGGAGGATATTTTAACCTTTGGGAAGTCTTTGAGTGTTAAAAATGTTAGAGGACACCTCAAGTAAAATTGCTCTAAATACTACACCTTGACTGTGTCCTTCTTATTTAGGGTTCTACTACTGGATAATAAACTAAACACAAATCTCTCATTTTAATGTTCAAATAAATTATTTGTCTTTCTATTACCCTTGGAGAATAACATATATGAAAAAAGGACTACCTAAAGATTATTAAATATCCTTTATCCCACCACTACTCATAAAAATTTCATTGTCAGAATCCATAGAACTGGGTTAGAGATTGTTAACTATTGCATGTTACCTATTTTTATCTGTGTGCTCAGTGAGTGCAGGGATTGGATCATTGCCCAATAATTATTTTCACTATTTTCCTATAGAAAGAGAGAGAGCCATTAAAGAGGGAGTGGTTTTTATTGTATACCCTGGGGTCACTCTCTAAACTGTGAGTTCAGATACTAAGGATATGAGAGTTTAATCAGTTACATTCAGTAACCTAAAGAACAAGTTCCATCACCATCCTTAGGGAAATATCTTCATTAGTATATTGTCAACATTTTCTTAAAGATAGTTGTTTGCAGATTGTTGGCATGATTGTAAATCATGGTATATTATGTTGCAATTATTCTGTGGAATTCAAATCAGTAGTATTTCACTAAGTATTTGTGCATCTATATCCATAAACAAGACCACTTGCGACTTTCCAATCCTATTCCTCTTTAAGTATATACTACATGTGGAATATGCATACAAACACTTTTCCTTTAAGATCTGAAAACAATTCAATTTGGATAATGCACTGATTAAAATATCTGCACCAAGATTCATTTTTGAAGATAATGTTGTTGTAATATTTTGTTAATTCTCATTTGGATATTGATAAATGCCATTATTCTTGATCTTCTTCAGTCAATTTTGTTAGTTTACTTTTTTAAATAAGCTATTTCCTTGAAATTTTCCAAGATAAACAGTTGTACAATATCCAAACATAATTGAATTCTTCTGTTTTCTGTCTTTGTTAATAGTCTTAATTTCTTTTCATCTCTTCCTGTTTTGATTAGACTTTCCACATTTGCATGTTTATTTATTGTCATTTTAAAAAGAACTACATCTAGTATTTAAACCTAGATTTGTTGCTATTTCCAATTCATTAATATTGATTTTTGCCTTATTATTATCCTTCCAAAATGTCAGTTTGTACTTTTACTTCTTTCTAAAAATAAATGTGTGACCTTTTTCATCATATAATAATACATTAATTTAATGTTATCTTTGCTAATAAACACATCTAGAAAATATATTATAGATTATCACACAAAAATTTCATACCAGTTAATGAAAAATTGGTAACGTAAGTATGTATTTATTCTTTGACCCAAGAATTAACTTTTAAAAAGTACTTTGGTTTGCTTCTTAAAACTTGCATATGTTATCAGTATCAATAAGCCTTTTTGAATTAATCCTTACAGTGACATATTACTTTGTCATTGTACTTGTTCTTTTATACAAATGATTAATGTAATAAATGACTGATGAATATAAAATGTAAAGCTAAGTGGATTTATCCATCTAGCTGTAACTTTATAATAAAATTTTCTACATCATTTTTGGTTAAGCAAAACAAAGATATAAAAAGGTTCAGTATTAACTTTTAATCCAAACAAAACTTTTTGCTATTTTAAAGGTGATTTTAGCCCATTTCCCATTTTAGGTGATGAAAAATACATTTTTCTGAAATTTCCATCATATTTCATGTCTTATTTTTTTGCTCATTGTAGTTCCTTTTTATCCCTTTGTGCATATTTGCCCTTTTTGCTTTCCTAGATATCTGGAATTTATATATTATATATGCTTAAGGCTGTGTTTTACTTAGATATTTTTGATAAAGTATTTTGAATAAAGCTCCCTCTTACTATTTTTGTAAAAACAAAAAGTATATGTTTGTTTACAGTATAAAATGATATATATATCATAAATTAATTTTTCTCAATACCTTACATTGCAATTTTGTTTCCTAAAATCTAAGAATTAAGAATCAAATTATATAAATAGGTAGTATCTGAACAATGATTTCTTTTAAAAACTAAATATTTGTAATATTTATGTATAATGTTCATAATCATATGTATGTGGATATATACCTTCTGTATGTGTGTGTATGCATATATATTTTTTCTAATACTTTTGCTTATAAATCATTGGCCTGTTTTAATTTTTATGTTATAATTATATTGTATAATATGAATGTATTAGTTGTGATCAAATATGTTAATCAGTATAATGTGTTTTATGTCATATTTAAATGTATAGTTAAATTATAACAGTGCCATAAGAAATTTTAGTTTTTTTAGTTTTTAAAATAGTTACCTTTTTATGAAACTACCTGTGTTTTTCCCTTCACAATATCACAGAAATTCTGACATGTCCATATGTCTTATTAATTATTTGAATTGCCAGAAAGTAAATTTCATGTATGGAATGGATATAGCATATTTAATTTAGTCAGGGCCTCTAGTAGGTGTAAAAGGTTTTAATGTACAATTTAAAATCTGAAATGGGTATTTTTGTAGAGTACTCTTGCATATGAACAACTGTTGCTGGGCAGCTATGTCTGAGAGGTCTCTCCCTGCTCACCAGGTGAAACCTCAACCTGGACGTGGGAGGATTCTTGACTCTGAAGGAGAAAGAATTCTCAAGCAGGTGGGAAGAGTGTACCTAAGGAAGGAATTCATTAGAAGTAGAGTACAAATGAATGGCAGTGGCCTTGAAAGCAGTTGAGAGCAGGAAAATGCAAAGTGCAGAGGGATACTTTGCCACACATTTTCTTGGTATAGGGCAAATTTCCTTGCCATCTCTTAAAGCCAGGGTCACTTGGTGTCCAGTGTCCACTTGTATCTGCATTGTGTGGAGACTAGCCCCTACCGCCCCAGGATTTGGGAAGCCATGGAGCACGGGATGGAGTGATATTTTATATTCTGAGAACTTCCCAAACGTGGGAGGTTTTCAATCAGGATCCTGAAGCTGCAGTTCCGACTGGGTCACCCAGGCAATGGGAACTTGCAGGCCCAAATCTGAGCTCTCAGCAGCCCCTTCTACTTATCAGGAGACTGGGAATTAGAATGAAATAGCAAAAAGACAAAATGCAGTAAGCTGAGCAGTAAGAAAGCTTTATTTAAAGGTATGCACTTAAAGAGACAAGAATGTGGGCATTCTCAGAGATGGGGTGCACTAAAAGGCTGTGGATTTTCTCTTCTAAGGACTTTTCCTAAAAGGCTGTGGATTTCCTCTTTTAAGGACTTTTCAAAGCATCCAGGAGATAGACTTGTAAAGTGGTCTTAAAATGCTTATCTCTGGTGACACACACCATGTCTCTTCTCTTCTAATATCGGTCCTCCAGGTAATTCTGCAAAATTAGCTTAACACAAACAATTGGTCAGTTCCTCACCAGGATAACCACTTCCCTCTGGGAATATAACAATCAAGACTGCTCTCCCTCCCCCAAAGTGGATTGAGTTATTGTCTGTTTGCTAAATATGTTAGGAATCTTACTTCCTAATTTCATAGTTTTTAAAATGGAATCTTAGCTTTAAGATAGCATCCTCCTATTCTTACTATACTGTTTGTATCTCAGCATTTTTCATCAGAGGAAGGAAAAGTTAACTATGATGCTTGTCCCAGGTTCCTGCCCTACATCACAACTATTCCTGAGGATAGTGTAGAACTAATGGACTGCAGGGTGTGTATGTTTTTAATTTTCATAAGGCTGCTAAACGGAGTGTCACTGTGCCCTTTTATATACACAAGCATATGTATTAGAATATCCGTATCTTCAAATTCTGGCTAACTCAGTAACATTATTCTTTTAAGAAAATATTTTATTCTAATATAAATTCAGAAAAAGCCATTATTATAGATTAGTTACTAATCAGGAGGAATATTTTGTTTTTACTATTTATCATCCTCCCAGTTCACCAGCCATTCCCAATAAGGGTAAGCATGGTCCTAATTTCTAAAATCATAAATTAGTATTGCCTATTTTTTGTACTTTCTATAAATGGGATTATATAACATTAACCCCTCTGTTTGCTTATTTGGCTTAACCTTATGCTTCTGAAATAATTCACACTATCTGTGAAGTTGTAGTTTTTTGACTTGTTGGTTTATAGTGTGCCATTGAATTATTATAATTCACCTTGTTTACCTATTCCACTGTCAATTGGCATCTAAGTAATTCCTAGTACTGCAATGGCTATCCCAGTATGCATTTTTTGTTGAACATATGTATACATTTATATTGAAAATACACATAGGAATAAAATTTCTGTGTCATAATGTATGGATATATTTAGTTGTACTAGACACTAAACACTTTTCCAAAGTGGTTTTACACATTTACCATCCAGTCAATTTCTTCACATTTTTGCCAACACTTGGTATTTTGTCTTTTTTATTTGAGGCATTATTGTGGGAGTGACATCTAATAGTTTTGATATATTTTTCCCTAATAACTAGTAAAGTTTACCACCTTGCATATGCTTAGTTCTTGTTACTGAATTTTGTTGTCCTTGATTTGTAATTTCAAGTCTGTTTGTGGATGAAAGTATAGCAAAGATCTTCTCATACTCCCATGATTTTATGTTTCTCTCTCAATGGCTTGAACTAATTTGTGTTTCAATTTGCATTTCCTTAGTTACTACTTAGGAGAAACATTTTTATGTTTATTGGCTAAGCAATTTTCTTTTCAATGAAATGTCTTGCAATGTTGTTGTAATTTTCTTGAGTCATTTGTCTTTTTCTTATTTATTTTCAGTAATTTAAAAATCGTGCCTAGATATTAGGCTTTGTTTTTCCAGTTGCAAGTGTTTCTCAATCAGTGATTATTATTTAACTAGTTTAATTTTCTTATAGCAAAAGTAGAAATTCTTATTTTTTCAGCTTATTGAAATATAATTGGCATATAATATTAAGGTAAGGTGTGCAATGTGATCATTTGACACACACATATATATTGCAAATGATTATAACATTTATTTAAAAACTTCCATCACCTCACATAATTACCTTTTGTGTGATTTGAGAATATTTAATATCACCTCTCTTACTATATTCAAGTATATAATACACTACAGTTGACTATAGTCAGAATGGTGTATGTTAGATTCCCGAAACTCACTCATTTTAACTGGAAATGTGTACCTATGACCAACATCTTCCCATTTCCCCCTTCCCTTTAGTGTCTGGCAACCACCATTCTACTTTATGAGTTTGACATTTTTAGATGCCATATATAAGCGAGATAATACAGTATTTGACATTCTCCGTTTGATTTATTTCATTTAACATAATGCCCTCAAGTTCTATCCACATTGTTGTAATTGGTAGAATTTTCATTTCTATATCTGAATAGCATTCCATTATATGTGTGTGTATATATATATGTGTATATGTATATAGTCCATTATCTATATGTAAATATAGATGTAAATATAAATATATATAAATACATTTTTAATACATTTATATATACATTATATAAATAAATATAAATATATATATTCATTGATGGACACTTAGGATGTATCCATGTGTGTCTTGCTTATTATTAGTAATACTGTGATGAATATAGGGGTGCAACTAATTCTTGGGTAGTGATTTAATTTCAATCAGATATTTACAAAAAAGAGAGATTACTAGATCATATGGTAATTCTATTTTTAATATTTAGAGGAGCCTCCATAATATTTCCATAGTGGGTTTAAAAATTTACATTCCTGAGGAGGGGGAAAGATGGTGGCATGAGAAGTGAGGCAGAAACCTCCTCACAAAACCACTTATAATAACAACAAAAAAAAAACAAACAGTAAATAAAACTAATCCTGAAAGACCCAAAGACTGAAGAACAGACTATCAACATTGCAGAAAAAGAGAAGACCTCACAGAAGAGGGTAAAGTAGCAAAGCCACAATCTAGCAGAACACAAACCCTTCCCCCACCCCACCTCACAGTTGAAAGGAAGAGAAACAGAGCAGGAAGGAGTAGAAGCCAAGGACTGCTAAGCACCCAGCCCTGGAGATCTGCTCTGGGAGCATGAAGCCATTACATGGTGTTCTGGAGATTAGTGGGGTTGGAAAGCAAAAACAGGCAGCCTACTAAGAGAGACTGAGATTTCAGCCACTTATGGACAACAGATATGCATAACTCGCCATTCAGGGTCAAAAGACAGGTGGGAACTTTGAAAGGCTTCCCAGCAGTGAGAGGGGTGCTAAAGGGACAAAGATTACACAGAGCTTGCTGCTCAGGAGAAAGGGTAGGTGAACAAAATCATCCTGGCACACTCAACCTATCAGGTTGCAAAGTTCCAGGAGCTTCACATGCTCCATCATTCTGGCTTCCAATGCCGTCCTGAGGGCCCCCACTGTGATGCACAGCCTGCCACTCTTTCCTCCTGGCAGGGACCAGTCTGCATACCCGCTGCCCCCACCATTGTGCCAGGCCAGTTGGAGAGTGGCCCTGCCTATGGCAGCTTCAGGGGTATAATGCAGAGGTTCTTCCCTGCATACCCAGCCCACTGGCCCTGGCAGTGGAGGCAGGCACTGAAATCAGAAAGCAGGAAAGAGCTCTTTTCTCTGCTGTTGCAGTTTGCCTGCAACCCCTGCCATTGCTCCAGGAGCTGGGCAGATACAGAGAGTAGAGCTTCTGGGCACTAGATGGTGCAGCCTACACAAAGTTATTACTCTATAGGAATCACTAAAAAACTGAAATGGCAAAAAATTTTGTACAAAAAAAAATTCAGCAGATGCCAGAAAGAGGGCTATGTGAAACTGAAATCAGAAACCCTTTTGATAAAAGATTTTAAAATGAAAATCAGAAACATGCCAATGGAGTGACAGAAAAATATTCAAGATCTCAGGGAGGACTTCAAGAAAGAGAGAGAAACTTTGAAAAATACAGTATCTGAAATGAAACATAAAATGGAGAGATTTCAAAGCAGATTAGATGAAGTAGAGGAGATAGTAAATTAACTAGAAATTAGAGAACATGAAAACAAAGAAACTGAGGCACAGAAAGAGAAAAGCATCTCTAGGAAGGAAATAAAAATAAGTGAACTGTATGACCAATCCAAACAGAACAATATTCACATTATAGGGTACCAAAAGAAGAAGAGAGAGAGAAAGGAATAGAAAGTCTCTTTGCAGAAATAATTGCTGAATATTTCCCAAATTTTGGGTAGGAAATAGTCTCTCAGGTCATGGAAGTGCAGAGATCACACAACACAAGTGACCCTAGGAAGAGTACACCAAAACATATAATAATTAAAATGGCAAAGATCAAGCACAAGGACAGAATATTAAAAGCAACCAGAGAGAGGAAAAAAGATCACATATAAAGGAAAGCCCATCGGGCTAAAATCAGACTTCTCAGCAGAAACCTTACAGGCCAGAAGGGAGTGGCATGATATATTTAATGCAGTGAAACAGAAGAGCCTTGAACCAAGAATACTATCCCTAGCAATATTATCATTTAAATTTGAAGCAGAGATTAATCAGTGTCCAGATAAGCAAAAGTGGAGAGAATTTACCAAATGATTTCACTCTTTGGGGAGTGTAACAACAAAGCAAAACCGAAGACACATAACAGCAGCAGACTCACAGACTCCAAGAAGGGTCTAGCAGTTACCAAATGAAGGTGTTTGAGTGGGTGGGTGAGGGTGGGGAGGGAGAGAGAAGGGGATTAAGGGGAATTTTAATTAGCATACAGAGTATAGGTGGGTCACGGAGAAGGCAGTACAGCACAGAGAAGACAAGTAATGACTCTGTAGCATCTTACTACACTGATGGATAGTAATTGCAGTGAGGTTTGGGGAGGACTTGATAATATGGGTGAATGTTGAAACCACAATGTTGCTCATTAATTTTTTTATTGTTTGGAAATTATCCACTTATCTGATATATGGTTATCAAATATTTTCTCCCATTCGATAGGTTGCTTTTCATATTGTTGATTGATCTTTTATGTTTCCTTTTTTTTGCTAACCTTGGGTTTAGTTTTTACTTCTTTGCCTAGTTGTAAGGTGTAAATTTAGGTTGTTCATTTAAGTTATTTCTTTTTCTGACTGTAGGTTTTTATCACTATCACATCCTCTTAGAACTGATTTTACTGCATCCCAGAAGTTTGGTATGTTGTGTTTCCATTTTCATTTTTTCAAGATATTTTTGGCTCATTGGTTATTTAGGAGCATGTTGTTTAATTTCCACATATTTTTAATTTTCCAGTTTTCCTCCTGTAAGTGATTTCTAGTTTCATACCATTATGATAATTATGACTTCAATCTTCTTAAATTTGCTAAGACTTGTTTATGAGCTAATATATGATCTATACTGCAAAATGTTCTGTATGCACTTGAGAGGAATGTTTATTTTGCTGTTGCTCAATGACATGTTCTATATGTCTGTCAGATCCTTTTGCTCTAAAGTATACTTCAAGTCCAGTGATTCCCTATTGATTTTCTATTGATCTATCAGTTGTTGAAAATGGGATATTAAAGTCCTCTACTATTATTGTATTGTTTATTTCTCCCTTCAGATCTATTAATATTTGCTTAATGTATTTAGGTGCTCTGATGCTGGGTGAATACACATTTAAACTTTCATTTGTCTTAAGTTTCACTCAAATATTTCATTACTTTTTCACTTAATGATAGTTTAAAGAACAATGAATTTTATAATATCATAAAGCCTTTTTAAATATGGAGCTTAGGAGATGTTGAACTGTAATTCAATCTTTTTGATATCATTTTGAATGATTCTGTTTCTCTCAATACTAAATGTCATTGCCTTAGTTCAAGCTCTCATAATATCCTTTCTGAATTACTGACAATGGCCATAATGTCAAATTTCCAGCTTTCATTATTCTGCTTATATCTCTTTCTACAATTTAAATCTTGTTATATAGTTGATTTGTTTAAATATTTATTTCCATTCCCACTGGCTTTGGTATGAAACCAGAATCCTTGGCAGAGCAGAGGTTTCACAATCTAATTTATCTGCCTCTCCTCTTTCTTTTCCTATTAGCCTCATGCTTGTAATCTATGCTTCAACAATGACAGATTGTTTTCAGTATCTCAAAGATACTATGCATATGGTATGTATAACTTTAAGCTGAAATGTTCTGGAATTCTCCCTTTTTTTCATCTGGACAATTTTTTCTAATACTGGTTTAGCCATATCATTTACAATACAAACCTGGTAAGTTTGAGAGTTAAAATAGTGAAATTAATAATTATTACAGGACAAAAATCATAATGCAGTAAAATCCCAATAAATCCAAGTATACAGTGAGATTATTTCCAGAAAGGCTTTCAAACTTCTTTATCTATAGTCCTAATATGGTATCTTTCCTTTTATATTATTTTTGTGTAATTTATTGTTTATATCCTCTAAGGAATTATAATTGAATCAAGAGTAAAAATCTTAAATACATACTGCTTAACTGAGAGATAATAAATATTTACTACACTTAAAAAAGAATTCTCTAGAAAATTCCTGGATCATACTTTGACACATGAACTTTAAGCTTATTTTTTCTTTTGATTAATGATACTTCTGTTCTAATTACCTGCCAATATCCTCATTTATTAATTTCAAGTGCAGTCACAGATAAGTTTACAACACAGAGCAGAAAGTCTATTAGTTTCTGAAGAGTAATTTTCAAGAAGTGTAGTATCTTCAATTTGAAGTATAAATATCTGAACTGGAAAATATTTTCCAGAAACCTGTAGTAGAAACATTTCCAATTTATCTCAAAGGAATTTGGAAATGCCTTTGCTCATCTGAAATGTAAAATCCTTGGCTGTAAATAGTGCAGTTTATTTACTATATTAGAACATGCTTTCTGGTTCCAAAATCTTTAGTAACCAAAATGAAGAAAAAGCAAAGATTGAAAGTAAAGCCTCCCTAATGGAATAGGAGTTTTGAAGTTCAATGGATAGTCCAATTATTTTAGGAGCTGTATGTCTAGGAAGAGTGAGAGAGGGGTAAAGAGAGGAATTCTATGTGCTTTGTCATTCAAGAATACACTTTCACTTAAGAAACAGATAAAAGTGCCTGTCTTGCTCTCAATGAGCAAGTTGTTTTGAATGTGAAAAAAAAAAAACTCACTGAACTAAATGTCACATTTTCTTTTAAACTTCTGATGAGATTTAGCTGAAATGCACTAGTAACTTCAGTTCTGTATGTCAGTTTTTCAGGTTTCAGAACACATTCATATTTATTTTATGTAGCTGCATTGCTTTGAATTTGATGTCATTTGCTGAGAGTAAAAAACACTTACAAACTTGGAGGACATTTAAAACAAATCCACCAATTCCTTACAAATTATAGGGATAAAGCAGGTTAGGCCAAAATTATGAATAAATTCTAAACTTGGTGAAATTACAAAAGCCTTATATTAGTGAGGCAGTTAACATGTGAGGAAATGATTTAATCTCAATTGTGACTTACCTGGAGAATAACCTAGCAGTTTTAAACATTACATCATTAGATCACCTGAATTTATATACAGTCAGTAGTTACTTGTGAGTGTGGAGATGGTGAATTTTGTACATAAGAACTAAGACTTTACTTGGAGATAACATGAGCTGGATAAACCCTCTGGTAGAAGGAGATTCCACTAAAGTGAAAAGAAAATATATCTCCATTCATATGTGGATTTATTAATATACAAGGAAAATAATTTATGCTTAACATCTAAGGAATCTATTATCTAATATTCCAAACCTAAATAATGCAAGTCCTGATTTCAAATGGACATATTTATTATAATGGCAGTAGTCATTCTTACAGAGATAAAGTACTACTTTCTAAGCCACTAAATCTAAAAAATTACAGTGAAGTATGGGTGACATCAATTCTGATGGTGAGGGGTTGGGTTCAAGGGCCAAGGCTAGGGTAAGGGTTAGGTTTTTGGTAAAGAGTATGGGGAGGAAAGGGTTATGGTTAGAGTTAGGGGCCAGGTCTAATGTGAAGATGAGGCAAGATTGAGTTTCAGGATTACCGTGAGGTATGGGTGTCATCGATGATGATGATGGTGAGGTGTTGGGTTCAGGGGCCAGGACCAGTGTTAGGGTTATGCTTTCAGTAAGGTATATGGGGAGGTTAGGCTTATGATTAGAGGTAGGGGCCAGGTCTAATGTGAGGGCAAGAGTGAGATTGAGGTGCAGGGTTATGGTGAGGTGTGGGTGATGTCGATGGTGATGTTAAGGGGTTGGGTTCAGGTGCCAGGGCTATGGCTAGGGTTAGGCTTTCGGTAAAGTATACAGGGAGGATATGTTTATGGTTACAGTTAGGGGATGGGTCTATTGTGAGGGTGAGTGTGAGACTGAGTTTAAGGGTTAAGGTGAGGTGTGGTTGATGTCAATGATGATGGTGAGGGGTTGGGTTCAGGCGCCAGGGCTAGGGATATGGTTAGGTTTTTGGAAGGTGTATGGGGAGGATGCGGTTACAGTTAGAGTTAGTGGTCAGGTCTAATGTGAGGGTGAGGGTACAATGGAGGTTGAGGATTACGGTGAGGTGTAGTGATGTCAATGGTGACAGTGAGGGGTTGAGTTCAGAGACCATTGCTCAGGTAAGGGTTAGGGTGTCACAAAGGTTACAGGGAGGATACAGTTATGGTTAGAGTTAGGGGCCATGTCTAATGTGAAGGTGATGGTGAGATTGATGTTCAGGGTTATGGTGAGGTGTGGGTGATGTCAATTGTGATAGTGAGGTGTTGGGTTCATGGGCCAGTGCTCGAGTGAGGGTAAAGTGTATGGGGAGGTTAGGATTATAGTTAGAGTTAGGGGACGGGTCTAATGTGAGGAAGAGGGCGAGATTGAGATTCATGGTTACGGTGATGTGTGGATGACATCAATGGTGATGGTGAGGATTTGGGTTCAAGGGCCAGGGCTGTGATTAGGGTTAGGTATTTGATAAGGTGTAAGGGGCTGATTCAGTTACAGTTAGAGTTAAGGGCCAGGTATAATGTGAGGGTGAGTGAAAGATTTAGGTTCAGGATTACAGAGAGGTGTGGGTGAGGTCGATGGTGACATTGAGGGGTTAGGTTCAGGGGCCAGGTCTAGGGTTAGGTTTAGGCTTTGGTAAGGTGTAAGGGGAGTATAGATTTATGATTAGAGTTAGGGGCAGGGTCTAATGTGAGAGCAAGGGTGAGATTGAGGTTCAGGTTTCAGTGAGGTGTGGGGGATCTCAATAGTGACAATGAGGGTTTGGGTTCAGGGGCCAGGGCCAGGGTTAGGTTCAGGTATTTGGTATGGTGTATGGTGAGGATAAGGTTACAGTTTCAGTTATGGCCTGGGTCTAATGTGAGGGTGAGAGCGAGATTGAGTCTCAAGGTTTTGGTGAGGTGTGGTTGATGTCAATGATGATGGTGAGGGGTTGGGTTCAGGGTAGAGAACCAGGGTTAAGGTTATGCTATCAGTAACATGCACAGGGAGGATAGGTTTAGGGTTAGAGTTAGGGATGGGTCTAATGTGAGGGCAAGTGTGACATTGAGTTTTAGGGTTACAGTGAGGTGTGGGTGAAGTCGTTGGTGATGGTAAGGTGTTGGGTACAGGCACCAGAGCTAGGGATCTGGTTAGGCTTTTGGTATGGTATATGGTGAGGATAGGATAATCATTAGAGTTAAGGGCCAGATCTAATGTGAGGAAGAGTGCAAGTTTGAGGATCAGGGTTATGGTGAGGTGTGGGTGACATCAATGGTGTCTGTGAAAGTTTTTAGTTCACAGCCTAGGGCTAGGGTTAGGGTTAGCCTTTCGTTAAGGTATACAGGGAGTATAGGTTTACAGTTAGTGTTAGGGGGTGTGTCTAATGTAAGAGCAAGGGCGTGATTGTGTTTCAGGGTTACAGTGAGGTGTGAGTGATGTCAATGGTGACGTTGAGGGGTTGGTTTCAGGGGCCAGTGCTAGGGTTAGGTTTAGGCTTTGGTAAATTGTACAGGGAGTATAGATTTATGGTTAGAATTAGGAGCCGTGTCCAATGTGAGTGCAAGGGTGAGATTGAAGTTCAGGGATACAGTGATGTGTGTGTGATGTCAATGGTGACAGTGAGGGGTGGGTTCAGGGACCAGGGCTTGGGTTAATATGTTTTTGGAAAGCTATACATGGAAGATAGTGTTATGCTTAGAGTTAGTGGCCGGGTTTAATGTGAGAGTGAGAGTGAGATTGATATTCAGGGTTATGGTGAGGTGTGGGTGACGTTGATGGTAACCATGAGGGTTTGGGTTCAGGAGCCAGTGCTTGGGTTAGGGTTATGGTTTTGGAAAGCTGTTCTGGGAAGTTAGGGTTATAGTTACAGATAGGGGCCAAGTCTAATGTGAGGGCGAGGGCGAGTTTGAGATTCAGTGTTTCATTGATGTGTGATGATATCGATGGTGATGTTGAGGGATTGGGTTCAGGGGGCCATGGCTATGGTTAGGGTTACTCTTTCAGTAAGGTGTATGTTGAAGATAGGGTTAAGGTTTGAATTAGAGGCTGGGTCTGATGAGAGGGCTAGGACTAGTTTGAGGTTCAGGGTTATGGTGAGATATGGGTAATGTCAATGTTCACAGTGTGGGGTTGGGTTCAGTGGCCAGGGCTAGGGTTAGGATTATGCTTTTGGAAAGCTGTACGGAGAGGATAGGGTTACGGTTAGAGTTGGGAGCTAGGTATTAATGTGAGGGTGAGGTTGAGATTGAGGTTCAGGTTTATGGTGAGATGTGGGTGACGTCAATGGTGTCAGTGTGGGGTTGGCTTCAGGAGCCATAGTGTTATGGTTATGTTTTCGGTAAGGTGTATGGGGAGTATAGGTTTATGATTAGAATTATGGGCCATGTCTAATGTGAGAGTGAGGGTGAGATTGAGATACAAGGTTCTGGTGACATGTGGATAACGTCAATGGTGACATCATGGGGTTGGTTTCAGGAGTCAGGGCTCGGTTTAGGGTAACTCTTTTGGTAAGGTGTACGGTGAAGAGAGGATTAAGATTGGAGTTAGGGACTGGGTCTAATGTGAGGGTGATGGCGAGATTGAAGTTTAGGGTTATGGTGAAATGTGGTTGACATCAATGGAGATGTTGAATGGTTGGGTTCAGGGGCCATGTCTAGGGTTAGGATTAGGCTTCTGGTTAGTTGTACTTGGAGGATAGGGTTATGGTTAGAGTTAGGGTCTAGGTATAATGTGAGTATGAGAGTGAGATTGTTGTTAAGGGTTACAGTGAGGTGTGGGTGCTGTCAATTGTGAAGGTGAGGGGTTGGGTTTAGACGTCAAAGCTCAGGAATGGGTTAGGTTTTCCGTAACGTGTATGGGGAGGATAGGGTTACAGTTAGAGTAAAAGGCAGGGTCTAATGTGAGGAACAGGATGAGACTGAGATTCAGGGTTATGTTGAGGTGTGGGTGAGGTGAACAGTGACAGTGACGGGTTGGGTTCAGGCTCCAGAGCTAGGGTTAGGGTTAGGTATACGTGGAGGATACAGTTATGGGTAGAATTAGGGGCCAGGTCTAATTTGAGAGCAAGGGCGAGATTAAGGTTCAGGATTACAGAAAGGAGTGGGTGAGATCAGTGATGACAGTGAGGGTTTCGGTTCAGGGGCCAGGAGTAGTTTTAGTGTTAGGTATTCGATAAGGTGTACCAGGTGGGTTCAGTTATGGTTAGAGATAAGGGCCTGGTATAATGCGAGGGCAAGGGCAAGACTAAAGTTCAGGATTACAGAAAGGTGTGAGTGAGGTTGATGGTGATGGTGAGGGGTTGGGTTCAGTGGCCAGGTCTAGGGTTAAGATTAGGCTTTTATAAGATGTACATAGAGCATAGATTTAGGGTTAGAGTTAGGGGTGGGTCTAATGTGAGGCCAAGATTGAGATTGAGGTCCTTGGTTATGGTGAGGTGTGGGTGACGTCAATGGTGACATTGAGGTTTTGGGTTCAGGGGCCTGGGCAAGGTTTATGGTCAGGTATTCGGTATGGTGTATTGGGAGGATAGGGTAATGGTTAGATTTACATCCTGGGTCTAATGTGGGGGCAAGGGCGATATTTAGGTTCGGGGTTATGTTGAGGTGTGGGTTACGTTGAGGGTGATGGTGAGGGTTTGGGTTCAGGGACCAGTGCTTGGGTAAGGGTTAGGTTTTCAGTAAGGGGTGTAGGGAGGATATGGCTACAGTTAGAGTTAGGATCCAGGTCTAATGTGAGGGCGAGGGTGATATTGAGGTTCAGGGTTATGGTGAGGTGTGGATGACATCGCCAGTGACTTTGAGGTGTTTGGATCATGGCCAGGGCTAGGAATAGAGTAAAACTTTTGGCACAGTGTATGGGTAGGATAGGGTTACAGTTAGAGTTATGGGCCATGTCTAATGTGAGGTCAGGGGTGAGGTTGTGGTTCAGGGTTATTGTGAGGTCTGGGTCTTGTCTATGGTGACATAGGGGTTTTGGGTTCAGGGGCCCAGGCTAGGGTTAGGTTCAGTTATTAGGTATTGTATACTGGGAGGATAAGGTTACAGTGAGAGTTAGGGCCCAAGTCTAATGTGAGGGTGAGATTGAGATTGAGATTCAGAGTTACAGTGAGGTGTGGGTGACATTAATGATGACAGTGAGGGATTGTGTTCAGGGGTCAGGGCTGGCTAGGGTTAGGGTTAGGCTTTGGTAAGGTGTAGAGGGAGGATAGATTTATGGTTAGAGTTAGGTCCTGGGTCAAATGTGAGGTTGAGTGTGATATTGAGGTTTATGGTTTTGGTGAGGTATGAGTGTCATCGATATTGACATTGAGGGTTTGCGTTCAGGAGCCATAACTTGGGATAGGGTAAGGTTTTCAGTAAGGTGTACAGGGAGGATTGGGTTATGTTAAGAGTTAGGGACCAGGTCCAATGTGAGGGTGGGGGTGAGATAGAGGTTCTGGGTTACAGTTTGGTATGGGTGATGTCAATGGTGCTGACGAGGGTTTAGGTTCAGGGACCAGGGCTAGGGTTTGGGTTAGGCTTTCCATACGGTGTATGGGGAGGCTAGGGATATGGTTAGAGTTAGAATCCAGGTATAATGTGTGGGTGAGGGCAAGATGGAGGTTCAGGTTTACAGTGAGGTGTGGTTGATCTTAATGGTGACAGTGAGGGGTTCGGTTCAAGGGTCAGGGCCTGTGTAAGGGTTAGGTTTTTCATAAGGTGTAAGGGGAGCATAGGGTTATGGTTAGAGTTAGGAGCCGGGTCTAATGTGAGGGGAAGCATGAGATTGAGGTCAGGTTACAGTAAGTGTGGGTGACAACATCGATGGTGATGGTGGGTGACGGTTGGGTTGAAAGGGCCAGGGCTAAGGTTAGGATTAGGTTTGCAGTAAGGTGTACAAGAAGGATAGGATTATGGTTAGAGTTAGGGGCCATGCATGTTTAACATTAGGGTGAGGACGAGATCAAGGTTTAGTGTTATGGTGAGTTATGGGTGACATCAATGGAAACAATGAGGGGTTGGGTTCAGGGAACAGAGTTAGGTTTAAGGTTACATTTTTGGTAAGGTGTTTGGGGTAAATAGGGTTTCAGTAGAGTTAGGGGCCGGGTCTAATGTGAGGTCGAGATGGAAGTTCAGGATTACTGGGAAGTGTGGGTGAAGTTGATGTTGCTGGTGAGGTGTTGGGTTCATTGGCTAGGCCAAGGGTTACATTTAGGTTGTCAGTAAGGTGTACAGGGAAGGTATAGTTAAGGTTAGAGTTAGGGGCTATTTCAGATGTGAGGGCATGGGTGAGATGGAGGTTTAGTGTAACAGTGAGGTGTCAGTGATATTGATCGTGATGGTGACGGGTTGGGTGCAAGGCCAGGGCTTTCATTAGGGTATCAGTTTGGGTAAGGTGTATTGGGAGGATAGGGTTATGGTTAGAGTTAGGGGCCAGGTATAATGTGAGGACAAAGGCAAAATTAAAGTTCAGTGTTACAGTGAGATCTGGGTGATGTCGATATTGATGGTGAGAGGTAGCGTTCTGGGGCCAGGGCTCGGGTATGGGTTAGGTTTACAGTAAGGTGTATGTGGATGATAGGATTATGGTTAGAGTTAGGGTCATGGTCTAAGGTGAGACAGAGGGCGAGATTGATGTTCAGGGTTACAGTGATGTGTGGGTGATGTCCATTGTGACAGTGATGGGTTGGGTAGAGGGGCCAGGACTAGGGTTAGGGTTACTTTTTTGGTAATGTGTATGCAGAGGATAGTGTAATGGTTAGAGTTAGGGGCTCGGTCTAATATGAGGTTAAGGTTCAGAATTACGGTGATGTGTGGGTGATATCTATGATGACGTTGATGTGTTGGGTTCAGGGGCCATGGTTAGGGTTAGGGTTACTCTTTCTTTAGAATGTACGGTAAAGATATGGTTAATGTTAGAGTTGGGAGGGGTCTGATGTGAGGGCAAGGGTGAGATTGAGGTTTAGTGTTATGGTGATCTGTGGGTGACATTGGTGGTGATGGTGAGTGTTTAGGTTCACAGGAAGGGCTAGGGTTAGGGTATCGCTTTCCATAACGTGTTCAGGGTGAATAGGGTTGCAGTTAGAATTAGGGGCCAGGACTAATGTGAGGGTGAGGGCGAGATTGAGGTTCAGGTTTATGGTGAGGTGTGGGTGACGTCAATGGTGATGGTGAGGGGCTGGATTCAGGGGCCAGAGCTAGGGTTAGGTTTATGCTTTTGCTAAAGTGTACAGGGAGGATAGGGTTACGGTTAGAGTTAGGGGCTGGTTCTAATGTGAGGGCGAGAGCGAGTATGAGTTTCAGGTTACCGTGAGGTGTGGGTGACATCGATTGTGACCGTGAGGTGTTGGGTTCAGGGGCCAAGGCTAGGGTTAGGGTTAGGCTTTCGGTAATGTGTATGGGTAAGATAGGATTAAGGTTAGATTTAGGACCTGGGTCTGATGTGAGGGCGAGGGCAAGATTGAGGTTCAGCATTATCGTGGGGTGTGGGTGATGTCAATGGTGACAATGAGGGATTGGTTTCAGGGGCCAGGGCTCGGGTTAGGTTTAGGCTTTTGGTAATGTGTCTGAGGAGGATAACGTTGCGGTTAGAATTAGGGGCCGGTCTGATGTGAGGGCAAGGGCGAGATTGAGATTCTATAAAAAGAAAGATAATTAGAGCAATTAATTTCTAGTACCCTTCTTACATTTACTTTTATGGCAGCCATAACTCTTCATCTTGGGCTATTCCAGGGTGTTTGGGTTGTAGAGGTTTAAGAGAACTATGGGGCAGGAAATATACCTATTCTTGTGTCTTTCATTTTTTAGAGGAAAGTCTTTGAACTTCAGTTTCCTAATCTGTAGTATGGATTGCATGGCTCTGACATTTGTTCTAGCTCAGGCATTCTGGGATTACAAATTGCAATTGCTAGGGCTATCTCCAATAAACAAGATCCATGGTAGGAAATGAGAATATGCCTTCTATAATGGGTGAAAAAAAATTATTTCCTTCAATTCTGGGTGCAGTGGCACTCAACAGACAAAGTGTTAGAAAAATCAATGCCAAGTTCACCATGCAGAAAGAAAGTTTAGCCAAGAATAGTAGGACAATAGGACCTTTACATCTAGTAGGGGTCAAGTTGTTTCTCCATAAGCAGTGGTCCCACACAAAAGTGATGGTACACTAAACATGGGGTTTTACATTTTGAACTGACTTTGGCTTTTTGTTGTTATTTTACTCTTTTATTGTTGCTACTGATTCATTATTATAATTGTTTTCCCATGAATATGTAGAAAATTGTACTAATCTATACACTGTCATTGATCTCTAACAGAGACACATTTGGAAGAGAAGATGAGGATTCTATTATCTGTGGCTGTAAAATCAATGGGAAAACTACATTGGCAGTGTAAATCTACTTACTAGAAAGTTACAGAGGGCAGAGGTTAAAGTTTACCTACTAGAAATCTTCTTGGACTCCTTAGCCATTTTTTTCTATTACAAAGAGAAATTCTCTATGGTTGCTTTTCTCAGAGAAGTTTCACTTAATTCTTATCTACCAGTATTGTACATAGATGTGAATCTCTAATATAATAAAAGTAAAAAATATTTACAAATATCTATATAAATACAGAGAAGTAAAAAATACTATATATAAATTATTTGCACAAAATGAAATTTTTAAACATCTCATACTTTAAATTATTTTCATCATATTTCAAAGCACACAACCACAAATAATCATTTTATTTCTCTTTTATTATAGCTATGGAAAATATGCTTTAGGTACTGTGATGGTTAGTTTTATGTGTCACTTCGACTATGGGATGTCCAGATATTTGGTCAAATATTATTTCTGGTTGTGTCTGTGAGGGTGTTTCCAGAAGAGATTGTCATTTGAATCAGTAAAGATTTCCCTCACCAGTGTAGGTAGGCATCTCCTATTCATTGAGTGTCTGAATAAAACAAAATGGTGCAGGAGGAGAGAATTCTCTCTCACTCTCTCACACACACACACACATCTGTCTGGGACATTGTCTTCTCTGGCCTTTGGACTGGGATTAATCACTGCCTTTGGTTCTCGGGCCTTTAGAGTTGAATAATAATTCATATATTAATTGTCCTGGTTTTTAGGCATTTGATCTCATACTAGAACTACATCACTATCTTTCCTGGTTCTTCAACTTGAAGAACAGATTTTGGGACTAAATTTTCAGCCTAATAATTATGTGATATATATGTATATATATATATGTAACTTGTAAACAGGGTGCACTGAAAGCAAGCCAACAGTTCAGTGTTGTTTTAGTTTACCAAATGTTCTGCCACCCTAATAATAAGATGTCTATTATTTCTCATTTTACATAACATTTTATTATAATATTATCTTCAATTTCTTATCCTTCCATGTGTATTTTTTCTCCTAATTTCCACATATCTTCCACCAACTTTGAAACCACATATCTTTATGTATGTATATTTTAACATGTTTCAGACTTTTAAGAGTAGCAATGCTCTTACAAGATATAACACCGTGTATTTCTACATACCAAAAGATTCCAAAATCTAAGCATTATAATCAGAGACAGCAAAGTACTCAATAATAAGAAATAGAAATTAGGTATTAGCTGAAAAATGGATATCTAAAACTAAATTAAGGAGATAATGATACTCGTTGCTGATGATCTTTCCCCCAAATTTAATCCTTTTCAATCATTTTAAATACATTTTACTATATTTTAATGTGTTATGAATGTATATGTGTGTATGATAAATGAGATTATAATTATAAATTAAGATGAAAAAAGGTAAACAAGGAAATGAGATTGTAGTTTTGTGAAGATAAGATGAAAGGAGGTCAAGGGGAGAGTGATTTAAAATTATCTTTGAAATTTGTCAAATGACCACCTATACTCTTATTATAATACACAACAAGTATTTACTTAGGATCTATGTCCACAACACAGGTCATAGTATGGCTATCACTGGAATACCACTAAGCAGGAATTTAATTAAAGAATAAATTATTTCTACTAGACACTGCTTTGTTTCTTAAACAGAGTGATAGACGTATGGATACACATTTTATTAATAGGAATCATACTGTAGATACATATTATATATATACTCTTGCATATATCAATATTTAGAAAATATATATTATAAATATGAATAATTCATTAAAACCTGAGGCTAGTCTATGATTTCATGAGTCACAGCGGGAAAGCAAAAATTGTCAAATTCCTATAGATTATTAGATTGAAAACCTGAGCATTCCTTTCTAAGATATTCAGAAGAGTCAGAATGGTTTTAATAAAGATGATTTCTCCTTCTTCCATGACTTCCACTCACAGTTCAAGGACAATCCAACTCATGATGAGCTCTCTCTTCGTATCAGCTTTGTGTGTCTTGAAATTCTCACTGCTTGTCTTGGAATGGCCCTCTTCTATGGAAAGAGTCTACATGATTTCCATCTGCTCCTATAACGCTGTGCTCTGTACTCTCTCTTCCTTTTGTCCTGGTTGCAGCATACTGAAGTCAAATCTTCAACTAACACAAAGATATTTATAGTCCTGATATAAGGGAATTTAGTAGGCTATGAGGTATTTTATGTAAAGTCTCTGCTCAGTAAGTACATTTCATATTAAATAGTGACTCAAGTATATCTTCACTCATGGAGAAATTTTAAATAAAGCATTAAAGGATAGTAGAAGCAGAGAGGTTGCACACACACATATGGCAGAGATCACACCAGAAAAATAAAAGATAAAGAGCCAAGCCTATATAGAGACAGGTAAAAAACAAAAAGAAGATGGGCCCTGGGTAAAACATCACTGGAAAAAAGAGAAATGGAAATCCACCTTTGAGTGGACATGAACCAAACTGACTTGAGAGCTGGCAGTGCATCTTGGTAAATGATGAGCTGCTCTGTTTCCAAAAACCCTTTATATGTAGCTGTTGAGGCAATCTTTTTGTGTTAACTTAAGATAAATTCCTATTACTTGAACTAACTTGAGTGTGCTTCTGATCCTGATAATCTAAAAGTAGTCAGAACTAATACCACAATTAATAGGAAAAATTACATTCAATTTTGTAAGAAACTATAGAGGCATATTCTTTTGCCAGTTCCATATTGAAAAGTTAAATGCTTTCTGCAGTTTCTTACAAGGGTGTTCATTCACTTTCTTCACCCCCCTGTAATGGTAAATTCATTGGGTTTCAAAGTAGAAATTGCAGCCAAGTAAAAAACTAAAAAATTCTTCTTTATTTTAAATCAGTATGTGTCTCATGCACATTTGACTCATTGGTATTTTAAATCAGTATGTGTCTCATGCACATTTGACTCATTGGTATAAATTCTTTTATGAAAAATAATAAAAACAACACTCATTTTTCTTCCAATTGACAGTTTTTCAAAAATGTTATCAATGCCTGTATGATTCCTCTGTTTTTTGCAATAAGTGCTTTCAGTTTCATGGGAAAATACTTTTGAAAACCCTTACTTTGACTCATGACTGTGAAATCATGAACATAGTATTGTTCTTCTGACACATGCAACTCCAAAATGAACACAATACCTCAAATGTCTGAAATTATAAGTAGCATGATAAGATTACCATTTTTAGACACTGTTTTACATTAATGTAGTTCAGATCAAATTAAGTTGATCTTTTGGCACCTTCAACAAACACTTGGGTAATTTCAGACTTTTAAATTGACCCTCAAAATTAGACTTTAAAATGACCTTATGTTATTGTATTTGATTTACTTTTCTACCCAAGTTCATTTCAGATGCTAAAACTCAAGGCTTTGGTCAGTCCAAAACCTAAGCTTACCTTTGTCCCTTTGATCTCAAGAGTCGTAGGAAACCCCCACAGAAATAGAGCATTGAAGGTTAGGATGCTAGTATACTATTTTATATAAATAACCTGCCTTTCAGAGGTACATTACATTTAGTATTCAATTCCATTTAAAATAAGACCTGGTCAACATCTTCAGTTTTAATGTTTTTAAAGGAAAAATACAGTAGATTTATAATATAATGAAGCCTTTTAAAATACAGTGTTTATGTTATAATCATTATGGAAAACAGTATGGAAGTTCCTCAAAAAATTAATATTAGAATTACCATATGATCCAGGAATCCCACTCCTGATTATATATACAAAGAAAACAAACTGTATCTCAAAGAGATATCTGTACCTTCACTTTCACTGCAGTATTATTTAAAATAGCCCAGATATGGAAACAACCTAATTATCCTTTGACAAATAATAGGATAAAGAAAATGCGGCCTATACATACAATGGAATACTGTTCAGCCATAAAAAAAAGAAGTAAATTCTGCCATTTACACAACTTAGATGGCTGCTGAGGGCATTAAACTAACTGGAAGAAGCCAGAGAAAAACAAATAGACAAATACTGCATAGCATCCCTTCTATGTGAAATCTAAAAAAAAAAAAAAAAATGCCAAATGCATAGAAATAGAGAAGAGAATAGTGCTTGGTGGTTGCCTGCGCTGGGGTGAGGAGGAAATGAGGATATATAGGTCAAAGAGTACAAACTTCCAGTTACAAGATGAATGAATTCTGAGAATCTAACACATTCTGTGGAGCTATAAATAATAATATGGTGTACACTTGAAATGTACTCAGAGTAGATCTAAGCACTGTCATCAGACACACACACAAAAAAATAGTTAAGTAGGTGAGGCAAAGGATGTGCCAATTATCTTGATTTAATAATCATTCCACAATGTGTATGTATATCAGATCATCACATTGTATACTTTAAATACATATAATATGTTTGTCAACTGTTCAATACAGTTGTCAAAAAAATAAATTTAAAAATAAGAAAAATTTCAAATTAAAAAATATAAAATTAAATTAAAATGTTAAGGAAAAATTCCTGACCTTGACTTGTAGTATATTATGTGTGCCATATAATTTCTATCAAATAAGTGTAATGCCAACTGTGTAGGTCACATTACATCTTCAGAATTTTTTTTATTGTAGTAAAAAATACATAATGTGAGATCTACCCTTTTAACAAATTTTTAAGCATACAGTCTAGTATTGTCAACTGTAAGCATGCTGTTATACAACATACCTGTAGAACTTTTTCATTTTGCATGACACAAACTTTATATCCATTGACTAGAAATTCCATATTTCCCTCTTTCCCCAGCCCTTAGCAGCCACTATTCTACTTTCTGCTTCCATGAGTTCAATTACTGTGGAATTCTCATATACATGGAATCATGGAGTTTTTCTCCTGTTGTTGGTTCATTTCACTTATGATAATGTCCTCAAGGTTCATTCATGTGGCAACAGACAATAGCATTCTTTTATTTTTTATAGTAGAATAATATTCCATTGTATGTATAAACCACATTTTCTTTATCTATTCATCTGTTGATGGATTTAGGTTGTCTACCATTTGGCTATTGTGAATAGTGCTGCAATGAATTCATGTGGAAGTGTTGCTGCAGGAACCATGGGAACTATGAACAAGGAGTCAGGACACTGAGATGTTTAATCAGAAGCAGCATTTATTAGTGCTGGCCCTGGCTCAGTGGATTCCTATCCAAAGGCTCAGCCTTGAGTGCAACAGGGCCATGCCTTTTATACATTCACTACAAGGTTAGGGGGGCAGTCAGCACCCAGGAACCATTGCAGTGGGGGTTATTAGGTCACTATAGGTGTATTCAGGATGCTAGTTATATTTGAATCTGTCTCTGTAAAGGTTACCTGGAAATCATATTATAAACTAATGGGCTTCCATGACTATTATCAATAAACTGTTCCATACTATTGAGTCTAGGTGGGGGGAATACGTTGTTTCAATCTCAAGCACCCAAGTACCTTGTGATTCCTCTACATTCCTGAAGCCTCAACAGAAACTTTGTCTCCTTGGCTTCCTTGGCTTCCTACCACACTGGGAATATCTCTTCAATATCCTGATTTTAATTTTTTGAAGAAATATCCAAAAGTGGGGTTACTAGAATATAAGAATTCCTCCTTACATATTAAGAAGGGATTATAATGGATTTAAGAAAAAGTTCTTCTCATTTAATTTAAAACATTTATATAAATTATAGCAAAATAATCAATAATCTAAAAGTAAGCAAAAAAAGTTTGCAAAGTAAAATGTTACCATATACAGGAAAAGGCACCATTAGTCAGAGAAATATTTAGCTGCAAGTTAATTTTCTGAAAACTAAATCGGGAAGCATTGCTCAAACATTCATTGAAGCATGAAGTTGTGCATGTGTGGGGTAAATTGCAGAATTTCCAGAATCTCCCACTTGGCCTTAGTCCATCTACATATCAGAAGGTGTTTCCCTCTTCAGCTTCCCACAGCCTCTGGGGCAAGGGTTGTAGAAATAGCCATTCTCTCCTCTCCTCCATTCCTGGTTTGTAATTGATCTGGCATCTCCCAGTCACCAAGGACCTGACACTAGAGTTCCTCCTGAAGGGGCAGGAAGGAAGTAGAGAGCTGCCGAGGAGGCAGAATGAGTGAGGCAGCCAGAGGAAATGGATGGGGCTGGGTCTAGCTAACAGATTTGAGCAAGCTGTGAGCAATAAAAATTGGTTTCTCCCAACCTATCCTTTCCCCTGATTTATTTTGGTTTCATCAGTTTCATAGGCATAGGAGATTTGCCCTGGGCCAGGAACATCTTTCCCCCTGGAACTACAACATGGCAAGAATTGCCAGTACTTCTTGCATGTGAGAGTAATTGTATGGTTCTGTAGGCCAAATTATTGCTCTTTAAGTCTTTTCCATGGAACAGGGAGAAATAAAGGATCTTCCTTAGAGCAGAAGGGTACTAATATTTATGGAAGTTCCCTGGGATCAGAGAAAGTCTTACATAAAAAAGGCTGCCCGAAATAAGGGGAATTGTTAACTTCTTTATTTTACTAGACAAAACACATAGATTTCAACTGAACATTGTGATATATGTTCTTGAGATTAAAATTGAACCAATTATCTATTGTCTGAAGCTTTTGTTGAAACCAGAAACTAAGTTTACTATTTCCATATCCATAGACTTGCTTTAAATAAAGTGATTGAAAACAACTTTGTTTCAGATACTATGGAAGATACTTTACAAGTGTCCTTCAACATCCCTGCAAGATAGCATTATATTTTCTTTTAATTAAGCATGAAGAGGTACATTAATGAGTTCAAAGGCATAAAGCTAGTGACAGAACTTATACCGAACTTTCATTTGACTGGTTATAAATCCTATGTGCTTATCACTTTCCTACAATAAAATCTTATCCTTAGGAAGTTTTTATAATCAGGAAGTTGCAACATTACAGACAGAAATGCTATATAGACAAAGGTATTCCATTATACTAAGAGAAACTGCCAAAGTGTGGCCACCATCTTACTTCTGCCTTTCAAATTTCCCAGAAAGCATCTGACTGGATATATAAGTCCAGAAGCAAGATGTTTTGTTTTCCAGACTCTACCCAGTAGAAATATATCCAAGTGTTTACTAACTACCAATCCACCAAATCCACCATATTTTCTCATAAAGTTCTTAGAACAGTGTATGGTGTAGTATAAGACAGAATATTAACTACCAGCATTGAAATGTAATAATATGCAAAATGCCAAAAAGAATGGAGGGATAGGATTACATAGACATAGAAATATTTACACAATATATGAACTGATGAAAAAACTGGAAAATACCATTAGTGATACAAACCTTTATTTGAAAAAATATGGTATACATATAATTGTAGAAGTATCTTAGACATTCAAATACTAGAATGCTAATACTGATATCCTGGCAAATGAGAAGTGAGACATACTTTATATTTAACTCATATATTTCAAAAATACAAACACAATAGTGTTAATGTTAACATATTATTCTAAATAAATCTATACATTTTATAAAGCCATCTTGAACAGTTTGGTGTATTATCCCATTATGATGCTACAGAATAGGCATCAGTTTGATTCTTTTTTACTTCATAGTAAAAACATTTTTTTAAAATTATTTTTTAAATTAAGAAGGATTTTAGGCAAAAACAGCAATGGAATACTGAAACCACAGTGAATTAATTTGCTCACTTGACATCCCAGAAGACTGCTTTTAAAGTTCTTCACCAAGATAATTTAGGCTTCTGCAAGATTTAGAATCTCAAATTTGGTAGTGGTGATTTTTGACAATTGTTAAATTTAGATTCATATTTATATAGATCAATTTTATTCAAAAAAGGAGACTATTATTACAATTCTGTCAATCTTCCCTGTAACTCAGATTGCTTTGCAAATTCAATTTATGCAATTTAATATCTTGATGGTAGTGTTTGTAAGAGCTTAGACAGAAGCTATGTTGATCAAGCAAAGATTTAAAGTAACCGTTTTCCAGCCATATCAGTTTTTACTCATTTTCCTTAACTTAATTCCTCAGAAAAAAACAGAAGTTAGCTATGAAATTGTCATGTGTTCTCACATACATTGAACTTAAAGAATAATGTACATTTAACAATGGAATCCTTATTTGGCTGCACTCAGTGTATGTTCATTGTACAATTAATGTATTTTAATTGTATCATTCATTCAAAATGCCCCAATACTGTATTTATTTCTGAGACATTTTCATTTGTTTTAAAGTTATCACTAATTTATTAGGTCATGCCATCCAGGTAGTTTAGAAAAATCTCTTTAACAGTTTTTATATGATTTTCACTCTATTTTGGCTGCTCAAAAGTTGACTTTTACTTGCCTTATTTTAAGGTCTGACTAAACATAAGTATGCCACTAAATTGTGTTATTATGAAACTTAGATTAGTAATAGTCATCATGGTATTTTTCTTCATAGTTATACTAAATATACTTCCTTCTTGGCTTCTTGCTTGTTTGTCTACCCAGTTTAGGTTCTCTTTAACATTTGATTGTTGTTGTTAAATGTTGTGGCTATCAAATAATGGGAAATTAAAAGTGAGGAGAAAGGGGGAAAAAGCATCCCCAAATTGCCAGAGCTCCAAATATTTCACTGAGGTAGCTGGCTCTTGAATTTTTGTGGGTTCTATTCCCCACTCTATGGCCCCTAATTGTGTCTTGACTAATTGCAACTTCCTACCCAGTGAGTCTGATTAATGCAATATAATCAATCATATAGATCAACATTATGTCCTGTTGAGGAAAAAAGTAAAGTCCCTTCTACCTAGACATGACATAGAGCTAGAAAAGAAGATATATCCTCCCAAGATAAGACTGTGAAAGTGTATTACAGGCTGTATCCTTTGAAAGCAAACTGCTTCTGATGGTCTTTTCTATCAGTGATATAGAAAACAAAAAAACATTTTCCAGAGCAATAGTTGTATACCAGTTACTAGGGGATTTGCTGATTTTTCTCCAACAATAAAATAGTCATTTCTCAAAAAAGTTACAGAAAAATAAAATCATGAAATAAAATAACTTTTCCAAAAAGAAAATCATAATACAACAATAAAATCATAATTGCAATCAATAGTTACAGTTGGAATTTCAGCCTGATTAAGTTTATGACAGTCCATTGCATTCTAGATCCATTTATCTTTTACCAAGGCCAAAATACAAAGGGGATGTGGTAGAAATCACTACCCTTACATCTTTCAAGTGAGCAATGGTTGTAATAGGCTCTGTAGTTCTCCAAGGGTAAAACATTGCTTTTAGTCTACTATTTTCATAGCTAGGTGCAGTTCTACAGGTCTCTACTTGGCTTCTCCCATCCTAATAGTCCTTATTCCATGAGCCCAAGAACTAATATGAGGATTCTATTGTTGAATGTGTCAGTTTAAATAATGTTCATTCTGGAACTGGAGAAATAACCACAGGATGATCTTGCAGAACCACCCTGCTCATTGTGAGAGGTACATGAGCCAAAATGCTATTCATCATCTGACCTCAAAACCTCCTACTCAAACTAATGGACCACAGTGAAGTTTTGGCTCTTCAGATATTTGTGTCAATTCAAAGTCGGAGTTTAGTTATCCTCCAAAATTATTTTATCCTCCCCAGTACATAGTAACCCTCAGTAAGACTGGCAGTGTACATTTTTGCAGTGCAGTTGTTTTTTCCTTGAGGTGACTCAGTTTCATTCAAGGGAGTTGAAATCTGTTAAAGAGCTCAATTCTTGGACTGTATGGAGGGTTATGACTCTATTTAAGAGGTTCAAGTCAGATTGTTTTTCTTTAGACCTGGAACATTTTTGCTTATATACATAAAGTAATATTTCAGTAGGGCTTCCTATCCATTTTGGTTGTAGAGAAACCATGATCAGTTAACCAATGCTAAAAATATATGCAATTCAGACTGCTTTAGCCCAACTTTCCATTATAGTAAACACTCCATTATAGCAATCTACAGACTGAATGCCATCCCTATCAAAATACCAATAGCATTCTTCAATGAACTAGAGCAAATAGTTCTAAAATTGATATGGAACCACAAAAGACCCTGAATAGCCAAAGCAATCCTAAGAAGGAAGAATAAAGCAGGGAGAATTATGCTCCATGACTTCAAGCTCTACAACGATGCCACAGTAGTTAAGACAATTTGGTACTGGCACAAGAACAGACCAATAGACCAATGGAACCGACTAGAGAGCCCAGGTACAAACCCATGCATATATGGTCAATTAGTATATGATAAAGGAGCCATGGACATACAATGGGGAAATGACAGCCTCTTCAACACCTCATGTTAGCAAAACTGGACAGCTACATGTAAGAGAATGAAACTAGATTATTGTCTAACCCTATAGACAAAAGTAAACTCAAAATGGATCAAAGACTTGAATGTAAGTCATGAAACCATAAAACTCTTAGAGAAAAAAATCAGCAAAAATCTGGACATAAATGTGAGCAACTTCTTCTTGAACATATCTCCCTGGGCAAGGGAAACGAAAGCAAAAATAAACAAGTTGAACTCTATGAAACTAAAAAGCTTCTGTAGAGCAATGGACACCATCAGTAGAACAAAAAGACATCCTACAGTATGAGAGAATATATTCATAAATGACATATCTGAAAAGGGGTTGATATCCAAATTATATAAAGAGCTTATGCACCTCGACAAACAAAAAGCAAATAAGCCAATTAAAAAATGGGCAGAGGAGCTGAACAGATACTTTTCCAAAGAAGAAATACAAATGGCCAACAGGTAGATGAAAAGATGCTCCACATCGCTAATCATCAGAGAAATGCAAATTAACACCACAATGGGATATCACCGCACACCAGTTAAGGTGCCCAATATCCAAAAGACAAACAACAACAAATGTTGGTGAGGATGTAGAGCAAGGAGAACCCTCTTACACTGCTGGTGGGAATGTAATGTAATATAGTTCAACCATTGTGGAAAGCAGTATAGCGGTTCATCAAAAAACTAAAAATAGAAATACCATTTGACCTGGGAATTCCACTCCTAGGAATTTACCCTAAGAATGCAGGAGCCCAGTTTGAAAAAGACACATGCACCCTTATGACAATTGCAGCACTACTTACAATAGCCAAGAAATGGAAGCAACCTAAGTGTCCATCAATAGATGAATGGGTAAAGAAGATGTGGTACATATACACAATGGAATATTATTCAGCCATAAAAAGAAAACAAATCCTACCATTTACAACAACATGGATGGAGCTAGAGGGTATTATGCTCAGTGAAATAAGCCAGGCAGAGAAAGACAAGTATCAAATGATTTCACTCATCTGTGGAGTATAAGAACAAAGAAAAAACTGAAGGAACAAAACAGCAGCAGACTTACAAAACCCAAGAATGGACTAACAGTTACCAAAGGGAAAGGAATTGGGGAGGATGGGTGGGAAGGTAGGGATATGGGGAAAAAGGGGCATTATAATTAGCACACATAATGTGTGTCGGGGGTGACACAGGGTAGGCAGTATAACACAGAGAAGAAAAGAAGTAGTAACTCCATAGCATCTTACTTCACTGATGGACAGTGACTGTAATGGGGTATGTGGTGTGGACTTGATAATGGGGGGAATCTAGTAACCATAATGTTGCTCATGTAATTGTACATTAATGATAGCAAAAAAAAAAAAAGCAAATGATTTGGGAGCCCTTCCTTAGGATTTCAATTGTATTTTATTATATTTTAAATTTCTTAATGTCAATTCCATAAATGGGGGTAATTATTCCACCTTAAAGGGAAAATAAGGTGAAATGTTTTCAAAAGTGAATATATTATGAACATACAATATTTAATTCAGTTTTCTGAATCTTTAATAAGGCATCAGCTATGTCTTTTTGAATAGGCAGAACCTGAGAATAGACTCAAGGATTTCAAGAATTTAGAAAGTAAATGGACATATTGTTTTGTTCAACCCCATCATATTTTTTAGATGTGATGAATTTCTCTTACTTTTCTTTGCCCCACTAACCTTCTAGACCATGGTTTGGCAAACTGTAGCCCAAAGCCCAGCCACCTATACTTCTAAGTTTCACTGGAACATACACCCATTTGGTTAAGTATTTTCTATGTCTGCCTTAGCACCATGAGGGCAGAGTTAAGTGTTTCCAACAGAGACCATATGGTCCACAAAGCCTAAACATTTGTCTGACCCTTTAAGAAAGGTCAGATGACCCCTGCTCTAGATTCAAGATATGCTGGGCTTCTGTGTTTAGACTACTGATTGGTCACCAGATATCATCACTACTGACTTCACCAGTCTTCCAAACCGCAGACTGTCAACCTCCAGTGCATTCCTTCTAAAAGTGATCTGGTCTGAAAAAACTTAGCATGCACAGCAAAGGATTCATAACTAGTCTCTATAATAAAGTCATATATGAATTAAATGTGTTATAAATCTTTGACTTCTCCATGAAAAATTTAACATATATCTATACTAATTAGTAGTTAAATTTCATTTATTGGTTACCTTATCAATATTCAATACTTTTCTTGCAAGTTTGAGAAGCTTAAATAGTTCCTATGTAATTATATGCACTATTAGTGTTTATTGAGCAATTTCTTTTTTATCGTATTTTGTACAAAGCAAACCAGCATGTTACTTTTGAAATTAAATGTAATTTAGAAATCGAAATGCTTTGGTCTCTGTTAATGAAAATTTATTAACATTTACTGTATTACTCTACTTTCTAGGATCTTAGGATGTTGCATATATTCCTGTGGGTCCTTCATCACAACTCTCATTTTCTCTGGGTTGATTAAATTCCCCTATTTTAACATATAATCAAGGATATAGAGACCAGACTATATGCTTAAGGTAAAAAAATATATATATGCAGTAGAGCTTAGGGCAGGAAAAATTCAGTTTTCCAAGATTATAGTATCTGTTTCTTCAATATAACTCCCATTCTAATGAATATGCATAATCAAGGTAAAGTGTAGCATTTTGAAGATTAAGTTAGGATTGCCAAGAAAATAAGTAAATATTTCTAAAATTTTACCTGCAACTCATCTTTTACTACCCAATAAATTTTTTGCAATCTTCATTTCTTGCAATTAAGTCACTACTTCTATATTGACTAAGGCAGATTAGATTTCATAGTATAACATGACTTGCCCAACCACAAATGACAACTAGTCCCTAAACCATCAGCCACTAAATTCATTTCAGAGAATACACTAAAAAAGTAAAATAATTGCAAGATGTACTATTGAGTTAGAATAATCCTGCCAGATTCTTATTTCTTACTATGAAACAATCATTTATCCATGGATATTTTCCTTCCAGTATACCAATATGGAAGAGTACGTTTATTGTACATTTTTAAAGTTTATTAAAATTCTAATTATGCTTCAGAAAAGTATCTCACTGAGTTAGAACAAGATTCAGCATTTTTGAATAATGTCTTAAACAAGCTGTAGGGTAAAAATGCTGACTTTTAAGAGGCTGATTTCAGAAGATTAGCAAAAAAAATGCATGATCCATGCCCACTCTTCAAACTTTTATTCAACATAGTTCTGGGGTCCTAGCCACAGCAATCAGACTACACAAAGAAATAAAAGGCATCTAGATTGGCAAGGAAGAAGTTAAATTGTCCCTGTTTGCAGATGACATGATATTGTACATAAAAATCCCTAAAGAATCTACTCCAAAACTATTAGATCTTATATCTGAATTCAGCAAAGTTGTGTAATATAAAATTAATACACAGAAATCTGTTACATTCCTATATTCTAATGATGAATGAGCAGAAAGAGAAATCAGGAAGACAATTCCATTCACAATTGCATCAAAGAGAATAAAATACCTAGGAATAAACCTAACTGAGGAAATGAAAGATCTATACCCTGAAAACTACAAGACACTCATGAGAGAAATTAAAGAAGATACTAATAAATAGAAATACATCCCATACTCATGGATAGGGAGAATTAATATTGTCAAAATGGCCATCCTGCCTAAAGCAATCTACAAATTCAATGCCATTCCTATAAAAATACCAATAGCATTCTTCAATGAACTAGAGCAAAGAGTTCTAAAATTGATATGGAACCACAAAAGACCCTGAATAGCCAAAGCAATCCTGAGGAGGAAGAATAAAGCGGGAGGAATTGTGCTCCCTGACTTTAAGCTCTACTACAAAGCCACAGTAATCAAGACAATTTGGTACTTAAACAAGAACAGACCCATAGACCAATGGAACCACTAGAGAGACGAGATATAAACCCAAGCACATATGGTCAATTAATATACAATAAAGGTGTCATGGATATACAATGGGGAAATGACAGCCTCTTCAACAGTTGGTATTGGCAAAACTGGACAGCTACATGCAAGAGAATAAAACTGGATTATTGTCTAACCCCATACATGAAAGTAAACTCAAAATGAATCAAAGACCTGAATGTAATTCATGAAACCATAAAACTCTTAGAAGAAAACAGAGGCAAAAATCTCTTGAATATAAACATGAGCAACTTTTTCATAAATGCATCTCCTCGGGCAAGGGAAACAAAATAAAAAATGAACAAATGGGACTGCATCATGCTAAAAAGCTTCTGTACAGCAAAGGACACCATCAGCAGAACAAAAAGGCTTCTTACAGTATGGTAGAATATATTTCTAAGTGACATATCTGACAAGTGGTTAACATACAAAATACATAAAGAACTCATATGCCTCAACACCCAAAAAGCAAATAACCCTATTAAAAAATGGGCAGAGGATATGAACAGACACTTCTCCAAAGAAGAAATTCAGATGGCCAATGGGCACATGAAGAGATGCTCCACATCACTAATTATCAGGGAAATGCAAATTAAAACCACAATGAGATACCACATCACACCAGTTAGGATGTCCAACATCGAAAAGACTAGAAACAACACATGGTGGTGAGGATGCGGAGAAAGGGGAACCCTCCTACACTGCTGGTAGGAAGGTAAACTAGTTCAACCACTGTGGAAAGCAGTATGGAGGCTCCTCAAAAAACTAATCAAGTATAAAAACCAAATGAATATTCATATTTGACCTGATTGTTTACAGTTCATAATGTGTGATCAAAACCGAAAGTTTCTGTGATGACTGCCCTTGTACTGTTCACCATGTAAGAACTTATTCACTATGTAAGAATTTGTTCACCATGTAAGAACTTGTTTGTTATGCTTCAGAAGATTGGAGACTGATGAGAATTAGGCTTGAGATGGATTAATGATTGTGCATTGAGCATTGACTCCCCTATACAGAATTTTATTGTTAACAACCATTTGATCAATAAATATGAGAGATACCCTCTCAAAAAAAAAAAACTAAAAATAGAAATACCATTTGACCCAGGAATTTCACCCCTAGGAATTTACCCTAAGAATGCTGTATCCCAGTTTGAAAAAGACATATGCACCCCTATGTTATCACAGCACTATTTACAATAGCCAAGAAATGGAGGCAATCTAAGTGTCCATCAGTAGATGAATGGATAAAGAAGATGTGGCACATATACACAATGCAATATTGTTCAGCTATAAAAAGAAAACAAATCGATGCAACAACATGGATGGAGCTAGAGGGCATTATGCTCAGTGAAATAAACCAGGCAGAGAAAGACAAGTACCAAATGATCGCACTCATCTGTGGAGCATAAGAACAAAGAAAACACCAAAGGAACAAAACAGCAGCAGACTCACAGAACCCAAGAATGGACTAACAGTACCAAGGGGAAAGGGACTGGGCAGGGTGGGAGAAAAGGTAGGGAGAAGGAGAATAAGGAGCATTATGATTAGCACACATAATCTAGTGGAGGGGCATGGGGAAGGCAGTATAGCACAGAAAAGACAAGTAGTGACTCTATTTCTTCTTACTATGCTGATGGACAGTGACTGTAATGGGGTATGTAGTGAAGACTTGATAATGGAAAGTATCTAGTGACTACAGTGTTGCCCCTGTGGTTTTATATTAATGATGCCAAAAAGAAATAATAATGCATGATCCAAGAATATATTTTTAACTCTTCAATTTACTAGAACTTTCAGTCAGACAATGTCCTGTAAATGTGAGTTCCATATATTTACTACCTGCTGTGAAAAATAAGTGGTTACTCTATAGAGTTATAAAACCAGTACTTTCAATTCCAGGAGGTCCCCTCTAATATTATAGGTTCAATGAAAAATAGAGGTCTACTGTACCCTTTCATTCATATTTCATATTTCAGAGCTGAAAGTGCATTGAGAGGTCACCAAATTAAGTTGTCTTATTTTTCAGGGGAAACTTAGTCTCATAAAAGTCAGTGGCTTTATCTAAGTATCAGAGAATAAGGATATATATATATATATATATATATATATATATATATATATGTAAGAAAATATCTTTATAATTCTCAAGCGTACCCGTTCATATCTTACTTTGTTTCTTATTTACTTACTTTACTAGTTATTTAACAACAAATATTTGAAAATCTGTGTTGAAAAGTCATAGTTGTCCTTACAGATCTTGACTTTTAGTCAGTAAGGAGGAATAAACCATAAACTATAAAACTAATAAATACATAATTTATATAGTATGTAGGGGATGATAAGTTCTATGGGGGAAAGGAGCTATAGGGTAAACATGATATGGTGTGCAATGTTATAAAATAATGAGAGTAAGATTCTTCAACAAAATGACCTTTGAAAAAAGATTTGAAGGAGTTGAGAGATGACCAATGCAGAAACCTTTGCCACAGTATAGGTGGCAAAGGTGGAACTAGGGAAGGAATTCAGTTTACTGGAGCATCAACAAGTAGATCAGTACGGCTGAAGTGAGTAAACTAAGGAAAAAGTGCAGAGAAGTTATGAAGGTTCATATAATGTGGAGTCCAGTAGGCCATTATAAAAAATTCAGCCATTACTCTGGAGGAATGGAAAATCATTGCATAGATTTGAACAGAGGTGTCACAATATCTGACTTATTTTCAAGGGCTCACTCTGGCTATGATATTGAGAATAAACTATAGAGCATAGAAAGCAAATTATAAAGCAGAAAGACCTTTTAGGAGGTTATTGCAATAGCATAGGTGACAAATGAGGTGGCGAAGGTTGTAGAAATATTTAAAATACTTTTTTCAAAAAAATACAGTTTATGAGAAGATAGAAGATAGAATAGTTTATTTACTCATTTAAGTGATATTTAAGTATGGGCATAGCTTAATGGCCATGATGGTTAAGATTTGGACACTTGGGTTAACTGCCACTTACAATTATTGACCCTGGACAAGTTATTTGAGCTCTGTATCTCAATTTCCACATTCTTAAAATTGAGATGCTACTAGATGTAAACTGATGAATCTATCTTTTCAATCCTGAGTCCTCCTTCAAGTTCAAGTTCTACATTTCTAAAAGTCTTATTAATTTTTCAATGAGTTATACTATGAAAGTTGAAGTTTGAAATAGAAAAATTAAAAAGACATGTTTTATGAGAAATACAGGGAAAGATAAATAAAATATCCTAAGAAGAAAAAATAGAATAGTAAATAAATAATTGTTTAGTCCACAAGAAATCAAGGCAGTGTTATGACAAAAAATTCTTCTGCACTTGACAATGCAGGAGTTACAGATATGGATGGGTAATAAAATGATTATATTTCCAAGGAAATGAAAAGGAGAGTGACAGGGAAGTGAAAGATTAGCTTGAAACACACTTTTCCCACTATAGTATACAGGACGATAGAATACTTGATGAAGATAGTGAAGTGATCAAAGTAACACAAGAAATAATATATTCATATGACTGAGAACAAGGAAGAGATATTTCAAAAGAAAGAAAAACTAAATGTATTGAATGATTCAGAATCATTAGTAAAATTGAAAAAATGATCCTGCACCTTGTGATTTTCTAGGCAATATGTTTTTTAAATTACAGTATCATTGATATACAATCTTATGTTCTTTTGAAATATACAACACAGAGGTTCACCAGTTGCCCACATTATTAAATCTTCACCCTCTCTAATGCTGTCACTATCTATCTTTGTAGTAAGATATTACAGTATCATTGACTGTATTCTTCTTGCTGTACTACCGTCCCTCTGACCAACCCACATTGTGATGTCAAATTATTGTGCCCCTTTATCCCCTTCACCCTACCCCCACACCCACCCTAAGTCCTCTCCCTTGGTAACCACTAGCCCCTTTTCAATGTCTATGAGTCTACTGCTATCCTCCACAACATTTTTTTGTAAAAAAGGAATTCTTTAAAATGTAGGAATAAAGCTGACTGCAAGAAAATAAGTGTTAGGGGAGATGGATTTATATGTGTTCTGGGAGGGGTGTTGGTTTAAGTTATAGGATATAAACAGCAAATGGTGATTCTATTTTGAATTTTCATAGTAACTTTTCAAATCACTATCCCACTAGCTATATTTTCTTCACAATAATCCCAGGAGGCCAGTAAAGCAGAAAGAGAAATAAAACATAGAGAAAGAAGCACGTATCTGGTGATGCAGGGTGATTAATAGAAGACTGAACCAAATCTGCCTGGACTCACAGATGTTTGTCACTGGACCCTGCTTTAACAACTTTAGAAGGGGCCAGTATGTTATTCCAAAGCATATACATTATTGCTTTAATAAGAATAAGAAAATAAATATTTTCAGTGCCAAAAATGTGCCCCATTCTAGATATTTTTCAGCCGGATTGTGATTACAGTGACTACATCTAACAAAACACAAGCACAACAAAACAAGGGTCTATTCAGACTCTCCCTAAGGAGTTGTAGTACATAATCAGAGTTTGAAAGTTCAAAAGGTACTCAGGAAAGAAGTAAATAGAACTGCAAACTGCACTGACAAACCAACCACCAGTCCTGCTCCACATGGGGTTGTTATAGTTGGGGGATTCTCCAGAGAGGGGAACAATAAAAGTTTGCATGACACCTTACCTCAGTTGCAGTTATGGAAACTGCATGTGCATGATGAGTTTGGTTAGGTAAGTTTTAGGAGGTCTCTAATCATTATCGCTATATAAAAACTTTTTGCATAATAATAACACATATGGGCAGAAGGACCTGTGCATTAGGTGAATAAACATTTTTTTAGATGTAAATTTATAATATATTATGAGTAACACATGCTTCCAGGAGAGGTTGGGTGAATGTATACAGGTTGCCCAATTACTGCTTAACAGAATACTATAAATGAAGTAGAAAGGTGATGTACTTACTCCTTATGCTGGTATCAACAACTAAGTAGTATCTGGAGGTGGGTTGTCAAAGGCTATCCAAATTGTCTTTCCAAAACTGAAGTGATAGAACATCCTTTGGCAATCCTACTAAAGCCAATCATATTGCTTATAAATTTCAAATAGGAGACAAAAGGAAAGAGATCCTAAGTTTAGATGAATTTCTGTCCAAAGACAGTGAGGTTTCCACAGTATGGCAAAAAATTCTATTAAGAGGGATTGACAAATAAGACTGTCTTGCTAAAAGTAAATAATAAACAACATTTCAGATGAGTAAATAAGGCTAAAGTTTTGGGAATGTCAATTACACAAGTTTTGTAAAGAGTCTTCCTTTTTTTTTTTTTTAACTCAGAGACACCATATTTAACCTCCAGTTTTATGCTTTATCAGTGACTGCCTTTGGGTAGACATACCATGGAAAACAAAGTCTGATCCATTCAGGGAAGAGTGTCCTTCACTGTACCACCCTAGTGCTAAAGTCAATATTCCTGCAATAATGGTGTATTAAGGAAGAAAACAGTGCCAAGCAGGGACTAGTAAATAAGTGACAAATGAGGGATGCAGCAGTGGACCTGACAGTGTCTTCTGATGGACCGCGTTGTAGAGAAACATCTGCCAAGTAAAAGGCTTTTCAGGTGGTAATATCACTACCACAGCTCTTACACGATGAAGAATGATAGAACATATGAACAGGAAAATTTATTAAGTGCTCCCTAGGTGTATGCCTTTGTGAAAGAGGTGAGAAGGAATGCCACCTTAATTACAGCACCAAAGTAAGTAAATCAACAATTAAGAAAATATTTATCAAAATCTAAGTTCAGGCACACCTTTTGACCAAAGTGGATCTTCCTCAGTATTCCCATATCAGTATTTCTAGCCCCTACACAAAACCCAGGAGTAATCCTTGGTATCTTGACAATGACATTAGGACAAATTTCAATTACAATTTCTAATATTGGTGAGTGTAACTGAATTCCCATTTTTAAAAAGTATTTGATGGAGGATTTCCAGTAAGGCTGCAAAAAGAGCTATGCTATCCTATATAACTACAGACTTTGTTTTCTATTACTGTGGCACATTGTATTCATAAAGATAGTGGAACAGACTAAATTGTTTACTCAGGGCCTCTGCTTTGATTGGAACAAATTTGAAACATCTTGATGATACAAAGTCAACTCTTTTGGAGCTGAAGTCAACCTGCCCCTACTTTCTCAACTAAAATTTCTTTCATTGCTTGAAATATATATATTTTTAATTGTTTAGTGAGACCTTATTGCTTTGGTGGATAGCTATTTGAGAAAGCCTTCTTAGAGGAAAAGATAGCTAGAAGTGGCACCTGTTTTCTGATACTGAACTTGAAGCATCTATCAGTTATATCTCCCCATCCATGTAACCTACTAATTGGTTACTCTATCAGTGAGTAAAATAAATTGTTGGTGCTGATGTCACCCAATCAGCTGCACTACAAGCTCTCTTAGGTGAGAGATATGTCAGTTATGTTTATAACTGTATCTCCAGAGCTTAGGGCAGTGTCTTGCAATAGCCATGCTCAATAATTACCTTCAAAACAATGAATGAACTTCCATCTCTAAGTCATCACCGAGTCTTATTTCATCCACTAAATAATTGTTAATCTATGATGAATATATGTATTCATCTTGTCCTGAAAGGAAATAAAAGGTTAAAGATCAGAGGCAGAGTTACTAGTACTTATAAAACAACTACATTGTTTCCACACACCCCATTTACCCCCCTCACACCCTGCACATGTAAAAGAAATTTTTGGACTAAAAGAGACTCTGGGAACTTATTTAGGAGCTAGACAGCTGTCACTTGTCTGCCCCATGAAAGAGGGAGAGAAACTTTGCTTTATGATGTTTCCAATGTCTTGCCATCCTTTGGAATAGAAATGGATGCTCTGAATTTTTTTCTTTGTTATATATTTTAAAAATTTTTTTATTTTGATATCATTAATATACAATCACATGAACAACACTGTGGTTACTAGATTCCCCCCATTATCAAGTCCCCACCACATACCCCATTACAGTCACTGTCCATCAGCAAAGTGAGATATTATAGAGTCACTACTTGTCTTTTCTGTGCTATACTGCCTTCCCCATGCCCCTCCACTACATTATGTGTGCTAAGCATAATGTTCCTTATTCTCCTTCTCCCTACCTTTTCACCCACCCTGCCCAGTCCCTTTCCCCTTGGTAACTGTTAGTACATTCTTGGATTCTGTGAGTCTGCTGCTGTTTTGTTCCTTCAGTTTTTTCTTTGTTCTTATGCTCCACAAATGAGTGAAATCATTTGATACTTGTCTTTCTCCACCTGGCATATTTCACTGAGCATAATACCCTCAAGCCCCATCCATGTTGTTGCAAATGGTAGGATTTGTTTTCTTCTTATGGCTGAATAATATTCCATCGTGTATATGTACCACCTCTTCTTTATCCATTCATCTACTGGACACTTGGATTGCTTCCATTTCTTGGCTATTGTAAATACTGCTGTGATAAACATAGGGGCATATATGTCTTTTTCAAACTGGGATCCTCCATTCTTAGGGTAAATTCCTAGGAGAGGAATTCCTCTGTCAGAAGCTTTGAGTTTTATTGCTCTTTGAAATGTAAACAGGTAGGTATAGGGAGATAAATCTCTAAATCTCTCTGGTGATTTCCCACTCTCTCAGTTTTGCTATTTAATCACTTTTAGCTTCTAAAGATTCTCTTTTAACTCAGATTCTACTTCTCTTTGCTCAGAAAACCCTGACCATGCAGAAACATGAAAATATCCATATTGCTTCTCAACAATCTCCATATTTCTATGTTTTCCGCTCTCTTTATTACCAAGCTATCTATTTTCCCACCTGGACTACTGCAATAGCCTTCATCTTCATCTTCTCCAAGCCCCTGTTGATCCTCTCCCTTACCCAGCATGTGGACTGTGTACAAATAAGTGAACAACTCAAAAGATCTAAAAGCATTTTCTTCACATTTTTAAAGGGACATAGTTTGACCAGTTATTTAATTGCAACAGTGCTTGATATACTGTAAAATAAAAAATCACAAGGAAAGTAGAGCTCTGTAACAACTGCGGCATAATTTGGAGAAAATATCTGCTAAAGTGTCTGTTAATGCTCCGAAAATAGGGCCCAAAGGGGCATTACTCTATTTGTTTAACCATTTCTTAATCAGAAGTTCAAGTTTTCCTTTCCTAACTCTTTAAAACAAGAATACATTTATGCAACTCAGCTGAACTTATGAAAGAAGCATATAAATATGCATTTTTAATGTCTATTGATTTTTGTTTCATATGCCAAATCCCAAATTTTTATTCATTCAATTATTGTTAAAAAAAGTAGTGAGACTGTATATGATACCCAGGAGTTAGGAAATAAATTTTCACATTAGCAAAAAAATTTGTTTGGATTTGCTCCATATAATTTTCAAGAAAAAATTAAGGAAAGGCAAAATAGGCAATGTTATTGATTAGAGGTATAGAAAATAGAACATTTGTGGGAAACAGTGATTTTTTTAGTTCAATATTTTGGCTTCTATTTTTAACTTGATTTCATTTTGATAGATGAGTTTTTATTTTATCTCAAACTCAGCATTTGGATGGAAATATAGACATTGCTTGGCAGGCAAAATGCTGCTATAGGTAGGAAAATAAATAATTATCATAAAATATGTGATTTAGTGTACAATAGGAAAACAGTATGGTAGGAAGAATACTAAGATTATCACAAATAACTTTCATCCTTTTATAAGCTCATCTCTTGAATGTAGGCAGAACCCACCAGTATGCTAAGATACCACTACCATGATTATATGGCAAGGAGATTTTTGAGATGTAGTCAGTGTACCAAATCAGTTGACTTTGAGGTAATAAAAAGGAGTTATGAATAATGTCCTGAGTGAGACTGAACTGATCAGGTAAGCCTTTTAAAAGCAGAGATATTTTGTTTCTGTCTCTGTTTTTCCGATTTGGTCTCAGAAGAAAAAAGCAAACAGTCATATTAAACTACTTACATAAAGAGGTGGCATCTAGGAGCTAAGAGAAGTTCCCATTGAACAGTTTATAAGAAAGCAAGGATCTCAGTCATTTATCCATAAGGAACAGAATTTGGCTAACAACTTATATGAGTTTGGAAGAGGACCTGAGGCCCGAGGTGAAAACTGTGGCTTCAGATAACACCTTGACTGCAGCCTTTTGAGGTCTGAGGGGAGAACCCAGCTAATCTGTGTCTGGACTCCTGACTAATAGAAACTGTGAGATAATAAATGTATGTTTTTTAAGTTCCTAAATTTGTGATAATTTTTACATGTCAATAGAAAACAAATACAAAGAGCACAGTCTGTTTTATTTTTTCTTTTACACTTTTTTCCCCACAAGAAAACAAGGGCTAAAGTACAAAAGTTTTAAGAAGTATGACCACTACCTTCAAAGAACTTACAGTTAAATAGACAAAAAATCTTTAATAAATCAAGTGTAACTCTTGGGCGAAACTAAGTTCCTAGATCAGGGCAAATTACCTTTGAAGCTGAATCAGTCAAAAGGAGAAAGAAAGTGGGAGAAACCTTTTTTTGCTTACATGTAGTCATCCATTTCTGCTTACCCAAGCGTCATGACCTGGCTACAAAAAGGGGCTCCTTTTTTTAGACCAACCTGTCCAGACAGATATGCCTTTGCTCCCCCTGGTAATCACCCTATTGATAAGGAGATGCACTAAGGCCAGGCAAGAGATTCTGGAAATATTGCAATTTTACCCATACCAGGATTGTGGAAAGACTTACAGAATAGTTTAAGAAATACCTCCATAACCACCTACATGATTCAACTAAATCGAACATTGAAAAGGTTAAGTATTTTAAAGAAGAGAACAGTCCTACTTCTGTGGTATTATTTTAAAAATACAGAAATATTAAATTGAGCCAACAGCCTATCTTCTAACCCTTTCTCCCAGTGCCCCATATCCTCAAAGTCTGAGCTTTTCCTCTCTGGATGTGAATAACTGGTGGTGAATGTAATATTAACTATTCATCTTGGTCCATAATTTGTTTTATTCAGTGTTAAGATTTAAAACTTGGATTGTTCTTATGGGGGAAGTTTTTGGGTAGATATTGTATCTTAAAATATCACTTGAGCACTTCCAGAAGGGCTACCTGTAAGAGAAGGCCAAATCTTGCCTTGCTACTGAGCAGGAGCAAACCTGTTTCCGATTAATTCTCCTATAAACTGTTAACATCAGCCAGTCAGAAGATTATCTCTGAAAAAGTTGGTTCTCCAATATATACCATTAACAAAAATTTGGCTTAATAATTGCTTAATCATGTTAATTAGTATTTTGAATAGTACATATTTTGCTGTCCCATCAAGCTATCTCAGATTTATTGTACAATTACTCTGAAACAGGCTACCTATACAGATTAAAGTTAGTCCAAATGATTTTAATTTATTTATTTTCTAAAGGAATGACACTCATAATAGTATTCTTTGGAGAGTTTCCCATACAGTGTATGTCCATATTTTTTCTCATCTATTCATGATACCTGGCAGAAGTAGTTAAAGAAGTGGAAGGAGAATTATTTTGGGCTGTCACTAGCCCATAAGGGCACCTAATTTGAGTGAAACAATACCCCTTTTTGTAATAGGATTTGAAATAGATGGCTCACTTATGTAAAAGAAATAATAAACAACTTTTCTGAGATCTACTACTTATCAGGCCCCAAGGCTTGGCTACTGAAAGGAATGTGGGTTGGATTTGAGGATATAGTACCTGTACTAGTGTCAGTGAGAGCCCTGGAGAGAGAAGACACCAAGGTAACTTCCCAGAGGAGATGGCATTTCAAGTTACTCCTGAATGCTAAGTAGAAATTTGGATGAGGGAGATGGAGAACCTGTTTATGTCTAGATAAAGGAGATCATCCAAACTTGTAAAGGTTTGAGAGAGTTAATCACATTCCTGAATTTGGGGAAATGTTTGTAGTTGAAAAAACAGTAGGACAAATGTTTTTCTTCCTGAGATAGTGTTAAGATATGAGGCAAGAGACATGCAGCATGGAGGGCCATAGCTAGTGCACACCTGTCCCTTGGGATTTACATATATCAGTGACCAACTAGATGTTCAGGACAGTAATTCAATAAGGGCTGATTAGTATATGGAAACAGAATGCCTTGTCCATGGGGAGGGGAGAAAGAACTTCCAGGAAAGAGGTAACTAGTTAAATCAACAGCAAGGAAAGCAAGCTGTATCTTCCTGTTATAGTTCCAAGTAGTGGTTCAAAAGTCAAAGTGGAAAGAAAATTATTAATGGAGCATATTAATAGCCACACTAATCATTCATGGCTGAGATTATGATACAGAACATGAAAAATCTTTGCTGTCCATGTATAGAATTAGCAGACTCAGCACTACTGGCACTGGCAATAGTAGAATATCACAATCCATTTTAACTAACTTTAGACCAAATATCACAACAGGGAGGAAAAGAAGTAGAATGTGATAGGTACTACAAGGAACTTGATAGGTGTATGTTCATGAGGACAAATGTGATTTGGGGACTCTGAGAAGAAGTTGTCACGCAGAGGTAGATATTTATGAGAAATCTGGGATCTCGCTAGAGAAATTCTAAATTGAGAAAAATCCTTTAGAATCTCAAAATATTTCATGTTAACTATAATCAATATATTCAAGGTAATGGAGATTCTTCACATGATATGTAAATGGTCCATTAAAATTAACTTTTTTAAACCAATATATTTAAAATAAGAGAATATGTAAGATTAAAGGGAGTTACATTAAAGAGATGGGAAAATATTTTGCGTCTGGGTCATGATGTGAATATAACCTATGCAAATTCAGAAAATTTACAATGAGCTTTTCCATGCCACCTATTGATCTTTGTTTAGTGTTAAGTGTTGAATAGAATAAAATACAAATATTATTCCTGTGGTAGATATAATAGCTCATGTTCTTAGGCTTAGGCAAAAATGATGTGTTTTTTCAAGACTGGCATTGATTATTGGCAAGTCTTCAGCCTACCTATAACAGAATCTCCTAAGAGGCTGATTAAATTACAGATTTCTGCTTCACAAGTTAGTCCTAGTAAATTATAATTGCAGGGAATAATTTCAGGAAATCTGACTTTTAGCAATCACCTCAAGTAATTTTTTTATGTATATAAGTTCAAAACCACAACTCTATTCAACACATTTCCATGAAAGCTGGGGAGGGAGTGTTGTGTCAGTCAAGTTTACTAGTATTTCTGAAAAGACTAGCATGTGCTATCTATGCAAACATATATACTGAGGACACTAGTAAAATCAACAGAGCGAGGAAAGCAAGCTATATCTTCCTGTTATTTCCAAATATACAAAGTTAGACTTTCAAGAGTCAGATATACAGCTTCATTTCTTCACACCAACAACATTCTCTTTCCCAAAGTCAGTACTATCTTCTTAGTTATAAAAGAACAATTTCAAAATGGTAAAATCTGATGTTGAAAAAAAATTTTAATGATAAGAGTTTCTGGTAAATTTGTGAGAAAATCACTCTTTTATACATGGCTATTTCAAAGAACAATCTGGGGCTATTAAGAAAAAGTGAAAAGACCAGCAGGTGCCTGACCAATTAGGTATCAGGAATGGAAGGGAGAAGAGAATGGGTGCATCCTCTCCACCCCCAGCCAGACTGGAAATTCTGTGACATCCTGTGACTGACCATCAGCTCTGCTTCAGGCTATTATTACTGTTTAGACCTCAAGGCACAGAGGAATTGGCCCTGCCGAGGATAAGGTGTGCTAGAGGGTACAAAGGATAGAGTTATTTCACTGTTGCATTAAGATACTATGCTTATATGCAAGGATGCCTGGAAATTTGGCACAGACTTATTAACCAAGATAAATGAGGGAGCCAAAATAGACTAAGAAGAAATTGGTACCAAGAATGGAGTGCTGCTCCATATCTACAAATATGTGTCGTACAGGCTGCAGAATTTTGGAGACTGGAGCTCCATGATAACAAGTGTAGTTACTAAAAGAACAGACTCATTAACCCAACTGCCTGGATTGTAATTATGGCACCAACACTGGTTAGCCATTGGACACTGGGTGTGACCATGTGTTCCTTCTGACATCAGCCCCAGATTTAATACTGATGGAGTTTCAGCTCCTTGGCAATCACTGCTTTTCATTCCATTGGAACAAAACTTAAGCATATGGGATATTTAGGGTTGGGATATTTAGTTTTAGTTTTAAGTAATCCAGCTAAAATTCTTAACTTAAATATTCAGGATGCAAAGAATAATCCATATTGATGGAAACCATCAGCTTCTGCCACAAATTATAACTTTTTAAAATCTGGATTTGGTGGGCATTTAAGAGGTAAATGTAATAAATTAATCATCACATTACGATCAGTACATTTGTATAGAAACTCTCTATATTCCTCACCAGCATTGATCTGTTCTTTGCCCTACTATTCCCAGCTTATAATGTGTATATTCAATCTGATGTCACACCCTATTGCATTAAGTCCATGACACTTAGCAAAGCAACTGATGCCTGCTTAGCAATGGTATATGACAAGTGATTCTTGTTTTCTCAAATAAGACTTATGTGCCTTTTAATATTCAAATACATTAATGGCATTAAATATAATGACAGTGATGCAAAATTCTAGGAAATGGGAAAGCCTTTGAAAAATTCAGTGATCCATAGCTTAAAATGAAAATAAACATCTAATTAAAAAGTGGGCAACTATAAAATTATTTACAAGTATAGGGATATCCCTAACTTAAAAAAACTTATCTATTTGGATCCTTACATGTTCTGAATTGGCTTAGTAACAGTCTCCATATTTGTACTCTAATCTAATATTAAGCATTCACTATGGGTCAGACAGCATTTTGGGTATACATCAATAGATACACATCAATAGGTAAAACAAAAAAAAGTTTCTGCTTTCACAGAGCTTACATTGTAGTGGGTTCAGTAATACTGCAGAAAAATCAAATGTATTAGATGGTACTAAGAGGGATACAAACAATGCACTTAGAAATAAAGAGTCCAGTGGGGAGGAATCTTCTATTTATTTCTGGAGATTAAGGTGATATATGTGCAGAGATGAAGGAAATGAGCAAGGAAACCATGATGCTATCTTGAGGAAAAGGATTCCAGGAACATGGAAGAGTATTTTCAAATGCTATAAAGTGGAACAGACCTTGCTGTGTTCAAGCACCAGGAAGAAAGTCAATGTTGGTGGAGAAGTAAGTTAGGGTGAACATACTAGAAAATGAAGTCCAGGAGATAGCAGAGACCAGGTCATAGAACCTTGTTGCCATGGGAACAGTGAATCTCTCTGACACATAAAAGACATACAGGAACAAGAATTACTCTCATTTCTCCAGATCTGTGATGATTATTTAAAATCTATCCTCTCTGAAGTGTCTGCCTTTCATACTCATGAACCCAGATAAATCTTTTAGAAAATATGGCTGGATTTGCAAGAGCAGTTGGATTGGCTACCAGATAGAAAAAACTATACTCTACATCTCCAAACTGCTGTCTGAAAAATATTTGTTTGAATAAGTGGCACTTTAATATAATACTTGAACTGGTAAGCTATTCTAAATATATACTAAATGAATGTATTAAAGCAAAAGGATAATGTTTCACTTTTTATTTTTAATTTGAAGAAATCATTAAAACATACCCATACCCCCTTTCCCTACAGGCCTTAGAAAAAACATTTTCATACATCTTTAAAGTTTTGAGATATAAATTTTGTCACAATTTAAACAGATAAGATTAAAATAAAAGATAGGGAAGTTATATATATATATTACACATATATATATGTAATCTTATATACTGTTTATGAAATACAGAAATTTGATTAAGAGCCACAAGGATAGCTAACCTAGAAATAATACTAGACCTAGAAAGATACAATGCATAATGCATGGACATGCACTAAATCAGCCTTTCTGAACCTTATGAAGTTGGGCTCCAACAAGAAAGAATTAAACCAAATAGTTCATAAAATTTCTGTTTCATTTTGTATTATTGTAGTCTTGCTATATACACATAAAAATATTTTTTACCTGAAATTATATTATTTTTCCTTCTGAAAGAATCACAGCATTGATTTATCATGCTCAGAATTCCATATTATCGAAATTTAGGAGTCTGAAAACTCACAGGAGTAAATTTATGAGGCTAAAAAAATACAGAAGAAAAAGCCAAGCTTCAGAAAAAAAAAAATTGCCACCCAACCTACTTCTATTATCCCCACAACTGTATTTGAAAATAAATAACTGTTCTCAAAAACTACCAAAATGTAAGACTAGAATGCACTGCTCTGAACTATACTCCATGATGATAAAGCCTTGTGGTCTTATTTGTTATTATATTTATAAGCCTTATCATATGAGCTTTTTTTAGTGTCTTTTTCCACTCTGCCTGGCAGCTCCAAGCTACTTTCCAAGATACTACTAAAGGAGACAATCAAGATAACTTTTCAGACTTCAGTTCTCTCCTTCAGGGGCATATCTTTTCTCCATTATAGCACAACCATCCCTTTTCAGGACTAAGGTACGCTTCTGTGGCAAAAATATTTTTCTTAGTCTTGATCTTTTCCTGGGAACCAGGATCTAACTCTTATTTTGTGGCTGAGATCTTTGGTAATCCTGGGGGAAAAATAATTACAAAACCTACATAAATGATAATGATTCTACTTACCTCATTTATCTCATTCAATTCTCCATAATCTCTTTAGAAGATGTACTTAAGATATATCTTTTTCAGCTCTGTATCCTATTGTCAAAATTAGTTCCTGATATATACTGACAGTCCAGTGATACATTTTAATTGTGTCGTTTTTCATTATATTGTATTCAAACAGGAGTTTTCATTACTCTCAGATAATTAAGAAACATACACTATTACATCCTTCTTCCCAATACAACTGTGTAAGTTTTTCACCATTTCAAAAACATTTCATTGTAAACATTGAATACATTTAATTACCAGAGAAAAGGGGAAATGGGTCAGAGGAATAATAAAGAGAACATTATATAGGCACAATGTATTATTTGCAACTTTGATCCTAGTTGACAAAAAAAAAAATTTTCTGGCAACTAACACAGCACTAAGAAAATTAGCCTTCAACAGAGTTGACCGCATCCTCTAGGTAATACTTTTCTCTATTGGCTTCCACCAGCATAGCACATACGTTTACAGTTCCTAGAGATTAGTTTCTCTTTGTATCTGAATGACTGCTTTTCTATTCCATAATATTTGGTTTCCCAAAGATGTTTTCTAAAGCTATTTCTTCCTCTCTCTTACTCTTTGTGTCTTACATGCTATGATCATATTTGAGGATCACTCCTAAATCTCTATTTCCATGGGTAAATTTCTTCTATCTTTCGGGTCCACTTTTTCAAAAGCTTTTAACAAATGGATTGTTGGGAGCCAGTCCAAACTGCAGCCTGATGACACAGGCTGGGCAGTCAGATGGAAGGGACCACACAGCGGCCTTCCCAGAGGAACAACCCCAATATCCCTCCTGCTCAAAATGTCCCTCCTAATAAATTTGCTCATTTCAGTTTCAATTTAAGCTGCCCCATCAGGGAAGATCCAATTCTCACTAAAAATTTTAGGTACTGGCCCTAAAGGAAATTGGAAAAAAACCACTACTGCCCTTGTGACTACCCTGATGATGGGAAAGTGAGACCCCATGAGTACTGGACCCAACTTTATGGGAAAAAAATATGGAAAATTTACCTGGGTCAAGGTTCCTTCCCCCACCCCTATGTGGCCTCCAAATGGCATATTCAATGATTAATGGCAACAGGTGGGTAGAGAGAACAAATGATATTCTTTGGCTACCCCACCAAAGACCAGTCTGGAAAACTATAAAACAAATGAGAACAGGGCATTACCTAACTCCAGATCAGAAAAATCTCCATTGTAAGTCTTACTGAAAATGGGTCCGAGGCACACTCCATAAAATTTGTCCCTGCCTGCCAAAAGGTTATCATGTCGTTTTAGAGAAAGCCTCTTTCTTTCTTACTGGAGATGAAGAATGGGAGTATAGCTATGAAAGAATGAGGGCGCTACATAAAAATAATAGAATAGTGAACTTTAGATAGTCATACGTAAAGAAACCAAGAGCCTGGCACCTACCTAACCTTTTTAGATTTTCTGACCGCAATAACTAAGAACAAAGCTTACCTAGAAACAAGTTTACTGCTAAGACTGCCAAATGATTTAATCTTATTCTCCAAACTCATGTAACAATGTTATGTGTCAATTAAATTATTAATATATGTACTTTACTTTATGTAATCCAAGAGTTTATAATCAAGCTGCTACTTTTCATTAAAGACCAGACTCAGCTTTCACTAGTGTCTGTGTCCTCATTCATTTGGTTAGTCACCGTCGCCGTCCCTCCTTCAGGGACTCCTGGACTCGCTGAACCTGGACTCCAGCAATGGATACTCCAGAGATTTTTAAGAGCAATCTATTAAAAGCTAACTTGCTGTGTTGTCCAAATATTTTGGTGTCTCTTATTGGTGTCTCATGACTTCAAAATAGTCAGTTACATTCTCTAACAGGGAATGCAATGAATTGAAAGGAGTGTTTTTCTGATTAAAATAGTTATCTTCTCTCCAGTTCTCATCTCTTTCACTCTACTATTTGTTGACCCTTGATCATACTTTCAGAGTCCTCTATTGCCAAGAATATCATCCAACATGGTAAACGTTTGTTTGTTGAATCTGGTGTTGCATATATAGGGAGTAGGCATAGATTCACTGAATGTAGGAAGATTCTCTACATTCTGTACTAAATAGGGTTTCTACTACCTATTTAAAAAAACTGGGTAAAAGGAACAGAAAATTAAGCACATTTTATTTTTGAAATGGAGTCCTACTTAAAGGTCATGAATACTTAAAGAATCATTTAAGTCACAGATGTGAGGCACTGATCAGTATTTAATATACAAAGGACGGATTTAACCAATCAAGCAGGTTTATATAACTTACACTTAAAATATTCTATTAAATATCCTATTAAGAGTTATTGTGAACATTTATTTTATGTGGTATCAGCATCTAGAGTAATCCTTAAGTGATTTAAAATTGATCTTTCAAGGCTACTACATTGTCTGTTAGCCATTTAATAGTTTCTTTTACTAATGCCTCAGTAGTACCCAGGAATTGAAGAAAATGCCAGACTACTTAGCATTAAAAATTCTGAGACACTATCATTTTTTTCACTGAAAATAAATGGTGAATCATCAAATGCATCCACATAATAATCACTCTGTGAGTATAATAAGTAGGAATCTATTTTTTTAAGTAAGTGTACTGTTAGGAACTTTTGTCTTATATTGTAAGCAAATATGGAAGGAAAGTTAGATAAGAAAAATTTGATGGATGCATGTGTCATCCATTGCATCCATTTGCTAGAATAACTCGGGTAGCATTCCAGCCTCTTACAGGAAGCTTTTTTTAGCCAACAACAATTCAAAAATCCAGTAGTATAATGTCTATAGAAATTTCCCATTAATCAAAGCATAATTAGGTTACTTATATCTTATTTACTAGGGTGTCTAGCAAAGGCAAAGCTGTAGTTTCAGTGCAAATGGATTAAGAAGCACTCCTTTTCCCACACATGTATTTAATATACATATAAACTTTAATTTTCTTGACCTACAAAAGGTTACAAAGAACCCTGTAAGTTCCCCTTCACCACCTTCTGTGTATTTCTGTGTATTCTAACATTATTTACCTGGGAAGTATAACCCTGCACTACTAGAGCCATTTTGCCTACATTATCAGAAATTTCTTGAAGTTTACATGACCCTGAGGTGGCTCTTAGCCAATGAATGACTGCTGCCGGAACATGAAAACCCTACTCTCTTGTTCTCCCTTGTTTTAACCTGGAAAAACACTGAGGCACAATTTATAGCCTAGAACTCCCCCATGGAATCAGAATGAGGCTTTAACTGAAATTAAGCTTTTGCTTGGATTCTTCCCCTTTCTTCTCTTTGTTCCTACTCTCCTACAAATTCCTGCTTGGAACACTTATTAATAAACCCACTGTATATTAATCTTCATCTCATGACTTGTTTCTGACATGCGTTTATTTTAGGGCAGAGTGTGTGCAAGAAAAAGGAGAGGACCATGGCAACTGCCTAGAGGGGCATTCTCCAAAATCTTGTGGCAAGCTCAGTAATGTTTGGATATCTCAAGGATTGTTGGCTTTAAAGCAAGAGGAGAAAACAACTTCATTGGCAGAGACAATAGAGGGTTTTGGTGGTAAATATAATGGCAGGGCCCCATGAAGAACAGTTAACAGAGAAGAGCATGTGCAGATTGTTCCTGAGCACATATGAGTCATTTATGGGAGACCTTTTAAAAAAACAATCAGAGGTTACAGGGAACCACAGAGAATAAGATTTTTGTACCATTGTGAAGGTATCAACATTGAATATCTAAGGCTATACTTAAGTACTAGATATTTATGAGACCTTATATTCCTTTACTAATTCGGTAGTGCCAAGCATAATATTGGGAGAAGAAGTGATGTTAGTAATAGCTCATATACACCTTGCTTTTCAAAACAATTATTTCTTTACTCTCATAGTAAATCTCCTGGGTATATAGATCTCATATAATTATCCCCATTATTGGGATGAGGAAATGAGACTGAGAGATGTTTAAATATGGCAGGCTATGTGTTTAAGGCCATGTCTTTTAATTCCAAGTTCTAATTCTATATTTTAAAAACACTATACTATGAAGACTTCAAACTTTTACAATGAAAATGAGCAATATAGTATAGGAGAATAAAACTATTCCCTTCTTCCCTTCAAAGTTCTTTGGCTGATCTAATAATTAAATTGATGTAAGACAGATTAACAGAAGAAAAATTTAATTTCATACATACAGGAACCCATAAAAATGTAAAACTTAAAAAAGTGACTAAACAAGCAGTTTTTATACCTTTAGACAAAGAAACAAGAAATGTATGAAGAATTGATGAGACAGACAAGTTTGGAGTTGAGATAGTAAATTGGTGAGGAAGTAACAAGGTTTGTTTATGCAGCCTCCTCAGCCCTAAATTCCCTGTCTCTGGGCCTAAGGAACTCCCTCTCCTTCCTGGTACAGGGAGAGTACCTGTCCCATGAGAGATTTATTCTAGCTTTCAAGAGGACAAAGGAGGGTAAGAGTGTCTCCTTCTTACACCAGCTGTTTCTCAAGTAACTTTTATTAAAAATAATTAATATGCCATAGTAGCATATTTTGGGGTGCCTTATTCTGTTCCCTTTCAGTATCATCTCTCTTAAGTATACTCATACTGAACTAATCTAAATTGCATGACTTTTATCATAAAAATAAATAGCAATACTCAAATGTTGTTTCTTTTTTTTTTGGTATCATTAATCTACAATTACAGAAAGAACATTATATTTACTAGGTTCCCCCCTTCACCAAGTACCCCCTACATACCCTGTCACAGTCACTGTCCATCTGCATAGTAATATGATGTAAAATCACTCTCTGTGTTGCGCAGCCCTCCCCATGTACCCCACACACTATACATGCTAAACGTAATGCCCTCTTTCTTTTTCCCTGCCCTTATCCTTCCCTTCCCACCCATCGTTCCCAGTCCCTTTCCCTTTGGTAACTAGTAGTTCATTCTTGGGTTCTGTGATTCTGCTACTGTTTTGTTCCTTCAGTTTTCCTTTGTTCTTATACTCCACATATGGGTGAAATCATTAGCTACTTGTCCTTCTCTGCTTGGCTTATTTCATGAAGCAGAATACCCTCTAGCTCCATCCATGTTGTTAAGAATGGTAGGATCTGTTTTTTTCTTATGGCTGCATAATATTCCATTGTGTATATGTACCACATCTTCTTTATCCATTCATCTACTGATGGACATTTAGGTTGCTTCCATATCTTGGCTATTGTAAATAGGGCAGTGATAAACTTAAGGGTGCATCTGTCTTTTTCAAACTGGAGTGCTGCATTCTTAGGGTGAATTCCTAGAAGTGGAATTCGTGGGTCAAATGGTATTTCTATTTTGAGCATTCTGAGGAACCTCCATACTGCTTTCCACAATGGTTGAACTAGTTTGCATTCCCACCAGCAGTGTAGGAGGGTTCTTCTTTCTCCACAACCTGGCCAACATTTGTTGTTGTTTGTCTTTTGGATGAAGGCGATCCTTACTGGTGTGAGGTGATATCTCATTGTGGTTTTAATTTGCATTTCTCTGATGATTAGCAATGTGGAGCATGTTTTAATGTGTCTGTTGGCCATCTGGATTTCTTCTTTAGAGAACTGTCTAGTCAGCTCCTCTGCCCATTTTTTAATTGGATTATTTGCTTTTTGTTTGTTGAGGCATGTGAGTTCTTTATATATTTGAATGTCAATCCTTTATCGGATCTCTTATTTACGAATATACTCTCCCATACTGTAGGATACCTGTTTGTTCTATTCATGGTGTCCTTTGCTGTACAGAAGCTTTTTAGCTTGATATAGTCCCACTTGTTCGTTTTTGCATTTGTTTCCCTTGCCCGGGGAGATATGTTCAGGAAGAAGTCACTCATGTTTATGTCCATGAGATTTTTGCCTATATTTTTTTCTAAGAGTTTTATGGTTTCGTGACTTACATTCAAGTCTTTGATCCATTTCGAATTTACTTTTGTGTATGGGGTTAGACCATGATCCAGTTTCATTCTCTTAGATGTAGCTGTCCAGTTTTGCCAGCACCATCTGTTGAAGAGACTGTCATTTTCCCATTGTATGTCCATGGCCCCTTTATCGAATATTAGTTGACCATATACATTTGGGTTAATGTCTGGAGTCTCTAATCTGTTCCATTGGTCTGTGGCTGTGGATGTTGAATTTTATTGAATGCTTTTTCAGCATCTATGGAGATGATCATGTGGTTTTTGTCCTTCTTTTTGTTGATGTGGTGGATGATGTTGATGGATTTTCAAATGTTGTACCATCCTTGCATCCCTGGGATGAATCCCACTTGGTCATGGTGTATGACCCTCTTGATGTATTTTTGAATTCAGTTTGCTAATATTTTGTTGACTATTTTTGCATCTACATTCATCAGGGATATTGGTCTGTGGTTTTCACTTTTAGTGCTGTCTTTGCCTGGTTTTGGTATTAGGGTGATGTTGGCTTCATAGAATGAGTTTGGAAGTATTCCCTCCTCTTCTATTTTTTGGAAAACGTTAAGGAGAATGGGTATTATGTCTTCTCTGTATGTCTGATAAAATTCCGAGGTAAATCCATCTGGCCTGAGTGTTTTGTTCTTTGGTAGTTTTTTGATTACTGCTTCAATTTCGTTGCTGGTTATTGGTCTGTTTAGATTTTCTGTTTCTTTCTGGGTCAGTCTTGGAAGGTTGTATTTTTCTAGGAAGTTTTCCATTTCTCCTAGGTTTCCAGCTTGTTAGCATATAGGTTTTCATAGTAATCTCTAATAATTCTTTGTATTTCTGTGGGTTCGTCGTGATTTTTCCTTTCTCATTTCTGATTCTGTTGATGTTTGTTGACTTTCTTTTCCTCTAAATAAGTCTGGCTAGAGGCTTATGTATTTTGTTTATTTTGTCAAAGAAACAGCTCTTGGTTTCATTGATTTTTTCTATTGTTTTATTCTTCTCAATTTTATTTATTTCTTCTCTGATCTTTATTATGTCTCTCCTTCTGCTGACATTAGGCCTCATTTGTTCTTCTTTTTCCAATTTCTATAATTGTGACATTAGATCATTCATTTGGTATTTTTCTTCCTTCTTTAAACATGCCTGGATTACTATATACTTTCCTCTTTAGACTGCTTTTGCTGTATCCCACAGTAGTTGGGGCTTTGTGTTGTTGTTGTCATTTGTTTCCATATATTGCTGGATCTCCATTTTGATTTGGTTATTGATCCATTGATTATTTAGGAGAGTGTTGTTGAGCCTCCATGTGTTTGTGAGCCTTTTTTCTTTCCTTTACAATTTATTTCTAGTTTTGTACCTTTGTGGTCTGAAAAGTTGGCTGGTACGATTTCAATCTTTTGGAATTTACTGAGTTTCTTTTTGTGGCCTAGTATGTTGTCTATTCTGGAGAATGTTCCATGTGCACTTAAGAAGAATGTGTATCCTGTTGCTTCTGGATGTAGAGTTCTATAGATGTCTATTAGGTCCATTTGTTCTAGCGTGTTGTTCAGTGCCTCTGTGTCCTTACTTATTTTCTGTCCGGTCGATCTGTCCTTTGGAGTGAGTGGTGTGTTAAAGTCTCCCAAAATGAATGCATTGCATTCTATTTCCTCCTTTAATTCTGTTAGTATTTGTTTTATATATATTGGTGCTCCCGTATTGGGTGCATATATGTTTATAATGGTTATATCCTCTTGTTGGACTGAGCCCTTTATCATTATGTAATGTCCTTCTTTATCTCTTGTTACTTTCTTTATTTTGAGGTCTATTTTGTCTGATACTAGTATTGCAACACCTGCCTTTTTCTCTCTGTTGTTTGCATGAAATATCTTTCTCCAACCCTTGACTTTTGATCTGTGCATATCTTTGGGTTTGAGGTGAGTCTCTTGTAAGCAGCATATAGATGGGTCTTGCTTTTTTATTCATTCTATTACTCTGTGTCTTTTGATTGCTTCATTCAGTCCATTTACATTTAGGGTGATTATTGAAGATACGTACTTTTTGCCATTGCAGGCTTTAGATTTGTGGTTACCAAAGGTTCAATGTTAGCTTCTTTACTACCTTAGTGTCTTACCTCACTGGCTTATTGAGCTGTTAAAAACACAGTCTGATGATTATTTATTTCCCTTCTTTTTCCTCCTCCTCCTTTCTTCATATGTTGGGTGTTTTGTTCTGTGCTCTTTTTAGGAATGCTCCCATCTAGAGCAGTCCCTCTAAGATACCCTGTAGAGGTGGTTTGTGGGAGGCAAATTCCCTCAACTTTTGCTGTCTGGGAATTGTTTAATCCCTCCTTCATATTTAAGTGATAATCATGCTGGATACAGTATCCTTGGTTCAAGGCCCTTCTGTTTCATTGCATTAAATATATCATGCCATTCTCTTCTGGCCTGTAAGGTTTCTGTTGAGAAGTCTGATGATAGCCTGATGGGTTTTCCTTTGTAGGTGACCTTTTTACTCTCTCTAGCTGCCTTTAATACTCTGTCCCTGTCCTTGATCTTTGCCATTTTAATTATTATGTGTCTTTGTGTTGACCTCTTTGGATCCCATCTCTCAGGAGTTCTGTATGCCTCGTAGTCTGAGCAGCTATTTCCTCCCCCAGTTTGGTCCCTCCAGGCTTCATCCCTTAGCTCTTGCATATTTCTCTGCAGCTCTGTTAGCATGTTTATGATTTTTATTTTGAATTCTTTTTCAGGGTGACTGGTTAGCTCTGCCTCTGCAGATCCTTTCTCAGGTGTAACTATCTTGGTCTGAACCAGATTTTTTTGCCTTTTCATGGTGATTGCAGTGGCTTTAGGCAGGTTATGGGTGTGTCACTGGGAGAAGAAAGTCCTTTCCTGCTTGCTGGATGCCTTGCCTTTCTCTGCTGCCTGTGATGGCTACCTGCACTCCTGGATCAGCCACTGGGTTAATCTCCTAAGCTGCTTTGGGTGGGGTGTCTGTCACAGCAGTGTAGAGCCCTGCGGGGAGTGGCAGGCATTCCAGGTGCACTCCTCCATGCTAGCGGTGACCCTGCCAAGCAGCTGTGTGGGAGCAGCAGCCTTTGGGTCTGGCCTAGGTTGCTATGTGTTGGGCTGGGATTCCGGTCAGCACCTGGGAGCATGCCTGCTCCCTCTGGCTCCGCTGCTCGTGCATGCGGGGCTTTTCCACACAGGCTTCTACCAGGCTCTGGCTTCACTGCCACCAGTGCACGCGAGCCACACCCAGGCTGTTTGGTAGCGCCACTGCGGCCAGCCCTGCGGCGCATGGATCCGCTCTCGGTTCCTTCTAGTGCTTCCGCCCGTGACGCGCGCTCCCACTCTCCTGCTACTTGGCCCATGTGTCGGGGTCTGCGCCAGTTGGAGGAATGACTGGCAGGCTGCCTAGTCCTGTAAGGAGCTTCAGAGCTGCTGCACTGCCTCCATTTAGGGCGCCTAAGTTTCCCCGGTATTTCCAGCTGCTGGGACAACTTCGTCCAGCTATGGGGTCCCTGTCTCTTTAAGACTTGCAGAAAGCACTTGCTTTTTTTTTTGTCTCAGGGACTCCGGTTGCGGTGACCTGCCCACAGGTTTTGCTTTTCCGTTTCTCTAATATCCAGCACCCCGTGCACCTTGTGTCTGTGTTCCGGGTGTGGATTTCTAGAGCTGCTTGTTTAGCAGTCCTGGGCTTTCACTCCCTCCCCATTCTGACTCCCTTCTTCCCTCCGGGTTTTGGGGTGGGGGAGCATTCAGGTCCCGCCTGGCCGCGTGTGGCTTGTATCTTACCCCCTTTGTGTGATGCTGAGTTCTCGCAGATGTAGATGTATCCTGGTTGTTGTACTGCATCCACTGGTGTCTCATTTAGGAATAGTTGTATTTACTGTATTTTCATAACTATATATATTTTGGGGAGGAGATTTCCTCTGAACTACTCACGCCACCATCTTCCTGTGTCAAATGTTATTTCATATGTAGAATTTATAAAATGAGCTATGGCAGTTCCTCTGAAAGAAAATAAGCTAATGGAAACTAAGAGATCTCTAGATTCCAATTAATAAGTTATCTTAATTAATCTTCTAACTCAGCTTATTCTGATTAGTGTCCTTTGAAATATACAATAATACAATATATTGTATTTTTGCACTCAGCTCAAATGATTTGGAGGTTTTGATTTCTTACCATATGATTTATTTTAAATTTATTTTAGAAAATTCTCATGCAGTTCGGTTGGTAACAAGTAGGCACAATAAATATTCTAGTGCTCTTCAAGCTAGCTTTATTCTTTTATCATATTTTCAGTTGTCTTTATAGCATAAGAATTTGTTTTGTACATAAAATTTCAGATTTCGGACACAGCAATTTCTAGGATCTTGGAGTTTGTGTGTGTGACTGTGTGTGTCTGTGTGTGATTCTATAATCACTGAGATATTTAAGATATAAAAGGAGGAAGCATTGTTAAAAAAATTCTCAGAATTAAGATTCATCAAAACAACAGTTATCTTAATATGTTCTGCTTGAAGCAGCAGTTTCAAAGTACTTTACTCTTGACATCTGTTATCTGGTTGCTCATAGTCTTCGTTTCTTGTGTTTATGAAATAGATATGAGAATAAATCACTAATAAGAAATTAAATTTTGGGAATCCAATTATATCTTATCTGCTTTTTAATAGCAATTTTTGTTTCCTTAGGTCAAAAATGAAGTTTTATAAATACATACCTAAGATACAGGAGGAAAATCACATCTATAATAAAATACCACTGAACAAAACTCAGGAAATGACCTGCTCCTACCTAAGGCACTAACTTACTGTACGACTTCGAACAATTAACTCAACATTTTAAAATGTCAGCTTGTTCAAAGTAATAAAATTTACAAAGACTCCAATCTAACTCACCATAATCCTCACAACAGCTCAGTGAGGCAGGTTCTATTAATGACATTATTTTACAGATTCTAGAAAAAGAACTGAGACACAGCAAAGTAAAATAACCCCCCCAGTGTCATTCAGATGTTTAGCAGTAGAGCTGAGAGTGGAACCAGAGTCAATGTGCTTAGCCATTATGAAATTCTGCCTTTAAACTGTACACGAGAATTGGGCAAAATGACTTACTAAGCTCTTTCAAAATCTAAAATGTCATAATTTGACAAATACATAATCCTTTCCCAATCTGAAACACTTCATACAGCCTCTGAAATCCTTTTGCAATCTGAGACACTTCATACAGCCTCTGAAATGTCTAAATATTTTTACTCTTTTCAGTTACAGTATACATCATTTTCCCATTAAAAAGCTAACATCTAAATAAGGGTCTCTTAAGCAAGCAACCATAGGCTTGGGTTTCTAGTTCTTGTCATAATTGTTAAATCCAATTACACTAGATCAGTCTTGTAAACCTAGGTAAGCTCTTTACTTTGTATTTTATAATTTGCATTACGTGATATAATTTATTTACAGATAGTGGAGATAGTTTGATCTCATGTTTTTTACAGTGTGCCTCAACCTCAATAGAGACACTTTCTTATTAAGCAATCTTTCATTCATCCATCCATCCACCTGTCCAGCCAGTCAGCCAGCAAATATTTATAATGACTAATCTCATTTAAGTGCTAGGTATCAAAAGATGAATAAATCATGACTCATTCTCCCTGAAAAGCTCATGTTTTAGCTTGAGAGAAAAAGAGAAATGAATCAACTGGAATAAGTGTTACAATGAAGATAGGTACAAAGTGCAAAGGACAGTAGAATAAAGGGATGGATTTTGTGCTGTGGGTGGGGAAAGTATCTGAGCACACATCTGAACAGGATCATGAAAGATAAGCATAAGTTTAACAGGTGCCGAAGGAGATTGATTCTATGCTAGGGATAGTAACCCTGGTAGAGAAATCCAGGAGGAAGGCACAAAATGAGCAAAACACTGTAAAGGATATATCCAAAAGGTGAAAGCACAGAGGCAGGGCTGCCGTGTGGAAAACATTGCAATAAATCAGGTAAGACATGATGATAAATTACTGAGGAGAAGTAGCAAAGGGAGAAGAGAATGATTACAAGATTCAAAGAATATGAAAAATGTTTAATTATACAACCAATTCAGGCAGTTGCATCTGACATCTGTATTATACAACTAAGTATGATCTAGACAGGTGTAGAAACTTGAAGATACCTATATTAAGTGACTAGTGATTGGATGGGCATTGATCAAGAAAAGCAGACTGAAATGTAGATAAATGGGCAGTTATTTTACTTTTGTTGCCCTAAACTTATCAATTACAGGCTAAAGACAAGGATATTTAGAGATCAGAAGGCATCCTCTAATTACAGGTCATATACTTAGAACTTACTGAAGGAACAGCAAACATAGAAATTAGTATAGGTGACCATGATATTGCTGTTTGCATGAATATGCTATCTATAAGAGCAATTACCAGTTAGACATAAAAACCTGTGATTTTTCATAAAGAGGAGTCATGTAGAGCCCTTTTTAAGTGATACAAGTCACACTCCAATTTTTGAATTAGAAATGACAAAAACAGTAGCATATGGAAAGCATAGGTAACCTAGAATTTACAAATTTTTGAGTTATCTCCTTCCTTTTGAAATTCTAAGTTCTATGAAACTTTAGCAATTTATTTTTATAGGAATTTAATAGGTAAGATTAATTAAAAGAAAAAACCTCCATTGCTTTAGCATTCTTCAAAAAATTAAATTATCCCTGCCAATCTGGTTTCAGAATGAGAAATTCACCATGTCTTGAGTACTGTTTTGCACTGAATTGTGTTCCCCCAAAATTCATATGTTAAAGTCTCAACCCCAGTACCTCAGAACATGACTGCATTTGGTGACAGGGTGGCTAAAGAGGTGATTAAATTAGAATGAGGCCTTTAAGGTAGGCCTTAAACCAATCTGACTGATGTCCCTACTCAAGGAGTTTGCACAAAGAAAGAGCTAAGGCTGCCAAGTACACAGAGAAAAAACTATGTGAGGGAGGACATAGCAAGAAGGCAGCCAAGGAGAAAAGCCTCAGAAGAGAACTTAGCAATATTGTGATTTTGGACTTTGAGCCTCCAGAACTATGATAACATAAATCTGTTGTTTAAGCCATCCAGTTAGTGGTATTTTGGTATCGTAGCCTTAGCAAACAAGTATAGTTTCTAAGTATTCTTTCTAAAAAATATAGGTAAACTGTTATGCTAATTTTAATCCCAAAATTTATAACAGAGTCTTCTAATATATTTAATGTGTTATTAATAAAATAAAGGTATTTTACATTGTTTTTATTTATTCTTCCCATTTCCCTTCCTGTGGTATAATCCTTTAGGAGAAACAAAAATTTGAGTTGATGGTGCAACACAAATATTCTTTTTTATGGCAAATAACTCAATTCTCACTACTTGAGAATAAACAGAGCATTTCATATAAGGTGGCCTATTTTTACTAATAATTTTTATTGTTATATTGTCTTTAAATTTTGTGTCATGCTATCTTAAATAACTAAATAGTTCTATGACTTTCAGCAAGTACTTAAATGCTCTTAACTTCCAATTCCTCAAGATTTGTTGAACCAGATTATATAAAATGCCTTGTAGTTTGGCTATTCTATGGTTCTAGGAATTTTTGAAATAAATATGAAAACTTATCTATGTGACAAATACTGAGTTTCAATTCAAGAAATATTTGCTAAGTGTCTTGTGAGTATATTGCATTCATATAAGATAATATGAACCAAGTTTCTATAACAGATGAGAAAATATATATATATTTATAGTAGGACCTACAAAAGAGAGAAACAATCAGAGCCAAAAGTTATAGTAAGCTTGAAAAACAAGAATTACATGAGATTGAGAATAAATATGTATCAATATAGGGAGCAGTGAGCATGTGCTGAGACATTCTACGATGCTGTGACAAAATTTTAGATAAGTAACCACACAAAGGCAACCTATTTTGTAAAATAGGAGCAAATGAGAAATCTCTTTCCTTTATTAGATTACACAGATACTTGGTCACTTTTGTACAAACAAATTGGATTTGTTTCCTGTTCCCTAGACAATAAGTAAATAAATAAGTGAAAGCATGCATTCAATATTAAGCAGGGTAAACGTATTTTTATCACATCTTCAGTTCTTTCTGTTATATAATTTTAGTTTTGATAAAGAAAAAAGTGAAGTAAAAGGTGTCATTATTTTTAAAATAAAAAGGATTTTCCTATCATCCTAATTATAGAGCCCTATGAAACTAAATTAGTTTCTAGGTTCTACCAGTAAATATGGTAGGTATTAAGTTTAAATTAGCCTTTCCATTGAAACTCTCCTAGGCTCTTTTTGGAGTAAGAAAGGGTGAAGAAATTCCACTCTGATGACAACCATGTACAGAAGGGCTGTAGCTCTAGATCTAAGAATAGCAAGAAGTCATAAGGTCTCAAAGTTCTTGCCTGGAGGTTAATTAATTAGTATTAGTATTTATCTTCAAAACTGTATTTTTACTTGCTACCAATTGGCTGAGCAGATGGTAAGAACTTAAAAAATGTGGCACATCTTGGAAAATAATCAGATCTCATCAAGTCAATTAGTTTTGGAAACAAGATTAGAAATTCTTTGCTGACTTAAGGAGAAGCAGTTTCCTAATAATGTTTGTTGTGGGAACAAGATTTGTGCTGATAACAATTCTTCTCTAGTTAATCTCCCCACTCCCACCCACCCTCCCTCCATTCAAACACACTGGGTGGTGGGAACAAACAGAAAGAGGGATTATTTTCCCTAAATGAAATTTTAATAAGCTAGCTCAGTCTCTGGCTACAAGAAGGCACCAGAAGCTTATTTCTTCTACTTTGGCTTGCTTCAATGATGTAACACAGTCTCTCCTCCTTTTAAAAGAGCATATATACATACACATGGAATTTTTTAAAAAAAGAGAGAAAAATCCCAAAGCAGTGGAGAATAATAAGAGAGAAACATAAGGTATATTCTATAAATGAGCCAAATAGTCAATATCCTGCCATCAAACCTGGGATAATTGTCAGCTTTAAAGAAAGTAGAAAATTTTAAAAGAAGAGAAAAGAAAAAAAGACTTGAGAAAAATCAACCATGTTAAACAATTTAACTCTCTCCAAAGTTATCTGACAACCAATTAAGTAAAAGGGAAAGGCAGAGTTGAATCTTGCAATGTTCCCTTGGTAGCAGGACACAGATATGGCCATAAGATTACTAGAATCCTCTCTTAATGATGCCGATCTACTGATGTACAAAGGTTCAACATTATGAAAGGACATTAAGGCAATAATGAAAATGTAAATATATGCAAAAGAATATGGAGCCCAATGGTATCTTGTCCTCAAGTCAAATAATTCTTACTGTAATTGTTTTACAAAATAGTCATTTATATGTTCATTTATATTAAATACCTGTACTTTATACATATACATATGTATACATATGTATATACTTTTTAAATACCATGTATTTTTTAACTACTATATGTAAGCAGTAATCTTGGGACTGGAAGAAAAGTAAACAAAAACAAACTAAAATCCAGCTTTTATAGGACTTACTTTCTATTGAGATAACAGATATTAAATACTGAAATCAAAATAAAGTATAGTATGTTATAAGGTGATGACTACCTTAAAGAAAAATTAAGTAGTGATGAGAGATAAGGAGTATTTGGGAAAAGTAGCTGTAACTTTATGAAGTGTGGTTGAAGGAGGCATCATTGAAAAGCCAGGATCCAAAGGAGGGAAGGGACAGAACCATATGGACAAGAGGAAGTAGTTGAGAAGAACAAAGCTGCCTGTGCCTGTTGTTGCTTAGCTGTAATAGACAGACACCACTGTAAAGGGAGCAAGGAGAGAGGAATAGGAAATAAAGTAGAAGAGAGAGCGGGGACAAGATGATGTAATGCTATCGTACATAATAATAAGTGAAATGGGAGGATTTGGAGAGTTTTGAGCAGGAAATGACATGTTCTGAGTTCTGTTTTATGAGGGTACTCCAGGCTTCTTCCTGTGATAATTGATTGGCGAGATGAATGCTGAAGCATGAATGCTCCTCGAAACATCTAGCCTTTCCATATAAATTATGGGGTCATAGGAAACATGGGCATTGATAACATCCGACATTATTTATCAGATATTATCTATCAATATTATCATCCAGGTAATACTTTTTTCTTTAATAAGTCACAATCAACATGAGAGAGACACACATTTTAAAAACTCAGTCTTGAAAGTGAGTTTGAAAACCTCATGCCCCCCTGTGACACAAGTGTGAAAAGCAAGAATATTGCATGAAATTAATTTTGCAATTATCTATATTTTGATGCCTTTAAAACAAAAACTTTGAAACCTAATAAATCATCCCATCTCAGGTACAACCATCACCTGGGAGCTTGTTAGAAATGTAGAATCTGGCACACTATTCAAGACTTACTGATTTATATGCATGATAAAGTTTGAGCAGCACTGCTCTATTTTATACAACTAAATTTATAGATGAAAAAGTCAAAGACTGCAGATGGCAAGAGAAAACACACTCCCTGGATCTTTCACAATCATTTGTGTCTTTGGTTGTTTCAGATGTTTTTACCTTCTCTTCCTAACAAGATAATAACCACTGAGGCAAGTTTTTCATCATTGTAAAAAAAATAGAGTTAGGGACTTTGCTTTGCTCATTGCTGTGTCTGCAGTACCTAGAATAGTGCCTGGACCTAAGTAGGCGCTTACAAACTTTCAATGAATTGATTAATATTCTGATTTTTATGCATAGGCCTCAAACTTACTGTAAACTCAAACTAGTCAGACACAAGAATGGACAAATATAAAACCAAACGGTAATTAATTGAAACAGATATTGGTGAACAATATCTATCTTGCTTGCTCTAGAAACAAGACACACTTTCTCAATCCCTTCTCTTTATGGTATCTGCTAATAATAGGCCAAAGTGAGTTATAGGGCCAAACTCAAAAGTAAGGTGCAAGAACATAGATTCCATCTCCTAACTAGAGAAGCTGAAATTAAACTAAATAAATGATGTAGAGAGAGGATGAGACCACAATTTAGGCTATTAACTCAATTTGATTTACAGCTATTATGTGCTAGACCTGCATTTTGCCTCGTACAGAGCTGAAGCACACCCATTATAGCCTGCAAAATTTCCACCAACCTTATAGAAATTCCCTTTTCACAAACTAACCTCCAGTGCAGCCTCTCAAAACAAGGGTTACAAACCGATGGTGCTTACACAGACTCTATACAGTTTCTATTTTCATCTCACCTTGATTTCCCAAGTTGCTACTGTGTGACAGAGTTTCTATTTTACCTCTTCCTCCTCTATCGGTTTCCCAAGCATACTTAGCATTGGGATGAGCTAAAAGTCATTTTCTTGTAATGAAATGCATTGGAAATCAAGTACATCAAGCATTAAAACTCCTCTAATCTCTGTCAACAAAAGTCCAATAATGAAATCTGTAAGAAAAAATTCTTAAGTTTAAACACCACAGGTCAAGTGAGTGGCTTTAAAATTTTCTTAAAATCACTAAAGTTGGAGGGGAATTTTTTACATACTATTAAAACATAGGGAAGTTATTTGTGAAACTAAAGTTATATAAAATTCTGACTAGCAGAAACAAGCCATCATTAATGGCAAGAGTTATGTACTGAGCACCTTCTCTGGCTTGGTGCTGAGGTACAGAATAAGAAAGCTGAATATAAGCAAGCATTCAATTAGCCACCTATGCTCTATACAGTGACGAGAGGTGGGAAAACACTTTCTGTTATCACAAAGATGCCCATAAACATTTATTTTTGTATCTGCTAACTTATCCTTCCCCTTCTAAAAGTCACTCAAGTAACCTCTGTGACCACAGACCTCTCTCCTTTGCTGAGGGAAGCCAAAAGGGATTGATAACATTTTCACTTCATAAAGGTATTACTTCTTATATATGATTCATGTTCTTAAGGATATTTATATGAATTAGACCCAGCTGAGATAAGCCATGAAATTATAACATTTGGATAGAAATAAAAAGAAGTTAATTTGGTTCTGAAATTGACTCTTGCTGTTTGTTATATCCTGAGATTTAGTCTAGGGTTTATCTTTTTTTAAACTAAAGAGACAACCACTGCTTTTCCAATGACCACTCTTTATGTTAAGACTCATAAAAACACAGAGAGGTAGTATGGGTGGATACCACTCTACTGGGTCATCTCTAAATTAGAGGTGAGTAAAAAGAAGGACAGGGGCTTATGTAACATGCCTAGATTGTAGACATGCCCAAGATCGTGTTGGCAGACCTGGAAAGAAAACTCAGACTTTCTGACTTTATGTTCAATACCCTTTCCGATATAAAACAGCCCTAGTTACTTTTATCAATGCAGAATAACTGAAGATTTAATGATGCATTAAAGGTCTCAGATAGATAAGAGCTCTTCTTTCATATATTGAAATTAATCCATCTCTGTAACTTTAATGGCAAATTATTAATGTCAAACACTGATAATGTATTTAAAATGCATGTATTTTATTTGTTTTGTGGCTACCTTGGTCTTCAGACCTTCAATAAAAGCCTATTTCCACTATTTATGCATGTTCACAAATAGATTAGTTGACTCATAGACTGGAAAAAAAAATTTGATGTAGAATAACCAATACCCATGTCAGACAAAATAAGGAACAGAATGCTTATTATTTAATTATGATGATTAGCTTTAAGACAGTTATTTTCTATAATTAAGGGCAAGGGACCTGGAAACTTTAATCTAGGGCTGCTTCTTAGCTGTATCTTTGGATAAGTTATTAAACCTTCCTTATATCTTAGTATACTGCTCTATAAAATAAGGACAAAATACCTACATTATAAGACTGTAGTATATTAAATGTGTTAATATATGTAAAGGACTTAGGGCCATATTGGGTTCATAAAAAATACTTATTAGTTAGATACTTTTATTATGGTTCTAGTTGAAAAGCCCAGGGGAATTAATTCTACTTATTTTATTTAACTGAGACTGAGATGTTCTCTTTCCATAAACTTTTACACAGCTGTCATATATCTTTTTATCAATTACGGCTTTTTTTTGCTCCAGGAACTTGTTAAAATAAAAAAAAATACCTACAAAAACTATGTTGTCTTATTTTTTATGAAACTTTGCTGTGAATAAACAGTTTTTAGAGAGATAAACACTATTTAGTTTAAATGTAAAAGTTTTGAAATTATAATAAACCCAAAACTCAAGAGAGTGGGAGTGGGTTGTTACAGCACTATTTTCAATTTGAGATCTGCAAACGTGTTTATAGAGATAAAGAATAGTTTCAGAGCTGTGAAAAGTGGTTGATGGGTTAATTAATTAAGTTTTCAAAGGGGTAATGATCAGAAGTGTTGTAATACATTGTGACCCATAATTCAAGGAAACAGAGGGGAATTAACAAAGTGCTTACTAATGGTTCTTAACACCCAAACCTTCCTTTATCTTCTGTAGCTATTTCTCCAATTTGCATTGCTTTACTTTGCATTGCTTTACTTTCCCTTCATGTGTAGGAGGCATCTCACTCTCCTTTTCTTTGATCCTCTACTTTAATTTATTCCCCATTTTTCATTTCATTAACTTCTATTTTCATCTCATCACCTTCTTTCTGTATCTTTTGCTCTCCATTAGTACACTGTAGAAAACAAAAAGTATTATTATTTTTAAATGTTTCTTGTTCATAATTTTATTTGGATACTATTGTGTATATATCCCTTTGCAAATGATTTATATATATATATATTTCTGTTCGACTTTTCATCATTTTAAAAGGACCTATGAACCCACTTAGGATGACGGTAATCTTGATTTTACTAGTTTTCTCAGCTTTCCTAATTACTATTCTTATTCTCACTTCCAGATTAAAGAAGTGCTGTGATGTTCATTTGGCATTTGCTTTCCCCTTGAGAGCCTAAGAGGTAATACTTATAAAGTAAATGATGATTTCCTGTACTCTACTGTTTTCTGATCTTATTCCTTGGGAGCCAGTAAAACACATGGTTAAATTGGCTTTTGTGAGGCCCCCAAACCTAAAGTCTTTGGTTTCAAAGAATCCCTTGATGCTGTTGTGGTTCATGAATGCTAACTGGCATTCTTGATCTATGCCAGTATTTCATGATCTATGCCAGTATTCATGCTTGGTCAGACTGTCACTTTCACCTTTAATGCAAACTTCTGTAGAAAGCCACATGAAGGTGATACATCAACTTGCAAACAATTAATTAGAAGCCTGCTTCCCTATGTAATTTTGTCCAACAAGATCAAACACACCAGACATATTCCCATGGCACTGAGTCACTATAAAACTTAGCAAGACAATTCTATTCCAATAACGGGCATTGGTCCTTTTTTAACCTGTTCAAAATGAAAAGTGTGTGTGAGGCATCAAATATTCAACACATTAATTAATAGTAAGGTCCACTTTTTAGACATTGTGACTATACTAAGATGTCATTTTATTCTTTCTGTGACTAAAATACTAATTTAGAAAAAAAAATTAATATTCCCACCAAATGGTAAAAAATTAAAATGTATGTAATATATTTCCAAAACTGGATATGGCATACTGCTCATAAATAATGATATTTTAAACATAAATGTGTGTGCTTGTATGAAATGGTGATCTATTTCATAGATAATCAGGGAAAACTTCTTTATGCATTTAGTATATAGGAGTGTATGAAACCCACATATTTCACATAGACAATAGTCAGTAGTGTTCTGTGTTGCCAGATATACTCCTGTTGGTATTGAAAATGATGAGAAAATTAATGGTGATGTATATGCATTCTCAGATGTCTAGTGAATTCATTGCTTTTTTATATATCAGATATTTTATTCTAGTGCTCTTCAATTAATTAAAAACAACTTATAGTTTTCTCAAATTTTGGTTAGTTTTTATTGTGTTTATTGGCACAAAAGGGAGGAGCAGAAAATGAATTTATAAGCACATCCGTAGAGGAAATTATAAGAAAATAAAAGCATAATGGGCAGAAATCTGATGGGCACTAATCAGCAGTAATATTAGGACTATTGCTAAAATCACTGTTGGTGCTGAGACTTTCTCATTTTAACACTCAATTGCTGAGGCCAGGTGGAACAGGTTGAATCCAGAAGGAAAATTAAGAACTTATCCTTATCTTCAACATTCTCAGTGCCTCATCAGAGTAAAAATATACAAGTGAGATAATTTCAGTAACTTCTAAATTATATGATAGTTACTAGAAACAAAATTGGGTTATATAATAAGTAGAGATCTGGCTGGAGCCAGGTAGATGCAAAGATTAATGTGATTGGTGAAACTTTCTAAACAATAGTATTGTATGGATAGATTTGTTCTATATGGAGAAGTGAAATGATTCTATATGAGGGAAAAAGAATTCGAGGAGTGTAGGGAAAATAAAAGTTCCTATGTCTAGGATCCTCACCTGACCCTAAACTACTTGATGATGTAGTAGGCCTACTGTGCAGACTACTGCTTACATACCTGTTGGCAATGAGCTATTGTTTTCTGTTACTGTATAAAGAACTCCATCCAGTACTCTACCCAGAAACAGACACATAGATAGGCTTGCTGTATGCAGACTGCCGCAGAGGCAGATGCGATTCCAGTACTCAACCTGCCACCATGAGAATAAAGCTTGGTATAAACCCTTTTACCCCTAAAATTCTATAGTTGTTATTCGGTCTCACTGAATTCAGAGTGAACTTGCCCAGGGGCAATCCCCCTCAGACAAGACAAGAAACAGCAAGAACTGAAAATAACAGTGTCCTGGGTGTATTATAAGGAGTTGCAGTTTCATCCAAGGAAATATTTGATACATAAAAGAAAAAACATAGAATTTGGAATAAAACAAATGCTGTTTGAAATGTTTGTTCTGTCAATTACCAGCTGGGTGAATTGAGAAGTTAACTAACATCATTTGTTCATAATTTTCTCTTTGCAATTTAGAGGAAGTAATAAATAATTTAAAAGTATTTTTGAGGATTAAACAAGGTAACAAATCAAAAGGGTCAGCACAATGCCTGAAACATAATAGAAATTGCACAAACATTTCCTAAAAATTTATATTGTGAATTAATGGACAAAAAGCGTCATAAAGTGAGGTAATATTATGCTTATAACTGGAAAAACATTGTAAAGATGTCAGTTGTTGGAATCACTTAAAGATGGCAGCATGAAAGGTGAGACAGAAACCTCCTCCCAAAACCACATATAATATGAAAACACATGGTGTGGGGGTGGGATCATGGGGAAGACAGTGTAGCACAGAGAAGACAAGTAGTGACTCTGTGGCATCTTACTACACTGGTAGACAGTGACTTCAATGGGGTGTAGGGATGCTTGATAATAACGGTGAATGTAGTAATCACAATGTTTTTCATGCAAAACCTTCATAAGAGTGTATATCAGTGATACCTTAATAAAAAATAATTGCTATGATTAAATAAAGCCATAAAAAAAGATGTCAGTTGTTAACATATGATTATTCTGGTTTAACATAATTCCATCAAATCCCAGTGAGATTTTTTTGTAAATATAGATTATTCCAATATTTATATGGAGAGACAAAGTAATAAGAATAGCTCAATTTTGAAAAAGAATAATAAAGTGGGAGAAATCAGTCTAATCAATTATAAAACTTACTATATACCTTAATAACCAAGGCTGTGGTATTGATGAACACATAGATCAATGGAATGGAACAGAGATCCCAGAAACAGTCTTGCACAAATATGCCCAACTGTTTTATTTTGACAAGGTGCAAAAGCAACTGAATAGAGGGAAGACAGCATTTTCAACAAATGGTGCTGGAGCAACTGGCCATCCACACACACAAAATGTGAGCATTAAACAAAATGTTATTTCTTACATAAAAATGAATTCAACATGTATCACCAATTTAAATGTAAAATGTAAACCTACGAAAATTTTAGTAAAAATGTAGGAGAAAATCTCTACGATTTGTTCTAGAAGAGCTAGACTTTACACTAAAAGCATAATCCAAGGAAACATTGATAAATTGGACTTCATCAAAATTTAATACTTTTGTTGCCCAAAAACCCTTGCAAGAGAATAAAAGGACCTGCCATGGGCTGGAACAATATAACTGCAAATTACATAGCCATCAAAGGACTTGTAACAAGGATGTAGAAAGAACTCTCAAAACTGAACAAAATCATAACAAACAATCCAGTAAGTAAATGGGCAAAAGATAAGCACAGACATTTCACAGAAATAAATCCACAGGTAAATCTAAGGAACAAATAACACATGAAAAGATATTGAGCATCATTAGCCATTAAGAAAATTAAAATTACAAGGAGATTTCTGCATACTTCTCAGAAAGGCTAAAATAAAAACAGTGACAATATTTGTTCCAAAGATGTAAAGAAACTTGGTGATTCATAAAGTGGTGGTAGTAATATAAAATGTATAGCCACTCTGAAAAATGGTTTTCCAGTTTCCTAAAATACTAAGCATACAACTAACACACAACTCAGCAATTGCACTGATGAACAGTTATCCCAGAGAAATAAAAAGTTATGTTTACATAAAAGCCATAGAATGTCAAATGAAGTTTAATGAATAATATGGCCAAACCAAAAAAAAAAAAAGTATTTTCTTTTAAAAAATGCTCATAGTAGAAGATAACCTTCAAAATTATGCAGAAATAAGGAAAATTCTGATATAATCTACTAACAATGTGAAGATAACTCATAGTTTGGCAATAAAAAATAGAGACATGAATGTATGAGAAGTGACAAAATGAAAAAAATTAAAGTTTATTTTTATAATGGTGGGTGATTTGGGAAATAATTTATCTTCATTCTAGCAACCAATAAATAAAATGCTCTGCCATGAATAAGCTTTCCAATCATTGAAGAGGAATGTAAATTAGACAACAGGTAAACTCAGGCTTTTAGACAGTTAATCTAAAACTCAAGTCAATCTTCATATAAAAACAAAATTGGCAGAATATATGAAATCCCTTACCATTTTATGAAAGGCTGTGCTGACTATATTAGATAAAAATGCTAAAGGAAGTAGATATTGCCAAGTATTATAGGCATAAGGGGACAAGAACATTAATGATAGAAGCAATTTTAGAGCTTTTTTTAAATATAATTTAAGTGGAAAATCACCAGTTATACTTCTATAGAAGACAAAAAAATCAAATGTGCACAGAGTTTTTCAATCAGTACTAGAATAAATGTCATTTTAAAGGTTGCAACATTTAATTTTCTTAAGAAAAGAGATAAGAAATTATTTTGGAAAATTTTAATGAAAGAATTTTAAAAATGGAATAACATTGGGTAAAAATTAAATAACATTCTGCTTGCAGCTGTTATTCTACAAAAAGTCTAAAAAATCTGTGGCACAATGAGAAACATTTTTAGAGAATATGGAAAAAATACACACACACACATACACTCAGCACAAACACACAAGCAAAATGCATTGCCATATTTTTATTTTTGCTTCCCAGAAAAGTCTTTTTGATACTTGAAGAGGAATAGATGTGTAAAGTCTTTCATTAGCTTTGAGTCTAGACTGAGTTGCTGCTATGACCATCATAAAAGCAAGAGTAACTGATATTATTATATTAAATTTATAAAATATCATTACAATAAAAAAGTGTAAATACAAGGAAATTATTTAATTAAATGGACAAAATAAAGTGTATTTAAGTAGAAAATATAGGATTAGAATAGCTTACAGAATCTTACTTTTTAAATAAGAGTTTTACAGATAATTATATTAATATTACCCATCATTAATTTAAAGCACAAAGAGAAAAATATTTTAGCAAATCAATTCTTAAAATGATTTGAAATATCACAAACTCAAAAAGAAATAAAAAATAGGTATTTTTTACTTGGTGGGTAAATATAGCTGTTTATAGCTATTAAATGTGTTTCTCAAATACATCATATTAAATTGTAGATTAAAATTTAGCTTCAGAATTTAGTTAAATTCAAGACATTTTAACTAAAGATAATAGAATATTGTATACTTTCTTGGATCTAATACTATCACTTCTGGAAAAATGATAAAGAGGAAATGAATTTAGCAAATGCCAAAGGGACTTCACATTTTTTAAGGTTTTTTTTAAGGGCAATAAATCCATATTTACAATATTTTGCTAATTACAGAGTGCTGATAGTTCATAAATTCCCATATTCTAAAACAAATCATAATAGAAATGTTAAAATAGTTTTGTTTTGACTGCTCAGCAGAAATTCTATTCAACACAGAATATTTTGGTATCTGCCAGAGTCAACCTTCATGTTTGTTCTTAAATCATGTTGGAGAATAAAATCAGAGATACAATTGTCTTGTTTTTTTTCACTCCTCACTTTTATGAGAAAAATTACCAAGTATTTGCTGAACAAGTATGCACAGTTTTCCACTAAAATGCTACATATTAAAAATGACTGAAATTTATTCCCAGCCCTCAACTGCTTTATGTATAATTGAAGGCATGAAGACAAACAATACAAGGGAAATAAAAACTTTAAGAAAAAGCAAGCAGCTCCCTGATGAGGTCAAGGGCCATATGTTTTTAATTTTTATTTTTTTGGAATATGACATAAGAAATTTGTTCAATATATGTTTATTGAAGGAACTTTCTTGTGAAAATTATGTAACCACACATATTTTATTCTATTTCTGCTCTGTATGTTGGTTTCTTCGTGTGCCTGATTATTTCTGCTCAAAAGTTAGAAAAAAGTTTTGTTTTGCTTTCACACAGATCTCCTTCCAACTCTTTTTGAGAAATGTACTCATCCTACCATGTCTTTCCATGAAATTCCACCTTCCCTTTTCTAAATATGTAACATGAATGACAGTTGTGTTCTTCGTAGATATGTAGCATCCCCAGAGCCTACAAGAACCAATCTTGCTAGTTCAAAAAGACAGAAAAAGTAACTAGATGAATAACCACAAAACAATAAAAAAATGATGTGTTTGTCAAAAACCTACTTCTTAAAGAAATTCCAGACCCCATAAATTTCACAGGAAATTATATCAGATTTCCAAAGAAGTAGATAATTCCTTCAGTATTAAAATTGTTGCACAGTGAATAAAGGATTCTGGATATTTTTAAAAGACCTCATTGCACTAAATAAGGACTAAAAATAAATGAAATGCACATCCTAATTAAAATAATAGAATGTATTGTTAAAATGAAAATAATAATGCATCCTGTTCAAATGATCATTCCTGATGGTTCAATTTTAGGAAGTCTTTTATTAGAACACATATCAAGAAGTAAAAGAAAAAGGCCTCTTCAAACAGACAATATGTTGTTTGATTATACTCAATGTTCTATCCTAGTGAAAACATGTGGTAAAATAGAAATTTTGATAGGAAAATTCAACATGTCACAATTGTCATTTCTCCCAAACTTTAATTATAAATTCCAAGAAGAATGACTCAGAATCCCAATGTGGGATTATTTCAACTGTGTGGGAGAGTGTTGTGGCAATTCTCAGACTATGTGAAATATAACATGACAAACAGATTGGCGAGGTGACATCAAGTAATCTCCCTTCTAAAGCATTATATGCCTCATAGTACAATGTGATAGGAAATATGCAGGTCCTTGTTACAGTGCCCATCCCTACAAACCTGAACATTCATCTACTTTAGGTGTACATTTTTCCACAAAGTTTAAAAATTTTCTCTTTGTTCCCATGGATATCCTCCTATGTGAGTCAGATGGCATCAAAAAAGTCCCTATAGGCTCATTTTATATATTTAACTTTTAGGGTATGGTCTCATACATAAGACCCAATCTCAAGCACAAATGTGTTGCCAGTAAGGGGTGGGATAGATGATAAGCAGTTATATAGATGATAACTATCAATGTTCTCAATTTTCCACAAAGCTCTAAGAAAATAATCTATTTAGAGTAAATGGAGACAAATGAGAGGCGTGTTGTTCAGATTTGCAGAAATTATTTGGGAGATTGGGAAAAAAATCAATGACCAAAAATAATTTAAAGAATTGTCAGATGAAGGTAAAAGCTCCCCTAAATTTGAAGACATTTAATAGGCAGCAGTTCTAATTCACTTTTTTTCTTGCTTGTTTGTTTTGTTGTTATTGGTATTAGTTCAGTGAGCTGATGTTAGTGAAGAGGAAAAAATGATACCATTTTGAAGAATTAGGTTTGCAATGTCAGAAAGAACCCAGGGAAAAAAGGGAACTTTTGATATCCTCAAAAAGAAGAGGTCTTAGGAAAGCTATTCTGCTATTATTACTGCTGCCATGCAGCCATCACCATTGTTGTTATTATCATTGTTTTCTTGTTTGTTTTGTTTGCTGATGAATAAGAATTGCATTAAACATGTCCCCAGTATTTCACAACTGCATGGTACTTTTAACTGGTTAAAAAGGATGGTTGAATAAATTTCTTTTATCTGTGTGATTATCTGATACTGTAATTCTAAATTACCTGGTTAAGGTAACAGTGTTAGAAAGCCCCAGAGCTAGGAATAGAATTCTGTAGCTTTTGTTTACTACACAGGGACATCTGTTCACTTATTATCCAAGAGTCCTAGACCTTCAGAGGTCACTTAGAGGCTTGAACAAACCTTTCCAAAAAAGAATGAATGTGTTTTATAAATTAGGACATTGTAATGTGTTGATGAGTTGTAATGAATAAGCCAATGTGATAGTTCTTTTATTATTATTATTTAATGTATCTTATTATGAAAGTTACATGTATGAGCATGCAAGCATATTTTGTTCACATAAAGATATTAATACATAGACATTTTTCTCACTTAATAATAAGTGTGAAGTTCTTTCTGTATTACATGTATTAGCTCCAGCTATTTTAAGAATTGCATAGGAATGTACCATATGGATATACAACGACTAACTTATCACAGTTGATTATATCCTCCTTCTTGAAACAATCTCTTCTCCAGGTTCTCAGGACACTTCTTCATCTACCCTCCCATCTACAACTCTGCTACTTAATATTGAAACAATCCTGGGATATGCCCTCTCTTTCTCTCTTCCTTATTTATACTTCCTACTAGTTGATAGCTAGGAATCAATGCTTTCTAGATAGTGTTGATATTCCAACGACTCTCAACATCCTATCACAGACCATATATCAATATTTAATAAATACCTCAAATCTTTCACAGGCAGACAGAATTCCCTACTGAAAAGCCCTGATCCCCACCACACTGTTCCTCTGCCTCCTCTTGGCAGCATTATCAGATCATTTGCCCTGTTGCACAAGTCAAAACTTAAGGATCCAATTTTAGTGTTTGTCATTAACTCACTTCCCACATCCAACTCATCTGAAAGTCTCATTACCTGTTCCTCAAAATATATTCTAAATCTCTCTACTTCTCTGTTTTTCTCCATAATTCAAACCACTGTCTCTTTCCAGCATACTATAGCTATAGACTTTTTCCTTCCTTCTTCTGTTATAACCCAATCTATATGTTGCACCTGAAGAGGTATTTCAAAATGTAAACTAGAATACAGATCCCTCCAGTTTCAAAATTCATGTCTTTCCATTGTGTCTAGGATAAAATCCAAACTCCTTGTCGTGAGTTAAAAAGCCCTAACTGAGTTGGCCCTTAATTACCCTCAGTCCCATCTCACAAAACTTTCTCCCAGTAATGTGAACTGGCTTATCTGGTTACAATTCATTCCCTCTAAAGATGGGGAGCTAAAAACACCTTTCCTGGACTTCTCTACAGCTTTATTTGTGGACAGGTATCGACTGCTAATTAGATGCTCCTGTGTAAGAGTTTAGAAGATAGAAGACAGGGGGCTTGTTCCTGCCCTTATGGCCTTTCCCTGCTGTGAACAAATAAGAGGACCCAAGGGTTCTCACAGCAATGTTCAAGTACCCATTTTCCAGTTTCCTGGATGTTGAGAGGCAGGTATAGTGGAGGCAGTGGCCAGATTTCTCTTTCCAGTGTCTGGTCACCAGCTTTGGGAGTGTGGAAATTAACAGCTGTGTAATTTATCCTGACTCGCTGAATAAAAGTTTTGACGGCATGTGCTGGAAGCTTAACAGATCCAATGATAGTCTCAAAAGTCATGGGTTCCCTTGTAGGCCAGTTTCTGGTATGCTGGTAGCCATTCCTGGAAACCCAGTCTATTCCTTGAAGAATTATAAATCCTCTCTTCTCTTAGAAATTCTGTTCTGTTTAAAAGACCTAGTTGTGCCTTTTACTAGTACAAAAAATTTATGAAACCTATACCAAATTAGTCTTCATTAACTGTACCTGTGAACTGGCTCTTATGTGAACATGCTGCCCTCAAACTTTGCATATTAGCATTCAAAGTACTCTTTAGCTTTCAACTGATTTATCTTCTCAAAATGGTTTTTCCTAAACATCTAATCAAAACTCTCCCCAGATGTATGTAGCTTTCACATTTCTCTATTTTTTTGGCTCTATAACATTTTCTTAATATAAAGGATGATTTTGTTATTTTTGTTCACTTTATATATATATATATATATATATATATATATATATATATATATACTATAACAAATTGGAATTATAGCTTTAATGTGGCTTGATAATGTTTATTTTACTGACAGTATTTGATATGGCCATAACTCATTTACACTATTATTCTCATTTCAAAAATTAAGATATAAGATAATTATTTTTCTCAAATTTATGTAAATCTTAAAATAAGCTTGAATAAGAACTAGTAATATGTTATTCTGTGATAGGAAATCACAAATTCTCTCAGCTTCATTGCTTCACTTGTATAATGGGAACATTTCACTTTAATTCCTTGAGCGCTTGCTTTTTTTTTCATACACTTTATTTATTTATTTATTTTGTTATCATTAATCTACAATTACATGAAGAACATTATGTTTCCTAGGCTCTCTCCTCCCCCAAGGCGCCCCCAACAAACCCCATTACAGTCTCTGTGCATCAGCATAGTAAGATGTTGTAGAATCACTACTTGTCTTCTCTGTGTTGCAAAGCCCTCCCCGTTCTCCCACACCCCACATTATACATGCTAATCATAATACCTCCTTTCTTCTTACCCGCTCTTATTCCTTCCTACCCTACCATTCGCCCCAGACTCTATCCCTTTGGTAACTGTTACTCCATTCTTGGGTTCTGTGATTCTGCTGCTGTTTCGTTCCTTCAGTTTTTCTTTTGTTCTTATAATCCACAGATGAGTGAAATCATTTGATATTTGTCTTTCTCCGCTTGGCTTATTTCACTGAGCATAATACCCTCAAGCTCCATCCATGTTGTTGCAAATGGTAGGATTTGTTTTCTTCTTATGGCTGAATAATATTCCATTGTGTATATGTACTACATCTTCTTTATCCATTCATCTACTGATGGACACTTAGGTTGCTTCCATTTCTTGGCTATTGTAAATAGTGGTGCGATAAACATAGGGGTGCATCTGTCTTTTTCAAACTGGAGTGCTGCATCCTTAGGGTAAATTCCTAGAAGTAGAATTCCTGGGTCAAATGGTAAGTCTATTTTTAGCATTTTGAGGAAACCTCATACTGCTTTCCACAATGGTTGAACTAATTTACATTCCCACCAGCAGAGTAGGAGGGTTCCCCTTTCTCCACAACCTCACCAACATTTGTTGTTCTTTGTTTTTTGGAAGGTTGCCATCCTTACTGGTGTGAGGTGATATCTCATTGTGGTTTTAATTTGCAATTCTCTGATAATTAGTGATGTGGAGCATCTTTTCATGTGTCTGTTGGCCACCTGAATTTCTTCATTGGAGAACTGTCTGTTCAGCTCCTCTGCCCATTTTTTAATTGGATTATTTGCTTTTTGTTTGTTGAGGTGCGTGAGCTCTTTATATATATTTGATGTCAAGCCTTTATCGGATCTGTCATTTATGAATATATTCTCTCATACTGTAGGGTACCTTTTTGTTCTATTGATGGTGTCCTTTGCTGTACAGAAGTTTTTCAGCTTGGTATAGTCCCACTTGTTCATTTTCACTTTTGTTTTCCTTGCCCAGGGAGATATATTCTTGAAGAAGTCACTTATTTTTATGTCCAAGAGATTTTTGCCCATGTTTTTTTTAAGAGTTTTATGGTTTCATGACATACATTCAGGTCTTTGATCCATTTTGAAATTACTTTGTATGGGGTTGGACAGTGATCCAGTTTCATTCTCTTACATGTAGCTGTCCAGTTTTGCCAGCACCATCTGTTGAAGAGACTGTCATTTCCCCACTGTATGTCCATGGCTCCTTTATCGAATATTAATTGACCATATACGTTTGGATTAATGTCTGGAGTCTCTATTCTGTTCCACTGGTCTGTGGCTCTGTTCTTGTGCCAGTACCAAATTGTCTTGGTTACTGTGGCTTTGTAGTAGAGCTTGAAGTTGGGGAGTGAGATCTCCGCCACTTTATTCTTCTTTTTCAGGATTGCTTTGGCTATTTGGGGTCTTGGTGTTTCCATATGAATTTTTGAGCTATTTGTTCCAGTTTGTTAAAGAATGTTGTTGGTAATTTGATAGGGATTGCATCAAATCTGTATATTGCTTTGGGCCAGATGGCCATTTTGACAATATTAATTCTTCATAGCCAAGAGCATGGGATGAGTTTCCATTTGTTAGTGACCTCTTTAATTTCTCTTAAGTGTGTCTTGTAGTTCTCAGGGTATAGGTCTTTCACTTCTTTGGTTAGGTTTATTCCTAGGTATTTTATTCTTTCTGATGCCATTGTGAATGGAATTGTTTTCCTGATTTCTCTTTCTATTGGCTCATTTTTAGTGTATAGGAAAGCCACAGATTTCTGTGTGTTAATTTTGTATCTTGCAACTTTGCTGTATTCCCATATCAGTTATAGTAGTTTTAGAGTGGAGTCTTTAGGTTTTTTTATGTACAATATCATGTCATCTGCAAATAGTGACAGTTTAACTTCTTCTTTACCAATTTGGATTCCTTGTATTTCTTTGTTTTGTCTGATTGCCATGGCTAGGACCTCCAGTACTATGTTAAATAGCAGTGGGGAGAGTGGGCATCCCTGTCTGGTTCCCTATCTCAGAGGAAAAGCTTTCAGCTTCTCACTGTGCAGTATGATGTCGGCTGGGGGTTTTTCGTATATGGCCTTTATTATGTTGAGGTATTTGCCTTCTATACCCAGTTTGCTGAGAGTTTTTATCATGACTGGATGTTGAATTTTGTCGAATGCTTTTTCAGCATCTATGGAGATGATCATGTGGTTTTTGTCTTTCTTTTTGTTGATGTGGTGGATGATGTTGATGGATTTTCGAATGTTGTACCATCCTTGCATCCCTGGGATGAATCTCACTTGGTCATGGTGTATGATCCTTTTGATATATTTTTGAATTCGGTTTGTTAATATTTTAATGAGTATTTTTGCATCTATGTTCATCAGGGATATTGGCCTATAATTTTCTTTTCTGGTGGGGTCTTTGGCTGGTTTTGATATTAAGGTGATGTTGGCTTCATAGAATGAGTTAGGGAGTATTTCCTCCTCTGCTATTTTTTGGAAAACTTTAAGGAGAATGGATATTATATCTTCTCTGTATGTCTAATAAAATTCTGAGGTAAATCCATCTGGCTTGTGTGTTTTTTTCTTGGGTAGCTTTTTGATTACCACTCCAATTTCTTTGTTTGTAATTGGTTTGTTTAGATTTTGTTTCTTCCTTGGTCAGTTTTGGAAGGTTGTATTTTTCCAGGAAGTAGTCCATTTCTTCTAGGTTTTCCAGCTTCTTAACATATAGGTTTTCATAGGAGTCTCTAATAATTCTTTGTATTTCTGTTGGGTCCATACTGATGTTTCCTTTCTCATTTCTGATTCTGTTGATGTGTGTTGATTCTCTTTTTCTCTTAATAAGTCTGGCTAGAGGCTTATCTATTTTGTTTATTTTCTCAAAGAACCAGCTCTTGGTTTCATTGATTTTTTCTATTATTTTGTTCTTCTCAATTTTGTTTATTTCTTCTCTAATCTTTATTATGTCCCTCCTTCTGCTGACTTTAGGCCTCATTTGTTCTTCTTTTTCCAATTTTGATAATTGTGACATTAAACTATTCATTTGGGTTTGTTCTTCCTTCTTTAAATATGCCTGGATTGCTATATACTGTCCTCTTAAGACTGCTTTTGCTGTATCCCACAGTAGTTGGGGCTTTGTGTTGTTGTCATTCATTTCCATGTATTGCTGGATCTCCATTTTAATTTGGTCATTGATCCATTGACTATTTAGAAGCATGTTGTTAAGCCTCCATGTGTTTGTGAGTCTTTTTGCTTTCTTGGTACAATTTATTTCTAGTTTTATACCTTTGTTGTCTGAAAAGTTGGTTGGTAGGATTTCAATCTTTTTGAATTTACTGAGCCTCTTTTTGTGGCCTAGTATGTGGTCTATTCTGGAGAATGTTCCATGTGCACTTGAGAAGAATGTATAACCTGTTGCTTTGGGGTGTAGAGTTCTATAGATGTCTATTAGGTCCATCTGTTCTAGTGTGTTGTTCAGTGCCTCTGTGTCCTTACTTATTTTCTGTCTGGTGGATCTGTCCTTTGGAGTGAGTGGTGTGTTGAAGTCTCCTAAAATGAATGCATTGCAGTCTATTTCCTCCTTTAGTTCTGTTAGTATTTGTTTCCCATATGCTGGTGCTCCTATGTTGGGTGCATATATATTTATAATGGTTATATCCTCTTGTTGGACTGAGCCATTTATCATTATGTAATGTCCTTCTTTATCTCTTGTTACTTTCTTTGTTTTGAAGTCTATTTTGTCTGATATTAGTACTGTAACACCTGCTTTTTTATCCCTATTGTTTGCATGAAATATCCTTTTCCATCCCTTGACTTTTAGTCTGTGCATGTCTTTGGGTTTGAGGTGAGTCTCTTGTAAGCAGTATATAGATGGGTCTTGTTTATTTATCCATTCAATGACTCTATGTCTTTTGATTGGTGCTTTCAGTCCATTTACATTTAGGGTGATTGTCAGTAGGTATTTACTTATTGCCATTTCAGGCTTTAGATTCGTGGTTACCAAAGGTTCCAGGTTACTTTCCTTACTATCTAAGAATCTAACTTAACTCACTTAGTATGCTGTTACAAACACGATCTAAAGATTCTTTTCTATTTCTCCTCCTTTTTCTTCCTCCTTCATTCTTTATATATTAGGCATCAAATTCTGTACTTTTTGTCTATCCCTTGATTGACTTTGGGGATAGTCAATTTAATTTTGCATTTTCCTCACAATCTGCTGCTCCACCCTCCCTAGAATGATTTTACTACCTCTGGTGACAGCTATCCAACCATAAGAACACTTCCATCTATAGCAGTCCCTCCAAAATAGACTGCAGAGATGGTTTGTGGGAGGTAAACTCTCTCAGCTTTTGCTTATCTGGAAATTGTTTAATTCCTCCTTCAAATTTAAATGATAATCTCGCCGGATAAAGTAATCTTGGTTCCAGGCCCTTCTGCTTCATGGCATTTAATATATCATGCCACTCCCTTCTGGCCTGTAAGGTTTCTGCTGAGAAGTCTGATGTTAGCCTGATGGGCTTTCCTTTGTATGTGATCTTATTTCTGCCTCTGGCTGCTTTTAACTGTCTGTCCTTATCCTTGATCTTTCCCATTTTAATTACTATGTGTCTTGCTGTTGTCTTCCTTGGGTCCCTTGTGTTGGGGGATCTGTGGATTTCCATGGCCTGACAGATTATGTCCTTCCCCAGATTGGGAAAGTTTTCAGCAACTACCTCCTCAAAGACGCTCTATCCCTTTCTCTCTCTCTTCTTCTTCTTGTATCCCTATAATGCAAATATTTTTCTGCTTGGATTGGTCTCACAGTTCTCTCAATATTCTTTCATTTTAGAGATCCTTTTTTCTCTCTGTGCCTCAGCTTCTTTGTATTCCTCTTCTCTAATTTCTATTTCATTTATTGTCTCCTCCACCATATCCAACCTGCTTTTAATACCCTCCATCGTGTTCTTTAACGATTGGATCTCTGACCTGAATTCATTCCTGAGTTCTTGGATGTCTTTCCATACCTCCTTTAGGATGTTGATGATTTTTATTTTGAACTCCCTTTCAGGAAGAGTCATGAGGTCCATATCATTTAAATCTTTCTCCGGAGTTGTATTAGCAATTTTACTCTGGACAAGGTTCCTTTGGCATTTTATGTTTGTATATGGTGCCCTCTGTTGTCCAGAAGCTCTATTCTGGAGCTGCTCAGCCCCTGAAGCAATGTTGGGGGTCACCAGGGAGCAGTACTGGTGCCTGGGGTTAGGAAAGAACTGTTCCCCGCCTCCTGGCTCCTGTACCTTTCTCCACTGCCTGAGCCAGTGGGCTGTTCACACAGGTATAATTCTTGTCCCAGAGCAGCCAGATATGGATCCCTCCTTTCCACAAGCAGCCAGAACCCCAGTCTCCCCAGGAACTCTACCTGTATTAACTTCCTAACCCAGTAGTCATGCGAATCTCATGAAAGCACCATGAAATGTAGGTTTGTGTTCCCAGAGCAGATCTCCAGAGCTAGGTATTCAGCAGTCCCAAGCCTTCCACTCCCTCCCTGCTCCGTTTTTCTTCCTCCCGCTGGTGAGCTGGGGTGCGGTAGGGGCTCAGGTCCCGTGGAGTCACAGCTCTGGTATGTTACCCTGTTTGGTGAGGTCTGCTCTTTTCTCCAGATGTGTGCAGTCTGATGCCATTGTCTTTCCTGTTGCTCTCTCAGGATTAGTTGCACCAATTAAATTTTCTAATTGTATCCAGTTTTAGGAGGAAGCCTCTGTCTCTCCTCTCACGCCACCATCTTTTCGAAAGGAGAGTGCTTGCTTTTTAATCAGCTTATTTTGCATTCCTTATAGAAATAAAACTTGTTTCTGTGGTTTATGAAGTCTATTTTGGTATGATTTTCTCCAAATATTTTTGTTAGTGCTAACATAAAAAGACTGTACAATTTATTGTAACTCATATTTTCAGTTTTCTTTTCTGAGTGATGCAGATGTTTACAAATATTTTCACTTTGTGTTCTACAACTGTGCTAAATATTCACCTGTGGTATCCTAATTAGATATATTATTTCAGGAACTAATGCTACCAGTCTAAAAATAATCACTGCTATTCTTATTTTTTGCTTGTTCAGTATACATATCATTTGAAGGTATCTGATCACTTAAATTACATTCTGCAAAACTTGTGCTTCTCAAAAACTTGGTTGGAGACAAAATGTCATCCCTAGAATAGGTGTTGCTTTGGTTTTATTATTTGGCTAACGATGTGCTCAGTATTAAGATAAGGATCTACCACATTAAAAGGAGGAGAAATCTATTTGTATCATCTTAATTTTCTTGGTCTATGTTAAGCATCTCTTGGGTGTAGAATGATCAGACTGCTACTTTTTTACAGAACTGCCAAGGCAACAAACAAGTTCTTCCCAGGGATCTGTTAACATTAATCTTTTATCAGAGTCTGGGACCTCTTTATTAATGGGGATGTCTGGGGAAAATTACAGGAAGGTCTAACTGCCTGCATGTGACTTCTTTGCCATTACTTAGTACCCTTTCTGAGGGTTTTAGGTTGATTTTCACTATCTGTTCACATATAAGCTAATTTAGCATGCCTCAGGTATGAACAGTTGTTAATTATGTGATAGCAATGAATAAAATATCTGACAGATTCAGAGTTACATATCCCAGTGTCAAAGAATACACAGTTCAAGATGATATTTACTTTTGCAAAATGCTTTGTAAAGCTGTAAATTATAATGTAAACTTTAATTCAAAGCAATAATGAAACTAATTAAAATTAACTATTGTTGTCAGAAAATCATATAAAACAAGTAATTTAAATGTGATTTCTGATTTTACCTTATTAATTTTGAAATACAATCTTTCAAAAAAATTTGATCTGAGTCTTACTCATACCCAAACTGTCACTATGCTACTAGTTTGTCATTTACTTGTTGTAAGCTACCCCAAACAAAAATAAATATTCTTATTTAAGTAAGGCAGGAATTTATGGTGGATAGCATTGATTTTGCAAGCCAGTGTGTTTTAATCCTAACTCTCCGTTTAGCAAACTTAATATGACATTGAGTCAATTACTTTAATATTCCTGGATACATTTTTTGAATCTATCAACTGGGGACAGTGTCATCTGCTTTGAAATGTTTCTTTTAAGGATTGAATACATGGAAATATGCAAAATATATTAACACAAGTACAGCACTTACACATCACAGGCAAATCATCTCCTAAAAGTTCATTTCCTTCTCTTAATCCCAATTTTCATAAAATTAGTTTCATGTTATATTATCTGCCAGTTTGAACTGTTTCTCTTTCCTAGAGATATTTCATTATACAGCTATCATTTCATTTGTGACATTATTTTTTCTCCGTTCTATCAAACTGTCCAACAAAGCTATACTGAAAGCTAATAGAAACCCTTAAGTGCTTGCCTTTTATTCTTCTCCTTAAAAGAGGAAATATATGTTATGTCAATGTTAAGATATTAATTAAAATATTTTATTTTAGAGATATTATAGTTAAAATTTGATTATAAGGAAATAAATGAAAACTGATTATAATTACATAAAATGTACAAAGAAAATTGAAATGCTGAGCTCAAAAATAATGGAAATGTGAAATCATTTTTAAGGGTTATTCTTTTTTTATTCTATTACTTCATCCCCATATAGTTTATTAGTGAGTTCTCCTGGTGAGGAAATAGAGGTTAGATCTAGTTACCTAGGATAGGCTCATTTTATTTGTGAAGATTTAAATACCCGGATATAGTGAAGGAGAGCATAACTTGCTACAAATAGGACGTATGGAGTAAGATCAACCAAAAACCAGAAAATACTTCCATGAAAGTAAGGAAGTGTAAGACAAGTAATTTCACTTTAATCAAAGGTAATATATACTGAAAGGTATGGTGTATTTTGGGTATATATTCATTTTGGTATAACTTTCTTCAAACAATTTTGCTGTTAACATAAAACCACTATACAATTTATTATAACTTATATTTTGAATTTGATTGAAAGAGAAGCATTTCCAACACACCACTGGAGCAAAACAAAAATGAGTCTAAATGCATGGGAGGAAGAGGAATGGCTTGAGTTTACTTCTTCACTCATTCCCCAATCTAGCACAGTTTATGGCCAATCAAGATATAGATTAGCTGGCTGGATGATAAACAAGTATATGCTCATATTTTCAACATGAAAATGCAATGTGAAAATTTGCAAGTGAAAAATGCAACACTTGTGGAAGGTCTTTATAATGTTCTCTAAACTTGCTTTTGCAAATAGTTGTTTACATTGCAATTCCCTTACTACACATACAAAATTTGGCACACAAAATTCCATTATTCTCAACACCTGAAGTCTCAAATATCTGAAGATTGAGGACTGCTATTCTATAAACATGAAATCTAGTTTGAAAAGTGGGAAACCTTTAAGGAACAATGCAAGCAACTTATGTTCTGGAGTAAACATAAATTATAAAGTTGGAAATGTAGTAAAAAGAGCTATCAATATTCTTTGCTGTTTTATTTGTTCTTCAGAATACCATAGTGCAGTGATAATTGAATATACCTTCTAGGAATTGATTAATATGAAAAATATTTTGATTGGTAACAAGAAGGAAAATGGAACTATACGTGTCCTTAAAGCTTAAGTGAGTTTCTTGTAGCCAACATATACTTTGGGCTTTGTTAATCCAACCAACTAGTCTATTAGCTTCTGATTGGCCCTAAACTGTGCTGGCTCGGGGATGCAGTGAGCCAGTAAAATCAAGCTATTCTTACTCCAGTGTATTCAGACTTATTTTTTTGCTCCAGTAGTGTGCTGAAAACTCTTCTCTGAAAGCTTTGCCTTCCAGAAAGGCTCTCTCATCCATGAGTGATTGCCTAAAACTGTTTCACACACAGACTGAAGCCAGGAGATTAGAACTGGTTCATGGGCCACTGCAGGGTCCACAGTCAGGATCAAGAGCTGTCTACCTATGACTTGATTCACGGTTGGGCGATGCTTCTTCCCAGTCCTTTGACATATGGTACTGGATACCTCAGCGACCTCATAGGCACTTTTCATGTGTGGATATTGAATTTTTATTGTTGAAGGTGGAAACAAAACTGAGTGTGAGGGACATCTTATGCTGTCATGATGCTGATGTCACTCAGTATTTTTTTTTGACATTTAAGTACAGTGGCAGGATAAAAATGCAGGATTCCCAGTATTATTTGACTTCAGATAAACAACAAACAGCTTTTAAGTGTAATTATATTCCAAACATAGCTTGAGTCACACTTACACTAAAAGTTATTATCTGAAATAAAACTTAACTAGGTATCCTCTATTTTTGTTTACTACAACTATCAGCCTGTTTAAGCGTAATCCATCTCTGTGTGTGTGTGTATATATATATATATGTGTGTGTGTGTGTGTGTGTGTGTGTGTGTGTGTGTGTGTAGGTGTGTGTGTTGTGTGATATAAAGAAGGTTTCCGCTTTCATTCTTTTCCCCTTCTGTACTATTTTTTCATTCTTTGTCATTAATTCTCTATCCCCACTTATCTGTCATGTGAAATTTGTAGTATATGTTGATTTTGTATTATATTTAATTTAAACATACAGAAGTCAATTGTCTAGGTTGGTAAGGAGATGTACTATCCTCAATTCTTGTCTTTGTGATGACTGTTTCATCTCTACAATAACAACTGCATGTAGAGTGGCAAGAAAGAAGAAAGAAAGAGGAATAAATTAAAAAAATTTTTTCCAGGTCTCTCCTCCCCAAATTCACATTAATTTACATAGTATGTATTGGAAGTGAAATACATCATCTCTACTGACATCTGCTGTCCAGAACTTAATCATATGGTCACACCTAGATAGGAAGACTGGCTGCACAGCCATTCTTTATTCTGCTCTATCCTTATTCAACTCTGTGTAGAAGGGGAAATGCACTTCAGAGGAAGTTAGTAAACTTATTCACAATATCTTTATACATTATCTTCTGTGAAACCAGGAAACACTTGTAAGCCCATATTTCAATTTAAAATCTATTAGCCAACATTCAGGAAATACATCTTCATGTCACCGTGACATTCACACCTTTTAACCTTCAGACAAGTAGTCATTTAATAAACATTTCACATCTGAGAGTTCATTGAGATCAAAAGAAGTACTCATATTCTGGTCCTTGAAACTATATAAGCATGATTCTCCCTAGTAATTTTACCTAATACAGTTTTTATAATTTTTTTTGATCAGACATGCTCCAATGTCAGCTGATAATTACACTTCTAAATACTTGCATTCCATTTCTTATAGAGCTCTATCAGTCTATCTTAACAATGTAAATTATTTGCAAAACTTATATACCTAATCTTGTTATGTAAAAAGCTCTTTTATGATTGAGGACACGGAAAACTAAGGGTTTCAAACAAAATGCAACCCAGGAGTAACCTACTTAATTATATTCATTCTACTGCCAAAATCAACCCCTGTAATGAGAGGTTTTCCCTCTGTGACTGAATTTATCAACTGAGAGGCTCAGAGAGCACAATAGAATGATTCCTTCCCAACACCTAACTATAATGCTTACATACTCAAAATGAATGTATTTTATTCAGCCATTGTTTGTTTTTTAGTATTTACTACAAATATGACACTGTACTGAACACTGTACAGGATATGGAATTAACTTTACACAATGCCAAATATCCAGGTTACCAATGAGAAGTAAACAGGTTTTGGAAGGCCAACTATTATCGAGAGGTACTAATTGCAATGTGGGAACGATGGAGGAAGAGATTATTTCTGGTTGGAAGTATCCATGAAAGTGCAGTCATGGAGAAATGTGACTTGAAGAGGGCCTTGAATGATTAATTGATGCACAGGATGTGATATGAAATATGTTTATAACCTCTTAAATCAGAATTTTATAAAATCTCACCCTTGCTTTAGTAATTCAATAAGCACATAATTCCTAGGCTAATTATCCAAATGAGTTATGGAAATCTTTACCCACCAACCATTATATCATATGATTAATCTCATTTTGGCATTGGAAATATTTCACACAGATTTTTGGTATTTGTACAAGGTCCAATTAAATTGGTGTCAAATGCATGAAAAAATAAAATAAAATCAGACTGTTAACTTATTTGGATAAGTTTATTAACTTGTGTCATAATTATTGACAATGCAGTGATATCAAAAGGACACATCCATCTCCAGAGAAGAAATTTATACAGGGTCCAAATAAAAAAAGGCTGGATTCCCAACTGTATCAATAAATTTCATGTCTAGGTTTCCCCTAGGAAATGCTCAGAAATAGACATTTTATTTTTCCTCCTCTTCTTACTCTACTAGCCAAATAATTTAAGGACAAAGGCCAACTGGTGGCTTATATGCCAAAACACAGTTAAAAAGAGAATTTTTAGTGCAGCTATAAGTCTCCAGTCAAAAATCAAAACACAGAGGGGGAAAAAAGAATAGTTAATAAAAGAAAAACTTGATGTTAAGCTTCTACAAAACAGGTATTGGCTCTAAATCTTCCTTTGCAAAAACTACCTTTAGCAAAACATCATCTACAATGAAATTGCTTGTAAGTGAATTTTGATGATAAGCCAAGGAAAGGTTGACTTAAGTCACAGTAGAAATGGTATGCCTTCTCAGTGAGGCCGATGTTCTGCCCATTCCTTTTTTATGCTGGTTTGGATAGGTTAAGCACTGTTTACAAGGCTGGGACTTTAAACAAGACTGTGTTACCAGACCCAAGTTGAGTGGTGAGAGCTGCTAGGGAGGAAGGGGGAAAAAAAAGTGTAACTTTTGGAAATTCCCTTGGAAGTTAGGAATTAGAATCCTAAATTGTGATGGGAGAATTCGCTTAAGAAAAAAAGACGTATCTTCTATGAAAACAAAATGAAAAGAAGTGAGATTGAATGCTTATGCCAGTAAGATGTTCACATGGAAGCAAGCAGAAGTATTAGCAAATCCCACCTAACAGTCCCAATTGTCTTAGTAAAATAGACTATCATGTCTCAGTATGAAGGTAGACATGATGGAGGAGACAGGGCAAGATCTGCTTTCAACAGCTATTGTGGGAACTATGTGAGAGAGATTGTCTGAATCCTATAAGATTTCTGAGTGGCATTAAGGGTCCAGTCAAGTTAAAAAACTCAGTTTATGTAACCATATGTTAGAGGATTGAGTGTTTTTTTTCCCTAGCCAAAGTGTTAATATGAAACAGGAAACTATGAGCAGCAAAAAATAATCTTTTAGAATCTTACTGTTCTGGATTCAAACTTCTGTTCTTGCACCTTCTAGCTATGTGAACTTGGGCCATTAATGTCTAAATTCTACTTTCCCTGTCTGCAATACTGAAATAAGAGTGCCTATATCAGAGTTACATAAGGATTAAATGAAGGAATGCATATAAATAATTTCACAAAGTGTTTGACGCAGAGTAAATATTTAATAGCAAAAGGTATTTTAATAGTTGAATTTGTGGGTTGAATTCAAGGGATGCAGTCAAAGGACAACACAAAATGGGAGTGAAAACACTTGATGAAAATGCATTAGCATAATCCACTTGAGATTCAACGAATTAGGCCTAGAAGTGAGATAAGAGTAGTAGTAGCTTTTCAAACAAGGCCATAGGAGGTACCAGAGAGGTCTGATATTAATAACTGAATAAAATATGGGGTTGCCAATGAAATAATATCCCTGATAGTATTAAGAAGAAATACATACTTCATTTTATTCTTTATCCTATAAATTCTATTAATTTGTTTTTATCATTCATTGTGAATTCATTTTGTGCCTCTAAACAAATTATAAACTAAAGTTACCCTAGAACATGAGTAATATATTCTTATGCTAGTGTTGTACATCAACTATGAACATAATAACATATGTTGAAAAACTCAAAAAGCACATCATATAATCATTTTGTTATCAGTTCTTGGAAACTGGAAGATCCATTTTACAGTTCAAATCAAAGCATTGGTAACAACTGATTTTATTTTGTTGGTTTATTTCAAAAAAAGCCATAAGTATAGTTTTAAAAACCATACTTTCCTTTTTAAAGAGCTTTTTATTTGTAAAGTATGAATATATGAGTTAAAATTACATCTCAACATTTAAGTCTTATACAAAATCAGCAATCAAAATTTCAGTTTCCTTACTTCCAAGCCTGTGTTTGCTGAATTCTTTAATTCTTCACTGCAAAGGAAAACCAATTTTCTTCTCTTTGTATCTCCTGTCTTTCTCTTCCACTCTCCCTCTCTCTGAAAGTATCTTTCATCAATAATTATATCTAGCATCTCCATTTTTGTTATGTTAGTTTTTTCTTTTAGAATCATCCTCTACATTGGGGTTTGGCAAACCACCACCTATGGGCCAAATCCAGTTTTTATCATAAAGTTTTACCTGAAAATAGTTATCCCCCACTTGTTTACATATCGTATATGGCTGCTTTCATGATACAAAGATAGGGTTGAGTAATTAACTACAACTAACCAGAAGACTGGAAAGCCTAAAACGTTTACTGTCTGGCCCTTTACTGAAAATGTTGCTGATGCTGATTTACCTAATTATCTGTTCCTTATATTTTTCTCTTAGCCTTGTGTTATGGGTGTCTTTCTATATCTATATCTCTCTCTCTATATATATACATATATATATATATATAGATGTGTCCTATTCACTTAAATTATTTCAGATAGTACTTTAAATTGATATATGCTAATTTATTTACCATTAGTGGAAATTTAGATCTTTTCTATTTTTTAAATATACTAAAGTCACAATTATTAAGTGCACATTAACAATTGCAAGTGTATGGTATATATATCTTTTAGAATGTTATAGGAAAGCAACAGCATTCTATAAAATATTCACAGACGTTGTTTTATGAATATTCTAATTCATTACAAAATGAAAAGTACAGAGCATGAAGAATTCAAATACGTAAAAATAATATAGAAATGACTGTTAAAAGAAACAAAAGTTAAATAATGATCATAAATATGAATATTACACCAGAGTATACCAAAGCTAGTGATTGCTAGTTATCGACTCATTAAAAGTTGCTGCCTTTTATTCTTATGAGCAGTATTCCCATTTAGCCATGTCTCAGTTAACCATACTTAGTATTCCAGGTTCTCATGCAGCTAAATATGACCTTGTATTACTCACCTTTCCAAATAATTATGGAAAGAAATGCAGGCGTGACATCTATAGGTTTAACAACCTTTTGATAACCTTGATTTGATTAACATTATGTGAAAGGCTTACAGCCTGAGATATGTTGGGGTGAAAAGTAATGTACCCTGATGGGGTATTGAGCTATAATACTGGTCTCAAATTGTCTTATCCTGTAGTAGGAAAACCCAGTACTTCCATTTTACTCTCACACTTCTACATCACTCACAACACTTCAGACACCAGATCAATGGCTTTTTCTCCCCACACCAAGCAATTCTGTAACACCAACTGGATGTCCTACAACTTAATTCAATTCTGACACTACTTGGGCATAGCATCAGATTTTACAGGTTGGGGGCTCAATCCTGTGAGACTGCCCCCAACCTCAGATGCCAATTGCAAATAGAAGGTCCCCAGTTTACCCATAACTCCTGTCCAACTCGGCTACCAATTGGAGGTTCCCATGACCTCCTTTCTCATGGATTCAGTTATTTGCTACAGCAGCTCACAGATCTCAGGGAAACACTGAAGTTTATCAGTTTACACTAAGGGATCTGATAAAGGATAAAATTAAACAGCCAGATGAAGATACATAGGGTGAGATCTGGGAGAGTCCTGAGAGCAGGGCTTTGGTCCCTGTGTAATTGCAGTGCATTACTCTCCTCATAGTGGATGTGTTCACCCACCTGGAAACTCTTCAAATCCCATACTATTGGCATTTTTATGGAGGCTTCCTAATGTAGGCTTAATCAATCAGTAACTCCATTTTCAGCCCTTTTCCAAGAGAATGGTGTTGAAGGTGCTGAAAATTCAAAGCCTCTAATCATGACTTAAATCTTTCTGGTAACCAACTGCCATCCAAGAGCTATCCAGGAGCCCACCCAGAGTCACCTCATTAGAACAAATGGCACCATCACTCAGGATATTACAAAGGTTTTGGGAGCCCTGAGTCAGCAACAGGGTCAAAGAGAAAATATTATAACAAAAGATGCTCCTAGTGTTCTTATCATTTAGCAAATTACAAGGGTTTTAGGAGCTCTGTTCCTGAAACCAACGGCAGAGACCAATATATATATTCTATTGTCTCAACTTTTTTTTTGACATGGAACAAATAAGGCCTTAGCTTTTTGAGCTGCTGTAGTAGAACATTTTGTTCTTTCAACCAGATGTAGTTCTAACAAAGAACTAACAATCTGTAATATGCTATTTAGTTCCATTAGGCTTTCTATGTGTGCACATTTTCCCCCAATGACTGTAAGAACCTTGAATACAGAAAGTTCTTATAAAGTAGGTATTTAATACATATCCACAGCTCTAAATACTATTTACATTTCAACAATTCCAAAATTTCTATTTCTAAATCAAAATTATCTTCTCAAATCAAGCCTTACATAACCAACGGGTTTTTGTTGTATCTCCCCTTGGATGTCTGACACAAATTTCAAATTTAACACTTCCGAAACTGTATGCTTAATTTTCCCTGCCAAATCTTCCTCTGTCTACAAAATCTCCACCCATTTTGTTACTCAGGCAGCAACTTGGCTACCTTCCTCTGCACACCCATGCATTACCAAATGCAATACACCACCAAAGTCTCTGAAGTCCACCTCTAAAACTCTACTACTCCCTCCTCTCCACCTGTTCCAACACCATAGAATATGTCATCATCTCCTACTGCTGCCTCTGCAATTCAGAGAACTAAACACCCAATTTTCCTTCTATTCTCCTCCACTGATTATTTTTAACACAAGAGCGATCATTTTAAAATGCAAGTTGAATATTACTACCTCTCTTAAATACTTTCAAATGCTTTCTATCGTACTATGAAAATGTGGTCTAAAAATGTCCTGTATGACCAGCTCCTTACAATCTTCACAACTTAATCTTATTTACTTACTTGTTCTTTAAGTTCAAGGAATCAAGTGTTCTTTCAGTTTCTAAAACACTAAATTCTTTTCTATGCATGATACTCTATATATGCTGCCCCCCTTCCCTGAATGTCTCCCTAGGTAACTATTACCTTTCCTTAGGTCTCACTTTTAACATTATATTCCTCCTTAGAGGTCCCTCACTGGTATTCAGCGTAAGTTAATAATTCCTCCTTGCTTGTCACCATTTGTATAATTAAGTCCCCTTAATAGCTCACAGCATTGTTACCTTTTTTGTAATAGCACTTTATTAACAGAGGCAAAGGCCATTTCCATTTGCCTCAACATTCTATATATGCAGTGTTCTTAGAATACTGTATGACACATGGTAGGTGTTCAACAAAAGTATGAAAATGATAGATGGGTGCATGACAAAGTGAGTTTACTGAAATTCATAGTCAATGGATGCATTAAGAGATTTCAGCACTGAGAGGGTACAATGACTATCACCAAGATATTATTCATGTTTCTAAAGTATTTTAATACCATAAAATCAGGAGCCTTAAAATTCAGTGTAAATCTGGGGTTCAATACTTGATTCTTCCTGTCTTTCTTTTTCCTTCTTACAAAGACACACAATAGTCACCATTTAAGGGACATATTGGCAGTTTGGAAATCACCCCTGGCTACTGTGAACATTACATCCTATAATTATCTACTACCAAGTTCATGGATAATGGTAACCACAGGAAATGTGGTTAGGGACATGATTGAATAATTGGAGACACAGTTCTTGTCCTGAAATTTGCTTGCAAGATAACTTGTATTAAACCTGCCAAAAGACTTACATCAAGCAAAATCAGAATCATGCAGCCAAGCATGAAAAGCATCCCAGGCTCTTTGAATTCATGAATTTAGCAGGGATGACTCATCCATTATCAGAGAAAGTATAAAAAGAAACTAAAAGAACAGAGTCCAATATTGAAGGTTATCACTTCAAATATGTCCATTTTGAGAGAGTGAATTTTATTATTGGGAGTTCTGAATGAAACAAATTTCTGTTTTTTAGTTTTCACACACATATAGAAAATATTCATTATATAGTTTATATTAAATGTATTAAATATGACTGATGAATCTCAATCTTAATGTGGTCTAGGTAAAATGTTGACTTATACTGATTAATCTATCCACTTCAGCATTTGGTCCCATGTTACAAATTTTCACTGTTTACATTTTGTTGGTTTTTACTTTAATCAAACAACAAAGGTTCAATATTTTTTCTTTATAGGGAATATTGTCCTTTTATATACTGTATTTATTTGGAATACTATTTCTAGATATTATGTTTCCTTTATGCTACTAGTAAAATATATCCATATGTATAGATATTGTCTGCCAGAACTCTAAATTTGAATTACTTCATTAAAACATCCAACAGAGATGTTTTCCTTTATATATAGAGAGAATATTGACTAGAATGACATTTTTGTAAAGAACATGCACGATAAAATGGATAACTCAGAAGAAATGTTAGTAAACTATGCAAATATGAGAGAAATAGTATGTGGGCTACCATATTTCTAAACTGATTACTAAACCCTAATATGCATTACTTCACTTAGAATTAATGTCTTTATATTTTTATTAGATTGATCTCATTTTGAAGTGTTACTATTAAAAGTTTTATTTAATCCTTATATAATTTTTAGTTTTACAAAATCAATACAGCCTTGATGTAAGGACCTTAATGCGAACTCTTCAGCATTCTAACAGAAAGGTCTATGGTTCTTAGAGTAATTTTTGCTCAGTCAGTGTACACTGGGTGCTCAGCTTGGGGATTTTTCACCAATCCTATTCTAGTCTAGATTACTTTGCCAATTTTTGTTGCTGGGTTCCCCTCTCCAGCACAAATTTCTGTAAGAAAATTCTGCTTTGTTTATTTGGTGTTTAGATTTTAGATAGATCTTTATTTTCAGTGCAGTTTTAATAGTTTCAATGGTTATGCTGTGGGAAATTAATTTCTAATCTTAAAGGCAGTTTGTCATACAGAAGATATTTAAGAATAATAAGCCTATTTTTAGGTCAATAAATTGGATTGATAAATTTTGATGGTATGGTAATTTTTACTGCACATGTGCAAATTTTTTCATTTCTCCTTATAGCAAGGATCTTGGATTTGGTGCTCTCTATGTAATTTGTGTTATTATCATCTATCAACTTTTTAAAGAAGCAAAAGGAAATTATATTACACATAAGTTTAAGCAACTTTATACTTAGCCATATAATTTGAACCTTTTTCAATACTAAGCTCTATTTGTGCCATTATTATGGGCATTCCAAATGGGTATACCATACTTTATTTAATAAAGTCCCTATTTTGAAGATTTATGTGATTTTTCGTTTTTTTCCTATAGAATACAATTTTGATGTTAACATAATAGTATAAATAACTTTGCAAATTCATGTGAGATACATTTCTAGTTAAGTGCTTGAGAAATTTTCAATACAAAGGCTTAAAGTAAATCAGTGTATATTATTACCAAAGAATTGTGATGGATTAATACACACAATACCAAATTAATATCAGCATTCTTAAAGAAAGTGAGAAAAAATTGCTTTTAACTTATTTTTATTGGTCTAGTGACACATCAATAAGTTATGATCAGAGCTTTCAGACATTTTTCAATGAAGTTGTGAAGACACCCAAGTTCCCCCAATTAGTTATGATAGAATGTACAAAATATTCTGTAGTATAGGAAAACTACCCATGAAAATCAAGAATGTTTCACATTATATTATGTATATTCTTCTTTGTTTTTTTTTTTTGCTTAGTAACTTTTTAAAAAAATTATTTATTTATTTATTCTTTTTTTGAGAGGGCATCTCTCATATTTATTGGTCAAATGGTTGTTAACAACAACAAAATTCTGTATAGGGGACTCAATGCACAGTCATTAATCAACCCCAAGCCTATATCTCAACAGTCTCCAATCTTCTGAAGCATAACAAACAAGTTCTTACATGGTGAACAAGGTCTTACATAGTGAATAAATTCTTACATGGTGAACAGTGCAAAGGCAGTCATATCACAGAAACTTTCGGTTTTGATCACGCATCATGAACTATAAACAATCAAGTCAGATATGATTGTTTGATTTTTATACATGATTTATATGTGGATCCCATATTTCTCCCTTATTATTATTATTATTATTTTTTAATAAAATGCTGAAGTGGTAGGTAGATGCAAGATAAAGGTAGAAAACATAATTTAGTGCTGTAAGAGGGCAAATGTAGATGATCAGGTCTGTGCCTATAGACTAAGTATTAATCCAAGCTAGACAAGGGCAACAAGACATCCACGGATGCAGAAGATTTCTCTCAAAATGGGGGGGTGAGGTTCTAAGCCTCCCCTCTGTTGGTCCCCAATTTCTCTCCTGATGGCCCCCCTGTGACTGTGCCTGTCTTAGGTTGTTCCTCCCTTGAGGAATCTTACCCGTCTCTGGCTAACCAGTCATCTTCCGGGGCCATACAGGGAGATGTAAAGTTGGTAAGTGAGAGAGAAGCCATATTGTTTAAAAAGGTTAGCTTTTTACTTCTTTGCAGATTTATGCCCTGTGGCTTCTATGCCCAGCATTTGTCTTGAGGTATCTTTACCGCTTGGAAGAATTATGATACTCGGTAAATTTGATGTGAGACACGAATTCTATTTAAGAGTTGTAATTAGGAAGGAAGAAGAAAAGCTATAGAAGTAGCAGACAGAAGAAAACATGGGAAGATTGATTATTTCTTTGACATATCTTCTTGTAGAGTAACTTCAGCATGTATAGGTTTTAAACTAATAATTAAATTGCACACATACATTAACATACAGCTGCATAACAAAAGCAGACCTACAATTACCAGCCATATCCAGTGAAACCAAGAAAAACAGTTAGGTACTCTAGGCATTTGTGAAAACTTATCAATGATATGATGGATATTGTCTAGCTGAATTTGAATACTTTGAGAAAAATCAGACAAATTAAAACAACACATTCCTGTGAACTGTTCACATCCCATGTGTTCTATTAACAGTAGATAGTCTATAGTCGCACGATTTTGGAGCGCTACAACTTGTACTTCTCCTAATTCTTCATTGAGTTCTGACAGTATAGATCCAGTCAAATTTGTTGTTTTACTGTTTGCACAGGCCAGCTTACATATCTCCTTCTTCATTCCAATGGCAAGTCCAGGAACCGGTGGGATGACTGCAGCTACAACTGCCGCAGCACCTGGATCTTTGTTGAAGTTTATTGATGTTCATCTTCTGGAATGACTCTTCCAGAGGATGTTGATGTAGGAAGTTCTTCATATCGTATCTTAATTCATTTTCTGTGTAGCCAAATTAGGCTTTGAGCCTCTGTATAAACACAAACAAACCCTTTGCCCACACTTTGATATGACCTTTATACCATTGTGAAGAACCTATTGGAGATCACAGGAACTGCTTTTTTTTTTTAAGAGAAAGGAATATTATCAGAAAAATGTACTTCCATAGCTGATCATCTGACACCTTTTGAAAGATCAAAATTAAGGATATGTCAACCATGCATTAATCATTGATTCGCAGTTAGTTTTATCCTATCAGGGAGTAATTCTCCTTTTTCTTTCTCTTTTTTTTGTTATCATTTATCTAAAATTACATGAAGAATACTATGTTTACTAGGCTCTCCCCTATACCAAGTCCCCCCCACAAACCCCTTTACAGTCACTGTCCACCAGCATAGCAAAATGTTGTAGAATCACTACTTGTCTTCTCTGTGTTGCCCATCCCTCCCCTTTCTCCCACACCCCACATTATGCATTGTAATCATAATACACCCTACCTTCTTCCACCCCCTTCTCCCTCCCTACCCACCCATCCTAGCCAGTCCCTTTCCCTTTGGTACCTGTTAGTCCATTCTTGGATTCTGTGATTCTGCTGCTGTTTCGTTCCTTCAGCTTTTCCTTTGTTCTTATACTCCACAGATGAGTGAAATCATTTGGTATTTGTCTTTCTCCGGTTGGCTTATTTCACAGAGCATAATACCCTATAGCTCCATCCATGTTGTTGCAAATGGTAGGATTTGTTTTCTTCTTATGGCTGAATAATGTTCCATTGTGTATGTGTACCACATCTTCTTTATCCACTCATCTACTGATAGACACTTAGGTTGCTTCCAATTCTTGGCTATTGTAAATAGTGCTGCGATAAACATAGGGGTGCATCTGTCTTTTTCAAACTGGAGTGCTGCATCCTTAGGGTAAATTCCTAGGAGTGGAATTCCTGGGTCAAATGGTAAATCTATTTTGAGCATTTTGAGGAACCTCCATACTGCTTTCCACAATGGTTGAACTAATTCACATTCCCACCAGCAGTGTAGGAGGGTTCCCCTTTCTCCACAACCTCACCAACATTTGTTGTTGTTTGTCTTTTGGATGGTAGCCATTCTTACTGGTGTGAGGTGATACCTCATTGTGGTTTTAATTTGCATTTCTCTGATAATTAGCAATGTGGAGCATCTTTTCATGTGTCTGTTGGCCATCTGAATTTCTTTTTTGGAGAACTGTCTGTTCAGTTCCTTTGCCCATTTTTTAATTGGATTATTTGTTTTTTGTTTGTTGAGGTGGGTAAGCTCTTTATATATTTTGGATGTAAAGCCTTTATTGGATCTGTCATTTACAAATATATTCTCCCATACTGTACAGTACCTTTTTGTTCTATTGATAGTGTCTTTTGATATACAGAAGCTTTTCAGCTTGATATAGTCCCACTTGTTCTTTCTTGCTTTTGTTTTCCTTTCCAGGGGAGATATGTTCAAGAAGAGGTCACTCATGTTTATGTCCAAGAGATTTTTGCCTATGTATTTTTCTAAGAGTTTTATGGTTTCATGACTTACATTCAGGTCTTTGATCCATTTTGAATTTACTTTCGTGTATGGGGTTAGACAGTGGCCCAGTTTCATTCTCTTACATGTAGCTGTCCAGTTCTGCCATCAACATCTGTTGAATAGACTGTCATTTCCCCATTGTATTGTCCATGGCTCCTTTATCAAATATTAATTGACCATATATGTTTGGGTTAATATCTGGAGTCTCTAATCTGTTCCACTGGTCTATGGCTCTGTTCTTGTGCCAGTACCAAATTGTCTTGATTTCTATAGTGTTGTAGTAGAGCTTGAAATTGGGGAGTGAGATCCCCCCCACTTTATTCCTCCTTCTCAGGATTGCTTTGCCTGTTCAGGTTCTTTGGTGTTTCCATATGAATTTTTGAACTATTTGTTCCAGTTTGTTGAAGAATGTTGCTGGTAATTTGATAGGGATTGCATCAAATCTGTATATTGCTTTGGGCAGAATGGCCATTTTGACTATATTAATTCTTTCTAGCCAAGAGCATGGGATGAGTTTCCATTTGTTAGTGTCCCCTTTAATTTCTCTCAAGAGTGTCTTGTAGTTTTCAGGGTATAGGTCTTTCTCTTCCTTGGTTAGGTTTATTCCTAAGTATTTTATTCTTTCTGATGCCATTGTGAATGGAATTGTTTTCCTGATTTCTCTTTCTATTAGTTCATTGTTAGTGTATAGGAAAGCCACAGATTTCTGCGTGTTAATTTTGTATCCTGCAACTTTTGCTGTATTCCAATATCAGTTCTAGTAGTTTTAGAGTGGAGTCTTTAGGGTTTTTTATGTACAATATCATGTCATCTGCAAATAGTGACAGTTTAACTTCTTCTTTACCCATCTGGATTCCTTTCATTTCTTTGTTTTGTCTGATTGCCATGCCTAGGACCTCCAGTACTATGTTAAATAACAGTGGGGAGAGTGGGCATTCCTGTCTTGTTCCTGATCTAAGAGGAAAAGCTTTCAGCTTCTTGCTGTTCAGTTTCATGTTGGCTGTGGGTTTATCATATATGACCTTTATTATGTTGAGGTACTTGCCCTCTATGCCCATTTTGTTGAGAGTTTTTATCATGAATGGATGTTGAATTTTGTCAAATGCTTTTTCAGCATCTATGGAGATGATCATGTGGTTTTTGTCCTTCTTTTTGTTGATATAGTGGATAATGTTGATGGATTTTCAAATGTTGTACCATCCTTGCATCCCTGGGATGAATCCCACTTGGTCATGGTGTATGATCCTTTTGATGTATTTTTGAATTTGGTTTGCTAATATTTTATTGAGTATTTTAGCATATACATTCATCAGGATATTGGTCTGTAATTTTCTTTTTTGGTGGGTCTTTGCCTGGTTTGGGTATTAGGGTGATGTTTGCTTCATAGAATGAGTTTGGGAGTATTCCCTCCTCTTCTATTTTTTGGAAAACTTTAAGAAGAATAGGTACTATGTCTTCTCTGTATGTCTGATAATTTTGCGAGGTAAATCTGTCAGGCCCAGGGGTTTTGTTCTTGGGTAGCTTTTTGATTACCATTTCAATTTCTTTGCTCATAATTGGTCTGTTTAACTTTTGTGTTCTTCCTTGGTCAGTCTTGGAAGGTTGTATTTTTCTAGGAAGTTGTCCATTTCTTCTAGATTTTCCAGTTTGTTAGCATATATGTTTTCATAATAGTCTTTAATAATTCTTTGTATTTCTGTGGGGTTTTTCGTGATTTTTCCATTCTCATTTCTGATTCTGTTGATGTGTGTTGATTCTCTTTTTCTCTTAATAAGTTTGGCTAGAGGCTTATCTATTTTGTTTATTTTCTCAAAGAACCAGCTCTTGGTTTCATTGACTTTTGCTATTATTTTATTCTTCTCAATTTTGTTTATTTCTTCTCTAATCTTTATTATGTCCCTCCTTCTGCTGACTTTAGGCCTCATTTGTTCTTCTTTTTCCAGTTTCGATAATTGTGATGTTAGACTATTCATTTGGGATTGTTTTTCCTTCTTTAAGTGTGCCTGGATCGCTACATACTTTCCTCTTAATACTGCTTTTGCTGCGTCCCACAGAAGTTGTGGCTTTGTGTGGTTGTCATTTGTTTCCATATATTCTTTGATCCCTATTTTAATTTATTTGTTGATCCATTGATTATTTAGTAGCATGTTGTTATGCCTCCATGTGTTTGTGAGCCTTTTTGTTTTCTTTGTAGAATTTATTTCTAGTTTTATAACTCTGTGGTCTGAAAAGTTGTTTGGTAGAATTTCTATCTTTTGGAATTTACTGAGGCTCTTTTTGTGAGCTAGTATGTGGTCTATTCTGGAGAATGTTCCATGTGCACTTGAGAAGAATGTATATCCTGTTGCTTTTGGATGTAGAGTTCTATAGATGTCTATTAGGTCCATCTGTTCTACTGTGTTGTTCAGTGCCTGTGTGTCCTTTCTTATTTTCTGCCCGGTGGATCTATTCTTTGGGGTGAGTGGCGTGTTGAAGTCTCCTAAAATGAATGCATTGCAGTCTATTTCCCTCTTTAGTTCTGTTAGTATTTGTTTCACAAATGCTGGGGCTCCTGTGTTGGGTGCATATATATTTAGAATGGTTATATCATCTTGTTGGACTGACCCCTTTATCATTATGTAATGTCCTTCTTTATGTCTTGTTACTTTCTTTGTTTTGAAGTCTATTTTGCCTGATACTAGTACTGGAATCCCTGCTTTCTTCTCTCTGTTGTTTGCCTGAACTATGTTTTTCCGTCCCTTGACTTTTAGTCTGTGCATATCTTTGGGTTTGATGTGAGTTTCTTGTAAGCAGCGTATACAAGGGTCTTCCTTTTTTCTCCATTCTATTACTCTGTGTCTTTTGATTGGTTCATTCAGTCCATTTACATTTGGGGTGACTATTGAAAGATATGTACTTATTGTTATTTCAGGCTTTAGATTCTTGGTTACCAAAGGTTCAAGGTTAGCTTCTTTAGTATCTTACTGCCTAACTTAGCTCACTTATTGAGCTGTTTTATACACTGTCTGGAGATTTTTTTCTTCTCTCTCTTCTTATTCCTCCTCTTCCATTCGTTATATGGTGGTTGTTTTATTCTGTGCTCTTTCATGTTTCGTTTAACTGCTTTTAGTGGGTAGTTGATTTTATTTTTTGCCTTTAGTTAGTATTTGGTTGGTCTGCTTTCTTTGTTGTGATTTTATTTTCTCTGGTGACAACTGTTTAGTCTTAGAAGTGCTCCTGTCTACAATAGTCCGTCTAAAATACCCTGTACGTGTGGTTTGTGGGAGGCAAATTCCCTCAACTTTTGCTTGTCTGGGAATTATTTAATCTCTACTTCATATTTAAATGATAATCTTGCTGGATACAGTATCCTTGGTTCAAGGACCTTCTGTTTCATTGCATTAAATATATCATGCCATTCTCTTCTGGCCTGTAAGGTTTCTGTTGAGAACTGTGATGATAGCCTGATGGGTTTTCCTTTATAGGTGACCTTTTTCTCTCTAAGTGCCTTTAAAACTCTGTCCTTATCCTTGATCTTTGCCATTTTAATTATTATGTGTCTTGGTGTTGTCCTCCTTGGATCCTTTCTGTTGGGAGTTCTGTTTATTTCCGTGGTCTGTTCGATTATTTCCTCCCCCAGTTTGGGGAATTTTTCAGCAATTATTTCTTCAAAGACACTTTCTGTCCCTTTTTCTGTCTCTTCTTCTTCTGATACCCATATAATATGGATATTGTTCCTTTTGGATTGGTCACACAGTTCTCTTAATATTGTTTCATTTCTGGAGATCCTTTTACCTCTCTCTGTGTCAGCTTCTGTGCGTTACTGTTCTCTGGTTTCTGTTCCATCAATGGCCTCTTTCATCTTATCCATTCTGCTTATAAATCCTTCCAAAGTTTGTTTCACTTTTGTAATCTCCTTTCTGGCATCTGTAATCTCCCGCCAGACTTCATCCCTTTGCTCTTGTATATTTTTCTCTGCATCTCTGTCAGCATGTTTATGATTTTTATTTTGAATTCTTTTTCAGGAAGACTGGTTAGGTCTGTCCCCTTCTCTGGTGTTGTCTCTGTTATCTTGGTCTGTCTCTAATTTTGCCTTTTGATGGTGTTAGAGATAATTTGCAGAGCTGGCACAAGTGATGGCTGGAAGAACTTCCCTTCTTGTTGGTTTGTGGCCTTCCTCTCCTGGGAGAACAGCGACCTCTAGTAGCTTGTGCTGGGCAGCTGCATGCAGAAAGGGCTTCTGATTCCTGCATGGCTGCTATGTAGTTTATCTCTGCTGTTGCTGTGGGCATGGCCTGCCTCGGGCAGCTGCTCCAATATGGTGGAGCCGCATTGGAGGGGGAACCATCGGGAGGCTATTTATCTCTGTGAGGGGCCTTGGTGCTCCCTGCTGCCCAGGTGGTTCGAGTGCCCAAAGATCCCTAGATTCCCTCCTTCTGTACTAAGTGTTCCAGGACGCTTCCATTTGGTGGTGGGGTCCCTGTCCCTTTAAGACTTCCAAAAAGCACTCACTCTTCTTTGTCCCAGGTACAACATCTGCAGGGACCCGCTCACACGTCTTACTGTCCTTTTTCCCTAGGTTCCCTCACCTCACACATGCACTGTGTCTGTGCTCTGGTGCGGATGGCTGGGGCTTGGTATTTAGCAGTCCTGGGCTCCCTCTCACACCCCACTCTGACTCCTTTCCTCCCGCTGGGATCTGGGGTGTGGGGCACTTGGGTCCCACCGGGCTGGGGCTTGTATCTTACCCCCTTTGCGAGGTGCTGGGTTTTCACAGGTGTGGATGTGGTCTGGCTGTTGTCCTTTGTCTTCTGGTCTCTCTTTTAGGAAGAATTTTCTTTGTTGTGTTTTCAAAAATATATGTGGTTTTGGGAGGAGATTTCTACTGCTCTACTTACGCAGCCATCTTGGCTCTGCCGCTTCTCTTGCTTTGTTTTATTACCAACTTTATTGAGTTATAATTTATATAACATAGTATTCAATCATTTTAAATGTACAATTGATATTTTTTAAATAATATTTATAATTATGTGCCATTACCACTATTTCTGGAAGTTTTCTATCACCCTAAAAAGATCTTTCATTTGTTGTCAGTTTTCATTCCCATTCAAGACCAAGAAAATCACTAATTTGTCTATAAATTTGATATTCACATTTTTTATTAATAGATTCAAAAAACATGTCATCTTTGTATTCTTTGTGAATTGTTATGTTGTTGGAAAGAATGTTAAATAGAAGACAGTTACATTAAAGTGGTTGATAGTGTATTGATGTCTTCTATAGCCCTGCTGACTTTTTGTCTAGTTATTCTATCAATATTGAGAATAGGTATTGGAGACTTTAACTATTTTTGTCAAATTATACATATTTTTATTTTCAATTCTATCAGCATTTCCACTCATATTTTAGGACTTTAGTGTTAGGTGCATATATGTTTATAGATTATATTCATGATGAATTGAAATTTCAAAATTATTAAATATCTATATTATTTCTAGGTAATATTTTGTCTTAAAAACTCTTTTATCTGTTATCAGAATGGTTTCTTGGGTTCTTTCATAATGACTGCTTGCACAGTATATCATTTCCCATATTTTTATTCTCAACCTAGGTATGTCTCTATTATTTTATAAAATCTTCTTTTCAAAACTCTGACAATACCAGACTTTTGAATACAAGTGAAATCCATTTAAAGTTATTGTAATTACTGATATGGTTGGCTTTATAGCTGCCATTTTTCTATTTGTTTTCTATAGGATTTATATCTATTTGTTATCCTTTCCCTTTGCTACCTTCTTTTATATTAAATAATTACTAATGTACTATTTCAACTGTATATTATATATTCTCCATCTATATTATCAATACATATCTCAAATACACACACACACACAATTTTCTGAGTGCTTCCCCTAAAAAATTAATGTATTTCTTTTAACTTAAATATACTTTAGATTAATACTAACTTAATTCCATAAAAATATAGAAAGTTTGTTCAAATATAAATATATTCCCTCTCTTATTTCTACATTAACACTGTCATCTATATTGCATTTTTATATATTATAAACTAGACAATAAATTTTCATTATTGCTTTATGTAATTGTTCTTTAAATCAGTTAAGAGAAAGAAAAGAAAAATGTATAACAGTATAGAATTTTATGTTTACCTAAGTTATTTTTCTGATGCTCATAATTTCTTGTGGAATTCTTTTCTGTCATTTCTTTTCATCCTAAAAGACTTCCTTTATTATCTCTTATAAGGCAGATTTGCTAACAAGAAATTCTTATGTTAGGTTTTTACATCTGGGATTGCCTTTGTTTATCTCCATTTATCTCATGTTGGGTTTTTAAATCTGGAAATGTTTTTATTTATCTCCATTGTTTTTCTATACATTGAAATCTTGGTTGAATTTTTTCTTTCAGCATTTTAAGTATGTTTTACCACTGCCTTTTGGCCTGTATTATTTCTGATGTAAAGTCAGCTATTAATTGTGTTGCTATTGCTCTTTACAGGATGAGTTGTTTTTCCCCTGCTGCTTTCAAGATCTCTCGTCTCTTTCTTTTCATTTTACTAGTTTCACTTGGTATATCTGTGTATAGATAACTTTGTTTTATTCTATTTAGACTATTTTATTTATTGGGTATGTATATTCATATTTTGTATCGTTTGTGAAATTTGGGGCATTATTTGTTTGAATATGACTTATTCCCCTTAATCATCTTTCCTTTTCTTTCAGGACTCCCATTAAGTGTGAAGGACTTTTTTAAATGTGGAAACTTATTTCTGTGATATTTAAGGCTATGCTGTTAAAAAAGAGATTAAATATAATTAATGGACTTTTAAAACTATTAGATTATATTTTCATCTGCTATTATTGTTTAAAGTAGAAAAGATTATAATCCACAAATATTTTACATGCATTTAAAGATGTAGGATGATAATATTTCTAATTATAAAAATATGGAAGCAGTTAAATACCTATAAACCTATAAATAGAACATAGGTTAAGGAAATTATGGTTTATGTACATCTAGCATTTAAAGATTGAGGAATTTTTGGATCAATATGAAACAATCTAAAAAATGCATTGTTATGTTAAAAAAGACAAAATATAGCATAGAAAGAACAGTATATTCATTTATGATATGCACATATAAATACATGTAATTTGATCTATTCTGGAACAATAATACAAAATCGTATCACTACCTTTCAGGCAAAATACTAAATGGGTATAGGAGAATCAGAGTTGGGAGTGAGATTCACTTTTCATTAAATAACTTATTGTAGTGTTTTGTTTTTACTTTCACTTTAAATACCCATTGTGCTCATAGAAAATAAAATATGAAAGAAATAAAAAAGGACATATTTAAATAGAAATGGTAGTTTTTGCTAAAAGTAGAAAAATTTGTGTTATATCCAGGGTTTGGCACCAGATCAGGGTATGGAATATCATTCTCTCTGAATTTTAATCTATTAACTAGATTACAAATTATTATTACCTCTTTACTACTACTTAGACTTTTGTCCCTGCCAATAGGTTCTATTTGTAAACCTATAATCATTCATTATACAACTGGCAGAGTTGTATTTTTAACTCATAACTGACATTATTCCTAATTTCTATAGCTTTCTACAGATCCCAGATTTGCAAATGTTCACTTATTTGCATCCTCTCCCCTTAATTAAAATTTTTCATTTTCAAACTGCTCTATCTAAACTCACCCCATTTCTGACATCAATTTTTATCTAACTCCCCTGTTTAATCTCTTCATAGAATTTTGTATAATTTTACTTTTTAAGCTAGTATAATTTTCACACAGTCCTTCCCTGAAGATTCATCAGGGTGGGAACCTGAGCCTATTGTTTACCGCTATATCCCTAGGTCCTATAATATTACTTGGGACATAATGGGTAATCAGTATAGATTTGAATAAACAAAAAATATATTTTTTTAATGTTTAAATTGAGGAAAAAACCTTTTTGAGCATGAGAATATAACTGTGGTTTCAGTAGTCATTTATTTAGTCACAGGCTCAACAAATATTCATTAAATGCTATGTCTAAGTATCATTTAGTTTCTAACAGCACAGCAGTTAACAAAAAGTTTCATTCCATGACCTCATGATTTTTTTGTTAATTACATTACAGTGTGATAAGTGGTTTTTCATGCAAAACCCAAGAGAACATATCGGAGGGTCAGTTAAGAAGGATGACTGAGAATCTCCCCATCTTGAATAGTCACAACGAGGCCCATTTTGAATATTAAGACAAAGGCCCTCATTCCTTTTCCCTTTAGCTCTGCTATGTTTCTCAAACAAGAGTATTTATTTTCTTATTTTGGAAGAGGAGAGATATATATCCTTAGCATAAGATGGTAATTGAGCCAAGGGAATAAATAAGATCACCCAGAGAGGGTTATAAATGATTTTAAGATTATAATTTTTATTAGTTTTATTCAATATAGACAGATTCCCCAAAGAGAAACACATCTAGGTAATTTCCTAACCCACCAGTTTCATAAATAAAAAAGGAACATGTATTCCTAGATCTGCTATGATAGGAGCATAGCCTTTTCAAACCTCGGTTGAAAACTGGAGAAGAATAACACCTACCACAAAGAATTATGGTGTTAAATGAAAAACTCACTAATTAACACAGAAACTGGCATATAGTAAGTTCTCAAAGAAGCATGTTCCTTATTTTAATTTCCATCTAACACCCTCAAACCATTTTAAATGGTGATTCCAGACCTTATAATAAGTATTCGACAATGTTCCAGTGTGCATTAAATTTAAGGCAAATTTTACAGATAGACATCAAAGATCCTTACAGTATGGACAGAGATATCTTTTCCAATTTCTTAAATTTTAAAATGTTCCCCATTACCGTATGATTTTTGCTTGCAGGCCTTTCTAAAGTGTACCCTTTCTATTTTTGCCTGAAAAAATTTCACCTGATCCTTTGTAATAGCTGAACTTCAAAGCTATGGGATATATTACCATCTTCTCTCTATGGCTCACCTGTCATTTTAACTGTTTACATTGTGATTGCCTGTTAGATTTGTCACCCAAATAAACTAAATTAATTGAGAGCAGGAGATTATTTCTAATATTCCATTTGTTCATCTCCAGCACCTAGCACAGTGCCTGTTACAGAGATGACTCCTCTTTTCTCCTCTCTCCTTGTCTTCTCTTCCCTTCTCTGTTCTCTGTAATATACACACATGCATAGAATGTTTAAAGGTAAATATATATTGTTAATTAGTGTTTTTAGGTTATACTGCCCTACTAACGTTCACAGAATCGTAGAAAGAGAACAACATCAGAGCTGGAAGGAACATCAAAGATTCATCTGCTCCAGGGGTTTTCAGGAATAGAAATTGTGGAATTTGAAAATCTACTTATCTGGTTCCAGCACAGAGGTTCTAATGCAGTAGGTTTTTGGTAGAAGTCCAAAACCTGCATTTTGTTTAATTTGAAAAAGTGATGCTGATGTACATGCCTCGTTGAGAAATGTTGATCTCTGTGATCACCCTCCTCTCATCCTTCTTAAAAATGCAACTTATATTCTGCTATAGAACTTCTCCCAGGTCACAGAAAATTTGATGACAGAAGTAGAAGAATTCAGCTGTTCTGTGACATTTTACAATGATTCTTCTTTTCCTTCTACTGATATTGGCTTCCAAGTAAAGGAAAATAACAGCACTCTGATTGCTTCCTATTTTCTTTTTATTTTGCTACTATCTTTGTATTTTTCTGCAGGCACTATCAATTTTTAAAAAACTGCAGCATGAAATTCTGAGGCTATCAAAATCATCAGGCAAGCACAATGACTCTGTGGCGTAAGTTTATTTTGGAGACGGTGTTTCTGATCAAACCTGAGGAGCATCAGGGTTTTTTCCATTGAGATATAGGGTTATACTGGCACTTTTCTCAATCCTAACTCACATAAAAAGATAGAACCAAGCAAGGTGACCTCATTGTTGCACAGATAGAACATATTGTGACTTCTAAATAGGTACTCAACCCATGGGAAAAAAGAAAACATCACATTAAAAGCCATAGTACAACTGGAATGAATCCAATCTCATTAGATGTTGTCACCTTTGATACATTTTCTTCATTTGCTAAAATTATTGAATATATAAATTATTCCATAAACCCACTTTAGCAGAATCAGGGTAATATCTGCTTAATTAATGACTATAATACAATTCAGAGACTTTACTTTTTAAATATATATATATTTGTGAGATTTTAATTTGAAATGGCAAATAAGAAATAACTAATTCTATCCATGTCCTCTTCAAATCCCTGAAAGTGAATATTGTTATTGTAATTTAGGAAGAATCAGGCATCTACAAACCTGATTTGTCATTCTGGCAGAGGTGGAGTAAAAATTTATTGCACAGAACCTCAATATTTTCAAGGAAATCAGACTCTTCCTATAAGGTTAATAGTACCTGGAAGGAGGGACCAATTCCAAGTGGAAAAGTTTCAGGAATATATTTATAAGCCCTCATGTTTAAAGTTAAAATTCACCATGGAGTCTTTAGTAATTTTATCCAAAAATAGAAGGAGATATTAATTTCATTATTACCAAATTATTATTAAACATGGGCAATCAATGATTTAAATCAAGCTGAGCTAATTGAGAGTGAATTATCATCATCCACTGTGAGAATATTGCTCATAAATTACCTCTGAAGTCCAAAGGATTATTATGCATTTATTCTTGTAAATTATGGCTTCATGTTAAACTGGATGAGATTTTAATATTTTAGCATTCATTAAGTTGTGAAGGCTTAGAGCCAGCACAGTGATCAGCAAGCCTGTTTTGTCCTCTAATGAGAATAATTCTGTTACAATTAATTGCCATCATTTTCATAAATGTATATAAATTCAGATTAACCTATAGAATTGAAGTTAATATTTGTATTTTGCATATTTTATTTTGGAATTAAAGAATATAGATTTAGTTTCTATTCTTAAACCCTTAATATAAGGACTTGAACATGTGTAATGTGGATAATTGTTTTATTCTTATCATGCAAACTATAAAATTAAAAGCAAACTTACTTAAGCTTATGAAGCTTATCTGAATTGTCCCTTAGTCTGTGTCTGTATGTGCTCATTCATGTTTTTATACTTGCAGCCAGTGATGGATTGTACAAATGATTGGACTATATAGGGAGAGGGCAGCTCTTTAATAGGTACGCAGACTTTGTGACAATGGAGTAGAATGCTAAATAAAAATCAGGATATTGCTGTCCAAAACAAAGAGGAAGTAGATAATTGACATCATAAAATATAAATATATATACCACAACAACAGAGGGGAAATATTTAGAAAAAATAATGGGGAAACCAAATTGGATAAGAAACAATACTACCTGAATCATCTGGGAAAGTGAACCAGACTAGTCTTGCCTACTAATAACCTGCATATATCCATAAAGGTCCTGGAAAACCTGTACTGGTTACTTTTTAAAATTTATTATTAATTGATTATTTTTAAAATTTATTTCATCATGGTTATGTAAAGCATAAAATGGAATTTAAATTTTACAATAACAGACCTAACTTCTCATGGATGTTTATTTTTAAAAAGTTACAATCTTTAAGAACTACTACTTTTTTCTAACTACTGTGAACTTAACAAATATCATTATCTAAATAAAGCAGTGTTTATATATAATTGTTATTATACACTAAAATTTACTTAAGTACCAAAAGATAATACACATAACCAAAAACTAAGATAAAAAAGCCAATAGAAACATACTTACTAATAGTAACCAAGAATTAATATGCAACAATTACAGAATGGGAGGGTATAGAAAATTGATGGAAAGATATACAGTTCTACCAGGGAATTTGAAACTATAAAAAAAACAAAGACTGTAGAACAGAAAAATAAAATTTATGAAATTGAGAACTGGGTTTAATAGCAGATTAGACAGCAAAAGACAGGATGAGTAAACACAAACAATATCAATGAATAATCCCTAAATTGAAGGAAAATAAGGAGAAAGAAAGGGAAAATATATAAAATATGTGGGTCATATTTAGGAATATGTGAGCCAAAATAAAATGTTATTGTTTTATAAAGAAGTTTAATAAAGTTTAATAAAGAAGAGGAGATAATGGTACATGAGCAATATTTGAAGATATAATTCTAAATAAATATACCACCTCACAGATTCAAAAAACTGTAAGAACTCCAACCATAAGTAAATTAGAAACACTACAGATTATCACAACATAGCAAAACTACTGAAAATAACATAAAACAAAGTCTAAAACAAAACAAAAACCAAGCAAATAAATACTAAAAACAATGACTAGAGGGGACTTTATAGCTTTAAATATATATATATTTATACACACACACACACACATATATATCAGAATATATATATAGATATATCAGAAAAGAACAGAGACTAAAAATTAGTGATCAAAGCTTCTATTTGAGATGTTAGGAAATATATAGCAAACCAAAGAAAATTAATAGAAAAAATAATAAAGATAAAAAAGACATATTACTATTAAAAAATAATATAGACTGACACCTAAAAATTATGAAAGTCAAAAAACAATGGAATAAGACCACTGTAAAAATAAAATAATTATCAACTTAAAGTTTATGCTGAGTAAAAGAAATACTTGTGAAATAAAGTGAAATTAAACTTATTCAGACCAAAAACAAACAAAATCCTTGGAGAATATATGAGCAGCAGATCTTCATTAATAGATATTCAGGGAACTTTTTCAGACAAAAGGAAATAATCACAAGAATATAGGAAAGATGGAAAACCAACAGAGTAAATATATGAGTACATGTAAAAAAAAAGATTGTCACAGACCTAGTAATTATAATCTTTATGCATAAAATGCATAAAATAAAAATGTTAATGCAAACTGTGCTCAGAAGTAGCAGAAGTGGTCTTATTTTTAGTATTTTCATAGATATTTAAGTTAATAAAACTATATAATTATAGTAAGTCAAGATTTAATCTCTAATATTAATATTAACCTCAGCTTTAAGCTATAAAGTATTAAAATATTTAACTACTCAATGAATATTAAATTAATGTAAAATTAGTAAGTATGAAGGAAAATAGAATAACAACACATATTAATTAATCCAAAAGATAGAAAGGTAGGAGAGAAGAAAAACCATAAAATAGAAACATAGTAGACATAAATTCAAATATATATATTATATATGATTCTAAAAATACTAAATACTCATTTAAAGATTACGATTATGAACTGGGTAAAAAATTGTATGTATTTCTTTTAAAAAGCACACCTTAAATGAGTATGACAAATGTTTGGAAATAAAGGTTTTTAAAAATATACTATGAAAACAATAATCAAAAGAAAATTGGTATTGCTATACTAATATCAGAAAATGTAGATATTAATGTCAAAACTACTAGAGGTAAGGATGGACATTTCATAATAATTAAGGAGTCAATTCATCAGGCAGATAGGATGATTATAAACAGTTTAATACAGATAAATAATATTTGACATAAATAAAAATGAAATGAAAATATTAGCCACATCTATAATCATTGTGGAAGATATTAAATCATATACCTCATAAACTTTATACAAATAAAAATACTGTAAGGATAGAAAAAAAATACTAAAAGTGCAGTTAAAAACGTGTATAAACAATCATGTAAAAACATCTATTCAAAAAAGACAAAAAATTTATTTCGTAAGTACATTGGGTACATATTTTTCATATATCTAGTATCATAATGTATATGTAAACAGAATTTAATGGATAAAATTATATTTAGGATGTTCCTGACCATAGAAAAATAAATAATAAAAAGATAATTGGAAAGACTCCAACTGTTAGAAATTAAGCAACATACTCCTAAACAACCCATGGGTCAAAGAAAAACTTGCAATAGAAATCAGAGAGTATTTTAAACACAAAGATAACACATGAACATTTGAGGGAAATGGCAAAAACAATGCCTAAAGGTGAATTTATAGTCTTAAATATTTATATTAGAAAAGAACAATGACTGAAAGTCAACAATCAAAACCTCTACTTCAAGATGTTATGGAATATATAGCACACTGAAGAAAATAAGTAGGAGAAAATAACAAATATAAGAAAACTTAATTAAACAGAAAAAAAGCATAGATGAATACATTAACACAAGAGGTGGTTCTTTCAAAATATGGATGATATTTTATTAATGCTATTAATATTAATGGATTAATAAAATGCTAGCCAGACTTATCAAGGAAAAAATGAAAAATTTCTAAGTTACCAGTATTAGATACATGAAGTGATATCACTAGATCCTATGTACACGAAAGTGAAAATAAAAGCATATCATTAACACTTTAAACCAATACATTTGACAAGTTTTGAGAAGAAAAGTCCTTGAAAAGTATTCTGAGACTGATACAATAAGAAAAATATATGTAGGTAGTCCTACATTAATTTTTTTAAAAACCCACAATCTATTACTAAAATCCTCCTCAGAAAGAAGATTGCTTCACTAGAAAAACATTCAATTTTTTTCTCATGTAATTCTCCAATCTTTCATCCCTTTGCTTGAATATTTTAATCATCATTATTTCAAAGTCCTTATCAGTTAAGTCCATTATCATCTGTGGGGAAGTTTATAAGTACCATGTGATAATTCTTTTGATTTCATCACTTCTATTATTTCTAGTATTTTCTAGTGTTTTTTTTCTAGCCATGTTGTATAAAAATGCTCTCATTCATGCAGTTTATCACCAGAGGAACTGACCCTTTTTTTTCTAGGTAGAGTGGCAAGCAAATCAACTTAATCCTATTTAAAATATAATTCAGTTGCATCTTATCTTGGTTGGAGGCAGGGTTGCTGTTTTAGGAAAGCTCAATCTACTTCTCACTTTAATTTTTGGGATGTAGATTTCAAAATTTTCAATTTAGAATTTAGCTGATTCCCTGGGACACCCAGACTTTATATCACCACCATCAGGGTACTTTGGGAAATTCTTTTTTGCTTTTCAGAATTTTCCAGCAGCTAAAACTGTGTCTCCCACTTTACAGATTCAGAATTTGTCTAGTAGCTTGAAAGAAAAATTGACAGTATGTTTGAAGCCATTTAAATCTCCAAAGTTGTCTCTTTAGCCCAGGTGTCAGCAAACTGTACCCTATGGATTTTATCCAGCCTGCTGACTTTTTCTATAGCCTATGAGCTAAGAATTTTGTTTACATTTTAAATGGTTATAAAAATCAGAAGAATAACAATATTTTGTGAAATGTGAAATTACATAAAATTAAAATTTCAATATCCATAAAGGTTTATTGGAATACAGCCACAGCCATTGTTTTACATATTATTTAAGACTACTTTTGCTACAATGGCCAAATTGAATATTTTCCAAAAGATTGTATAGCTACAAAGTTGAAAATATTTGCTCTCTGACCCTTACCAGAAAAAAAATTTGCCATTCCCTGCTCTAGTCTGTAAGACTACTAAAAGTTCTGGCAGTTTCTGTGTCCCCTAGAAGTGGTCATCCATCCAGGCAAAGCCCATATTCTCATTGAAAGCCTACAGGACAAAATATGCTTTCAAGATTGTAAATTCATCACATGTGGTTCTGTTACTACAAAATCTTTACTCCTTGTGTGTATTTGGCTTTGTAAGTGTCCTGATTTCTTTGAACATATGGTTTTTTTTCTATTTTTATCTAGTTTTTTTGACAGGAGAAATCATGTAACACAAACTACTGATTCCATTTGCAAGTAGAAGACAAGCATTCATTTTAAGACCTGGGTAGTTGACATATTTTACTTTGTGTATTATAGGAGTTATCCATGGGGGAAAAAAAGGTAAAGTTGAAATATTTGAGACTAATTAGAGAGTCTGGTTAGAAGGGAACCAACAAAATCTTCCAGTTCAATCCCTTATTTTGCAGATTAATAAATCATGGCTTAGAGAGAAGTATGAGTAGCTTGTCAAGATCTGTCTTTAGATTTTAGTAGTTAAGAGTTGAGTCTTAAGTTTTTGGTTCTAGGAGACATTCCTCTGTTGTCCATTATCTCTGTTTGAACTTTGCTGTATATGTGCATAAGTGTATATAAGTTTAGTTGAAGTGGTAGGCTGAAGGTATGTGTGCGTGTGCATGCACTTTCCAAGACTATGTATATTTGTGCTCCTGACTCAGTTAGATAATTCCCTGATTTTGCAGTTATTGAAAGTTATCTTTAAACTCTTTGGCCTGTGTTCTTCCCAAGAGATAATGTTGTCTTCCTGTCTTGTTTGGTAAAACGAAATCACTGAAGATGTTTTTAGGTCAGCTTAAATTTATTCAAAGTGATTTAAATGTTATTTTTGATGTAAAAATATATAATGCATCATGCAAAAAATAGGGTTAATGAGAAAAATGCTGACAGAGTTGTAGTGCTAGTGTCACTGCATACTAGTTCTTTATTCAAGGCACCAATTAAGTACACATTTACATTTAGCTTGTCAGAAAGAAGTATTACAAATTTTATTCACCTTTTATAATTTTAAGCAGAGCTTATCCTCTAATACCAAATCAAATGTGCTTCCATTTGCTTCGGTATAGTAAACTATTTAAGCAGATTGGTCTATCCCGTATCAAATACAGTAGAAGTGCTAAAACAAGTACATTTGTCATTGTAGAAGTTGATCAAAAGATCAAAGACCGAAGCACCCCAAATCTATCTTACAGCTAATCTTCCTGTTGGCACTAAATAATAGTAACCAAAATTATTAAATTGAAGGTATTTTAGTATCCAGGGCAGGCATATTAGACTATTATTAACATATTTAGGAATACATTTATATTTAGAAATTCATTCAAATTTTCAAGTTTTTCATGAAATCTTTTGGGATAAACTTCCCAGCCCTACATTTTCTATTACTAAAATTTATTGCAATAAGGCAGAATTCAGGACTGAGTGTAATAAGAAACAATTTATTGTTAGCATTCTCCTTCCTACTTATCTTAGTAATCTTAAACAAATATCTATTATTTAAATAAGGGTTTTCAGTCTTAGCCTAGTATTTTGTGGTTTTACTGCTAATATTAATTTACTCCAGAGGTTAGCATATCTGCATGGTTAAGCTTAGTTGGAAAACAACTGATGATTCTCCATTAGTTTTTGCTTCCCTTGTATTGACTTATTATTATACTGTTATTAAAACAGAACAGCTCATTGATTTTGAATTTTTAAAAAGCTGTATAACAAAAACTTTTGAGTAGATTAAAATGAATTGTTTCTTCAATTCCTATAAAAGTCTTCATAATTTACATGTGTCTAGTATTTGGGAGGTAAATATCAAACTTTCTTTTTATTATTGGTCTTCCTGAAACTAGAAAGGACAGGAGAAATGAAGCAAGGTGCAATCTGATCCAAGGGAGTTATCAAAAGCAATATAAAATATGTACAAAGGAAAGATAAATTTAGAACAAACATGTAAATTCTTAGATTTATCTGAAGTGTGTTAGTTATTTCCCATAACCATGCACATTTAAAAAAATTGATCAAACAATTTTCTGTTCATATGCCTTTCTTGGTGAATAGCATAATAGCAGGCTGAGTAGGCATACAATAAACATTCATAGAAGGATTAATTGAATAAATGAATGGATGCACAATTATGAAGAAGATAAATATAAAGTACTCAGAGGATAAAGAAGGGATTAGTAAGTAACAAAGAAAAACTTCCTGGTTTTGAATTTTGAGAAGCATTTTACATGATTGAATGATACATATATATAGTTCAGAAGAGGCTAGATATGCTATAATTAAGAATAATGATCAAATTTTAGTGGCTTAAAGCAAAGTTTTATTCCTAGTTTATGCTATCTCTGGTAACTCTGTTTCAGTTGGATGCAGGGCCCATCTCATCATGTATTTCCTTATTCAGCATGGAATAGGAACAACAGAGCTGTAGTATGCACCACCTATTGTTCAATGCTTCAGTCCAAAATTTGGTCTATGTCTATGTGTAGGACTATTCATGTGGTCCCTCTCAACTTTAAGGGGAAGAAAAGTAAAACTACTTGTATGTCAGAAAGGGAGAATAGTGTCTGCCATGGCGGGGCATTTCTGTATAAGAGGCATATGGCACAACCAAAGATAAGAGCTAGAATTTATTGGGAGCAGTAAAAAATAAGTGGAACAACTTCTGGCCATTTAGCAGACAAGACCACATGGACTATGATAATCTGAGAAGCCTCCATTATTAACTGTGAGTTATTGGATTTTGATTTGATACAATAAATAACAGAGAACAGATCCTTAAAAATAGGAAAACAAAAGGATAAAAATATCAACCATTGCTGTATATATGTATTGGATGCTTGGTACTTATGTAATTTTTGTTTTGGGTAATTGGAGTGGGGAAATACAGAACTACAGTAAAAAGAGCTAATAAACTTCTTACAATATTTCAGAGAAGGAGTAAGACTTGGACTTGGACTTGGGCTTGTAGTTTTACTGAGCAAATAAAAGAAAAACATAGAAGAAAATCTAGACCTTTCTAAGGAGGGATATACCCAGAACTTGACAACATATTTAATTGTAATTAAAAAGGAGAAAATTAGAAACATAGTCAAGGCTACACACTTTAGGAATTGAGAAAGAATATATTTGTGTGTTTATACATAAGTACATGAGAAACAAGACAAAACAAACAATTTCTGAAACAAATCAAAGCATTTGAACAACTTCACCATCAGTAAAAATCACATCAAGGTAGAAATAACATACGAAAAAGGAGGCTTTTCTCTCTGCCTTTGAATAGCAATATGAAATTAAGGGTGAGATAATTTCCTATTCACAGAAGCTATTCTGCTTTGAAATTTACTCATATGCTCAGATATGTTAGAAAGGTAATGCACTCTGTAATATGGACTTTAAAATGCACAGTGTGACTGGCATGGTTTAAATATAACGTTTAGTTGCAATATCACCCCAAATTATCCTAGCAGGGAAAGCTGAGGCTAACCACCAATTTTGACTCCACATGTATTCCAGATACAGAAAAATGGATAAATTGGCTTCTTTTGTGCTCTCCCTGCTGCTTGTCTTTATGAGTAGTGAAATTGTGTGGCTGGAGATTTCGGCTTACAGACAGGCTTCTGGAGGAAAGCGGTAGGAGTTGGCGCCTCACAGGGCGACCTGAACTGCAAATGGAACCAAGCAGTCATCATGCTGAAGAGGGTGGGTGTAGACTGGAAGGTAGGAGGCAGGTATTTGAAGCAGCAAGCTTCAAGAGTCTAAACTCTGGTGGGAGAAATGGAAAGGCATAGCGGGCATTCTAGGAAAGATTGATTTGGCTCTTCAAACAGCTGTTACTCAGAAGGTTATCAATAGGTTTCCAAGACTTAATAAGAAGTATTTTTACAGTTTCCTATCACTGTAACATGATCGTCAGCAAGTCACCTAACCTCTTTGTGCTTCAGATTCTCTCTATGCAAAATGGATCACACAAGAATCAGAAGATCACACGAGGTCTCTGCTCACTTTATGACATACGTAGTTACAAGATTCATAAAGACCTCTATCTATGTAGTGTGCAAAAGCCTATGACTGTAATGAATCACCCTTGTAATTCTTTAGCCTGTAAAATTGTGGCCACTTATGTTCTACCCGTATGTTTAACACCATTCTGGATTCTCAGGTAGCTTCACTCTGACTTGGGGATAATTTAAGAAATCCTTCATCAGTAATGGCTAAGAATTAAGTACCTTTTATAGTGATTATGAGAATTAAATGTATTTATGCATTAAAATTCTTAAGCTACTTCTTGACATAGACTAAACTATTCAGTAAGTAGTAGTGTTGGTGGGTATATTGATGGTCATCATTGAAATGGCCATTGTGCTAATGGTGTTGTCAATCTTTCTGCTTATACACTCCAACATAATACATTCCCTTACCCCAGTAGTAAGTGCCGTTAAGTTTCTTGTGACCAAGTTCCCACTGTATATTATTATTCTGTATCTTGCTTCTCTTTTGTTCCTTGGTTTCATTTCTTATGCTCAGTCCTAAACTTGACCAATTCTTCTAAAATCAGAAGATTTGTGCAAGACCTGTGTTGTGGTTAGATTCTTGAGTCTGCTTTGACCTTCCTGATGCAAGAGATCAAATGTACCTTTATTGGCCCGAGTATTCTGCTCTTCTCTGTTGTCTCCTTTGCAAGCTCATTATACCTGGCCAGTTTTTATGGTCTCCAATGAAGCTGCTAATAGATCACACTTCTTTCCTAATTTGGAAAAATCTAGGAAATAGGAGAGAAGTCAGAAAACCACCTTGCACATGGATGGTACTGGAGACTGTGGGTTTAGGTGAGAGATAACATGTCTTGACGTTTAGGCGAAAGATGAATGTCTTAACACGGAACTCAGTACTAAGCAAGACCAGGTGAGGGTGGCTACTGATGGAGGAAAATAGATGGAAGAGAACAGTTTGGGGCTGAACCAAGGAGAACCTCTATTTTTCCCCAAATTTTCTAATTGAAAAAGTGAATAAAGATGTGGAGAAAGATTACAAATGTACTTAAGGGAAAAAAATCCCTCTTTGGGAAAACTAGAAGTAACTCTCTCCTGATGGTCTGGACTATCCCAGTGAGGGGTTCTCTAAGTCTTGGACACATTTGTACTAAATCTTATGATAGTTATTGAGATCTGCATTTTATCTGGGATAGCAGTAAGAGAGTAATATAAGCTTTCTCTAAAACCTTTACTTTTATGGAGTTCTGTTTTAGAGCAAATGGAATACAAGTCTGTGTTAATAATATAAATTTAGCAAACATAATATTTGGTGTTAATTAAAAACAGACTCTGGAGAGAGATGCTGAATGTGCAACATCCTCCCTTAATACAAAATAAAAGAACATTTATTAAAACACAATAGGCTTATTTGAGTTTGTATGGAAAGGCAAGAGATAAAGAAAATAATTTTCTGAGTAATGGGCATTAACTTACTATTTGTTGTATTTCCTTATGCTATAATCATCTTCAAATTATGTGATCTGGGTATCATTTCTGTTGCATCTTTGCTATAGTGTTACAACCTCCAACCACTTCTCTTTTTCATGGTATAAAATAGTGTTACTGGTCACCATCAAGCACTTTTAGGATTTGAGTTCATTAAAATACTTTAATAGGGATGAATATTTCATTTTGAAGTGTATCCTAAGGGTTCTACAGGGACCAGTAGCAAACAATAAATTAACAGAAAAAGAACTTAACATAATGCCAAGCAGTGAAACAATGCAAATCAATTACATGGGTTTCATCTCCAGTAATTATGAATTAGAAAAATAGAACAGGGAATCTAAAGGGACTTGCTTTTTTTGATTTCTTGTTAGAATCTCAGTGGCTGTGTGGTGAAAATGGTGTTGTGTGTGTGTCTCGTTTGACATAGGTGAAGGTCACTTCTGTTCCCACAACTATTTTCTTTTAGGTACATTTAGGTACATTTGCAGCCACTACCAATATTCCAGAGTTGTTCCAGAGGCACACAGGGCTCTTGCTGATCAACAATAACAGCTTTTACTGAGTACTTACACTGAACAAAGGGTGTACTCAGCAGTTTGCATGGGATATCTCATTTAACTTTTCAACTATTCTATAGCATAGCTACAATTATTATCCTCACATTATAAAATAACTTTAAAAAAACTGAAGCTTAAAGAGTCTTGTGCAAGAAAGAGCATGTCACTGGAAATAGTTAAAGATAGGATATTAAAGTTTTGTCTGTCTGGTTTCTTAGCCATCCCCTAAGTCAGTGGATTCCAAATTATTCACCAGGGCATGAGCGAAAGAATACACTTCAGAGTGGATAAAAAACATTAAGATATATACTTTTTAATTTATCTTCTTAAATTTTTATTTTTGTTTATTTTTTGTAGTACAAGTGACATATTAGTAGTGTTATATAAAGATATTTATCAAGTATGTATATTAATGTAGTGTATTGGCTCAGTTTCTGTATTTTTATTTTACTTTATTAATATGGATTCATGATAAACCTGGAGAAGGGATCTAACTGATTCAGTTGTATTTGCAAAAGTAACAAAAAAGGTTTTGAGGTTCTTTCTATTCTTTCACTTTCTGACATCCTGGCTTCCTTAACTTCTAGATAGCCAGTGTTCTGATGCTCTGCTCAGGTATTTGCAGATGATTTTGATGTCCCATAACAAACAGCCTCCCTTTAAGTTCATGTTTCCCCTTCTTGTCTACTGCCTCCACCTGTCATTAAGCTTGCCCTTTGATCAATGTTATTGTCTGGGTCTCATTATAACAAAAATGAATGATCCATTATTGTGATCACCCAAATTTCTGATGAGTATGACATCTTCAAGACATCCATAATTTAACAGTGAAGTCTTTCACATCAGATAAACCATTTGGAGTGAAGAGTGGAAGGAAAACTCATTCTTATTCCTTGTTTCCTTACTCAAATATATGGATTATCACTTATGTGGAAAATGTCAAGAAACTTAGGAATGCATGTTTTTGCATGGTGTTTTCACTTTGCAACATTAGTGCAATAAAAAATAAAACAGACATTTTAAACACATGACATTAAATTTACTTTTTCTTTCATATCAGCCTATTCTCTAGTGAATATATTTTGGTATTTTGCATGTGAAACTGACAATTTCTATGAAAATGTAATAGTGTCTTTAGCATGAAAAGCATTCCAACTTTGCCGAAGACTCAAAAAATATTATTAGCAATACCTTTCACATGGTAGGAATTAACTGCCCATATCACTAAGTCTTAGAAAGAAGACCTGTAATTTCTTTGGAATATTGATGCTATGTCAGTTTATACAAGTTGTAAAAATGATTTCCAGGCTGAAATGAAAACAACTAAATATTTGATATATCCTGTAAAGACCTCTTTATTTATAAATCCATCTCTCTGGAGGGATATTGAAGCTAGCAGTGGAGGTGGAATTTATCTGTAGAAGATAAGAGAGAACAGAAGAAAACAATGGAGACTATGAAAAAAAAATAATCAAACTATGTAACTCAGCTTAGACCTGGCAGGATTGTTAAATTTTCTGCAGTTTGTTTTTAATGTAATTCTATTTATCTTTGTTATCAAAGATGAACATTTACACTGCCATGATTTCAGATGACATCAATGGTACATGATCCATCTTACCAAGCAGTTCATCCTAGTTCTCTACATAGCACAGAAAAGACTCAAAGAACTGACAAAACATTCCCACGTAAGGCAGTGCACCAACAAAAAAGCCTATTCTATAGTATGTCAGAAAGATAGACTATAGAGACAAGTGTGAAACATTAACACTTGGTCTTGGGATGAAAGCAACCCAGATGCATAGATGTTGAATATTATGCATTAAGTATACATAACAAATATGTGAAACCTATTTCAATATTCCATTTCTTTATCAGTTTATCTGTACCAGAATATGAACTACACTAATCCTGTAGGTAACATTCAAGCTGCTTAATCTATTCCACTTCTGCATCTTCAGAAATATCAAATTATTTTTCAAAGATTCAGAATATCAAACACTTATCTGACATATGTGTATGTTTATTACTTTGAACCTTAAAATATTGAGATGAATCAGTCTTATAACTTAAAAAATTTTTTTTACTAAGGTATTATTGATATACACTCTTCTGAAGGTTACACATGAAAAACAATGTGGTTACCACATTTACCCATATTATCAAGTCTTCACCCATATCCCAATGCAGTCACTATTCATCAGTGTAGTAAGATGTCACAGATTCACTATTTGCCTTCCATGTGCTACACTGTCTTCCCCATGACCACTCACACTATGTGTACTAAACATAATACCCCTCAATCCCCTTCTTCCTCCTTCCCCACCAAACTTCCCCTAACACTTGCCTTTGGTAACTGCTAGACTCTTCTTGGAGTTTGTGAGTCTGCTGCTGTTTTGTTTTTTCAGTTTTGTTTCATTGTTATACTCCACAAATGAGAGAAATCATTTGGCACTTGTCTTTCTCTGACTGGCTTATTTCACTGAGCATAATGTCCTCCAGCTCCATCCATGTTGTTGCAAATGGTAGGATTTGTTTCTTATGGCTGAACAGTATTCCATTGTGTATATGTACCACTTCTTTTTTATCCATTCATCTACTGATGGACACTTAGGTTGCTTCCATATCTTGGCTACTGTAAATAGTGCTTTGATAAACATAGGGGTGCATATGTTTTTTTGAATCTGAGAACTTGTATTCTTAGGGCAAATTCCAAGGAGTGGAATTCCTGGGTCAAATGGTATTTCTATTTTTAGTTTTTCGAGGAACCTCCATATTGCTTTACACAATGGTTGAACTAGCTTACATTCCCATGAGCAGTGTAAGAGGGTTTCCTTTTATCTGCATCCTTGACATCATTTGTTGTTCTTAGTCTTTTCCATGCTGGCATTCTTTACTGGTGTGAGGTGATATCTCATTGTGGTTTTAATTTGCATTTCTCTGATGATTAGTGATGTGGAGCATCTTTTCATGTGTCTGTGGTCATCTGAATTTCTTCTTTGGAGAATTGTCTCTTCATATCACTCATCCATTTGTTAATTGGGTTATTTGCTTTTCGGGTGTTGAGGCATGTGAGTTCTTTATATATTTTGGATGTTAACCCCTTGTCGGATATGTCATTTACAAATATATTCTCCCATACTGTAGGATGCCTTTTTGTTCTGTTGATGGTGTCCTTTGCTGTACAGAAGCTTTTTAGTTTGATGTAGTCCCATGTGTTCATTTTTGCTTTTGTGTCCCTTATTCAAGGAGATGTGTTCAGGAAGAAGTTGCTCATGTTTATATTCAGTAGAGTTTTGACTATGTTGTCTTATAAGAGTTTTATGGTTTAATGACTTACAGTCAGGTCTTTGATCCATTTCGAGTTTACTTTTGTGTATGGGGTTAAACAATAATCCAGTTTCATTCTCTTGCATGTAGCTCCAGTTTTGCCAACACCAGTTGTTGAAGAGGCAGTCATTTCCCCATTGTATGTCCATGGCTCCTTTATTGTATATTAATTGACCATAAATGCTCAGGTTTATATCTGGACCCTCTAGTGTGTTCCATTGCTCTGTTGTTCTGTTCTTGTTCCAGTACCAAATTGTCTTGATTACTGTGGCTTTGCAATAGAGCTTGAAATTGGGGAGCGTAATCCCCCCAGTTTTATTCTTCCTTTACAGGATTGCTTTGGCTATTCAGGGTCTTTTGTGGTTCCATATGAAATTTAGAATGATTTGCTCTAGTTCATTGAAGAATGCTGTTGGTATTTTGATAGGAATTGCATTGAGTCTGTAGATTGCTTTAGGCAGGTTGGCCATTTTGAAAATATTAATTCTCCCTATCAGTGAGCACAGGATGTGTTTCCATTTATTGGTATCTTCTTTAATTTCTTTCTTGAGTGTCTTGTGGTTTTCAAAGTATAGGTCTTTCACTTCCTTGGTTAGGTATATTCCCAGGTATTTTATTTGTTTTGATGCAATTTTGAATGGAATTGTTTTTCTGATTTCTCTTTCTACTAGTTCATCATTAGTGTATAGGAATGCAACCAGATTTCTGTGTATTAATTATGTATTCTGCAACTTTGCTGAATTCAGATATTAGATCTAGTAGTTTTGGAGTGGATTCTTTAGGGTTTTTAATGTACGATATCATATCATCTGAAAACAGGGACAGTTTAACTTCTTCCTTACTAATATGGATGCCCTCTATTTCTTTGTCTTGTCTAATTGCTGTGGCGAGGACCTCAGAACTATGTTGAATAAAAGTGGAGAGAGTGGGCATCCTTGTCTAGTTTACGATCTTAAAGGAGCACCTTTCAGCTTCTCGCTCTTAAGTATGATGTTGGCTGTGAGTTTGTCACATATGGCCTTTATTATGTTGATGTACTTGCCCTCCATACCCATTTTGTTGAGAGTTTTTATCATGAATGGATGTTGAATTTTGTTGAATGATTTTTCAGCATCTATGGAGATGGTTATGTGATTTTTATCCTTCTTTTTGTTGATGTGGTGGATGATGTTCATGGATTTTCAAATGTTTTACCATCCTTGCATCCCCGGATAAATCCAACTTGATCATGATGGATGATCTTTTTAATGTACTTTTGAATTAGGTTTGCTAATATTTTTTTGAGTATTTTTGCATCTATGTTCATCAGGCATATCAGTCTGTGGTTTTCTTTTTTGTGTGTGTGGTGTCTTTACCTGGTTTTGGTATTAGGGTGGTGCTGGCCTCATAGAATGAGTTTGGAAGTATTCTCTCTTCTTCTACTCTTTGGAAAACTTTAAGGAAGATGGCTAGTAGGTCTTCACTAAATGTTTGATAAAATTCAGTGGTGAAGCCATCTCGTCCAGGGGTTTTGTTCTTAGGTAGTTTTTTGATTACCAGTTCGATTTTGTTTCTGGTAATTGGTCCATACTGATTTTCTGTTTCTTCCTTGGTCAGCCTTGGAAGGTTGTATTTTTCTAGAAAGTTGTTCATTTCTTCTAGGTTATCCAGTTTGTTAGCTTATAATTTTTCATGGTATTCTCTAAAAATTCTTTGTATTTCTGTGGTGTTCATAGTGATTTTTCCTTTCTCATTTCCAATTCTGTTTATTCTATTTTTTTCTTTATAAGTCTGGATAGGGGTTTATCTATTTTGTTTATTTTCTCAAAGAACCAGCTCTTGCTTTCATTGATTCTTTCTATTGTTTTACTCTTCTCGATTTTATTTATTTATGCTCTAATCTTTATTATGTCTCTCCTTCTACTGACATTGGGCCTCATTTGTTCTTCTTTTCCTAGTTTCATTAATTGTGAGTTTAGACTGTTCATACGGGGTTGTTCTTCTTTCCTGAGGTAGGCCTATTTTGCAATATCCTTTCCCCTTAGCACAGCCTTTGCTACATCCCACAGATTTGCAGTGTTGAATTATTGTTGTCATTTGTCTCCATATATTGCTTGATCTCTGTTTTTATTTGGTCATTGATCCATTGGTTATTTAGGAGCATGTTGTGAAGCATCCATGCGTTTGTGGGATTTTTCATTTTCTTTGCGTAATTCATTTCTAGTTTCACATCTTTGTGACCTGAGAAACTGGTTGGTACAATTTCAATCTTTTTGAATTTACTGAGGCTCTTTTTGTGGCCTAGTATATGATCTATTCTTGAAAATGTTCCATGTGCACTTGAGAAGAATGTGTATTCTGTTGCTTTTGGGTGTAGAGTTCTGTAGATGTCTGTTAGGTCCATCTCTTCTAATGTGTTCTTCAGTCCCTCTGTGTCCTTACTTATTTTCTGTCTGGTTGATCTGTCTTTTGGACTGAGTGGAGTATTGAAGTTTCCTAAAATGAATGCATTGTATTCTATTTCCCCTTTTAATTCTGTTAGTATTTGTTTCAAATATGTTGGTGCTACTGTGTTGGGTGCATAGATATTTATACTTGTTATATCTTCTTGTTGGACTGGCTCTTTATCATTATGTAATGTCCTTGTTTGTCTCTTGAGTTTCTTTGTTTTGAAGTCTATTTTGTCTGATACAAATACTGCAACTCCTGCTTTTTCCTCCCTACTGTTTGCATGAAATATCTTTTTCCATCCCTTCACTGTTAGTCTGTGTATGACTTTGTGTTTGAGATGAGTCTCTTGTAAGCAGCATATCAATGGGTCTTGTTTTTTAATCCATTCAGTGTCTCTTTTGATTGGTGCATTCAATCCATTTACATTTGGGGAGATTATTTATAGGTGTGTACTTATTGCCATTGCAGGCTTTAGATTTGTGGTTACTAAAGGTTCAAGGTTAACTTCCTTACTACCTAAAAGTCTAACTTAACTCACTTAATATGCTATTACAAACACAATCTAAAGGTTTGTTTTTTCTCCTCCTTTTTCTTCCGCCTCCATTCTTTATATATTAGGTATCATATTCTGTACTATTTGTCTATCCCTTGACTGACTTTGGGGTAGTTGATTTAATTTTGCATTTGTTAGTTATTAACTGTTTTATTTTCTTTACTGTGGTTTTATTACCTCTGGTGACAGATATTAAACCTTAGGAACACTTTCATCTATAGCAGTCCCTCCACAATACACTGCAGAGATGGATTGTGGGAGGTGAATTATCTCAGCTTTGCTTATCTGAAAATTGTTTAATCCCTCCTTCAAATTTAAATGATAATCTTGCCAGATAAAGCATTCTTGGTTCAAGGCCCTTCTGCTTCATTGCATTAAATATATCATGCCACTCCCTTCTGGCCTGTAAGGTTTCTGCTGAGAAGTCTGATGTTAGCCTGATGGGCTTTCCTTTGTATGTGATCTTATTTCTCTCTCTGGCTGCTTTTAATAGTCTGTCCTTATGCTTGATCTTTGCCATTTTAATTATTATATGGTTTGCTGTTGTCTTCCTTGGGTCCCTTGTGTTGGGAGATCTGTGCATCTCCATGGCCTTAGAGACTATCTCCTTCTTCAGACTGGGGAAGTTTTCAGCAATTACCTCCTTAAAACCACTTTCTATCACTTTTCTCTCTCTTCTTCTTCTGGTATCTCTATAATATGAATATTGTTCCTTTTGGATTGGTCACACAGTCTCTCAATATTCTTTCATTCTTAGAGATCCTTTTTTCTCTCTGTGCCTCAACTTCTTTGTGTTCTTCTTCTCTAATTTCTATTTCATTTATCATCTCTTCCACCATATCTTATGTGCTTTTAAAACCTTCCATTTTATGTTTCAGTTTTGAAACTGTGTTCTATAATGATTGGATATCTGACCAGAATTCATTCCTGCATTCTTGAATATTTTTCTGTACTTCCATGAGAATTTTTATGATTTTTATTTTGAAATATTTTCAGGAAGATTCATGGGTTAAATTTCATTTGACTCTTTCTCTGGTGTATTTATAATTTTACTTTGAACCAGGTTCCTTTGATGTTTCATATTTCTATGTGGTGCCCTCTAGTGCCCTGAAGCTTTACTCTCTGGAGCTGCTCAGCTGCTGGAGCAATGTCAGGGGTCCCAGGGAAGTGGTGTTAGTGCCGGATGGCAGGGGAAAGAGCTGTTTCCTGCTTCCTGTCTGCTGTGCCTGTCTCCACTGCCAGAACCACTGGGCTAAGCACACAGGTATAAGCCTCTATGCTTTGTGTTTGTAGCTGCTGTAGGTGTGGCTTCCCTCTGTCTGGCCTAATGCCAGGGTAAGATTTGCCAGATTGTGAGCCAGGTGTGGGTTGGCTGGGAGGAAGCCGCAGCAGTCTGTGTATCAAGGAGGGGGGGGCCTTGGAGCTGCATAGCCCTCTAGGGGGCTGGAGTGCCTGAACATGATGCAAATTATGAACCTGCTGGGCAGGGTGCACCCAGACAATTTTGTCTACCAGTCCTTTCTCCTGAGTGGTAAGCTCTGTGCAATCCTTGCCCCTTTAGCAACCTTCTTGCTGTTAGGAAGTCTCTCAGACTGCCTGCCTTTCTTTTGTCCCAGAGCAGCCAGAAATGGATCCCTGTTTTCCACGAGCATTTGGAATCTCAATCTCTTCAGGTATTCTGCTTGTCTTAGCTTTTCAAGATCCCTAATCACCAGAGAACCATGTAATGTAGATCTGTGCTCCCAGAGCAGATCTCCAGGGCTAGGTGTTCAGCAGTCCCAGGCCTCCAACCACACCCTACTCCATTTCTCTTCCTCCCATCAGTGAGCTGGGGTCTGGGAAGGACTTGGGTCCTGCTTGGCCATGGCTTTGGTACGTTACCCTGTTCTGTGAGGTTTATTCTTTTCTACAGGTGTATGCAGTCTGGCACAGCCCTCTTTCCTGTTGCTCTTGCAGGATCAGTTGTATTAATTATATTTTCATATTATATATGGTTTTAGGAGGAAGCCTCTGTCTCACTTCTCACGCTGCCATCTTTAATCCAATCCATCAGTCTTATACTTTTATATCTTAGAAGACATAGACAAATTTTAACTGACTTCAATTCCTTACAAAATTATTCTCCCTTTTTTGGCCTTACACCATTTATCACCAAAAGAACTGTTCATGTGTGTATAAGTATGTGTGAGTGTGTGTGTGTGTATATTACATAGTTCTGTTTATATAGGGGTTGGAAAGAAAAAAATCACTCTATAGCCAGCCTTTCTAACAAAAATAGATTTTTCTTTATTTTTTTTTTACTGAAGGGGAGGTTCATTATCTCCATTTTTATTTGCCTGCAATTAATTTATTAAATTTTGTGTAGAGAACAAGTTTATAGCCTCATTACTTTATAATATCATCCTGTTTGCTGCAACCTTTCCCTGTCACTGAATACATTATAGACAAAAGAAGAATGGTTCTTCTTCTAATGTACTGATGTGGTGGTGCAAGGTGCATGAGTAAAACCAACTTTGAAAACAAAAAGGCAAATTGGAGGAATAGAGAAAGACCAATTGTAAATGGAAATCATCAGAATTTGTAACTGGGATGAGTGTCATTTATTTTAAATAATATGCTTTTATTTATTCAACTTCCATATGAATCAGCTTTATGCCAGAATTTATATAAGGGAATAAAGAGAGGACGAGCAAACTTATAGTTTAAAAGCATTAATTATTCTATATTTTCATATTTTGAAATAAAGACCATTGAACCCACTTCATACAGACTCAGATTTACATGTTATAGACAGAATCATTTAAAAATGTTTTCAACTGAAGAAAATAAAACCATTAAAATGCAATTCCCCAAAGTAAAAGAAAGGGTCAGTTTACAGTACATATTTTAAAAGTTAGTTTTTCTTTTTGCAGATGCCCTTGGCTAAAAATGGAAAAGCTATCATCTAAAGGTAATGGTTCTTTAGTACATAGTTAGGGAGTAGGAGGTTGTGTTCTCTTTCCTTTAGGGTAAAGAACCTATATAAATTATTTGGAATTTTTCTGCAAGGTATATTTCTGTCTTCTTTCATATTTATTTGTTTATTCAATTACACATTTATGTCAATATGGTTTCATGGATATTTGTTTTATGCCAAATAATCCAATACTCCTTTATTTGTTATAGTGTTCCAATTTTTTTTTCAGTTTTGAGCACTGAAAGCTCATTCAGATAGCTCCTGTGTCCCTTTGATTTTCACCCACCAAGTTTTTATTTTTATTATTCTTTAGTATTTCCTTACTTTCTAGCATTATAGTATCTTCCAGAATTATCTTATATATTTGTACCCTAATCTCAGAATCAGCCATTTATCCAAGAAGTTCTTTTTTCATTAGAGAATAATATTAGAAATTGAACTCTGGATGTTAGGTGTGCTTGTTACTACTATGTTTTCATTGCTTTTAGACCCTCTCCCCTGATAAAGCAAGGAAGTGCGTGTGTGTAAATATACTAGTTCCTGTATATACACCTATCTATGAAATATATTTTATGTAACCATCTATATATTAAGTTAAACAGTTGTTCACATTGATGTTTCCAATTCTATTCCATTACCATTTGGATCATTCTTGCCTCCTTCCTTTGTTTATTGTTAAATTCTTATTCCTAAAGTAAATAACCTGGCTCCCATCATATGCCATTCATTTATTTTTTTAATTCCAGAGTACATATATAGCAGTATCACAATTGTTACCCTGTATAATCATTGGGAAACAACTTTCTCAAAGTACAGAACAATGCTTGTGTAATGCTTGTACGCAATTCCTTTTACCTTTAATTTTATAGTTTCCATTTATTTCCAGTTACTTAGGTCAGACCCTTTCTCCCCCACTCTCTTCAGTGACATTGTTTCATATATTTGTAACAAAGTTGCATTATTGTGTATATATGAGTGTTCTTGGTAACACTATTCACAATGTCCATCAACAGATGAATGAACAAACAAATGTGGTATATCCATACAATGGAATATTATCAGTAATAAAAATAAATGAAGTATTAATATATGCTAGAACATGGATGATTCTTAAAAATATCATGCTAAATGAAAGAAACTGGACACAAAGGGCTCATATTGAATAATTTATAGGTAAATCAAAAGAAACAGAAAGCAAATTATTGGTTGCAGGTGAATGGGGTGGGACTTCATGTGTAAAGGCTTTCCTTTGCTGTGATGAAAATATTTAAGAACTAGATACAGATGGAAGATTGCACAACACTATGAATTTACTAAGCTACTGAACTGTACACTTTAAAATAGAAGATTGCACAACACTATGAATTTACTAAGCTACTGAACTGTACACTTTAAAATAGTTAATTTTATGTCATGTGAACTTTGCCTAAAAAAAAATGAAGGGAAAAAGAAAAAAAAACCTCTTTGCAAAACTAAGAGTTATCTATTTATTCTGTTACATTTTCTTCTAGTTACAGTTTTGCCTATTTGTTATTTAGTGAGTTTTAAGCTGAAAGATATTTTAAAGTCATAATGAATGCTCCAATATACATATATTTTGCAGCATATTTTTCTGTTATATAATAATGAAATTTTACACATTCTTTAAAAATTAAAAAAGAAATTGGAATTTAATAAAATAGATTTTGCATTCTTTTTCTGTCTCCTTTACTCTCACATCTTTGTTTTTATAATAAATCATCTATAAAGTTTTAAGAAAATATAAGTTTTTGTGGCATTATATGGAATAGAAAACAATAAACTAGTTAATATGTGGTGCCTGTTATAAATTAAAATATAGAAATGGAAGTTTCCTTGATTGCCACAGCGAAAGACAGTTCAATTAGTACTTACTGATAAAGTTTTACATAATTTTTATATCTACCTAGTTATTGTATCTGTATTACAAATATGCAAAATTCAGGTTTTAATTTTTTTTAAAATAAATTACAAAGTTGTTACAACATTTTTATGAAGTCAAACCAACTCAAAATAATGTATTTTTCCAGCTTGATTGTTCTCTTTGACACAGAAAAGAACATTATAAATATGCTGTACATATTTGGAAGGATCAAATTGGAATATACATTTTACTTTACATTGGGAACCTGGAAATTAATATTCAGATGCTAGAACCATCTCTAATGTGGTATTAATAAACCATTATGAATTAGATTTAATGTTTATTATCCTTCAGCCAAACTTTTTTATCTTTTATATAAATTTCTGAATCATCTAAAATGTATATTATCATTCAGATGCATGATTAAATTCATTTCAGTTAGAAAAGATAATAACCAGAGTAGAAGGGACTCAAAACGAAGAGTTTGAAGGCATTAGTAATATCATGAGAGGTACCTTCTTTAGTGCATTCTATATACAACTGGCAGTCCTTCACGAGAATGCAATAGCTAGTTTATTGGCTGACTTATATTTTCCACTGACTATTTTATATAGTATTGGTATATTTGGGGTATTCATAAACTCAATTCAACACATATCAAATTTCAGAAGCCATGGAGATGTTAGTTTAATTAAATAAAGTATGTTATTGATGATAAAAGAAATATACAATGTTCTAAAGGAGAATAAGGAATATTTTTACTATGAGTGAATATGAATGGCTACAGTAGCTTCAACAATAGAAGTCATTGCATTTGGCTATATCTGAATCCTTAGAAATAAAGATCTCAGGATACTGTAGACTTTTTAGACTTATTTTCTCTATTGAGTTGCTTATTGTGAAGCACTTTCTAGTCTCTTGGGCCTTCAAAAGCCTCACACAGCTCCTTTACTCTGTACCATGCTGTCCTTGGCACAAATCATACAGGATGATCCATAAGAAACCTGAGCTCTGCTTGCTTCCTGCCCCAAGTCCTGCCTTTCTTCTCTATTTTCTATGACCACCTTTTCATTAGAACTCCTTGGTCATTCCAAAAATAGCAGACTGATTTCCTTGCTAAGGTCTGAGGAGTGAGTACAGAATGCCTTTAGAAGCAATCTGCTCTGACGTGAATGAAATAGGAAATGGTTTTCCTGTTTTACTTCCTATATTGTTCCCTGGAAGTTACCTCATATCAGAAGCTCATGATAGGAAATTAAAATGTGATCAAATCCATAATGTTCAAATCTTATTTTCAACAACATTCAGTTCTGTTTCTAATATTTGCCTATTATTGTTCCAAACTCTCAATAACTATTGAAAATTTTGAGAACCAATTGATTCCACCCTTTTATAGACTAATAAAGATAAAGTCACAGGTAGAGGCAATTTTTCTGTAAAGAAATTTCTACCCTCACAATCACATTTTGTAATTACTGAAATTGGACTGATTTACTTGGATTTAGTGTGATGACTTTAACTTATGACTCAAGCATTTTTCACTCTGAAACACTGGGGCTTTCTTTTAGATCTCATAACAGTGCAATAATGCAGACTAGCTTCTCACAAGGCAGCACAGGATAAAGGAGTCAGAAAGAGCAATGAGTGATCCAGACACTTTCAGGCAGAAGTGTCTATTAGCTTCCCATTTGGATTGATTACCCATCAGCAAATCTCAACTTCATGTAAGAGGCAGGATTGAGAAAAAGACAGATTATATACCACATATCCATAAATGTCTTCCTGCATTTTAAAAATAGGACACAGGATAATTTCAAGTGGTCACATCTCTTGCTAAATTAATTGATCAAATAACACCATCCTGATTCTGAATCTCACACTGCCATGGGTAAGCAATAATAAACTTAATGCTACATGTGTCTCCTGGAGGAAAGTTGTAGAGATTTTTGCAAACCAGGCCATCTGCAGCAGGTGTGTCAGTGGAACCCACTTCCTGTTTCTAACACAGCTGCACATGTTTTTGGCAAGCATCTTGAATCTGTGCCCCTCAACCTCACTGATTTTTGTCTTGCTTGGCTCTAGATGCTGGCATGTCTATGCATAAATTGTCAACTTTATTAGAGCTATGAAAGGCCTGAGTGTTACCATCAAGCACGCAGATGCAGTGCTTGCCTAGCCAAGCACACTTCCTGAACCACCAAAATAGTGTGGCTGCAACCATTGCTTGTCATTAGCAGGGACATTCTGTAAATCTTGATATGTTAAAGTGTGGCACTGTCATGAGTTGATCCAAGGTAAACATTTGCTATTTCAATTAGCTAATGGGTAGATCTCTATAAATATGCTATTTTCCCCCCTTACAGGCTAAGTTATATATAAAGTTGAATATTACTTATTAAAAAAATGGCTAGTTTGTAATTGTGTATTTACAATAATGTGGTGAGTGGTCTTCTAGCCTGTGTCCTTAGATTCCTCAATGTGTTTTACTTGAAAAGTAAAAATTTACTTGGAAAATTATTTTGAGGTTAGGACTTCTATTTCACCTGTTCCAGTTTCTTCTTGCATGTGTCTTTCCATGTGATTGCTCAGAACTTGACAGCTGGCTTCCCATGGATCATGCGGTGTAGACAGAAAGCAAAATGATATTGCCTTCTACAGTTAACTATCCCAGTCATATACTATCATTATTGCCTTATTTATTCATTAAAGCTTAACCATTTAGCTCAGTCCACATTCAACAGGAAGTGACTACATAAAGGTTGAAACATCTGAAGGACAGAGATCCTTGGGACCACCTTGGAGGCTGGCTACCATATATACTTAGAGGAATAAAGGCATAAAATATTTAATAGTTATGCTCTGCAATTTACAGTGGTAATAAGCAGTGGTTGGCAACTGAATTCTAGGAGTCAAATCCATCCCAAGGCTTGTATTTTTATGGCTTTTGAGTTGAATGTTTTTTCACATTGTTAAAGGGTTAAAAAAGAAAAGACAAAATAGAATATGTGACAGTGACCACATATGGCTAGAAAAGCTTTAAATATTTACTATATGGTTCTCTACAGAAAACATTAACCAATCTTTGGTCATCAGGAATAATATCTGAGACAATGCCAGTACGATCAGTTCAGTTACCTGAAATAAGCAAATATGGATTTGTATACAACCTTAGGTCTGCATTGTTTTCATTTATATAATCCAGCAATAAGCTTTTGTTATTATTGTTGTGCTTTTTTGTTGTTTTAGAACAATTTCATAATCTCAATTGTCAATAATTAATGACACTGTTATAAACTCCTAAATGAAACCATTCTCCTTTAGGAAGCTCTTTGGTAACATGAGTAGAATAAACATGAAAGAACCATAATTAATATTGATGTCAGTGTTTCTGAGATCAGAATTCTGTATATACAGCTCAATCTCTCCCCTTACCCCTTCTGCCATCCTCTTTTTGGGACATTATGTCTATAGACTTTTGTATTAATTTGTCAGAATGACTCTTACTTTGTGGATCAGAATCGCAGAAGGCAATATTTTACTTCATAAATGTTTATTCCTATTTGTCCTAGAGGTTCTCCCACCTGAGATATTTCTCTGCTGTACAGAAACAAAAAGTCAATCAACAAACAAATATTTACTAAAAACAATATATTAAATATGCACTGTGGAGACCACAAAAATCAAAAGGCTGTCACAGTAGAATTCATAGGCCAGGGAGGAAGCAAATCTTTGGAAATTTAACATTAGCTAAAAACCAAGCCACTATGAGTGAAGTGCTAAGTTATTTCTTCAGAGAAAAAAAGTACAGAAAACTCGTCCAGTAGACTCTCTTACATTTTAAAAGTAGGCCATTGTGTGACTTTTGACTTATGGTAATGATGGGGCTTAGTTAAAATCCATGAAGACTGGACTTATTTTTTGGACAGAAGTGGGGAATGACAACTCAATATTCAATTTTGCCTTGCTCACCTTTAATATTTCTTTTAGCACCAATGATCCAAAATGACTAAGAATTTAACTGTCCCAAATTTATTTCCAGCAACTACCTGGTAGTTATATATATATCATAAAAATCAAACATACCAGTCACTACTGTGATGATGCCATGAATATTTTCATATTTTCATCATCATTGAACAGCTGCCCAGCTAATGTAATGTAACTGAATTGCTGAGAAAACAAACTTTTGATTGTTGCAGTTGCTACGGATGATGCCATGAGAGACTATCAGACACAACGGACAAGTGATTATTTAAAAATGACTTCGTGTGGGGGTGTGTTTAATTATACTCCTTCTTATACATAATGTAATGATGCTGTGTTGAGTCCTTTCATAAAAAGTAAACCAAACACTATTCATTCTTTTTAAAATTGTTCTCTTCCCCCCTCTTTTTTAAAAATAAGCTCATGCATTTGGTTTTCTAAAATAGAAGTCTTCTGTATATTTGATGCATATACTTTCGTGCAATGGAACATTAGAAAAGAGCAAAAAAAAAACTTTTTCCATTCCCTCCAAAATTTGGTTAACCTTCATTCCCACCTTATCAAAGCAATTATCTGATATCTATAGAAGTTAAAATGGTGTAAGTATAAATGTATATTTTCAGGTCTGTCTGAAATTTCTATCTGATTTGAACACTGGAAATGTTTTTTTAAAAGTCAGGCTTGTTTGTGGTCTTCTTAGGAGAAAATCTAATGTCATACACTATTTTAGGCAGGAAAAATTTTTCTGAGAGGAACATTGAAGAACTAAAGGCATGATGAAGTATTCAGTTCTATAAGTTCCTAGACAATTTGAAAATGTCAGGACACGCATTATTCTGTTTATATTAAACAACCTGTCAGCCCAGCACATTTGTGAAAAATAACAGTGGTTATTTGTTTGGTATTTCCAGCGTCTCTGCATTTAACTCAAAATGCCACCTCCCCTCCTCCCCTGAAGCTTGCAGAAAATAAATTTTTAAAACAATTTAGTAACCTCCAGTTACATAACAACATTATTAATGTTTTTAAATTAAGAGAGAGCTAGTGATATTGCCATTGACATAGACGAAACTTTATGTTCCCCCAAAGCACATATGCTGAAGCCTAATCCCCAGTGTGACTGTATCTGTAGATGGAAATTCTCGGAAATGATTAGGTCATGAGGATGCATCCCACATGAGTGGGATTAGTGTTCTTATAAAAAGACCCCAGACAGCTCCCTTACTCCTTGCTTATATGAGGACACAGTGAGAAGACTGTTGTCTATGAACCAGGAATCAGGTTCTCACCAGAACCAAATCTGCCAGCATGTTGATCTTGAACTTCCTAGTCTCCAGAACTGTAAGAAAAAAAGTTCTATTGTTTATAAGCCACCCAGTCTTGGTATTCTTTTATATATATATATAAGTAGCCTGAATGGACTAAGACAGCCTTGTAATTAAAAAGGTAGTCGAAGGAGTATAGAATATGAGTAGAAGGTAATATTACAAGGAAAAGGATTAATCAAAAGAGAAATGTTCTTAGGACATGTAGTGTCTAGCTATTGGTAGTGTGAATGTAGACATACTAATTGTATTTAAAAACCTGACCTAATTCACTTGATGACCTCACCAATATAAACTGTCTTGCTTTCACTGACTCTTGGGTGTTCAATTTCAAATCAATCAATTAAGATGTCTTGAGAGTTAGTTGTACTCTAGTCCAGACATCCTACTAGGTAGAAAGTGGAGAGGAAACAGAAGGGCTCTTTAATGTATGGTGCCTGCCTTTACAAGCTGAAATCACTGTGATAGTGCAGAAAGCTTAAAGAAGGCAACTGTAAGATGAGACAGCTGGTCAGCATATAATGATGGGAGGAGTTATATTTGCAATTTTCCTGAGAATCAAGATTAAAATGATAGAAGATATAGGTCAGTAACTGGATTTTCAGAATATCTGTGCACCATAAACTAGGCAATATCTTCCACTTCTCTTAATGGGCAGTGGATATGCTGAAATATCCTCTAGATAAGAATTAACCCTAAGAAAGTGGGTAAAATACAGCCAATTACTTTTTAAGAACATAACTATATTAACAAGAAGGTAAGGGAAACATAGGGTCTGCCTTAGCCTGGGTTGCTATAATAAAAATACCTTAAACTTGGTGACTTATAAACAGAAAATACTCATTTTTCACAGTTAGAGGTGGGAAAGTCTAAGATCATGGCACATGTCTGGTGAGGTCAGCTTTTTTTTAATGGCCATCTTACTATAACCTCACATGGAGGAAGAGGCAAGGGATCTTTATGGAACCTCTTTTATAAGGGCACTAATTCCATTCATGAGGGCTCTACAAACATTCAGTCTATAGCTTGGACCAAAACAAAAGAGGGAGAAGTAAACAAAAATCTTAATGCCGATTTGATTCCACAGGTGCAGTTCTCTGAAGCCTTTTGCCTATTCCAGGAAATGAAAACTATAGGACACTGGATTTACTGTCTGTTTTAAGTCAGAAAACCAGAATTTTGGCCTCATCTGGGAAGAGAGCTGATTTGCAGCTCCCAAGGAAAGCCAAGACCATTGGAGCTACATACTTGGTGAAACAACAAATTAAAGAGTACAAATGAAATTGAATTCTTTTCTCCAGCAAAGGGAGACTAACAAAATTTTCGTGTTTAAGTTTTTTCTATGAATGGTAAAAATAATCTCTTCTAATAATTATATCTTTGCACCAGCCCTCAAAGAGGTCTTGAGAATGAATTTAATTTATCTGTGATGATTCAAGCTGAGATATGAAACTTAAAATGATGATAAATATAGTTCAGGAGTCTGGCAGAAAACTTTGCAGAGAAGTATATCTTTAAACAAGGTTGGAAATATTCCTGAGAGGAATTTGATTGCTGGTGATATCAGTCAGATATTGGAATTTTTTATTAAAAGGTATGAAATAATTGTAGAAACTGAAAAAAAATTTATTGTTTGGAAATTTTAAAAACCCTTCAAATAAATCTAAGTTCAAGCAAAAAGATCATTTGAAATAAATATTCAGAATTACAAAAAATGAAAATGCAATCTAACAAACCTAATAAGATAAAGCTTATTTGCCAATTAACAGTAAGAGGATAGTTTTATATATTTCTACTAGAAGAACAAAGGCTGAAAATTAACTTAAGATGGAAAATGAACAATAAAAGTAAATAAAACTGAAAAGAAATGAAAGGAAGAATAATTAAGATAAAAGCCTAAAGTAATTAGATAGTGATATTAACAATATTAGTAACTGGAGACCTATAAAGCCCTTAATAACTGCCAGGTACTATATTTACATTTATTAATTCATTTAATAAAGCACAATATGTAAATTACAGTTAATAATCTAGTTTAAATTCAGGTAAACAAAAACAGTAGAAAACTGACTGACATTTACTTATAAAAAACTTAGTGAATCAGAGAAACCACTTCAGAAATTAATCAAGAAAAAATAGAAGGTAGAAATACACAGTATTAAGATAAAAATGGAAAGTGTAACATTTAGTGCAGCTATTAAAATAATTATACATTGACTATTATGCCAATAATTGGCAAAATAAGATAAAATCGATTTTTAAAGAACTAAAGCTATCAAATGACTCAAAAGACAAAAATCTCAATAAATTAGCAGCCATTTCAAAAATGATCTTGGTGTACTTAAAAACCTAACCACAAATCATTCTGTCAAGCCTGTATAATTTTACAGATGATATCTGCCAAATTTTCATGGAAAATAGAATTCTAGTCTTATCTAAGCCTTTTTGGAGAACAGAAAAAGAGGAGACACTATGCAGTTCATTTTATAAGGCTTATAAAACATTGATATCAAAGCAAATTAGGGCAGTATAAAAATTACTATTGCAAGGCAATATCACTTAGGAACATAGATGTAACCATTCAAAGTATAGTATTTAGAACAAAACAGCCATTTTAAAAAGGACGAAGGTGATGCTATCTTAGAATGCAATAATGGCTTAATTTTTCAAATTCTTTTAATGTAATTCATACAATACTACATTGTACAGAATAAGCCATATTATCATCCTAACAGAAATAGTGGTCTTTGATGTAACTCAACAGACTTTCAGATAATAAATATTTAACAAACTAATAATAGGAAGGGTCATTCTTAATATCAAAATCTGCAGCAAACATTAAGATCAATGAAAAAATATTAGAAACATCTTGTTAAAATCAAACAATGAGAAAATTATGTCTATATTCATCTAGCCATTGAGTAAGATAAGTTTAAGCAATAAAAAGCATGAGGATTTAAAACAATGTATTTTCAAGTCTTTGAGGCATTTTTATCCTTAGGGCATTGTTTTATATGTTGTAAACTTTATATAGTGGCATCATGTTATATAAATTTCCTTGACTTGTGCTATTTTTCTTAATGGTATATTTTTGGAATACATTTGAATTAATAGGTTACACTTTATTACAATATAGTTTGCTTATATGTAGTCTTGTATAACATGTACATAGACTCAACAGGTCCTTCATATCTATTATTAGAAGTAAGAGAGTTTAGTAAGGCAGCTAATGGCTATAAGAGTAATAAAAAATAAAAAGGACTTAACTATATAATAGCAAATGTTTAAGATGCTATTTATGTAAACAATGCAAATATAAATTAATGAATACAATGAAAACTATGGATATCTTTTATAAAGAAAATGGTACAATACAGTTCGAATAGATGATGTAATTCACTTAGTAAACTGTAAATAGTTCTACTTGTGTTTTTACAAGACAGCTCTGCTAACCATGTTGATAATATTAAAATAATGATATAAAAATATTCTTCACTACAGACATAGTAAAAGTATGAGAAGATAAGCTGTGAATAAGCATATCACAAAAGAGGAAACTCAAATAGTAACAACAATAAAATGTCAAGAGATTTTGAATCTCTATAGTAATCCTGGCAAGGAAAGAAAAAAAATTACATACAACTTTCATCAAATTTGAATAAATTTTATATCAGTGAGATCTATAAAATGATTGCATGAATATTGGCACAAACACTTTGGAAAGCACCATGGCAGTGTCTGGTAAAGTTGAAGATGTGCAGACCATAAAATCCAACAATTTTACAATCTGTCTTGTGCATGAATATACTTTGTTGATTTCATTATAATTGCAAAATCTGAAAACAACCTAAAAGCTCACCAAGAGGAAAACAGAGAAATAAATTGATATATGTAAAGAGATATAGTATATTTATTACATTGTATACAAAAAGATATATTGGTTAAAATAATATACAATACAGAGTAGTATATATGGTATATGTTTTTTATATATAAATTACAGTCTATACACATATGTAGAGATAATTTGAAACTAGTGAGAAGGAATGAAAGATAACCATAACAATCTGCATTAAACTAAAAAACCATTTACTGACAAAAAAAAATCACATATTTCAGGAGGATATATGAATAAATCTGTGGTGAGCATCATTTTATACATGTCCTTTGAAGCACATTAGTATGCATTTCTATTGGATATATACATAAAAGGGGAATTACTGGATCATAGTCTATGGATAGTTACATTTGTGCAGAAGGATTTGACAGTTGTCCACAGTGATTATACTTACTTTCTCAACATAAATATGTAAGTATTTCAGTTGCTCCACATGCTTGCTAACATCTGATATTCTCAGTTTTGTAAAATGTAGCCAAACCTATCACCTGGGCTGTGATTATAACCATGAATTTTCTCTGGTTATGTCTGAATATCACTGTGATCATCTAGTGATCCCAAACTTGGCACTTTTTTTTTCCTATTTTGAAAACTTATAAACTGAAACTCAGACTATTTACTTCAAATTTGTCCATGAACAGTCTGAATGGATAATCTGATCTCTGTTCACTGTTCATCTATTCCATTATTCCTTTAACAGTTTAGCTCATGGACACAAATGACCACACACATAGGGCCACACATATTCCTGAATCGAACTTATCCCCCATAAAGGCCTCTTCATTCAACATCATTTTGTGGCTTTCTTTGATCATTCACAAAAAACACCCATTATCCTAATTCTTCTTCTCAGTAAAATTTCTAACTCTCTTGCAAGCTCTCAAAAAAGGAAAAAATCTATCTCACATATCTTATCTTGGATTTGATTTTTAATAATGTTTTATATACAGTCAAAGGCCAGGTTTGGCATATTTGGAGACTAACTTAGTAAGTCTATCTATAAGCCTTATTAGCTGTTTCGGAGTTCATGGAAATGAGCTACATTTAATGAGTAAATTCAGATTCTGCTGTGCTGAAACATCTGGCAATTTCTTCTTAAGGTTCTCTTATTGCCAACTCACCCCTCTCTTTTTAGCTTGTATCCCTTTTTAAAGATGTGTTTATGTCAATATTGAAATGATATTCTTTCTTAAACCTTGCCTAGGGTCTTGAAAAACACAAATGATCTTACAAAAAAAGACTTTGCTTTTACACTTTGACTTTTGTTTGGTTATGACCAAAATAGTCTGAGTTTTAAAAAGTGATTCAGGTTCTTAAATGCTTAAGGAAAAATAGTAAAGACAAAACAATTATTTTATCTCCTGTACAGAGTTGTCCACAAAAAGTACATATATCAGTACAAACCTCTGCTTGTACCTGAAGATATACACAGAGGTCAACTGCTATTTTTTGAGCACTTCTACATGATAGGCAACTTCCATTGATTATCTTTTTAATCATCTAATTAATCTTATTGAAAAAGTATCATTGTTCATATTTCCTAATGAGAAACTATAACTGGACAATATTAAAATAAATAGTTCTCACAAACTAAGTAGCAGAGTTTAGAAATTAATTATTTTTTAAATTATTACTATTTTTTAAATCAGGTTTTCATGGTGGGATGTTAGGACTTTAAAGGTAGCAAAACTGCTTTTTTTTCCATATTGAATCCTGTGTGTTTGACATAGTGTATGAAACTCAGTAAATATTCAATGAAAGTATTTTTAGTTAAATAAATTAAATGAATAGCATAATATGTTTAAAACCTGGCAGTAGCATACAAGATGACTGTGAATAGAGGCAAGAAGAATAATTAGATAGTTGAGTATCTGAGTGTGAAAATGTTAAAAATCTTAACCAAGGTCACTTCAGTGGGAATGGAAAAGAAAGAATATAAATAGATTATAAAACTGGCAGCCATAGAGGATCTCTGTCTGGCTTATACCTCACTGAAGAAAATAACAAACTGAGCTAGTAGTTGATAGATATGTTGATTAAATTGCAATTATTTTGCTATTTCTTATTTTATGTTGGTATTGTGCTATAACTTATTTTATTCATCACATTTTTACTCTGAAATTCCCAAAGTCTCTTTTTCTGGTAAGCTCTCAGTCTGGAATATTTTTGTTGGTGGCATGGATACAAATTTTTCAAAGAATTTATTGTGGCTACATAATCAGGCACATAAAATTGAGGTATGGCACTAGTTCAAGTCATGTTAGCACTTGCCTGCCTAACATAAAGCCTAGACCTTCAAGGAGCACATTTATTTATTTCACTTTATATTTTTAATTCTTGGACATGGTATGCTGTTTGCAAAATATTAAGTGAGGTAGTACTTTTGGCTCTTAAGGGGTATTTTTCAAAGACAGCTAACTGATGTAAAATGTGAATATCTAGTATGAGTTAAAGGAGAGCATTTTCCTAATATCTGAGGAAGTCTGCATGGGAATTCATCATTATCATTATCAGTAGGCAGTATGTTAAGCACCAGAAAAGCTGGATATTATTCACTTTGAAAGCTTTGAGGGCACACTATACATCACCTCATCGCTTTTTAATAGACTTTAACATAGGAATTAGATGTGTGGAGAACAAGAATTGCAATGGTTTCCCATATATTCAGAATTTTTAACCATATATATCACATATAAAATAGACTTTTTTTCTGATGTGAGGAAAGAAATACAGATAGACATCTATTTATACCATATTGTTCCATTTTGTTTGGTGTAATTCATGAATATTAAAATTTTTATAGTTGAAAGTTGGATTGGCTCTACTGATTTGTTGCAGAGATAAAGTTAAGATTCAAATATAAATTTCTTTCTGGTGTCCACTAAGTATGGCAGGGAAATAGTGTTCTTTAAATTGCTCAAATATTAGTAACATTAGAAACTAAAGTATTTTGGAAATATGTTGATTTGGAAAAGAAAAATCTATAGTAAATAAGCTACTTGAATAACTTGTCAGGACTGTGAAAGTTGTTCTGTTATCTATGTTTTGAAATTGGCTCAGAGAATATAATATGTAAACTATGGTAAGATATTAACTTGGAAATTACCATATCTTGCGATTTTTTCTTATTCCTAACAACATATTGGGAAGAAGCTTTGCAGTATTTACTTGAACTCTACCTCACTCCCCTTCCTTTAGGTGAGTGACTCTCAAACTTTAATGCATATAAGAATCATGCAGGGAGCTTATAAAAACCCCAGTACCCAGGTCACCCCTTATGTGAATTAAATCAGAATCTCTGGACATGGGATGTAATAATTAGTAATTTTTAAAGGTTCATAGATGATTTCAATATGAAGCTAATATTGAAAACCAGTACTCTACATTCTGAATTTCCTCTTTTTTTCAGGATGAAGTGTGTTGTATGAGAATATATTAAATGCTTGGTACAAAACTAAAGGTCTAATTTACATATTCAAGTAAAGTGTAAAAACCTCTAAACCTTTTATCCAGAAGCTCTTGTTCTTGAATTCTTCATTTGCCTCATCCTAAATTAGACTTCTTGCTATGAATTTTTCACTCTTAAGGCATTTGAGATTAAGAAGAAACATGGTCCACCTTTCTTTAACATAAAAGGACCTATCTGCTCCTTGGAATTGATTCTATCTAGAATGAAATGATCAGCAACTAATACTGGCTTGAGGCTTGAAAATCTAATTCAAAATACATTTAATTTTAAGCATGTAACAATTGATATAAATGGCAAGTATTCACCATAGTTAAATTCTCTGCATGTCAAACACCAGATTGCTGATAACGCTCTTTCTGTGAATGCTAACTTTTGTGTTATGACTTTGAATGAAAATGTAAGCAACCATAGGAAAAGATAGGGAGTGAAAATCATATATGCTACTTGCCATTTTTATAACCTTTAATTATATGGGCATATATGCTGTGGTGGATTTAATAGTAAAACAACAATGTTTGTCTTGAAGCAAGAATTTGCTAAGAGCCTGGCAGTGTGTCCCTGGGCTTCATGTTTATTAATACATTAACTTTTTATTTTAATTTTGTTATCATTAATATACAATTACATAAGCAACATTGTGGTTACTAGATTACCTCCATTATCAAGGCCCCACCACATACCCATTGCAGTCACTGTCCATCAGCATAGTTAAGAAGAAATAGAGTCACTACTTGTCTTCTCTGTGATATAGTACCTTCCCCATGACCCCCACTACATTATGTGTGCTAATCATAATGCCACTTATTCCCCTTCTCCCTCCCTTGCACCCACCCCTAATCCCTTTCCCTTTGGCAACTGTTGGTCCATTCTTGGACTCTGTGAGTCTGCTGCTGTTTTGTTCCTTCAGTTTTTGCTTTGTTCTTATGCTCCACAGATGAGTGAAATCATTTGGTACTTGTCTTTTGCTGCCTGGCTTATTTCACTGGACATAATACCCTCGAGGTCCATCCATGTTGTTGCAAATGGTAGAATTTGTTCTCTTCCTATGGCTGAATAATATTGCATTCTGTATATGTACCACATATTCTTTATCCATTTATCTACTGATGGACACTTAGGTTGCTCCCATATCTTGGCTATTGTAAATAGAGCTGTAATAAGCATAGGGGTGCATATGTCTTTTTGAAACTAGACTCCTGCATTCTTAGGGTAAATTCCTAGGAGTGGGATTCCTGGGTCAAATGGTATTTCTATTTTGAGTTTCTTGAGGAACCTCCATACTGCTTTCCACAATGGTTGAATTAGTTTACATTCCCACCAGCAGTATGGAAGGTTCTCCTTTCTCCACATCCATGCCAGCATTTGTTGTTTCTAGTCTTTTCGATGTTGACATCCTAACTGGTGTGAGGTGATATCTCATTGTGGTTTTAATTTGCCTTTCCCTGATAATTAGTGATGTGGGGCATCTTTCCATGTACTCGTTGGCCATCTGAATATTTTCTTTACAGAAGTGTCTGTTCATATCCTATGCCTATTTTTTAATAGGGTTATTTACTTTTTGGGTGTTGAGGCATGTGAGTTCTTTACATATTTTGGATGTGAACAACTTGTTGGATATGTCACTCGCAAATATATTCTCCCATACTGTAGGATGCTTTTTTGTTTGGCTGATGGTCTCCTTTGCTGTAAAGAAGCTTTTTAGCATGATGTAGTCCCATTTGACCATTTTTAATTTTGTCTCCCTTGCCCGAGGAGATGCATTCAGGAAAAAGTTGCTCATGCTTATATTCAAGAGATTTTTGCATCTGTTTTCTTCTAAGAGTTTTATGGTTTCACAACTTACATTCAGGTCTTTGATCCATTTGGAGTTTACTTTTGTGTATGGTGTTAGACAATAATCCAGTTTCATTCTCTTGCATATAGCTGTCCAGTTTTGCCAACACCAACTGTTGAAAAGCCTGTCATTTCCTCAGTGTATGTCCATGGCTTCTTTATCATATATTAATTGACCATACATGCTTGGGTTTATATCTGGGTTCTCTAGTCTGTTCCATTGCTCTATGGGTCTGTTCTTGTGCCAGTACCAAATTGTCTTTATTACTGTGGCATTGTAGTAGAGCTTGAAGTCAGGAAAATAATCTGCCCAGCTTTATTCTTCCTTCTCAGGATTGCTTTGACTATTTGGGGTCTTTTATTATTCCATATGAGCAGTCTAAACTCATAATTAACAAACCTAGTATTCTTCAACGAACTAGAGCAAATAGTTCTAAAATTCATATGGAATAATAAAAGAACCAAGGAGGCCCAATGTCAGTAGAAGGAGGAACATAATAAAGATTAGAGCAGAAATAAACAAAATTGAATCAGAAAGAATCAATGAAAGCAAGAGCTGGTTCTTTGAGAAAATAACAAAATGGATAAACCCTTATCCAGACTTATCAAGAAAAAAAGAGAGTCTATACCCATAAACAGAATCAGAAATGAGAAAGGAAAACTCACTATGGACACCACAGAAATACAAAGAATTATTAGAGAATACTATGAAAAATTGTATGCTAACAAACTGGATAACCTAGAAGAAATGGACAACTTTCTAGAAAAATACAACTTTCCAAGGCTGACAAAGGAATAAAAAGAAAATCTCAGCAGACCAATAACCAGCAACAAAATTGAACTGGTAATCAAAAAACTACCTAAGAACAAAATCCTGGACCACACAGCTTTACTGGTGAATTTTATCAAACATTTAATGAAGACTTAATGCCCATATTGCTTAAATTTTACCAAAAAGTAGAAGGAATACTTCCAAACTCATTCTATGAGGCCAGCATCACTCTAATACCCAAACCAGGAAAAGGCAACACAAAAAAAGAAAATTACAGACCAATATCCCTGATGAGCAAAGATGCAAAAATACTCGACAAAATATTACCAAACTGAATTCAAAAATACATCAAAAAGATCATCCATCATGATCAAGTAGGATTTATTCCAGGGATGCAAGGATGGTACAACATTCAAACATCCATAAACATCATCCAACACATCAACAAAAAGAAGGACAAAAACCACATGATCATCTCCATAGGTGCTGAGAAAGCATTTGACATAATTCAACATCCATTCATAATAAAAACTCTCAACAAAATGGGTATTGAGGGCAAGTACTTCAACATAATAAAGGCCATATATGACAGACCCACAGCAGATATTATACATAACTGTGAGAGGCTGAAAGCTTTTCCTTTAAGGTAGGGAAAAAGCCAAGGATACCCAATTTCCCCACTTCTATTCAACATATTACCGGAGGGCCTAGCCATGGAAGTCAGACAACACAAAGAAATAAAAGGCATCCAGATTGGCAAGGAAGAAGTTAAACTGTTCCTGTTTGCAGATGACATGATATTGTACATTAAAAACCCTAAAGAATCCACTCCAAAACTACTAGATCTAATACCTGAATTCAGCAAAGTTGCAACATACAAAATTAATACACAGAAATCTGTGGCATTCCTATACACTAACAATGAACTAGTAGAGAGAGAAATCAGGAAAACAAGTCCACTCACAATTGCATCAGAAATAATAAAATATCTAGGAATAAACCTAACAAAGGAAGTGAAGGCCTATACTCTGAAAACTACAAGACACTCATGAGAGAAATTTTTTTTTTGAGAGGGCATCTCTCATATTTATTGATCATATGGTTGTTAACAACAATAAAATTCTGTATAGGGGACTCAATGCACAATCATTAATCAACCCCAAGCCTAATTCTCAACAGTCTCCAATCTTCTGAAGCATAATGAACAGGTGAACAAGTTCTTACATAGTGAATAAGTTTTTACATGGTGAACAGTACAAGGGCAGTCATCACAGAAACTTTTGGTTTTGGTCATGCATCATGAACTATAAATAATCAGGTCAATTATGACTATTCATTTGATTTTTATACTTGATTTATATGTGAATCCCACATTTCTCCTTTATTATTATTGTTATTATTATTTTTAATAAAATGCTGAAGTGGTAGGTAGATGCAAGATAAAGGTAGAAAACATAGTTTAGTGCTGTAAGAGGGCAAATGTAGATGATCAGGTGTGTGCCTGTAGACTATGTGTTAATCCAAGCTAGACAAGGGCAACAAAACATCCACGGATGCAGAAGATTTCTCTCAAAACAGGGGGGGTGAGGTTCTAAGCCTCACCTCTGTTGATCCCCATCATGAGAGAAATTAAAGAAGATACCAATAATTGGAAATGCACCCCATGCTCATGGATAGGAAGAATTAATATTTTCAAAATGGTCATCTTGCCTAAAGCAATCTATAGATTCAATTCAATTCCTATCAAAATACCAACAGCATTCTTCATTGACCTAGAGAAAGTCATGCTAAAATTCATATGGAACCACAAAAGACACCAAATAGCCATAGCAATCCTGAGAAGCAAAAATAAAGCAGGAGGAATTATGCTTCCCAACTTCAAGCTCTACTACAAGGCCACAGTAATCAAGAGAATTTGGTACTGGCATAAGAACAGGCCCATTGAACAATGGAACAAACTAGAGAGCTCTGATATAAACCCAAACATATATGGTCAATTAATATATGATAAAGTAGCCATGGACATACAATGGGGAAATAACAGCCTCTTCAATAGCTGGTGTTGACAAAATTGGATAGCTACATGCAAGAGAATGAAACTGGATTATTGTTTAACCCCATACACAAAAATAAACTCAAAATGGATTAAAGACTTGAATGTAAGTCATGAAACCATAAAACTCTTTGAAGAAAACATAGGTAAACATATCCTGACTATAAGCATGAGTAACTTCTTCCTGAACGCATCTCCTTGAGAAAGGAAAGCAAAAGCAAAAATGAACTCATGTGACTACATCAAAGTAAAAAGTTTCTGTATGGCAAAGGACACCATCAACAAAACAAAAAGGAATCCTACAGTATGGAAGAATATATTCATAAATGACATATCTGACACAGCGTTAACATCCAAAATATATAAAGAACTTACATGCCTCAACACCCAAAAAGCAAACAACCCGATTAACAAATTGGCAGAGGATATGAAGAGACAGTTCTCCAAAGAAGAAATTCGGATGACCAACAGACACATGAAATGATGCTCCACATCACTAATTATCAGGGAAATGTAAATTAAAACCACAATGAGATATCACCTCACACCAGTAAGGAATGCCAGCATAGAAAAGACTAAGAACAACAAATGCTGGCGAGGATGCGGAGAAAGGGTTCCCTCCTACACTGCTGGTGGGAATGTAAACTAGTTCAACCATTGTGGAAAGCAAATGGAGGTTCCTCAAGAAACTAAAAATAGAAATACCATTTGACCCGGGAATCCCACTCCTTGGAGTTTACCCAAAGAATACAAGTTCTCAGATTCAAAAAGACGTATGCACCCCTATGTTTATTGCAGCACTTTTTACAATAGCCAAGATACGGAAGCAACCTAAGTGTCCATCCATAGATGAATGGATAAAGAAGAGGTGGTACATATACACAATGGAATACTATTCAGCCATAAGAAAGAAAGATATCCCAACATTTGCAACAACATGGATGGAGCTGGAGGACATTATGCTCAGTGAAATAAGCCAGGTGGAGAAAGAAAAATGCCAAATCGTTTCCCCTCATTTGTGGAGTATAACAATGAAGCAAAACTGAAAAAACAAAATAGCAGCAGACTCAGAGACGCCAAGAATGAACTAGTGGTTACCAAAGGGGAGGGGTATGGGAGGGTGGGTGGGGAGGGACGGAGAAGGGGATTGAGGGGTATTATGTTTAGTACACATGGTGTGGGGCATCACGGGGAGAACAGTGTAGCAGAGAGAAGGCACGTAGTGAATCTGTGGCATCTTGCTGCACTAATGGACAGTGACTGCATTGGTGTATGAGTGGGGACTTGATTATATGGGTAAGTGTAGTAACCACATTGTTTTTTCATGTGAAACCTTCATAGTGTGTATATCAATCATACCTTAATAAAAAAATATAAATAAATAAATAATAAATAAATAAATGTGGCCTGAGTTTGGTTACTTGCTTCTAAGAAATAGAATAACTGTGGCATAAGTGACGCTATATGACTTCCTGAGACTAGATAATAAAATGAATAAATAATTTCTGCTTGACTCTCTCTGTCTTAGCTTGTTCATTCTGGGGAAAGTCGATTGCCAGTCAGGATATTTAACAAGCCTGTGGAGAGGTCCATGTAGAGAGAAATGATATATTTTATTAGTTTCCAGCTCCTAGCTATGTGTGTCGGCCATCTTACAATTAGACCCTCCAGTCCTAGTCAAGCCTACAGATGATGATGACTGTAACCCCAGCAGATATCTTGTCTGCAACCTCCTGAGAGAACCTGAGATACTACTGTCCAATGAAGTTTCTTTTTCATCATTAATCCACAGAAACTATGAAAGGTGATGACTATTGTAGTTTTATGACACCAAATTTTGGGATAATTTGTCTGACAGCAATAGATATAATGCAGATTTTGGTACCGAATAACAGGGTGCTTCTTTAACAATCCTTAAAAATGTAGGGAATGACTTTGTAACTGGGCAGTGGGAAGCAACTGCAAAGATCTTGAGGTGAATGGGCATTGTTCCTGCTGTGTCCTCAGCCTGGAACACCTTTCTCTCCAGATAATATGGTTGTTGTTTCATTTCCTTTATGTCTTACATATCACCTTGGTGAGATGTTCCTTAACTATCCTATGTAAAATGAAAACAATAACAGTAACAACCTTAAAATTCCTATATCTTTTTCCTGTAATCTTCTTCTTCTTCATAATATTAAAAATGTTATAACATATATTTTGTTTCCTTGTGATGTTTTGCCTCCTTCCTGTAGAATGTAATCACAACTAGGGAAGGAAGTTTGTCTGTTTCAGTAAATGCTTTACTCCAGTTCCACGAATGTGTCTGGGACACAACAACAAGAGATCATTGTTGAATGAATGAATAAATGACCTTGGGAAACAATGTAATGTTGCATGCAAATAATTTCAAAGGCAAGGGACATCTTCGAAGAGAGGTGTGGTTCTCTATGATATGTGCATTTGTGTAGACTTTGAGAATAAGGAGTGAGGAATGAGATTGGGGATGGAGGATGGCAGAGGGAAACACTGCTTCAAGATTAGTTATGTCCAAGTCAAAGGAAAAACTGCTGGGGAGTTTACATAAGAGCACAAAGGAAAAAGAAATCTTTCACTTTCATTGTCTTACTAATAGAAATATACACTTGTTTTTTTGTTTCCCACCTATTTTTAAACCAACTAGTCACATTCTTTCTTCATACATACATACATATATATATATATATATATATATATATATATATATATATATATATATACAGTCTAAAAGTTGTGATCTATACTTGATGTCTCACTCTATCCTTCACTCCAGTTAATAATAAATTCCATTGCTTTTCTGCTGAAATTGGTAGAATAGCCCATGCTCTCTGGATTCAATTCAGTGTTCCTTTCAAACTCTCTTCTTTTCAGTGCTTACTCAGATCACTGGAAGAATAATTTCTTATTTTAAATCTAATTTTATCAATCTCATGCTGATTTTATCAATGTTATCATGTTGCTTTTAGGATAAAGACAAAATCCTTAACATTTGTATAAGAATCTCTGTCTTCTTACAGTCTATAATTCAGCAATATTGATTTTCTTCCAGGTCTATACTCTGTATTCTAGCAGACATTTATTTATACTTTAGTATATATATATGCATTGCATTCATTTAACTCTTGCTTTTATATCTCTCTTACAATTAGCTTTTCTTTGCTACAGTTTATTCAATGACATAAATAATTATTTGGGTATAGAATATATATTTTTACACAATATCTTAAATCATTTAGGGATAAATTGGATTATAAACAGATAATTTATTCTAATTAATCTTGTTTATCTAATATAGAAAATTATTTCCTATGTGGATTGTGTGTGTGTGTGTGTGTGTGTGTGTGTGTGTGTGTGCATAATCTATCAAATTCTCCAGCATCTGAGACTAAGTTACATATTTTGGCTGCTCCTTTTGATTTTTTGGTATTCCAGAAAGTCATCTAGCACACTGGAGCAATAACTTGCCAAATTGAATAAATAAAACAGTTACAGACAGAGTTTGGCTCAATATTATTTCTAGAAGCATTTTTTCTTAATAGACTCCTATGGCAATATTTTAGGAAGAAAATAAGTGAAACCATGATAGATAAGAACATGATAATTGTCCTTAATATTCCTGACTATGTTTAAGAAATGTAATGGCTATCCATGAACATAAACACTGAAACATATTTAGTGGTTTAACTTCTAAATAAATGAACACATATATACACATATTTACATATATTCTAAGAAAGAATGAGAGAGAGCTAAACAGAGAGGTAAGAAAAACGTGTAGCCTTTCTTTTCAATTCTTAACTGTTCTGAAAAATGAGTCCTGCAGGAAAGAAAATGCACCACTTAATTGAAAGAGCTCCTGATTTCTTTTGATCATTCTCTCAATTTTTACTATTATTTTTTTAGAAATATTCATATCTTTTTTATTTTGAAGTTTAAAATAACTGAAATGTATTTATTGTTGTACTAGTAAATTTCATAGCAAGAAATGAAACCTCTTGTTTTGGCGTCTTCTGAAGGGAAACATTAGAAGGGACACCACAAATCTCTATGACATGGGTCAACAGTTTAAAATTTAGTAAAACACAGGGATGTACCTTTAAATAGTGTGACCAAAGAAGTTAGAAGGTAAAAGTTTTCTTTCGTAAAATCACAGTCTGGAGAAAATGCTTCCATGGAAACACTACTTAGGAAAGAGTTTGGCCTCTTCTAATAAAAACTAGGGAATTGCTCTCCAGGCCCTCTTTGTCTTCCTTCTGGCCTTCCCTTTACCCAACCTCTTTTGTTGACCTCTTAATTAGACCACTTGAGTCCATATTTTTAAAAAGTCTTCTCAACAAGACTTGGTCTCTCCAAAAACTGAGGAAATCAACAAAGCTGAAAGGGAGTCACAGAAACAAAGCTAGTGTTCTGCTTCTCTCATTTCCCCTTTCTCTCCTTTATTTAACCCATATTTCCATTCAAATTCTTTTCTGATTTCTTGCAGATGTTATCTGGGTGCTCTTATTGTAAAATATATTTTAAAAAATCATTTATAATCATATGGAACAAAATATATTTCTTAAATCATATACATCTGAGTATCTCCAGTAATTCTTCATGTACAACTTTACTGACTCCTTTGGTGCTTCTTCTTTTTTTTGTTTGGTTTGGTTGGGTTTCTTAGCCTTTTTCAATTTTGCTTCTTAAATGAAAATTTTATATTTTAGAGGAGTTCTAGTTTCACAGCAAAAGTGAGAGGTCAGTATAGAGATTTCCCATATACCTGTCCCTACACATGTATAGCTCCTCCCATTATTAACATTCACCACTAGAGAGGTTCATTTGTTACAACTGATGAAGCTACAATGACATATCATAATCATCCAAAGTCCATGGTTTACTTTAGGGTTCATTCTTGGCATTGTATATTCTATGAATCTGGACAAATATATAATGACCTGTATCCATAATTATAGAATCATACAATGTATTTTCATTGTCCAAAAAATCCTCTGTGCTTGCCTATTCATTTCTCTTTCTACCCCTCAACTCTTAGCTACCACTGATCTTTTTACCCTCACCATAGTTTTACATTTTTCAGGACACTATATAGTTAGCCACACAGTATGCAGCCTGTTAAGATTGGCTTTTTTCACTAAGTAATATGATTTTAAGGTTCCTCTATGTCTTTTCATGAGTTGATTGCTCATTTCTCTATAGCAAGTGTCTCCATTCTTTGGGAAGAAAATATTATATTTAAGGGAAACACATTCCCAGATTCATGTTTTCCAAAACTCATCTCTAGTTAAAATATATATCACTCTATGAAACTTCATGAAAATTTTTTATTAAATCATGAGACAAACTCACCATGTAGATAGTTACAGCAAACATTATTATAAGAACATCATAGTCTCAAAATTCTGTATCTGTTCATTGTCCAAAACAGGGGAAAGGGAGAAGTATTTTAACTTACATGCCTTTCACCTTCAAGGTAAATACATATTTACCAGGAAATATTGATATGCATAGATATAAAGTTTTAAACAACCCATAAATTGTTCAAGGTGTGAACCAAACATAAAAAGAAAAAAAAATCTTAGAAGCATCATATCTCACTGATATAAATGATATTATTTTCTGTCCACAAAACTGAAGTAGTTCTTGCAAAAAAACACACTATCTTCTAATTTATGGAATTTTCATTGCTACTGGTGACTAGATATTTGTCTTCAGGCATTATTAGGAAAACACATTTTTAAATAGAGAATTTGGGGTTCATTTTTATTGCTCTAAATTTATCTTCATCCTTTGATGAGAAATTTCTTTTGCATTGATTTTAATATAGTCCTTGTAAAAATCAGAGAACTGTTTGAACATTAAAGTGAAAAATTTCATTTTATTCACTATTTAATCCCAATTTGTTGTCACCCACACTAATGTATCAATATTTTTTGAAAGCTTATATACATATACGAAACAATACTAAGCACTAATAACATAGCAGTAAGATTTAGCTCTAGTCTGAACAATACCTAAACTAGTATTTTTGTGTTAGATAGTAAACAGATTGAAAGTAATGAGAAAAATAAAATAGTGTAGAATTTTTCTATTCTATAGGCTTCAAGCAGAAAAAGCAGAATTTATAATTTGAAATATTCAAACATTTTTCATTCTTCTTTAATCTCTGGTGTTTTTCCAATAATATATATATATATACATATGTATATATGTATATATATATATATTTTGGTATCACTAATCTACAATTACATGAAGAACACTACATCAAGTTCCCCCAGCAGACCCCCTCACAGTCACTGTCCATCAGAGTAGTAAGATGCTGTAAAATCACTACTTGTCTTCTCGGTGTTGCACAGCCCTCCCCGTGCCCCACACACACACACTACACATGCTAATCATAATGCCCCCTTTCTTTTTCCCTGCCCTTGTCCCTCCCTTCCCACTCAACCTCCTCAGTCCCTTTCCCTTTGGTAACTATTAGTCCATTTTTGGGTACTGTGATTCTGCTGCTGTTTTGTTCCTTCAGTTTTATTTGTACTTATACTTCACATATGAGTGAAATCATTTGGTACTTGTCTTTCTCTGCTTGGCTTATTTTACTGAGCATAATACCCTCTAGCTCCATCCATGTTGTTGCAAATGGTAGGATCTATTTTTTTCTTATGGCTGAGTAATATTCCATTGTGTATATGTACCACATCTTCTTTATCCATTCATCTACTGATGGACATTTAGGTTGCTTCCAAATCTTGGCTATTGTAAGTAGTGCAGCGATAAACATAGGGGTGCATCTGTCTTTTTCAAACTGGAGTGCTGCATTCTTAGGGTAAATTCCTAGAAGTGGAATTCGTGGGTCAAATGGTATTTCTATTTTGAGCATTTTGGGGAACCTCCATACTACTTTCCACAATGGTTGAAGTAGTTTACATTCCCACCAGCAGTGTAGGAGGGTTCCCCTTTCTCCACAACCTCGCCAACATTTGTTGTTGTTTGTCTTTTGGATGGTGGTGATCCTTACTGGTGTGAGGTGATATCTCATTGTGGTTTTAATTGGCATTTCTCTGATGACAAACGATGTGGAGCATCTTTTCATGTGTCTGTTGGCCATCTGAATTTCTTCTTTAGAGAACTGTCTATTCAGCTCCTCTGCCCATTTTTTAATAGGATTATTTGCTTTTTGTTTGTTGATGTGTGTGAGCTCTTTATATATTTTGGATGTCAACCCTTTATCGGATCTGTCATTTATGAATATATTCTCCCATACTGTAGGATACCTTATGGTTCTATTGATGGTGTCCTTTGCTGTACAGAAGCTTTTTAGCTTGATAAAGTCTCACTTGTTCATTTTTGCTTTTGTTTCCCTTGCTCGGGGAGATATGTTCATGAAGAAGTCACTTATGTTTATGTCCAAGAGATTTTTGCCTAATTTTTTTCTAAGAGTTTTATGGTTTCATGACTTACATTCAGGTCTTTGATCCATTTTGAATTTACATTTGTGTACGGGGTTAGACAGTGATCCGATTTCATTCCCTCACATGTAGCTGTCCAGTTTTGCCGGCACCATCTGTTGAAGAGACTGTCATTTCCCCCATTGTATGTCCATGGCTCCTTTATTGTATATTAATACGCCATATATGTTTGGGTTAATGTCTGGAGTCTCTGTTCTGTTCCACTGGTCTGTGGCTCTGTTCTTGTGCCAGTACCAAATTGTCTTGATTACTGTGGCTTTGTAGTAGAGCTTGAAGTTGGGGAGCGAGATTCCCCCAACTTTGCTCTTCCTTCTCAGGATTGCTTTGGCTATTTGGGGTCTTTGGTGTTTACATATGAATTTTTTAAACTATTTGTTCCAGTTCATTGAAGAATACTGTTGGTAATTTGATAGTGATTGCATCAAATCTGTACATGCTTTGGGCAGGATGGCCATTTTGATGATATTAATTCTTCCTAGCCAGGAGCATGGGATGAGTTTCCATTTGTTAGTGTCCTGTTTAATTTCTCTTAAGAGTGTCTTGTAGTTTTCAGGGTATAGGTCTTTCACTTCCTTGGTTAGGTTTATTCCTAGGTACTTTATTCTTTCTGATGCTATTGTGAATGGAATTGTTTTCCTGATTTCTCTTTCTATTAGTTTATTGTTAGTGTATAGGGAAGCCACAGATCTCTGTGTGTAAATTTTGTATCCTGCAACTTTGCTGTATTCCAATATCAGTTCTAGTAGTTTTGGAGTGGAGTCTTTAGGGTTTTTTATGTACAATATCATGTCATCTGCAAATAGTGACAGTTTAACTTCTTCTTTACCCGTCTGGTTCCTTGTATTTCTTTCTTTTGTCTAATTGCCATGGCTAGGACCTCCAGTACTATGTTGAATAACAGTGGGGAGAGTGGGCATCCCTGTCTTGTTCCCGATCTCAGAGGAAAAGCTTTCAGCCTCTCACTGTTCAGTATGATGTTGTCTGTGGGTTTATCATATTGGGCCTTTATTATGTTGAGGTACTTGTCCTCTATACCCATATTGTTGAGAGTTTTTATCATGAATGGATGTTGAATTTTGTTGAATGCTTTTTCAGCATCTATGGAGATGACCATGTGGTTTTTGTCCTTTTTGTTGATGTGGTGGATGATGTTGATGGATTTTCAAATGTACCATCCTTGCATCCCTTGGATTGATCCCACTTGGTCATGGTGTATGATCCTTTTGATGTATTTTTTATTTGGTTTCCTAATATTTTGTTTAGTATTTTTGCATCTACATTCATCAGGGATATTGGTCTGTAGTTTTCTTTTTTGGTGGGATCTTTGCCTGGTTTTGGTATTAGGGTGATTTTGGCTTCGTAGAATGAGTTTGGGAGTATTCCCTCCTCTTCTATTTTTTGGAAAACTTTAAGGAGAATGGGTATTATTCTCCTCTCTGTGTGTCTGATAAAATTCTGAGGTGAATCCATCTGGCCTCGGGGTTTTGTTCTTGGGTAGTTTTTGATTACCGCTTCAATTTCTTTGCTGGTAATTAGTCTGTTTAGATTTTGTGTTTCTTTCTGGGTCAGTCTTGGAAGATTGTATTTTTCTAGGAAGTTGTCCATTTCTCCTAGGTTTTCCAGCTTGTTAGCATACAGGTTTTCATAGTATTCTCTAATAATTCTTTGTATTTCTGTGGGATCTGTCATGATTTTTCCTTTCTTGTTTCTGATTCTGTTGATGTGTGTTGATTCACTATTTCTCTTAATAAGTTTGGCTCGAGGCTTATCTATTTTGTTTATTTTCTCAAAGAACCAGCTCTTGGTTTCATTGATTTTTTTCTATTGTTTTATTCTTCTCTATTTTATTTACTTCTTCTCTGATCTTTATTATGGCCCTCTGTCTGCTGACCTTAGGCCTCATATGTTCTTCTTTTTTCCAATTTCAATAATTGTGACATTAGACTATACATTTGGGATTGTTCTTCCTTCTTTAAATATGCCTGGATTGCTATATACTTTCCTCTTAAGACTGCTTTTGCTGCATCCCACAGAAGTTGGGGCTTTGTGTTGTTGTTGTTTTCATTTGTTTCCATATATTCCTTGATCTCTATTTTAATTTTGTCGTTGATCCGTTGATTATTTAGGAGCATGTTGTTAGGCCTCCATGTGTTTGTGAGCCTTTTTGCTTTCTTTGTACAATTTATTTCTAGTTTTATACCTTTGTGGTCTGAGAATTTGGTTGGTAGAAATTCAATCTTTTGGAATTTACTGAGGCTCTTTTTGTGGCCTAGTATGTGGTCTATTCTGGAGAGTGTTCCATGTGCACTAGAGGAGAATGTGTGTCCTGTTTCTTTTGGATGTAGACTTCTATAGATGTCTATTAGGTCCATCTGTTCTAGTGTGTTCTTCAGTGCGTCTGCACCCTGAATTATTTTCTGTCTGGTGGGTCTGTCCTTTGGAGTGAGTGGTGTGTTGAAGTCTCCCAAAATGAATGCATTGCATTCTATTTCCTTCTTTAATTCTGTTAGTATTTGTTTCACATATGTTGGTGCCCCTGTATTGGGTGCATATATGTTTATAATGGTTATATCCTCTTGTTGGACTGAGCCCTTTATCATTATGTAATGTCCTTCTTTATCTCTTTTTACTTTCTTTATTTTGAAGTCTATTTTGTCTGATACTAGTATTGCAATGCCTGCTTTTTTCTCCCTGTTGTTTTCATGAAATATCTTTTTCCATCCCTTGACTTTTAATTTGTGCATGTCTTTGGGTTTGAGGTGAGTCTCTTGTAAGCAGTGTATAGATGGGTCTTGCCTTTTTATCCATTTTATTACTCTGTGTCTTTTGATTGGTGCATTCAGTCCATTTACATTTAGGGTGATTATTGAAAGATATGTACTTACTGCCATTGCAGGCTTTAGATTCATGGTTACTAAAGGTTCAAGGTTAGCTTCTTTACTACCTTACTATCTAACTTAACTCTCTTATTGAGCTATTATAAACACAGTCTGATGATTATTTCTCTTCCTTCTTATTCCTCCTTCTCCACTCTTCGTATGTTGGGTGTTTTGTTCTGTGCTCTTTTTAGAAGTGCTCCCATCTAGAGCAGTCCCTCTAAAATACCCTGTAGAGGTGGTTTTTGGGAGGCAAATTTGCTCAACTTTTGCTTATCTGGGAATTGTTTAATCCTTCCTTCATATTTAAATGATAATCTTGCTGGATACAGTATCCTTGGTTCAAGGCCCTTCTGTTTCATTGCATTAAATATATCATGCCTTTCTCTTCTGGCCTGTAAGGTTTCTGTTGAGAAATCTGATGATAGCCTGATGGGTCTTCCTTTGTAGGTGACCTTTTTACTCTCTCTGGCTGCCGTTAATACTCTTTCCTTATCCTTGATCTTTACCATTTTAATTATTATGTGTCTTGGTGTTGTCCTCTGTGGGTCCCTTCTGTTGGGATTTCTGTGTGTTTCTGTAGTCTGAGCAACTATATCCTCCCACAGTTTGGGGAAGTTCTCAGCAATTATTTCTTCAAAGACACTTTCTATACCTTTTTGTCTCTCTTCTTCTGGTACCTCTATAATGCAGATATTTTTCCTTTTGGATTGGTCACACAGTTCTCTAAATATTGTTTCATTCCTGGAGATTCTTTTATCTCTCTCTGCATCAGCTTCTATGCATCCCTGTTCTCTGGTTTCTATTCCATCAGTGGCCTCTTGCATCTTATCCATTCTGCTTATAAATCCTTCCAGAGATTGTTTCACTTCTGCAATCTCCCTCTGGATGTCATCCTTTAGCTCTTCTATATTTCTCTGCAGCTCCATCAGCATGTTTATGATTTTTATTTTGAATTCTTTTTCAGGAAGACGGATTAGGTCTATCTCCTTCTCAGGGGTTTTGATTTTGGTCTGTATCAAATTATTTTACCTTTTCATTCTGATAGAGATAGTTTGCGGAACTGGCGCAAGTGATATCTCAGAGAACGTCCCTTCTTGTTGGTTTGTGGCCTTCCTCTCCTGGGAGAACAGTGACCTCTAGCAGCTTGTGCTGAGCAGCTGCATGCAGGCGGGGCTTCTGATTCTTGCCTGGCCGCTATGGAGTTTAGCTCCATGGTTGCTGTGAGTGTTTCCTGCGTTGGGCTGCTGCTCTGATATGGAGGAGCTGTTTTGGGGGGAAAACGGCCAGGAGGCTGTTTATCTCCATGAGGGGCCTTGAGCAGGCCTGCTGTCCAGGGTGTTAGGGTGCCCAGCTTTCCCCAGGATTCTCATCTGCTGGGCTAAGTGTCCCGGGATGCTTCTGTCCAGCGGTGGGGTCCCTGTCCCTTTAAGACTTTCAAAAAGCACTTACTTTTCTTTGTCCCAGCAGTGCTGGCTTTGGGGACCCACTCACAGGTCTTACTGCCCTGTGTCCCTAGTTTTCAGCACCCCATGTACACACTTTGTCTGCAGTCTAGTGCAGGTGGCTAGGGCTGGGTGATTAGCAGTCCTGGGCTCCCTCTCCCTCCCTGGTCTGACTCCTCTCCTCCCATGGGGAGCTAGCATGAGGCATTCAGGCTGGCTTGTATCTTAACCCCTTCGCAAGGCGCTGGGGTCTCATAGGTGTGGATGTGATCTGGCTGTTGTCCTGTGTCTTCTGGTCTCTCTTTTAGGAAGAGTTGTATTTGCTGTATTTTCAAAAATATATGTGGTTTTGGGAGGAGATTTCCTCTGCTCTACTCATGCTGCCATCTTGGCTCCCCCTGCCCAATAATATTTTTATTTAATTGGTTAGATATGAGAAAACAAAAAGAAAAGTGTGTGTAATACTAGTAGATCAGAAATAAAATTTTGAAAATATTCAGAGGAAGAATTCAGCATAAGTTCCCATATAAGCAAATTCTTATGTATAGCACTTTAAACATATATATAATAGTGTACTATTATAAATACATCATATAGTTTATATTATATAATATATAGTTTAAATATATACTACATATGTAGTATAAATAGTATATATAATATAGTATATACTATAATAATATAATTACAATACTATATATAGCATATAATATAGTACACAATGATATACTTATATAAATTATGTGTATGTATATATGTATATACATATATATATAGACACATAAACCATTTTCCAAGCTTTAAATATGTCAGATTTTCAAAATATGTTATTTTTACCAGGTTTATATTCTGCATTCACATGAATGGTTTTTATAGAATAAAATAAGAAAAATAGGCAATGTATTCAGAGACTTTTCATTAATGTTGAAATCCAACTATATTTTCTTTTATTGCCTCTATTTTTGGTGTCGTATCCAAGAATTCATTGCTAAATCCAATGTTATAATGTTTCACCACTATGTTTTCTTTTAAGAGTTTTATAGTTTTAGCTCTTAAATTTAGGTATTTGGGTTTAATTTTGTGTGTAGTTGATGATATAAGTCCAACTTGATTTTTTTTACATGTGGATATCTAGTTTTCTGACTACAAGTTGCTGAGAAGACTGCTCTTTCTCCATTGAATGATTTTTACTCTCTTGTTAGATATCATTTAACTATATATGCAAGGTTTATTTCTGAATTCTCAATTTTATTCGTTTGGTTTATATGTCTATCAGTACCACATTCTTTCTATTACTGTAGCTTTGTAGTAAGTTTAGAAATCAATGAATGTGAGACCTCTGCCTTTGTTACTCATTTTCAAGACTGTTTTTGGTATTTGGGCCACTTGAGATTCCATATGACTTTTAGGATAAGTTTTTTATTTCTGCAAAAGATGTCATAAGGATTTTGATAGGAATTGCATTGAATCTGTAGATTACATTGAATACTATCAACATATGAACAATATTAAGTCTTTCAATCCATGTACATGAATTCCTTTCAATTTATTAGTGTCTTCCTTAATTTCCTTCAGCAATGTTTAGTTGAGCCATCCTTGCATTTCAGGAGTAAATCTTCCTTGGCCATGATGTATAATCCTTCTCACTATGTTGTTGAATTTGACTTGCTAGTACCTTGTTGAAAATATTCATCATTATTCATCGGGGATATTGATAGTTCTTTTCCCTGGAGTGTCTTTGTCTAGGTTTGGTAACAGGGTAATCCCAGCTTCATAGAATGAGTTTGCAAGTCTTCCCACTAGTTCAATTTTTTAAGTTTGTACATTGTATTTTTATTTTCATTTGTTTCAAAGTATTTTCTAGTTTTCCTTGTGATGTCTTCTTTTATCAATTGGTTGTTTAGGAATTTGTTGTTTAATTTGCAAGTATTTGTGAATATTCTAACTTTCCTTTTGTTGTTGATTTCTACTTTCATTCTATTATTATCCCCCAAGAAATACTTTGTATGATTTAAACTTTTTAAAATTTATTAAGACTTGTTGCCTAACATATGGTCTACCCTGGAAAATGTTCCATGTGCACTTGAGAAAAAATCCGTATTTTGTTGATGTTAGGTGAAGTGTTCTACATATTTCTTTTAGAATCAATTGGTCTATCATGTTTTTTTAAAGTACTTTATTTCATTATTAATCTTCTTTCTGGTAGTTGTATCCAGTATTAAATGTGGGGTATTGAAGCCTTCTAATATTGTAGAGTTGTCTATTCCACCTCAATTTTGTCATTATTGGCTTTATATATTTTGGATGTTGATAGTTGATAGATGTATTTACAATTGTTATATCTTCTTGGTGAATGGCAATTTTATCCTTATATACTGTCATCTATCTCTTCTAACTGTTTTTGATTTAAAGCCTGTTTTTCAATTTTACTACAGCCACCCCTGCTTTCTTTTGGATACTATCTACAAATAATATCTTCTTCTATCTTTTTACTTTCAATCTATGCATGCCCATAGGGCCAAAATGAATCTTGTAAACACTATACAGTTGGATACTACTTTATTACCCATTCTGTTAATCTGTGCCATTTTTTGAGGAACTATAATTTATATACATTTAAAGTAACTAGTAATAAAGAAGTAGGTACTTTGCTATTTCCTGTTTTCTGTATATACTACAGCTTTTTGTTCCTCATTGCTTCCCCTACTGCCCTCCTTTATGTTTAGTTCTAATAATGCATAGCTGCTGTTGAGCCCCTCTACTAAGTTTTTCATTTCAATTACTGTATTTTACAGCTTGAGAATTTCTATTGGGTTTTATTTTGTTATAATTGCTATATCTTTGCTGATATTCTCATTTTGTCTTGTTTTCAATAGTTTTTTTAGATACTGGTCTGTGTTTTTCTTTAACTCTTTGAGGATATTTAAGACAGTATTTTAAAGTCTTTTCTTAGTATGTATGATACATGTATTTCTTTAGAACTGTTTCTGGAGATCTCTTTCATTACTTTGAATGGGCCATTTTCCCTTTTTCTTGTATTCCTGCGGTCTTTTGTTGAAAGTTAGGCATTTGGAAAAATAACCACCTCTTCCACTTTTGCAACTTGTATAGAAGGACTTCATTGTTTGGCAGACTCCTGAGACCTGAGATCATCCCAGGATAAAGGTTTAAGGTATCCTCAGGTCTCCTGGGCATGGGTCCTGTTTGGACCTGAGTGTGTGCTTTATTTATTTGCTAATTTATTTTTTAATTCCCCCCAGCTGATTTTAATTGTCTTAATTTCCAAAATAGTCTCACCTAGCTTCTTTTCAGGGACTCAGATGTCCTGTTGTATTCCTCTTCCCATAATCTCTTGTTCCTAGGTATCCATGGGTCTGAAGTTCCTCTGCTGTTTTCACACACCTCAGTGCCCACCAATGCTATTTGTAGTCCCCAGCTTGAGATTCAAATTATACCTCCATTTACTGTCTGAAGTCTACTCAAGTGAGTCAGATACCAGACCCACAGATAGGCCAGAACATTTAAACAAGTTCCATTCTTCTCCTTCCATCCTGAGGGAGGGAACTGGGAATTAGGTTACCTCAACCAGATCACTCATGTCATAATAGGGAAGTGATAAGGCAAGTGTATGTAAAGATGTTATGAAATTTACTAGCGTTTGAATGTGGAGCTTTCTTGATTGGGCATTTGTTTGCTTGCTGTAGATCTTTGGGTTTCAGAACTCCTATTAAGTTATCTGTAGTTGTTTATTTGATATTTCTGTGGGGAACAAAGACCTGGCACTTCTTAGTCTACCATCTTGTTTATATCAAAGAATATATTTATTTTTAACTCACATAATAATTAGTATGAGAACTGAGTGAGATTTTTAGATTCCTTGACTTCTGACATTTTTTTCACTCTCATTATAATGTAATAGATAACCTCAAAAATAACTTGCCTGATCTCAGGTCTCAGGAGTCTGCCAAACAATGAAGTTCTGCTATACGAGTTGCAAAAGTGGAAGAGGTGGTTATTTTTCCAAATACCTAACTTTTAACAAAAAAGTTGTATCAGTACAAATGATACTCTTAAGTATTGACTTTGAGTGTCTTACCTCAGAGAAATACTGATTTCCCTATTTTGCTGTAAGTTCTACAGCAAGTATTACAATGACATCCTAAGATGAATAGATGCCAAATGTTAGAAAATAAATAAATCTCACTAGCATAGTTGTAATTAAACATTAGGACTTCTGTATCAATTATATAGTCCCCTTAAATCAGTGGCTTAGCATATTCAGCACTCATTTATCCCACTAGTCTGAATGTTTGCAATTTAGGCTGTGATCATCTAGTTAGTATTTCTGGACTTGCCTCTACTCATTCACATATGATGGTCTCTCATGTTGTAGGTTCATTCACAATAGCTAGATGTTGGCTGATTTAGGTTGGTCTTGGCTGGGACACCTTTGGTGATTTGGCTGTGCTCCATGCATCTTTCATCTTTCAGCAGATTAGTGTGGGCATGCTCTTATGATGACAGCAAAGGTTCCAGAGAGCAAAATTCAGTGCACAAGCTAAAAGAGAAAGAGCAAATCACATGTCATACCCTGTGTCAAGTGATAAGGCAAGTTATTCTGATCTCAGTGTAAGAGACAACGAGGTTACGTGGTAAAAATGATGGATACAGGAAGGATGAAAAATCAGGATCATCACAGCAATCACTCACAGCCTGAGAGAAGCTTTTCTGTAATCTTAAGATTTCTCAAGAAAGTTGAATTATTGAACTTTTCAGTGATTGAAGGACTTCTGGCATATCTCCTAGTTATATTTTGGTAGTCTAAAGACCTAACTTTGATATTCTTAATTTGAACTAATAAAGTATAATTTCCCATCCTTGTGCACCTTTAACACATAAAAGAAATAATTAGTTTTCCTTACTAATAATACAGAAATAAGTAATACTTGGGAAGTAAAGGATTCAGTACAATAATTTTCAAAAGTGTGTCTTTTACTCACATAAACCTCAGCTCAAGTTTTCGTTTTGGATTCTTATTACGCTTCATGTACCCAGTGGACATGAATACATGACATTTCTCCATCATCTTCACTCAGTGACTAACTTCAATATTTCCACCAACTATGCCCATGCATTGAGTATAAAATGCATATGTGGTGTTCAACCTTGGAGACCTCACTGAGAATGCTACTCCATTAAGGAAATCTAATTAAATCATGATAGTTACTGAAGATGTCATATATTAAAGGATAATGAATCTGAGAAGAGGAAAGCATGGAGCATGTAAAAGAAAATTTATTATGGATGACTAATCAATTAAAAAACAGTTATTTATTCTGTATCTTTTCTGTGCCAACACTGTATCATATATTGCAGGGGAAAAAAACTTATATAGCATAATTGTATTGTAAACCTAAAATGAACTTTACATTTCATTTTTATTACCAGATCTTATCTTCTCCTTCAATAAAATAATAAGCAGAATCAAGTTACAAAAGAGATAAAAGTGGACAGGCTTACTGAATCCCTAGTCATTCAGTTTTCTTTTACTCACTTTTCCCTATCCTACACTTAGAGCAATTTAACAAAACACTTAACTATGAGTAGAATGCAATTCAAAAAACAATGAATCTGTTGTATTATAAATAAGAAACTGAGCAGCAGAGAAAAGATTAAGTGGCCTAAATTAGCAGGGCTATTTACTAGTGGAGCTGGAAATAAAAGGTAAAACATCTAACTCTTGATTCTTCATTAAGGAATGCTAGGAAGTGCCTTCATATTTGCATTTGGTTTTTGTTTTGTTGGCCATAACTGTCATTCCTTTAAAGCTTTTTATCTGAGAGGCAATGACATGAGGTTGTTTGGCGTAATTGACATAATAAGGGTGTTTGAAAGGAAACTAGAGTAAAAGCATTTTATGCTTCAGAATTTTCTGTTTTTCTTTTCCTACGCAAGTTCTTTCTCAGCTTTGAGACCTTTCAGTTGGTTGACAGCACTCTGGCTGTCCCACACCTTACTCCAGAAAGTATCAACTGAACATTTGGTTGCTGACACAGCTGAATGAGTGGAAAAACTGAGAACTCTTGTCCTTCTTACAGCTGTCATTTCTAATTTGTACTACAAATCAATCTGAATTCCTATTTAGTAGGTCTATTTTACTTGAATTTTGATTTTTACAATTCTAAAAATCAGCAGCTAGAGATAGAATTATTGCGTTCAACTACATTTTGTTTAGAACCTTTTGAAAATTACCTAAAATTATTTTGTTTGGACCAAATAAATTATCTTTTCTTTTTTTAAAAAAAATATTCCTGTTTATTTATCAAAGGACTTTCTACATAAGAGGAGACAATAAGAGTGGTGTTATATTCAGTACAGTGTTTAAACCTAGATGAAAATGTTATCACCAAAGTCGTGGGGAAATATATTATGATCCAAGGTTATTATGCACTGGTAAGATGTGAATCAAGTAAATAGGATGATACTTTCATAGAATACTGCATTTATTAGACATTATAGAAAAGAATCAATGATAAATCCAGCCAGTGAAACAAATGAAAGAATTCCAAAATTAGGAAGCCATTTTAAATGAATGATCTTGAGAGACAAAACAACTTAGATTTGGAACTGCATTTAGCAATTTAGAGAATTGTGGTTGCACGATAGAATACCTGTAAAATGAAAATAATAGAAGCACATATAATCAAGATCTAAGGGCAGCATGTTTGGGAGGATTGTATGTAAATCTCTTTGTCATTCAAAGTGGGATATCCATCAATGCCAACTAGATTAAAACAGTTTACAAAATATTCCAATCTTTGTTTTCATAATCTTTTCTAAATGTAGTGCATTTTTCCTTTAGAAAGATGACTTACTATTAAATTATTTGCAATGCATCAATTCTTTTAGTGTCCTTTATTTTTCATTTTAATTCAAGACAATTAAATTGAAATATCATACTCTTACATATTCTAGAAGAAACTAAATAAAAAAATCTCCATTCATTATTCTGACTATAAATAAATTTATAAAGAGAGAGATATTGATAGATTTATGAAGTTAGGTATGGCACATGTTACAACTGCTTTCCCTCAGTAGTCAGGGGTTCATTTTTCTTATTGTTTTTTCCCCTGTACTACATTTTAAATAACTGTCATGCAGTACTTTCATTAACATAATTAACATAATTAAAGTACACAACTAAAACACAAAATTTCCTTTAGTTAGGGCCTATTTCAAGTTTATCAAACTGCACGGCTGGAAACACAGTCATCCAGATTGATAGGTTTGTTCAAGGTTTCAGATGCCATTTTGAAGAAGTTGGGGTCCAATCACCAGGTTAAAGGGAAGAGTCTACAAAAGACCACTCTCATTTCTGACACCAGCTGAAAGTTCAGTGTGGGGTGGGAGGAAGGGAAGATGACCAAAATTTTACTCAGTTTTAACCCTCTAATTTCCTCAAAACATATTACCCTCCTGGAGTTGATGCATGATAATATGCATGGCTATTGTCAAGTGTGGTTAACCCTCACTCTACATCACATTGTTACTATGTGGTTACCCCAGGAATCCCAGGCAAATAAAGATTACTTTAAAGGAGATAAGGACAAAGACCAGATCTCTTTGGGGAAGGTAAAATTATTTACTGCATCGAGCCCTACTTTTTGCATTACTCCAAAAATTTACTTCCCAAAAGAGTTACCTATGCTTATAATCTCTATTTTTTCTACCTTCCCTTTGACTCATTAAACCTATAAAAACATAGCATGTAATTCATCATCACCATCATTACCATCACAACATGTACTGTACATAGTGTATGACAAACAGTGAGATACTATTATTAACTCAATAATGCTTACTTCCCATGACCTAGGTATTGTTATTATACCATTTTACAGTTGAAGAATCAAAAAAATTAAATTATATTCTTTAAGTGACACAGCTATTAGGTGACCAACGTCACATGGATTCAAACCCCAAATGTGTGATGCTGTTGCATGCATATTAACATAAACACATCAACAAAACAGCATTCCCAAAGGTCAATGACTTTACAGTACAAAATCCAATATGCACTTTGAATTTCTCATTCTATGCATCTTTCTACCACATTTGGTATATATATACACACACACACAAATACATACATCCTCAGGGTCTGAACTCAAATATTTGGGTTTTAATCTTAATCTGAGACATGCTGAATGAATCTGGACAAATTCTATAAATTCTTATATTTGTTGCACTGGAATTTGTGAGAATTAAGTAAAAGATCACTAAATTCTATCAATCCTATATACATTTATTTTCCACATCTTTTAGCATGCTCTTCAGTTCCACTGTCTACACCACAGCCCAAGCTATCATCATCGCTCTTATGATCTACTTCCAATTGCCTCTTCTTCCACATACTCCTGCGTGGCTCTTTCCAAGAAACTGATAGCACTTTATTAAAAATGACCATATGTAAAATACAAACTTACCATGTTACCACCCTGCTTAAAACTCTTCAATTACTTTTTCTTGTTAGAATAATTTACCAAATTCTTAACATAGTCCATAAAGCTCTATCTTCTCCAGCTGTTATCTTCCCAGCCTGGGGTATTCTTCACACTTTCTGTTGCACTTGCCATATTGGCCATCATTAAGATCTTTGAAAATGGTAAGGTACTTCCAGTCTAATGGTTGCTACTCTGTGTGAGATATATACTGTCCTCATTTCTCTTCACATGCATTATGTATATTCTCTATTGAGAGCTCCCTATTTAGGGTTTAATATATACTTGTATATATACATATAACAGAAACATATTTTACTATATGTATGTATAATATGCTATACATAATTTATATAATATATCAAATACATAATTTTATTAATATAATATAAATATATGAATTATATATTATAAATTAATACACATTAAACCACATTATATCATACACATATTTTTAATAAATAATGGCAAAAATAATTAATTATGAAAATCCCTCCTAGTTTAGGCTTTCTCACAAGACAGAAAATAATACTCATCTTCTTCATCCATGGGTTTGGAATACCTACTAAATATTAGGTGATTAATAAATATTAAATAAATAAATGGCTTGCTGAATAGCTGACAGGCAATTCTTCATTCTACCTTTGCTTCAAGAAAAACTGAAACCAACAAAAATCTAAGTATCACAGATCATATTAATGAGGAGACAGATGGGTGGAGTTAATGAATTAGAACATAAAAAGAAAGTAATAGAGAAAAAAAGATGGCATGAGAAGGTAGAAACCTCCTCCCAAAACAACATTTAACAACAAAATAGAACAAATACAACTAACCCTGAAAGGACAACCAGAAAGAAGACTGCAACAGACTGCCTACATTGGGGGAAAAGAGAAGACCTCATAGAAAAGGGTAAAGTAGCAAAGTTGCGATCTGGCAGGACCCAAGCCCTCCCCATAACCCAGCTCACTGGCCGGAGGAAGAGAAATGGAGCAGAGGGGGAACAAATCCAAGGACAGCTAAACATCCACCCCTCCAGATCTGCTCTGAGAGCATAAACCCACATTGCATGGTGCTCTGGAGATGAGTTGGGTTGGAATGCAAAGACAGGCAGAAAAGTCAGAGAGACTGAGATTCCAACCATTTGTGGAGAACAAGTACCCACAACTGGCCACTCTGGGACAAAAGAAAGGTGGGAACTTTGAAAGACTTCACAACAGCAAGAGGGCTGCTAAAGAGGCAAGGATTACACAGAGTTTGCTTTTCAGGAGAAAGGACAGGTGGACAAAATTGTCCTGACACACTCAGAACAGCAGGTTGGGAACTTTCAGGAGCTTCAGGTGCTCCATCACCCTGGCTGGTGATACATGCCAAGGCCCACCAACAGTGATATGTAGCTTGCCAGTCCTTCTTCCCAGCAGGCAAAAGGTTTACAACTTGCTGCCCCCACCATTGTACCAGGCCAGCCAGAGGGGGGTCCCACCAATAGCATTTACAGAGGCATAACGCAGAGGCTCCTCCCTGCATGCTTGGCCCACTGGCCCTAGCAGTGGAGGCAGGCACTGTAGCTGGGAAGCAGGAATGAGCTCTTTCCTACTGGCGGACAATGGCATTGTTTGCCTGCAACCCCCACCATTGCTCCAGGTGCTGGGAAGTTTCAGAGAGTACAGCTTCTGGGCACTAGATGGCCCTGCCTTCACAAAGTTGTTATTTCATAGTAATCATTAGAAATATGAAATGGCAAAAGAATCTGGTAAAAACCAAAATCCTTCAAACACCAGCTAAGTGAAACTGAAATCACCAACCCTCTTGATAAAAATTTCAAAATAAAAATCATAAACATGCTCACGGAGCTACAGCAAAATATTCAAGATCTCAAAGAGGACTTTAAGAAAGACATAAAAACTTTTAAAAATACAGTGTGAAATGAAACACACAATGGAGGGATTAAAAAGCAGATTATATAATTCAGAGGAGATGGTAAATGGAATAGAAATTAGATAACAGGAATAAAAAGAAGCTGAGGCACGGAGAGAAATAAGGATCTCTAGGAATGAAAAAATAAGAAAACTATGTGACCAATTTTGAAAAGAACAGTATTTGTATTACAGGGACACCACATAAATACAAAGACTTATTAGAGAATACTCTGAAAAATTATATGCTAACAAATTGGATAACTTAGAAGAAATGGACAACTTTCTAGGAAAATACAACCTTCCAAGACTGATCTGGGCAGAAAGAGAAAATCTGAAGAGACCAATTACCAGCAAGGAAATTGAATTGGTAATCAAAAAACTACCTAAGAACAAAACCCCTGGACAAGATGGCTTCACCACTGAATTTTATCAAACATTTAGAGAAGACCTAATACCCATCTTCTTTAAAGTTTTCCAAAACGTAGAAGAGGAGGGAATACTTCCAAGCTGATTCTATGAGGCCAGCATCACTCTAATACCAAAACCAGGAAAAGATATCACAAAAAAGAAAATTACAGACCAATATCCCTGATGAAGATAGATGAAAAAATCCTCAACAAATACTAGCAAACTGAATTAAAAAATACATCAAAAAGATCATCTATCATGACCAAGTGGGATTTCTTCCAGGGATGCAAGGATGGTACAATATTCAAAAATCAATTGACATCAAACACCACATCAAGAAAAAGAAGGACAAAAATCACATGATCTCCATAGATGCTGAAAAAGCATTTGACAAAATTCAACACCCATTCATGATAAAACTCTCAACAAAATGGGTACAGAGGGCAAGTACCTCAGCATAATAAAGGACATATATGACAAACATAGCCAACATCATGCTTAACAGGGAAAAGCTGAAAGCTTTGCCTCTATTCTCAGGAACAAGACAAGGATGCCCACTCTCCCCACTTTTATTCAGCATTGTACTGGAAGTCCTAGCCATGGCAATCAGACAACACAAAGAAATAAAACGCATCCAGATTGGTAACAAAGAAGTTAAACTGTCACTGTGTGCAGGTTGCATGATAATGTACGTAAAAAACCCTGAAGAATCCACCCCTAACTGAACTCAACAATGTTGCAAGATACAAAATTAATACACAGAAATCTGTTGCATTCCTATATACTAATGATGAACCAGCAGAAAGAGAAATCTGGAAAACAAATCCATTTACAATTGCATCTAAAAGAATAAAATTCCTAGGAATAATCCTAACCAAGGAGGTGAAAGACATATACCCTATACAAAAAAAGACACTCATGAGAAAAATTAAAGAAGACACCAATAAATGAAAATACATCCAGTGCTCATGGATAAGAAGAAATAATATTGTCCAATGGCCATCCTGACTAAAGTAGTTTACAGATACAAAGTAATCCCTATCAAAATACCAACAGCATTCTTCAATGAACTAGTACAAATAGTTCTAAAATTCATATGAAACCACAAAAGACCCCAAATAGCCAAAGCAATCCTGAGAAGGAAGAATAAAGATGGGGGAATTATGCTCCCCAACTTCATGCTCTACTACAAAGCAACAGTAATCAAGACAAACTGGTACTGGAACAGAATAGAGAGCTCAGATGCAAATCCAGGCATATATGGTCAATTAATATATGACAAAGGAGTCATGGGTGTACAATTGAGAAATGACAGCATCTTCAGCAACTGGTGTTGGCAAAACTGGACAGCTACATGTAAGAGAATGAAACTTGATTATTGTCTAACTCCATACATGAAAGTAAACTCGAAATGGATCAAAGACCTGAATGTAAGTCATGAAACCACAAAATCTTAGAAGAAAAATGGGCAAAATCTCCTAAATATAGACATGAACAACTTTTTCCTGAACACATCTCTTAGGGCAAGGGAAACAAAAGCAAAATGAACAAATGGGACTACATGAAACTAAAAAGCTTTTGGGGTGCAAGGATGGTACAATATTCTAACTAAACATCAAAAGATACCATCAATAGAAAAAAAAGGCATCTTCCTACTGTATGAGATAATATATTTGTATATGACTGTATGTGACATATCTGATAAGTGGTTAACATCCAAAATATATAAAGAACTCACACACCTTAACACCCAAAAAGCGAATAACTGATTAAAAAATGGGTGGAGGATATGAACAGACTCTTCTGCAAAAAAAAAAATTCAGATGGCCAACTGGAAAATGAAAAGATGCTCCACATTGCTATTTATCAGGGAAATTCAAATTAAAACCACAATGAGATACTACCTCACACCAGTTAGGATGGCCAACATCCAAAAGAGAAGAAACAACAAATTCTGGCACAGATGCAGAGAAAGGGGAACCATCCTACACTGTTGGTGGGAATGTAAATTAGTTGAACCCTTGTGGAAAGCAATATGGTGGTTCCTCAAAAAACTAAAAATATAAATACCATTTGACCCAGGAATTGCACTCTTAGAAATTTACCCAAAGGAAACAAGATCCCTGATTCAAAAAGACTTATGCACCCCTATGTTTATCACAGCACTATTTATGATAGCCAAGATATGGAAGCAACCTAAGTGTCCATCAACAGATGAATGGATAAAGAAGAGATGGTACATACACACAATGGAATATTATTCAGCCATAAGAAGAAGACAAATCGTATCATTTGCAACACATGGATGGAGCTAGAAGGTATTATGCTCAGTGAAATAAGCCAGGCAGAGAAAGACAACTACTAAATCATTTCACTCGTTTGTGGAGTGTAACTAGAAAGCAAAGCTAAAGGAAAAAAACAGCAGCAGATTCACAGAACTCAAGAAGGACTAGCAGTTACCAAAGGGGATGGGATGGGGGAGGGAAAAGGGAATTAAGAGGCATTACAATTAGCACATTTAATGTAGGGGGGTCACGGGGAAGACAGTATATCACAGAGAAGAAAATAGTGACTCTATAGCATCTTACACTGATGGACAGAATACAGTATATCACAGAGAAGAAAATAGTGACTCTATAGCATCTTACACTGATGGACAGAATACAGTATATCACAGAGAAGAAAATAGTGACTCTATAGCATCTTACACTGACAGACAGTGACTGCAATGGGGTATTGAGGGGGATTCAACAATATGGGTGAATGTAGTAGCCACAATGTCGCTCATGTGAAATCTTCATAAGGTACTTTAATAAAATAAATTTAAATGTAATGGGATTCAAATATCATTTGATTTGGGATTCTAGTAACTTTTTCTTTTTAGTAATTTCTATTGGCTATATCCTACATTCATAATTATTTTGAGACAAATTCTAGTTTAGTAAAGACAGAGGCAGATTTTTACCAGGAAGAATGTAGTCTTTTTTGTTTTATCTCTGCCATTTCTGGCCCAGTTCATTTTTTATGACAGAATGCAATTATGTACTTAAACATCTCCTTTAGTCAAAGGAAACAAAAAGAATAATTATTTTTACTGTCAAGCAGGAGCAGACAACTGACTTCAATTTTTGAAACAATTGGGTTCATTTTATTATAAGAGCAAAAAATATATACACTTGAGATAAAAAATAAAAATAGTCAAAACTTCTTTCATTTCTAATCATTTTAGTCTGATTTATCAGCTAAAATATTTATTATCCCATTCAGGAACCTATGGGAATGAAGTGTATACTACTATCTACTTAAAGACAGTCTCTTCTACATCAAGTTGTTTCTACCAAGATTGTAGCTAAAAAGTACTAGATGTGTTAATTAGAAAGGAAATCATAGCCTTTGGTTTCTAATTTGGTCACTGTCTTTTTAAGGTGATGCAGAGTGTATATTCAGCATTATAAATCTAAAATCAGTGAATCCATGCAACAAATGCCACAGTAATCTTGATATTTGTTAAAAAATAAAAGCATACTATTTGGGTTTGGGGCCTTTATTTTTGGCCCAAAGCTTGCAGAATCGAGTAAGTTTAGTGCTCTATGTATTCACAACAATATCATCAAGAACCATCACACCCCTTAATACATTAGTAAACTAGCATATTAATACACAGATCTTTATAACTGGTACAATAAGATCACCAAAATGGCCAGTGAAAATAGTGGTTGAATTCCTTTCCAAAATTTACGTATTCCTCATTTAACCAATAAAATAATGGGGAAGAACTCAACACATATACACAGTGGGATATATGTATTGGAGACCTGCAAGAAAAAGGGAATAATGTCTAGAATCTAGCAATCATTCCTATAATTGGCTATTGATTCCATCATCATATTCTATAGTTTGATCTGGGTTTGAATGCATGTAAAAAAGGATGTGGTAACTAGTTTATCTGATAGATTCCTCCATTTATCTTTTAATATACCTTCTTATGACATGAGTATTATGGTTTAATACTAAATATTTATTTTATTTGAAGCAATAATCAAAATAGGAATTTTATTTATAAAACACAGAGCCTAAACATCAGGTAAATGGAATTTCAGAAATTAAGTGCAAGCTAATGATTAAAAAGTTCTCAATTGTAAGGAAAAAATTTAACTCACATGTGAATGAGAAATCCAGAAATAAACAATCCATACTGTTTGGAGAGGAAATTGCTAGTACCTACACTATCTTGTTCTCTTCTTACTCATAACTGGGGGAAGCCTTGTATCTATTACTGGACACTGGGCAATGAACAGAATAAATATAGACCATCTCTGGGATGAGGGGTTGGAAATTCCAGGAATAATTCTCTGCTGTTGCAAATGGACATGCCATTGTGTGTAACAGTTTAGCAGTAGGATGATGGCATCCCAGAAGTTTGGATATCTAACTGTGCAAATATAGAAGACAATCATCTTGGAAAATCATTTAGATGTTCAGCAGGCTTTGTAAGAATAAGAAAGATTTGTTGGCATTAGTTTGCTGAGATAGCAAATTCATTTGTTACCACAGGAAAAGTTAACCTACCCTAATATAGAAACTTAGAAAAATGCCCTTGGAACTAAAGAATTTATATGATAGTGGGATTAGTAGTGTGTAGGCCCTTTCTGAGGAACCAGATAACAGACTGACATTACAGAACCTAATTTCACATCTCACCCATCTAATTGACTGTTTCATCTCTCCTTGATTCTAAATTAATACAAATAAACTCAAAGGTTTTGCAACTCGGTAGTTTCTTTTTTAGGAGATAGGCTAACAATATACTGTGTTAAAGAGAATTTAAAAGTAGATTCTCTGATAAATATCAGTGACTGAAAAAGAAAATCATATTAAATGGTTAGTTCTTGATCCTTATTTAAATTTTTAGTTTTAGTCATCCACATTTTTGGTAAAATTGCACTTGTGATAGTTAAGTGTATTCATGATATTGATTTCTGGAATACGGACAAATTAGTACAACAGTTATCCTTCCTAACTGCAGGTTAAAAATCACATGGGGAGTTTCAACATACTATTGGCCCCTCCCAAAGTTTCTAATTTAACTGTGGTAGGGTCAATCCAGTGTTTTAAGAGCTCTCACATATGAGTCTAATATAAGTGAAGCAGCTATCATAGACAAAAGTAGAATGCAATTTGACTACATAAAGTCATCTCCTATCAGAACCTCTCACCACGTTGGCTCTTTCCAGAAGAATAGTTTCCACAGTAGGAAGGGTTTTTCAAAGGCATTTAATTACCATTCCATACATAAGTCTGACTAGAGAAGACAGCCCACATCAAAAAAGAGGAATAAAATCCAATACTGCTGAAGGAAGAAAGAACATTGAGAGTGGTGACAAGAGTAGTTTAAAACATTGTCCTGAATATGAGACTATATGCCTCTCTTGACTTTACATTCAGTTTGATGAATTAAACATTTGTTGAGGGCTATATACACCCCATTGTATGCTTGGTACTAAAGGAATAAAAATAAGATTTGTAGGGAGGGTGGAGCCAGGATGGCGGCATGAGTAAAGCAGTGGAAATCACCTCCTAAAACCACATATATTTATGAAAATATAAAAAAGACAACTCTTCCTAGAATAGAGACCAGAGGACACAGGACAACATCCAGACCACATCCACACCAGCGAGAAACCAGCACCTCGTGACGGGGGTAAAATACAAGACCCGGTGTGGTGGGAACCGATCACCCCTCACCCCAGCTCCTGGCTGGAGGAGAGAAGTCAGAGGGGAGAGGGAGAGTGAGGCCAGGACTGCTAAACACCCAGCTCCAGCCATCTCCATCAGAGCGCAGACACAGTGCATGCATGAGGTGCTGGAAACTAGGGAAACAGGACAGCAAGACCTGTGAGTGGGTCCCTGAGGCTGGCACCCAGGAACAAAGAAAAGCAAGTGACTTTTTTTTCTTAATTATTTTATTTTATTTTATTTTGTTTTACAATTTTATTTTATTTTATTTTATTTATTTTATTTTCTTGCGAGTGCTTTTTGGAAGTCTTAAAGGGACAGGGACACCAAACCAGATGGAAGCATCCTGGGACACTTAGTCCAGCAGCAGGGAATTGGGGGAACTCAGGGCACTCTAACCCCCTGGGAAGCAGAGAGCACGGAGGCCCCTCATTGAGATAAATAGCCTCCAGGCTGCTCCCCCTCCAACATGGCTCCACCATATCAGAGAAGGAGCCCGAGGTAAGTCACTTCCACAGTCACAGCAGAGATAAACTCCAGAGCAGCCGGGCAGGAATCAGAAGACTGGTCTGCACGCAGCTTCCCAGCACAAGCCCCTAGAGGTCACTGTTCTGCCAAGAGAGAAAGGCCAGAAACCAACAAGGAAAGTTCTTCCAGCCGTCACTCATGCCAGCTCTGCAGACTATCTCTATCAAAATGAAAAGGCAAAATTACAGGCAGACAAAGATCACAGAGACAACACCAGAGAAGGAGTCAGACCTAACCAGTCTTCCTGAAAAAGAATTCAAAATAAAAATCATTAACATGCTGACAGAGATGCAGAGAAATATACAAGAGCTAAGGGATGAAGTCCAGAGGGAGATTTCAGACACCCGGAAGGAGATTACAGAAGTGAAACATAACTCTGGAAGGATTTATGACCAGAATGGATAAGACGTAAGAAGCCATATATGGACTAGAAACCAGAGAACAGGAACGCATGGAAGCTGACATAGAGAGAGATAAAAGGATCTCCAGGAATGAAACGATATTAAGAGAACTGTGTGATCAATCCAAAAGGAACAATATCTGTATTACAGGGGTACCAGAAGAAGAAGAGAGAGAAAAAGGGATAGAAAGTGTCTTTGAAGAAATAATTGCTGAAAACTTCCCCAAACTGGGGGAGGAAATAATCGAATAGACCAAGGAAATACACAGAACTCCCAACAGAAAGGACCCAAGGAGGACAACACCAAGACACATAATTAAAATGGCAAAGATCAGGGGCAAGGAAAGAGTTCTAAAGGCACCTGGAGAGAAAAAGGTCACCTATAAAGGAAAACCCATCAAGCTATCATCAGACTTCTCAACAGAAACTTTACAGGCCAGAGGAGAATGGCATGATATATTTAATGCAATGAAACAAAAGGGCCTTGAACCAAGGATACTGTATCCAGCACGATTATCATTTAAATATGATGAAGGGATTAAACAATTCCCAAACAAGCAAAAGTTGAGGGAATTTGCCTCCCAAAAACCACCTCTACAGGGTATTTCAGAGGGACTTCTCTAGAAGGGAGCACTCCTAATGCCAAACAGAATGTCACTGGAAAAAATAAAATCACAGCAAAGAATGCAGACCAACCAAATACTAACTAAATGCAAAAAAAATAAAATCACCTACCCACTAAAAGCAGTTAAAGGAAACACAAAAGAGCACAGAATAAAACAACCAACATATAAAGAATAGAGAAGGAGGAATAAGAAGGGAGAGAAGAAAAGAATCTCCAGAAAGTGTATACAACAGCCCAATAAGTGAGCTATGTAAGGCAATAAGATACTAAAGAAGCTAACCTTGAACCTTCAGGAACCATGAATCTAAAGCCTGCAATGGCAATAAGTACATATCTTTCAAAAGTGACCCTAAATGTAAATGGACTGAATGCACCAATCAAAAGACACAGAGTAATAGAATGGATAAAAAAGCAAGACCCATCCATATGCTGCTTACAAGAAACTCACCTCAAACCCAAAGACATGCACAGACTGAAAGTCAAGGGATGGGAAAACATATTTCAGGCAAACAACAGAGAGAAGAAATCAGGGGTTGCAGTACTAATATCAGACAAAATAGACTTCAAAACAAAGAGAGTAACAAGAGATAAAGAAGGACATTACATAATGATAAAGGGCTCAGTCCAACAAGAGGATATAACCATATTAAATATATATGCACCCAACACAGGAGCACCAGCATATGTGAAACAAATACTAACAGAACTAAAGAGGGAAATAGACTGCAATGCATTCATTTTAGGAGACTTCAACACACCACTCACCCCACAGGATAGATCCACAGGGCAGAAAATAAGTAAGGACACACAGGCACTGAACAACACACTAGAACATATGGACCTAATACACATCTATAGAATTCTACATCCAAAAGTAACCGGATATACATTCTTCTCAAGTGCACATGGAACATTCTCCAGAAGAGACCACATCCTACTTCACAAAAAGAGCATCAGTAAATTCCAAAATATTGAAATTCTACCAACCAACTTTTCATACCACAAAGGTATAAAACTAGAAATAAAATCTACAAAGAAAACAAAAAGGCTCACAAACACATGGAGGCTTAACAACATACTCCTAAATAATCAATGGATCAATGAACAAATTGAAATAGAGATCAAGGTATATATGGAAACAAATGACAACAACAACACAAAGCCTCAACTTCTGTGGGATGCAGTGAAAACAGTCTTAAGAGGAAAGTATATAGTGATCCAGGCTCACTTGAAGAAGGAAGAACAATCCCAAATGAATAGTCTAACATCACAATTATCAAAACTGGAAAAAAAATATCAAATGAGGCCTAAAGTCAGCAGAAGGAGGGACATAATAAAGATCACAGAAGAAATAAACAAAATTGAGAAGAATAAAACAATAGCAAAAATCAATGAAACCAAAAGCTGGTTCTTTGAGAAAACAAACAAAATAGATAAGCCTCTAGCCAAACTTATTAAGAGAAAAAGAGAATCAACACAAATCAACAGAATCAGAAATGAGAATGGAAAAATCACGACAGACTCCACAGAAATACGAAGAATTATTAAAGACTACTATGAAAACCTATATGCTAAGAAGCTGGAAAACCTAGAAGAAATGGACAACTTCCTAGAAAAATACAACCTTCCAAGACAGACCAAGAAAGAAACACAAAAGTTAAACAAACCAATTAAAAGCAAAGAAATTGAAACGTTAATCAAAAAACTACCCGAGAACAAAAACCCGGGCCAGATGGATTTACCTCAGAATTTTATCAGACACACAGAGAAGACATGATACCCATTCTCCTTAAAGTTTTCCAAAAAATAGAAGAGGAGGGTATAATCCCAAACTCATTCTATGAAGCGAACATCACCCTAATTCCAAAACCAGGCAAAGACCCCACGAAAAAAGAAAATTACACACCAATATCCCTGAAGAATATAGATGCAAAAATACTCAATAAAATATTAGCAAATTGAATTCAAAAATATATCAAAAGAATCATGCACCATGACCAAGTGGGATTCATCCCAGGGATGCAAGGATGGTACAACATTCGAAAATCCATCAACATCATCCACCACATCAACAAAAAGAAAGACAAAAACCACATGATCCTCTCCATAGATGCTGAAAAAGCATTTGACAAAATTCAACATCCATTCATGATAAAAACTCTCAGCAAAATGGGCATAGAGAGCAAGTACCTCAACATAATAAAGGCCATATATGATAAACCCACAGCCAACATAATACTTAACAGAAGGAGCTGAAAGCTTTTCCTCTGAGATCGGGAACAAGACAGGGATGCCAACTCTCCCACTGTTATTTAACATAGTACTGGACGTCCTAGTCACGGAATTCAGACAAAACAAAGAAATAAAAGGAATTGAAATGGGTAAAGTAGAAGTTAAACTGTCACTATTTGCAGATGACATGAAATTGTTCATAAAAATCCCTAAAGACTCCACTCCAAAACTACTAGAACTGATATCGAAATACAGCAAAGTTGCAGGATACAAAATTAACACACAGAAATCTGTGGCTTTCCCATACACTCACAATGAACCAATAGAAAGAGAAATCACGAAAACTCCATTCACAATTGCATCAAAAAGAATAAAATACCTAGGAATAAACCTAACCAAAGAAGAGAAAGACCTATATCCAGAAAACTACAAGTCACTCTTAAGAGAAATAAAAGGGGACACTAACAAATGGAAACTCATACCATGCTCATAGCTTGGAAGAATTAATATCATCAAAATGGCCATCCTGCCGAAAGCAATATACAGATTTGATGCAATTCCTATCAAATTAACAGCAACATTCTTCAACGAAATGGAACAAATAGTTCAAAAATTCATATGGAAACACCAAAGACCCTGAATAGCCAAAGCAATCCTGAGAAAGGAGAATAAAGTAAGGGGGATCTCACTCCCCATCTTCAAGCTCTACTACAAAGCCATAGTAATCAAGACAATTTGGTACTGGCACAAGAACAGAGCCAAAGACCAGTGGAACAGATTAAAGATTCTAGACATTAACACAAACATATATGGTCAATTAATATTTGATAAAGTGGCCATGGACATATAATGGGGAAATGACAGTCTCTTCAACAGATGGTGCTGGCAAAACTGGACAGCTACATGTAGGAGAATGAAACTGGACCATTGTCTAACCCCATACACAAAAGTAAATGCAAACTGGATCAAAGAGCTGAATGTAAGTCATGAAACCATTAAACTCTTGGAAAAAAAATAGGCAAAAATCTCTTAGACATAAACATGAGTGACCTCTTCTTGAACATATCTCCTGGGCAAGGAAAACAATAGCGAAAATGAACAAGTGAGACTATATTAAGCTGAAAAGCTTCTTTACAGCAAAAGACACCATCAATAGAACCAAAAGGTACCCTACAGTATGGGAGAATATATTTGTAAATGACAGATCTGATAAAGGCTTGACGTCCAAAATATATAAAGAGCTCACCCACCTAAACAACCAAAAAACAAATAATCGAACTAAAAATTGGGCAGAGGAACTGAGCAGACAGTTCTCCAAAAAAGAAGTACAGATGGCCAACAGACACATGAAAAGATGCTCCACATCGCTAATTATCAGAGAAATGCAAATTAAAACCACAATGAGGTATCACCTCACACCAGTAAGAATGGCTACCATCCAAAAGACAAACAACAACAAATGTTAGCGAGGTTGTGGAGAAAGGGGAACCCTCCTACACTGCTGGTGGGAATGTAAATTAGTTCAACCATTGTGGAAAGCAGTATGGAGATTCCTCAACATGCTCAAAATAGACTTACCATTTGACCCAGGAATTCCACTCCTAGGAATTTACCATAAGAATGCAGCACTCAAGTTTGAAAAAGACAGATGCACCCCTGTGTTTATCGCAGCACTATTTACAATAGCCAAGAACTGGAAGCAACCTAAGTGTCCATCAGTAGATGAATGGATAAAGAAGATGTGGTACATATACACAATGGAATATTTTTCAGCCATAAGAAGAAAACAAATTCTACCATTTGCAACAACATGGATGGAGCTAGAGGGTATAGTGAAATAAGCCAAGTGGAGAAAGACAAATACCAAATGATTTCACACATCTGTGGAGTATAAGAACAAAGGAAAAACTGAAGGAACAAAACAGCAGCAGAATCACAGAACCCAAGAATGGACTAACAGGTACCAAAGGGAAAGGGACTGGGGAGGATGGATGGGTAGGGAGGGATAAGGGGAGTGAGAAGAAAGGGGGTATTATGATTACCATGCATAATGGTGGAGTGGGAGAAAGGGGAGGGCTGTACAACACAGAGAAGACTAGTAGTGATTCTACAACATTTTGCTATGCTGATGGACAGTGACTGTAATGGGGATTGTGGGGGGGACGTGGTGAAGGGGGGAGCCTAGTAAACATAATATTCTTCATTTAATTGTAGATTAATGATAACAAAAAAAAGAAAGAAAAGGGGGATTACTCCCTGATAGGATAAAACCAACTGCAAATCACCAATTAATGCATGCTTTAAATATCCTTAAATTTGATCATTTAAAGGGTGTCAGATGATCAGCTATGGAAGTACATTTTCTGATAATATTCCTTTCTCTTAAAAAAAAAAAAGCAGTTCCTGTGTGGTGATCTTCAATAAGTTCTTCAGAATGGTATAAAGGGCATATCAAAGGGTGGGCAAAGGGTTTGTTTGTGTTTATACAGTGGATCAAAGCCTAATTTGGCTACACAGAAAACGAATTAAGATACAATATGAAGAAGAACTTCCAACATCAACATTCTCTGGAAGAGTCATTCCAGAAGATGATCATCAAAAAACTTCAACAAAGATCCTGGCGCTGTTGCAGTTGTAGCTGCATTCATCCCACTGGTTCCTGGACTTGCCATTGGAATGAAGAAGGAGATATCTAATCTGGCCTGTGCATACAGTAAAACAACAAATTTGACTGGATCTATACTGTCGGAACTCAACCAAGAATTAGGAGAAGTGCAAGTTGCAGCGCTCCAAAATCTTACAACTACAGATTACCTACTGTTAAAAGAACATATGGGATGTGAACAGTTCCCAGGAATGTGTTGTTTTAATTTGTCTGATTTTTCTCAAACTACTCAAATTCAGTTAGACAATATCCATCATATCATTGATAAGTTTTCACAAATGCCTAGGGTGCCTAACTGGTTTTCTTGGTTTCACTGGATATGGCTGGTAATTGTAGGTCTGCTTTGGTTATGTAGCTGTATTCCTATTATGTTAATGTGTGCATGCAATTTAATTAGTAGTTTAAAACCTATACATGCTTATGTTACACTACAAAAAGATATGTCAAAGAAATAATCAATCTTCACATTTTTTTCTCTATCTGCTACTTCTATAGCTTTTCTTCTTCCTTCCTAATTACAACCCTTAAATAGAATTCGTGCCTCATATTGAATTTACCGAGTATCATAATTCCTCCAGGTGGTAAAGATACCTCAAGACAAATGCTGGGCATAGAAGCCACAGGGCATCAATCTGCAAAGAAGTAAAAAGCTAACCTTTTCAAACAATATTGCTTCTCTCTCACTTACCAACTTTCCATTTCCCTGTATGGCCCGGAAATGACTGGTTAGCCAGAGACGGGTAAGATTCCTCAAGGGAGGAACAACCTAAGACAGGCACAGTTGCAGGGGGCCATCAGGTGAGAAATTGGGGATCAACAGAGGTGAGGCTTAGAACCTCACCCCCCTGTTTTGAGAGAAATCTTCTGCATCCGTGGATGTTTTGTTTCCCTTGTCTAGCTTGGATTAATACTTAGTCTATAGGCACACACCTGATCATCTACATTTGCCCTCTTACAGCATTAAACTATGTTTTCTACCTTTATCTTGCATCTACCTACCACTTCAGCATTTTATTAAAAATGATAATACTAAAAATAATAGTAATGAGGGAGAAATATGGGATTCACATATAAATCAAGTATAAAAATCAAATGAATAATCATATTTGACCTGATTGTTTATAGTTCATGATGCATGATCAAAACTGAAAGTTTCTGTGATGACTGCCCTTGCACTGTTCACCATGTAAGAACTTCAAGTCAGCAGAGCCTATTAGAAAAATAAAGGTCTGTCTTGGAGGATTCCACTCCCCCATGGATCCCTAAGGGACACACACACTCACAGTCCTATGAGAAATTCCTTCTTCTTGTGTGCTGCCTGCAAGGGCACAATGGTAACTGAGAGAGAGGCAGAAAGTTCTTCCCAAACCTTTCTCAATAACTCCCTCAAAAGCCTTACCCTGCTCTGGTTGTCACGGTAGCAGCAGTGTCCTTTGCCTTTGGGTTACAGCTGAAAAACCATTGCAGCTGGAGGAGGTAACAGAAAAATTAATTTTTACCTCTGGGAAAGGATGTCCTGTTTAGAGAGCTGGGGAGTAAAGCAAGGGCATTGAAGGTGCTACACTCCCCTAAACCAAAATACAGTGCTTGCAAAACACAGACTAGGTCATGTGAAAGAGAATGCCCCTCCGACTTGATACCCTCCTCAATAGCCTAGCCAGAATTAACTAACAAGAAACAGCGAATGTTGTTTGGAGAGAGCAAGAGCTGGGCAAAGGGAATATATAAAATTATGGGTGGAAGAGTAAGAAAAATACTCAGGTAAAATAGCTTCCTAAATTGCTCTAGTGATAACCTGAGTTATAGTGAAGGCTAATTTGCCAGAGGGTTTTTCTCACTTTCCACCACCCTCACCTTTTTATTCCATTTCATTCCACTCAATACTCCAGCAACACTCACGGTTCTACAGGATCTCCCAGTCATATTCCACTGTTGGGTTAGATTTAGAAAGTTCCATTGGTATTTATAAATTCCTGAGATGTTATATCATGAATGAATGTTCAATTTCATTGGTTTTTTTTCTTCTGTATATACTGAGTTCCTCATTTGAGTTTTCTCCTGTATTCCATTAATACAGTAAAATACATTGATTTTTTTAATATTGGAAGTTACTACACTTCAATGAAAAATTTTTTTGAAGCTAACTGAAATTCATTACTGAAATAAACCCCACTTCATCATCATTTATTAGTTTTCAATATATTACAGGATTTGTTGTTGTTGTTGTTTCTGTGCTGTTTATGCTAGACACAACATGAAAGGCACGTTTCTCTTTTACCAGTAAGTGTTGCAGGTGTTGTTTTTTTATCATTAATCTATAATTACATGAAGAAGATTATGTTTACTAGGCTCCCCCCTTCACCAAGTACCCCCCACAATCCCCATTACAGTCACTGTCCATCAGCATAGTAAGATGCTGTAGAATCACTACTTGTCTTCTCTGTGTTGCACAGCCCTCCCCGTGCCCCCCACACACTATACATGCTAATTGTAATGCTGCCTTTCAATTTCCCCACCCTTATCCCTCCTTCCCCACCCATCCGCCCCAGTCTCTTTCCCTTTGGTAACTGTTAGTCCATTCTTGGGTTCTGTAATCATGTGGCTGTTTTGTTCCTTCAGTTTTTCTGTTCTTATACTCCACATATGAGTGAAATCATTTGGTATTTGTCTTTCTCTGCCTGGCTTATTTCACCGAGCATAATACCCTCCAGCTCCAATCATGTTATTGCAAATGGTAGGATTTGTTTTTTTCTTTTGGCTGAAAAATATTCCATTGTGTATATGTACCACATCTTCTTTATCCATTCATCTACTGATGAACACTTAGGTTGCTTCCAGTTCTTGGCTATTGTAAATAGTGCTGCGATAAACACAGGGGTGCATCTGTCTTTTTCAAACTTGAGTGCTGCATTCTTATGGTAAATTCCTAGGAGTGGAATTCCTGGGTCAAATGGTAAGTCTATTTTGAGCATTTTGAGGAACCTCCATACTGCTTTCCACAATGGTTGAACTAATTTACATTCCCACCAGCAGTGTAGGAGGGTTCCCCTTTCTCCACAACCTCATCAACATTTGTTGTTGTTTGTCTTTTGGATGGTGGCGATCCTTACTGATGTGAGGTGATATCTCATTGTGGTTTTAATTTGCATTTCTCTGATGAATAGCGATGTGGAGCATCTTTTCATGTGTCTGTTGGCCATCTGAATTTCTTCTTTGGAAAACTGTCTTTTCAGCATCTCTGCCCATTTTTTAATTGGATTGTTTGCTTTTTGTTTGTTGAGGTGTGTGAGCTCTTTATATATTTTAGATGTCAACCCTTTATTGGATCTGTCATTTATGAATATATTTTTCCATACGGTAGGTTACCTTTTTGTTCTATTGATGGTGTCCTTTGCTGTACAGAAGCTTTTCAGCTTGATATAGTCCCACTTGTTCATTTTTACTTTTGTTTCCCTTGCCCAGGGAGATATGTTTATGAAGAAGTTGTTCATGTTTATGTCCAAGAGATTTTTGCCTATGTTTTTTTCTAAGAGTTTTATGGTTTCATGACTTACATTCAGGTCTTTGATCCATTTTGAATTTACTTTTGTGTATGGGTTTAGACAGTGATCCAGTTTCATTCTCTTAAATGTAGCTGTCCAGTTTTGCCAGAACCATCTGTTGAAGAGACTGTCATTTCCCTATTGTATGTCCATGACTCCATTATCATATATCATTTGACCACATATGTTTGGGTTAATGTCTGGAGTCTCTATTCTGTTCCATTGGTCTGTGGCTCTGTTCTTGTGCCAGTACCAAATTGTCTTGATTACTGTGGCTTTGTAGTAGAGCTTGAAGTTGGGGAGTGAGATCCCTCCCACTTTATTCTTCCTTCTCAGGATTGTTTTGGACATTTGGAGTCTTTGGTGGTTCCATATGAATTTTTGAACTATTTGTTCCAGTTTGTTGAAGAACGTTGTTGGTAATTTGAGAGGGATTGCATCAAATCTGTATATTGCTTTGGGCAGGATGGCCATTTTGATGATATTAATTCTTCCTAGACAAGAGCATGGGATGAGTTTCCATTTGTTAGTGTCCTCTTTAATTTCTCTTAAGACTGTCTTGTAGTTTTCAGGGTATAGGTCTTTCACTTACTTGGTTAGGTTTATTCCTAAGTATTTTACTCTTTTTGATGCAATTGTGAATGGAATTGTTTTCCTGATTTCTCTTTCTATTGGTTCATTATGAGTGTATGGGAAACCCACAGATTTATGTGTGTTAATTTTATATCCTGCAACTTTGCTGTATTCCAATATCAGTTCAAGTAGTTTTGGAGTGGAGTCTTTAGGTTTTCTTATGTACAATATCATAGCATCTTCAAATAGTGACAGTTTAACTTCTTCTTTACCAGTTTGGATTCCTTGTATTTCTTTGTTTTGTCTGATTGCTGTGGCTAGGAACTCCAGTACTATATTCAATAACAGTGGGGAGAGTGGGCATCCATCTTGTTCCCAGTCTCAGAGGAAAAGCTTTCAACTTCTTGCTGTTCAGTATGATGTTGGCTGTGGGTTTGTCACATATGACCTATATTATGTTGAGGTACTTGCCCTCTATGCCCATTTTGTTGAGAATTTTTATCATGAATGGATGTTGAATTTTGTTGAATTCTTTTTCAGCATGTATGAAGATGATCAAGTGGTTTTGTCTTTGTTTTTGTTTATGTGGTGGATTATGTTGATGGATTTTCGAATGTTGTAATATCTTTGCATCCCTGGGATGAATCCCACTTGGTCATGGTATATGATCCTTTTGATGTATTTTTGAATTCAGTTTGCTAATATTTTGTTGAATATTTTTGCATCTACGTTCTTCAGGGATATTGGTCTGTAATTTTCTTTTTTGGTGGGTTCTTTGCCTAGTTTTGGTATTAGGGTGATGTTGGCTTCATAGAATGAGTTTGGGAGTATTCCCTCCTCTTCTATTTTTTGGAAAACTTTAAGGAGAATGGGTATCATGTCTTCTCTGTGTGTCTGATAATATTCCAAGGTAAATCTACCTGGACCTGTAGTTTTGTTCTTGGATAGTTTTTTGATTACTGCTTCAATTTGTTTGCTGGTAATTGGTTTGTTTAGATTTTGTATTTCTTCCTTGGTCAGTCTTGGAAGGCTGTATTTTTCTAGGAAGTTGTCCATTTCTTCCAAGTTTTCCAGCTTGTTAGCATATAGGTTTTCATAGTAGTCTCTAATAATTCTTTGTATTTCTGTGGGGTCTGTCATGATGTTTCCTTTCTCATTTCTGATTCTGTTGATGTGTGTTGATTCTCTTTTTCTCTTAATAAGTCTGGCTAGAGGCTTATCTATTTTGTTTATTCCTCAAAGAACCAGCTCTTGATTTCATTGATTTTTTTTCTATTGTTTTATTCTTCTCAATTTTAATTATTTCTTTTCTGATCTTTACTATGTCCCTCCTTCTGCTGACTTTAGTCCTCATTTGTTCTTCTTTTTCCAATTTCGGTAATTGTGACATTAGACTATTCATTTGGGATTGTTCTTCCTTTAAATATGCCTTTATTGCTATATACTTTCCTCTTAAGACTGCTTTCACTGCATCCCACAGAAGTTGGCGCTTTGTGTTGTTGTTGTTGTTTGTCTCCATATATTGCTTGATCTCCATTTTGATTTGCTCGTTTATCCATTGATTATTTAGGAGCATGTTGTTAAGCCTCCATGTGTTTGTGAGCCTTTTTGCTTTCTTTGTACAATTTATTTCTAGTTTTATACCTTTGTGGTCTGAAAAGTTGGTTGGTAGAATTTCAATCTTTTGGAATTTACTGAGGCTCTTTTTGTGGCCTAGTATGTGGTCTATTTTGGAGAATGTTCCATGTGCACTTAAGAATGTGTATCCTGTTGTTTTTGGATGTAGAGTTATATAGATGTCTATTAGGCCCTTCTGTTCAAGTGTGCAGTTCAGTGCCTCTGTGTCCTTACTTATTTTCTTTCTGGTGGATCTTTACTTTGGAATGAGTGGTGTATTGAAGTCTCCCAGAATGAATGCATTGCATTCTATTTCCTCCTTTAGTTCTGTTAGTATTTGTTTCATATATGCTGGTGCTCCTTTGTTGGGTGCACATATATTTATAATGGTTATATCCTCTTGTAGGACTGAGCCCTTTATCATTATGTAATGTCCTTCTTTATCTCTTATCACTTTCTTTACTTTGAAGTCTATTTTTTCTGATACTAGTTCTGCAACACCTGCTTTTTTGTCCCTATTGTTTGCAAGAAATATCTTTTTCCATCCCTTGACTTTTAGTCTGTGTGTATCTTTGGGTTTGAGGTGAGTCTCTTGTAAGCAGCGCATGGATGGGGCTTGGTTTTTATCCATTCTATTACTCCATGTCTTTTGATTGGTGCATTCAGTCCAGTTACATTTAGGGTGACTATTGAAATATATGTACTTACTGCCATTGCAGGCTTTATATTTGTGGTTACTGAAGGTTCAAGGTTAGCTTCTTTAGTATCTTACTGTCTAATTTAACTCACTTGTTGAGGTATTATAAACACTGTCCAGTGATTCTTTATTTCTCTCCCTTCTTATTCCTCCTCTTCCATTCTTTATATGTTGGTTATTTTATTCTGTACTCTTTTGTGTTTCTTTTAACTGCTTTTGTGGTAGTTGATTTTATTTTTTGCCATTAGTTAGTATTTGGTTGGTCTGCTTTCTTTGTTGTTATTTTATTTTCTCTGGTGACATCTGTTTGGCCTTAGGAGTGCTCTCTTCTAGAGCAGTTCCTCTAAAATACCCTCTGGAGGTGGTTTGTGGGAAGAAAATTCCCTCAACTTTTGCTTGTCTGGAAATTATTTAATTCCTCCTTCATGTTTAAATGATAATTGTGCTGGATATAGTACTCTTGATTCAAGAACCTTCTGTTTCATTGCATTAAATATATCATGACATTCTCTTCTGACCTGCAAGGTTTCTGTTGATTAGTCTGATAACAGCCTGTTGGGATTTCCTTTGTAAGTGACCTTTTTCCTCTCTCTAGCTGCCTTTAAAACTCTGTCCTTGATCTTGATCTTTACCATTTTAATTTTTATGTGTCTTGGTGTTGTCCTCCTTGGGTCCCTTCTGTTTGGAGTTCTGTGTACTTCCATGATCTGATCAATTATTTCCTCCCCCAGTTTGGGGAAGTTTTCAGCAATTATTTCATCAAAGACACTTTCTATCCCTTTTTCTCTCTCTTCTTCTTCTTGTAGCCCTATATTGCAGATATTTTCCCTTTTGGATTGGTCACACAGTTCTCTTAATATTGTTTCATTCCTGGAGAGCCTTTTATTTCTCTATGTGTCAGCTTCCATGCGTTCCTGTTCTCTGGTTTCTATTTCATCAATGTCCTCTTGCATATCATCCATTCTGCTTTTAAATCCTTCCAGAGATTGTTTTATTTCTGTAGTCTCTCTCCCTACTTTGTAGGTTAGGTCTTGTGTTTTTCTCTGCAACTCCATCAGCATACTTATGACCTTTATTTTGAATTCTTTTTCAGGAAGATTTATTAGATCTATCTCTCCAAACTTCTCAGAGGTTGTCTCTGTGATTTTGGTCTGGATCAAATTCTTCTGCCTTTTCATGGCAATAGAGGTAGTTGTGGGGAGCTGGTACGTGTGTTGGATGGGAGAACGTCCCTTCTTGCTAGTTTGTGGCCTTCCTCCTCTGGGAGAACAGTGACCCCTAGTGGCTTGTGCTAGGCAGCTGCACCCAGATGGGATCTCTGATTCTTTCCCAGCCGCTGTGAAAGAAGCTCTGCCCTGTTGCTGTGGGCATGGCCGGCCTCAGGCTGCTGCTCCGCTATGGCAGAGCCACACTGGAGGGGGAATGGGCAGGAGGTTGTTTATCATCATGAGGGGCCTCAGAGCTATGCTGCCACCCAGGGGGTTAGGGCACCCGGAGTTCCCCGGGATTCCCAGCTGGTGGGCTGAGTGTGCAGGTGCAATTCCATCCAGCTGTGGGGTCCCTGTCCCTTTAAGACTTTTGACAGGCACGTGCTTTTCTTTTGTCCCAGGGGCACTGGCTGAGGAGACCCGCTTGCAGATTTTACTGTTCCATTTCACTAGTATACAGCACCCCACGCACTGTGTGTCTGCATTCCCGGTGCAGATGGTTAGGGTTGGGTATTTAGCCATTCTGGGCTCCCTCTTCCTCCCCGCTCCAACTCCTCTCCTCCCACAGGGAGCTGGGGTGAGGGGCATGACCCAGGCCGTGGCTTGTATCTTACCCCCTTCACGAGGCACTGGGTTCTTGCAGGTGTGGATGTAATCTGGCTGTTTTCCTGTGTCTTCTGGTATCTCTTTTAGGAATAGTTGTATTTGTTGTATTTTCAAAAATATATATGGTTTTGGGAGATTTCTGCTGCTCTACTCATGCTGCCATCTTGGCTCCTCCCAATATATTACAGGATTTTATTTATGAAAAAGTTGATATGCATTTTTGTATCTATGTTCAGGAAGAATATTTGTCTATAGTTTTGTTTTCTTGTGAAATCTTCATCTCATTCAGTACCAAAGTACCTTAGAAAATATGCTGGAGGATATTTGCTACTCTTGTTTTCTGGAGGAGTGTGTGGATTAGTATTATTTCTTTATCTGTTTGATGTTTTTTGTTAGTAAAAACATCAGGCCCTGTTTTCCTCATAGAAGTGTTTTTAACTATGGATTCTATTTATGTATAGATACAGAGCTATTCAGATACTCTATTTTTTCCTAAGTTGATTTTAATATCTGTTTCTTTTAAAGAATTTGTATATACCATATGTTTTCCAATTTATGGGCTCTGCATAATATGTTCTTATTATATTTTAATGTTTGTATGATCTGAGCTGATATCTCTCTGATTTTGGTAATTTGTGTCTTCTGCTTATTCTTATTGGTCTGATTATATTTTTATCAATTTTGTTCATCTTTTACAAGAGTCTTCTTTCTGTTTCATTGGTTGTTTTTACATTTTTTAAATTCCTCTCATTGACTTCTATTTTCATAATTATTATTTCCTTCCTTCTAGTTAACTCAGATTTAACTTTCCTTTTTTTTTCTGGATTCTTAAAATGGAAATTTAGATAATTTATTATAGATCTTTGTTTATCTCTACTTTCTAAACTACTTTTTGAATTATGATTCATATAATACACAATTCATCCATTTAAAATGTAGGATTCAATGGGTTGTATATTTAGAGTTGTGCATCCATAATCACAATCCATTTTAGAACATTTTTCACTACCCAAAAAGAAACTTCACATTCTTTAGTCATTATCTCTTCCACAAGTACCATCATCCTTCAGCCCAAGGTAATGACTAAGCTAATTTCTGTCTCTGTAGATCTGCATATTCTGGACATTTCTTATAAAAACATGATATAGGTCCTTTGTGACTGGCTCCTTCAATTTAGTATATTGGGTTAAATGGTGCACCCTCTCCCCTCACCAACAGAAAAAAAGAAAATATATCTGCACCCAGAACCTGAGAATATAACCTTTTTGGGGGGAAAACATTTGTAGAAAATGGAAATTTCATAGCCAAAATTCTTACCTGTTGTATATGTGTGATGAAGTGATACTTAGCTTGCTTGCATACCATTTGGCAGCTGTTTACTGGCCAATATTGCTTTAAGAAGAGCCAGCCAGAGGGGTCTGTCAGGGAAGTATCAGTCCAGGGGTAGCAGTGGAAAGGAAACAAACAAGAGCCTGGATGTAATTGGTCATGGAGTCCACCAGTCACCATAGAGAACTGCCCACAGATTTCTGCCTCTTGCTAGGAGCAGAGCCAGAAGCAGAATTATAGAGCAAAGGCAAAAGGGAGCCTGGAGAAGGGGGAGCAGGATGGAACAGAGACAGAACCACAAGTGCAGGCAGCACCTGGGGAGCAGAGCCTGGAGCTGGGGCCATAGACTGAGACTAATCATCGTACATTAGGGTGGGCCCTAAATCCAAGTGTCCTTATAAAGATCCATCATCATTATAAAAGAACAGAAGACTAACAGAAAAGAGGTCAAGAAAAGTAAAGACAGAAGCAGAGACTGAAGTAATACAGCTACAAGCTAAAAATGCCTAGAATTAATGGTAGCCACCAGAAGGTAGGAAAGAGCCATGGGATTAATTTTCAGTCAGTGCCTCCAGAAGGAACCAATATTTTCAACACCTTGATCTTGGACTTCTGGTCTCCAGAACTGAAAGAGAACAATTGCTGTAGTTTCAAACCACACAGTTAATGGTAATTTGTTACAATAGCCTAAGGAAACTGATACACTTAGCATAATATTTTCAAGATTCATCCATCTTGTATCATGTGTCAGTACTTCATTTCTTTTTAATTGCTAGATAATATTCCATTGTATGGATATATCACTTTTACTCAGCCATTCATCAGTGGGTAGACATTTGCATTGTTTCCACTTTTTTGATATTATAAGAAAATTCTGCCATGTAAGTTTTTGTGTGGACATATCTTTTTAGTTATTTTGGACATATATGCAGGAGTGAAATTGCTGGATCATATAATAACTTCATATTTAACCACTTGAGAATTGCCAAACTTTTTGTCTAAAGCAGCTATTCCATTTTATATTCTATCAACAGTGTAAGAAATATCCAGTTTCTCAACATCTCTGCTAACATTTATTGTTATTTGTTTTTCTGATTACATCTTAGTACTGGGCATGAAGTGGCATCTTATTGTGGTGCTGATTTGCTTTTCACTGAAGGCTAGTGATGCTGAGAATTTTTCAAGTGATTTTTAGCAATTCATATATCTTCTTAGGAGAAATATCTATTCAGATTTTTTGGCAATGTTTAATTGGGTGTGCACAGAGAAAAGGCCATGTGAGAGCAGAAAACCAACACTGCTGACATCTTGGATTTCCAGCCTCCAGCATTGTGAGAAAATAAATTTCTGTTGTTCTGTACCACCCAGTCTGTGGTACTTTGTTATGACAGCTCTAGAAAATTAATACATATGTTTTCTTTTTTTCCCATCTGTTCTTTGTTCCGTTTTTCCTTCCTCTTTGAATTTATTGAGTATATTTTAGGAATTCATTATTTGTCAACTATTGGCTTATTAATTATATTTCTTTTTGTTATAGTTTTAGCAGTTGTGCTGTGCTTTACACTATGCATCTTTAATTCATCCCAGTCTGTTTCCAAATAGCATTACAATTCATATATGTAAAAGGGTGTATCTCTTTGGAATTTTCTATAGCTCTTCTTCATGTATATAAGAAGCTTACAGTATACCTTACTTATTCATTTCCTATTCTTCATACTATTACTGTCATACATTTACTTCTACCTATTTTAAAACATGACACATGGTTGTAATTTTTTCATTAAACACCCAACTATCTTTTCACATTACTTAAAAATGGAAAATGCTTACATACTTATCATTTCTTTTGTTCTTCATTCTTTTGTGAAGATCCACATTTTTGTCCTTTATTTGAAGAACTTCGTATAACATTTTTTTGTAGCAGAGTTTTAATGATTATGCATTGTCTCAGTTTTTCTTTGAAAAATCTTTATTGCATCCTCATTTTGAATCATTTATTATCTTCAGATGGAATTATATGTTGATTTTATTCCCTTTAAACATCTTTAAGGATGTTTTTAAATTATCTTTTGGTGTGCAGAATTTCTTCTTTGTTCTTTTGTATGTAATTTATATTTTCTTTCAATACTTTTATGATGTTCTTTTTATCACAGATGTTCACCTGTTTGATTATGGTGTGTCTTTTTCTGGTTTTCTTTATTTATCAAGTGAGGCTCATTGAGGACTTGGATCTCTGGGTTTTCAATTCTCACACAAATTTGGAAAAAATCTGGCAATTATTTTCTCAAATGTTTTTCTACTCCCCATCTCATTTTGAGATCCATTTACATAGAAATCAGAATGCTTGACACTTTATAATTTTGTAGTGTCTAATTTACTCTTAATTTAAACCATTTTTTAAGATTTAAGAAAGTATTGTTTTCATCTAGATGTTCCTTTAGTTTTTCTTACATCTTCCAATTCTCTCCTCATTATGTTCATATTTGACTTTAAACACCTGAAACTCATTATAATTACTATTATAATATCTTTGCTAATTCCATCATTACTATGGGACATGGCTTTATTGAATAATTTTTCTCTAAGCTATGAATCACATTTTCCTACTACTTGGAATAGCTACTAATTTTTTGTAGACATGAATATTTAGAATTTTGTCTTGGTGAATATATGAATTTTATTGACTTTATTTTAAGAGTGCTGAACTATATTCTGACACACAGTCAAGTTATGAGAGATTGAGGTTGCTTTTGAGGTCAGTTTGTAAATTCTGTAAAGGCCTTTCTAGGTAAGAAATTAAGGGTTAAACCTTACCAAGGAGGTATTTTCCTTCTTTGATCTAGATTTCACACCTTTAGTGATCAGCAACTCTGCAGATGAGTAATGGAAAATGGAAAGTCTCCCAACTCTGAGTGTAATTTGAAACCATTCAACATAACGTTCCCTGGTCACTTTTTGTCCAACGTAGTTGTGTTTCACATGGGGCATCTTAGTAGTATTCAGCCAATACTCAAGGGTCCCACAGAAATGTAGATTTCTGGCGCTCTTTGTCTGCATACTCTGTCTTCCAACGTTGTTCTACAACTTCCAACCTTCCCAAATATATTAAATTCTGATCACTATCTCCAAAACTCAGTGAGATAATTCTTAGAGATCCCTGCCCTAATCAGAACTCTAGAATGTGCTTCCACATTAAAAGCCAGAGTAAAATAAGAACTCAGTTTTTTTCTTTTTTGTCTCAACAACACAAAACAATATTTGAAAAGGTCTGTCCAGTTTTCTAGGTGCAGAAAGAACTTATCTTCTACTTTTCTCGGAGAAGAATATTTCACTCTTTTTCTTCACAGTGCCTCCACATATGTTATGGATTAACTGCCTTCACAAAGTTTCTACAAATCCTCTTTAATAATTTCTTCTCAATATTAATTTTTTTTTCTCTGCCTTGGATCTTTTTTCCTTGGTCTGTAAATACAATCCTTAGGGATATTTTTTTTTTAGTAATCATACTTTTTTCCCTTAAATATTGTTTTAACCAAAATATATTAACATAATACTCTACTACAGTTCAATTTTCATTTAGTACCCAACTGATGGCATTTTGCTTTCTACTTCATTTGCCCATAACATGGCTACAAATAAGGTCACTAAATTCCAAAGAAAATGATATGTGCTTAATTATTTGTACTGTTTAACATTGGTGTTTAGTTTTACTTTTCACAGTTCTTGTATCTCTTAATATCCATGAAACTGCTTTCTTTTGTTTATGGTATTATTATTCTAATAGTTCATTCTTTTTCTTTTTATTGGTCTCAGCTATCTCTCCCAAAATAGAGGTGGTATTTGTAAAATTGCAATAATTTAGGAGAAAGATGAACAGGAAAGCAATATTATTTTAATATTTGAAATCATAAATGGTATGCAGTAATTGGTCGTTGTGTACACTTACCTGAAAACTTCTTGAACATCAAAGAGAAAAATATAATTTGATAAAATAACTACACCGATTGTCAAAATATCATTTAGTAACTTCACGATAATAAACCTTCAATTTAACTTAAAACCAAAATAAAAATTTATAGTATATATGTGTGACAATTAGTAAAGTTTTGATAATATGTGTATACATATACATACACTATCATTTTATTGATTATAAAACATGTTATACTCATGTGTAAGCTATTTATAATTCATTCTGGGGGGCTAAAGTGGACATAAAACAGGTTAAGAACTAGGAATATATATTAATTCCTCATTAACAATAAACATTTCCTTATAGGTTAGATTCAATTACAGAATAATAGCCCCTATAATTATTTCCTGAGCTTTGAAAATAAAAATGTTACTATTTATATGGCCCTACAAAGTGCCCATAAAAGACTGGCATATAATATGCTATAAATTTCTGATTGTGTGTGAACGTGTGTGTGTGTGTGTGTGTGTGTGTGTGTGTGCATACGGTGATAGCAAGATACAATGTCATTATAGAAAATTACCCATTTTTTAAATTTAATAAATTTGATGTGTAGCATTGTGTAATTTTAAGCTATACAATGTGTTACTTTGATACATTTAAATACCATGATTTCTGCTATAGTGGTATTTATTACATAACATATTTGTAGTACAGTATTAATGTCTATATTCATTATGCTGTGCATTAGATCTCTATGGCTTATTTACTACTTGTAAGTTTGTACCCTTAAATGCCATCACTTTTAAATTCACAGCCCCTATCCCCTGGTAACCACCATTTTATTCTCTGATTTTTTACAGATTTAACTTTAGATCCCACATAAAAGTGGTATCATACAATACTTAACTTTCTTTGTCTGACTTGTCTCATTTAGTGTAATGTGCTCAAGGTCCATCCATGTTATCACAAAGGGAAAGGTGTTTTCTTTTCTCATGGCTGAATGATATTCCATTGTGTATGTGTACACATCTTTTTATCCATTAATTCATTCATGAGCAATTGGGTTGTTCCTATATTTTGGCTATTATGATGAATGTTGCAATAAACATGGGAGTTATACTTTTGATATTCTTTTTTCATGTCCTTTGGATATATATACCCAGAAGTGGGATTGTAGAATCATATGGTAGATTTAGTTTTAAATTTTTGAGGAACCTCCATATTGTTTTCCATAGTGGTTGCACCAATTTACATTCCCACCAACAATGTTTAAGAATTCCATTTATACCACATTCTTGCAGCACCAGTTATCTCTTGTCTTCTTGATGATAGCCATTCTGAAGGTGTGAGGTGATATCTAATGATTTTGAATTGCATTTCCCTGATGACTAGTGATGTTGAACATCTTTTATGTGTCTGTTGGCTGTTTTGATGTCCTCTTTGGAAAAATGTCAATTTAGTTCTTTAGTCCATATTTTAATTAGATCTTTTTAATTGAGTTAACTGAGTTCTTTATATATTTTGGATATTAACCCCTTATTTGACATACGGTTTGCAAGAATTTTTTCCCACTTTGTATGCTAGCCTTTAATTGTTTCTTTTGTTATGAAAAGGTTTTGACTTTAATGTTGTCACATATATTTATTTGTTATTGTTTGTGATTTTGATATTATGACCAAAAAGTTACTGCCAAGACCAATCAATGAACTTCTTCCCTATATTTTCTTCTAGGAGTAGTATGGTATCAGAGCCTATGTCTTTGATCCAATTCAAGTTAATTTTTGTTAGTGGTATGAGATAGGGGTCCAATTTCATAGTTCTGAATAAGTTTGTCTAATTTTCCCAAAACCACCTGTTGAAGAGACTATACTTTCCCTTTCTTGTCAAATATTAGTTGACCTTATATGCCAGGGTTTAATACTGGGCTCTCTATTCTGCTCTATTGGTCAATGAGTGCATTTTTGTGTCAGTACCATACTGTTTTCATTACTTTGATTTTGTAGCATAGACTGAAATCCAGAAGTGTTATACCTCCAGCTTTGTTCTTTTTTCTCAGGGTTGCTTTAGCTGTTTGGGGTCTTTTGTGGTTCCACAGAAATTTTAGGATTCTTTCTTCAACTTATGTGATTTCTGTGAAGAATTCCATTGGTATTTTGATGGGGATTGTATTGAATGGGGGTGGCTTTGGGGAGTATGGCCATTGTAACAATATTAGTTCTTTGGATTCACGAACATGGGATGTCTTCCCATTTGTTGTGTTTTCTAGTTCTTTCAGCAAAGTTTTGTAGTTTTCATTGTATAGATCTTTTACTTCCCTGGTTAAATTTCTTTGCAAATATTTTGTTGTTTTTGATGCCATTGTGAATGGGATTTTTTATAATTTCTTTTACAGATGCTTCACTATTGAAAGAATGCAATTAATTTCTGTATGTTGATTTTGTATCCTACTACTTTACTGAAATTGGTTAATCCCAATTTTTTTACTGTTTTTTTGGGGGGGATATTCTATATATAATATCATATCACCAGCAAATAATTTTACTTCTTCCTTTCTGATTTGGATGCCTTTTATTTATCTCTTGCATAATTGCTCTAGCCAGGACTATCCAATACTATATTGGATAGGAGTAGTGAGAGTGGACATCCTTATCTTTTTCCTGATCTTAGGGGAAACACTTCCAATTTCTTTCCATTGGATATAATGCTAGCCATGGGTTTGTCATATATAACCTTCATTGTGTTGAGACATGTGCCTTCTGTACCCAGTCTATTTAGTGTTTTTTTATGAAATGGTGTTGTTTGCATCCAAATGATTTTCTGCATCTATTGAGATAACATGTAATTTTAATCCTTCATTTTATTGATTTAATATATTACATTTATTGATTTGAGTATTTTGAACCATTCTTGCATCTCAAGTATAAATGCTTCTTGGTCATGGTGTTTAATCCTTTTAATGTGTTCTTGAATATTATTTTATTGAGAATTCTGGATATTCATCAAGGGTATTGGTGTAGTTTTCTTATCTTGTGGTACACTTCTTAGGTCTTAGTTTGAAAGTAATTCTGGCTTCTTAAAGTGAGTTTGGAAGTGTTTCCTCCTCCTCAATATTTGGAAGAGTTTGAGGATTGGTGTTAATTTTTCTTTAATGTTTGGTAGAATTCTCCAGTGAAGCCATCTACTCCTAGAATTTTCTGTGTAGGAGTGTTTTGATTACTGATTTCATCTGTTTATTTATTATTGGTCTGTTCAGATTTTCTAAAAAATGACTCATTTGATGATAGCCATTGGACCACAATACACCACTAACAAATTGTGGACCACTGACCAAAACTGTCTTGTCAATCAGTCATGCTGTCGTTGTTCAGTTTTAACAAGATTATGGAATGCATGAAAGATATCCAATCATTTTGTTACACCTGGCATGCTGCTGCACTTATTGAAATGTGATGTCTTCTTATCCTGCATACTGGGAGATATTTGAAAAGTTAAAAACTAGTTAAACAGTAGTAGCAGAAAAGCTAACACAGGGATAATGTGAATATTCAATAAGCTGAGATTACTTGATTTTAGAAGACAATAGATGATATAGTCTTTAAGTATGTTAAATCTTAAAATTGGAATCTGTGAATTAACTAAAAGTATTTGTTAAATATCCAAAATGTGTAACACATGGTCTTGGTGACTATAAGAAGATGTAGCATTCTCATCACATTCGTCATTACATTTTTCACCTAGGGTGACAATTCTTGTAAAGATGAAATATTAAGCAAAATTATAAGAAACATTAATTATAGTATATTAAAACAATGCAAATAGTATCACAGGGTAGAATATGATAAATGGATATTGAGGTGTTCAAAGTATAACAGTTCTTTCCTGTTCACCAGTAACATCAATGTAAGAATAAAGCAAAATAGTTTCTCTTTTCTTCCAAAGAACTAGAATAAGTGATTTGGAACCATATTATGACCTGGTTAGATGATTAAAGAGAACAATCATCTAAGATGCGATGCAGGGGTCTGAGTTACTTTTTAACTGTGCTAGAAATGTCTTATTAACATTAGAGTAGTAAGAACACTAAGATGATTTGAGAAAAAATATATAGATAGATAAATATGCTATGAAGTGAACAACCTAGAGTTTCAGATTTAATGGGCATGTATAAGAAATGTGAAAAAAGGCCTTGGCATGAGACAACTGGGAAGTCAAATTGGAGATGCCATAGAAAATAAGATCCCCAAGCAGCAGTCACTTTCACTGATATGTAATACATACCTCAGAAGAATGATAGAAAACTTGTCTTTTCAGCTTTGGCTCTGTTTAGGGAAAGGCAAGATACCACGGGTACATAGGAAAAGATATTATCAACAATAGCAAGAAAATAAACCGATAACCAGTCCTAAGTAGTTCTGCACATATTAAAAAAATAAATTCAAAATACTACTCCAGTAGATTTATTGATATGAAAATATAAAAAGATGGACAATGAGGCAGTTTTCAACACAGAGAAAAAGAAAAACTATCTCAATGTACCAACATATTTATAAAAGAAGTTAGAAATGTAAGATTTTAAATTGAAATTTAAAATAATAAAATTTTAGGTTTTATATGAAAGTTAACATTTTTAGTTGTATCACTAAAAGAGATGTGACTACCAAATTAATAAAAAAGTAATTAATTAAACCTTAACCCTCCAAAAAGTCATGAAAGAAGTATAAAAGGTGATATAAAAATAAATGATAGAATTGAATTTTTAAATATCAGAAAATCAGTAATTTTTTCCAATTGGGCTAAATTATCCTACCAGAAGATATAGTTAGATTGAAAGACTACATGTGGCAATATTATATTATTATTATTATTATTATTATTATTATATATACTTTTACTAAATGCATAATGAAATGAAGTGATTCATATAACCTGCAAGTAGGAATACTAACAACAACAAAAATGGTGGAAAAGACAAATATCACACATATGACACAATGAGGAAAAACCACTACTAGAGAGCACATAATGACAAAAGTTTGACCATCAGTTTATAGCAATGTTATTATTGTATGTAGCCAAAATTTGAAATACATGAAATTACATGCCCCATTTGTATAATATTAACTGTTTCCATAATTGATATATTAACCAGACAAAAAAATGATCAAGAATATAGAAGTAACCTTTAGAAGGTCACTTAACTCTGTAATTTTGTTTATGTATAAAATTAGGGGTTTAAACATTTTCAACAGTGAATAAACTATTTTGTGAAACTAATTATTTAAAGAAATAATTCAGCTATTGAATTATGCACACATTTTGTAAATATGCTCCATGTGTGCATTATTAAGTAAAACTAAGTTTACTCTAAAGCTAAGGGGAGAGTTATCCACTTAGAGTAACTCTAGTAAGTTGTTTCACACAGTGAAGAATCTTTTCTGTAAAGCAATTCATCATTTCCTAATTTATGCCTTAGGAGTTTGGATTTAGAGTGAGTTTCATTAAAATGAGCCACACCCATAACTCAATCTGTTAGAATGTATTTTCACCAAATTAACTGACAGTAAATGAACTTTAATAAAACAGGATCCCTGTCACAGATTCATTGAAAAGAGTTTAATTTTTGCCAGATACTGACACAAAATTACCAAGTAGCATTGAGATATCCTGTAAAGCAGGAAAAAAAATTATTTTATCAGTGTGTGTTCTTCTAGCATTGCAATGAAAAAGTATGTCAGGTTCCCATGTTGTATTTTGTTAGCACATCTGGAGGCCACCACTACGGAATCCTTGTTTTTGTGGGGGAAGAATGTGAAGATTAAGGTAGTGCCATCTAGAGGCTGACTGTGGTTTTACTCCTTTCTGGTTTCTTGGCAATGGATATACATTTGAACCTCTCCGTGCTTTGATTTCTTAATCCCTCTGTGCTACATATTTTTTCCTCAAAAATGATGTAATATTTACCTGAAAAAGCTGATGTTGGAAATAAGAGATAAAAAATAATAATTAGCAATGTGCCTGGTACAAAATAAATGCTGAAGGGGTATTACCCATTTTTACATCCATCATTATCAGAATGTTCAATGTGCTACAACAGGTATTACAAGCACATTAAATCTAACATCAATCTTTGACCCCATTGTCAAGCCCCGAAGAGACAGTTTCTTTGTTTTCCAAGATTAAGTTGTTAGGAGAAATTACAGGTAAACATACCAAACACCAAGGGAAGAAAAGACCAGTGCCATAATTTGGTGCTTAGTGTTCTCATATCACAGTGGTTTCCATCAAAATTCAGAAATTTGATGAACCACTCAATATTTTAATATGTATACATTGTTTCATTTTAAGCTATGTATTGTTTTAATAACAGTAAAATTATCCAAATTCAAGAATAAATACATCCTGAATCTTCCTACCTCAGAATCAACCAATTATTTAATTCAAATATGTTCAAGTGAACAAGTTCAGTTTTACAATCATCAACCTTACTCTAAGATCTGACTATCTGCAAAAGTCTATCCTCATACCTGTTGTAACAGAAGGACCCACTGTTTGGGAAAAAGAAAAAATAAAACAATGGAATGCTGTGGCCACAATGAAGAGTAAATAATTTTCTCTTAAACTTTCTGTGAATTTTAGCTTGGAGATCAAATTGTATACTTCACCACATGCCTGACATTTAGGATGCAGATTCCACCACAGGCAGAATCAGTCTACACAGACTACTCATTTGGAGACATTGACTAACATGATAAAAGAAATGTAGAGATAAAATTCTCCATGAATTTCTTGTGTTTTTCACATCTTGGGAAAGAGGCAATGACTGCATTTTCTTCCAGGTGACCTTTACAAAGATATTGATGGATCCACAATCTTGAAAGTTAGAAATAAGGTACCTCTCCTGAGCACAAGGTAGGCTTGCTTATAGTCTCAGAAGGTAAAAATGGAGTCTCCTCCTTACAAAGAGCAGGGATGGTTAACCATTATAAATGCTTTGGGTTCTTAATCTTGATGTTCTCCTATAACACAACCCACTGCATGTGTAAGTGTCACCAGCCCTCTTTGTGTTGCTCTATGGGAATCAAGGCTCAGGTGACTAACACAAAATTGCTGCTACTCCTGCTTGTGCAACTGTTTTAACCATGTGAGTAAAATTGTAATATTTCCAGAATCTCTCACCTGGCTTTAGTGCATCTCCACACAAGAGGTGTTTTCAAAGGATTGAAAGAAGTAGTTTATCTCCATATCAATAGGTAATTACACCTGTAAACTAGACTTGGCCTGAAAGGTTGAGTGGGGGTCTCTTCTTCTGCAGCTGGATGGCAAGAGACACCTGAGATCAGAAGTGGAATGCTTGTAAAAGATAATGGGTTTCTCCAATTTTATTTCTCCCTTGGACTAATTTCAGTTTCAAAGGTATTTTGCCCCAGGGATTTTCTCCCCGGAGTTACAAACCAATATTCTGTCTTCATCTCTGACTTAAGAGTATCTTGAGTTAGAAACTGTTGTAGCCTAATGTGTTAGCCTGTAAACAAGATCTCATACCTTTCACAGTTCTTGACAATAAGCCAGGATTTTTTGAAAACCTGCAAAACAGAAGGTATTCCTCAGCTAATGTTAGAAAAAAAGATCAACTAAGCTGGTATCAGAAAAATATGTGATGTATTTTAAACTATATATACCATAAAAATTAAAAATAAACCACTTTCAAAATTAAAGAGTATAAACAGTATTAAAATAACAATGAGAAAAAAGAGCTATTAAAGACATAAAGAAGAAATTAAATTAGAAACTTGATGGACTTTATTTAAATCAAAGAAAGCTATAATATAATACTTAAATATGCCAACCTTTAACTCTGAATTTTACCAGATAAGGCCTGTAGCACTTTTGCCCTTTTATTCAAATGGACTGATGGATTCACTCACTTGACCCTTTCCTCTCTCAGTGTGTAAAAAATATCATACAACTATTAATATTTTATTGATAGACTAGATATTTTAGCTAATATATGGTATTCAATTAGTTTGCCCCATGGATAATAGTTACTTCTTGAAAGGGATAGAGGGAATAGATGGAAGAAAAGGGGATAGATGAAAGAAAAAGAGGGGATATGTGAACTCAACAGTCCAAGTAGGTTTATTGCTGAACCTGAGAGGGACTCCTCTGTTCTGACCAGTAGAACAAAAGAAAGAGGGTCTCTAACAGTTCAAGAGGCTTTTTATGGCCAACGTTTTGGCAGGCTCTTTGAGGGGATGGTCAGGGGAAAGGTGGGCTTATGCGTCCTCTGGAGAATGCTTGTAGCCTAGGTAAGATGACACCGAGGTCTCTCTGAGATGGTGGGTGCGCTTATTTGAAAGGTGGTACTCAGGTCTGGATTCTGTCACTTCTAATACTACATACAATGATAAAAAAATTATCATCAGCTATCTGCAACTCTGGATATGCTGACATTACCAAATACATACACAAACACACATATATATATATAAATACACACAAACATAGATGGATTAATATACACATAATGTTTCAAAAAAATTAAAAATAAAAAAAAATAAAATAGCATACTATTTATTTAAATGACGCATAAAGCCTTTGGCTGAAAATTAATCTGAAAAAAATTCAGTTAGAATGTCAGTAAAGCATAATATCAATAATCCATGAATTGATGCTTCTAGGCTTCTACTAAGCACATTTTATACAATGAATCTTTTTATAATATGTATTAAATCACACACCAGTAGCATACAATATAGCTATGCACTGTAGATAGAAAAATAAAAACAGACACATAAAAATAACTTTGTTTGAAGAAAAACCAAAGGAACAAAACAGCAGCAGAATCAGAGAACCCAAGAATGACCTAACAGTTACCAAAGGGAAAGGGACAGGGCAGGAAGGGTGGGAAGGGAGGGATAAGGGCAGGGAAAAAGAAACGGGGCCTTACGATTAGCATGTATAATGTGGGGGGGGCACGGGGAGGGCTGTACAACACAGAGAAGACAAGTAGTGAGTCTACAGCATCTTACTACGCTGATGGACAATGACTGTAATGGGGTTTGTGGGAGGGATTTGGTGAAGGGGGGAGTCTAGTAACCATAATGTTCTTCATGTAATTGCAGATTAATGATAATAAAATGAATAAAAAATAAAAATAAAAATAAAGTAAAGGAACTACAGGAAAGTCAAAATATAATTATCACTAAGGATATCTTATATTTTGTAGTACTTGATGTATATATAATATAAAATTTTATATGTAAAGATAAAAAAATAACTTTTGTTTGCAAAATAATTCAATTAGGTCTCTCAATAGAGAAATGAGGATGTTATAATGAAATGTACTTATTCAGTCAGAATACTTGAGACTCTACTATTTGTAAAGTACACTTTAAGCTTTGGATAATACAGTAAGGAATGATGCAGACAAAATCCCCTCTGTCATAGATCTTATATTCTAGTTGTGTTTTTCAAACTTGGACAGATGTCTGCTAATAAACTCCACAGGGAGTATATGTTAAATAATACATCAGAAGGTAATAAATTCTTGAAGAAAGAAAATGTAGGGTATGTAATGGGTTAGAGAATGACCTTTAAAAGGGACAGTGCTATTTTATACCAGGCAGTTGGAAAGTTCTATAAAGGGGGTATGTGAGGAAGGAACTGACCAATAAGAAGGGGCAGGCCATGTGTACACTAGGGAAAAGAGTGTGGTAGATGGGTATAAACTGAGACAAAATAATATATACATAAGGCGATGTAATGGCTTTGATTATATCTTGAGTGAAATGAAAGCATGAATAGTGAAAAAATGATGTTCAATTGGTCTATATAGAAATAATTGTACCTAATAAGAGACTTTCATTGAATTATAGGGAAAAAACTCCAAATGAGCCTATAAAAGGCCTGGAACTCTACCATATAATGTTCAACTCTATATCACATTCTTTTAGATTATTTTAAATTTTGTAAAAAATGACATTTTATAAAAATACTAGAAAAACAGAAGTAGAAAAAATTGATAATTGTTAATATAAAATGTGTTTATGAATTTTTAATATGCAGCAAAGGTAAAAACCTATTTAGAAAAAAAATATTTGATTTTTGAAAAAAACAAACTAGTGTTAGGCAAGGAAAAAGCGTGTATCAAAATAGCTTTTTGAAATAGAAGGTCTCAAAGAAGGTTTTCCTAATGTTAATCACCACTTATTTTTTTCAAAGCCTGATTTTCAAAATGGTGGTAGTCTCATTTTTAATATGAACGGAGCACACAAAATGCAAATCTGAATGCTCAACTTGTCTTCCTTTCCTATTCCAATGCTTCTTTTTTTATCACCCTCAAATTAATGAACAATAGAGTAGACTAAATGAAGAGGTAAGCTTTAAGATCTTAAATTTATGAGTGTGCATAATGGCTATAATTGCTGAATGAATATATTCACTCCTTTGTTCTTTTTCTTTTTCTAAATGAAAGTGAAAAATTGGCATGTAAAGAATCTTTCTGAGAAGTAGGCAGAGAAAGGATATTTTTATATTTCAGACCTGCCTGTCAAGTGGCTTCTGCTGTAGAGGCTCCCCCTGAAATGCCTGTTTTCCAGTAGGTCAAAATTCTCTCTAAAGGCCACATTTGACAGTGCAACTGCTCATGCCAAGCCAAGATCTGAAAGTCGTCAGGACTTTCTCAACTTTTGTAGACTGATGACCTTTTTGAAACCTGATACAAAATAGGATGTATTGACGGAAGCATTTGGAGATTGCTCAGCATAGCATATGTTTTGAGGCAGTAACTTACTTTCTCCAATAAGCAAGGAAAGACATCTTACAGATTTTGCACACATGCTGTGTTCAATTTGAGGGAAGTTTATAATAAAATCTGAAAGGCTAAATTAAAACAGTAGTGGTATAGCCCTGTTGATGTATCAACTTTTTAAACAAAGCATGTTAAAATAATTTTGATTTGACTTTAGTTACCTGATAAAGCTTCCACTAAAAGGATTAGGACAATTTTGTCTGCAGATATATGGGACTTACAAAACATTTTTTCTTGAAATGACATTTTGTTTATAAAATTTTATTTTTCCTTGGCAAGGTCAATAAGAACATGGACACACTTTGGAATCAGTGAAATGTGCTAAGACAATCTTTAGAAAATATTTCACTTAGTTTCTGTCTAAAGTGAAACTAGCGTTTTGAATAAATTCAATGTAACATAAAGAAACAAAGCACCTATACTTCTCCAACATCAGTGTAACTCCGGAGGAAAGTCCCAGGGCAAAATACGAAACCGGAATGAGTCAAAGGGAGAAATAAAGTGGGAGAAATCCGTTTATTGCCTACAAGTAGTCATCCACTTGCATTCGCTTGTGTCTCTCACAACCAAGTTGCAGAAGAAGAGGCCCCACCCAACCTCCCCAGTCCAGATATGCCTTCACTCCCCCTTGTAATTATTTATTGATATGGAGATGGACTACTTCTCTCCATCACTTGGAAACATCTATTGATATAGAGATGCACTAGTGCCAGGTGAGAGATTCTGGAAATACTGCAATTTACCCACAATCAGTCATGTAGTTACATGTGCAGTATGTACATGTGTTCATATGTAATTTATTCTTCTTATTGTTTCATGTAGCCTAGATGGGTAGAGGCATTATAAAGTGGCACAAGTTGAGTGAAACCTGTATGAGCTTTTTTTGAGGAAAAGAAATATGGGATAAAATAAGAAAACATTTTACTTCCATAATCTTGACATATCAAAAAATAACATAAGCAAAATTTAAGTCAATTAAATTGTATAAAATTTAAAATTCCATTTCTTAAATGAACTAAGCATATTTCAAGTTCTCAATAGCCTCAAGTGGCTACCACTACTATATTGGCCATTGCTTTATTATATAACATTTGTAGGATTTCAGAAAGTTCTGTTGGGAAGTGCTACTGTAGAAATAGAGAAAAACCTATAATGAGGTTTGGATTTATTTTAAATATAAAGAATTTGATATGGAGACCAGTTAGGAAGCTTTCCCAGAGTCATAATCAGGCAAAAAAACAAAGTTAGAATTCAATTTCAGAAACATGATAGATGCTCAGAAACTATTTGCTCAATGAATGAATCTCCAAATTTTATTAAGTAAATATATGTATGCAGTTATCTCTTTTTCATATGATTAAAAATAGAGATGGATGTTTTCTATTTTTTTATTCTCTTGTAAGGAAGCACAAAAATATAGTAGCACTGGTAAACTTTGGGAAGAAGAACTAGGGATAGGAGAGGATAAGAAGTGATGGGGGGTGTTAGACAGAAAGACATGAGAGTGGGATGAAAAGAGGGTGGAGCCCACCAAGAACCCAGGGAGTGAATCGGATAAAGCCAGAGAACCAGAAAGGACTCACAGAGTTAGCACCCTTTGCAATGTGAGTTCATTCCACATGCTCTGAATCTGGGCTGGCCTTGAGACTTGCTCTAGCTCATGCAGGTGAAACAGGGCAGAGACATGGGACAATCATGATTAACTTTTCCTGTCTATGACGAAAAATACCAAGATAAGAATAGTATAATAAGAACAGGAGGGACTCCATCTTAAGGCTAAGTTCCATTTTAAAAACCAGGGAGTTAGGAGATAAGATTCCTAACATATTCTCTGGTAATTAGACAGTAATACATCCTATCTTAAGACAAGGCAAGCAGTCTTAAGTGATATGTTCCCAGTGCTTTAGGGAAACTACTACCTTGGATAGGAACCAGATCAATAAGTTCCTTGTGTTAAGTTTATCTTACAGAATTATCTAGAGGACTGACTGGAGACAGACATCATGAGACCAAGAGTCAACCCTATGCTCAGCAACCGGTACCCCTGCCCTTTGCTCCATTCCTGAAAGCCTTAAAAGACAGCATCCTAAGCTCTTAAGTTTCTCCTCTCTGAGGTTGTCAGCACTCCCCTTCCTTGTAGTGTGTATTTTCAAGACTTCTTACTGCTCAACTTATTACATTGGTCTCTGTGCTCTTCCAGTGGTGTCTTTGTCACTTTGCTACTTCATTCTATTTTCCAGACTTTAAGCACAAGTCTTACTCTCTCTGTCCTACCTCAGATAAGTAGAGGGGGGCTGAGAGCTCTGATTTGAGCTTCCAAGCTCCTGTCCATAAACTTCCCCTTCCTCTCTGCTTTATTCAAGTAAACCTGCCTTTGTCTACCTTGGCTCGGGCCCATTCCTCCCTTAGAGTGTATTCAAATAAAGCGTTTGCTCTGCTTCACTACTGTGTCTCTACCTTTTGATTCTTTGCTCTGGCAAGAACAACAACCAAGGAAAACAAACTCAACCCCCAACAGGAGAGACTATGTTTGTATTATCTGCTTTTCTTTACTATGTGAATTTTCTAACTTTATATGAGTTGTATTATGTACAGAGTTATGGATTATTCTTCACACTTAAAATTTCTTTGTATTAATAAGAACCTCATGAACTAAGTTCTTATATTCTATTGCCTCCAACCAAATTTCCCTTCTGATGAGGAATGTAACAACAGGCAATTAAAACAGCCAGTGAACAGAAGTGGCGGGACAGAAGCATAAAACAGTAAGTAATTGGGGGAAAAAATAGCTGCTCAAAAAACGGGCCCTCTTTATCTTCTTATATTAACTGTACAATGTTTTGAAAATGGCAGGTGGCCTATAAATGATACTGGTTTCTAAATGTAGCTATATTGTCAAAGTATCATGGAAACACCCATTGTGGGTAAAATTGAAATATTTCCAGAATATCTCACCTGGCTTTGGTACGTCTTCATATCAACAGGCATTCAGAGGTGAAGTATGGCTTTAGTGCATTTGCATCTTTCCTCAGGGGTGGAGAAGTTCATCTCCATATCAGTGGGTAATTACCTGGGCAACAGAGGGCTTATCTGTACCTGAGAGGTGAGGGGGAGGGTGGGTGTTGTGGCTGCTTGAGCAGAGAGAGAGATGGGCCGGACTGCGGTTTAGTAAGCAATAAATGGGTTTTAAACTTTATTTCTCCCTTTGACTGATTTTGGTTTTTTAGAGGTATTTTGCCCAGGATTTCCTTTCCCTGGACTTCCGGACTTCCACCCATTCAAGAGTAACACAGGAATACTTTCTTCAAATATAAATAATTTTTTTAAGTTGAAGTGTTGCCAGACAGCTGCGTCTGGGGTGGTCTCTCCCTACACACCAGGTGAAACATCAGCCTGGATGGGGGAGGGCTCTTGACTCTGGACAGGAAAGAATTCTCAGGGTCAGACAAATGTAGGTAAGGAAGGAATTCATTAAAGCAAAAGCAGCAGGGAATGGCAGGGGCCTTGCAGGAAGCAGAGAACAGATAAGTGTAGAGGGAAAGAGGGAAAGTTTCCCTTGACAACTCCTGAAACCATGGTCACCTGGCATCCTGTGTCCACTTGGATTTGCACAGCATGGGGCCTCGCCTCTACCACCCCAAGATTTGGGGAAGCCATGGAGCACAGGATGGAGTGAGATTGTGTTTTGAGAACTTCCCGCAGTAAGGAGATTTTCAGGCAGGCTACTAAGAGCAGATCACATAGCTGCAGTTCTGTCCAGGTCACCTAGGTGATGGGAAATTGCAGGCCCAAATCTGAGCTCTCAGCAGCCCCTCCCTACTTATCAGGAGTAAAGCAGAGACAGAGCAAAGACTTGGAGATAGAATGAAATAGCAAAGAGACAGAACAGTCATTTGAGCAGTGAGAAAGCTTTATTTAAATGTATGCACTTAAAGAATGGAAAGTGTGGATGTCCTCAGAGAGGAGATGTGCTGAAAGACTGGGAGTTTATCTTGTTAAGGCTTTCAAGAAAGGGGCAAAGGGTGGGAGTTTGAGGTGGCTGTTGAGCATAGGCTTGACTTGTGATCTCATGATGTTTCTAGTGAAGGACACTATGTCCTCATCCACAGTCAGTCCTCTGGATAATTCTGTAAGATAAACTTAACACAAGGGATCTATTGACCCTGTTCTTCTCCAGGATAGTGGTAACTCTCAAGCAGTGGGGATATATCAATTAAGACTGCTTGCCCTGCCTTAAGATTGGGTGGGTTATTATCTGATTACTAAGGAATATGTTAGGAATCTTCTCAACTCCCTGTTTTTTAAAATGGAATCTTAGCCTTAAAATGGGGTCCCTCTTGTTCTTACTATACTGTTTATATCTCAACATTTTTTCATCATAGGCAGGAAACATTAATCATGATGCCTGTCCCATGTCCCTGCCTTAACTCAAGAGGAATTTCTTCTTCTAGGTAAGGTGGAATGACTACAGATCATACTCCCATCTGATCAACAAGAAAAGCCAAAAAAAGAAAGAAATTATTTCTTTGAGGCTTCCAAAAGATCTGAATAACTGGAAGGTTAAGAATTCAGAAAGGATAAACCAGGAGAAAGAAAATGCTTCTGCAGCCTCATTTTCCCAGGGGTATTTGAAGGAAGAAGGGTAAACTTCAGGAGATCCCTACTGTGGGTAAAATTGATTTATTTCCAGAATCTCTCGCGTGGCTTTAGTTCATCTCCATATCAATAGATATTCAAGGGGTGGAGATAAGTGGTCCATCTACATATAAGTAGGTAATCACAAGGGCATGTGAGGGAACCCAGACAGGAAGAGGTTGGGTAGGGCTTTCTTCTGCTAGAGCCTGGTCAAGAGAGAGATGAGCAACTGCTTATAAGAAGTAAACGGGTTTCTTAAACTTTATTTCTCCCTTTGACTGATTTCGGTTTCAAATAAACTTATTTTGCCCTGGGATATTCCCCTCGGAATTACACCTACTCTGGGCAGAGCAACTAACAGATATTTGAGCAGGAAGTTGGGGGATTTAAATGCATACTGTTGCCCTCAGGATATCTGCTAAATTCTGAAGCAGGATAAGAAGGAAAAACAAACAGAAAGACAAGAAAATTGAAATGAAATACTGAAAAATAAACCCCACCTTTCTAGAGAATATTAAATCATAATTCTAATGCAATCTTTATACTCTTATTTTACATGATGAATTCCAAAGATCAGTAAAACTTAAACCTAATTAGTAAGCTACTAAAGATAAGATACCAGGCATATGTAAAATGAAAGCATCATATCCTTGTGCAACATTTGCTCATAAGTATGAAAGAAAAAATTTGTATTGTTTGCATCAATATAAGAATCCTGAGTCCAATAGCCTACTAGTATACCCAGAGGGTATTTTGACACCATTGCTTTAATATAGGGCTCTTGGTTAATTCTCATAAAATCTATTCTCATAATTATTACTTTTCCAAGTGAACAATTCATCCCCTTTATCTAATATACCAATTTTCCAAAAATTTACATTTTAACTGTTTATAAAATTAAGAGAAAAACCTGTAACTGTTGTTGTTTTTTGGGAAAATATGTTCTCAGTCCACGGCAAATTACCTTTGAGGCCAAAATCAGTCAAAGGGAGAAATAAAGTAGGAGAAACCCATGTATTGCTAACAAGCAGTCATCCACTTCTGCTCTCCCATGTGTCTCTCTGCAAAAAGGGTCAGTACCAAACCTCTCTGGTCCAGCTATACCCTTGCTGCCTCCACCCTTGTAATTATATGGATTGATATGGAGATGGACTACTTCTCTCCACCCCTTGGAAACACTATTGATATGGAGATGCATTAAGGCCAGGTGAGAGATTCTGGAAATACTGCAAAACTATTAGATGAAACAGTGTTAACTATTGGAAGGTTTTCTCTGAAGGTTTAGTTTATTTGTTTCATTTAGTCTTTATAGACACAGTATAAAGACTGTTCAGTTTTTTTCTTTTAATTAAGGCTTCTGGTTATTTTTGTTTACTTTTTATTGTGATTTTCAAGTTTTTCAATCTTTAATTTGGTTGTTGTTTGTTCTTGTGGCATATGTTTCACAATTTTGTATTTCTAGTATTAGAGACTTGGAGTCAGCAACATGGAAAGGCAAATGTTGGTTGTTGTATTCATTCTTAATAAAACACCACAGATTTAGTGGCTTAAGCAACACAAATTTATTATCCCAAAGTCTGTAAATCTATCATTTAGTTCATAGCCAAGATGGGGGGTTATGTTCCTTTCTTAGAGTCCCTCAAAAAGGTATTCATTTCTTTCCCCTTTCCAGCTTTGCACACATTTCTTGTTTCATCATCCCCCTTTATCTTCAAAACCATCAACCTATTTCTCTGACCATTTTTCCCTAGTGTTATCTTTCTTTACTGTATGAGTCTCTCTTCCACTTATTAGAATCTGTGTACTTACATTGGGCCCACCCATATACTACAGGATCATCTCTCTAATTTAAGGTCAGTTGATTAGCAGCCTTATTCTATCTTCAAACTTAACTCCCCTTTGCCATATAACCTATCATAATTACAGATTCTGGGGATTAAGATGTGGGTACTTAAAGTTGACATTTGTTTGTTTGTTTGTTGCCTACCACAGTTATTAATACTTAGACATACAAAATTAAGCCACACAAGTTATTTGGGACATCCATGCAAGAATGATATAAAAATTAGTCTTCATAATTATGTGAAAAACTGAAAAATAGCTCAAATAATTCCATCTCTAGTAATATGCTTAATTTACAATTTTTATTTGCTACCTTTGGATTGTCCTGCTTCCTCAATGAAGGTCTGCTAAGGCTGAAGAAAGGGTAACATCAAAGTCTACAAAGGTGATGTGGGCAAAGTTCCCCTGAGGCTTTGATCCTTGAATTGAGTCTTATAAGTTTAGTAAAAATTTCTCAGTGATTAGGGAAAGGAATAAAATTCTAACCAAAGTCCACTGTTTATGCAAAGCCAGACTGTCAAGAAACTATATTTTATCTTTTGGGAATCACAAATAGTTCATTATGACTAGATTCCAGGCTAAATATAAATGATCAATAGGACATTAGGCTGAAAATGCAGGCAGGAGTTAAATTATCTTTACAGCTAAGCTAAGTTGAATATATTATGCTTAGTGTATGAGATAACTTGATGGAAATTAGTTGAGAGCAACTATATCATGGTGGTGTTGGAGGTAATGATAACAGCTAATTTTAAGACTTGTGGTTGCATGTTTGAAAATGATATATCCAGGCATTGTAGCAATAGGTAGAAAGGTTATGGAGATAGAAAGGTTACTAGAAATCTGAGGCATGTAAGATTATAGTTAAAATGACTTCCTCATAGATCATATATAAAGGATAAAAGAAGCAAGGATGATCTGTATGTTTTTGGCCATGACATTGTATTTCATCAATAATGGAATTAAGGGAGGGATTGGAGGGAATGTTATAGGTATTTTAGGACATTGATTGTGTGACAAGTAGACATGTCCAGTAGAAGATCTGGAAGTCCTGAAGGACTTTGAGAAAGGATTCATGAATTGAGGATTTATAACTACTTAGATGGTATTGGGATCTATAGGAGTTGATGACAGAAAGGAGTACAGGATTGCTTAGCTTAAGATGGATATATCTCTTATTGTCATGGAAGAACTTCAAGGGGCCTCATCATCCTTACATAAAGAATTCTTTATGTGCTTTAGTGACAGAGAAAATGTGTGACTTTTATGAGATTGTTAAAGGTATCCAAGGCCCTGAAATAGCAAAAAGCTAGTTTACAGATCTATTAAATACTAGTAAGAACAGGACTAAAGGATATCTTATTTTGAAGGTAGTGAGAAAATGGGTACTATTTTTGCAGGATGTTTCACAGAAAAGGAAAGAAGAAAATTTAAGTGACAGCTAGAGTATATTCAGGGTCTAAGGTAGAAAACCCAATAGAATCTTGAGCTTTTCAGGCTGAGGAGATTGAGTGAATAGGGAGAGAAACTAAGGATTCTGGAGATAAAGACTGAAAATTCAGGAGAGTAAGACAGCACCTCGAGAGGATTAAAGGGCTAGAAAGTAGATGAAGAGGAGTTAGCTTTGCATGAGAAGAGGTCCTTTCTGTTTAAGAAACACAAGAAAGCACACAATGTTGGGGGCAAATGCACATTTTTACATTTAATGCGTGGGTTTGTATGTTTGTATGTACATGAGATCTTTGTTTCAGAGGGGCAGGAAAGGAAGGTGGTTTAGTCTATGTGTGAACTTTGTAAAGTCAGAGGCAAGGTCATTTGAGAATGAAGAAATGCAAAATTTAGAATTTCCACCAACTTAATGGAAAGTGAAATCACCCAGAATATTGCAACATAACTGCCAAGTGAAATTACATCTATGTTTTGAAGGTATAAAAAATAGAGTTAAATACTGTTTTCATTAAGCATCATCTTACATGTGAAAACATACATTTGTTCCCTACGTGTTTTTTGCAAGCATATCATTTTAGTTTTCATTCAAAACAATAAGAATACATATAATCTTTTCACACTTGATGTTCACTGGGAAACAAAGTGCAGATTGAGGCATAGGAAGTTAAATCGCTTTCATATAAAATGTCCATGTTTCTGTTTTAATGGGAAATTTATGCAGCACCTTCTGCATTAGTATTATCTGCTCAGCAGTCAAGCTGCCAGTTAAATTTAATACAGACCTCCCCAGAAATTCACTTCTACCTAGAATCACATTTTGCAAAGTGGTTCTTGACATTGTGCATAAAATCTCCATCTTGCAGTTGTCTTATGTACAATTAAAAATAGCTGCATGGGAAGCATACATGTAAGTAGCCTTTATTCATTTAATTAATGATTCAGGTGTCAACCTGCTTGTTCACTTGGGACTTTATAAGTATATTATGTGTTTATCATTTGAGTTGTTGAGATATTTAAATACCATATAATAAGAAACTATGCTGAGATGCTAGCAGGCTTGAAATGTATCTCTGTCTATCTAAAGGAGATATTGTATAAGATCCAATATAATGGGCTTCCACAACAATATACTGATTATAGAGTCTGTAAATGTAAGACTTAAATATGTCATCTCACCCTTTAGTATGTTTAAACCAATAATATTATTTTAGTGAGGGATTGACAAACTAGGTCCTGTTAGCCTAATTAGTCTTACTGTCTGTTTTGTAAGTAAAGTTTTATTGGAACATAGTCACTCATTTGTTCACATAATGCTTAAGTTTGCTTGGTGCTAGAGTTGAGTAATTGAGACAAAGATTTTATGGTCCACAGCAACATAATATATACCACAGAGACTTTTACAGAAAAAGTTTTCCAATTCCTACTCCAAGTAATGGAACAAAATCTTACATAAGTGCACTGACATATGCATGGGTGATACATATTAATATATCTTAAGAGTAAACATTTGTAGAATACTTTATAACATTTTTTTAAGTAAACATAGCATTATTAATTCTGACAATAAACCTGTCAAGTCTATATTATTGTTATAACCATTTCAAATAAGCAAGAGTCCCATTCTTGAAGAGCAAGATTTCTGCTGTTAGTAGCAGAAATGTTGAAATGAAATAGTTAAGCTACTATCAGAGATTGAATCCAAGGTCCTAAAACTACTATGTACGTGTTCCTGGGCAAGTACGTTAATGTCCTTCTGCTTCAGAGTCTTCAGCTGTACATTCAGAATAACAAGCCTCCTAAGGGTGTGTGGCATTAAATGAGTTAATAATAAGAAGCTCTTGGAAAAGTAATTAAAACTTTAAAAAATATCAAAGAGTAGCAAATATTATGTTATTTTTTGATGCCATCAATCATGCCAGATCTTCTAATAGTTCAATTTCTACAGATTCTTTCCATTACACTACATTAGTTTCTAAACTCACATTTCAAGTTGTCTGACGGAGGTTGTTTCTGACACCAGATGTGTTTTCTGAATCAATGGGAATATGGCTCAGTTATACAAATGGATAGAATCAAACTTTTGTTTTGCCCAAGTAGCAATTGTTCATTAAAGGTACTTAGTTTTTAAACATTGATAGGTTCATCTTGATTCTTTTCTACTGTAACCTTAAAGTCAAAATATGTTTGTATATATTAGAATATTAAATTATGTTACTTTAAATAAACATTTAAGGAGTAAACTTTATTTTTTCAGTGGTTTGGCAATGTTTGATCACATAGCTCTTTATTATTTATAAATAGCCTGGGTGCAAGCCGGATCTGTCTAAAGTTGCATTTTAAGAGAAAGATGGGTATTTGCCTCTTTCATGGGTTTTGTGTATAGAAGTTGTTAAATGCCTTTAAATCAAGATGATGCCTGTGCTTTCTCAGCATGAAAATATTAGATAATATGCAAATTAATCTCAAGAGAGTCAGAGTATCATCTGTTTACAATGCAAAGACTTCTCTTAGTAAAATATGTCAAACTCTAAATTCAGTGCTTTCTTTTGACTCTAGAATTTACCTAAAATTATATACTAATGCACTCTTGAAAGTATCGGCAAGCTTAGTATTAACAAAACAATATTAGTGTTCAAAATTACTTCATTACTTACCCTTAGCATCTTGGGCATTTTCCATTGTCAAAACAAAAGATGTTTTCTGTAATATTTGGGAAAGGAGATTGGTTTAGCTTAACAAAGAATTGAGTGTACATAACTAGAGACAAATTCTATCAGGAAGGGAAAGGAAAATAATAATTTATTTGGTAATTCTATGGGAAATACCATAAAAATGAGGTAATTCATTACAATTCCTAAGCAATTAAAATGATCTGTGATATAATTCAATTTATCATGAAAATTTAATTGGAAATTAGAGTATATTAAGCATAAATATAATCAATCTAACTTACATAAAAATGATATTTCCTACAGAGCCAGTGTATATGAACTATATTATAAATATGCAGGAATTTTTATTTATAACATTTATAGGTATTATTTGAAGTATCAGTAGGATGATGCAAAATTACTTCTTTCTTGTCAGAAAAATTATTTGGTTATACAACTAATAATTGTTGAGCAGAAACTATGTGCTTTTTTGCTATGATGAAGGAACTGGTGGAAAACATTTGCCGAGTTTTAAAAAGCCATCATTCCAGTTGGGAGATCCAGTTATCTATTCATAAGAAAAAATTTCAGAGCACACCAAACTCTCAAATCAGTAACATAACGCACTCGTCTTTTTAAATATTGTTCTACAGAGCGTGATCTATTCATTCATTTATATTTATTGAATGCTTGCTAGTGTTTGGCACTCTACTGGGTACTTGGACAAATTTATCATAATAAAAGTGGGACATTCTGACCATTTAGTCTGTTTTCCCCATGTCATGTGTAGGCTGTTGAGAACCAGTCAACATCACAGTCAAACCTTGGGAGTAACAGTGGATTGAGAATAAGGCAATTACGTGATATCTTAGCCTTCTATTCTTCCTTATTCTAATTATGAACATTAATTCCCATGAACTCTTTTCAATGCTACTGAAGAGGTGAATACTGAAGGCATAGCATGTCTTTATGTACTTTCTTAGTATAAGTAATATAGAAGAAAGACTCTTTCGTTTTATTGACTAAAGAGTTATTTTCACTTCACCTATAAAAAGTCCCTGTCCTTTAGAAAGTGCTATGTAATACTATTAAAGAAATTGAATTTAGCAAGAGAATAGTCAATAGTTCTGTCACATCTTTCTATATTGACAAATAGTAACTGCACTAATTGGGGTGAGCATTTCATAATGTATGTAACTGTTCAATCACTATGTTGTAGACTTGAGAGCAGTATAATATTGTATATCAATTATACTTCAATTAAAAATAATAATAAAGAAATAGAAATTGCAAAAAAAATATTTAAAAACTTTTTAAAAACTACAATTGTTGATTCATTTTTTGTATATCATTAATGTACAATTACTTGAACAACATATGGTTACTAGACTCTCCCCATTATCAAGTCCCCCCCACATATCTCATTACAGTCACTCTCCATCAGCATAGTAAGGTGCTATAGAATCATTACTTGCCTTCTCTGTATATACTGCTTTTCCCGTGTCCCCCCCCACCCTACATTATGTGTGCTAATCATAATGCCCCATTTTCCCTCTTATCCCTCTCTTCCCACCCATCCTCTCCAGTCCCTTTCCCTTTGGTAACTATTAGTCCATTCTTGGGTTCTGTGATTCTGCTGCTGTTTTGTTTCTTCAGTTTTTTCTTTGTTCATATACTCCACAGATTGTTGATTATAGTTTTAAATACATTATAAAGACAAAACAACTAAAAGAACTGCTAAAATATGCATTATAAATTCTTACTAATTCCTTTACTTGCTAACTTAAATATTTAAAGGACTGACAAGAATTATACATCTTTCTTTTTATAGTCCTAAAAGGCATTAAAAGGAAAAAGGAAATAATACTGAAAGTTGTATACATAGATAAGATATCTTACAATTTTAAAATTTGAAGTAATATTTTTTTGATGAGTAAGTTACTGACAATTGTTCATTACTGTTTCATCACTGAGAATCACATCAATCACTATAAAGTCAGTCATTTTCTTTTTTTTCATATAGATATGAGGAAAAACAAAACAATGAGAAAGAAATGATGACTCTAAATGCAGGATTGAGAAGATATGGGACTTCTGGAGTATGGATAGATTAGATACTGTTTTTAATGAGAAGTATGCAAATTTTCTAGAATCCAGGGGAGAAGATATCTGCAGAAATCTGATGAACAGGGCAAATACTAATAAGAACATTCCAAAATTTAAGGTTAATATTGTAAAGGCCCTGAAATTTTGCATTTTCCAGACTTCAAAAAAATGGATTGCAAATAAACATACTAGTATATTCTATTACAAAAGAAATAAAGACTTTTACATGGCTTGTTTTCCTAACCTTCTCTAGTTATTTTCTCCATAGTCCATTGTTAAAGATAAATAGCATTTTACTAAGCCAGAGAGATTTTCTTACTATTCCTTGACTTTAAACATGTACTAAGCAAAAAATGAAATCTCTCATAGCACAGAGTATACCAGATGTCTCCCTATAGATTTTACCAGGCTACTCCTATTGCATATCCATTTTGTTCTACTTTCTAAGAAATTGCCATACATTTAGGGCATATTTTAACTACTTACTTTCTTGCATTCCTTGGGGCTTTCTAAGTGAAAAACTATCTCAACAGTATTAATCATAACAATGCCAATGATAAACTCCATATTATCATCTACAAGTATGTATCCAGAATTGGATAAAACTGAATACTCATTCCTATTTTTAAAAAGCTCTTAATAAAAAAGAAACACTTGGATGTTTTTCTCAATATGTTATATATATGCACATAAGTATACACATTGTGATATATATCCAAATACCCAAAAATGTGAATGCCAATATCAATAGTTGAATGATAAAAGCACTTAACCTGTAGTAATGGTTAAGGTTTAAAGCATAAATCTTTATGTATAAAATTTTGAAAGAATCCCATCTCTATTTAATAAGATTTGACATCCTAAAAACAGTTACAAGGAATTGCTTTAATGATTTCCAACCTCAGCATGGAAAAAAAGGAGCAGAAAAAGATAAGGAATTTTTTTTTTTTTTTGCTGTTGCATGAAAATATATGGAAGCATAGAACTAACTACCAATATTAATGCCAAAGTTCTTTGTGATATTCTGTACATTTCCTGGCATACGATAACTGCACAAAAAGCATTAATCAACTAGGAATGCAAGTGTTGCAGTTAACAAGCATTTTATATATTTAACCAACCAATGAGAACTCACAGAGAAATTGTATCTTGGTACCCATAAAAAGAAATGAACAATAAAAACCAACAAACTTTGTAATTAAGCATAAGTACCATTGGTATGCTATTATAAAATATTTAAAATAATTAGTTCTAGATGAGTTATAAGAATTAGATATACCAGAACTGAGTGTTTTTAAAATTTATTATTGATTTAATGTACATGTTAGTATAGCTTTTACATTGAATTTAGCAGGAATAAGTCTATATTAAATATGTAAAGCTGCTGTGTTAATGTCACATATGATTTCACTGATAAAATATATTAATTGGCATATATAATAATAGTAATGATAAAAATGTGGATCTCTCTCAGTGGGAGATAGTGTCCATTTTCATAAAATGAATCCCTAATTATATATATATTTTTTGCTCCACTTCTATATTGGGAAAAATTGAAATATATCATATGTGGTAGGCACATTAACTTTAACATCTGTTATTTTATAGGCATTTATTAAATAGCAGTTATTGATCATCCAGAGACTTAAGATGTAAGGTGTTTTCCTAAATTCTGACCTAGATGCATTGGTTAGTCAAGCAGAAACAGAAGTATTTCACTCTGACTAGACCTTTAACTAATGAACATTCTCTCAGATACTGCTTTAACAAATTTTGTATTAGCTCAAGTAGTCACCGGATGTCAGCATTGTTTCACTAAAATCTGCTTGCCAGTATTATTTTTGACTAGCATGTTTATATTTCCTAAGTATTACCAAGATTAGTTTCCTACATTGTTTTGATCTTAGAGACAAAGAGATAAAATGTATGATAAAAGACAAAATTAAGCCTCTTAGAGATGCATGATTGGTTGCCTTTAAATAGCCAAATTGCTATTTGGTATAGATCACACCATTTGAGGTAAAATAAAGATGTATCTTTAAAAGGGCTAATTCTTTCTGCTACCCAAATGCTCACAGGATGACCAAACTGGCCTCCTCATAGGGAAAATGAGAACAAAACATCTTGTTTTCATTTTCATTCTCTTTTCTTCCTTCTTCTTTCTTTTCTTTCTTTCTTTCTTTTGTTTAAGTGGAAATGTAGTTTTATTTTTAGTATATACAATGGTATTTCTATAAAATTTTAATTGCAGCTTACTAGTTTTTCTTTTACAATATAAGCACACTTTTAAAACTTACACTGAAATCCAGTTTTACACATATAATCCATATAGTGATCACCATGGAGTTTTTTAATAGTGACACTCATTTGTGTTAGATATGAATAGTGAGTGGAAAGGAAGCACAATGGCATTCATATTTCATCCATGCATTCATCTATGCAATGAGATATTTTCTTCATTTCACTGTGATATGTACAGAATCACCCCAAGAAAAAGAAATAAACACTTCATTGTAGCACATGTCCTCTCCATATATAACTCCCTTTATTTGCTGCAGTTGGTATAAGAATTCCAAGAAAAAAAGTGTCTGAGAGCATTTAAAACATGTTAGAGCAGAGTTCTTTCTGGAGAGAGAGCTGCAGCAGCACATACCATCACAGCCAGCCTCTGACAGAGCGTGTGAACCAGATGTGTTGACCATCGTTCAATAAATGTGAGGTTTAAAGATGATACCTTGACCAATTACTAAACAAAAAGCAAAGAAAAAGTAAGAACTACATGGATGGATAAAGATATTATGGGTCAGTACAGGATTCTATTCACACAGGAGGATCAGAGTGGACCTGGACTATTCCCATATCTATATTGGTTAAGAGGTTTATCAATTCCATAATGAAAGGAAACCTAAGTCCAATTTCAGGAAACATTGTATTCCCTTTAAAATTAGTTTCACATTTGTTTGCATAGAATGAAACATATATGTAGAAAATTCAGTTCTTCACAAGTTTATTATTATCTCAAATATCTGTCTTTTGGATTCAACCTGTTAATGCTGAAGTGGCATAACAAGGAATATGGTTCCCAAACCTTTTCATCTTAGAACACTTATGCTCTTAAAAATATACTGAGAACATGTAAACTAGTTCAACCATTGTGGAAAGCAGTATGGAGGTTCCTCAAAAAACTAAAAATAGAAATACCATTTGACCCAGGAATTCCTCTCCTAGGAATTTACCCTAAGAATGCAGGAACCCAGTTTCAAAAAGACATATGCACCCCTATGTTTATCGCAGCACTATTTACAATAGCCAAGAAATGGAAGCAACCTAAGTGTCCATCAATAGATGAATGGATAAAGAAGATGTGGTACATATACACAATGGAATATTATTTAGCCATAAGAAGAAAACAAATCCTACCGTTTGCAACAACATGGATGGAGTTATAGGGTATTATGCTCAGTGAAATAAGCCAGGTGGAGAAAGACAAGTATCAAACGATTTCACTCATCTGTGGAGTAAAAGAACAAAGAAAAAACTGAAGGAACAAAACAGCAGCAGACTCACAGAACCCAACAACACACTAATAGTTACCAAAGGGAAAGGGACTGGGGAGGATGGGTGAGAAGAGAGGGATAAGGGGGGAAAGGGGCATTATGATTAGCACACATAATGTAGTGGGGGGAGACATGGGAAAGGCAGTATATACAGAGAAGACAAGTAATGATTCTATAGCATCTTACTATGCTGATGAACAGTGACTGTAATGGGGTATGTGGGGGAAACTTGATAATAGGGGGAGTCTAGTAACCATAATGTTGTTTGAGTAATTGTACATCAACGATACCAAAAATACATATATATATATATATATATATATATATATATATATATATATATATATATATTTATATACTAAGGACTCTAAAGAGCTTGTGTTTGCATGAGTTTTATTACCAGAATCTTCCAATTTAGAATTTAAAACTAAGAAATTATAAAAGCAATAATTACTTAATTCATCTAACAACACAAATCTATATTACATGTTAATATAAATAACATATCCTTGTGAAAACATATTTTCCCAAATAAAAATAGTGAAAATTACATCATCTTTTTTGTTTTTGAAAAAATGTTTATTATATGGCTTAGTACAGGACAGTAATATTCTCATATCTCATGTTCTCATTCTCACATCATTTAAACAGTTCTTAGGAAAGTCATCCCAACCACGTGCCTGTCACAGTCACTGTGGGAGAGCGAGCACAGACAAGTGAAATAAACTTGAACAAGCTACTTAATCTCACTAATGCTTTCTTTTCAATCCATTTTCAAGGAATATCCAAAAATAGTTTACTTTACTTAAGAAAGAATGAAATATACCTTTTCCTTATCATCCAGAGATTTTTTAATGCCCTGTTTAATAAAGAAAAAATTAACTGTTAAATCACTACCAGACCTAAAATTAATTATGCTGATGATTTACTATTAGTAAAAACCAATTACTAAGGAAGGGTGAATTTTTTTAATATATATTTTTTAGTTTTGTTCCAGTTTTATTGAGACATGTTTGACATACATAGCTGTATAAATTTAAGGTGTATAGTACAATGGTTTGACTTACATATAGTGTAAATGATTACCACAATAGTATAGTTAACATTCATCATGTCATATAGATACAATAAAAAGAAAAAGGAAAAATGAAAAATTTCCTGTATTGAGAACTCTTAGGATTTACTCTCTTCACTTTCATGCTTCTCATACAGCGATGTTAAATACAGCCATCAGGGAGAGCACATTCTTACCTGCAGAATATGTTGTGCAACCTGATGTCCTGGGTTGACTAATAATTCAGGTCGAAATACAACCAAAAAGTTAAATTTTTATATCTTTATGATATTGAACATGTTGACTACAGATATCCATGTTGTTTGGAGTTTCTGGTAAATTCTATAAGAAGAGTAAAAACAGTGACACTGGAATATAGGACCCAACCACTGAGTGATGAATCTGCTTGCTATTTACCTTATGACAAGACAATTATCCTAGCTTCAGATTTTAGTTGCTCTGTGAGCTTGGGCAAGTAACTCTCCTCTTTGTATCTTAGTTTTTCATGCATAAAATGAGGATAGTATACTTCTCAAGGTAGTTATGAGCAACAAATAATTAATATATGTAAATAGTTTTGAACAGTGACTGGTACCCAAGAAATGCTCAATAATATCAGCTATTGGTTTGTTTGGGGGCCTTAGTTGATAGAGCACTTACCAAACACAAACACTAAACAACTGAAAGCAAAGATTCAAATAATACCCTGGTTGATGTCAGAAACAAACAAACAAAAAACATATTCTGCTAAATTCTGCTAAGAAAGAAGCAGTTCAAGAAATTTCACTGATTAAATATGCAGATGATATACTCAGGAACATAAATAATGAATAAGAGTGAATCCAAAGCTATCTATAGAATTCATAGGCAAGACAGAGCAGATGCCTTAGTTTAACTAAATCTCTAGTCAACTTATCTCTAGAAATGAGGCATGAGGTCTGTGCCAAAAAGAGTTTTATTTTTGGGGTGTCAGGAGTGGTTAGGAAGTCAGTTTTATTTAAGTATAAATAACCAACTTCACCCCTTTTAATGTATAATTTAATAGGTTTAACAAATATATACAGATATGTAACTGCTTTCACTTACAAAATACAGGATATTTGCATCATGCAAAAGTCAATCATTTATAGTTAATCCTTTCCCATCACTTTTGGCCCCTAACAACCACCAATCAGCTTTGTGTCACTATAGTAGGCTTTTTCCAGGATTTTGTAATCTGACTGATATGGTTTTAGTTTCTGAATTACATAGTACAAAGTTTCTATAGAGATTCATCCATTGCATTGCATGGGAATGAGTCTGGTTAACTTAGTGCAGCGTTGCTTTATTTGAGAAACACTATGTCTTAAAGACTGTAGACCTTCATCATGTAAGGTAAATATTCTCATAGGAGAAAGAAATGCTAGGTTAAATCAGTATGTTGCATTTACTATAGCTTCAACTATAATTTATGCAATTATAAAAAAATTAAATAATCTCCAATTTTATTCACACACACACAAACCCACAGACAAAACTGGGCACTATTTCACTATTCTTCATTAACAGATATTACAGAAGGCAACTGGCAAAAGTCTGTCTGAAATGGATGGTTATATGTTGTACACAAAAAAACACAGTTGCTTAAGTGGACGCAATCTAAGTTTAGTAACATTAAAAAAAATGTAAAGAACTAATTAGAAATAAGATAAGTGCAAGATACATGTAGAAGCAATGTGGTTTCTGGATATCATAATGCTTTTTGAAAATTCCAATCTGCTGCTATTACTTTCATTGTTTGTTGTTGCTATTACTTTTGTTTTACAAGTTTTTATATTTTGGAAAGAACAAAGAAATGAGAATAATTATCTTTTATGTGCACACATATATTTACCACTTCTGACATTATTAATTTGTTTTTCTAGATGCAAATTTCCATCTGGGATTGTTCCTTTATCCTGAAATAAACTTCCTTAATATTTCTTAATGTGAAGGTCTAAGGGTGACATTCTTTCAGCTTCTGATTGTTTGTTTTAAATAGTCTTCATTTTGCCTCTATTTCTGAAAGGTATTATCAATGGTTATAGAATTCCAGGCTGAGTGTATTTTTTTCTTCCAGCACTTTAAAGGTATTACTCCTTTGCCTACTGGTTTTGCATAGTTTCTAAGGAGAAGTATGTTTTCACTCTATTCTCTGTAAGTAGTGCCCCCGCCTCTTCCCCCCACTCCTTTCCCTGGCTGATTTTAAGATTTTTCTCTTCTATCACTGGTTTTCAGCAATTTAATTATGATTTGTTCTGATATGATTTATTTTGTGTTTACTTTGCTTGGGTTTCATTTAACATATTGGATCTGTGGTTTTAAAACTTTTATCAAATTTAGAAAATGTCAACTGTTCTTTTCCAAACATTTCCCACAACTATCCCGTGTGAGACTGGTTGATACAGTCCAATAGGTCACTGATGTTCTATTTTGATTCATTTTTCTCTCCTTGGCTCATTTTCAATAGTTTATATTCATGTCTTCATGTTAACTTTTTCTTCTGTAGTGTGTAATCTGATGTTAATCCCAGCTAATATATTTTACATTTTGTCTCTAAAATTTTAATGTGTGTCTTTTAGAAAATCTTCCTTTTTTTTCTTCATTATGATATCATTTTCCTTTATATTCTGAATATACTCATAAGTTTACAATAGCTGAATTAAGAACATTGCTGCAAATTCTTTTAGTTCTGGCATTTTTCTATCCCTTTTAATTGATTGATCCCTAAAACACCATCCTACCACGTCTACATGTTATGGGTCATATTTTCTTGTTCCATTTGCTTGCCCAGTAGTCATTTGATGCTACACATTGTGATTTACATTACTGCATATTGGATTTATTTGCAATTCAAAAAGTATTAGACTTCTTGATACATGCAGTTCTTTCACTCTTGTATCAATCTGATCCTTCCTAGACTTGACTGTAAACTTTGTTAAGCCAGTTCAAGAGCAGAATTTGCTCTAGGGAATAAATTAGCCCTAAACTCACACAAAAGACTCAACTACATCTGCGTGATATTCTCTTCTCTCTGACACTGTCCCACAAGTTGTAGTCATCTTGATACATTCAAGCTGTGATGTCTCTCTTCTCAACTCAGATTGCGTAGTTCTATTTGGGTTTTTCCTCCCTGCTGTGCATCATGAAACAATGCAGGCAAGCTAAAACTTCCAACACCGTCTATTGTCCCCCATCTGAAAACGTTTGTCCAGTCTTCTGATTTTATGCAGGAGGAGGCCAACTCCATACCAGTTAATTCTTCATTTGCAGAAATAAAAGGCAAAGCATTGCTTTCTGAAAACTATAGTTTTTCTGGATTCATCAGCCTGAAGACAATCTTTATCTACTAAGAATGAAATTGTAGACCCACAGGACTTTTGTGTGATGTCTTAATTTTGGAACAAGAAAATATAAATTTATTATAATTATAAATGTACAAGTCACATAAATATTACTTAATGGAAAGATTTCCAAAGTAGTAATGATATAAAAAAGTATTTATTTGGAAATCGAATTCTGGCCACTGGCTAAAAAATGTTAGAATAGAAACAAATTGATCTCAGGAAGAATTACTATATAGGAAAGAAAAAGAAAAAAAATTAAAATTAAAATTACTCTCAAATCACCCAATAAATAAATAAGAAAAGCATGAATAAATTTGGAAAAAAAACTGATAATAAAAATTAGAATATGATTAATTGTGTAATAGTATATGAATGTTTTATAAATCATTCCCTGTGTGTACACTGGGTGTTGTACAACTTGGAGATGGACCACTTAGATGAGATGGTCTCCTGCACATATTCAGATAAACATGTATATGTAAATGCCCCAGGCTTGTGTTTATAATTGTAATTTAGGCTTGGTTTGTGGACAGAGAGTCATACATATGGCAGTTCTGATGTGATTCTCAGTCTCGCAAACATCTTCACAATTGTTCACATGCAGAGAAAGCTTTGGGGCCAGAAAGTTGTGTGTACGCTTTTAGATTACAGTCTTAGAGAAATTTGCTAATTTCTTTGTCTTATGTCCTAAATGTATGTCTGACTTTTTTCTATATTATACACAGTTAATCCTGTTTAATTTACTGCACATAGCTTTCTAGAGTCAGAGGACCAATCTCTAGCACTGACTGATTACCTATATGATATTAGATAAGTCAACTATTATTGTTTCTCAATCTTACCATCTCTAATGTGGGATATTGGGAGCTTTCAAGATAAATTTTAACGACCATTCCAACTCTATTCATGCCTACTAACATATTAAAGTGTTTCCTCTTTTGTATTAGAACATATAGCACGTGTATAGAAAGCACACAAAACAAATGAACAGCTCAGTGAATTACTACAAAGAAGACATACAACACAGGTACCAACTTAGGTCAATTATAAAACATGGTTATCAATTAGAACAGCTCTTCATAATCCTCTCCATCACTGCCCTTTTCTTCCTCCCATCAAAATCAAATGTTCACCCCACTTTTTAATAGTATGCTATGTGGAATCATACAATAAGCATGCTTTTGTGCCAAGCATTTTTGCTCAACATTTTGTTTGTGAGATTTGTCCATACTGATCTTTTCTTTCACAAAATTTCCCAGCTGTATTTTGCTGTTATTCATCCAGAAGTTAAAAATTATTTTGTCATGTTTTAAAAGTGTGCTTCCCTTCTATTACTGTTAATCACAAAGTCATCAGCAAGTCATATGCTAACAGATTTTTAAAATAAATAAGACACCTTCTATTGTAACATGCTCCATTATTTTGTTATTAAGAAAAAAGCCATCAATTAAACCATGAAATATTGACTTCAAATTACTTAAAAGTTATGCATATTAGAAGATCTCTCATAGACATACACATATGTTGATGCTTTATCATATATCATGTTTGTGCTAATGATAACAAGAAAATGATAACTGTAATGACAAATTTGTTGAAGTATTCCTAATTTCTTAACAGGAAGGATTTGATGCTTTTTAATTTTTTTTTTTACTTAAAGTTAACAATAGCCAAAGAGTTTTCATGCAGGATCCAAAGCCTCTATGGTCCATACATTTTGGATGTAGCATTTCTTCAGCATGCATACTGCCACATCCTGTAAGTTTAGATGCTGACACTTTTTTGATCTCACAAAAAAGGTATTCAGAGAACAACCAGTATTTATATTTTTCCACAAATGGTCTGTAGGTTTTTTTTAATATTAAGTTATCATTGATATACACTTATGAAGATTTCACAAGAAAAACAATGTGGTTATTACATTCACCCTTATTATTGAGTCTCCTCTCATACCCCATTACAGTCACTGTCCATCAGTGTAGTAAGATGCCAAAGAGTCCCCGTTTGTCTTCTCTGAGCTATATTGTCTTCCCTGTGACCCCACACATACCATGTGTGCCAATCATGAGAAGGGGATTGTGGGTCATCATGATTTGTCTTTAGTTTTTAAACTTAAAAATATATGTGTGTATGAATTGTCCAGCTACTTCAGACTGAAACAAGATCAAGTTTGTACATGTCATGCCACAGAAACTGTAATATCTGCCTCCTGACTGGTACCATTTATACAATGACTCCAATAGTACAGAGCATCCTGACTTCATAAAGTTAAAAAAGCGAATACAAAGTGCACCAAAAAGCAATGAAATACTATTTAATTGACTTTATGCATATAGAAGTACATGGATATTCATATCATGATTTGAGAGTTTCTCAGATGTCACTAAACTTAAAAATGCCGCCAAATTATTTATCATGACTCCAATTCTAACAAATTTGTTAGTACAAGAATGTGAATTTCACCCAATGTTCTTAAATTAAGTATAAAACTCATATAAAATTTCAATTTAAGTTTTTATCTCACTTGTCTAAATAGAGGATTAACCATGCTTTAAAATGTGGTGTAAGTATTAAGATTCCAGAAAGCAGAAGACTTGATTTCTAGTACTAGAGTTTTCTACATTTAAAAAAGTTTCTTATTCTCACCAAGACACATAACCTTGTAGAAATGATTAAATGTAACAAACTAGGGTGGCGCTCAAGATGGCAGTGTGAATAGGGCAGCAGAAATCTCCTCCCAAAACCATATATATTTTGAAAATACAGCAAATACAACTATTCCTAAAAGAGAGACCAGTAGATACAGTACAATAGTCAAGTTACATCTACATTTGCAAGAACTCAGAATGTCATGAAAAGGGTAAGATACAAAGCTGTGACCTGGTGGAACCCGAGCACTCCCCCCACCCCAGCTGACCGGCAGGAGGAAAAGAGTCAGAGTGGGGAGGGAGCAGAAGCACAGGACTGCTAAATAAGCAGCCCTAGTAATCTGCACTGGGAGCACAGACACACATTGCATGGTGTACTGGATATTAGAGAAATGGAAAAGTAAAATCCGAGATGGACACTGCAAGCGGGTTCCCACAGCTGGCTCCCCTGGGACAAAAGAAAAGCAGGCGCTTTTAAAGTCTTAAAGGGACAAGGGTTTAACAGGTAGACAAAATCGTCCTGACACACTCAGCACAGCAGGCTGGGAACTTTAAGGAACTTCAGGCACCCTAATCCCCTCAGTGGCAACACAGTTCTGAAGACCCTAATGGAGATAAGCAGCCTCCCATTCATTCCCCCCGCCGGCACTGCAAGTGAACCGGCTGACCTGCCATTGCTGTAGACCAGCTGAGGAGCAGCCCAGCCCACAGCAACCACACAGACTGTACTCCCAGATTGCAGCTAACTGGGCCAGACCCACAGGCTGCCGCCAGCAAACAGTTGCCTGGCACAAACAGAGGAAGCCAGTGCAAAGTCCGGAAGGCATGAAGGGGTGCAGTTCTTGCAGGAGAATACATGCCATGCGCCTGCGATGCCACACAGTGCTGTTGGTCATCCCGAGGGCCACCCTGCCCATGGCAGTGCAGGTAATTAAGCCAGAGACTTCTCCCTGTGGGCAGGAAACTGGCACAAGCAGCAGAGAAGGGCACAGCAACTAATAAGCAAGAAGGGACTTTGTTCTCCCAGCTGACACATGTGCCACTGCCAGCGATCACTTGTATCACCACAAAAAGGAAGAAGAGTCTAGTCCAGTACATAATAACTCAAACAATGCCAGAGAGAGGTGTTGGAGAAATAGATATAACCAGCCTTCCTGAAAAAGAATTCAAAATAAAAGTCATAGCCATGCTGATGGAGCTGCAGATAAATATGCAAGAGCTAAGTGATGAAGTATGGAGGGAGATAGGAGAAATGAAACAATCAATAGGACTTAAGAGCAGACAGGATGAAGTGCAAGAGACTGTTAATGGAATGGAAATCAGAGAACAGAATACGAGAAGCTGAGGCAGAGAGAGATAAAAAGATCTCTAGGAATGAAAGAATATTAAGAGAACTGTATGACCAATCCAAATGGAACAATATTCACATAATAAGGGCACCAGAAAAAGTAGGAGAGAGAAAGGGATAGAAAGTGTCTTTGAAGAAATAATTGCTGAAAACTTCCCCAAGGTGGGGAAAGAAATAGTCTCTAAGAACATGGAAGCCCACAGATCTCCCAACACAAGAGACCCAAAGATGACAATACCAAGACATATAATAATTAAAATGGTAAAGATCAAAGACAAAGGCAGCCAGAGAGAGAAAAAATATCACCTACAAAGGAAAACCCATCAGGCTATCGTCAGACTTCTCAACAGAAACCTTAGAGGCCAGAAGAGAATGGCATGATGCATTTAATGCAATGAAACAGAAGGGCCCTGAATCAAGAATATTGTATCCAGCAAGATTGTCATACAAATATGAAGGAAGGATTAAACAATTTCCACATAAGCAAAAGTTAAGGGAATTGGCCTCTCAAATACCACCTCTACAGGGTATTTTAAAGGGACTTCTCTAGAAGGAAGTATGCCTAAGGCTAAACAGAAGTCAACAGAGAAAATAAAATCACAGAAAAGAAAGAAGACTAACCAAATACTAACTAAAGGCAAACAATAAAATCAGCTATCCACAAAGCAGTCAAGGTAAACACAAAAGAGTAAAGAATAAAACACCTAACAAACATATAAACAGTCAAGGAGGAAGAATAAGAAGGGAGAGAAATAAAGAATCATCACACTGTCTTTATAATAGTGTGATTAGTGAGTTAAAGTTAGACAGTTAGATAGTAAAGAATCTGCCTTTGAACCTTTGGTAACCACAAATACAAAGCCTGCAATGTCAGTAAGTACATATCTATTGATAATCAGCCTAAATGTAAATGGACTGAATGCACCAATCAACAGACACAGAGTTACAGAATGGATAGAAAAGCAAGACCCATCTAATTGCTGCTGACAAGAGACTCACCTCAAACCCAAAGACATACACAGACTAAAAATGAAGGGATGGAAAAAGATACTTCATGCAAATGATAGGGAGAAAAAAGGAGGTGTTGCAGTACTTGTATCAGACAAAATAGACTTCAAAACAAAGAAAGTAACAAAAGATAAAGAAGGACATTACATAATGATAAAGGAGTCAGTCCAACAAGAGGATATAACCATTATAAATATCTATGTACCAAATACAGGAGCAGTGACATATGTGAAACAAATACTAACAGTATTGAAGGAGGAAATAGAATGTAATACATTCATTTTGGGAGATTTCAACACACAACTAACTCTGAAGGACAGATCCACCAGACAGAAAATAAGTAAGGACACAGAGGCACTGAACAACATACTAGAACAGATGGACCTAACAGACATATACAGAAGTCTACATGCAAAAGCAGCAGGATACACATTCTCCTCAAGTGCACATAGAACATTTTCCAGAATAAACCATATACAAGGCCACAAAAAGAGCCTCAGTAAATTCAAAAAGATTGAAATTCTACCAACCAACTTCTCAGATCACAAAGGTATAAAAGTAGAAATAAATTGTACAAAGAAAACAGAAAAGACTCACAAACACATGGAGGCTTAACAACATGCTGCTAAATAGTCAATGGATCAATGACCAAATTAAAACAGAGATCAAGCAATATATGCAGACAAATGACAACAACAGCACAATGCCCCAACTTCTGTGGGACAAAGCAAAGGCAGTTCTAAGAGGAAAGTATACCACAATCCAGGCCTATATAAAGAAGGAAGAACAATCCCAAATGAGTAGTCTAAAGTCACAATTATTGAAACTGGAAAAAGAAGAACAAATGAGGCCCAAGTCAGCAGAAGGCAGAACATAATAAATTTCAGAGAAGAAATAAATTAAATTGAGAAGAATAAAACAATAGAAAAAATCAATGAAACCAAGAGCTGGTTCTTTGAAAAAATAAACAAAATAGATAAACCCCTAGCCAGACTTATTAAGAGAAAAAGAGAATCTATACACATCAACAGAAACAGAAATGAGAAAGGAAAAATCACAATGGACACCACAGAAATACAAAGAATTATTAGACAATTTTATGAAAATATATATGTTAATAGGCTGGATAATCTTGAAGAAATGGACAGCTTTCTAGAAAAATACAACCTTCCAAGACTGACCAAGGAAGAAACAGAAAATCTAAACAAACCAATTACTAGCAAAGAAATGGAATATGTAATCAAAAAAATACCCAAGAAAAAATCCCCTGGTCCAGATGGATTCACACTGAATTTTACCAGACATTTAGAGAAGTCATAATACCCATTCTCCATAAAGTTTTCCAAAAAATAGAAGAGGAGGGAATACTTCCAAAATCATTCTATGAAGCCAGCATCACTCTAATACCAAAACCAGGCAAAGACACCACAAAAAAAGAAAATTACAGACCAATATCCCTGATGAACATAGATGCAAAAATAATCAACAAAATAATAGCAAACCAAATTCAAAAATACATCAAGAGGATCATACACCATGATCAAGTGGGATACATCTCAGGGATGTAAGGATGGTACAACATTCGAAAATCCATCAACATCATCCACCACATCAACAAAAAGGACAAAAACCACACGATCATCTCCACTGATGCTGAAAAAGCATTAAACAAAATTCAACATCCACGCATGATAAAAACTCTCAACAAAATGGATATAGAGGGCAAGTACACCAACATAATAAGGGCCATATATGACAAACCCACAGCCAACATCATACTTAACAGCAAGCAGTTGAAAGCTTTTCCTCTAAGATCGGGAACAAGACAGGGATGCCCACTCTCCCAACTTTTATTCAAAATAGTACTGCAGGTCCTAGCCACGGCAGTCAGACAAAACAAAGAAAAAAATGCATGCAGATTGGCAAGGAAGAAGTCAAACTGTCACTATTTGTAGATGACATGATATTGTACATAAAAAACCCTAAAGAATCCACCCCAAAACTACTAGAACTAATATCTGAATTCAGCAAAGTTGCAGGATACAAAGTTAATATGCAGAAATCTGTTGCTTTGCTTTACACTAATGATGAATTAGCAAAAACACAAATCAGGAAAACAATTCCATTTATAATTGCATCAAAAAAAATAAAATACCTAAGAATAAACCTAACCAAAGAAGTGAAAGACCTATACCCTGAAAACTAAAAGCACTCTTAATAGAAATTAAAGAGGACACTAACAAATGGAAATTCATCTCATGCTCTTGGATAGGAAGAATTAATTTTGTCAAAATGACCATCCTGCCTAAAGCAATATACCAATTCAATTCAATTCCTATCAAAATACCAACAGCATTCTTCAACAAACTGGAACAAATAGTTCAAAAATTCATATGCAACCACAAAAGACCCCAAACAGCCAAAGCAATCATGAGAAGGAAGAATAAAGCAGGGGGGATCTTGCTTCCCAACTTCAAGCTCTACTACAAAGTCACAGTAATCAAGCAAATTTTGGACTGGCACAAGAACAGAACCATAAACAAGTGGAACAGAATAGAGAGTCCAGCCATTATCCCAAACATAAATGATCAATTGATACATGATAAAGGAGCCGTGGATATACAATGGTGAAATGACAGCCTCTTCAACAGCTGGTGTTGGCAAAACTGGACAGCTACATGTAAGAGGATGAAAAGGTCTAATCCCATAAAGAAAAGTGAATTTGAAATGGATCAAAGTCCTGAATGTAAGTCATGAAACCATAAAACTTTTAGAAAAAACACTGGCAAAAATCTCTTGGACATAAGATGAGCAACTTCTTCATGAACATATCTCCCCAGGCAAGGGAAACAAAAACGAAAATGAACAAATGGTACTATATCAAGCTGAAAAGCTTCTGTACAGCAAAGGACACCATCAACAGAACATAAAGGCATCCTACAATATGGGAGAATATATTCATAAATGACATATCCGGTAAAGGGTTGACATCCAAAATATACAAAGAACTCACACACCTCAACAAACAAAAAGCAAACAATTGAATTAAAAGAAGGGCAGAGAATCTGAACAGACACTTCTCCAAACAAGAAATTCAGATGGCCAACAGGCACATCAAAAGATGTTCCACATCACTAATCATCAGAGAACTGCAAATTAAAACCACAATGAAATATCACTTCACACCAGTAAGAATCACCACCATCTGAAAGACAAACAACAATAAATGTTGGTGAGGTTGTGGAGAAAGCTAGAACACTGCTGGTGGTACTGTAAATTAGTTCAACCATTGTGGAAAGCAGTATGGAGGTTCCTCAAAAAACTAAAAATAGAAATACCATTTGTCCCAGGAATTCCACTCCTAGGAATTTACCCTAAGAATGCAGGAGCCCAGTTTCAAAAAGACATATGCACCCCTATGTTTATCACAGCACTATTTACAATAGCCAAGAAATGGAAGCAACCTAAGTGTTCATCAGTGGATGAATGGATAAAGAAGATGTGGTACATACACACAATGGAATATTATTCAGCCAAAAAAAGAAAACAAATCCTACCATTTGCAACAACATGGATGGTGCTAGAGGGTATTATGCTCAGTGAAATACACCAGGTGGAGAAAGACAAGAATCAAATGATTTCATTCATCTGTGGAGTATAAGAACAAAGAAAAAACTGAAGGAGGAACACAACAGCAGCAGACTCACAGAACCCAAGAAATGGACTAACAGTTACCAAAGGGAAAAGGACTGGGGAAGATGGGTGGGAAGGGAGGGTTAAAGGGGAAAAAGGGGCATTACAATTAGCATACATAATGTGGGGGGGCGGCAGATGAGGAATGCAGTATAACACAGAGAAGACAAGTAGTGATTCTATAGCATCTTACTACACTGATGGACAGTGACTGTAATGGGGTATGTGGTGGGGACTTGATAATGGGGGGAGTCTAGTAACCATAATATTGCTCATGTAATTGTATATTAATGATACCAAAATAAAAATTAAAAAATAAATTTAAAAAACATGTAAAGGGCTTAACTATAGTGAGTATCTACTGAGCATTAATTGTATGCTAGCTATTATTAGATATATGATCTTAAGCAAAAGACGTCGCTTCTCTTGTCTCAAATCTATTTTGAGCAAAACCTGAATAATAGGGAAGATCATTTCTAAGTTACTTTCTCTGTTTCTAAGACTTTTTTTCATAGTTTTAATCTTTAGGAAGTTTTTCATTTTATGGTGATAGTTATTGTTATGGAGTCTCAAAGTGACATATCATCACCCATAGGTGAGAACAGAATGTTATAATGCTTCAGATAATTTTTTCCCCTTAGAAACAGCTTGGAGGAGTCACTGTCTGGGAGGTGGATACCATGTTGAATATTTTATAAAACTCAATAAATGACAATACAATTATATATCTAGAAATGGTCCAGAAACTGGGTGGCTCCTTCTGAAATTGCTAATTGAGCAAAGAAAATAAAAATACTAACCTAAAATTTGGTATTTTTAAAGACATGTAAAAATTTTTTATGTGTATGCCTAAATCTCAAAGTTGAAGTCTGTTTTAATCTTTTAAGAAATATAATAAGGTAGGACTTGGCTGAATAAATTCATACCACATTCAGCAATTTGGCTAAAGCAGTCATCTAACTGTCACTTGCTACTTAATTGGGAAGGCAGGATTTTTCTAAGAACTAACCACACCTCCTCTTCATGCTCTTTTTATGCTAATCTCTTATGCAAATTCAGTGTCATACTATTTATCATTACAACCCAGCTTCAGCATAGAGCAGGAACTTAAGGAAGGATTTTTTGGTGTCAGAGTAGCTTCCAAAGAAAATACTATTCTTGTTCTTGCAACTCATCATAGGTTTTCCATATGAACTTTCTTCAAAAGTTGAAATTAATCAATAGATTCTTAAATTAGCTGCACAGTAACACCTTTACTCTAGCATCATATGTAAATAACCTGTGTAAAGAAATTAATTTTCTATTAAACTAAAACTTACTAAGAGCTATCACCTTTAAATTTTACATATTTCTGGATGAGAATATTTTTGTATTGCATTATGTATTTGTCTTCTTTTAAAAATATTATATGCAATATCATTCAATCTTTTCTTAATGACTCCAGTAAGTATGGCTTTCTTGTTTTATTCTCTGCCATGTCATCAGCATTTTCTTTGTTTCCCTCTGTTCTTCTTTCTTCTGCCTCCTAGGTACCTGTGCCTAGCCTTGTTGGTGTACTATTTTTAATTAGGTGTGACTTGGGAAAACAGATTGTAACACTTACTGAAGTTGTATATGAAATTAATTTGGACAATAATATGCAAATCCCTGGGGTCAGTATTAGGTGGTTAATAAAAATGAACATGGAATACTACTGAGCTAGTAGTCTTTGGATGATGCTAAGAATATACATGATGAAGATTGCAGAATCTCCATGCCAGGCACAGGGCCATTCACCTCTGTACTGTTTGGAGAGTGAGAAATCAAATTTTATTTCATTCTAACTATTGAATCTTGGGGTCAGGTTTTTATGTTGTTTGTTTTCCTGCAGCCTAGCTTATATCCTAATTAAAGCAAACATACAGCTGTATAGTGTGTTAAATGTTATTAAGAGTAGAACATAATGCTTGAGCCAACTACTTAAGATTAGGTAATTGGTGAGAATTTAAGATTAGGTAATTGGTGATAACTACTTTGAGAAAAAATGTTTAAGTGGCATTTGAAAAATAGGAATTAGCCATGGTAGGAGATCAGAAATGGGGTGGGAGTGTAGATGTTCAGTGTTTATGCAGCAGAAAGGACTAGAGACATTTAAAAAATCCCTGAAAGTCCAATATAGCTGCACCATGGAATTAAAGTGCCGGGTAAGTGAGGAACAATACTGAAAAGAGATTATGTACATATGATAAGGCAAATGCATTTACTAAAAATGACAATGACAAACAGAGAAATGGCATGGATATTGTTGCCATTTTATAACATAAAGGTCTTGTGCTATAAAGAGATCTCTGACTTTTGAACTGTAGGATATACATTCACTGGAATCAGAATGGAAGTGAAAAGAATTGTTAGGGAAGTTTTTCAGTCTAAGTCAGAGACAGATGATGGTGACTTTAAAAAAATTCTTTATATCAGATTATGTGTGAAAAGTCTACATTTGGAAGGCTTGAATCTTGGAATACTAGAAAGGTTCTGCAAAAATATTGATCTTTCTTCTCTTTTGATCCTTTGTAAGTGCTACATCCACCTCTACTTGCTGATATGTGACTTCTCTTGGTGTAAGGAGAATGAAAGTTCCTATGTCCAGGATCCTCATCTTACCCTAATGTACCTGATGATGTAATTGGCCTACTGCATAAACTAATGTTTACATACCTGTTGGCAATGTGCCATTATTGTTGGTGTTACTATATAAAGAGCTCCATCCTGTGCTCTGCCCAGAAGCAGAGATGGAGACAGATTGTGAACTTGCCAGAGGCAGATGTAACTCCAGCATCTGACTGGCCACTGTGAGAATAAAGCTTGGTATAAATCCTTTAAACCCCCATATTCCATTGTTGTTATTCAGTCTCACACTGAATCCAGAGCTACCAATAATACAACATTGACATTCTGATTTACATTTATTTAAGTTTCTGGTTTTTCTTAGTGTTTTTCCAAGTCAAATCACTCTTTAAGGCATTGGGCACCATTTCTATTCTCTGTAGACCACAACCAACATGCACTGAGAACATGTAAGAATGGAAGTGCTTGCAGAGCTCAGTCTCTGTCATTTTAGAGAAAGCAACACCACATAACTCTCAAAAGGAGGGAAAAAGGCTCATTTATTTTTAGTTATGTTCTAGTTTTCAATTCTCCCCCCTTTTAACTGCATAATATAAAGCATTCTAGTAAAATCTATTTGAAATTTTTGGACTAAGTGTTCCAGTAATATAACACTCCAGTTAAACGTCTTCCTATGAAGAATTCCATGAATGAGCATATGTAATTCTACAATCTGTTCAGTTTTACATTCACTCCTTTGACTCTAAAGATGGCCCATCTTCTCTAATAGTGAATGGCTTGTCTGGAGGTTCCAAACTCTCAAATTCAGAGTATCACATTAAAACTAAGGATATTTTCTGCAGTTCAAGAATCTAATTAACATGATCAGTCAGTTGAGCAAACCATCACACTAGCAAGTCAATTGTTGGGTCATTTCAGGTATTTTTAGATTAATGTCTTTAATAACACAGAAACAGTGATGCTGATCTTTAAGGAAAGGTAATAAAGAATTGTAACTGAAGAAGAATAGTCCTGTCAGTTTCCCCTCTGTAGTCTATATACGATAAATTTAATCTAGAGTGTGAGCAAATAAATTAATGGAACTCTGGCTTCTCAGCACCCACAAGCAGCAGGATTTTTCCCAGAGAATTATGTTACTAGCATTGTGACACCATTATTGTAAATATTCCTCTAATGTCTGAGTCTGTTATATGTAGACAAATTTAAATGGATACCGAGCAGCACTAAAAATTGATCCAGAAGTTTAATTCTTCATAGATCTGAGCTATTATTTTAGCATTTCCAATTACCTCTATGATGAATAGACATATAGCCACTACTTCTATGCTAATTGAAAAAAAGACCAAATGATAAAATCAGAAAGCTATAAAGTATAACAAATAAATGACAAACTAAAAGAGAGATAAAGACAGGAAAGGAAAAGGCAAAGATTAAAACAAAAACTAATGTCAATATGCAAAAAAGTAATTAATAACTGAAACCTAATCAACCTAATCATGAAGGAAAAAAAATAGAAATACAATCGTATGAAAGAAGAAATAATAAGAAAAATATGACAGATGGAGAAAATAAAATTCTAAGGGACATTTTTTGAGCTTTCATATTTGAAAACCTAGATGAAATAATTTCCTAGAAAAATTATTTACTAAAATTGGTGCCAGTAAAGAAAGAAAGCTTTAAACAAAACAATCTCTATTAAGATACAGAAGGAAACTTATGAAAAACTACCCAACAGAATTTCCAGTTCTGCATATAAAGAACGTGGAAGTCACCACTCTGTCCTAACAAGCAGTAAAAGCTAAACAGACTGAAGAGTCTACAACTCTTCTTGGATCTTTAAGAGATGGTAGGACACAAGGCAAATCACTTATGTATTCCCAATATTGGAGAGTCAGACATATGAATAAGGTGGTTGTGAGCTTAAATTCTTAAGCAGAAACTGTCAAGAAACTAATGCCAGTTAGGAAAAGCTGAATTGCAATTGAAGAATTCCTGATGGCTCTATGTGGACAACTCTGAGAATTAAAAACTCCAAGGGAACCCAGCAACGAGGTGGCCAAACAATATGGTGAGTTTTACCCCCAAGAAGTTGACCAGGTTCCCACAGTAAATATCAGAGAAAAATCCCCTCCTGCTGTGGTAGTGGAAGGGTGAATGAACCTTACTGAAACACTACAGAGCTTATTCACCCTCAGGGGAAATTGGTCAACCAAAGCCTAACTTGCTGGGTTATTATCAGAGCCTAAGTGACCTGGAGGAATGGAAATACCCAAATCCAGACTATTCTAACCCTCCTGTCCCACCTAAAGTGGGAGAAAAAAATTGAGAAACTTGTGAAGTTCACTGTCTAGAAATATAGGCTTACAAAAGACTGAGACCTAGTCATGAGACTTTAAGAAGTTTCTCCTACCCTATCTCACTGCTACATTATGAAGGTCTATTTATTGCTGTTCCTTTTACCTAGTATATCATTGGACAGCTTAGCCAAATTGACACATAGAAGTAACCATCACATATCTCATATTACAAAATGTCTGTTTTTTGATGGTTGGGCCTATTAAATACCACAAAATTCCATTATAACTTGCTAACTAAATAAAGAGGCACAATTGAAATAAAACAAAGCATTTGTTTGGAGTCTCAGAATTTCAATTAGGGGAGCATAGATTTTGGTAGCTAGAGAACAAAAGTCAGAGATTTTTAAAACAAAAGGGAATGCTTATATACTTCATTTGCAAAGAATTTTTATTAGTGTTGATGGCAGAAAAACTAATCTTGGCTAAACATGATTAGTTGCTAAGGATATCACTAAGCAAAAGTCTGCTACTGTAACAAGTTGTATATATCCATGCAATATCCTTTGAATACTTGCAGTTTTGCCCAATTCAAAAGTTCATGATTCCACCTAGTAAGAATGTGCATAAGATCCACCTTTTTAATGGCCTCTCAGATTCAGTTTAAAACCCTTGACATAAGTGACTCCATTTTATTTCACTTTTCACAATCTCAATTAACATTTTTCAGGTATTTAGATAATAAGAAAGAAAGAAAACTTTCTATATCCAGAAGATGTGATTTTATATGTAGATAATCCCAAAGAATTATAAAAGACATAGAATTAATTAGTGAGTTCATCAAGGTCACAGAGATAAAGGGAAACATACAGCAGTTTTATTTCTATAAATATGGACACTGAAATTTTAAATACAGTATCACTTATAATCACTCAAAAAATTAAATATTGAATTGTAACTCAAATAAAACATGCATAGGACCTGCATGCTGAAAACCAGAAAATGTTGGTCAAAGATATGAAAGAGGATCTTAATAAATGGGAAGACATACAGTGATTATGAATTGGAAGACCTCGTACAGTAAATATGTCAGTTATCCTCAAATTGACATACAGATTTAATAAAATTCCTATCAAAATCCCAGCAATTCTCTTGTGGATATAAACAAGATTATTCTAAATTTTAAATGGGAAGACAAAGGAAACTTGTGTAACTAAAACCATTTTATAAAGGAAGAATAAAGCAGGATACCCAAGTTCAAGACATTGTATTGCTACAAAAATGAAAACTATATATTAATGATGGAGAGACAGAGACATAATTCAATGAATTAGAATAGAGAACTCAGAAATGAACCAATAGCAATATGCGCAACTGATGGCTGACTGACGGATGTAAAAGCAGTTCACTAGATGACAGATAACTTTTCAATAAGTAATACTGAAGCAATAGGACACCTACAGGCCAAAAATTAACCTTAACCAAAATGCTCCATGTTATACAAACATTAATTCAAAATAAATCGTGGACTTAAATGTAGAATATAAAACTTTAAAACTTTAGTAAAACCAGGAAATGATCTTTGGGATTTACAGATAGACTAAAGTTCTTAGACTTGACACCAAAAGCAAGATCCTTAAACAGAAAAACTGATGAATTTGACTATGTCAAAATTTAAATCTTTTGTTCTGTTAAAGATCCCATCAAGAAAGTGAAACAACAAGCTACAGACTGGAAGAAAATATTTGCAACAACATATCTATCAAAGGAATACTGTCTAGTATACATATGGTAGAAAGTATAGAATGATATGGCATGTTTGGAAAACTTGCAACCAGTATACAACCCAGCAATTATACTTATGGGCATTTATCCTGTAGAAATAAAAAAATTCAGAGATGTTATGCTCACACAAAAACAGTTTTAAAGAAGTTTTATTTATATTAGTCAATTGGAAACAAATCCTGTGTCTTTTAACAGGTAGATTATTAAACAAACTATAACACATCCATAGCATGAAATACTATTCAGCAATAAAAAGGAATGAATCTGATATCTCTCCAGAGAACAATACTGAGTGAAAACAGACAATCTTCAATGTTTGTTTGCTGCCTAACTCCATTTATATCATATTCTTGAAATGATAAAATTATGGAAAATATTCTTACAGTAAGGAGGGTATGGGGTTAAGAGAAAAGTGTGTGTTGCTATAAAAGAGCAACATGAGGTATCCCGTCATGATGGAAATGTTCTGTATCTTGACTGTGTCAATGCTGATATTGTATTTGTGACATTATACTATAGTTTTGTAAGCTACACAGCTTTGGGAAATAGGGTAAAGGGTACATACTATACCATTTTTTGCAAGTATATAAACTTAAAAAAGAACTAAAATTATAAACATTCTAGAAATAAACAATGTTTTTTATAATCTGGGTACAGACAAAAGTTTCTTAGAACACAGAAAGAAAAACACTAAAAGGGACATGATACAATAGTGATCACCAAAATTAGAAACCTATGCTAATCAAAAGGTATTATTAAGAAAAGGACTAAACAAACCACAGATTAGAAGAAATATTCACAAAACACGAATTTAACAAAATATTTCTGTCTGGTGGATAGATAGATGAATAAATATATGATAGATATAGACATGTAGATGATAGCTGATAGCTATAGATAGATAATAGAAATAATAAAACAAAAAGTCAACATTTGAAAATGGCAAAATATTTTAACAGAATTTTTATGAAGGAGGAATTATAAATGATAAATAAGCATGTGAAAATGTGCTCACATCATCAGACATCAGAGAAAGGCAAATTCAAACCACAAGATGCCACTTCATATTCAAAAGAATAGCTGATATTAAAATAAATGGGTGATCAAGTGTGGAATATAGAACAAACTGATTCTCATACATGATTGGTGGGATTGTCAGATGCTACAACAGCTATGGGAAAAATTCCCACAGGTTTCTTATTAAGGAAGTAAACAATCCCTACCCTAAGATTCAACAATTTTACTTTCAAGGTATTTCCTGAAGAAAATTGAAAGCATATATTCATACACACAAATACACACACACACACACACACACACACACACAGATACATCCACACAATCCAAGAAAAAAAAGTTGTATAAGCATATCTATAGCAGCTTTATTTCTAACAGTCAAAGCTGGAAATAGCCCAGTCATCTAACAACAGATGAATGGGTAAACAACTGTGGTATATTCATACAATGGGATACTATTTGTCAATAAAAAGAAAAGAGCTACTGCTAATAAAGTAATACGATATTAATTTTCTAGGAATGAAATAAGAAAATACCACAAGCTGAGTGGCTTAAACAGAAATTTATTGTCTCACAGTTCTACAGGCTAGAAGTCTAAAATCAAGGTGTCAGAAGAGTTTCTTCCTTCAGAGGGCTACGATAAAGAATCCGTTCCATGCCTCTTGCCTAGCTTCTGGTAGTTTGTTGACAATCTTTGGCATGCCTTGGCTGTAAAAGCCTCACTCTGATCTGCCTTCATTTTCATAAGAAATATTCTTTATGTGTGTGTGTGTGTGTGTGTATGGGTGTATGTGTGTCTGTCTGTCTTCAAAGTTCCCCTTTTCATAAGGACACTAGTCATAATGAATTGGGATCTATCCTAATGACCTCATGTTAATTAATTACATATGCAACTATCTTAATTCCAAATAAGGTCACAATTAACATACAAATTTGGGGGGAACAATTCAACCCATGACACACACAAATACAATAGAGTGGAAAGATATTCACTGAAAAAAGGCAGAAGCAGACCTTTGGGCCACTGGAATGGGCATTACGGTAGGCATGGTAGACGGCACAACCTGCTGTTAAGTCCAGTGTCCTACTAAGCTAGTGATGTACCTTTTGTGGAAAGCAACTCTGGTACTCATGCTTATTTCTAATTTCATTAAAAAACAATACAAAAGGATATTGTTGATAATGCCAAAACTGCAGTACTGAGGGATTTCCCTCTTTCTGCTGAAGGTTGTATTCAAGACAGTTCCACTTTTCTTCTATTGCAGTTCATCTTGCATTGGAATTCGCTTGTGAATCAATACAACTTCTGCCTTACAATACCATTATTTTCATTTTTGCTAATCACAGTGAGCTAATTAAAACTGTGTGTTATAGAAAAGAGTCTTTACATATTATTCCAAAAATCTATAGATTTTAGGATGAAATTGAGATTCCATATTTAAGACATATTAGGTAATCTTCATTTTTCACATGTGAACTTTCACTGTTAACAATAACTATATATGAAATGTAAGATTTAGAGGCTGTCACTTTCTATGACATACATTTTTGTGTTATTAATGTTTTTACAGAGTACAAACGATTATTTATTCAGAAAAATACTTTGCATGTACTATTAATGAAGGCAACTCAGGGAGTTTTTTTATCTTCATTCATCAAAATGTTTTATAATTTAAAACAAAATTGGCAAGCATTTAAATGTCATTGAGGTGTTTACTTCTTACTTAAATATATATATAAATAAGTATATATAAGCCAGTTAGCTAGTTTGATTATCAGGTATATATTCTGCATTTTAAAATGAAGTAAAATCTGCACTATATATTTAGAATATGTTTGAGATAGTTTGTTTTGGGATAGCAACTGTCCCCAAATTATTTATAGGATAGTCAATTTACCTATTCCAGTTTGTGCAGCCTGTTTTCTTCAGTGTATTTAATGCCTCTTCTGTGATATATCTAGTCCATTGTATAGAGTCCATATATCCATATATGTGTCATATTTCACTCTTTAAGTTACTACAGAATTATAATTCACATATATATATAAAAAAGCCATCCTCCTTCAAATTTTTCATTTTATTGGGTCTGTCTTTCCATATGAATTTTTGGTCATGTTTGTCAAATTCATGTAATAGGTCCTCCCATACATGAGCATGATTAAACAATTTGTTATTTGTCATATTTGACCTGAATATATTTTGTTTTATTTCCATATGTTTTACATATATTTCAAGGTAATTTTAATTTTGCCTAGGTAACTTTTAATGCCATTCCTATTATGAATTGAATCTTCATTGTAGATTTACAGTTATGATTACTTTTTCTAGTTTTCATTAATTTTCATTTTCTAGCTTTCAGATATATAGGAAATCTACTATTTTATGCAAATCTTGTATCCAGCAGTAATAGATTCTATTAATTCTCACCATTTGTCAGCGTGTTCTATTGATATTTTACATAGGCAATCATAATTTCTACTAAATTTGACTCTTTCTGATATAGGTTCTCGTCTTATTACCTTGGTCAGAATTTTAGAACAATGGAACATATAAGTGGAGAACTGGGCATATTTTTCTGACTTTTAATTCAAAGTATTTCACTAATATCTATTTCACAGGTTGGAAAAACACATTTGTTATTTTAAGATATACTATTATTAATTTTGTTTGAAGTTGTAACATGATGTATTAAATTGTATTCAATACTTTCTTTGCACCTATTTAGACAATTATAGGTTTCTTTTTTCTCTGAAGGTATTGAATTATATTAATACATAAAGTTACTTTAAATATATTTCATTCCTATAATAATCCTTTTTTGATTAATTTATACTTCATATATTGCTTGACTTTGCTGTTTTTAATTTATAAATTTTGTATCTGCATAGAGAGAATGACCTCTGATTTTCCTTTCTCTTTCTAGTCTTTCTAATTTTTTTCATAAACTTATAAAAAAGCCCCTTAAAGTTCAGTTGAAAGATATCTTTTTCAATTGTCTGGAACAATTTGCATAAATGAGAGATTACAGTTTCTTTGAACTTTGGTCAGACTTGACTCAAGAGTCTCAGTACTTGTTTAGTTTATTTTGTATAAATTTTTCCCAATTTGATTTCCTTGATGAATATGTTTATTTCAGTTTTAGTTTCTTCTTGAGAAAATCTTGGCAAACTGCATTTTTCTTTTAAATGGTCTGTTTCATGTAGTTTTCAAATATATTTTCATACATTTATTTAGAATATTCTCTTGCAATATTCTAATGTCTAGTGTATGTGAATTTATGTTCCCCCTTTTTTTTCAACTTTACTATTTAAATGCCAAGTTTTTCTTAAGTCACAGAGCTTTTTTTTGAGTCTTAAGGATCTGATTGATACTCATTGGTTTTCATTGTTCCTCACTTCATCAGTTTCTATATTCAGACTTTTATTTCTTTGTATTTTTAGAGTATACCATGGCAATTGTTTTCTGAATGTGATTTTACTTGAATATATATTTTATTATTGTTAATTTATCGCCTTTTCTATATATGCTTTTAAGGTCTGTAAATCATCTAAATATTTCTTAGTAAAAGCCAAGAGGATTATATGAAATGTTTTTTGTTCTCTTCCACTTGTTAATATTTTATAAATTCCATTACAACTTTATCTTTGGCACATCAATTATTTAGTACTCTTTTCTCAGTTTTCCCATGTTGAGATGAATTCTTATCCAAGAGGTATTCTTTTATGAGGTGAGTCATGACCATCTTTATCTTGCTGTATACATAGAATATCTGCATTCCATATAAGAGAAACAGCTCATGTCCACCAGGTAGCAGTGAGATACATCCTGTTTTTTCCCATTACTATTCAGATAAAATAGCTCTACCTTGAAGCACAAATAACAATTAAGCTAAGAAATAAAGGAAGAGTACTTTCAATGTGCTAAAAATTCCTTAGCATAATGACAGAATCACCAAACTTAAAGGTAACATTTATTTTTCCAGCCATTTGCCAATGCATCTTTTTCAAATATTTCATTTATTGAAATTAGAGATTTTGCATCATGACAGTAAATTCAAATAGTATACATAAGTATAACCTCAGTAACTTCTATTTACTTAACCATTTTCTCAGATGTAAAAGAGGGATAATGATAATACCTACCTTACTGGTTTACTGAGAGCATTGAGTAAATATTTGAAAGAATTCACAACAGTGTCTGGCACATAGTGAGCAATAAATGTTCCTTAAATAAAAAGTACATTGTTATGTATAAAATATTTAGCACCTCTTCTATAAAAAGCTTGTAGTAAAGCCACAGCCAACTATTTTCATTTATAAAAAATTAAACATAGTAACAAAATGATTTCTTCAAGAAAAATTTTCATAGAAAAATAGACATAATCTGTTTTATTTAATTGAAACCAGGGTTTTTAGTAATTTCTGAACCCCCAGAAATAGACATAATCTGTTTTATTTAATTGAAACCAGGGTTTTTAGTAATTTCTGAACCCCCAGAAACATGCTGCCATGAATACTGAGACAAACATGAAAAAAATAGCTGCATAAAATAAAATGTGTTCTTTGAACTAGTGCTTGTAGTCAATCAATACACCTTTTTGTTGACTGTTTATGAGTCCTACCTACATATCGTAAGCCACAGATATTAAACTGGGAATTCACAGTAGGGGGAGAATATTCTTTCTGCAAATCAACCCAATACCAAACTGTGTCACATCAGTCTCGGGACTCTTTCTGTCTTCTTTCCTCTCTTTCTGTGAACTCTCATTCACCCCATTGGATGCTGAGAGATCTGTTTTGTAAAAGAATATTTGAATCCAAAAATATGATGAAGGTAAAATCAAACTCAGAATTAGGGAAAATTCAGAATTTGACAGTCTTCCAAGGGTACAAGAATACTGACAGATAACTGAAAAGAGGAAAGCCAAATGATTTTCAAATACATTTGTGTTTCTAAACTCCCAAATACATATGGGATATTCTAAGGTAACTTTTTAAAAATCCATAGTTGTAAACAAAATCCAATAGCACAATTCTGATAAGATTAATTAGAAGAGTGTCATAAAGACATTTAAAGGATACAGATGCAGCTTAAGCTTTCTAGAAAATAAAGCCCATGTAAAATCATTATTTTACTTTGAAAATTTCCCTCTTATGTTTCTCTGAGGTACAGATAGCAACATAAAAATTTGACACATATTATTAGGCAGGTAGATTGATAATAACTATCCATGAATCCTGTGAGTTAGAAGAAGAGTAATTAAGCTAGGATACAGAAAACAGGATATTTATTTAGTGCACATGCTTTCCCCCCATCTCCTCCAGTGCCTTGAGAAGACATTTAAAATTTTTAGATCATAATTTTCTATCTGTAGTTAAGAAACAGTCTAGATTATTTTTGTTGTTACTAAAACATTCTATGATTCAGTAACTCAACTTCCTCCTTTTTTCTTTTAGTGGGAGTATGGTGAGGTATACAAAAAAAACCCAGTATGTAGCAAAAAGGTAAAACATTGAATTATTCAAATCAATTTACTTTTTGGGGAATCATTTGGTGCACCTCAACCTAATTTATTTTCTTGTACTATGATAGTTCTTATAGCTACCACAAATGGAGAATTGTCTTTCATCTAAATATGTTGTGATTCCTGAGGGTTATTTAAGCTTAGACCCAGAAAGAACTCTGAACAGCAATTAAAAAGGCATGCTTATGTAACTGTAATTATTTCAAAATTTGCTTTAAAGAAACAGTAGACCTGACATATCATGTTATAATCTTCCAGAATTTTGTTTTCTGATTCTTACCCACTACTCACATAATCCATGAACTACTACTTTTTTCCTTATCCATGTATGACTACATGCTCAAGCATATAGTAAAGTTAGAGGTAAGTGATGTTTGGGTTTCTATGAAGATCTGAATCATCTTTTTTATTTCTTATTTTTATATTTTAATCCAAGGTGATTGCTTTGATACAAAGGAGAGAATTATCTTTAAATAACTCTAAACACTGTACCTATATCTCATTCTGATGTGTATGATCCGCATGGCATGGACCCATCATTGGATCTGACTTGGTGTAGTTTCCTCATCTGCAAAATATGTAGTTCAATCTAAATGATCACTGTGATTCATCAGGGATCCAAATTTCTGATTCCATGAAAACAATTAGTTATAGCTTTAAAAAAAAATCCAGTTTTGATCAAGTTGTATATTTCAGTTTGGTTTTTCAGAATTCTGTTGAAATACAATTTTTCTTGAATAATGCTGTCTGGTTTTTCTTTTCCATATATTTTATTTAAAGAGTGAAAGTAAAACTTCAATAAATGTTAAACTAAATGATTTAAAGATTTATGTCATGTTATTTGAAAGTGAGGTTAGCTTGGTGTATGTGATTAGAATTCTAGCCTTAAGACAAATGTATGTGGCTTAAACTTACATATGTGAGCTTCATTTAGCTTTGTAACTGAAAATCAAAATAATAGTAACTTCAACAAGATTAAGGTTTATTCTCTAGGTCAAGGCCATGGCCCCTTTATCGAATATTAGTTGACCATATATGTTTGGGTTAACGTTTGGAGTCTCTATTCTGTTCCATTGGTCTGTGGCTCTGTTCTTGTGCCAGGACCAAATTGTCTTGATTACTGTGGCTTTGTAGTAGATCTTGAAGTTGGGGAGTGAGATCCCCACCCCCACTTTATTCTTCCTTCTCAGGATTGCTTTAGCTATTCGGGGTCTTTGGTGTTTCTATATGAATTTTTGAGCTATTTGTTCCAGTTCATTGAAGAATGCTGTTGGCAGTTTGATAGGGATTGCATCGAATCTGTATACTGCTTTGGGCAGGATGGCCATTTTGACGATATTAATTCTTCCTAGCCAGGAGCATGGGATGAGTTTCCATTTGTTAGTGACCTCTTTAATTTCTCTTAAGAGTGTCTTATAGTTTTCAGGGTATAGGTCTTTCACTTCCTTGGTTAGGTTTATTCCTAGGTATTTTATTCTTTTTGATGCTATTGTGAATGGAATTGTTTTCCTGATTTCTCTTTCTATTGGTTCATTGTTAGTGTACAGGAAAGCCACAGATTTCTGTGTGTTAATTTTGTATCCTGCAACTTTGCTGAATTCCGATATTAGCTCTAGTAGTTTCGGAGTGTAGTCTTCAGGGTTTTTTATGTACAGTATCATGTCATCTGCAAATAGTGACAGTTTAACTTCTTCTTTACCAATCTGGATTCCTTGTATTTCTTTGTTTTGTCTGATTGCTGTGGCTAGGACCTTCAGTACTATGTTGAATAACAGTGGGGAGAGTGGGCATCCCTGTCTTGTTCCTGATAGCAGAGGAAACGCTTTCAGCTTCTCACTGTTCAGTATGATGTTGGCTGTGGGTTTATCATATATGGCCTTTATTATGTTGAGGTACTTGCCTTCTATACCCATTTTGTTGAGAGTTTTTATCATGAATGGATGTTGAATTTTGTCGAATGCTTTTTCACCATCTATGGAGATGATCATGTGGATTTTGTCCTTCTTTTTGTTGATGTGGTGGATGATGTTGATGGATTTTCGAATGTTGTACCATCCTTGCATCCCTGAGATGAATCCCACTTGGTCATGGTGTATGATCCTTTTGTTGTATTTTTGAATTCAGTTTGCTAATATTTTCTTGAGTATTTTTGCATCTACATTCATCAGGGATATTGGTCTGTAGTTTTCTTTTTTGGTGGAGTCTTTGCCTGGTTTTGGTATTAGGGTGATGTTGGCTTCATAGAATGAGTTTGGGATTATACCCTCCTCTTCTATTTTTTGGAAAACTTTAAGGAGAATGGGTATTATGTCTTCTCTGTATGTCTGATAAAATTTCGAGGTAAATCCATCTGTCCCGGGGGTTTTGTTCTTGGGTAGTTTTCTGATTACTGCTTCAATTTCATTGCTGGTAATTGGTCTGTTTAGATTTTCTGTTTCTTTCTGGGTCAGTCTTGGAAGGTTGTATTTTTCTAGGAAGTTGTCCATTTCTCCTAGGTTTCCCAGCTTGTTAGCATATAGGTTTTCATAGTACTCTCTAATAATTCTTTGTATTTCTGTGGGGTCCGTCGTGATTTTTCCTTTCTCGTTTCTGATTCTGTTGATGTGTGTTAACTCTCTTTTCCTCTTACTAAGTCTGGCTAGAGGCCTATCTATTTTGTTTATTTTCTCAAAGAACCAGCTCTTGGTTTCATTGATTTTTATTATTGCTTTATTCTTCTCAATTTTATTTATTTCTTCTCTGATCTTTATTATGTCCCTCCTTCTGCTTACCTTAGGCCTGATTTGTTCTTTTTCCAATTTTGATAATTGTGACATTAGACCATTCATCTGGGATTGTTCTTCCTTCTTTAAATATACCTGAATTTTTATATACTTTCCTCTTACGACTGCTTTTGCTGTATCCCACAGTAGTTGGGGCTTTGTGTTGTTGTTGTCATTTGTTTCCATATATTGCTGGATCTCCGTTTTGATTTGGTCATTGATCCATTGATTATTTAGGAGCATGTTTTTAAGCCTCCATGTGTTTGTGAGCCTTTCTGCTTTCTTTGTACAGTTTATTTCTAGTTTTATGCCTTTGTGGTCTGAAAAGTTGGTTGGTAGGATTTCAATCTTTTGGAATTTACTGAGGCTCTTTTTGTGGCCTAGTATGTGGTCTATTCTGGAGAATGTTCCATGTGCACTTGAGAAGAATGTGTATGCTGTTGCTTTTGGATGTAGAGTTCTGTAGATGTCTATTAGGCCCATCTGCTCTAGTGTGTTGTTCAGTGCCTCTGTGTCCTTACTTATTTTCTGTCTGGTGGATCTGTGCTTTGGAGTGGTGTGTTGATGTCTCCCAAAATGAATGCATTGCATTCTATTTCCTCCTTTAGTTCTGTTAGTATTTGTTTCACATATGTTGGTGCTCCTGTATTGGGTGCATATATATTTATAATGGTTATATCCTCTTGTTGGGCTGAGCCCTTTATCATTATGTAATGTCCTTCTTTATCTTTTGTTACTTTCTTTATTTTGAAGTCTATTTTGTCTGATACTAGTATTGCAACACCTGTTTTTTTCTCTCTGTTGTTTGCATGAAATATCTTTTTCCATCCCTTGACTTTAAGTCTGTGCACGTCTTTGGGTTTGAGGTGAGTCTCTTGTAAGCAGCATATGGGTGGGTCTTTCTTTTTTATCCATTCTATTACTCTGTGTCCTTTGATTGGTGCATTCAGTCCGTTTACATTTAGGGTGATTATTGAAAGGTATGTACTTATTGCCATTGCAGGCTTTAAGTTTGTGGTTACCAAAGGTTCAAGGTTAGCTTCTTTACTATCTTACTGTCTAACTTAACTCACTTATTGAGCTATTATAAACAGAGTCTGATGATGCTTTATTTCTCTCCCTTCTTATTCCTCCTCCTCCCTTCTTCATATGTTGGGTGTTTTTTTCTGTGCTCTTTTTAGGAGTGCTCCCATCTAGAGTAGTCCCTGTAAGATGCCCTGTAGAGGTGGTTTGTGGGAGGCAAATTCCCTCAACTTTTGCTTGTCTGGGAATTGTTTAATCCCTCCTTCATATTTAAATGATAATCGTGCTGGACACAGTATTCTTGGTTAGAGGCCCTTCTGTTTCATTGCATTAAGTATATCATGCCATTCTCTTCTGGCCTGTAGGGTTTCTGTTGAGAAGTCTGATGATAGCCTGATGGGTTTTCCTTTGTAGGTGACCTTTTTTTTCTCTCTGGCTGCCTTTAATATTTCGTCCTTTTCTTTGATCTTTGCCATTTTAATTATTATGTGTCTTGGTGTTGCCCTCCTGGGATCCCTTGTCATGGGAGTTCTGTGTACCTCTGTGGTCTGAGAGGCCATTTCCTCCCCTACTTTGGAGAAGTTTTCAGCAATTATTTCTTCAAAGACACTTTCTATCCCTTTTTCTCTCTTCTTCTTCTGGTACCCCTATAATGCGGATATTGTTCCATTTCAATTGGTCACACAGTTCTCTTAAAATTCTTTCATTCCTGGAGATCTCTTTATCTTTCTCTGAATCAGCTTCTCTGCGTTCCTGTTCTCTGTTTTCTAGTCCATTAATGGTCTCTTGCATCTTGTCCATTCTGTTTTGAAGTCCTTCCAGAGATTGTTTTATTTCTATATTGTCCCTCATTAGTTCTTGCATATTTCTCTGCAGGTCCATCAGTATGGTTATGACTTTTGTTTTGAATTATTTTTCAGGAAGACTGGTTAAATCTATCTCCCCAGGATCCTTCTCAGGGGAAGATGTAGAAGATGTCGAAGTTGTGTAGGTTAGTCTTGCCTACATCAAATTTTTTTGCCTTTTCGTGTTGATAAGTGCAATGGTGAGCTATTGACTCATCTGTTAGCTGGGAGAGCCAAGATTCTCTCCACTTGCTCCTGGCCTTTCTTTACCCGGACAACTGCGACCCCTAGGGGCTTGTGTTGGGCAATTGCATGTAGTCTCTGTATCTTGCCGGGCCGGTATGGAGGAAGCTCCCTTTCTGTGGGTGTGTCCAGCCTCAGGCTCCTGCTCTGCTATGGTGGGGCCCCGGAGGGGTAATGGACAGGGGGCTGTTTGGCTGTTTACCTCCGTGAGGGGTCTCAGAGCTGTTGCCCAGGGGGTTAGTGTGCCTGGAGTTCCCTGGAATTTCCAGCTGCTGGACTGTGACCCAGGATGCTTCCGTCCAGCAGTGGGGTCCCTGTCCCTTTAAGACTTTCAAAAAGCACTTGCTTTTCTTTGTCCCAGGAGCGCCAGCTTCAGGACCTGCTCACAGGTCTTACTGTCCTGTTTCCCTAGTATCCAGGGTGTACCCATGCATACACTGTGTGTGTGCTCTGGTGTGGATGGCTGGGGCTGGGTGTTCTGCAGTCCTGGGCTCCCTCTCCCTCCCCACTCTGACTCTTCTCCTCCCGCCGGGAGCTGGGGTGAGGGGCGCTTGGGTCCTGCTGGGCCGGGGCTTGTATCTTACCCCCTTCACCAGGTGCTGGGTTCTCGCAGGCGTGGATGTAGTCTGGCTGTTGTCCTGTGTCTTATGGTCTCTCTTTTAGGATTAGTTGTATTTGTTGTATTTTCAAAAATATATATGTTTTTGGGAGGAGATTCCCACTGTCCTACTCATGCCACCATCTTGGCTCTGTGCCCCCCAAAAATATAATATTTCAATTGTATTTTTACTAATAAGGAAAAAAAGGAGAGTAGTATCCATAGGCAAATATTTCCTGCACTATCACTTTAATTTTCTTCAAATTTCCCCAAGTAATAATATGTCTGTAATGGTTTTTCTATGTCTCAGCTTGGCAAGGCTATGAACTCCACTTATTCAATTAAATATATTAGTTGTTATTGTGAAGGTATTTTTTAGATACAATTAAAATCCATAATCAGTTGACTTTAGGTAAGGGGGATTATTCTAAGGAATCAGAGTAGACATGATTCAGTCAGTTGAAAGGCTTTAAGAGCAGAGTTCCAGTTTTCCTGAAAAGGACCATGGGTGGCAGCTTCAGCTTGTGCTGTAGAGTGCCAGTGTGCCCTTCCTGAGTTACCACCACTTATCTGCTGGGGGTGGGGACTGGTGCTGCCTATAAATGAAAACCTAGGGAACTTTGGGGGTGATGGAAATTTTCTGTATCCCAACTGTGTAAATGGACACAGGACTTTGTGAATTTTCCAAAACCCACAGAACTGGAGAACACAAAGATTGAATTTTATAGTATGTAAATTGAAAATAAGACATAACAAGGATGAAGGGAGAATAAAAAGTGGAATACAAACTGCAACAAAGAAATCTACTTCTAATGAATAATATAATCACTTTGAAAGAGTGGGGAAGAGAACTAACCTGGGTAAATTTGGAAAACAATATTTTGCCTACATATCATAAGGTTAAAGACAAAAGGACTATATGTTAAATGACTGTTACTCTAGTTAGTATTTTTTTTTTTACTCACAGCCATATGAATTGGCAATCATAAGCTAAGCAAATACTGTGGTTGAAGTAAAAAGTAAATTTATTATAAATAATGAGAGCAATGGTTCTCAGTGTCAGAGAAATAAATTACAGATAAAGAAAGTGGGAAAGATAGAATGAACTATGTGGTGTTTGGTTAAAATTGAGATATTAGTATGAATACACATTCTAAAGATATATTACAGTTAGATAAACACAAAATTAAATATAAATGTGAACTATTCAGGGTTAGTATATATACTAATATATATATTTCCTAGATCTGTGTATTAAGAGGAACTAGAAACAGTGATATCCCTTCTAATACTCTAGCTATACTGTCCATCTTTCAGTCACTTGAAATATCCTTTCTTTCTCCCACCCAAGAGTCTTGGGACATATTATTCTTTGTACCTGAAATGTTCATCCTTCTAATCCTAACACTTTTTCATTCTTCAGATTTAGTTCACTTACTCAGGGAAACCTTTCTTAATCTTTTTGATATGGTCAAATCTCTGTGTAATATGCTTTCTAAGCATTACACACCTCTCTGTCAATACAGTTAAAACAATATTAAGTTTATAATTACTTGATAATTTGAATAATGTTCATTTTTCTTAAGAATCTGAGAGATCTATGAGTGGGACCCTGTCATTTTTTTTTCTCAGCATTGGTACAGAGTCCTGCATATCCTAAGTAATCAGTGCATATGAGCTGAATGAATGATTTCATTGAGAGGCAAGTAATATTCCTCTTTCCATGCCACCCTCCCAAAGTGCATTTCCCATTTATATAATATAAGAGAAAGTAGGACTAGATGATTTTGTCAGTTAACAACTTGATTCTCCAATATTAAAAACAGTCTGGAAGCAATCCATCTCATAGGCATGGAATTACAGTTTACCAAATCCTGCCTTTGGCTAAAGGGCATTTCCTACTACATTCTTTGTATACACAGGGTAGTAGATTCCATGCCATAGGCCATTCTACTTTGTGCAAATCTTCTTCCCATAATCACTTCCCTCAGACAGAGGTGGAGCCATGGCAGGAGTTGGAGATACAAGTTTTGACCTTGACACCATAATTAGCCAGCTGTATGATTTTAGCAGATCATGCCATTTCTCTGGAGTTTCATTGTTTCATCTCTTAGAAGAGGTGGTTGGTTTACACAGTTTCATAGATCTTCACTACGATATTCTGTGCCAGATGCTAATGAGCTGTAAAGAATTATTAGTAAGTTATTGTCCCTCAAAACATAATTAGAGTGCTTTATCATTGGCTATAAAACACTTAGGCCTTTATCAAGAACTATTCCAGTAATTCTAAGTACTTCTGTGGTTGTAAAAATTTTATTATCATTATAAAAAGGAAAGTACTGGTTCATAGAGTATTGGTGTATAGTTTACTGTTAAAACAAAAACAAATTTTTAAATAAAATTATTTCAGTGACACAAACATTTACTACTTGTTTATTTATTATGCTATCAGAAGTATCTCTCATTTGCCCATGGTTATAAAGTTATTCAGTAACCACAAAGATGAAATCTACTATATGCCAGGTACTGAGAATTCAAAAATGAATGAGATTTTTTCCCTTACACTCAGAGCTAATTCATAAGCTAATAAACATAAAATATATTGTACATATATGCAGATTCAAGTAAGCATAGTCTTATGTACCTGCTTGCAAGAGCAGAAAATAGTGCAACCTCACTACTGAGTTAAGTTCAAGAAAAGCTTTTTGCAAGAAGTGATTTCAAGTTGGATGCTGAGTAACAAGCCAGATTTCAATCCACAGTTTTTCTGTTTCTCAGGTCTATTTGTTTACCCCCATCAATTTATGGGAAAACTGCATACATATGGGAGAATTTCTCATTCATCTAACAATGTTTACCATGAAAATAACTCTAGAGTATAGCCTACATTCTCATTGAAGTTACAAATAATGGGAAGAGAAGGATGGAATATAAAAGGGAAGTAGAACATGTCTGTAATGAAAAAGTTAATGATCAGAACAACAATTTCCAATATATATAAACAATTATGGTTAATAGGAGATTTCTTTGATTATTGGGTATGTCTTAAGTTAAGCTATATTGGGTAAAACAAGACAGGATTCCCAATGAAAGCACATTGGTGGATAATAGAAAGAAGAATGGGTGTGTAAATGCCCCTACCATAGTAATATGACCTTAGGTTATATGGTATAAGTTCCTGTGAATCAATGAACCAGATTTTTTATACACAAAAAAGTGTGAAATGTTTCAATAATTCATTAGCATGTTGGGAATAAAAGAATGAAATGGGTATAAAAGATGATTTTATTCTCTATGGCATCTCACTCCATTGTACAATGGATAGCACATTGGACTTTTTTTCTTTACAGCATCTCAAAATGCTTAGTATTATCATTCTCATAGATAGAAGGGAAGAACTAGTATCAATATTTAAATCATACCTCTACATCTTTTTAATTTCTTAGCAATTGGTTCTGGCTACAAGGATGCATACTTTTTAAAGTAATCACTCATTTAACCATTGATGATTTGTTTGAAAATGACTTGCTTATACTTGTTTTCTTAATTATTTCTTTCATTCAACTAATAATTTTAATTCCCCTGTATAAAAAGTGGTATGAAAAATATGAAAATAACTCATAAACTAACATAGAAATGACAATAGTAATAATAAAAGGGTGTCCATGTGTTCTACTCCTTGCCCCATGCCCACCTCCTGTGCTTAAGGAAGGAATTGCTAATTAATCATGGCACTACTTACTGAACCCTGATAGAGCCTGCAAATACTCTCTAATTGATAATAATTGGTACAAAAGACCAAATTAAGTTGTTATTCTTGGTCAAGTTGGAGCTAAATAGCATAGACTAGGTAAGAAAATTCCCCTTTGCATAATAATTTTTCCCCAAATGGCTCCAATTTGATTACCGTAAGACAAATATTTCAGGATGCCTTGTAATAGTTCACATCCTAGGCTTAACCTTAGGGTTTACAGAACTCCCAAGACATACACAGGTAGTTACAGAGAGGAGATTACCCTCATAGAATAATTAGAAAGAACTAGTGATACAATGTGTCATACAGATACTGAATTTATTTTTAGAAGGAGCGATCATTGGACTAAATTGATCCAAAAGAAATGGCATCAGGAAAACAAGAGTAGGTTTGGGAAAGCATTCAGATCTGAGAAATGTGTGAACATGTTAACAAAACCATATACCCAAAATGAAGGTCAACACTGAGAAATGCTCTCACTGAAGAGGTGGCAAAAACTGGTCTTTAAACGTTTTCCAAATTGCTATTCAGGGTTAACATTCCAGTCATATTTGCAGAACCATCATGGAATGAGTCTCAAAGATTGAATTAGAGTTGTAAATCAAATAGAATATTCATATCTTTTAGGAAAAGTCTCTCATTAGGGTTGCATCAAATGTTTTCAAAAAATGTAAAATTTCAATTTTTGTGAAGACACTAACATTACACATTTTCTAAAAGGTATGTTTGGAAGAATTTCAAGATTAATTCTCAGACTGCTATTGTTATGGGACTATACACAATGATCTCATATAATAGAATGTGATGAAACTTAGTTTTTGTTTTCATTTAGAAAACAGAAAAATAAAAAAAATAAGAGAAACAGCCCACATAACAAACAATGGAACTAAATATTCAGAATCCTTAAAAAGCAAGTGGAGAACAAAATGAAAGGGAAAAAAAAGCTTATTGTGTCTAGAATCTTGTCTGACACTTAAATGTATAATCTCATTTAATTCTAAGTTATAGATAAATTTTACGGTAAGTGAAATTGAAATTCCAGTGTTGAGTCATGTAAAATCCTCTCATTTTTTGTTAGACCCTCGTGAAGTATTTACAATTTTAAATTTAGCACCTACAAAGTTTTGAACAAGATGTGACTCATGGACAAAACACCACCTCAGCCATTGGCAAAGGATAATTGCTATCTTGGTTGCCAACACCAGCATAAATATAATACTTGGCAGAGAGAAGTTGCAAAGAGAAGCCAGAAAAAAGTCATAAACAGGTAGCAATTTAGAAAAGTGGTAACATTTGCTGATGATATATCAACTAAAAGGTTATATAATATCCCTGAAAATTAGTAGTCTTTGGCATTAGCCACCCCTAATGTTGCATGCTAGCTTTCCAATATACTAGCTGTTTTCATTGGGTGAGTTAATTAACCTTTTTGAATCTTAGTATCCTTATTTATAAAATTCATAAAATAATTCTCAGCAACCTCAAGAGAGTTAGGTGAGGATTAAGGGAGATAATCTTACAAAGTTACAATATAGTGTTTGATGGCTCTCACATTAGGTATCCCTCCTCCTCTTTACATGGTTAAATGGCAGTTAAAGTAGTAGAGCATAAATATCATTATTTTTCAAGGTTGGATACCTGAATTCTTATCTATGATCAATCACTGATTTGCCCTGTATTTGGCTTCATGTTGTATGAAGTAGGAATACTAGAACTCCCAGTTTACATCTCTGTGGCTCATTATGACCACTATAAAACATCTAATAGATAAGTGCTTTGAAAATATAAAGACCTGTACTGATACAAAGAGCTGTAAAAACCTAATATTTGATTTTACAATTTTCACTTTATGATTTGCCAGATTAATCAAATATAAAACAAGTTGATTCTCATGCATTCTTTCTGTTCATTAACTCACAGGAGCTGTTCCACAATTACATAGTTGAAATAGTTCATTCAGTTTTGTGGGAAGAACAAACTTTTCAAATGAAAAATGCAATTAAATTTGTTTCAAAAGCATTAGAATTTCTTATAATTTGCTAGGAATAAAGACCAAAGACCATGTATCTCAAATAGATCACAAAGTTGTGATTCCATCTGATAATCACATATAGCCCAGTGAAGACATTAATTTGCCACCGTATCTCCCACCTGCACCCAAGGTAGAAATAAGTAGTTGATCATAACATTATTACTGAGTGTGAAGTCTCAGAAGACTTATTATTATTATGCACTATTTATTGGCAGCAACAATTGCAATTAGCATAGAAATTTTAACTTTATTTTCTAGTCTTTCACTGGAGTCTTTGGAGTGCTTGATAGAATCTAAAGCAAGGTGTTTTAGGAGAAGGGATATCAAAGGAAAAATATTTAAAAAATCAATCAACCACTTTGCCCAACCTCCTTCCCTAATCAATATGACTGAGCTAACTACATATTCTATATCACTATTCCCTTGGAAATAGTGTTCAGGGAGAAATAACTGATTACCAATGTGAAAAATATTTTGCCTAAATGATGTTGCTTCTAGAGAGGGGACAAATAAATTATACTTGGTGTCATTACAAATGAAACTGTCAGTGAAATATTGTTAAGGTCCCACATCATCAGTCTTCTCATCTATCAAACATGGTATCTTAGAAATATCTTTGTCATTGCAGTTCAGCTTGAAAATGTTTTTATAGGATGCTATCTTTCTCTACACTTTACCCCTCTAGCTCCTTCGTGGTGACCAGGGAGTACAGAATGCTCAAAAGTGCCTTGAAACAGACTTTTGCCCAGTCAACATTTTGGTGAAAGGGGAAATATTGGGCACACACGCTACAGGCCTCTATTTAATGCAAATACCTCCAAGAAAAACAATACCAAACACAATTAGCCATATACAAGTATAAATATGAGGCATAACTAATCTTTGCTAGAGTAAATGGAGAAGCAGGAGGCTTGGGTCCACACAGAGGGCAGCAGTAGAGATTAGGATTAGAACATAGAAAAGACATTGAGTGTAACATAAGTGATGAATAGGTGAAAGAAATATATCACTTAATTTGATATTTTGCTCATGGCTGGGATTACCCAAATTTATAATATCTCTGAAGGACATTTTATCAAACAAATATGATAATTATTATAAAAATTAATAATAATCTCACAAATGTTAATCAGGGCCAAATAAATTACATGAGTCATTGCATCTGCCACAGACTGGATGTTATAGAACATTTAGGGAACAGTGATATATGTGGTCTGGTTTTATCCTTCCTTCTGTGAATAACCAATACTAATGTTAAATAAATACATGCTACTGGCATCATTAAAGTAAAAGCAGTGTGTGAACAATAATGATATCCCAGATTTAATATGCTACAAAGTTAATGAAATTTGTCAATATTTAACTTAGAAAACACTTCCCTGACAATCAAAATGCCTGGGAAAGAGGTCAGAAAGTCTTTTTTGTGTGTAGATAAATTCAAATATATTTTGCCATGTAAGAATTAAAGTATTATTTCATTCTGGTGCATTTTTCTACTCTAGGTGTTGCACAGCAAGGGAAAGAAGACCTGGTTTCTATTCATAAATGCAAGAACATACTAAGAAAAGGACTACTCAGTGGGAAAACAACTCAGTAAATGTTCTAAGAAGTGATTAGATGTGGGAAATGCCATATAGTTTTATCAGAAGAATATTTCTTAAGAAGCCTCAAACAGCAAGACCATTTACAAGTTCAGATTTGGAATGAGAGAAGTATTCAGCAGAATTATTAATAAGGCAGAATATATTTAGGATCTTTTATTTTTTGTAATACTTTATTCATAAGAAACAAGAAGGCTAGAGCTGAAAATACAACTTAGAGGTATTTTGTTATGCATCCCCCTTTAAGCTAATCTCTCTCATTGACTTTCCCACGGAGACTGCATAGCTGATGTTTCACACACAGCTAGTTTTAGCACACCGATTAATAAAATAGCAGTTTTGAACTTTACCCAGGTTAGAAAACAGCATAAAACCTAAATGTGATTTATTCCCACCAGGAGGTTTAAAACATTTTAACAGTAAGGTATTAACAAAGGGCCACATAGTGGAAACTGCTCAGGCTGAGAGTCAGGTGGGAATTGATAAGGCCCTGGCTATACCTGTTTGAGTTTTTTAAACCTACCAGTAATATTAAGATAAACGTAAAGGAAAGATATAACTGGCTTAGGCGATATCCAGGAAAGAATGTGAACCCTGTGGTACTCAGCCAATGAGGAACCAGGGGAGGGACTCACACACTCACTAGGAGATAAATTATTGGTGCCAATCTCCGCAGGTGTGCCTGCTCACCAGACACCCGATCTTGCAAGACCATCATTAAAGCCTCACTCTTCTGTTCTCTTCAAAGACACTTTCTATCCCTTTTTCTCTCTCTTCTTCTTCTGGTACCCCTATAATGCGGATATTGTTCCAATTGGTCACACAGTTCTTTTAATATTCTTTCATTCCTGGAGATCCTTTTATCTCTCTCTGGATCAGCTTCTCTGCGTTCCTGTTCTCTGTTTTCTAGTCCACTAATGGTCTCTTGCATCTCATCCATTCTGCTTTGAAGTCCTTCCAGAGATTGTTTTATTTCTGTATTCTCCCTCCTTAGTTCTTGCATATTTCTCTGCAAGTCGATCAGCATGATTATGACTTTTGTTTTGAATTATTTTTCAGGAAGATTGGTTAAATCTATCTCCCCAGGTTCCTTCTCAGGGGAAGATGTAGAAGATGTCGAAGATGTCTGGGTTAGTCTTGTCTGGATCAAATTTTTTTGCCTTTTCATGTTGATAGGTGCAGTGGTATGCTATTGACTTGTCTGCCAGCTGGGAGAGCCAAGATTCTTTCCACTTGCTCCTGGCCTTTCTTTACTGGGACAACTGCGACCCCTAGAGGCTTGTGTTGTGCAATTGCATGTAGACTGGGTCTCTGTATCTTGCCCGGCCGGTATGGAGGAAGCTACCTTGCTGTGGGTGTGGCCATCCTCAGGCTGCTGCTCTGCTATGGTAGGGTCCCAGAGGGGTAATGGACAGGGGGCTGTTTGGCTGTGTACCTCCGTGAGGGGTCTCAGAGCTGTTGCCCAGGGGGTTAGTGCGCCCGGAGTTCCCTGGAATTTCCAGCTGCTGGACTGTGACCCGGGATGCTTCCGTCCAGCAGTGGGGTCCCTGTCCCTTTAAGACTTTCAAAAAGCACTCGCTTTTCTTTGTCCCAGGAGCACCGGCTGCAGGACCCACTCACAGTCTTACTGTCCTGCTTCCCTAGTTTCCAGCAGCCCACACATGCACTGTGTGTCTGCGCTCTGGTGCGGATGGCTAGGGCTGGGTGTTTAGCAGTCCTGGGCTCCCTCTCCCTCCCCGCTCCAACTCCTCTCCTCCCACGGGGAGCTGGGGTGAGGGGCCTCGGGTCCTGCCGGGCTGCAGCTTGTATCTTACCCCTTTCACCAGGCGCTGGGTTCTCGCAGGTATGGATGTAGTCTGGCTGTTGTCCTGTGTCTTCTGGTCTCTCTTTTAGGGATAGTTGTATTTGTTGTATTTTCAAAAATATGTATGTTTTTGGGAGGAGATTCCCACTGTCCTACTCACACCACCATCTTGGCTTCCCCTCTTCTCTTCTGTCTCTGTGTCTACTTACTGAATTTGGACCAGTTGAGTATATTTCTCACAATCCATAAGCCTATTTTTTTCCCACATTAATTTGGAACCTAAATATTTAGTAGACAATGAATTCATTTTTATTCCAAGTATGATAACATACTGCCTATCTTTTACATTTCAGCATCAAAAAGTGAGAAAAAAAAGGGAAATACGATTATATCCAAAAATGATAGTATAGCCACAGTAATGTCTGCCATACCTTTTAGCATTTTCCCTCCTATAAGAAAATTTATAAATGTAAGGCTGGCTTAACATTAGAAAATATATTAAATGTAATTCAGCATATTGATAAATTTATGTGAAGAATTATATGATTACCAAAATAAAGGCAAGAAAAAAGTATACAAAATTCAACATTCAGTTTAACAACAAACTTTTCTTGGTCATTTATTATATGTCAGTCACTCTTCCAAGCAGTGTAGATAAACCAATGAACAAAACAGACAATGGAAAATTCCTACCCTCTAGAAGCTTCATTCTTGATTTAAAAAAAACATAAAAAACCCAAAAATCTCTTAGCAACCTATATAAAGGAAAATTCTCTCAACTACATAAAGGCTATGAATGAAAAATACAACTAAAATCACAATAAATAAGTATAAAACCTGGAAACATTTTCTTCAAATTCAGGAGACAGATGATGACACCACTACCATTCTATTCCATACCATACAGGATTTCCAAGATAGTCCAATAAGGCAAAAATAAGAAACATAGCTATAAAAAGAAAACAGGAAAAAAAGCTGTTACTATCCAAAGATGATACAATATACGTATTGAAAATCCAGAAGAAACTATAGGTAAACAGTTAAAACTAACAGTGTGATAAGAACAAAAGCAATACACAAAACTTACTTGCATTTCTATACATCAACATCAAATATTTAGAAGATGAAATTTCAAAGATACTATTTAGAATTGCAACAAAAATGCAAAGTAACTAGAAATAAATCTTACTAAATATGCTCAACCTCTTACAGACTATTATGTTTCATTAAAACATACAGGAGAAAATCTATATTGATGAAGATGAAGATATGGTATGTTCCAGTAGTCAAAGGCTTAGAAGTCTAAATGTTTTAGTTCTTCCTAAATTAACTGATGATTCCAATAGAAATCTCAGTATGCTTTTGGGAGGGCAGGTGGAGGAGACTTGACAAAATGATTCTCAAATTTGTATGGAAGAAAAAGCCAGAGCAGCCAAACATCCCTGAAGAATCAGGACCAGACTGTGGTTATTAATTTTATTACTGGAATAGGAATAGAGAAATAGATCAATGTAACCCAAAGGGAGGCTGCTAAGAGACCCATATATATACATGGACAGTTGTGTTTGATAGACTTGCTATTACATATCCATGGAGAAAGAATAGACATGGGCAATAAAGTATCTAAATGAATATATATATATATATATATATATATATATTTTAGATAGGAGAAATGCCATATATATATATACACACACACATATATATATGAATATATATATATATATATATATACACACACACACATATACATATATGCATAAACATACTTTTTAATTGAGTATAGTTGATACTATATTGGTTTTAGGTAAACATAGAGATTTGATAATTATATACATTACAAAATGCACACCATGGCAAATATAGTTACCATCTACACTTATGCATAGACATATATATTTATGAAAAATAAAATTAAGTCATTTTGGAAATTATATTTATTTATGAAGCAAAAAGTAAAACATTGATATAGTGACCAGTTTGGTTACTTTAAAATAAGGAACTTAGAATCATGAAAGATACCAAACTAGATAAAAGAAAAGAAAATAAGGACAAAAAGGCAAGCTATACACTGGGGACTACGGTTGCAATATATATTATGGAACATTAATTAGTACCCAGAAAATATGAACAATTCTGATAAATCTACAAAAAAACATGGAAAAATGGACAAAAGAAATAAACAGGAACACCGTGTGTTGGCAAGAATGCTAAGCACCATAAACTCCACCCATGAAGAAAGGCAAATAAATGGCAATTAAAATCATTGGTAACTCAGCTCTATTGGAATCATTACTACAAATGTTTGAGTCAAATAATTCCATTGTCTTTTCTTCAAAAGAAATTATATATTATTTACACATTTATGTATGCTGATATGTATATATAGTAAAGTTGGTATTATACTTCCATATTACTTTTAAAGTTTACTTGTTAAACTTGTCTGATAATTTCTCATCTTTAAATATACTGCATTTTGCATTTATAGTTCTTAACAATTATTTTTATTACATCTAAAGATTTCTTATTGTTGGACACATTCTATTATTGTTTTCACCTTACACTACAACTTACAATTCATCCACTGAAGTCTATGCTAACCCAGCCTCAGCCTGCACTCTTTGCAACTGTGGAGGCTCATAGCAGTTCTGGGGCTATATTAACATATAACATTAACTATAGCTCAGCAGTGACTCATATTGCAATAATAAAGGTCGTAGAAGGTTGGATACCAGAGAAGTTTAAAATAACTGCCTCAACAATAGTCCTTATTGCAAACACAATTTATTTGGGAAGAAATTCCTGATGGAATGAATATATATTATTTTATTCCTGAGAAGATGATAGATGCTTATGACAAGTATGATGTCTACACACATCATTCATAGTTTTATCTATCACTTCCCTTGGCACATGGAATATCCATGTGCCCAAAAAAAGTAAGAACAAGACAAATCATCGGAGGAGATGGAATATAGTTTCAACTTTTTTGATTAATCAATACCCTTTGGAGTTTATTTTGACATGTGAGAAAAAGAAGGGTGAAAGTTTTGCTTTATGGAAAAATTGGCAAGCTTCCTGGAGAAGTGCCAGGTGCTATTGACAATGGAAAGGCAGCTTTACCCTGGTTGTGATCAGGGATAGTGTGAATATAGAGAACTTTTGGCTATTTTAATAAATTTTTACAGGCAGAACCTTGTCTCCTATTGATCAAAACATGACTTTTGAGGGCATGAAACATGGGACATACAAGTAAACAAAGTCAACACTTGAAATTCTCATTTTTAATGACTCTGGTTATTTCTCTTGTTTACTCCTCTATAGTTATCATAGTATGATCCTTAGTAGAGGCCCCAAATGCTTTATCTAAAATACTTAGGCAAGGTATGTTACAGGGATTCAGAATCCATCAGGTTTTAGAAAAGTAATATAGTGCATATGCTAGGTATTATTTAATAACCCCAATAGCGTCTACTACAGCATCAAACCCCATAATATTGCTGCAATGAAATATACAAAAAGCTACACTAAGCAGAAAAACTAAGGCAACAAAGTACCTCATAGCTTTCATTTCAAGTTTGCCATCAAATGAATTTGGTGAATAATTATGTAGAAATTCTTGGTTTATGGAGCTTTATGGATTTTGAAATTACAAAGTTGTATGAATCAGTATGCTGTAATATAAAACATAGTACAGCACAGCATAGCAGAGTGTAAGATAACTTATATGTACTGAACAATAAGTATTAGATGTAATAGTTTTACAAATCTCAGGTATAACCAATCTGTCAAAAATATTTAGGTATTATTTGGGACTTACATTATTCTACATATTTACAGGGTACATTACAGCATATCAGATATCCATGTCTGCCTACTATTAAATTGAAAATTCCTATGCTTCTAATTTAATGATAATATATTCTAATATACCTTAAACTATATAAAAAACATTTTTATTTCTTGATTTTCAAAAACAAAGAAAAAAATGGCAAATTATGATATATATTTTCATTACTTTCCATGCTCAATTTCTGGTTAAGTCAGAAAATATATGTGGGCACAAAACAACACAGTAGGGAACTAATATATACATAATCTACACATAAGTACATTCTGTATCATTGAGGTCTAGGGTGGTTAGTGTTCTATATTTTACTGCAGGTGCTCACTCTCTCTTTATTGGATTAGACACTAAAACTGTTACCCACAAAGTTAAGCTTTCTGAGAATGCCATTTGATACCATGAAATATTGTTACATCATTTTCACACTCAAATTCTTTAAGTCTTATCATGGAAGATTTCTTGAAGGGATACGACTTCAATAATCATACTAGCTGCCAAAAACTATGGAGCATCTATAGACATTAAGCATTATTCTTGATTCTTCGCTTATATTTGATTTAATGTTTCCAAAATCCAAATGTACAAAATTATTAGTATCTGAATTTTGCATACAAAGAGACTTGCCCAGAAAAGCAAAGACCTTTACCTACCATCATACAGCTAAAGAGGTATATACCCATTTTGGAAAAAGATTCTGCACAATCACAGAATCAATGACCTCAAACACTAGATTATTTTGTCTCTTTACTATAGGGCTACTTAATGTTGGGTATTCTTAAGTCAACAACAGATTATCACCAGAACACTTATATGACTGTTCCAAATGCCCATTTTACTTCAATTATTAGCTCATTGTGGTATTTCACTTGTGTTCATAATCTCTTTCATCGTATTTACCAACAAAAGGAACAAATATTAAAAAAAGGTAACTATTCAAGGTATCAAACTGAATATTAAAGCAGGTTAATAAACAACCATTTCTAAAGTAATCAACTAGCAAGAGAATGAGGGTGCTGGCTAGAATGAGGGTACTGGGTAAATTGGATCCTAAGGTAAAATAAAGGATTGTGACATAAGCAGCTTTGGCAGATAAAAAAAATAAAGCTCTTCCAAGATAGAAATAATCTAAAACAACAGATCAAGAAAAAAGAATAGAAACTGTGGGACTCCAAAACATGTGCTCTTCCTCTGTTAACTAATCCATATAATACTTTGGCTGGTTAGTAAACACTGATCTTCCCAATTTATAGTTAAGAAAACTGTAAGACTGTGAAATCAAGTCATTTGTTCAAACCTGCAGCTTAAGTCTGTTGAAAGGCCAGAATCTCTAGACAAATACCACATTACATGCAATGACTAAATTCATCCTTTGTGTGAACAGATAATATTGATTGGATTCTCTCAGGGATTGAAATAAGTAACAGTTTTACACACACATAACACCTAATTCTGATAGATACCTGTACTACTGATAGAACTGAAACATTTTTAAAAGAATTTGTATCACTGACCTCTCAATGTTTTAAAAAAATGGTATTTAGGTAGAAAAGAGTAAAATGACTTTACTAGCAAACTGCTAATTAGTGGTAGAACTGTGAACACAGATCTTCTTACTCCCTGTCCAGAACTCTGCATTTGTTTGGAGTATGTCTCCTAGTTCTTTTCAATTTTGTCACCATATTTTCATTTCATACTCTTCACAGATATGAATGAATCCATTATCAGAGAAATGTAGACCAGTGTAACATTTTGCTTCTGTACAAATATTCCAATTTAACAGTTAAAGCATTTCCCTAAAATAGAAGTACAACTTTCAATGACTTAATATGTTCTTTTAGTTTGTAAGATATTTTTCAGTTACTCCTTTGCTGCCATTAGAAAAAAAATCAAATACAATAAGTTTTTTTAATGTTTCTGAAAGTAGGTAAAAGAAAGAAAACCCTACCAGTACAGATCTTTGCTAATGACTGGAAGTTCTTTAATGGTGTGAACACTCTAGGATGATAATAAAATGATTTAGATTCATAAGAAGTATGAAATGCACTGGCAAATAAATAATTGATAATAACATAGAAAAGAAACTGTCAAGAATTTGAAGATCATTTCATCTATCCAAAAGATTCATACTTACTAACATTTCCCCAAGTCAAAAAATGGTGCTAAATATAGAGATGAGGATCCCACCTCCCACAACTGCTCCAGAGACACTCACAATTCTGTAGAAATTTTTATCAAATGTCCATTAGTGTCCTTGAAAGATACTTTATATTTCATATACCAAAAAAAGGAAAAAATAGAAACAGCCATCCTTCAATCACCAAATTTATCAAAACCTGCAATTAAAGGAATAAAAACAAAAGATAGTTTTCAGAAACCCAGAGTGTTCACCAAGCCAACTGTGCTTCTGATATCAACAGAAAGGGTGCTGAAGGGCAAGTCCAGATACACAGCAAAGGTCTTGTAAGGCAAGGAGTGAAGAGCAGAGATAGAGGCAGGGTTTGAAGAATGAGATGGACATCTGTAGGTGTGCAGGCAAGAGTTCACCCAAGGTAAGAAGGAGCAAATTGTCACTTCACATCCACGAAATCAGAAAAGTGTCCTGAGTGTAGGAATAGAGGAAAAACAAACTAACAAAATGCAAGATTTTCACCAGGAAATATAAATATGTGGATCTGGATTTTAGGCATTTCTCTGTCCTCTTCACTTTTTTATATATCCCTTGGGTGTATGCAGAACCTGGGACAAATGAGGTGACCAGAAGAAGGCAAAGTTGAACACAATTACAACCCCAGTTTTGGAGAAATGAAAGCAATGTCTAATTACCCCATGTTAGGTCTGTAGAATAAAATCTGAGGTCAGTAATGAACTGTTCTACTCATTTTTCTAAGTGTTATCACAAATGACAAGTCCTGAAGTTAATAGTTTGGACTCTGGAACAAATTAGATGTGATTCAAGCCACAACTGAGTTACTGAGGAGCAACAGAATTTAGGAAGTTATTATGAGCCTGATTTACTGATTGGGAATATGGGAGAATAATAGTGCCAACCTCATTGGATTGTCATGAATATTAATGAAGGAAGCTCAGATAAAATACAGACCAAAATTAAGCTGGTAGTAAAGGCTTAACAAACATAAATTACTACTGAACTTCACATCATACTTGTTGCAAGTTTGGGTTTGATTTTCTTGGACAGTAAGACTCTAGATTCACAGAATAAATCAACAAATAACAGTTAATAAACTAGTAGTTTAAACAGTAATTTAGAATTATTTCCCTAACGAACTATGTACAACATAATTCATGGCTCTGTTTATACTTAGCTCTGTATTTAAAGTTACAATTGCATATGAAAATAGCAATGTCCTTGAAAGCTGATGTACCTGAATTGTATTCTTAATCTCTCACTACCTTTCTGGCTTTGATTTAATTCCTTAGATCTTCAGTTTCATCATTTATAATATGGCAATTATAATAATTTCTACTTCACTGAGATGTTGTAAGGATTATGCTGGATTAAGTAAATCAGTATTTAAAAAAATACTTAGAACAGTGACATATAATAAGTGTTATATAATGGTTGTCAAGTAAATTATGCCTCACACTATATTTTGTAGGTTTTACTCAAAAAAAGAACAAAACCAGAGAGAATCACAATTCAGGAAATAGAATGCTATGCAGCCATCAATGCAATCATTATCTTAAGATTCCCATTCCTGCTGTTTAGGATGGTAAAAATGGCAGTTAAGGGATAACACTACAAAAATTATCTAGTTAGAGATAATGCTATGTCCTTCAACTTTACTAGGTAGACAAAATTTGGCTATGACAATTCATTTCATTAAAATCAGCCAGATAATATGAACACAAAACTCAATCAACTGGTGTAGGGCCAAAGAATTTGCCACAGATCTTCCTCTCTAGCATCAGTTAGAATTTAAACACTAGAAAACGGGTTGGAAAAATACCTACTTCCATATAACTGTGTATTCAGCTTGCCTGGGTAAAAATATGACTTTTGGACTGTGCCTACATTTAATTTTAGAGAAGTTTATGATTTTCTTCAAGTAATTTGAAAGTTCAGGTAATCAACATTGAAAAATGTTAGCATTTTTTTCCTCCCCAGTTACCTTCATGACCTAATTTAAATTCAAAAGTTATGGAGGCATGCAAGACGAGCCATTATTTTGCATATGGGACTAGAAAATGGAATAGCAATATCTCTGTTGTATGAGAAAATGAGATACATCCAAGTTGCTTTGCAATTATAAAGTAGCAGTGAGCTAAAACTCTCACAGTCAGATTCACATAGAGACATTTCTGCAAAAATATTTAAACCACACTCTTCAGTAAGAAGTCACTTTTGGGAATTCGTTTACCTTTCCCAATTCTTTTTCAATGAAGTCACTTTTCCTATCTCTCTCTCTTTCACTTCTCTCATTCATGTGACAATATTTAATTATCAGGAATTTGGGTAAGTTTGTCATCATATACTTAAACTTAATGACCCTTTACCCATTTAAAAAAGGAATATACCAGTATTATTTGAGAGGAAGAATATAATTATTGCATTGGAATTTAGCAGAGATATTCTCCATTTAAAGGTCTTTCAATAATGAACAAAATGTGGAATTTGAAAGCCAAACAAATTGTATCCAAATGATGGCAGAAGACAATTTTCTGGCCTAAATCTACCCTAGGGTTTATTAGAGAAAGCAAAAACAGCTTACCAGTCAGCTCTTTTAGACTACATTTCCAGCAAACTGAAAAGAAAAACAAAACAAGTAGAAACAGCAACAAACAGCCTGAGTTTACTGAGTTTACATGAGAGTATGTGCACACTCAGGACAGTGCATTCATCAGCTTTGTAATCCCACAGAAGCCTTCAAACCTATCAGAGCATGCACTTGGCATATATTACTCTCTTCAAGATCTTGCTAAACCTCTACTCATTCTGATCACTGCCCTTAAGAGATTTAAGCATTCTCCAGGAGTAGTGATACCCATACATTAATGTCATTATTTTTCTATATATAACATGCCATTGTTAAACCAACAGAATGTGTTGCATCACTTTTCATAGTTGGTTTTAGTTGGGTTGGACAATTCTTCTCTGATCCAGATTTATTTCTGGTTAACAGCCTACGTATTTGAGAGTATATATTGCCCCAAATGATCTCATGGTATGCAGCTATAGAAACAAAAATGAACTCATAGAAAAATCACACCTTGATATTAATTTCATTTTTGCAATATTGAAAGCAGGAGAATAAGAAAATGTATCCAACATTACAGGACACTCTGGTAATTTATATTCTAATATTGTTTTTTATTCTATATGAAGAATCCCCGAATTTTGTTGACATAGCTTTAGGGGAGGCAAATTTTTACCTTTCCCTTCTTAGGGTGCCTTGGTTGGGCCCAAGAATTAAACTGACATAAGAAAGACTAAAAGGACAAAAGCACACAAATATATATAAGTTTTATGTAGTATGGAAGCCCTCATAAGGAATGAAGATCTAAATAAATGGCAAGACTGCATACCATTATATTCAGTTGAATAAAGAGAAACACTTGTCGACAAGTAACTAAATTATTTAAGGATGTTAAAGAAAGATATAAGAATCATGTTAACAAGGTCTGTTTGTACAGAATCGTCCTGGCTTTGATTCTCTGTCAAAGAATGTATCTTTTGTCCCAATACATGGAGGGCATCCTTCACATGGAAGTTTTAATCTCCTGTTTTCAGGAAGAAAAGGGGAGATTAGAATGTCCTTCTTGTATTTGCTGTTTTTCAAAAGTCTTTGGCTCACAGTAATCCTTGTACCAAAGTGGTATATTCTGGGGTGCTGTGTTCTGCCACTCTTCACATCTTAGAGGATTCCATAAAAATATGGAAGCAAGGCCATGGTCCCAGCAAACTCTGTGAAAGTCCTGATGAAAAAGATACTAACTTTCTGACAAGACACACTCAAAATTTCATCATGTAAGTAGGGATCTTATTGATTCACATTCTTATTAACAATTTTCAACATTATTTTATATTAGCATATTGCCATTTACAAGTTTTGATTACTTATAGACAACCCTATGAATACCACACAGATACAGTTACTCAATGAGTCTTTATATACATATACATATGTATATATGTATATGTGTATGTATCTCCCCATACATCCATGCGGAGGTACACATACCACGTGCACACACACACAAACATGCTCTCTGCTTCCTTTGTGTTCTCACTGCTCACATTGTTCTGGGCTTTCAGCATTTTTCTTCTGGTCAGTAGGCTTCTGGGTGACATCTGGCCTCAAAACATTCTCTAGATAGCCCATCCTCTATACCTCTACTTAAGTTAGTTTTCTAGAAGACAGCATTTATAACGACATGGTCTAATGATTCTTCTATGGCTGTAAGATAAATCCTCAATTCCCTAACAGGTAAGGCACACATGATTCTCTGTAACTAGCCTCCAAATTCTCTATTCAGCATCCCAGCTTCCCCTTGTCCAACTGCACCAAACTGCTTGTTATTCCCTATATACCATATGTCCAGTTCTTTCAGACTTGTAAGGTTTGGCAGATATTTTGCATTCTCCCTAGAAAGACTTGCTCATGAAAACTCTTATTAGGTATTAAATTCCCTGCTTATGTATCACCACCACTAACATTTCATACATAAGAAATTTTCTGGGGTTTCTTTCTGAGTTTCCAAGTAGATTAAGTTGCCCCTATAAGAAATCACATATTTGTTTTCAACTTACAGCACATTTCATATTATATTGTGACCAAGGACATACTTGAGACTTCTGCTAAACAGGTAGGTTTGCAGGAGAGATAGTTAATTGTCCTAAGCCATAGCTGCTTTAACTCTTTGTTTATAGTCTAGGTAAACAACATCTGTTGTAAATGAAATAAAAATTTTCTTTATTTTTTATTTATATTTGCATTTATTTATTCTAATACTAAGAAGAGTAACTGTATCCTCTCTTTCAAATTTTTAATGCTTCCTGTCTTCAGTGATTTCACTAGCTGGTGTTTGGTTAAAAATCAGTTGAAAATGAGGCTTCATGAAGAGCTCAGCTTTGAAAAATTTTCTAAATTCTTAATAAGACTCTTAAAGGTGTTCAAAATGACCTTTGGGGTCATATAAAAATACTATCAAGTTTTACAACTAAGTATCTTGGGTAGGGTCTAGTTGGCTAGATCTTGGAGGAGAGAAAAGTATTTCTGTTCAATTCTCTTTGTACAGTACTTGGAGCTGCAAGGTAGCCCTGTGGGTACCTAGCAAGTATTTCAAGATAATGAAGGGAGCACTATTGGCAGGCGAGATTTGTAATCTTACCATGTTCTCATCCTAAATCACAGTTAGAACTTTCCAAACAGCCAATGAAACTGCTCACTGAGTGCAATACTAGTGAAAATGCACTGAAGCATGTTTTAGGGGCCAATTTTCGAATTACAAAAGGAGGTTCAATCGACTTTCTCTATGGCTCACTTTTTTTAAGTCCACTTGCTATAATGATCATTTCTTAATGACTATTGTACTGTTTAGGTTCTTGCTCCTCAAAGCTTGGCCCATAGTTTGGCAGCTTTACCAGCATAACTAGAGTTCATTAGAAATGCAGTTTCAAGTTTCACCCCAAATCTACTGAATGAGAATCTGCCGTCTAACAAGATCTTCAGTGGATTCAAATGCACATTAATATTTGAGAGGCACTGATGTAAGCATCACCAAGCATAATTTTCTGGATTCTATTAGTTTGAAACTACCTAAGACCATAAGCTAAAAATGTAAAATTAAGTATTAAATTATTCAGTCATAGCACACTAAGAGAAAGAGTGTTTGCTGCCTAATTCTGGAGTATTTTTGGACATCAAATCATAATCGCCTTAATAGCCTCCTCTTATGAATCTAGTAATTTTATCTGTAGCTCTCTTTGGATTATATTTCCTACTTCACTTTTTAGTTATTATGTACAAGCCTCACTTGCTAAGCAGTGTTTATAAATACTTCACTATAGGAAGTTATTTCATACTTCATAGGTCCTGGAAAACTGTAGGCTCTCCAACATTCAGAATTTATAATCAATGTCATAGATCACTGATTTATTGAAGCAATAAATAAGGGGTATACCTTGGGCTATATTTATTTTAGACATTATAGATCACATTTTAATATCTTCTTAGAAGTTATATGTAGTATATTAAGGACTTAAAAATACTTGGTAAATATATATTACTGATTTCATTTACAGTTTTAGTAATTCCATTCACGCATATATTCAAAATTATTTATTAATTCTACTCTATGCCTTTATATCTACTCTATGTGAAGTCATATTCTATGTGCTTTGGAAATAGCAGTGAACAAGAAAGCCAAAGCCTCCATTTTTTTTTTTTTTATGGAGCATACATTTTAGTGGAGAAAAACAGAAAAACAAATAAAAATCTATATAGTAAATCATATGGCAGTATTTGCTCTGGAGAGAACAAAGCAACAAGAGTGATGAGGATGCAGAGAAAATGGGTAAGAGGTGGGGCTAAATGTTGCCCTATTGAGCTTTATAGGGACTAGAATCTAAGAGCAAAATTAATGCTAGATGCTTGAGATTTTTTTAAATTATTGATCTAAATGGGGATAAAGGACATATCGTGGTTAATTCTGATAGTCTTGATGCTGATAATGTGGTACACCTATGAGTAGTGAGGGCTGAGAGAAAGGTCTTTCCAAGATGGCATAGAATTTCAGCAGATGGTGAGAGGGAGGCTGGGAATGGGTTGGCTGATTTGGAGCAGACAGATTTCTTGGGTCCCAACTTGAAGCATTTTCTTTTCCATTTCATTTAAACTTCACTTAAAAACATGAGTCAGGTACTATTATCCTTAATTCATATTGAAGAAGCCAAAGTTTGGAGTTTAATTAACTTATCTTTAGTTGGTAACCCACATTTTCTGACACAGAGGCAAGCTTCAGACTGTGATGTCTACACTGAAATAAAATCTATGTCACCCACGTAGAATGTGACCTAAACCTACCACTAATTCCTGCCAGTAAAGCATAGATGATGTAACAAAAAGAGACATCCTTTCTGCTACCATAGTCCTTGAACCAAAATCTCTCCTGGACTGCCTTCTAAGTTTTGCAAGTCCATTGCTTAGAAAACCATAATGGTCAACCATTCCTACTCTTAAAAGTCTTTCTAGATTTGTGGAACTAAAACTCATTTTACTAGGCAGAAAATTAAGGCAAAGAGGCAATGATAAATTATGATGGAAATCTGTTGTCAGAAGGGCAATTTAAGTTATCTGGAGAGTTCAGAATGGCGTACCCCTTATGCATCTACATCCTCACATTATAAACAAGTAATGGCTTTTTCGCAGTTGTTTAGCTTCAAAGCAGTCAGGCCATGTGAGGTGTTAAGTAAAACCGACAGGAAGGCTAACAGTGGCATAAAGGAAGCATCTAGCCTCAACATTTCCAAATAGAGCATTCATCCCTGAGAATACTAGTTTCTCTACATGGCACAGAAGAAATCTCTGCCCTCTGGTACCTCTGTTCACACATCAAACATTTAACATAGCCTCTAGTGATGAGAGCCCCAGAAAACTTTTGAAACTGAGCATATACTGGGTGGCAAACCTTGGCTTTTCGTATTCTCCAGGTAAAGTGTTCTGCTTCTCCCTCTTCAGCTCTGCACCGTGGGGACTAGTCTCAATATTATCTTGTGTAATGGCTTTGATAACTCAGGAACAATGGATGCCTGTCTTGCCTACAAATAATTTAACTGCACAAATGTAAAAGGGAATGAGAATTGCCAGTACAGGACGTTGCTCAATAGGAACTGGTTATCCAACTCTCCAGCTCCCAGTCCTGTTGAAATCGCCCTCAGTCAGGGAGCCAAGCAGTACTAGTCCCCTGAGACCTGTAATATTTATTATTCTACAACCGGCATTAAGTGCCACGTTAAATTTAACTCCCCTAATTAATCCCAGTGTTTTTGTTTATAGTCTAATCCATCATAATCACTTGTATCCCATCTTTTGTTTCATTGGCAGATACTTGGGGGAATCCAAAGAGGAAAAAAAAATCATGATCTGTGTAAACTAAATTTTATTAGATGTATAGCTGTATAGCTGAAAACAAGATTTTTGCAAGAAACAAAAATAGACAAAAAAAAAAACACAGCTGTTTTTATTTCTGCCAGGCCTTCAGAGTAAGACTAGCTATTTACTATTTACTGTCTGTTTGTCTATGTATCTATCTTCATCATCATCACTAGCTATACAGTGGGACTAATAATGAAAAAAGGAAAAGAACTGAAATTAGTTCTGAGGAAATACTAAACACACAGCAGTTTTGCCTGCAATGACATACTATGTATTTACTCAGCCATCCTATGTAGTGGGATTACCTTAATTTTAGGGAAGAAGTTGTTCTAGATTAGTTGTCTGACAAACACCAGAATTGTTATTTTAATTCAGGACTCTCTAATTGAAATGTTTGTGTCCTTTCCTTTATATGATGCTGCCTGAGAGCCAGGAATTTGAGAGAAATCTAGACTTAGGTGGTGAAGTAGTTTTATTTCTCAGTTGACAGTCCATCCAGCAGAGGTTATCGCTTCTTACTGTTCTAAGTCGGGCTTCAGGAGGACCAAGAGTCATAAAAGAGTAAGACAGAAGATTGCTGGCTGTGGTCAAGACAGCATCTGAGCCAAATGTATTCACTAGTCTCCTATACCTTTCCTCTGAGTTTCTGAGGCTATCTTGCTTTCTATGATTGTATAGAGTGCAAGACCATCTATACTGATGCATCCTTTGTTCTACATCATCACTTCTACATGGTAGTACAATGCATATAAAAATTAATTTTGTTTGAGTTATTTCAACAGATCTTACTATGGTGATTTACAAGTTGATGGGATGATAAACCTAAAATCAAAACGTTACCTTCAGATCTTGGATTTTCTTTTTGTTTTTTTCCAACTTAATTGAGGTAAGATTGACAAGTAAAACTTGTACAAATTTAGGTTGTACATGATTTTTTAAAAGTTGTAAAGTTGTAGTACATGATAAATTAATATGTACAGGGGGAGGAGCCAAGATGGTGGCATGAGTAGTTCAGTGGAAATCTCCTCCAAAAAATATATATATTTTTGAAAATACAACAAATACAACTATTCCTAAAAGAGACACCAGTGGATACAGTACAACAGCCAGGTTACATCTACATCTGCGAGAATTCAACATCATATGAAGAGGGTAAGATATGAGCAGTGGCCCAGCAGGATCTGAACACCCCCATATCCCAGACCCTGGTAGGAAGAAAGGACTCGGAGAGGGGAGGGAGTGAAAGCCCAGGACTGCTAAACAACCAGCTCTAGAAACCCACACCAGGAGTGCAGACACCTGGTGCACAGGGTGCTGGATATTAGAGAAACATAAGAGCAAAACCTGCGAGCAGGTTCCCACAATGGGTGCCCCTGAGACAAAAGAAAAGCGAGTGCTTTTTGCAAGTCTTAAAGGGACAGGGACCTCACAGCTGGACAGTCATCCCGACACATGCACCCCAGCACCTGAGAATCTGGAGAACTCTAGGAAACCTAATGCCCTGGGTGGCAGTGCAGCTCTGAATCCCCTCATGGCAATAATCAGCCTGCCAGTCGTTCCCACAACTGGTGCAGACCCCGACACACCAGCCCAGTAGTGGGAGAGCAGCAGCCTGTGCGGGAGGAGGTGGTGCCAGAGGGGCCTGGGGGCAGCCTCCATGAGTTTGCAGCGGTAGCGACCGAGCAGCCCAGGGACAGCCTGCATGGGCTGGCAGTGGCGAATACAAAGCGGCCTGCACAAGCCTGTGGTGGCAGTGCCACAGGGGGCCGGGAGTGGCCTGTGTGAGCCCATGGCGGCAGCACCAGAGGGGACCAGGAGAGGCCCACGTGAGCCTGCAGCAGTGGCAACTGAGCAGCCAAGGAGCAGCCCGCATGCACTAGTGGTGGTGGCACTGGTGGGGCCTGGGAGAGGCCTGTGTGAACCAGTGGTGGCACCAGAGGGGCCCGGGAGCAGCCCACAGGAGCCGGTGGCAGTGCTGATGGTGGTGGAGGAGTAGCCTAGGAGCAGCCATGCCCCCAGCAGCCACGCAGAATCTCAGCCCAGTGCACAGCTGCCCGGGCCAGACCCAAAGGCTACTGTCAGCACACAGCTGCCCAGCAGGGACGCCACTTTCATGGGAGAGCACACCCCGTGTGCCTGTCGCTCCCCGCAGGGCTCTGCACAACTCTGATGGAGACCCCGCTCACAGAAGCTTAGGGGATTAACACAGAAGCTGCTCCAGGAGTGCGGATAACCAACACAGGCAGCAAAGCAGAAGGTGATCAGCAAGCAGGAAAGGACTTTGTTCTCCCAGCTGAAACATGAGCTACTGGCCTACAGCTACCTCTATCACCATGAAAAGGCAGAAGAATTTAGTCCAGTCCAAAATAGTCCAGACAACCCCTGAAAGAGGGCCAGGGGAGATAGACCTAGCCAATCTCCCCAAAAAAGAATTCAAAATAAAGGTCATAACCACACTGATAGATCTTCAGAGAAATATGCAAAAGCTAAGGGATGAAGTCTGGAGAGAGATTACAGACATGAAACAATCTATGGAAGGACTTAAGAGCAGACTGGATGAGGTGCAAGAGGCCATTAATGGAATAGATATAAGAGAACAGGAACACACAGAAGCTGACGCAGAGAGAGATAAAAGGATCTCCAGGAATGAAAGAATATTAAGAGAACTGTGTGACCAATCCAAATGGAACAATATTTACATTATAGGAGTACCAGAAGAAGAAGAGAGAGGAAAAGTGATAGAAAGTGTCTTTGAAGAAATAATTTCTGAAAATTTCCCCAAACTGGGGGAGGAAATAGTTGCTCAGACCCCTGAAGCACACAGAACTCCCAACAGAAGAGACCCAAAGAGGACAACCCCAAGACACATAATAATTAAAATGGCAAAGATCAAAGACAAGGACAGAGTATTAAAGGCAGCTAGAGAGAGGAAAAAGATCACTTACAAAGGAAAACCCATCAGGCTATCATCAGACTTCTCAACAGAAACTTACAGGCCAGAAGAGAATGGCAGGATATATTTAATGCAATGAAACAGAAGGGCCTTGAACCAAGAATACTATATCCAGCACAATTATCATTTAGATATGAAGGAGGGATTAAACAATTCCCAAACAAGCAAAAGTTAAAGGTATTTGCCTCCCACAAACCACCTCTACAGGGTATTTTAGAGGGACTGCTCTAGATGGGAGCACTCCTAAGGCTAAACAGATGTCAGTAGGGAAAATAAAATCACAGCAAAGAAAGCAGACCAACAAAATATTAACTAAAGACAAAAAAATAAAATCAACTACCCATAAAAGCAGTCAAAGGAAACAAAAAAGCACAGAACAAAACACCCAATATATGAAGAATGGAGGAGGAGGAATAAGAAGGGAGAGAAATAAAGAATCACCAGACAGTGTTTATAATAGCTCAATTAGCGAGTTAAGTTAGACAGTAAGACAGTAATGAAGCTAACTTTAAACCTTTGGTAACCATGAACCTAAAGCCTGCAATAGCAATAAGAACATATCTTTCAATAATCACCCTACATGTAAATGGACTGAATGCACCAATCAAAAGACATAGAGTCACTGAATGGATAAAAAAACAAGACCCATCTATATGCTGCTTACAAGAGACTCACCTCAAACCCAAAGACATGCACAGACTATAAGTCAAGGGATGGGAAAAGATATTTCATGCAAACATCAGGGAGAAAAAAAGCAGATGTTGCAGTACTTGTATCAGACCAAATAGACTTCAAAACAAAGAAAGTAGCAAGAGATAGAGAAAGACATTACATAATGATACAGGGATCAGTCCAACAAGAGAATATAACCATTATAAATATATATGAACCCAATACAGAAGCACCAGCATATGTGAAACAAATACTAACACAATTAAAGGAGGAAATATAATACAATGCTTTCATTTTGGGAAACTTCAACACACCACTCACTCCAAAGGATAGATCCACAAAACAGAAAATAAGTAAGGGCACAGAGGCACTGAACAGCACACTAGAATAGATGGACCTAATAGATATCTATAGAACTCTATATCCAAAAGCAACAGGATACACACTCTTCTCAAGTGCACATGGAACGTTCTCCAGAATAGACCACATACTAGCCCACAAAAAGAGCCTCAGTAAATTCTAAAATATTGAAATCATACCAACCAACTTTTCAGACTACAAAGGTATAAAACTAGAAATAAATTGTACAAAGAAAGCAAAAAGGATGACAAACACATGGAGGCTTAAAAACATGCTCATAAATAATCAATGTATCAATGACCAAATTAAAATAGAGATCAAGCAATATATGGAAACAAATGACAACAACAACACAAAGCCCCAGCCTCTGTGGGACGCAGCAAAAGCAGTCTTAAGAGGAAAGTATATAGCAATGCAGGCATATTTAAAGTAGGAAGAACAATCCCAAATGAATAGTCTAACATCACAATTATTGAAATTTGAAAAAGAAGAACAAATGAGGCCTAAGGTAAGCAGAAGGAGGGACATAATAAAGATCAGAGAAGAAATAAACAAAATTGAGAAAAATAAAACAATAGCAAAAATCAATGAAACCAAGATCTGGTTCTTTGAGAAAATAAACAAAATAGATAAGCCTCTAGCCAGACTTATTAAGAGAAAAAGAGAATCAACACTCATCAACAGAATCAGGCACAAGAAAGGAAAAATGACAGACCCCACAGAAATACAAAGAATTATTAGAGAATACTATGAAAACCTATATGCTAACAAGCTGGAAAACCTAGAAGAAATGGACAACTTCCTAGAAAAATACAACCTTCTAAGACTGACCAAGGAAGAAACGGAAAATCTAAACAAACCAATTATGAGCCAAGAAATGAAGCAGTAATCAAAAAACTACCCAAGAACAAAACCGCCAGGCCAGATGGATTTACTTTGGAATTTTATCAGACATACAGAGAAGACACAATACCCATTCTCCTTAAAGTTTTCCAAAAAAAAAAGAGGAGGGAATACTCCCAAATTCATTCTATGAAGCCAACATTCCCCTAATAACAAAACCAGACAAAGACCCCACCAAAAAGAAAACTACAGACAAAGATCCCTGATAAAAGTACATGCAAAAATACTCAAGAAAATATTAGCAAACCAAATTCAAAAATACATCAAAAGGATCATACACCATGACCAAGAGTGATTCATCCCAGGGATGCAAGGATGGTACAACATTCGAAAATCCATCAACATCATCCAACATGTAAACAAACAGAACAAAAACCATATGATCATCTCCATAGACGCTGAAAGCATTCAACAAAATTCAACATCCATTCATGATAAAAACTCTCAACAAAATGGGTATAGAGGGCAAGTACCTCAACATAATAAATGCCATATGTGATAAACCCACAGCCAACATCATACTGAACAGCGAGAAGCTGAAAGCTTTTCCTCTGAGATCAGGAACAAGACAGGGCTGCCCACTCTCCCCACTGTTATTCAACATAGTACTGGATGTCCTAGCATGGCAATTAGACAAAACAAAGAAATACAAGTAATCCAGATTGGTAAAGAAGAAGTTAAACTGTCACTATTTGCAGATGACATGATATTGTACATAAAAAACCCTAAAGACCACCACCAAAACTACTAGAACTAATATCGGAATTCAGCAAATTTGCAGGATACAAAATTAACACACATAAATCTGTGGCTTTCCTATACACTAACAATGAACTAATAGAGAAATCAGGAAAAGAATTCCATTCACAATAGCATCAAAAAGAATAAAATACCTAGGAATAAACCTAACCAAGGAAGTGAAAGACCTATACCCTGAAAACTATAAAACACTCTTAAGAGAAATTAAAAAGGACACTAATAAATGGAAACTTATCCCATGCTCCTGGCTAGGAAGAATTAATATCATCCAAATGGCCATCCTGCCCAAAGCAATATACAGATTTGATACAATCCCTATCAAATTACCAATAGCATTCTTCAATGAACTGGAACAAATAGTTCAAAAATTCATATGGAACCACCAAAGACCCCGAATAGCCAAAGTAATCCTGAGAAGGAAGAATAATGTGGGGGGGATCTTGCTCCCCAACTTCAAGCTCTACTACAAAGCCACAGTAATCAAGACAATTTGCTCCTGGCACAAGAACAGAGTCACAGACCAGTGGGATAGAATGGAGACTCCAGAAATTAACCCAAACATATATGGTCAATTAATATACCATAAAGGAGCCATGGATATACAATGGGGAAATGACAGTCTCTTCAACAGATGGTGCTGGCAGAACTGGACAGCTATATGTAAGAGAATGAAACTGGATCACTGTCTAACCCCATACACAAAAGTAAATTCAAAATGGATCAAAGACCTGAATGTCAGTCATGAAACCATAAAACTCTTAGAAAAAAACATAGGCAAAAATCTCTTAGACATAAACATGAGCGACTTCTTCATGAACATATCTCCCTGGGCAAGGGAAACAAAAGCAAAAATGAACAAGTTGGACTCTATCAAGCTGAAAAGCTTCTGTACAGCAAAGGACACCATCAATAGAACAAAAAGGTATCCTACAGTATGGTAGAATATATTCATAAATGACAGATCCAATAAAGGGCTGATATCAAAAATATATAAAGAGTTTACACACCTCAACAAACAAAAAGCAAATAATACAATTAAAAAATGGACAGAAGAGCTGAATAGACAGTTCTCCAAAGAAGAAATTCAGATGGCCAACAGACACATGAAAAGATGCTCCATATCTCTAATAATCAGAGAAGTGCAAATTAAAACCACAATGAGATATCACCTCACACCAGTAAGTATTGCCACCATCCAAAAGACAAACAACAACAAATGTTGGCGAGGTTGTGGAGAAAGGGGAACCCTCCTACACTGCTGGTGGGAATGTAAATTTGTTCAACCATTGTGGAAAGCAGTATGGAGATTCCTCAAAATGCTCAAAATAGAAATACCATTTGACCCAGGAATTTCACTCCTAGGAATTTACCCTAAGAATGAAGCATCCCAGTTTGAAAAAGACAGATGCACCCCTATGTTTACAATAGCCAAGAAATGGAAGCAACCTAAGTGTCCATCAGTAGATGAATGGATAAAGAAGAGGTGGTACATATACACAATGGAATATTATTCATCCATAAGAAGACAGATCCTACCATTTTAACAACATGGATGGAGCTAGAGGGTATTATGCTCAGTGAAATAAGCCAGGTGGAGAGTGACAAGTACCAAATGATTTCACTCATATGTAGAGTATAAGAACAAAGAAAAACTGAAGGAACAAAACAGCAGCAGAATCACACGAACCCAAGAATGGACTAACAGTTACCAAAGGGAAAGGGACTGAGGAGAATGGGTGGGAAGGGAGGGATAAGGGTGGGAAAAAGAAAGGGGGATTATGATTAGCATGTGTAGTGGGGTGGGGGGCCCAGGGAGGTCTGTACAACACAGAGAAGCCGAGTAGGGATTCTGCCGCATCTTACTACGCTGATGGACAGTGACTGAAATAGGGTTTGTGGGGGGGACTTGGTGAAGGGGGAGCCTAGTAAACATAATGTTCTTCATGTAATTGTAGATTAATGATACCAAAATAAAAAAATTAATATGTACAGTATATATTGTAAAATTCTTACCACAATCAAGTTCATTATCACATCCATCATCTCACACAATTATCACTTCTTATGTGTGGTAAGAACACTTACCATTTACTCTTTTAACAAATTTCAAGTATACAATAAGTTAGTGTTAACTATAATCACCAAGCCCTACATTAGAACCCCAGAATTACTCACCTTATAAATGAAAGTTTGTTCTTTTTGACCAGCATCTCCCCATCCCTCACTGCCCACCCCTGACAACCACCATTCTTTCAATGCTTCTTATTCAATCTCTAGTATCATAATCAGTTCCACAACTTTTCTTTTCTGAGTTAAGAATTTGATGATCAGTGCTGCCTTTTTCTGTAAGGATGAGAATTAAGTAAATGAACAAATTATGCTTGTTCATTGAAGTTATTACCAATAAAATATTGCTAAAATTAGATTTTTAAAGATTATTTCCTTTAAGATTAGAATCATTGACAAAGGATGGTAGTACAATGTATACATGAATACATTTTATTAAAAGGCTAATTAATGTATCCAAAATTAAGCCATATGCCATAAGATTCAGATAATGAAAGAGATTACATAATCCATTATTTACTTGAAAGGAAAATGAGACCCAGACCACTTATGTAACTAACCTAATATCATGTAGACAGTTTATATAAGAGGTGACTTCAAGCCCACAGTTTCTGAATTCCACCCCAACATTTCTCAAAACACTGATTTTCTTCCCTTGACCCTCACCCCATTTTGTTGACTCACAGATAAAATAAAAGGTAAATTTTTATTTCACTTTTATTTCATACCATTGTCAAACCAAAAATAGTGGTGTCAAAGTGACATAGTCAATTTGCTCAGGTAGATTTTCAATGAAATTGAATGAGTTGTGATTTTCAATGAATTGTGAAGACATCTTGCTATCAGACACCTGCAGGCAATCAAACACACACCTTCCCTGCTATAACTCAGGGCTACAGTTCTGGTATGCGCATCAGAGTAGCAGTCACCCACTGTGGTGGGCAGTAGAGAAAAGGACCTCAGCAGGAAAACACTGACTCAGGAAGGTTTGGGTCTCAACTTTTCCCTGCCCAAATAAGGTGTTTTCAACAGGACCAAAGAGCTGATGCTTGTTCATCCTCTGGATCTTTGCTAGCTGACTCCGATTGTTACTACGAAGCTGGAATAAGAAAGTTAGACTCCAAATTCTTTAATTCAGTCTTGACACAAAACCTAATTTGTCTAGTACTGAAACATTGCCTGATGTAACCTTTATACTAGAGGAAGCTTTTGAAAATGCATTTAGCTCTTGAATCCATTAGATTATTTTCTACAGTTGTATTGCCTAGGTAGAAAAAGATCCTTTTCTGAAATTTTAGCTAGATATACCAGAGGCAGTGATTCTGAAACACAATGCTTTCTTTTTCTCTTGTGGTACCAAATTTTGTCTAGCTAAATTTTATTCTACAACACTGACATACCAGGTTTTAAGGGATAGTAAATTAAAAAATATGTAATAATTTTCTCATGATCCTATAATAATAAATAGTATTATTTTTAATTTTCCTTTTCAATATAAAAATTGTTAAAGAAGGGAATTCATAAAAAAGGACTACCTAAAAAATGCACAAAAGGAAGAAATTCATGTAGACATACAACTCACATATAGTGGCTTTGAAAATACTTGTATATGTGCGTGTGTGTGTATGTCTCTTAAAAAAAATGGAAGCATCATGGACAAAATCTTTTCTTCATTTGGGATTTTATATTGACTGTTTTTCCACATCTAAAACTATTCTTTTATGCTATCATAAAGAGTATTTTATACAGTATTCTATTAAATTGTAGTTATTTATTTTAGCAATTCCCTATTGTTGGACATTTAGTTTTTTTCTGATTTCCACATTATAAATAATGCTTATTGAATATTACATTTGTCTTTATATATTTCAGAATAAATTACAACAAATGAGTGGTTGATTAAAGGCTATACTCACTTTTATCTTAAACAATTTTATACTAGCCTATGCTTCTACTACTCAAGGGTTTTGTTTATTTGCTCATTTGATAATATTTAGTAGATGCCAAGTCTGTGCACATGGGCACTAGGGAAAATGGGTGAGAAGAATAGTCTTAGCCCTGTAGATAGAAACACAGTCTATCAGAGTAGATAGGTGATTAACCAAATAATTGCACTCTACTATGCACTATGAAAACAGAGTAAAACTCTGTAACAACATTTAGCAGAGAGACTTAAACTGGTTAAGGAAAAGATGTATTTCCTGGAAGAACTGATAATCAAGCCAGCATCTGAAAGATGAGTAGAAGAATAATTAGTTGAAACAACAAAGGGCTACAGAAGAAAGAACTCCAGGGAGAGGGAACTGTTGCACTTTTGTCAAGAAGACTTAAGACAATTTGTATCAGAAAGGGGGCAATATTGTTAACTGTAAAGTTAGCATGTTCCCACCACTCAGAGAATTGGAAGACCAGAAAAAAAATTAATCAGTTATAAAGGAGAAACAAGCTGCCTTTTCTTTGTAGTATGTGTGTATTTAACCCTACTACAATGCATATAAGCTTTTTCTTTTTTGTATGTTTCTTTGATAACTGGTGCAATTTAGGCATTTATAAATTATCTGGGAATGTTTTATGCCCCTTATGTTATCAATATGTATTTTTAAAATAATTTGCATATTGATAAGTGAGTTATTCATACAAATATATTGGCATTTTGTCACACAAGTATTTTCCCTCTAGATTACAAGGCAAGATTATGCTATTTTTGATATACAGAAGTTTCATCTCATGCAGTCAAGTCTATCATAGTTTTCCTTTATGCTTTATGACTCAGGTGTCATACTTAGCCTTTCCCTACTAAGATTACACAAACAAGCTGAGCCTTTCTTGAATTTACTCTTAGAGGTACTTTTGTTTGACCTGCTAAGAGGGATTTATACTTCTCAGAAGGAGATTTAATCTTTAGCTATATATACTTAGGCATTTTTAACTACATTGCTTTATATTATATATGGCTAACCCTTTATACTACATCTATATCATGGGTCAAAATGTGGGAAATGGTTTCAAAACTAACACTACTCTGTAGGAGTATAAAAATAGCCTAAGGTTGCTCTTCAGACCGTAAATTGGCACATACTTACATGTAGCCAACCATATGTGTCTGTACGATTTGCATGAACAGTCTTTTGTGTTATGATGAAAAGAAACTAAGCTCCCTGCCAAGGGTCTAGAATTCTGTCTCAAGTCTACTATCAACATAGTGAAATTTTGGGTGTGAATTTAATCTGAGCTCCTAATTAAAGAAAAATTAAAATAGTGCTTCAACTACTTCAAGGATTATATTGCATCAATGAATTAATTCAGTAAATATTCTGTGATTATTTTGGCATTTACTACACAAGTCTCATGAGAATGTGCATACATTAAGACAAAAAATCATACAATTGAGAAGTATGGTGAGGCCTTTACAATAGCCATTTGCATCGAAGTTTGATGAGAACTATTTGAGAGAACTATTTGAGAGTTGTACTCTCCAAGCTGAGGGAATACAAATGAGTACCTGGATCAGACAATGAGAGACAGGGAAACCTTTTCAGAAGACTGATGTTTTGGCTGAGTGATCCAAAAAGGGCTAGAAACAGCCTCTTGAAGAGTAACGGGGTAGGGTATTTCTAGCCAACATCCTGTTATAAGAGATAACATGCTGTTTTAGAATTGCAAGAAAATTCCTAAGAGTAAAGTGTGTGGAAAGGCTGGAGAGATTCACAAGTCTTTGTATAACAGATTAGGTAGTTTGGGCTACGTCCAGTTCTATGGAGAGTCATTGAAGATTTTTAGTGCCTAGTCACATGATCAGAGGAATAGAGACAAAGGAAATAAAGCCTAAGGTTGCTCTTCAGACCGTAAATTGGCACATACTTACATGTAGCCAACCATATGTGTCTGTACGATTTGCATGAACAGTCTTTTGTGTTATGATGAAAAGAAACTAAGCTCCCTGCCAAGGGTCTAGAATTCTGTCTCAGGTCTACTATCAACATAGTGAAATTTTGGGTGTGAATTTAATCTGAGCTCCTAATTAAAGAAAAATTAAAATAGTGCTTCAACTACTTCAAGGATTATATTGCATCAATGAATTAATTCAGTAAATATTCTGTGATTATTTTGGCATTTACTACACAGGTCTCATGAGAATGTGCATACATTAAGACAAAAATCATACAATTGAGAAGTATGGTGAGGCCTTTACAATAGCCATTTGCATCGAAGTTTGATGAGAACTATTTGAGAGAACTATTTGAGAGTTGTACTCTCCAAGCTGAGGGAATACAAATGAGTACCTGGATCAGACAATGAGAGACAGGGAAACCTTTTCAGAAGACTGATGTTTTGGCTGAGTGATCCAAAAAGGGCTAGAAACAGCCTCTTGAAGAGTAACGGGGTAGGGTATTTCTAGCCAACATCCTGTTATAAGAGATAACATGCTGTTTTAGAATTGCAAGAAAATTCCTAAGAGTAAAGTGTGTGGAAAGGCTGGAGAGATTCACAAGTCTTTGTATAACAGATTAGGTAGTTTGGGCTACGTCCAGTTCTATGGAGAGTCATTGAAGATTTTTAGTGCCTAGTCACATGATCAGAGGAATAGAGACAAAGGAAATTTCAAAAGTAAAAAAAGAGCACAGAGCTATAAGATGTTAATGTCTCAGTCACCAAATTTGGAAATGTTGAAAAACATCCAGAAAAATAAAAGCTTGACTCTAGAAGACTAAGAAAATCCACAATATAAATTATAGTGCTTTATTAATTAGATTTAAACAGAAGGCTGGCTTCTAAAATTGTTATGCAAATTCTAAAGTACTTATGGAAAAATAAACAAGCAAGAATATTCAGGAAGACTCTGAAAAATATATCACAGTAGTTAAAACCATACGGTACAGGTATATGAATACATATATAGACCAAAGGAGAAGGGAATAATACAAGTGCATGCAGAAATTTTGTATATAATAAAGGCAATATCTCAAATTAGTGGAGTTAATATGGACTTGTGAATAAATGATTTGGGGTCAACTAACTGAGTTAGAGAATTTAAATCTATATCTCAATTCATGTATAAACTCCAAATTAAAAGATATAAGTATAAAAAATAAAATCATGCATATGCTTGAGGAAAATGTGTGAATCACTTTATAACCTTGCAGTAAGGATTTTCTATTTATGACCCCAAACCTAGAAACCAAAAATTATAAATTGATGAAATCAACCATAAGTATATATTAAAAAACAAAACACTTCTGCATGACAAACACTATCACTATAAGCTTAAAATAAGAATGAAAAACCAAAAAATTTTCATGTCACAAAAAAATATAGAGTTCCCAAGAATTCAATAAGAAAAAAACAAGTAACTCAATGACACAGTTCACAGAAAAAGAAATACAAATGACCCTTCAGTATATGGAAAGTTGTTTAACTTCTCTCCAAATAAGAGAACTGCAAATTTCCTAAAGGCTGACTACACTGTTTGTTAATAGGACAACAGAGAAAAGGTGTTCTCATAAACTGTTGCCAAGAATGTAAAGAGGAAACAACTCCTATGGATGAAAATTTGGCAACAACTTTTGAAATAGCAAATACACTATCTTTTGTTTCTACAGTCACTTTTGGGAATCTATTCCATAGATATACCTGAACAGATGTAAAATATACAGTAATCATGTGACATTTTCCTTCATTACAGCATCTTTGCATTTCCTAGTATGTGAAAACAAACTAACATTTAGGGTACAACTACACATAAAAATACTATGCAGGATTTTTAAAAAACAAGGAAACTTCATCCCGATATAAATGATATGTAGAATATATATTTTAAATGAAAAGTTTTAAGACAGTATATTATAAAGGAGAGGAAGAGAATATGTATTGGTAATTCTTAGAATTTGCATAAAGAAACACTGGGAAAATATATAAGAAACAAAAAATAGTTAAATTGGGAGTAGGTATGATGAAACAAGACTTCTCCTTGTATACCTTTTATATTGTTTTTAATTTTTACATGAATTATCTATTCAAAACATAAAATTAATCTAAAATAATAAAAGCCTAAAAAAAATGCTATTTCATATACATATATAATGATTACAGAGTATAAAGAACTGAAGTGAATTGTACATAAAAGAGAAAAAAGATCCATAACTTATTTTTTAAAGTGTTTACCTCCATAAGTGTTTTATGATAGAAGAACTTCAGATATTCACTATAATCATAAATTAATAAACATAGGTGCCTTCTGTACCATCTTAGCCACCCATCTCTTGGGTACAGTTGGATGGTAAAACAACAGGTATCATAACAATAATAAAAGAATATTTTTAAGGCTGCAAGGACATAAAATGAAAATACCTGTTCATCTTGCACATATCACTAATTTGAAGTTCCAGGAGGTTTAACTCATTTGTATATTTGTATGTTACATAGTAGAGAAGGAAAGTATCAGTGGCTGTATTGTTTATTAAATATGCTGCTTTACTTTTTTGTTCTTCTAGGAAGTTTATTTTGCTTTGCTTTCATACACTGATGAGAATTGTAAAGCTTCATATAAAAATCCAACTAAGGCTAAAATCAATAGCATCATCAGTCACTTGCTGCTTCTCAGGCCCAGTGTATTCTGTTGTAGCATTCAAAGTCGTGCTTGTGAGAAATGGGGCTTTAACCTTGGAAGTTAGAGCAACTGAATACTGAAATAGATTTGACTACTTTTAGAAGTTTTCCAAAAACCTTCAAGATTCTTCTGGTAACAAAACTATTTACTTTTACAAAGCTTTAACTCTGAGTTGAATGAAAATGACAGACTTGGGCAGAAAACATCAGGAAAATGTATGATCAGAATTGCCAACCCTGAATCACAGTCAGTCACAGAGCACAAACAAGAAACAACCACTTCCAAGGCCTTTCCTGAGCGGGGGGATGGCTGATTAAGGGAGAGAACACCATTCTGCCTAATATTACCTAGGATTTTTGGTGGAGAAGGGAATGAATACTCAAAACAAGAAAACAGAAAAGATTAAAAGTCTTCAAATTAGCAAAAGATGACAGAGGAAGGAAGGAGGAGGTGGGAACAGTAATTATTTAGTTCATATTCAAATGATTCATTGAGCTTTCCAGAACAAATAGAACTATTTGTAGTAGGGAATCAAAGTTATAATCCAATAGCCTCATTGCCTTTCATTGAGCCTTCACATTTTTAAATAAATATTTGAAAAAGGATGGGGTAGCAACAATAAAGATCTTGGCAAAGAAAACCAGTAATTTAGAGCTTGATTTACTAGTGAGTAATGGACCAGCTGAGAGATTCTATAAAACAGCAGCAAGATGCCATTTTATCCAATGGAAGGGGCTTCCGATCAGCAATTAGATGTGTCAATATCAATTCCTTAGACCTAGGTGTTATTTATCTTATTTGTTTTCAGTAGAAGATCAAACAGCAAAATTTCCTGAAAAAACATAAATAAATTAGTAGTTTCAAATGATTACTTAACATTTTCTTTTAATTTTAAAATGTTATTAGTGGAAAGAAGATTTTGGCATCTAGTCATTATGTGAGAATTCAAAATGAAATCAATAACATCTGTCTAAAGTGACAGATGGAATTTCAATCATTTACAATGAAAGAAGGCAGGGTTCTTGGTGCACTGAATTTTAATTTAGTGTTTATAAAAAATAGGAATTTGAAAAGTTGGGTTGAAAAGTAATCATCTCCTTATGAGAGGAATGATTACATAACTACATGGCTCAGGTAAATTTTGAGAATTTAAGGCATTTCTAACTCATATTGAATATAGAGAGAATAAATTGACCATGGTACAGAGCAATTTTATGTAAGACCTTCTCTACATAAATAACAATGTACCCACCACAGCTGTCATTATCTGTCACTGAGCTCTGATTTTTGAGCTCATGTCATGTATTAGAGTTAGTCTTTGTAGACTTATTTCTGTGTTTACCAGTTTGTTACCTCTTTATTCCTGCTGGCTGAGAACTGCATGATGGCCAGGATCATTTATGTTTTCTTTATGATGAAGGATTTGGCATAGAGCAAGTACTCAACAAATGTTGGATTAATGAGTGTATCAGTCAAGCAATACAACAATCAAAACAGAAAGTTTTTATCTTCTATTTGGAGTCGACGTGTGAGATCACACAGTTGGTGCTTTAAAAGAGGCAAGTTTCCCAAGGTTTTGTCACGTCACTAAAATTTTTATATCTGTGTTACTTGGAAGTTTTATACAGATTTTCCACTATAGGTGCCAAGGGTAGTTTGCACCAAAATATGCCATTTTAGCATATTGATTATTTTAAATTAAAATTACTTAAAAACACACACACATGAAACAGCAGTCAATGCAAGAAGACTCTGACCCCCTTTTTTGTTTCCAGAGAGCAGGAAATAAATTTTTGTGAGATATACCCTCCCTGTTCTAGGAGGTGGAGGCATCCTTGATCACCAGAGAGAGGAAATTCAGAGCCAAGAAGGTTGTACGAACAAACCTTGTACTTTACTAATTTACTACCTCAGCCCAAAATCTATTTAGAATTCCTTATTAATTGAAGATCTTGAACATAGGTTTTTCTTTGTCCTATCAATTCCTCACTGATCTATTATCTATCTAAAGAGTATAAAAATTGCCTCCCTTAGACATTTCTTTGGGTTTCAATTTTATTTTGGGCCTCTGCACACACATAATTAAACTTTGGCTTTCTCTCCTGTTAATCTGTCTTATGTCAACTAAATTCTTAGACCAGCTGGAAGAACCTTAAAGGGCAGAGAAAGTTCTTCCCAAACACTGCCTTTATAGATTTTCAGATTCAGGAAAATGCATATACTTGCCTGGCACATGGAAGATGATATGGCACACCAAACCTAAGGAGTCATTTTAGGATCTTCAATATCTTTTCCTAGCTTATTATTTCTCTACTTTCAAACTTATTATCTGACAATTAACCTCTGTCCAGGATATATGATGATTCTCTTAAGAAATATGATCTTGCCAGCCCCATTTATTTTTTTTTTTTTTAGTGCTGAAAATATCACTTGCCTAGGAAAGCTACAAGTATATATTTTTCCTACTGAGAGAGTACTTCCTTTGGGTCTCTTATTGCAGTTTAATATATAACTACTATTTTAAATCTCTGTGCAGATACCTTTCAAATACTGTATTTGTTACCACAGCTCTACTGGCTTAGGCATTATTTTCAGCATTTCACAACTAAGTAAATGAAGGCCATGAGCGGTTAAATACCCTTCTGAAATGTCTTGGCTAGTAATTGTTGGAGCTAACATTCAAAACGAATCATCAAACTGTGAACAAAATTTATGCTCAATCTGCTACCTTCTGCCATTTATAGTTCAAACAAGTGTCTCATTTTCGTCTCTGAAATAGGTAAATGCATTGGGCTCAGGAGTTATATTGTACCAGGGTTTTAACGGGTAAAGTGATGAACTGACCTCATTTCATGAGGAATGTAAAGAGAAATGGCCACAGATAGGTATTTGGATGGAAAAAAGTTGAGGGAGGAAAAACCATGACTCTTTCCTACCCATATGTCCTTCCCATTATGTTTCTGACCTTAATGAAATTTCTACTGAGAAAAGAATAATCTTGATTCAAACTGAGCAGAATTACATCAGCCTTGGTGTCCTTTGACCACTAATATGGCACTTTGGACACAGGGAAACAATAGCCTCATTAAACCTAATTACAATGAAATTCACAGACACATGCTCTCTAACAGGGAAGGACCTTGGCCATCCTTTCCATTAGCTCTTAAGGCACTTAATGTTGGTTAACTACTACCTAGGTGAGAGGGTGTTTTAGACAGGAAATCACTGCTGAATCTTCAGCTTAAGTGTAGGAGACTTTTGGGTCATGTGACTCTCTTTACTGGCATATGGAATTCACATAATTAGCTGTTACTGAGCCCCCACTGAGTACAAAAAACTAGTTACACAGTCCAAACATACAAAGATGAATAGGTTATTCTTAAATTGTTTTTATCTTAAGTTGTTACAATGATATATAACTCATTGTCAGGGTAACAATTTGAACACTGCTGAGGGAGTCCTCTTCCCCTCAAAATAAACCAATGTCTCTATCCTAACACCCTTGCAGGTCTCATTCTCTGTAGTACAGTTAACAATTACTTCTCAATTTCTCCTCCCAAAATGCTTTGTCATGTGTGGGTAAAATTGTAACATTTCCAGAATATCTCGCCTGGCTTTAGTGCATTTGCATATCCTCAGAGTTGGAGAGAAGTTCATCTCCAATTGGTTACCTGAGCAACTGAGGGTGTGTCTGAACCTGAGAATTTAAAGGGAGGGGCTGGCTTCCTTGCTGGCTTGCTTCTTCAGGAGCAGAGAGAGATGGCCCTGGACTGCAGTTTGTAAGCAATAAATGGGTGTTAAGCTTTATTTCTCCCTTTGACTGATTTTGGTTTATAGAGGTATTTTGCCCTGAGATTTCCTCTCCAATAAATGTATTTTACATACATTAAACCATACCATAATAATGTTCTGTATCTTTTCTTAATATAACTTTGTGGGTAAAATTGTAGTGTTTCCAGAATATCTCGCCGGGCTTTGGTACATCTGCATATCAATAGACGTTCAGAGGTGGAAAGAAATATGGCTTTAGTGCATCTGCATCTTTTCTCAGGTGTGGAGAAGTTCATCTCCATATCAGTGGGTAATTACCTGGGCAACAGAGGGCTTATCTGTATCTGAGAGGTGAGGGGGAGGGCCGGTGTTGTGGCTGCTTGAGCAGGAGAGAGAGATGGGCCGGACTGCAGTTTTGTGAGCAATAAATGGGTTTTAAACTTTATTTCTCCCTTTGACTTATTTTGGTTTTTAGAAGTATTTTGCCCCGGGATTTCCTTTCCCCGGACTTACAAACTTAATATAGCAATAAATCTTGAAATACTCCAAAAGACTAGAAAGATTAAAATAAAATAATCCAATGCATGGATATAACAAAATCACTTAATGAGTTTCTTTTGAAGCATATTTCTGCCCTTTATTGCAACACTGCAGTGAATATCCATTTGTATGTCTTGTGCTTTCATGCAAAAATGTCTGTATGATGAAGTTCTATTAGTAAAATCACTGGGTCAAAGAGTATCTGTGTTTTAATTCAGATAGTTATTATTAAACTGCCTACCAAATAGATTTTACCATTTATGCTATTTATATGCAAGAATGGTTGGCAAACAACTATATATAAATAGCTTTTTAATAATCAAAGTAAAACATGTGCATCATTAAAAAAATTTAATAATACAGAAGGGCTCACAATAAAAACCAAAAGCCTTTTTTTTTTTGTTTTTGCATTCTTTTGTTCTGTCCCAGAAAGGTATCAAATTTTAACTCTTCTATATCTGTGTTAAATTCTTCTGGTAATCACCTCCTGTGACTTTGTGATTTATAATAAGAACTATATTTGGCTGTTGTTGCTGTTTCTGGAAATTTCCTAAAAAAGCATTAAAGGTGTCTTTTGTTATGTAAATGAGGCAACTTTTGGAGATTGCCTAAGGATGTGAACTGGTTGCCAGTGGAGCCAATCCTGTGATTAGAGGGTTGGAACTTTCAGTCCCACCTTCCTGATCTCTGTGGAGGGAGGAGGGGCTAGAACTTCAATCATCCACCAATAGCCAATAAGTTAATCAATTACATCTATGTTATGAAGCCTTCATAAAAATCCCAAGAGGGAGAGAATTCATAGAGCTTCCAGGCTTGTGTACCCATGGAGATGCTGTGAGGATGGCAGGCCCAGAGGGGTCATGGAAGCTCTACAACACCCTTTCCCCAGACTCTGCCCTATGCATCTCTTCCATCCCATTGCTCCTGAGTTATATACTTTTATAATAAGCCAGTAATCCAGTCAGTTAAATTCTTCTCTGAGTTCTATTACTAACTTAATGGAATCCAAGGATGGGGTTATGGAGATCTCTGATCTACAGCCAGTTGGTCAGAAGTAAAGTAATAACCGGGGCTTTTGATTATCATCCTAAGTTGGAGGAGGCCATTGGAACCTCTTATCTATAGACAGTAGGTCAGAAGCACATGTGACAAACAAGGCTTGATGTAGGGGGTGCGCAGTCATCTGAAGTAAGGAGTACACAGTCTTATAGCACTGAACCTGTGGAATCTAATGTTATCTCCAGGAAGATAGTGTCAGAATTCAGTTGAATTCCCAGACACCAACAACGTGTTCAATGGCTTGGTGGTGGTGGGAAAGCCCACCTTGAAAAGAATTGGAATTGGAATTGGGACTTCCACATCTGTAAATTATGTTTTACCAACATCATGATAATAAATTTTAGATATTATGTAATCTACTCCTTTTATGACAGTTGAAAAGAAAAACAGGTTCAACATGGGGTTCTGCTAAGGTCAAGTCACCAAACCAAGGCTCAGTGCCTAATCTAATTATAGTTTCAGCCTCTTCCAGGAGTGGAATTTTAAGCCAATCAATCCAGAATTTCCTGTTCACTGCTGAGGCAATTTGCATGAGACCCGCAGCTCTGACCTTACTGAAAGATTTCCTAATCCTTTTTTCTTCTGAAAATAACTTTTTGCCCCACTTTCCTGTCTACAAAAACCTTCCATTTTGTACAACTCTGGAGCATTTCTCTACTTGCTAGTGGGATGCCGTCCCATTCATGAAATACTTAATAGAACTAATTAGATCTTCACCTATACTTGGTTGAATTTTGTTTTTTAACATGACAATTGGAGATTCATCATACATTCTTATATTCTTAGTCACTCATTTGACTGCCAACTTCCTTCTCTTCTACACGGTTGTTCATCACAATTAATTATTGTACTATTTACTTAATGACTTTATATAGCATATAAACCTTATTTCTAGTGCCATCAAATATAGACATTTTCACTTGGAGTGTCTGTTACTCCAGGAGGATGGAGTTCCCCACCAGGGCAAGTTCGCTGTTAATTTGATGAGATTGAATAAAGGCAAGGGCAAAAAGTTGGGGGCGCAAAAAGGAGTAACAGATTTATTCTCACAGCAGTAGGTCTCCAGTACTGTTCCCTCCTACTCCCCAGCACAGGATTAATCCTCTCCAAGCACCGGGCTCCACGGCTTTCCACCACGAGCCACTATTCTTTCCTAGTTCTCCCTCCAAGCTTCCCTGCTCACACTGTTCTCCCAGCTCTGTGCTCCCACTCACTCCCTACTCTCCCAGCAGCCCCCTCTTTCCCACCCACCCCTAGCACCAGTAGAAACTCTGTGGCAGGTCTCTTGTGACTGGTGGATGCCCGAACAATTACCTAGCAGGAACACAGGGAAAGGAGAGAATGGGTGTTTCCTCTCCCCCCCTTCTCTGGACCAGTACTCCTGTGATTGACCAGTGGCTCTGTCCCCAGTAAATATCCTACCAATCTCATAAGCATGCAAAGCAGACTCTGATATATACACAATGGGTGCTATTAAGGCCAGGTGGGAATCCTGGTCACAAATTTCCATTTTCTCCTGTGTCCTTTACTACATTGAAGACACCTCTCTTTTTATTTTCTTCTAGCCTTTCTACTGCCCATACACTGACCTCCTTATTTTACTTCCATATTATGAAGATATATAATATACATAGCATACATATATATAAAGATACATGACATGAATGTTCTGCTCCATAATCATTTTAAATCTTCCATATTTTGTTCATAAACTAATCTTTACAGTGAAAACTAACAAATGATTTATATTATTGTGAATATGAACATACGGTTTTCTGTGTAGCTAAATAGTGTACTAAGACTATATACTTTTTATATCAATTTAACTTTTTTCTCTTTGAATACTACATCTTGTGTTATTATATCTGAGTATTCCATCTTCCTTTACATTTCTTGGAATTTAACACTTTGGGGCAAATATCCCAGAGAAAATGCAAGAAAGAACAGGTACTAGGAACAATATAAAAGAAAAAAGCTAGATGTCTAGGATATAGGAATATATATATATGTTTCTAACTTCTTTTACTCATTATTATTGTTACATGTAACTACAGTTCATTGTTTTTATCCCTGAGCATTCCATTGTTTGAAAGTTGAGTAATATATCCATTCCCTTATTGAACATTAAAGTTCTTTCCAGTGTTTGCTTATTATGAATAAAGTTGTTATGAACATTTGTGTATGTGTTCTTTGCTGGCATAGGCATATACCTAAAAGCAGAATTGATAGACCATAAATTACTTGCATGTTTAGCTTACTTTAATGAATATTACCAAACTGTACTGTACCAATTTATAATGCCACTAGCATGAGAGTTCCAGTTGCTCTATTTCATATTGGCAGACTTATTGATTTTAGCACTTAACATAATGGGTGTGGCGTGCTATAGAGGTGTTTTTAATTTGAACTTTCTTGATACTTAAATATGCTGAGTATCTTTCCAAGATTTGGATATTTTCTTTTATGAAGTATGTAAGTATTTTGCCCATTTCAAGTGACATTGTTGGTCTTTTACTTTCTGACTTGTAAGAAATTTTTTATCTTTTGGATACAAGTCTTTTGTCAGATATATGTAGTATGAATATTAGTCTACTCAGGCTTCCATAACAGAATACCATAGATGGGGAGGCTTACATACAAAAAATTCATTCTTGCACAGTTCTTGAGACTGGAAGTCCAAGATCAAGTAGCTGGCAGGTCGGTTACTGGTGAGGCCTTTTGACCTGGCTTGTTGATGCCAGTTTCCTCGCTGTGCTCTTATAGGGACTTCCCTCTGTGCATAAACACCCCTGATGTCTCTTCCTCTTCTTATAAGGGCAAGAGTCCTGTTGGATTAGGGCTCTATTTATGAGAAGGGGACATATTAAAAACATAAGAGTAGCTATATTTAAATACACAATGTAGGGAGAAAATGGGATTGGAGTATGGTTAAGGTGTACTAAAAATCAGCAATCAAGTGAACACCATCCCCCCACCAAATATATATATATATATATATATGATTATGATACAGTTTAAATTGATGAATTAACTAATACCAAGTAAATATTGTGCTGGTGAAACCTAAACACAAATTGTTTTTAATTGTGTGATATTCAGTTCATTGTTTTTATCCCTGAGCATTCCATTGTTTGAAAGTTGAGTAATATATCCATTCCCTTATTGAACATTAAAGTTCTTTCCAGTGTTTGCTTATTATGAATAAAGTTTGCTTATTATGAATAAATATTATGAATATTCTTAACATATTTATTAGACCTTCATATTTGAGAGAAAATATTATTTGGGTATTTGAATATTGGTTTCTGAAGGAACTGTAAGGCAATTAATCAATTGGCTTTTATCATCAGGTGTTGCTGGTGATGTGTTTAAAGCTGGACTAATTTTTTTCATTTTGTAGTATGCATTTGGGTTTATTTATCTCATTTGTTTTGCTTGTTGATAGTTTTTTTCCTTAAATTTTACACTCTAGAAGTTTTAGTTTTCAAAATGCTATGTCTAGGTCTGGCCTTTTTCACTACTGTCTGGACATATGGTCGAATGTCAATTGTTCTTTAATTGTGGAACATTATCTTCTATTATATCTTTGATAATTTTCTTCTATTTTATCTATTCCTTGTTTTGGGAACTCACATTTGTGATTTTGGACTTTAAGAATTGATGCATTCTTTTCTTTTTCTCAAACTGGATATCTATTTGTCTTTTACTTTTCCTGAGAGTAATTCACACCAGGACAATGCTAATATCCTCTGCTTTGTTCCATTTAAACATAGTTGATATACAGTCACAGTAGTTTCAGGAATACAACACAGTGATTCAACAGTTACCCATATTATTAAATCCTCACCCCAAATAGCACAGTTACTATTTTGTTCTACAATATGCCCTGGTGATATGACTACATTTTCAATGTACCATTAATTATTAAGAGAGATAATGTATGTGATTCAAATGGTATAGGTTAGCACCCAAACAATATTAGCTGAATTCATGAACAAAGATATACATACCATATTTTAAAACTGCTTATATGTTGTATATGGAATATGGTGAAATAGGTGAAAGGGATAAAGAAGCACAAAATCTCAATCACAATATAAGTTAGTCAAGGGAATAAAAGTACAGCATAGAGAATATAGCCAGTAATTCTGTAACATCTTTCTGTGTTGACAAATATTAACTACACTAGTTGCGGTGAGCATTTAGTAATACAGATAACTGTCAAGTCACTGTGGTGTATACTTGAAATCAATGTAATATTGTATATCAACTATACTTCAAGTTTAGTTATATAAACAAATGTTACCAGAAGACAAGTAGCAAATGAACTTTGAAATATATATATGCATATGCATAATTTTTTTATTTTGTATATGCATAAACTCGTATTTGTCTCCAAAAGTAGTTCTAAATGATATTTAAGTATATTCATCAAATGTCATGTATACACATATGTAAACATACATATATGGATATATAGATTTATAACAGAGAATATGTATGATTAAATGTAACACACATACATGTCACTAAAGGACAATACCAATATGTAATTTCCCTGTGTTTTGATTCAGTCTTACATTCTTAGTAACATAGCATTTTGAAAAACAAAACTTCTAGGGTATAAAAATTTTAAAATCTAGTCCATTAAACTATACTACCAACTTTAGCCAATAAGAGTCAGTACTTGTACTGAAATGTTCTCTACCAACAAGTGCTTTATCATGATATCCTATTTGAGTGTAATCTTAGTATATGTGTATCTTATTCCATTGTCAGCTCTCATTCTGCCACATATCCAATGTCCTAGCAAAGATTTTTGACCCTTCAGGACTGACAAAACACATAAAAAGTGTGGATAAAATGAGAGTTCCTGTGGCCAGGATTTTCACCTGGCCCTGGATGACTAGCTCACTGCACACCTGTGGGCAATACATGGCTGTTGACTCTATAAAAAGAGCTCCACCCAGTGCTCTGCGCGCACGCGTGCGCGACACAGTGGCAGGGCTGCAAGGCTGCAGGAGAGCAGAGCAGAAACTGGAGTGGTGGCAGCGCTGAGAACAGAGGCTCAGAGGACAACTGTGCAGGACAACTGTGCAGAGGGGCCCAGAGGATGGCTGTGTGGACAGAGGGGTTCAGAGGCAGAGACTGGCTTGCTGCATGCAGACTCGCTCTGAGTGAATGGGATTCTAGTGACTGACCTGCCACCTGGAAATAAAGTTGGGTATAACCCTTTCACCCCAAGAACGTTTTGCTGTCATTTTCTTTGGTCACACTGAATCCATAGTGAACTTGCCTGGTGCTAAAACCCATTGGCAAGACAAAATGAAACCCAAGAAGAATATCATTCTGTATTTTCAAATGCAAATGTTACAGCATCTTCAGGTGAACAAAAAGTAAGATACAGGTTAGGAGCTAAGGAGGTATTGTGAAAAGACATTTGTCATTATAAAGATAGCTATAAACTTCTCTGGAACCTGAAAAGAATGGCTAATGCTTATGGGCATCACCACTGGAATTAACTTTAGCTTATTCCCAAAAATAATTTTTAACATGGAAGGGTAATTGCCAGTACATGAGATCAGAAACATAGCTAGCTCCACAGGAGCCATGCATATCTCTGGTTCAGTTAGTTTTTTCTTTATTACTAACTTTTGTCCTTTTGCTAAACAGGTGTTGGTATTGCTCTGTTATTATTTCAGATCTACTTATTTATGGCTTAGGTTGTTTTGACCCAAGGATAAATTTTGTTTACATTGAGGAAGCTGTGTCAGGATGTTGTCATCAATATCTGTTGTCAATAGCAGTAGCTCAACTGTTCACAGGCACAGATGGGGACTTATCATTAAGAAGAGTAACTATGACATAACAGACATTTAAAGTTTAACTCTTTAAATACCAAGACTTTGTGACGACTTACTGAGAGTGTTTGGTCTGGGCAAGACTACCCTTTGCTAATCTGAATAGCTCTCATAAGACCTTGGGGCATTAGCTCCTTCCATACCAGGTGTCTATTTGTCATCAGTGATTAAAACCCCGCGGCAACCCCATGAAGATCATATTGCTAGCCAACACCAGTCTTTATGCCCCCAGCAATGTGCTCTAGAAAAAAGGGACTTTTCCCTTTGCACTGGCAGCTGGACATTAGCTCTTGGTTGGCTAAGCAGACTCTTCTGAGACCCAATTTGTAGAAAGGTATACCACAACTGAATTTTGACTTTATTTCTTTGATCTTCCTTTTGCCAGGAACTATATTGTAATTAATCTATCATTGGTTTAGAGTGTATTTTTTCTTTATTAGCTTATAAAGAAACATGATCTTGTATGCTATTGGCTTGTGAAATATTATTATTGTAAATTATAGTTACTGCAGTGAACCTATGTTAAGTGAACTACTGGCAAAGATAATCTCAGTCACATAGCATAATTTGCTTCAAACCAAACAACAGGGTGTATGTGGAAGAGTCCAAATATAAAAGCCAAAACATAGTTCATATGTAGGAGCCATTAATCATGAACTATTAAGCTTAGGCATATGAATCTTGGCTGTAAATGTTGGACACCATAAAGTTCTTTTATGATTTATATGCCCCATGCTCATTACACATTATATATATAGCTTTCTCAATGTGTGTGTAACTCCTGGGAGAAAATCTCAGGGCAAAATACCTTTGAAACAGAAATTAGTCAAAGGGAGAAATAAAGTGGGAGAAAGCCATTTATTGCTTGCAAGCAGCCATCCACTTCTGTCACCTGTGTCTCTCATGACCTGGCTGCAAAAATGGGCCCCAACCAACTTCTCCAGCCCAGAGGTATCTTTGCTCCCCCTTGTAATTACCTACTGATATGGAGATGGACTACTTCTCTCCACCCCTTGGAAACACCTATTGATATGGAGATGAACTAAGGCCAGGCGAGAGATTCTGGAAAATGTTGCAATTTTACCCACAGTCCTGTGTGTGTGGGTGTGTGTGTGGGAGTGTGTGTGTGTATATACACACACACACCCACACACACACCCCATATACCACCCATTTTTCTATTATGGATGCTGTGCCAACAAGCAATTTAATGGACAACTTAAGTATAAAATTTGTGAGCTGGATTGTCCACATGCTAATGAGCAGAAGAGTAAACTCCAACCTGCCTAAGTAGTAAGGTAGCGTGAAGATAAAGGGAATAGGTGGAGCAGAATCTGGGATAAGGGCAAAGGGACACTTACAATAATAGAATTTAAAATAATGCCAGAAAATATAGATTCCAATAGCAAAAAAAAAAAAAGGCGAAGAAATGAGCCATTTCTCTGAAGAGATGAGAAAATTACCTAATTTTTTCAATACCATGATTCACAGAAAAGAAGAAAAAAATTAAAACCTAAGAAAGCAATACTGGCAAAGAAATTGAAGCTTACAGAATTGAAAATAAATGATAAAATAACTACTGTCTAAAACTCTCCAGGGAATACTTTTTTGAAAATGTGAACATACACAAACCAGCAGGACCAAATAAAATGGGACCCTGGGTGTTGAGGGAATTGACTAATGAACTTCCCAGCACAGTTGCAATTGTAGCTGGAAAGTCATGGAGCACTACGGAGAGCTAGAAAATTGGAAAACAACAAATGGGGCATCATTTACTCTGAAAAGGGGGAAGCATTGTTCTATCATGTACCTTCCAATAAGCTGAATGCTGACACTTAAGAAAACAAAATAGGCTATTAGAGCAGCCCTACTTGAGTTCCTCCAGGGCTAGCATTTTAGTGTGCATGTTATATAGCTCAATTTTCAGGACAAGGGGAAACTCTGGAAATAATATTTGCCCAGGAGTATAACTGAGTCACAATCAACATAACCTACTTGTCAAATTCAGTCTTGTCCCACAAAATCATATAGAGGAGAGATAACAGAAATTAAACATTGTTGACATTCATAGCACAGAAGAATTAACCAAGAATGAGACTAATTTGCAATGAAACAGGATAGAGGCAATAAGGTTTAATTTGATTTCATCATAGAGCTTCCATGGCCTTAGATGGCAGGCTGAGCTGGATTTAAGTTCCAGCTCCCCCAATTTATTTTTTAATCACAGTAATTTATTGAATCTCTGTTAATCATAGATTGTTCACCTATAAAATGTCTAACATAAGGATTATTTACTTATATATGCTGTTTTTCATAAAGGAAATAGGGCAGCTGCTGTGAAAATTAAATAGATAACACAAGAAAACAAGCTGATTACATAGAACAGCACCTGGAAAAATAGCAAGAGTTCGATAAATGTAGTTCCATTCTCTCTAACACAACATCTTTAAACTCTCTTTAGCATATCAATTAAGTTTTGAAGATAATTATATGGGAGATACCTAGTTTTCTATATTCGTATTAATTAGATTGAAATAAGTGATCTCTAAAGGAAAAAGTTTGACCTCTTGGTAAAATATTGCACAAATTTTGACTATGTCATTTGTTCATCACAGAGTGAACTAAATTTCTAATTGGGGTTTTTTGCTCCTTGTGTACAATTGGTTAACTTAAGAGGTATTGATAGGAGAATATGGCATATTCTAATGGAAGTTGAAAAACATGGTGACAGGCTGTTCATTACTGCAAATATGTTTGAAAATAAATGTGTGTAGTGTTTTACATTCTTTGTAAAAGGCAACTACTTAAATTTACTTTGTTTAAATTAATACAAACTTACTGCAATTAACTCACATGAATAAACTATACAGAAATCATTGAAACTTGACTGCTTACTGCACTCTCACATACATTTGGTTACTATCTTCCTGTCTGTAGAACTAACCTTCAATTTCTTTTCCTCTTACCTTTATCATTTAGTATATCAGACAATGGAGTAGGAGAAAGCTGCATTTCTAATTATTTCAAAGGCATATTCTTCTTTTGTTGTTATTCTTGGAATATCCTTGGAAGAAGTTTATGTTCTTCTTAATATAAGGGACTTAATAAAAAGGAACTTCCAAAACTGATCTCAATGCTCCAATCAACCAATGAGGACTTAGACTGTCCCATAGTCAAAACTGTCCCGCACTCTGAAGGTCAACTAATTGGTGGCAGCCACAACCCTGTAACTGAGAAAAAGGTCATCCAATTCCTTAACACTCCCACTTCTAACAGTTCATCAACTTCTGGTGTACATGTTTTTCAAAGCCCTTATATAAAATCGACAATTTTCTTTGTTCAGAGAAACTGTGCCTTACAAGCACTAAACTCCACTGCTGAACAAGAAATAAATAGAGCTTTACTTCAAATACTGAGTAGCAATTTTTTCCTTCCACATACTTAGACAGCAATCAGAAAAGTTGAAATTACATTTCATGTCATTTGTAAACAATTTCATTATCTTTTGAGTCATATTCTCTTATATTCTATACACAATAATTTCAGAGACTGAATCAAAGGAGACTAACTTTCCTGAAATGTATAGGCAATTTTATAATTTATCTCTTGCTTAAACCCCAGATAAATGATATTTTTATGGACTATCTACAAATCAGCATTTACTTAAATTCAATAGAGGATCTATAATCCAGAATTATACTTTTTACTATGTTAGAATCTTCATCTGAAATGAAATCTTCAGGAAAAGGAACAGGAAATATACATATTCAGAAAGGAGTTCTACCTTTAATTTCTTTTCCTCTTACCTTTATTATTTAGTATATCAGACAATGAAATAGGAGAAAGCTGCATTTCTAGGTTTTGTACAAGTGGCAGATGGTACAGATGCCTTCTGGGTTTTACCTCCTAACTTTACCTGGTATATAAGTAAATACTACCATTTAATCTCATCTTCATAAGCTTTTATAGTCTCAAAAGTATCTTAATTTCTCCAAGGGTAATTATTAAGCTTTTAGTCATCATTTAAGCTAATAAAAATAGCCACTTTGCAATACTGAATATTTACTCAATTTGTTAATTTATATAGAAGCTTTTATACTGGTGGTCACTCCACAGGATAGAAAAGCAAGCACAGATCCCAAAAAAAATCCCTTTGGAATATAATTATAATGGCATTTTGTTTCGTCATCTTAGTGGTACTCTAAGTCCTGGAGAACAGCTTTCCAGTCACTGGAATTCTCTAAATCCCTACCTATTCAACTTCTGTTCCTCACTTTCTGAAATTCTACATGTTCTCTTAAGTTAATTTGGTGGGGAAAATTGACACAGCTTGATCTTTTATGAAAGGACAGGTTCTAGAATTCAAGAGAAATCATTTGAAGTTAGTACCACCCTTTTCAGATAGCTCAAGCAGAGCCAATGTTTCTTCAATCATATGTATTTTTTTAAATCTCTCCAGCTCTCTTCTCTTCTTTGGAGATATCTATTAGACATGTGTTAATTTTTTTACCATGTCATGTCATACTGGCTTTTCAATCTTTTTTTTACCCTCTTTATGTTTCATTTGGGATATATCCCACTGGCCTAGTTTCAAGTTTCCTAATTATATGCTTTTTAATAATTATTAACCTCATCTATTGAATTCTTAATTTTTGTGCTTTTATATTTTTAATGAAAATAAACTCTATTTTTTAGCTCTAGAATATTTATTTGATTTCTTATAGATTACAGCACTTTCTTAACACTATCAATAATTTATTTTTTTTGAACATAGTAATCATAAAGTTCTAGTCTGCCAATGCCAAATCATCTGTATCACCTTTGGTTAGTTTATGCTCCTGTATTTTCTTGTCTTTGGGGTATTTGGTCATGTTTCTTATAATGCCTAGTGTGTCAGTGCAGAGAAATGGAAATTTCTGACCAGGATACTCATCTGGCCTTAATATCACCCACTGTGTACATAGAGAGCCTGTTTGCCTATCTTTGGACAGGAGGATGTTTATCAGGGGTAGAGCAGTGGTTCAGTCATGGGAATACCAGCTTGGGGTGAGTGATGGGTCATCTTTGCCACTTGTACATAGCTGGGTGACTGCTGTGAAAATAAACGTGGTATGAACCCCTTTTAACACCCCCTCAACTTGTTCTTGTCTTTATTCAGTCTCACCAAATTCATAATGAACTTGCCAGATGCGTAGAACCCTTTCTCCCAGAGGAACAGTCAGTTATCAATACATTGCCTCTCAGCTCCAAATATACCTTTCATTGCTCTGCTTATGATACAAAAATTTTTCTTTGTCAGGTGGCATAATTTTAAGCCTCGTAAATAGAGGGCATTGGGAGCATATTGGAAAATGAAGGGATACTTCTCCCTGGTTCCTGTGTGTACTCTCTCAATAGACTCCTACAGCAAGCAGCAGCCATCAGAGCATGTCACCTCCCCTTGGGAAGCATCTCCCCAAATCCCAGAGAGACTTTTTTAGAGTACTACTAATGATGACTGGTTCCCAGTGAGTTTCATGTATGCCATTTCCTTGTAGAAAATGTCTTTCAACTCTCAAATAGTTGCCAGTGGATTCCAGGTACAGTATCTCCCTACTGAAGGTTTATCTGGCATCTGAGAGTATAGATTCCAAGCCATTTCCACAGTACAGAACCTTTATGTGGTCATTTGGTTTCCCTTTACTCCCAGAGGATGGTTTCCTAGAGATTTCCACCTGTGCTGCAAGTCAAAAAATGTCTTTATCATCTAGTGAGTCATAGTTGTACCTTCTCTCAGGAGGTCTGGAGGTGGGGAGTACTCTTTCAAATTTGCTTCTTAAATATCTTCTCTGCTTTAACTCTAGTGGTAATGACTTCTCTATATCTGATATCCCTATTTCCTCCGAATTTTCTTTATCCCTTGGCAGCTAATATGCCATTACTACAACCCTCTATTATTGTTAACAATTCTTTAAATAATATTTGCCTTTTCAAATTGCTCTTTGGTTTGTGGTTCCTGATTGGCTCCTGACTAATACAGACCTAGAACTGGGAAGATGAGATTTGAGGATTGGTTTGATCATGACTTTGGGTTTGAGCACAATCTCAAAACTCTTGCCAACTGGAAACATGTCGCTAGCAACAAACAACTTGTAGTGACATTACAAATAATCAGACTATGTGATACGGTTGCAATATAATGTCCACTGAAGCAAGTTTCTTGGGACCCAACTGGATGCCACATTTGGCCTTTATGGCAGTGGTGATGACTACAAGGACTATGGCAAGGGAGGCACCCACTGGGTGCATGGGGTCACCTACAGAAAGAAAATGACATGACTGGGTTCTATGATCTTAATTTCAGAAGCTGACAGCCAGAGAACTTCTATGATGGCCCTGAATTAATCTCTCATCTCTTCCACCCTTGAGGCTCATATATTGCTGAAAAATATAACTAACATCTAATTGTACCAGCTGCCGAATTACATCATCAATTGAATTCACAGTCATCAAGGTTTCCTGTGTGAAGGTTAAGACACGGATTCAGAAAGAGAGGGATCCTAAAATTCTGGAAGAACCTTGAATCCTCAAATCATTTTGATCCTCTCCTACCAGTTAAAGTACCTTGCTTTCTGAGGAAACTAGCTTTCCTTTGTTTGAAAATCTGTGGTAATATCACCAGGGGCAGATGCCTATCACATTGCTCATATAACTCATGAGTTTAACCTTTGTGGGTGTTGAACAGATCTCAGAATAACTGTTGACTATTAGAATCTTAACCAGATAGTGACTCCAATTGCAGCTCTTCTTCACATGTAATATCTGTACTGGAGTTAATAATGTCTTTTTCCCCCATCCCATTTTACAAGGACCACAAAATCTGGTTTGCCATCCCCTGACAGGGCAATATGAGACCTTCAGTCTTGCCACAGACTATACCAACTCCCCTGTTTTAGACCATAATATAGTCTACAGAGGTCTTGATGATTTATCATTCCATAAAACATGACACTGGTCTCCTACATTGACAATATTATACTGATTGGATCTGATGAATAGGAAACAGAAAGTATTTTAAATGCCTTACTAACACATGTACAAATTAGAAGGTAGATGGGAAATCCTACAAAAATTCAGATGACCCTCATCTCAGTGAAAATTCCTGCAATCTCACATCTTGTCTGCCATATAAAGGTTTGGTGGTCCCGATCACATAGACATCTCTTATGTAGTTAAAGGCAAACTGCTACTTTTTAACCTACTATCAAAATAGCAGACAAAACACTTGACAGGTTTTTCTGGATTTGGAGACAACATACACCATATTTGAGTTTGTTATTTAGATCCAGTGGAGTCACATAAATGGCTGCCAATTTCAAGAGCAAGGACCAGAGTAAGAGGAGACTGCAGAAGTTCAGGCTGTACTGTGAACCATTCTACCACCCTGAGCCTAATGATCTAGCAGATTCAATGATATTTAGTGTCTTTGGTGATTAAGAATGTTACATTGTTTTGGCACTATAGGAGAATCCTAGCACACTTCTCTATGGTAACAGACTGGGCAGGCCCAGACAGTGTAACTTACACACAGAAGAAGGTAGCTCAGATTCCTTCAATATCAACTCTTTTGCCATTGCCTTATATCTAATCCATATCCATAAGCTTTTGCAGTGTGAGATGTTCTGTAAGACCAGTTGACAAAGAAAGAAAAACAAAACAAGCCTGGCAAGGAGGTGATTCTATAAGATATATGAGTATTACCCAAAAATGGACAGATAAAACACCACAGTGCCACTCAAGGATAATCCTGAAGTGTGGTAAAACAATTTTCCCAATGGGAAAAACTTGACACAGTACATTTACATTTGGTTGTCCTCTTTGAGTGAGAGATAGCCAGAAACATGGATCTACATTAATTCATAGGAAGTTGCTGACTCATTGGCTAGGTGGTCAAAAACTTGAAAACAACAGGCTTGGAAAATTAGTGATGAAGAATTATTGGGTGATATTAATGGACCTCTCAGAATGGGTACAGACTGTGAGGAAATTTATCTCTCATCTTAATGTCTGTTAAAAACATCCCATGTAGGGTAGGCTCTCGATAATTGATTAGACAAAATGGTGCACTGTGGATGTCCAACTCTTTCCCCATCATCCCAGAATTTGTACAGTGAACCTATAAATAAGAGCCATATAGGCAGGAATAGAAGCTATATATGGGCTCAAAATCAATGTACATTACTGAGACTGACCAGTCTAATTATACTGCTGAGTGCCTAATTTCCCAACAGATGAGATGAACACTGAGCTCTAAATTTGTCATTGCCTGGATGCAAAAGCCAGTAACCTGTGGCAATTTGATTACATTAAGAGTTATTTCACTGTGGATTGGAAAGCTTGTCTTCCTTACGGACTAGACACATATTCTGTATATGGATTTTCCTTCCCTACCTGTAATCTTCTGGCAGTACTACCACCCAAAAGCTCAGAGAATGCCTTGTAAACCATCATGGCATTCCACATAATGTTGCTTCTGCTCAAGGAACTTCACCAAATGAAATATAGCAATGGGCTAATGTCAGTGGCATTAAGTGACCCTAACACATGCCACATTACTTAGAAACAGCTGGAAAATCTGAAAGGTTAAATGGCTTACTAATGTGTCCTTTGTAACACCAATTGGGAGACGGCAGCCTAAAAGGATAGGGTTCAGTCTTACAAGATGCAGTATATGCTTTGTACCAGAGACCATTATATGGTAACACTATCTCCCCAAAGCCAGAATACATGATATTGGGAACCATGAAATAGGGGTGGCTTTTCTATTACACCTAAAAAATGATATCAGAATATTTATTCCTATAACAGAAATCTTAAACTGTGCTTGTTCAGAGATCTCAGTCCCCAAGGACTGAATACAGCACTGGTGTAAAATTAGACTGATACCTAACTATTTGGATCCTTGTGCCTCTGAAACAATAGGCAGAACAGGGTTTCTTCATTGGCTGAAGAGATTGGCCCCAATTACCAAGGGAAAATCAAATTGCTGTTATATAATCAAGAAAAGGAGAATGATGTCTGCAAGCCAGAGGATTCTCTAGGATTCCTCTGAGTACCTATCTGCTCAGTAGTAAAGGTTAAGAGAAAACTATAGCAACTGAAAGAAGAAGACATAACAATTTTAGAATATAGAACTTTTGGGAATAAAGTTATAAGTCATTCAACCAGGTAAAGAACCTCAGTCAGCTGAGGTCCTGGTTAAGTTTAGGGGAAATAAGAAATATGTCATAGGAATAAGAATCTCTGAATATTAAATATGCTCTGAACAATTAAAGAAATGAGGACAGTACTTTTTTTACTTATTTCCATTGTAATTCTAAAAAAGTTTTTGGTAATTAGTTTTACAATGTAGGACCCTTGCATTGAGGTAGGACCCCTCTTCCAGATTTTTTTTTTTGTTGGATTCTCTGTCTTTGACCTATGGCTCGTGGCAACTCCCAATATCTGCTCTTCTTGTATTCTTTAGAATTCTCTTTATGACTATTAGTCAATCTCCCATTATGCTAATTTCCTGTTATAGTTCTTAATTCTTTATTATGTCTAAATTATTGTGTAGTTTATGTCTCCTGACTGTACCTTGAGAAATTCACTTGGTAATTCTAATTGATTGCCTGACATTGTATGCCAAAAAATTACAGAGATTTGGGATGATGTTATCTTCCTTGGGAGAATTATTAATGCTCTGAAAGGCTTATCATATAGGCAAGTATCATATAATAAACATTCAAAAATACATAATAAAATGTCAGGTAGTGCCAAGAGGTGTGAAGAAAAATTAAGTAGGCAAGGAGATACAAAGAAACAAGAGTGTTTGACTCTTTAAATAAGCTGGTCAACAAAAGTTCTGAGGAGTGTCCAAAGAGCAGATACTTGAATGATGGAGTAATAATATTCCTGAAAAAAAAATAGCCACTAGAAAACCCCTAAAGAAGATATACAGACAATGTAGGATACAATAAACAAGGGAAATAGATATAAATTGTAACATCAGAAAAGCAGGAAAGCCCCAGATCATGCAGAGTATATTAGGCTATACTGAAACCTCTCTTAACTATCTTAGATTTTCTGCCAGTCTCTCTGTAACTACCCTTCTGTTATGTTTTGCTTTTTGTAATGTAAAATTAATATGTAATCAGAAGTAGCATTTTTAGGTAATTAGTGCTAGACCTTCAAGGACCAAAACATACAGTGAAATTCTGCTATCACAGTCTTAGTTTTAGTTCCTGCCAAGTCAAAGCCTGAAACAAAGATTTGAGAGCAGATAGGTTATTCAAGCAACTGATATCTCACAGCAGAATTGAGAATTGGAGAATAAAACAAGGAAGAACTAAAATAAAGTGTTGTTAAAGAGCTAGTCGCTTATATGGAAAACTGGGACTCAGTCCCACTGAGCAACCCCTATAGGATAAGAATTTTTATTATGAGACATTTATTTTAGAGTAAAATTATGAGACAGTTTTGCACAGAGTGACTCCCAACCTCCCACTTCCCTGTACCCATTTACACCTGGAGTGTGTTAAATCTCACATGCTTCTTGGCCTTGCATGGTGTACAGAAAATGAAAGTTCCTGTGGCCAGGATTCTCACCTGATTCTGGTCCACTTGCTCACTGCACACATGTGGGCAATATGTTACTATTGACTCTATACAAAGAGCTCCAGCTACTGCTCTGGGCTGCATGGTTGCAGGAGAGCAGAGACTAGAATGGTGGCAGCACCAAGGACAGAGACTGAGACAGCTGCCAGGGGCAGAGAGGCCCAGAGGCACAGACCAGCTAGCTGCATGCAGACTTGCTCTGGGGAGGATAAGATTCTAGAGCTTGACCTGCCACCATGGCAATAAAGTTGGGTATAAACCCTTTCACCCCAAGAACACTCCATTGTCATTTTTCAGTCTCACCAAATTTAGAGTGAATTTACCGAGGGCTGAAACCCACTGGCAAGACACATGGATTTTATCAAGATCTCAGTTTTAAATAAATTCTGAGGCAAAAAAAAAAAAAAAAAAATTGGAGAGATTTGGTGGGCTTTTAAAAGTGGAATGTGTTTTTCTCCAGTATGGGAATTATTCAACAAGTTACAGGTAAAATGAAACTTGGGCTGAAGCACTACAGCATGCACCACAGAAATACGCCCATTACAAATGATAAGTAGGGTTCACAAAGTGCAAAACTTAAACATGGTGTTGGAGTAATGAGAATTCCTGATGGCAGATTCACTTGTGAGCTGGATCTGGGCAATGGGAGGCTCCTCACTGCCGCCTTTTGCATGGAACATAGTTTTGCCCACCGTTCCCAGCTGGAGCCATTTTAAAGAGGTAACCCTGAGAGCACCTTGTGTTGCTGAGACCACCTGTATAGTGTACATGAGGGAGCACAGTTAAGACCTCTGTATAAACTTTTAAGTTTCTGGCAAGTGGTGTGGAGATCCACTGTCTCGGGCCGCTCAAGACTAGCGTCCGAAGTACATCCCCTTCCTTGTTAAACCTGCCACCGACCCACCCTGAGCACCTACCTTTTCGTTTCTCCCTGCCCTCCGCTTTCCGCGGCCAGTTGCAGGTTGCACCTGGGACTCTCCGGAGGAGCTCGCGGGCCCCAAAGGGGTCTTGTTATTGCAAGGTTAGTGAAAGTTGCCAGTGAAACTTGTGCAAATAGCTGGCTGGGGGTTCCAGGCCAGGCTTTTGGCTGAACTATTTAAATTGCAGCCCCGTGTGCAGTTTGGAGTCACCTGGTAGTGCTTTTCTGGTTTGAGTTAAATATTACTGGGACAGTACTGAGTTTTCTGGCTGACTGAGATTTAAAGGAACATAGCACTGATCCTTTCAAATTCTTCTTTAAATTTGCTGTTTTCCAAATATTGGCCTTATGTAGGGATAGAAAGCTTAGAAAATACTGGAGACAGGGGCATCCACTTCCTGCCTGTTTACTGTGCCTGGTTATTGAGTCTTTCTACCTTCTTAACCTTCATGTTGTTTACTTTCTTGGTCTATTTCCCCCCACCCTTCACATTGTGTCTACCCAATCCCGCAACCCCACAGCACAAGATATTTGGAAGAGACTTGAGTGTAGAATTGTAGCCAAACCAATTATATCTATATGTGTACTGATACAAGACATGGTATTCTGGTGTTCTATTACAACTTGCATTGACATCTCTCACAGTTACTTAAAAAATTGTCAACAGAAAATTTTTATATTGTTTTTTAGTTATTTTAGAATATGGTATTTAAAAAAGTAATGCTATCTAAATCTGGCTTCAGACTTTTAAAAAAATATTAAATATAGATCTTACTTTCAAATTTTTAATTGTTGTTTTCTCCTTCATCAATTTCTAGATTTTCTTTTTGTTCCTCAGGCTTGTGAGAGTCTTAAGTTTGTACTTGCTGAGTTTTTTGAGATTGAGAAACAAATGAACGATAATAGTACATTTTCTATGGATCTAAAAGAAAGTATTTTGACAGTTATCTTAGGTACTCAGTAGACTATTTCTCTTTCGTTGATGTTTTGGTATTATTCCCCCACCCAAATCTTGTTTGTTAGACAGAATTCTTGAGAAAAATAAAACCTGGATAATTTTCTATGGTTCAAACTTTAATTCTGTTCTCTTTTTAACTGTTACATTCTGAACATGTCTTCCTTCAGTTTTTGGTTTTCTCTTCCTGACACTTCCATCTTCCAAGAACACACACACACATACAATTTACTCCTGCAAACAGTAAATTTATGACTATATATATTCTTTCAGATAGAACTATTATCAAAGTTACCTACAAAAATTAAGGTGTCCATCTGTTGTTTCATGACTGAGATGTTAAATTTACTCTTTCCAGGAAAATAATAATTTCCTATTATCTAAAGAAAAACAAAGTATTCCACAATTTGATCCAAGTAGGATAACACCAGTATCTCATGTTCATAAAATGCTTCTGTTATCCAGGGGATTCATTCCCACCCCTCTTCAGGTGCATATAGACAAGGAATTTGAAGCAAAATGAGAAGGTAAGAAGACAATCTGATTTAGCAAAGAGAAAATACACTCTCAGAGTGGGTGGCTGAGAGGTCAGGACCAGCCCCGTTTATCTGAATACTTGTTGGTTGTATAGGAAAGTATAAGTGGTGGGTAACAGGTACAGATCATACTACTCTGGCTCTATAAATGCTCTTACTCATACTGCATACAGAAAAAAACCTGGAGAAAAGTTCTAATGCTAATGTGAATGGGTAGGGTCCCTCTGAGCAAGTCTTGATGTACGTTGCATAGGCATCAGCCTTGTCAATTTAATGTTAATCTAAGGATCATGTGAATGGGCCAAGGTCTCTCAATATAATTCAGTGTCCTTAGTGCAGGCATCAGCCTTGGGGATTTCACAGGCTTTGCCATTTCATGTTAAGTAAAGAGTGGGTGTAAACTCATCTAGACAGGTTACTGTCGTCCACCTCTCCCTTTCTTCCTGCTGCTCATATCTTACTAACTGCCTGCTCTAACACTTCCACATATATTACTGCCTTTATTTCCACAGCAGACCTGAGAAGTAGAGGATTGGAGAAGTAACATACCCATGTTCACATACTTATTATGTGACCAGCATAGCCAAGGAATTAAGTGCATTTCTAACCGGTATTGTACATCTAACTTTTCCTGAAGGAACTATATCTTTGCACAGCCTATTTTTTTCCCCAACAGTTGCAGTTTTCCCCATTTGATTCCAAAAAATAAGGTTATTGTGGAAGAGTGAAGCATTGCCTTTTTACAACAATGCATAAAATATTGTGAATGGTCTCACTTGCAAGGAAATTTTATTTTTTAGCACATGTCTTTTAAGTCTATCATTCAATTATATCTGATATGTAATACCCTATTTCTTACTTCACTGAATTCTATTTCCAGCAAGTGCCAGGATATTACATGAATCAAGTTTTGAAAATAATAGCTGTGGGGTTAGGTTTTCTGACAAGGAAGATGCTACATCAATTTCTTTACACTCAGACAACCAACTAACAATTTTTTAAAAGCCCTTTTTTTTTTTGCTAATGTTAAACAAAGCAAAACAAAAAGACTTTGGACTAACTTCACTCTAATTCCTTTGAATGCATGTACTAAAAAGGCATAAAAGCAAAATCAGGCAATCACAGAATTAACTGGTTCCAAAACACAATCTCAGCATCTATTTAAGGTTATGATTTACACACACACATTTTTGAATGTTTGAGAAAGTACATTACTTTGAGGGGCTTGTGATGAAAGACTTTAAAGTAGCTGTCCTTCAGTACCTGCAGTGATTTTTCCTGCCCAGTAAAAGCAGTTGAAATTTAAGGTCTGACTGTTTTCTATTCTCCATTAGCAAAATCTCTTATTTGAAACAAGGAACCAAAATAACTAGCATATGGAAATATCTTTCTTAGATCATCATTTGATCACAAATAATTTGCACTTGATTTTTATGTTTCAGTAAAATAAGAGAGGCTGTTATTGGAAATACCCATACATGTACAATTTATGCCTTTAATAAATGACTCAACGTGATGGGAAAATTAGTATAGGCTTCAATAGAAAATTGACCACAAGGTACTAGGCATTCTGTGGATTCCTTCTCCAGGCACAGACCAGGAATTACTGGTAAAGTCATTGCATTTGCATTTGCTAAGGGAGTAATGGTTCAGAGACAGCTTTTTATCTGTCAGCAGTCCCTGGTGTTCTAGTTTCCTTCTATGTTTGATTTATTATGAAACACTTGAAATACACAGAATATGCAAAGAATAGCATAATAAATTCCCATGTGCCTGTCACCCATGCTTAAGAAATGTTAACATTTGCTGTATTGTAACTTATACCTACTTTGTCTCCCTGCCCAAACATTACCTTTCCTCTCTCCACAGATAGAGTTGGTGCTGATTTATAGATTAATACTTCTACTACCTATGTATAAACATATAAAATATAGACTATTTTGGAGACTTTTAAGCTTTGTGTAAATTGTATGATACTATGTTCTCTTTTTCCCCACTTTTCTCCCCTCCAACAATGTACATTCAAATAGTGTTACTTAAGAATTGATGTGGCTCTAGTTCAGTCACTTGACCTCCTGAGTATTATTCCATCTTATGAATTAATGAGCACAATTTTATTTTCCCATTCTTCTTTATAGATAAATTTAAGTTTTTCCCCCATCTTTATGTTTGTTTATTTATTGTTGTTTAGTTTTGGCATTTCAAATTGTCTTGCAATGAATCTGGACTTACAAAGGACAGATCTTATTCAGAAGAAAGATAATTTCCATAGGAGGAATGTTCTGATCTTACAGAGCTGCAAGTATCTTATAACAAACCAAACAAACAAAAACCTTCTCATTTTAAAGGGCAGAAAAGGAGAATGCAGAGATAAGCAGAATCTTTTAAGGGAAAGCTGGACATGCAAGGAGAAATAACCAGTAGAGTCTGAAAAGGAAAGGATCTTGCTGTGGTCAGATCCTAGGAGAAACTGGTAAGCAGACAGATTCCACTTTTTGAGTGCTTGCGTGTGCTTCGGGCACAAAGTTTAGGGGAACATAAGAAGGAGAGAAGCCTGACTAAAGTTTGGCTAGGACAAAGCAGAGGATAAGAAATGGACGGTTGTGAACATTTGGTTATCCTCCCTGCTTTTTAAGAGACAAATCCTGTCCTTAGACACTGTTAGGGATGGAATAAGTCATTGTGAGGTTGAGGTTGGTCCAAATGGTTCTCAGGGATTGGGTAACCTTCACATTCTCACTGGCCCTGAAGGACTAGCTGTTCCACACAGTATGCCATTGGACTGAGAGCTGTTGGAGGGTCTTAGATATTAAGCAATTATTGAGATCTATCTAGGGAAAAAGTAAAAACAACTATTGAAGAGTGAAAAAATGAGTAAAACCAAGATACAAGGTTTGGAGGGAGCCATTTGAGAAGTCTCCAAGATGTTGGACCTGAGACATCTTCTTTCAGATGATAGAATGAGGAAAAAGCAGTAGCAATTGCACAAATATTCCACAATATTTTTGGTGATGTCACAGGACATCAGAAAGGATTCCGGAAACATGCAGAGGAGTCTCTTCTGACCACTTTGCAAGTGTCCTTTCAGAAAGTCAGGATCATGTAAAGTACCAGATGCTTGTGAAGGACCACTAGCTGGCGGTACTGCAGTTCTTTGATAAAGATGCTGGACGTTCTGGTGGTATTGTCCATGGTCATGGGTATTGCCTGGAATAGAGCCAGGGAGATGCAGTAGTTTTGGCAAACTTTCCAAGTTGACCCACACAACAACAGCTCCAGGCACAAAGATTCTTCAGGGTTTTTATGTACAATATAATGTCATCTGCAATCAGTGACTGTTTAACTTCTTCCTAACCAATCTGGATGCCTTTTATTTCTTAGTGTTGTCTGATTGCCATGGCTTGGACCTCCAGTACTATGTTCAATAAAAGTGGGGAGAGTGGACATCCTTGTCTTATTCCCAATCTCAGAGGTAAAGCGTTTAGCTTTTCACTGTTAAGCATGATGTTGGCTGTGGTTTGTGGTATATGGCCTTTATTATGTTGAGGTGCTTGCCCTCTGTACCCATTTTGTTGAGAGTTTTTACCATGAATAGAGGTTGAATTTTGTCAAATGTTTTTTCAGCATCTATTGAGATGATCATGTGATTTTTGTCCTTTTTGTTGATGTGATGTATGATATTTCATGGATTTTCAAATATTGTACCATCCTTGCATCCCTGGAATAAATACTACTTGATCATGGTGGATGATCTTCTTGATATATTTTTGAATTCAGTTTACTAATATTTTGTTGAGTACTTTTGCATCTCTTCTATGTTCATCAGGGATATTGGTCTGTAATTTTCTTTTTTTGTGGAGTCCTTGCCTGGTTTTGGTATTAGAGTGATGCTGGCCTCAGAGAATGAGTTTGAAAGTAGTCTGTCCTCTTCTACCATTTTGGAAAACTTTAAGGTGGATGGGTATTAGGTCTTTTTAAAATGTTTGATAAAATTCAGTGGTGAAGCTATCTGGTCCAGGAATTTTGTTCTTAGGTAGTTTTTGATTAACAATTTAATTTCATTGCTGGTAATTGGTCTGTTCTGATTTTCTATTTCTTCCTGGGTCAGTCTTGGAAGGTTGTATTTTTTAGAAAGTTGTCCATTTCTTCTAGGTTATCCAGTTTGTTAGCATATAATGTTTCATAGTATTCTCTAATAATTCTTTGTATTTCTGTGGTGCCTGTAGTGATTTTTTCCTTTCTCATTTCTGATTCTATTTATGTGTGTAGACTCTTGTTTTTTTCTTAATAAGTCTGGTTAGCGGTTTATCTATTTTGTTAATTTTCTCAAAAAAGCAGCTCCTGGTTTCCTTGATTGTTTCTATTGTTATTCTTCTCAATTTTATTTATTCCTGATCTGATCTTTATTATGTCCCTCCTTCTACTAACTTTAGGTCTCACTTGTTCTCCTTTACCTAGTTTCATTAATTGTGAGTTTATACTGTTCATTTGGGATTGTTCTTTCCTGAGATAGGCCTGTATTGCAATACACTTTCTTCTTAGGACTGCCTTCACTGACTCCCACAGGTTTTGGGGTGTTGACTTGTTATTTGTCTCCATATATTGCTTGATCTCTGTTTTTATTTGGTCATTGATCCATTCATTATTTAAGAGCATGTTGTTAAGACTCCATGTGTTTGTGGGCTTTTATGTTTTCTTTGAATAATTGATTTCTTGTTTCATACCTTTGTGGCCTGAGAAGCTGATTGGCACAATTTCAATATTTCTGAATTTACTGAGGCTCTTTTTATGGTCTATTATGTGATATATTCTGGAAAATGTTTCATGTGCATTTGAGAAGAATGTGTATGGGTGGAGTGTGCTATAGATATCTGTTAGGTCCATCTGTTTTAATGTGTTGTCAGTGCTTCCATCTACTTACTCTGGTTGATCTGTCTTTTGTAGTGAGAGGTGTATTGAAGTCTCTTAAAATGAATGCATTGCATTCTCTTTCCCCTTTAATTCTGTTAGTATTTGTTTCACATATTTGGGTGCTCCTATGTTGGGTACATAGATATTTATAATGGTTATATCCTCTTGTTGGACTGATCCGTTTATCATTATGTAGTGTCCTTCTTTGTCTCTTGTTACTTTCTTTGTTTTAAAGTCTATTTTGTCTGATACAAGTACTGCAACTCCTGCTTTTTTCTCCCTATTATTTGTAGGAAATATCTTTTTCCATCTCAAAGTCTATTTTGTCTGATACAAGTACTGCAAAGTACTGCAACTTCTGCTTTTTTCTCCCTATTATTTGTAGGAAATATCTTTTTCCATCTCTTCACTTTTAGTCTGTGTATGTCTTTGGGTTTGAAGTGAATCTCCTTTAGGCAGCATATAGATGGGTCTTGTTTCTTTATCCATTCTTTAACTCTATGTCTTTTTATTGGTGCATTCAGTCCATTTAAATTTGGGTGATTATCAAAAGATCTACTTATTGCCATCACAGGCTTTAGATTTTTGGTTACCAAAGGTTCAAAGGCAGCTTCCTTACTATCTAACAGTCTAACTTAACTTGCTTATTATGCCATTTCAAACACAATTAAAGGTTCCTGTTTTTTTTCTCCCTTCTTCCTCCTCCACACTTCAAATATTAGGTGTCATATTCTGTACTCTTTGTGTATTGCTTGACTGACTTTGTGGATAGTTGATTTAATTTTGCATTTGCTTAGTAATTAACTGGTCTTTTTCCTTTACTATGTTTTTATTTTTTACTGGTGACTGCTATTTAGCCTTAGGAGCACTTCTATCTATAGCAGTCCTTTTAAAATACACTGTAGAGATGGTTTGTGGGAAGTAAATTCCCTCAACTTTTGCTAATCTGAAAATTGTTTAATCTCTCCTTCAAATTTAAATGATAATCTTGCCATGTAGAGTATTCTTTGTTGAAGTCCCTTCTGTTTCATTGCATTAAACATATCATGCCACTCCCTTCTGGCCTCTAAGGTTTCTGCTGAGAAGTCTGATGATAGCGAGATGGGCTTTCCTTTGTATGTGATCTTTCTTCTCTCTCTGGTGCTTTTATAGTCTGTCCTATCCTTGATCTTGGCCATTTTAATTATTATATGTCTTGATGTTGTCTTCCTTGGGTCCCTTGTGTTGATAGATCTCTGCACCTGCATGAACTGAGAGACTATTTCCTTCCCCAGATTGGGGAAGTTTTCAGCAATTATTTCCTCAAAGACACTTTCTATCCCTTATTCTCTCTCTTCTTCCTGTATCCCTATAATGTGAATATTGTTCTGTTTTGATTGGTCGCACATTTCTCTTGTTATTCTTTCATTCCTAGGGATCTTTTCTCTCTATGCCTCAGCTTCTTTATTTTCCTGTTCTCTAATTTCTATTTAATTTACTGTCTCCTCTACCTTATCTGATCTATTTTTAAATCCTTCCATTGTATTTCAGATAGTGTATTTTTAAAGTTTCTGTCTCTTTCTTGAAGTCCTCCCTGAGATCTTGAATATTTTTCTGTAGCTCTGTGAGCATGTTTATGATTTTTATTTTGAAATCTTTATCAAGAAGATGGGTGTTTTCAGTTTCACTTAGTCATCTTTCTGGTGTCTGTTGAATTCTTGTACAAAATTTCTTTTGCCATTTTATATTTCTAATGATTACTCTGGAATAATAACTTTGTGTCTGTAGTGTCCTCCAGTGCCCAGAATCTTTACTCTCTGGAGCTGACCAGCACCTGCAGCATTCACGGGGGTCACAGGCACGCTGCACCACTGCCTGCCAGGAGGAAAGAGCTCTTTCCTGCTTCCTGGCTATAGTGCTTTCCTCCACCTCCAGGTCTAGTGGGCTGAGGGCACAAGGAGGAGCCTCTGCATTACGCTCCTATAGCTGTCACAATCAAGGCCACCCTCCAAGTGACCTGGCATGATGGTGGGGCAGCAGATATGTGGACTGATGCCTGTTAGGAGGAAGGAGCAGCAGTCTGTTAATTGCAGAGAGGGGTTTCGTGCTGTGTTGCCAGCCAGAGGGTTGGAGTGTCTGAAGCTCCTGAAAGTTCTCAAATTGCTGGGCTGAGTGTGCCAGAATGATTATGTCCACCTGTCCTTTCTTTTGAGCAGCAATCTCTGTGTAGTATTTTCCCCTTTAGAATTCCTCTGGCTGTTGGGAAGTCTTTCAAATTGCATGCTTTTCTTTTGTCCCAGAACCGCTGGTTGTGGGTACCTGTTCTCCACAAGTGGTTGGAATCTCAGTCTCTCTGAGTATTCTGCCTGTCTTTACTTTCCAACCCAACTAATCTCCAGAGTACTATGTAATGTGGTTTCATGCTCCTGTCGCAGATCTCCAGGGCTGGATGTTTAGCAGTCCTAGGCTTCTACTCTCTGCTCACTCCATTTCTCTTCCTCCCACCTGTGAGCTGGGGTGGAGGGGTGGCTTTGGTCCTGGTGGTTTTTGAGTTTTCTACTTTACCCTTTTCTGTGAGGTCTTCTCTTTTTCCTAGACATAGGCAGTCTGTAGCAGTCTTCAAGTTGCTCTTTCAGGATTAGTTGTATTTGCTATATTTTTGTATTATGTGGTTTTGGCGGGAGGTTTGTGCCTCACTTCTCACACCACCATCTTTTTTCCTGCCAAGGCCTCAGGGGTATTTTGATTTCTTTGTAAATATTCATTAAGTTTAACCAATTTAGATTTTTCCAACTAAGAAGGTGTCTTCAGGACCTAAAAGGAATTGAGCCAATTAGTAGAAATCTGAGTGTTCTACAGAGTATGTCAATAAAATTAATCTGAATTGTGTAGAAACATTTTCTCTATTGCTACATGAGTCGGTGTGGATGAAATGAAAGTTCAAGTGGCCAGAATTCTCACCTGGCCCTGGTTGGCTATCTCACTACACACGTGTGGGCAATACTTTGCTATTGGCTCTATATAAACAGCTCCACCCAATGCTCTGGGTGACATGGTGGCGTGACTGCAAGGCTGCAAGAGAGCAAAGCAGAGGCTGGAGGGGTGGCAGTGCCAAGGACAGAGGCCCAGAGCTCAGCTGTGTGTGTAAAGAGTCCCAGAGGACAGCTGTGTGGGCTGAGAGGCCCAGAGGATGGCTGTGCAGGTAGAGAGGCCCAGAGGCAGAGACTGGCTTGCTGCATGCAGACTCACTCTGAGTGAACAAGATTTTAGTGGTTGACATGCCACCTGGAAATAAAGTTGGGTATAACCCTTTTACCCCAGGAACATTCTGCTGTCATTTCTTTGGTCACATTGAATTCATAGTGAACTTGCCCAGGGGCTGAAATCCATTGGCAAGACAGTCAGGGAAGTTCTTAATTATCACATGATGATTATATTCAGACAACTGTTTCTTGTCATTGGAGTCTCAACATTGGAGAATCAGGAAACTAAGGTTGTCAGACACAATGAAGAATTGAGAAGCTGGCAAGGCTGGGATGAGGTCAGGGAGTGGAGGATAAACATGACATGGACAAGAACAAGGTTATGGGAGAGACTGGACCAAATGGGAGGAGCTGTGGGAAAAGAAGCAAGGAGTGTTGAGGGTATTAGTGTCTTAAATTTAAAGGAAAAGGTGTAGCCTTGGACAACAGGTGGTCCTTGAGAGACTGAGTGGTATAGCTTCTGATAAGAGACAAAGAGATTGTTGAAACATATGATTGAGATTTGATTGAGAGGAGAGGTTTTTTTTGCTTCTTTCTACTAAAAAAAAGGCATAATATTGTTTAGAGGGTATTATAGATTTCTGGGATTTAAAAACTCCCTGAAGGTGTACTGATCAGGAATTGTACAAATGCCTCAAAGTGGCTATTGCAATTCCAAGTTATCCTTAGTAAAACTTGGCCATTTTTTAAGGTAATGGGTAAAATTAATGCCATAGTGGTAAAGCATAGAGTCAGCTAAGTTAATCTACCCCCAAACCAGGTGGATAGAGAGTTTATCCATGGAAGAAGGATTAAGTAAAGAAAGGAGGCAGGTAATAACAAATCAGTTCCATGACTATCTTCATTTGGCAGTCAGTGTGATCCATCGTGCAGTCTTTGTTGAGGTGCTTTAAGAGTCACTCTACACAATCCCTGAACCAGAAATCAGGAACAGCAGTAGCATTCATTACAAATAAGCTGAGAATTCCTCCCTGGAAAGTCAAATTGTAAATCCCCAGTCAAAAAGAACCAAGAAGACTTCTATTCAGTACTATTCTTGCTAGAACTGAAAAAAGCCAGGAAAAGTCCTGTTTAAGCAGAAAATAGCAGGGAGTCCTGCTGTCTCACTAGAGGGGGGTATTTCAACACCAGAAAAGTTCATTCTGGACTCAGTGAGACCGAGTAACAACAATGGAACACTGGGGGTATTATAATGGAACACTAAAAGGTATTATACCAAGCTTTATTTGTGGTAATAGCAGGTTGAGTGCTAGAATCACGTTTGCATCCAGCAAGTCTGCAGTCCATCTTTGCCAGCTGTGCTTCTCCACCTCTGGGCATCTCTGCCTCCAGCTAGAGTGCTGGGTGGAGCTCTTTATATAGCAACACAGTAAGTAATAGTTCACTACCAACACATGTGCAACCATGTGCCTGCGATCGTTTCATATGCACACTGGGCAAGTAGATTAGGGTCAGATGAGGATTCTGGCCATGGTAACTTCCTTTTTCCCTAAACCTGCTCATATAGGAAAGAACTGGAAGAACCCAATTTAATAGTTTAAAACATCTGCCTATCATGCTGCTGCAAAAGAATGTTTGGAGCCCTGGATTTGTAGTTGTGACTCACTGCGGATCCTGATTTCCCTATGCAGGAAAGACATAAGGTGTTTGAGAAGGGAGGGATACCTCAGTAAAGATAGCAGGGTGTTAAGGTGAGTCAACACTCTATCCCTGTCATGTCACCAGAAACTGTCAAATTATAAAACAACTTTTGTTTTTAGATTTAGAAGCTTTATTCAGAAGAAATACTACTGCAGTAGGGGGAATGCTGCATTCTCAGAAATCTGCAAATATCTCACAACCAAACAGTCTTGCCAATGGGTTTCAGCCCCAAGCAAGTTTGCTATGGATTCAGTGTGACCAAAGAAATGACAGCAAAATGTTCTTAGGGTGAAAGGGTTATACCCAACTTCATTTCCAGGTGGCAGGTTAGTCACTAAAATCCCGTTCACTCAGAGCAAGTCTGCATGCAGCAAGCCAGTCTCTGCCTCTGGGCCCCTCTGTCTGCACAGTCATCCCACACGGCCATCCTCCAGACCTCTCTGCACAGTCATCCTACAAAGCGATCCTCTGGGCCTCTTTCCTCGGTGCTGCCACCACTCCAGCCTCTGCTCTGCTCTCCTGAAGCCTTACAGCCCTGCCACTGAGCTCTTTTTATAGAGTCAACAGCCATGTGTTGCCCACAGGTGTGCAGTGAGCTAGTCAACCAGGGCCAAGTGAGAGTCCAGCCCACAGGAACTCTCATTTTATCCACACTTCACCCCTCCAGGATTCTCTCCTCTCAATCTATGTTCCTTTAGTCCTCTGCAGTGGTCCCTGTGCAAGGAAGCTTGAACATTTTTCTCCAGCCTCTCCAGCAAAAAGTCTTGCAGACACACAGGCCATACTCCTGGCTCTGTCTCTGACCTCTTCCTCTTTGGTCTTATGACTGGAACTGCTGCTCTGGTTTCAGCTGTTGCCATAGCTCCAGTAAAATCCTATTTGGCTTCCCATTTAAATTCCTTCCATCTACTCCTGCCCGTATCAAATCAACCCACATCTGGGTCCTCGTAACCCTCACGGGGCCCCTCAAATTCCTCCTGTGAGTAACAGGTCTTATTTCTTTCCCGGTTCTCACTGCTTCCGCTACTGTATGTGTCACCTCACATTTTGTAATTGCTGCCTAAAGGTGGGCTGCACCGTTAGGGAAGACAACTTTCCCATCTCTGATCCTGACAGAACAATTCCATCCACCCTTAAGTCCCTCAGCCACCAGCTCAGCCTGAGTATAGCAGCGGACCATAGAGTGCTCCACGACCTGGGGAGGGGGCTGCTCCTCTCCTTGGGGAACTTTCAGCTGCTGGGTCTTTATTTTCTTTACAACCACTGGGTGTGCTTTCAATACAGGAGGCACCAGTGCCTCTGGCACCACCCCTTCATCCTTCCCCAGCCCCTCCATTTCTGGGGCTTATGGCACCTTTCTCTCCCCTCCCCCAAATGCCTCCTCTGCTACAACCTTTACCTTTTCTATTGTGCCTCAAAGCAATGCTGCCTCTATCTTCAGAAGGTGTCTTACCTTCAGCTCAATGCTTTGCAGCTGATGTTCTCATGACACCTCTGCCTGTGCTTTCCTCAGGAGTTTGTCTTTTTCCCTGATGGCCTCTTCCTCCTTCAGAACACCTGGCAGGGCTGCTGTCTCGCCTCCAATGGCACCTTGCTGCCGGCGCTCTCTTGCTGCCTCCTCCTGCATCAATGTCATCTCCTTCCTCAGGAATCACAGAGGTTTGCAGCTCATGTTCTTGTGCCGCCATTTCTTGGGTCTCCTCTGTAGACCTTTTAAAACTGTGAGAAGCAGCCAACCCACAGTCCCTGCTGCCTCATGGGCACTCTGCTTCTCAAAGGACCTACTTACTATACCAAGAGCCACCCCTACTGCCTCAGGTGTCACCTCCACTTGCCTCCAGTCCTGGGGTGGGGCCTAGTCCTCTGGGAGGCAAGCCACCTCAGACCACATACCCACTGGGGGATAATCCACTGTCTCCCCATTCACAGGGGCAGCCTGCTGAAGCAGCCCTCCCATAGGGCAGCTTGTATTTTTCCTTGGTCAACAGTGAATCCTGCCAACTATGCCAATTGTCTTGCCAATGGGTTTCAGCCCTGAGCAAGTTTGCTATGGATTCAGTGTGACCAAAGAAATGACAGCAAAACGTTCTTGGGGTGAAAGGGTTATACCCAGCTTTATTTCCAGGTGGCAGGTCAGTCACTAAAATCTCATTCACTCAGAGCAAGTCTGCACACAGCAAGCTGGTCTCTGCCTCTGGGCACCTCTGTCCACACAGCCATCCCACACAGCCATCCTCCAGGCCTCTCTGCACAGTCGTCCTGCACAGCTGTCCTCTGGGCCTCTATCCTTGGTGCTGCCACCACTCCAGCCTCTGCTCTGCTTTCCTGCAGCCTTGCAGCCCTGCCACCATGTCGTGCCCAGAGCACTGGGTGGAGCTCTTTCTATAGAGTTAACAGCCATGTATTGCCCACAGGTGTGCAGTAAGCTAGTCAATCAGGGCCAGGTAAGAATCCTGGCCACAGGAACTCTCATTTTATCCACACAAACAGAAAAGGCTTCTGTGTTAATAAGAGTAAAGGAGGTGTAAGCAGAGATGAGCAGAATCTTTTATTCAGAAGCTAGACAAGATAAAGGAAATAACCAGTGGGGTCTGCCAAGGAAATGGTCTTCCTGTGGTCAATTGATTCCTAGGAGAAGCTGGTAAGAGTAGCAGATTCCACGTTTCTTGTACTTGTGCTTGAGAGCAGGCAGAGTGCAGAGGCCTGTAGGAAGGAGAGAAACCTGACTAAATGTTTGGTCAGGAGAAAGCAGAGGGTAAGAAATGGCAGTTGTGAACACCTGATCATCCCTAAACATTTCCCTTTGTGTTTGTCTGTGAGAGGTTCTCTAAAGTAGTAGTTAGAAAGCATTTTTTGTAAAAGAGAAGATAGTAAATAATTCAGACTTTATGGCCATATGGTCTCTGTTGCAACTCCACTATCCTGGCTCAACAGTAGCCGTAGACATGTGTAAAGGAGGTTATATAATTGTGCTCTGTTATTACTTTATTTACAAAATAGATGCTTGGCCAGATGTGTCCTTTGGACCAGCTTTGCCAGGACATGGTATATGGTATCTCATCAGTTAGGAGCTGAATTTCCTGAACACTGAGAAAAGAACACATAACAGTTGCTTGAACATCCTAACTACCAGCCTGTTTGTAATTGTCCAGACTGTTTCATAAGGCTGCATATATCCACAGGAAAGCTTGAGAAATAGATATTGAGCAAGGTATATCACTCCCAAATAATCTTATTTATGATTAAGAAAGAAATATAACTAACTTCACATTTGAGTTTATTTTGTCTTTTGTAGTACATCTTCAATATGTGTTATAAAAATGGGAGTCTAGTGTTTAAGAACTGACCCAGACTTTACAATCTGTATTTATTTAACTTTATTTATTAAATAAGTTTGTTTATTGTCAAGTTGAGAAAGACTGGGGAACAGTTAATCTAATTCTATTTTAAAATAGAAACAAAATATTCCTAAAAGTCCTTTTTATTTTGCTTTATTCATTATAGCATTTGACACAGACTCTGAGAGAACTGGGGATGATTTAATGATACTTTTCAGAAAAGTACTAGTCTTTCCCAGATTACAGTGATCACAGATAAGTAGGCCTGAAACATAAAGGGAGTTTCAAATCCTCAGGATTTTACACAAAATGCTTAAACTAAGATGGTCAGCATTTATAAACTGCCTTTCAAATAAATTTGGACTGAAAGAACATTTAAAGGTTCCACAGAATCATAATTCAGGACATGAAAAGGGCAACCTATGTCTGTTTTCCTAAGAATAAGGCTGTTGAGGATTTCATTCTTCATCTCCTAAAGCCATCTCTGTTCATTTACACATTTCAGCATGAGAAAATTCATTCTTTAGATGTGAAAGTTCCGTATTCTTAGCTAGTTAGCCATTTGTATGCTGGTCAGGGTCCGAATGAGAGAAATCCCCTTTGAGTACTCCTCTAGTCTTTCCAAGGCCAGTTTTATCTTTACAAACATTTCTTGATCTGCTTTATCATCCTACTCTAGAGAAGATAGATTTGATAATTTTTTTAAAGTTAGACATTGTGCTTGGTTTAAAATAGCGCACTAAGATAATGCTCTACTGTTTAATCCTCTGTTCTTTTTACATTTTTTATTCCCTTGAGTCCTTTCTCATTTTAATTTTTTGTATTGTTGCATTTCCTATTTGAGGGGCCAAGGGCAGGCTGTGCCATTTTGGTATGAATATTATGTTATAGCTGAAAACAATTAAGGCCGAAAATACTCAGAAAGAAACTTTGACCTTCCCTCCCACCCCACCCCCAACCCTTCAACTGCATAAAAAGAATTTAGATGGAGGAACTGCTCCAGGAAAAGAGGAGACATCATATATATCTAAATTATAATATGAACTGGGTGTGACAGGGATGAATGTGGCAAAGACTGTTAAAATTCCTATGTCCCATTGTTTTGTTGGTCAGCAAACATCTGTTTTCTGAACATTAACTCTTTCATATTCCTGTGAATTGCAAAAAAAACAAAACCCAAGGAAGTGCAATCTAGTTGGGAGAGATGATGTGAACTAAGCAGTGTGTAGAAGTAACAATATACAGTAAATTACATACTATAGAATACAGACCATGCAAAGGTAAATACAATTTTAAAAAGGAAAAAAAAATTCCTGGCACAAAGGGGAAAGATACCTCCTTTACCTTCCCTTTTCCTAGAGCATTTAATTTAGAAAACTTGTAAGTATAAGTTCTTTCTCCATCTTTTTGAAAAGTATGCCAATCTTTTGCAAAGCAAGGTAAACCCTTCCCAGGTTTAAGATCCAGGAATGTCTTTCTCAAGGACTTGAGAGCCATCTCTTTGAAATGTGAACACCAGAACGGGTAGTGCCCCTGTGTCCCAGGTTCTGTGACTGGGTGGGAGCCTAATTTCAGTGGACACCTTGCTCCAAGTTGCAAAATGATCTCCTATTATAACAGTATGTTTATTTTTCCTTTTGATAAAGTCAATTAACTAACACAGATTTACCCCCATCTAATTTAAGTCAATTTAGGATAAACTCTGTGTGACAAATGTTGCTGTCAAGTACTTTTACTTGAAGGCTAGTTAATTTATTTTGAGAACATGTAGGTAAAGGGTTGTAGCTGATTGGCCACAAAAGGGTGAGGTTTTTACTGTTTTGTAATCCCTTTAGGAGATTGCCTGTGATATATATCACATTCTGGTTCAACGTTTATTTAATAATAGAACTATTTTCCTTCTTATCCACCTTTTTGAAGAGGTGTTCTGGAGTGACAGAAATTTTGTTTATTATTTTATTTTACCAATTATCAGGAACTTCTTAATATAGTACAGACCATAAGTATAAAATTAGTTTGAGAAAGGCAATCTCTCTCTGTCTCTGTCTCTCTCTCTCATACGTGTGTTTGTGTGTGTGTTTATATGTGTGTTTATATGTAGGGAGATATATATGTGTGCATATGTTTCTTAAAAGTATACATATATA